>NC_086199.1:49244720-51644720 GCF_035770615.1 Melospiza melodia melodia | reverse complement strand
ACATGTGGGCAGTGGAGTTACTGCAAGTCTGGTGTCAGCAGTTCAGAGTTACCTCTAATCAACAACTTCCCTGAAGGTCCAGAAGCTACTGAGTATCTTGTGAGACAGGGAGAACCCAAAGGTTAAAGAATGACTTCTTGATCAGTCACAGAAATTAGGGTGATGAGCTGTAGTCAGCAGGCAAGTTTGAAATAAAGTGTGGGAGCTGCAGCTGGGTAAATCCAAGCCAGAGGAACAGGACACATGTCTGACCATGTGTGGTCTGGGGTGGATTATCTATGTTGGGGAAATGTTTCAATAAAAAGCTCTGCAGCTTTCTGCAAAGATTATTTGATGCAGATAGGAGTTAACTCTGTGGCCTGTGCTTTGCAGAAATGCTACTGTTGATCTTTTCATGCAATCTCAATTCAAGGGTCGCACATCAAAAGGTAGGAAGTCTATGCCTCAAAGTAATTGCAGCTATTGCACATATTTCTGGCAAAAGACAATTTGTTTCCAATGGTGAACAGCATTTTTATGGAAGCTGTATGCTAGGGATATAGTACTCAAGCTAACATCTGATCATTTAAATATCTTTCCCCAAATAAAGTGGTTTTGGAAGTCTTTGAGAATGAGAATCTAAATAATAGTTTGACATTGTAATGGAATAAGGGATAAAAAAGGATAAATATTTTGTTACCTTATTCCTTTGAGATACTGGATTACTTCAGAGAATCTAATTATTGGAAAATGGTGTACTTAATTTCAAAGCCTGAACAAAATAATTGGGTTTTGTATGGCTGAATATGGACATATTACTGTAGTTTCTGACTTGAGACTTTTTCATCCAGACAAGTGAAAGTCTATGTAAAAATTTCAGTGTGAGGGCAAAAATGCATCTGGAAGCATAAGTTGTAATAGTATAACTACAACTGTTATGTTAAAAGGTTTGAGTGCTCCAGTCTTGTTTGTCTCACTCAAAATACACTTTGTTATCATCAAGAAAGAGAATATTTCTGGTTTGGAAAACATAATGGTGAAATAAGAGCTTTGTAGTAAATAATCTCAACAAAGGAGTAATATAGGAGATTCTTAGCTTGTCACTTCTTGGTGCTTTGGAGTGTTTACTCCTTCAGACTTAACATTCTTAAAATAGGTTAGATAATTTTCTTGACTCATAGAAAACATAATCTAGGGCTGTGAGCAGCCCTGTGTGTGGGGCTTGTGTGGCAGCAAGGAAAGCCACGGGTCTGTTTGGGGCCAAGGATGAGGGGCAGAACTGTCCAAAGGGGAATGGACTGAATCCTTGTACAGGTCAGCATTATCTCCTGTTCTTTCTAGTTTAGAGAGTGTCCAGTGTTTAGTACTGTTGTTTTCTCTCCTCCTGCTTCTTACTTGTTCTGAGATGGGCAATGGAATGGAAAATTCAGAAGGGAGAGATGTGGAAAATTAGGACTAAAAATATAATGCATATGATCCCTGGTATAAATCTGCAGAGCCTGTCAGGATGAATTTATATGTTGTTAGAGATGACTAAATAATCATACAAACAGTCTTGTTTGTCTAAGCTATTACAGAAAATTCTTGCAGATGCTTTTTAGTTAAGTACCTGAATAAGATGGAAGAAAATGTGCAGGAGCCATACATTGAATTGATAGTAGTGAAGGTTTAAATAAATGGTCTCTGAATTCATATTTTCATTATTAGATGTTGCTTTTCTGTATGTTTTATTCTAATTTTCATCAGTTATTAGTTTCACACATGTGATTTCTCTGTAGTGTTGGAGTTTTTGTTGTTGGAAGACTTTACTTCTAATTCTCTTGCACTGAGTGCTTTTTCTAGAGTTGCAGTGCAAAACCTTTGGCTTAAATTTGCCTCTTCAAGATTTGTCCTGGATTTTTCTAAGTCTGCTTCTGTTTTAGTCTCTTTTGACAGTTTCTTATTTGTTCATTCTGTTTAGACATTATTAGATCCAAAGTCTTGCCTGCACTACTGCATTTATGAACAAAATGTGATTCTGCTTTGATTCTGTTGCCATGACTCTTGGATCTTCAGTTGCTTTTTAAATCTTGTAAATAGATGAGAAGTTGTTGTGCAGATGCTAAATGCTGGGATTTTTTGCCCCAGTATTGTTTATGCCTGCTGGGAGGATGCATTCATGGATTGTGAATGGAAGTACCACGTGTCTCAGCATTTTGTAAAGTACATGAAGCATCACCAGAAGAGTTCCTTTCTCATCTGTGGAAGAATATCAGAATGTATAATCTGTTTTCCACTGTGGGACAGGTTTTATTTCTCTTGCTGTGATTTCTGCAGTTGAACATTTTGCAGCATGGGGTAGGCCTGCACAAGGCAGGGCATGAAAATAATGAGGCCTGATTTACCAGGGGCTCGGGTCATACTGTGCATCCCCTGCTTTCAGTCTCTGCAAACATGCCTAATTGCAGCCTGGCACTGGCAGAGCAAAATCTCCTCATCCAGCCTTTGTAGGCACCAGCATGGAAAACCCTCAGGAGAAACTGAGATGGGCTGGGAAGAGCTGGTCTTGGAATGCAGAAAAATGGGCTGCACTCAGTGAGAGCTTTCCAAAACACCACTGTGTTCATCTTCTGCAAGGTACCCAGTGTATAGTGAGTGATCTTAGAGTTGTGAGGACTGGGCTTTTGATTTCCTTTTGACATCCTTCATGTCTGCATGACAGCTTATTGACACTGCTGAGAAGGGAAACTTGGTGACTTCCAGGGCTAAAGCACACACTAAATCCTCCTGAGCTTCTTCAGCACCCAAACTGCCTTTCCCAAATGTTGTCAGATATTATTTGTGGTGGACTTTGGCACATTTAATTGGGACACAAAGCACTTTAGAAGTGATTATGCTCAGAACTAGAATTTTTTTATGGACAACACTTATTGTTTGTACCTCTGAGACCAGAAACTGTAATGGCTACATAGTTTGTGTTTGGTTCCAGTTCTTTTGAATTTGAACTTCTAAAGCTGTTTTTTAACAAATGGAGGCCCTTTCCAGTTCTAAGGAGGATAATATTGCTCTGAGTTTCTTCGTTTGATTTTTATTTAACTTCCATGTTGACAATGCAGCAGAAATTGGTATAAGATTCTTTTATGGAAGTCTTGTGTTTGGGAGCATGGCAGAAGTCATAAGGTGTGAATGTGTTCCCTCCTAAAGGTTAAGTCCTTGCTGCTTTAAGAAATCCCTTTGGCAACTGAACACTCTGCTCATGAGATCCTTTCCTGAAATGGAACTGCATTACTAAGAAGTACATTACTCATGGCTGAGAGAACCCACTGAAGACCAGAATTATGTGAATATTAAAGAATTTTGAGGGTGGAAAGTGTTGACAGAGTTTCTGCTTCGAGTGCAGGGAAGATCCCGTGGCAGCCCCCAAATTAAGCAGTGAGAATTCTTTCTTGGGGCTTCCTTCCATGGAGCCCCAAGTCAGTGTGACTTCTGGGCTGGATGTCTGTGAGATTTGCATGGGTGTGTGTCCTGTCCTGAGGGGTGGTGTTGTGGGATTTGGGAGCCAGTCCATCCATGGCATGTTTTTTCTGCCCGATGTAGGAGTAAAGAAGAAAACACATCCTAATTCTGCTGTGGAGAAGAGACCCCATTTAGGGAACCAGGGTATTTTCTCTTGCTGCTGGGGGACTTTTGTATCAGAGGCAAAAAGTGCCTGAGAGAGGTTTTTCCAGCATGCTTTTCATGCAGCTTATTATAGCCATGTCTTCCTTGGCTTATATTGAAGGGAGGAAAGGCCTTACAAGGTTGATGGTTATTCTTCCCCTGGGGCATGGGGAGGGTGCTTGTGTGAACCATCACAAGACCCTAAAACCAGGAGAAAATTCACTGGTTCGAGTAATTGAAATTGCATGAGCAGAAATCTTCCTTCCATGTGTAAAGAGCTGACCCTTCAGCCTGGAGTGCCAGTGTTCTCCTGCCTTTCTAATCACAAGTCTCTTGTTTTTCCTACTGACTTCCCTCTTTATTACAGCACTCATTTGCTGAACAATCCTCCTCATTTCTTCAGCTTGCATCATGTTTTAATTTCCACCCTGTGACATCTTGATTGTTATTTATTGTAGGACTTAGTTTTAAGCTATTCCTCCAGTGTATTTTGACTCCTTAAAACAGCCTGCAGACATTTTAAAAAGAATCATTTAAAGAAAGCTGTCTCATCCTGCCAAAAAATCTTTAGAAAATTTTACAGACTCATGTATTAATTTGCTGTGTTGCTTTTTGTGCTTGGTGGGCCCACCTTGATGACCTCTTGGTGTGAAAATGCACAATGGTTTCTGATGGGTAAATGTACTGATTAATATAATTATATACTAATTGTGAAAATGCCGATCACTTGCTTTTAAAATTTTAAAAGTTTAATAGTAATAAAATGGTTATAAAAATAGTAATACAATTAGAGTAATAATAATTTGGACAATTTGAATTAGGACAATATGAGACAATAGAGACAAAGAGTTACGGAAGGCCAGTACCTTTTTCTGGGTAGCACAAAAAAGGCCCCACGTTAACAGAGGATTAACCCTTAACAGCAGCATCCTGTTGCATATTCATACACCTCATCCATGATGCATAAATTCCATTCAAACACAGGATTCTGTCTGGGCAGTGTCAGCTTCTTCCTCCAAATCTTAACAGCGCCTTCGAGGTGGGAAGTTCGTTTGTTCTGATAATGTAGCAATAAATTCTCTTTCTCTGAAAGATTCAGGTGTCCTGTGGCTGCTATCTCACTGCAAGTCTTTAAAAAAAGTATCCTACATAGCAGTTTCAATTTTAACATTATGTTATAACCTAGAACTATATTTACCACACTACTTAAGAGAATTAATACAGCATCACTTTCTAACACAACACGTATAATATTAATTTTAATATTTGCAAAAATGCAGTCATAAAATACATGCATTTTTCACACTAATGATCTTTAAGTTATTACAAAGGAGAGTAATTTTTCCCTAGCTGGGAAAGGGGTGCTTGTAGTTAAAAAATGGAGCTCGTGCTGTCTGGTTCTCAAAATGCTCTTGCTGTACCCGCCTATGACCTTGGTGTCAGGTGAATTCATTGTCAGTGTTAATGCGGGCAGACGGTGCGGGAGCGGTCGGAGCCTGGCTTTGCTGTGGGGCCGATCCCGGGGCAGCGGCGCTGGCCGGGGGCCGGGGCCAGGACCGGCACGGCTGCTGTGGCCGGCACGGCTGCGGCCCCGGCGCTGCCTCCCTCCGTGCCGGTGCGGCCCAATGGCTGCGGGCCCCGGAGCCGCGGGGTCACACGTCAGCCGATCGCGCAGCACGCACGGCTGAGTCAGGCTCCGCCACAATCCCGCTCCGCAGCCAGCGCGCCCGGCTCGGTGCGCTCCGTGCGCTGGGAGCTGCGGGCGCGCATCCTGGAGCGGCTGTGATGCAGGGAAAAGTAAGGCTCGCTGACGGTGAAGAAATATGATGGAAATATCAAATATGCTGAACTTAATAAGTAATGCCAAAGGATGCTGATCTGGATTTCAAAGCTGCCTTTTTGGAAGGAACGGAATTCCTTTGTGCTCTGATTCCTAAATTGTTCCCGTGCTTCTGTGTTTCCTCCCTGATAGACACGAGAGGAAGGTGCGTATTTGTTAACAGGAATAACGCGTGGGCATTATTCGGGAGAAGAATGAGGAAAAGGCGAAGTACTGTCCTTTGTGTGCACAGGTCAATTGAAATGTCTGCCGACAAAGAACAGGCTTGAGGGGGAGGAAGAGGGGCATAAGCGCTGTCGTTGTGTAAGTCCTGGCAGGATGAGCAGAAGGGATTTCTTCTAAAGCCTCGGAGCATGGCAGCTGTAACTTAGTGCACAGATAAAGCTCTATAGCCTGATTCTACAAGTGTTGATTATGGGAATCACCCTAGAAAAGGATGGATCTAAGTTTATATTTTAAGGTGAGTTAATATAAGTTTTAGAATAGATGGGGGGCGGGGAGAAATGGTAAAAGTGTTGGTTAATTTTCCACTGCTGTGGTTCTTTTCATTTGTTTAAGGTTTTAGGGTGGGTTTGGGAGTAATAAATATATTGGTTAAGCACCATAATTCTGTGTAGACGCGAGCTGGTTGTATAAAAGAAGTCTATTTATTGGCAGTATTCAGTAGGATGCACATGGAGCTTTTATGTTGGAATACAAGCTAATTGTTTTGGCAGTAGGATTAATTCGGTCTAATGACTTCTTCTAATAATTAGTAATATATTCAAAGCAATCTGTTGTTATGTATAAAGACAAACTGAAGCTCTCCTTCCACAGATGACTCCAAAGCATCATTAAATTGAAGAGCATTTACATTTTTTAAAAACAGCTCTTCCCTTAACTACAAAAATAGGAAGCATTACCAGTATGACAAGTTGCCATTTTCATGATACTTTTTTTTCCCTCCTTCACATCATATTAAATAGATTTGCTTAAATAAAACCTTGAGCTTATTTGGTTTTCTTCATGAGGCAACTGCTTTTAAAGAAAATGCCTCATTCCCTTACAAAGACAGAGCTTCCTTGATCCCTGTCTGAGGGGGAAAATAATTTCTGTGGCTGCCTTAAAGTTCTTGAATGGGTGTAGTGCACATGTTCCAATGTTCCTTTGAAACCAGGGAAAAATGAGTATTGAATTTGTGAATATTGCCAAAAGACATGAATATTCATGAGGTTGTTTAGTTGTTTTGGTTTGGGTTTGTTTATTGGGAGGGAGTGGAGGGGGTTGTTTCTTTTTTCCCTGTAGAAAAGTAATTGATAAAACAAGATGTTCTTCCCTTTCATAAACTTTTGAATACTAGGTGGCCTTACATATGTGGGGCTTTTTCCAGCTTTAGTGAATGAAGGGATGAGGGTTTGAAATGGTGTTTTCTTTGTTCTTTTTCCTCTCTTACACTTTTAATTTAAATGCAATGTGTCCTTTAGCACGCAGGAGAAAATTCTGCTTATGGGTTGGGGCTGTGCCTTACGGCTTCCACAGCCCAGAGTGCAGCTGGTGGTCATCAGCTGAGGAATCCCTTGAAAGCTGACTTTGCAAACACTTCTTTTCAGGGTGAGATGGCCCTTCAGGTAGCTTCAGATCTCTTTCTTGGAGGCTTGAAGTCAGGCTCTGTGCAGGCTCCCCTGGGTGCTGTGGCTGGGATTTGGGGTGAATACAGCCTGGCAGCCGTGGCTCCCTGGCACTTGGAACCTGCAGTGTTCCACTGCTGTTGGAGGAGTCCTGGTGTATGTCTGGTGTGTGTGGTGCTTCTGTGGAGCACAGGAGTTCCTGTCTGCCTCTTCTTCAAAGGGGGCAGCTCTGCTTTGGTCCATCCCATGTCCCCTGGTGTAGATGGGAAGGAAGCTGCAACAGCACGGCTGTGGAACTCCCAGTAAATGCCAATTTGTCATGCCTTCCTCACTGGGGCCAGGTTTGTCCTTAGTCCCTCACATTGCTGGTGTGCAGTGAGGGCTTTGTGTGCTCCCTGCAGAAACAACCTCTGACCCACTGGCTTTGTTAGAGGGGGAGAAGAGGAGAGGAGGTGACCAAGTCCTTCTATCAAGTAAATCAAAATTACTTGTAGTTCTGATGTCTTCCTGTTTCTTTGAGCACTTGCAACTTCTTCTAAAGCCTCTTTACAGGAAAATAAAAGTCACAGGTCTTCTTTCATATGTACTGGCCACAAGTGAGTTCCTTTTTCAGAGTAACAATAGAGCAGCTCAGGGACAGAGCTTTTCTGGTCAGGTAACACAGGTTAAAGCCAGTGATATGCCTGTCTGTTTTGACAGGCTAAGCTCCACTTCTGCATTTTCTCTTTGTTCAGATTGAAGCTCATGTTAGTTTTCTTGTTCATGGTAGAGCAAAGTTGTATTTAAGGGTAGCATTGATCCGAGTGCTCATGCTGTTGAACACATGGAACTTCGTTTGTTGGCTGCATATCCAACAGATCAAAGAACTGTTTTTTGTGACCTGTGACTCAACAGTGATGAGATTTAAGAGTGACATTTTAGATGGCTGTTACTAAGATGAATAAAGATTCACAGGATCACAGAATAATGAGGTTGGAAGAGACCTCTAAGATCATTGAGTCCAACCTGTGCCCTAACACCTCAGCTAGAGACATGGCACCAAGTGCCATGTCCAGGCTTTTTTTAAGCACATCCAGAGATGGTGGTTCTACCACCTCCCTGGGAAGAGCATTCCAGTACTTTATTATTCTTTTGGTGAAAATTTTTTTCCTAATATCCAACCTATCCCTTCCCTGCTGTAGCTTGAGCCTGTGTCCTCTGGTTCTGTCAGACCAACCCCACCTGTCTGCAGCCTCCCTTCAGGAAGGTGTAGAGAGCAATAAGGTCACCTCTGAGCCTCCTCCTCTCCAGGCTAAACAGTCCCAGCTCCCTCAGGGGTTCTTTACAAGGTTTGTGTTCCCAGCCCCTCTCCATCCTCATTTCCTCCTCTGGATGTGCTCGAGCATCTCAACATCCCTCCCAAACTGAGACACAGAGCTGGACACAGCACTCAAGGTGCAGCCTCAGCAGTGCTGAGCACAGGGGCAGAATGAGCTCCCTGCTCCTGCTGGCCACACCATTCCTGATCCAGGCCAGGATGCCATTGGCCTTCTTGGCCACCAGGGCACTGTGCTGGCTCGTGTTCAACCAGTTGTGCACGAGCACCCCCAGGGCCCTTTGTGCCTGAACACTGTCCTGCCACACTGTCCCCAGCTTGTAATGTTGTCGGGGATCTTTGTGGCCAAAATGTGGAACTCAGCACTTGGACTGATTAAACTTCGTGCTGTTGGACTCTGCCCATCCATCCAACCAATCTAAGTCTCTCTGCAGAGCCCTCCTTCATTCCAATAGATCAATACAAGCTCCCAGCTTAGTGTCCTCTGCAAATTTACTCATGAAGGACTCGATGCCCTCATCCATGTCATCAATAAAAATATTGAACAGAGCTGGCCCCAGCCCAGAGCCCTGAGGGACACCCCTGGTGCTTGGCCCCAGCTGGGTGCAGCACCATCCCCATCACTCTCTGAGCCCAGCACAGAGTGCTCCTGTCCCAGCCATGGCTGCACCTTCTCCAGGAGGGAGCTGTGGGAGACAGTGCCAAAGGCCTTGCTGGAGCCCAGATAGACACATCCACAGCCTTTCCTGCACCCACCAGGCTGTCTGTTCCAGAAGCAGTTGATTTATTCAAGGATGGTGTCCTCCTCCAGCTGGCAGCCTCTGCCTCTCTCCAGTGTGCTGTGCTGAGCTGAATTGATGGCCCAGGCTCCCCAGGGATGGCTGTGGCTGGCAGCAGGAGCAGATAGATAATCTCTGACTCTGCCCCTCTCCTCCAGGCTTGCTGGCTGCTGGCAGCAAAGCAGAAGCAGCCCCAGTTGCCATTCAGGGAGGTAGAGCTGAGCCACGGCCCTTCCTTGGGGCAGGCTCGGGAGGAAGCTGAGTCAGTGTCGCTTCCTGTAGCACCTGTTCTTATCAGCTCCTGGAAGAGATTATTAACTGGGCTTTGCCCTGCTTCACTGGCAGCTCTGAGTCACTGCTGGGAGCCTAATGGGGCTTTAGATGGTTTTCTGGATTAAGAATCACATTTTTAATTGCCTTCTCTGTTAAAGGGGAATTTGTGTTTGCTCTGCCAAAATGTGTGATAAGCCTGCATCCCATTACAGTGGTTGTTTCATTTTCTAGCGCGTTTCCCTTATTTAAAGCAAACAGAGCTCTTTAGTTGCTGAGAAACAGTGAGTCATGCATTTTGATACTATAAAATGTGACACCTGCAAAACTCTGTTTTCTCACAGCATGGTTGGAAATGTTATCAGGTCTAGGATCAAAGCTGTGCCTCAACAGAGGCCTGGTCACATGAGGCTTTATTGGGATTTGCAGAGATGTTTTGTCACCAGGCTGCTATGTAGGTGTTTGAGTATTCCACACATACACACCCGCTTTTGTGGCACCCCTGATTATACCATAGCATACAAATATAAAGATGCACAGATGAGATACAGAGCTTCTTAAAAAAAAAAAAATCACAATTTTTTGGAAGTTTAGCTGAAGTAGTAATGAATATTGTCATGTTTAAACTGAGGCTAGACTTTGGCCTTGAATTCAAGACTGTAATCCATGTTTCTAATAATTTATGGGCATATTTTGTATCTATTAAAGTGGTTACATTAGGTATGTGTACCTGTCTCAAAGGAAAGGTGCAAAGGTTTTCCTAAATTTTTGATATTGATACTGTTTTTGGCTTTTTTTGGAGGTTTGCCGATCTGACTCTTGCAAACTTTTGCACATTTCACTTTCAAAATAAAGAATTTGCCTTTCTCTAATAGAGAGGTAAAACAAGTAAGGAGATGTATTAGCCATGCTGAAATATTATAAATTTTAATATCTTCAGAACTGCACTGGAAGTCCTCAGGAAATTTCCTTTTAATGGAAGTGCTTGGATCATTATTCTTGGACTGTAAATGTGAGCGTTTTCAGCCAGAAGCAAGGCTTGCAGTTCTTTTCCCTTATTCAATAGACCTTTGGCTGACTCCACATCCCAAAGATGCATTTCTTACTGCAGCATATTTTAAGCTTGGCAGAAAACAGGATTGCAGTAGATTCCCTCTGCACCAACCTTGTGCTTTGTCAACAGGAGATCCTGCCCTCGTTCCAGCAGGGCAGGAAGAAGCTCGTGTGCCGTAGTGAGAGGTGCATTTCTGACTGCTTGCCTTGTGCTAAACACTCATCTGTCACAGCCTTTTTGTTCTCAGTTCAGCTCCTCTTATCAATCTCTGAAACCTGAAACTGCAACATCTCATGCTAGTAGGAAGCCTTGATTATTTTTTTATCATTACTTCTAAGCAAGCTAAAAAGAAGACGCTGCTCAGTGTGCTTTTCCAGTGAATGCTTTTCTGTTGGTTGTGCTTGTCTCAGGCAGGCCATCATTCTCAGCACTCTGTGTTCTCCTGCAGCATCCCTGCAGTCGTGATTTCAGGTCTCTTGGCAGGAGTTAGGGGATCTGCAGGCTGCAAGCAAGTGGGGCATTGAGGTTCCTCTGGGAAATCATGACTCTGCTTTGTCTGGCAGACCTTGTAGCTATGCAGGTGTCTGTCTGGGTTATCCACTACCTGAGGCTTTGGGAATTTCTTCAGTTAAACCCATAAATAAAGAGTGTCGTCATGCCCACACTTGAAAGGTAAACAGCAAAGATCTGCTCTAGGAATTCTGGTGGGATGCAAGGACACAGACATGTCTGTGCTGTCCACACATAAATTTGTCTCTTTTAAAGAGTATAAATAGAAAACAAAAGGATTTTTAGTAAATTCAACAATAGCTGTTGCACGTTGATTTTTAATTTTTAGATGGTTTTTGCCCTCCATTTGATTGTTGCTGAATAGGGGATGGGTTCAGATGAGTAGGAAAATTCCTTGGGAATTTTCCCAAGTTGTGGGATCTCAAAACTTGATTAGTTTTGTTAGTTGGTTTAATAATTGTAAAATGAATTGATATCTTAAATTGAGTAATGTAACTTAATCATAGTCTAAAACATATTAAACTATTATATTAAATTTGCTGGTTTGGAACAAATATGCTACTTTTTACTGACAAGCTGGCAGGTTGTGTCAGTTCATGTCTAGGTTGTATGGCTTACTATTGTTCTTTTTAAGAATAAGTGAAAATTTAAAACAATGTGCAGAAGCAAACTCTTGTCTGGTGTGTCTTGATGTGTCCCCCTCATTTAAGACTGACTACCTTTGCAAAGGGCAGGTTGCAGGAGAAGTGTAAATTCAGCCTGTGGCCTGAGCAGGTTTTGCCAAAATAGGTTGCATTGGGAAAAAAAAAAAAAGATCCCTAACTTCTAATTTTATTCTTTGATGAGAACATTTAATTTAACAGTAAGAATCAAAATAAAATGCTCATTTGTATTTGACCTACCCATTCTGAAAGAGATTTGTGTGAATGTATCTTCACAGGCAGGCTCAGCTGAGCAGGTGCTGTCTCTGTAAATCACACAGCAGCAAACGGGTAATTCCTGCCGCCCATTCAATGTTCCAAGCAATTGTAAATACAAACATGAGTGCAACAAAGAAAATGGAGCTGGATTATCTTGGAAACATCTCCATGGAGTGTGAATGCCTTGAAAATCTAGATGTGTAATGTCTCTGCAACTTTGAAATGCTGAAGTTGTGCCTTATTTCTGCTTTCAGCACCTCATCCCGTGTAGCTAAAGGACTCGACTGCAGCAAGATGAGCCTGCACGGGGCCAGTGGGGGACACGAGAGATCCAGGGACAGGCGCAGGTCCAGTGACAGATCCCGGGACTCGTCCCACGAAAGAGCAGAGTCTCAGCTCACCCCGTGCATCAGGAATGTCACTTCACCAACAAGGCAGTATCATTCTGGTGTGTGCAGCTCTCTGCCATTGCAGGACTACAGTTCTCCAAATTTGAGTACTCTTTTGTTAAAGGAATACAATAAAAAGTGTTATTTGGTGATGGCACAACATACAGATTTCTTACATGTGCCCTGAGCTGGGAATACCATTCTTTGATAGGCTGTAACTTTTTTTGCAGTCTGCTGTGTGTATTCCTACATGATGCTCTAATTTAATTCAAATCACAAGAACAATCTAATTTTTATAGATAATTGACTGAAAACATCCCCTTTTCTCTGTAGAGTCTAGGTATTTGGAAATAGAGGAAATAGGGATTTTTTCAAGTGACAAAATATGGTTTGTTTCTTTGAGCTGTAGCACCAACTGTTGATGCAATGGCTTCTGTGTCATGTTGAGTTCCTTTTTCAGTACTAGAGTAGTAAATTTTCTTTGTAAAGACTTTTGGGGAGGGTGAGGTGGGTTTGATGTCTAGGTGATGCAGACTTTGTAATCTCATAAATGGCTAGTTATTTTTGAAGGTTTCTTTAACCAGAATAGATTTAACCAAAATAATTTGTACTTAACTTCTGAAATGGGTGTGTTTTGTGCCCAGAAGGACACAAGCTACATAGGACTCCTCTAAATCTCTAATTTCATTTCCTGTTTTATCTCCTTCCCCTCGTCTCCACTGAAGATCGCGAGAAGGATCACAGCTCATCTCGGCCCAGCAGCCCCCGGCCCCAGAAGACGTCCCCCAATGGTTCTGTTGTCAGCATGGGCACCAGCAGCAGGAACAGCAGCCAGTCCAGCTCAGATGGCAGCTGCAAGGCTGCTGGGGAAATGGTGTTTGTGTACGAGAATGGCAAAGAGGGAGCCCGGAACGTCAGAACTTCCGAGCGAGTGACGCTCATCGTGGACAACACCAGATTTGTTGTAGATCCTTCCATCTTCACTGCACAACCTAACACAATGTTGGGCAGGTTTGTATCTCTTTTGGTTTTGGTTTTTTCCTTAGCCCCCAGCTGTTATAGAGAGCTGGATATTTAAACTGTTTGATTAGCTGTTGGACTCATATTGCTGCAGCTGATCTTGCTAATGTCAAATATTACCAGTTTACAAATGTCTTTAAGTAAAAATTGAATGCAAGTTCTCTGGTTTTGGCAGGAAAGCCAAGAGATGTCTATTACCTAGAGATGACAGCTGATAAATAAATCACCATTTCATGATGTTCCCATTTCTTTCTGTCTTCCTGGGCATTGCTTCTATGTTCAGTCTGCCTCACTCTTCCTCATTTTTCAAGCTAGGTGCTTCATGAAACAAGGTGGCATAGTAAGTGTAGACAGTCTCTTTCAAAACAGCAAGGAGGAAAATCTTGAAGGAATTTATTTTGCTTAGTGGGCCTACCCTGAAAATGTTCAAGCTCAGCCCATTTATCTTCTGAAATGTCAAATAATCAGTGTAACAGCCCTGAGCCACTCAGCAGAGAGGCTGAATACTCAAAATGATCAACACTTGAATGCAAGTCTGCAATATGTGCGTAATGCTTTCTGTAGAAACTATAATGAGCAACATATTTAACATGTTTGCTTGGTGGGAAAAGATTCAACACTTGACTGGCTCAAATTCTGGTTGGTTTTGCCTTGTCCAAGTGCAGAGGGCACCACTTAAAATCTTGCTTCAAGAAAGAAAAGAAGGGTTTTTCTGTGTCACTTTGGATTTGGCTTTTTCATTAAAATACAGCTATTTCTCAGCACACAAGGATATAATCGTATTCAAAATACATGTATATAAATCTCTTTGCCACATTACAGGTAATAAATGTGATTACACAATTTCTGCTCTGTTTAAATCACTGCAATGTGGGATAAATAGTACCTTGGATCCCTCTTTTGTGAAAAGTTGGCTGAGTCACAGAGGAAGCAAGAAATGCTTCTCTGTCTAAACTGTCAAAAGAAATAAATGGAAGTAAGAATCAACAGAATTAAATAATTGATTTAAAGCACTTGTATATTATACAATACATGCATCCATATAAATATCCAGACAGACTGGAAGTGTATCAGCTGAAAAGAAGCAATGAAAGAGTTTCCTTTTCCATGCCCAGCCTCAGAGTAAGAAGTGCTGCCTAATGCACTGGATTTTTTGTGCATGTGTGATGCTGAGTTATTCTCCCTTTGGGGTTGGTTCAAGGAACAAGCTTATTTTATCTTTTGCTAATTGAAAAGTAGGTTAATAAAGATACAGAAATAGTGCTCTAACACGCAGGGTATTTATAAACCCACTTTCCCTCAATGCCAGTCTGCAGGACAGTAAGCAGGAGCAGCTTGGGAGGTAAAAGTAGCTATAATAAGAATGTACTGTTTGCCTTAAGCCTGTATCCTGTTAGACTGTGATTTTCTAAATATTATTTCTTGTAGAGTGGTCAGGAAAGGCACGTCAGATCATGAGGTGAAACTATAACCCAACTGAACAGAGTGCACTGCTTTTCCCTGCAGTTTCTTCACAATTTCTTGCATTTTATTTTTCTTATTTACAAACAAGAAAAAACCATAGTGAGGAATTCTAACCCAAATTACTTTCATTCTTGAGCAGGATGTTTGGATCAGGAAGAGAACACAACTTTACACGGCCCAATGAAAAAGGAGAGTATGAAGTTGCTGAAGGAATTGGTTCTACTGTGTTTCGTGCTATTCTGGTGAGTTTTTAGGGGCAAATACTGTTAGGACAAACACTGATAAGAAGTAAAACCTCTTGGTTTAACCCACCTTGCATATCTAGATGTTGTGGATGGCATAGATACTGCTCTTTATATTGTTTAGTAGAGGGGAGAAGATGATTGCTATGAAACCCCTTTTCTTAGACATGGACATGTGACAGTCAGGGAGAGAGAAAGTACTCATGGAAGAAACCAAAAGTTACAGTTCACCTTTTCCTATGCATGTAGTTCACCAAATTCAAGTATTTTCTGCCCTTCTAGAGCTGAAATTAGGTGAAACAGAATACTGGAAGTGAGCTTCAGGCAGCTAACAGGAGTCAAACAAACTTCAGGCTGACTTGGAAATGGCCCCTTATTTAATATCCACACAAGGAAGCAGAGCTGCTGGACTGCTTTGTCAGCAGCCTTGGAATGGGAAAAGCTCAGTGAAGTACAGATAAAAGACAGCAAAATTATCACTATTAATAGTTGTCACTTCAACAACATTTTTAACCAGAACTCACTGCTCTGAATGCAGCTCTGAAAACTGATAAATTTGAGGACAGAAAGATTCACAAAGTTTAACATTTGTTGCTGTCCTACATTTTGGGGGCTGTCTGTGTGGAGAAGGAACATGAATGAAATGATGCAATGTTTCTCTCGGTGGATGTTGTGCATTGTGCTTTTTCTTGGTGCCTCCTGCAGGATTACTACAAGACTGGGGTGATACGCTGTCCTGATGGGATTTCTATTCCTGAGCTGAGGGAAGCATGTGACTATCTCTGTATCTCCTTTGAGTATAGTACTATCAAATGCAGAGATCTGAGTAAGTACAGAGTTTATTACAATAATTTGAGTTACACAAATTGACTTAAGAGTGTGTGTGTTAATTCTAAATCATGTCCTTTATTTGAGATAAGGAAGATGGCTGGCAGTACATGAATAAAATCCATCCCTTTTTATCTCTTATGTAATAAAGCCTTAAAACCAATGGATTTATGTTCTTTGAAAAATAATGTCTGATATCTCAGCATCTGATTCTGTGCCATGGTCACCCTGTGGAATATTAGCTCTATGATTGCATTTGCAGTGCAGATACAGTAACATTGAGTGGTTCCTTTTTTGCAGAGGACAGGGAGGATCATTTTCCAGCTCCTTGCTTAGGAGAATGGGGCTGTCTCCCTGGTGGCAGTAGCATAGCTTTGCTGTGGAGGGGGCTGCTCCAGGATTCCCAGCTCGTGCTGTTCTCTCCAGCTGCCTCAGCCCTGAGCACAGCCTGTGCCTCTGCTTGCTGTGTGTGCAGTGCCGGGCCAGCCTGTGGCATTCCTGCTGGGAATGCACCCCAGGGCCTTCCCTGCAGGGCCACCCCCCTGCCCCATGCCCCAGCTCTCTGTCCTTGCAGGGATTTAGCAGCTCCTGCCCTGGGGGCTTTGAGAAGCTTTGGCTTTAAGCTGCTGCTTATGAAACGTGAGTTGTGTGCTCTGCTCTCCCAGCAACTGGCTTAAATGATGTTTCTTTTGGAAAACCAAGAGCAGCCTTGCACAATTACCCATATTTAGCAGTAGTGAAATGCACAGGAGGTCTCAAAGTGCCCAAGACTATGTTAATATCTGCAGGACAGGCTGGTAAATATTCAAACAAGGTCTGAACCTACATGAGCTCATAGACTAAGTGTCCTTACACCTGTCTGCAGAAATACTACAAGATAAACAGATCTACTAGTCTTTCTTGTTGCTGCCTTCATTTCTTTACCAAGCTCTCAAATGTGCCTATGCTTAAAATTTTCTTCTAGGTGCTCTCATGCATGAACTATCAAACGATGGTGCTCGCAAGCAATTTGAGTTTTACCTGGAAGAAATGATCCTGCCATTAATGGTAGCCAGTGCCCAGAGTGGGGAGAGGGAGTGCCACATTGTTGTGCTGACAGATGATGATGTTGTTGACTGGGATGAAGAGTATCCCCCCCAAATGGGAGAGGAGTACTCACAAAGTAAGTTTATCCCCATTGTTCCCACCAAGCCATGCCATGGTAGAGGTAGCAGTGAATGTGCTGATTTAAAGTTGTTGTACAGAAATAAACCTCTTAGTTTGACTAGTTCTGCTTAATATTTTGTTTCACAGAAGCATATTATGCTTGTTCTGTTCAAGTGTAATTAAAAAGAGAAGCTAATTTTTATTATTAAGGTATTTGTTAGCCAGTGAGGAGGAAGAAAATACTTCTTTAGAAAGAGCTTGAGGTGGGAAATGGGTCGGGGTCATGTTTACTGTGGAAGAGCAACTAGAGGTTTTTTTGAGGAAAAAACCAAGTGTTACTATTTTTGGAGTATTACAGTTGTGTGATTGATGAGTTTAAGCACCTGTAAATGGGCTGTACTTCCCTGCAAGATGTGCACCCAACCCATTCCCCAGTATCTTCAGCTGTTTTTCTCTGGACTTCTTGAATTTCTTCCCCTATTCTGAAATAAAAATACTGGAGTAAAGCAAAGCAGTGGAAAAGATAAACTTTTATGTTTTAAGGCTAGAAGGTTAATATTTGAATACAGGGATTTTTTTCTCATTAAAATGTAATTTTAGTTATTTACAGCACAAAGTTGTACAGATTCTTCAAGTACATTGAAAACAGAGACGTGGCCAAATCGGTTCTGAAGGAAAGGGGGCTCAAGAAGATCCGACTGGGCATCGAAGGTAAGGGAAGCATTGCTTGTGCTCTCCCTCCCTCTTTGGCCTTCAGGGTCTGCTGCCCTTCTCTGCTCTGTGGCTTTCTCTGTGCCTGGAAAAGCCAAGGGCTCAGTGTTGCTTTTCCTGCTGAGGCTGGGTGACAGAATGGCCAGAGGGGAATGGTACCCAGCTGGAAAACCTGACTGTGGGCTCCAGAGTGGTGTCCGAGCTGAGGGCTCTGTGCAGACAGCTTAGGTGCTTCTATTG
This sequence comes from Melospiza melodia melodia, assembly GCF_035770615.1. Classification (NCBI taxonomy): domain Eukaryota; kingdom Metazoa; phylum Chordata; class Aves; order Passeriformes; family Passerellidae; genus Melospiza; species Melospiza melodia. Next base: position 51,626,767 of record NC_086199.1, on the reverse strand, counting down.
CCTTCATGACTTGCATCTCATGCCCTTTGCCCTTCAGTTTCCACACAAAATCTTCTCTGTGCTTTGTCTGAAGTAACAAGGAATTTGTACAGCTCTGCATATTGTGTTCTTGGGCTGTGTCCTTTCCAGGGTGTGAAATGAAAAATGTTGTGTTAAAGTGGCAGGCAGACATTTTCTTTCAGGAAGTACAAAACTATCCAGTGGATCGGTGAAGTGCAAAGAAATACTGATCTGAAATAAACATCATGTATGTTAGGAGGCTGCTCTGTAATATCTGACTGAGTAATCTGATTTTTATCGTGAATGTAAGAACTGGGTTTCTTTGCATTACATTTTTCTTTTGATTGTTGACCCAGATATTTTAGAATCCAGCCTTTATAATTAGCAGGATTTCTATCATTCACTCACCAAGTTGTCATAGTTACATTTGTAATTTGCCAAGAAAAAGCAAATGCTTTTGACTGGTGAGCCCTAAAATAACTAATTTCAGCTGAACAAGGTGGGAGCCTTTCAGCTAAACAAGAGCTGGCCCTGCCTGTAATGCTGGCTAATAGCAGATTATTTCTGCTGGCATTTCTTGGTTTGACAAGGAACAGCTGTGGCACCAAGCTGTGATGCTGGTGCCCTGCAGTAATGTGCAAAATGGACATTGTTGTTGGGGCACAGGGAGAGGTGACTCGAACACAGCACAGCCATCTGCACTGGCAGTGCCAGTGGCTGCTGTGCTGTGTCCCAGCAGGGCTGAGGGGCTGTGCTCTGTAGGGGCTGTGCTCTGTAGGGCTGAGCTCTGTACAGTCAGGGCTGACGTTGCTGTGCTCTGTAGGGCTGTGCTGATGTTGCTGTGCTCTGTACTGTCAGGGCTGACGTTGCTGTGCTCTGTACAGCCAGGGCTGACATTGCTGTGCTCTGTAGGGCTGTGCTGATGTTGCTGTGCTCTGTACTGTCAGGGCTGATGTTGCTGTGCTCTGTAGGGCTGTGCTGATGTTGCTGTGCTCTGTACTGTCAGGCCTGACGTTGCTGTGCTCTGTACTGTCAGGGCTGATGTTGCTGTGCTCTGTACAGTCAGGCCTGATGTTGCTGTGCTCTGTACTGTCAGGGCTGATGTTGCTGTGCTGTGCAGCCAGGGCTGACGTTGCTGTGCCCCTGCCTTTGCCAGGTTACCCCACGTACAAGGAGAAGGTGAAGAAGCGGCCGGGCGGGCGGCCGGAGGTGATCTACAACTACGTGCAGAGGCCGTTCATCCGCATGTCCTGGGAGAAGGAGGAGGGCAAGAGCCGGCACGTTGACTTCCAGTGCGTGAAGAGCAAATCCATCACCAACCTGGCGGCGGCAGCAGCGGACATCCCGCAGGACCAGCTGGTGGTGATGCACCCCACGCCGCAGGTGGACGAGCTGGACATCCTGCCCATGCACCCGGCGCCCAGCAGCAGCGAGCCCGAGCCCGAGGGCCCGAACCCGCCGCTGTGAGCGCGCCGCCCCGCACGCATGCTGCACAGTGACTGCACCCAGCCCATCCCGCACCGCAACGCCAGCTTTCCATTGTGTCCCGTGTGTAGGGTACTGCAGCAGGGCCCTGGCACGGCCCCGGGGATGCCCGGCGGCTCGGGAGCAGCGCGGCCGGCGCTGGGGCGGTGACGTTCGTGTCTGTGTTTACCGTGGGTTTGTGACGTTGGTGACCCTGAGCTGGCCTGGCCCCGCTCCCCGGCCCCGCCGTGGCACGGCCTTAGGAGGCAGAGTGGGAATTGATAGTAGCACTTTACAAATGGTTGAGAAGTGGAATTTGAAGCCATTTTTTATAAATGTATTGCACAATACTAACAAAGTGCTTCTATCAAAGGTATTAACTGTACATAGTTTTGCTCAGAATAGATTGACCCTTTTGAAGTTATTGTATATGGTTGAGCACAAAACGACTTACTCTTGGGTTTTTGGATTGAGGACGTGATTCAATGACCCATGTAACATCTTGTTCAAGTTCTTTAGTGAATTTTTTCACTTGTTTGCAGCGTGAGCCATGTTCAAAAATTGTGAACAACGGACAGGGGCTTTATCTTAAATTTTGCCTTACCTTAAGCTGTTCACAAATATTTATTTAATACATTTTTCATAAGTGTCATGAAATAGGAAAATGCAAATGGTTCATTCTTCATTTATTAATGATTGTAAACAAGTTTTTCATGCAAATAAAGTTTCCATTATTTTAATGGGCTTGAATTATCTGTGAATTATGGATTTTGCAAGTAGTTGCTTTTCTTTCCTCGGGGGAAGGATGTTTAAGTGAAAAACAAGTGTTTCTTGAAGATAATCAGCCCATTTCAACACAGCTGCCTGTTGTGCTTTTCTCAGGATCAACATGGATCTAGGAGTAACAATAGCTTCTCTGGGAATATTGTAATGACCAAGGCATGTAAGTGTAGGTAAGGCACTGGCTTTCCTCCCTTTTCTCCCAAGGCTAAAGAAATGATAAATACCAAGTGCTTCTAGCATGCACCTTCAACAGGGTTTTATCAAATTTATTTATCAAAGTAAATGCTCCATCTTAGAACAAGGGAAACATTTATTTTAAAAATATTTAACTGTCTAATACATTACACTTTAACAATATTTATAGTAAAGGATTCTTACAAGAAAGAATAAACGGCTTTATGGTACAATTAGTATAAGAAATATCCACATGGGGACTGTTTTGCAGTGTAAAAACACACCATACATCTGAAATGGTCATTTGCATATAAAAGCTACCACTGATGCCAGTGAGTCGCACAGTGATTTAAAAAAAATTTCAAACAACAGAATCCAAAATATACAAGTATTGCAAGCTATACACAGCTAACCAAATCAACACAGAACACTGTAGCAGGTTATTCCACTTTGTCTGAAGTTACACATGGTAGGATGAGTTGCGTTCTGACGCAGCTTTTATGAAGTTCCCACATAAAAGCCTCTCAGTCCCACGGGTTCTGCAGAGCCCCAGCAGTAAATGCACTTGGCTGTTGGCTGCTGGCTCCTCACAGGGGCCAGGGCAGGTCGCTGAAGTCCACGGGGCCGCCGAGCCCCGCGTCGGCCTCCAGCAGGCTCATGATGACCGCCATGGCCGCCTCGTCGTTGCTGGGGCTGCTGGAGCCCTGCTCCGTGTCGATCATGTCCATGCCGATGTGGGAGTTCTCCCCTGCAGGGACACAGCATGGCACCGCCTCAGGGGCTGCTCCCCTGCCTGCACTGCTGCTCTGGGGCACAGCCAGGGCCTTGGGGCTGCTCTGCTCCCTGCACTGCTGCTCTGGGGCACAGCCAGGGCCCTGGGGCTGCTCTGCTCCCTGCACTGCTCCCCTAGGGCACAGCCAGGGCCTTGGGCCTGCTCTGCTCCCTGCACTGCTGCTCTGGGGCACAGCCAGGGCCTTGGGGCTGCTCTGCTCCCTGCACTGCTCCCCTGGGGCACAGCCAGGGCCCTGGGGCTGCTCCCCTGCCTGCACTGCTGCTCTGGGGCACAGCCAGGGCCTTGGGGCTGCTCTGCTCCCTGCACTGCTGCTCTGGGGCACAGCCAAGGCCCTGGGGCTGCTCTGCTCCCTGCACTGCTGCTCTGGGGCACAGCCCGGGCCTTGGGCCTGCTCTGCTCCCTGCACTGCTGCTCTGGGGCACAGCCAAGGCCCTGGGGCTGCTCTGCTCCCTGCACTGCTCCCCTAGGGCACAGCCAGGGCCCTGGGGCTGCTCCCATGCCTGCACTGCTGCTCTGGGGCACAGCCAGGGCCTTGGGGACACCCCTGGTAGCTGGGTCACTCCCCAGCCAGGGCCACCACGGCTCAGGGACAGCCTGAGTGCCAGAGGGCACACACAGCACTGCAGCAGCATCTGAAATACTTCCCATTGACTCAGGGAAAGAGGCTTCCCAGCGCTGCCCAAGGACATTCCAGTATGAAGGAACTTTACAGAACAGGCTGCCAGGAGCCTCCTGGGGCACAGAGTGCTGGGCTGTGGGCTTTGTGCCTCAGCTGGTAAAAGCAAGTTACTGCTAAAGGCAACCAGTGTGCAAGTGTGTTCAGCTGGCACTGAGGGTGCTCATGTGTGACTCCACTTACCCAGGATAGAAGAGTTGTCGGAATATGGGTACCCAGAATTATCCTGGATTTGCCCAGACAGCAGCCCAGCTGAAGAAATGTCTGGAGTGCCACCATTCAAGATCTTGAAAGACAAAACACAAGCTCTAAAGCAGCATGAAATGGAGCATTAAGTCTTAAACAGTCATTTAAAGTGATTTTTTAAAAAATTCAAACAACAGAATCCAAAATATACAAGTATTACAAGCTATATGCAGCTAACCAAATCAAGTTGTCCTATACTGGAATTTTTAATATAGGGTAGATGGACTTCCCAAAATAACCCTGTGGTTTAAAACAAACAATCTTCTAAACAAGGAGAAATATCAAGGGGGTGCTGAGAACACCCAACCCTCCACCTGCATTTTCCTTTATGCCATGCCAGCAGCCCCTGTTCTGTGGGCATGTTGAATACTGTAGGGCACAAGAAGAAAGAATAACTATTACCAGAATTGTAACACTGTTCCAACCTGGAGTTTTACTTCAAGAACAAAGAGAGCTGGGAATAGACAGAAATATTTACTGTCTGTTCCAGTACAAGCAATTCTTACAGGCAAGTCATCATTTCTGAGAAAAAAGGTTAAGTAAGTCTGAAGTGGAGCATAAGGATCTGGATATGCTTTGGATAAAACTTCCATAAGCATTTAGAGATTGCTTGAGTAGCACTCAGGTGCCATTACCAGCACTGAGCCACCTGAACTCTTGTCCTGGCTGCTTCCAGCAATCTCAGAGCAAGGCAGGTGTACGGTGTTGACTTAAAAATAACCTGAGTGCCCAAGCAAGCACTGAGCTGTGCTGGCTTGTGCTCAGTGCTGGCAGGGCCAGCACTGCCAGCCTTCACCAGCACGGGGTGTCAGAGAGTTTCTGGAGGCTGCAGATGAGCAGAGCTGTTCCTTACATCCAACCTGAGGGGCAGGTGAGCGTCAAACACTGCTGGAGTTTGGGACGTGCTGCTGGCTGGCTCGGAACAGGGGCTGGGACCCCTCAGTCTGTGGCTGGGCCCCTTTGCAGCCCAGCAGCAGGAGCTGCTCCCTGAGCACAGCTCCCTGCTGGTTCTTACCTCCTTCCCTCCTCACTCTTACCTTCTTCCCTCCTGGCGAGGACGTGTCGGGCGGGGGCGTGCTGGTGATGTTCAGGGGACTTGAGCCACAGCTGGAAGGGGATGATCCTCTTATCCTAAAACATCCATAAAACAGGGCATGCACTTACAAGCTACTCAGAGACTTGGGGTTTTAAATACTGATTTCAGTATCAGGTGCTATAAGGTGCTAAAAGCTTGAGTTTCATTTTTGTCATCTCCCTTTTTTTGAGTTCCTCACGCCAGCAGGAGCAGCAATGCTGTTATTTGCAGCCAGACCAACAGTCCTGTGTAAATCCAGCCTGCCTGATCTGCAGGCTTTACCTCCTGCCTGTTTTTTCACAGAGCCAGAAGGAAAAAAGGTCCTGGCTGCTAAGGAAAGCCTCATCTTTGAGTATTTTACTTCAGTTTCCAGCAGCTAAGAGTTCCAGCTGCCTCAGTCACAGTAACCCAGACTCCTCCAGTGAGCTCCTGCTCCAGAAGCCCATTGGACACTGGATTGTTTGTAACTGCTCAAAGCCACATTGTTCACTCCCATTTTCCATAGCCTGATCAAACATCATTAATAATGAATAATGTATTGATTGCAGCACCAACAAATCTCCAGACTAAAGGGAGGAGGGGCAGTTACAGAGAAAAGCAATGGAAATGGGATTCTTCTCCTTGGCAGAGTTCCCCTGGGAAAGCTGAACAGAAGGCAGCTTTGGAAAATAGTAACAGCTGCTGAAAAAGGACTGGAACTAACCCAGGGTCCGAGCTGAAATGCAAACATGGTGGTAACTGCACTACTACACTCACTTGGGCTAATTAAATGTTTTACAGCTACTAAAAGGGATGGTTAAGCTTCAAAGTAATGATTCAGCCATGTTTTCCTTCTTTTCCTATTCCTACAGAGAGGAATGCAGCCTTAGGGATAGGTCTGCAGCTGCCTGAGGTGAGCACAGAGGGAGTTCTGCCTGCAGCAAGAACAAAACTATAGGAAACAGACTGAATGTGTTCCTGGACTGCAGCTCAGCCTGCTTACATTGCTACCACTGAACACCTGCTGGGTGAGACCCCTTTTATAGGAAGGGAAACAGTTCCCAAGAGGAAATCAGTGAGGAACAGGGAATTTTAGCCAACAGAAATGAAGTGGTACCCCCTGAAAGCAGCTGCTCACACAGGTGAGAACACCACAAGCAGCTGTGGATCCCCACAGCCCCTCAGTGACCCTGGGCTTGGCTGACTGCCATGGGAGGGCCCAAGCACTGTGTCCTTGCCCCAAGGGCTGCAGGGGAACTGCAAAGCTCATCATGCATATATGACAGCCCCAAAAGCATCTGAGCAAATGGACTGCACAAAACAAACACTGCTGTTCTGGCACACAGTCAACAGCTTTGGCATTTGGAGGTTGTGCCACTCACAGCCCCAAGTCACTGGGAAAAGAGCAGTCTGGAATGGATTTGTTTCTAGGTAGCTGCTCTTTTTATCTCCTGTTTCTGGTGAACAGGCCATCATCACCACCACTGCAAAGAAATGTCAGTAGTGAAATCAGAAATCAGTCTCTTGCAGCAGGGAGCTGAAGGCTGTAACTCTTCATGCTTTCCCTGTGGGCTGACTGCCTCAGGGAGGCTGAACAGGAATTTGTAGTGTCTCAGTAAGGTTGGATCATTCCTTATTCACCTTGAATCAATTGTTCTTTCAGAGGAAATTAGGGAAGTCTAACTCCTCCTAAAGAACAGGAATAAAACAATTCAACCCCACACCATTTTCTCTCACCTGTGAATCTCCATGATTTCTTCAGCAATCATCCTCCCTATTTTACCTGCCCCAGCTCTTGTTCCACCTGGAATTCCAGGCACAGTAGGATGGGTCCTTTTGGGGCCACCTGAAATGAGCAGAAATGTTAAGGTCAGAGAAAAGCTTGCAAACTTTCTCCACAGGGCAGCTGTGCTTAGGCTTTGAGTGGCTGCAGGACCTTCTGAACAGGATTTATTGACAGTTCCACCAACTGCTGAGTGCCTCCAAATGCATGAAATGGCTTGCACTGAGCTGTGCTGGGTCTCAGGTGTCCCTCTGTGCCAGCAGGGACAGGACAGACCTCAACTCTTTCAGGATCTGGCTGTTCCCTTTCAGAATTGAGCATCTGGTGCTACCTCTCACCCAGAGCTGGTACAGCATGGCCTCGTCAGACCCTGTGCCCAAACAGGCCCTGCTCCAAACATTGTTCTCTGCTTTCTGTGAAGAACCTGCCAGGGCATACTCCACTCAATAGGAGATAAACCCAAGGGAGCTGATGACTGCAGATAACTGCAGGAATGTAAAAGTGAAGGGAAAAGGGAGGTGTGAGCAGTTAGGAGCTGTTCTGTAATGTGATTTCACACTTGCACAGCACTTGGGAGGCTGGAAAGAACACCTCCACCTGCAAAGAGCCTGATACACTCCAAGCAGAGCAAAGCCCCCACTGAGAGGGCAGGAAAGGCCTCAGCATTGCTCACCCAGAAGGGATAATGCAGATTTACCAACAGCCACCCTCAGCAGGCGCGGCTCAGACCCAAAGCTAAACCCCATTTTCCTCAGGACATGAGCAAATGTCAGAGCAGAAGGGCAGCAGACGTGTGCAGGAGGCTGAGCTGCTGCCCAGGCAGGAGAGGCAGGGCTGGCTGGGGCTGAGTTACCTTCTCCAGCCTGGAGCACGCTGTCCATGCTGTGTGGGGACGCCGCCAGCTGCGGGAACGCCGCGTCCCCGCTCTCCAGGCCCGCGGTGCTGCGGAGGGCAAGCATGACAAAATCAGGCACGGGAAACCCTGCAGAGGCACAAAACCCTCCCAGGACTACAGCCCAGGGTTTCAGCATGGAATGCTTCAGGGTTTCAGCAGTGTCACCTCTGAGACTGACACCAGGGATGGAGAAACATAAGGGATCAACCTCCCTGCTCCACCTCCACGTGTGCAGTGCCAGACCCCAACAGCCTCTCTCAGCACATAACTCCTCTGCAGGAATTATTCTGCTGAGAAGTCATCCCAAGAGAAAGGAAAAGGGGGGGAAATACCTGCCAAAGCAAAGAAATGCACGCCCTTAAGTTCCTACAAAGACCAAATCCCAGCTTTTCCCAAAGAAAGAACATATTTCTATTTTCTGCAGCTTTAATGACCAGAAATTAAATTACTGCAATTTTTAAACTAAACCTGGGGTTGTTTTAACTCCCTGAGGTGTTGTCTGGAGAAGACAGCTATTGCCATACAGAAGGTGTGCACAGATTTAGGTCAAACCTCACATGAGAAAAGGGCAAAGCAATGGGCACTCCCAGGCACCTGCTGGGGGAAAAGCACTTACGAAACCACTGTGTTTGTGGAGACAATGTATTCTACTTCTTTGGTCCAAGGGTTCATGAAACTGAACCAGCGACTCCGCAACGTAATAAAAGAGCCATCTTTTATTTTAAACTTGTAGCAGTTAGTTGTAATTTTTTCTCTTGTCTGCAAAACTGAAGACAGGCAGAAAGCAAGTCATTAGCATCAAGCAGGCACCACAACATAAACAGAGCCCTTCTCAGGGAAAACCCAGTTAATTCCTCCCCACATCCCTCAGGAAAAATGCTATTCCTGCCTCACCCCCCTCACCCATCCTGAACCTCAAATAAATATTCCCAACAAATCCATGCCAGTCTGAGGCAATCACAGTGCTTGGCACATACAGCACATTGCTCCTGACTAAAGCACTTGCAAACAGCAATACCCAAATCTTCTCAAGTGTTTGGTTTCCTTAACACACAACAACTGGTGCCAATATTTTGAAGCAAACATCTTTCCTGAATTATTAAGAGCCATACCTTGTCTGTGACATTCTGCAAGATGTGCTATATCATCTTGATGGAAATATTCATAACACGAAGTACCTAGAAGCTCCTGGGGTAAGTATGCCAGGATGGCTGTTGCCCTGGGGAAGGGAGGGAGAGGAAGAAAAAAAAATAAGAAATCTTTTCAATTTGAAGCATTAGTCAGAGATTCCTAAAGCTCACACTGAGGCTGGGAAAGGCTCAAGTAATGTGGAAAGGAATTTTCGGCTTAGAAGGTAAAAAAAATTCCTTAAGAACACTATTTTTAATTCTCAGGTAATTAAAAAAGTACCTAACACCCAGAGCCCTGAGGTATTACATTTGACCTACCATCACCGGAGGGGATGTAAGGCTTTCTAAATAGCTTTGAAGATTTGCTGTAATTTTGGGAATTTAAGCCTGAAAAAAGCTGCCTTGCAGCAGCCACGAGATAACACAAAGCTTTGTGCACAAAGAGCTCCTCAAAGGTGTGGAGAACTCAAGGGTGGCACAGAACAACACCACACCAAACTTGACTTGGATTTTGTAAATTTCTTAGAGAAAAATTCTTAGAAGAATTCTCTAGAAGAATTTTCTTAGGAAAAAAAAATCTGCGTTTCTTCGGAGAAAATTACTGAGGGAGAAGTGAAGGTTCCTTGCAGAAGCTGAAATAAGTGCCACAATTCCAAACCATTCCAATTCAAATTAAACATGAAGTGCAAAAAGGAACAAACCCATGTAGATTAACATCTCGTCTGCAATCTCGAAAAAGCCCAAATTAAGCAATATAAAATGCAGAAATTAATACATATTAACAATTATGAATAAGAACAGAGGGGAAAGAAGCTGAAGCACCAAATCCATATATTTCAATGTGGGGCATTTTTGTACATTCCCAAACACAAGAGATTTCAGCACAGGTTGAGGACACCTCAAGCCCTCCTTGACAGGGAGATCAATGCCCTCAGCCTTGGAGAAGGAAACAGGAATTCAAAGTGACTTCTGCAGGGTGAGCCTTGTGCCAGGCCACTTAGAACTCCAAGGAAACTCATCAAAGCAATCTCCAAGAGAACCACAAAGCAGCAAAACCAAGCCTATCTTTAACATGGAAGAGCTGGGAACCCAGTCAAGCTCATTCCAGTGTATCTCCAAGAACTTTAGTAACCAAGGCTTTCACAGCACTGCTGCGGTGGGACACCCCACACAGAGGGGGAATCTGTCAAGCCTTTTCCTTTCACAGCAGGGGCTGTGGAAAGGAGAATCTGCACCAAATTACAGCCACCAACAGACTGGGTGCATTCAATATCTGACCATGCTCTGTTATGCAAGGAAGGAAATTGTTTGTGTCCTTCTGGAATTTCAGCCTGTATTTACTTTTCTCCTCAGCTCGCTTCTCCCACTTAACAAGGCAGCTCTGAATCCTGAAGCTGTATCTGATGACATCTGCATAGGTAATAAACTTAATTTTACTCTCCAATTCAGCCTGCAGACCAATCAGAAGTCCTGAATAAGAAACTCTGCTCAGTGTAGCTGCCATTGAACAGAGAATTGTGAAGCAGCTGAGGCAGCCCAGCTAATTGGAACCCAATCCATTGCTGGGCTTCCCCAGGGACCATCAAATCCATGAAGACAGAAAAGGTCACAGGGAGTGTAGGAAGTGTTTCTTTCCTGAGTTCCTTGGGCAGATAATAAATGAACAGTGCAAGTCTATATGAACAAAACAACCTGACTTGGAAAGAAATTGTTTTCAACTTTTACAGGTGCCTAAATATTCTCCAGGAAAAGCAAGGATCATTGGATGTCAGCTTCAGGCCTACACCTGAGGCTTTCATCTACATAAATTCCCTTTCAAAGAGTTCTTTGAAGTAGCACAGACATCCCAAGGACTGTAAACAACAGCTGGAAAGCAATTCAATAAAAGCATATGTGCTTAAATCCAATGGATCAATATTTTCTGAGTCTCATTATTTTAAAAATGCCTTCAAACTACACATCAGGGGAATAAGCCTGATCTTTTGAAAATAAAACTGATCTATAACCAAGACAGAATGGCATTTTCTGAGCAACAGAAAGCGCTGAATGCTCCCACAGCTCCCAGAGTGAGCACCAGCTCTGAGCATTCAGGAGTTGGTATTTTCATAAGCTTTCTATCAAATAAAAAAAAACCCAAACCACCCAACCTAACCAAAACCCACAAACCCAATCACTCCTAAACAGGTAAGTAATATAAAAAATAAATATTCTCTGCACTTGAATCCCTCCCATGACTATCCCCTGCTTCCTCTCCAAGGGCACTAAAGATCAGCTGGGTCTGCCCTGAACCCAGTTCCAGCAGGCAGATCTTGTCAGAGTTTGGAGTTTGGGCTTTTCTGTGTCTCAGGCAGCTGAGCCAAAGCCACAGGGAAACTGGAGCAGCCTCATGTGGGCAGTCTCAATCCCTCTTGACCAGGAAGGGAACCAAGCAAGCCCTCTCCAACCAGCCCAGCACAACCTCTCCATCAACATCCTTCAACCTCCTACTTTTCCCTCCACCATCCAGTGATTTTCAAGGAAGATTCAGGTCATATGTACCTGCTACTGAAGAAAATTCAATCCCTTTCTTTTGGAAAAGGAAAGAATTACCCTTTTAGACAATAAATTGATGTTTGAAAGCAGATACCACACGGGCACAACCATTTCCTGGAGATAACCCTTATGAAAAGCTTTCCTTTCTACAAACACAAAGGGTCCCAGAGAGAAGCATTAATCCAGCAGAATGTGTCCTAGTAGACAGTTATGTAAGTGTACATGCTAGCAAAGCCTAACCCAGCTCTGCAGCCTCTCAACTGCCTGCTGTTTGCAAGAGGTTTCATGTAACAGAGGGAGCAATTAGGGTCCAGTTTCAAAACATTTTCTTCTGAAGATTACACACATACATAATACATACTCCCTTAATGAATTGGCAGAAAAGATTCTGGCCTTATTCTGGCACATTTTTTGAGGTTTAGGGGTTTTTAAAAAAAATTTCATCAGCCACACTGAATTAATGCATAGTAACAGCTCTGAGCTCCATCTCAAAAGCCAACCCAGTAAAAAAGCTCAAAAGGGCAGTAATTCCTCTTCCCAATGGCATTCATGTGAAATACAAAGCTGTGTTTTGTGTCAGCTACATACAGGCAATGTGTGTATTTGGGATTGTGATATGCGTGGAAACCAACCATGGGACAGTTATAAAGACAAATTCTAATAATAACTGAGGAAAGTAAAGCATGGATGAAGGCCTTTGAACCTATCTGTTGTTCACAATTAACCTTGGTTGATTTAGGAGCATTTGAATTAAAGTGTTAAGGATGTTGCTCTTTGCTTGTAGTTAAGCCTTAAAGAGCTCTGCAATAATAACCTTTTGAAGTACAATTTTAGAATATTGCTTGTATCCTTGAAACTATAGCTTTGGAATATAAATAAAGGAAACATGCTTATCTCAGGTCTTAATAAAACAGAGAAAAGCAGCTTGAGAAAGGAAGATGGAACATCAATCAAGGATTTATAGTTTCAACCAAGGGAAGCTGGACATCACTGTTATGAGATTTATAGTCCTTGGAGTTAAAGGGTTTGACCCACATCTGGGGAGCTGGACCTCACCAGATGGGATTCGTGTTTCTTCTTTTGGAAACCAACCACCACCATCTGGGGATACATCTTTTTGGGATACATCCTGAGAAAAACTAAATCACAATAGTGTATAGAATTGTGATGTAAAAATTGGGAATAGAAACTGCTCATGAGTAAAAACTGGGAACAGAAACTGCTGAGAAAGCTGATGAGTACCCCAATAAATACCTGTAAGCCTCAACTATGGGTGTGCGGTTGGAGGGAAAACTTGAAAACTTCCCCCACTGTACCCAGCGCTGTATTGCTCATGCTTTACCATATTAATTGATAAAGTGATTGCTGTTTGAATATTGGCCTAGTCATGCTTCTCATTTATAACAACAGCAACAGCTCTGAGCTGCACCCCAAAGCCAACCCAGTACATAAAGCTCCAAAGGGCAGCAATCCCTTTGCTAGTGTCATTCACACAGTGCTGTGCTGTGGCAGAGGCAGCGCTGGCAGCTGCTCGGGGCTCTGGCATTGACACAGTGCTGCAGGGCACGCTGTGGCAGAGGCAGTGCCGGGCTCTGGGCTGGGCTGGAAGCTGTTCAGGGGGGCTCTCACCTCTGATCTACAAAGACGAACTTGCCGTCGATGGCGTGCCGGGACACGTACTCGGTGGGCTTCACCCGGATCTCGCCGTTCACCGGCTGCGGCACCACGTGGGGATGGAGCCTCCCGATGGCGACAAGGCAGCTCAGGTTGCAGCCCTCGTTATCGGGCTCGTTATCTTCGTCCAGGCCCATCTTTGTGGGAGGCCAGCTTTTTAAGTAGCCTGTGCTATGAATAGTGCAAAAGCTTTTGCGGTCTGCTGTGAAAAGAAAACAAAACAAAAAAAACCAAACAAAACAAAAAGCAAACAAACAAAAAAGAAAAAAAAAAACAAACCAACAAAACCCAAGAAAGCAGTTAGGTCATGGGTACAGCTTTGGAGAACTTCAACTGAATTCTGCTAATAATGCACCTCCTCTGTCATGCGGGAAATTTGGGATACTCTTCACTAAGGAGGGGCTGGGAGTGTTCAGCCTGGAGCAAAGGAGGCTCAGGGGTGACTTTGGAGTCTTTATCAGTCAGATAAAGTTAGAGACTTTACCAGTGATAAAATCACTTGAGTGTGACTTTGTCACTCTCTGGAAGTGCCTGACAGGAGGGTGGAGCCAGGTGGGGATCGCCCTCTCCTCCCAGGCAGCTGTGACAGGATGAGAGGACACGGCCTCAAGCTGCATCAGGGCAGGGTCAGGTTGGACATCAGCAGGAATTGCTTCACAGAAAGGATTGGCCAGCATTGCCCAGGGAGGTGGTGGAGTCCCCATCCCTGAGGTGTCCCAGAAGTGACAGAGCACTCAGAGCTACGCTCTGGCTGACAGAGGGATGTTTGCTCAAAGGCTGGGACTCAATGATCTTGGAAACCTTTTCCAACCTTAATGGCTCTGTGATTGCAAGGGATTTTTCAGCACTCCTGCTGTAATGTAGCTAATCTGAGATAATCCAATTAACAATTTATCCTGGAAAAACCACTGTTTATGCTGAAACATCACATAATTCAGACCAAGGTTGCTTTTGGTAATTTTGAGCAGAAATTGCATCACATTTTATTATTTCAGCAGAAGAGGCAAATAACCCAAAGGAACGTATGAAGAAATTAGTAGATTAATAAATAAGATGCCTCTTTCATATTAACCTGAGGCTCCTACAAAACCCATGTTTGGCAGAACATACTCTCTCTGGGGTACATAGGGCACACAGGGGTTATGAAGATTTGCAATGGCCAGTAAAAGTCTGTATCCAAAAGAATTCCCTTTCCTCAGCACTGAGCAGGCCTGAAAACTCCAAGGAAGATGATTTTCATAGGTGGAGTAAAAGGCTTATGCCAACCACTCAAACTGGCTCCCTCAGCAGAGAGCACAAAAGCAGCATGCAAGGTTGAGCCTGAACCTCACAGGGAGTTGGGGCAGCTGCCACAGCCAAAGATGCACCAAAATTACCTCTGTTCTCTTGCTGTTTGTCTTTTCACTTTAACTAAACCAAATCTATCATTCACAGTACTCAAAGAAGAAACCTTCCCATTTGGGCTAAATATATATTCCAACATACCTAGAATAATAGCCTGCAGAGGAGAAAATACTACCAACACTGCTAAGGCCACAAGGTGTAGAAATGCCACGTTCCCAGTACTCAAAATGTACCACACCCACAGATGAACTTAGAATTACACTCATTTTTTGAGGTGGATGTCCATCCACACATCCCTGGGCAGAGAACAAGGAACAGCTCCCCTTTACTGGATACAATGGCCAGGTGGTCAAGAGTGAACGTGATCTGACCAATGTCTGAAGATGATGCAATAACCCCCAGGGCTGCGGGCACACACTGCCTGAAAAAGTTTCGAGAAATCAGAGTGGAGAATTTGGCTCTAAATGCTAATACAGGTGTGTAAGAGATACTGGAGGGGGGCGAGAGGGAGTTTGAAGTAACAGACCAAGACATAGCTCAGAATGTTAATAAGAAACATCGACAAACGTAAAAAATTCAACCACCGCAAACGAGCAGCATTAAAAAAAATCCCGACAGCCTTGGCAACAAAAGCATGATGGTTACCTTTCTTCTTTGAGCAGGTTGAAGGGAAATCCTTGTCTTCTACCTTGACAGAGGGTCTGTTGCACTTCATCCTGCAGAAGAAGGAGCGCCGTGCCCCGGAGCAGAGGCGCGAGGGCCCGGGCGTGATGTCCGTCTTGACCGGGAGCCCAGCTGCGAGCGAGGGAGCAGGGTCAGAGGGAAGCACCCCAAACCCACCCCACAGGGCTTCACCCCGCTGGGCACTGCCTCCCCTGCTTTTGGGGCTTTGATGTGTGGGACTGTGCAGGACCCAGCTGGCCATACTGATACCTCCTCTTTATGTTTTTCGATTTTGTGCTGCTTTGGTGTGAGTTTCATATAAGGGGTAGTAAGGTGTGAGTTTTCATATAAGGAGATAGTAAGGTGTGGGTTTTCATTTAAGGGGATAGTAAGGTGTAGGTTTTCATATCAGGGCTAATAAGGTGTGAGTCTGGGTTTCATATCAGGGGTAGTAAGGTGTGGGTCTGGGTTTCATATAAGGGGTAGTAAGGTGTGGGTCTGGGTTTCATATAGGGGGATGGTAAGCTCTCTTGGCAGAGTAGGCAGACACAACAATTCCTTCTCTAGCTGGGCACCCAAGGACAGCCAATCCCCATCTCAGGCCCAAGAGCATAAACAGCGTGGACTGAAGAGAGGAAAACCAAGAAGGATGGGACTGCATGAGCTGGAGCTGTGGTTGGACAATTAGCTCCAATATGCTAATGGACCAAAACTTGTAAAAATGTGAGCTCTTGTGACCAAGCCCTCCTTTGCTTCCATCTTAGAGTCATGTGGGTACTGCCAGGGTGTGGCCTTTGAAGGCTCTTCAATAAATATCCACTTTATTCCCAATAACTCTGTCTTGCCTCTGTTCCAGCTCCTTAAGGCATCAATACCAACACTGCAACTTCTGACTCTGCTTTTGGCTGTTAGAGGACTGAGGCTGGAGAACACGGGGTTCTGAGTGCAAAGATCAGCAAGAGATTGGACAAATCCACACCAGTCCTGTGATAAACACTACAACTTCTCTGAACTGGTTAAAAATAGAGAGATTACTCTTCCCCAGGCAGAGCAGAATTCCATACACAGTCACTGAGGAGGCTCCTGACCCTTCAGACTGGCACTTTCTATCACAACACCCTCCCAGAAAACATGTGTGCATATGGA
Organism: Melospiza melodia melodia; assembly: GCF_035770615.1. NCBI lineage: Eukaryota > Metazoa > Chordata > Aves > Passeriformes > Passerellidae > Melospiza > Melospiza melodia. Next base: position 51,610,410 of record NC_086199.1, on the reverse strand, counting down.
GCAGAAGAGTCCAAATGACACTCCAGGGAGAGATGGAGGAGAAAGGGTAGCAGGGACCCACACGGGAACTGCAAAAAATACAGTTGTTATTCAATTTTCTTGCAGTGGAAAATTCTGAGACCTTTTTTTCTACTTGCAACTTTGTTGACTTGTTTGCCTGTGCTATTTTTCTGCTTGGTAAAAACATCTTCTTGTTTGGGGTGGGTTTATCCTTTGCTATAAGCCATAAATACCCTTCTAACTAACACACCCTTTGCCTCCTTGGTTATCCAGTAAGACTGGCTCAGCAATTCTTTTCTCCTACATCAAAACTTGCTTCTATCTCTATTCTTTCATCAGACTCTACATTTAAAAATCCTTCTGCTAAGCATCCATATCTGTGAGACTTCCTTGTCAAACTTTCATCTTTCTCAACATCTGAGAAGCCATGGAATGCTTCCATGGCATGCATCAGTAGCACAGGTATCACCAAGGGCTGCTGGAGGATTTAAATCACACAGCAGCTTTTCCACAGCCTGCCATCCACTCCAACCATGACTGCATGGTAAAATCAAGCAGCTGTCAACATGAACAAAAACTTCTCAGGCCTTGTGGGCTTTTAACATAAGGAGGTATCCCAGTAATTCCAGTATTTTAGTGGAAAGTGTGCCTCCCTCACAATTCCACTGGAGTGAGGTGATCTCCAGGAGGTCAGGCTGCCCTGCACCACATGGCCTCCAAACTGCTGCACCGTGGTGTGAGTACAAGCTGTGCTGAGTTACTCATGCCAAGACAAAAATAAATACATGCATACATCCTCATACTCTTCACCAGTATGAGTTCTTGAAACTCTACCAATCCGTCTATCATAGCAGATGGGAAGACTGTAATTCATAGTATTTATTTTTGCCCTAACTTTGTCAGAGCCATACAAAAAAACCCAACAAAAAACCAGGAGGCAGCACTGGATATTCATGCTTGACAACCGATGAAACCAGGAGCCAGAAAAAATCTTCAGCTGATTCTGCTGAAGCCTCCAGGCTCCCTGCCCTCAAATGATCTCTCCCAACTTCAGTTTCTGAAGTTGAGCTGGTGGCTTCTGTGAGCTGAGATCCAGAAGATTTCTGCTCCTGACAAGCATGAGACTTAATGGCCTGCAAATCTGCAGTTGTAAGATACCACCTTCCACTTAAGCAGTGCAGACTCCTGTTGTGAGAGGGAATTAAACACCCACTCACCCCAAGAGCAGCAGAGATTCAGAACTACTTGAAAATACCAGAATGGGACAGAGCTAAGAGACATGGCAGGAAATTATTCCAAAGTTAAAAACCTTCTGAGAGAAAGGCTGGGTCATTGATGGCAGTAAGCAATAAATAAGTAGATAAATAAAATGAATCCTCTATCTTGGCTGACAGCTAAGGACTACCAAGATAATACTGAGTGTATTCTGACCATTTAGAATGATGGATTAGAAGAAATGCTGCATGTGTTCCAATGGAAAAAGTTAAAGGTTTGATGCCTGGAAGAGAGAGGACACCTCACAGGTGAAGCCAGTTCCAGTAATGCCTCTGTGCCACAGTGCATGCCAAACCCAACAGCTTCCAGGAACTTGTTTCACACTCTGTTTTTTCTTTTTTTGTTACTTGCTGTCTTTAAGCTACAACTTCCTTGGCATGAGGCAATCCAGGCAGCATCCCCCCACATCCCCACTTGTGACACGAGGCAAAGCCCCAGCAGCAGTGACTCTGGATGACATTTTCCCCAAGCTGGGAACACTCACTTTTTGCATCTATAAGTCTTTCTCGTGGCGCGGTGTCAGAAGAAGAGAGCTGCTCCTTCACTTTGGCAATGTCTTTAGGATGGAGATAATCAAATAAACTTTGACCAATCAAATCATTCTGTAGAGATTGAACATTCAGTCAAAAAGTAAAATAATGGCTCAGTATGTTTTCTTCATTTTAGCATCCAGTATGAACAATCCTTTTACACATAGGTGTAACCAAGGAATACCAAACATCCAGATCCCCTCATTGCAGGGGGTTTGGACTGGATGACCTTTAAAGGGTCCCTTCCAAACAATTTTATTATTCTATGATTTGATGGAAGGTTTTCTCTGTGTATTGAAGTTATGACTACATTACACAGTTATTCCTGTCATCATTTTCAGTAAGAGTTTTGCAGAATTGGCATGCTCAATTCCCCCCCACCAAATATTCTGGTTTCTATTAAGTCTTACTTCTTCTACCACACATTTGAATGAAAAAAAAATCCTAATTACAAATGTTCTCTTTCATTATTTACATATGAATTTAGTATATACCTAACTAAATGCTGGCTGAGGAAAACTTTTGAAGCAAATACAGGTTTAAATTTGATGAGGAGTGCAGATGACAGAAAGAATGAAGATTATTTACACAATATATGGTCCAACTTAGGCCTTATGTTGAGCAGACATTAAAAACCTGGCTTTGATATAACTGCTTTCCAGTTTCCATCAGTAAGCATGCAAGCAAAACCAGAACAGATAGAAAGAAAACTAAGCTGAAAAATCCATGTGATGCTACTGGAAAAACCCCAGAGTGATGTTTCAATATTTGCTTGCACTCCCAATTAGGTAATGCTTTTGCAAGCCTGAGGGTAAATCCTTGAGCAGAATGTCTCAATCAGTGAATTAAATTTAGTTCCTTTTCACCTCTTGCTTTCAATGGAAACCAGAAAATCTTCTCTAATGACATGGCAGAGAAAAGCTCTCTCTTTGCAACACCTCTCAGCTTTCAAGACAGACTCTTCTCATACCTACCCCCCAGATAAAGGCATAACCATCAAAAAGCTCTCACATCTTTTAAGCCCTAATGTACTTAAAATGGAAAGGAATACCTGACTGTAGTTGAGGATCTTGAAGACAGATTCTGAAACAAACAGTATCTTTCCTCTGTCACAGCCCACCACAAAGAGGAATCCATCTGCTGCCTAATTGGGGGGAGGAAAGTGAAATCCCAAGTTATACATCCACATTGCATTGCTATAACCTTTAAAAGCACTTTGTGTACAGTAGAAATTCTACACTAGGAGAGCTGTCTTAACATTTAGAGGTAACTGAGTCAACAGGAAAAAATGTGAATTACAATGAAGGGTTTTTTTGCATCTGCAAACATTTTTTGGCACGATTCTGGGCATTGTGCCCAGAATGTAAAATAACTTTTAGGAGAAGAAAGAACCCATGTCTTGCCCAATAATATTATGATTATATTTAATAATGCCTTCAAATTAAAATGTTATTTTAACTGTACTTAAAAAAGCTCCTCTTTTAGAAACCAACCATAACCTGGATGTTTATTTCTGTGCCTGGAGGCAAGTAATTCCTATTTGCAAAGTACTGTCTTTTAGTCACACACAAGCATGCAGGAATAGGCCCCAATTATGTATCTTCAGAGTCACAATGCTGCAGAAATTAAATTCTACATATACTGCACCTGGACACTGCAGTGCTTCAGCAATTACACAGCCACTAGAAAAGCTGAACTACTGACTAATGAGAGAAGAGAGAAGCTCCCCACACTATAAAAGCAGTGTAACAGCAGGCAGCCAGACACACCAAGTCATGTTACATCAGTAACCTCAATAAAAAGGTGTTCATTGAATCACTGTACACTGAAAATCATGGCAAGGTAACCAGGGCAGCAAGTCTGCAAGAAAACTATTCATGTGGTTTGTACATGTAAATAACTGAATATTCCAATGGTTCCCATCTAAATCCCCCTCTTCAACCTTTCTGCTTAAATTAAGAAATGCTAGTCATCATTAAACTCACTGACTCTGTGAAGTAGGCTCCAGATTTCTTAATTATCCTCCATAATCAAAACATTTTTAAGCTGACAGACAAGGCAGAAAAATACTGGTGGTGGGCTTTGGGAGAGCTACAGTCACAGATATTAATATCTCTTAATTAAAAGTTGGAACATACCCTGAGAATAAGGTGTTTTAATTCATCATCTGATAGAAAAGCAGGCTTGTAGTTTGCTTCTGTATATGGGTTTGTAGCACCTAAAGAAAACAAACAAACAATTCCCACATCACCAATATTACACACTTAAATGAGCAATCTTTCTTTGGCTCCTTCTTAGGCTGCTGTTCATTGCAGGAGTTCTTTAAAATGAATTTTTTTTCGGTTTTACTATCAACATGAGCTCTGTTGGTATTAACTTAAAAAAGGATGAAGCTTTTTTTGCTAAGACAGAAGTACTGCATTAGAAATGCAAATTAAATGCCTCTGAAATATAAAAGTATTCCTTGACATATTTTTGAACCCAAAGGCTGTCCTTGATTTATGGCCTGGTCTCAGAATTAGAAATTATAACAATAAGATACCATAGAATAAAAATATTCAAACTATTTATTCTCCTTATAACTCAGTAAAACATGACAAGGTTATGTAAACAAATCATGACAGGAATTTACAAATCAATTCTCTCATTCCAAGCCAAAGATAAAACCCGGCATTACAATGACATCACTTTACAATGCCAAAACCCCAAAACTGGCAACAAACGAGGCAGCTATTTATTAAGGAGTAATTCTTCTCACTCTGTTCTCCTCATAAAGGCAGAGGAGAGTCAAATTAGTAACCACTGAAGTGTTATAAAGTATTAACCTCATCAAATGACAGTGGCAGGAAAGTTAAGCCTTCCAATAACTGTGAGGCTAGATATGACTGAAGGCACCAGCTCTCCTAGAAATACAACAATCACCAGGATCTTTTTTACCACTAGCTGCATCCCTTTTTTCTTCTCACTAATGCATTTCTTGAAGGCTTAAAGCTTTTAACATCAGCACCAATTGTACTGATTCAGTCATGTGAAGCTTTAGGAACACACAGCGATTTCTCACAACCTCAACTCTTCCAAACCTGTGTGTTCCCTTCAAGTGCTTGCAACAGAAACTGGTCAAAAAGACCAAAATTAATTTTTCAAAGTACTCTCTATTTTTTCACACAGAGCTAAAGGTACAAACACAAAACCTTACAAGTCCTGTGGGAACATCATACCTAAAATCTAACCTCTCTATCCAACAACCTGGTACATTGCCTGCTTAGCACTTCACCAGAATCAACTGTGCACTGCCCTTAAACTCTTTGCTCCCTCTCCCCACCTGCCCCAGCTCCCTTGGTGCTGTGGAATCTGGCAGTAGTGAGCAATGGATGGAAAATTATTCTTTTCTCATGCCCAGGTTCCCCCAGCCACGTCAGGGTATTTACTGGACCATGAACTAGTAAGCTGTGAATGAACACTGAGCATCAGATGCTAAGAGAAGGGAGGAATCCTCCCAAAATGATTCAATATTGTATTTGTGGGGACCCTTGTGGCAGGGAGGAATGATGAATCTGACTCCATGTTCTCAGAAGGCTAATTTATTATTTTGTGATACTATATTATATTAAAGAATACTAAAATTTACTATATTAAGAATATAGAAATAACTTTCCAGAGCCCCAACACAGCTCAGCACTCATTGGCCAGAGTCAAAACAACTCACAGCAGAATCCAATGAAACAATCACCTGTGGTAAACAATCTCCAAACACATTCCACATGAGCAAAACACAGGAGAAGCAATCAGATAATTATTGTTTTCCTTTTCTCTGAGGCTTCTCGGCTTCCCAGGAGTAAAATCCTGGGCGAAGGGAGAATGCGAATGTGACAAATTAAGTTACTCCTTCTGGGCAAAAAAGGGAGACGAAAAGCGTGGCTTTGGGGAAATGCCACTTGGAATGGCCCTGCAGCCCCAGGCAACTCACCACGAAGTGTTTTCATGTGCTGGACAGCCATCCTGAGCACGGTGAGCTTGTCCAGCTTGCGGGACATGGCGTTGCACGTGGGCACCAGCGAGGCCAGCTCGTCGATGAAGCTGTTCATCTTATCCCTGCGCCGCTTCTCGATCTGGCTGTGAGCCTCCCTGCACACACACACACACAGCAGGGCACGTCAGGCACGTGGGGCAACGCCCAAAGCAACCTCCTCAGGGTGAGGGAGCCACCCTTATCCTCATGGAAAGGACAGCAGACACTCTTCAGGTGTCTGATGTACGTGAAACACAAGGGGCAATGCCCAAAGCAACCTCCTCAGAGTGAGGGAGCCACCTTGTTATCCTCATGGAAAGGACAGCAGACACTCTTCAGACATTTGATGTATGTGAAACACAAGGAGCAATGCCCAAAGCAACCTCCTCAGGGTGAGGGAGCCACCCTGTTATCCTCATGGAAAGGACAGCAGACACTCTTGAGACAGAGTAGAAATTTTCCAAGGTAGAAATTTATTTTGATTTAGGTAGAATGCACATCTTTAAGTATGTAGCTTGCTGTGTAGTCTAGCTGCAAAAAGCCTAGGCTCAGAGAAACTGCTTCAGTGAAAGACAGAGATAAGGTGGGGGAAGACAGAGAGACAGAGACTGATGTGAGAGCAGCTCAACCTGACCTAGGAATTCTTTCTGATGAAGAAGAACTAGTGGCAAATGTCATGCAAAATTCATAAAAATGAATATGTATGAACCTATTGTGAAATTGTTTACATATGTATCTGAGAGGGGGATAAAAAGGGACCTGAAGTTCCCAGAGGTACACGTGTCTTTTAAGGAGAGCAATCTCCACATGCGTCCAGTGATGTGATAAACATACCGGCTTTACAACTTTCACAAAAGTTGTAGAGTTTTGTTTATCTCTGCAAAACACTCTTCAGATATTTGATGTACATGAAGCACAAGGAGCAATGGCCAAAGCAACCTCCTCAGGGTGAGGGAGCCACTCTGTTATCCTCATGGAAAGGACAGCAGACACTTTTCAGATATTTAATGTATGTGAAATACAAGGGGCAATGCCCAAAGCAACCTCCTCAGGATGAGGGAGCCACTCTGTTATCCTCACAGAAAGGACAGCAGACACTCTTCAGATGTTTGAGACACTCTTCAGATATTTGTTGTGAATTCTTTGAGTAAAGAACAGTTATAAGCAATGGGAAAGGTTGCAGCACAAGCTTGTGGTTTGCCAGAAAACACACCCAGTGTTGGTCAGGTTTATATTTTCCCATGTTAAGATTCACTGCTAACACTTTCACAACCCACTATGGAGTCTGAAAGAAGAATGATGAAGAATGCAACTTTACCAGAAACATATCTGGCTTCAATTTCAACAGCAATGAGGTGACTAAAACCAAGTTACTCACCAGATTAGTTGTTTCACTCTATGCAAACTTAATGAAAAATGTCAACAGTGCAAAGATATGGAAAAATAAGGGAAGGTCAAAGCTAGAAAAAGATGTTTGCAGAAGAAACATGCACAAATAATTCATACATGGCAAAAAGAAAGAGACAATTATTTTAAATATATTTATTTAGAGCATTACCTTGCATTTTTTATCCTGCCTTGTTGGTCTGCATACTCCAATCTGTAGAGAAATGACATCACAAAGTTAAAGTGTTGAAAGCACTCAACCCAACTCTTTTACTGCATCTCACATCCTACTGATCCTCATTAACATCAGTTTTTTTTAGAATTTGAATGTTTACTTAACCTTTCTACAGCAAAGATCAGTATCTGTAACATTGCACCTCAGACTTGGGGGTGTTTTAGCTTGTCTGCTCCATGTTGTTTAAACTAAGGTTGTTTAGATTATTGCTTCATCCCAACAAAGCAATAATTTGGGACCACAGTGACACTGAGAACAGGCATCCACAGTCAGGATCCTGTGTCAGAACTGTGGAACTGAGAGTTCAGTGACTGTATCAACAGTACCTTCCATGTTGGTCATCTTTATCTGTATCCATACCTTCCCTGCAGAAACAGAACAAAGCAACACATCATAAATTCAGCAGGACTGGCAGAACTGTTATCCAACCACCATAAAGTCAGAATCAAGTATTCCTGCCACCTCTAAATCACAAATACAAAAACAGGAGTATAAAAACAACAACCTGGAAGGACTAAGGAAGCTGTGTGGTTTTTGTAACATTAAAACATTTTCTTAAATTAGTTGTGTCTCCTTCAGAACTCACTAAATGGCACAGTTTGATGTGTTTGACAGTAAAACATGCTGCAGTTCAAAGACATCTGTTACAAAAATGTTTTTCAGTTAACTACAGGAGGGGGAAAAAACCCAACCTTGTGCAGATGGTCTCAGAATTATGCCTTTATGTCCTATAGCTCAGTTTGCCTTATAGTAGTTGATTTTGGGGTAGAAAATGGTAATAACCTAAATTAACACACCACTGGAGATGCCAAATGCAAGGAGAGAATAAAAGTCTGTGTGAAATAACCAGGCACACTGGAAATTAGTACAACTTTCAGTGTAGGTACATGGTTTGCTTCTGTTTCAACATAAAGGAAAGAAGGAGAGAGGCATGAAGAATAGAAGCAATCCTCCTCATTACATTCAATATTGTAGCCACATGTGTACAGAAGAGGGGAGTATAAAAGTTTTCATAGCTGCACTTGGTAGAAAAAGCTAAATGCTCATGACTACACATCTTTTTTTAGACAAAATAATTAGGAAGAGAATGTTTTGATTTACATAAACTGTGCTCACATGGACATTCCTAGGCCTGCTCATTCTGGTTTAATTTCTACTTGTGAATTTTAGGTCTATGGAAGCAAAAGGAAAGGAAAAAACACTGGGCAGCTTTTTCAAGTGAAACCAATGACTAAAATATTTATACTTACTCAAAAGGAAAGCCATCGAGTCTGAAAAGAAAGAAAAATAAAGTACACCATATATAGAAATTAAGAACAATGTCTTACATTTTCTGCTGAAATTCCCAAGCTAATTCAGATTCTACTTGAAATGAAAAGCACAATGAAAACAGGACAATAGCAGTGAGCACTTTCTAAAGAAACAAGCTCGTTCAAATTAATCTACTTTCTGAAAGAATAATTCTGCTTTGTAAGAAAAGAGAGCATAGTTCATGACACTTAATGTGAAAAACTAATAAAATAACTAACCTAAATTATGTTATGCAAATCATTGACATATTGTTTCATCTTCAGAAAGGAAAGATCTGTGCTTTATGCATGTTGTCCTTGTGGTTAGATAAATGGGATTTCAGAGGACTCTAAGGCCAGAAATAAAACATAAAAATAAAAATAAAGTATCCCAAGTTTCCCAGGTTTTGATTCTTGCCCAGCAGGATAGATGGACAATTTTGCTTTAGTCTAAAGTCCCAAGGTGAACTTTATACAGACTTTATGATATCACAAGGAAATTAAACAGAATTTCTACATGCAAACTAACTGCTGGCATCACTTCAAGACTGTAAAGTGACCTGAAATATCACTGAGCTTTAGCATGATAAGAGGCTATGTTTTATAAAAGCCTTATGAAAAAGTCTTTTCATCTCAGCCAATAACATACTAGTTATTCCTGTTCAACACTGGACACGAGCCCTCTTAAAAACAAACATGGCAGCCTTTCATTTTAGCGCAGTATTATTCATTTTAGTGCAGTATTATTCACTGCACTCTTATATAAATTATCTTTGTGATTAGTTTTAACATAATATTAATAATAATGCTAAATATTTTCTTCATCTCCCAGTGTGCACACCTGAGCTCTTGTCTTAGCCACTGACTGCTGATGCTCACCATTTACCAGCCCTTGTGACACCACCTTTAGCTCTGGGATATTTGCATGTAAAAACCCCCAGAAAGCCAAATCTACAACAGGCACAAGGTAAGTTATTAATGCAGCAGGGTAGTTTAGTTTCTCATCATGTAATATTTCAATGGACAGCATGAATCCCAAGCAAAATCCACTGTTCATAGTCCTGTGCATGACGCCTTGGACCACAGCATTTGACAGCTGTAAGCTGGGCAGGGATTCTCCTGGAGCAGTTGCAGCAGAAAGAACTGAAAAGCTGTTGTGGAGAGCTGAAATTGCAGCTGATGACTCCTCTTGCTTGTATTCCAGAGGTGATCAAAGAACCACCCTAAACCACTGGTTCTGCCTCCCTTATTCCCTGGCCTCACTGGTACAGGAAGCACCAAACTGGGCACTTGGATACTTGATGTAATAAAATCATTAACAGGTAGCAGAAGTTGAACAGCAGCATTTCTGAACATTTGCCCATACATACACATAAAAGAAGGGGTCAAGGCAGCCCCCCTTAAGTTCTGCTTTCCAAGAGGAATATTTAGTAGCCACCATTTACTTTGCAACACAAAATGAACTATGGTATGACTATGTGACAAGCAGTGGTATGTAGTGTATGACTACAAAATAAGTAAACTTATTTTACTGAGGATTCAAGGAAACAGTTTTCACACATTTTAAAAAATGCACACAAAACCTAAAGGGCAGAATTATATCTTACAAGAACAAGCTGTCTTCTGGAAAAGAGGACTTGAGTAATGCTTCCTACCCAGAGGAATAAAAATGGAGAAATCCTTTCTAGAGAAGAGGAAGTTGGTAGGACTGAGGCTGTTCACTCAATTTTGTAGTAGTCAATTCGACTAGAGGGACACGTGCTTTTCAGGGAGACTAAAGGCACTTCAGAGAGGTATTTAAATATTTTGTGCCTAAGTTCTAAAAAGAATCTAATTCTTAATTGTGATGCTCAGCATGGATTAAAAATTCTGCTCCTCCTCGTAAAAAGAGCTGCCAATAATCCAAAGGCCCTCAGCAATAAAATCTGTGCTAAGCTACATAAAAATGGACTCTGTGGCTGGATGAATGAATGAATAATGGATGTGGCCACTCACAAGTTCCCCTGCAGCCACACTTTGTGAAGTAACAATGCAGAGGAGGCTTGCACAGGCACTTGCACTAAGTAGGTTGCTCTTGCTGTTCCCATTACAGGTCTGGGGGTTTGGCAAACTCTGCTGTGCCCTTCACTGTTCTACAGCAGAGGTGGTGGGATTTCCTTCTACAGCTCAGAACCACTACAAGATTAAACCAGATGATTAAAAGGAAGACAGCTCTAATACCTCAAACCAGAGACTATTCTGATTCATTTTCAAAGGAGAGACCAAAATAGCTTCATCAGGTAAAGGTTGGCAGCACACTGATAGGAAGTGACTAAATAGGCAAAAAATAGGTGAAAAGAACTATTCCTAGTTTTGCTTCCACTTTTCAATAAATTTATTATCTTCCCCTTCTTTTAGTCAGACATTGTACTTCCTATGTAAATGGTCAATATATAATCAACCTTCACACAGTACATTTCATCAGTACATTCTATTCCCCCACCAGCCAGAAGTTTTTCTCCTCAGCTTCACCCCATCTAGTAGTCCTCAATTCTAGCTGCACTGAGATGACAGCTTTATTATTATTATTATTAAATAATGAACTTGGCTCTTAGTGCACAGTAGCTCTCTTCTTTATTAAAACCATTAAAGCAGGTTGTAAAGCACAGGTTACTTCAAAACTGCTATAAATATTTCTATAGTCTTCCCCACTGTATTGTTGTGTTACCACCTCCTTTTAGCAGTGCTAAATCAAGAGAAATCCAACTTACTGATAATCAGTTGAGCTTCCCTTTCTTTTCCTATTACAGTCCATTCCTGAAGTGCTAAGGGAACTGGAGATCAAGTCAGCAGGGTCTGGTGACATGAAGTCACTAATTGTAGAAGATATGTCCATCCTTTGGTCTGCCATTGGACTGTCTAACATTAGGGAAGAAATAAAAAACAACCCCCCAACCAAAAGCACTGCATTAATATAAGCAGACACTTATGTATTTTTAACCAAAAAAGTTATCTCAAACTTAGCATTCTTAAAAAACTGCAATAATCAGTTTCTATTTTTCCCTCTTGCTGTAAAAAAAACAGGTAATTTCTCCTTCCCCAGTTACTGCTCTATGGAGTATTGCACACAAACCATGACCATTCTCCAAACACATTATGTAGCACAATTGTTTTTCAAGATTTGTCAGAATGATCTTGGCTTACTCTTATGTTGCCTGCCCAGCCAATTGCTTCTTCCTAACAGGAATATTTCTGACAGGGAACACTTGTTTTAATGTGTCTCTGCATTTGAAGATCATATAAGAGCTCACCAACTTTTAAAGCTCCATTTCCACTGAATTCAGAACATTTCCATAGAAATGAACACCTCTGCACAGCAGACTCCACAAATAAAAATATTAGAACCCAATGGTGGTCACAGAAGTCTAATTAAAGGTAGAAATTAATCTAATTGGCATTTTAATCCTCTAGACTGCAAGTAATTCAAATCTTCACTATTTAATCCACTAGACTGCAAATAATTACACTGTTGGAAGAAACCCTGTGGAAAGATGCTAAATAGCATCAGCTGTGAAAGAGAGGAGGTTTTACCTGAAGGCCTGTCCTGGAAGCCTAAATCCACTTGGGCAAAGATGATGATGCTCAGCCCAAAGCAGCTGATAACCTTAGAACTCTTCCATGCCTCATGTTCTGTTGGTCAAATACTTCCAAAAACCTGAATGGGGGGAAAAACCAGCAAGCTTAAAAAACACCTTAAAAACATCAGTGTAGTCACAGTTTACAAAAGGAATAGATTTTTCCAACTCAGGGATCAAATACACATTTCCTTACAAGGTGCAGAAGCTTTATCCATCCATTCAAAGGGTTAGCTGTTGGGATGTGCCTCTCCTAACATCCTGTCAACGTGATCACACTGTAACCAATTCTGCTGAAGCATGTATGTAGACATAAGTTATTAGCCAAAAAAAGTTGCTTGTTATCATTTTCTTCAGCTCTGCCAGAACAGCAAATTCAGAATTTCTCAAGCTTAAATTATCTAAATTTCTGCTCCTGGCACTGTAAGATCAGGCAAGTCATTGTCGTGGTACCACCAGCTACTGAAGGGACGATCACTGTTGCTGAGGGCTCACTGTCCATCCCACCCAACAACTCCTCTCTGGTCCTTTGCCAGATAAATAACCCAACCCCTTTTCCATTTCTGACAATGTGTGGACATACTGCTAGAGGCACAGTAAGAGGCCAGCTGGCACCAGAACTGACCAAAGCTAAATCAGTACAAATTGAAGTCAAATTAAATGAAATGCCATTGAATCCATAAGCACATTTGTTTTGCAAGGCTCTCATTCAGACCCATAGCTATTTTCCCAGTTGTCTGCTTTGTCTCTCTTAGCCCCAACAGCCCAACAGCTACAGACTCAATGGTGTTGTTGTGGTGGATGAGGTTGCTGCACCTCAATTTACCAGTAAAACCAGTCACTGGCTATTTATCTGTGCTAGGGTCAGACCCAAACCCATTCTCTTCAGTCTCAGTTGATGTGCAGAAATTAGTTATAGCTAAACTCAGGGTGTTTCTGAACACCTCTCTGTGTTAGGGTGCAGGCTGAACTCACACTTCACTGCATTAGGAAACTTCATGGACCACCTATGATGACCTCAGACAGAAGGCTGGGATGAGCTGGAATGAACAAAGAAAAAAGGGGTGGAGGAAAAAGGGTTTGTAAGTTCACCCCAGTTCTCCCTCTTTAAGAATGCCTGCAAATAGTCAGCATTTTAGCTACAGAACCAGAACACTGCACAAGTCACCATGCACTAATGCAAAAACCAAACTGTCGTTCATCTCAAACAAAAATTTCATATCAGTTTTATAGAAAAAAATTTAAATCAAGTATCCATTCAGCTTTGCTATTTTATACCTGTCTATATTTGATAGTTCCATTCAGCTATTTTAAGTGTCTTGACCATTTGAGCAGAAAAAAAATACATAAAGAGCAGAATTCTCAATTTAATTTTCAGCCAGCCCTTTCTCTACCATGTCCCAAATGCTCACCCAGTCCTAACAATCACAGTCCTACATTTTAGCATCACAGGAGTTAAGAACTATGCATGTCTCTTGAAATGAGTTTTAAAGTTAAGAAGATGTCAACTCAATGATCAGAGCAAAAATCAGCATGCCCCACTAAACAGTGAACAGTTCAGAGAAATGTTTTTTTCACAAAGCTTTCTTAAAATTCTAGGAAACTGAATATTTTCTGTCTTTTCAGCCTCCACCTGCTGGATGTTCAATGCCTAAAAAAAATTATCTCTGAGGAGAACCACAAAAGTTACCCATATATTTAAGCAAAGTTCAAATCTTCCATTTCTGATGCCAAACTTGTTGCCAAAGTACTCTAAGGACCTACTTGATAAAAATGCCATGGAGTCTACTTCCTGACTGAATTCTCCTACAAAGGAGAATCAAATGGTATTTTGTCATTGTATCCATGACAGTTTGTCTCCACAGTAGTTTGGGACTCCTTGGGATTCCCCTTCCTTGCATTTCCTCTTCCTCTGATCCCTTGAAACAAGGCTAATGAGACAGCAAAAATAAATCTTACTGTTAGTCCCTTAAAAAAAAAGTGAGATGGCACGTGACCAGCTTAATCATGCAGCAAAGCTGATCACGAGTACACAAACACCTCTGAGCAAATCAAGGTCACTGCCAAAGTAGGTCAGCTCCATGAGCCAAGCCCCCAGCCAGAGTCAGCACCTCTTTCCACCAGCTCTGGTCCCCCAGGCAAGAGGCAGCCGTGCCCCAGGCACGCAGGGATCTGTTCTGAAAGAAATGCAATTCATAACTTCATCAATCACAAGTGCCTCGGATCTCAGAGCGCACTTTCGCAATGACAGAGGAAAACCGTGGTGTGGTTTCCTGAAGAAGTCATTGAAAAGATACTCACTGTCCCTGTGGGGAATGACTGAACCAAAAACAGCCCCAGAAAGGAAACCATCCACTTCCCTTCACAGCAGCAGTCCATTGCTGCAGTTAAGTGTCACAGCACAAGCTGGTACAAAAAAGAAAAAGAGGTTCTTCATCTTCCCTAGCAGCAGTTTGCTGCTGCTGGAGGCTCTCTCACACTTGCACTCAGTGCTGGGGAGATTTCAGCTCAGTAGCACGAAGGCTCCAAGGGTGCCCAGGATGATCTCAAGATGCAGACCAGCATCCATGGGCTCAATGCTGCAAGTAACATCAGAGCCTTCGTGCCCATGCTCACAGGGGTCTGAGGATGAGGGAAGAGACGAGGATCTGACTCCATGTTTCACAAGGCTGATTTATTATTTTATGATATATATTATATTAAAGCTATACTAAAAGAATAGAAGAAAGGATTTCATCAGAAGGCTGGCTAAGAATAGAAAAAGAAGGAATGATAACAAAGGTTTGTGACTGGGTCAGAGAGTCCAAGCCAGCTGACTGTGATTGGCCATTAATTAGAAACAACCACATGAGACCAATCCCAGATGCACCTGTTGCATTCCACAGCAGCAGATAACCATTGTTCACATTGTGTTCCTGAGGGCTCTCAGCTTCTCAGGAGAAAAAATCCTAAAGAAAGGACTTTTCATAAAATATCATGACTACAAGCCTTTATTATGGAATACTCCATGGGAATCACAGGAAGATCTCTGAAGTAAAGCAGGGTAGTTCTCTTTGCCCTCAGTACTTGAGGAATACTCAAGTGAGACTATTTCCTACCTTCCTAAGATATTGATACTGTTGGGTTTTAATGGCACCCTAACACCATTTCCAATCACTCTGCACTTCCAGAAAAAGTGGCTTCCTCTCACATGCAGATGCATCTCACCACACTCTGTGGTGCAAAGAAGGGACTTTACCCTGCTGTGTTTGTTGAGGTCACCCTTTCACCACTGAGACCTCAGCATGCCCCTCTGTTAGAACACTGAGAATTTTAAACTTTGTGTGCTGAAAGGTACAGACCCACAAGAGAACTGCATTTGACCTGAGGCCATGGAGAAGGCTTCTAAAATTGATTGGTAGCACTGGGATTACGGGTGTGTAGTTAGTTAGAAGTGTGTAATATCACAGGGTGAAAAACTTAGAGTTTGGGATTTTAGAATATAGAAATAAATATGAAGCAAGATGGAGGCTTTGGGGTGGAGGCAGGCTGTTCTTCACCTTCTTCCTTCTCCATGGGTTTGGGTGGCATTTTGTATTTGGGCAGAAAAGTCCCCATTGCAGCTCTTTGGGATCAGTTTTTGGGTTAGAAGGGAAAATAATCCAGGTGTCAGTTCTTAATTGGATAATTTAGTCTTAAAAGCCCTTGTACCAAGAGATTGTTGGCCATTTTGTGCCTTCTAATGAAAAGCTGCTGAGCTCACAGCAGTGAGACTGTTTCACTGATAAGAAATAATAAACACCTGAGTCCCAACATGAAATGCCATCTCAAATGCCTTCAGTCCAGACCCAGAGAAACCCATACCCATCGGTCCCTGGCAGCCTGTGATTCACATCTGAGTTTTGGAACTCTTCCTGACATCATGTTTGGAGCCTGACCACCCAGCCAGACCTGCTCCAGCCTCCTGCAGCCCCTCACCACAGGGGCAGAGGCACAGCCCTCAGATGCCCAAGAGACCCCTTTTCCAACTTCCTAAGCAAAAAGCAGCAGGCTGGAGGGAAGCAGCCCATGAATTTTAGCCAGCCACAAAGCTACAAGACAAGTAATTTTGACATGGAAAGGAAAAAGTCTCTAATAAACAGAAGAAAAACTCCATGTGCAGTTTCTCAGTAGATCAATCTGTCCAGGTACACTCCCACACCAAAAGCATCTGCTCATCAGCAGAGTCTGAGACAAGGCAGAACAGGTCACATCATGCCATCCCCTACAGCCTTTGAGGCTCTCTCAGTGCTGATGGAGACACACAACAGTGCATTTTATCTTCTTCCCACAACACTGAGACTCTCAGACCAAGAGGAGTCTTGGTTCCTATTTTATGAGGGAAAGTACCTCAATCTTTACTTCCAGCTACTTTAAGAAAGGACTCCTCATTGCCTCAAAACCAGGAATGAGTGCTAACTAAAATAACTTCCTCTTGCACAGGGGAGCTCCAAACTAGCCCCAGAACACAGAAGTGTCTCAGCAGCCCTCAGTAAATGGGAAGGATCACTTCCCCAGCCTGCTGGCAGCACAACTGACACAATCCAGGAGGCTCTTGGCCCTCTTTGCTGCAAGGGCACCCTGGGAGCCTCATGAACCATCAATATCTTTTCTGCCAAGCTCTTTTCCAGCTATCCAGTCCCTAATCTGTACTGAGACATGGGTTTTTTTCTCTCCAGGTGCAGGACTTGGCACTTCTCTTTGTTAACTTGCTAAGGTTCTTTCTAAGATTTTTGGTGACTCTTTTCTCTGGTCTGTAGAGATCCCCCTGCGTGGTAGCACACTCATGTGGTGTCTCAGACACCCCTCCCAGGCTTGCATTTGTCTGCAGCTCTATGTACAAAATTTCAGACAGCATGGAAGAAAAGGAAAACAGGCTGGTTCTGGAAAGAGAACCCAATAGAATTTAAAAACCTCCAAAAATCCTAGCTCATGCTCTTTCCTCAGTGAAGCAGACAAATATGTGTTTCAGGGTGGTGTGGTCACATGGGAAGGCCTTGTGGATAGAAGTATGGATCACCTTCAAAGCAGAAAAGGAAAAATGGATCAAAACCAAAGCCAACCCATGTCACCTCCATGAATCAAACCTGTTTATACCAGCTGTGCTAAGTATTGGTATTGTTCATGTAGTATTTCCCTCCTTAACAGGGGACTGGGATATACCTGTAGTGCCAGAGCTCAAGGTCTAGCTTAAAATTCTACACAACAGCCACTGGAGACACCATCAAAACCAGCATCCTGATTATCCACTGACCCTCACTGGAGACACCATCAGAGACACCATCAGCATCCTGATTATCCAGCTGACCTCAACCACTGGAGGTTCCATCAGAACCAGCATCCTGATTATCCAGCTGACCCTCACTGGAGATTCCATCTCCCCTCACATCTCAGCAGTGTCTGCTATCTCTACCTATCCACTGAATCCCAGCTGCAAGAGGGTTCCAACAAAGCTTGCCAGTTTGCAACCATTACTGAAAGCTTGATCTAGTGTAAGCTTCTCCTCAGCCAAGATTTGACTCTTTGAGCTCTTATTCTTTGAAGTGAGCTTATGCTGCCCTCTTTGCATATTTCATTCTGGGCAGCCATCAAAAAGAAACATCACAAGGGACCTAATCAAGCCCTTGTGAAAAGGTGGTGATGCACACTCTTGGAAATCAGCACTAACACGCTGCTGCTACCAAAGGAATTTGGCCTGCTTCAATAATCCATCTGCCAGCACAGGCACTCCTCAGGTTCCAAGAAACTGCTTCCACAGAGAGAGCAGAAAGGGACCTGCCTTTCTTGGAAGGGCAGGCTTGAAGGGATTTATGAAACCTCTACACATGAAGCAAACTGTTGCCTCTCTAGAGGCCACTGAACCAAGAAGTACTGTTGCTCACATCAGCAGACACAGGGCAGGGCTGGGAGTGCTGCAGGAATTCCTGAGCTCAGCCCCAGCACTGCAGGGGTCTCCACTGAATTGTGCCCCAGAGCTCTGCACACCCTGGGTGTCACTGGGTGCCTCGTGACATTTCACAGACACACTGAGATCACCACAGATATTCTAGGAGCACATGTTCATATTTCACCTCAAATACCAGCAGGGATACACTAAGGAGGTTTCAGCAGAAAAGTGTAGCTGCCACACAACACCTGTAAGCTAACAGCTGATCTCCAACAGAGTAAAACAAGTTACACTGAGAATTACACCCAGGTCTATCTGTCAATGAAAGATCCACTCTCAGTCAGCACACACCTCTGGATGTCTTAGAATTTCAACAGGTCCTGCTGCTCGAAAACATCCAGATTGATTTCACTGGAAAGTGATACAGCCATTATTCCATAAAACAGAATAAAAATCACTCATCCTAAGAAATCCAGCTTCTAGTAGAAAAAGGACTGAGCCCAATGTCAGAAAGGTTTTAATTATTTCAATCCAAGACACCCAAGCCAATATACTTTAAAACAATGCTTCAAAAATGCTTTTCAGCACAGCACCCCAGAATTTTAATGTTACAAAGTAACATTAAAAATTGGTTCCACTACTGTTAAATGTTGGTACATAAGTTCACAAAAATCTGTGTTAGGATGTGATATTTAGTATTTATTTATTCCAGTCTTTCAGAAGATTTTGTGTGTGTGAGAAGAAACAAGGTATTGCATTTTCAAGACTGGGGAGAATGAGAAGATTTAAAATCAAAAGATAACAGAAACTTTAAGTCCTTTGGGCCAGTTATTTCAATCTGCTCATGTGACATCAAAATCAATTGTTCTTTTAGTAATGACAGAGTTAAAAGAAACAGACTGAGGCACAACAAACTAAATCTACCCCCTCAATTACTGCAATTAAGCTTAGCTGAAGTCCTGAGTTTCCAAGCCAGGTCCAGCCTCTAATGTGTGAGGGACCTGCTGTTTCACAAGCACAGGATGCAGCCCTTGCTCACTAACCCTAAGCCAGCCAAGGGATTTGGAGAGGGTGGCAGGCAGAGCAGGGTGTGTGAACGACAGGAAAATCCATCCTACCATGTGGGTAAATCAATTACCCAGCATTAATGGGCTTCAAGGAAAAACCTAACCAAAGTTGATTTCTTTAATAGCTCATGTACTTCCAGCATGCTTTGATCAGAAACACACACCCAAGCCCACAAAACAACAAAAACCTTCTCAGCTGAGGAGGCAGTGGTTCTGTGAAGTCTCCCAAGTTGTACACATTACTTCTGAGCTGTCAACAACAGAAGATTCACTGTAGATTTGACTTCAAAGCCAAAAGTTTTAGAAGATTAGAAATTTCTCTGTAAGAGGACTGCACACAACCTGGACTGACATTTCTGGAGCAGGAGCAGCATACAAGATAACAAGTAGGTAAGCTACTTAACTCACTCCCCATGTTACACAAACAGAGGGAATTTACAATCAGTGCCTCTGTAACTCACAGCTGGCTCCTTTTTACACTTGCAGTCCAAAAGATGCAGCTTTTTTGTTTCAACATTTCATCCAGCTCCTAAATATGAACACCAGTTTACAGCAGACAGATGTTTTAGACACAGGTCTTAAAGACTTTAATTAGCCAAAGAGAACAAGTAAGTTTCATATTGTTTAAATGCACATCTTCTCATCTAAAGATGATGAATAGAGCCCAGCTGTACACTGTAAGTATTATTATGATGTGATATGATCTGGGCAAATTTAATTTCCTTATTGCAGCTCAGTGAAGCTCGTGGATCCTCAAAGCCCAGCAAATATTCTTCCTGTAGTTCATAATGTCAAAAGTTGTCTTTCAGTGGCAGGAAGGCAAAATTCTCGGAAGTTCAAAGAAATGTGTTTTTAAAATGAATCAGCAGCCTAGGCAAACACTTCCTCATTTGTGTCAAAAGTAGAATTTTACCCTGTGATCAGTGACTTGGCACACCATGGAAACCCTTCCAGAGCTTCTTCCTCAAGCTCAGAACTACTGCTTGTACTTCAACAGGATCTCTTGACTGTAACACTTCCAGTGAGCACAAGCTTTAACTAAAGCCATCTTCTCACTGGCACAGCACCATCCTAGTACTCCATTAGTTACTCCAGCTTCCAGCCACCAAGTCCTTCTGGGCTTTTGTCAGGTCCTCATTTCCTTCCCTCCTCTTACTGCAGCACTGTAGGCATCCAAACCAGACAATATATTCAAGCCATGAATAATACTACCCAAGTAATATTTCCTCGCTTGGCTTTTAAAGCTTATGCAT
Source organism: Melospiza melodia melodia (assembly GCF_035770615.1). Taxonomy (NCBI): domain Eukaryota; kingdom Metazoa; phylum Chordata; class Aves; order Passeriformes; family Passerellidae; genus Melospiza; species Melospiza melodia. The sequence continues at coordinate 51,589,847 of NC_086199.1, read as the reverse complement.
TATGGGAAGTTAGTTATTTTTCATTGAATAGATTAAACCACTACTCACTTCTTTCAGCCTCTGAAGTGCATCTATTAAGGTGAAAATCCTAGTTTTCTTTTGAGTTGAACCACGTGGTCCAAAAACTTTTTAAGATATTGCACAGAGCTGTTTTCCATTCATATTAGTACTACAACAAACCCAAACACATTTGGCACGTGCCAGACCTTTCATTCAGAGATCTACTGCCAAACTGCAGCTAAATACTTTATATCTTCAGGGAACAAAGCATTGGAACAAGAGGGCAGAAATATCACCAGAAGGAGCAAAGACAGGTGGTTCTATTTATAGCTGATACTTTCATTTCCAGTTTTTGCATATTCCCTCTGGTCCTGCTGGATTTCCTCTCTGGCTGGAAGAAGCCACCCCTGCTCTCAGCACTCTGCCAGCCTGACAAAGCAAAGCCAACAGGCTGTCACTTCCCCTTCCATCCTAAAGCAAGCCCTGGGAAAAGGAAGAAACTCTCACCCTGCCTGGAACCAAGCTGGGGTTTCCTCACCCTGGCTGCCTCTCCACCATTTCCTCTAGCTCACATATCCTCCACAGGTTCATTTTTTCCCCACTGGTTTCTTACAAGCTCTTTTTTGCTTCACACGAAATCAGCTGTCAAATCACATCCATGTGAATGCCTACATTTCTTCCTTCAGACTACCTTAGAGACTCAATTTTTGTTTTCCTGCACTACCAGTGCTTTTTGGATAAGAGGGCATCACACCTTTTCCTTAAGCGTACAAGTCAGAATCTGGTAAAAAAAAAAAAAAAAATCCAGAGAATGTACAAGGATGGCATAACTACTGTATGCAATAAAGTTTGTGTGGAAACAGAAATTTGCAACCCTAAAATTATTGACAAGTTTCCAGTTTTAAGAAAACTTTTCCCCACACATGCACCTGCAATTGGAGTCCCTCTGTTGGTGGAGCAACAACAAACACTGACACGAATAAGCTCAGCAGCTTCCTTTCCTGAAGTCACACTATCTGCCAGTTAAATCCAAATCAAACAGTGAAACCCTGACACTGCAACAACTTAGCACTTCCTAAACTGTTCTATTGAAAACATGTAATGAAACACACATTAAAAAAAAAGATACACATGTCATTTTCAAGGGAAATAGATTTGTAAGTAAACTGGCAAAAAGCTGATGTGGCAAAAAAGCTGATAGGCCAAGAAACACCTATAATGTATTGTAATTAGGAAATAGTTGGCTTCTCATTGTGGTGGTGTGAATTATAATATAGGAAGGGTGAGACAATACACATGAGACTGAAAATGGAATATAAGTTTTCAAGACACCTCTCAGTTTTCCCACCTCTGGGTCAGAAAAGAACACAATCTGACACTGCAGAGGTAACACCACCAGCCATACCTGAAATCCAGGTTTGTGAAGGTAGGATTTGCTGCTAAGGCTGAGAAAGGCAGCCTTTCCTTCCCAAGCCATGACAGATCCCAGTGGGCACTATCCCACACTGCGCCCTTCGCAGAGAGCCACACAAAGCAGCTGGAAGCACAGCCACAGAGAACACTGAGAAGTAGGGCAAGCTCCCAAGGCCCCCCAGGCCAGCACTAATATTGACACAGCACATCAGGAGCAGAATTGCTGCAGCTGACACCTCCCTGTCCAGCCAGAGCTGTGCTCAGGACTGCAGCGGAACAGGGGAAGGGATGGCAGGATAGGGAAACCACAGTGCAGGACATTAAAGGTGAAGATAGATGTCTCATTGCACCATGTACTGAACACTGAAATGAATGCTCTTGGCTTCTACTGCAGCCCTAGCTGCTTTTCATGCTTCCTTCTCTCTCCCTTGGATCAAATGGAATGTCTGTGCAATGGACACGTGTTTAAGGTGAGCCCCAAACACCCTACAGCCTGAACCTCACTAAAGCCAGCATTTTGAGTGGCTTTGGTTTTGAGGGTTTGTAATTACAGCACCCAAAGTAAGACCTGATGGAGCAAATCAAGTGACAGTTTAGGGAAAAGCCATCAGAATATTGCTTGGAAAAAGCTGTATTTGTCTAGCTCAGGATAAGCACAAATACTGCTGTAAACCTGACAGCAAGTTTCACAGAACAGCTGACAGAACACCTTAGTGCCAAAGGCATGGCTTTAATCCCTTTTTTAGTCTCTTGTCACTCTTCCCCCAGATTTCCCTTCCAGTACTCCAGCAGAGACTTTAATGAAACCCTCAGAGCCTGCATGTCCAGTGTGTTGAATTCATCAGGCTGAACAATAACTTGAGAGAAAGCACAGTGCTCTGGGGGCTCAGAAATCTCCAGTGCCTTGCTGAAAGGGCAGATGTACCCAGAAGCAGCTCAGAGCAAGGGGAGGAGACGTGCCAGAGAAGGGGGAGGGAAGAAATGTCCCATCCAACTACAGTAAGCAGTTAAAATATCCCTGTTACAGCCTTCCTGCACTTTCAAGATATTTTCAGCACTCCCACAGGATTTGTTTTCAACACACAAATCCCTCCTTGGTTTGAGCAAGACAAGGTGTGCTGAAACCTTTCCACTGATCCACATCTGCACTGTGACATTTTCTCTGCTCTTTTGTGAATGGCAAGTTATTAATATACAGACACAGTAGAGAAGTATTTCCATGCACTCTGCAGTCACTGCTGCAGTGGGAGTATGAGCTTTATTTTCCTGAGAAAGGCCTACAGCAATAGCACAGCCCTGTAGAGAAATGGCTGATACATCATCTTCCTTTTTTGTGCCTCTGCACATTCACACTGATGTTGAGAACCACCACATTTCCAAACCTGTGACATTCAGCAGCCACAGATCCAGCTGGATACAAGCCTCAGACTTTGCATTTTCCAGACAGGCTTTTAAATCCATGATTTCTAATTTAAATCAACAGTCAAGTTTGAATACATACTTTTACATTACAACTGAAATTGAAGAAGTTTTAAAATTGCTGCTGTATTTGGAACAAAGACTCAAGTTCCCAGATCATGACAGCCTTTAGAAAGGCAAAGGAATGATCAGGAAACACCAGCAGTTCACTTCATGGGATCCCTATCGCTATGCAGACATCTCAACCATTGCAAACATTAAAAATAACAGAAATGCAAGTTGGGAAGAATAGTGTGCAATAGACACACACATATAAAGAAACCCAAGAGATGATAAAATCCTGCCAAGACCAAATATGAGCAACTGAGGAAGAAAACCTGCTCAGAAAAAACCCAACACAACAAATCACAGCCACCCAACCCCAAAAAATGGACTCTTCATACAACTGAAGGCTGCATGCTTGATTTTTTTAAAAATGATTTCTCATCCTAGACTCAAAGATCCATCCACACAACAACCTCCTTCCCCACCTAATCAAGAAGGGATGCAACATAGAGCAAAGGGACATCTGATGAACAGTTGCAACCAGAAGTTTCTCCACCTCATTGTTTTAATTCCAAAAGAGAACATTCCATGACCCACACAGTCTGATGGACCTAGGAAGGATCACTAGACAGTTCACATTCCTCCTCAAAAAAGCTTCAGTAGGTTTAGATGATTTTATTTCTGCAAGTAGCAGACTGGTGCCAAATATTAATAATGCAGTCCCTTAGTTACCACTTACAAATGCTTGTAATTATTTACAGCTCCTGAACACAGGATGGCTTGGATATCATCCAACAAATCCCCAGCAATTCAATTTATTAGAAAATGGAAAACTTTCTACTTTCACTCAGCAGAACAATAGAGGCAACGAGTTCTGCTTAAGGAACAATGAAATAAACTGGTCCTCTTCTGCTTAGAAAAGTGGCAGGACCAAGATCTACAAACTCCTCAAATGCCATGGGGACACCAAACAGAGCCTGGCTGATAGGCTCATAACAACACCGCCCTTCACATGAGGTGGAAAGGCTCTGGAAACTCTCTGCCAGGCAAGGGGAGGCCTAGGAGCTCCTGTGGTTTGTGTGGTCTGCACAGAGAGGTAGGAGCAGCTCACGGACAGGGATTCTGCTGAGCGTTACCAGCAGAAGTAAAGGTTACTGTCAAGTCCCTGAGCTGGAAATAACTGCAGCCCTAATCCCCCTCCTTCACCAGGAGCACTCACAGCCCTGCTGGAGACACAACTCTAGAGCAACTGGGTCTTCATGACACACAGGGGTCTCTCTTGCCTTCATCTGCTATCAGTAAAAGAACATTATCTCCATCTCTAAGTTTTCAGAGAAACTTCTATTTACAAGTACGATATACATGGCATGCTGACAGGGGAAGTGTGAAATATACAGCATCCTCAAAAAGCCTTCCAGGTCAGCTGTGTTTTAAGTTAACTCACCTGCAATTATCACCCTACCACCACTCAGCACCAGGTGGAACATTTGAACTGAATCAACAGACATCACAAGTTTAGCAAAGCAGTTTGTAAAAGCTTAGCTTATCAGGAAAAACCCCAGTCTAATACAGGAAGCCAGGTTTATATGCTCGGTGTCTGCTCTCCTAAATGGAATTTCAAATCCAGTTTTCACAGCTGAAGTCCTCTGCGGCAGCACAGAGCAAGGAACCACATAAAAGTCAGCAGGCACAAAGCACCCAAAACAAACACCAGAAAGGCAGGCCTGAGCCCCACCTTGCCTCACTTCAGTGCCTACACACTGCCCCACTCACCTCAAACCTCTCCTACAGTGCCACAGCTTTCCTATCATTGAGTAAAACTCTTAATTCTCTTTTTAAAAGAGGCCAAAGAGCCACTAAAGCAGGCAAACTGTTAATGATCATAGAATCATTAAGGTTGGAAAAGACCTCCAAGATCATCAAGCAAACCTTTGACCTTTGATTGCACACAGGGAAAAACCCAACCAGACAAAAATGCTTGGAACAGAAAAGAATCACATATTTCAAAGGATCATGGACTAAACAATAGATACAAAGAGTTCTGGCTTTTTTTTTAAAGTCCTACTTTTCTGAAATGGTCACTTCAATCTCATGCACTATTGTGCCTTGACTTTAATAGAGCAATACATACACTTTTTGTATGTATGTTTTCTTCAGTCACTCATCTGGTGCTCAACTGAAATGCTTTTTTATCTGTTCAAGCCCCTTCAGCTCTCTGCAAAGGTTCTGTCTCCTCTTCCACATACATTGAATTTATTTGTTATCCCTAAAGGTACAAGCTTAAATTTATATTCTCTAAATTCTGGAGTCACTGACTAAACACAAAATATTTACTCTGAGCAATTAAACTGACAAATGCAAAGGCACTTTCATTACCTTCATGTTAAATCACTCCATCTCTGTTTTCATAAATATGAGTATGAGCTCCTCAGGTTTCTGTCCCACTTCTGTCTCCCTCCAGTATCAATGCTCCAAATTTCACCTTCTAGCAAATCACTGGTATTAACATTCTGTCACTGGTATTGATATTCTTACTCCAAAATAAAAAAACTGTTATATTTTGATCCATTTAAGATTACAGACCAAAAGTGGTGCTTGCTTTGCTGAACAAAACTCATGGGTGTTACATTTCATGCATGCTTTAGAGAATAACAACATGAGAGCCCCCCTGCAGTATTTTTAACCTTTTGACTTGTTTTGCTGCAAGAGTCTCTGCAGTCCCCTTCTCTCTGCTCCAGGTCCTGCTCAGCCTGCTAAAAGCTGTATGTCCTTGCACTTCCTTCTACTCAAACACAGAGCACAGATAAGCAGGCAAGCTTTATCTCAACACTGATACCAGACTCATTCATATCTGTTCCCTTGTACGGTCCTGTGTTCTGCTCTCCTCTGCTGCAACAGGAGGCACCCTCATCTACTCTTTTATAGGACACACTGATATGCTGTAATTCAGGTCAAAGTTTACTTTACAAAGATATCCTGGAAGAATTGATGTGTTGTAAGAATCCCTTACCTGCCTCCTACCTTTTCTGTTCGAAAGCTTAGTTCTCCTTGCTCCTAACTTCCAACTGTTCTAGCCTGAATGTCACTAAGTCACCTATCTGCTATTAAACCTCATCTCATTTTCTCCTACCAGATAACATTATCAGCTCATTGACTGAAGGATTAATGCACTGAATTGCTTTTTCCTCCTTTAAATGAGTTTAGTTGTGCTCCTTTGATCTGACACTAAATTTATGTTTGCAAAACAGTTCATTCCTTGAACTCCTTTCAGTTTTCCATTCACACTTTATCAAGTCTGAGAAAGTATTAAAGCCATGACATAATTAACATCCTACATAGATCAGCCTCCCTTTGAGTCCAGCTTGATATCCTTGTTTACCAAGGCACGGATTCTTTTGTGCACCTCTCTAGTGTTGCCCTGGGAACTGCCAGTCAATAAAGTCCTTCCACCCTCGGTCACTTCCTCTTGCAAGTGTGACATACAGAACAGGGCCCAGCTGTAGTTAGAAAGGGCACATGTATTTCTCAAGCAAGCCAAGTGGAAATTGCCAGAATCAACGCTCCTGACTAATCCTTACTCAGCTCACACACAGTAACCATGAATCAGTCTGATAATAGTTTATTTAATACAGGGCTAGGTGGGTTTTTACAGTGCAGCACACACTCCTCTTTGGGAGATTCAGAAGACAGAATTCACACTATTTCATTAGTTGAGAAGTTGAAAATCTAACCTTTTAATCCTTTCTAACTGCTAGAGCTTTTAATCTCCTGGCTTCAGCACTCAGCTGGGTACTCCCATACAGCACTGGTGCTTACCTAACCCCACACTGAACTGCTCAGAGATACAAAATAGATCAAACCTAATCTTGTAAAGAAGTAATTTTTTAAAAAGCTACAAGTCTGAGTAATGACATTTGGTGATTCAGAAGTCAAACAGATACCAGCACTGTGCAGTGGAGGGGAGAGATGATGAGCTCACCAGTGAGCATCATTTAACTTCCCTTGTGGGAGCACACAGGTCAACCCTCAAAGGCAGATCCCAGCTCAAGTAGCCCTACAAAGCCTCCAGGGTAATAGAGGCATTCAAGAAACACTCTGAAATGTATTTATTTTGTTTGTGAGCTGCTGCTTTGGATAAATTTGCTCCTTTTGTAGAGGGCTGTTTAATCAGCACCCAGGTGAAATCCATCTCCCACCAACAACAAGTCAAGGAAGAACCTGGATGAATGTGACTCCAGTTAGGATTAAGAAACATTGCTCTGGGTTGGGATGGCACATGGAACAGTCAAATCCAACTGCACTGAGATGATTGATGCCTACAGCCTGAGCAGTGGGAATGTGAACACTGTGAAGATAAAAGCAGAGCACAACACAAGGAGCCACCAGGAACAATGTGAGCAGCCCTTTGAAGGGTGGAAAACGAGGAAAAGCTCACATGTGGAAATGATTGGGATGAGTCCACTTCTGGAAGGATGTGTGGAAAATACAGAACTGCACCGTGAGGGATGATTGATGAGAAACTCACGGGCTGCTGCCAAACAAAGACTCAGCCAAATTCCGTCACAGGGAGGAGTTACAGGGCTATGCTGGGCTGTATTTGGAGGTGAAAATCTAACCCTCCACTGCCACACGCAATGAGGTTTGCTAGAAAGGCCAGTCAAAGTTAGCTGTACTCATCCCTAATGTTTCTCCTTTAAGCTAGTGCACCAAGAGTCTTCCAGGTGTCGAAAGGGCAGGGAAGTTTCTTTTTCTGCTTCCTGCAAGTCTTTGAAATCCACTTGGCAGCCACTCCTCCAGGCAAACCTGAGAAGCTGCCCCAGTGTTATTGTGTGACCTGGTTGCCAACACAGCATCACTCCAAAACATCGTCACGGCCACGCAACACACACGCACGAAAGAGCAAACAGAGCTCCCAGAACTGAGACAAAAGGACAGAGCCACACACAGGCAATTCCAAGGGTGAATTCCTGAGTGCCTGCGTCTGTAAATAAAGTCAGAGGCCAGCTGAGACACCACTTACCAGGCTTTCCAAAGTCACCAAACAAAATTCAACAGAAACATAGAAAAATAGGTTCCATTGACAAATAACAGAAAGCTGTACTTTTCCAGGTTCGTCAAGGGACACCATCATTCCAGTGGCTTTGGGGCTACAGGAAAATAGCAAGCCACAGAAATACCCTAAAAGTAGAGGGCGAGTTGGACGAGGGACCAAATATTTGTTTTAACAAATAAGAAGTATGCACCCAAAATGTGTGCCAAAGAAAGTAGATTACACAAGTGTTACAGCACACCATGAATGAATCCATGGAGGCTTAAGCACTTGCCTGAGCAAATCCTGCTCTAAAAGGCACGTTCATTTGGTCTAAAAAGCAGCGAGACCTCTGCAACACTAACTGAAGCACTTAAAGGAACTTTAAGAATCTTAAAATATGGAATAATGATCATCAATATGCTACAACACTACCTGCGTCTCTAGTGAGATACCAATAGGGCACTTCTTGCTCACTTTTTTGCTACATGGAAGACATTTTTTTTGTTCTGCTTCTTCCCAAGGTGTGCAACTATTTGGTTTTAATAATGTTCGTATGCTCTAGGGAAAAAATAACTAGAATCACTTCAAGTAGAAGGCATGAATTATCCTGTTATCTGTTGAGTTAAACTTTGTCTTACATTCCATTTATATTCTGAATAAAGTTCAAAATTTTTAGTAAATCTCTTTCATAAGGGCACATTACAGTCTTAGAGAGTGTTTCATGCCACTGAACACAAGAAGAATTCTCCTGAACAGCTATTTGATAAGAACATCAAGAACAAACTATGGTGCCAATATTTCTCTGAATGGAAGTCTGGGTAGGTTTTAGAAAGCTTTGCTTCTTGAAAAAAGAACATTTAAACCAACTGGCAGCAAGGTGAATGATTCTCAAACTATGCCAAGTTTGAGAATCATTCTTAAACAGCAATTATTTTTATTTTTTTTTAACACAAACATGTCCCCTCCTCAAAGGCAGCAGAGGTGTGCACAATTAATGGAGTTCAAACCATGTATTGTCTTGGAAAAAAATAATCTTCCCCTCAGTCTCTTTCCTATATTTCACTTCCTCCAGACTTCCTGGCAAGTTTAACTGGAGACATTGCTGGGCCTCTGCCAATTTTACATAAATTATCAGTTTGACAACAACTTGGACACGTAAGTGTTCAGCTCTGGCAAAGTCAGGTGATGGTGGTGAATGAGCTCCTGAGAGATTTGTGTATCTGAAACACTTCTATATTTGTCCATCTGGAAACCCAGAGGTGCATGGGCCAGCAAGGGGAAAGGGAAAAGAGTCAGAGGTCTGCCTGAGTTACTCTTCCTTGTTATAAAAGAGAATTTGTTTAAAATGGCACAATAAGTACTGAACAGCTCCACTGTATAGCTCCAGAGATGAAAGCAAGAAGTTGCTTATTTTTCTGCCTTCTGGGTTTTAGTGCCAAAGCCAGATTTTTTTTCATCAAGTTTTTATGTAGATTTATGAAAGAAATGACCCAACAGAGCTTAATCCAAAAATACACATGAAGGTTGCAGTGTAACACATTTAAAACAGCACTCTTCACACTTCCTGCCTCTCCCACCTCTCCCTCAGGAATCCTCACTTTGTGAGCTGTTTCCTAACCCACAAAAGCAGAAATGTTTATGAAGCCACAAGTTGTATGGCATCAGCAATCCCAAATGACTCTTGTGGGCAAATACTCAGCTTTGAGACCCAGCAGATTGCCCAGGCCTGGATCTTTGCCCCAACATAAATGTCACCACAGAGGATACACAGATGGAAATTGTCAGCTTGGAGCACTGACCATGGCAACCCAGTCCCAACGAGCACCAAAACTGCTGTCCAAACCCTATACCAAACCCAGCATTTTGTCCTGTCAAGGTACCAGAGCAGAGCCCTGATGATTCTGCCCTGTTTCCCATATGTTCTTTGAAAACCTGCAAAAATCCATCAGTCAGAGCACAATTCTTGGGAGAAGCACACCCAGAAAGGACAGTCAGAAAAGCTGCACAATGGCATCAGCTGCATCCAATTGTTAAAATTTGCTCTAAAATGGTGAGCTGATAATCCCCACCAGGAATGGGAATGTAGAAACAGTTTCTCCAATAGTTGACTGCAGTAATCTTCTCCTCTGCCGGGCTTTTTCCCCTCATCATCTTATTCTTGATAATGACAAAAGCATTTGAGTAAGACAAATAAAAAGCCACTCCAGCCAGGAAAATAAAGTAGGCATTTGCTATGGAAGAGTCTCATGGTCAAGTCAGATAAATGAGGACAGGAATTACCTCATTCAACAAATAAAGCCAAGTAGAGTAATTGAGATCTCATTATTGCCAGCTGGGATAGCTTAAACAGACTGAACTAGATTTTAAAATGCTCTAATAGGGAAATACCCATCTCTCTTCAGACTGTCTCCTGGCCAGACAAGCTGACCAAGTTACACATGTCTCAGAGGGAGAAAAATGTATTTACATAAAACTCCTAAAATTTCTACCAGAAGTGAAACAGAAAATCCCAACACGAACCCAAACTAGCATGAACTCTTTATCTTTCTACTTAAAACAGGAATATCCAATTGCTGGCCTTGTATTTCTAAAGCACAAATCACTTCTAGTACTTCTAGAATTTGGACCCAAACTGCATAGAAAGCATTTGACAACATTTTGAACAGATTGTTCTATAATTACAGCACATTTCCAGCAATTCTAATGTTTTATGTGACAAGCCCCTCTAAGAAGTCACTGAACCTGACTTGACAGCTTTCTAAAATAAACTACAATATTCAGAGGCTGGTTTGGTCATTGCAGTTAAAATATATTTTAAAATAAGAAAAAAAAATAAAGAAGAAACTCTATAAAAACAGGAAGAAAACAACACTATTTGTAACAGCAACTTCCAAGCCATAGTAAATTTGGTACAGATTAGAAACACAGTAAAATGTTACTCTAGGCCAGCAAATTTGCCTAATATTCTGGGACTTTATCAGATTGATAAGGAAAAAAAGCTATTCCAGGTATCAGAGCCTTCTAAGATCACAAACATATGTAAATTTCTGGATTTATGAATTTGGGCCATGGCCTGACTATAACACCAAAATATTCTTAAGTATGTTGAGGGCACAGTGTTGACACTGACATTTTTCCATTAACTCATTGAATTAATTTCATCAATAAAAAAACCAATTTGCAAATGCCAAGATTATATGAAATGCCTTGGCAACAACACATTGGGAAAGGAAACAGGAATAAATGGGCCTCCTGTCTCTTAGTCAATAATTCTAGAACTTCAAACTGGAAACTGCAACCTGCTCAAGACCAGGTTAAAAAAATATAAACCTCCAAAACAAACATCTGATTATTTTTTTTTTTTTTTTTTTTTGCAATCTATTCTAGACCACAGATTCTATCCCTGAAAAATGACCAGGTCATTCAAGTCTGTGGGCAAAATAAATATTATTTTCCAAGGTTATATATAAAAACTAATAAGCCAAAGTGCAGCAGAAAGCCCAAAACTCAACGAGATTTAAAATACAATTATCAGAAGTCCTTGAATGAAAGATAAAAATATCAGTAGCACTCAAACCAAAGCCAACTTGCTGCCACTCTCAAAGACTACAATGCATCTGCACAACATAAAGGATGAAAGTTTTGATATTTTAATAGATCATTTTGCTTTTAATTGGAACTGAACTCCTAAACTGTGTAATGCTCCAAGAAAAAATGCACAGATGACAAAGAAATCCATTCACAACAAGTTAAGGAAAAGAAAACCCAACAAAACCAGTTCAAGGAAACTATAAAATAACAGCTCTGAAGACAGAAAAAACATTCTTATAAAGGAAAAAAACAAAGGAAAAAAGTTAAAATAAAAGTTTCTTAGCTTTATTTTTTCCTGTTTTTTCTAGGAAGTAACTTTTCCTTCTCACTTCACCTGATAAATATTCTGCAGTACAGTATTATTGAAAAATTTCTACCAGTCTTCTTGATTTTGTCCATTTTGGTCAGGCAAATTATAAAAGGTAAAGGCACTTTAAGGAAGTTTCCAAGATAAAAAGAACTTAAGATCAAAAATAATAGTGATTTCTGAGCTCTCTGGTTATTTCATTCACCCTTGAAATCCTGCATCAATCCCAAATGGATAATAAACATTTTAGAGTTTTCTGAGTAGCCCTGTATCAGGAATACATCCAATCTTTTAAACACATGGATTCCATTCACTTATTTTTCAGCTGACACAGAAAGGAATTAAGGCAAAAGGCTGCAACTGAAGGAGCACCTCAGAATTGCTATAAAGCACCTCCCTAGGAAAGTGATTTCAGAGACATGGTGCCAAAAGATGCTGCCTAGGAATCACCAACACCCTTCCCAGTGCTACACAACTGCCCATGGGAGGATTTTCATGCCAGCCACACTGCTCAGGGTTCAGCAATGTGCCTGCTGCACTGACCTGCCCTGTACCTCTGGAAAACAGAGCCCACCAACATCTGCAAGGAAATCCCACCCAAAGCCACCCCAAACACAAGGAAATCCCACCCAAAGCACCCCAAACACTCCAACCATCAGCCCCAGCTGCCTGGACTCATGATTGGGTCCCCTGAAAGCCAGCAGGGAAGGTCAGCACCCTGGGCCCCAGGAGAGTGGCTGGAGAGCTCTCCCCTCCCAATGCTGCCAAGGAGATCTCCTGCTCTCTGAGAGCCTCCTGGCACCATTCCTGCACAGGCCAGCCTAGGAAACTCCAGCACAGCTCCAGCAAGCTGCTCTGGCATCAGCAGCTGACCCACAAGTGCATCTGACACAGCACACATTGAATAACAGCTTCTCAAATAGCAGCAGACTGAAAAGGTTACAAATTCTCCATGTGCTGCCTAAGAAATATCTTTTTGCAAGTGACCTGAACAGAGAGTGAAGAAAGACAAACCTTGCAGGCATGGCACCTCAAACAATCCTGTACTTTTCTCATGAAGAACCCACTATCAGGCAGCTCTTGAATCAAATTAAACCATAAACCAGGAACTTGAGCATCAGCTAAAATAAATTTGAAATAATACCAAACACAACAGAAACTATCAATCTTCTTTGGGGCAGAGACTGAAATGTCAGACTATTTTTTTAGGTAATTAATATTCCAGACTAACAAAGCCTGGAGATGCTGTTTTGATCTGTATTCTTCTGCAGAATGGATTAAAAAAGAAATTCCATTTCTCAACATCTGGTGAAAGATCAGGTTTCCAAGGAGATGAAGTCTGGGCCTTGGATAAGTAGCCTTACTGCACATTTCCAACAAATTAGGTTAAAAAGGCAGGTGCCATATGCAGTTAATGGCAGTGAGTTACCTTGATACCCAGCCCATTCCATGTAACAGACATCACAGCTTATCTGACAAGGTTCAGAGCCATTAAATACAAATAAAACTAATTTCATAATCACAACTGAGATTTCTTCCTCACACAAAAAAACCCTCAAAACTTAAACAGGCTTTCTAAATAACCCAATACACCAACTCTTAGAGAGAAAAGCCTTCTGATTTTTTTAGTGCAGAATTTTTCTGCTTCAATGTCTTGACTTTCAACCATGTAACACCTGAGCACCAGATTGTAATTTCTGTGAGTTCAGAAGCAGAAATGTTCAATAACCAAATTTCAAAAGTTGGTAACTGAGTTCCAGTCAGCATCATCCAGTCAGGGACTGCATTTATCAAAATCAATTATTTCAGGCTGAAGCTCTCAAAATATGATGACAGCCAAAAATTAAAGTTTCAAAACATGTTTACTGTATCAAAGTAAATAGAGAAAGCTTAAATATTGCATTCTGTAAACTTAGAGAGAACCAAAAAGCCACACAAGATTAAAAATATGTAGTTATTTTGGGCTTCTCTTTGCAGTCATTTGCACATGATATGCCTTTATACAGCTTTTACTGAAGACAACCAACTTCAGAGAACTTCCTGACACTTGGGGATACAAGCAGCTGCCTTTTGCTACTTTTCTTCCCTTTTTTAGAAATAGAAAACTGAGGGTAAAGGTTAAGAATGAAAAGCATGCAGGTTACAGAACTGAAAGTCACTACAGGATGCACCAAATTTACTTTGTTTCACTTAACAATGATGTATTCCTTCAGGTTTTCCTGTAGCTTCTGTCAAAATATAACAACACAGGCAAAGGCCCCGTGCTGAAAACAGCTTCAAATGTTACATTTGAGCATGGGAACAGCGCTTCTGTACTCATGCAAACTAAACAACCTGCAGGTCTCCTGGGATTTCAATTACCAATTATTATCAATTCCCTTGGAAAACCTGCCTTCCTCACCTGCAGCTCTCACAGTCTCAGCTTTGCCCTCAGTCCTGCACAGCCTCAAAGGACTCTGTGCAACTCTAAGCTCCACCAAACAAACGCAATGAATGCTCTCTGCTCTCACTCCTGCTTGCCCAAAAGAACCCTTGAGAGCAGGAGAAAAACAAATCTCCTTTAAAGCCCCCCTACAAACATCACCTTCCTAACACATCCCTAGCAAGGCTCCCCAAGAGGAGCACGTGGTGACAGGGACGTGGCAGCAGCCCCCAATTCCAGCTCTGGCTTGGTGGAACCCCAGCTCCCGCCACCTGAGCTTCCTGACACCAAACCAAGCAGCTTTCCTCGTGTTCTCACTTGTCTGCTCTCCCAAGGAACTCCTTTTACAGAGCTTGATCCTCCACAGCTGGCATCCAAAGAGACAGTGGAAATGCACGGTGTGGAAGAGGATATGGGATAAAACAGCATAAAACCCCAATGGAATGCTGTGGCTGTAGATTATTTTACACACTCAATTTCTACAAGCCCAGGAATGGTCATGAGAAGCACAAAGCCACAGAAGTCAGGAGCAGTAAAGCCTTTCTCCTTAATAAGCAGCTGTGGTTTAGAGTAACCAGAGAGAGGTCTGGAGTTCCTGATGCTTCAAAGAGCTATTTACATTTGCATATTCCTGCAGGATACAAAACATACATTATGGAGAGGGCAGAGTTTAACCTCAGCCCTCTGCAAGAACGTTTAAGCAGACAGTTAGCTGGAATTAATACTTAATTGGAACTAACACTCTTTCTTTTCTCCCTTACAGACTTAGCTGCAGCCTGTGTATTATCAGTCACTCACATTTAAAAAGCCCTTTTGATAAAAGAAGATATAAACAGGCAGGATAGGTACTTTTAATATGAGTATGTTAAAAAAGAAACATAGTATTTTGAATGTTGAAGTTCCAGAATTAAAAAAAAAAAAAAATCTACTGAAAGACTGAATTTTGTGAGATTAGATCACACTCTGCAGCTGACACTTTCTACCTCACGCACTAAGGAAATGCTTTAAAATTCCAGTAGGTATACTTGCTTCCAAGGCAAGAAAACACACCCACTTGTTCCTTCACCCTTGTTTTTCAAGCACAAAAACCTTCCCAAAACTGTTATCACCGAGGCACTGGAGTAAGAGACCTCAGCAATTCCAAACGCAAAGTGATTCCCTTGCCTCCCCAAGCGCAAAACGCTGCTCTCGGGAAGCCGCCCCGGTGTTCCGTTCCCTGCCGGAGGACACCCTTCCTTCCCTTGCGGCAGGCAGGGCGCACAGGTGTGCCCGGGATCGCCGGCAACAGCCCCGGGATGCTCCGTGCGGCCCCGGGCCGGCACCTGCCCGCAGCCGGGACGGGCCAGGGCGCCGCAGCAACGGGGAATTCCCGAGCACCGCCATCCGCCCGCCTTCCACACGGGGCCTCCCCATCCCGGAGCGGCGGCGGAGACCCCGCGGCCCCGCTGGGCAGGCCCGGGAAGGGGCTCCGTGCCCTCCGTGAGGCGGCCCGAGCCTCGCACCGGGGAGGGGGCACAGCCCGGCACGCCCCCCCAGCGCCCCGACCGCCCCTGCCCGAGCGGGACCCCGGCCCGGCTCTGCCCTCCGCGGGTGCGGGCCCGGGCCCGCCCGCCAGCCCCGTCCCCCCGGTGCCGCCACCCCGCCGGGCCAGCCGCCCCGGGGCCGCTCCGTAACGGGGCCCCCGCCGCGGTCCCGGCCCCCGGAGACACAGCCCGGCACGGCCGCCGGGGGGTCCCAGCGCCGCCATCCCCCGGGCCGGGTCCCCCCGCGCCGCCCCCGGCCCCTCCCGGGACTCCCGCGGCCCCCGGGGGCGGCGGCTCCGCCGGGGCCGCGCGGCCCCCGCCCCCCCCCCCGCGGCCCCCGGCGCCCCCCGCCCGCCGCCCCTGGCGCTCACCGCGGCTCCGCGCGCCCCTCGCCGCGCCGCGCCCGGCCGAAGGGAGGGCGGGCGGGGGTCGCGGCCCCCCGGCAGCGCCGCACGCCCGGCGCAGGCAGCCCCCGTCCCTGACCTACTTTCCGCCTGGCTTGCCACCCGACGGCGCACCACTAACCTACTTTCCAGCCAATGGCACCCTCCCCCGGCCCCGCACCGGACGCGCCCGCCCGCCAACGGCAGAGCGGCTCGGCGCCCGCCTCGCCCAATGGGCGGCCGCCGAGCGGGCAACGCCCGCCCCCCCGAGCGCCGGCAAATCCCCGGGCGGCCCCGCGGCCCCGGCCAATGGGGAGCGCGGCTCTGGGCCCTGGTCCCGCCCCCCGGCCGGGGGCGGGGCTGAGGGGCGGCGGGGAGGCGCCGCCGGGACCCGGATGTGGCGGTGGCGGCCGGGTCGGCGAGGGTTCGGGGCGAGTATGCCCGGGGCGGCGGGGAGGGCTCGGCCTGGCCCGCGCTGCTTGCCCCGGCGGCGCCGCCCGTCCTCTGCCCGCCCCTCCGCAGGGGCTCGCCCGTGCCGCTGCGTCATCGCCGCGTGACGTCAGCCGCGGCCGTGACGTCACGCGCCGAGGTGTGAAGGTCATGGCGGCGCTGCCCCAGCGTGGCCGCCGTGCCCGCGCCTCCGCTCCCTCCTTCCCTCGGCGGTGGAACATGGCCCGGACACCGGCCCGGTGCCTCGGGGAACGGTGCCGTGCTGGGACTCGCCGGCCCCCGAGCCGCCCTGCCTGAGTGTGGCCATGGGGCCCTTCAGCCCAGCCGCCGGTCCCTGGTGCTGCCGAGCCCCGCCTGGGGTGTGCGGGGTCACAGCACCCTGCCGGGGCGCCGTGCTGGGTCACTGGCCTGGTTTAGGGCAAATTTGGGAGAAAACCTCCCAAAGGGGCCCCTCCAGAAAGCAAACGCAAAGGGCCCGTCCAGAAAGCAAACCCACACAGCCCCTCTCCCCAACCGCGTCGGGAAGGATTCCTTGGATAGAAGTGGAAAGAACCTGTTTATTTAACAGGCACAGCAACCCCAGCACACAGAATGAACAATACCAGGTGACACTGCTCTGTCACCGCTCTGAGAAAGATGACAAATTCAGAAAGTCTCTCTTGGGGATGGTCGCTCTGTTATCAGTCCATCCTGTGCTGGGGCAGCTGCTGCAGCCACACGGTGCAAACTCTCGGTGTTCCCAGGGCCCAGCCCGGAGCAGGGTTGGGTAGGCCCAAAAAAGGGAAAGGAGAAATAGGCCAGTGAAAATTTGGGCTGCTTAGCTAAACTAACCAGCAGAAGCAAAGAGCAAGAGCAAAGTGAAAAGCGAAGCAAAAAGCAAAAGCAGCACAATGCACTGCCCTGTGTGTGTGTCCTGCCAGCCATAGGGGAGCGGCTGAGAGCAAAACCAAAACAAAACATTCGCTCTTCAGAGCCAGTCCTGAAGGCACAGAACATGATATCCAGCACAAACAGAACACACAAATGGGGATAGAAGCGTCACAACGTCACCCCAGGCCATTCACACAGTGCACCCTGGAGCCCTCGGCCTCCAGCTGGGCTCGGTGTGTGATGCTGGCACTGACGGGGCACACTGCCGGAGCTGCTCAGGACATTGGTTCTGTTCAGGTGTGCAAAAGGCCAGCAGTGAGTGTGTAAAGCCATCCACCTCACCATGCTCTGGTCTAAATTTAGCCAATCCACACAGCAGCGTGCAGGGGATGTGTTGCAAGAGCGTAATCACACCGGTGCTGCTGCTTTCAAATGCAAATATTTGCTAAACGTGATTGCGTGATCGCTGCATCAGATTGTCATCGCCACATCCTCATTGTCTTAACATTTCCTGTGCTGTGATGCCACGTCCCAGAGGTTTGGTTTACGTTTCCCAGGGTAACATCACCGGGGCAGAGTGGATTGCAGCACGGCGTGGTTGTGGTTATCCCAATCCACCTGCACGGGATGTGGGCTCAGCCGGGACAGCATCAACAGCTCCTTTCCACCTCACTGAGTGGGGACTAAACACAGGCAGCAAGTGGCCCCTGCTGGATACAAACTGTTCACATCAGGGCACTCCTACTCGGGAGAAACCCTCCAGCAGAGCGAGATAAGTGAAACGCTGTACATGAGCAGGATGGAAATGTGCACCATGAAGAGAGAGAAGATGCATCCTTTTATTTCCAGCAAAATGGTGCTGCTTTGATTTGTTTCAGCGCACAGAAGTTATGGAGGTGGAGAAGTCTCCTTGACTACTTCTGTCAACTCAGCCTTTGTAGTTTTGCTCATTGTTTCCACCCATCTGTAGAAATAATCTTCCTTATGGAGTCAATCACATAGTGTCTGTTTTAATGAGCCCAGTGCCTGTTGTAGGGAATGATGCCAAGAGTAATGATCTTTTGCTATTTCTGAGGGAGAGCAGCTTAGCAGGCCATATGTCAGATTTCCCAGTGAGCCATTGTTTTGAGTTGTTTTCACACCGTAGTTTCTGTTCGTGAGATATTAAAGGAAATAACAGCATCTGGTTCATCACATTCCAAATTTCACCATATAATGATCAGTCCTGTGTTCTGTGACTTCCCTTGAAATAGATTGTCAGGTCAGTGCAGGCAGTTTCTATCTGCAGGTGAATCAGGCATCTTATACCTTGAAATTTTAAAGGTGAGGAGCTAAGAAACAACTATTTTAAATTTGACAAGACCCAGTTCAGCTCCTGACACCAAAAAAGTTCGCACCACCCTTCTACTACACGTTTCAAGAGACAAAAGGCAAACAGGAGAGGTGAGGCTTGACCAAAGGTAGAACATTTTCTCCTTGCAAGGTACTTGAGGGAGCACTTGAAGTAGAGCACCCCAAAAATCATGGGAGCTGCTGGGCAGACCAGCTCAGCTGTGTGCTCAGTTCAGGGCACTGTGCACTGTGTGTCTGACACAAGAGCTGAAGCATTTCCTCATCCATGCAGCTCTCACCTGATTCATTTTCAGAATTTATGCTTTTTCCTTCTAAGAATGTAGTTAATTAGATCTTAGGCAGAACTGCCTGCTTAGCTATGTTAATATGTTAATGGTTACACCATGTTTAAACACCAACATTTACACTCATGCTTGGCTTACAATGACAATTTAAAAGCAGGAAAAGGGTGTGCTATGTGGCATTTATACTGCAAATTGTGGTTTATTAATAGAGTATTGGAGAATGTAGCTCATGTTCCAACTGATTACTGTGTTGACATTTGAATGCTACAGTAAAAGCTTTCCAGGTTTTAGGATTTTGACTTTGTGTCAAGAAGAGTGGTAGATATGATCTCCGTTAAATGCAGCCTACCTAAGGTCTGATAAGGCCATATCAGTGGTTTCACTTTAGAAACTGCAAGTTTTTAAATCTAGATAACTGTTTCCCTGTAGAAAAAGGATTCTGGTTTCTCAGCTGATAACCCAAAAACTGATAGGTTTTATTTTTTTGTGTTTGGATTTTTTTGGGTTGTCTTCAGGCAGTCTTGATATATCTCTGGAACACCCACGGATGTTCAGAAGTAACCAGCCAAATTAGTGCTTTGATGTTTTTATTTTGTTTTCTCTCAAACAAGATTCATGACCCCAGTTCATGGCACAGAGGACACAGATCTCTGAGTCTTTGGAGGGTGAATTTTTGTGAAGTGGTTTGAAGATACAATTATATGTGTTTGTTTTTTTAGTGTCTTCCAAAATATGTGCAAGATAGGATATCTATTTTAGCACCTAGCTGTGGATCCAACTGCTTCAGAGCATTTTAACCAGCTGCTCTTTGTTTATAGGTTTCCAGCCATGGAAATACTGACTAATTACTGGAAATACTGATTAATACTGATTGATTAACCTGTCTTACCCTTTTATCCAACCTCTTCCTCCATTTTTCTCTAGACATACAAGCTATGATCCTGTATCTTCTTTGAGAAGTCAAAGCTCACAGAAAATTATCAAGAGTTAATTTGAATCTCTGGATCTCTTGTTCTGTCTGTACATTAAAAACTCCAGAGATTATTGGGGTTATTTCTGACCCTCTGTCACACAGAGTTGGTGACTTGCTTCAACCCAGTTGTGAGGGTAGAAGAAGCTGCAAACTTTGGCTTGGATTGTTTGCAGACTGGTGCAAAAAATCACACAGTGGTGATCTGTTGACTGTGGTCTGTCACAGCTCCTGTGTGGCTGGCTCAGACCTCTTCAAAATAAAGGTTTTATCAAAATATTTTATTGCAGACTCATTCTTTTCCCAGTTCATCAAATTCTTGAGTTATTACAAAACCTAAGCCAGGGGAATATTATGTTTTCCTGCTTTTGTTTGAATAAACACTTGCTGCTTTAAAGGGTGTACCTCCTACCACAATGTTTCCACATTTGAGCATTAATTCCATAAATATAAAGCAATAAATATTGACTTTTTCATGTGCCTGCTTCCTTCTGAGCTTTTTTAAACCCATCCCTCTTCCTCCTGGCCTTTATCACAATTTAAAGGGCTAAAAGCTTGTTTCAGGCAAAAAGAGAAGATTATTATCCATTATTATCCATAACCATTGATTTCAGCCCTGTGGTCTATGAGAAGAGCAATTAATATTCAGAGACTCCATGAGAATTCCCAGGAGTTGGCAATCCACTGCCTGGCAGCATAGCAGGAACAGGAAAAAGAATCTGAGGAGGAAAATGAGGCTAAAGCCACAGAATTAAGAAATTCTGAGTACTTCTTTGCATTATATTTTCGATCTTTACAGAAGGTTCAGGACAAAGAATTTCTATCTTTATGTGGATTTGGCCTTAATGAAGGTTAAAAGCACTTCAGAGTTTCTATTTCATTAAAAATATATGGAGTTGAGTTTGTGTTTCAAAGTCTGGAAGGTTGAACTCGAAGAAGACATGGTAAACTGTAAATATGTTAAGAAAATTTTAGTGAATATAAAATATTAAGCTGAAAATTCTAAAAGGCTACAACCTTTTCAAATAACCACTTTTTGTTTTGTTTTGTTTTGTTTTTCCAGGGATTTTGTTAAAATGTTTCCTAGAGTTCATTCATGGAGTAATTTTGAGTCAACACCATATTTATTGCTTTGACTTTTTTAATGCATCACACACAAACCAAGAGTTGGCTGCTGTGAGATTCTTCCCTCCCTCCACAAAAATAATAAGGAATCTCAGAAGCTGTTTTGTTAGAAGAGGATTGCGCCAAAGACACACTTAAAAATTGCTGACAGTGTTTCTTCAGGATTTACTGAGGACATTCAGGGTAGAGTTTTGCTGCCTTTTATTTGTTGGGGTCTTAAAATTTTCTAAGTTCCATTAAACGCCAAAACTTTTGGTACTGAAATGAACAGAGAATGGATTTCAACCAGCTTAATTTTGCTTGTTCTAAGGGGTAAATAAGAAGCAGAAACAGTTGAATAAAAATATAGCTGGGATTATAAATGTCATTTAAATAGTGTTTTTTAACTAAACAGTCACACACTGTATTAATTAAATAAGTATAGTATCCTCCCTTTTGCAGATTGGGAAAACAGGCCTGGGGATTAATGAGTTGGTCAGGATTACACCCACATATTAAACCACAATTAGAACTGGAGCAACTCATGGCAGCCTTCTAAACAGTCTGGGGAGTCACTCAGCACCTCCACTTGGTTTTCCATAGCAGTTACACAAAACATTTTATTTTCACATGGAAATTGTGAGGCTTAGGGCATATTTTGAAAAGAAGCTTTGCAAATTATAAAAGTTAGGGGCTTGATTCTCTTTTCAGTTAGTGGTGATGACTCTAATAGGAGCATAACAATCCATGGTGGGAGGATGGATTTCCAGATTCACAGGCTGTAAGAGGACAGTGACTTGATTTTTTTGGTGTTTCATTTTGCAAATGTTCTAGACCCTATTCTGGAATTTTTACTTCATTCTTACACAGTCAAAATTCAGCATTGGTCTCGTGCTTGCAGTGGGGGCTCAAGCTCTCAGGGTTAAACACATGGCACAGGCTGCTCTTCCCCTCAGCATGGCACCTTTCTGTCCAGGATTCCAAGATTAAGATGCTTTCAAAGCCATGAGCCAGGAAAAAAGGGAAACAGCAATGAATCTTTCATGTTTGATGCTAAGCTACAACTTCGCCGTTGTCTATTAATTAAGCAATCTATTAATAGTGCTTTGGTACATACTAATGTTAGACAAAAAACAGTTTTGTTGCTAGAGAAAAAGCTGCTATTTAAAAACCAGAGCAAAAGCAAACTAATTCTGAGACTTATGAGTATATCAAGCAGTAGGTGTGCCTGGAGTGTTGTAAATGGGGAAGGTGGGAGGACTCTGTCTTGTTATTAGTACATGTAGAAAGACAGGAAGTACTTAGGGAAGGTTTCCCTCTTGTTCTGAGTTCCAGGAAAGTTATTCAACCAAACACATGAATCACAAAGCAGACTAGAAGGGAGTTTCTGTGTGGCATGAAAATAACAATCTGGGAGCCTGAGAAGTGAAACAGTTTGATGCTTTTGTTCCGCTGCAGATTTTTCATGGCAAATAGCAACCCCACGAATATCTGACAATGAAATGTCTTAGTGCATGAAATGTGAAGTTTATGTAAGAGAGAGTGTCTTACTCATCAGCTGCTCTATTTTAAGCCCTGCTCAGCATGAGGGCTTTCATTTTGTGATCTATTTGGACGGCAGCTGGCACATTAGAGTTTTACATTAGCTGACATCTTTACAATCAAAATGATACTTAACATAATCCTGTAAAACCTATTCTCATATTTGTGCTCAGTCACTCATATTTCATCTTAGTGTCTTCTCTTTCCCCATGGACATTTTCTGTCCATTTCATGTTAAAAAATGGTCAATGTATCAACAGCATTAAAGGGATGTTTTGTGGTGATGTGATCAAAAATATATATATATACAGCATCTGTCATAAAATGGATGTGCCATTTTGATGACTGCAAAAGGCAATGAAAAGGAATCCATAGTAACATATGTTGGGGATGAATTCCAGCAACCAGCACAAATAACAAAAAAGATGGTATGTATTAATAATTAAATACAAAGATGAGCTACATGCATGATTTAGATTCACTTGGAAATATTTACATCGTGGAAAGATGAAACAAATGCCAAGTTGCAATCCAATTCCAAAATCCAACAATTATCAAGTAGTTTGCCTCTTGCCATGAAGTCCTAGGACTTCATCTATCTGTTCATTCAAAAAGAAAAGTCTTTTCCGTCTTTGTGGATTTTAAATCCCAGTCAGCTCTAAACAAATGACAGAATAGTCCTGAGAGAAGCTGAAGTTACCTGTTCCTGGAGATGCTTGGGAACAAGACTGATGAGGAG
This sequence comes from Melospiza melodia melodia, assembly GCF_035770615.1. NCBI lineage: Eukaryota > Metazoa > Chordata > Aves > Passeriformes > Passerellidae > Melospiza > Melospiza melodia. The sequence continues at coordinate 51,566,400 of NC_086199.1, read as the reverse complement.
AAAGAACAAAATAAGGCACTCTTGAGGGTGGCAGGCACTGGACCCTCACCCAGTGGGGTTCCCTTGTGATGTTTTTCCCTGAATCCCACACATTTTACACCCTCCCTTGGCCCCCCAGTCCCTGGACCCTGCTGCCATCACCTGCCCTGCCTGCTCAGAGCTGTGATCTGGAGGCTGTCCCCTGCAAACTGCAGCTGGGAGGTGTCAGCATGTCCCACTGATTGCTTCAGGTGCTGGAAGGATGGTTTGACTCTTCTCAGCAGCAAAACTTGCCTAGGAAAGGTGGAAAGCTCGTTTTCTTCACACATTTTGTTTCCCAGGTGAGCAGCCTGGCATCCATTGTGTTCTGTGTGTTTGGCCAGCTAAAGATTTCAACTGCTTCTTGAAATCTGAAGCACCAGTGCCCCACTAGATGTATTCTCACCCAGACTGGGTTTGAAGGGAGGGATTTAACAAAGGAAAATAAGGGGATCTGACCTCTCCTTGTTCCCCATGAGTGGTGGCCAGGAGGTTCTGCACCACTGGAGTCCTCCAGCTTTGCTTTTGTGCTGAACTGCACCCACCACTCGTTCCTCCTGCGGTTGCCCAAACAGTTGGAGCCTGAAGTAGAGCTACAAAGCTCCCTCCAACCTCTGACACAGGTCCCACCCTCTCCACACCCACCCCATGGCTTCATGAATCTGCTCATTAATTACATGCACGTCGCTGGGCGTGGCACCAGTGTGAACTGTTCTTGCACTTCTTTGATAGCAATGGGATGTTTATATTTCCATTTGTGACCCCAGCAATGAAAATTAGGGCCTTTATACAATGATTTAGACTCATGTGATGTATTGCTCTATGCTTTGTGAGCAATTACTTTTTTCTTTTTACTTCAGAAAAAAATCCCAGTAGTTCTCAGCGTGGTGAGCAAAAAGATGATCATCAAAGGAACATTTTAATGACCAAAACAATCCAATTTTTTTTCAATAAGAAATGCCAGTGGGCAGTTGCACTTCTTGTCCAGAATTACCTCAGTGATTTTCACATAAAGCCAATGAGATTTAAGATCCTCTGTGTGTGCACTTACCCTGTTTGCCTCCCTGTCCATTCCTTTGCTTCCTTGGAGGTTGTGTATTTATAAGCTTTATGTCCTACAAACCAATGTTTGAAACAGAGATGGAGAAGTGATGCATGAGATTACAGAGGAGCCTTAACAACTTAATGACAGACAAACATGCAACACCCAACAAAACAAAACCCTGCTCTGTGCTTCCTCACCCACTCCTCCTGCAGGCCGCTCGGCCACAGAGCCCAGCCTTGGTGTGATACCTGCAGCTCTCTTCCTTCTGTGGAAAGAAAATCTATGTTACAATTCTTTCCTGTCTTCTCAGGAGGGTGATCCTTTTAGGTGTGTGGCTTTCTACTGTTGTTTTACACTTGATCTTTTAATTAATTCTAACTCCAAGGTGGAAGTAGCAGCTTGGGGTAGCCAATTATTTTGAGTTTCCTTAGGTTTGCTTCCATAACCCTTATGCTGTGTCATGCTGAATTATGTCAATGGCATAAAACAACATAAAGCATTCTTTTAAATATTTTTTAAGTGTCTCAGGATTCTCCACTGCAATACAAGATAAAAATGAAAATCATTGCTCTTTTTGCTGGTTCTGTTGTGGTACACCTAATTCTTTTTTCACATTATCTTTTTGTTTGTGATTTTAGGTACTAGCTTGAGGTTCAGAGGGTAAAAGGCTAAAACACCATAAATAACAATGTAAGTTAATCAGTAATTATATTAATTGGCCAATGTGAAGACTTTGCATTAATAAAAAAACACAGACTTCTAATACTTGGCCTGTATTCAGACATTTCTACCTGTTGCATTTGGTATTTCTCATGAGTATTGAGCTCCCAAACATGACTAAAAAAAGAAATCACACTTATTGGAAATATGATGGGTAGCCAAGCTTCTCTTGGCACACTCAAAATGCTTTCTGCGTATCTCATGTAACCCTGTGGGATCCATTTGGATTTTGTGATAATCTGTGGGTTTGTGTAATGAATGTACCCTAACTCAGCATATCTGCAAAGGTAGCTCCAAAAATGAAAGTACAAATAAAATGACCAAAAAATTGCAAGAAAATGTTGTCCAGATGGTATCTTCATTTTTCATGGCATTGACCTGATCCTGAAATTTAAATTTAGTTTTAAAAATTGAATTTAAAATTTAGTGAAGACCTGAAAAACAATTGTGGCAAATGGGGAAAACAGATGGTGGCATGATGAACAAATCATAGCTGTGAGAGACAGTAAGTGTGTAATTCATTCAGCTAAATGGACCCAGAATGTCTCACTTTTGACCTACAATTAGTGCTGGAAGGCAGTTCTGATTCTTTAGATATCAGAGTCATGATAAAGAGAAGAAGTGAGCTAAAGAAAAGAAAGATAATGTTTCACATTACTTTTTGTTTATGATTTTAGTTACTAGCTTGAGTTCAGAGGGTAAAAGGCCAAAACACCACAAATAACAATGTAAGTTAATCAGTAATTAAAGGAAAGGAAAAGGAAAGGAAAATGAAAAGGAAAAGGAAAAGGAAAAGGAAAAGGAAAAGGAAAAGGAAAAGGAAAAGGAAAAGAAAGGAAAAGTAGTCACACAGTGAGGTCTGAGCAGCTTGTCTGATGGTGCCAAAGCTACAGGAGTGAGACAGTGTCTGTCTGATTGTGCTGGCAAATTTTGACTCTTTGAGTACATCTGGGTAATGCACACAGTGTGCACACAGGTTGTAGAGTTTTTTCCTATTACATTCATTATTTAAGTGATTTTTTTTCCTGTTGTTGGTCCTGTTTGCTGATTGCCTCAAGGAAAGCCTGTGTTTTCCTTTTTTACCCAAGGGTGTCTCGCTCTGTGTTTGGGGACTGCCCCTGTGCTTGGTTAAGCAGTGTTTTGTGGCTTGTCCCAGGCAAGGCAGTTAAATATGCACATGCCTGATTATTATAGGGCAGATGGGTCAGTAAAGCACCAGGTGTTGGCTTGTGTGAGGTGTTTGAGTGTGTGTTACACTGGGGCTGCCAGCAGAGGATGAGCAAACACCTGTGATGGTGCTGGTCCAGACTAACTCAGGTGTCACTGGCCATGGCTTGCATAATCTCCACAACTGCAATCCATGAAAACCCTGCTTCTCCAAAGGGGCCTTTTCCAGTCTTTTCACGAATACTGTTGCTCTTGCTATTCGCATAGTAACCATTTTTACCTCTTGTCTCTGCTTTTAAACTGGTTCAGAGCGCTCGGTTCTTGAGAAACAAACCTTTAAAGGTCTTTCCCTTCATTTGCTGTGAGAAGCCATGGTAAATGCCATGTGCTTTTAAGCAATTAAAAGGCTTTCTGACTTTGTTTTTTGTGTTGTTAATGCAGGTGGTACAGATTCAATGGGCTTTCATGTGTAGCAAATTCTTCATATATCTATTTTCTGTCTCCCAGCACCTCTGAGTTTGATATTGGGCTCTGAGTAGCTCTTCATATTTCCATGGTTACAAGTAGTCACAGGGGTTCTGTTAACCCCCAAAGGCAGAGTGATTATGTCTCTTTTTTTTTTTGTCATAAGCATAAAATGAACAAATTAGACTGTAGCTATGAAAAGATTGTTTAAGACACTTCAATAAAAACTTTTAATTTTCACTCGCTCCAGAAGTGTTGGAGCCTTTTGCCACAATTAAGGCTACGTCACACTTTTTGTAAAGATGAGTTTTTACGTGAAAACCTGAAGGCTCTTTTTTCTTTCCCTTTTAATTCTGGTTGGGTTTACAGCCCATTTTGAAGGCAGTGGGTTTAGAGCAAACAATGCAGGTTCAGAGCTATGCTGTGATTAAATAATCAGCAGTGACCACTAGCCATCACTGTGTGTGCTATTGCTTATTGTTAAAAGCAGAACAAGTAGAGGGAAGCAGCACTTCAGCTTGCTGAAGAGCACAGATGCAGCCACATCCACATCAGAATTTCAGATCTCAGATTGCTGCATTTCTTTCTAACAAAAGACTGGCAGAAAATCCCTTCTGACTTTCAGACCTCACCTCTTGTTAAAGCCCACGTCCTTCCCAGAAAATCAAGTGCAGAGAGCTGCACCTTCTGTGAGGGGAAAAGAGCTGTGTCCATCCACAAACAACTTCAGAAACTGAGATCTGACAAATCAAATTAAAACAAATGATGGATCATGGTTAGATGGCTTGTTTGAAGGATGGAGCTTTGCAAAGTAGGTTTATATGCATTGATAGTTATCGTGGCATTGTTAGTGATAGTGCCTCGTGTGCTTCTCTGTGCACAGGGAATGATGAATAAAGCCATCAAAGAAGGTTTTTCAGTTCAAGAGAGAGGGGGAAATGTGGGAAAAGGATTTGTAGAGAATTCTCAAAGCCTGACAAAAGGCTCACACAGTATGCATCCATGTGCAAATTTTGAGACAAGAAATTCTGACTTAGAAATGCCATGGAATAGAACAGATATTGTTGAGAGAGAAATGGAGATAGAAACAAGTTTCAGAAGATGGCCTTGCAAACAAGACTGGATACTTTGGAGAGATAGAACTGTGAAATATGCATTGTAGTGGGACCCACGAGGGGTAATTTTAGATGATTGGCTTTAAGGCATTTACAGCATGGTGTGACAAGAAGCTGACAGGCCCAGAAACACTTCTAGTGCATTGTTATTAGGAAATAATTGGCTTCTGATTGTGATGGCATGAATTATAACATCTGTATTGTCTCACCCTTCTCATGAGAGTGAAAATGGAATAAAAGTTTTTAAAATGCCTCTCAGTTGCCCCAGCTCTGGGTCAGGAAAAGAGCATTATCCAAGAGATGCAGCCACATCCACATCAGCATTTCGGATCTCAAATTGCTGCATTTCTTTCTAACAAAAGACTGGCAGAAAGTCCCTTCTGACTTTCAGATCTCACCTCTTGTTAAAGCCTAGATCCTTCCCAGAAAATGAAGTGCAGAGAGCTGCACCTTCTGTGAGTGGAAAAGAGCTGTTAGAAACCCTTAACAGGAGCAGGCAGCTGCCAGGAGCAGTGTTTTCCTGAGAGGCTTTCCCAGACTGAAGCTGTAGCAGGTTTTTCTCTGTGGAATAGACTCAGGGAGCTGTGATTTGTTATGGTATCCTGTGCTGAAGGGCTTCAGATCAAAGGGAGATTTCTGCACCTTCCCCAGACAGAACGGGCAGTGAGGGCAGGGAAGTGAGAGGGAGTGATAAAGGAAAGCTGGAGAAAAGTCTCTAATGGGCAGAGAATATCTTGTCTACTGAAAAGGTTTTGTACAGTGATAGAAGCACTGGCTGGAACTGGAGAAAGGGTGAAAGAAAGCTCTGAGACTCTCTTACCATCTTTACAGAGGTACTGCTTCAATGCACGCAGCAAAAGAATCTTCCTAATTGAAGAGGAGAAAATGCCTCCTTTTCCTTTCTTTTTGGCAGGTTTCTTTTCAGCTGGAGTTGCTACATTTGCCAAGTGTCCAAGCCAGTAGAGGCATAAGCTGTTCTGTGGTAAAGGAGCAGGTAACAGAGTAAAATTATATTTTAATAGTACAGCACATTTCAGACCCACCTGTGACTTTTCCAGGGGGATCAGGTGCCAGGACATGGCAGCTCTTGGACCTCAGGATTTTCTTTCTGGCAGGTTTAAAATTCTTAGGAGCTTGCTTGCTCCCAAGGTATGTTTGGGCCTTTTTCAAGTAATAATTCAATTTAAATTTCCAATTTAAAGTTGGTGGCTGCTGCTCCCTTCATCACAGAGTTTCCTCCTAGCAGTGCAGTCACAAAGCAATGAGAATGTCCTCTCACGTTTTCTGTGCCTGTGTTTCTATTGAAACAGAGTGGTTTGCTCCAAACTCTTGGGGAGTTTGTAAGAGCAGCAGAGCAGGATACTCAGAGTGTTCCAGGCAGTCATTGCCAAGGTGGCAAAGGTAGAAAAGGAAAATATTAGGTAGATGCATAATTAGTGTGGAATTGTTCTGGGTTCCTGTAAAATGGCATGATAAATGCAAATTACATGTCAAACCAATTCTTCTGTCTCCAGAATAAGAAAACCACCCTTTTGGAATTTCAATGGGAAATGAAATCGTTATAAACTTAGTATCAGGAAACCAGAATATCCTCATGTTTGGTTACAGCATTCTGGTACTTTATTTTATTTTATATATAATATAATATAATATAATATAATATAATATAATATAATATAATATAATATAATATAATATAATATAATATAATATAATATAATATAATATAATATAATATAATATAATATAATATAATATAATATAATATAATATAATATAATATAATATAATATAATATTTTTATATTTATATATATTTATATACAAATATATATAAATATAAAAATAAATAAATATATATTTGTATATAGATTATATATTTTTGTTTATTTTATTTTATTTTATTTCATTTCATTTTATTTCATTTTATTTTATTTCATTTTATTTTATTCTGGTATTTCCACATTGTTACAACTGTGCTTCCAAAACTTACTGACTGCAGTAGAACTTGTGTGCAGCTTGTGGATGTGTATGTATAAATACACATTTTCCTCTCAGAGCAGTAGTTTTGCTATTTGCCTGGGAAGCATCCTTGACCCTTCTGTATGGCAAAAATTGGTTTTAAGAAAATACTCCTTTCTAGACTATGCTAGCATAGTGCTGGCAAGGATAAGACAAAAAGAATTTTATAGAAACACAAAGATAGTCCTATTAGGGATGGGAGATTAGAGCTGATCCTTCCCTGGGCTCTACAGACTTGCAGTTTTTGATTCTACCAACACTTGGGGCCAAGTCCCTCCGTGAGGAGCTGTTTAGTTGTTTATAAGCCTTTTTCTGGAGTACCTGCATTACAAATTGGAAGAAATTTGTTCTTTGGTGCCCACAAGAACATTTGTCTGTTCTAATCTCTCTTCACTTTTCCAGCTATTATTGTTTGGGAAGCAAACTTTTTAGGGGGGGTCAGATGTGTATTTTGTTGTAAAATCTTGTTAAGGTTCTAAATTCAGCTGCAGCCTTTGGAGCACTGTGAGAGGCCAAGGCCCAGAAATGATCCCTGTGCAGGGTTACTTTCGGGGAAGCAGGAACAGAAAATAAGGAATTATTTTCTTACAAAAAAAAAAAATTAAAAAGATAAGCTTTCTTGTTATTCTGCAATGTTTTGGCAAGTTTCCCTTATCATTGTTCACTCTGCACAAATGTCCTAAAAATGCCTGAAGTGCTTACCAAGAGTTCCATTTCTGGTGCTGAAGGTGGAAAAGCCATCACAGAAGCCACAAGGGAGGTTTCTGGCAAATTTTTAAGATTTTTAACTCATGAGGAATGTTTTTATGTTTGAATGTTTGCACTTTTGGGTAGCAAGGCTAGAGTTTGTCAAGGGTGTACCAGAAGTGTGTTAAAAGAAAGAACACGACAAGGCAGTATCATAGTGCTGGGATAAAAGAAAATATCAAATTAAATGGAACTTCAGATTTTTAACTCACCCAATCAGGAGACACCACTCAGACCTGAGCATGTCTCTCAAAACTATCTCATTATCTAAATATTTATAGCTGTTAACACAGAGAAACTTAGTTTGGTTCAAGAGCAAAAATACTTAGCAATTCTAAAGTAAAGCATTCATTGAGATCTTTCTGCAGATGAAGTGAGAGCAAAGCCAAATTTGCATTATATTGTATTGTGTAAATAAGTTATTTAGTTTCTCCTGTGTTGGAAAAGATCCTTTTCTATCCATAAACACTTAAGGAGTGATGGATGAGAGCCCAGGCGGGGATTGTAGGACAGTTCAGTGCAGGTGACCCCTCCTGGGCTCATTCTGACTGCCTCGGTGCTGCTGCCCAATAATTTATCTTTTCTGTGTGTTTGCAGTGTTTGCTGCATGGGCTGGGTGCACCAGGAGAGGGCAGAACTGCACAGGGGTTTGGGTAAAGGAGAAATGGAAATCGGTCTGTGAACAGCTTTGCAGGCAGTTGTTATTTAATGTTCACCTAAAATCAATTACTGGGATATTCAGAAATTGTGTGTTTTCTGCACAAGTGCTTCATTGCTGCTCTGATGCCAAGGAATGTTTCTGAAGGAAAACATTTCTGGGATGAACAGCACTGTGAGGGGAGCTGCAGCATTTGACTGGGTTATTCAGAGTCCACTTGAAACAGAGTTATCATTTTCCCTATTGTTACTGTAAATACAGTTTATTTTGCTTTTTCCCCCCCTTTCCCCCCCCCCCCTAACTATAGTCTGGTTTATCATTTGATTATATTTTTTCCTTTCTTCAAGTTTAGAATAAAATGTTCTAACCCAAAGTGCCTATTTTTAATATCTACTGTAAAATATTAGCCACATTAGGTGTAAAACAGATTAAAACCAATGTTTCTCTTGAAAACCTGAATGGAATGAGAGAATTAATTCTGTTTTCTGTAGAGAACCTGATTTAAAGTCCACTCAGTCGGAGCGATTTAAATCAATCAATGAACTTTGGATAAGCTGGGCTGTGGATAAAGTGCTTTTTTCAGAACAAAAGCCAACTTTCTTCCCCAGTATTTTGCAGGTGAGTAAAGAGAAGGGACAGAACCAGAGCAGGACTTGGGGAAGAGGACAATGAGGGGGCAAAGGACAACTGAGGTGACAGGGACTCTCACTGTTTGTTTGGATACAGTTTTTGCTTTATTATTGTAGGGACTTTTGCTAGCTTTTCTGTGGTTTTTTTTTCTCCCCATGATATAATTAAAGAGTCAAAGATATAATAAAAGATAATAATATTATATTTTAATAATAATATTATCTATTAATATCCACAATACTAATATATAAATATCATTATTATTAAATTTTATATACTTAAGAATTAATATTTTAACGATTTAATAAAAATATATTTACTATATTAAATAATTATTAATATTTGTAATATTAGTATATAAATATTATATATTTAAATACTATTACTATGTAATATTAATAATATTATATGTTAATATTATTTAAGGTAATAATATTAATATTTGTGCTGCAATAAAAATTATTCATGCTAATGGTAAGTAGCTGTAATAAACCTTATTTTATAATTAATCTGGGTAATAATTAAAAATTATTTAATTTAATAATTAATTTGGGTTTGAGTCTTCTTTTGTTTATTTAAAAGGTGACAGGAGTGTGCTTAAGCAGGTTCTTGAGATTTATAACGTGTAATTGGCTCAGTATGTCATCAAAATGAAATGGCTAAAATGGTGTCATCATAGTCTGGGGGTAAGCAGGCAGAAGGATTTGGGGGATGTTAAATCATTCACAGTAAAAGCAAAACTATTTTTTTGCAGGCAAAAAATACCAATATTATTGCAGAAGGGCTGTTTTAGGAACTATAATCAATATTGGCCTCTGTCTGCACTAAGAGAGGGTTGAGGTTTGTTTAAAGCTGTGGCTCACAATGCAATATTTGACATGAAGCACACTTTGCAGATCACAGGGGGCTGTCTCCGCCCATGAGCTGTCTCCTCAACCAGGTGCAAGGAAGTTTGGTCTCCCAGAATCTCTCAAAGTGTTCTCAGTTCAGACCCCGTCATCTGGGCTCTTGGACCAGTGCTGTGCCATCTGTATGAGCAATATGAGCAATTCTGACTGCCTTGCTCTTTTATAAGATGCCATCTGATAATTTGGAGTTAGAGGAGTGCCGTAATTCCCACGTATAAAATGATTGCTAGCATTGTGACTTACATCCTCCTGATATAAATTGATTTTTTATGAGTGATGTGACCTCTGTTGTTGGAATTCAGGTGATAAACTCGCATAGTTGTGCAGTGTTTTTGTACCAGCCCCATTACAGAACATGTGTGGCTATGAAGCACAAACCCAGCACTTGTGTGATGTGGAACAATTCAGATATTTCATGTATTGCAGGCACAGAATGCCCATTTTCCTGTGCCTCAGGATCCAGCTGCTCAGTCCAACAGTGTTCCTATGTGGGAGACAAATCTTGAAAACCTGAGTGTGAGCTGATGCAATTTGTGTTTCTGCATCTGCAAGCCAAACATTTTGAAAGGACATCCTCCCCTGGTTCTCAGCAGGAGAACTTGGCATCCCAAACCTCACTATTCCTGTGCCCACACTCATTTTCACTTAACTCACTTGGACAGAAACAGCGAGCTGAAGTCTAAAAGTGCTTCTAATATTAACTCTGTTCCTTGGCAAATTCATCTGACACAACTTCCAACTTCCTGTGTAACATTTTCAGCAGGGAGTTGTGCTCTGAAGGCCAAAATAGCCCTGTACTAAAATCTGCATGTAAGGATCCAGATAAATAGAGCATCTTGAGCTAATTTTTAGCTGTTTGAAATGCAAATAAATACAAGCTTTACTTGTCAGGATGAACTTCCTGGATGATTCGGATCAACAGATGAAGCCAAGGCTGTAATTGCCTAAAAATATTTGTTTGAGAATTGAATCTGATTAATTTTTTAGAGTCTTATCTTCTACATTCTGCTACACTTTATTTAGAGAAAAAACACAAGATAGAAGTTTCTCTTGGCTTTTTAGTCTCCTTCAGTCTGACTATAATTTTAGTAGCATACAAGTAAAGATATCCCTATGTAAATCTTTTCATTCATGACTCTCATTCAAAATGCTCTTCTACTATTAACAGTTAGTGAATGAACAATGTTTGAAGTCATTAAGAATTGTGGTAGATTATTCCATTTACGTTCACCTGTAATCTGGGACATTTTACATTACCTGCTTGGAATTTTGCTATTTTATGAACTGCCTCAAGCATTTCTTCTCATACTGTCCATTGTCAGGTAAATTGCCATGTAAACTAATAAAGTTTAGAGAAATTAACTTGCTGAGAACATGTTTCTTTCAAAGTTCTCAAGATTTGTACTACAATGAATTATAAAACTCATTGGTCTCTCCACTAGGGTAAAAACTTCATTACTAGTGACTATGAATTCCCAATTTTCAGTCACTTCTTCCAAAACAGCCCGGAAATGCTTCTTGACTGAGTGGAAATTGCAGGGTTTGTTCTCAAATACAGCAATCACATTGAATACTGCTTCAAACCTAATGCAGATTATATTTAGAGTGGATTTTTCTTTCTGAATCAGTAGCTCAAGAGCTGGTTCAAATAAGTAGTTAATAGACAGTAGCTGGTGTTGTCTGTTGTCACATGAAAATATAAATTGTTTTCTTATTAAGAGTTTTTTTTGTTGTTCTGAAAATCCCCATGAGCCAGTATTTGAAGAATTGATAGTTTCATAAAGTGCCTTCAAGTTGTTCTTGTCTGAATTTTGGGGTAACTTTCTTCAGCCAGTTCTTCCTCTTTGAAAGTGCAGGCATTCAAACTAGGGTAAAATAGTAGAACCAAATTGTGTTTTCATCTGATTGGGGATGGCCAAACCTTAGAAATAGTTATGCAATATTTTTAAATTATTTCAATAACTCCCTATGAATCATACAGTTTGTATTTACTGTAATGTTGAAGCATTTTTTAAAGGCTATGAATAAAATAAAAACTGAAACTCAGTTATATAGTATGTACACTATTTAATATCCAAACCACTTTTCTGAGCTTGATGTTTCTTTAAAGATAAATAATTCCATTACTTTTTTATAATTAAATTTTCATCTGGATTCTCAAGCATTTTTACACCAAGTGTTATCTACTTTAAAAAAGCCAAATGTAATCATTGCTGTAAGGTTGGATTATGTATTTTATGGATGCTGGATGCCAAACTGCTGAAGTTGTTCCCTTGTCTCTGCTTTTCATTCTTATTCAAATATGATTTTAAAATTAATGACCTTAATTTTGCTTTTTGATGATCTTTATTTTAAAAGTTGAATGAGTATTATTTACATTGTAATTTTTAAAGATTGTATCTGTGATAATCAGAATAATGTGAAATCTTTTAACTCCTTGGGAATCTTTTCTGGTCTAGTAACTGGAGGGAAGTATTGAATTGCTTCTAATGTAAGCATTTTATATGAAACTTTGTTATGCTGAAGGCTCTATGTTTGCATTTTTTAAATATCTGATTTTATCTTGAGATATGTGGACAGCAGCATTCCTCATTGGATTTGTGAAATCAGAAGTTTCGTAGTCAGGCTCTACATCTGATTTTACTGCCAGATGCAAATCTTGAATATTGGCACGCATATTCCTGATTAGTAATATTTACTGAAAAACAGTTCTGTGGCAATATTTTAAAACATTTAAAAGGGTATTATTCCAGCTCTTTTTTTTTTTTACATAAAGTTAAAAATATTAATCATAATAAAATTATTTAGGTTTTGCCATAATAATTATCTATATGTCTCATGCTTGAAGTCTGTTCATATCTTATGTTCCTTGGTTGACTATTTTCAGTATTTCCAATTTGAAATCTGAATATTTTTTATTCAGATTGCCTTCTTGTCAGGACCCAGGACATTCCTGTGGGTACCCTGGGAGATTCCAGACCCTGGCAGGGGCTCAGAGACCTTGGCACAGAGTCACAAACACCTGTGCCTTTGGTTTTAGCCCATGGAAACAATTACCAACCTCGTGTGAGGAGTTACAAGCCGCAAGGGTTTGAGTAGAATGACAGTGAATTTGTTTCAGGGTGAAAAAGTAGAATTTTGGGGTTTTAGAATGGGGGTTCAAAAGCCAAGACAGAGGAATCTGGGCATGTCCTGTTCTTCTTCTTCTCCTTCTTGTCCTCCATCTTCTGCTGTGATGGTGACACTTCTGGGTTGGTTTAGGGTACAGACAGACTGTCTGACATAGGCGATGGGTATTGGAAAATTATTGTAAATAAAGCACATGTAGTTCTTAGTATAAAAAGCCAACACCACCCCAAGGGCAGGGACTGTGCCACTGACTGACCTGCTGGACAGATCTCAGCAGGTCAGAGAAGGAACGGGATAGATAAGAGAAAATAAACAGCCTTGAAAAGCAGAACTGAGGAATCCTGACTTCTTCTTTGGTTGCAGGGCTGGGAAAAATGAGACTTTTTAATACCTTGGGAGCCATTTCAGGGACAGAAACCTGAGACTTTCTCATCTGAACATATTTATCAGGGACTAACATGGTTACTGCCAATGGGCAGAGCTGGCATCACGAGTGTGTGTCAGGAACTGTGCTGACAGAACCAGGGGAAATGGCTTCAAACAGAAAGAAATGGGTTTAGATGAGGCATTAGGAAGGAATTCTCCCCTGGGAGGGAGGGCAGGCCCTGGCACAGGTGCCCAGGGATGCTGTGGCTGCCCCTGGATCCCTGGAATTGCCCAAGGCCGGGCTGGATGGGGCTCGGAGCAGCCTGGGACAGTGAAAAGTGTCTCTCTTCCTTTTCCTGTGTCTGCAAGCCCAGGAAAGTCACCAAGGCTTTCCAGGTACCAGGCATGGCTCAGTGCCACCCATCACTATGCAAATCTGGGGCTTAGAGCAGCCTTGATAAATGGGGTGCTAGGTACAAAGAAAGAATTAACATTTCTGTTTCCTCTTTCTGGTTTTATAGAACTCCTTACAAGTGCCCCAGAAATGGCACCAATACCTTCAAGCAACATTTTGTCTCCACTAAATTATATCCCTAATTTAATGGCTCCTCACAATAAGGTATTTTTGACCCCTTTTGGACCCCTTTTGGACTCCTTTTCCTAATGGGTAGATATCAGTGCTGGTTTTAAAAGTGTTCGGCTGTGGGCTGTGCCAAGAAATTCCCTGGCAAACAGCTAATTATGTCCACAGACAAAAGTCTGACAAAGAAATCGCTTCAAGCCACAAGCCAGAGGCTTAACCATTGTTCATGAGAGGTTCCTTTGCATCTGGGGATTGGGGTGTGTTGGGAGGGAGCGTGGCTGGCACTTGGAGCCCTTTGTGGGGACACAGACCCCAGGGATGGAGCTGAGAGTGCAGAGCCCTCTCTGCTGTCCCTGGGCAGGATGGAAATCACCTTTCTGCTCTGCTGAGCACCATTGTGGGGACACAGACCCGGGGATGGAGCCTGGGCAGGATGGAGCTCACCTTTCTGCTCTGCTCTGCTCCATTGTGGGGACACAGACCCCAGGGATGGAGCTGAGGGTGCAGAGCCCTCTCTGCTTGCCCTGGGCAGGATGGAAATCACCTTTCTGCTCTGCTGAGCACCAGCTCATGACTGCACAGCCCAGGAATGAAACCCCGCTGCACAAAGGCAGCTTTAGCAGCAATTGTCAGCAGATTAGATGGAATGCCTGCCCTGTGCAGGGTATCTGAATTGTACCAGACACGCTCCTGGCTTTGCAGGCTCGTTCCTGCCAAATGTGGCAGTCCTTGGGAGCCTGTCCCCCCAAATGCTGGGGATTTTGTGTGTTCAACGTGATGTCAGTTCTATTGTGTTCCATAATGAAAAAAAAGAGCTCAGTCTGCTAGCAAAGCACCAGAGTGTCTTAGTGCTGCTGCCAGCAGCTCAATTTGATGCTTTGACTTCTGAATTCCCTTTGTCGTAGTGTTTGGCAGGTTGAAAATTTGATTTTATTTTTGTTCAAAATTTTGAGCCATCAACAAATGTAGCCACATTTCTCTTCACAGAGAAAAAGCAAGGCACAACTCTACCCAAGAATATTTCTGAGATTCACATTCTCTGAACCTCATAGAAAGGGGAAAAACAATTCTTATCTCACTGGCTGTGCCTGTGTTTGTGCCACAGCAGAATGCAACGTGGAGATTGTTCACCCACAGTGAGGGTGTTCTGTTCCCTTGGCCTGTCAGGGCCAGGTGTGTGACAGCCACAAGATTCTGGGCACTGTGAGCACAGTGAGTGCTTGGCAGATTCACTTTAGATGAAATGTAATGTAACATAGTATAGAATAATATAGTATAATAAAGTAATTAATCAGCCTTCTGATAAGATGGAGTCAGATGCATCATTTTCTCCCCTTGTCGGGGGTTGCCTGCAAATACTATAAACAAAACTCAGATTTTTTTTTTATTAGATACATTTGTGTAAAATAATCCTGGCTAGTTTAAATTATGCCTTTTCCCTTTCACTTTTGTATATTATATTTTTACAAGTGGGGACTATAAAGCTATAAATTTCAGGAAGAAAACTTTTTAACACAACAAAATTAAAGAGCCAGTCAGTTTCTGCTGAAGTGGATTTACAAATTTCTTTCTTCTATTTTTATTTTCTCTTGACTGTTTACTGTATAACAAAATTGTGCAACTGCTCCATAAATTCTTGACTCAGAATGTGCTGCAACCTGCTTTTTGCTTAAAAAAAAAAAATTATCTCACCACTGCCTGTCCAGCTGGTGTGGCTGATGAATAACAGTTTGGAGCTCACCATCCCTTTTAAAATTTCACAGCCTCTAATTCCTCATTAACAAAAAAGCTTCGTGGTTGCCAAGCTTATCCCACCAATCTTTCAAAGACCAGGACACTGTCACATAAGCCAATATAATCCTTGCACAGTTTCTGTAGGAATGTTATATGTGAAACTCATCTCAAAACACGAGTTTAGAGTCACCAGCAGTGAAGAGGCAAAGAAAACAGGGATGCAGAGAAACAAAGAAATGTACCTTCCCATTCCTCAATGCAGGAGAATCTGGGGAAAAGCTGATCCTAATGCACTCAGCCTCAGTCAGATTTTACAAATGACCCTGAACTGATTTTATGTTTGGGGTTTTTTTAAATGAGAAATGGCAAAGATCTCTCCCTTCAGAAGAATGGTGTTGCCTTCAATGACAAATTGCCTTTGGAGTGACTGTTTTTTACCATGAAGGTTTTCATTCTTCCAAGTTTTAACATGTTCTTATGAATCCAAGGGACAACACTGAGTCATTTAAGAGTGGGTCAAGAATTAAAGTGCTGTTTTGAACTGCACACAGTTTTCTAGTCAGAAAAGAAGAAAGAATAGATTTCTGAAAATTAAATGCAGGTTAATTGTCTTCTAGAAATAATTTCTTTTTTAAAATAAAAGTATTAAGCTTTGTTTAGTTCTATAAAATTATTTGCTAAAGGAAAAAGAAAATGGCCTCAATTTTTTTTTTAACTGGTTGAAAAGATTTAATGCACATCATAGCAGGAATGGTCTAGAGAAAAATTGCAGTAAAGCACTGGAAGTGCTTTATTTCCATCCCATGGTGGTGGATGTACTTTAGTCAGGAATGTGGGAAGGACAGAAAGGAAAGGGGAGTGTGGAGAGTGCCTTTCTAGCAGGACTGTGGCATCAAGGGCTTCCCTGGGGAACGCTGCAGGAGCTGTCTCGTGCCTGCAGCCAGCTCACCTTGATTCTCACCTGCCTTTGCCACAGGGCTCTGCTCGGGAGGCTGAAGGTACCAGTGCAGTGAGGGCTGGATCTGGAATGTTCTTACCTGGAACGCCACGGTCCCAGGGCAGCGTGTGCACGACCAGACACGTTATCCCACACCAGGCCTCACTGCCTGCTCGTTTTTCTTTCTTTTCGTCCTTTCTGCTCGGTCTCAGTCTGATTCAGCCTTTGTTTTCCATTCACATGACCAGAGCTCTCTCTCGGGCCCTTATCATTTCATGTCCTGACAGCTCCACTCACCTCCCTTCCAGTCTCAACAAATACTGCCTTGCAACATGTGTATCTCTGAAAATATTTTTCATCTTGTTATGCTGATGTTCCATTGTTCCCTCTCTTGTGCTGTGGGATTATTTTCTTCAACTTCCCAGACCACACCTTATTTGCTTATTTGCTTGCACTGCTGACTATCTGGCATCTGCAGTGCCAATCTTTGTTGCCCTTTCAAGTGTCTCCAGCGAGCAGCTTTACATTTCCCCCTGTGCTATGTAATGTGTGGTATCAACTGAAAATCCCCAGTGCTGCTTCATTGTCCTCTCACTGCTCCTTAACTGAGACCTCTGAATTAATTCTGCTGCAGTTTGGATATGTGTAATAATAATAATAATAATAATAATAATAATAGTAATAACAAGAAGAAGAAGGAGGAGGACAAGGAGGAGAAGGAGAAGAAGAAGAAGAAGAAGAAGAAGAAGAAGAAGAAGAAGAAGAAGAAGAAGAAGAAGAAGAAGAAGAAAAAGAAGAAGAAGAAGGAGGAGGAGGAGGAGGAGGAGGAGGAGGAGGAGGAGAAGAAGAAGAAGGAGAAGAAGAAGAAGGAGGAGGAAGAGGAGGAGAAGAAGAAGAAGGAGAAGAAGAAGAAGGAGGAGGAGGAGGAGGAGAAGAAGGAGAAGGAGAAGGAGAAGAAGAAGAAGAAGAAGAAGAAGAATGATTAAGATAGGCAACCAATAGTATTTCCAAAGAAGTTTGGGCAGCCTATATAATTTTTAATATAATATGCAGATTTCACTCATTTCCAGGTCTGTCTCCTCATTTTCTGCTTGCCTGTGAAATCCCTCAATTTTGTAAGAGGCAAAATATTTGGGTGATGAGCAAGTGGAAGGGAAACTGATCTAATTATCTGCTTATGTATCACAGGGGCTTTGGGCTACTTCATTAGGTGTCCATTAGTTCATGTTACAGTTGATACCCAGTCAATCCTATTAGAATTTAGCATGTTACACAGCTCTGGAAGTGATCATGTGGGAGGCTTCTGGAAGGAATAGTTTGTAGCCCCTGATTGCTGTGAAAGATTTAATTATTATCTTCATTGCAAGCTGGGAGAAGGAAACCATGTTGTGCTAGGGATCATAAGGAAATGACATTATGACAGAAAATAGCAGTATTTTTGTTAGAAGCACAGATACTACCACAAAATAGCAATGTATTGGGGTAAATTTTCCAAACAGGGTAAAGGCAATGTCCTAGATTCTCTTTGGGTTAGTTTTTGCCCTGCTTGAGCAGGGAAATTGGACCAGATGCCCCACAGTGGTTCCTTCCAATCTCACCCATCCTGTGATTCTGTGATTCCTATGTACATATTTATTTTTCCAACCAATGACCACATAATCCAAGAAATTAATTCCCATAAGCAGTAAACCTAACCTTCCCCTTCTGATTTAATTTTGAAGAGGGAATTGCATTGAACTTCTCTTTAGCAATTTAGTTGAGATTCCTCTGTAATCTGGACAAAATGATCATAGAAACTGATTTTGTTTAATCACTAATAAGGCAAAGCAAATTTTGATGTATTTAATTTGCATCTGTATAACTACTACATGTCA
Source organism: Melospiza melodia melodia (assembly GCF_035770615.1). NCBI lineage: Eukaryota > Metazoa > Chordata > Aves > Passeriformes > Passerellidae > Melospiza > Melospiza melodia. Next base: position 51,548,283 of record NC_086199.1, on the reverse strand, counting down.
GTGATTTGTGATAACTTGTAATTGTGAAAAGGCCTAGAAAAAATTAATTTAAAATTTAAATTTGCAGGTAAGTACTGGGTGAAGAGTTAGTATGAAAAGTAGAAATTAAAGAAACCTTTGCGATAAAAATGGTGGGATAAAGACTGTGTATAAACATTCCCAGGTGTTTGATCACTAAATCAAATCACAAATGCAGTCTGTTTATAGTCTGCAAAGATTTAATTGCATTCTGAGAGTATGCAAGACTGCATTGGAAAGCGTTTGGATATAAATTTAGCATGTTGAAAGAAACATTCCAGGAAGAATATTCAGGATTGAAAACAAAATTTGTAGACAAAGTGATAACAGTAAGAAGGATGTCTTGTGAAATGGACCTTTATTAAGCTTGATCACCACAAAGTAAAGATCCAATTAAGGCATTGAAAAGATAAAGAAGGACCATCTGTGAGGGAATTTGCCACAGATCTAATGATAAGCTAATTTTTCAGATAAAGTGAGCACTGTGCTTTGCAGGGGGTGGAGCAGAGAAGTTAGAAATCATTTTAGATTGCCTTTTTGCCAGGAACATGAGCAAACTGGACAAAAGCAGCAGAAGCAGTGCTTGTGGGTCAGTTAAACACCAAGTTATAAACTCATTCTTTCTCTCTGGACAGTGGCATTGCGCTGCTCCTTGTTTCTGGCACTGCCTGAAGGCATGCTGTGGGAAATGGCTCTGGTGTTTTACCTGATTTAACAGCCAGAACTGCCCTAAACCACATGCCCTAAACCATTTTGTGCCAGAGGTTATTTTAGTGTGCATGGCGCAGAGTTTGGTGTGCTGGAGCACAGGAGGCTATTTTAGTGTGCATAGCACAGAGTTTGGTGTGCTGGAGCACAGCAGGTTATTTTAGTGTGTGTGGCACAGAGTTTGGTGTGCTGGAGCACAGGAGGTTATTTTAGTGTGTGTGGCACAGAGTTTGGTGTGCTGGAGCACAGCAGGTTATTTTAGTGTGTGTGGCACAGAGTTTGGTGTGCTGGAGCACAGGGAGGTTATTTCAGTGTGCATGGCACAGAGTTTGGTGTGCTGGAGCACAGGGAGGTTATTTCAGTGTGCATGGCACAGAGTTTGGTGTGCTGGAGCACAGGGAGGTTATTTCAGTGTGCATGGCACAGAGCTTGGTGTGCTGGAGCACAGGGAGGTTATTTTAGTGTGTGTGGCACAGAGTTTGGTGTGCTGGAGCACAGGAGGTTATTTTAGTGTGCATAGCACAGAGTTTGGTGTGCTGGAGCACAGGAGGTTATTTTAGTGTGCGTGGCACAGAGCTTGGTGTGCTGGAGCACAGCAGGTTATTTTAGTGTGCATGGCACAGAGTTTGGTGTGCTGGAGCACAGGGAGGTTATTTCAGTGTGCATGGCACAGAGTTTGGTGTGCTGGAGCACAGGAGGTTATTTTAGTGTGTGTGGCACAGAGTTTGGTGTGCTGGAGCACAGCAGGTTATTTTAGTGTGCGTGGCACAGAGCTTGGTGTGCTGGAGCACAGGAGGTTATTTTAGTGTGCGTGGCACAGAGTTTGGTGTGCTGGAGCACAGCAGGTTATTTTAGTGTGCATGGCACAGAGCTTGGTGTGCTGGAGCACAGGAGGTTATTTTAGTGTGCATGGCACAGAGCTTGGTGTGCTGGAGCACAGGTACCTCTGGCAGTGCTTAGCTGGACTCTGCTTCCCACTAAAACCCTCTGGGTTAATTCTGCACTAGCACAGGAAGAAGATTTACTCACAGTTTGTTTCATCGTTTTGTTTTGCAGGGAGGTTCTCAGATTCCTGTTCACAATTCCTTGCCCAGGAAAAGCAGGCTGTGTGTGCATGCCTTCAGAGAGAAGTGATGGGGAGCAGGGCTGGGTGGTGGTTGGGGGTTTCAGGTGCCTGGTCAAGGTCAGCACCACAGGATTTCCTCGTGGCCCACCCTGTTTCTGTTTCTAACAAATGAGGCTGCTGACAGAACCAGACATTTGTTCAGAGCTCAGCCCAGCTGAGGTGAAGATGACAATTTGTTGCTTTCTTAGCTGCTGAGCTTGGCCTGTGCAGGTTGGTGAATCATGTGAGGAACTCTCGGATTTTTAGATGAAAAGGTTCCAAAACTGCCCCATTAGTAAAGTGTGAGATTTTCTCATGACACAAATCTTTGATCCCGTGTCTTTTGCATGGGCAGCTGTGTCCAGCATGAGCAGGAACAATGACTCTCCTGAATGTTATTTAGATCTTGTCAGTCTGAAGCTGATCAGGAAAATTAAAGGTATTAGGACTATGTGTGTCATTGAAGAATTTTAAATCCCACCTTTTGCCTTGTATCTCCTTCTCTTCAGTGAGCTTTACTAAAGAATTTTGACTTCTTTAACACATTAAAATTTGTGTATTTCTGGAGCAAAGTGCTTGCTTTGTGGTTCTATATTCTGTAATCAAGATAAAAGGACTTCAAAAGCATAAGTAGAAAAACCCTGCTATGGGATAGAGGATGATAAAATATATTCTAAAAAGAACTTACCTTTAATAATAAACATTGAGATATTTAATCTCTGTATATAAAATCAACATTGAGATATTTCATCTCTGTATATAAAATCAATACCTTTCTGATCAAATCATTCTAATTTTTAATAATCTTAAGCCTACGTGCATCCCATTTTTTAAAAAATCCTGTAGTTAAAAGTGGCTCTAAATATGTTCCAGCCTTTGTAATTGACTTTTTTATTTTATCTGAGCTTTACAGGTATAGTTAAATATATTTTCACTGCTGTAGGTTCCACCTGCCATGGCAAGACTCATAACTAATCCAGTATTTGCTCATCAAGTGAAAAAATTTAGTATTACTGTAAAGTAAGCTGCTTAAACACTTTGTTTTGTCCATCTGCTCCTTTTCTTTTCTTTTCTTTTCTTTTCTTTTCTTTTCTTTTCTTTTCTTTTCTTTTCTTTTCTTTTCTTTTCTTTTCTTTTCTTTTCTTTTCTTTTCTTTTCTTTTCTTTTCTTTTTTCTTTTCTTTTCTTTTCTTTTCTTTTCTTTTCTTTTCTTTTCTTTTCTTTTCTTTTCTTTTCTTTTCTTTTCTTTTCTTTTCTTCCTCTTCTCTTCTCTTCTCTTCTCTTCTCTTCTCTTCTCTTCTCTTCTCTTCTCTTCTCTTCTCTTCTCTTCTCTTCTCTTCTCTTCTCTTCTCTTCTCTTCTCTTCTCTCTTCTCTTTTTTCTTTTCTTTGGCACATTCAGATCACAGACACTTTTGAGCCTGTCAGTTACGGAACCACATTTAGCAGAGAGAGAGGTATGTTCATGAATAATCCCTGACCCTTGATTTCTTTGCCCAAAGTGTATCTATCTCTTTGTTTTTGTATGTTTTCCTTGCTTTCCTGTTACCTTCCTGATATCATGGGAGTATCTTTAGGACAACCCATATCTGAGTGTCTCTGCTCCAGCTGGAGAAGTGCAGGACCAATTCATTCAGGTAAAGCTTGTAAAACCTGTCTCTGAAACTTCCCACCCCCAAAATTGTTTTGCTTGCAGCTGTTTTTGGGTATAAAGCCTCAGTTCTGACCTTTGGGCGGAAATAATGAATGGTGGACAGTTAGAGGCCAAATGCCAACCATATTTGTCAGCTTTTGCAATAGTGCTTAAGTAAATTAGGGTTGTGAGAGCCCTAAAACAGTGCTTAATGCAGAGGTGGCTGCAGACAGAAATTGCACCATCTCTCAGAGCAATTTTGGTTTGTGGCTCGCCAGCTTGTGAGCCACAGTGCTCAAACTGAGCCCAAAAGTTGCTGTGGATTGGGTTAATGTCACTGAGGGCCTCAAGTGTGCCTGTGCCAGTATCTGGTGTTGATCTTTTACATGTTTTCTGTATAAAAATCCCTCCTCATGTGTTCCCCTATTTTCTGCTTTTCCAGTCCTCGTGATGGTCACAGCCATGCAGCCCTGAGCCACACTGGGCAATGCACACAATATTTGTTCTGTTCTGACCAAACCTGCTTGATTTGCACCAACCCACTGACCTCTAGCTACCAGAGCACTTGCACCAGTCTGTAATACAGAACAGTGGACACCTTGCTGGTTTTTAATTAGTGTCAGTGTTGGACTTATGGAAAATCAAACCAGCAAAAAACCCCCTCATATTTTGTGCTCTGCCCACATAGTTTTGATAGTCAAATAAATGCTTCTTTTTCTATGGAAAAATTGCCTCAGGCACAACAAATGAGATCTATTTTCCAGTTTGGACACGAGTCCTTAGTCATTGAAGAGAAAATGGAAGAGGTTTTTTGCTGATAAATGATCCTATCAAAAGACAACCCAAAATACAGGAATTATATTTCTGCTCCTGTGGAAGCTGCCATGAGGTCTGGTTTGGTTTATTATGGAAGCCACTGAAGCTTTTTGTGCTGCTCTCCAAGATGCCTAACTCAAAATTTGTCCTCAGTAAAGCAACTGGCATTTTACAAGCAAAGATGATCCCTACCAATTTCAGATAATGCGCTTAAACCTATAGACCCAAGGAAAGACTTGGTTTTTTAATAGTGGTAATCCTTTAATTGACTGGGTGTGGAAACACCACAGGGCCTCTTCTGGGCTTCCTGGGGAGAGGCTTTCTGTATAATCTGCTTTATTTTTTTTTTCAAGAAAAGCCCTGTTATAAAGCTCAGTAAGTTTTTTAATCTATTCTTTGAATATTTGTACAGCTACGCTGCTCAAGCCATGTAATGATACAAATGCACTTTATGCAGTGGATATTAAGAGCAGGTATTGGACAAAATAAGAGTCAAACAGAAGCCAGCAGAAAAGTTTGTCCATTAGGAGAGAAAAGTGTTTTAGAATGCTTTTATACATGTTCATAACACTTTTCTATTTTATATAAAGAAAATATAATTGTTTTGGAAAGGGGAATAGAAGATTAGGGTATAGATGTCTTAATTTCTGTCAACATTTGTCAGCTGAGAAGAAGTTTAAGGAAGTGTAAAGCTCCAAAGATTTGGTGTCTTTTAGTCTATTAATCCCTTTTAGTCCCTTTATTGGGCTCCAAGGTAATTCCAAGTGTCTTGCAGACAAGTGTCATGTATTTGCAATATTAAAATATTTCCTAATGATGCTCTTTGCTCTCCTGCCTTTCTGAGCACCTGAGGGCTGAATTAGACCAGGGATGACCAGCAGCATTTTGTGACACACAACAGCTTGAAGCAAAAGAGTAATGAAATTATCCTGGCTATCAGGAGCTGGAAATGTTACATGAATTTAGGAAATCTTATGCTATATCTGCCAAACATGTGAGCATATTACAACACGTAAATTGAATGTGCATTGAATTGTGCCTTATTTAGGATAAAGTACATTAATACCTTCCTTGAAACTTTTTTTTTGCAATGTGAAGAATTTACAGATAATGAAAGAGTCCTTTCTTCATATTCCTGCCATATTACAGCTAATTTCATTTAATAATTGTTTATTTCAACTGGAACTTTTATAACAAGTTTGTAGTAGGAGGGGCTGGATCTAATTTTAAAACCGAAAATAAATACTTTAAACACAGAAATGATTCTTGGTAAAATAGGGCAAACATTTAAGAAAAGCTGCCATCAAAATTTTAATTGTGACTACTTTTTCTAACTAAATTTCTGCATTTTTAGCTAATTACTGCACTGTAGAGAAGTTAAGGAAAATTGTTGGTATTTCTCCGTCGATCTTTTGAAATATATTTTAAATGAATAAAATATAGTAATTTCTCACAATGTAAATCAGGATAGAGTGTATATATTCAAAAGCATCAAACTTTTAATGCACTTTACCTCTTCTCTCTTTATTGATATTCTCTCAGGCATGTTTTTTTCTTTGCCTCATAATTCTGGATATGAATTTATTTTTTATTCTTAGTTTTTTCATTTGCCCCATTAGGAAGGTTTTTGATTAAATCCCTAAAATACCTTTTAACAATTGTAATCTTTAACAGCAAGAAAAATTTTAAACTTATTTTCCTTTTTTACTGTTATTTAATGTTCTTTTTGTCAATTGCATATGTAATTTTGCTCTAGCACTTTTTCTGGAATTAGAGATTAATCCACTGTTTACCATTCCATATCTGTTCAAGTTATTTCTGTCAAGAAGAGAAATGAGAATATTATTTGATCCTCTTCTAATCATACAGGAAGAGACATCCTGGTCTTCTGCATTGTTGTAAACAAAATGACAAATACGCAAATAGTAAATGAGCCTGGATTATTTGGTAATTTAGGTAAACGCCCATGAGAAATGCACACAGGCATAGGAAAGAAAAGCATTAAGTCCAAGGTATGTTCTGGCACAAGTTATGGGGAAAAAATGAAGTTTGATGTAGTCAGTAGCCATTCCCCTTCTGTGTAATGATATCAGAAGTGTAAGTGAGCAGAAACTACTACTTTGGATGTTTTTCATTCCTATTGACTAATTTGGGGGAAATCCCTTGTGAAGCAGCATTTTAATTACATTTTTAAGCTAAATCTTTCCATTAGAAGCATAGCTGATTTAATGTAGATGTATATCTTGTGCATGTATTCTCAGATTAATCATAAATTTGTTTTCTGAAAGTTGGAATTCTACATGTTGGAACACAAACTTTTTGCATGCCAGAAAGGTGAATTTCTGAACAGTGCTGTTGTTTGTAGCTGTAGAGAAAGACAGAAACTGTGTAGACACGTGCCTGTTTATGAATGCACACATTGCTTGAAGGAAATGCCTCAATTTGTATTAATTTGAAATTGTTTGTGAAACATGCCTGCAATTGGTGCTGTTGTCCTACCCTTAAGTACTAAATTGTGGTTGTCTTTTATGATTCAATGCTGGAACCTGCAATAATTAGCAATGTTTCATCTGTCTCTGTGTCCATCTCTCTTCCCATTATCAGGAACATATTCCTGCTGCTGGCTCCTCATCCATTGCCCAAATCTCCCTCATTTCTTCCCCAAATAAATCATTTCTGGTCAATATGCCGTGTCCAACTGCCTCCTTTCTTTCCTTATTTCACTGACCACACTGATTTATGCTTCACCTTACATTTTTGAGTTGAAAGCTGAGAAATTTGAAGCCAATATGAAACATGGTATTTGGTGACAATAAGTCGTCTGCTGTTGTGCACAGGGGCAGCTGTGTGTTGTGTTTTACTCCAAAAACACTTCTCAGCTCTGTGTTAGACTCAGGAAGGCAAGAGAGACCTCATTTGCAGTCCCACACCTTTGAGAAGGACACATCTGCTCTGGTGTTTAATAGCTTCCAACTGGCATGTAGTTTACACTCTGTAAATGTTTGCCAAGACATGAATCAATTATCTCTTCAAGGAGATATGAATGGGTTACAGGATAGGTGTTGCTGGGCATTCTTGACATTCTGGAAAAGCGTGTGCAATCAGTAAAACTGCTGTGTGCCCTTCAAAATCTTCAGGCAAAATTTATAATTCTGGTCATAAGTTTACATTGTGTTTGAAATACTCCAGAGGAAGTAGCAAATAAAGTAGTTCCATGAACACCTGCAAAAGGAACCCTGTCAATTTGTGCCCTTGGGTGTAATTATTTTTATGTTGCCCATGCAGTGGGAACAGCAGACAGCTGATATGTTGTGGCTTACTTGTATGCATAACCTTTTTTCAGTACTTGTGTGACCCATGGTCTTGTTCCTGGAGAAGTTCCCACTGAGCCATTCCTTTCCACTTTGAATATGTGTGATTCCATTTTAGAAAAGTGACTTTTTTTTTTTTTTTTTTTAAGCCCTCTGTCAATGCAGGGTGTTGCTTCCAGATTACAAATTTCACATAAAAGCTCTTTATCCACCAGCTCTGCAAACTTGTTCTGGTTACTTGGAGTCAAGGCTGGGCAGCCTTCAGTGGTAAGGAGACTTCAGGCAGGATGTAGGGACTAGTCACAAAAACTGCTTCATGCTGCTTGTAGACCTGGGACATAATTAACAGCTCTGTTAATGATCCATGAGACACAGCAGCCAGGGCACTGGATGAGGCTCAATGCACAGAGAGCAGAAGTTTGTGGCAGGAATGCTCTAATTCCACAGGAGCTCTGCTCTGACTGCACTCCCATTTTAGCCTCGCTAGTTTAATTAGGAATGACCATTTTTCCATTTTAAAATCCACCTGACAGAAAGCAAGTAGGGGTGGGAAGGAGCTCCCAGGAGAGGGCAGGGTAAAGGCAGAGCAAGGGCCTGGAAGGGTTTTTGTACACACAGCATCAGTCAGAGCCATCAGGGACCCAAAATCTCCCGAATCCCCTCACTCCTGCTAATCCCACTCCTTAAGGTGTGGGCAGCAGCCAGCAAGGGCACAATTTGCTGTTGTAAGGAGAGGGAAAATCTGCTGGGCTTTACTCAGTGCCACATGAACAGGAGGAGAGCCAGCCCCTTCATGATGTTGCTTGTCACTGTCCAAGCATGTTATCCTCTGTGTGTACTAAACCATTTGTTTTCCACAGGGCTCTGTGTCAGGGCTCTGCAGCATGGGAAACAGCATCAAAACTGGCATTGCAGCATTAATGGATGAGGAAGCTCAGCTTTTTCTGGCAGAGAGAATCAGTCCAGGGTCTCAAAGCAGTTAGGGAAAAACAGGATCACAGTTTCTTTTTCTGACAGGTTTGTAATAGGTGCTGGAGCCTACCTGCTGGTGGTACATTAGATCAGGGTGTTTTGGCAGCAGCTTTTGTGCCTTACAAGGGCTATGCCATATGGGATCCCAGCTACACTGGCTTTGCAAAATGCCCCCAAGACTGACACAGCAACAGACTATTGACACACTGCATTTTATACCTGCCAGTGTGCTCAGGAACCCGGTCTGGTTTCCGAAACATTTATGAGCTGTTGAAGCAGGATAATGCCTGTGTGAAGCAGCATTGAAGGTGTTTCAAATAGACCCACTGTTTGCATTACAGCTGCTAAGGAAAGGGTCCCTCTGCATCTGCCATCTGCCAAAGAGGATAATGTGTTTTGTAACTGGCATTTCTTATTAATATTGAAGGCAGCAAAGCTTGCAGAGAGGGCAGGAAGCAGAAATGGGACTCATGGTCTGGTCCTGGCTGCTGGGGTTCTGTGCAGCCCTGGGAAATTGGCTTGAGCTGTCTGGCCTACTGACTCTTTACATTGTGTAATCAGAATAATTTTGAACTGTTTTGTCATCTTCTGGTGGGGAAAAAAATAAAGAAAAAGCTGTATGTCTGTGTAAAATATGCTGTGATGAAAAGCTGCCTATGAACTTATTAATGTAAATAATTATTGCCCTTGTAGGAAAATTCAATTGCATCTTCGAAACTTGAAACTCAAGTGAGCCTCATTTATAAGGGAAAAGGGTTCTTGAGGATATTCCTGCTTGTGCTTAGCTCCAACCATCATTATCAGCAAAGCTGACTGTGATCCTCTGCCTGCTTTTGTGGTCAGAATATATATATATACATACATACATATACATATACATATACATATACATATATACATACATATATATATAATATATATATAGATGTATGTATATATATATTCTGAATATATATATAGATGTATATATATTATATTATCATATATAATATATAATATATAATATATAATATATAATACATAATATATAATATATAATATATAATATATATATTATAGATATATAATATAATATAATATAATATAATATAATATAATATAATATAATATAATATAATATAATATAATATAATATAATATAATATAATATAATATAATATAATATAATATAATATAATATAATATAATATGTGTTATAGATTTTAAATATAATATATATAATATATTATATACATTATATATAATATACAATGTATATTATATATTATATATATATAATATATATATTTGTGCTCTTGCCCTTTGCCGTAGTTAGTCCATCAAGAAGAGAACTAGAAATAATTAAAGCAGTAGGATTTTCCTTTTCCTGGGTGTGAGTTGCTAGTTAATGATACTTGTTAATATAACAAGTTGCTTGTTAAAGATACTTTTGGTATCCTTATGTGCTTGCCCTAGAGAAGAGCTGGAGGTTTTTGGGATCTCTGGGAGTGCTGAGGTGTTCCAGAACCAGCCCTGAGTAACTGTGTAGGAGATTTCCCTTTGCTCCATGGAAATGGCCTCCCCAGAGCTGCTCAGGTGCAAGCACAGACCTGCTCCTGTGTGAAGTGTTAATGCATGGATAGATACTCTTTGGAATAATTGCCTGCACTATATTAAACAAGGAATGGGCCACAAAGTTAAACAGCTGGTGAGAAACCAGTAGTTGATCTGTAGTAGAGCTGTGATTGTTCAGGTACACTTTAGAATAACTTCTGGGCCACAAAGAGTTCAAAACAAACTCCAAAATCTGCTGTGCAGGAAATGGCAGTGCTAAAAAGTTTGTGTGGGGTAACAAGCCCTGACTTTGTTTTGGAGAATTCTCGAGTGTTTGTCCATGAGTCACCGCAGAATAAATTTCTGAGTGCTTTACCTGCCCAGATTGTTGTACCCTCCTCATCTTTCCATGTGTGTGATAACTCAGCATTGGCATTTTTGATGTTTCTCTTTGCAGCAGCCTGGGGACATCTGTGTGCTGGAGCCACAGCCTTGCTGTGTAACCTGTGCCCTTCCTGCCTGGCTTTGTGCCCTCCTGGCTCCTGCAGGGCTCCCTCCCTTGAACCCCAAACAGATAAAGCTCTCTGCTGGATTTATTTTGCATCCTTTGGATCCAGAGACCTGGGAAGGCCTGCCTTGCTGGTTTGCTGATCTTACCCTGATGGGCAGGGACGTGCCTGGGGATCAAGGGCAGGCTCTGGGATCCATAATTGGCATCCAGAGGAAAGGTTCAGGCTCCGAGGCCTGTCTGGGTTTGTCTCCATCTGATTGAAACAATGAATGTATTTTGCTTTGTTATTACTCCTCGAGAAATCCCGTGTCCCCAAACTTATTTCAAGTTTCACAGAAAGATTCTCCAGTATGACCAAGCTCTGGAAATTTCTTTTGTGGGAGTGTTTGGTACCAGAGGTGGATTCATGGGTTACCAGTCCTCTACTAACATGATAATTATCACTTCTAATGTCACATAAATGTTGAGTTGTGCTCACAAAAGTTTGTCACCTCTCCCTCATCCTGCTTTGAGCTGGGGAGAAGCAAAGCAAATTCCACTACTGTGGAGGAGGAGGAAGAAGGTGGAATTCTGCTTTTGCAGCAGCTGCTGGCAGGAAGGAGTGAAACAAAAAGCAGCTGATGGCTCTGGGGTTGGGCTGGCTCTGCTGCTCAGGGCAGCAAAGCTTTGAGTGTCTGTGGGGACACACAAATACCACTTTATCCACTCCTCCTGGAAAAGCCTACAGAGCACCTCAAATCCATTAAAAAAACAAAAGAGGCTGCTAAGCCCATTTTCCTTGAAACTCCATCCACAGTGGCGTCACGCTTTGCTGTGTGTGGCTTTGTCAGTGGGTTTTTTTAAAGGGGCAGTAAGGCTATAAAATTTTTCTCATTTTTGTTGCGATAGGATTTAACATGAAATTCCGGTTTGTTTCACCCTTTGATAGCCCATGCGAGTGATTTACAGAAACTTTTACAGAGGCACCACCATCTCTGGTGCTTTGTTAGGGAGCCAAATCCCTCCAGGAGGCTCAGGCAGATGCTCACACCTCGGCGACGCCCTAGTTTGTATACTGCTCTAATAGTTACTAATTACCCATTCAATGTCATTACCACGCTGCTGCTCTTGGCACAGAATTACAGAGCAAGTTACAACAGTCCCACAGCAGCAGCAGCGCTGGGGATTCTGCCAGCGCCAGAAAATGAGGATTGTTAGGGTGCTTGCAAGGTATGTTGAGTGTGTGTGCTCAGAATTTGTGTTTGTTTTGGGCTTTCTGCATTCCTTGTGATTCGTTTCTTGGCTGGAATTGGAGAGTGCTTGCTTCTTTCTGAGGGCTGGAGAGCAGATCTGCTTTGGGGAAACTGCACATTTTTTATGCAGTTTGAGATTGCTCAGTGAGCAAAATGAAATCACCCTGGTGTCCTGGGGCATTCTTCAGAAATCTGTGGATTTTCAGAAGGTGTATGCTGAATATTATTCCAAGCCAAAGTTACTAGGAAATAAAACAAAAACACGCACCCCAAAACACATATAACTCCATCACTTATATTGTTAGAAAATATTTATTGTGAAAGGAAGTAGTAGCTATAAAGATATAAAGGAGAGTAAGATACTTCTCATTTATTGCCCTGATCCTGCCATGTGTGAGACCCATTTCAAATCAGGGTTTTGAACCCCTCGTTCCTGCTCCTTTCTGCAAAGGGGTTTGTGGTGAATGCCCCATGGAGGGAGGAGATTCCAACAGGACCAAATACCTGGGACAGAGCTGATTCTCCTGGGTTTGGTGCTGAACAGCCCCAAGCTGCTGTGCACAGGGTAACCACACATAAAATACTTCATCTCACAGGCTGGGCAGAGCTCCTGCTCTGATTAATTGAACCTCTGTGGCAGGAAGTTTTCCTGGCATGGGATGATTAGTGGTGCAATTTGTCTTGGGAGCATTGCTATGCTGATAACAAGACTGGTTTATTTTTTATAAAAAGCAGCAGTGTTGAACACTTAAGAGAGTTTGGCTGGCTTGGTTAAACAGAAGAAAGATTAGAGCAAGAAGTCAACCAGTCCCCCTCTAGTAAGATCTTATCTAGAGTGAAATACTTAATTTTTACATTTAAATTGCTGTTTAGTTTTCAGAGTTCACTTCCACATGAAAGATGCAATTAATAATTACCAAAGCTATTGTCTGGACTGTCTTTGGGGCCAAAAATCCTTGTGTTTGAGTTTAACTACTTGTAGAAAACTCACATTTTGAAATGCCTTTTGTGTCTGTGCCATCTAGTGACTCTGATTCCTTTGTCCTTCTTGGTTTACAAATAATCCCTGGAAGAATAAGAGTAGTGCTCAGTGTGAATGAGAGTAAAGGAATCGAGCCCATCATCTGTGAAAGAAAGAACAAATTCCAGATCACAGGGCTTGAACCCAGCCCTTGGCTGCTGCCAGCAGGGAGCCACGTGTGTCAGCCAGGACAGCCCAATGCCGTGTCTCAATCATCACATTACAGAGATTTATTTGACTTTTGGCATCTCCAGTGGTGATCCCGTGTGTGCCATCAGTGCTTCTGCAAATGTAACTCTTTTCTTTTGCACAGGAAAAATAAAAACAATCAAAGCTTCCTTATGCTGTTTGGCACACTGAGCTGTGGGGAAAGTCTGTTTCCTTGTGAGCTCATTGGGGAAATTTTGTCAGAGGTCAAGTAACAACAATGCTCAGAGTTAGGTTTTTAGTCCTTTTAAATGTGAAAGGAAGAATTTTATTTTTTTTGTTTTTGTGAGTGAGAAAGTGCAGCAGCCAAATTGGTAACTGCAGTGAGTGTCCTCAGGGTCAGCACTGCCAGGAACACTGGACACTCTTCTCTGTTGTTCTTCTTTTTGGACAGAGTCCTCTGATTTATGGACTAATATTCACTCAAGGGCTAAGTCAGAATAGAAAATTTAATTATTCTGAAGTGGGAATACATGAAATTCACCTTTCAGGCTAAAAAGCAACGCGTATTTTGTTAAAAAAAAAAACTAGAAAAAATTTTTGCTCCCTTTTAGAACAAAGCTGTTGGCCTAAAATTTCATTTTAAAGTGTTACAATTTTATAATTCCTGCCTGTTTTCTTGGCTGGGTTAGGAGCACACAGATGCAGAATGCCCCATGGCTTCAATGGGAGCAGGAACTTGCAGCACTTGGAGCCAGTCGTGTTTGTAGTTACCCAGCCGAGGAAGCTGGCAGAGGATGTTACAAATTTGGGGAGAATTGTGGTTTTGCAGACAATGGAGGCAGCAGTTGGAGTGGAGATAGCACTGCTGAGAACATAATTGCCACCAGCTCTCCTCTGCTCAGCTGATAAGTGATATCAAAACCTCAAATAAATCAGAGTTGTAGGGCCATAAAACAAACTGCCCTGAAGTCTGACATTTGCAAGATCAAAAAGGCCATCTGAGATCTTGCATATTTTTTTTATTTAAAGCAGCAGTTGCACCACACAGGAGCTGTAGGCACTGAACCATCCAGGCAAGCAAACCTTACAAAGACACTCCGGTTTTGAAGTAACACTTTGCCATACATGCTCTGAAAATCCAACAGAATTTGCTTAAAATGTTGGCATTTGCAAATTGCTTATTTCTATGGTAATATTATTGATTTTTATTTTTAACATGTACTCTATTTTTATTTTCTTTTTAAAGTTATATTTACATCACCCAGAAGACTTTCAGCTATTCTGAGTGCTGGCTGGGATGTTTTTAATGGACATGGTATGTTTTAGTGTTTTTAAAATTAAAATTTTAATGTTTTTAAAATTTAATGTTGTATAAAATTATATGCAGCAACATGGTTTCAGCTTAAAATGCTCCTTTCTAGTATAATTATTCATATAGGACTAGTTGCAATTTTTCTTGGTTTTGGCTTAAAATGTTCCTTCCTAGTATAATTATTCATATAGGGCTAGTTGCAATTTTTCTTGGTTTTGGCTTAAAATGTTCCTTTCTAGTATAATTATTCATATAGGGCTAGTTGCAATTTTTCTTGTGCAGGATTTTACTTTTGTACTTGGAAGCTGGAAGTCTTCTAAGAATTAAAGATTCTCACTGGAGAATTAGATGCCCTCAGTACTTTTGTGTGGCTCTGGCTGTTGTAGAAAAGAGTGAAAGATGGGAAAGGGGTGACAAGAGCTCTTGTGTGTCCTCACCCCAGGCAGCTTGAGAGCTGCACGTGTTCTCTTGTGCTTGGCACCTGGCATAAAAGGATTGCTTGAGAGCAGAGGGATGCCCACAGTGCCTCCAGAAAATTCAGATTATAGCAAGGATATCTGGTTTTCTGAACACTTACTGCTTTGGTGGGGAAAAGTGATTTGTTCTTACTGCCTTCTCTGTGATTAGAATGGAATTTAGTGTAGTATTCTTTAATTTAATATAGTACCATAAAGTAATAAATTAGCCTTCTGAGAACACAGAGTCAGATCCATCATTCCTGCCTTCGTTGAGACATTCCCAGCAAATACAATACAAGGATGTTCAGGAAGACTTGCAAGCTCCCACAGCAATTAATCCAGGTCAGGAGAGGATAAATTTGGAGTTTAAAACATCCTCTGGGCCCGAGGAGGGACCAGTGAAGTGTTCATGAGTGGAGTAAAAAGCTGTTTTGTAAGAGTGGGGGTTAAGTTATGGATGTGAAATCTGATTTTTTGAATTTGCAGGCTGGACTTTTACATCTCCGTCTTCTGTAGTATATCAGTAGCCTGAGTGAATATGGAGTGAAAAATATCATAGATCATCTTAGGTTAGTATAGACCATAAGAAATGTAAATTACTTGACTTTCTATATTTATTGCCAGCTCCAGAAGTTTGAGTTCTTCTGCCTTTGGTAACCAAGATTTCTTAGGTAGACCAACAGCTTGAAGAATTTTGACTCTTTTGGTATTCTTTTACAATTTCACTCTATTTTAGGTCAGAAAATAGGTTAATTTGTTTTGAAAGGAACTCTTGGGCGTTGGGGAAATTTATAATGAGCAGAATATGTTGTTCACTCTAGAGTAAATATTGGAAATTTACCTGCAAGTGTATTGGTAAATTTGCTGTAAATTTCTGAAGATTAATTTTTTTCAGGGAGTAAAACTGCAATAAGATTATTAAAACCAAAAAAGTTAATTGAGATAATAATGCACATTATAATGTCAGCCACAGTAAATGACCAGATATATGGGAGAGATTATTCTTTTTATTTGACTGATCCAAACCCAAAAATTATAGTGAGATTTTCACATTTGAGTAGGAAACTTCCTCCAGCCCTCCTGTTGTGGCTTTGCATTTTGATGGGAATATTCTGTTCTGAATTTTTGCCACTCTTTGCCTTTCCTACCATGATTTTTTGTCTTACAACAATGAAATGCCCTCTGCCTTCTTCATCCATTTCACATCTTCCCTCAACCCTTTCAAAGCCCAAAGTGAAGCTCCTAAGCAGAGGGAACTGAACCCTCTGACAGCTTCCCCCTTCAGAACAAAAGCAGCTCAATTTTTGCCCTCCACATGAAATTCTGGTGTCTTTTCCCACCTGGGTGTATCCTCTTGTGAAAGTCTTGAGCACCTTGATGAAATATTGCCTCCTTCTCTGTTAATAAAAATATGAATTTTTGCGTACTTGTCTGTAAGGCCAAGAGACTGTCGTGACAAGAGAAAATTGAGGAGAGGTGGTTGGGAGAAAACACCTGAGCTCAAACTCCTGAGCTCCAACAACACCTGAGCTCAAACACCTGAGCTCACCTTGCACAAAAGGACAGAGGTAGCTCAGAAAACTCCTCAGCCACACAGCTAAGAGCTTAAGGTGACCAAGGTCCTGGGGGAAAAAGAAATCTTACTGCCTACCACAAGCTAGAATTGCTTTTTCTTCTTTCATTTCCCTTCCTGCAGAGTAACATTTTGCTGTGGTAGACTCGGACTCGCATTTTCTTGTATGAACACCTCACAAGGGTGAAGCTAGCAGGATTTTTCCTACTCTTGCCTGAATCTTGACTCCCCATTAGGTCCATGCCATAACGTGCTCCAGAACACCCTCGAGCAGGATTTTCAGAGGTGTCCTGCTGGCCTGGAGGGCAGACGGGGGATTTGCTCAGGAGGTGGCTGTTAATCAGATTTGGGCTAGAAAAGAATATTTGGGCTAGAAAAGAGTATTTGTGCTCCCCCAGTTTGGGATGAAACTGAGGATTTTCAGGAATAAAACTGCCTTGGAGTCTTGCCCAGTCCAGAGAGCTGCTGGGTTTGGGGGCTGATGTTGCTGAGAAACATCAGAACTCTCCTGTGTGGGAATGCCCTGCTGGAGGAGAAGGAGTAAACCCTTCATGCTTCTGGCAACAACTCACACAGTTGTTATTGTTTCCCATTTTAAATATATTTTCTTTTCTAATCTGCAAGATGAGTTAAATAGAAGATTTTATGCAACTATAGCATTTTTTTATGTCAAGTGTGCGCCGAGTGATTTATCTTTATTACCTACTAAAGCCTGAAAATTTGCACTTACTTTTCATGTTATTTATTTTGGAAATTACACTAAATTGCTCTTCTATCACTAGTTTAAATAAAAGAGAACAATTTGGCATCTGTAATTATCAAACTGACTGACTTTGGGTGGAATAGCAATTCCTTCAGCACAAGCCTAAACCAGAGGCTTCCAGAAAAGTCAGCACCGCCATGCACTGAGAGAAGCCACACCAGTTCAGGAATGCAAATATTTTAAAAGAAATATTGGCCTGTATTGTGTATTAGCCCCTGGCTGGCTTAATTTATCTGGCACATACTCAACTCTGACACTAGCTGATTATACCAGTCAAAAATAAAAATAAAAGAGGGAGGAAGTACAAAATGTCTGCACTGTTGTTTTTATATCCATACCCCTTCTGTGTCATGGAATGAGATGCTGACAGTGGTACTGACTCACCTGTTATGTCTGTTGATTAAATGCTTTGATCTAAAATTTATTTTGCTCTATTTGGCAGCTGAGCTGCTCCTTAACCCATTGATAAAACCTGCTTAATAAGCACTTGCAAAGACACTGACATCACTGCACTGCTGAAACCATGATGTGATGCCCATAAACACTGGAGAAGCCTTGGATTCAAGGCTTCAAGCAAAATGATTTTTGGGAAGCAAGTAACAAGCAGTTTTATTCTTCCTTGGGGTAGTTTGAGTCTGATGTTTCCTTGTGTTTGTTTGAAATGTATCAGTAAGGAGAGGACAGTTCAAATTGCTGCTTTCCTGTGAAGAATTTGGATTTGCCATGCTTTTCTGTGTATTGAGATTGTCAGAAACCTTGTTTCCTCCTCCTTAATCATGTGTGTAAATACAATTTTCCTGCCATGGGACAGTTTTGAGAAAAGAGCCATTACCTTGTCCTGGGGTGACTCTCAGTGCCCAGACAGAGCTGACAGCTCACCATGAGAACATAGGGACATAAAATGTACTTTTTGGGGGTTTTTTTTACCTCTTTGGGGGGTTTTTGTTTGGTTTTGTTTGGGTTTTCTACAGAAGGTAAAGCTTTCTGGGATTTTGTTTTGAAGATCCTGCCACTCAATAAATTCATGACTAATGAGAACCAGTTAAAGTAATCCTAGTTTACAAACCTTGGCAGGGGGAGAGTTCTAATAGGAAAAGTGGCAATTTTTTTAGCATTCTCTTTGTCTGACAGCCTGCTGGGTGTCCTGTGAAGGAGCCCAGGTAATTAATTTGAGCTAGGTGGGTAAAACCAAGGGGCACAACACCAGCAGGGATTGTCTCCTCTTCAATGGCCCAGCCTCTGACAAAGTAGTGAAGTCTGCACACAAAAGGTGTTAAACTCCCATAGAGGGAAATCATGTTTATTTTAATGCAGGCAATATGAATCAGTGGTGATTATATATTAATTCTGGACAGAATTCTGGGGTATTTAATTCTGAGTCTGGCTATAACAACAGATGGAGTTGCTGCTCAGATTCTCATTGGGTTCAGAAGAGCTCTTCTGTCATCTAAGCTAAAGTGCCAAGGAAGTTACAATGTCTTTTTCTTTATTGACCCTGTGACTGTTCACTTGAAAATAAGAACAAAGTATTTTTATAGATTTTGTCCTGTATAATTATGTAAGGGACGACATTATAAGCATCTTTGTTTTTATAATCTTTTTTTTATTTTGATAAAGCTAAATCAAATAAAATTCCTGAGCAGATATTAACAACTAATAGAAATTTTACAATTTAAAAGAAAAAAAATTACTTTTTTTTTTTTTGGCAGAGGAAAGGCTGATTTAAGAATAGGCTACAGGACTGGTGGTTAAACTGTAAATTACAGAAAAGCATGTTAAGGCATGACATTGTTGCACAGCTAATGATCATTCTTTTTTGGCTTGTTGCCTCTAGAGGCATACTAAAAAAGGGGAGGAGAAGGGGGGTGAAGCAAGCAAAGCAAGCAATTTAGAGCTTATACTGAATAAATACTGATAGGTTTGAAAAAGAAAAGCAAACAAAGAAAAAAACCCCAAACACAAAAGCCAACAAACAGCCCTGCAGAGACTCCGCAGCCCCTGGAAACCCAGGAGAGAAACAGAAAATGCTGTTCCCCATCAGAGAGCTGTGCCTGCCAGGCCTGGGGACATGTGAGGTGCCAGACATGCCATCTGTCACACAGCCCTGGCACAAGGGGACACAAGGGCTGGCAGGGAGAGTGCTCACCTGACACTTGCTGCTTCTGAGGGAAGGAAAAGGAATTGTCACGCATGTGTTAGGGGGGAAGGTAATGGGCTTTATCTCAGGAAGTTCTCAGCTGAAGAGAGAGACTGTGAGTTTTTTCTTGCTTTCTTCTTGGGTAGGCTTTGGGCTTCCGTGTGAGATGCGTATGATGTGATAGAGAAAAGAAATCCAACCCACTGTTCAAACATACACTTCATGTATTTTTAAAAATCAGTTGCAATAAATGTTCATCTTCCTTACTGTAAATGTTCATTACTATGAATTACTCTGATCTTTAAGTTCTGGATAAGAATATACACCTTTAAGTGGTATAAGAAAGTTAATTAATTGGGGAAGCACTTCATAGTTTCAGAATTGTTCTTTCTCTGCTTGCTTTAGTTATGATAGTAACCCATGAAATAGTGAGCCAGGGGAAGAGAGATTTCCTTCCTCCCTGTCTAGCACTCCTTGCACCAACCTCCCAGCTCTTCTTTCTGACTCCTTGGTGTGAGGAATCCCTTCCTGCTGTCCCCCAGCTGCCCTTCCACACCTGGATCTGCAGCCAGGTCTGTCCTAGCTCTCCTGCCCAGCTGCTGCTCCTCTCTTCCCCACACATCCCCAGAAATCCCTTGGGATTTCTTTCCCTCTCTGCTCCCCAGCATCTCTCCCTCATCCTGTGGCACTGCCAGGGCAGCACTGAATCCTGCCAGGAAAATCTAAATTTATCCAGGAGTCAGTTCCAGGTGGAGCTGCAGGGACCTCAACTCCCCTTTGGTACTGATGCAGTTCAGTGCCTGTCACAGACATCTTTTAGAGAAAATCCTTTCCTTAGGATTTTTCCTCCTGAGAAGCTGGAGGCCTCAGGAACACAATGTAAACAATGATTATCTGCTGCTGTGGAACACAACAGGTGCATCTGTGATTGGTCTCATGTGGCTGTTTCTAATTAATGGCCAATCACAGCCCACAAACCTTTGTTATCATTCCTTCTTTTTCTATTCTTAGCTAGCCTTCTGATGAAATCCTTTCTTCTATTATTTTAGTATAGTTTTAATGTAATATATATAATAAAATAATAAATCAAGCCTTCTGAAACATGGAGTCGTCATCCTCATCTCTTCCCCAATCCAAGAACCCCTGTGAACACTGTCACAGTGCCCACAAATTCAACATCCTTATTTTAAAGCTGCAGTGGAAAGAGACCCCACTGAGCCAGTCCCCAGTTCACACGCAAGGAATTACAGATTTTCAGGGCTTTGGATGAGGCCAGCTATGTAGTTACATATGAAAGACCTTAATGAGAAGATGAAGTGGTAAATAAGCAATTGATGCTGTAATTCTGTATCATCTAATTTTATTTTTTTTCTTGACGATGTTCCCACATGTAGGGAGATGTAAAAGTTTTAACTTTAACATTTTCTAAATAAGAAGCTGTCATGATTGATGTTTTAAGCGTCTAAAAAAAAGATGGAAAAAATTGAGATGGTGGTATAAACCAGATTCTTAGCTAAAAGTTGTTGTGAGCAATTTTACACTTTGACACTGGAGCTGTCATCTTGGATTGCACCACTGGCAGTGCTCTCAGATGATTGAGCCAATTCACTTTCCCAGAGTGTCTTAAAAATAGAATATCTTGTCTACCACCATCTTCTGATTAGAAAGTATTGTTTTACAGCTGTAAAAAAAAGAGAAAGGAAACGTTTCAAGCTCAGATTGAAAACACGTGTTCAGCTGGAGAGACTGCAGGGATAAATTCAACAGCTGTGGATTTGCCATATATCTAGGGCTATGGCCATGAAAACTTGAAGTAGTGTTTTTGGTTTGGGTTTTGTTGGTGGTGCTTGTTTTTGTCTTATTCCTTTTAGATAAGCAGATCTTATAAAAACTTCTGGTTTTTCCCTTTCCTTACAACATTAATGATGAATGTGACACAGCAACAGGCAAACTGCTTGCAATGCACATGGTGAGGAAGGAGGCCTCAGCCAGGAGTCAAACATTCCACATCAGCCTGCAAGATTAAATTGTTTGTAGTTTAGCATTTTACAGTTTTGATTGGAGTCTATCCAGATATTTGCATGCAGAGAATTATTGCTCAATGACAAATTGTGTTGATACAATCTCGTGTGTCGGGAAATTTCCACTCTAGCATGGTCGCGTGCCAAGTATGATACCTCTTGGGAATGGTACAATAAATGATGTATTTGGGCCTTGGAAGATCACTGGACAGCAAAAGCAATTTTCTATCATTTGGAAGAATCACAGTTTCTGCATCTCTAATCAGAGGTGATCGTCATTTTTGCAAGTTTGTGCTAAGATTTTAATACAAAAAGGTGAAACCCTGAAGCCTCCTGCAGGGTTTGTGGAATACTCCTGCCCTTAGGAAGAAGGGTCTGTGCAAAGAGCATTACTTGGGTTGTTGTGCTCCAAAGTGTCATTCTGCAAATGTGGTGCTGAATAGCATCTTCTTCCTGGAAAGATCAGATACTACCGAGAAATTTTCTGCTATTTAACAATTCCATTTAAAACCTGATCTTTTCCCCTTTATCCAGTATTTATCCTACCTGAAACCAACACTGATTTCTACTCTGTACATTCTATTGTGGAGTTTGTTTGTTCTCAGCCTCCCTCACCTCCCAGAGCTCTGCTTCTCATCATGACTTAAATCTTAAAAAAACTCACTTATTCTCAAACTGTGACAATGACAAAGCTCCTGCAGCCTTTGGGTGACAATTCCCTGCTCTTCAAGGGAATGCAGCACCTCTGGGAGCACAGAGAGGTTGTTTCACACAGTTCAGGATAAACCCTGGGGAAGATTCAATACTTGTGAGGAGCATTCTGATGCTGAAGTGCCTCTGTGGGAACACTCTGCTTTAGGCAGCCTGAGCTTACTGGGTGATGTGTTTTTGACAAAAGTTATTTGAAGGAGTGCAGATCTGGGTTTTAGCAGCAGCTACTGAGAATAAGTGAGACAAGATCAGGAAGCTTTGGTATGAAGTCTTTAAGAGCTCCTCAGTGAACCAGACTTAGAGCCAGCAGGGATAAGTTTCCTACAGTTTTCCTTTCTCCTCTTTCCTTTGCAGCAGAATCTGGATGGAGGAAATTAAGCCTGAAAGAGAGATGTGAAAATTAAGTGTATATTTGTTGTATATAACATTGGCATCCTCCTGCCTTTTTGAGAAAGGAAACGTCAATTACATAAAATGCTAGTTCTTAAGCTGACTGGCTAGAAAAGTAGGCACCTCACACTTTTCAAATCGAGTTTTGAGTCTGAAAATTCATTTTTCTTAACTAGACAGGTGATACCTGGAATTTCAGCACTAACTACAGTGAGAATCTTTCAGATTATTTCATTCACTTGTACTCTTTGCAAAGGTTTTTTATTTGGCAGTAAACCAATGGCAGGAACAAGGATTACGTTGTGTGTTTTGTGATGAGATTAAACTTAACATTTATGGCATTTCATGTTCCTGTTGGAATATCACTGACATCATGAAGTAAGTTGAAAAGGCTTAACTTTTAACATGACAGCTGAAGCCTTAACACCAAAATCTCCCTGATGATTAGCTGAAACGTTCTCTGTTGAGAAAGAGCGATATGGGAAAGGAGAAAGGTGCTAGGGGGATTTAGGTCTCTGTCAACATTTTAATTGCTCAGCTCATGGGTTTTAGTCACTCTCCCTGATCCTGCTTTGTGCACAGCTTCTCTCTGCTCCCGTTACATCCTCGGGTGCTGCTGCCTGCTGATCTCTGGGCAGGTCACACAATGCAGGGAACAGCAGGGTTAGCACTGCTTTAAACAGAGCTGGGCTTCATTTTGGCCTTGGTTTGGTGTTTTGGGGGCTTTGTTCTTTCTCAGGCACAGGGAAGGGAGAAGTTTTCAAAGTAACTTCTTAGCAGCTGGCAGGCAGAGGATTATAAATGTTTTGTCAAGTCCTGTGTAAACTCCCACTTTGTGGTCTGTTGCTGTGTTTTGAGCTTTATTTTGTTGGCCAGTCGGGATGGTGATAGCTCTTATGTGGTGTGTCCCATGGTTGCATTTGTTTCTTAAAATACTTTTCCTTGTGGGAAAAAGAAGTGTCTTTGGTTTCAAGGGCTAGTTTTGTCTGTACAGAGACAGTGATGTTAACCTGTCCATTTTAACCTGTTCAATCCCTTCCTCAAAACAACCGGTCAGCTCTCTGCCTGTCATGAAGCACTTTGGCTGTGCTAAGAACACAGAAACAGCTAATAAATCTGTCAGGCTCTTAGGACACTGTTTTTAAGCAGGGATAATAAATATAAGCATAAATATGCACAATCCTGTGTCCCTTGTCTTGCAATCCTGAAAGGCTGGAAATACCCACATTTAAACTCAGTAAATACACCACATGTATAAGTGGAAATACAGTTTTAGTCGCTCTCCAACAGTTCAAGGGAGTTTATTTACACACTGAACTCCACAAACAATTTCATCTACTCATAAACAGGATGTAAAGAGAGCAGAAATCTCTCTGAGAGTGATGGAAACTGGTTAAAACAGAAGAAAATTAGAACAATGGGAGTTTACTGTGTTCAGTGGCTTAGAGTCAGTCAATTTCATCATTGTGATGATGTGAGCACAGCAACTTGTATTTTCACAGACTAGGCTGAGCTTCCTTGTAACACAATGCATTTTTCTTTTTGTGTTGTGCTTTGAAATGTGAATCTTTTTTTCTACATTTATATTGCTTTTTTACTCTGTTTTCTTAATTTTTGATGTCTTGCCTCTAAAATCTTTATGCCCCGTTCTTTTCCCCCAACTCTTGTCATTCCTCTGTGTCTACCGAGAAGATTTTGCTGTGTGCTGGCTCAGAGGTTCCTGTGAAACGAGTTCCTGGCTTTTCTGCTTCCTCCAAGGCAGTGGTCCCTTCCCAGCTGCCATGAACTGTGTAAATACAATGGCTGGGAGCTCTAGGAGCAGAGGGAGGAAGGAGGGAAACTCCACGAGCTTGTGGATCAGCCCAGGGCAATGCAGCCAGTGTAGGAACAGGGTTTTTTTTGTCTTTTCCTCTCCTTCAGGATTTGGGGTGAGCAGCCTCGTGCCTTGCTCTCCAGAGCATGCAGGCAGTGAGAAAATCCAATATCCCACCTCCTTGGTCTCTATAGATGGCATCATAAAGTGCTGGCACCACCAGGGATATCCCCACGTGGTGTTATTTCATAGACTTTGCTGCAGGATATTTCAATAAGAGGGATAATAACTGGTTTGGGCTGACTGGTTTAATACCTGGTTTTGTTATGGGCTGAATGACCAGTTGCAATTTTCTGTAATTGCCTGTAGTTTTCCTTGGACTTATGCAAGCTCTTTTCAATTAGCCTGCTTTCTGAAGACTTTTCAGGAAACAAATCTCTTTACGTGCAAGAAGAACAAGAAGTCAGATCTGTGAGGAACTGAGAAACAAAAACCAGTAATAAACCAGCAATAACCCAACATTCTGTGCTATGCAAAACTCTGCTGCTGCCATTTTTGCTGAATATCATGGAAGGATGTGACAGGGATACATAAACCAAAGCAGCTTATTTTTCAATAGTAGATCTCACAGTGTTTTTCTTGGAGATTGTACTCCTCCTCCTCTTACAGATAATATTTTTAGACAAATACGTTTGCTCCTTCAGGATACAATTTCTTCTTTAGTGGGCTCTCCTAACATGACCTAGCATTTCTTGCTGCAGAAGTTGGTAACACTATCAGAACCTCCCTCAGTTACTCACCCTCATGAAAAAGTGTTGCTCTGGTTTTTCTTCCTGCTGTGGGGTTTTTCAGTGATTCATTTCTCCTTGCAAGTATTATTGGGCTTGATCTCATCCTTAATTTGCTCTGCATTTCTCATAAGCTCACAGCCTGTTGGTTTCAGAGAGGTGCCAGTGTTCATTTTTCATTTGAATTGGTTGCTGTTTACAAGCCAAGTGCTGACAGATGTGGTTATGAGAGCCTGCCTCTTTTCTTTCTGCAAAGAATGTTGATTATTTCTTTTTTGGGGTGATGTTTATGGGTATATTGATACCAGGCCTGCTGGTGAGCACAGCAGAGCCTGCACAAGGGATGCAGGACAAGACCTCCATGGAGTTCCAAGACCTTCTGAGGAAAGTTCCAGCTCCTTGACGAGGGCTTGGGCGAAGCTGCTCCCTGGTAAAACTTCCACAAGTGGAAACTTGTTGGGAGGAAAGCAGATCCAGGTGGCTGTTGTGTAAATGTGGGGAGACCTTGTCTGAAAGGTTGTTAAACAGAGGGAAAATTAGAAGAGGGTAAGTAGATGTTTTAGCTTGTCCTCAGTTCCAGGTGCTCGTACATAGGGAGAGCTGTCGGTGGGAAATTGGGCACGGAGATAATTTTGCGCTTGAGACTGAATAAATTTAATTAAAGTGATTTATTCCTTCTTCTCCCACAAACCTTTAGTATCTTTATGTGCCTGTAGAAGAGAGTAGCAGCATATGATTTATTCCCCCTTTCTCTTTTACTATAATTAATACAAATGCCAGATTTCAGATGTGCTCCAAAACACTGGGGACATGTGAGTGACCACTGATGGGGAAGTGGCTTCCACTTGTAACTGGCTGTTGGATGGACCAGCTTTTCAGCCCATTTTGATCAGAGATGCTGTAAAGAAATTTTTCTTATTACTGCATTTTTTTAGGATTAGTTGGAGACATCATACTCTTTTTAGGTTTTTTTTTATTTTAAGAACTACTCAGCTTTATCCCTCAGTGAGATTCTTTTCCACCTGGGTGGTTGTAGTTTCATTTTGTGCAAAATATGGATTTTTACTTTGTCACCTCACACAAAAATACCCACATCAGCCCTAAGGCAAAATATCACTTTGCTTTCCAGAATCTTAGAGTCAGAAGATGATGCTCCTCCAGCCCCACTCACAAAGCTGTAAAGATTTCAGAATTTTCATCTCTGTTGTTGACAATTATTTTCCTTCCTACAGCATGGAGAATTTGGATATGAAAAGTTTTCATCCCTAAAAGAATTTTTGGTGAATTTTGTATTGATTTGATTTTGGGGACATAAAAATTCATGAGTAAATGAAAAAGGCACCTGAAATACTATAATAGCTTTCTGAATATATTCAAAAGTATTAACAAGTTGACTTAACTTTAGCTTCAGACAATGGACTAACAGTGAGAAAATGTCTGAATGTTGCCCTTGTTCATTTTTAAAACATTCTGATAGCACAGTTTAGTCCATGACATTTAGTAGCAAAGAAGCTTTGCCTTTTCTACACGTCTTTTTGGATTGTGGAGTATAATTTCAGGGACATTACCTTCAGAGAGCTGTGGGCTGTAAATGCCAGGTTACCACTCTCTGCTCTGAGTTTATCAACACAATTTCACTTTTTGCTCCTGTATATCCTGCAGGAGGGTGGAAAAAGGAGGAATGGTTCAAGGTGGGCTCAGTTCCTGCTGAATTAAAGGAATGAATGGTTCAAGGTGGGCTCAGTTCCTGCTGAATTAAAGGAGGAATGGTCCATGGTGGGCTCAGTTCCTGCTGAATTAAAGGAGGAATGGTTCATGGTGGGCTCAGTTCCTGCTGAATTAAAGGAGGAATGGTCCATGGTGGGCTCAGTTCCTGCTGAATTAAAGGAGGAATGGTTCATGGTGGGCTCAGTTCCTGCTGAATTAAGGGAATGGTTCAAGGTGGGCTCAGTTCCTGCTGAATTAAAGGAGGAATGGTTCAAGGTGGGCTCAGTTCCTGCTGAATTAAAGGAGGAACAACTCAAGGTGTGCTCAGTACCTGCTGAATTAAAAGAAACCCCCTATTATCACTGAGATGAGTACAAACAAAGCACAGAATGTGCTCAGGTGTCCCTGGTGCAGTGTGTGGCTGCCTGAGTGCTGAGCAGCAGCTGTGCCATGCCCTGGAGCCCCAGTTTCAGGTGAATAACCCAGGCTCTGCACAGCACACAGGAATTCCAGAGCATGCCCTCCCATCAGCTGAAATCAATATGGGCTCTGGCACTTTTCAGCAATATACTGAATAAGGAGCCCTGCAAGGCAATCCCCTGGTGGGGTTGTGCTTGGTTATCACTCCAACCATTTGTAACAAGAACCACAGGGAAAACCCCAGCTCTTCAAAGAGCATATTCACTGCTCTCCTCGCTGGGTTTCAGCATTGCCCTGAAGGACAGGGTGAAAATTACCTGAAAAGTGCAGGGGGAAGAGGGAGGCACACAGAAGCTGATTGTACCCAGCCACCTGAGACAAGTGCCAACAGCTCCAGCTACCTGAGCCACGTATTTCTGTGGTGATCCTTACATCAGGGAAAAATAAGTGTTTTCTTTCAGGGTGGTGTATACAAGGTATGGAAAGATTAAATCACTGGCTACAATTGCTGTTAAAAAATAAATACAAGTGCAGCAAGACAAAGGATTACTGCATTATCTTATTGCTCACATCCCACAGACAAAATTCTTTTATCTGTTGGTGCCAAAGGTTGGGCTCGCTGATCTTGGAGGTCTTTTCTAAAGTTCTGTGTTAAAAGGGGTTGTGTAATTCGATTTATAGCAACAAAGTGAATTTAAACAAAAAGCACCTGCTGTTTATCAAATGCTTCCAAAACTGGTGTTTTGAGGAGGTTCAGAGCAGTTAACAGCAAGTAGAAAAGAGTGGTCTTGCATCTAATAGTGCCATTTGAGCCCTGTGCTAGCAAACTTGGGCACTCTCACTTGAGCAGAGATGCAGAATGCAGGTTTTTATAGGGTGAAAGGGTGTTTTACTATCACAACAACTACTGCAACATGTAATTGTTATTTATTTTTATGAGGGTGATTTTGAATCCTTTTTGTTTGTTGTATTTCCAGCTGTACTCGTGCTCTGCCCTTCAGATAGCTGCTCCCCAACAGAAGAACACATGGCTTGCACATCTGAATCAACTGAATTTTTTGGCAGCAAAGCTGTTCTCTTGCATCAGGAGAACTAGTTACATTCAAACAAATTCTATTCAGGAAAATGGCCCAGCCTTACAGACAGGTGGTGTGGCTCTAAATTCACATTTCTGGCTACCTGGTGACTTCCCACTGGATACAAGATGTGGAATTGTGAGACACTGTCTCCATTTAGAAAATGCTTTTCCAGAGCTGATGTATGGCAAGACATTTTCTTCCAGTCAGTAAAAAGTCACTGGATATTTCAAAACTTGTTCTGGGGACCTGGGGAATAAAAAAATTTCATTTGAATGCACTAATTTTCTTTTGTGAAGTATGGGAAGGCCATGTGTGGAATCTGGTGGTGTTCTCATTGGAAGAACCCTGTGAGTTTTCTATGCTAGGACTTTGGCTTGCTTCCAAAAATGGTTTTCTATTTCTCATATATGGAAATATTTTAATCTGTTTTTTAATATCTTTTTAAAATTATGTTGGTTCACTATTGTCTTTTTCCCTGGAGGTCACATATTTTAGCTCTTCTCAGAGAGTAAATTATATCTGCATAGACATTCAGATCATGCTTTCTAGTGCTTGTCACTGTATGAGAAAGTGTGGGGTCCATAAGTTGATAACTGAGAAAATTTACCACAGCTTTGATTTTGCAAAGTGGAGAATGAATTGCTTCATTTCTCTTGTGAAACTTCTCAGTTTTGTGGTGCAAATGCTTTCCCGAAGTTATTCATACTTCTTTGAGAAGAAGGATAAATATAAAAACAAAAAAAATTAAGGACTTGAAAGATTGGGACTTCAGTGACAGAAGCACTGCCATCAAAAATAAACTGGTAATGAGATAATCAATGTGACAACCAAATGCAATTAATTGCAAAAGAAACTATTCATAAAATACAACCTTAAGTCAAATAATTTCTATTCAGGTTCATGAATAGCTTATAAAAATACAGAAGGGCTTTGTGATGTTTAGGTTATTTCAGTTGTGAAAGTGAGATGAGTGAGCTCTTAATGGGTTCTTTAGGAGAGAGAATTTTTTTTTATTATAATGCAAATATCAGTGGTTTGAAAGGAACCAAGAATGTGTTTCTCACATCATGAGAAACTCTTCCTCTGTGTATGTTTTTGAGATTAGATTTTCTCACTATTTCCTCTGTTTAGTATTTACAGATATTAAGTGTTTTTATCACAAATTGCTTGCTGTAATGCAATTGGAAATATGTATTCTATTATTGGTGTTATTGGAATAATAGAAAATTGGAATAGCATAAAATAGCATAAATATGTTTTGCAAGTGCCTTAAATGAAGTTCCCCCTTTCATCATGCTCAGCAAACACCAGAATGGTTTTTCCCAGCAGTCTTGAACACAAATCTATAAAATCATGAATTCTCATAGGCATTTACTGTTAATAATCTTCAATACAGCTATATCAGGAAAAAAACTCAAACTATTAGGTGATAATAGCAGAAAATAACCTAACAAGTCCAAAATCAGCTGAAGTGTATTTAGCTATAAGTTAATGTTTAGGGAAAAAAGATACACTTTAGTCAGGTTGGAAAATTAAAGTCAGTGTTTGTGCATGGTGCATCTTTTGGGGTTTGCTTGGCTTTTTTTCTCTCATTCATCCCAGTCTCTGGATCTGAGCATTAGTTATGTTTATCCTTTAATCCTGCTGTCTGGGTTTGTTTATGTAAGATTTATTATATAGCCAGGGTGGGCAGTTAAATGAAAAACCAAACCTGACCCTCAG
This sequence comes from Melospiza melodia melodia, assembly GCF_035770615.1. Lineage (NCBI taxonomy): Eukaryota > Metazoa > Chordata > Aves > Passeriformes > Passerellidae > Melospiza > Melospiza melodia. The sequence continues at coordinate 51,518,382 of NC_086199.1, read as the reverse complement.
TCAGTGCAAGAATACCTAGAGATTACTTTGCTTTACACAGACAAGTTAAATCTATTCTCAATCCATTATGTAAGAGTGAGGCTCCACATTTCCTGAGCCACCAAGAGGCTGAAATTGCTGCCAGTGGCAGCTTTTTGCACTTCATTCTCCAAAACAGGGAGGAAAAGAAGCTGGGTGCATTTTCTACAAGTATTTCCTTGAGACAGAGCCCCACTTCATGGTCCTGTTTCATTGTGCAGTTAAATAAACACTGTCATAATTGAATGTGCTTGCTGCTGGCTCTGTGCAAATTCACCCAGCAGGAGTTTTTTTTGGTCCCTGGTAAACTTTACAGAAAATAGTTGATAGATACCAGTAGCACAGGACTTGGGTGAATGAATAGAAAATTCACCACATTGTGAGTGCTCCCACATTTTTTTGGAATACACGAACCCACTTTCAGTATGTAGGAATACATTCAGCCCCTAATATAATTTATTTTAAAATACTTGTTGATGTTACAGCTTGTTGTGCTAGGGCACTGTGGTTGGAGGGTGGCTTCCTGGTGCTTTCCATTGTTTTTTCCCTTTATGTGATGAATGTGCTGAAGCAGACTGGAAATAACTGGATTCCCTGGTTGTCTGGACAGTGTGCCTGAATTAACAGTTGTGGGAATCACAGATGTTTTCCTCCCTGCTTGTTGAATTCTCTACTCCCAGGGCAAATACAGACAAACTGCAGTGAGCTTGTCCTGATGTGCTGCTGGGAATTGCAGATTAAATTCATCCTGCTTTAAAAGACCTACATGAGGTTTATTAATCTTTAAAATCCCACTTAAATCCTGTTTTAATGTCTTAAGTAGGATTTAAATGATGTCTAGTACAGGCCCTTTGTAAAAGGGGAAAGAAGTGACCCTGCAGGTTACTAGAAACATAATATTTTGCAATTTCATCAAGCCATATTTAACAGGATTCCAGGGCTATTGATGGACTGACCTTTTGTGAAACCCAAATTGCATATTTTATGAGGAAATACATAATTTCTGCCTCAAAAAAAATCTTAAAGTAATTCCAATGATTAAATGACCAAGCTTAAGCTCTTAAACAATGCTTATTGCCAGCTCCAGATATTTGGCTACTCCCTGTGGCTCCCTGTGCATTTATTTAATTTTAAAATGTTTCAGTTTAGTTTCAAATAATGCTTTGGTAGGTTTCTTGTTCCTGGAAGTTTTTTATTGCTGCTTGTGAAACATCTCTGCAAGCAAAAGAAAAAGTACATTATTCCAGCCTTTCTCCTACAGTTTTGGGTTTTTTTTTTAAAGCTGTATGAAGTTACTTGTGTAAAAGAACAAACTGAGGAATTCTCTTTTCCCCCAGCTCACTTGCTTTCATGCCTCTATCACTGATTATTTATATAGTTCATGGAAAATCCAATTTTCATTGGTGGAAATGCCAATTTTCAGTTGTGGCACCATGAACTGGGACACCAAGAGGTTAAAAATTCCAGAGAACACTGCAAACCTGACAGCAAATATTCATTTATAGAGCTGGGGTTGGCTGCACAGGAGAGGGGTAACAAAAGCTTTACTGGAAATGGGTTTTCAGTGCAGGTTTGTGGGTGATGTGGGTTCAGCCACTCTGAATTTTCCTGCTGTACCAAGAGCAGGTAGTTTTGGCTGTCAAAAGCCAGAGTAGTGTTTGAGTTGCAGTTCTGAGGAATTAAATACTATAAGTCCCCCATCGTTGCACGGTAATATTACTATTGCAAAAAATATTTAGGTTCATATGGAGTGCTTTTTGTCAGCTCATGGTTCATTACAAAGTAGGTCTAATTAATTACTGTCACACTCTTTAAGGTGCAGATGAGTGCAGGTTTAATTAATTTCCCCCCACAGGCAAAATATTTTTACCTAATTATGTGTAATTTTCTACATTTTTCTCACCATCTTGTACTAACAAACAAATCAGGACATATGTTTGTCAGCAGGAGCATGAACTGACAGAAGAATGACGAATCAGTGGAGGGGGGGGAAGTGTGGAAAATGGGTTTTTTGAGGCTTTTTAGGCAGATAGATTTGAATTCTGAGACTGACTACTAATAATGATCCAGCAGATACTAATAATTTGAAATCCAAACTAATAATTGGAAACCAGCTTGACATTCTCTGGGGAAATGTAGGGGTGACATGGAGAGCAGAGCTCCCCTCAATACCAGGGAAGGTTTTTTACTCTGCCTTGCATCCTTATCAGGCACCATCTCATTTGTCACCTGGACTTGCTGAGGTGACTCTGAAATGCACATCCTGCTTGGCTGGCAAAGCATGGTCAAGAGTTTGCTGTCAGTGATCCTTTGCCAAATGAGAAAGTTGTTTTAATGGCAGTTCTGCAGGATTTCCCTTTTGGTTCTTGCACAATTCCATTATTTCCTTGGTGATAGGGATGGTAGCATATTAAATTTACAGGGGACACTATGCTACAAGCAATTGGAAGAACAGGAACAGCTTGGAAAACTGTGTTGTAAAATAACATTGAGAAAAAGAAAATTATTAAGAAAACAGGTTATGCCCTTAGGACCAGCTAGATGGTTGTTTTGAAGAAAAAAGCATTAAAAATTGCTAGAGCTTCTGGTTGATTGTGATGCAAACAGTGTTTAACATATTTTTTTGTAAAAATTACGAGCAGGGATTTTTAAGTAAACTACTCATTTGTAGCAGATGTCAAATAATCTTCCCCTCCATTTATTGCTCTTACATTTTCATCTGAGGTGCTGTTTGCTGATGTTAGCCCCAGGTGGCTAAGCCAGGAGGAGGTTAAACATGAGGAGAGGTTTCTGTTGATGCTGGGAGCAGTGTGCTGCTGTTGTGATTGCCAGGCTGTGCAGCTTCCCCTGCAGAGATCCATAACGTGTTGGGTTTTCTCTAGCCAGGTGTGAGCTGTCTGCACCTGAAAAGAAAGGGTGGGGGCAGCCCAATTGAAGATTTAAGCCTCCTTCATCCCTGTCTTCTGTGATTCTGGGTATCATTCACACACAGGTATGGAAACCCTGCTGTGGAGCTCCCTTTTAATCCACTGTGTGTGCTCAGCCTGGTGATTTGTGATTTCAGCAGGAGGCACAGTGGGAATGCTGCCTGCATTGCCAGAAGGCACTGCTATTCTGACACTTCCATTCAGTAACACTGCCTGGGAACATTTCTGAGGAATGACAGGCCTGCACACCTTGGATTGCATATATATATATATGTATATATATATGTACTAACTCTGCACTGTACAAGCTGGGTGTATTTTGTTCATGGCTCAGTTCATTATGGTACAAAAGTTCTTTTATAGGTCCTGTGAATTCTGTGAACCTGCCAAGGGGATCCTCCATGGCTCCACCAACAATCACATTTTTTCTGGGGCGTGATGTTTGTTTTGGGTAAAGTTGGAAGTAAAACAAAATCAGGTCTGAAGTGGGGATTTTCTTAACACAGTGGAATATATTCCAGATAACTGAGGTTTACTACATTCTGAGAAAGGTGTGATTCTGTGTCTAGTTCCTGTGGGAAAGGAAAGGAAATTTTCTTATATTTTTGCTATCTCAAGTGTAAATTCTCAGGTGTTTCAACAGAGCAGCACTGAAGTTGTGTCAGGGGAGGTTTAGGTTGGGTATCAGGCACAGGTTCTTCCCCCAGAGGATGGCTGGGCAGTGGTCACAGCACCAAGCCTGACAGAGCTCAGGAGAGGTTTGGACAATGCTCTCAGGCACAGGGTGTGACTCCTGTGCTGTCCTGTGCAGGGCTAAGGGTTGGACTTTGATGGTCCTTGGGGATCCCTTCCAACTCAGGCTATTCTGTGACTGAAGGTCTCTTCCAGCATCGACAGTTCTGTGAAATACCATCAAATAAATTGTAGCTTTAAACTGTAATTTCATGCCTGCTGGATAATGCAGGGGAAAATGTCCTTTCAAAGGGCTAATTAAACAGTGAGGACCTTCTGAGATGTTTTCATATCTCTAATATCAACCAAGAAACTCAAGCAAAGATCCTTGTAAAGAAAGAATACGAGGAAGGCCAAGATGTGAAAATCTGGCTGGGTGGGAGCTGACATGTCAGAGCTGTCTCTGGAGCTCTGTCTTGTGCCTGGGAAGGGTAACTGCTAGCAAATTGTATTTAACAAGGTTTGACAGAGTTGTGTTTAATAAAGTTTAACAAAAACTCTTCCCTGGCTGTGTGTCAGATTTTTAGGTGGAGTTGCACGAGCTCGTTTGCCATTGTGTCCCTACTGCACTCTCCCAACCTTCCCCACAACCCAGGCCATGAATTATGGATTATTTTATAGACATTGTTTCAAAGAACTCCTAATCCCCTAATAATTACCTGCGGACATGCTGATACACATTGAGTTCTAAAAACCAAATAAAACAACCCATGGGTATGACCTGGAGAAAGCAGACCTTTGGACTGCTTCCATCCAGGTTACATCAGGTAATACTTTGCTGCATTATGTCAGTTGTTAGGAAGTTTAGGATGACACCATTTCCTAGGGTTTAAATGATTAATTAGAAGCCTGGGTTGAGATGTAAAATTAAATACTTGTACCAGTACAATCAGCTTTACTTTCTGTGCACTGGAACTGTAATGAACTACTTTGTAAGGCCAGACATTTCCTCTAGCAAAAGTGGAAATTCAGCTGGTATGCAACGCTTTGGCAAGAGATTAAACAAAATTAAATTGCTTAAGTCATATTTGCAAAATAATTCTAAACCACAGGACTGTTTCCCTTTTCATTTTTGCTACAAAATTTAAAGGTCTTTCAGTGGTTTTTTGTTCTTCTTATCCCTGTACTTTTATAGTATCTGATACATATTTAAAATGTCAAATTTCATCATCTTTATCACCATTGAGGTAGCCTTGATTTACAGTATAAAAAACCTAAGGAAAGCAAACCGGGGAAAATTCATGAAGAAATTTCTTATAGTTTATTGACCCTTATGGTTAATTTCTAATGGGAAAAACCCAATGGGAGCTGACAGTCATGGGATTTGAGGTTTCGTTTCTTTCCTTTATTTCATTCATTCAGAAAAACTTCTAGATCAAGCAGTGTAACTTTCAAAGCAAGTATTTTATTTATTTAATTTTAAGGGGTTTTTTGTTGGTTTTTTTTTTTTTTTTTTTTTTTTTTTTTTTTAATGTACACAATGTGATAGTGCTGGCCATGGGTTTTAGGGGTGGCTTATCCAAGCAACACCTTGGACATGTGAATAAGCACATTTCATGAGTATGTCCATGGAGATCAGCAGCGAGGAGCTGGATTAAAAGAGGCAGTTTTGAGAATAAGCATACCTGAAGCCACAGAGATTCTTGCAGCTCTGGTGGGATGTGGTTGATGGTGGGAATATTCCAAGCAGCTTTCTAGGACACAAACAGGCTCCTTTTCCTGCCCAGTGTTTAAAGTGGAACACAACACTCGATGGGGACAGACAGGTATTGCTGTCATGCTGAGGAAGGGCAGCATGACAAAACCAAAGCCCATCATGGTTTAGTCTCTTCCCAACATCCCCTCAGCAGTAAAGGAACCTAGCCAAAGGTTTTTTTTACAATTACCGGCTTTTTTCAATGCTGAAAGCTACCTTGAGATTCCAGGCAAGTCGCACTCAGTTTTAAAGATGCAATTTTAAACCACAACAGAATGTCTGTTCCAGTTTAGAGAACCACAGAGGCAGCACACCAGAAGGTCTACATTGCAGAAATGGTGATTTTTGGAACAAGTAGTAGTTCATTCAGATGAATCGTTTTTACCAAACTGCCCCAGAGAAATTATCACTAACAATTAAATATACTTCATGTTAGTGAATGCATTTTCAAATATCAAAACGTTACTTACTATCAGTTATGCTTAATTTAGTGGTTCTTGATTAATTCATCAGCTAAATTAAGCTTCATTAACTGATTCTTGCAGTGTCATTCAGAAATGTTATAATTATTTCTCTTTTAAATAGAGGGAAACCAAGATCAACAATTCAGGTGGTTTGCTGATGGCCATGTTCAGAATGTACTCTATAAATCAAATTGAAGGTTATGTTCCCACAGCTTCTCCTCTGGTATGAAAACCACTAGCCCTGATTTGATGCATATTTTTAAAAAAGACCAAAAACCAACAAAGAAAAACACCACTGCCAAGACACGCCACAACAAACAGACAAAACCCAAACATACTCCACAGAAAAACCCCAACCAAACCAACCAGCCTTCAATCTTGCTTTACAAAATCATCAATTTCTGGCTTTACAAAATCATCAATCTTGATTTACAAAACCATCAAGTACTGTCTACTCTAACAATATCTGAAAATTATTACAATTAAACGTATTTTAGAAAAGTCTTTGAAACCCAATAGAAATTGAACCAATAAGCATTTTGGTTTTCAGATTTATTTTTATTAGTTCATGGTCTTCCCATCTGTTGTGTTTTACACCTGGTTTTTAGGCTGGAAATGTAACATCTTTTCTGTCAGGAATATTTCTCTGAAGTCTGCATTTTAACCTTTCCCAAGTCATTATAGTGAGTGAATCCAATTTATTTCCAGATTTTAGAGATCCCTGTGGCAGGATAAAAGCTCCCACCACAGAAGTCACCTCCACCTCAGCGGAATGACCTGCAGAACTGGTAGCACTGAAGAGCTGAGAAACTTTCTCCAGTTTGATTTCCCCTGCCACCCCTTTCAGATTTCCAGCTTGCTGTAAAACGACAGCAGGACCGAACTTGTGCAGGCAGGCTGGTGCCTTTGAATGGGGCAGAGGAGCACGATGGGGGAAGAGAAGGATGAATGGAATTTCTCTGGCTCTTGCATAAGCGCATCCTGACCCGCTGGGATGGGCTCCCCCATCCCTGGCAAACCCAGCCAGAGCAGCAGGGCAGCAATGCTCCCCCTGCTCCACACCACTACCTCCTGCTCCTGACTCTCTCTTCAACGCGAGGAAATCCACTCCTTGTTGAGGTCATGCTGAAAAGCAGAATTTAAACCACAAATCAAGGCCGATTCTCTCCTTATTTAGTGACTAATATTGTTGTTTTCTAGAGCAGGGGAGGCAGCAGCCTTTGAAAGCCGAGTCGTTTGACCCCAAACTCAAATCAAAGTGAGTGGGAATCAGACTCTTACTCTCATCTATGAAAGTAACATAACTTCAAGTCATGTCTTGGAGGACACCACAACTGCAAGTTGTTGGTGGTTTCATTGCTGCTGCTCAGTGAAGCTGCTGAGAGTACAGAGCACCAGTACTCAGTACATATAACAAATTGTTATACATACAATTCATATTTTACAAGACAGATATTGAATGCTGCATGGAAAATAATAACCCTTTCTTCTCCTGGCCAGTGCTGCCAGCTGGATACTGCCCATGTTGCCTGAAGCTGTTCTTGCTCCAGCTGTTTACATGTAAGTAATTTATCTGCTTTGTTATTAGTGGAGTTGGAATGGTGGGAGGGGACAGGCAAAGCAGACACAAAACTTGTTTTCTTCTAAGTGGGAAGGAATTTTTCTGTTCTTGGAGCCCTGGGGTTTGATACTTTACAGTGTTGACATCTCCAGGTTTCGACACTGCCCTTCTTATCAGGATGTTTTGCCTCAACGCTGATGAGGGCCAATATCTGGAAAAGTCTATCACTTTGTAAAAAGCCATCTGAAAGAAACTTAAATATTGAAAGGCTTTCCAGGTAGATTGGTGAAACACACCTGGTTCTAGTAGAGGTGCTTCTCACTCCATCATATCTTTGCCAGTGCTTGTTTCCAAAGACGGGAAGGAAAATTTAAGTACCTCAGAAAAGCACATAAATTACTGATGTATTTTTGTGTGGAGTTATTCCAGAAGTAATGCTTATATATATTAATATGGTCTCCTTAAACCTTCTAAAAAGGCTCTTAGCAGACCTCAGGTCCTCTGACTTGTACAGCTAAGCACGAAAAATGAGAATACCAAAGATCTGAAGGGCTTCCTCACACATGATATCATGATTAGAGACATTCTAATTGTTACTAGCGACATTACAATCATTACTGCAGCCAAGATGGATGCAGCATTCCTAATCAAAAGGAGCTGAGTGTTTTCAGACACAAGTGGCAAGGTTTACACTTCCTTTAGTGTTATTTATGTGTTAGGAGTCATGATGTGCAGAGTTCAGCAACAGAGCTGTCTGGACCAAGGCAGGAATATTGAAATCTATAGGGATGTCAATGTTCTGGAGAAAAAAAAGCAGCAAAGTGCACTTGTTCAGCCCCACTGCTGCTTCAGCTGCCTGATATTCTGAAGCAGCCTGGAAAATTGCAGGTTACTAATTATATTTTTGTTCCCTTGATCTTCAAGGCTCTGGGTGTCAGGTGCTCTGGTGTTGGGTGCAGTCACTGCTTCCCTCTCCTCTTGCTGCCACCATGAGAGGGATCCCCCTTGCATGGCAGCATGGTTGGAATGCTTCACCCAGAAGCTGTGGAAGATGTTTCCCAAGCTTCAAGAAGAGGGAGCTTTGCCCCCAAGAATGGTTTGCTGCCCTTTCCTTGTTACCAGCAATGTTAGAAAGTTAAAATGATGTTTCCTTTGCATCCTTACTCCGGGTCAGTGATGGACCCAATCAATGATGTTGGGCTGAATTGCCGTGAATAAATAATGTGCTGTAGGATTGGGGACAGAACCTGGCAGAGGTTCTAGTCTCATTCCATTCTCTTTCTATTTGAGAAGGAATTAAGCAGCTGGTGTTTTCCATCTGTCTGGAACTAGGCTTTTGCACATGCTTTTACAGTGCAATTTTGACTTTATGAAAAAGGAATAAATTATTGTCGTCATGATTCTAGTTTCTGCTGCTAAAGCCAGGCTTGCAGTACCCAACCAACTCAAAACAACTTTTCTTTTAAGTAGCTGCTTGAAAAATCTAGATTGTGAAGTGATATGTGGTAGTAAGTGTCTTACAAACTCCCGGAGATACTGCAAGAGATGGTTCAGGTGCTCTTAAATCTGACAAGCTGAATTTGCTCTGCTGAAGGCCTTAAAGAGCTGTCAGTCCTTGAAGTCTTACTGGATTGACTTGGAAGGCCCTCTTAAAAGGCAAATAAGAAAAAGTATATTGTTGTTGAACTCTAGGGAAGAATTGCTTCAACAGATCCAGTTAAAAATGCAGGTTCCTTCTACCCGCATTATTTTTGAAGATTGGAGATGTCAGCAGTTGGAGGCCAAAACCAAAGCCTATATTTTAATTTTGAGTGGCTGAGGGCATTTCTTTAAATGGCTCATGTATTACAGCCAAGCTGTATTTCTTGATAATTTGAGAGCAAGTTTGGAGGATGCCTCTTGCAGGGGAACTGTAATTTACCCAGCCATCATAAATGCTTATGGACAGGAATCCTTTCAATGCTTTGATTGCTGCAGAGCAGTGAGGACGAGGGAATAAATGCCGTTTGCCTAAAGTTTCCTTTTGCCTGAATGTTTATTGGAAGGAGGGAGCTGCAGGGGGATTATCAGGCGCTCCATTGATCTGCTCCTGTGAGAGCAGGAGCCTGGCAGGGAGAGCAGCAGGGCTTTGCAGCTGCCTCACAGTGGGGAGCTGCTCTGGGCCTCTATTTAAGCTCCTTAGGTGGCCACTTACAAAATAATGTCACTATAAGGAAAGGGTTAATATTGCTGGTTTATTGTATTTTAATATTATTTATATATAATAGAGTATTTTTATATTATCTATATATCAAGCTATACTGTTTTATTGTTATTTAAATTTTATTATATTTATTCTATATATTATATTTATTATGTTTAAATATTATATTTTATTATATTTATCACAAAATCACTGAAGTTGGAAAAGACCTCCAAGATCATTGAGTCCAGCCTGTGATTGATCCCCACATTGTCACCCAGCCCAGAGCACTGAGTGCCATATCTGTTTATTATTATTATTATTAGCACTAGCATTAGCATTATTAGCATTAGCACTTTTAGCGTTATTAATATTATTTCTATTAACACTATTATTATTTTATACCAGGAGTCGGACTCCATGATCCTGGTGGGTCCTTTCCAACTCATCAAAGCTATTTTGCAGATTTGGGACGGAGTGTGTTGATTTGTTATTTGCTCTCCTAGTGCTGGTAATGTTTTTCAAAAGTTTTTAGTGAAGGCAGAAAAGTTTTGGTGTCTGTAAAATATCTCTAAAAAGCTGTAAAATATCTCAAAATCTCAAGGCATTTTGTATCCTTGGTCTAGGAGGTGGGAGCAGGAAAACACTTGTCTTGTTGTCTTAACAGAATAAAGTACAAAAATAATGAATGAACATGGGAAATGGGAGTGTTTTTTCAGCATTTTAGTTTTAATAAACCCATGCTAGTGGTATTAGAAAATATTATTATACAGCTAAGATTCTGATTTGATTTCATTCACAAGAATATGATGTTCAAAGTGAGAAGACTTGGAATTTTCATCTCCTTGCTTGCTTCTGTGTCTTGGGGAAAAAAAAGCCATTAATTTTAGGGAAGAATTACCAACTTCAGTTTGTTCTTTCTCACATAAAAATAAATGTAGTGATTGTTCTGTGGAAAATATGTCTCTGGCCAGATGCTGTGTTTCCAGTTCAAGATTTTGTAGGCAGTCTTGCCAGCATAAGGTCTGGAGACTTTTGATTGGTGTTTAAAGCATGGATATATATATATATGTATATAAATAAATTGTCCTGCTTGCATGCAAAGCTTAGGATTGATTTGTTGTCTTTGCTCCAAGAAGTTCATCTGTTTAAATATCTCTCCAGAAATGGAGCTCTTTGATATTTAATATATTATTCATAATTCTTCTCCAAGAGCAAATACTTCATTTACATAACCCATGAAAAAAGAAAGAAAATAGGTGGTGATTCTTCTTTCCAAGTGTTTTGAGTTAATTCCAGTGAAGATAAAATCATAACAACATAATTCTGGAGTGTTTTAAATTAAGATATGAAAACCAGACCGTGGCCTTAATTTTAAAGAGAAATAAACATGAACACTAATTATGGAGTGTCTATAAGGACTCCATCTCTTTATATCAAGAAATCCTCTCTGTCCACAGCAGTCCCATTCTGCACCTAATTAGATCAAGTACTCAAATCATTATGCTGTGAGTTTTATCTGATTAGAGATCTGATGTGTGACCTCTGACACCACTCCAGTTATTTCCAAAATTATAGCAGAGAAGACCCAATGTGAGCTGAAAAACTTTGTAAATTGGACAGTCCTTCTCTGTTTCAGTCACATGAATTAAATTAATATTTAAATTAATATATGCCCCACATTCTAAGGGATGAGTCAATTTTAAAATAGTTCTCTTGTTCATTTAAATGTTGGCTATTACTGTGGTTTCTAGTCTGGATTTTTAGCAGAGTTAGTATCCCACTGTTGAACTCAGGCTGTTGTTTGCTGCAAAGGAGCACCAGGAAGGATCAGCAGGAGCTGGAGCAGCTCTGGCAGCCCAGCAAACAAATGTGGCTGCAATTCTTGTTTGTCCTGCAGAGAAAGGAGCAGGGCTCGTTGGCTGGGTGCTGCTCAGTGCCCCAGGAGCGTCAGACACAGGCTCTGCAGGTCTCAATGCAATCTCCTGCAGGGGCTGTTGGTTCATCACCACCCTGGCACTCCTGCACTGACAGGGAGATAAAAGCTCAACCCATCCCCACTCCCACGTGTGCCTGCAGAGGGGTTTGTTCTGCAGATCCTCACAAGTTGTGACGGTGCTCACAGGGGTCCGAGGATGAGAGAAGAGATGAGGATCTGACTCCATGTTTCAGAAGGCTTGATTTATTATTTTGTTATATATATTACATTAAAACTATACTAAAAGAATAGAAGAAAGGATTTCATCAGAAGGCTGGCTAAGAATGGAAAAAGAAGGAATGAATAACAGAGGTTTGTGGCTCAGACAGAGAGTCCAAGCCAGCTGACTGTGATTGGCCATTAATTAGAAACAACCACATGAGCCAATCCCAGATGCACCTGTTGCATTCCACAGCAGCAGATAACCATTGTGTACATTGTGTTCCTGAGGAAAAATCCTAAGGAAAGGATTTTTCATGAAAGATGTCTGCAACAGAAGTTGTTGTAGGAAGATGCATCTGGGGGAAGGCTCACCAGAGGAAACCCATCCTGGGCATTTTCTGGCTCTCACTGGGGTCTCTGCAGGAGGCAAGAGGGGTCTGTCCCTTCTGGGGCAGCTGTGGCCATGGCAGCCTGGGGTGCTGGGCAGAGAGTGACCCTGGGCACCTCTCTGTGCCACTCTGCCAGTGACAGACAGGAGAGGGGGAATCTGACCCTGCCAGAATCTGCTGGATGTGCAGAGGAGAGCTGAGAACAGCTGATGCTGATGTCAGTGCAGCTTTCCCCCCACAAGCACGCCCAGCAGTGGTGGTGGGACTGACTTCACAGGTTAGCAGGGCTGGACAGAGGCAGGTTTCAGGTAGAAACACTAGAAAACAATGCAAATCTGCTTTTCTCCATTACCAAATCCTGCTCTGAAGTTCATTCTCCTGGGTCTCCCTCAGTGGCAGTGCAGAACCATAGGTAGGACATTGCACAGCTGCTGTTTGCAGGGCTACCAAGAAAACACTCTAAAATGTGAAAGACTGAAAAGAGCTGCATGAAATGTTATCTGTTTGTCATCACTCTGTCACTCAAAAGGCCTGGGTGTGACACTGGTCTCTTCCACAAACTACACCAGGAAAGATGAATCCTCTAAGACCTATTGCTTTATCTTAGTTCATAATTTTGGCCTGATTTTGAAGTATTTGTGGCAGAGATTTTCCTTCCTATCTCTTGCAATCCCTGCTGCTAAGTGATGAGGGCTGCTGGCAGTGATCTTTTTGTTACAATGGGCAGAATTTCTGTGCCAGTTCACTGCTGATCTGCATGCAAAGATGTGTCACAACCTCCCTTTAGCACTAGATTGCCTGAATTACACAACCTGAAACCCACAGGGTTGAAGAGAATATACTGTTCTGCTAGGGAAGTGCTGACTGGAGTCTGAAGGATGTTTTTAGACTAATCTTGGCTGTTGGGTGATCAGTTGTGACAAAGCACTGGCCTTCCTGAGGTAGCCAACCAGCAGCTCCTACTGCTGTTCATTAAATCCTTGCTGCTCTACAACAAGCATGACATTCACTCTGCTTGGTTAGTCGTGGTTCCCCTGACAGTGCAGGGCTTTCACTCCTCTCTGAGTGGCCATCCCTTCTCTACAGCTGCTAAAAAATGGGGCACCAACTGCTGGAAATTATCTACAGACTCAGACACCACAGCTCCACCAATTTTAGCAAATATTGCAATTAAAATGCCATTCAATGTGCTAATGAACTCATAACCTACTAGTGAAGTTGCTGCAAGCACCATTCTTATATTGAGCTTCATGCATTAAAAAAGGTTCTTTAGTGTGTAAAAATGATGCATAAATTATACAGTCAATGTTGTGTCTATAATTCAAAATTTCCTGTTTCATGCTGAGCTTTTGTTGCATCTTTGTGTTCATGTGTGCCATTTAATGCTCTATTGAGCAATATTAAAATGCCAGAACCATCCAACAATACAAGTCATTCAGCAGAGACAGCCAGAGCCTGTTCACATTTCACTGAAACCCAGCATTTCCCAGCTTGCTCATTACCAGTTGTTTGTGGTGCTTTCAGCTCCTGCACTGCACCTATTGCTATTTCTTTTTGAGTGATATACCAGAGAACACCAAATTTAGCAAATGTAGATGAAAAGTTTCAGACCAAAGTAGAAAAGACTGTTTGCATTCTCTCATTTTCTGTTCCTGAGGTGTTTAAACATGTTTCTTGGTGTTCTTGCTTATTGCCCTTTTCCATTTCCTCCAGATTCACAGGCTTTGTTTCACACAGAATCAGCAAGATTCAAATATCAAAATCAGCCCCTACTTCTAGTTTTGTCACTATTTTTCAGGAGCTGATCAACAAAGAAATGAAAGCTTATCAATCTTTACAGCTGTTGTAATCCAAAGAATATTTATACTTATGGAAAACATTAATTCTTGCAGGGTTTAAGCAAAATGCTGTGTGAAAACATCTCACAACAACTGAAATTAATGAATTGATTTCCTACTTCATTTCCTACAGCCATGAGCCTTGTCACACCCCTGACTGTGACATCTCCATTGCTGTTTCCATTTAAGCTCAGCCAAGGGTTTGGCACAAGCTGGAGCAGAATTTCCCTACGTGATGCTGGCCACCACCAAGGCCACCAGAGCCACGTTCCCCTCCCTGATGTGAAGTGCACCCTTTGTAACAACCAGGGCAGCAGAAGAACAATGTACAAAGACCTCCTTCATCAGACTGCAATGTAGTGCATTTCACTGTGCTGAAAGGGTTAAAAGTAGCTGTTTTCTGCTGGAAAAATAAATCAGAAGTTTCTTGCTCTTTTAAAAAAATCCCCTCCCAAAAAATCCCTTTGCACTTGGCCAAGCTGGGTTCTTTTTTTTTTGTTTTGTATTTCAAATGGAATATTTTTGTCAGAATTGGCAAAATTGGCAGAATTAATATTTCAGAATTTGCAGTTGTGTTCTGCATATAACAGGACTTTTATTTCCTTTGCATGTTACTTGGCATTCTCATTTATTCATCTCTTTTGTTTTTTCCCAGTTTCTTTCATTGCAGGTACAGCCATTTGTCTCCTGTTTATTTCCAGAATCTGCAGAAATTCCAAGCCAAAATGTTATCAATTGCTTTTTTCCTAACATCAGTGCACAAGAAGTTATTCCAATATATCAATTTTTCCTTACACTCAAGGTGAAAAGGAGATTTTTGCTGTCTGCTGGATGCTACAGCACCAAAGATCTGAGCAGCACTGAATGAATTCATCTCAGGAGGTTTTAGGGGTCTTGTCCTGAAATCTGGGCCTGCCCTTGGAGAAGGTTTTCCTGGATTCCCTGGATTCTGACTAGCATTTTTTTTCCTTTTTGGGGGGCTGACACATGACAAGTGATGCCTGAAGAGTGTCACTTTATTTGTCTGAGACTGTACCATGCATCTGATATTTTTATTCCAATTTTGAAACTCCCCCACTACAGAGTGCTTTAATTTAACATGGGTTTCACATACCTGCTAGTGCTGCAAATGAAAACACCCACAAGAAAGGTGTTTTTTTTTTTTAAAGAAAGGCTTGGAAACGATTTTGTGGGAAGATATCCAGTTCCAGGGTGTGAAGGGGTTCATTCAGTGCAAAGAAATAATTTCTGTTGTATTTTTTAATAGCCATACAAAGACTGAGTAATGAGGGAAAACATAACGATCCAGTAAGGAATCTGGGACACTGTCTGCTGCTCTTAAATTAGCTCAGCAGCCACTCATCTCTGCTCTTGATTCTGTTTTTCCTGATTTTCCATTTTACAATGCCTTGCTCATTCAAGGAACTCAATTATGATTGCATTGCTTCAGCTTCTTGTACCCACTGCTTCTCTTTACCAGGTTTGTCTTGTCCATGCAAGCATCTTAAATAGATGAAAAATGAGACTATATGGTTTGAAATGTTCTGATTCAAATGGATTTTAAATACTGCACATCAGTGTATTTGTGTCAGTGACTTTTGAAGCATAGCAAACAAGCACTTTTGTGACAATGATGTAAATTCAAATAAATGCATCCTCCAGGTTCAGAAGAGAGAAGGCTTTAGTTTTGCCTAGGACTGATTTGAAAGATTTCTCCTATATTTTGGAAGCCCTCACGTAGAATTTGTTCTGATCTGGAAAAGTACATGCATGAAATCTGGGTGTGTAAGATCCAAAATACTTTGTGATTAATACTCAACGATATAATCAATCAAAGCAGTCTGAAAGCAAGATAAAATCAGGCACACTATGGCAAAACATTGATCTCTGGATGAGAGCTGTTTCAAGCTCAGTTTTGTAAGGTTTTAAACTGGAGATGGGGGAGGGAATATGTTGTCAGTTCTTTGGATCTCTTCTGGAGGTAATTTTTTCAAGCAGGTCTCTACTACTCTGTTTGTGAATTCTCACTGCTGGAAGCTGATCTTCATTACCCTGCTGCTTTATTCTCCAGATTGCTCTGGGATCTGAATGTCAGCTCAGTGTCCTGTGCAGGACGTTTCTGCCTCTGAGCCTGCCCCATTGTAGCTGCTGAAAGGGTGGTTGTCTGCTTAAAACCCTTTCCCTTGCTCCTCTATTCAGAACCATCTTGTCCTTCTGCCATGTCAGATGGTAAGATTTCAGCTCCTGGCCATTACCAAAGGAGAGGTATTCAGACAAGTTGTGGACAGTTACCAAGCAGAGGAACAATGGAATATCTGTTCTCTGGGTGGGAGGGAAGGGATTCATCCTCTTCCCTTTGTCAGCTGCAGAAACGCACTAAGCTCCTGCAATTCAAATTTTGTGTTTTCTCCTTTGTCACTAATCTTTTAAGTACAGCAAGAAAGAAGCTTGCTAGAGAGTTCATCTACATGGCTGTGTCATTCAGACTGAGTAATAAATCTTTGAGCCTTTTAACATATTTGTTAATGGGCATTAACAACAGAGTACTACAAAGGAATAAAACCTACCTTTTGATTTCCAATACACAAATCCTTGAGAGGAAAAGTACTGAATCTACTGCGAGAAATTGGGAGAAACATCTTATTCAAAATGTCTTTTGGGTTTGTTTTTTGGGTTTTTTGGGATTTTTTTTTTTTTTTTGTGGTAGCTTTTTATATCCACGTGGGCCTGAACTCACTAACAATAATTTTGCCATTGATTTCAGTGGGAACAGATTAGTACCAGTAACTATTAGAGCAGATAAGTAGATTTGATGGTTTTACTAAACTAGGAGAAGTTCAATGAGTGAAATATATTCCTGAAGTTTTCAAAAGATTTTAAAAATAGAAAGTAATATCTCATAATACCTGTATTTTATTATGATTGTATTTATTATTATTTTATTATGCTAAGCAGAGCTAAAGGATAAGCACTGAGCCATTAGTGGTACTTAACCCTTAACCAGACTTTTTCAAAACAAATTGGAGAAATGTAATATATCCAAAGGAAAGCTCTTCTGTTTTCTTGTCCCAAACATTTTGTGGGCTTCCTTGTTGCAATCATATCACTTAAATAGACTGTGGCTAATGTAAACTGAACTTATACTAATCAGCTGCCTTAATTTTGCATTCAGCAAAGCATATTGCACAGAGAATAACCAGCCTGTGCAATTCAATGCCCTCAGAGCACCCTGCCTGTAACCTGAGAGTTGCTTTTCTCTTCCCCCATAAGACTGGATGCAATTAACTCTGTGAGCTGGGATCCCTGCAAGGATGGCAGCTCCAAGGAAGGTTCCCTGTAGCCTGTGGCAGATCTCTTCTGGCACTTCTGCTCAGAGCCAGGCTGGGTTGGAGGTGCCATGTGGGGCACTCTTGCTTCTCTCAATCCAGCAGCCCTGGCAATATTTGTCTGTTTTCAGGCTCTGACAGGCCTTAAGGTATTTTATCTTCAGAAAACCTTGCTGGTTCAGCGAAGGAAGGGCCATTTCCCTTTGTCAGCAGTGTAATGAGGCCCTGCAGAATCCAGGGTCTGGAGGGGGGTTGTGAGGGCACCTGGGGACATCTTGGGGACAGAGCCACCCCAGGGATGATCAGTCCTGTGCACAGCCCTTAGGAAGAGCCATCAGAAGGCCCTGTGGTAGGGGGTGTGGGTAAAACCAAGCCAGGTTCAGTGAAGGAAGGCTGTTTCCCTTGCACAGAAAGCACCATTGAGGTGACCTACAGAATCCAGGGGGGTGTGAGGGCACCTGGGGACATCTTGGGGACAGAGCCACCCCAGGGATGATCAGCCCCATGCACAGCCCTTAGGAAGAGCCATCAGGAGGCCTGTGTGAGGGGTGTGGGTAAAACCAAGCAAGGTTCAGTGAAGGAAGGGCCATTTCCCTTCATAGAAAGGGCCTTGGGGTGAGCTGCAGGATGCAGGGCTCTGGAGCAGGGATGTGAGGGGCACCTGGGACATCTTGGGGGCAGAGCCACCCCATGAATGATCAGTGCTGTGCACAGCCCTTATGAAGAGCCATCAGAAGGCCCTGTGTGAGGGGTGTGGGTAAAACCACACCTCAGGGCGTGTGAGTGGGAGAGCAGGAGCAGTCCCAGCTTTGAAGTCTCATCCAGAAGCAGGTTACCCAGGTTTAGGGCCCTCCTGTGCCTGAGGGGATCCAAACCCACTGCTCCCACCTCCCTGTGGAGCTCCCTGATCTCTGTGCTCTTGGGTGGCAGTCACCTCCACCCTTCCTGCTGAGGCTGTGCCCACACCAGCTCCTCCAGGAACCACCCTGGCCTTCCCTCCTCCCAGGCCTCCCAGAAGCTGCCCTGTGCTTCTGCTCCTTGGGGCAGGCTGAGCATGTCCCAGAGTCCTGGAGGAGGTGGCTGGGGCTGGCCTGGCCAAGCAGGATGCCAGCCTGGCAGCTGGGCATGGACAAGTTGGGAAAAATAAATTTCATTGCTGTCAGCACAGTATTAAAGCACCCTTCAAGCATCCTCTTCTGCAGTGACAAAGATGTGAGACAAGCAGAACTTCTCCGCTTCCCAAGGTCTCAGAAGAATGAGCATTTCTTGTGAAGCACCTACGCAAACAAAGCATTTTGACTTTTTGGCATATTTTGTCCACACAGAGATGTGGATTTGAGTACCTTGTTGTTTCAAGTGGAACCCACAATCTCAGGCTGCTAATGCCCCATGCAAAGGAAATGCAGCCAGGCCTTTGCTCTGAGCACAGAGTTAATGTAGGTCTGAATACAGAATGCTTTGGATGGGGCACTGGGTGAAAACTTATGCCACTAAAATTGGCTAAACCATGACATTTAACTCATGGCACAGCTGTTCTAGCAGATATTTTGCACCTTTTAGGCTTTTCATATGAATACCTAAGAGTGATGTACATACAGTAGTTTGTTTGAACTTTTCTATGGCCTAAGAAATTTCAAATTGCAGCTTTTTAAGAAATAAAAGCAGTAAGGTATATATTTCTCTAGCAAGTAGTTCAAATATATAACCTTAATTACACCACAGCAAGGCTCTATTTTTATTCTTATGAAAAGAAGTACATAGGAGGAAAAGAGATTTTTTTTTTCCCTTCACACCCATCCTCCTAAAATCAGAAGTCAGCGGTTAATTGTGGAACATTCTGTCTGATTTCTATTGTCAAGAGCCACACAGTTATTGTACAAGTTGCATATAATTCACTGCTGGGCCTCTGAACAGTTTTCCAGCCTTTTCCCTAGGTAGGAGCAGACAGTAACACAATAAACTGCTTAATAAAAGGAGTTGTTGTTCCTCCTTGAGCTTTTCTTGCTGTTACTTCTCTCAAGTCCTGGAAACTCCTGTATAATCCTCGGGGATGTTTTGCATAGTCCTGCAAGCACAGCCCTTTTGCATGGCTAGAGCTCACCTGGGCATGGCAGGGATGCAAATGCTCCAAATGAGAGCGTGTTTTGATCATAACATCAAAGTATGTCTGGGGGCAGAGCAGCCACAGCCGTGCACAGCCAGTGTCACACAGATCCCACCCAAAGGCCAGGCACTGATTCCCTGCCCTGCTCAGGGAGGGATTGCTGTACAGCAAGCTAGGGAGAGGCTGATTCCTCCTTCTTCTCCTTGGAGTTCTGTTTGTTGATGGTCTCCAGTGTGAAAAAAAACTTCTTGGCATTAATGTACCCAGACTGTTGTGAAAGCCAATATAACTGGCTTGCACATCCACCTCTTTTCATCTCTCTGCTTTTCATGGCTTGCAAAATAGCACGCCCCAAAAATACCAATCCAAGCTGTGCAGGGAAAGGGGAAGGAAATTTGAAGGAAAGGAAATTTCAAGGAAAGGAAAGGAAAGGAAATGGAAAGGAAAGGAAATTTGAAGGAAAGGAAATTTCAAGGAAAGGAAAGGAAATGGAAAGGAAAGGAAAGGAAAGGAAAGGAAAGGAAAAGGAAAGGAAAGGGAAAGGAAAGGAAAGAAGAAAGGAAAGGAAAGGAAAGGAAAGGAAAGGAAAGGAAAGGAAAGGAAAGGAAAGGAAAGGAAAGGAAAGGAAAGGAAAGGAAAGGAAAGGAAAGGAAAGAAAGGAAAGGAAAGGAAAGGAAAGGAAAGGAAAGGGGAAGAGAAGGAAAGGGAAAGGGAAGGAAAGGGGAAGGGAAGGCACTACCAGAGTCCAGGATATATCTAGCCACTTGCCACTTTCATTTAATCTACATAAATATTTAAGCTGCTGTGCTGGAATAAAACCAAGTTAGAATTATGGATTGGTTTATGGACCATAAATTGCACCTCAGATATATCCTCGAGATTGATTGGGAGTAGTGCCAGTGACAGCACTTTGCTACTGAGTTCCTTTTTCTAGCTGAACCTTTGTGATTGGTTTAAGAGCTTTGTATTATTATGTAGTTAGCAACCATTGTTCATCCTGTGAAAGAAAGGGTCATAACTTTTTGGTGAAGGAGAGAGAAGAAAAAAGGAATTTTGGCTAAAGCCATAAGCTGAATCATTAGAAGATTCAATAATACTCCTAAGGCTTGCTTTTCCTGAGGTGGTGTATTTGAAAAACGCTCACCAAGACATGTTATATCATCTTTGTAGTTTCCTGTGGTTTCTCTCTCAGCCCTTGCAGGAATTAAGTCATGAGACTGAGCTGCAGACAGGACTGCTCCAGGTCTGGAGCTCAATTAAGTGCCTGGTAAATTGCTCAGTTATGTGGTTCTGTTCCTGGTTTAACAGCAACAAAGTGGAGCTAAAAGCATCTGAATGAATAATTTACATGCTCCCATAAAGGTGGAATCTCCTAGGGGGAAGTCTCTATTCAGAAGAAGAAATATTGCTCTGGCACTTGCACTGTGCTGTTCCAAGGCCCTTGAATTCCTGAAGAAACCCAGAATTCTGGCAGAAGGATTTCCTCCTCCTGCTGCTCACCTTCCACAGGTTTCCTGCCTCTTTCTCCTTGCTCCCAGCCCCCCAGGGCCACTGGCACCCCGAGACATGCTGGGGGAACTGGAGAAGGGCTGGAAAAGCAGGGGCCAAAGGCAGAAAGGTAATCAATGTAGGAGGGAGAGACCTGCAGAGGAATGCAGCTGCAAGGAGAAGATGCAGCCATGTGAAGGCAGCAGATGTTATCCCTATGGCAGGGTGCTGGATGAGCAGATTCCATTGCTCAGTGGAGATCATATCTTGTAGGGAACCATCACAGCCCCCAAACCCATGTCAGAGTTGCCTGCACCACAGTGGATGTTTTACATAAAAGGTTAATATCAGGTTTTTTTTGCCTAATAAGGGCCTTTGCCAAGATGCTGCAGCTCCTTCATACCTTGCCTTGGCTTCCCTGCAGAAAGGAGATGAGGAGGAGGAGGGCAGCTGTCAATGTAACACACTCATGATGGAACAGTTGGCCTGCTGGCTGCTCCGTGCTGGGCAGGAGGAGGAAAACCTTGGGCAGGCTGCTTGGGGTGCTGGTTACAGCAGTTCCCTCTTGTCAGAAAAGCCAGGACATTTCCAGGCACTGGAACAATTAGCTGATGAGACTCCTAATGAGGAAGGAATCATTTGGAACACATCAGAACTGCCTGCTGCAAACCCTGCTCCGCGATGCTCCATCTCCACATTGCCGTGGCGCAGTTGCACAGGAAGAGAGCAGCAAGTGCCACTGTACCTGCTGGCTGTGTGCCTTTTGTACCCTTGTACCCTTTGCTTTGCTGCTATGAAGCTCCATTTCTCCCCTTGTGGCTTTTCCTAGGGCAATGCATTTTCTGCAGGCTCCCCAGATCTTCTGCACTCAGCCTCAGTTCTCCTCTCAGCCCAAGGGAATGAAGCACAGCCTGGGTTTGGGCAGGTTTGCAGGGCAGCTTCACCTGAAGTGTTTGCTGTTGAGAAAGGCCAGGCTGGACACTCCCTGTGTGACCATGTTCACAGGGGTTTCAGATGAGGAAGAGATGAGGAGCTGACTCCATGTTTCAGAAGGCTTGATTTATTATGTTATGATATATATTACATTAAAACTATCCTAAAAGAATAGAAGAAAAAGTTCTCATCAGAAGGCTTGCTAAGAATAGAAAAGAATTAATAACAAATGTAGCTGTCCCAGACTCTCTGTCTGAGCCAGCTGACTGTGATTGGCCATTAATTAGAAACAACCACATGAGACCAATCACAGATGCACCTGTTGCATCCACAGCAGCAGATAACCATTGCTTACATTTTGTTCCTGAGGCCTCTCTCAGCTTCTCAGGAGGAAAAATCCTAAGGACAGGATTTTCATGAAAAGAGGTCTGCGACACTCCCTGAATGTTTGTTTTCAGGCTATAAATGTTTGCTGATCGTGCTGAAGATGAGGATATACGAGTTGTCAGTATACATAAAATTGAACATTTTTTAATATATGAATTAGTGGTGATATGGTCTTGCCTCTTTAAACTTGCTGACATAAACTTTTGCAGTGTTTTTTCTTCTGTGACATTTTTTTCTGAGCTAAGAGGGATTTTTTTAATGTTTCCAGCAATCAGTTTTGGCTAGAAGTCCACCCAGCAGTAATGACTAAGATTCTCCGCTTCCTTTTGTCAAATGATACAAGAAAAAGAAAACAAAAAGGAGATTGAAATCAATGCCTTACATCTGAGTGCAATTTCTTCCCTCTAGCATAATTTACCAGCATAAGATTAATGTCAAGGCTTACTATAAACATTTAACACCATAAGCATCTCCAAACTATCAATGTAGCACATCTTAGAGATCTCTGTGTGCATTTCTACTATGCAGATTTTATGCAGTGCAGTAAAGTCAGGACAAAAATGATGACCAAGATAAAAGCGGCACACCACATAGCATGATTCTACAAAGCCAGGTTGCTCTGGCAGGGATGTGTGGCTGTCCTGGGGATCCATTCCTGATCTCACTCCGTCAGGGAGGATGGATCTTCCTACACCACAGCAGCAATTCTGTTATCAGCACCAGCACTGAGGGATGCTAATTGCAACAGGTTAAAACCAGAGCAAGCCTGAATGCAAGATTGCAGACCTGAGGTTTCTTCCTTGATCCAAGGCAGTGATAGGTTTCCAAAGCTGGGGAAGCAGCAGCTGAGGGCTCCTGTGCAGTGCTGCTGCCTCCAGCCACCTTTGGGGATGTCTCATGCTCATTCTATTGGAGCATTGGAGATGCCCTCAGTTAGTCTTGGCAGCTCTTGACTTGGTTTCATTCTGTGGAAGTAAATTGGATGCAGAAGCACTTCCTAGAAGGAGGTCAGCAGCTGTGACAATTGCTGGGTTTTTTTCCTTCCTGCAAATTTCACATCAGCTGAGCAACAGCTAGGTCAGGTAGCTGGGTTTGTGGAAATTTAGGCTTTCACAATAAGCCTTTAAAATTGTCTTGCTCAATTAGTGGAGCAGCTCAGATCTGACATGAGATGTGGATGCTCAGCCAGGAGAATGCTACAGTGTCATGGATGTGAGCTTTGAACAGACAGTTCAATAGGACGGTGTCAGTGTCATGGATGTGAGCCTGGGACAGAGAGTTCAGTGGGACAGTGTCAGTGTCATGGATGTGAGCCTGGGACAGTGTCAGTGTCATGGATGTGAGCCTTGAACAGACAGTTCAATGGGACAGTGCTGGGTTAATTCACTTTCTACCCATGTATTGCTATGACCTAGAAAAAGCTGGGCCTAAGGAAAGAGCCCTTCTTTGACTGCACCAGTGGTAACTCTGGGCAGGTTTCAGTGCATGAAATTGCAAAAGTTTTGTCCTGGTATAAACCCATATGCTTCCCTTCTTATTAGTTTACAGCTTTAAGTATCAAAGACATAACATTTGAATTCTGTACAATTTCCAAGAAGAGTCTAAGTGATTTTTTGGCCCGTGTCCATGTGTGATTTTCAAAAGCAGCAGCCTTTTGGGGGACAGTTCTGACTGGAAGCCACAGACACTTAAAGCTGTGCCCCTTCTGCCAGCAGGACTTGGGCTCCCGAACACGAGGTGGCTCTCGGTGCCTCACCCACGCCCTCTCTCCCTCACAAATGCTGCAGAGGAAGCCCCTGCGGGCACGTTCTGGGGTGGAGGAGATGTTTGATGAGAAGGCAATGTCTCTCAGTGCTGCCAGACTGGTTGGCTGGTGCTGGTGCTGTTCCAGAAGCAGGGCCAAGCCGAGGCAGGACGGCGCGAGTGACGATGTTTGCTCAGCGCCGCGGCCGAACGTGCTCTCAGGGATTGCCGTGTGTTGTTTCCTTCCAGCAATAATAATGAGTAATTGCCTCCGAGTGGGGGGTACGGAGGATCATGCTGCTTGCTGAAAAGAAAATTGGGCATGGGTGTGCCCAAGTGACAAGTGAGCAGCGGGCTCCTCCACAGAGCATCGCAGAACGTGGCCTTGCAGGCTTGTGTTTGCTCATGGATACACCGTGCTCAAACACCAACCCATGACACTCATCAGTGTCATCAGCATTTCAAGTTTGTACCTTGGGCTCAAGTTTGACCCTCCTTACACCTAGGGAAACATGCAGTGGGTTGTTCAGCTGCGTTTCATGCCAACAGGGGTTTTTAAAAATATAAAACAACTCCCCCCCAAAAGCTCCCCCAGAAATAAAATATGTCTGGCCAGTGTTACTGTACTAAAAGTTCTTTGCAATTGAATGCTGACTGGAGCTGGATCTTTTAGCTTTTGCACTTGTACATGTTTAGGCTCGATTTCCCAGTGCACATAATAATAGATTATTTAATTAAGAGTCATTTAAACTGAAGACTGATTACACACTACTTACAAACGTTCCACTCTGAAATTAAGTTAATTTTGCTCCTTAGTAATTTGAATTTTTGCTTGTCCTTCATTGACATACTTTTTATCTACTGATGTCTAAATGATATTCATACTTTAATTATGACATCAGGAAGAAAAATCAAATTAACCTTAGTCATCTTGTGTTTTCCTGAGTAGATTATGAGCATGTGTTCTGATTTTTTGCAAACATTACACTGTTGAAAGAATTTGTTAAGAATTGTGAGGTGCTTTAGCAAAGAAATTCTTGACTTCTAAAGAAATATTTGACGACCTGTCAAATTTAAAGGAAAGGATAAAAAGAAGATATTCTTTTCATTGCATCTCAACTCATGATTGAGCATGATTTTAGTTCTTTTGCTCGAGCTCTTTTGCTCATAATTGACTACATCATGATTAATATGAATAGCTATATTAATGATCATGTTCTGTTAATCGAGATTCAGATACATTTCTTGTATTTGAGACTAATTATTAATAAAGATTTTGCAAGGCCCTAATCTGTTTTAGGCCGTGTCTATGCTGTAAGAGGAGACACAAAGCAGTAGGAGAAGGGCATATGCATGTCAGGTGCTAAATATTTATAAAGTCATGTGAAATGTTGAAAGCAAGTTCCAATTGCACCATTTTCCCATGACTTCCATTATTTCTGCTTTTCCATCCAGTCAGTAACTATTCAGGGCCTGCTCCTATTAAAGCTCATAATTCAATATCTAAAATACTTTCAGACTTAGACACCAGGTTTTTTACTTTCCATTCTTCTTGTGTCTGATGTTATTTTGCTCATTAGCAATTTGAATGAAATGTAAATTTCTCAGGTTAATTACATACTTTGTATCACAGCTACCTTCCCACATACAAGCTTTTGATGAGGGACCAAACTTTTTGGAACTTGTGGAGCACTAATCACAATGGGATTCTAGACAACAGAACCAGGCCTAATGTTCACTTGTGCTCCATAATGGTTAGGGCTTTCATCTAGGCAGATCAAAAAATGCATGATAAAATGTCTTTGGAGCCGTTCCTTTTGAGCCCTAATGAAAGATACATTCTTTCTCAGCATGAAATATTTGTGTAATAAAGCTTTTTGTGGCAATACAGATCTCCATAGCATTTTCCTTCAGTAATCTAAACCACTCTGTTTATATGGCTTTTTTGAAGTAAAGATTAAAACCTCAGGACTGAGCTCAGGTCAAAATGCTCTACTGGCAATAATCTAAATAAAAAGGGAAATAAAATATCTAAACAAAACAAAGAAATAATCTAAAGTGCCCTAGACCTCCTCACCTGAAATTGCCAGGTATGGCACATGGAAAAGCAGAATCTTTTCATGCTGGCAGAGTGTCCCAGGCAGGCAGCAGTGGCTGGAGAGCTCACCTGTGAGGAAGCCAGGCAGGTTTTGGAGCAGTACCTGCCCATGGGTGAAGCATCTTTGTCAGAGCCACTTTTCACAAAGTGTTTCACTTTTGTCAAATAGGAAAATTAAAATACACCTAACAGTAATAGGAAAAAAAAATGTTGGAAAATTTTGCTTGTGGACAGATCTTTACACTATGTGTGGTTTTCTTTACTGCAGAAAGAAATGCAGATGTCCAGGAAAAGGAGAATGAAACCTGTTTATAGATACAGCAGCGATTTATGCCACTAACATGCAAATGAATCAAAAATCTTTGTTAATTGCAATGATGAAGCCAAATTGCTGATCACTGCAGGAGAAGAGAAAGGCTTGAAAATTCTGGGGGGAAAGGTATTGGAGGGAAGGGAAATGAAAGAGAAGTTAATACTGAAATATACATTCTATAAAAGTAAACTGTTCCTTTAGGCATACTAAAGCTACAGGAGCTGCTAATTATGGAGGTGGTTATGAAGGTAAAATACAGAAAGGAGTATTAATTATTAATTAATATTGTCAAAAATGGTAATTGTGTTCATTCACTAGATTAAGTGGTCTACATGTGAATCACCCTGGTGACACATGATGAGAGACTTTAAACAACTGAAATTTCAGTCTCACTCAGCTGGTTTGTTGCACACAAACTGGTTTACAAAACATACTTGCAAACCACGTGCAATGGTTTCTAATCTGGCTTGTGTAAACTGGAGTAATGATCTGGATTTGACGTTTCCTTAAGCTTGCCTATTAAATTAAGGTAAAATCACCCATTTTCTTTGTGCCACAGTTTTTTGACAAATCATGTAGAGAAGCAGAGCAACACAACATCCCAGGTTACAAAAGCAGCAGCTCTAGGAAAGGAGTGTATTGCAGAGAAACTGATGATATAAACTATGCACCATCTAGGGAAACATTCATTCCTCCACATTTACCAAGTATAACTTGAAAGAAAAAAAAATTGAGAATGACATCCTCAAATTCTCAGCACACTTGTGTGTTGCAAAATCTGTAGCCCCTGGCCTTTACAACTGGGCGAAGAGAACCTCAGGAAGACACAGGAGTAGTTGCCCTGATTTTTAAAGTTTTTCTAAGCCTTTTGATGTTTACAATCTTGTAACAAACTCTCCACACTCCGGTGTCTGTCCATCTCCTCTTCACTCAGACAGTGCAGAGGCAGAAAAGCTTTCACTCCCCACCAGAACAGAAAGCAGCAAGGCCCATGCTCATTACTACACTGACTGTTCATAAATCCCTCTAAGCCAGAATGCCATTTTCTTTTCTAAGTGTACACCTGACAGGTAGGGAGCAGGGATGCTGTTATTAAAAATCCACACGGTGAAATCAGAAACTCTGTCACAATTAGTTCCAAATATTCAGATGGTTAGGTTACTTTATTTCACATTGGAATCACCTGCTGAAGAGCCTTAACCATCCCTGCTGGGGCTAAGAGTGAGCAATTTACAATACAGTGATTTCAAACCTGTCTTTTGCTGTATGAGCTGAGAAAAGGCATTTCTGGTCAGCTCAATCCTGTGGATGAGCACAGCTGTATGGAGCATTCAGGACACCTGAAGCTCCCTGTGCTGCATCTTCCTGTGGAGGATGGCAAAATCTGAGTGCCTGACTCTATTTCCTGGCCAGGGTAATGCTTTTTGAAATGAAGGACAGAAAGTAGGGGACACAGAAAATGTGCAGGAACTGAATTATAGAAAAAGATGACAACCTGGTTTGAAACTTTTAACTGGCTGGTGACTCGTGATTCCTGTCATTGGTCACTCCAAAAGGAAACCAGTAACAGAATTACAAAGAAACCCTTCAGTGTGAAAGAAAGAGAAACAGAAATACCAGATATCTATCATTAAAACCAAATAATTTTCTTCTATGCTTGTGGTAGGAATATAGGCACCAATGTTTTCAGAAGGTGATCCATGTCTCTTAATTTCCAAAGTTACTTTTCATCTGTTCTTAAGATATGTCTGTCAAGGGGAGATTCGGTGGAAGGCAGAAAATAACCATATAAGGCTACCCTGATAATTAAATGCATAAACTAATAGCCTGCTTACATGTAAAAAACGACACTGTAAGAGATTAAAACAAGGGGATTACATTAAATTGAAACAAGGATTAAATACTTTTCCTAGAGGCTTTTAACACATTATCCAAAGACCTGCTCATGAGCACAATTTGACTGATGAAAATAAGTTCTTTTGGAGATAATAGACTAAATAATCACATAATTAAGCCATGTGAAGTGCAGCACTAGTAAGCTGATGATAGTATGTTTCAGACACGTAAGTGCTCTTTCCATGAGTCACAGATTTTTGTTTAGGTTTTTTGTTATTTTCTTTTTCAAGTCTATAAAATCCTGAGACTGCCTTAGCAGGATGTGCTCTGAGATCACTCTGCAGCGCTTCCACTCAGCGAATAAATGGGAAAGGCTGCTTGTAAGCGCTCAGAGAAGGGGAGGAGAGCACACACTGCAGTGAGGCACAGCAGATTGACATTGTTCAGTGTTTTTATTACAGAAAGTAGCCAGGAGGCCTTGGGCAGGCGAGGCCTCCTCCTGCCAGGTGGTGCACGATCCCACAGGAAATACCTGCATCAAAAGCTCACTCTGCCAGGGAAATCGGACACCACCCCTGCTCAGGTTATTCCTCAATAGAAACTGGATCTTCCCAGCCCAAAGCTCCGCAGCAGCGTCACCCACAGGGTCACCTGTGGTGCTCCCCTCCTCTGTGCTTGCCTCCAAGGAGGAGAAGGGCGAAATTCCAAAGGGAGCTTGGAAACAAGTTAAAAGGAGATAAAATAAAAGGTGGGGGGAGAGGGGACAAGGAAGTTGAGCAAGAGCAAGCACCAAAGAGCTGGTGGGAGGGTGTCCTTAATCCATATGGCAACTACAAAAACACTGCTGAGCTTGCCAAGTACTACACAAATACAGAGCTTTTGCCAAGACACAGAAAAACTTCTCTCTCTCTCTTTCTCTTTCTTTCTTTCTTTCTTTCTTTCTTTCTTTCTTTCTTTCTTTCTTTCTTTCTTTCTTTCTTTCTTTCTTTCTTTCTTTCTTTCTTTCTTTCTTTCTTTCTTTCTTTCTTTCTTTCTTTCTTTCTTTCTTTCTTTCTTTCTTTCTTTCTTTCTTTCTTCTCTCTCTCTCTCTCTCTCTCTCTCTCTCTCTTTTTCTCTCTCTCTCTCTCTTTCTCTCTTTCTTTCCCTTCCTTCCTTCCTTCCTTCCTTCCTTCCTTCCTTCCTTCCTTCCTTCCTTCCTTCCTTCCTTCCTTCCTTCCTTCCTTCCTTCCTTCCTTCCTTCCTTCCTTCCTTCCTTCCTTCCTTCCTTCCTTCCTTCCTTCCTTCCTTCCTTCCTTCCTTCCTTCCTTCCTTCCTTCCTTCCTTTCTTCTTCTGAGCCTGTGGAGTCCCAGCAATTTGAACAAAGCTATTCATGAAATTCAGAGCAGGTGCTGATGAACAGGGGAGGAGCAGGTTGGCAGGAAGGAGGAAAGAAGTTATTGGAAGTGGAAACTGTTTTTCCATGGAACATCAATGACTTTCTGGAACATTTTTGACACTGAAGAAAGGGGATGGTAATAAAACTTTCTAAATAAAGCTTGAAGTGTAACCAAGCTGAAATGAAGGGAGTGTGTAAAGGCTGCACAAGTTGTATTTTAAGGGTACACTGTACTGCCCCAGCAGAATTAGAGCTGTGACACTCTAAGGAATCAGTGGCCAGCTCTGTGTGTCATTCAGCATGTGACAGCGTGTGACAATCCACCCTGCATGGAAGGCTCTGCTCTGGTGCATTTACAAAAGTGATGTAGTAAATTATGTGAACAGTGTTTCTCAGAATACCATTTGACAATTCTGCTTGAAGATAGTTGGCTAATTTGCACGCAGAGCCAAGATTTGCTTTGAGTTTAATAATTTTTTCCTTTCTGTTAGGCTTCCAAGTTCATTTAGCAATGAGAGTTTATAGAAAAGGAGTGTAAGGCTCCCTGCACTTTGCCTTGCTCATTTCTCTAAACTTTGTGTGCCAGCTCAGGAGCAATAATATCAAGTGACTTCAAAGGACAACTGCTCCCAACAATCCACAATGGCTTGTATTTCAACTTGCTAACCAGCACAGCTCACCAGACCTGTTATTTCAAGGCCTCTGCTGCTCTTTTCATGCATCAAGCTACATTCCCAGCTCAGTGAAAATTAAAGAGGGGAGAAAAAATCCTGAAGTTGTGTAGAACTTGGGAGGGAGGCTGATTTCTGCACATGTGTCTCCAAACATAGGAACACAGATTATTTTTAAAGTAATCCTGGAACGTATATTTCATGCAAAGAGTTAATAATAAAGTTTAATGACATGTTTTCCTTTCCTCACACCCACCTACCTGCTTCCCTCCTCTGACTGTATCTTGTCTGAAACCTGGACCATAGGTTCTTTGGAAAAGGATCTGTCACCATAAAACAACCAGGCTGTGATTTGGCTGCCTACATGCTGCTTTGGAATCTATGGCAATAATTAATAGGTCATTCATTTTGCATGTCAGTGGTGTTCATTACAGTAAATGTATTTTCCTCCCCTCCTGAAGGCATCAAATGATATTCCCACAAAGTGCTTATTCAAACTGGCAGATCTCTTACACAGGCTAAGAACTAGAAATATATCAAATTCGACATGGAGTTTTCATTCTGATAATATTGCTTGATAGTGGATTTTTGAAACAAGGTCAAGGCTAAGAGCTGTGCTGTTTGGCTTATTTTGAGTTTAATATAGGTGAGTGTAATTGATGTCAAAGAAGTTTCAGCTCCAGCCTCAGTTTTCTAATTTCCACTTTCCAAACCTTCACTTAGACTGTGAGTGGGGCATATTTACAGCCTGAAGGAAGATTTGCCAGCATGCAAGTCAGCATAAAACAGTGCCCATTGCTGAAAGGATCAGCTCCACCTTTCCAAGGGCCTTCAATTTCTCATTTTTACCACCCTACCTTGTCGTTGCCAAAAACATTTGTGTGACTGTGCATTGAGCCCCATCAGAGCCTCACCTCAATTAAAGTTCATCTTTTTTTTTCACTACCTGGTCCCACGAACTCCTGTATAGGCACAACAGAAAGTGCCATGTAGGGTCAGAAAAAACGTGGCCAAGGGCAGCAAACACACGGGACCTGTGTAGGAGTGCTTTGTAATTCTTGGTAAAAGGGTGTCTGGAACTAAGGCCTGATGGTGCTGTGATTTATATCTCCTGGACAAAAGTTTTGATTTCTGGAGCTTTTGTCTGAGAAAAGCCTGGTGGCCTCAGTCCACGATGATTCCTTTGAGAAGCAGGCTGTTGAATAGATAGGGCAACCTGATACCATCCACCATTTGTAGTGCTGTTAGGTTTTTATTTAATTCATGGCTATCTATATCTGTCTTAGGAACAGAGAAAGATTAGGTTGGAATCAACTCTGAAAGACAGAAGAGAATGGTATTCAAATATCCCCAAGCCTGTGTTTGTTGGATCTCTCTTGGTGGTGCTGGAACGTAGATTTCCCCCATGGTGTTGGTCAGGGGTTTTTTCTGCTGCTATCTCCCTCTCCCATTCTGTCTGAACTGCAAAGGAGATAAAAATTCTGCCCTTCTACCTGTGATTCTGAATCAGCTCTCCTAACCCTTGGCTATGTGCCCAGTAAAACCCTAGAGCCAAATTCCCCGACAAGCATCCTGTGGTTTGTCTCTATTATCTGAGTGAGGATATACAAGCCCAGATGAAGGGAAGGGAGAAGTGCCTGGTCCAAGGCAAACAGTGATTTCCTCCTCTACACTAATGTTTTAATAATGGTTTGAGAGTGATGGGGAATTGTGAGAATGCTGGAGCTCAATCTGTGAGCATCTTGCACTTGCAACTGTTTGAACATGAAATAAATTTACCAGATTTCACCTGCAAGAACACAGTCCAAGAGGTGCCCCTAAGAATTCACTGTAGCTCCCACCCAGCCCCTGAGACTGCAGTGCCACCTGCAGTGTCCTCAGCCCTGTCCTCACAGTGGGGCAGGGCCGGCAGCTCTGCAGGGCCATCATCTTACCTGGGCTAAGGAGAAGCCAAGAGCAAGCACCACACGGTGCCCACAAGCCTGGCCCTCAGCAGCCTAAGGCAAACCTGGGTTTGTCCTGATTTGGTGGGTTTTCCCAGCTGAGGATGAGTAGGCAGACGCTGCTTTACAACTTTGATTCCCTGCCTGCCTTCCCCTCGTGCTGCACAGAGGTGCTGCCTGCTGCCTCCTCTAGCAGCAGCTCAGTGATGTGCAGCCTCGTGCAGCTCATTTCTACAGCTGCTCACTTTTTATGGGCTCAGTGTGGCAATGGAGGACTTGCACAAAGCCAGCCGGGGTTTATTGCTCACATCAGAGCCTGGGGAAGCTGTGGTCCTTGCACCACCCACCCAGCCCTTACAGCAGTGGGGCCCCCCTGCCCCCAGTTGTTCTTTGGCTCTGCTTCCACAAAAACCCAAATTCCTCACTCTGGACGTGTGCTTATGCTTCCAAATGCCACTGCACTGCCTCTGCAGTGGCCAGAGCTGAGGACAGTGCACTGCTGCTTGTGCCTGAGGGAGCCCCTTGTGCCATCAGAAAGTGAAGGGACGATGCCATCATCCCTTTCTACTCTCTTTGCACACAGGGTAACACCACAGAATCTGTCCTGGCACAATTTTTAAATCACACTCAACTGAGAACACTTGTTTAGCCTTATTAAGAGTTTTATTAGCTCTAAAAATAGGTTCTTAAATATTTTCCAAGGTTGACTAAATATGAAAAACAATTATATAGTCAGTGTTTAAAATAAACCACAGTTTGTTACAACTGAGACCCATTCAGTGGAACAACATTTATCAAGAGTCATAGCATATAGAAAATTGAACAGCCTCTGCAAATCCACAGACAGTATTTCTCTGCTTGCTTTCAAACTGAGCAGTTCCTGAACCTAATTTTTTGATGTCCATCAGAATTCTTACCAACAAGAACACTGCAAGCATGGAACACAGTCTTTGGGTGAGAAGGCTGCGAGGTTTTTAATGAAAATAAAGAACTGGTCTATTGGTGTACCTCTTTTTTATACCATTTCTTATTGTTAAATGAAAACTTTTATAAATAATCTTACATAAATAATAATCTCAGAAGTTTTAAAAAGTTCACACCATCAGTGAGACCTGACTCAACATTCTCTGGTCTCTCACCGCTTAAAGTAATTCTGCAATTATTCTGGAATACAAGAATCCTGAATGTCTCTTATTGCAAGAGCAGACCATATATTTTGGGCAAGAGTTAAGCTGCAGAGGAAGATCTGGCAGTTAAGTGAAATGCATGTTACAGCTGATGGCTGCTTCTTTGTTTTATTGGACTAACTGAAAAGATGAAGCTGTAGTGCAGGTAGGGCTTGAGTCATGCTTTTATCGTTGCATCTCTTGGCCTGATATGAACTATGTTATTAAAAACGGTAGCTCAACCTGATTCTGTACTTTGTTTATCTACAACCAAGCTCAGCCAAAGATCAGCTAGCCTAGTGAAAAAATGTAGTTGAAGGCTGTGTACATACAGGCACTGCTAATTGCCTTCCATGACTGTCAAACGACTACAGATACTAACAGATTTCTTAGTATGCCTTTAAACAAAGCACTCTTATCTATGCATAAGGAAAAGCACTACGCGGAGCAGAGTTAATACATGTTAACCTATATCTTGATTTAGTCTGTTGTTCAGAAAAAGAAAAAAAGGAAGTGATTTATCACCCCTTTTCGTTGCCAAAAGGAATTGCAGTACCATCCAAAAGCTGGCGCCCTGGGAGATCCCAGTGTCAGAAGAACCGACACCTCTTTCCCTCCGTAGCGTTTAAATGATCGGCAGCTTTGGTGTAGCGACTTTTTGCCTGTAGAGGAGCCGGATGGATTTGTGACGGCCGGTAGAGCCCAGTACAACCCACCCCAAGGCTCCATGTGTCCCTGCAATGCCGAGAACCCGTCCGGGAGATGCTGATCCCCGCTCGGGAGCGTGTCCCGGCCCTTGGCTCGGGAAGGGCTGACCCGCAGCAGCGCAGGGCTACGGCGGGCAGATCGCGGGCAGCCGGAGGATTAAAGGGCCCGGCAAGAGAAGCTTCGGAGGGAAGCAAGCGGCAGGGTTTAAGGAACGAGCAATCCCAGACGTGAATGAAACACAAACACGCTGTGGGTTTTCTCTTCCTTAGATAAAAGTACCGGCGAGCCAGCCTCAGTGCTGCCCGCGGACGACTAGTCAGAACAAGTTCAAACTGCAGAGCTCAAATTAAAATGTTTCCTCTGTGTGACTGCCTCCCGCGCCGGGAGGTTCCGCAGCTGCCCCACACCTGCTCCGCCGCCCTGTGCCCGGCACCCCGCCCGGGGTGGCTGCGGCGGGGCGGGCGCTACACCAGCGACTCGCACACGGGCAGCGAGTCCGAGTCCTGGCTGTGCATGGAGCTCAGCCCCGTGTCCGAGTCCTCGTCGTTGTCGGCGCGGTCCTTGCGCAGCGCCCGCGCCTGCTCCACCCAGCCGCCCCCCGCCGCCGCCGGCCGCCCCCCGCCCGCCGCCCCGCGCGGCTCCGCCGCCGCCGCCTCCGCCACGTCCAGCGTGCCCAGCGTCTCCAGCAGCCGCTGCAGCTCCCGCTCCTTGTCCTCCCACGCCCGCTGCGTGCAGTCCAGGTCGCTCTTGACGGCCTCCAGGTCCGTGCTCAGCTTGAGGCCGATGTAGAGGCTGGTGCTCAGCTGGGTCTTGACCCGCTCGTGCTCCAGGTGCAGCTCGCCCTCGCCGCCGCTCAGCTCCGTGGTGTCGCAGTCCGTGTCGGCCAGCCCGGGCCCCGCCGCCAGCTCCAGCTCCTCCCGCCGCCGCTTCATCCAGCGCTCGTTGAGCTCCTCCTGGATCTCGGCGGCCAGGTGCTCCAGCAGCTCCTCCTGCTGCGCCCGCTGCTCCTGCAGCTGCAGCACCTCCTCGCACTTCCTGGCGTAGTCCTCCTCGGGGCGGCCGGCGGCGGGCTGGCCCGGCTCACGGCCCGGCTCGGGCTCGCCCGTGCCCACCAGGTAGGTGTCCTGCACGTAGTTGACGCCGTGCCGCTTCATGCGGTCCAGGTGGATCTTGGCCTCGTACCTGTCGATCTCGCGGTCCAGCTCGCGGAGCCGCTGGATCTGCTGTCGGATGGTGTGGTCCTGCGAGAGCACCAGGTGCACCAGCGTCTCCATCCTCTCCGCCGACGAGGCCTCCCGGGCCAGCGGCTGCTGCCGCTTCTTGTTGATCTTGGCCAGCTTGCGGAAGGCTTTCCGCACCACCCGCCGCTGCCGCTCCTGCGTGAGCGCCAGGCTGGCGCGGGCCGCCCCCAGGCCGCGGCCGGGGCGCTCCTTGCTCAGCACCACCCGCGCCTCGGCGCTGCGCGGCCCGGCGTTGGGCAGCGAAGCCTCGCTGCGCACCAGCACGAAGCGCACGTTCTCCTGCTCGTCCCCCCACGCCACCCAGAGCCGCAGGATCTTCGTCTTGTTGGGCAGGATCCTCTCGAAGCCGCGCCACTTCTCCACGATGCAGTAGGAGTGCGGCGGCCCCGACAGCATCCCGCCGGCGGGCTCGGGCGGCGCGGGGCGCTGCCGCCGGTGGTGGCTGTCCTCCAGCAGCACCCGCACCACGTCCGAGCAGGTGGTCCGCCGGGAGAGCCCGGAGATCAGCTTCTCCTCCTGGCAGATCCACACCGAGATCTTCCTCTCCTCGGGCTCCATCGGGGGCGGCTGCGGGCGGGCGGCCGGGGCCGCGGGCTCAGCGCTGGCCGGGCAGCCGCTCCATGGGGCGCGCTCGGCGGAGGCGCGGCGCTGCCCGTGCGCCCGGCTCGCAGCGGCCGGGATGCCTTGCCGTCCCCTCCCCGCCCGCGGCACCCCGCCCGTGCGCTCCGCCGGCCGCTCCACCCCTTCCTGCCCGGTGCGGCGGGGCCGCCGGGGGCGGGGGGGCCGCCGGGGGCGGGGGGGCCGGCCCGGTGCTCCGGGAGCCGCCGCGGTGCCCCCGGGATTCGCGGTCCCCGCGTGGGCGCCCCGCGGCTCACGGCCCGCGGCCCGCGCAGAGATCCGCCGGTACGGACACTTCGGGGCAGGTTCCGTGTCCTCCGTGCTTCTCCGTGCCCTCCCTCCTTCTCCCTGCCCTCACTCCTTCTCCGTGCCCTGCCTGTGCCGAGAACGAGCGAGCGAACGAGCGAGAGGCATCGGGGACCTTCCAAAGTGCCGAGGGACAAGAGCGAATCCTGGAGCTTCAAAGGGAAAGCCAGAACTAGTGAGGAATTTCCAGTTTTAGTAAATCATCCGCCTGTAATTAGGAAATTCATGTTTGTGAAGCACTTTGCAGATGAAATATGCAAAGGACGGGAATGTCTGTTATTAAAATACTAGCTGAGCCAGATTTTAATGGGAGCTTGCTGTGTACTTTGATGGGAACGGGATCGCTCTCGGAGTGCCGATTAAAATTAGAAGATGGGAAAAGTAGTAATAAAACACAGGGTTTTGGCACTGATTTTCACTGATTGCATCACAGGGTTCACGGACTTAGGCTTTTCTAAGTGATTAGAAAAGTACTGCAATGGGCAAAGAAAGAGAACTGTCTCAGACCTGAAGGCTGATCTCTACCTTCGGAAGGAGTTTCAGAGCCAATAAAATCGGTGGAGGTTTTTGCCTGGACAAGGTTTGTGCTCCAGTCAGTGGAACAGAATGGAGTCCTGGCATTGCAGCCTAACTCCTGTCATTCTGCTGTAGGAAACAGCGGAGCTGGGGCACCCCAAACAGCGAGGCAGCAGTTATGTAGCCTAATGCCCTCTTTTTCCCTAAAGTAACAGGCTCACTGTGGGCAGTGCCACGGAAGGACCAGTCCTGGGGAAGGAATCCTGCCCTGCTCTGGCTGTGTCATCCAGCTAATTGCGGTGCTGGTGTGTGACGTGCAGCCTCCTGTCCCCAAGGAAGTGGGCTGAGGGACCACCGACCGCCAGCATTCCTGCAGCTGCAATCACAGGGATCCTGCTGCCAGCATCCCTTTCCTGCGTTGCTGCAGGTCAGAGGATCCCAAACCCAGCTGGCCACTGCGTGTTGCAATGAGGGCACGTGAGATAGGGGTGATGGCAACAGGCTGGATTTGCTTCCTGACCACAGCCACCTTGCCTTACAGCTGCATATTCCTGTCCCACGGCAGAGCCTGGCACTGCCAGTTCCAAGGGCAAGGTGTTTTGCTGTCAGGATGTGTCAGAAGTGCTGGATGGCTGTGCTTTGTGCAGAGGAGTGTTTGCTGATGGCAGGGTATTCCCAAGGTGTGCAGGTTCTGTGTTCAGTGGGGTGGTTATGGCTAAAAGCATCATCCCCTCTGGCTCACAGGAGGTGGGTCCAGCAGTGGCAGTGCTGTAAGAGAAGAAAATGACCTTAACAAAGGGGGTGGTCAGGACTCTGGGACACCCCTGACAGCTCACACTGCCCCAGAATAATAGAGTGTTAAGCAGGAAGGGGATGTGAAACAGGACACTGTCATTCAGCTTTGACTCTGGGAGGTTCAAAATTTTTTAAAACCCTTCAGGAGAGTAGGAGAAGAAGCCTTGTTGCTTTCATCAGGCTGGTAGAAAGTTGGAAGAACAGACCATGCCTTGTTGTCTTCTGAAGATTCAGGTGCAGCAAAGGGATTCACGAGGCAGTGAGAAACTGTCCAACTCCTTCACCAGCTGTTCCTTGCCTTTCTCATTTAGTTTTGATCTTGTTTTACATGTGTTTTCTATGAGAATGTCTTTGTACCTATTTTCTTTTGGCAAAGAACAGTACAGGAAGAGCAGGTTGTGATGTGAAGAGGCATCTTATGCTCCCCACAGGTCAAGCTGCTCCAACTAGTCTGACTGCCTGTATCTATCCGGTATCCAAGCCTGGCTTTGTGCAATGAAATTGCAAGATGATCATTCCATCTTTCCATGACCACATTTCTATGGATGGAAAGCTGGCTCTGCCTCCCCACTGAAGCCCCCAAGGCAGCATTGCCAGAGAGAGGATGAAGATGTTGGCAGCACAGTACAATTAAGATTTAAGGAGGCAAACACTTGATTTTGGTTAGATTTGTGTGTGTATGGTCCATGGTTAAAAAGATGGCATTCAAAATTCACGTTGCTGCACCTCAAGTTTGACCCTCAGGAATTTGGGTTTAGTCTGTCTGCAAACTCAGGGAACTGCTGGCAGAGCTTCAAAAGTTTGTAGTGCTGTATCTGAAGCAAAGTTTGGGCCCTGCTGTGCTGAATCCCAAAAGGCAGCTGAAGGCAGGCAACCTTTTGCCTTTCCTCCCAGGATCTCAAATCATCCTGCAGAGGAAGGTGCAGCTCTTATCTCATTTTAAATATAAGAATGTTCTGGCATGAAGGACTCGAGAGCCTTGCCTGAGGTTGTACAGCAAGGCAGTGGCAGTGCTGTGAAGCAAATCAGGTTCCTTCACTCTGCACCATTAGGCACTGAACTCCATCCTCTTCTCCTCCATTAGAAAGGGAGGTGTGGAGGATTGTATTAGTTCAACAGCTGCAGATGGTGACAGAACCAAAGTGCAAGCTCAGCAGACAGTATTTCCCTCTGGTGAAGCAATGGGAGAAGGTGGCACACGGGCTCCTTCCAACATCTCCTCCCTGGTGGAGGCAAATCTCCTCCAGCTGGCTGTGCCTGCAGACCAGCACCACTCAACAGCACCACTGGAATAGCAAATTGGAGAGAGAGAAGGACTGCTGTTCCCCTCTCCACTCCCTTCCCCACTGAGCAGTGATGCACGAGGTCTTCTATAGCTTCTGCAACAAGCATATCACATAATTAAAATTTAAAATGTAGTAGCTGTGGTCTCCTGAAATGCAGAGGTTGTTTCTGTGCTGCCCTATCAATGCACAGCTGACAGCTCTTTTTCAGAAGCACAAACTTCCTTGGCAGAATGCTATCCAGAACTTCCTTCATGGCCTGTATGTTTTTGGTTTGTTTTATAAATTGCAAAAAATCAAAGTTGATGATACTCTTAAGAGCTGCCTAAGCCCAAAAAGGAGATTTTTGAGCTTAATACTTTAGGCTGTATTGAAAAGTTCAAGTCCAGGTATAGACTAGTTTATTTTTATGAACTACAGGAGAATTCCAAGGCCAAGGGATGAGAAATCAGATATATTTTGGCATTTCACGTGACATTCTTTCTATTCTTTCCTTTTCATTGAGGTGTGCAATTAACTTACCAAGTATTTTATGACAAGAACAGCATTCCTGTTAGGGGGCTGGATGGTGAGGTGTCTGTTTCTGGTTTGTTGGCTTTTTTTTTTTTTAATTTGAGCTGAACTATCACAATGAAATTGCAGCCCTGATTTTTTTTAATAAACAAAATTATACAAGACCTCATCTTTAATTCTTTGCAACTAAACTAAATAAATACAAATGTACTTTCTTCTTCCATAATTCATATAGCAGGAATGAGGAGGAAGTCTTAGAACCCTCTGTTTGAGACACAGAATTAATATTTTTTTAATGCATTTAAATGGAGAAAGGCTACGGAGTCACATTCAGGGTATTTTTCTTTTTTTCCACAGTGAAGTTGCTTTTACTTTTTAGATCAGTCTCAGGACAATTTACTTATTTTTCCTGAGGTTACAGTTCAAAAGAATACAGCCTAGGTGGATGAGCAAAGGCAGGCTGGAACTGGTAATCTTTTGAGCCATCACTGTCTGGAGAAGCTGCTCTTTGTTGTGATGCTGAGCAGCCACACTGCTTTCCCAGCTCCTCTTCCTCTGTTCCTGCTCATCTCATTTTGGGAGGTTTACCTCTCAGTCTCTTTTATTTGTTGCTTTCTAACATTTTGCCCCAATAAACATGGATGAAGTCCTGGGACAGAATCTGACTGGGAGTGTTGCAAGGTTCTGCAGTGGCTGCTAACCTTTACAGATGGATGAACAGGGAAGGGGCTGCTTCAGCTTGCAGGTCACTCTCTCACAGCTGCTTTTCTCTTTTGCACCCAGTTTTTCCTTGTGGTATAAAGCTGAATAACCAAATCATACTGTGAATAACCAAATCATCCCTAGTTAGCATGCACAGAATGAAACACTTGAAAAACTGCCCCTGTGTTAGCAGCAGTATGCAGACTCCAGTCAAAGCAGTTGGTAATCTTAGACTTTGACTTGGGAGAACATTGTTCAGTTTGTATCTGAGCAGCTTTAGACTGGAGAGGGCTTTTTACTTTCAGGTAAAAGTGGCACTTTTGTTAAAGATGACTTGTGTAATGAACAGCTGAAGAGCTTCTGTAAGCAATAAGCTCTGTGACCTCCTGACCTGTTTCCTTCAGTTCCTGGCGGCTGATGTGTGCTGTCCTGCTTCTGAATTCTACCCGTGCAACCAGTACAGGTGACATATCTGGAAATCTGGAGTCATTCCTTGCCTCACATGGCTGGTGGTACCTCCATCCTTTTGGGAAGACTGTGGTGTGGCCCTTTTGCATAATGGCAGCTGATACTGGGTTATATTGCTTTGACTGTTTCGTCCAACATCTTCTGTTTTCATGTGCACACACCCAGAGTACAAACAGGTATGTCAGAAGGAAACTATCTCCAGTGAAATCAGTGGGGGCTGGCTGCATGGGTAAATCCCTCTGCAGTGCTTTCAAAGGGCAGGTATGTCTATAGACTGCCATTAAAGAAAATTGTCAAGACATATATTTATAATAAAGTGCAGCCTGGCAATCTTGATGGGCTAGATGTGATGTAAATGCATGGGAGGAGACTATCCCTGCCTTGAAGGCTCAGCCAATGTCCTGCAGCAGGGTGGGGGCACAGCAGAGATCAGTGCTATGAATCCAGATTTCCAGCTTCTCATCTTTGAACAGAATCTTTGGCAACTTGTGTTTGTTTCTTTGTTATATATACTCTTGGGACAGAAAAGAATCCTTCTCCCTTCACACCTTCTGTTTCAGATTTTCTTTTGATATAAATGAAGAGGACAGAAATAGTTAAACGGAGCAGAAAACTTTTTCCTTCTCATGTGCATAATAGGTACACAAAGCTTTGATCCTAAGAAAGTCAGCAGAGCTGCACTAGTAAGCTTTGGGGGAAAATACAAGAAAGATCCTGCCCCTGTGCTCTGCTGAGATCCCAGCTGGAACACTGCCCCAGCTCTGGGGTCTCAAACACAAGGACATGGACCTGTTGGAGCAAGTCCAGAGGAGGGTGATGATGGTGCTCAGAGGGCTGGAGCACCTCTGCTGTGGAGACAGGTTGGGAGAGCTGGGGCTCTTCATCCTGGAGAAGACAAGACTCCAGGGAGAACTTATAGCACTTTCCAGGCCTAAAAAGCTACAAGAGAGCTGGAGAGGGACTTCTTACAAGGTCATGCAGGACATGGAGTAATGGCTTTAAACAGAAAGAGAGTAGTTTTAGATGTACAGAAGAGGCTCTGCACTCTGACAGTGGTGCAGCACTGGCACAGATTGCCCAGAGAAGCTGTGGTTGCATCTCCCTGGAAGTGTTCATAGCCAGCTTGGGTGAAGTTTGGAGCAACCTGGTCTAGAGGTCTTCTACTCATGGCAGAAGTGTTGGAATTAGATGGTCTATAAGGTCCTTTCCCACCCAAAACAGTCTACAATTCTGAAATACTCAGTGCAAATATGGTAATTATTTAGCACTTGTAACTTCTTTGCTTTAACGTTAAAAGGTTCTCTAATCCCTTGAGAACACATTCAAGTGTCTCACTTCTCAAGTGCTTCTTTCTTTGGTTTTGACCATGAAGCTCAAAAGAGATGAACTAGGTCATTCATTGTCTTCTTGAGATTTATCATGAAGGCTTTTAACTACTCCAAATACTCTTGTGGATTCTCCCCAAGCCAACTTGTGAATTTCCTTTGGAGTCCACCTTGTCTTCTGAGTAAGGAAACTCTGTGTTCCCAGCAGCACAGAGGATACAGAGTTTCCCATGCTCAGATGAACTCTTTTTCAGATCACTTTTACATTTGTGGAAGGGACTGGAGCTTTCTGGCCTTAATGGGGGTGATGGTTAGTGAAGAGTTCTCCTGTTTTTTCTGTAGAGGCTGGCTAGAGGAGCTGCTCTCTGTAGGGATCAATGACAAAGCTCTTCACCTTTGG
Source organism: Melospiza melodia melodia (assembly GCF_035770615.1). Classification (NCBI taxonomy): domain Eukaryota; kingdom Metazoa; phylum Chordata; class Aves; order Passeriformes; family Passerellidae; genus Melospiza; species Melospiza melodia. The sequence goes on along the minus strand of NC_086199.1, from coordinate 51,476,176 downwards.
CTTTAGGCTTTGCTGGGAGCTGGCCCTGGAGTGCTGGGGGTTGGAACCATCAGTTAGGCATGAGCAAATATCTCTTTTCATGCTGGCAGTGTGAGTGATGTGGTTCCTGAGCATCCCTGCCACGGAGGAAGAGATCAGCCTTGGCATCAGGTCTTGGCAAACGTGTCCAGTTCGCGTGTGCTCACAGGCAGGCTCTGTGCACTGCCTTCTGTGAGGCAATTCCTGCAGGCACAAAGAGAGGGTTTGTGTTTAATGACGTATTATTTGAGCTGGAGAACAGTCAGTGACGTGGCTATGGAATGGGTATGCTCATCCTATCACCCCACAAACATGTTCACCTGGAAATCTATAAGAATCAAAAGCTCTGTCAGCAAATGGGGCCCTATTTCTCTATCAGCTGGGGACCTCCCTTGTGTTTAGATTAGCGACATCTTTTTCTCCAGAGAAATATCTCACCATAATATATTTTTAGAAATATTTTCTAGAAGTTCAGACACCTCCCTGAAGTGAGTTATGGTACAAGCAGGATGCATTATTGCAGTAGGATGTTTTGGCCGATTGGAATGAGGACACATGAATTCTCAGTGCTTGAATGAACAGAACTTTCAGTATTGCCAGTATTGCCACAAAATTGTTTGAAGTCTGTCCTATAAATGTACTGAGCAGGCAATCTGTTTTACCTGTTCTGCTTTTATGATCAGTAGTTGATTTCAGCTTTTGTAGCACAGAGCTGTATTTAGATAAGGTCAGCTATGAATCCACAGGTAAGAGGTGTAATTTACTTTTCAGTTATAATGAAATCCTTACTGGATTAAGACTGTGTAGTTATTATCTTCTCCAGCCTCATTCTCTCCAGTTGTGATCTTCTAACTCTTTGCAGAAAACATTCCCAAAGCCTTTCTTCTGAACTTCTGTATTATTTCTTCATGACATTTGTATCTTTGACCCATTTCTAAACACTTTTCTTTTGTATTCATGGTAGATCACCATGCTGCCCTTGAATCAAACCTCTATGGGGAGTTCAAATGAGTAAATGAAATGTATAGGTTAATAAATACATATGCTGTAAAAAAATTTCAACAAAACATAATGCAAAAGGATTTAAAGAGAGTGTGAACTGGATATAGACAGTGTATATTCACTGACCCCATTCTGACACTGGCAGTGGCAACAGAATTAGGTCCAGAGACCAGAAGTCTTTTTAGAAAGCAAGATTTCTATGGTGCCTTTCTTTCCCTTGAGCAAATATGTCCTGAATGGCAGAAAATAAAATGAGGGGCAGCTCAAGGTTGTGAAAAAACATGAGTGGTAATATGGAATGCGAGAAAGGAACCTAAGTTAAAGTCATATGGGAAAAGCCCTGGAGTTGGGTGCATGCAGCAGGGAAAATGGTCTGTGTTATTCCTTGGAGCCTGGCTTTCCTGAGAGCCCTGAGAGGATGGTGAGATCTCAGGAAATTATGGATTTCCCTCAAGATGGCCCAGCACAGGTCTGAACGGGAACATTGGAGGGGACACCTGAATTGTTTAGAACCTGTTGCATTGTTATTTAGAATTAAAAATATTTTGCTTTCTCCTTTTCCTTCAGCTTAGTAAGACAGTGTGAACCCCAGCTAAGGTGTATGTATGAAATTGCAGTGGAAGTGAGGGAGAAATGACATCAAATGCAATGCAAGGAAAATACGAAAAGAGAGATTCAGGGGATGTCAAGAAAATCAGTCTGCTCTGACACTTTCTAGAGCTTTGTTTTAAAGAAAGTGACAGCAACATTGACAGGAAAAAGAATTGACACAGCACTGTAGAATATAGTGAATGATCTTGGCAGCAATGGGGACCAGATCAAGAGCCTGAGTGTCTGCAATGGCAAATCCTCATAAAAAAATGCAGATATTACCTGCAACGAGTGAAGAAGAGACTGATTATCACTGTGCCTGCCTTTCTGTGCAATGCTGGGCTTTTTGCACAAGGGTCTTTTCAGCTGAGCTTATGGATTGACAATGGCATCAAAGGTAAGGTTGTGTCTAGCTCATTCCCTTGTCACTGGGGAAAGAACGATGCTCCATCCATCAGCAGCTCCTTGGTCTCTGCATTGTCCTTCCCTTGTTACTGTGAGGAGCCTCCAGCCTCAGCCTTTACTTTACAAACAATTCCAGGGAGTCCCGTGGGGCTGCTGAGGTGGGTGCAGGTTCTGCTGGCAGCTGATTGCTCTGCATGCCTTGCATGCATTTCTCCTCAGTGCTTAGAAAGCCACTTGTCAAAAGCTGACTCTTCAGTGGGAAAAATAGCACCAGAAGGCCACATTTATGGTGTTTCCTGGCCATTAATGACTGAAGAGCGGTAATTTTGTAATGATTTAATATGTGCCATCTGCAAAGGCTGCTGTTGTAATGGCCTGTATATATATTTTACATCCAGTGTGGACTTGAGACTGATGTGTCACTAATGAGTGCATGAAATAATAAATAAAGTTAATTTGGGTGTGTTTTATATGCAGAAAACAAATGAGTCTGCTACTTCTACTAGGAATATTCATCATAAATCAGATTTTTAGTAGCTTAAAGTCAATTAACTTCTTAAAGCTGTGATGGCTTACATCAGCCTAAGCTTTGGTTCAGGCATCTTTTTGAAGCTGTACTGCCTTCAGTTTTTTGTTGTAATTCATGGCAACTTTTGAATCCCATAGACTTTGTTTTAGCAAGGAAATTTAATTCTATCATGAGAAAATGTAATTTTCACTCCAAAACTTGATCAGCTCATTGTTTTTAAGTAAGGGGCACTGTCTAAACTGAGACTAAAAAATTCTTGACTTCAAAACTTAAATCCCTCATTGTTATGACAAGTTCTCTATTCTTTTCAGCCTTTCATACCTGCATTTCATCTCTATCCTCCTTGTGCCAACATCAGTCATTGGTTTTGGCAGTGTTTCTTAACCTTTGAGCAGGAAAATTAAGTGATTTTTCTCCATCTTAGTGTTTTAGCACTCTTGACAGCTCAAGGCCTGTTTTTCCTAAGGAACTTGTCAGTGTTCAGTGTTCTGCTCAGAGGCACAACCTCAGCCTTGTGGAGTTGTTTATGGCCTCAGAGCTCTGCTTTGGGTGTCCAGTCTCAGAACATGCTGTGCAGCCACTGCTGTGCATCATCCAGCTCCCCCAACTCTCCCCTCCTGGGGACTGGGGAAGGTGCAATGCAAAATCAACAAAGCAAACCAATCCATTAAAAAAGAGAAAAGAAAAAAAGGGAAAACTGAAGCCTTCACTGTGAGGTTTGGGTTTTTTGAAAGGAAAAGGAGGATAAAAAGAAAGAAGCCACAAATATTTGGCAGAAACTCTGACATTAGTAGCATAGAAGCAGTGTCAGGAGTGAAAAATAGACCTTACTGAAAATCCTGGGAGAATTACACTCTGAATAAGTGAAGACTTGATCCTGGGTTTCTGCCACAGGTGTCAAGGAAAGCTGGAGGTTCTCAGAGCTGGAGGGTACAATCCTGGAATCTTCTCATCCCAGGACAGTTCCAGTCCCATCTTTGCCTTGTTAGAATGCTCAGAGCTGTAGGGCACAATCCTGGAATCTTCTCAGGACAGTTCCAGTCCCATCTTTGCCTTGTTAGAATGCTCAGAGCCGTGGGGCACAATCCTGGGATCTTCTCAGCCCAGGACAGTTCCAGCTCCATCTTTCCCTTGTTAAATCCCTGCTTACTCATCCTGCAGCCCGAGTCAGTGATATGGAGCTTCTTGGCTGGAAGCTGAAATCCTAGATCAGCATGTTTGACAGGCAGGGCCCTGAAGTACAGCAGACTAAATCCTGGGGAGTGGAGCAGCTGGTTGGTGTGGTAGAAATATCTGGATGTCCACAAAGCTCCCACCATCTTTAATTAGAGTGGATTTGGATGAAAACTTTTAATCTGAGGATTGATATGAAACCTGAGTGCAGGATTTGCTCAATTCTTAAACACTCTGTTAGATTTAGTTCTCTTTATTCACTAATAGGGCTAATCATTGTTTCCAAATGGGGGGTTGGAGGTCTTCAGGTAAGCAGAGCTCTGGGCTGGGGTCCTGTCAGGCTGTGTAGGCAGAAAATTGACTTGAATTCTCTCTAGCATGATTTGGCTCTCACCTCCCTTCTCCTTTTCAATCAGCACAGTAGAAAGTTTGTTTGAAGGGAGATAATTTTACAAAGTGCTGAGTTCAGTGTTCCAGAGCCTCTGGCATTCAGCAGGAGTCCTGCATGCTTTTAATCTATCTCCTGTGTTCCTATATTAAAGGAAATGTTTTCAAAGTGATTTGAGCAAGTTACCTGTGTGAAACCTGCTAACAAATAATAGGATATATGTGTGTAACAGTTACTTCACTTTCAAAGTGTGCCCTTAGGAGCAGAAAAGATGGCTAGAAATACTTCCCTTTTCTTAAAAAAAGGAAGAGAAGAAAAGAAAGGCTCTTGAATGTGATTTTTCATTGCTGTCTCTCTTCTGCTGGCTTTAATCATGTAAGCCTCCCACCAAGGTCAAGGGGAGTTCTGGCTGATTTACAGGCGACAGGAACTGGGAGCTGATGCAGATTTAGTGACTGTTTCCATAGGACCAAAGGAAACAGTGGAGGCAAGAAGCAAATCCCAAACCCAGGAACCTCCTCAGCCATTTCCTCTTCACCAACATTTCACTCCTTGAGACAGAAGATCCCCACGGATTTGAAGGGTGAATTCTTTGAGAGATCCTGCCCCTGACTGCAGCATTATCCTGTCAAAGTGCAGATCCTGCAATCCTGTGTTTGGGCTGGTGAACGCTCCCATTTCCCAGGGGCTTGGAGATTGCTGAAGAGATTCAGGCAGCTGCAGCTCTGAGCAGGGTCTCATTTATTCTGCATGGTGCACACCTGCAGAGCTGTGGCCAGTCTTGGAGCACGGTGATTCTGAGTCCCCATACATTTCCCCCTTCAGCTGGTGCAATCCTCTATAGGGATGCAGCAGCAGGGAGCAGCAGTGGGGCACAGAGCAGTTTGCTGCGCAGCCTGGTGCTTCTGTTCTCCCTCTGCTGCCCTCACCAGCCTGTGCTCAGCGCTGGGCTCCCCTCTGGGCTTGTCTCACACTCCAGCAGGAAGGCTGAGCTCAGGTTTGGCTCTGGGAAAAGCAACGTGCCAGAGCCCAGGAGAGCTTTGTGAGTGAAAGAGATGGCCAGCCAGGGAATGAGCAGCCTGTCTAGCACAGTGTGATCCTGTCTCTGAGATCTTGTAAGGATAATCCTAAGATTATTTGAGGTTTTGTAAGAGATAATCGTAAGAGAAAAGTGAAGAGTCCACAGAGAAAGAGAAAAAATGGGAGAGAAAGAGATATTGCTGCTTGGGAATTTGGACTATGATCTTCTGCTGAGCAGTGTGTATGCACTGTTGGTTAACTATTTTTGCATGAGTTATTTGATCTTTCCAGTTAGTTTTGCTCAAGTGTATTTGTAGTGACAAAACGTGGCAATGTAACTCAACAGTCCTTCCTCCTGGAAAGCTGATTTCCTTATTCCACTTTCCATCAGTACCTCTGCTACCACTGTTTCCATCAAAGTAATTTTTCTGCAAGTCTCTTCCATCATTAGAGCTCCTTCTAATTTGAACAGCTGCCTGCACTGGTTGGGCTAAGATTTAGGCCCACAGTAATAGGATCTCCTTCCTAACAGGTACTGGGGGAGCATTTCCCTCATCTTCCCTTCCATTTTGGCACCTTCATCCCACCTTGCTCTGCTCCATAGTGTTTAGCTCTTTCTTCAACCTACCACTGCAGCTCCTGTTGCCTTACAGATGTTTTTTCACTTTGGTTTAGTGTGAGTTAAAAATTGGCACAATCTGTTCCATTTCAGGTGTCAGAACAAGTGGAGGGAGTGGTGTCACTCCATGGCTCCCAGAGGGTATTGACCTCTCCCCAAGCCTGCTCCAAAGCCCAGTGTGGTCACTGCAAGTCTGGGGATGCTTGGATCCACAATCCCCCTGTTGCTGTGGAATTAATGCATCAGTTCTGAGGTTTGTGTTTCAAAGTACATGAAATGCTTGTAATTGCTTATGAACTACACTGGGATGACTCCAGTGTACCTCACTCCCACAAATTTTCCTGTTGTGTCCCCCCAGCCAGCTGTAGGGCACCACAGCAGTGTGGGTGGCACTGGCGTGTCTCCCTCCCAGGACAGGAGGCAGCAGTGTCACCCTGATTTTTTAAGATTTTCTAAGCCTTCTGAGGTTTACATTCTTGTAATGAACTTTCTCACACACTTTCTGTAAATAACTTATTATTCTGCATTCTTTTATGGAAGAAGAGAAATTTGATCGACTGTTGGTTTGTCCAGTGTCATTGGAGAGGTGGTACTGTCACCCTCCAATCCACTGTCACTTTTGGAAATCTATATTTCCAAAAAAATCTATATTTTTATGTTGGAGTCAGAACATAAACTTCCCTTTTTTACCTTGAGAACAGCAGTGTGTGTGTGTGGTGTTATTTCGTGTCCTGCAGTGACACATCAGCTCTGGCTGCTGCTGTTCTCCAGCCCCTTCTAACACCATCAGCCAACAGGTTGCTCTGCGCCTCTGCTCAGAGGGATTTTTGCCAGTTTGGTGAAATACATTCCACACAGGTGTGTGTGGGAGCTGCCCTCCCAGGAGTGGTGTCCCACCAAACCTTAACTGGCTCAGTGTCCTTTTGACACTGCTGTTGGCTGGATCACTGCACCTCCGATTTCAGAGCTTTGTGTCTCCTGCCTGCAGCTCCTTAGAGTCACTAACCCTGTACACATGTAATTCCCTACACACATAGGTGTCTAACATAAGTGATAGGTACTGGGAAGTAATTGTAAATAATGTACATGTAATTTTTAGTATAAAAAGATAACACCTGTGAAAAATGTGTATTTTATGGTTGGCTTTTCGCAAATAATAAAATGAATATTATATGTGTTGTGTTAGAAAGTGATGCTGTATTAATTGCCTTAAGTAGTGTGTTAAATATAGTTTTAGGCTATAATGTAATGTTAAAATAGAAACTGTGCTATGTAAGATACCTTTTTTAAAGAGAGGACTCGCAGTGAGATAACAGCCACAGGACACCTGAATCTTTCAGAGAAAGAGAATTTATTGCTCCATTAGCAGAAGAAATGAACTTCTTCCTGCCTCACTCAGCTATAATGACGCCGTCAGGATTCAGAGGAAGAAATTGGCGATGACCAGACAGAATCCTGTGTTTGAATGGAATTTATGCATCATGTAGGAGGTGTATGAATATGCAACAGGCTGTTGCCGTTAAGGGTTAATCCTCTGTTAACTTGGGTCCTTTTACGGGCTTGTGCTGCCCAGAAAAGGTACCCAGACTGTCTGTAACTCTTTGTTTCTATTGTCTCGTATTGTCCTAATCCAAATTGTCCAAATTATTATTACTCTTATTACGATTTTTATAACCATTTGATTACTATTAAACTTTTAGAATTTTAAAAACAAGTGATTGGCGTTTTTCACAACACCGCCCTGACGGCGTCAGTGTGCCACTGTCTGACCTGCTGAACGGACCGCGGCAGGCCAGAGAAAGAATTTTTTAGATAAGAAACAATAAACAACCTTGAGGATGAGAAATGAAGAGCTCTGGCTCGTTCTTCGACTGCCGGGCTGGGAAAAGAGACTTTCTAACTTATCTGGGGTCACTGTGAGCAGCAGCAGTGCCCAGACCCAGAGCAGCTGTGGCTGCCCCAAGGAGTGCCCAGGCCCAGGCTGGACGCTGGGGCTCTGAGCAGCCCGGGATAGCAGGAGCTGTCCCTGTCCTTGCAGAGGGACACATCGGAGTGATGTCCCTTCCAGCCCGGACTAGCCATGTCCCTGGTGCTGCGGGTGCTGCATGCCCTGCCTGAGCTGGCAGTGCCCGCCTGTCGCGACAGCAGCATCGCGACTCCGCCGCCGCCCGGGCCCTGCGGCCTCTGCCGGTCCCCACCGGGCCCTGCGGTCTCTGTCGGCCCCTGCCGGGCACTGCAGGCTCCGCTGCCGCCTGGTTGTGCCTCCTCGGCTCCCCCACGAGGGTACAAAGCGGGCAATCCCTGCCCAGCGGCAGGAAAACCAAATCTCCTGCCCGCCGTGCCCCCGTTGTACCCGGGGCTGCGCCCTGCCCGCTCCGCCCGCCCGGCGCCGGGGCTGGTCCGCACCCGCCCGGGCCTCCATAGCGCTCACAGCCGGGCAACAGCGGCAGGAAAAGTCGCCTCCTGATGGCACAGGAAGGGTTTTTCCTAGCAGGGTCCCCAGAGTTCAGAATGCTGCTTCCTTGGTGTCTTTTTCCAGGCTGAGAAAGGCAGGGGATGAGCCGATGGCCAAGGGAAGAGCTGACCTGACAAGGACAGCTCCTGCTTGTGCTGGGAGAGTTCCAAACTGAGCCCCATCACAGGACCCCAAAGGGTTCGTGTTGGCTTGGGAGGCTTTCTGCCATGCTAGAGTTTCCCCCTGTAACCCAGCCTGGAGAAAGCTCTGGAAGTGTTTTGTCTTCAGTTTATCTTCATGTCACTGAGAATTAACTCTGAGCATGAACCACATCATGGTTCATGTCACCTTCTGGCACCAGGTAGCAGCTGCGAGTGCCACAAGGCTTAACTAAAGAGCTCAGCCTGCACATTTTGATCCAAACTCTTGCCTCTTCACCAAAGGAGTTTATTCTGAGACCTTGCAAGGATGGGTAACAGGCTGCAGGTGACAAGGGAGGGCCAAGAGAGTTATTAGGGCACATCCCAGCCCTGCCTGATCCCAGAACCTGGATCAGCAGCAAATCACCTGCAGGTCCCCACAGCTCCATCAGAAACAGCTGGCAGCAGGGAGATTTGCATAAATTTTACTGGTAATGAAGTGAAATGAAATAGGATGTACAAACAGGAAAAGAAGTTAAGGGTGGTAAATATGATTGCAAGAGAGAATTTATTCATGAAAGTAGAGAAGTGAAGCAAATCCATTTCTCATTTAGTTTTCCTTGTGTTTTGCTCTGAGGATGGTCAGCTCAGTTGCATGCTGCTTTGACAGTAAGCTGCTTCTTACTTTACAATGTGTCACCTGCAAATCAAAGCAGGCTTTTGAAATTTGTGAATTGCATATATAAGGTTAAGGATTTGGTCAATTGTTTTGACAGGCAGCCAGTTTTTGTGGTTTTCTGTTCAGCATCAGTGGGTATTTTCTATGTGTTGGAAGTGAACTCTGTGCTTCTTAGAGCTCATGATGGTTAAAGGAAGTGCTTTTACTCTCCTAATCATATCTCTCACTCATTCTTCTTATCCTCTCTGACCTATAGCAGATGGACAATAATTTTTATGTAGCTCCAAGCTTTTTGTCTCTAGGGAGTCCTATATGGTAGGAGTCAAAAGAATTTTGAGAAATATCTCTGTGTAAAAGCTGGGTACAACAAAGTGATGACAGGATGCTTCTTGGAACTGCTAAATGGAGAAGGATCATAAAAATCTTTATTTTGTTACGGAATATGTTTCCTATTCCTTCTTCAAATCAAACACAACATTCTAAGAAACTCTGTTTAGGATCTTAACTAGGAAAAGGACAGGAATTGATGCCTGCAAGGATGTATGAAGTGACTTTCTGTCTGCAGTTAAAGATTTATACTCTGGTACCTCTCCCAGATAGTGGAATATTTCTCTCACAGTCATTATCTATGGTGTAGATAATTTCCTTTGTGCACAGAGACTTTCATCTGCTTCCAAACCCATCTTATTTTGTGGCAGTTTGTAACACTTGACAGTGGACTCGTTGTCACACAAAATTAACCTCTCCTGTGTCACCATGATATTTTCTGAAAAATCCTCTTTGCCCAGGATTTTCTCCTGGGAAGATGAGAGACCTCAGAGAGGAATGAAAACAATAATTATCTGATTGCTGCTCCTGTGTTTGCTGCTTTGGAATGTGGCTTGGGCATTGTTTACCAACAGGTGAATGTTTGATTGGTTCCATGTGAATTGTTTTTAATTAATGACCAATCATGGTCCAGCTGTGTCAGACTCTGAGTCTGTCATGAGTTTTTATTATTCATTCTTGTGAAGCCTTCTGATGTGTCCTTCTCTTTCTTTAGTATAGTTTTAGTATCGCATTCTATAAAATAATATCATCAAATAATAAATCAGCCTTCTGAGAACATGGAGTCAAATTCTAATCGCTCACCTTGTCCTGGGGACCTCATAAACACCACACTCCTGTTCCATATGTCCATATGGAGAAACACAGAACTGAGCAAATTTTGTGGTAACTATTTAGATGTAGCACTCCACGTGGCCAGGGAGTGCCCCTTCCTTTAGCTGGCCCTTTCCCTGCTTTGTACCTCTATTAATTTTATTTAGGTTTCCTAACTGAGACAGGCGCTAGCAGTCCCTGCTGGGCTGCATTAGACTCTCACCTCCTCTAACACTTCCCTGCTGATCATTATCCTTTGTTTATGGAGCTTCTGCCAATTTTCCATCCTCTGGCTGCTTGTGTCTGAGGCAGTTTGAGCTGAGTACAGCAGGGAGTTGCTGCAGGAAATGCCTCAATAAAACCCCAGCTCATGAGCCTGTCCTTTTCTCTGCGCCCACTGATTCTGCAGTTCCAGTAGAACTGAAGTTTGTGCAACAGAATTTCTCCACAAGTGCACACTGTCCATTGCTCAGAGCAGTCTCTGCTGGAGGATTTGTAAATTTTGGCTCTCGGTTTTGCTGATGTTTTGCAGCTGTCTGGAGTAACTCTGGGGGCTGCTGGTGCTGCCCTGGCTTTGTTCCTCTGTGGCTCATCCTGCACTGAAGGGAATTTCACTGCAGTGTGAGAATCCAATGAGACTCACAGTGATGCACTTCAAGGCTGATGGAGTTTTTAGGAACTGACATTGGTGTCAGGTCAGAATTTAATCCCCTGGTGCACAAGTGTTTATTTCCTGTGAATTTTACAGTATCTTTGACCTGAAACAGCTTTGGACGTGAGGCGGTGCTCCCACACTTGTGCCTACAGCCTTTTCAAGAGTTCTTATTCTCTGCTTTTGTTGGTTACTCTGTTGAGTGGTTTTTCATGACTATCTCACAAGTGTTCAGACACAAGCAAAACAGGCTTAATAGTCAGACACACAGACAACAAAAATCCCTGTCTCATTCCATGATCTGCCCCACTTCTAGAGTTTCAATTATTTGATGCTATTTAGGCTCATGTAATTCTTCTCATCTGAAAGCGCTTTATAAACATTGTTAATTCCTATTGCTGGTAACCAATCCATTCTTTTTCTATTTCCAACCCCTTCTTTTCTCCTCCCACCAAGACATGGGCATCAGTTGCTAGACACTTCACCAGAATAGGAGCTGCAGTCAAAATATTTGCATGACAGGTTTACCAATCTGCTCTGCCAAAAAAACTCCCACGCTTGTCTTGGTATTCAAGGCACAAAGGTGACAAAACTGAGGGTAAGTTGCTTTGGTTTGGTGTCACCAGAGAAAAGTCTAATAAACACACTCTTCGAGGGCTGCCTTGTAATTACCATGGGAGCAAATTGTTATACCTTAAGGCAGATACAATTTCATTGTGGCTGTTACTGCTGCACGTTCATATAAAACTCCTTTTCTGTTTTGTTCGTTGGGGGTTTTTGAAGCAGAAATTGGGCATTGTGAAATTAAACTTACTAAATAACATAATCTTTCTTTAAAAGGGGAAAAAAAAGTTAAATTTGCCATAAAAGACCTAAATATCTTAAAGGAAAGAATACTTCCTATGTGTTTGTTCTGACACTGCACCTCATCAGAGCCCAGTATCTTTTTATTTTTCTTTTTACTATCCCATCTCTATTAGAAAATGGGGCCTATTTTTAATTTATTGTTTGTAACGAGATTAAGTCATAAATGCTGGTGTGCTTTTCCAAAGGTTTATACTTTCTGAAGAAAGCTGTAATGTATTTCTAATGTGGAAGAAATACGTAACAGCCTGTATTTAGCTAATTACCCATCACAGCCCAAGTGATTTTCAATTTCACTGCTTCTTGAGATGAAATCTACTGTCTGTAATACTTGGACTCAACCAGTAAAACTCCTGGGTGGTACAACCATGTTCCAGCACCTAATATTAAGTTAGATTTAACTATGAGCCAAATCCTTCTCTGTAACACCTCGGGCATGCTGGCTGTGAAGTTTTTGGGAGCTGTGGGTACGACACCTCTGCAGCCTCATGGTTTGTGAGCAGGCCAGCTGTGCAGAGCTGTGCAGAGGAGCCAAAAGGCCAAGACATGCACCTGAGCAGTCTGTTTGTGCTGTGTCCCTGCAGCTGTGAGTTTGCAGAGGTGCCGGGCACACCAGGAAAGTGAGCATCCAGATCAGCAGGCAATTGCTGTGGCAAAAGAAGAATGGTGCATCCCATTTGGCATTTCAGGTCAGATTTGGGATTTCACATCACAGTCAGAGAAGGCAATGCCATGTGAGATGTCTGACAATCCCCACTGTCACTTTGGAGTGAGGGCTCAGAGTGCAGGAGTGTGCATGTTGTGCTCATTGCTTCGTGCTACTGTCAGCACCACCTCAGAGGGAAACTGCTCTGCAGCGCAGGGCTCCTGGTGTGGTTTTCCCATTCATTCCCAGAACACAGCAAGGACTGGCTAGAGATTCTTTCAACACCCACACTTGACAAGCAGATGTGATTTCCCTCCTGGGAACAAAGGCACTGAGGGAGACAGGCAGGCTTCAGCACCTCAGAGGATGCTGCCCACTGGAAACCTGCAGCATCTCAGGCTTAGGAGCCAGGAATGTGCTTCTAACCCTTCTCTGGGTGCTCACCCAGACAGTCTGCAGAAGGGACAGTGTGCTTTAGCAAGAGGATTTAATTGCTCCTAAGCAGAGCCCTGGAATGAACAGGCTGAAGTGTGCTGCTGCCAGGTCTGAGGGGGCAGTGCTGGGAGCAGCCTCAGTCACACAGGGCTGGACACAGCATTCTGCAGGGCTTCCATGGTATTTTTTGTTTCTGTTCCCTGCTTGGTTGATGCCTGTGCGCATAAACAGTGGGAGGACAGACAGACCTCAGGCCTTTGGGGAGTTCAGTACAGTAAGTTCTTCATTTTGTGTTTTTTGTTTTTTTTTTTTTTTTTTATTTTTGAATATTAGGTGTATCTCTGTGTGGGTGTTGGGAGCTTTTCACAGCTTCCTGACTCCACTGAAGTCTGCTGTGTTGGTGCATTTTGGTCAGCTCAGAGAACTTCCCATCTTTCAGCACAGAGAAAAAGGTGGAAAACCTTTCTCTGCAGAAACATTAAAACACCGTCTTTGCTGGTTCCTCCATCAAGCCCTGCAGTAACCACAGGGCTCACTCCAGCCCCCTCACTGTCCTCCCCTGCATGCTTCAGGGCTCTTCACAGCCTCAGCTCTATCAGAAAAGTTGCTGGGGGTGGGAGGGAAGAACTCCCAGTCCGTACACTTCGACTGAAGAGCCTCCAAAGAGTTTGGAGAGGCTGAGAGCTCACAGGCCAAAGCTGGAACCCAAATGCAGACGTTTTCCACACGGCTCCTGCTGAGGACAGACTCTGGAATTTGGCACTGCTGCCTCGGGCTCTCCAGGATTTCAACAGATGTAGTGCATTGATTTAATGTTTAAAAGGGAACCCTGCTGTGGCTTCCACAGCTTGTTTCATCGCTTTAGAAATCAAGCAGCAACATACAAACAATACAAGCAATTTTGTGTTATAAACAACAGCCAATGTTTAGGGAATTGGGATTAAAATAAAATGTCTTCAAGACTTTTGGCATTCCCCTCTCCTCCATCTGGAGATCGTTCTCTTTTTTCCAGATTCTTCCCGCTTTTGCCTCTTTGTGAATTTTCAGTATTTTCCTTGCAGCTTGGAAATACCTCCAATTTGCTTTTTTTATGCCACACAACAACCTTGATAGGGGTTGTTTGTTGCCCCAAGTAATTCAGAGCTAATAAAAACTCTGACTTCCCACCTCTGAGAGAGCAGGGCTTGTGCAATGTGCACTCCACAGTGCTCCCTGCATTGGACAGTGTTCATAAGCCATAAGGCAGCCCATAATAAGGCCATTTCTGGGTTGACATCCGTGCTTTTGTTTGTATATTCCAGAACCTGATGCTTATCCTAGGCTCTCACTTTGTATGTGGGATGGGGAGGAGGTCACTGTGCTTCTGAAAACACTTCCAGAAACATAAAAGTGTGGTGATTTGCTAAATCTTCTGCTATTTGGTTTCAAGGAACTGCTTTTCAGAAGCATTCAAAGGAATGTGAGGAAATAAATTGAGGTTCCTTTATTGCTGTGTTATTGACATGATTACACCTCCAAAGAAAGATTGTAGAGCTAGAAAAGAGACAGGCAGATGGAGTAGTAAAAGATTTCCCCCCTTTTCTGGGCTGACCATGACATGAAGTTTTACCTTAGGAAAAAACCAACTGAATGGGCATGAGATAAAATAGTATAAAAATCATGAATGGACCAGAGAATGTGATTAGCAAAACATCATTTAGGATTTCTCATATTTCAAGAAATATGTGGCAAACCTGAAAGAAATTCAGACATGCTTTTTCAAAAGCAGCATGGGTACACTTGTGAGCATTCCTGCCAGAGGGTGTTGTCAATGCTAAAAGTGTACCTGGATTCAGACTAGACCTGTTTACAGAAGCAAACTCCGCCAAAAGCTGTGAAATATGCTTGTTACCATCTCTGGCCTGGAGGTTATTATCCTGTGTATCTTAAAGCAGAAAGATTTTGTCGGGGAAAAGTGTATGAACTTCTGTTTTCTTACTCTTCCATCCATTCAGCCCTGCTGAGACAGGATACTGCGCTGTACCTGCTGTAAAGCCCAGCAATTCTTATGTTTCTAGTCTAAAGCTTCACTTCCTTCAAGTCAGCTTCTTTTCTCTATGTCTCATGTTTTTTCTATCACTCTCCTTGGTTTTTCCACCTATCAGGCTGTGTTCCCTGCCATCCTGCCTACCTCTGCTATTTTCTACTTCTTTAGGTCCTCCTCAGAGATTAATTTTTTGGCCTGCAGTAAATCCTTACTGTGAGACCTCGAAAAGACCTGGAGAAGATTTTATCAGCTTGACACCCTTCTACATTTTCTAGTTACCAGTGATTTGGGGGTTAAGAATGAGGCACCTTAAAGAGCAATTGGAGCATTCCCTCCCTGACAAAGTAGGTTTGTTTAAGGAGTTTCCAACCACTTACTAAGTGCCATTGCTATAATGGTAAATAATATGCAAGAATTTTGTTGCTGCCACTATTTCACTTGTTCAAGTGCTTGTTGCATTTTATGCCTTTGGCTGAGTGGTGGTTTTTAAAAAGCGAGGTGTTGTGACTGCAATATTTGGCACAGTGGGGATCATGAAAAATGCCAGATGGAACAAAATTATTCTGATTTTTGATCCACAAAGAGCCTAGCTGTCAGTCATGCTGGGCATCCAGCAGCTCCCATTGAAATCAGTGGCCCCAGGCCAATCCTGCAAGAAGTGCTTGGTTCAGTTCACAGGATTGGCAGTGCTGCAGGACCTGCCTCACACCACAGCTGAGCTTTAAGAACACAGAGGGAGATGATAGTGTCAATAAAATCAGGACATGCAAAGAAACCCTGGGGAAAGGCAAGGGATTGATGCCCTACTGTTCCCTCCTTTTTCTTTTGAAGCTTCTTTTTTGCATTTTTCATTCAAGTGCTGAGTGTCTTCTCTGTTAACCACAGCTCCACTCTCTTAGCTCTATTTTGATTTAGTAGCTCCTAGCAGGAAACTGATTTGGAAATATAAATTTACATCTCGTGTCTCAGTCTGAAGTCATACTTGCTGAATCTTTTCTCTATTTTGTAGCAAATTCTTATGGGGGAAAAAATGCTCTTGATCATTCTTACTTGTGGTACACTGAAGGGCATGGCTACCAGCAGTGGAACAGCTCCTAAAAATATACTTAGGATTCACTCATGAAGTTTATTCAGGGGATTGTTTAGTCTTCTGGTTTGGCTTAGAGTGTCTTTCAGCCAGCGGTTCATTTTATTCTGAAGCACATAAAAATTCAAATCAAAACACCTGAAATTAAAATAGCAAACTTCAAACTCAAAAGTGAGATTATTTGGATGTTTGTGTCCATGTGTGGATTTACCCACCCTTGAGAACAGCAGACCTGTGATGCACATTTGAAGCCCAAACCTAATGATTTTATTTTCATCTCTCTCTGCATTAAGATATTAAACCAGTTACTGACACGTTTAGAAGAAGAAGTGTGCATTCTCAGTTGAGGGTGGTCTGCTGCTCTCTCTGCAGGAAAATAAATTGTTTGCAGAACAGGAAGATCCCTCCAAAAGATTCACAAGCAACAGAGGATAGATAAACTTCAAAGAATGAGGCTATAATAATAAAGAAGAAGGAAAAAATGAAAATAGCCAGAAACCTGAAAACTTTAGTCACTGCAGCTTCTGGGTGTAATTCTCCTTCACAGATGCACTCCAGAGCATTGACAGGTTCAGATCCTTGTTAACAGAAATGTAATCCCATGCTCCCCTGTGAGCAGGGAAGGACATAAATCCCCAACTCAGTGAACAGAATGCTTTCTTTCAGTACCAGCTGCCTTGAATTCTGCAATCCACGTGGTGAGACCCTTACCTGGGATGATACCACCATCCCATGGAACTCCTGCAAAAGCAGGAAAGTGGTAGATCAATGTCCCAGGACGTTAGAGTTTCCATTGCTTACAAACACACAGTTTAGGTTCTGCCTTTCAGCCTGGACCACATGCACTCAGGTTGGTGGTGCAGGTGTCTCCTGCTTTGTGCTGCTGGGTGGAGCTGTCGGGAGGGTGGCACAGGTGCTGCCAGCCCAGGTGTGTGCTCTGTGTGTGCTGCCAGCCCAGGTGTGTGCTCTGTGTGTGCTGCAGGCCACCGTGGCAGGGGGAGGCTGCCACCCGAGCCAGCAGATGGGATTTGTGTCCCCAGAGCCCCAAAGCCAGGTGGCTGAGAGCTCCCTGCTGGCCACCTGGAGCTGGGGATGGCCTGGCTGGAGGAGCCAAACCTGCTGCTTTATCCCAACGTTTTTTGGAGGCTCACATGCAGCTCCACAAAAGGGAAGACAAGTGGGAATTAGCACGATAGCAGGTTTGTATTTTGCCAGGCCGTTTGCTTTATTTTTTGATGTCATAGAACATTATGAACAATTTCTCCAGATGGTCAGGCCTCCTTCCAACTGTCCTTTGAAGGTGAACTGTGGGAGAATGGGATCTTCTGGCAAGTAGTTGGCACACAGGGAGCCTATACTGGAATCTCCTAACTGTCCATTTGCAGTTTTCAGCTGTCAAGCTCGGACAGGACACTTTGGGTGTGCTGGTGCCAATTTGCAGCTTGATGTCAAAACTCAGCTTGTTTTGCCCTTCAGCCTTCCTCCAGCCTTGCTCCCACCTGGAAAGGTGGTCTGTGCAAACTGCTGTTGTCACAGTGTTGCTAATGAGCTTTTACTCCCATGGGAGGCACTGAAAGGGCCTGGCTTTTTTCACCTGGCTTTAATAAGTGTGTCTACAGATGAAACACAGATGAGAGGTGTGATGGCTGAAGCCAATTTACAATATTGATAGTTGGCAGCAGATAAAGAGGTGATGTGTTCAGAACTAGGCTTTGAATTACACCAGTTTGGATTTTATTTTTCTACAGCAAATAAGCAATTTATGCTACTAGGCAAGGTTGGGTTTTTTCCTTTTGTGGGGACACGATGCAGCCTTTTCACTTTGTGGGCAGTGTTTTGAACCTTCAGAACCATTACTCAGGTTTTCTTCTGACTCTTAGCTAGCTAAAGTTTCCTGTGTATAATAACTATCCATCCATTCATCCAGCTGCCATGAGTGGCTGTTGAAATATCCAGACACAAATCCTGAAGAGAGCAAACAGAGAAAAACATGCTTTTATTTCAGGAATAGATGAGCCCCGAACTCTTCAGGCAGCCAAGTAAATGTGGCATCTCCTTCTAAGTGCTCTAGCTGTCCTGCTTGCACTGACACATTGTACTCTGACTATTGCTCTGGGCTGATGGATTTTTGGGCTCTCAACACTGAGTCTAGAGCTTGGAAGAGGCACTCACCAATGGACTGGCTGCTGCCCAGCAAAGAAAGGGGCTTGTTTGTGTCTGCCTGCATGGGGCTATTTGTCTCCATAAATGTTCACTCTATTCAGTGCTGCCAATTCCCACAGTTTTATGATATGGCTCAATATTTAGCACTGGCCTAAGAGCCAGGCCTGGGATGCTGTGTGGGATGGGTAGAAGTTATTTGGATATAAATGTAAAATGGGATGTTTTCCATTATGGGGTACAGTGGTTTGGAAGCACCAAAAAGGTAACAGCAAAGTTTTCCTTGAATTTTTTCTTTTGAAAAATTCCAACACATGTTTTTTGGGGTGCATGAGATGGTTTGTGGCGGGTTGAAGTTGACAAAACTTCACTCATCTGTTTCCAGTGAAACTGTGGCAAAGGCAGAGCCCGCCTTGGCAGTGCCTGCAGCTGTGAGCTCCACTGTGCTGTGTTCAGATCACAGACCCAGCAGCTCAGGGCTCCTCCGTGCTGCTCTGGGCTCACTGGCTTTCTGGGTTGACCATTACATAAAGCTTTTACCTTAGGAAAAAACCAACTGAATGGGCATGAGATAAAATAGTATAAAAATCATGAATGGACCAGAGAATGTGATTAGAAAAACATCATTTAGGATTTCTCATATTTCAAGAAATATGTGGCAAACCTGAAAGAAATTCAGACATTCTTTTTCAAAAGCAGCATGGGTACACTTGTGAGCATTCCTGCCAGAGGGTATTGTCAATGCTAAAAGTACTGGCCCCATCCCACGGCAGCTGCAGCTTCTGCTCAGCACAAACTGTGGGGGCTGCTGGATGTGAGGGCTTTGGGGGCAGAGGGGACACGGGGAGAAGTGTCCTGCCCGCTGGTCTGGTGTGGAAAGCACTGCCACAGCCGGAGGGAATTTGTTAACTCCTCACCCCGCAGTGCGTGCCAGGGGGATAAGGACTGAGCAGGGTGGCCAGCAGTAGGCGCAAGGTGTGATAAAGAAAGTGAGCCCCTAAAACAGGTCCGTGGGGCACGCAGCGAGGGTTCCACTCTCAGGAAAGGAGGTGCAGGAGCTATAAACCTGCCAGTCGATTCACAGCTCTGAGCCCTGTAGCATCTCAGCGATAATCTGATTTCCCTGTAGTACAGACTGTGCAGTTTCCATGGTTTAACCCCTGTCCCGTGCTCTCCCTCGATGCCAGCGAGAGCACGCCCGTGAGATGGGTCCGGTGCAATTCCCACACTTCCAGCGGCGGCGGCTCCCCCGTGGGTCCCGTCGGTCGCGGACAGCGCGGGGGTGCGGGACTGTCCCCGTGCGGTGTCACTGCGGGGCCGCCGAGCTGCGGGACAGGAGGGACATGGGGGATATGCGGGACATGGGGGATATGCGGGACATGGAGGAGCTGTGGGACATGCGGGACATGGAGGATATGAGGGACATGAGGGACATGCGGGAGCTGCGGGAAATGCAGGAGATGCGGGACACGAGGGAGATCAGGAACACGAGGGACATGCAGGAGATGCGGACATGGGGGGCATGCGGGACAGGAGGGAGATGAGGAACGTGCGGGACATGAAGGACATGAGGATCATGCGGGAGATGCAGGACATGCAGGAGCTGCGGGATATGCGGGAGCTGTGGGAGCTGCGAGAGATGCGGGACATGAGGGAGCTGCGGAAGATGCAGGACATGCGGGAGCTGCGGGACATACGGGATATGCAGGAGATGCGGGACATGAGAGACATGCGGGATATGAGGGAGCTGCGGGAAATGCAGGAGATGCGGGACATGAGGGACATGCGGGATATGAAGGAGCTGCGGGACATGCGGGAGATGCAGGACATGCGGGACATGAAGGACATGAGGGACATGCGGACATGCAGGAGCGGCGGGACATGAGGGAGCTGCGGGAGATGCGGGACATGCAGGATATGAGGGACATGCGGGACATGCAGGAGCGGCGGGACATGCGGGAGATGCAGGACATGCGGGACATGAGGGAATTGCAGGATCTGCGGCACTTGAGGGACATGCAGGACATGCGGGAGCTGTGGCAAATGCGCTCGGCCGCGCTCCGCTCTGCCACTCCCGCTCCGCCGTTCCCGCTCCGCCGTTCCCGCTGTGGACAAGCGCCCTGCAGGAAGGTTTTGAAGAACTGGGAAGCGCTTCAAAGGTTTTGGACGGTCTGTTTGGTAAAGATCTGTCTGCTCTCCGTTATTCCAGGACACTCAGAAATTGCTTCTTTTTTTACCACCTGCTCAGGAGATTTTGGTGCGGCTTTTTTTCCAGTGACGTGACTTTAATTTGAAAGTCCGCCTGCTTTTTCACTGGGGTAGTTTATCCATCATCCCTGTGATATTGTCAAGCATAAGACGAGCTAATGACCTGATGGGGAGCACGGATTTCCCATGCTTAGTCCATTCATTCCCAGGTTTACCCACTGTGAGTAGCCGTGAAACAAGTGTCTAAAAAGACATGCCATATTCGGGATGCTGAGATCCGGCTGCAGAGGGAGCCAGTCTCCAGGTAAAGCTCTTCCTCCTTTCCCTGGCTGGTTGTTCTCAATGCCACAGAAACTACTGAAAATCTAGTTTCCCCTGAAACTGTGTGTCTTTTTCCCCACCCAACTGTTTTGCAGGCCGAATTTGGAGGCTGAGGCTGTTTGTGTGGGATTTTGCAGTGAAGGAGGGGGTGAAACAGCAGTTTTGAGTGATGAGCCAGTCAGCCAGACGTATTGGCTGAGCTCTGCAATGTAAGCACCAGCACACAGTGCAGGTCCAGAGGGCCTGGAGCAGCTTTGGCTGGGTTCGACAGTTGCTGCACAGATGGCTGGAGCTGGCCCAGCACGATGGAGTCAGAGCTACTCAGACCTACCGCGTGTGCTCGACCCTCCGAGGGCAAATGCAGCAACTCAGAGACCCACGAGGGCCACAGTGGCTGGTTAGTTTGGGATCCCAGAGCCAGCACAGCTCAGCCCTCTGGGCAGCCCCATGGTTTCTGCTTTGCTTCTTCCTCTACAACATGGTGGCAGCAACTTGCTTTGTGTCCCTTGACTTCGGGCTGGCTGCTCCACAGCCCCAGTCTGGGGCAATGTGTTTGCTTTGCTAGCTCTAAAAGAGCAAAAGGAGCAGTGTCCTGGTTTATGGCAAATTTGGTAGAGAATTTCCAAAGGAGGGCCCTTCCAGAAAGCAAACCCACACGGCCCCTTCCCCCAACCGGTTCAGGAAGAATTCCTCAGAGAGAAGTGGAAAGAACCTGTTTGTTTAACAGGCACAGCACCCCCAGCACACAGAATGAACAATACCAGGTGACACCACTCTGTCACCGCCCTGAAAAAGATGACAAATTCAGAAAGTCTCTCTTGGGGATGGTTGCTCTGTTATCAGTTTGTCTGGCACTGGGGCGGCTGCTGCCCAGAGTAGGCCCCACTAGGCCACACGGTGCAAACTCTCGGTGTTCCCAGGGCCCAGTCCGGAGCAGGCTCGAGATGGTCGAAAAAAAGAAAGGAGAAAGAGTCCAGGAAGAATTTGGACTGTTTAGCTAAACTAGCTAATAAGCAGAAGCAAAAGCAAGCAGAAGCAGAGTAGAAGTGAGAGCAAGAGAGCAAAGCAAAAAGCAAAAGCAGCGAAAGCAAAAGCTGCAGTCTCTGTGTCCCAGCCAGGCTGATAAGAAAACCAAAACAAAACTTTCACTCTTCAGATCCAGTCTTAAAGGTACAGAACATAATATCCAACATTAACAGAACACATGAATGGAGATACAAGCATCATAACGCCACCCTAGGACAAGCAGAAAGCAGAGAAAACTGCTCTCAGCTGGGCTGCTCTCAAGCTGCTCTCCTGAGGGTGGTGGTGGCTGCCAGCTCCATGTCCCAGTTCTGCATCATGGGCTCTGCTCAAGCAGAAACCTGTGCAGGGCAAGAGTCTGTACCAGGTCCCAGCCCATGGCACAAAGCAGAGCTTAGTTTTCCTCTGGCTTTGGCTGCTTGGCCCCTGGCTGTGTGTCTGTGTGCAAAGTGTTTTCAGTCCATGTGGGCTCAGATTCCTCTTCACCATGGAAACACATAAAATGACAAGTGAGCAAAGACTGATAGTGAGCAAAGACTGATAGTGCCAGCAAGAGGGAATAAAATGCAAAGATTTTGTCCTCAGCTTGGAGGATGCTGTTCCTGTTTGGTGAGGCTCCTGTGGCCCACGTGGAAGGAGTCAGTGTTGTAAGGTCATGGTCTGCCCCACAGCCAGCAGCCCTTTGCAAACTGTGCACATGTCTTTATTTCATGTTGTGCTGAAGGGATTTCTGTGGCAGAGATAAGAGCAGATCTCTGTATCTCAGCCCCAGCCCTGTGCTGGAGTTCCCAGAGTGTGTTTTTCTCATGGCTCTGCACAGGTGAGCGTAGCTGCGACCCATGCTGGCATTTCAAAACCTTCCCTCATGTTTTTCCTGCACAAGCAAGCTGATAGAACCTATTTTCCATTTTGTCTTAGTCCCACGGCCAGGAAATCATAATTTTGTGTTGCTCTTTTTAACCTCAGCTTAAACTTTTGCTTAAAAGGGTTGAGAAAATAATATACATGTTACTATTTATCACCATCTAGTTTTCTCTTTATATCATTAATAGCAAGAAACTATTGACAACAAAGCTTTTAATGGAAAAGCAAACATTTTAGGAGTAGTTTGTTTCAAGCTGTGGTATTTTATATATATGTGTTGCTCTAGAGCATGACACGGCACAAAGCACCAAGACTCCATCAGAAAGGTGCATAAGAGAGATTTATTATAGCAACATGTTGCCTTTATAGTTTTTGAAGATGTTTACATTTACTTAACAGACATGCTCACTGCCCCATTGGTCATAAGAAAGAAACAAGGTTTTCAATAGGTGGACAAGGAGCCATGTCACTCTGTAAGCCAGATAAACTCCATATCTTTTAACTTGCTCTCTTCCATCACATTGTCCTGGGGATAGCCTTGGTGTCTTCCTCGATAGAGATCTGGGGCTTCCCTTATCTTTAGGAAGCCTTCCCTGGCTCACAGGAACAGCACAAAATGCCTTTCCTACATATATGTGAATAGAAAACCAAATGCAAAGGAGTTGAAACAGGAGTGCACCTTGGGCTCATTGCTAAATGTTTCATTTTCCCTGTGTGTTTCCTTTTTACTTAGAGTTGCAGTTTAGTTAATAAAGTGTTGGGTTTTTTTCTTTATTTCTGAGTGGGAGTCTGCTTTGCTTATTCCTGGTCACATCTCACAGCAGACACCAGGGAGAAGGTATTTTCATGGAGCCACTGGCATTACTCCAGCGCCAAACCATGCCAAACACCAATCACTTGTTTTTAAAATTTTAAAAGTTTAATAGTAATAAAATGGTTATAAGAATAGTAATACAATTACAGTAATCAAAATTTGGACAATTTGGATTAGGACAAAATGAGACAATAGAAACAAAGAGTTATTGATGATCCAGGTACATTTTTCTGGGCAAAATAAGTCCAAAAAAGGACCCACGTTAACAGAGGATTAACCATTAAAAGCAACAGCCTGTTGCATATTCATACACCTCATACATGATGCATAAATTCCATTCAAACACAGGATTCTGTCTGGCCAGTGCCAGCTTCTTCCTCATAATCCTGATGGTGTCTTCAGGGCTGAGTGAGGCAGGAAGAAGTTAATTTCTTCTGATAATGGAGCAAGACATTCTCTTTCTCTGAAAGATTCAGGTGTCCTGTGGCTGCTATCTCAGTGTGAATCCTTTCTTTAAAAAAAAAAAAAAAAGTATTTTACATAGCACAGTTTCTATTTTAACATTATGTTATAGCCTAAAACTATATTTAACACACTACTTAAGGCAATTAATACAGCATCACTTTCTAACACAACACATATAATACTCATTTCAACATTTGCTAACAGCCAATCATAGAACGCGCATTTTTCCCACTAAATGAAGCCCATTTCTCGGTTCCGAGGACAGCAGCGGCTCCCGGGGCCGGGTGGGGAGCGCTGCTGGCAGCCGCGCCGCTGGACCCGCTCCGGGCCAGACAAAGCGCCCCGGCATCTGCGCCGGGCGGGCAGTCACCAATTGCCATATGTCGCTGCGCTCCGCACATGTTCGGGGGCGCGGCGCTCCCTGCGGCTCGCTGTCCCGCACAAAGGCTGCGCTCCGCCAGCCCCCAGCCCAGCCCTGAGCAGCTCGGCACGGCCCGGCCCGGATTGCGCAGCCCCGAAAGGACCGGGAGGGACCGGGACCGCGCTCAGAGCGAGCAAACTGCGCGCTACAGCCTCAGCCCGCGGGAAAAATGCCTATTTTATGATTGGCTTTTCGCAAATATTAAAATGAATATTTTATGTGTTGTGTTAGAAAGTGATGCTGTATTAATTTTCTTAAATAATGTTCCAATATAGTTTTAGGTTATAACAAAATGTTAAAATAGAATCTATGCTATGTAAGATACTTTTTATAAAGAGAGGACTCGCAGTGAGGTAGCAGCCACAGGACACCTGAATCTTTCAGAGAAAGAGAATGTCTTGCTCCATTATCAGAAGAAATGAACTTCTTCCTGCCTCACTCAGTCCTGAAGATGCTGTGAGGATTTAGAGGAAGAAGCTGGCACTGGCCAGACAGAATCCTGTGTTTGAATGGAATTTATGCATCATGTATGAGGTGTATGAATATGCAACAGGCTGTTGCTTTTAATGGTTAATCCTCTGTTAACGTGGGTCCTTTTTCAGACTAATTTTGCCCAGAAAAAGGTACCCGAACTGTCCGTAACTCTTTGTTTCTAATGTCTCATATTGTCCTAATCCAAATTGTCCAAAATTTTTATTACTCTAATTATATTGCTGTTTTATAACCATTTTATTACTATTAAACTTTTAAAATTTTCAAAACAAGTGATTGGCGTTTTTCACAGCCCATCACTAATCCTGCCATGGCCTCGAGGAGCTCTGCCTGTGTTTGCTTTGTGCATCACCAGCTGAGAGTCACTCAGACTTCCAAAATGGGAAGGAATGGGGTATTGCCTTAAGTCACGTGAATCACATCCTATGCAAACAGCTGATATAGGTGAGGTGAAGAGTGGTGCAATATTTTTCCCAAAAATAGGGCTCACTGCAAGATTTCCTTTAGAAATCCTTCAGTTCAAGCCTAGGAGGCATTGAAATTGCCTGCACTGTGAATTTCTTTCCTGCAAGCCTTGGAGTGGCACTTGCCACTTGGTGGACAGGCCACCAAGCCCTGCTGGGGATTGCTGCTGCTCAGAGGAGCCCCAGGAAAATAAACACCTGCTCCTGAAGGACTCACATCCCACAAAGGCCTGCTCAGGATACAGTAAAGGGCACCAGGGCCACCTGCTGAGCAGTGAGGATGTGATGAAGTACTGAAGAACTGAAGTTCTGTGCCTTCAGATGCCACCAACCCCACCAGCATCCCTTGGGAAACTGTAGAACAGTGTGTGTGCACATGGAACTGAAATTAAATGAGGGTAGGGAGTTTTATTTTAGTATTTATTTAATTCTTTATTTACTTTTTTTAATATAGGTAAAACTGGGTGCTGGTTTCACAGGCTGTAATTCCTTATGCTAACTTCTCTCAATGCAAAGCACTTGGCCCTCTGGCCTGAAGTGTCTTTTGACATACAACTTGTATAAAGCCATAAAAAACCCTGATGTAGCAGCTTAATTTTATAACATTCACACATCTGTTTCCAGTGATGGCTTTGAAGCCCAATAAAATGGCTTAGTTAGAAAAGAAAAGAGGGAAAAAAACCTCCACCATGTTTGTAGAAATATGACTAATGCCCAGACCTGCCTGTACTTGTTAAAATGTGCTAGAATGACAATGTTAACAGCTTGGCCCAACATCAGAAAATCACTGCTTCATCTGATGCTATTAGCTGAGTTGTTCAGTAAAGGCGGAGCTGGAAAAACAGTGATGCTTCCCTGGGCCTCAGGGTGGAGTGGCAGAGATCTCCCACTGGTGACAGAGATGTGGCAGGAGCCTGACCCTGCACAGGCTGCCCATGCTGCTGCCCCCTGCTCTGAGTGGCCTGC
This sequence comes from Melospiza melodia melodia, assembly GCF_035770615.1. Lineage (NCBI taxonomy): Eukaryota > Metazoa > Chordata > Aves > Passeriformes > Passerellidae > Melospiza > Melospiza melodia. The sequence goes on along the minus strand of NC_086199.1, from coordinate 51,450,109 downwards.
AAGGCTTCCTGCCCCACTGAGTCAGGAATTTGGGAGATGTGCACATGAGGGGCCCTTCCTGGATGGCACCCCAAAAAGAGCCAAAATGACAAAAACTTTATATTTTGCTGTGAGGCCATCATGGGGCTGCACGAGCTATGCCCAGTGTGAGTTGCCAGCTGCTGCAAATGAGCTGCATGCCTGATAATCTTCAAATCTTTCAATCTTATAATGCCTGATAATCTTTCATTCTTTCCAATGCCCCACTTCCCTGAGGGTGGGATTGTTTTCGTAAGTCCCCATAAGATTCTGTGGTTTAACCTGGACAGTTTTATTTCTGCAGCATTGACACCAACAGTGGGATCTGTCTCTTTGGTGTTTATCTTTGCACACCTTTGGGAGCTGAAGGAATTGATATTTGGATTTGTGTCTCACAGTTGTGCTCTGCCTTCAGGTGACAGGCTCTGCCATGCTGTCTTCCAGTGAGACACAACTCCCAGTGCCTGGCTGAGAGAAGGGACATCCACTGGGCTGTGCTCATGGTAAATCCTGCCCACCCAAGTGTCATCTCCTGAGCAAAAAGTGGCACAGCAGAGGGGATCTGTGGTAAAACCAGAGGTGCTCTGCACTGCAGTTTCACCTGCCCTGGAAATAGCTCTAGGAATAAAGGACACTGCTTCAAACAGCCCTTGCTGCAGGCATGTAATTCATTATGCTCTTCATGCAAGGACACATTGAAACTGAGTTCAAAGAGAAAGCAAAACCCTTCTGCACGAAGCAGAGATCAGATTATTTGGTAAGCACAAAAACCTTTTGAGTAATAACATTTCTGTGGAGAGTGAGATGGTTTCTGTATGCTTGGCAGTCCTGGTTTCCCTTGAACTGTGTAATTCAACTGAGGTGCCTCACTCAGCTGTTAAACCATCTCATGCACAGCTGTATTCCCAGGCTGGCAAAGCCACTGAAGCATGTCTTGCAGAGCCAGTGTCTGTGGCACTTGGCCTTGATCTTGGAGGGGTACAAGGGCAGTCTGGCTCAAATTGGGGTCAGTCTCCTGCAGTGACCTGCCTTCACCAGCAGCTGGGAGTAAAACTGGCGCTTTAAATTTCTTTCTATTCATAGAGGTCTCCAGGAGAGGCAGAGCCTCTGTCATTTTATGTGCACAGGGTATCACACAGGCCAGGTGGCAGAGGACTCAGATTGCTGTACTGGCAGTGAAGAAACACAAAGAGAAAAGCAACTGACCTGAAATAGAATCAGGAGAAGTCAAGATGTTATGGTAACTGGTACAGTTTTCCCTCTTTTCAGCAGAGCTGAATGTTTCATTGATTTAGCAACTGAAAGTGACAGGGAGGGTGCTGATGGTGCAGAGGAGAGTTTTGCAAGAGGATGGAAAAGACAATGTATTGCATTTACTTATATTGGTATCTTCCTAAAAATATATATAGACTGGGATACCAGATACAAGCTGTTCCCAAGTACCAAACTGAGTTTCTGAGCCAGATGACAGCAAGAAAGGGGAGTACAAACAGGCTTTTTTGTACTTTTTGTTTAGGTGAATCAAATCATTCCAATCTTGGGGATTGGAATGGATGGATGAATTTCTACTTTATGTATTCAGACTGTGCACCAGAGAAGACTGAGAAGTCCAAAAATCTTAAAAAAAATTGTACCAAATCCTTTTTGTCCAGAGTCCTGCTTGATATTCTCTTAATTAGGCAGGGAGGAGTAAGTCCCTCTCCAAAGGAGACCCAGCAGGGGCTGCTGTGCACAGTTATCCATGATGAATGCTGCAGCTCTTCTTCCTGAGCACAGATCTGAGAGGAGAAGGGAGACAAACGTCCAGGTTTACAGCAGATCAAAGGGAGGTCAGTGGGTGGCAGGAGTGTGGGAGGGGGGAAGAAAGGTGAGAATTTTGGAATCTCTTAAAAACCAGTGACTGCCTCTGCCTACCAGTCACAAGCATCTCTAAATTAGTAGTTCTTTTCTCTTCTGCTAATTACTAGTGGCTACAGTGGAAGTGCATATTCTGTCAGCCTGAATTTATATAGCTGAGAAGGTAGACTGTGCCTTTTAGGTATTCTTTTTAGGGTAAACTCTTCCTATTGGACATGCTTTATTGTCTTGGGACCCAATGACTTTGATATTGTGGCAAATTTCCTGTGTCCCTGCTGAGATCACAAGTGTGACCAGAAAAGCCTATTGCTTTCCAGGATATCCCAGCACTGAGGGCACGCTGAACAGATGGGTCATGACTTGTTTGTACAATTTATATGTCCTATATATCTCTATGCCTCTTATTTATCTTTATATATATTTATTAATTCAAAGACCATTTACAACGATTCCCTTTATTTAAGCCTCCTCTGGATTCTATCTGCTTGTTTGTGCCTCCAGGAAAATTGATCTGTGTGGGGTGGTGAGCACAGCTGCAATAAAGGAGAAAGAAATAAAGCAGACAGTGAAATACGACGTGTTCTCTCCAGAAGGGAAGGAGAAGCCTCAAGCCAAAGTCCAAAGGTTACACATGGTGGTAATGCTCCAGTCTAACCTGGTTATACCTGCTGCTTGCAGGTAAATGGATTGAGCCATTCTGAAATGAGCACAGCAGGGCCTGATGAGCCTCAGTGCCACCCCGTGCCCCCCCTGACACAGAGCACACAGCACAGTCCTTGGGGCACAGCTGCTCATCCTGTCCTTGGGCATCCCCAAATATCTGCGCTTCTTCAGTGGAAGGGCTGAGGAGAAAATGTGGAGCCTTCTGGGCTCCTCAGATGTTCAGATCACAAGCTGGTGTGTGACGCTGTTCACAGGGGTCTGAGGATGAGGGAAGAGATGAGGATCTGACTCCATGTTTCAGAAGGCTGATTTATTATTTTATTATATATATTATATTAAAACTATACTAAAAGAATAGAAGAAATGATTTCATTAGAAGGCTAGCTAAGAATAGAAAAGGAATGATAACAAAGGCTCTGTCTCGGACAGAGAGCCCGAGCCAGCTGACTGTGATTGGCCATTAATTACAAACAACCCCATGAGACCAATCCCAGGTGCACCTGTTGCATTCCACAGCAGCAGATAATCAATGTTTACATTCTGTTCCTGAGGCCTCTCATCTTCTCAGCAGGAAAAATCCTAAGGAAAGGATTTTTCATAAAATATGTCTGTGGTACTGGTACTTCATAAAAACACAAACCTTGACTTGGTTATCACATGGAGAGACAGATCCAGGTGTTACAGAGATTGATACAATCTTGAAATGGAAGGATGGAAGAATGGATGTTTCTTTTAAAGACATTTTGGCTTGTTTCTTGGTCTGACTTTCAAGCTTTTTCATTCACTTGCTGGCAGAGAAGTTTCTACTCCTTCGGCTCTTGCCAAGGCCTCTCTATGCTTAGTATTTCCTATACTATATTTTCTTACATATTTCCCATATTTTCCCTGGTGTGGGGCTGTGCACTCTCTCAACACCAGGGCTGTTTCCTAGTTTTCAGCAGAGCTGAGCAGCACATGCTCAGAGTCCAGAGTTCCAGCTTCTCCTTGGGTACTTTTCTAATGGCTGAACAGCACCTTTGTGTTTCACCTTTGAACAAAAAAAGCTTAAATATTATACAGAATTCCTCTATTTCTATTTGTTAAAGAAGCTGGGCACATCCACCCCCGCCCAGACCTCTCTTATCTGTACATCTGTCTACTGCTGCATCCACAGCTTTCCCATGCACAGACACACCCACCAAAGCCCAATTTGTGCAGAGAGTTGTGGTGTTGACAGTGGTCACTTGCAAGGATCCACCTGCCCACACCCAGAGAGCTCTGCACCTGTTCTCTCAGCATTTCAGGTGTTCTCTGATGTTCTTCTCCCCTTGCACCACTCAGTGGTTGCCTAACAGCTCCTTGGCCATACACATGTTAATTCATAACAATGAGCACCCTTGTACTCTTTCCTCTGGGTTCATTCCTCTTTCTCAGATACATTTCCAGCTGACCAATACTGACTTTGGCTCTGCCTTTTCATGCCTCTGACCAGAAGTGGTGGAAAACACTTCTCTGCAGCTCCCTGGAACAGCCTTTACCCTATCTCCTGCTTCATCAGCTTCATCTTCAGAGCATGGCTAATCCCTATGGCTAATTCTTCCTTCCCATTACTGCTCCAGTACCTTTAAGCCAATTTCCTCCATTGTGCTTGCACTTATTCCCTGGATGCTGCAGGTTGCAGGGGTAGAGGGCTCTCCCTCCACCTCCTCCCCAGCTGAGAAACCACACTGGCCCAGAGCAGGACACATGGGGAGCCTTCCTGGCCACCTGTGTGGCTCCTCCTGAGCCCTTAGCCTTGCTCTCTTGGAGTTCCTGTCACCTTTGGACCATTTCCAGCACTGATGTTCTTCATGGGAAGTTGTTTTGTTTGCAGGGGATAAAAGAAATGCTGAGCTGATGGCACAGCTCTGTCTGAGTGCTCTGCAAGCACTGCAGTGCAGAGGAACTGTGGAGCCTGGTGCTCAAGGAACAGCCTTGCAGAGAAGGGCCCAGCTGCAGAGGAAGATTCTGCAAGAATGAGGTGGGGCTGTCTAAGGTCTCAAGACACCCCTCTCATGTAATTCCTGCTCACAGGACACTGTGTCCTTTGTCATCTGGGAAATGTGTGAAAGCAGGCCAGGAAAACAAGGGTTTGGAGGAAGTTTGGTGATCATTCCTGCCCCACCATTTCCCCCCTTACCCAGAGCCTGTGCCTGGGAGTCTGGGGCACCTCCCAGGTGTTGCTCAGCACCTCCTCCCTCCAGCAGGAGATCACTGCAGGAGATAGGCAGAGTGAGCCCTGCTGAGACTGCTGCTCTGTCTCCCAGCTTACTGCTGGGAGAAGTTTCCACCCACCGTGGTGTTCTGGCAATAAACCCTTTTGATATTAATAAAAAATATCGTGTAATCATAGTAAAACCAATACAGATATTTCACAAAGAAGCCATCAGGTTCTCTGTGCTGTGGAATGCTGTGATGTGTGTGCAGTGTCTGAGTTTTTAGTGTGGGTTCATGTTAGACCTAATGGAAGGGCCAAACAATAAGAAGATCATATTCCTCTCCTCATCTCCTCCAGTCAACATAAAGCTGTGTCAAAAAGGAAGTGGTTATAACCTGGATGCTGTTCTTGTCCATTTTGCCAAGTAGGAACATTTGCACACTAGAAAGTCCAACATCACAGGTGAAAGGATTAGAAAAGACAAGTATCCTGGAAAAAAAAATTACATCTCTGATAACCCTGCAGAGAATATATGATTCAAGCTGAAAGGAATTTTTAGAAGCCGAGAAAAAAACCCACCTTATTCTTTGGTCTCTGCCAACAGAAAAAAAATGGAGAAGTACCTTTAAATGTGGCTAATAAATTTAGTGCTTGGGGCAGGAAAAAGAATCAGTTTGCAGTTTGTCAGGCCCCTGCACAGTCAGCTGCTCATGCAGCTCAGAGCTCTGGTTTGAAGCTGCTGCCAGAGCCTGTCTGCTCTGCACTGAGGGGCACTGCAAGGCAAGGACTAATCCTCTCACTGACCTGTACAAGTAAGAGCAATCAAAAGTGACTCACATATCAATCACAGCTCCTGCACCTTTTTCTTTGATGGCCCCAACCACTATCCATAGTGGGACACTGCCTTTAACAGAGCTGGGAGAGAGCCATGATGCCAAACCAGTGTCTGTGGACACCTTTTAAAGCTGATAAAGAGGTTTAAAGGCAGATTTATGAAAAAAAACATTTGTTTTTTGGCTTACTGCTTCCATTTGATAACATCAAAGTTACACTTTTATGCTCAGCTCTAGGATAGTGAGGGGGATGGAAAACAGTATTTTTGAAATTCATCAACCTAAACCTGTAATGGGCTCTGTGCATGCACCCAAATCCACACATCTGTGGGAAGAAGGTGGCTTGAGAAATCCCCAGTGATGGGTAAATTGGGAGTACCCACTTTCACTCGTGTCTTTGTTTCAGATACTCTTCTGGCCATTGCTCATTTTGCTCTTTCTCTCTCCCCACAATGGAGATGACAGCTGTTTGTCTGTCAGGGAGGCTACAGGGTACCTTGCAGAGCTTTTTGGGCTTTATTGAATCTCTCCAGTGAAGCACACACAAATGGAGTCTCCAGCACCCCTTTCCCTTAAGCTTAAAGAGGACATGTCCCAAATTAGAAAAGGCTGATAATAAAAAGTAACACAGGAGGGGAGGGGAACCCAAACCAAAAAGCAGCAAATTATTTTTACCTAGGTGGATGTTTATCTGTTTTATTGTAGCTTTTATTTTACTCTGGTTCTCCTGCCTTCTTCTGATGGACAGTGGTAGTCTCTAAATTATCCTTTTCCTCCTATTTTGTGCTGTCTTCAGCTTTGCATTTTCTTTGAAAAGCAATGCCCTGCTATTCATTTTCTCACAGTCACTTGCACTCTGGTTTTGTATAATTTTCCTTTTCCTGCCTTTCCCACCTTCCAGTGTCCCCAGCGGAGCTCCAGCTCTGAGGGAACCTCAGAAATCACAGGACAATAATTCACAGCCATTAACCAGTTCAGTGCCACACCTCCCTACAAGGCAGGGAATTATTTATGAGCATTTTGGAGCTGCCTCTGCTCGGGGTAACAGATTGTTCAGCTGCTCCTGCTCAAGGGGCCCCCCACAACAATAGTAAGGCTGCAAAAGGTCAGGGCTGGGATGAACAGCCAGAGCTGGGAGTGGGGACTGCAGACATCTGCTAACACATTGCTGAGCTCTGAGCCCTCCTTTTAGGGTCTGTCAGCATGAAATGCCTCCTGGATCTGCGGGGTCAAACAGGCTGGATGTTCAAGAAAAACTAAAACCCACAGGAAAGTCCACGGAGCACACATGGATTCTGTGCTCCATAAAAAGGCACAGGGTGACTGGCCTGGCCTCCTTGTTCCCTGCCCAAGCAAACCAGCCCAGCCCCACGCTCTGCCAGGGAGGGGCCATGGCTCCCACTGACACCAGCCCTTCAGTAAACTGATGGGGACACTGCTGGGGACACCCAGCCCGAAATGCGCGTGGCATCTTCCCAAAGGTGCAAGATTTATGGGCTCAAGCTAAATTAATTAAGAAGCAGAACCTTAATTAAGAAGCAGGTTGCTTCTGAAACAGCCAGCACACTTCAAAGGGCTGAAGCCATACACGTAATGGGAACAAAGAAGAGAAAACAGGGTCAAAACAGACCATATCTGAGCCTTGTTCTCACCCCATTCATCTTGCACACAGGGGGTGCTCTGCTGACATTTTAAAAAGAGCAGTGGAACATCTGCCACCCAAAGGAGAATTGGAGAGTGTGGGAGGGGCATATGTTCATTCAAAAAATAAATTCTGCTCCCCCATGGAAGCAGAAGATGAGCCAGATGTACTTTTTTTCCCTCTACTAAGTCCTGGTCTTTTCCCCATTGATTTCATTTATCCAGGATATCCCTTTTATTTTTTTTTTCCCTAGCTAGGTGGTTTCAGTTTGTGAATGCCAGAGGCAAATTGATCCTGTTCCACCCTCCCACCATACCAGGTACAGCTGTCAGCTGAGGGGCAGGTGGTTTAAGAAAAACAAGAAGTGAGTCTTTTGAAAACATGGCACAGTTTTAGGACCTCAGTTCCCCCAGAGCTCAGTGTCCTGGAATAAACAACCTCAGCTGACTCCCATGTTCATCACTCAGTTAATGATGTCTTTGTACCATTTATTCTGTCACATTTTGAACAGGTCATTCCTGCTTCTGCAATTCAGAGATGGGTGGCTTTTCCTATTGTCATGGTGTGGTTTAAAGGGTGTTTCACAAAAATCCACCACCTTTTTTTTAGGAAGACACACAGGCAAGGATTAGGATGATGGAACACCAGATGTGTTCTTCCAGATGTGCCAGCCTCGAATGCCAGCCCTCCAGGCCTCTGCAGATCCTGCTGGAGCTCCCTCACTCCTTGAGGAAGGTGCACAGGCATCTCTGCAAGCCTGGCCTTGTGCTATTTTGGAAAAAGGTTCTGAAAGCTACACCCAACATTAAGAAGAGACTGAGGTAAGAGATTACGACAAATGCACAAAACACTTTCATTTTCTTTATTTTCAATTGATACTGTATGAATACAAAGTTTCTAGAAAGCTACAAAAATTCTACCACTTTATCAAGAAGGCATCAAAATGTGTCACTTTGCAAAGACATGAAAACACCTGCAGTAACCGACACAAAAATAGCATTTTTAGAGTGATGAAATAATTGCACTTAACTGTCATGGATATTAAAGTTATCACACATATGTACCGCGAAAGCTAGAATACATTTTTTTTTTTTTACAAAGCACTTTATAAAAAAATTCTCTGCACACAAAACCTATAATTTTCATATTACTATCATACTAAAGATAAATTCACTTTAAAGCCAACACTTAAAACATTTTAAACAAAAAAAAAAGGTACCAGTACCTACACACAGACAATAACAAATACAAGAATACTGTACTGCCAAGAGGTTTGACTGAAACTCCTTTTGAAAGCTTCTGCAAATATGTTAAGAAAACATTGGAGAACATTCAGTTTTTTCCAAGAGCCTTCCCTCACTGTCTAACCTAGAGGTACTTTATCATCAAAAGGCAAGTTCTACATCAAAAGTTACCAGCAGCAGTACAATATTAAAGTAACCACTGACCATATATGAATATGCTTAAGTCACAAACCCATTTTATACACATTACACAAATAAACATAAAGTGAGAATTCCATTAAGTCATTTACAAATGTGAACAAATGCACATGGCAAAAAAACCCCAAAACAAAACAAAAACCCAACCTGTTTTACATAAAATGTACTGAAGAATTAAAGGCTATTCAGGTTTTCAATGTTATAAAATTCTTTTGTCTTTTTTTTTTTCAGGCACATATTGTATTTTTTGTCTGCAGTCATGAGCCTGAATCAGAGGCCCATAAAAAAAAACAAAACAAAAACAAAAACACATATTCTGTAAGGAGGTAACAGGGATCCATCTCCTTTTAGTCAACTGAGTGCATTTAAGATTTAATTCATACACTAAAACTAATTACATGACCTCAGCAAGAATGACCTGAAAAGTTAAAAGATGAAGATGTCCAGAGTGTTTCTTGTACTTTGACTTATCCAGCCTCAATCTTTCTTGGGGGGGGGGGGGGGGGGGGGGGGCTAAACATCTGGTTATGAAAGATAAGAGGGGAAAGGAGATCATCCTGAGCAAAGGACCAAGCCGGGCTCCGCTCCTCACGCCCGCCTGTGCCCGGGCACACGTATCCTCACGGGAAAGGAAAGGGGGGACAGCCCCAGGGCTCTCAGTGGGACTGACTGAGGCCTCCAGGAAACCCCCAGGGCTGCTGCTTCGGGCTGCAGGCATGCCCCGGGACTCGCAGTGGGAAAATAAATAGCTATGGGTTAGCACATCAAACGTCCTATCTGCCTTGGACTGGCCGGTTCCTTACATTCAACAGTAATGTACACCCTTCATTAGGCCCAGGAGCCCATCCCGTGGGGGCCCCGTGGGACAAGCCACTGCCACGCTGAGCTGCAGCTGTGGTGGAGAGGGAAAGAGAGAAACGGGCATTGGATTTGCGATTCCTTCAAAATAGTGGTGCAGTACCTAAACAAAATCAGTTTGGAATTCAAGTAAGTAAAACTACATTTGTTAGTAGCAATTTTTAACAGCCCCTAATGGTACCATTATGCTTGTTTGAGTGAGACAGAGGAGTAGCTTGTCACAAACATTGACTAGTAGAGCCAAAATGTTTGGCAATGACTGAAAAAGTATGTTCTGCTTGTCTCTGTTCTTTGCCCCACCTCAGCCTCATTGAGTTCAACAGGATTATTTGTCTTATAGAGGTAAGTGAGATTTAGACCTTGAAGGAATAACAAAAATAATATTTTAGAGAAAGGGAATTTGAATTATCACAATATTTACCACACAGTGTCACAATATTTCTCTATATAAAAAGTTAATCTTAGTTTTCATCAAATACTTTAAAAATCAAGTTAACAATGTATTCACAACTATATAATCCCTCTGACAGCTTTTGGTTTTGCTGATATTTGTTCTTTCTAAAATGTTGCTCCTCTTCCCATTGATTTCAGTTGTGGTGGAGATATGGCCCCCGTTCACAGAAGGTATCAAAAACAGACACATTATTAAGAGGAGCTAATTTTTCTTTTCCCCCCAAGACATCAACTGGGAGGAAAACAAAACAAAACAACCCTGTGTTTGAGTCGTGCTGGCCAGAGTTTCCCCAGCAGCACCTTCATGCACAATGCTCACCCTCAACATTCCAATGCTTGAACCCACACCATCGCATTCACCCTCGCTTGCTCAGCTCTCCCGCTCCTCTTGTTCTGTGCATCTGACCTCCAGCATGCACAACTTTGTAAACAAAATCTGCTGTCTGAGCAAAGCATCTCCACAGATACCAAAATATTGTTAGAGGAGGTCAACGAAGCCATGCTTGTCCACTGGAATTCTGTAGGATATGGATCTCTCATTATGCAGATGCGTGACTGGATGAAGAGAATATAAATGGGAATATTTTCATTTTTATATCACAGACGAATCAGTTGCTGGTTTGCAATGCTGTCAGAAATGGCAAACAGTAGATTTTTCTTCAGCAGGCTGATCATTAGCAAAATCCCTTTGCTATGAATGGTGCTCTTTTGTGAATGGAGGCCTGTAGATTGAACTTATTCCAATAAACCAAAGGCATTACGGTGATAACTAAATATTTTTGGTCTCTCTACAAATTGTCATTATTATGGCAGCACTTTTCTAAGCTGGAATTTCAAACCAAAGGCACTTTCATGCTAGAGTGCAGAAGAGTCACAATTAATTATTTGGTCATGAAATTTAAAAAGGCAGCATTCATTAATACAATTCACTTTTCACGGAGAACCAGGGATCTGTAACCTTTCCTTTTGGTATAGGCATCTCACTGCAATGGGACTGACTTGTACAGACAGCTGGTTCACACCAAGCAGTCAAAGAGCATTTTCTGCAGGGAAAAATACGGATATTTTAAAAATGGAACCAATTAAGAAAACAATGTATAAAATTTAATGTTAAGAGGCTAAAAGTTACTTCTAATATAATGCTAAGGCACTGCATATTGTAATGCTTTGGCAGCTCTCAATTAAAAGGTTCCTACAAAAAAGTAACAGTAACAAGATAAGTACTTCCAGCTTACAAAAGAGCTCACAGTTTACAGGCAGCCTGTTGGACTACACACCCCACACTCAACAGTTGAAGGATTAAGGCTTTTAAGAATTAACATATACAGGGTATGGATCATTTACAGAATTGTAAAGAAAAGACGATGGAAGTAGTTTCCCTAACGTTACATATGTGAACACCAATAAACATTGTGACTGTTTATACCCTATAGTTATGGCATATGTAGTGTGCCAGATCCTACTAAAAAAAAAAAAAACTGTACCTGGATTTGCAAATTGACTTACATACTTTATATGCCTTAAAGAGTTTGCTTGTTATTAAAAAAAAAATAAAAATCACCAAACCCACAATTCAAACCCTAAATAAAAGACAACTTTAGAAAAAAAACCAAAAAGTAGTTTTTGACTTGTAACACCAAGTGCTTAGAATAAAGGGCTACCGTTAGGCTGTTACAATGCAGTGCTTTTCCTGATGTGATTGTTAGTGTTAAAAATGAGCGTTAAAAGAGACCTTGCCATGGACACGTTCCTCTGTTCACTTCACAGAGTATCAACTGAAAGATCATCAGCCCTAATATCCACAAGCAGGTGACAGCTAGGCATCACAGCAACCATCCAAAGTGTGCACCTCATGCAGCCAGACCAGGCTGAGGGGTTGAAGCAGTCTCCCTTCCCCTGGGTGATGTTGAAGCCTCAGAGCTCCCCAGCCTTAGGGATGGTCCTGCTCTGACCTCACCTAGGCTCCAGTCTAGTCCAGACATTCCAGCAGTGGGCCATTCTAACAGAATGGACTATGCAGGAATATATAATTTAAAGAAAAGGAATAGAGTTGCTTGTTTGCTGGGCCTGGGAGTGAATCTGATGCTTAGACTGTGCATGAGAACTGTGCTGGTTACAGGAACAAATACCAAGGGGTAGGGAGGAGGGCCTGCTAAGCCTGACCTTTGAGTCAGGACTGCAGAAAACTCCCCCAAGAACCCTCTTTGCTGATAACTCATCACTGCTCCCTAAGGTGGCTTGTGCTTGGCCAGGCAGCCCTCAGCCTTTCAGACAGATGTTCTGCCTGAGAAGCCTCTGCTGGCCCAGCACCTGCCCAAACAACTCCGGCTTGGGCAGCGAGGGGCAGCAGGAGGAGAGGAGCTGAGCAACACGCCCTGTCCTGAGCGGGAGGGCTGAGGCTGCTGCTCTCACCTGTGCACACCCCAGACAAACTCAGGCCTTACAGCGTTAAATATCTCCAGCTGTGCTTCACTGCCTGGAGTCTTCCCTGAATTTGTCAGAAGGATGAACGCTACCACCTGGGTGAACGCATTCCAAGAGGACAGCAGACCCCACGTGGTAGATGCATGCTTGTTTCAGATAAGGTCTTTGCCAGACCTGGAGACACAACTGGGAGAGGTGTAAGAGCACCATGATTAAGAGGAAAAGGAGGAAAAAAATTAAATTCTCCACTTTCCAACCTTCTTTGCCTGATGCTGGTTGTGATTCTCTAGCGTCTCACAGATATTAAAGCTGCTGATCCTTTCAGAGGTGTACACACTCTTCTTTCAAACACATCAGTGTTTTGCTCTCTGTTTTGAGTGACTCGATGCTGTTGCAATGTCAGCTGTTTCCATTCATCTCTTGATTTCAGAGTTGCAAGTTTTTTGCTCAACTTATTAGAAAACATAGTTGTCCATATAAAATATAACCACACACACAAGACTACATATAATGCAAGTCTAAATCTTCAGTATTTACCTACTTATTGCAAAATGAGCCATCTTTTTCATTAAATAATCAAATTTTCATATTAGTACAATACAACTTTATACTCTTTTAAAATACACTAGATATGTTAAGGGTAAGGGGTGATGTTTTCTTTCTCTGCAATACCTGTTTGAAAGTTTAATGGATTAGAAGATTAGTTTTAGCGTTGAGAAAAAAATACAAAATTTGCCTAATTTTAGGACCTGTCTGTTTCTATCAGGCATTTCTTAAGGCTATATTTTTCATTTGGTTTCAAACAGAAAAATGTTTCATTTTAAAAAATAATTTAGTGAATTACATTCGTCCATATCTTCCACCCTAATTAGTTACAAAGATAATTCTATAAAGATTATTAACTTTGTGTACTCATTTACAGTTATAGCTAAAGATTTGTTTCAATTTCACTTGCATTGTAAAACAAGTATTTCATGTTGGAAAAAAACCCAAAATAAATTCTTATAAATGCTGTCAGTTTTTCCCCATGGCAAATGCTCTGTCATACATTTTTCTATCAAAATTAAAAATAGGCCTCCACAGACAGAGGCATTAGGTTCTTAAATACAGTCTTCCCAAAGAACTGTGGTTTACAAATTTGAAGAACACTTAGTTTTAGAAATAATTTTTACAACTGTACCAGAATTTCACAGCTACAATTATATATGAACACATTAAAAATGACTTCACTAAAACAGGATTTAGAAAAATGTGGGTGAAAGTTGGGCCAGAGGCACTGCCACTTAGTGTTGAGGTTTACAGTCTGTGTTTTGATAAAGAAGTGAAATGAAGTGTATATATAAATAACTGCTCAGTCCTTTACAAGCCTGTAGATGTGATGCTGTGCTCCATGTTCGCTGTTCGACACCTCGAATACACAAGCCATGCAGAGCAGGGTTTCTTGTGTATCCCTGTTTGTTACCACCTGTGTGGGGAAAGGAGAGGCAGACAGAACATCACACACCTGAAAACTGCAGGGCTGTATTGTATTTGCAGGGTGCCCCGTGGCAGGCAGGAATGATGAATCTGATCCCATGTTCTCAGAAGGCTAATTTCTTATTTTATGATACTATATTATGTTAAATAATACTACACTATACTAAAGAATACAGAAAGGATACTTACAGAAGGCTAAAAAGATAATAATGAAAACTCCTGACTCTTTCCAGAGTCCCGACACAGCTTGGCATTGATTGGCCAAAGAGTCAAAACAACTCATGTGAAACCAATGAAACAATCTCCAAACACATTCCATATAAGCAAAACACAGGAGAAGCAAATGAGATAAGAATTGTTTTCATTTCTCTGAGGCTCCTCAGCTTCCCAGGAGAAAAATCCTGGGCAAAGGGATTTTTTAAGAAAACATGAGTGCCACAGGTCTGAAGCAAGGAGTGACCCGTGTCACCTCGGTCCTGCCCAAATCCCCTGGCGGCAGCAGCACGTGGCTCTGAGAGCTTGGCTGGGGTGACACCACAGAGCCACAGGGAAAGCAAGCTGGGGCACTGGGTGAAACTGGCTCAAAGGCCACCACGTGGCCCATCCTCTGTGCTTTAGGTCACCTGTCGGGCGTTTGCTGCCTGTTTTCCCTGCCCAAGAACTAATTAATGCCACTAACCCCTGCAGCACTGTAACCCAGCCCCGTACAGACACATCGGATGAACGCAGAGGTTCAAAGTTACTGCCTCGGGCTCTCTGCAAACCCCAGACTCGACTGGAAAAAACAGAAGTAAGCTGAAATTTGTGGAGAATAACAAAGATGTTTGTTCACACTCACAGCCAGCTGAGCCTTTTCATCCTGAGCGTCTTTAGCGCCCAGTTCCAGGAGAATTATTCTGAAGTCAGTGGGATGGTTGCTTTGGTAAGCAGCAATGACTAAGGGATTTGGAAACTGGTTCCCAACACTACCAGCTGAGCAAGCCATACAAAGCCTGAGAGTATCTTAGAAGTGGAAAAATAAAACAGGTAGTCCATACCAATAAAATTGTGAAGTTTTCCAAGACGCTGTTCATCATGTATTTCTCTGGTAAATGCTTCAGCTTGTGTATGAAGTTGATCATGTATTCACACATGGGAGAGCGGTTTATCCTGTACACAAACCGGCCATTCTCAAACCTTGCATATTCAGTCTAAAAAACAGAAAAACCATTTAGAATGTGATCATTCAGAGACAGGAAAAACGTGATGGTAAATCTGTTTTTCTTTTTTTTTTTTCTTTTTTGTGTAGACAGGAAAAAGACAAGAGGCTCTGACACACTCACATGCCTTACCTGTGCTATGCCTTGCTAAAAATGCAAGGCATCTTAATTATCAATAATTATAATATCACTACTTGTTCTCTAAACTGCAAAACAGCAAACTGAATAGATGAGGATTATAAAGTCCCAAACTGACTAGAAATTAATTAAGAACTGAGATAATTCCAGATTTTACAGGAATTTTGAGGCACCTGTCTGCAAAGGGAACAGCAAAATTAAGCAAATATATTTGCACTTAAGTGTGCACATATGTCCTGGGTTTCTCTGCACAGGTTTTGTTTGTCATCTCTTTTGGAGCAGCAAGAGGTTTTATTGTTTAATATTGTTTAGGTTTTATTGTTTAATAAACAGGTTTCTCCCACTTTTCTCCAAGGAGGTATTTTTCCCGCACCAGTTGGGAGGAGGGGCCAAATGAATCTGCTTTCCTAGAGGAGCCCCTTTGGGGGTTCTCTCCCAAATTTTCCCTGAACCAGGACAACATACAAACATAGATATATTATTGCATGACTTAATAGGCAATTTACGAACTAGAGAAAGATGTAGGACTACAGCTGGAAGAAAAGCAGACAGACTTAGACTGCTGAGGGAGGGTAAGACTGTGACTCTCAGACTTGTGCTGTCCAGCTACCAATCGCTCACATGGTGGTTTCTGAGGATTTTTGGCTTTCTCTAAGCTTGGAACAATAGAAATTATTAAAACCTTTTTTGTTATGGTCAGAAAACATATTTAGTTTAAGAAGGACATAAACAGTGACCAGGACAGAAGGACATAAACAGTGACCAGGACACCTGTAAAAGCTCAACCTTCAGCTCTAGGCTAAAATTCCCCCCCCAAACTGTTTTGTACATGACAGATGTGGGTCTGGGGCTTAGCCCTGAGCTGCAACATCACTGTGCACCAAACCAACCACAGACTGAACACATCCCACAGATCTGTGCATGGGAAAGGCAAGAAATGACTAAAGGCACACATCCCATCTCGACACCCACCTCTACTTTTTCTACTACTTGCTTTCCAAAGGAGCAGACTTTGGTGGAGCAGGTGATTGTCATGTTTTCCGAGCTCTCGTACTGACTGGTGACTCCGTAAAACGCCCCTGTATCATCTTGGATGTTGCAGTTTAAGTCAGCCTGTGGGGAAAAAGGTGAAAATTTGATTTTTTATTTGACAATGTGAATAGCATAAGCTGTCACTAGCTCACCATTCTTCTCAGAAATAACAGGGGGAGCTCAATGGTGATGACAGTGACAGTGGAAAAAGTCTGTCAGGGAAGTAGCTGCCTAACTGTTGCAGTAAAAAACTTAGGAAATCAACAATTTATTCAAATTTTAGACAATAAAAGATGTCCCAGTATTTCTGTGAGCTACAGGTGACATTCTGGCAGATGGCTGATGAAATCCCTGGAGCAGAGGAATGATCACCTGAGAGGAGCCTGGCTCCAGAGCCAGCCCCTCTGAAGTGAACCTGCCTTCTGATTCAAATTCAGCCCAGTCACCCCACTCCAGAGAGGCCACAGCTCACTTTCTCTTGTCTTAAAGCAATGAAATCCTCATGGCAGAGGAGACAGCTGGGCAATAGAGGGTGTGTCTCTGATAAGGCTCTGCCAGGCCATATGGCACTGGTTCAGCAGAGCACTGGGCTCCAGCGAGAGGCTGACACAAGCCCCAGGTTTTCTGTGTGCCATGCCCAGCAAACACTGCTGCAAGGCTCTGCTGGCTCCCAGCATTTCCCTGCAGCCTCAGAAACCATCCAGCTGCCTTTGATAGGCAGCATCAGAGACCAAGGCTCACAGGATCAAGTGAGGAGCAGCTCTACCTTGAATTATTCATTATCCAAGCCCTGTGCACAGCAGGATTAATTTGGCTACAAAGCAAGCACACAGGTCACCTGCTGAATCCAGCCTCCCTGGGCTGGAGCTGTTCTGCCACTCTGCTCTTTGACATCACAGACCCATTCCTGCTCATTTCAGAGCCCTCCACTTGAAAGCACACTGATATGGGTACAGGCAGACCCTAGGGGTGTGCACAGCTGGATTTGTTGATTCAGGCAATAGCTCCACTGACATCTTTGATGCCCAGGGAGAGAGTGGGCAGGGTTTTCCTTTTATGTGGAAACAGCTGATCAGCTACTGCAGCATGACAGCAAAGAATCACCTGAACTGGAAAGTTAGGCCAAGGTGAGCATTTCAGCAGGGAAATGCACTTCTGCAGCTGCTTCACTTGCAAGTCTAGCTCTGCTTGGTTCTATTCCTATTATAGAAATAATACTTGACAGGTACCTTCATGTTTACCCTCAGACTTTTTAAAAACCTTATTTACAGGTGTGCTTACCTGTGCCCCATCCCTGGAAGTGTTCAAGGCCAGAGGGAATGGGGCTTCGAGTAACCAGGTCTGGTGGAAGGTGTTGGATTTTGGTGACCTCTAAGGTTCCTTATGACCAAACCATTCCACAATTCAAGTGTGGAGTACTCACCACAGTTCAGGTCATTTGTAACTGCTACTCAATTTTTAACTTGGCAACAACTCATTAATCCTCCTTAGTGTCTGCAATCCTCATTTGTGGTGCGGCCTTGTGAGGCAATATTCTGATAACAGCACACACTGAGCTAATCTGTGGTACACAGAAGACACAGGGCTAGGATTACTTGGGGCTGGCTCTGTAAATTAACCAGTGGAGCAACCTCCTGAGGTTTACACACAAGTGGCCCCACAGTCAGGTATTTTGTACAGGAAGAAGAAATCCTATTGCTGTTCCACCTTGCTCCTTGCTCCTGCCTCGTGCCAGGCCAGCAGTTAATGTTTAATGTGCATCTAATGCACAGGGAGCTGAGAGGAACTTGTCACATTTACCATAGCAAATTAGCAATTTGCCATCACAGCTGGCCTGCAATCAAAGCATGGCAAACATCTCAACGTGGAGAAGTGCAGCAGCCACCGCTGCTCCGCCAGAATTCCTGAAGGAGAGGGACTGCTCCTGAAACAGTTGCACTGCTGCAATTATCATTATCATCACCATCATCATCATTATTGTTATTAATAATAATAATCATAGCAGTAGTAGTAGTAGAAGTAATCTCTTAGCATGCACTTATTCCTGCTGCTACCACAATTGCATTTTTACTAGCAATGCCTTTTCTTTCTTTTCAGATATGAGCAAAATATTTGAGAAATCATAACTAAACCACCCCTCACAGTTGTCAAAAACCAACTGCACAGACCTTGCATTTCGAGCTGCACTAGCAAATGTTTACAGTTAAAACAGGATAACATTTGATCTGCTACCTTCTTTTGATTTTGAAGCCTGCTGAAAAAAACACCGAATTGTTCTATTTACATGCTGACATTTAACCTGGGGAAGTAACACATGTGGCCATCTGTCACCCTGTTGTTCACTCCCACAGCTCCTCCAGCCCTTGCTGAGATCACTGGGAGTTCTGTGTACACAGCACATCCAGGCTGGGGCCTGATGTTGCAGTGAGGAACACTTGAAGCTCTCACTCAGTTTTCCTGATTTACCCTTATGCAATCACAACATGGTAGCCAAAGTCCCATGATGATGATCATTTAGATGAGAATTACCTTTATTTACTTGTTTGCTCTAGGATTTTTTTTTTTTCAGTCTAGCACACAGTAAAGGTGTTTTCAAGGAAGGAAAGAATTCTCTTTGTAAACAGTTTTCATATTAATCTAATTGCTGAGATTGCTGAGAGCTGAACACTCTTCAAAACAGTCTAATACCAGCATTAAAAAATCATAGGAGTTGGCAAGAAAATGCTTTTAAATGAAGGCTTCACCAAAACCTCTTTTAGTACTATAACAACTTTAAGGACTTAAGAATATTATTATGGCTTAAATAGCAAGGGATTTGTCTAAACATATACATCTGAAAGCTAAATTGTATTTTTAAAACTGATGAAATTAAAGTAAATTTTTTGCTGGTTTTTTTCCCTTCTCCAAAAGGTTATGAGTACCCATGTGGCTGTGAGAGTTGTAGATGTGAGAAAAAGGTGATGTGTCATAAATGAATGCCCTGGTATTCAGCTTTAGCTCCTAACTACAGCATTGATTCCAGGCCTCGTGTCTACATTTTAAAAGGGATGTTGGAAAATTGGAAAGTGTTCAGCAAAGAGCTACAAGAATGATTTCAGGTCTGGAAAACATCCTTTGTAGTGAATGACTAGTGAAACTCCATCTACTTACTTTTTCCAAGGGAAGTTTTTCCACAACCTTGTCATAGCCTACAAGTTGCTACATGGGGAAGAGCCTTCTCCTAGATTAAATCTTGCAGAAAAGAGCATTAAAAGGCAGAAAGCTAAGCTAAGCAAAAGCAAAATGAGAAACAAGGCAGGGGCTGATAACCCTGATGGCCATGGAATGCTGGAATGATTCTCAGATGAGGAGAAATCGCCTTGGGGTCTTTTTTCACCAGCTGAGGATCTGACAGGGATGCTCTGGTTTGAGTAGCTTGGTACTGTCCAAAGGCAAACATTACTTAGAGAGGTTCACTGCTTGAGCCACCTATGGCAGGTAGGGCTACATAAATATAATAACAAAATTGAAATACAGAAGTTTATCTTATTAGTCTTCTCCTTATAATTTCCTGTTTCAATGATCCTTGTGAAAAAGGTGACAACAGCCAAGCCTCTGGAGTGCTGTGAATTCAAATATATTGGTGTGAGTTCAAATACTATGGCATGTCAAACGTTATGGGATGATCACATTAATGAGCAGGAGTCCATTTACTCATTGAGTTTTAAAGATCAATACAGTTTAGGGAGGAAAAAGCCCAAAACCACAAATGGAATTTCTAATTTTTTTCCCCTTTCAAGAGTAAAACTCTAATTCAGATTTATTTCTGGGCAGTGAGTTTTATATGAATACACTTGGAGGTGGAAGAGGCACTCAGATTTCTGGCACCCTATCTCCAGTGCAAGAGCATGATTAATTCATTAATAAAGCACAGCTTGTCAATGGGTAGCACTGGAAATATTGCATATTAAGAGCACCAAGCGTTCAATACACTGAATGGAGAAGTCTCTGCCAGTGTGCTGGAGATTGCACCCAAAGAGAGATGGCTGCAACCAAAATAAAGAGTAAAAGTAAATTTAAAATAAATTAAAAAACCCATTCCTTTCCCCAGAGCTCTCAGGCTCTGTGCTACAGGCAGAGTGCTTGTGGAATAATAACTGGTTTGGCTAACACAAAAGCAACTCCAGCAAAAATTGCTGAGAAGAGCCTAACTCCATCCTGCTGAGTAGAAGGAAACCAGCACCTACTGGAAGCAGTGGGAGCTGAGGAGGGCCAGGGCAGTTTGCAGTGGCACTCAGCACTCACATGGGGCACATTAATAAGGGCACTAATTACAGCACCTAGGGCTGAGCAGCTGCTCCAAGCGGGCAGGTGGGTTACCCAGCACCCTCCTCCTCTCCAGAGCTCCACCAAAGAGCAGCCATTCCAAACTGTGAAGCAATTTTTTCCAGAGGGAGCATCTGGGCCGTTGGCACACTGCTGTACAGCTCAGGAATGGTGTCCAGGGCTGGGTTTGTGACGGACAAACCGAGCTCCTCTGATCCTGCCCCTTGTCCAGGGCTGCCCCAGGGCTGGGTTTGTGACGGACAAACCGAGCTGCTCTGACCCTGCCCCTTGTCCAGGGCTGCCCCAGGGCTGGGTTTGTGACGGACAAACCGAGCTGCTCTGACCCTGCCCCTTGTCTAGGGCTGCCCCAGGGCTGGGTTTGTGATGGACAAACCGAGCTGCTCTGACCCTGCCCCTTGTCCAGGGCTGCCCCAGGGCTGGGTTTGTGATGGACAAACAAACTGAGCTGCTCTGATCCTGCCCCTTCCGCTGCCACCCTGCTCGGGGTCCTCCTCCCTGTGCCAGGGCCGCTTTCTTCCATATCTTGTTTGTTTTGCATGCATTTGCATGCTGGCCTTGGAGCCATTCTTGTTACAGGCCCCAGTTGTGAGTGCAGATCATTTGGCAGTCATGCTGTGTGTGTGTGTGTGTGTGTGTGTGTGGAGGGAAGTTCCAGATTCTGGATTATGCAATATAAATTACAAGAAAGAAAGGAAAGAAAAGAAGAGAGAAAGAAAAGGAAAGAAAGAAAGCAAGAAAGCAAGCAAGAAAGAAAGGATGAGAGAAAGAAAGAGCAAAAAGAAAGAAAGAAAGAGCAAAAAGAAAGAAAGAAAGAAAGAAAGAAAGAAAGAAAGAAAGAAAGAAAGAAAGAAAGAAAGAAAGAAAGAAAGAGAAAAGAAAAGAAAAGAAAAGAAAAGAAAAGAAAAGAAAAGAAAAGAAAAGAAAAGAAAAGAAAAGAAAAGAAAAGAAAAGAAAAGAAAAGAAAAGAGAAAAAGAGCCCTGATTGTGTGTGTGAATGAAGGGCACAAAGAATCTCTGCACCTTTTAAGATGGCTGGAGGCACATGGGGATAAATTCAGAGGGGTGGGAGGAGACCACAGGCACAAGCCATTTCTGAACACTGATTACATGGGTAAATTGTTTGTTCCAGTGTATCACAAAGAGAAGGAGCATTATTTTTCATGGCACAGCTGTTTTGAATAAGAATAGGAATAAACTTAACTATCCTCCTCATGTTACTTACCACTAATTATGGCATATATTTACATCTATAAAACAGTGAAATTTTGGGAGACATAATTTAATGCCTCTTTATTGTGTAGATTCCTTTATTTCCATCCCACATTTGAATTTCAAAAATGTTTAGGACTTCAAAGCATCTTTAAAAGCTTGCCCTAATTATAATATGCATTACTTTCTAAAACTCCTAGTTTGCATTGCAGATTCCTGCAAATAGAGGCATTCATTTTAAACATCAATTAATATCATCCACGCATCTTCAGATGAGTTTGGGTCTTGGTTTCAGAGTTGCAGTGAGCTCCGGCTAAGCTTTCCTCAGTTAGAAGAATAGTTCAAGCTACTGCAAACACAAAATTAAGTCAGTGGATGAGATCCACAGAAAGCCTGACAGGCCAACATTAATTTATATCAGTTGTTTTTTTCCTATGTCACCAATGAGAGAACAACCATTCTCCTTTCAGACACATTTGCTTCCCAAGCCTGTCCCTGTAGCTGCAGAAATCAGAGTTCAGGCTGGCACAGAGCATTTGGCAGAGTGAGAGACACAAAATCCCAGCACTTTATTGCAAGGTGTGCTTACACCAGCACTGAGGATCCCTGTGGAGGCAGGACGCACTGCACAATGCTGCAGGTTACATGGAAAAGTCATGCAAAATTTGCCTCAAAATTTGCACTTGGGGTTGAGGCAAAACCTGAGAGAGAAATAACAAAGTTACAGCAGCACAATTTAGTCTAGGAGGCCTAAGTGTATTGCTTACAATTAGAGAATTTAGGGATAGTAGTGAGCAATCAGTGGGGCTAGCACTAATATGAACATGGATAGAACCAATAAAAGAAACTAGCACAGGCACCCTGTGCTGACTGAGCTTTTAGACAGGCTGACTGGAACTTCAAAGAGCAGAAAACTCTGGGGCTATTCCCAAGTCACAAAAGCAGTTTAAATACAAACTGACCACCAGGAACATTGACCACACTCAGATTAAGGTTAGATGGCACAAATCATTCCTGGTTGTTTTGCACAGATTGGGCTTAGTCCCCTAAGGTGAGAGAAGCAGGATTGTGCAATTAACCTGCACCCAGGGAAGGGTTTCCTCCACAGATACTCTTCAGCCTTCTCTGAATTCTGCATCAGTGTTCTAGGACAGCTTTTACATTTGTTCAGTCACCTTTATTTTTGTTTTAATTCTATAACCCAGTAATCTCCAGTCTCATACCCCTGTCACACAAACTTCCTGTGCCACACCATCAGGACATTGCTCCTTATTTACAGCACGCCAAGTGAAACTCCCTCATTAGTGTAAAAATCTGTCTCTGTGGCAATTGCCCTGAACTCTGGGGTTCCAGTGGCTCTCTGGGATAAAGCAGAGGAAGAAAGTCACTGCATTCCAGGAGCAAGGTAAGGACCAGGGCATTGCACTGCAGGTTGTTTGAGGTGGTGTAGGAGGAAGAGTCTCTTCCTTTTGTACCTCCTGCACTGCTATGTAGAAAGAGACCCAAAAGTGTGACATCCAGATGTGTCACCAGGGCCAGGAGCTCATCCATTCCCAGCATCAGGCTGTGTTTCCCATGAGATACAATTTGCACTAACCAATAAAGCTCTGCAAAGCAAAGCAAACTTTGCTTTGTACTCCATCCCAGTGCTGCCTGGGTAGGTCAAATCCACAACTGGCAGATGTCTTCTTGCAGGATCTCAGACCTTTCCCTCCCACCTTTTTAGCAGTCAAACCTTATTACTGAAATCAGGACAGCAGGGAAAGCTGTGCTGGTGAGCAGCCTGAAGCAGAACTAAAGGGGAAAGAGCCAGAGGAGTTTTCTTTCCAGCTACCAGAGCTCAGCTGCTTTCTGCCTTAGTCCTCCTCAGCACAAGTACTCATCTGTGGTCTTCCTGCTTCCCCTATTCCCATTCCACAGCACGATTAATGTATAACAAAACACCCTTTGTGCTGCCTCCAGTGGCATGCTGACTCCCCTTAAATCCATTTGCAGGGTCACCATTCCTCCTGGCACCCAATCCTCACCTTCACTTTCAACCTTCTCACTCTCCAGCTCCCCTTCTCTGGTTTGCTTTGACTTCTTTCACTCAGACCCTGCCTTTTGTTCACTGACTCTCCTCAGAGTGCTTTCACACCTGTAATTATGTGCCCAACCAAAATTCACCTTCCTCTTTTGCCCACCCAAACAAGGGGTGCCACGATCACCTGGGATGCAGCAGCTTACAGTGCTGAGCAAATGATTGATGGCTACATGGGAATGAGGGAGGGAGACCGCACAAAGGATGGGAAATGGGAAATAAATGGTGAGACAGAGTATTGGGACTAGGAAATAACCACACATCGTGAACTGAAGCGGGGAGGAGCTGAACTTACAGAGTAGGAGGAGTAGCAGATGATGAGAGAGTAGATACTAATTCAGAACCAGATACTTAATTCAGCCAAAATTAATCTCTCTCCATATGATTATATTTGAGATTACTTATAGGGTCAAAAACCACTGTCAGCAACCTGTGCCAGCTTTTTCCTGGTAATATTATGACTGGTTAAAAGAGTTTTTTAACACTCCCCATAAAAAAGGGAACAGCATCCTTTTTTCCTGAAGAAACGCCCTGTTGGGGTGAGAGTAATAAAGGACAGTGAGCTGACAGCTTAGGATCTAATTCTCATTACTAGCTATCTTCTGGTTTTCCTGGACATATTCCTACACATGTTTAGGACTGGGGGCCACTGGTGTGAAGTTTTTGCTAGAAGAGCATTCCTTGTGACTCTTGCAACACTCAAACACCACCCCAGGCACCTTCTCTCTGCCTCACTCACTTGATGAGAGAGAAAATCCACTGGTTTATTTTAAGATCATGGCTCAGGAAAGTGTTCTCACCACGTTTTTAATGCATAACTCAGAAGGATGTTAGCACTGTATGTTTTTTAATCTCTAAGTTAATACAGCACAAAATTGTGTTAAAAGGCCATTATGTTGGAAGGCACGGTGAGGTTAGGAAATGTTGGATTGAAGTTGCCTGCACATCCTGACTGCTGAACTGTGTCATGTCACAGGCTTTAGCTACACAGCTGCACAGCCACCCTGGGAACATCCTCACAACCTTTCTTTGTCTCTGCTGTTCCCTGTGCTGCTTCCTGAGCTCCTCAGGACCCGTGCTGAGCACAGAATTGCACATTCCACAGAGGTTTATTTCACAGCATCACCTCGAGGCCTCACAGCAGCCTGAGTCTGATGTGTCAGTGAGCACTTGGGGAGCAGGGGGGGTGTCAGCCCCCCAGACGTGTCACAGATGTGGGGCTGGGACAGGAGTGTTCAAGGGGAGCACTGCTGGGAGCAGACAGAGCACAGAAGGCTGGCACTGGGATTTCCAAAGTCAGGAGAGCACCACAGACCCCAATGACCCAAAGAAGGTCTCTACTGGCTTTAGGTACACCTTTGAGCATTCAGTGTGCCTGAAAAATCAATTTCCACTTGGAGAAAAAGCAGAACATATAATTCCTCAGTTACCATATCATAAATCTCTGCTGCATCCACATCTAGTATAAAGTCTGAGGCTTATCATCCTCTGTGGGAAATGAGAACAGGCATGTGAAGTGACATTCATTTTTGCCAGTGTGCTCTGCAAATATTTATTACATAGAGTGGATTGGTGAGATGATGGCCTCAGCTCAAGCCAGATTTCTCAAGGAAATGTATTTAGTGGTCACAGACCCTTAACTCCCAGCTCTGCTCCACTGCAGCCAGATTTCTCCTGCTGTTATGTTTGTCCTTTTCTCACCTCCCAGAAACTTTCTTTGCTGTTCTTCGTCCCTGTGTTTCCTTATCCCAAATGCTCCCTCTTCCCACTGCCTCCCTCTTTTTGACCCCACATTCTCACCTGCCTGTTCCAGACCACTGGTATCACTGTGTTTCAGCTCCCTCTGCTCTGTTCTTTGCTCTTTCTGGCCTCTTTGCTCAGCCACCCCTTAAACACTCGGTCTACAGCTCACAGGCCCAGTTTTAAGCCCTGTGAATTTCTCAATGGGTTTCTTCTGCAGTCCAACACAGCTTCTGCTCAGTGGCTTAGTCCTTCTACATCCAGATTTGAGTAAAAAAAGAGTTTCCCTCATTCCAGTTTCCACTCCTAAATCTGGTGCCACAGAAGCTCTTGGAAAGATATGAAGTCTGGGGCATTTATGAGGTGTAGAGTATTTCAAATCCCATAGATAAGCTCAAGGAAATCTGATCATAAGCAGTGGTTCCAGATCAACCTCTTCTGGTTTCAGCCTCAACCTGTCCACCCTGTAATTAAACCCTAAATATGCCCCTTTTAGTGAAGTTCTAAAAGAAAAAATGTAAATGCTTAGATGCTAACTGCTGCTAGGAAAATGAGCATGCCACAAAAAATACCCCAACAAATTAGTGAGCATAAAAAGCTTTAGTATAAGCATGAGGCTCAGCCTGCAGATTTGCTGATCCTTTTGGATGAACCTTTTAGTAGTTTAGTGGTGGACTTGGCTGATGGTTGAACTCAATGATCTGGGACCTTTTCCAGCCTAAATTATTTTATGATTATGTCACTAACATGATCATTTGCAAATACAATAAGAAAAACCTGGCTTATCAATGAAATTCATCACTACTCGATCAATATGCAGCATCCCAGCCCTCCATTCCAATTATTCTTTCACCCTTGCTCTGAACATGACAAGCTATGGAGCAGAATCCTGTGGTTGACTAACAAAAAGGCAAGGAGAAGCAGATGTGCTTCAAGAAAGCAGCTCTGAGAGCCTCCCAGGCTCAGAGCTGCCTCAGCTTGGATGCCTCTGCACAAGCAGGGGCTGATGGCAGGGCTGACCCTCACACCCTGCACCTGGCAGCAGCTGCACCTCGGAAATACCCAAAGCAGCCTCCATTCCCTGCCTTTCCCTGAACCACTAGATGGCAGTTCCCATCTCCAAACGGGCTCTGGGTACCGGCTGGCTGCTGCCCAGCAGTGCAGGGCCAGGCACAGCTGGGGCACATCTGCCCTGGCTGCTGGGAGCTGCCAGCTCTGTGCCAGGGAAGGGAAAACAGCTCTGCATGGCAACAGAGGGGGAAACACCTCCCACAGCCCTGCTGGGCAGCAGGGTCCTTCCCTCCACGCCTTATGTGAAAAATGGATGTATTTTATGATTGGCTTTTTGCAAATATTGAAATGAATATTATATGTGTTGTGTTAGGAAGTAATGCTGTATTAAGGCTCTTAAGTAGTGTGTTAAATATAGTTTTAGGTTATAACAAAATGTTAAAATAGAAACTGTGCTATGGAAGATACTTTTTTTAAAGAAAGGACTTGCAGTGAGATAGCAGCCACAGGACACCTGAATCTTTCAGAGAAAAAGAATTTATTGCTCCATAATCAGAGGAAATTAACTTCTTCCTGCCTCGAAGATGCTGTGAGGATTCAGAGGAAGAAGCTGACACTGCCCAGACAGAATCCTGTGTTTGAATGGAATTTATGCATCATGGATGAGGTGTATGAATATGCAACAGGCTGCTGCTTTTAAGGGTTAATCCTCTGTTAATGTGGGTCCTTTTTTGGGCTTATTGTGCCCAGAAAAGGTACCTGGACCATCTATAACTCTTTGTCTCTATTGTCTCATATTGTCCTAATTCAAATTGTCCAAATTATTATTACCCTAATTGTATTACTATTTTTATAACCATTTTATTACTATTAAAACTTTTCAAAACAAGCGCTTGGCGTTTTTCCCTGTGGACTCACCCAGAATTTGACGAGGAAGAAAGCGTTCTGCGGCCCCTTCCCAAAGAGCTCCTTCAGGCCGCCCTTCTTCTCGGGGAATTTGTCGTAGATCTGGCGGATGTCCACCGACTCCAGCAAGGGGTCGCTGTAAGAATGGTTGGCATGTCCGATGTGCACGAAGAGGTGTTTGTTGTACTGCAGGGGAGAAACAGGGAAATCAGCCAGAGGAACAGAGCTGTGCTCCCATGGACTGCATCACTCCCTCCTGGCACTGGGATTTTCTGCAGCATGGTTGGCAGGAACAGCTTCACTGATTGTGGCACACACCCTTGTGAACAAGGGTCAACATCAATAAAAACCCCTGTGTCCCCACTGCAAGCCCCAAAGCCTCTGCAAGGGGGTCATTTACACTGCAAGGCCCAGCGGCAGCACGGTGATAAAGAGCCCTTCACTGAGCATAAAAAGATGAATTGCTCAGGAGGAAAGTTTATTTTTGCTCCTTTAAACAGTGAGTTTTAATGGCCTGTGTCCTCAGAGCCTGAATTTCTGCTGGTGCCACAGAGCCCACTTCTGCACATTGCAAACCTCTATCTCAACTAAAAAGAGATGGAGGGAATTTCCTTTTGACTGCAGGATGACAAGAAGGCCAGTTTCTCTGCACTGCCGTTCCTACAGACATTGTCCGCGTGTATTTCAACCCATGTAATATTCAAGAGCCCAACTTTTCCCCCTTCCCTCGGGAGCCAGCTCTGTAGAGGACCATCCCTGCCAAAACACATTCGGCCTCAATTTCCCATTTCTTAACTTCATCCCATCACACCTCACTATAACCACAGCAATCACCTTGGCAGTGCCTCTCCTGCCTGGGGGACACCCTTGGACCAGTGAGGTCCACCCCAAAGGAGCACAACATGATATTTTAGGGGCTGCCATTCCCCCAAGAGAACCTTTCAGCACCCAAAATGATACTGGAGGGATGAACACCAGGAAAGACCCTCCAGCAGTCAGTCAGCACCTCCCAGGGCCACCAGAGCAGAGTGAAGGAGCTCCACAATGGCAAGTTTAAACACTGGGGCTTTCCCCATGCAGATCACAAAACATTTTGCTAACTCAGTTAAAGGAAAGCTGACATGCAGTCAATGAACACTAGAGAACCCTGTCACACTGAACAGATGCTGTACATAAGGGGCAATTCCCAAAAGCTAGGCACAAATAAAATATTTAAAGCCCCAAAGCAAACCTCATTTAAGCTATTTTGTTTACAATGTACCTGCTGAATGAACAAATTGAAGTGACAAATCTAAATGAATTGGGCAACCACTCAGAGCCTTCCTTCGGTGTGAGCAAAGTCTTCCCTAGCAGATGTCCAAAACTCTGGGGAAAAGGAAATGGACTGGCTGGATTTCTGCACTTAGGAAATGAAATTGAAATCTATTAAAAATCATCTAGCACAGTGAAATCTGTGAATTTAGAACCAGAGAACACTCATCTGGGTATGGGGCCAAAAATGAGATACAGCCTGTGTTTTCTTGCAGGGTTGTATTTCTTTCTAAATTTTGTAGAAGGAAAAAGGAAAACATAACATCTCATTAAGGCATTTCCACAAGCAAAAAAACCCTGGGGATTGTTTCCTCTCCGTCTTCTCTGCTGGAGTTGTTCCAGGTTGTATAAATGACCACATTTTTATGGAAACAGAATCAAGGGCTCAGATTCTCCTGTAAATTGTCCTCCTCCCCAAAAGGGTGTCTCTCTCCCAGCCCAAAGATGGCTGG
Organism: Melospiza melodia melodia; assembly: GCF_035770615.1. Taxonomy (NCBI): domain Eukaryota; kingdom Metazoa; phylum Chordata; class Aves; order Passeriformes; family Passerellidae; genus Melospiza; species Melospiza melodia. The sequence goes on along the minus strand of NC_086199.1, from coordinate 51,420,863 downwards.
GGAGGCAAGGGGGAAGGGAGAGCTGCATTTTACCGTTTGGCCACTGCAAACCCCCAAGACAATTCACACACTGTGCCTTATTCTGCAAGCCAGGCAAATATACAAATTGCTCAGGATCCAAACTTCAGTAAAAGCAAACACATTTATAGGGGCATGGAGCATGAAGTCTTAATACTCTTTAAATATAAAAGCAGAGTTGGAGGCAGCTGCAAAGCTGCCACAGTTGTCTGCAGAGCTCGCCAAAGCACCAGATGCTGCTGCAGCAAAATTTCTGAGCGGGTACAGTAGGACAGATGGTATGACATCACCTGACAACATTCTTAGGACAGAAATGTTTATTTTGATATTGCAATGTGTGATTATTTTCTCCTTATGTTGCTGCAATTCCTATGCTAAGTACAATCATTACTAAGCTAATTAGACACGGCATATTTCTGCAAACTAACAAATGATAATGCAGTACTGGAACAGGGTAAATGGGTACTGAAATGATCCCTATTGCTTTTAGACAAACATGACAGCAACTGAGGCATGGATAAAGGCAAAGGAGCAAAGTTTTCTGCCTATATTTTTGAGCCCATTAGTGTCTGAAAAGCTTAAAAACATCCTCGTTATATTGATAATTCACTGTTGATTTAGACTGAGTATTCCAGAGTCATTGAAGTGCATTAGTTGCTGAGGAATTTACTCACACTGAAGCATTTAAAGGATTTGCATTGGGCATAGAGGCAATAATGTGCTTTAGATGCCATAAACCAGCACAAGTCAAATCTCGTATTTTCTAAGTACACAAGAATAGGAAGAACATTTGCAGCTCTGTCTCCTGTGTCTGCATTACACGACATGCCCTGGAGATGGCCGCCTCTTAAAGCTGAGCTCCTTCCCTTAGAAAAATTCCAACTATCCAAAGAATGCAGTAAAGCCATGAAATATGACTGTTGTCAAATAATACCACGAGAAAAATTATAATCCACTTAGGAATTTAAAAGAACCAAGACAAATTGCCAATGGCAGGGGATGCAAGCATTTAAGCTGGTGCAGAACAAAGACAAACCACCTACACCTGCTCTATCAGCCAGCACGTGTACTTGCAAAAGCTCCTCACCAGTTTTGCCCTTATATCCTGGCACAAGCACACAGATCAGCACATGGGGGGATGAATGGCTCCCCATGCACAGGGTGATGTAGATGCTGAGCAGGGAGGAAGGCAGGGGGCAGCTGTTTCTGTGGGGATGACCTTGCTGATGGGCACAGCAGCTGAGTGCAAGGGTGCTTTAATGCTTCCAAATCCCACTGGCACACCTGCCCTGGCAGGGACTGTGCTCCTGGGGGGAGCCAGGCACTGGGGTATCAGCAGCCTGTGTGCAGCTCTAACCCAAACCCTGCCCAGCCTCTGCTCTGCTGCTGTATCTCATAAATCTGAAATGCTTTAATTTCCTGCTGATGTAAGAAAATCACTTGGTCTGCCAACAAGTTTTCTTATTTCTACCAAAACACACTAGTAACTGAATATTTAATTCCTGCTGCTGTTGTCCTCCACTGAAGCAGATTGGGAGTTATAAACATGACATTTTAATGCTGTAACTGGAGTTTGTACCAAGTCCCGTTAAGGTTTTTAACACATTCCTGTGAAATGCTAACTGAACTTTCTGTGATGTATGCTACCACACAGCTGCATGGGCAACCTGGTTTTTCATGCACCTCCCTGCATTCAGACTCCTGCCTGGACCTGCTCAGGGATTGAATCAGAAATGTGAAGTAAAAGGGGGTTTTGGGTGACTTTATGGTTGCAGAAGTGGAGAGGTAGGTGATGAGGGAAGGCAGTTCCCTGACACCTCAATGTTGCCCAGCACTTCCCAGTGTGAAATTGGGACTGCCTGCTTGGGCAAGATGCTTACACAACGTTTCCATCAGCTTTTCTGCAACAGGGAAGATGCATCTTTCAGCTCTGGCCTGCCTGATTTAAGACCCTGCAGCCCCAGTTCCAGAAGTGCTGAGTGCTCAGATGGGAAAATTATGCCTGACTATAGGAAGCTCTCAATAATGTTAAGTATTCTGCAAAATCAAGCTCATGACAAATCAAAGGGGACCCTCAAAATCAGTGGCCCATTCATTCTTTTGCACCTGAACTTCTTGGTTTGTCAATTGTGAGTAATAATGCTCCTTCATCCAAAAAGACTGCACTAGCACATCTGTGAAATGCAAATGGAGGGAGTTATTAATTCCATTTGGAAGGGAGGTTAGACAGTGCACAGCGAGCAGGGCACGGGGCCACGCATTTCAACAGCAGAAGAAAACAAACTACTGAATAGTTGCTTATCAGAGAAGGGCCATCTACATCTCCCCTGAATGCAGCAGAGGAACAAATGAGCACGTGAGCATGTCATTATCTGCTCTCTGCAGAGCAGAGCAGAGCAGAGCAGGGGATATTGCCCAACTGGTGGGAGCCAGTTTTGGGGTGGGTGCAGGGGAAGCTGTAGGACGAGTTGGGGACATGCAGGGCAGAGGCACAGGCAGCTGCAAAGCCCTCGGGGTGAGCCAGGACAGCTGCTGGGGGCAGGCAGAGTGGGGAATTCACAGCCACAGCCCACCCCACGTGTCCCCTGCAGTTCCAGTTTTGCTGGGAGATCTCCCTGGAAAGGAGGAGAGGCCCATGGAGGCAGCAGGGAAGCAGAGCCAGGTGCCACCAGCCTTTCCAGCTGAGGGCTGGCTTTGGGGATGAATGGTGCTGGGCTCCCAGCACCCCTGACCCCACCCTGGCCCCAGGACCCTCCCTGGAGAGCCCATGTCCTGCCACAGCCGGGCTGGGGAGGCTGCCCTGGCATTCCAACAGGCATCCACGGGGTGCCCCAGGAATCTTGCTGGATGGGAAATCTCCTGCCATGCCACAGCTTCACAACTGTGCCATGTGTCAACACTGGACCTCTTCAAAGTGCTTTCTTGGGACTTCTAGCTATGGAGACCCAAAAATGAGCATTTCACAGAGATGAACACTTGCATCCCACGGCCAACGAGCAGCTCTCCAGCACAGCAAAATAAATGAGCCTTGTGCTCAGCAAAACTTTCTGATTCCAGATTAAAATGACCTCCAATGCAGAGTCTGCAGCTCTGAGACATTCATCCTAATGTGAGTTTGCTTTCTTGTCCTTTCACATCACAAAGACACTAAACCAAGGACTTCCTTGTGACTGAAATGCTGGACTGCTTTTTCTACTGTTCACAGGGAGTACAGAAAGGATAAACAATCCTTGCAACAATGGATATTGTTCAAGGATGGAGGGCTTCTTTTGAAAAGATCTCATTTATTTTTCATCACTTAGGTGGTTTGATTAACTTTGGTGAGTTTTACTGCATTTGGCTAATGATGGCAGGCTGTTTTTATGGCCCTTGAGCAATTGCTTTCCCTTTCTGGTTCTCAGGCACAATTCTCCCCGGGCTCACAAAGTCTTTTTACAACAACAATAAAACCTGAATTAAAACATAAAGAATGTTTTATTTCTTCACCACTTTTTAAAATACATTTTGAAATTTGGACCTAACACAATCTGACAGTTTGGATGGGTGGACATATACTGAAAATGTCCATCAGCCATGTTCTGTATAGCCCTATATAGATATTTTAAATATAAAGTTGTCTGAAGTGCTCACAATTTAAATAAATGTGACAGCAAGAGCAAGAAGCCTCAAAAAAGAAGAAAGGGCTTTTTTTGTTGGGTGGTGATACGGCTTTTTTCTCTGATTGAAAATCAAGCTTGACTATGTGTGCATATGTATATATATAGAGAGATATAAAGATTTTGAATTATTTTCATTTCAGTTATAGTCTTTGAATTTTATATCTACTTGTGTAGCAGTCAGTTGCTTAGATCCTTTCTAACTTGCCTGCATGCTCAGTTTATATTTGTTAGGAAACATGGGATTGCTAGGTTTAAGCATTTGTCCTGAACTTTCACAGAACCACTGGAATAAAAATGGAAAGCCCCCATTAAGGAAAACCTGTCTTGGAAGCAACAGATGGGCACAAGAACTGCTCCATCTGCTGAGAACAGAGTTATACAGGACAGGGAATAATCACAGGTGGCTGAAATGCTGCTGCTTGGGCCTGCAAGGGAAACTCCTATGCACCATTTAGGAATTGTACTTAAGCACAAAATGCCACAAAAACAAAATACAGCTTGACATTTGTAAACAGCATTGATTTTCATGGAAAAGGTGGAGCAATTTTACCCATCCTCACTGCAGAGTCAGTGTTCCAATATTTTGCCATCTTGTGTTTCCCAGACTATCTTCTGCCATGCAGAGTTACAGTGAGCGGTCCTTATTGTTTCCTTTCTATATTTTTCTCTTTTGCAAATGGAATAATTTTGTGTCTAAACAAGGAAAAAGATTGACAGATCAACAGCTGTCCACAAGTGAGAGGACTCTATGGAGCTGATTTCCAACCCTTCAGAATGCCCAATCTAAACTAACCTCTGAAAGTGCCTGGCATTGAGCTTATTAGAAAGCTTTTAAACAGCATTTGCCATTGGAAGAGCCACAGAAATGCTGCAGGCCCCACTCCCACCAGGAATTATTCCCTGTGGTTGGACCTTCGTGCCCATGCACAGCCCCACTGCAGGCTGTGGGAGCCACCACAGCTGACAAACCCAAATTTCTCATTTCTGGCCAGGAATAGGGACTGCAAGGGGTCTGCCAGGATCAAGTCCTGATCCCAATAAACCAAATAAAATGAACAATAGAAGTTCAATAAACTTCCAGGCTACAGTTTGAGGTGGAATTGGTCTATTTGCCTCTAGCGCTATGAGACTTTCTGGCCTGATTTTGGGTTGGGGGAGAGAGGGAGGAAGGGTCACCTTTGTTTAATGAAATGTTGGAAGCACATTTGATGAAGATGCTAATTTATGTAATTTTCTGTGAGAAGTCAGCAATGCAATGAATCTCTAAGTGTCCTTTTTCAGAAGATAGAGGAGAACTCCCTCACATGTCTCCTGTAGCAGCACACAAACACATTCATTTCTGAGGCCAGCAGAGGCACAAAGGAGATGCTGCAATCACAGCACATGCCTGCAGGACTTCACGAGCACAATGTGGAAACACACTCAGGTCACCTGCCTCGCTGATTCCACGTGAAAAGTAATAAACCTCCATTTTTCCTCTGCTGTGCAAACTGTACCTGCAGTAAAACAGCCCCACAAAGAAAGGTGTGTAAAGCTGCAGGAGGAATTCACATTTCTGCAGTGGCACCACAGGAGGCTGGGGTTGCTCTCACCTCCAAGGAGAGCTCTTGGTGCTTGTTGGAGAGCTCTGAGCACTGGAGACAGGGCAGGCTGGCAGCAGCACAGAGCTGCCCCTGCACACCAGAGCCTCTCCAGCAAACACCCTGGGAGCTGCCCACACTGCCCTGGGGGCTCTTCCCAATGCCCTTTCAATGCCAAATAACCACATTTACTGAATTCAGTGTAAGGAACCCTTCTCCTGCTGCTGACTGCCCTTTCCCAGGCAGTGATGCTCACTCAGTGCCACAGGGGCTCATCCTTTGGGTGCCCATGGATGCTGCAGGCTGTCCCCATGCAGAGCCCTGCCCCACCTTGATGAGCTAAACTGGGAATTGACTTTGCCTAGAGTCTCATTTTTACAGTGTTACAGCACACAAGTAACTGCTTTTTTTAAAACAAGTCTGGGTAGTTTGATGCTCCTGCTTGTCCTGTAAACCCTCCTGCATAAATGCATTTGAAGGGTGCATTTCTCAGCAGGCTTCTTGCAAGCTGGGACAAGACCCACTGGGCCTCTGCACCCTCAGGAATTTCAAATAATATCAGTTTGCTCCAAAGAAGGCTTCACAGTGCTTGTGGGGCCATCCTGGGTAACCATGCTTCTGTTCACAACTCCACTGTCTCAGCTGCCCAGCCCTGTTTGCTCCCTCTGACACAAACACCCAGATACAGAGGCACCCCACCACATCAGCACAGGAGCTTTGTATATAGATTTATGTTATAGAAACCTCCAGAAAAGGGATAACTGTGGCAAAAGAGCCAATGAGACTGCACAGAAGGAAGATTTCATTCACACACAGACAGCAAGGCTGAGTGTCACATGGCCACATCATGTTTTCCCAGTAACCTGGAGCACACACACACACACACACACACACATATGGTGTGGGGCAGGCTGGGGATGGCAGAGCCCAGAAATCAGCAGGTCACTTTCCATGGGGTCAGCAAGGGCTGGGGAATCCATGCATGGATAAGGGTGACTGCTGGGGAGACCTGGATGTGGTACCCAGAAATCCAAACCTCTGCCCAGAGGGACTCAGGGCTGGGGTGGAGGGGGTGCTCCAGAGGGGCCTGGAGCACTCTGAGGTGAAGCCCACCAGAGGCAGGGCTGCCATGAGACCATGGGAAGGCAAAGGGATTCCAGGGAAACCCTGGAAATTCAGGTGAGCACTGAGAGAACTGTACCTGCTGCCAAACATTTGCTGCCCTCAAAGCCCATGCAGGCTGGCAAAGCTGCCACTCAGCAAAGCAGCACCCTGCCACGTGGTGGGTGCATGGACAGCTGAGATAGGGTGTGTTTTCACAGGGATCTGGCCCTGCCAGCAGCATTCCTCTGTTGTAAGGTTTCTGGGCTATGTCTCCAATCCCCACAGCGCAGGGTAAACACTCCTTGGATAACACCAGAGCCCATTAATGCTATGGTTTCCAGTGCTGGATTATAAAAGCAAAACGATAGCTTGTCTCTTCTCCAGGCTACTGTATTTTGCCAGGAATCTGAACAAAAATGGCCTGTCCATATCACCCATTCAGGACAGTATTTGCTTTTCAGAAATTATCACGAAAAACTTCTCAGGTTCCAGCTGAAAGAAGTTCTTTCCATTTATTTGCAATGCAGTAGAATCAGTGCTAGGCTACCTAGCTCTTGGTAAATATATGGGGATTAATGTCAAGGTTCAAGGCTTACTGGAGTAATGACACATTACAGCCAACTTCAGAAACTACCCTTAATATACCCTACAGTATACAGACTAAAAATTAAAAGAAAATTTAAAACTTCATTAAAAAAAAATGCGATATGCACGCTTTGTGGGCAAGTCCTTAATTTTGTTTTGGTTAGGAAACAGATTAGGCTTTAACTTAGAGTTCAAGCACTGAATTCTTGCCAAGAACACAATGCAATTTGGTACACCTGCTAAACTAGGTCAGCAGCGAGACAGGCGCCAGAGCAAACCCTGGCTGCTTTCACAGAGGGCCCTGGCTGCTGCAAATGGGGAAAAGGAGGGCAAGAGAGGAAAACACAGTCCTGGGGTGAGAGGAATACTGCACAGAGCAGCAGTGAGCACAGAGATACCGGAGTATTCCACCATACATGATGGAAGGCGTGCCCAGAGGGTGGGGAGCAAAGGAGAAAAGCTGGAGATCAGGAGTAGAGGAGCAAAGCTGAGGATCAGTGGACACAAGGGCAATAAATACTCACTGATTCAGGGTCCCTCTGCTGCTCAAGGAAAGCTGAAAACTCCACCAGCCTGAGCTTGGTCGTACCGATGGATCGGCCCTGCCACGCAGGCACGGAGGGCGCTGGAGCTGATGTGGGCTCAAAGCCTGCAACACAGGAAACATCTGCATCAGGAAGCTGACACTTCCTCAGCTCATATCTGCTCAATTAAAAATAATTGGGAATTATGCATGGGGCCCTTGGATATTTATATTAATTTTAGCAAGTAATTAATTCAGGATGAGTTAAAATTGGAAAAACTCAGGGTAATGTGTAGAAAAAGAGGTGGCAGCCCAGCAATCTAATAGTGGCAGAAAGAAAACTACTACTACTACTTTGCTTCCTTGGGGCTGTAACTCACTGTAGAATTTTTGTTTAAATTATATATTAGATTACAGAGATTTATAGAGACTTCACCTGGACCTACAGCTGCATCCTTCTTTGGAAGGCTCACAGGAGACATTCCTGCCTTGGGAGGCAAGAGAACAGACTCCATTTCTGGCTCCTAATGTGCCACATGGTACAGGTAAATCACCCCTCTTTTTGCCTGTTTCTGCTGCCACTCTCAATTCCCCTCTCCTATTTAGAGCACAAGCTCTCCAAGGCAGGGACTGTCTCTTACTACGTATTTGCACATTGGGTCTTGACTTCTTTTGGAGCTTTTAGGCATCATTATGATACAGCTAATAATAAATAATTACTGTAGAGAGCTGAATCATACCCTAAAAAGAAAAAAATATGTTTCAAATTGATAATAAAGAGAGAATGACATGATCTAGATAGAGAAGGGATGTTAACCACCCTCTCTAATTCACCTCAAGAGAAGGAATAATTGCTCTCTCTTGGTCCTCATTGTAGAAAATTGGACAAGAAGGAAAGAAAACTGTAAAGGAAGAGGAAAAGGCAGCAGCTCACAGGCAAAACTCATCTTGGAGACACACAGGCACAAGAAAGGCAGGGGAGAGGCACCAGAAGTATGAGAATAAAGATTATCCTGGACTAGGCTGAGAAGCAGGGAGAGGTCAGAGGCAGTGTGTGAACACATCCCATAAAGGGAATGTGGTACCTGACCCCAACCCTCAAATTCAGGCAATGAAGGTGTGAGGCTTGTGCAAAACAGGGAATTACAAAAGTCACTGGCTAGACATGAACAGGAATTCTAACGGAGCAAAAACTCACGCACGAGTTTTGTTTGATTTAGAAATACTGATGCTCCTAATTCTGAGAGAAAACATGGATGGCTAAATGAAGACAACAGAAAATACCTGTCTTAGAAAATAATGTTATAAATTAGGGATGTCAAGAAAAGAGCATTCTCACGAATGCAGAAAAATAGCTTTAGTTCAAAGCATTAAATAGCAGCAAGTTAGAAAATCATAAAGAATTGGGTAAGAGTCAAAAACTTGCTACACAGAGTCAGAAGCATTGGGGTCATTTGGCAAGGGAGACATAACATGAGAAATCATCTGCAAAGAAATAATGAGCTTTCATGAAGTCAGGCATGGAAAGAACCCGGGAAAAGTAGCAGGGAAGTAGCCATGGGAAAGGCTTGATCAATTTGAGCAATGAAATTCAGAATAAAATTAGGTACTTATCAAAGTGGTACCAGGCAAAGCAGGACCTCCAGGAGGGGATGAGTTATAAACAACCTGATACATAGAGAAGTTTTACACTTATGGCTAAGTGTATATGATATTGGGAGGGGTTTTAGGCTCAGTTTAAAATAAATTAAGGTGTATTCTTGTTACAGAGCTATTCTAAAGGAAACATTCATCCTATTACTCATTTTTTACAGTAATTCCTACAATACAGAGCGCTGACTGGAAATCACACATCACAACTCCTTGCATAGGCATTAGTGCTTCCTACCTAAAAAAAGCCCAAACACAATGATTTCCCCTAAGATATAATATAGGACACTATATATATATATATATATATATATATATATATATATATATAAAATAATAGGACACTGGGATTGATGCTTCCTTTGGCTGGAGGACACATGAGATCCTGAGCAGTGGCTCTGCCCAGGGCAGAAGTTAATAAATCACATTCAGTACAAAATTCAAGTATTTTTAAGGCAGAGGATAAATGGGAGGATTACCTGAGATGGGAGCTGTGACTGATGGCTGTATAGGATAGGCCTGCTGAACGAATGGCTTGACACTGCAAAAAAGAGATGCACAAAAATCACACACTGTGCCACGCACAGGAAATTCCATCAGAGACACACAGTATAGGAGAATAGGTGCCTGATGACCTTACCCACAAACATATCTCTTCCTTGCAGAGCACATTTAACAGACAGACAGCACAGAGGGAATAGAGGGAGTGAGAATTACAGCCAGGGGTGGGCACTGCTGGGACTCCCAGAGGACACAAAGCAGGGTGCCCATCTGGCATTCAGCCTCAGTTTTGAGGTTTGGGATCCCTTATAACTTTTTGAAAGTGAGTTCACATCACTATAAAGGCTCTTTCTTTCCCTGAAACTGTTTTCACCTCCTTTTCGGAAAAATTTGCAAGTTCTTGCTTTGCTGATCTCCCAGAGTGCACAAGCCACCCTTCACACTGCACAGAGAAAAAGCACTTTGGAATTTTCAGACTTACTCTTGCGAGGATCCAGGCTGCCCCGTTTGGATCATGCCGGGCCAGAACTGAAAGAGGAAAAACAAACAAACAGGGCCACAGTTGTTCTCTTTGTTGGAAGGACTTGGGGTATTTTTGAACAAGCACGATTCCTTCTGCAAACTCAAGTCAAAGCATTAATCCACTCATTCCATCTTAGTGTTCTACTGAACATTGTTAGGGAATACAGGGATTTTTTTGGGACTTACCCCAGGTGCCCCAGGAAATGTAGGACGGGGAATTCCTGGCAGGCCCAGCTTGTTGTGAATAGCAGTAGCTGAGACTATCTGAGCTGATGACATTGCTGCCATGTGCTGGAGTGCTTTGTCCTTTGCTGTCTGATCCTTTAATATGACAATTACACGGAGTCTTAAAACGTTTGGCACAACAAATGGCATTAAATAACTGCAGCTACAAGCACGAAACTAAAAACTTAAAAAGCCACACAGAAAATGCAAAAATAGCAAACCATGCAGGAAAAAAAAAAAAAATACAGCACGGAGGCTAACACTCAAACTACCTCAAGGCAAAACCTCCTCTCAGACATGCAGGATAGACCTGAATTCTCACAGTCTGCTCTGCCAACACACAGGAAGCTCTGGCACAGCAAACTACTGCCCAGTTGTTTATCTGGGCAAATTCTGATTTTAAATCAGGCTGGGCTAAGCAGGGCGTGCTCCTGAGGCTCAGCTCTGCCTGCAGGACAGGGAGCACTGAGATTTGAGCTCTGTCATTTCCATCTAAGAGAAGTCTGCCTTTTGTATTGTCCTGTAAGAGGAGAACACAGAACTGCGGCTGACTCGCAAACAAGGACAGCTTTCTTCATGCTTAGGGACATTTTGGATTCAGCTTTACAACAAGCATTTCCAAAGTTAGGTCACAAACATGTAAATGACATCTTAAATGTTGAGTTGTGGTGTTTTACTGATTTACAGTGTTGCCACAGAGAGCTACCAGCCATAAAATTCCTGCTTTTTTGCAGCACACAGGAAGGAGTTTAGGAAAAGGTGGGCTGTTATCAGCTACTTGTGTTAGAGCAGCACTTGGAGTCCAGCCACTGCCAGTCAGGGATGGTCACAGGACAGAAAGGGATGGCCTCTTAATGCAACAGAGTTAACCAGGGGGATGCCTTAGCTCAGGGGAGATGAGCAAACAACAGACTGCTACACCTGGTACAGCAGGGTTCCTCATCCAGAAGTACTGGATTAATAACCACCAATATTTAGGTGTGTCACTTGGAATGAAGGAACACAAGCAGTATTAGGCAAGGATGTTTTGGGTTGGTTTTTTTTTTTTCTGCTTTTATTTTACAAGCAAAGTAGCAAGCATGCTGGCAAGAGGTGCATGCTCTTATGTATGATCTATGACTTTGTACATATGCTCCCTCCAAAGCTTGTATGTAGTAGTACTATAGGTGAGCAGTTTCTTCCTTTGAATAGCTCCTTTAGAAACAGCACAGGCTCAAAGTACAGGAAAAGCTAGCCAAAAAATTCTGCCAAGCACAGCTAAGGTACATAATACTTGGTTTAGTCAAAATACTTACCATGCTTGTTACCTGGATACAACAACAAACAGTTTATTAAAATGCTTGTGTAGAATAGCAGACTCTTAGCAAAATATGAACAAAATAGTAAGAGACAAAGGAAGAGCAGTTTGCTCAACATTAAATATCAGCTTTAAACAAATGCATTATTTTCACCCAGGGTCTGATTCATTAAAAGGGGGGAAAAATGGTTTAAAAAGAAAAAAAAACAGCAAAGCCCTGGGGAGAAACAACCCCCAGCTGCCTGTGTGAAAGCTGTGGATACTGGAGGAGAGGGATTGTTGCTGAGTGTGTTTCCCTGAGCTGTGCAAGGAGCCCCTGTGGGACACAGACTGGAGAGCAGCAGGTGGAGCAGGGCAGGAGCTGCTCCAGCATCATTCCCTGTGCATCCTGCAGGGTGTGAGCCCTGTGCCCAGCACCATTCCCTGTGCTCAGCACCATTCCCTGTGCCCAGCACCATTCCCTGTGCCCAGCACCATTCCCTGTGCCCAGCACCATTCCCTGTGCTCAGCACCATTCCCTGTGCCCAGCACCATTCCCTGTGCCCAGCACGTTCCCTGTGCTCAGCACCATTCCCTGTGCATCCTGCAGGGTGTGAGCCCTGTGCCCAGCACCATTCCCTGTTCTCTCTGCAGGACAGCCCTGTGCTCAGCACCATTCCCTGTGCCCAGCACCATTCCCTGTGCTCCCTGCAGGACAGCCCTGTGCTCAGCACCATTCCCTGTGCATCCTGCAGGGTGTAAGCCCTGTGCCCAGCACATTCCCTGTGCTCAGCATCATTCCCTGTGCCCAGCACCATTCCCTGTGCTCAGCATCATTCCCTGTGCACCCTGCAGGGTGTGAGCCTGCAGGACAGCCCTGTGCTCAGCTGCCTGAGCAGCTCTGACCCCTGGGCTCACCTGTGCTCAGGGACCCATCTCTCAGTGCAGGGACCAACTCAGTCCTTTCACAAAGCTTGCAGCTTTCCAATAGAAGCACAGGAAGCAGCCCTCTGGCTAAGAGCTGGAGGTCAGCCCTGGCTCTCAGCCCTGCCTGCCCCAGGTGGGAAGGTGTGCACAGGAGGTTTATGCATGGCATGTTTTACTGGCTGCCTTTGGATGTCTGCAGGCTAAAGAGATGTTAGCTGGGTGCTAAGAAGTGGCAGAATCCTGAGGTTCACGTAGCTCCCCAGACCCCTCTACACTCTTGCACAGCAAGAAGGACCCTCCATCATGAAAAGATGGAAGGGAGATTTCCTGAAGCAATATGGAGATCTAGCCCTACCAGATTTCTCTGTTCCACCCTTTTTGTGTAAGCAGAGCTGGCTTGGAAATGCCAAACCATGAGAGTCTCACACAGCCTGCTGAATCCTACCAAAAACCAACATTTAGGGGATCTGTGTCCTGTGTGTAAAATAAATGACACAGGAGAACTGTGCTTCTGGCTCCTAGCAATCTCCAACACCATGTGAAGCTGCTTTTGTCCCTACCTTGCTGTTCTCCAGACCTGCTGGGGCACTGCAGGCTCCCCTCCTGCTCTGCCTCCTGCCTGCCTCAGCCATGCCTGTGCCACCACATCAGGATGTGCCTGTGCTTTGCCAAGGGGACAGACTCTTCTGGATCCACTAGCAGATGGAGCTAAAGGAGAATTTAAAAGTAAAAGCTTTGTCAGGCTGTTAAAGTCCATTCCTGGGAGTTGAGGTAGGTTATGTCTATGAAATTGTTCTTCTTGCCTTGCTTTATCCCTCCAAAGTCTCTGGCTATTTCTCTGCTGGTGTTAGTGCAGTCCAGAAGGAGCTGCATTTGTTTCTGCCTTGTGAGGCACTGAAACCAGCTAAAGTGCATTACCTTCTGCAATGTTATTGCCATGCAAGGACTAGAACGGGAGCCTGGCCACTCAGCAACAGTTACAGCAGGCAAATCCCACCCTAACAGGTGAACTAAGAAAAATTACTGAAGATTTACACTTCCTTCAAAATCTTCTGGGGAGCTCTTAGTCACCATTACAGTGAACCTGCTGATCCTGAATTTTAGGGACAGTGACAGGGATTTTTGGAGGGAGAAAACATTTTTTTCTTTTGTGACACAAAATGGTACGCGCCTTCCTTCTTACCAATTGCTGCTTTTCACCCTAGAATGATCTGTGTTTTGTGGGGCCATTCCTCTCATCCTCTTTGGCTGATTACATTTTCAGGAGGGTGGAGAGATAGGGAAAAACCTTTAGAATGACAGCTCAGAAAGGCAATCCTTGCAACAGGGCTGGTTTTGAGGTGTTTCAACAACCCCCACAGAGTTTCCCACTGGTGACAAATCTGATCTGGTACATCAGGCCAGTACACTCCAATGGGAAGTTTCACCTTTTGTAGGCTTAGGAATCTTTGCACAGTGGAAAGATCAGCTTTTCCCAAAGAAACTTTACATTCAAACATGACAGAAATCAAATTCAAAGTCAAATACAGACACTTTTGAGGTCCTGAGTTGCACTGGCAAAAAAGCACCTTCAGCTCCAGGTTCACTTGGAGAGCTGCAAGCTGCCTGTGCTTGCATAATCAAGCAGACTTCATGGTCTTCAAAAATAAATGGGATAGCCACATTTTAAAACTGATTATTTAGATTGCAACATCAGCTTGTCTGCCACTTAAAAACAAGTGTATGTTGGGGATTTTCGTGCTGTAATAGAGAGCGCTCGTAACCAGGAGGGAATGAGGCTCTCTACCCGTCACTTCTGGGATGAAAGCTGGTAACTGATTAATAACACACAATGGTATTACATCACACTTCAGGCAGCAAGAGAAGGAATATATCCAATTAAAACGGCAGGGGTAATTTACACAGGCAGATTACAGTAATTACCCAGGTTGGAATTTGGCCAGGACAACTGGGTTAACACCCCTACTCTAAAACAGGAACGTTGTGGGATTTTTAATGACTGCAAATAGTTAAGATTTTGATTTCCCATCTTGTCCAAAAAGGAGTTTGTTTTGCTGTCACTTGTGCTGGTTTGTAAAGCTGGAATAATTTCTTTCAGCCCAATGTGGTTTACACTGATGTAGTAAAATAAAAGTTTGGCCCAGCAAGCTGCAGTCCCGTGCTGAGATTCAGCAGAGGCTTGGGCGGACAGCATCTCCTACTGGATCATTAAATCCTGCTGGAGCTTAAGGTATTCCTTGGATAGGTCCCATCTGGCCCTGACCTGGTTTGACCCTACCTAATTGATGGGCTCAGATGGGATTGCTGCTGCCCAGGAATGACAGTGGAGTGAGCAACAGGCTGCACTCACACCCTGCCTTGCCCTCCTCTTGTAAAAGTCTTCTGCACTGTGGTACATAATGAGTAATGAATGTTACCAGGGTGGGTTTAGAGTCCAGTCAGTGGAAAACTGGTCTAGTTCCACTAAATCCCTAAAATATCATCTCTGCAGGGGAGACCAGGATGTGCCTCGTGGTTTAGCTGACTGCTTCTGGCTGCAGTTGCACACACTTTGCTTTTGGAAGATGCAAGCTCTAAGCATATAATGCAAGAAGACTACAACTTTTAATGAATCAGGCCCTTGAGGTTTGCTTTTCACAATTCATTTTGGAATGCAAAATACATAGTTAAATTAGATAATAATAATTCCCCAGTATAATTAATTTATAAATCTTAATATCTACAAAAGCCCTGCATGAAACAAGAGTTTTACATAACAAGCACAAAAGGATTTGTGCTTGACTTTCTTTTAATCCAACATAAACAGAAGAATAATTCAATCAATCAGTTCAAACAAGTTCTTAAACAAAAAAATAAAAACTATTATCCTAGAATGATACATGGGGCTTTGAATACCATGTTATCTATGACTTTGGCAGTAAAAAAAATCTAAGACAGTATGAGGAAAAGTAAGCACAACAGAGCAGTATTAATTCAAGAAGCCCTAAAACCTGTACCAGTATTTAAAATGCAAAACTTTTCATGTAAGAAAGAAAAAAAGACATAAGAAACAACAATTTGTTCACAAAATGGATGTTACAGTAACACTAGCATAAAATAGCTTCCTAATAAGCAATTTTGCAGATGTTATTTCTGCTCAGATCTCGTATTGATTCAAATAACCTTTACAATAATTAGCTGTAGCTCAAAAAAGATAAACAAATCATGACAATATACAATTGTTCTGGACAAAAGATAGAGAGCACTTCAGTGTTTCTAGCCCTGATCTCCAATTTGCTTATTATTAGAGAAGACAGGAGTAAATACAAAAGCTGGCTATTTCAGCCAGGCAATAGCTAATGCCAAGAAGAGAATGCGCATTCAAAGCTGTCCCAACTTGCTGCCTAATGAGTAGCAATTAATCCATCTTATTGTATTTCAAAATGCTGAAGACTCCATTCACATCAAAGGGAATTTTTCAAGGCTTTTATCATTGTTCATTTAAAAAAGTATAGAGCTATCTTTAGCATTTTATAATTGACAATATTTTCTTTTTATCCCTAAATGTGGAACGTAGAATAATAGATTTAAAAACATGTAATAGATGTGAACTGTAGGCATGTTAATGTGTCATTTTAATTTTTTGTCTCTGTCTAATTAATCTTGCACTATGAAGAAAATCTGATATGAAAGCCTAAGACAGATGCACATCCTGCTGTGAACACCTTTACTCTCTGTTTATGTTCAACTTCCAATCCATCTTTTGTCCTGAGTGGACAGAGGTGACTTTGGCTCCCTGTCAGTGCAAAGGTGGGAATGCTGTGAGCTGACGCTGTGGACTGGTGTATTTGACACAGAAACACAGCACTGGAGTGTGAAACCTCTGCTTTGCCTGCTGCAGCCTCTGCCTGAGAGGAAATGCCATGAAGAGGAGCTGCCTTTCAGATCTGCCTCCAAGGACAACTTTATCTCTGCCTCTCTTCCCGTTTTCATGAGATTAAATTTCTGTAACTTCAGGAAGATTCTAATGACCTCAGTATATTAGGATTAAAATCTCTAAAATAGGTGTGTTTTCAAGCCGCAAAGAGAATTAAAATGTGTGACATCCCTGGAAGGGCTGGGGGACATTCTTTACTGGTGGTCTTGAAAAGCAGCAATAGCATTTATGGGTGAAACTTCACTTCCTTGCAGGCTAAGGATCCATCCTTCCATCCTTCCTCAGTGATTGCAGGCACTTCTCATTGAAGAAAAGGGACTTTTTGCTGGACCAAGCAGAGTTGATGGCATGCAGGTGAGATTGCTGCCTCTCAGGACAGCTTCCAATGCCATGTGTGCAGATACCTCTGAGATCCTTCCATCCTTGTGGATTTTTGCAGAAGATTAACACAAGAAGATTTGCCTGAATCCTCTCCTCTCCAAGAGCAGGTTTCAGACCCAGGCAGGACAGTAAGGTCTCTTGGTACAAAATAAACTCAGCAGCTACTTGGGGAAAAGGGTTATTTGTATAAACACTGTCAAACTGAGAGGACAGGAGCAGGGGCCAATGGGACAGATTGGATCAGACACATCCCAAAAGAAAGCTGACACCAGATCCATAGGGGATTTTTTTTTAAAGTAGTAACTGCTTCCCTGGATGCCACCAATCACAGAATTTAAAAGTGGCAGCTCACTGTTAAAAGGGTGAGTTGGCCTGGGTGGGAAGCATAGGATCATAGAGTGGTTTGGGTTGGAAGGGACCTGAAAAATCATCTAGTTCCAAGCCCACTGCTAGTGGGACTTTTTTAAAAGGTCATCTCCCACTAGACCAGTGGCTTCAAGCACCACCCAGCCCAGCCTTGAAGACTGCCAGGGCTGAGGCAACCACAGCTTCTCTGGGCAACCTCTTCCAGAGCCTCACCACCCTCACAGTAATTTTTTTCTCCTAATATCTAATGTAAACCTATTCTCTTTCAGTTTGAAGCCATTCCTCCTTGTCCTGTCAGTACATGCTTGCATAAAAAATCACAACTGTAAAAAACTGTGCATTTAATCTTCTCCTTGGTCACCTCTTCACCAGGGAATGCAGACAGCACCCACTCCAGGACAGCAAGAGCCCATCATCTTTCCAAGGACATTGATGGGGCTCTTCAGGCTGCTGCCAAAATTGGTCCCTGTTGAAACACTGAGCACTCAGAGGTGCTGGAATGCGTCCACCTTGCCTTCCTTTTGCACCAGTGATGTCCTTCTCAGGCAGCTTTTGAAGTCCTCTGCAAACTGCTTTGGCAGAGGGGAGTTGGGCTAAATGATCTCCAGAGGTGCTTTCAATCCTAAATAGCCCATGATTCCAGGTGATTCTCAGTGACAGTGGGGCATGCAGGTGGTTCAACACAGAAATAGTAAGCAAAAGGGGCAGTAGCACAAACAAAATGTCTGAAGAAGCGAGGTTCCATCTCAGGTTCAAAACCAGCGGCTTCTGCCACCTCCAGGGAGCAATTGCAGCCGGCAAAGGGAAGGAGAGCTCTCTTCTTCCTAAGGCAGCTCCCTTATGGCACCTTCCTTCATCAAAGTTTCACCTCTTCCGTGTGCGAGGACAAGGCCTGTTGGATGCTGTCCCTTCTCCAAGAGGGCCCAGAGCAGGGGACTGGGGCCATGCCATGGCTCCTGTTCACTGGGACCAGCACTGGCAAGGCTGAGAAGAGGCGGGTGGGGAGGGCCTGGCTCCTTCACCCTTGCTGGGCACTCCTCAGCTGGGCTGGGGCTGTGCAGGAGTATCTGGGGAGGTGTCAGGGCTCTGAGGGAGCTCATGGACACTCGGCTAGGACAGACAGCTCAGCACCCACGGGCCCACCAGCCCCACCAGGGAGGCCTGGAGTGGCTTTTGTCAGCAAGGACAGGGGCCAGCAAAGCTCTGTCACCTGTGTGCAGTCTGTCCCCACCGTGGTGTGGCAGAGAGGTGAAGCAAATGGCCCTGCAGAGCGTCGGGGCCTGGAGCTGGGGATCTTCCTGAGGCCATCAGTCCCAGCAGTGACACGGCAGCTGCTCCGCTTTCCACTCAGCAGCCCATGGGCAGGTGGGAAAAGGGCAACCAGGTATGAAGCCCTTACAAAATATCTTGTTGTCCAAACAGATCTTCCCTTCTTCAGGCGACTCCTTAAAATGAAAATTCCTCCCAGATCTCTATTTACTGAAAATGCCACCTAGACTAGATGAAATGTTCTTAAGAGTTGGCTACCTCTCTGTTCTTTGGAAAGCTTCAATAAAACTACAGCAGGTGCAGTATTTAAAATGTTTTTTAATGCTTTGTAAGTGTCTTCACATTTTAAGGTATTTTGGGCATTCAGAAAGGGAAACATTTTAGAGCAGTAAATCCAATAATTGTGTTTGACTCCTAGGCCTGTATTTGGTACCTACGTGGGCTTCCTGATTTTTGCAGCCCTGAGCTCTCGCCAGTCCTCTAAAACTCCAGGAGCTGCTGGTGCTGAGCACCTCTGAAAGTAGGACCACCTACTTACATACTTAATTTTAGGCATCAAGGCTTGACAATTTGAGCTTAAAATGCTACATATCTCTGTATTATTGCACCCTGGGTTAAGAAGCAGTACGTTTAAGTTGTCTTAGTCGTTCTTTACGAAACCCAACTGCTCAGCCAGTGCAGCTAAAAAGCCAGCCACCAACAGCCAGACAAGCTTGCCAGCATGCTGCCCATGAAAAACCCAGTGCTTCTGTCAGGGAGGCCTGTTACAAAGGCAGGCTGTTATTCCTACTCTGCGCTTCCAGGATGGGGGTGAGCATCCGCAGCGCTCACCGCTCAGGGCCTGGAAAGCACAGCCCGAAACGTTCTGCTTTCCAGCCAGAACAAAAACGTGATTTGTTCTCATATCTGGGTGAAGAAAAAAAAAAAAAATCCACTCACACTAAAAGGAGGAAAAAAAAAAAAAAAGGGAGGGAAGTAAGAGATTTATAAGCTCTTTCACTTTTTATTTAAAAAAATTGACAGCAAAAAAACTGCAAAACTCCCTCTTCCTCTTTTAAATGGTGTGGGAAGAAAACCCAAAAAAATCTCAAGATCTCTGCTGAAAAACTTGAAAAAACAAGCAATCCAAGAAACCCCTATTAAGCATTTCCAAGAGGTTCTTTTTAGCCTTAGAATATATTTTATGGAAGGCAGAGAAAACGGGGACATGTACAATTCATCATGTCAGATTACGCAAACATACTTAATATTCCCTGAACAGGACTGACTGAGGCTCTCCAAAGATTAAATGTCAATAATTTACTTTAAAAAAAAAATTAAATTTCAGGGAATCTTGTAAATAGTGTGTAACTTGAGGTGATACTAGTTTGTAGTCTAGAAACACCATAGAGCAATCTGGATAAGCTGTGCTCTCTGGCACTTGGAATAAATGATCTGGTTTAAGTATTCCTGATATCAGTTCAGAAGCACAGACAAAAAACATTTGGGAATGGAAAACAATTACCCCAATTATTCCTCTGGAAAAAGCAAAAAAAAAAAAAAAAAAAAAAAAAAAGCTAAAAAGCATCTACACAGCTATGCAAAACTCCTGTGTACTTAAATACACTGCTAGGACCGTTAAAAAGCAAAACAAAAAAAGGGACTAAGGGGTTAAAAATGAGGTTTAGGTGCTGAGCTGTTACAAAGAGGAGTTCACTCGGCATTTGGACAGTGTTAAAACAACGTTTTTAATGTGGATGCTAGTGCAGAACCCCGGGGTTAAACACAAAGAGACACAGAGAGCTCCCACAAGCAGGAGAAGGAGGTTACGCACAGCAGCCCCAGCTCGCCCATCACCGCGGGAGGAGGAGGAGGGACAGGCATAGCAACCACAAGCCCAAAAGCAGAAAAGCGCATACCTTCAGCTTGGAATGAAAATCACGAGATTTCCTTCTGGCAAGAACCTGAATGTGACTAGACACCTGCAGGGTAGGGGAAGGGAGGAAACAAAGGAAAAGCCTGTAACCATGGAGATGAAAAGCCCCCTACAACTGGGCAAGCCAAACGTACCTTAATGGCGGCTTGAATTTCTCGAACTTTCTTTCTTGCTAAGACCTGTATGTGACTAGACACCTACATTGTTCAGGTTTATAGGGGGGGAAAAAAAACAACAAACAAAAGAAAAACAAAAAAGCAAATCAAATTTTAAATGTCTATTTCTTTTCTTTAAAAAAAAAAAAGAAAAAAAAAAAAAAAAAGAAACTTTTCTGAGGGGAGGAAGTTATTTGCACCTTCAGTAAGCTCTGCTGTTAAAGATACCACATTCCCAGCCAGATACCAAGCTCTTAGCACCAAGGCTTAATACAGGTCAAGTCAGTGCAGTGACTTGATTAAGCAAATTTAAAAAAAAAAAAAGAGAAAGGAAAAAAAAGAAATGTAACCCACCAGGTTGTGCATTCAGCTACAAGACAGAAGACACAGCTCACAGCTGGACAGCAGCCCATGTGCTTTGGTACTGATCCCATCCATGCCCAGGCCCTGAGCTCTCATGTGGGGAGCCCATAGGATTTCCACCCCATCTGCTGGGGATGCAGAAGCCCACTCTGACCATTTGCCACTAGGCTTGAGATGTAACTTGGCACCAAGAAATTTTATCCATTATTTATTGTGCTCTGCAGCTCCAGTGAGGAGATTCGGGCTGCATTTTGAGCCCACTGAAACGTTTTAAATTCTGGCACAAATTACAAAATACTGGCACAACACAGGTCCCTGAAACCCTGCTGGTTTCCTTGGTAATCTCAGCATTAAGTCTGCCCACAAAACATTTGTGTAACTGGGGACCAGCAACTTGACATCAGCTTGAGTGATGCCCAGGCCTGGCCCATGGCTGTGTTGCTCAGAAATTTGTGCAAACCCAGTTCTACCCTACACCAGTTACTGGTCAGATGTTGCTGCCTGTGCTGTGAAGGGCCTGGGCCCAAATTTGCATTCCTGTTTACCCAGGGACATACTCAAATCCATGCTGCTCTTGCTGAGGGTTTAATGATGCTGCCCAGCAACACCTGGGAGCACTCAGCATCCTTCATCCTTCTGTGTGAAGGTTTAAAACCTGTAGTGATGGCAAAAACCACTAAAGGGAAATCTCTGATTTTCCTCTGACCCCGGACATACCATATCAGGTGGTGCACATTTTTCCTACATTAGTTACAATTCCTGTCTGGGAAAGAACAAAGCAAAAGAAAAGGAGAAACAATGATTTCCTCCTCTGTAAGACTATTGTGTGACAATAGTACCAAAAAGCCTATATTTTAGTAGGGAAGCAAACCACGATGCATCAATGAGCACAGTCCCTGAAGGCCACCTTCGAGAAGCAGCTCAGGAACCAGCTTGCAGCAATTCAGAGTTATACTGCTGCTTACTGAGCAATTTTGCAGCCAAACACCTTGACTGAGTATTCACACAGGTTCATTTGTTCTGCTTTCAGTGGAATATTAGTGGTGTTAAAGATTATACAAGAAGAACAATCATTAACATTTAATCACTCTGTTAAAACTCCAGAGCAGCCACAAACCAACTTTTGTAAGCAGTCAGTTTAAAGTGATTTACGCCTCACTACAGAGGGATGTACAAGCATGGAGGCAGACACTGCACACATCACAGCCCTCCTGCTTTCTTGGTACATGCTGGCCAAGGATCTAACCCCAAGCTCTGCATTTTGACTCCTGAGGCAACTTTGTGATCCCAGAATAACTTACAGCTCCTGGAGCTTGCACGGGCAAGGCAGGGCAGAAGTGGGGACTCTGCCTTTAGTCTGTGATTTCTGTGCCAGCCTTTGGTTTGCTCCTTTTCCACGTGCTGCAGTTCTCCTCCTTTCTGATGCTTTTTCCCATCCCTTGCACACATGCTTTCCTCCTGGCTGACAAGAGACACCCCCCAGGGCAAAGCAGCACCCAAAGTGCTTCAAACCCGAGTGCTGGCAGCTCTGTGTGACCCAGTGCCACCTTCCTCTGCCCTGCAGGACATGCACAGCGTGCCATGGGCCAGCCTCTGCCTGCCCTTTGTCACACACCACAAGGGGAATCCCACACCTGACCCTAAAGCCAGGGACCTCTGCCATTTGTGGAGTAACCACTGCACAAACTGCACACAAACTGTGCTCTCTGCAAGGCTGCTGATTGCTGTGAGTATTATTAATTAAAGGATTTAGTAATAGGAGATAAATTAATGGTTATGTGGTAGTCATGTAAAACAAACTTAAGGTAGTTTTAAGGTTTATTCAGACTCTTACATGAATGAAATCTTACCATGGTCAAAGACCAGGAGCCTGAGGGCTCTTAGGGAAATTTTAAAATTATTTATTTGATTATTATTTTATATTTTTATTTATTTTAAATTATTTATTTTTTATTATTTTATATCTTAAATTATTTTAATTATTATTTCATTTATTTATTTTATGGCAACTACAGGCCATAACCTGAGAGCATGATTATGATTCATTAATTTTTATATATTTACCTCTCATATCCAAGAATCATAATCTCTATTGTACAGCCAAATTCTCTTAACTTTTAAGAAGTTCCATTATTTACATCTCAAAATAATCATTAGATTATAATATTATATAGAAGAAATAAGGCACAATGCTTTATGGTTTTGCTTCAACTTTTGAAATTTTCTTTATGAAATATTGGGGGATAATAGCTTCATTTACAGACAGATTAATAAAAAATGAATCCTCACACCGTCACAACATAAACCCCAGAGTGTTAAATATTCTTTAAGCAGCATGTGTTTAATCTGAATAGTGAAGTCAATACATCATCCCATCAGAGCTGAAGCACAGACAGCCACTGCAGCCAAAAATGCCAGGTTTTGTCATTCATTGACATGCATACTTCCCCACTGGGTTATTTTACCTGCTTCCTGGTCCGTGTCTTCCCTGTCCTAAGTTTGATGTATCTGGCTATCAATTCATTCCTACCTGAAACAAAGAGAAATTCATGGTAAGGGACAAGCAGCATCACAGCCACCAAAAACCACATCTGAACACACGAGCTCCATGCACATCAGGTTTGTTGTCTTACATGTACTCCACTTTTCTGTGCAAACAATTTGCCAGTATTTCTCATTGTTCACCAGTATTTCTCTCCCATCTCCTTCTCCTTCCATCTCCTTTCTCTCCCTTACATTTGCAGTATTTCTCATTGTTCACCAGTATTTCCCTTCCATCTCTCCCCGTGCCACAGGAACCGTGCAGAGCACCACGAGTTCAGTGCCTGCCCACCCAAGCCCTGCAGCCCTTTACAGGCAGAGGCACCTCCTTGGCCAGCAGCAGTGCCCAGCACGATCTCTCACTGGAGAACTCCCATCCTGCGGCTGACACAAAGTCTGGGCTCCTCCAGGTGTTTTTTGTCCCTGTGGGGAGGAGAGGCCGCTCCTGAGAAGGTCGTGTGCTACCTGAGCCTGTGCCAATCACCCAGATGTGCCAGCTCCTCTCCAAGTTCTAATTCTGCAAGGAGGACAGCAAAACCTGTCCTTCCTGCCAGAAGGGCTCCTCCAGAGATGGAAATCACTGTCCCAGTCGAGCAGTTATCAATCAATAACTCACAGAGTGGCTGCCCTGCAGTGCTGATGCTCCTGTGGGAGCAGGGCCCATGAACACGGTGGTTTGTTATTCAGAGCTCTGTTTCTCTTAGAAATGTGAAATACTTCCAAGTCTCTAAAATGGCTATTTGACTCTTCTTCAGTCACACATTATGCTACCTAATGCAAACTAACATTTTCTATCCAAATAATTTCCTTCCCAAGTATTGCTGACATGGAAGATAACATGAGTTTTATGTGGTGTCCTGTTTATTTTCACTGCATATTATGTTTCTTCTCTATGGGTTGTAATAACTTAAATATACTTGTTCAACAAGTTCTAAGTTACAGAGCTATTTGCATTCAGCACAGGGGAAAAGCAGCCCGTGTGTAGAAAATGAGAAAACTGATTTAGCAGTGAGCTGAAAATGGGGAGGTTAAGAAAATAACTTGTCACCCACCAAGCTATTTTGAAGTGGATGAGTACACAGCTGGGGAATGCAGAAAATTATTTTATCAGCCAGGGCTTCAAACCTTTACAGCTTTAATGTTGTGGGGGAGAGACGGGGACGTTTTGAAGTAGCCTGAATATGTTTGAAGTGTATTTTGTCGACTGAAAGACTGAACACATTTAATCAGACAATACTTTTTCTTCTGTCTCCCCCTGTAAGCCTTATTGTATCAAATGCCTCATGGCTCCTGTCTCTTTCATGTTTGCCAAATGGGTACCAGAACATGAAATAGCAGCTCAGAGCAGAGCTGCGTTTTTCTTTTGGTCTGGACTGTGTGCCATGTTTCCCACAACATGCCACTGGTTTGGAGCTCTACAGCAGGTCTCTTCAGGACAAACTTCAGGAGGTAAATTTTGCGTGAGCAAACAGTTACACAAACCAGCCACATTTCTGCACACAAATGAGGGATTTCCGTATGGAAACAGACGAGCAGGTAGTTACCTAATTTCATGCAAAGGCCTTGTCTTTAGGCTGAACACGAGTTCTGCAGCCTATTGTGCTCACAAAATCCTTGCCATTTGTAGTGAGCACATGCCTTTGTGTTCATGGGGTGAAACCAGGGCAAGCTCCACCTCTGTATCTCCCTGGTCTCGTGCTCTTTCCCATAACCCAAACAGAAGCCTGCTTGCAAGGGCAGCCCTCTGTGGCCTGCTGAGATGCAGAGATCACCACATTCCTGCAATCACCAGTGTGATAGGTGATATGGGCATTTTCCTATTTCTAAATGCACATTTTGATTTAATTGGGGAACGCCTCCCATCCAGAAAGTACCTGCTTTGCACATGTTTAAGTATGTACACACATTAATACCCAGAATGGGCTTTTTTTGCTGCAACAATATTGTCAGGCTGTTCTGATCAGCAGCCAGGTGTGCCAGGTCAGTGACTGTGCCAGGTCTGTGATGCTGTAAGGTGATGTAAAGGATGCAATGCCATCTCCTGTCCCTCTGCCTGTGCTGCAGATGTTTCAGATACCTGGGCACAGCACAGGTCACTCCAGCCACCCCGTGCCCATTAAGGCAGCCCTATGCAATCCCTGGCCACAGCTGAGCTGTTTCACAGCCCTTCTCCCAGACAAGAGAGCTAAAAAGCTGCTTTTAAAGGAAAGCTCAGGTTCCCAGGCAGCCGTTTGACAGGAAAAGCATCTTTATTAAAAACACCAAGCGCTGAAAATCCAGACTGTATTATTTGAGTGCTGTCTCTGGTTGAGCCCCAGTCCACCTATGAAATATTCACAGGGGGTTTCTGTAGCCATTGTCTGGCTGGCCAGGGCTGTGACTAACAAGCCTGCAGCTTTGGCAAGTGCCTGCTTCCCTTGAGCTGAAGGCTACCCAGAGCCTAACTCCACAAGAGTCAACAGGGTGGAATAATTTGCCTTAACTTGCAGGAGGGGGGAACTCCACCAGGAGCCATAGAGAGTGGCAGAGGTAAAGCCCAAGCTATGTTTTCCTTACCATCATGTTTTCAACACAGCAAAGACACAAGCATCAGGTTTAGCCAGAGCAGGAGATACTGAAGGCTCACTAAATACCTTCTCCCTGGCCACAGCAATCTGAAAAGACACAAATTCCTTCTTGGGCTACCAAAAGCCATAAACACAAACAGAAGCACTGCCTGATATAAACAAGATAGATGCCCTCAACTAAAAGTTTACAGCCTTAATGTTATCTACCAAACAGTGGTGCTCTTCTTTAGCAGCTCTGACAGATAGGGACAGAAATGATCTTATCTCCAGATCAACTGAAGTCCAAAGAGGATTTTAAAGAAAGGAAAGCTTAATAATCCTAAAAACATCCTTTCCTGTTCTTGGGAATGAGAAGAGTCTGAAACAAAAGGAGACTCATGGAACTTCTTTAACTGGCCATTAGAAACCTTAGGGTGAAAAATGCTCATTAATAAATAGATCTATTTCCTCTAGAAGAGCTCAGCTGTGGAAATACTTTCCATACACACCCTCCCTCTGTCTCCTTGTCATATAGACCTGGGAAATTGCCTGGCAGAAGAGAAGAGGTCAGATTTATGAACTGTACATTTTCAGCTCTTTTTTCCTGTCCTTTGCTGTGACAGTCTCCTGCTTTGAATGTTTTGGTTCAGGTATCAAAGAGAGGCATGCGGAGGTGCCTGGTTAGATAAAACATCTTCACAGCCAAGGAATCTTTTCCAAGGATCTTGAAAAGATCAAGAGAGGACCACAACAGAGTTTGCTTTTTTCCCTGTTAATTCAGGCTTTATCCATCATGTCTTTCTGTGTCATCAGCGCATTGCAAACAATAATTCTCCCTGGACTGATGCAGTGGAAGAGGCATTTTGTCCAAAGGAACATCTTTTTTAATCATGGCATGGAGTAAAAAGCGAGTTCAGCTAGAAAACAACGCAGATGCTAAAAACTTGCGAGGCTTTGTGGACAGCCAAAGCTCTCAGAGCTCCACTGTGGCCCCTCCAAGGGCGCAGCCCTGCTCCAGCCAAGCCTTGGCACACAGGCTCCCTCCACCTTCCCAATCCCCTGCCCCATCCCTGAGCACCCTCAGCAGGGCAGCATGTGGAGATCCTGGACACCTCCCAGGCAGCAGGGAGCTGACATTCTGCTCCTCTTGCTCTGAACAAGTGGGAGCAGCTGCAGAGTGGGGCAGCTCCCCTCCCGCTGTCTCTGCCCGGGGGAGGCAGTTGTTGCTCTAACAGAGGGCCCTTGTGCAGGGAGCCTCCCCCAGCAAGGCTGTCTCCAAGAACAGCCCAAAGCAGCCAAGCATCAGCCCCCACAGAGGTCTGTGTCAGGCTCCTGGCCTTGCCGTTGATGCCAATGGTGTGTTTGTCCCGCTCACCCAGCACCAGCAAGGCCCTGAAGGTGAAAATCCACCCCTGCCTGAGGAAGGCATAGCTGGCTGCTTCATGGGCCAGAAACAGCACCAGCACCAGAGCACCACAGGCAGCTCTACCAGCACCTGCACAGCTGTGACATGCTCCTGGCCACACTGTGTCCCTCCTGTCTGACCATCAGTACTCAAAGCCAGGCAACAGGGCAGGGAGCTGGTGCATCACGTCCCTGAGCAGCCGTGAGGCCGGCGGGCGTCTTTATTTAGAACATTAATGGCACAAATTAAACCTCTGCCCTCCCAGCTCCCAGTAATAGGCACTATCCAAATGGGATAAAAATAGGCAAGTGTGGGAAATAAAGCCAGCTAGCAACTTGAAAATGAACGGCTAATTTTAAAAAGTTTTCATACTCAGCCGCATAATTCAAGTTACGACCAAGTAGAAAAGCTTACTTTTTTTCAGATAATGAAACAGTATTAATCTCTTAAATTTGACAAGACCGTGGCTCAGAACAGGTATCTCCCATGCTGACTGAGAATTCTGGGGACAGACCTGCACAACTTCATCTCCCAGTCATTCTCACAGCCATGTTTACACCATAACACAGGTTTGTTCAGCCAGTTTTGGTCAGCTCCACTTCTGCTTGGCCTGCTGAATGCACAGTGCTG
Organism: Melospiza melodia melodia; assembly: GCF_035770615.1. Taxonomy (NCBI): domain Eukaryota; kingdom Metazoa; phylum Chordata; class Aves; order Passeriformes; family Passerellidae; genus Melospiza; species Melospiza melodia. The sequence continues at coordinate 51,392,806 of NC_086199.1, read as the reverse complement.
CCCATGTGCCTGGGGGTCAAATTTGGAGAGCTGGTGGGACTTTTGCTCCATGAGGAAGCAGCTGTGAGTGCTCTCCTGGGAGCAGCACCCAGCTCTTTGTCTAGGTACCGAGCAGGAGCTGGATGCAGATCCCAGCCTGGGCATGGACACCGTCAATGGGGATGTGTTGCTTTGAACCCTCTCCGCATCAGAAAGTGGGCACAGAGCCCTTGGGCAGCAGAGCTCACAGCCTGTGTGGGGAAAGCTGCTCTTCATGGTGCTCAGCCCCAGCAGTTTTCCACTGTGTTTTGCCAGAGAAATATCCAGATTTGGGAGACCTTGCCTCAAATTCGGCAGCGCCGCTTCCCGAAGGCGCCTCACGGCTAAACGGGCTAACAAAAAGCCTCTTGTAGATAAAAGAGTTCTGCGAGTCAACAACTGGCTAAGCAGTTTAAACCTCTAAGTAAGGCATCCTCTATTTAAACGTTATAGGCAAATCTAATTTAAGCTTTTAAAAATATTATGGGCAGGTGTTTAAGTGGTGGGCACAGGGCTGGGCCGGGCGCCGCTTCCCAGGCGGGCAGCATTTTGTTCAGCCAGGCTTTCTGCAGAAGGGCCACGTGACAGAGGCCAAATAAACAGCATCTGGGGATTTTCAATTACAGACCTTCACCCAGCATGCCTGCACTGTAATCTCTACCAGATGAGGCTCAGGCCTCACTATTTTCAATAATTCACACACTGTGTACACATAACATGACAATAAGGGCATTCATGCAACCGCCTGATTCGCACATCAAAGCTCCCAAATGGCCAGCTGTAAGCATGCTTACTGCTGAATAATTCATTCTTTTCACAGGCTTGAAAAAACGCTCAGCGGGAGTTGGCAAGCTTGTGTTCTTTCCTGTGTGGTATGCTAAACTCAAATTTTGAAAGAGGTACAGCCCCACTAAAAAGAGTCAGAGATACAACTATTTAAATGTGCATATGCGAGCTTTCGGATGGCTGCTCACAGAAAAAAAAAGGGAGAAAAAAAACCAGCTCTACATTTCTAAGTGGATAGCAGAGATAAGAGAAAATAACCTCCAGCTCCTCTGAGGCAGGTGGTTAATAGAAATAAAATTATAAAGCTGTTTTCTGGCTGGTAAAGTATTTTTACACCTATTATTCCTGGCTAAAAATCTTGGATATACCAGGCACATAATAGTCAACAAGTTCAGCAGACTTGAAATTTCCTCATACTTAGCATAAATTTTCTAGTAGATGGCAAAAGCAGTTTTGTTAAGACTGACACATGTGGAAAAGGCAAACACAGAAACACCAGAGCTAATTCTGTAACTTCTATTTACTATTCTCACCGATATGGGTTGAATACTAATTCCTACACGATATTTTAACAACTTCAAACTTGCAGCTGAATCTCTGAACATTTAGCTTGCAACAAGTGAGTGTTCCAGATTTTGTAATACTTTGACTTAACACAACAGAAACATCTTTTCTTTAGGAGATTAAAAAAAAAGGGGGAGAAAACAGAAGGGTCTGCTTCATAATATCAAGTTTTCTTGACTGTCAATCAGTGCCTGAACCAGCAGGATCAACTAGTCATGACCTCTCCTTATAGCAAACACATGCTGCTTACCAGCTGTGGACTGTGTTTTTTACATCCTTTTCTCTATCATTCAGAATGGCTTCCTCCTAATCACAATAATCCCAAAAGTGCTAAAACATATCAATCGTCCTCTAAGCCCTGCCTACAAAAGGCCAGCCGTCCGACCTTTATGGGCTTGTCCAACAGCAGCTGATACTTCATTCAACTACAAATCCAATTTAGCAGTTACAAGAGGTTTAGCATCACTGGAAAAATATTGGTGTTGATCCTGCACTCTTAAGTCAGCAAATATTCCTTTGCCATATTGTTTAGCTTTTTCTGCCATATTTACACTTCTGCTGGATTTCCCTGAGTGACTTTAACAACAGCATTTAACCTCTGAACTGGTAATATTTATAGCTGATCAAACAGCGATTTTTAAAATGTGTTTACCACAAATACAGAAACATAAGCCTATTTGAATTCCAACTGTTATAATTCTGAAAAATCCCCAGCCGACAACCCTAAAAACAAACACAGTCATTTCACTCAAAACCATTGAACACCCTTTATGTACCAGTTAGGCAGGATGTTATGTATTATAGCCCTTCGGGCAAGTTCATGGCAATTCTCTCACTTATGTATTTTTAATTGCCAAATGAGCCGAGGCAAACACTTCCTTGATCTCTCCCCCTACACCTTTGCTTTTACTTTTATTTTTCCCTCTATTTTTCTGGGGGTTTTTTTGTTTGTTTGTTTGTCTGTTTGTTGTTGTTGTTTTTTTCCTCATTTTTTTTCTCCTCTTTTAGCAGCAGTGTCAGAGGGCTGGGGCCCAGGACACAGGCAGCTCTCACAGTCCCCAGGGAACGGGATAGGAGCAAAAAACAATTAACTGTGTGTCTTTGACTTGTTGGAGCTTGCTGGTGCTCTGGATCATTTGGGAGCCCAGGGTCTGGCTCAGAATTTGGGTAAGGATCATGTACAGAAGTGGCTGCACAAGGACAGGACCAGAAGGGGACAAAGGGTTCCTAAAACAGGTTTTAAAGGCTGCCCCAGTGTAAGGGCTGTGTGCATGCACACACACACAAAACTACAACAACCCACTTAAATATTATTATACACAAATTAACTGCTTGCCAGGAACACCCTAACTGGGCTGCCCAGGAGGAGAGGGGAAAGAAAAGATCCCAGACACATAATAACCGAAATAATCCCTTCAGATGCTAATGAGTGAACAATTACAATGACTCATTTAAGTTATATCATAATCATACTTCCAAAGAAAAGAACTTTTTGTGCATTGTATTAGAACCAACAACAATAAAATGATCCCAGATTGAATCAAGACCACAATTTAATTTACACAGCAAAAGGGAAATGACCTAATAGTAGCACAGAAAGATATTCTCCTCATGTCAAGTCTTAATCTTTGGGTTTTTTCCCAGCTTCAGTTTTAGAGAAAACAATGAAAAAGACCCACAGACACATCTGGTTCAAAAGTGTTCATTGACATTAATGCAATGCATTAGATTCTGTTTGGCAGGTCTTCATACTGGGAAATATTCCACACAAGCAATGTTTATTAATTTTCTTCTGATTTTTTAAAAACGAGGCAGAACATATTTCAAAAAGAGAGGAGTGATCCAGAGAGCTCTCTGAATATTCATTAATTAATATTTTGTCAGTGTCAGTTGTCTCAACAAAAGAAGGTTTTAAAATTTACTCTAAGACCCATTTAATTAAAATTTAAATGCTACAAAAATACATGGCTTTTTTTTTTTTTTTGCCCCTAGTAATAATTTTCCACTTACAATAAACTGTATTTTACTGCAACCAAAAATGCATTTCAAAACAAACAGCAATTTTTAAGCTTCAGAATATACAAAGAAATCCCCACAGGAGAAAAAAAAAATCCCCAAACTTTGACCTTTGCCATATCTCTGGATCAGCTACAGATGTTTAGCAGATTATACAAAAACCTAGATGCCCTTAATCTGACATTGTGGGGTTTTTTTCCCCTGCTCTGATAGGAATTGTCAGTAAAACCTCTGCAAAAACCCTGTGTGAATTCCACGTGCAGTTCCCGGGCTGTTTTCCGAGGTGGCTGCAGGGACATTCAGATTTCTCAGGGACAGGAGCAGCCCGAGAAAGGAGCAGACTCTTGCCCAGCAGAAAGTCTGATTTGGACAGGAATCCTTCAAACACACAGACAATGGGGCTGGCTGACCTGTCATGCATGATGGATGAGTTAAGGGGATTAAAACCACTATTTGCATTCAAATAGATAAAAATTAGCAAAATAGAATTTCTCAGTAGGTGGCTTCAGTTCTGTTTGCTCTCATAGGCAAAATGAAGTTCATTTTTAAAAGGAATTACGGCTGTTTAAGTAACGCTTGTTTGCAGAGAAGAAATTCTGGGTGCTGGTTTGCTTCCTATTGTTTATTCTTTAAGAAAGACACTTTAACTATCACAAAAGTATCCTTTTCTCCCCGTATTTATTATTAGAGCATTACACGACCACAGTGTTCTAACCACTTTAAATTCTATATATTCCTTAATGCTTACACGCTTCTAAGCTGCATATACCCCAAAAAAAGTGGTTTGAGTTCAGGGAGAGATAATCAAAAAGACCAAAAAATTACATTAAATTGTGTACTGATGCTTCAGTGAGGTCCTGAGTACGAGGATGTGACTCAGGAACCGTAAAAGGCAGATGCTTGAATCACTGCATCACAAAAATTCCTTTTGACCAGATTCATATTGCACACAGTGATGGTACTTAAAAGACTCAGAGATGGCTGCACAAAGAGGCCTAATGAAAGGCTGGCCTGGCAGAACAGCATGATATTGTTTATACAACATATCCACCAGAGAAATCCATACGGACAAACGGGCGCACACAGGCAGGCAAGCGGGTGCAGGAACTGCAGAAACACCCATGGACCATCTGGGAGCAACCAAGCCCTGTCTGTCTGTCTGTCAGACCACAGCTGTGGAGGTCCTGCTCCTTGCAAGGCTCTCAGAGCCAGGAGCCCCCAGAAAATCCAGCACTTTCTAAAACACACATCTGTGCAGTGCCAGATACGCTGCTGAGCTCTGCCTGCTGCACCGTGAGCTGCAGCCAGACCATGAGATCCTGCACCCTGCCCCACAGCAGCACCAACAGACAGCAAAGCTGAGCACCAAGGAGGCACATCTATGTCACAAAAGAATGGATTATTCAGCACGTTTCTTCCCGAGATGGCAGCAACCAACAGCAAAAGCTGTGACACGATTTCTCAGCTCAGCACTGGCTGTAAGGAGATTTTAAGAGAGCAGGGCACTCCTCCCGCTCAGTGATGGGGTTCTGGCCACATCCAGAGGCTGTCTAAAACAGGGCAGTGTCAGAGCCTGCAGCCACACAGCTCCATGCATCCACAGGCAAGAGAACACCCGGAGAGCTGCCTTCATTTTCAGCCCTGCACTGGGATTTCATGCAACTCTTTGCAAAATTGTGTTTGTTTAAGTCACGACTTACGTGGTGTCTGCGTCTCACACAGTTAAGATGCTTTATTTTCACAGCAGGTGCAAAGAGGTATTTAAATTTTCATTATGTCCAGGGTATTTGGCCTTGGTTTCTGTTAGATGACAGCTTCTGACACCAGATGGGCCAAGTGGAGAAACGGCATATGAAAGAGCTTGGGACACATCCAACACCAACCTTGGTTTCCAAGTTATTTCACAGGCACAAAGTAGCATTTTGTGGAGATTTTACAGCTAGCACTGTACAACAAACATTTTGCACCAATTACAAACCCACAAGAGAGACCTACAACATACTTAAGTTACAGGGTAAGCCATTTCTTACAAACTCAGTCTCAAAACATGTTTAAAACTGAGACTCCTTTAACTCCTTTTTTTTTCAGCCAAAAGAAAGACCTGTCCACAGCTCCTTTCCATTGGATCAGCTGCCCATTCCTGCCTTCCTGCAGAACCCAACTGGGTCACTGATGTTCCAGCTAAAGTGAAGGAGAGCAACATTGCTGCACTTCTGAAGGATTCCCAAGACACCAGTCTAAGGGGAGAAAAAGAAACCTTAATGTCATCATAAACTTGGGTATCAGAACACCACAAGCTGTCAGAGAACAGAAGACATCACTGCTTATTTTGAAGCCCAGCTAAGAGATACAATAATGAAAAGCTGAGTAATCAAATAATCCTGCACCATAATGCATTTTGTTTGGAAGTGTTCCTCATAACCTACCCATTTGTCAGAGATAAAAATGCCTGCCTGGCTCTCCCTGCCTCTCTGCCCCAGGCTCCAGCATCCCACTGCACATCCCAAGCAGGGTAAATACCATGATGCTGATTTCATTATCACTGAAAACCCCCATTCATGCCTTTCAAAATCTGCAGGGTTATCTTGGAGAATCGTAAGAAAATTTTGCTTTGTGTAGCCACCAAATGTTTTAGAACCCTAATATTTGTAATCTTTGTGACCATTTTGCTTTTAGTCAAAGTGGATGCTTTGGTTGATGGGAGGGCTCTTTAAAGAAAAATAATTTAAGAGGTAGGACATGCCAGAAAACAGAAAGAAAATCACAGTTACTTATAATCTTTTTACCATTTGTTTGTTTCTATGGTAAATGCTTTCTTTTGCTTCTCAGCTCATGGCTTAACTTTACATAACATTTATTCAAAACATGTACATTTGGAAACCTTTTCTTTGTTTGTTTTGGATAAATGAGTAATGAAGCGCAAACACAGTTCCACACGTAATTCTTAATTCCTAATCCGACTTTCTTTAGGCCTGATGCAGAGGGAGAGAAACTTTACAGCTTGTTTTGTGCCATGGACATGGGGCTGGTAGAGGAGACTGCAGCTCTGCCCAGTGCCTGTGCTCCCCTCAGTTTTGTGTGTTATAGATGGAACTGTGTGCTCCCCTCTCAGTTTTGTGTGTTACAGATGCAACTGTGTGCTGCCATCACAGTTTTTCCTGTTACAGATGTAACTGTTGCTCCCCTCTCAGTTTTGTGTGTCACAGTTGTAACTGTGTGCTCCCATCACAGTTTTTCCTGTTACAGATGTAACTGTGTGCTCCCCTCACAGTTTTGTGTTACAGATGGAACTGTGTGCTCCCCTCTCAGTTTTGGGTGTTACAGATGTTACTGTGTGCTTCCATCACAGTTTTGGGTGTTACAAATGTTACTGTGTGCTTCCATCACAGTTTTGGGTGTTACAGGTGTAACTGTGTGTTCCCCTCACAGTTTTACCAGTTATAGATATAACTGTGTGCTCCCGTCACAGTTTTTTTGCCTGTTACAGACTTTAGCTCTCCACATAGGCTGGTGAAAAGGTCCCTGGGAGCTGCCTGCCCTCCACCCACACCCATCGCTCTCCTATGGAGCAGCCCCACTGGTTTCTAATCCTGACAGCAGCAATGGACATTTCACAAGGAGCAGAAGGATTTTGCTTCTCAATTCCATCACAAAGTCACAGATTCATTAAGGCTGGAAAAGATCTCTGAGACCCCTGAGCCCAGTGCTGCTGTGCTCACCACCAAATCTTGTCCCCAAATGCTACATCCACGTGCCTTTAGAACACTTCCAGGACCTCAGGGCTGGATTGGGGCACATGCCCCAGCCCAGCCTCACTGCTGGCATCTCCAGTCACACTGGCAGGAGCCATGAGCAGGGGCAGCTTCACACAGCAGAGGAGCAATGTTTAAATACACACACACACACACACACACATCTGGAACTGAAGTCAGCATCTATTAATGTAGCTTAGAGATTTCTGCCCCTACCAAGCTCCCAGTTTGCTCATAAGACTTTATCATCTGTTTAGTCTAACCTGCTGGTATGGTAATCAGCAATCTCCGGTGCATAAAATTATTTCATTTCTCTTCTAATTGTTGGCACTTTATGTATTCTTCCCTCCCCCTTTCAATGTGCTGCTGTCTCTCCTACTGTGTCCCTCCCTCCTTCTCCTCCCCCAGCCCTTCTTCAATGGTAAGGACAAGTAACACCAATCCTTCCCCTTTCCTGGCTCTTTCCAGGATAACCCTCCATTCCATATGGGTTCACCATGGAAGAGCCCTTCCCTTCTGCCTGGCCCATGGTGTGCAGTCTCCACACCACAGCAAGGTTTGGGGGTGTTACTGTCTGCTGGGCAAAGCCCTGCCCAAGACTCCTGCCTTGGGCAAGGCTGGCTGGATGCATCCTGACACATGGAGAACAGTTTCCAGTGAGGAAAAGGGCCTGAGCTTCACCACAGCTGAGAGCAACAAATGAAAAAGGGTTTTAAAGTGTTAAATACTCCACATTTGGATTCAGCCAAATATTGCCAAAACACAGGCACTGTACAGACCACTACACTGTACCTAAACTTCTGCCAACTCCACATGGCACCAAATTTCTTAGTTTTACAAACTCCGAAGCACTGCACTGTATTTTAAACTTTATATGTTTTGGTTGTAAAGGCATTTTCGCTGAGGCAGCTGGCAAATCCATTCCAAACCTGGCTATGACACCAGTATCAACATTTTAGCACCCACGAGGTTCTTGCTACTAAAAGACAAAGGAATGGGCATTGGGTCAGCCAAAGGAACTCCATCTGACACCAGGCTGAGCTATCACATGTGCACAAAGAGAATAAATTAGTGCTGCAGAGACTTATCAAGAGCGTTTGCCAGAGTGACACCCTTTCATCTTTGTGAGATGCATATGAATATGTCAGGACTCACCACTCCAGACACTAAATTGAGCTATAGACTGATTTTCCATAAGGACTGGTGGACATGGCAGTGTTAGGTTAACAGCTGGACTCCATGCCCTTAGCGATCTTTTCTAACCTAATTGATTCAGTGAGTCTATGACATAAGAACAAGAAGTAAAAATACACTTACTTACCTCAGAGGCTCACAAACGTTTATATGAAGCTATTAAAAAGCTGAGATTTAAAAAAAAACACATCCATTTAAAAGAAAATGAAAGGTTGTTTCTGGTACAGCTGATGCAGTTACATGTTTTCTGCTGGGGGAAATTTACAGCCACATTATTGCTGTCAAGGAGGGTAGTGAGCCACAAGGATTTCCAGATGCCATGTGTGAAGTTTCTCATTTCCCCTACCATACTGAAGTACATTATCACCCAAACACAAACAAGCTTTAAAAAGTGTCTGTCACTAAAACATGTGTGGCCTTTCCTGGACTTCAGAGATTTTGGGTTTTTTCTTCTCCTTTGCTTTCTTTTTAAGCCAGATGGGAGAGGGCAGTGCAGCAGTGCCAGGGGCCCAGTTCTGACCACACAGATGCTGTGTCATGGTTTGACTCCCAAAAAACTCACTTCCTTTTCAAACCAGGACATGCTGACAGCAACACTTTGGGCTGCACCCAGAGTGAGAGGCACTCTGTCACAGAGAAAGCTGCTTCTGCTAAACACCAACATTTCACTTGCTGAAAGTCAGGCAAAGGAGGGGCAGAAATTTTAGAGCCTGTTTTGCCCATGACAGAAACTGGGGAGCAATCCCTCCCAGTCCTTATGTCAACTCATTAACCCTTTGTTATATTTTCTCTCCCCTGTCCAGCTGCAGAGGTGGGTGATAGACTTTGGTAGGTGCCTGGAATCCAGCCAGGTTCAACCGACCACAAGAAGATAAAAGGAAAAACACGTTCAAGTTTCTCCTGTGCCTATAAACCAAACTTGCCACAGCAGCAGGCAGCTGAGGGACCTGTCCCATTGTAGGCAATTATTTCAGGAAACTTAGGACAATCCAATTGTATGGACACCAGTGAGCAGCTGGGACAGGTGCCTGCACAGCAGACCACTCTCACACCTACAGAGAAGGGAATCCCCTGCCAAAAGGACTTTCAGATGCTTCTGCAAACCTGGACAGAAGGATCTCTCCCAGGGCTGTCTGGGACTGCAGCACACAAACGTGAGGCTTTCAAGGGGCAATAAATGCAAACAAATGCCTTGCAATCAATCACCTTCCCAGCTCTTAGCAGAATGGTAAGAGAATTAAAGGTAGAAAATCTTGTCAGTGACGTTTTGCTGCCAACTGGAATTGTTTTTAAAAAAGGAACCACAGAATTCATGCGACGGTCCAGCACAACGGTGCTGAAAAGAGGATGGAGGTGGAAATATCAGAAGGCTGATGCCATACAGTTCCCACTGATTTCTTCTTTATTACATGATGTTAACTGGAATCTTTTGCTGAAAATGAAAAGTAAACAGGAGATATTGAATTCAAAGCAGAGCCGACCCTTCTGTCATATCTGGGAACACACCAGCAACAAGAGGGGAGCACGGTTTGGAACGGTTTTGCTCAAAACAATGAATCAAGAAAGTTAGAAAGAAATGTGTGTGCTAAAGCATGAACCAAAGTTAAGGAAAGAGGGCATGCTGGAATCCCTCACTGCAGCTGGAGAACTTCCCCTGTCCCACAGGCCATGGGCACCAAGTGGCACCTGATTCTGACACAGAACAGCCCCGTGCCAGTGCCAACCAGACTGATTGGAAGCCTCTTTTATGACACAGCCTTTCATCCATCACTGCCAGAACCATCTCCCATGCCTTCACAATCCTTTCTTATGGTCCTCCCAAAGAGGGTATTTACAACATAAGGCTCAGCTATCAAAAGGGCACTCTTAGAAACACTAAACAAGTCCCTGAAGCCACACCAATCACATCAGATGCTTGGCTTGAAGTTATAACACAGCATTTTCTGAAAGAAATATAGATCTGAGTAACAAAAAGAGAGTTCCCTCAGGAACTCACACTCTCCACATTAATACTGCAGAAAAACTGAATTTCTGCAATAGCAACTGCTGCTGAAGGCTCCAGTGCAAGGTGTGCATGTGATGGAACAGAAACAGCCAACACAATTATTTCAGGAAACTTAGGACAATCCAATATGGACAAATCCCTTTTCAAACCTGCACAGGGTGAATCACTGCCTTGCTGATCTGCCTGAGACTTCATGGCACTCACTCACACAGGAAAAAACTCATCCACAGTGTCTTCTGCACCTGTCAGTGCTTGATACTCTGACTGTGTTAAAAAAAACAAGTTCGTAGATTGAAAACAAAAGTGTATTACAGTGCTTTTGAAACAATCACCCTGGCTTCTCCTTCATCTTTTCATTTCCACTAGATTAATGAAAGACTTCAATTAATATGTAAGCCAATTTATAAAAGATTTTAAAATTCAGTAACTCAGATCTAGCACTTATTTTCTATTGTAACATCTGCCATTCCAGCAGGCTTTTGTTTGCATCTTGTCCTATTCTTACCTGGACAAAAGGCTCCTTTTTATTCTCCAGAATAATAAAAAAAAAATAAGTGAAGATGACAGACATTTCTGTGTGCATAAGTAAGCTCATTCAAGAGTGAATATGAGCTAAATACTCTTAGCAGCTATAAAGTAAAGACCACAAACTTTTATGCCTGAATTACTTGCTGATTCTCCGAGCACTGGAAACACTTTGACTCGTGCACCTGAGCGAGTGAATCTCCACAGAAATCAGATCTCAGTCATTTTTCTTTCTGTATATTCTTAAGCAAGACCCCCAGAAGAAGACCTCTGGGTCAACTCCTTGTTGGGTTTCTCCCCCATCTGCCTGCCTGCTTTCAAGAAGTCTCTAAAGGTGTTTCCTAAAGCACATCACCCCTCCAGTCAATGTTTGAAAGGGATTTGCAGAAGTGACTGGGGGGAACAGGCAGGCAGACACTTGTGGACACTTTGGAGCTGTAAGCAGGAAAGGAAAATCCAAGCAAGGGAGTCTTGTTTCACTGCTGCATTCAAATTTGAATCTGAAGCCCAGCTGCTCGTGGCATTTGAACGTGAATGCAAACAGCGGGCTCAGAAAATTAATCTCAGCCCTCTAGATCCTCTGTCCCTGTGGCAAGCAGTAAAGATCACAGGAAAAGAACAACAGGGACCAAAGTGGATCAAGAAGTTTTCCTCTTCTAAGCTTGTAGTTTCATGGTTGTGCTTGAACAGAGGAGGCAACAGAAACCTGCAATAAAGCTCTTTATGCTGGAGACATTAGAGGGCAAAAATAAAAAATTCTGTCCTACTTCCTACCTCTATTCTTCTATATAGCTGATGGCTCATACTCAATCCATTCATTTTACTAAACTTAGGTTTAAAATAGTTTGGGATTAAGCAGAAATTATTAATATTTTACCATGGCAAAATCTTTATGGGTTAAAAGATTTGAGTTGGTAAAATTGTTGACTTTTGAGGTTAAATAAATATTTACCTGGCTTTAGGAATTAGTAAATTGCATTAAGCTAAATTAGTAAATTGCATTAACTATTACAACTTATTCTAATTTGAGAAGCTTTAAACCAGTGCAAATTATATAAATTAGGCAAACTTAATCCCTGTTCTTAAGCTTCCTTAAAGTCAATTGCATTCCTTAGTATTTGAAAAGCTAAACTGAAGTTGTCATCAGTGACATCTTAAGGTGTATGTAAAATAAAAACCTTGATTTTAGATGTAGGTTAATTTTCACTGCTGTATGAAATAAAGTATGCTTTTTAAAAAGTTCTGTTTTCTTTCACATAAATGTCTTGTTTTTTTCCTAAAATGTGGGAAATAAAACCAGCTAGCATTCAATACTGGGCTCAGCAGAAATCATTGGCCTGAAAGTTCAGCATTGCTTTCTTCAACATAAAATCCAATACCTCCAATAGCAGATCACATTAAATTTGACCTAACCTGTGGGCAGGGTTCTTTACCCAGAAATAACATCCCTTTGCACAAAATCAGTGCTCTGAAGGATCATAATCGTAATGTGACCTGTGGGAAATACACCTCCTGTCTGCCCAAGAAGATCTCCCTTCCAAAGGATGCTCACATCCAACAGGGCAGACACACCCTCTGAGCCATGCAGGACCATAAACACCCAGGGTTTTTTTCAGGAACAAAGAAACCACGCCACTTCATCTAGGAACAGCCTCATCTGAATGTAGCTTAGTCTGTAAAAACAGAGAAATGGGCCCATTTCACAAGAAAAAGGATCAATTCCCAGAAGACTTTCTTCAGTCAAGATTTTTCCACTTTTCCTGTACCAACCCACTAAACCTGCAACACAAATGCAGGTATCAATTCCAAAAATAAAAAAAAAAAAAAAAAACACATCAGCACGCTGAAGGCATCTGGGAGAGCAGTAAATTACTAGCAGATTGGAAAGATTGATTTGTGAAGAAGTTACAAGGAAGTGCAGACATTGCAATCAGCATGTACATGGTGCAAAGGCCGAGTTTCCCAGCAATCCCTGAATGCCCTCAATTCCCACCAGAAGGCTGAAATCAGTGGGAGCTCAGGACATTCAACAATTCATAAAAATTAAAGCAGGGCAACGACTGGTTTTATTGTTTGTTCTTGGCAGTCCCCACCACGAGCGCGACGCCGGAGGAATGCATGATGGATGTTGTGACAACTTTGCAATTTGGAAAGATTTAAGCAAAAGGGATAGGGCAGTGAAAAGGGGTTGTAGCAGGGAATGAAGTGATCCAAGCTGATGGTGGCTGGCATTCTTTATTAACCCAGCAATCTCTGCCTTTTGGGTAGAGACTGTTCCCAGGGCAGCTCAGCCCACCTGTTATGGGCATCCTCAACCCCTACAAATCCCCAGAGACGCCTCTCCTGTGCTGCAGAGAGCTGTAACCCACAGGGGGATGTGGGGAGGCCTGTGGGGCAGCTCTGGCAGGGCACTGCACTCATGCACACGCTGCAGGTGGAATGAAAGGGGCTGATAAATGGGCTGGGAGAGCAGCACAGGGGGGCAGGGCTGCCTCGTGGGCACAGGGAAAAGTGCTGCAGCCTGCAGGGGCAGGAAAGACATCTGATCTGCATAAAGACAGGAGAGGAACTGATTTTAAACTGTTTTTTTGGTTGGTGGGGTTTTTTTGTTTTTTTTTTTTGTTTTTTTTTTTTTTTTGTGAGAATAAACACAGAGGAATGATCTTAACAAAACGAAATTTAAACTTTAAGCAAGAAAATACCTTCCAGATTTAAAACAAGCTCCAAAGAACATCCCATGCTAAGGCACTAAAAACTAAATTGGCAATATACTGATAGAAATAGAAAATACACTGATAGAAGGAATGTTTGACCAATTCTTTTTTCCCCCACTAGATGTAAGTTTGGTATTTTCTTTCTGTATGAGCTAAACACCTGCAAGCACAGCCCCAGGTGATAGGCGCACCATGAACTGTGTGACAAATACCCCTGAACCACTCCAAACAGAGCCCCCAGGACACCAGCACTGTTCTTTGCCTCAGCTCAGGTGGTTCAGTTTGGGTCATGCTGTGATGAGCAGGGAGTTCAGCTCCACCATCCTTATGGGTCCATTGAACTCAGGACATTCCCTGACTCTGTCTCTTTTCAGTCACATTCCTCTAAACCTGAGCCATGCCCTGCAGACCCTCCCGGCTTATCTTTATGGTTTTCTTACACAAAACAGAGAGTTAGAAAAGCAGCTGATAAATCACTGAATGATTGCTCTTCAAGAGGAGCTGTGGCTAGCTAGTATTGTTTTGAGTCACTTTTCTTGTTTATCTCACTTTTTCTAACAAACTACACTTTTTATTTGAGCACAGGCTTTGCATTTCTTGAACACCTAGAATATGTAAAAATAATCCCACAAGTTATCTCCTTTTCAGGGAGGGAAAAATAAAATAAAATAAGAGCTTTCTGTAAATGCAACCTTTAACTTCCTTCGAACACTTAACACCAGGCTTAAAATTGTACCATATAAGCACAGAGAAGCTGAAATACCACGAGCAGCCCTTCCACCTACTTTGCTTTACACCTTAAACCACGATTCAAGCAGAGCCCATTAAGGCATCTAAATGTGACTTACCACATGTGTTAATTGGGTGGGGAGGAAAAAAAAGAAAACACAACCCTTGAATGTGGACATTTATGTATTCTCATTATTCAGACCCTCCTGATGCCACAATCTCCCACTTCTATAGTTTATAAATGTTTGATTTAAAATATAGCCATTTTATCATTTGTACCACATTTACCTCATCTTACCACTGCTCTGACTGGATGAGAAGCTAATGTAGCCTACACTGTCTGGTCAATTATTGCATGGACACCAGGGACCAATTAATGCCATCCATAAAAGCCTGAATCATTCTGTCAATTAACTAGAACTAACTATGTCATCAGATATATTACTGGTGAGCAAGTCTATTTGGTTGCAATATGTCTTGAAGGAGAGCAGTATCAAATGAATCACAATTGACTTGGACAACTGCTAGCATAATTTCAGAAGATGAAAAGACAAATGTGGTAGTTATTAGTGGTCCCCTGAGGAATTACGGCCAAGCAATTGTAATGTGCTAAGACTGTACTAGCAGGTGCCCACAGCACAAACCAGGCAGAGGGTTAAATCAATATTTTCAATTTCTTGGGATCAATTCAGTGTTTGAACAAGATGGAAACTTGTTAGCAATTGGCAGAATGTGTAAATGAAAAGCCAAACTTCTTATTATTTGTTAAAAAGGAATCAGTGCTCTGCATCATGCCCTTGGCACAAGGTAATGCTTTCATGATCCAGTTGCTTGGGCATTCACTAAAAATCTAGCAGTTCTTAAATTTTAATAGAGTGCAAAAGGTTACTTTAATACATGCTGAACATTCAGGATCTTTAAAAATG
The DNA here is from genome assembly GCF_035770615.1 of Melospiza melodia melodia. Taxonomy (NCBI): domain Eukaryota; kingdom Metazoa; phylum Chordata; class Aves; order Passeriformes; family Passerellidae; genus Melospiza; species Melospiza melodia. Next base: position 51,377,577 of record NC_086199.1, on the reverse strand, counting down.
ATTGAAGTGTCAATAGGAAAGTTTTTGAGCTGTGACAACAGCATAGCTATTAACGATTAGTGCAAGAAGCAGAAGAAACCTTGATTGCTTTAGAAAAGTCTCACCAGGAATGCAGCTTGACACCCTTGGTACAACTTCACATTTATTCTGTTTCATGCAGGAGAACATTTGGATCATCAAGCCATCCTTTACCAATTAAAGAAAAAGAAAAAGCCACCTTACACAAATTGATTTCATTTATCACTGCTGGGCTTAAGGATGCCTGTAGCAGGACCTAAAGTATTGGCATCATATTCTTTATTTTTAACACAAAGGTGTAAAAACGAACTGCTACATCTTAGCATTGGTTTACAAAAAGGCACCTCCAGCCACCCTGACAATCAGGGTTTGAAAAATACACCTTATTTTGAGTGAGGGAGACACACCCTTAAAATGACACCTTGGACAGGGCAGAGTAAAATCTCTGGGATGTGGAAGCAGAAAACTGGCAAGTAATGCTATTGTACCTGGGGAAAACACATGTGATCTCAGGGAAAGCTATTTCCATGGTGCTCACCCAGTGTAAGTCAATTATTTCAAACAGATCAAAAACATGAACCATTTTTCATGCTACAAAACTACAGCATTATTTATTAGGAAAACAAAAAGAAAGCCCTGATGGTTAATTAGAAAGAGGAAACTTGACAAAACACTTCTGAAAGATGCCTGAAGAAGGCACCTATGCTTCAAACATGAGTACATTTCTCTCTGTGTTGGGCTGGCATAGGAATTCTTTGAACTGTCTCCAGTGTTGGACTTCCCCTCATGGGCACAGACAAGTGAAGAGGTAGGTGAAGCTCCTCTTTCACAATTGCTTGGCATAGAGACATTCCTTTTAATATACTTTGTTCTTTAATTGTGGAGATAACAATGTTTACAACACTGGAGAGATGGTTCAACTGTCTGAAGCATCTTCATCCAAAGGACCTCGAAGCACTCTGAACACAAAGCAGGGAAATGCCCCCTTGCCCAGCATATGGTCAGCCTGGGGACTCACTGTGACACAAAGTTATTACCAGCAACTCTCTAGCTGCTGTTTTTAAATAACAGGAGCAGTCTTCACTGATACAAGCCAAAATAAAGAGCACTCAAACTTCAAGAAACTGCAAACCCTCTTAAATCTTTACATTAGGTGCTGCAGATGAAGTAGGAGGTATTTCTCATTTCTCAGCCTTTTCACAGGAAAAGAATGATGCCAAGTCAAGTGAAATAATGAAAATAATAAAATCAAAATGGATTTCCCAGTTTCAGGGTTGGCCCAGATAATCTATTGTCAGTGTCTAACTCACTGCAGCTTTGTCTGATTTGTGCAATACATTTGTCAAGAAGACCTTTCTCTTGAAATGCATTTAGCACAACATGGGGGACATGCTCCACACCACGGGAGAGCAGGTCCAGAGCAGGCAGACCCAGCATCAGTGCCAGGCCAGAGAACACAGGGAGCACAAAGCATCCTACAGAATTGGCACACATTAATTGCAAAAATAAATAAGAGAAAGAACACATTGGAGTAATGTTACAGTGAATTTTTTGAAGAGTAACCCAGGAAAAATAAACCTTTTCATCCAAGACACACAGCCAATAGATTTTCCCTTGCCCAGCCCCTCTACCTATGCACTGTGTGAGGGACACACAGCCCCGCTGACCATGCTGACACTCTGCTGTGTGACACCAAGGACACACTGACGGCAGGGAGGACAGAGGGACACACAGCCCTGCTGACAGACTCTGCTGTGTGACAGCAAGGACACACTGACGGGCAGGGAGGACAGAGGGACACACAGCCCTGCTGACAGACTCTGCTGTGTGACAGCAAGGACACACTGACGGGCAGGGAGGACAGAGGGACACACAGCCCCGCTGACAGTGCTGACACTCTGCTGTGTGACAGCAAGGACAAACTGACAGGCAGGGAGGACAGAGGGACACACAGCCCCGCTGACAGTGCTGACAGACAGACAGACAGGCTCTGCTGTCTCACAGCGTGCTGGGCGCGGAACAAGCGCCGCGATTGTTCCTGCCAGACGCCACGGGACCCACGATGCATAATTGCAGTGGCTGCATGTCCAAGTGCAGGACGTGCTGGCAGCAGGACAGCAAACTGGATGTCAGTGCTGGTAACATTTTTCTCTGCCGGAGCTGCTGAGACAGTGCAGAAGTGGGGCTGGTTCACCTCTGCCACCAGCTCGCACACCTGCCCGAACGTCTCCCCTCCCTGCACACTAAAACAGATTTTCCTCTTCACAAAGTGGCTTTTTTTTATTCCCCATCTAGGAATTATCTTCATTAACTTCCTCTGTAACAGCCCCTGAGTTGTGGTTTCCACAGAACCAGAGTAAACAAAGGCAGTCTTTGCAGACTGAAACCGATATGCCGCTTTTACAGCGTGATTTATCTCAGAGTCTTTCTGGTTCTGACTCAGTAAATCTCACCAGCCTGGAGGAAACTCTGGTGCTGGGTCTGTCTGAAAGCTCCTGGTGAGTCCTGTGCCAGAGGAACACCAGGAGAACACCTCTGCAGTGGTGATGGATGCAGGGGCTTTCCCATTTCATCTCTTCTGAGCCATGTGCTTACAGGCAAAATGGCATGACATGCACTTCAAGCAGAGCAAGAAATGTGCTGTCTTTGTATCCACGTGGCAATATTTCTGCTAAGCAAAGACATCAATCAATTCCACTAATGATAAAAGGGAGAAATTTTATGTCAGAGCCCATTCTGCAAACATGGAATTCAAACATTGCTCTTGGATCTCAAACACAACAGAAGTCACTGTTAATTAAGAATAAACTATATAAAGCTGTGTACTAAATAAGCCTAAAAACACAAGGCTCATGATACCTTTGAAATGTTTTTTTTCCTCCAGAAATAATAATACAAAAAAAAAATATGTGGTGTGTATTTATTCTGTGTACAAAAAATCCATATTTAAAATTCTGAAGATCTTAAGCAAAAACCATACAGCAGGAAAATAACTCCAAGCCACTTCACACACAGTCATTGAGCTGCTCATATGATTATTTCTGATTTAAATATGGAGCAATTTCATCAAACACTGTAACAAAGTCATACTGATGTAAAACTGCAGTCTGTCTGTATTTATCTATCAGTATTTAACAGATCTCACAGTATTTATAGATTTCACAGATTTTGGACACATAATTTATAAACCCCACGAATACAATTTAGTAGGGAATCAGCAGTTCTCTAGCAGATAAATATGAGCTAAGGTTTTGGTCAAGCTAGAATTGAATTTTCAGGTCTTGGCTGAATAAACTGAGCAAATCCTAAAGACAACAGTAGCCCATGAATGTCACAGCCAACAAGAAGCAATATCTGGCCAGAAGTCCCCATGGACTTCATGAGAGGATTTTGGCTCTGGCTCTCAGTTATCCCTGTCCCAGAAATGAGTGACTTCTCCTCAAGTCAGCAGCAATGTAACAATCTGATTCACTGAGTTCTGGCATACAGTTAAAATCAGACAAATTCTGCAATAAAGGCAGGGCTTGAGGGTCACACCACAGGCAGAAATACCTACATGTTGCACCTGATCTCACGCTGCTTTGAGCTCACTGAATTCAAAGGACTTGGTGACAGTTTGATGACAAAAGAGGGAACCTGTGTTTTCCCCTCTCTTGCCTCTTTGCTCAAGCCCCTACAGCAGCAAAGGGCTCCCCTTATAACAACAACCAGCAAATAGGTCTCCACATCCACACCCAAAGGAACATCAGCAAAGAAAATAAAGGCAACATTCTCAAGCTTGCTGCTGCACATAATCCATTACTTCTCATATCTACTGTTATTATTACTATAGTTTTCATTGTGTTACAAACATATTTCTGCCATGTAAAGAAATACACTCAAGTAAAAGGATTTAAATATTTTGTTTCTAACATTACTTGTTTGAAAAGCAGAATCTCAACTCTGTACACTTGCCTTCAACTAGAATTTCCCTCCCATAGTGCTGCAAAGCAGAAACTGGCATTTCATCACGATCTCTTAATTTTGCTTGGATGTGGAGCTGCTGTTATCTAAAATGAAGCACCTCAGTGGCCCTGATCACTCAGAAAAGACACCAGAACCAGGAAAACCATTGTAGCCATACAGCAATAAAAAACTAAACATAACCATCTTGTGATCAATTTTATCTCTAACATTTAATTAGAAGAGTCACAAAAATGTATCTGATTATTTACAATTAAAACCTAGCATGCAAGGTAAAAGTGGAACCTCCTGTGTCCAAAATGCTGTAGCTTTGAAATCAGTTGGGAAGTTGCTCCTGCTCCTACATGACTGATCCTGAACCCTCTCTACTTTAGATCATGCACTCAGTCTACAAACGCTGGTTAATCCTTATTTTATTCACAAGGCAGTGCCAGATTTAAACAAACAAGTTGCAAATGATTTTGGATGTTGAATTGCTGCACCATGTTTATGATGTACTGCAAGACAGTTGTGTACAGCCCCAGTGATTTAGGCTTAGCATAATAAATATTTTATTCCTATGTTAGATAGGAGTACCTCAGTGAAACCTATGGTAATTCTATCTAAGGCAATGAAATCATCTGCCTGGGTTATTCATGGAAATATGAGTCCAGCCACTTTTGGACTCATGTAGATTTTATGCTTATGCAGAAGAGGTGACTTCCATAATCCATAATTATAGGTGCAATACCATTTGCTGAGCAACACAGCTTTTCAAATTTAATTATAAACCCCAAACGTACTTGGCTAATCGGATCAATTGCAAGTCACAGCAAAGCACATTCTAATTTTCAAGACAGATGAAATTTTGCCACCTCTCAGCTGCTGTGAGAGCCAATGTCAGGTGAAAAGTAAGAGAAAACAGACAAGCATGTTTTCCAAGAACCATTACAGCAAATTTTATGACTGTGTTTGCAGACATGTTCCCTGCAGATCTTTGATTTGCTAAGGCTGCTTTTATCTTGCTGAGCCTCTGCTGAGCAGCAACCACCATTTCGAGGAGGCAACAATGCCTTTTTTGACAGGTCCCATTATCCTTTCCTGCCACACAAATGCAACAGGCCAGCCCTTAAAAGCTCCTTTATGAATTTATGGGGATGAAATGAAAATTCTACATGGAAAAATATAGGTTCAATCCCAAAATAGTCCCTGAAAGGCCACAATTGCTGCTCTTACTCTGACAGACCTGCAGCAGAGACTGAAGTCAGGGACTTGCTCCAGCACCCTGACTTTGCCCCTGTTCTCCCCATGCTGCCAGTCCAGCCCGGTGGGATCTCTGCTGGGTTCAGGTGTTGCGACTCCACATCATCCAACCCTTCTGCCTTCCCTTGTTTTTCTGTCATACAAACCCTCTCTGTTCTTTGCAGCAGTGAGTTCTTTCAATGAGCACCATCTCCTCCCTGTGAGGTGCAGTGATCAGTATAATGAAAAATAGGGCTTAGACTACAGCAAAACAGTCACATTTTCTGTGCTCCAGCTACCTGAGGAGCCAGCAGAACGTGGGATACACAGCACCTCCCTTCAGAGGCCTTTGGTTGCACATACTGTGATTCACATGAATGGTCTTGAGAGTACTCTGAGCAAAAAAGGCAAATTCCAGCCCAAAACAACAGGTTTGGAAAGGCTCAGATCAATACTGCAGTCAGTACACTGGAAATAGAAGGCATAAATTAGAATATACAATAATCACCAGTTTGTTCTAGGGTTGGGTTTCCCTTTGCTGTAAACATAATCACAAAAGCTCCTGATGACACAGCAGCTGCAAAATGAACTGCTCGGGTCACAGGCACAGCACATTCTCCGGCTGACCCTTATAAGGAATTAAGTATCATGTTATAATTGCACAGCTATAACATTATTTATTATTTGCAACATTTGCAGTTACTTTGAAGTGTCAGTTCCACGGTACAAGCTGTTTAAAACACAGTTTCTCAAAGAGCTGGCTTAGCACAGAAAATCAGAGACTACAGGTAGGTGTAATGGGCTGGTGAAAGGCACAGCAGAGAGGAAAGAGCAACCCAGCAGCTGTGCCACATAAAGTAACTGGTATTTCCCTCTCTTCAAATAAATTTTGGCACACGTAGGGGCAGGCAAATCAAAGCAATTCAAACACTGCCAGAGCCCTATTGACATCTATACAGTGTGCAGCTTCTCCGTGAAAAAACTGAATTTCCTCTGAAACACTCCACAGCCTCCAAGGACAGGGAACGTGTCCTGCCACCTCCTCTCCTCATCTCTGACAAAGAGGATGGGAGAAAGGAACTAGGAAAGGAGAGGATCCTGAGGGAAGACAGGTGGATGATCAGGAGCAGAACAGCAAGGAGACCCCTGATGTAGAGAAGAGCAAAATGGTCCCAGAGAGAGGAGGTGCCAGGCCTGAGCAAAGCCCAGCAAGGGCAGCATCTCAGCCCACACCAAAGCAGGGTAAATGCAGGGGCAGCTCAAGAAAGTTCTCCTGAGTTCAAATAAGTTGCAGCTCAACTGTGTCCTGAGTCAGAAACCTCTGGATGTAACAGGGAGTTTTTGCTTTCTACATAAATATACAGCTTCCACTGTATTTTTCAAAGGGATTCACAGCTGCACCAGAGCTTGTCCCCAGAGCTCGTGCCTTTTGTTTGCTTTGAGCCTCTCACCTAAACCTCAAACTTGCTGCAGAAGAAGCAGTGAGCAGCTGCTCCTCATTCACCTTCTCTGCGCAACTCAGCTCTACAGATTTCAGCCCTGCCTGCCCTGAGTCACCATCCTGGACAAAGAGCTGCAGTCCACTGAGTCACTGCTTGGGCTGAAGCTGTTCTCAGGCAAATTCTTTGATCCTCCTTGTTACACTCTTTGAATCTCATCCAGGTCTGCTGCTCTCCTTCTTGAGGGAAGGAACTGAAGTGCACAGAGCATGCAGGGCTGCCCTGGCTCCCACACAGCACCATTCCTCACTCCTGCAGCACCAAGGAAAAGCCAGGCTTCTCAAAAAGAAATTCTGCAGTCCTGCCACAAAGATTCTAATTTCTATCACCTAATAAAACTTAAGGCTACAAATCAAATCATCACTTGCCACTTTTATTTCTTCACTTTTTTTTTTCTTTATTTACTTGCAAGTATGGGAGCATTAGCATGGACTGGCGCGTTTCAGGTTTTGAAACGTGAAGTCCTCTCACAAGATCTTTTGAAGTTTTATGGACTGCCAGACATGCACAGACCACATGCTGAGTGACACTGCTGCTCAGTGCTGCAGCAAACAGCCAAACAGGAGCCGGGGGGACAACACAAGTTTGACTCAAAGTGCCCTCCTCAGTGCGAGCGACTGCTCAGGAATTCCCTGTGCACATCCAAACCCACCTGCACAGCAGCTGACGATGCTCACTGCCCATGCTGCAGCTCACATGTGTGTGCCCAGGAGGGGTTCAGTGCCCCAGACCTTGCAGGGGATGGGGGGCAAACCCCACAGCCATGGGGTTTGGGCTGAACTGGCTCTGACCCCCAGACACAGCATGAGGGACACAGCCAAGCCCCTGAGACACCTCGTGCCTGGGCTTCCAGGGCAAATTCCAACAAACAGCAATGATTTTCTCACAGTAGCTGACCTATGTGCAGTATTTTATGACTCATGGAAAACTTGGAACAGCTGTAAGGAACAGCCAGTAAATTTAAGCAAGACCAGAGTGGGTCAGCAATTGTACTGAAACAAAAAGCTGCAAACCTGGGTGATAAATGGCATGGCATGCCCATAATGGAGGGCTTGAGGCTGCTGCTGCAAAAGATCACCCATGAAGACAGAACCACTGGACAAGAGACAAAGCCAATATATTCCAATGGATTTAACTATTTTACTGCTTCTAACTAGTCCTGCCTAACTTTCTGTATCATAAACTGCAACCACTTCAGTTGCATCTTCTTTATGACTGAAAGAATGAAAATTGAGCATTTGCTTGAATTTATTACTAACTGACATCACAATCTCAGCAATTCATAAATTTCCACAATGGTCAGCAAACTGTGACCCACAGAGAAAATGTCATGCTGACCTCACTGCAACAGCAACGCTAAAACTAAAAGACACAGAGTTATCAGTATTTTAGCAAAGGCTTTTAGATGGATTCTACTAGTTGAAAAGCTAGTATGATACCCATAAGTAAATGCTGAGGCTATGAAAATATTGAAAAAATTAAGATTGAGTCTCCACATTGTGGACAAATACACAGGATACCAGCTCCTTGGGAGAAAGGCTGCAGAGACTAAATAAGACACAGTCTATGTATCTAGAGTTTATAAATATTCATTTTACATTATTTAGACTGTTTGTAGATCTAAGGAAGCTGCAGAAAATAAATTTATACTGAGAGAAAGTTGGGTGAAGGAAAACAATCCAAACAAAGTCCCCAAACTCTACAATGGAGGAACATGGTAAGACTTTTAGCATTTGTTTTCACCAGTACCTTGAAAGCACTGAGTTTTCCCCTTTCTTTCCTTGTTTTAGTTAGCAATACTTAATGCTCCATAAGTGATTAGATGCAATTTGTCCCAGCTGTAGCTGCAAGGTTCTGCAGGCCCACTTTGGGTGAAGAGGCAGTGAAATCAGAAATGCTCAGCCCACCAGAGCAATTCAGTGAACACAGCTGCCAAGAAGGAACCAAAGAATGAATGCACTGGAGACTAACCTTTCAGGAACAGGGCAGGTTTACTCTGAGCATTAATTCTGAAAGTAATGAGGTTGTGGTTTTTGGTTCAGTCTTTAATAGTCCTCATCATAAAAGCACTACAGTTAATATCCCATAATCAGTGCTTTCTGATCAGGAGAGTCCAATAAGCAATTTTCCATCACATACTGGAACTCAGCTACTGCTGCAATCTGAACAAAACAAACAAAACGATGCTCCAGTCTACATCTAGCAACGGGAAACACAAAGCAATTTAAATGTTTCGGCTGTGGAGCAATTTGAGGGTCTAGCCACATCTTCCATTAAATTTCGCAGCCAAAAACTCCAGTTCTGCTTGGGAGTCTTCCTCATTTAGAGTTTTTAGTGTGCACAAAAGTTATCTTTTATTGTTGCTTAGCAGTGGTGACTCCCTCGCCACCACTCTTGGTTCAGAAAAGTAAAAGTATTCCAATTTAACACAAATTAGTTTTTTATCTGTTTTCCTGGAAAAACTGTTGGGAAAAAAAAAACAGTTTGAATTAAAATCAGTTCAGCAGGAAAACTCAATTTTATGTCCCCTCTTTAAAATTAGTGTATATGGTTATTATTAATTTCTGAATCACACCATGTGCTCCTTCCTACAGTAATTGCTAACTGAAGTCAACAGCAGTACTGTCATCCATTTTAATGGGCTGGGATCACGCCACAAGACACAAAATAAAGACACTTCTTGTTTCAAAATGCTCAGGATCAAAACAAGAAAAACACAAGAGACACGCTGGGAAACCCAAAGGGATGAATTACTAGGAATTTAATTTCTCATTTATTGCTAATATTATTGTTGACTCGCTTGTTAATGTAATGTAGCACTTACATTAAGGGATCTGTGTCAGAGTGACCCACTAATGATGATTTGTATCTGCTGCCGGGGTAGGCAGACACAGAATTCGGTGGTGTTCAGGGGCTATTTCCCTGTCATTTAGGGGATTTAAGGCTCTTAAGCAGTTACAGGCTTGTTTATTTTTTAATAATTAGAGCTGGTTGAATTGTAAGTCAAAGAAGACAGGCAGGAAAAGGGGCCTCTGCTCTCTGTAGTGCAATTGCTGCACAAAAGAGGAGGCAGGAGGCACAGGGCTGGTTTTCCTGCCCTGCTCACCAGCTGGGGAGGCTGGAAGAGCCTCCCAAGCCCTTTGCACAATGCCCCAGGCAGCCCAGCTCCATCCCTCTGCAGGTACAGCAGCCCCTCACCACCAAAGCACCACGAAAACCAGGATTTCCTGAGCCTCAGCTCTCTCAGGGTGTGTGGCACTGGTATTTTGTCCTCACCCAGGGGCCACCAGAGCTCCCTGCTGCACGTTCCTGCTGTGCTCTGTCACCAGCCATGCTCTTGGCCCTGTGCTCACAGAGCTGCTGGAGCTGGGCTGCCACAGGAGCACACCCCAGAGCAAGGAGCTCCCTGCTTGCAGATTTCATACCTTTTGTATGAAAGGTATGAAACATCTGGATGGATGCTGACACATCCTCCCAGCTTCCAGGGTAGCTGGGCCAGCCACTGGGAAGCCCTGGCAGAGGATCAAGGACGACTGGGGAAGGGACCACGGGGGGAGAGGGAGAAACCTCAACTTTGCATAACTGAGCTAGACTCAAAATGGGATCTCATGAGCCACAAATACTGGCAAAAAGGGACTTAAAAAAAATAAAAAAGCCCTACAGCAGATCTATCTTTCCTGAAGTAGAAGCATCAGGAGCATCAGGTTCAAGGAAACGCCCTGCTGTGCCAGAACAAGCTGCATTCCCTGTGAGGGCTTACCAGCGCGGTGTCCCAGCAGAGCTCTCCTCGTGTGCATGGACTGAGAGAGCCACGGGGATGCTCCTCCAGCCAGGCTGCTCAACACCTCTTCCACCACCTTTATTCTGTGTTAGGGGTCAGTGATCCTGACTGCACAACAAAGAGCACACATTTAGAAACACCAGTTTGTAAGATGAGGCAAAAACAGCTGCTTGTAATGGCAGGCATGGCTGGATGCACAGGGAACACAGTCCTAATTCCAGTTTGGATTGGTTTTGTCTGGTTGCTTTTCCAAACAGTTTCCACCAAGGAAACTGGAATTGCATCCTGATGGCATCTGTAACCCTTTCCTGCACCCAGCATTGGTGGACACCAGCCTCCAAGCAGAGCAGGCTGATCAAAATAGGCACAACTAAAAATATTGGAGCGGCAAATAAACAACTGCTGCTTTTAATCATGGGTGATGTTTCTATCTCTGCAAGTGGGAGTAAAATTCTTCTGTTATTAAGGCAAAGCAGTGAGGAACCAAGTCTGTGGCTCACTCTTGTTATCCTGTCTCCCATCCCTGGCCTCTGCTACGTCTGTGAGAGCCAAGACCAGCAACACATCAATAACTCCCTACCCTCCCATCTGGGTGTTTGTTTGTTTGTTTCCCAGTCAGGATCGCACAGAAGCCCTCACATTATCTATAGCAAACCCTGGAAGGAGAACTGGGCAAGAGATACTATCCAGGCCCTCGCAGGGCAGATGCAAAGCCACAGCATTTCTTGCTGCTCTCTCCTCGGCTGGGCTGGGGCTTTATCCTCTCCATCTCTGACTATTTAGACTGCAGGGCCAGGGACCACCTACTGCGTGCATGTTTCTGCAGCCTCCAGAACAACACTTCCATTTTTGCTGCTTCTCCCTAGGCTAGACCATAATAAATATGATTGCTTTAACAATAACACACATTAATAATCGTTAATGCACTGCTTGGATTTTCCTTTGAAATGCAATCTGTGCTCTCCTCCCTCTCAGCAGCCTAATCGCTGGCTGAACTTTCTGAGCTAACTGAAAGTGCCATAGGTAAGATATTTTTCCCACTATCAGCACTTTCAATCTTTGTGCAATTTAAAGCAAATACATCTTTCTTTGTGAATGCAAATGAGCCCAACTGTTGGGGGTTTTCTTTGTGGCTTCTGTTTTTGTTTTGGGGTTTGGGGTTTTTTTTTTTAACTTTTCTGAACTTTTAAGTTATTTTCTAACAGCAACCTGGCCTGGCAGCAGTAAGGCAGACATGACATAATGCTGGCTGTGAATGGCTTCCTCACCCTGGCTGTCAGCTCTCCCAGTCAGTGAGAGCTCTCAGAGCCTCTCGTGCCTCCCGAACTCACTGTGCTCCTGTGCTGGGCCTGAATCCCAGCTCTGCACAACAACCAGAGAGGGGTTTAGACTAGAGAGCACCTTCAGAGCCCATCTAGTCAGACCCCTCTGCAATAAGGGATTCTTAAACTGGATTAGATTGCTCTGTCCAACCTGGCCTTCAAGGTATGGAGCATCTACAGCTTCTCTAGGCAATCTGTTCCAGAGTTTTGCCACTTGTCCTGGTTTGAGAGGAAGTGAGTTTTTTGGGATGCTGTGGTCAAACCAATGGGTGCTCAGATTTGAATACTGGCACCTGGTGTGGCCAGATTGCCACGATATTCTGGGCAGTGTGAGCACAGTGAGTGCTTGGCAGATTCAGTTTAGATGTAGTGTAACATAGTGTAATATAGTACAGAATAATATAGTAATTAGTTAGCCTTCTGATAAATTGACTATTTAGCCTTCAGTGTGGTGCAGTGCAGCTGTGAGCAGGGTTGAGCGCTTGGCAGATTCAGTTTAGGTGTAATGTAATATAGTGTAATATAGTATAGTATAATATATTATATTATATTATATATAGTGTGATATAGTATAGTATAATATAGTATATTATATTATATATAGTGTAATATAGTATAGTATAATAGTGTATAGTATAGTATAGTATAGTATAGTATAGTATAGTATAATAAAGTAATTAATTAGCCTTCTGATAAGATGGAGTCCTCCTCATCGTTCCTCTCTGCCATGGGAGTCATCCTGTTTTGATAGGACACCAGCAGGGAAAACAGCCAGGCCCCTCCAGGAGGAAAATCCCAGATTGGAGCTGCCTGTCTGGCCTTCAGAGAATGAGCTACCTCACACAAAGCACTCCCCTCACCTTGCCTCACATCACTGTGATTGTTTCTCAGATGGGATGGAGAGGAGGGAGCAGAGCCCCACTGTGCCAGCACAAAGCACAGAGATGATCCTCTCCCCAAAGAGCTTACAACTAAGCATAACACCGAAAAAATCTCATTATTGACAGATTAATGGCAATCTGTCAGGGCATCCGCTCCTATTAGCAGTTTCTTGAGCACAAAAGAATTACAGGGCCCTTATAATTAGCTAAGGATACCTAAACTGATCCAAACATTGAACAGTTAAAATTAAGGACTCACCTCCACAGAAATAGTACATTAAAATTGTGAGTGTGGGATGAGTACACGGGGGGAACATTTTAAACAGAACACACAGATGGGTAACCCCCAGGGATGAGGTCAATGCATAGATTTCTTTTGTGGACTTCATAAAAAAATGCAGCATCTATGATCTTAGAATGGGTGTTTTTAAATAACATCTGGGGATGTTCCTCTTTCAACCCAGTTCACAGAGCTAGTTTCAATACTAATGCTAGAAAAACGATTAAATCACTGACAGGCTGTGAGCTGGGTTTGGGTTTATTTTTTCATATTAATACCACCTTACATACATTTGTGAAAAGAAGTTTTTCCTCAAATTAATTCCACTTTTGCTTGATCATCTATAATTCATTCATAATTATTAAATATTGGCCATCCAGACTGCTTAACTTCCTGAGTCAGAGAGCTTTCCTAATTGCAAGAAGTTAGCACAGGAAAGGTCACAAGTATTTGCTCTGCACGTACAAATCACATCCACACATGGGTCTCACCACAGCCCAACCAGCCTGGTGCACTCTGCCAGCTGCCACCTGAGATGGAGGAGCCTTTTGACATGCAATACAATTTCTGGCAGGGCCAGCACTTAGATGGTATCTCAGTACACGTCAAGAAACACAACCAGAGGGAGCTTCAGAAAAAAAAAAAAAATTAAAACCAACAGCTTCCATCCTCCTGCGGTGTAAATGGCCATGCACTCATGCATGCCAGTGAAAATCACACTGATTTACATGAGGCGAGCACCTGGCTCTTTTCCAAGGGTAAGGACTTGGTGCCCAAGGGCAAGAAGCAGCCCATAACATGACATTATTCCACATGGGCAGATGATTTCCCCTGCATTATTACTGTGCAGCTCCCACGTGCCTTCTCCCACCCTCAGGAAGGAATGATTCTGATCTCAGCTTCAAATGGAATTATTCAGATCAAAGTGAGCTTGTCCATGAAATGTTCAGGCCCCCAGCCAGGGCCCAGAGAGCTACAGTTGTACCATCAATTCTTGCCTTTAAGCATTAAGATTCTGAATTGTCACACATTTATTTATTGTGACCAGATTTGCTCCTTGTCCTGTTACACAAACACCAGGATATACAGGGTATTTAGGCCTAATGCTGCAGCCCTGACATAAAAAAAACCTACCCCAACCTACCTCAAAATTCTATTTCAGTGCTGCATTTAGCCATCCACTACACACTTGGGAAAAGTGGCCAAAACCAAACACAGAGTCAAGAAAACTCTTTTGGACAGAAATGCAAAATAAATGCAATTTCCATAGTTTAATAAAACCAAGACAATCATTACAAACTTCTTCCTGGCCAATAGGGTGAAATCAGGTTTTTAATATGAGAAGAAGCTTGGAATTGACTGAAAGCATACAAGGGAACACAAATGGAGCAAATTCTACTTCTGAAAACATTAAGATCTGTAAATTCTGGAAATTACAGCCATTGGTACTTATAGAAATCTACTTATGGCTTATGCACTGCTTGAAGAAACTCCCAAAGCTGGATAAACTGTTCCAGATTTCATAGAGTTAATGTATTCCACCAGAAAATGTCTATTTCTGATGTTTTTCATTGACACACACTGATATACATTATGCCATTTGAAAAAATGGCATCTTTGTCTGAACTTAATAACTACAAGGCGTGGGTACAAAACAACTAAAGCACAAAACCCTAAGGACAAGGCTTCATTGTAAGCATTAAATAATTATTACAATGCAAAATTAGTCAGAGTAATATCTCTGTTTTACTTCGAGCCATATGAAGTCCAATCCAGAGCTGAATTTACTGTCAGCTCCTGTCACAATGGCATTTCACACTGTACTTTTTGCTTATCATTTAAGGGACAAAATCCATTTTGATTTTTAACCATCCCTCTTCACTTACTAAATCCAGTTTCTGATGTATTTTTAGACTTCAGACTTACCATGGCATTATTTGTAAGTGTATTCAAATTTGTTTCTTCTTATGTGAAAAGCTCTTTACCATAAGAAATTGACTGCACAGGGGAGAAACTGTGGGGTTTCTGTCTGACTTCCCCCAAGAGTGACAAATAAATACTATTAGGAGTTATAAAATTAATAATTTTGAGAGGAAAATAATGTTCTTTTAACTACACATTTATAATTCTTACACAATAGGGTCTTGCAGCTGGCACTGTACTTTCAAATAATGCCTACATTTAAATTCAGTCAGCCAAAAGAAAACCTGCTACATAAATTCTCCTTGGCAGAGGAGCTGTGGAAATTATTAATAAAAGATGCTGCATTAAGCTGAATGTTAGCACTGAGAAACCTGTTACATACCTATCTGATTATTATTTACATTAAATAGCACCCCCATTCCAAACCCAAGAGCAGAACCTCGCTGTGCTATTTTAAAAAAATGAATAAATAAATGAATAAATACACCAATTGTCAGGGCCTCCTACTCCTGCCACAGCGCTATAGAATAGAAAAGCCCACAGTGAAAACAAGGCAGAAAAATCCTGCCAGGATCTGCCATGAGTGGCCCAGCACCCAAACCCTACAGTGGAGGGTCTTGCCATCCTGCAGCCTTTTTCCTGGAGTGCACAGATCCAAAGGGGTGACAGCTGACATGTGTGTCATTCTAATGGGTTCTGCCAGAGCTGGGCACAACACAGCAGTGTTAGAAAGCATTTATCAAACATATGACAGGGCTTCCCAATGATGCTGCCTTTCAACCCACTGCTTAATAAAAATGTGCAAAGTGATAGAACACTTTAGCTCACCAACATCACTGCCAGCAGCAGACTTTCTTCAGGGAGCAACTATTCAAAAGTAGTCCCACTGAACTTCAGAGCCACAATTACAGAAAGTACAGGGATTCAAAGAGAAACTCACCTGTGCAACAAAATAATTCTGTAATTTGCTTTAATTTGTCCTTAAAGCAAACATTGCGGCTCTAATGAAGTTGCTTGCTTTCCTTCCCAAGAGGGGCAGGTTTGTGTCAGTCTGTGTCAGTCCTCCTGCAGCTCCCAGGCAGGAAAGGGGAGCCTGGCCTGGGCAGGGCTGGAGCAAGGCAATTCAGGTGGATTTCCCACCCACACCTGGATGGCAAACCCTGCCGAGCTTTCAGCTCCACTCAGTGTTTCTTTTCTTCTGAAAACGTACAGAAATGTATTCCCAAATGTAGAGAATACATTTCTGTACGTTTTCAGAAGCTTGCCATGAAAAGCACACCCTTCAGAGCAGTTCTTGCACTGATTTGAGCAGGGTCAGGAGGAGCTGCAGAAACTCATGTGCCACCACAGACACTGCCAAATTTCCACTGAACTCAGCTGCAGAACAAGCCCCCACCTTGAGCCATCCTCCAAGCACACACCAAACATCACTCAGCTTCCTCACACACACAAGAAATCTCCTCCAAAGCTGCAGATTTCAGTGAAACCAGGAGCTCAACAACAGTGCTTTGTTTTGATAGACTGCAGGTCAGCAAAGTATGCAAGAACATGTCCAGCATTAGTTGCTTGGAGGTTTTCTGGCTGGCTTTTGGGATGTGGAATGACCTCAGCTACAACCTTCTATGAGGCAGCTGTTTGTAAAGCTCAGGTTGCTGAGGTGGCACAGCAATGTGCTGTGAGCATCTTTGTCAGGCAGGTCCTTTTTCCTCCTTGCCTGTTAATGGATTTAGAGGTCTGAATTTAAGCAATTTTGTATAGATATTTTGCCTTTTGGGTCTGAATCTAGCTGTTACTGCAAATATTCACTGTGATTTAAAGGGTTAAGGAATACAGCTCATGAAAAATCTGATTATTACCTTATTTTTTATAGAAGAACTCCACTGCTTACAAATACTCATATGCTTCCTTACCTAGCAACTCTGTGTGTTATGGACATCTTCCTCTGTCTGTTTAGTATCAGCCTGGATAACCAAACACCAAATTTCCATTGCTTAAGCTCCAAATGCTTTACATTTCCCTCATGACCATTCCACGCTCTCTCTTCTACTTACAGCACAAAAATAAAGTCAAAATCCATGAAATTTCCTCCTCCATCCTCTATTTTTTTATTTCTCTGTTACTACACACAGAGTTGCATTAAAATAAATTCACCAGCCATGTGTCTCGTCCTGGCTGATTCCTCCCAGAGCTCCCAATGAATGTTCAAACACACACAGAGTGCTCAGGCACACACCCCTCTTCATTAGGCACAGTGCCTTTGTTTTTAAGGCAGCATCTCAGAGCCCTGCACGGAATTTTGAACTCCTGCATCAAACAGTTACTTCTTTGGCAAGAAAAATGGATTTGAGCCTCCCTTTTCAACAGGTTGTTGATTTTGTGTGGGTTTTCCAGGGGTATTTCAGCTAAACCATGTGTGGCAGAGGTTCAGTCCCAGCTGCCTGAAGGGAACTCCAGCAGAGCAGCAGCTACCCAGACACAGGATCACTGTGTCAAAAATCAAATTCAAACTCTGATTTGAATTGCACAGAGCGGGCTCATGCATGCAGCACCCTCATACCCACCAACCTGATTTGGATGGAATGCCATTGCAAATAACCCATCACCTCGGTTCTGCCTTCCATGGCCACACAGCCCTGCCTCAGAGTGGTTTTTTTCTAATATTCTACATGTGAAATAAAATAAACCACCCTCACAGTTTTCAGGACAAGGTGAAATCCTGGCTTGTGACTTGCCAAAACAGAACAGGAAGAATATATGCAAAAAATCCTTGTCAGCACTCTCCTGAGTGCAGTGGCTACAAGCCAGATTTTTCATGATGCAATTCCCCAGAGGAGCTGCTTTTCTGGCCAGAGCCTCACCTCATCTGTGCTGAAGAAACTCTGGGGAGCCGCACAGGTGAATCTGGCTTTTCATGTGTAACCTGCTATTACGTTTTTGTCCAGAGAATTTTGTTCTGTATTTCAGCGCCATTCTTCTTAACAGCCTGTAAGGACAATTTTCTACAAGGAAAGCTCTTATTAGGCTTTATATCGATGACCTTGGGTTATCTTTTATAGTTTAATCTACACAACCTCAGAAATCAAGCTTTGCCTGTGGTAGCCAGCCCATCAAGTCATTCGATTGTCCGGCACAACTTTCAATTCTCACAAGCAATTTGACAATTGCAAGTATTTTGCAGTGCATATTATGAAGTCTAGTGCTGCAAAAATAATAAGACCTGAAATTACACACAGCACCAAAAGTCTACTCATTTAACCATGAATTCTCAGGTCATTTAGATGTTTCAATAACAGACATGCTATAGGCCAAGCTGTCATATTACTCTTATCACAGAAATGTTCCCTGGCTTGCACACATGCCAGCTCTCAGGCTCCCATCAAACCTTTCCTAATTCCGAGGACACACGAGCAAAATACATTATTTTAATGGATGGTTTCATAAACAGCAGAGCCCTAGAGCCACTAAATAGTGCTCTCAAGTCATTTGCTATGGTTTGTAATTTATTAATAGGGATATATGAATCTTCCTTGAGGGGAAAAATGGAAGGAGCCAGCTCAGCCTGCTGGAGGCACAGGGCTGGATTCTGCTCCTGCTGGCTTCTGCCTCCAGCAGATGAGAAGAGAGTGCCTCACCTTTTCCCCCCACGTCCCCTTGCTGGGCTGTCCTGGGGTGAAATGTTCCAAAGTTCCCACTGTGCTCATCCATGTCAGCCCCCTGCCCCAGGTTTGGACACTTGTCACAGTGAGAGATGTCACTGCTGGTGATCAGACTGGCCACAGCACACCTCGTGTACTGCTGAGGAAATAATGACTTAAAGGTGACCCAGGAGGGGACAGGAATGGCTGGGGCCTCAGTCACCACTGCAGGGCAGCAAGGCCCCGCTGATGCAGGGACCAGGGCAGGAGGTGGCAGGATGGGACCAGGGCAAGAGGAGGTGGCAGGAGAGGACCAGGGCAGGAGGAGGAGGCAGGATTGGACATGGGGAAGTGGCGGGATGGGACAGAGCAGGAGAGGACCAGGGCAGGAGGAAGAGGAGGCAGGATGGGACCAGGACAGGAGACGGCAGGATGGGCCAGGGCAGGAGGAGGTGGCAGGATGGGACCAGGGCAGGAGGAGGTGGCAGGATGGGACCAGGGCAGGAGGAGGTGGCAGGATGGGGTGCCCAGGTGCCCCTGGTGAGACCCAGGCTCCCAGCAGCAACCACAGCTGCAGGTAGCAGCATCACAAGGAACAGAAAGTGTAACTGACCGTAAATCACACGATTTATGGCATGCGAAGAATTCGTGAAATGTCACGTGGCTATAGGAAATCATAAAATAAATCCCAACTAAATAGAAAACAATGAAGAAGGCAGCCCTGGCCACAGCCAGGCAGGGGTGCTGGCTGTGCCCCACCAGCAGCCACAATTCCTCTCCCACTTTCTCCTCCTTCAGCCTGTGCCCCAGTCACCACGTGCCCCGTGGGTGGGAGCAGGACAGGCTGGCTCAGCAGAGCTCCAGAAATGGGACTTCACAACAGTCTGCAGAGCCCACGTTTAGCAGCCTGTAACAATATCTCAAATCCCTCTCACTGCTGTATTTAAAGTCAGCTTTCCTTCTTGCTGCTTTTATTTCTGCACCTAATCTGCAGCTTGGAGCCTCACAGTATTCTATGGTATGGGGTTAACCTGCAGCAGCTCCTTAAATTACACAGATGGTTTAATACAAAGAAAAGTGAGCAGGTACATAAAAGCCAGCCTGAAAGCAGATTGTGAACATTGCACTGCTTTCAGCAAGTTCAGTTCACTTCCAATTCTGACCTGATTCTTTCATAGATTTAATGAATCTGTCAGGTTGATACCATGAAATGGGACAAGTGAGCAGTCAGCTTTGTTGTAAGGCTTTGTTTTCATGTTTCCAATTAAAAACAAAACAAAACAGAATACAAGCAATTAATGGGAAACATTAGGATGTAAGAATGCAACAGCTTTTAAACATATGGGAGATTTCATCTGAGCAAGAATTTTTGCTGGAAAAGACTGAGGTGAGCTCACAACTTTCAATCAAAGTTCTGTGCATTGAAAAAACTTAGTTGAAGTTGGACAGGGTTGTCACGTAAGAGACAAATTTACACAACTCTAGAGACTGGCTTTACTAGAATGAATTATTGATGTCTCACTTTCATAAGTGAATGACTTGCAGAAACCAGCACAGAGTACGTCACACCGCTGCAAGATCTGCAGACTTAATGCAGCTGTGGCAAAGCCAGCCAAGTTCTTTCTCTGAATGGCACATCAACAAATACAAGACTGTAAAAGACAGAGTTGCTTTGGAAGTGGATCAGCCTTTAAAGCACTAAAAACAACTCTGTACCTGAAGCCCACTGATATATCTGTGGTCTTAGAGCTGTTTTTCCTGTTTTCAGAAGTTTTTCTCTTCCCTGCTAATTGCCAGAAGCTGAACATCTATTTCAGTGGAGCTCTGCCAGTTTATACAAGCTGAGGATGTGGCCCATATTTTTATAAAGGGAGGTCCTTTCCACTGTTTTGCCATCTGCCAAGCTCTACTTTCAGCTAATTAAATAACGTCAAGTTCTAGCAGGCTTTTTCAGGCCATTAGAGTTTTCCATTTCTGGACCCCTAAGGGTACCCAGCAAGTCTGGCTTCAGGAGAACTGAGATGTGGATGCAAAGGTGCTGACAGTGCTAAGAGCAGTTCTAAAAGCTGGAAAACACCCTGACAGTTTGGACACTCTTTGTGGTTTGCACACAAAGAGAGTTTGTGGAGGATCTGTGAATGTGAGCAAACAACCTTACACACTCAGAGGAAGTGGGGATTGACTCCAAGCATCTGCTGTTTCACCATGCCACTGACCAGGAGGGCTCAGCAGAGCCTGTGTGGCAGCCTGGACGTGCAGGCACAAACACTGAGGCCATTTATCACAGGGCATTTCTATCCCCACTTCAGCAGCCCTTTTGTGGCCAGCCTCACCCACCCTTTGGCCTGGCACCTCCTCAGGTCCTCTGCCCACCCCCCTGCCCATCCCAAGCCCTCCTGCTGCCCCACAGTGCCCTGTGGCCACGGTGCTGCCTGTGGGGAGGAGCAGCAAAAAATAAAAGCATTTCATTTATCTTCAACTCTACAGCTACAAGTGTAACAGACACCCTCCAAAGTCCCTGAGATACAAAAACGAGCAGTTCCAAAAACGTGACCAAGGCTGTCCTGTGCTTTGTAGCATTTTCTCTCCCTCTCTGCTACGCCTATGCTAAACATGACTGGTCTTAAAACAGATTGTCACCAGCCAGAGCAGAGATTGTCTCTTCTTGTGAGCACAAGACCTGCCACAATGGAGCCTTTATCCTGCCTGCAACCCCCAGCACTGCTATAATTCAAACACCACTAGTAACTATGGGGAATGTGCAACAGCATGAGCAGGACATGAACACAAGCAGGGAATAAACCTCTATCAACCAGAAGCTCCACAGGATTATTGGACTGTTATTATTATTATTATTAGTAGTAGTAGTAGTAGTAGTAGTAATAGTAATAATAATAGTATTTTTATTATATATAATATTTAAACATTTGGAGGTGCCTGGTGTGGCCCAAGCACAGTGTGTGTGAGCTCTTGCCCACCCCACAAGCTGAGCAGGAACACACTCTGTGAGCTAGAGATAAGAAATTGAAATTATCATTATTAGTATTATTATTATTAGTATTATTATTAGTATTAGTATTATTAACAATAATAACAATAACATTAACAATAACAACAATAATACTAATACTAATAATAATATTAATAAATTATTAAGGATTACTGCTGGACTACACCAGCAGTACTGGCAGCCTTTGCAATCTTCCTGCTTTTTATCCCTAGAGAGCCCAAAATACCTTCTCATGTCTGTGGAGAGACTGTTTCAGACAGGGAAAGGGAAGGGAAGGGAGGCCGTGCATGGTGGTGTGGCTGAAGGACAAGTTCTGATTTCTGCTCTGCTTAGGATAAAATGAGAATTACCTCAGTCTAGATCAGCCTCTCATCCACCCCACTGCCAACTTAGGGAAAAAAAAAAAAAAAAAAGACAACAAACAAACCACAACAAATCAAGGATTAATGAGCAAGAAAACAGTTCTTCTCACATGGCCTCTCGTGCAGCACCATCCTGGTGTGAGGCCAGACACAAATACTGGATTGAGACACCAGTTAAATTGCACTGCCATTTCAATGACACATCACACCTCCCAGGCAGCCTCTTGAGAGGGGTGTGAATATGTGGGCACACCTCTGTCTAAAGTTCAAACACGATTTAAACACGTCATCCTACACCAACAAAGTGGTGTTAGTACAAATCTGAGCCTATTGTAGCTGCCTGAGTCACAGGAGTACACAGCAGGTATTTTAACACCACTGAGATGGCTGGCATGAATAAATCTCAATCTCCAGCATGTTATATGACCACAATAGATCTTCCCTTCCTAACTAATTTATCATGTGGAACCAGCACTCACAGATTTCCCTTGAATTGTTACTAATATAAAGGAAAACGGATGGACACAGCTGACCAGGGTACAGCAGCATCCTCCTAAAGAACAAGCTGGAGCAGCCTGGAAGGGCCCAGGTTTGGAGTGAGACAAGTTTCCTGATGGCCCTGATGAAGGGCTGTGCCTCTGAGGGTTTGAGAGGATGTTACACCCTGTAGGGCAGTCTGTGAAACAGGCCCACAGGTACAGCAGTATCTCAAAATGCACTGTATTTATTCCTGGCAAGTCACGTGCCTTAAAACTGGACACAAATCATTGCAAACTTCAACTCTTGTTTCCACAGAACTTATTCAATGTTTTTGGTTCCACACAGAGGGCCCTGTTCAGCATCTTGCTGCCATGGTGTTTTTCTATCTTGACAATTCACTTCCACGAGCAGGCACGTAGCCAACTCAAATGAGACTGAACGCAGTGAAAAGCCCTTCAGGTAAACAGTGTGATAAGCTAAACTGCAAAAACGAGACAATGTTTTTGTACTATGAGGCAGTTGCTATGGAGACTGTTGCTAATTAACTGCATTCAGCCAAGAGAACAAAGGGTTTAAGGGCAGGCAGGACTCTGTATCTTAGAGAGAGCAATGCATAATGTCTTATGCAATCTGCACATCTATCATATCTGGAATACCTGAGCCTGTGCTTAGGCTGCAAAATACCTCAGTGACAACGAGGGGGGTTTATTCCTTTAAATTTCAACTCATTTTTAGCTAGTTAATGACTTGCCACTATTTAAAAAAACAAACAAAACCCATACTTAAAAGTAACAGGTATCATGAATCAACGCATCAAGTCAGGACTGCACTAAACACTGAACTGTTTTATGTTCATTCAGAGCTACTGTTTTCACAGGGTCTGCGTGGCCAGATTGGGCACTGAGGGGCTGCAGGGGTGGCTGCTGTGGGAAGCTGCCAGGAGCTGCCCTCAAACCTCACAGAGCCAATTCCAGCTGTGAGACTGGCACTGCTGCACCCCAGTGACAGTGCTGCTGCTCCTGAGAGAACAGATTTGGGAGGGAGAGCACAGGGATGCAGAGATTGCCCTGGAGCCCTGGGGGAGCACAGGGAGGGCACAGGGATGCAGAGATTGCCCTGCAGCCCTGGGGGAGCACAGGGAGGGCACAGGGATGCAGAGATTGCCCTGCAGCCCTGGGGGAGCACAGGGAGGGCACAGGGATGCAGAGATTGCCCTGCAGCCCTGGGGGAGCACAGGGAGGGCACAGGGATGCTGAGACCCACCATGAGGATGGACACTGAGCAGGTGGATGCCTGAAGGAGGCTGTGACCCCAGGAGAAGCCCATGCTGGAGCAGGTTTGTGGGCAGGACTTGTGACCCCCCCATGCTGGAGCAGCCCATCCTGAAGGACTGAACTCTTCCCAGCCTATCCTCCAGGGATAGGCTGGGGAAGTTCAGGAAGAACTGCTGCCCGTGGGAAGGAATCCCTGTGGAGAAGCTGTGTCCCATGGAGCAGGGGCAGAGTATAAGGAGCCTCCCCCTGAGGTGGAGGGAGCAAAAGCAAAGGTGTGTGATGAACTGATCACAACCCTCATGCCCCATCCCACTGCACCACTGAGGAAGAGGAAGTGGAGAAACTGGGGGCAGAGTTACAATAATTAACTCTTCAATCCATTCCTAAATAAAGCTCCTAAAAATGTACCTTGGACCTAAATACTGTGTTTAAATTAAGACTGGCAATTCTGAACAGATGCTGAACAACATCATTTTCAAGGGATCATATTCTGGTTTAGTTTTCTATTATAGCTCCTTTTGATGCCTACAATGCACTACAGCCCTCTAGAAAAAGCATAAGCTCATCAGAAGTGCTGTAAATCCCAGAGCAGCAGAGCTGCAGCTCCAGAATGTGTTTCTGGGGAAGCTGCCCCTGCTCTCAGCATCCCCTGCAGCCCCCAGCAGGGACCAGGGCCCCCTGAGCTGCTCAGCCTGTGGGGTGGGAGAGGGTTTGCTCACACACTGTGCCAGAGCAGGCACCTCCAAACAGGACACAGCACAGCCCAACTCACCCCTGAAATCCTCCACAGCTCAGCTCTTCTCCTAAGGGGAAGCTGAGGAAAACAATCAAGAGCCCATTAGAAAGACCCTTCCTTTTAGAGATGACAAGCCAGTGGATAAAACAGATCTGCTCTAACACTAGATTTCTTTAGGTCTGGATAAATAAGGCAGTATTTTTCCTTTTTAAGTCATTATACACATGATTTAAACAAAACCAAAACTGGGATTTTATTTTTTTAACAGGATTTAGATGCTGTCAGGCTGTAAAGAGTCACATTCAATTTTGAATTTAAGTCCTTACTAAAGGGAATGGGATGAGTTCACACCTCATATGAGGGTATTACTTCAGCAAAGCCTGCTGCACACTGAACACACAGTATATTAATTTACTACATGAAGGCCTAAGATTTGGGGTTTTTTTGACATTTTGAATTATGAGGCATCTGCAAACAGATCCTAAATCTGAATTGCACATGGATTTTCCACACCAGCCAACTCGGATTGCCCCTAGACATCCCCTCCAGCATTAATCACTCACCCACACTACTGTAGTTCATATTTCTTTTACAGAAACAGAGGTCTGCAAAATTCTTAAACTCTTGCCTAGAAAACAGGAATTATTACTTCTGTGGCAAACTAAGTTTCAAACATAAGGGACCCAATTCTGCCTTCAGTTATACTGCCATAAATCTTTAACAATTCCATTAGATTTATAACAGTGCAACTGAGGAGGAAATTGAGCCTAAGATATTTTCTAAATCGGTAATTAAATAGCAGAATTTTAGTTTGGCACAGAGTAAAGACCTCTTAGGTTACTTCTTTGGATAAGACTACATACTTTTTTGTTCCTTGAATAATCATGTTATGAACAAATTAAATCATCCTATTTTCAGCAGCCTCTCTCTTATTCTGTACAAGGACCACATCATCTCAGGGAGCATCAATATGGGGCTAAATATTGCCTCAGTTTCCCATCCACTTTCTCTCCCTCTTCTCCATATTTAGACTCCTTGTGGCTCTCCTTTATTTGAACATAGCATACAGCACCTCAAGGACCTTTTCTTGTTTGGTTTCAAAGAACTACTGTATTAAGCAAATGTCTAATAATAATAAAAATGGCATTTAGTCATGTCCCTTATTCCAGGGGCAAGGCATCCTGTGGTCACATAATGCAGAGGTTGCACTCTCAGGAAATGCAGCTCTCTCCCCACACAGGATGTGGAGCAGGAACATGGATTGGCCACAGTTGCCCTAAATCCCCCAAGGGTCACTGGATAAGCTGTGAAAGGACCCCCTTCAGCATTAAAGCTTAGATGGCACTGGGGGAAAGAGGGCTCAATTCCCAGCTCTGCTATAAAACCCCTGATGACATCAGACAAGTTATTCAGTCCCTCTAGGCTGCTTTCCTTCATTGGGCAAGGGCACTTGTACAATTTCCTGTCTCGGGATTTTAACAGAAGTGGGTTGTTAATGGCTATTTCACCTCATTTTAATTTTTGCTCAGCATTTCCAGCCCTAATGCATCTCCCCCATTATTGCCCACTTTGCTGACCCCCCGTGCCAGGCTCAGGCCGTGCCCTGCGTGTGCCGGCTCAGGGGGAGGTGGCACCTGGGACAACTGCTCCCACATGGGAGATCAAGAGCCAGGCCAGAGGGCTTTCTGAGCTGTCCCACCTGTCAATGGCACTCCTCTGGCCACCCAGCTATGCAGCTCCGGTGGCCTGTGCTCGCTGCCTGGCAGGATGGAAAATTCTGCGGGTGGCTCCCGCGAGCGCGATCCCTTACAGCAATTCTCCTCAGCACGCTGCTGATTGGGCCTCCTGCAGCTAAAAATACCCCTGCAGCCTAAATATGCATCACACAATGTATGCCTGCATACCTCACCTATCTAAATATATGCCCACACGCCTACCTAATAACAGCTACAAATGTGAATCACACTATTTCTTCGCAGAGCGCTCTCGGGGGAGGCTGCTTTCAGTTGCCAAAGCAAAGGAAGGTCCCAGCTGAGAGGTAGACAATTCCTTGTGTATACACCTCCTGCTTGAGGACTCCTAAATACATTTTAATTGGCTGGAACACTTTTTATTCACATACACAAACCTATTTGCACATATAGGTATGTGCATATATTTATATACAGCTATTAGGAAACGCTTCTTTCACCATAAATTGTACTGAAAGGTTTATTGTTGACAGCCCATCCAAGGAAGAACTAAAGAAATGAAAATGCAATTCTTGTTCAAAGAATTAAATGCTGAAGTTACCAGGCCACATGAAGGCACCTGCTAAAATGATCCAAAGACTACTTTCACTGTGGAAAATTATTAGTTGTCGACTGTATCCAGCCTGCTGTCCCCAAGTCCCTGAAATTGGGACCCAGCTGGACTAACATTTTCCTGTTCTCAATGTCTACGAGAGCAGCGTTACCTGCTAGTTTAGGAGTAAAACTGCTGCTGAAACCAAACAGCTGAAGATGAGTTTCTCATCTGTGTTCCCTACTCACTTGCATTGCTAGCATGACAAAAAACACAATTTAAACTGTGATTTTTATTTCATTAATCCTTTTCTTTTCCATGTTAACCAAAGACCAGTTTATATTAAGGTAGAAGTAAGAAAAAGCAAAGCAGCTTCAGGCAAGTAAGCTTCAGATGTTTTAGCTCTGCTGCAATGATCAGGCAAACTGAAAAAGCATTTTCTTTGTTATATGCAAACTCAGCATACTCTACCTCACCTACTTCCACTCAGATTACTGGAATATGCTCCCTCACACCTCCAGGCATGTTGTTTGTGCTGCTGTTCCCAAAACTGTCAGGCATCAAGGCTGATGTGGTTGCCTACAGAGAAACCAAGACCCAACCCAAGCCAAATCCATCCCTGCCTGTTGGGTCCCTTCCTCCAAGGAGGGCAACCAAACAAGGACTTGGATTGATGACCTGATCTTCCTTGAAGGCCCAAACACCTGGAAACCTCTGGCAAGCTGCCTGCCCCCTTCAAGGCAGAAAGGAGATCTCAATAAAAGCATGAAATGCTTGGGAGGCCTGGTCCAGCTGGGATGGCTGCTGGGGGAGGCTGGAATTGTGCAGTTGCAGTAGTGACACCAGACAAGGTGTGTGTTGGTCACAGTTCCCACTCACAGTGCCTGAGCACCCTGCAGGTAAAACTGTGCTGGTGTTTGGCTGACATCCCAGCAACTCCCACAGTGGGCAGTGCCCTCTCAGGGCTCCAATTCCCTCCTGAATTTGGGATGTGTTGCTGTCCCTTTTACATTAGCTTTAACAAGCCATCCCACTTCTGTGTGTTTAAAAGAGCATTCATGAAGTAGAATTATCACATTCATATCCCAAATTTGTATTATTTTTGCTTACAAAAACATGTTCCTTAGTCAAACAATGTAAAAACTTTTTATGCCTAGAACAAAACCAGAAAAATTGCTGAGGAGCCTTTTTCTACTAACTAAACCATTACTTCTACTGAAAGTCTGTAAACTCTTAATCCATTAGTGTCTAATTTCTTAGACTCAAATTCCAGACTTAAATCATCTGGAAGCCCAGAGCCTGAAGTGTTTCTGTCTGATGTTCCAGACCAAGTGCCCCACATGAAATTGTTTGTAGGATAGGAAAATATTCATACAATGGTATTAATGCAACTTCTCAAGGGCACCACAAAAAAAAGGAAGAAAATCCTTCATGCATCTGTTAGGAAATCCCCATAAGACCCAGATAAGATACATATAAATTTTGAATAGCAGGCCCTTGGGGAATTGTGTAAGACTCATGTCACAACTACCACAGCATTTACTCTCCAAGAATTAGCCCAGGATCCCCCTCTGTGGGGTGTGGGGTGGGATACAAACCCACTTCTCAGGAGACTGCATGTCCCCAGAAAACCAAAGATGCAGTGAAATTTCTTTGTGTCCCCACTGCTCCTTGTTCCCCACAGTGTTATTTGTTATCACACCAGGAGCAAAGCCCCTGAGGGAACAGTGGGAACATTAGGATGGAATTTCCCTTCCAGCATGGCTCAGATGTCTGGTTTTCACCACTCATCTCCCTGGCCCCTAGTCCATCCTGAACAGCCATCTAGGACTGCCCAAATCCAGCACTCTTAGGTGCAGGTGCAAACCACGGTGATGGTGCTGGCAGCTAAGGAGTCAAATTTTGATCAATATTTTTTTCTCTTGCTGGTTATGTGAAATGCTCCCTGCACTGTCCAAGTCTCTCTCTTCACTAAAAACCCCAATATTTAAGTTTTTCACGTCTTCTGCTTCCACAAGAGGGCCCAGAACAAGAGTGTCAGCATGGACATAACTTACCCTCCCCATGCCCATGTCAGGTGTTGGAGAAGATGAAACAGGAAAGCCTTATAAATATGATTGTCTGGCAAAAGATTTTGAGAATATGGAAACTATAAGTGAGATTGAAATGAAAGCAAGCTTTGAGATGCCTCAGTTACTGAACAACTGAAAAACAATGGTGTGGCTGGCTGAAGGTAATCCCTTTTTGATGGAACAACACCCTCTGCTTGCAGACAGGCCCAAGGGTCAGAGCAGACCCTACAGCTTGGCAGAAGGGGTCCAAAGAGGAGTTTTAAGGGTTTAAAATGTAACACAGTATGGTAATGTAATGATTATTATAGGCTGTGTGTAAATGCTATAGGATTTGAATATAGTACTAGATTGGTTAGTGAGAATTAGAATATTCAACACAGAAGATGATTTATGGTATTATAAAGGGGACCTCGCTCTCTTACGCTCTTACTCTCCTATCCTCCCATCCTCTCTTTCTCTCTCATCCTCTTTACCACTGTCCTCTGTTCTCTGGGGCCTGCTCTGAGCTGTGGCTGGCAGCTCCCAGCAGGACCCGGCCCCCAGGCCCTTGGCAATAAACCCCAAGTTCCAGAGCTGGCTGCAGAGATCTCTCATCTCTGTCCATCTGACCATCCTACCCTCATCGCTCCCACAGTCAGGCCTTGCTGGGGATGTGGGTCACTCACTGCTCTGCTCCAGGACTGAGTGACATAACTCAGCTGGTGTTTGAAGTGCAGACACTTCTACCACAGTCTCATACTAGCCCCACGAAGAGGAATTCAAACCTTACAGCCCATCATTAATGCCCAAGTGGGCCTTACTTGTCCAACTCAAGCTGTCCCCAGATTTCCTCAATGAGAAGGTGTTTGCCCCAGGAGCAAACCCAGTTCTACAAGGAATGAGATCAAATCAACAAGTCAATTTTCTTTCATGCTATCTACATGCAGGCTTTTCAATTATCTTGATCTCTCAGTACTGTGCAACCAACTAACATACTCCATCAGCCTGATCAAGGCTGTTTGAACTACCTCCTAGCACGACAGCTATTTCTTAAAGCTGCAAAACTCTGCCTTCTGCAATGGCAGCATCACAAGTTCACCTTGAGAAACCACTGCTGGGAGAAAAACAAGCTAATACAAATGACACTAGACAACCACCTAAATGTATCCCGGATGTTCCAGTGAGGTTGCATCACTTCAGTGCTCTCATGTTAACGTGTGTCAGTTCTAAACAAGGATATTACCAAAGGAACAACGTCATAAAGGAAAGGCACAGCCTTACGCTGCTTTGTATGGCTGTTTAAATAGGATTAGCCACGAAATTACTCTGAAGTGGACAAATGCCTGATCTGAACCTGCCCTGGTAGCTTCTACTCAGTTTCAGGAGGTCCATGCAGTGCCCACTGAGCACTGGCAGGCTGGGGCAGCAGCCACACTTCTGTCTTTCCCATGAACAGGCTACACACAACTTTCTGCCATTAAGTTTCCTCTAAAATATGTGACTGAAGTGAACATGGTTAGCAGAGAGAGGACAAAGCCCAAGTGCTAAAAATCACTTTCAAAGGATGTCCTGCTCTTTCTGATGCGTAATTTTTCTGCAAAACTTTTTAGTACACTTCCCCATTTCCTTTGGAATACATCATCCTCCCAACCCAACACAGCCAATGGAATACTCAATCCATGGCTGTGCCATGTACCTTCCACAACATTACTGACACTTTCAGCTGTGCTGCTTACACAGCCTGCTCCCCAGGTAGGAGTTGAGACCCTCATCACACACAGCTCTCACTGTCCCACCTCGATTTTCTCCTTTGGATAGCAGGTTATGGCAGAGAGGGAAGAAAAAAAAAAGAAAAAAATATTCTCTGTCTTATGAAGACTCTGCCTCTTTATCTCAAAGCACCGACAATTTACTCTTGAAAGCCCACGGAGAAAGATTAAACCCTGTTCCCCCACATTTCAGAAATCCTTGAGATCGAGCAACAACCTCTCCTTTGCACGGGCTGGGCTCACAAAACCAGATCCTGCACGGCCTGCTGATGTTGCAAGAACATCAGCATGTTGCAGAAATGATCTGAGGCAGATTTGCTCCCAACCCAAGCAATTTCAGTGGTGACTTCTCCAGCAGACACCTCTCTGTGGCCCTTCCTGCCCTTCCCTGCTCAGCACGGGCACCGAGCAAGCCCAGAGTGCTTTGGACACTTTTGTTTACAACCTGAAACACCCAAAAAATGGCTTTCAGAAAAGGAGTCCCATCTCCATTGCGTTCATTGGGTGCATGTTGCTGAGAAAACAAAAAAGGAAGGGGAAAAAAAAATAAATACAAGAGCGTATCTTTGTACAATGATTGCAGGAACAGATGAATAAACATGAAACCTGATACTTCACATCTGGTATTTCATCACTCCAAATACCTTATTCACATTCAAATATATTTAACACTGTGGAAACTTTATAAGGTAACAATGTCTTTATGGAGGCAGCAACTTGCATGGAACTTTAAAATTAAAGTTTTAAAATTAAAAGTAACAGTAAAAATAATTTGTAACATGTTACTGTACTCTTCATAAAGCTATTTACCTCACAGTTTCCTAACAGAAACTCAGAAAAACACCAAATAACGGCAGTTAGATAGAGAATCAGGCAAGCCCACAGAATAGGATTTCTTTTGTCAATGTTCTAGTTCAAAGTTCAATTTTAATACCCAATTTGCACAAGGTGCTTTGGAAATGAAGACTATTATTACTCATCATACAAAAATTCTATTATCTGAGCAGAAATTTTTATGAAAGTATCCTTTTCCCTTAACAGTGCATGCCAAGAGATTTTATATATAACCTAATAAACATACAGAGTCCTGAAAGGCTGCTGTGCAATTTCTCACATTAATTAGTACTCATTCTTTTCTGTAAAACTACTAAACATGCTAAAAAAACTTCCTTTTAATAATCACTACATACTCATAAGCACTTTTGTTGTAGAGATGAATACCTTCAATGGAAATTTGCAACTGAAAGGCAGTTTACAGGTCTCAAATTTTTTTATGAAATTATTTTCTTGTCTTAAAGGCAAAAGCCACCTTTACTACATTGAGGCTAATTTAGCAGTGCTGATAACAAGATGTCTGGGGGCATATTCCACTTGTTAGCACTTATGGCACTTTGGCATTGTCCCTAGAGCTGCGCTAAAGCCACATCTTGCTCTATCTAAATTAAAAAAAAAAAAAAAGAAAAAATAAAGAAAAATGCAGACAGAGCCAAATCCCAAATCCAACCCCGTGGTAACTCCAGTGACTTCAGTGTTACACCAGGGATAAAAGTAGGGCTGCATTTCACAGCAGCTTTCATTCCTGTAATCTTTTCCAAAACACTCTCAGGAGCAAAGACAAGCACAGGCAAATACCTTGCCAATAAGTGAGTTCACAGGGATTGCTACAGGTTACTAAACTGTCAGCAGTAACAGACCAACAGCGGGAACCAAGCACAAACACAGGACAGCCAATGCCCTCTAATGGGCTGGAGTTTCACCATGAGCTGCATAAACAAGGACGTGGAAATTCACTGGAAGGGATCTCTGAGGCACAAGGCAAAGCACAGGGTGCCCTACTTGCACCAGAGGATGATATTTGTGTTTGATCAATACTTCTCTTGAGACAGTGCAGATGAAAAAAACCTTGCCAATGCCTTGGCAAGGCAGATGAAAATGTGTCTAAGGACTCAATCTTTCCTCCTCCACTGGACTGCTTCCACAAAGAGTGTGAGCCTCAATTTATAGATGTGTTCCTCTATCCTCCTTCAAGCCTCCACATTTATACCTCCTCACCATTTTTTAATTGTACTTACTTTTAGTCAATACTGCACCAGGAGCAAAACCAACACTATAAGACCTTCACAACCTCCCTCTCAAAGGAAAAGGGTAAAGGAGTGATGGATAGAGCTTTCCTGCAGGAAACTTATCACATGTCCTTGGCTTTACCATGTACTCCATTTCTCCCTCAAGAATTTATAAACTAGTTTCTGGAATTTGTCCATCCAAACCAAAAGAAGTGTCTTTGCTTCTTACCCAATCATTTCCTACAAATTTAAAACCAAGAGTTTCCTTAAGCTTTCATTTTGTTTTGAGGGTTCCTTCAAGGAGCCATAACCCTGGGCCAGCCTGAAATGCTCCTGGTCTTGCAGAGGTCACAGCTTTGTCTTTGCAGCCTGAGGATGCCCCAAGGCAAGAACTAAAATGTTAGGACATCCCCTTTTCTCTCCCCAGCCAGGGGCCCCTGCAACCCTTTCCTGTGGGGATAGGATCGAAAGTCTTTTGTTCTTGTCATCCTCTTGTGTCTTAAGTTACATTTTCGGGAAGGCACGGGGAGAGGGAAGCATCCTTCCCTCCTTCATCCGAGGTCTCAGCTGCAGAGGAGCAGTGAAGTGACTCAGGCTGCCTGGAGGAGGCACAGATGTCCCCAGTGCCACTGGGGCAGCTCTCCCATCCCATCCCTGCTCTCACCCAGGGCAGAGAGCCCCTTGGCCACCCCTCACCCACAGATCCCAGTGCTCCCAGACCTCCTTGAGCAATCCCCTGGGTGCCCTGCAGCCAGCTGGACACAAACCTCTTAGAAACGCCAATTTAAGGACGATTTTTAGACCACCACAAAGAACAGTGAAGAAACTCTGGCTGCTTGCTTACATGAATGTCGCAAAGCCCTCATTAAATCAAAGGCAGAGACTTAAAATATTTCTTCAAGCAAAATCTCTGCCCTTCTCAAAGTCCCCCTCCAAAGATCAAAAACTACAATTGCTTAACCTAATCCTCACAGAGTGATCATTATATTTGCTTCCATAAAGATCAGATTTGTTCTGGTGCCCATATCTAAAGGTAATTTCAGTTAGAAAATGAAATGGTGCTCTCTTGACCTTCTGTCTTACGTGGCCCATGAATTACTGACACATTACAGTATCCCCCAACACTATGGAAGCTTGGCCATATT
Organism: Melospiza melodia melodia; assembly: GCF_035770615.1. NCBI lineage: Eukaryota > Metazoa > Chordata > Aves > Passeriformes > Passerellidae > Melospiza > Melospiza melodia. Next base: position 51,343,881 of record NC_086199.1, on the reverse strand, counting down.
GCAGTGTCTCTCTTGTAAGTGAAATAAACTTGGTATGCCACTAAAAGGCATTAAATTATTTTCATTATGCCACACAGAATGTAAAACACTTACACTGTTTTGATTTCAAAATCCTTGGAGAACAATTATGTTCTCAGGGCCATAAGACTCTATTAGGAAGTCCTCAGAAACCTAGCATGGTTTCAATAAATCCTGAAACACTACAAAGCAGTCACTCAGTTTGAAGAATGAAAACATGAGTTCATCCACTGCAAAGTCAGGATGTAAATTCTGCTCATACAGTACCCCTGCACTTCCTGACACATTTCTTCCTGCTCAGTCAGGGCAACACTTTAAGTGAAGTTTTCAGCATCAAGCAAGCCTTGCTCCTTTTTTGATTGAAAATTAACTATATTTGATTTAGGATTAGCATAAATAGGAGATATGCCCATGTTCATGGTGTTACTAGCCACCAGTATTAATCAGCAATTAGATATGCACAAATAGTTTTATATATATAATTCAACAAATGTTAACATTCATGGATTAGGAACGATTAAATGAAACCAGAGATTGTTGCAATGAATGGATAAATATGTTAATTTCTTTAATGTATACAATGGCACCAAAAAATGCTTCAAATCACCAAAATGTAGATTTCAGGGGTGACTAGTGTGGTTGTAGGGATCCTGATTAAAAAAAAACAATACAACTACCCTTACTTTGGCTGATGGGTTGTTCCAGCCTACGTAAGGCTTTAGAGCATAAATACACAATGAGCCTGTTTGTGTATACATGCTCATGCACTCCTAGAAGGAGCACAACCTCCTAATTAGGCAAATCATCTGCCCTTTCCATAGGAGAATAGCCCAAAAATAGCAGCTTTTCCATAGGAAACACCGAGAAGCAATCCCAACGGGGGGGAGAGGGGCGGGCAGGGAGCACGGCAGCGATTCCATCCCCCGGGCCAGGGGGCAAGGGGAGAGCGGGAGGAGGAGGAGGGTGAAGGCGAGCAGCCAGCAGGAATCCCGGCCCGGGAACTTTCTGCCGAGGGCAGCTGAGAGCTTCATCCCGACCCTTTTTTGCCCGGACAGGACGCCAGTGTGGCCGTGGGGGTGACACGGCAGCTGCGGAGGGACCGAGCGGGGCACCCGCCAGTGGCTGGGCACAGCTGGGGGCAGCTGCGGCAACATCCGGCAGGGGCCGGGGCCATCTGCCCCACCAGGTAGCGGTGAGTGACGGGGGTATATCCTTGGGGCATTGCCACCCACCCCCAGGGCATGGCCACCTACCCCCAGGGCACGGCCACCCATCCTTGGGGCACTGCCACCCACCCCCAGGGTGCTGCCATCCACCTCTGGGGCACGGTCACCCACCTCCAGAGCATGCCCACCCATCCTCGGGGCACTGCAACCCACCCCTGGGGCACTGCCACCCACCCCTGGGGCACTGCCACCCATTCCCAGCCATGGGCACACGGGCAAGGGCCCTGCCGGCCCCAAGGAGGAGTTTGGAAAATGGAAACGAGGGAGGGACGGGTGAGAGAGAGCTCGGAGCAGCGGTGGGGAGATGTCACACAGAGATGTCACACAAGAGCTGTCACACTGAGATGTCAGCACCCCTCCGCTATTTACCGAATGTTGGCATCTGATTGAGAGCAGTTTGCACGCAGGGAAGGGGGGAAAAACCGGTGAGAAAAGACACAAAAGCACCCCTAACTTGCCTCATTGATAGGGAGGCTCCTGAACGCAACAAGAACTTCATTACTTTGCAGTTCAGGACTGCATAATCTGCCACACCACCACACAGGCTGCACTTCCCACTTCCCTGTCTTCACTATTCAGTGAAAAATAGAGAAAAATGCCTGATTTTTTTTGTGCACCCGAGGAGCGACACAATTAAATGCCTCTTTTAAATATTCACATTTGGCCACGCCGCTATATGAGGTAAATAGGTCAATTCTGTATCAATGCTGCTTTCCTAGTGCCAGCGGAGAGGAAATGTCTTGGACAGTCCTGAACACAGCACCAGCTCAGCTGAGCTCTCTCAGCTTCACAGATTTACTTCAAAAGCACCAAAACCAGAACCAGGAACACTGTGTAGAAACAAGCTGGGCTTTACAGTTCTCACGTGGGAACAATTATTTCCAAAGGCTAAATGTGCACCACTTACCATACATTTTGCCTTCATCTGATAAGATGATTTTCCTCCTCCCACACGGTGGATAGATAGCTAGAGCCTCCTGGAAGCTCTGTTCAATGTCAGGGCTCCAGACACCTTCTGCATCGTTGTCAATAGGTTTATCTGCAGAATCACTCATTCTTTCAATGTCCTCGGCAGGGCTCTCGCTGCCGCTCCAGCTGCTGGGCTCAATGGTGATGGCTGGGGTCTCCAAGCCTAAGCCTGGAGTCTTCAAGGGAATAAACCTGCAACACAAACAACCAACCCAGAGAGGCATTAAAGGCATGGAACTGCAGGCAAACATTCCTGCCTGCTTCTGATGCTAACAGTGAGCAGCAGCTGAGCAGTAACGGCAGCAGGGCGAGCACGGGATGCACCCAGGAGAAGTGAAAAATTAATAACCATGCTACCTCAAACGAGCTGAGGTGGAGCAATAATGCTGTCAGAAGGGCAGCTCTACTGCATTTTCTGTTGTAATTACACGAGGGCATAGAGAATCAGATTATTTTTCACAAATAGTTGAAGTGGGGGGAAACTCTACAGCCACATTGCATCTGGCTGAAGACTGGCACCCTTAAAATAAAAATTTTCCCCTGCCAGATCCTCAGGCAGGGGGAAATCAGAATACTGCCACTGCTGGAAGGGGAGCACACTGGTTTATGCCAGAGTGACCATCAGAGCTTAAAACCATTTGAACCTAAAAACAAAAGCAAAAACTATTGTTCACATTCATCCGGATGTCAGTGGATTAAATGGAATTATAGCAGTGATACCACAGCTCAATGCAATTAACTGGAAAAAGCCTTAATTTTCAGATGTTACCCAAATAAATAATACAATCAGAATCCAAGCTACATACAAAAAGAAACCTTTAAAATGATAATACCAGAGCAAGGAACTACAAGAGAAGATATACGCTTTGCCTGATTTAAAAGGTCCCTGTCACAGAACCATAGCAGAACAAAAATTACAAGCTTCAAGTTGCTGAATCAATTTAATAAGAAATAATTTAATATAGCTGCACCTGCTCACACCAGCAGAGCTGCAGATCTGTCAGTGTTCCTTTTATATTTTTGAGAGAAATACAACTCTGCTGTAAAGACTTGCTCCAGGCAAAAAAGCTGCTATACCAGACCACGTTCACCTCTGGTGTAATTCTTCGGGAAGTCAGTGAAATAACACCAGGAACAGATTTGGCTCAACATGTCTAGGCATAATGCAGTTTTATTGTGAAAAAAAGAAGTTTGGTGACTCTAACTGATCTAAATGGATGGGAGTGTTCAAACATGCATGCACGAGCTACAAACACAGTTAAAAATCCAGTTCCCTGACTAAACACCCAAAACCCCTAAACCATAAGATTTTTATTCTGCTAGGGCAGAAGAGAGGGGCTTTCCCTTGCACAGACCTCCATCCTCCACGCCTCTCACTGGGGTCTCAGCACAGGTGAAAACAGCACTCACCCCACGGAGGAAGAAGGGGAAGGTGCACGTGGAAGGCCATGACACCTCTGACTAAACACCTTTGGGCTAGAGAACTGCCTGAAAGGGGAAATATTTACAGCAGCCCTCAGCAGGCAGCCAATCACTGGAGATAACCAAAACCTGATGGTCCGGTCCCTTGGAGGCCAAGGTGTCTTGCAAAAAAACAGAGCTGCAGCTGGGGAACCTGGGAGCAGGCTCTCACAAACCAACAGGACCAGTTTGACATCCAGAGCACAGGGAATTTCCACTTCTCCAGGCTCTACTCGGAGCTCAGAGGGATCAGTAGGTGTGAAATGGGCTCCCATTAACTCCATTTTCCCTGCTTGCCTGTCTCTACAGAGAGGAATCGCTTGACTTTGCATTGGTTTGAACATTTCAGCACAGCTCAGGAAAATGTTAGTGCCTTCCCACCCTAATAGCCAGGCTAATCATTGTCTCAAATGCCTTTTAATAACTGATAATGAGGGAGCAGATGGATTCACAGGGAACCACACACATGTAATGGGTGAGAACTCTGGCCAAATGCACCACTTACTGTCCAGGAAATCCAAAGGACACAAAATTTTTGAGTTGTTATCACTCAAAGGGAGATGTAAACCTTGGTAAAATAGTGAAACCCCGTCCTTCATAATCCTCAGAAGGCTGAAGGGTTGATTCAAGCCCTGGAAGAGTTGAATTTTGTATGCAAGACTTACCCAAGCATGAGCACAGCGATACTGGGAAACAACTGACAAAAACAATCACATCCACTTAAGCCTTCACAGAGAAGGGGAATCTTTGGTAAATGAGGGGTAATTGAATGTTGATGGGGATAATTAGGGGGAGGGGTCAGTTTTGTTGCAATAGTGCAGGGGAAAATGGCTGCTGGAGGATTCATTGGCCTCACATGACCCAACCACAAGGAGCACTTCAGCAGAAGACAGCAGAGGGTGGGACACATCACTGGCTCCGCTTTCCAAAGGTGACTCCTGCAGGAAATCCTTCTCCTCCCTGAGCCCTGCATTGCACAGCACAGCCACGGGCAGCTTCTGCCCAGCTCAGGCACCTCTGCTTACAAAACCTGCCACAGTCATAGCCTCAAGTCCCATTATCATCTCACAAACCAGCCCTTGTTATTACATTATGCTGAAATAATAATTAAAATGCACAAGGAACACAGTGAGGCTCTAAAGTAATTAATGTTACTTGATAGTCATGTCATATCTTGCGTGGTGTTTACGGGTGAATTTTCACTTAGGTGCTATCTCCCTTCCCATTCCTCTTTACCTACTTGGATATCATCTTGAGGCACTCATAGCTATTATTCCAGCCTCTAAAATATAAGATAACCAAGTGTTCCTTGCAGAACATCTCTACAATAGGGGCGTGGAAGAAAACCTCTCATATTAAAGGTTATTTGGAGCAATTTCCATTTTGGTGAATGCTGACACTGCAGATCAAGCCAGAGGGCCAAGGAGGAAAAAAGCTTGTATTACAACTGCTAAATGGCTCCCTCTTAATTCAGGAAAAAAATGAGCTAACTCAGTTAATAATTTCCAGCTCAGTTCTATGTATCAAAAGGCAATTCCACCTCCTCCTCAGCTTGAATTCTGAGGACTCAACTGTGATGAAAAACTTCAGACCTGCTATGCTGGAGTTCAACACGATTATCAAAAATAATACAAGCTGTCAACAGATGAGCTCTTTTTGCACATTTCTAATGAGCTCTAAATCTCACATGAAAAATGTCAATTTACAATCCAATTTAAAACTATAAAATACTTTTAAAAGTGAGCCTACTTTGTATTAGCAAACTCCAACTCTTGCAATGCCAGCCTTCAGCAGAGAAAGAGCTGAGCTCCTGGGGCCAATTAGCCCCACCTCCCCTGGCCAAAATCAGAGATTGTACACATGACTGATCAAGTTGAAGAGATCTGTATTGGCTTTTTATCATGTTAACTTTCAGAGATCCAATTCCCCGTTTGCACTTTCTGTTAACAAAATTAAAACACATCAACACTACCTAGAAAACCAACCAAAAAAAAAAAAAATTCCCAAACCCACAAAAAATAGAGAAAAAAAAAAAAAAAAACAAACCCACAAAAACAAACAACAACCCAAACCCAAAAGATTTTGGCTCACCTTTTTGTACATTCTAAGATTAAAGCACACTGGTGCAGTTTTGGTGGTCTCTCTTCAGAGTTTTTCTTTTAACACCAGCTTTACACATTTCAAGACAGCTTCCCCTGTGCATAAAACTCTTTGAGCCGCACATCAAATGCATCTGTCTTGCAGTTGCTTTCTACTCTGTGCAGTTAAGTCAGTTCTAAATATATTTGCTTTCCTCATGCAGTCATCAAGACACTTTTTCTCTGTGTGATGGAGGTATGTCTCCCTGTCAAACAGCACAATATCACAGAGAAACCATTAGGGGCAACAGAGGATTTTATAAACATGTTTTATAGCCAGGCCATCCAAGATAGCTTGGTGAGCTGTAAGATATGACTTACTGTCATTGTGTTCACTCACTGCAGAAACTTGAGAAATTACTTTAAAATCTCAGAGAAACCAGCCTAGCTGTTGTCAGAGCCCATCAAACCAAAGTGTTTAACTCAAACCAGCTGCAACTGCTTCTCAAGGGAATGGCTTCTTTACCTACACAAAACATTCTCTTATGCCTTTCACTTTATGAGCAATGCAAACCTGGACTTGCCCAGAAAGCTGCTGCTCACACAGCAACACCTGAGATCAGTGGCTCCTCACAGGAGCGTACAACAAGTGCAGATCCACGGCCTTGATACTCTCGTATCCTCCAATATCTGCACAATGAACTAACATGGAAATGCTCTCTTTCAAAAGTCACTAGAGCTGGGTCTTATTTTACAGTGTCTTCCAAAAGTTAATTTGTTTTCTCTGTTTGATTAATTTACTTCCTTGAATTTCAGTGTGCAGGTGCCTTCTCTGTACCATCAGACAACTCCAGCCTGGAAAACGATGAATGCTCTGCAGATACTGCAGCAGGAACTCAAGAATGACTGAAAACATGCCTTGATTCTGTGAGCTGTCTGAGGAAAAAGTCCATCATGTCTCCCAAGTCCTCTAAACTGTGTGTGCTTAAAGGGGATCAAGTTCAGGTGTTTCTGACACTGAACACCAGTGTTGTTATCCACACTGATCTTCTCACTATAAATAGATGCAGATTGCTACCAAATCATTCTTACAGCCAGATCTATCCTTCTAAAACCTGTCTTTCAGGAAAAAAATCTTAATTCTCGAGGTAGAGATTGTGAGTGTTGAAGGGGTAAATTACATTTTTAAGAATACATTATATTTTTAGTTCATGAACAACCTCCTCTTAGCCTCAGTTATGTAAAAACAATGGAACGAGGAATCCAACAAGCTTTTTATAAACATTAAGATGGCAATGAGCAGATGAGTGCAAACCAACTAATTCTAAATTTGCAGACGACAGATTTTCTCTGAAGGGCTGAAAAGTTGCAGGCCCATGGGATTTTCCTTCTGCTTTGTTCAGCAGTGCAAATCCACAGCTGGAGCGCCAAAGCTCTGGAGAGGATCCAGAGGAAGAAAGTTATCAGATCTAGAAAACATGACCTACCAGGAAAGGAATTGGGTCTGTTTAAATTTAGAGAAGACTGATGTGAGAAGATAACCACTTTCAAATAAGGAGAAGGTAAGAGCAAAGCAGAGAAGCAGCTCTTAGCCATTCCTACCAAGGACAGGACATGAAGCAAAGAACTTGAGCTGCAGCAAGGTTGGGCATTTGGGGGATTGTTCTGACCCCCCAACAGTCACACACCTTACTTTTTTATTTACAAACAAATTCAGAGTGGATTTTGTAGCTGTGTAACTGTGTATGGATTTTTATGATTCTCTAAGGCATTCAAATGGCATTACTTTTAGGAAAACACTATATTTAAGACAGTTTATATCAAATTTCTTCTTATGAGGAATGGATATAGCACAGTACAAAGAATAAAAATGTAAATAATTTACAGAGCATCCAATGGTGAAATAATTAGATTAAAATTACTTCATATTGTATTTTTGTTACAAGTTCCACTTATCAGCAATTATTCCCTTTAGGAAGAAAGAGCACAGCAGAGAGAAGCAGCCCATTTCTAGGATAAAGTATTCCTTTAAAACTCAGTCAGACTAATTCAGCCATTCGCATTTGCCACTGAAATGAAAAAAAAGAGGTTTTCTCTGACTGTGAGAACCCTTCAGGAAGAAATTCTGATGCTTTGCTTTTCTGGTGATCAAATACTTGCATGCAGTGGTGCTTCCACATCCTTCCTAACATTCATATAAACTATGTTGTCCTAAGACTGAATTTACCATTTCTTGCTTGGGATTCAAGCTGTTTATTAACTGCCAGCTGCCTATTTCAGATTCGTCTTTGGGATCTGTGTGGGAATAACATGATCAGTCCAACTACAGCCACAGAGCACCTGTGAAAGGCACATGATGGTTTTTCCTGAGGTGAGTGCATTATGCAGTGAATTTGGATGCCCTTCCTTCTCCTCAACTACCACACTCAGGGTACAAACAAAAGTAGTAGAGAGGACAGTGCCATGGTAGTGTGTAAAATAACAAAAACATGCAACTTAACATCAGTAAAGTGATGGTTTTCTTTCAGCAGAAGTCAGCAGCCTGCTCATCTGAGAAGATTTACACATGTACTTTCACAAATCATGAGGAAACTTACTGAACAAAGGGTGACTTAGACCAGCAAGAGTAGGCAGCATATAGGCCTAAATGTGAAATTAGGATTTTAGGGACTATTTATAAAGAGAAACAATGCACTCTGCTTGAATTGCCTTCTTTTTTTTTTTTTTTTTTTTTTTGCTTATAGAAACAGATTACTCAGCAAAGAGTGGGTTGATGCTAATACATGGGAATTTTTCCCTTTGGAAACAGCTTTCATCTCTGCACTCTTTATGCAAGTGAAAAGTCTATTTGGTACCACTCTGAGAGCTTCATTTATTTATTTTTCCAAAGGCCGCTTTTGTTGATAGATATAATTATTGTCATAAGGATGTTGAGTCATTAGCTCCAACCCAGTTTTCTTGTCCATTAGTTTTAATTTCATACCATTAATAAAATGGTTCATCTCCTCAGTGGGGAAATGACAGGATTCTGACTGTGCCTACACCACACTCACGGGCTCGGGAGGCTTTGTGCTCTGCATTCTGCAGGCAGCTCCAGCTTCAAACCATGTGTTATTGGGCTAGTGACCAGCAATCCAGCATGCCAAGGTGCTTCCTAAGTGGCTGCACATCTCTTGTGGTCCATGGTCCTTGCTGATTGCCACGTTATCAGCGGGGAGGTGAATCTCAGCATACCACTGGTGAATCCCCATCTCATTAGGGTCACAGCTGCTCCTTGCCCATGTGACACTGGGGCAGCCACACTGATCCTGGGTGCTAGTGCTCATTTACACCCAGCTGGTGTCAATTATCCGGGGTGTTCCTGGGATTTAACCCAGCTCCAACACCGCACTGTGGTCCCAACCAACAAAGATTATTCTGAGCGCTCAGTGGAACGCAGAGCGGTGAGCAGCACCACGTCTGCCTTGCTTCTGCTAATTGCCAGCACAAAGCAAAGGAAAGGATAAAACATTCAGCAGCTCTCAGAAGGAGAAGCCATTCTCCCTGCACTAACCCAGCTGCTGTGCAGCTCCTGTCACCACGCTCTCTGTCACCCAGTAGGTTGGCTCGAGAGCAGCAACATCCACGGCCAGTGCAACACCATGGGCTGCTCAGCCCAGCTGTGCTCCAGCTGGGCCTTCCTCATGGCAAAAGGTGCCAGACTGTGCAGTGGGGATTACCAAGATTTCACTCATGCACCAGTGATCCAGCTCTGAGGAGAATGGTCCATGACCGAGGTGGGTCTGTCCGTGTGGGGCAGGGGGCTCTGCTCCCAGAGCAAGTGAAACAAGCTTGGGCTGGCCAAGGGCTGTCCTCTGGTCTGTAAGAAACATTCCCAGCCCCAAAACTCAAAGGTAGAGGTGACAGAAGGTCCCTCAGGGCAAGGTCTGCAGCCACAGCTTTGCTTGGGTCATGCACATGGAGTGTGTGTTTGTCAGGGCACTGTGATCCATCCCGCTGCCATAAAAACTGGTATGTGTGACTGTCAGGACAATAAGGTTTTTTGGTGTACAATAACTGGGAAATGGGACAGAAAAATAGGTGCAATAACTCTATTTTCTATTGCTTACATGCAATAATTCTATTTCTTGGACGCCTTAAGTTCAGTCAGCCCGTGGAGGTTGAGGCAGGGTTCAGAGTGCACAGAGGCTCTGTGCCTGCCCAGTGGCTCCACAAATGGCCAATCACAGCATAAAAGCCCAAAGAAAAGAGACACTGGCCCTTCTTCAGCTCCAGTCCTGTCTACCTCTCCATACACACAGCTTTGGGATCCAGACCTGGATCCAGGCACAAACACACTCAACACCATTGGAACTACCCATCTCCTGCATCTACTGGTGCTTTTCCCATCTACCTGGGAGTAGATGAATGATGCAAATACAGTCCATGGCTTTCACATGGGCAAACAGAGGATCTCTTCTTTGTAGTTTGCTGTAACTGCCTTCCTACAGGCATCACAGAGCAATTATTTTCATTTTGTACCCCAAAAGGCAAACTGGAACTATTAACACCACCTACCAAGTGTTATAAACACCAGAAAGAGGTACACCCTTGATCTCTGGTGTGTTACTAGCTTCCTTTTGGGGCCACGTATGAACCATGGCTCACAGAAACGACGGACTTGGCAGCAAGTTGCTCTGTCTAGATGTAGCTCTGAAACTCAATTTTTCCCCCTTACTCCCTGAGCCTCACTAGTTTTGCTGGAGTTCCCATGTCACACATTTGCAAAACCAGGTGGAATCCTTCACATTCATAGCTCTCTTTCTCTATTTCTGGCATATGACTAACTGGGTTTGTGTTCCAGCTTTAGATTTTTCTCTTTTCTTTCTTTTTTTTTTTTTTTTTTTTTAATGACTTGTTTTCAGGATGAAAGGCTTTTTTCCACAATGGCTGCAAAAACATGAGAGTTCACTCTAACAGCTCTGAGTGAGGTGGGGAAAGGGACAGAAAACCACCTGCTTGAACAACTTTATCTAAGTTCAGTCAGGAAAGGGAAAACCAATGCTATTTGAAGGGTGGTCCAACATCTGACTGGTGCATATGTAACATAAAACTGTCACCTATATAAAAAATATTTTATATAATGATTTAAGTATTCTGTTAAACAGGTACAAAAAAAGGCACAGTAAAGTAAAAGGTTCATTCATTTACTCAGGTGCATTTGTTTAAACAAGAAACAGCCACAAAATTAACCCTTTCCCTATTCCAAGCTGAAGAAGGTCCCTTCTCCCTTTATGAAGGAGGAGAAAAGCAAATTTTGGACAAACTGCAACCTCCAATTGGCCAAAGCCACCCCTGGAATCCATTGCTGGCACCTTTTACCCCTCAAGCCCACTTGTTCTCTGCTTTGCAGATGTTATACAAACACTCCTCTGTGTAAGTGCAAACACACACACGCACATACAGACCTTCTCAAACATTTGTTGGAAGAGCTAAATTGCCACTGAAATTCATTTTACAAGCTTAGAAACTCTACCAAGCACTCTCTGTGAGCTCTATCCCTCTAAAGCTCCTGCAGAGCCTGTGAATGTCTCATGCTTACCTGATTGTGCTGGTTTTGTACCAGGCAACACCAGGAGAAAACCATTTTATTCTGCTTTGGTGTTACTGCTTGAGCTACAGCCCCGGGCTCTGATTCTGACAACACAGAGCCATTTTATACATATGAATAATCACTCCAAGTTTAATGAAGCTCCTCACATCTCCATTAGCAATTGTTTTGGCTGCAAAAAGGCCCTGCCTATCAGCCCTGGAGGAAACAGAGGAGGGATAATACTGGGAGGCTCACTTTGGGAAAGGCTGTGGTTTTCTGGTGATGGGGGACAGAACGGCAAGACAAAAAAAAACCAACAAAAAATCCTGAAGGGGTGAAATCTCAGTGCCACAGCCCTCCACAAGGCTAAGATTTAATCCCAGTTTTCTGGCCTTGTCCTCACCAATTCTAAACAGAAAGGGATTTCAGAAACCAGCATGTGAGATCAGATAGGATTGGGGTCCGCGTCAGCCAGTCACAACACGTCTACAGCATTCATCACACGCCAGCACTGCAAAACCCACCTCGGGTTTTTGTGTATACAGAAAAATCAAAGCAACAATTTTGTTTGCAAGTGCAATAACTGTCAAATAAAAGTATTTTAACTCATTTTGTTTTCCCAACTGCTAGCAGTGGTGTTTTGGGCAAATTACCCACCAAATTTAATTTTAAGTCTGAGTTGTTTGTCTGTCTATTACAGAGGAAGCCTTCTCTGCAAGGAAATGAGCATTACTAATAGAGCACTTCTACACTGCAGCTTCTTTCTTCCATCTCACTCTTGCCTCCACCACCTGTCCTCCCACAGGTGGGGAATGCATTGGCTCACTAATGCCCATATGACTCTTTCACAGAGATAATGACAGATCTGTGGAATGCACTTTGCCCATAATGGAAAATTTATTTCTAGCATCTCATTTGAGATGAGAATTTAGGATGCTGTTATGCAGCAGAACTTGCATCTTCTGCAAGGGAGTAGCAGAAAACACTTTCCTGCTGAGATCCTGAAACCATCCCAAACTGTGGCAATCTTTAATTGCTGGACATAAGCAAAACCTGCAATAACAGGCTATAGCCTTTTCAAAACTCAGTACAATAGTTATGCAGTTATTCTGTACTTCTCTTGTAGTTATTGCCTGTTGAGGAAGCAATTTCTGTCTTAAGCTCTGACTTAATATTTCCAGTCTATTTCAACTCCTTGTTCACTGTAGTTTAATCCTGCTTCAGGGGGTGTCAGTCTTCCACAAAAATAACTTTGCTGGCAACCACCAGAATCGTGAATTCACTAGACGCCAGTGGAGCTAAAGAAGAAAACAGGCAGCAGAAAACAGACCATCACCAAACAAAAAGCACAAGCCTAGGAACTAATCCTGAAGAGAATTACCTCCTGGACTTTAAAAATCTCAAATTTAACAGACGCAGTGATTTCTCAGCACACTCATTTCTGCCACAGCACCCCTTCCTCCCCTGCGCTCAGCATTCCCATTTCCATGGGCAATCATCACCTGCCTCAGGAGCAGACCCTGCTCCTGGCTCCCAGCTCTGACTCCAGCCCTGGGTGTCCCATGAAGTATCTGAAGGTTACTATCAAAATCTGTTTAGGAAGAACAGTTAATGCTCATGCATGCACACAGTTGTATTCAAAATGTTTAGTCAAGCTCAGAAAAAGACCAACTCAATTATTTATACATTTAAATTATGTTCAATCACACTAGCTCTTCAAAATTACCTCTGTTTTTCCTAAAATCTATACACAAGTGTTGATTTAAGGCCACTTATTGTAGTGAAAGCTGAGCACCTGTAGCATGGCTTCTCCAGTATGTTTGGAATTATAGGTTCTGCGTGGCTTCATGTTGACAGCTGAGACTTCAAATTACACTATTTAATTCACCACCACCAAACACCACTAAAACCCTGCACTTTTTTTTTCTTTTTAAATTTCAGGCTGCAATCTTTTCAGTTCCTTGCAGGGCTGGCTCTCTTCAAGCCACAACACTTTCTGAACTTGGAGGGCAAGCAAATGTCAGCATGGGAGATCTGACCATCAGCCCTAAACTGTGAATCCAACACTTCAGGAAAAGCATTAGAGTGCTCCTGGTTCTTCTGCTCAGCCATCGATTTGCTGTGTGGTTCTTTAAACCTTTCTGTGCTTTACCATTTGTCGCATCCTCTTCACTGAGAAGCTCAGTCAGGCTGTGATCCAGTAGCCTCAAACCTTACTGCTAGTTAAATCCTTGGAAATCTTGGGCAAATATATTTCATTTGACTATTCTTGCTATTATTAATATTAAATGAATACAAATAAGAAGGGGAGAATGATCCAGGCAAAAAAGGATGACCCAGAAAGGGAATGAGCCAGCAAATGACCCAGAGAAAAGAAATTATTTTGGCTTTCTTCCTGACAATAGCTGTTTTTTTCCTCAAATGACATTTTTTAAATTTTATTTGAAAGCATTAAAAAATGCTGATGAATATTACAGTAGAAGCAAGCTTGGCTCTTGCTAGAGAAACATTATGACTTAGATCCAAGGACTTTTTTTTCACATGTGAATTATTTTTTGAACAGCATTTCCTGGCTCAATGTCACTGCACCACAGATAGATATGACAGCAAATAAGTGTATGAGATTTTAGATCAACAAGAGTGTTACTTTTACAATGAATACATTTGTAGTCAGAGCTCAAAAATGGATTTATTTCTCCTGCGCATGAAACATGTATTGCACACTGTTTTATTAATACACTTTTCTTTTTAAAATGGAATGTAATTCAAATTTTCTGACACTGCAGCTGCAATTTGATGGTTGGGTTTCCTAACCATGTGGATTTACAGCAACAAACTCTTCAATTTTCTTTCCCCCTCTAGCTCACCTTTCTGCCACCTTGATTTATTTCTGTTTCACAGCTGTGCCTACCAAATTATTCTTGCTCTCACTCCACACTTTTCCTTCTCTTCCTGCAGCTGATCCAAACTAAAACACAAATTTTCTGGGAATGTGAAATTAAAGAGCACTCAGAGCAAGAATACAATGTCCAGAATTGAAGGGAACAATTTACCAGAGGGTGGGGGGAACAGCCTGAACGCTAGAGGTTCAAACTAAGAAAAATTTTAAAACTCTCAGTTCTGATTCCACCATCAGTAGTCACTACAGCACACCAGGAACTCTTCTTTTCCATGAGATTTACCCACCTCTGGGATTTACAGCACTAACTACCATCAGCAGCAATTGCTTGAGTTACATAAATAAAGCCCCAAATACTCTCAAAATCAGTACTACTGCTTTTAAAACTGGCACCAGAGAACCTCAGTAGCACAAACATTATCCAAAAGGCAAACCAATCCAAATAAACAATGAAAACCAGACCGAAGCAGAGAACAAGGACACACACCAAGGACTAGCAAAATGAAATGAATGGGTAAAATAATGCAGAAAACCCAGGGAGCCTGCCCTCACTCAGCTCCTTCCCCTCTCCAGAGCAGCAGAGATGTGAAGGAGGGCTGGGTGCTGTGCCCCATCCAGCAGAGCTTCCCTTTCCTAGTGCTCCACAGGGATCCAAAGCACGAAACCATAGCCCTGTGTTTATGTATTAATTACTGAAAAGTTACTTAACCTTCAGCCATATCCCCCTGTAACGAGCTAAATTCTCTCAGAAAGGGGGCTGAAGCAAAGCCTGTGGCTGGTCTGTGCTCAGGAGCACCCATGCCCTGGGTGCTGGTGGGGCTCTCTGGGCACTGGGGGAGCAGCAGGGTGTGCACACTCCAATTACAGGGATGCTGCACTTCCAGGGCAGCCCAGCTGCCAACCCCACAGAGATCTGCAGCGATAACAATGGTACTTAAAAGCCTCACTACACGTCTGAATGCATTTACACATTCTCCTTTTACTCTCTATTTATTATTAATGGCAGCTCAGCTAATATCAAGATCCCAGTGTGTTTGGCACTGTAGGTGCACAGAAGAGCAGCAAATTCTTGCTCTGAGGAGTTTGCAGCCTAATTATAAATGACAGCAGATGGAGGGTAAACATTGCGAGCCCTTCTGCTTTTCATTAGGAAACTTAACTCAGGTAACAATTTCTAACCAGGCAGAAACAATTGCACCTTCAGCCATGTGCCACAGGCCAGGCTGCAGCATATCCCAGCCAGTCTCACACACTGGGTGACAGTGGCCACTCCCAGGACAGAAAACCGGGTCCCAGGAGACTGGGGGCTTCACAGACCACCACCTGTAAGGAGATTTTGCAGGAAGCAAACAGGAAAGCACACATTTAAATCCACATCTGTTCACCAAAGGACTTCATGTGTAAGCCCAGGACATGCCTCTGATGGCATTTTACCCTCTTGATCAGAACCTCCTGTGAAGCAGAACCTCCTGAGCAGAACCTCGTGTAAAGCAGAACCCCATGCTCACCCTTGCCCACAAACCACAGACCCTCAGGCACAGGAAGGGCCAGGCCCCACACATTCCCCTGGAGCCCCCCAGTGCCACAGGGGACTCACAGCCCCAAAATTCAGAACAAGAAGTGGATTTGCTGACAGGAGGTACAGAATCCCTTCCCAGATCTGACAGAAAATGGGCATGGAAAGCCCAGATTCCCACAAGGGCACACAGCTGTTTTAGGAAGGCAGAAGTACCTAGCAAGCTACTGATTATCAGCCTCTTCCATGTGGAAGAAAGGTTATTTATTGCACCACACTGTGGGGATGACTGCATCAGCAGAGTCCTGGGCTTCAAAATCATTTTGTTCCCGTTAGTAAATTCACAAACAACTCACAGAACAGGAGCAAAGGTCTGATATCACCAGAACCAAACCCGTTCTGGTCATTCTCTATTCTCAAACAGATGAGGGCTCACACAGGAAGATGGGCAGCTCTCCCCAGGGAGCAGATGCAGGCACAGGGGAGCTCAGTGTGTGTGGAGGGTTGGCTCTCACACACAGCCTTCTTCTTGTGGAGCCCAAACAGGCAGCCCAGCTATTGTTCTGGAGTAAAAGTACAAATTGGGGATACATTTCACAGCACAAAAGGGTGAGAAAACCATTTTGCTACTGCAAAAAATTAAAAAGTTTACTTAGAATTGCACAATTAATCTTCTCTGATTTGGTCTTGTCAAACATAGCCTCTGTGTTTTATGGAGATTCTGCAAACTTCTTTATGCCACAGCCACTTGAAATATGAGGAAAAAAAGGAAGACAAGTCAGCAATAAATACTCTGTATTTCAGACTTCTCCTTCCTAATGAGCAAAATCCTTGAGCCAGGCTACAAGAATGATGTACAGGGCCTGCAGAAACTCTGAATGCCTCTTGAAGATCCTGATGATTCTCCCTCAGAGAAACCACCATGGATCAGCTAAAGAAGAAATCTGAGGAGGAAACTGCTTCATGTCCAGATTACACTCCTTTCTAGATATTGTGCAGAGGGGGAATAAAAGGTTTACACCCTTGGAGGACAGAACAATAATTTGAATTATAGGTCTCTCTTCCCAGGCAGCATCAGGATTGATGTAAAAAGCAAAAGATTTGAGGATGGTTTGAGACTTTACCACAGCAAATCTATAGCAAATTTTGAAAAAAATCCTCAAGTCATTCTTGTATCTTCTGCTCCTTTCTTCAAATAATTTCAGATATTCCAGCAGGCCAGGGGGGAAAGCAATGAGTACATGGGCACTTGTGGCTTCAAGCTTGAAAGTACCAGAAAAAGAGGGTGAAATCTCAGAGGCAAGGACGGTGCTTTCTATCTGCCACACTTAATGTAATTTAAACCAGATTTTCAGGGGCTCCTGTCTCTGCTGTAACACCCACAGCAGCTGGTGGCAGCCCAGGAGGGATCCAGAGGCAGAGAAGCTCCACTCCAGCAGCTGAAGGTGAGAAGGATTTCTCTCCAGAGCTCAGAGCAGAGCTCCACAGCAGCACTGGGGGATGCAGACGAAGGAAGCCACAAGTGGTTTCTTGTTGCCCTGCACCCTCCACTGCATCAGTCAGGAGCTGGCAAAAAACCTTCCCCTCTGGCTTTCTCGGGCTTTCAGCATATTCCAAGCAGGGGAAGGGCACCTTGGCTTGCAGCCTGGCCTCCTCTCAGGTAATGGAGCTCCTGCAGGATGCTGGGCTCAGGGCATCAGCCACGCAGCTCTGGGACAGCTGCACAGGACATGGCTGTCCCTGGGCTGCTGGGGCATGGAGAGCTGGTCCTCAGGGGCTCCTTCCCATCCCAGAGTGAACTCTGCAGCTGACAGGACACTGTTGGCAAGCAGCTCCCAGAGACACAGCACTCCACAGGGACGGTCTCAGTGCTGGGGACTCCACAGCCTCACCCAACCTGGGAGATCTCTAGGGAGGCACATGGCCCTGGCAGCACACAAAAGCTCTCTTTAACATGTGCTGTGATTTCGTGGGAAACAAAGGAAAAAACCAAATCCATGGACACATTCATGCACAGCTGGAAAAGATGAGTTTAATCTTGCAAAGTGAAGAAAGTGTCAGATCTTGTCAGTGACTTCATACTCGTTGTGAAGCACAGAAGGTTCAATTTCTACATCCCATTCCAACAAAGTTGCTCTGATTTTCAGGGAGCTTGGCTTGTACAATTGGACCAACGTGATTATGAATGATTTGCATGAGGGACTTTCCCAGGCATGCTTTATAAGCTCAGTCAGACTGCAGAAATGGTGTCAGTCTTTTCTGCCTCACAGTAAAACTTCAAAATTTCTTTCCCAGGCACTTGAAACTGTGTGCACGGTATTTTGCTATTTAGTGAAAACCTTTCCTAAAAAAAAAAAATCAGAGCATCTGGATTGCTGTATCTTCCACATCTTCCTAGAATCTTTCTCCCACCATGTTAATGTTGTATGTTCTGCAAACAACAGTTCTTTGGGCAAAAAATTAGGAAATGTTCTTTCCAGGCATTTAGCACTGAATTGTTATCTATGTCTATGAGCCCTCTGAGAGTTTCACATAAATTCCAATTGCTTTTCCACTTCATTCTTTTTTCCATTCTTGAAGATGGTTGTTGCATAAAGGTCTTCAGGATTCTATTTTTTATTATTATTTTTGAATTTTTTTCTGTTCTATAAATTATCTATCTGGTAGACTTTTCCTTTCAATTATTTACTTTCCTGTGAAGAGGAAGAAGGAAAGAGCAAGTCTCAAATATGCAAGTAAATGCCTAGATAACTGCAGAAATAGTCCAGTAACTACATGCTGTGAGATGGAAATCAGAAATAAAATAAGAAGAATTATGTAGATAATAAAAACTGTCACTTGTTAGACACATCAGGAAACTGCTGTGACCTCAGGCCTGTGGTCACAGAAGCCAAAATCAGTAAAAACCTGCAGAGAGCATTGCAGATTTTATTCAAGATTTCCACTGAGAACTCCACATTAGAAACTCTGCTATTATTTTAATTCTTGATTGATGATTGAATGTTTAACTTCATTTTGGCTTTTGCTGTTTTGAAAATGAAACCTAACTAATGGTTTCACTGCAGTCTTAAGGAAGGCTTTGTTCCACGTGCAAAGCAAACAGCAAAGGGTACGATTAAAGCCAGACAAGTAAATCAAGTAAATGTTTTACAGAGATAGTTTAGAAGCTACAGCACAGTAAAGTGTGTATTTAGTTCAATGCTGAAAATCTGACCTGTGTGCATAGATGTTGCTTTTGTCCCTGCATCTTCTTTTTTTTTGGGGTGGGAGGTTTTGTTTTGGGCTTTTTTATTCTGTTCTTTTGTTTTGGATTTTATTCAAAACCACAAAGATATTCTCTACAGCCCCAAAACAAGTTCTGGTGCCCAGTTTTTTAAGAGGATGTTGCCAGTAGTGAGCAGGCTAAACACAGTTTACTGAAACTGCCTTCAGCAAGTATGGCCAAGTGCAAAAGGGCACCAAGGGGAAAAATCTGCTGTCCCCTCTGCAACTGCTGGGACAGCAGAGGGGACAGCAGAGCATCATTTTACCTCAAGTGCTCACCCAATAACTCTGCAGGAAGCAAACAGGCCTCTCAGATGGGCACTCATGCCCAGACATCAGATTAGCAGAGGGCATTTGGGGAGGAGCTCACAGCCATTGCTCCAGGTGCAGACACACAGAGCCAGGACATGGAGAGATGCAGTGTTAAAAATAGGTTAGAAACTGTTGTAAAATAGCTGATAGATCGTTAGTATGGTTATTATATTGTAAAAGGGTTAAAAGGGTAGTTACAAGAAACAGGGTACTCAATATACCATATTACAACTAAGTAAAGTGCACCACCCCCAATGAAATGAGCCAGCCTGGACAGAACTGTAATGGGCCAATCCAGCGCCTTAAACCTTCATGCAAATGAAGGATCCAAACAGAAACCAATCCAAAGGGACAAAAAACAGGATAAAAAGGGGCTTCTGACCCACTGAATGTGTGCTGCTCCATCGGAGACATGGCTCCATTGCTGCTGGAAAGAGCGATGGCATTGCAGCATCCTCGAAGGGAATGCTCCTGCTCAGCCCAGCCCCCCTGCTTTAGGCCTTTCTTTTTCTTATAATAAAAGCTGAAATCCCTTTAGTACCGGGAGCCTGCTCTCGTTTTTATCACGCAGCACACCCGGACCTTTCCCTGTGGGTTTTGCCCTTCCCCGGAGCATGATCCCTCTCCTGCGTGATCCTTCTCCGCTACATTTGTGTATGATGTTATACAAAGCAAAGAGGCAAAGGGACAAGGAGGTGACAAGAGCAGGGCAGAGGTAGGGACACGCAGCTCAAGAGCATTAAATTGGCATTCGAATAAACTTCGGGACGCTTGGCAGCAGCGATCCCTGAGCGCTGGCACTCGGGGCTGAGCTGGGGCAGTCTCAGCCCAGGCTGGGCCATCTGTGCCTGCAGAGCCCCCTTTGTGTGGGAGCAGCGACCCAGGCACGATCCTTCTGCAGGAAAGGCTGGATTCCCGCTATTAACGGGGGAAGCAGCGCTCGGGAGCAGCCTGTGCAAAGCCACTTGCTGCACTTTTACATCTGAGGGGCTCTCCACTCTCCTCAGAAGAAAAAAAGTTTCTGAGAAATGCTCGCTGCTGCTGTCTGTAAATGGTGGTTTATGGAGAGGAGGGGAAACGCAGGACGGGCAGTAAATCAGGCACTAAGCAATCCAGAGTCCATCACCAAATTTTTTTCATTACATGTATGGCTTCACTAATTTCTGCAATGCGTTGTAGGCTATTTCTGGAAGCTTTAAAAATGCATGATGCTTCTGCATTTTAATACTTAACAGTATGGCTATTTCGGTTTAATAAGCAAAAAAAAAAAGAAAGAAAGGGGGAATCTGCTTAACTGCAATTGGCTTTCATGCCACAAAAGGACTAAGCCAGTGCAAAAGCGTCCAAGCAGGAACCCTACTTAAGTCCAGCATAAAGAAAACCTTTCCAGCCTCTTACACCAATTAGGATAATCTGGGTCTTTTGATGTTAAAATCCCCAAGAATCATATGGAAATCATAAAAAGCACAGTACTTAAAACAGACTCAGAATGCAGATAAAATCATTTTTCCTCCTTAACATTTGGGTTTGCTCTCGGACAGGGACGGTGAGGGAGGCTGTCCCTAAAAGCAGCCAATCCTAAAAGAACGGAGCACCTGGGAGGCGAGGCTGGGATGCAGCTGGAGCTGGGCCACGCAGGCTCAGCCCCAGGCCCTGGCTGGGAACTGCTCCCACCCAGGGAAAGGAGGCTGAGCAAGGACACCACGAGATCCAGAGGACAGCCTCTGGAATCCCAGCCCCTGGATGCCTCGGTGGGCTCGTACAGCCTTCCCTGGGGGAATGGCATCCTCCATGGCCATAAACCAGGCCGAGGGAATCGGAATAACATGCTTGAATCTGTGCAATCAATTATCTTTAGGTGAAAAGTACTTCAGCCTAGCATTGCTGCTTTATACTGGACTATTTCTGTGCATCCAAATTTCACCAAGTGTCTTGCTTCCAAGGAATCTCAGGGCAAGAATTCTGTTTGCCTTGACAATTTTAAAAGAGACCACGGGCAGGAAAACAAGGGATGTTTTGCTGGATGCAATTTTGCAACGCTGATGTTTTATTCTCTTCAAATCAAATCCTGATCAACATATTTTGCTGTGAAATCTGACATACGACAACGAACCTTTATCAAAGGCATGTGCATATTGAGAGAGACAGAGAAGGTGATTTTACAATATTCTCTCAGACCATAACATTGTACTGTCTGGAGCTGGTTACGTACCACTGCTACATTTGTGTATGATGTTGTACAAAGCAAAGAGGCAAAGGGACAAGGAGGTGACAAGAGCAGGGCAGAGGTGGGGACACCCAGCTTAAATTGAGCCTTAAATTGGCATTCGAATAAACTGAAAAGTAAGCAAAACTGTCCATGTTTATACAAGCAACTTGACTGTACTCTAAGAGAGGACAAGGGTATGAAACTATGTCCTTATAAAGTAACGCTCATCTTTTACTTATCTAACAAAAAGAAACACAGGAGAGAGGTCAGAGGCTGCTGAAGGAAAAAAAAAAACCCAAAGTGTTAAGGCCAGAGAAATGGAAAACAAAGTTTCACAAATATAGGAATATTTGTGGATGGAGCAGACAGAAAACCCCTTTAAACACAGCTTGTTTTTCTATTAAAATAACCATGGAATATTGTTGTCAGTGGCATGCACACCTATGTGAGAACCTGATATTGAAATTGCCAGTTTGACAACAAATAAACAGTAAAAAAAAAGAGTAGCATTACAGTTCTCATACATCTATAAAAAGGAAATTGGTATTAGTGTTAAATATGAATGTGAAATCAGCCTTCTAGCTAATCATCACAAATTTGAGTTGTGTTACAAAATTCTCATACAGATTTTGAATTTACTTTAATATCTTAGAGTAATACCAGAACCGCGATTACTATTAATTACAACTTCCACAATATCACCATGCCTGAATTGCTTGCTATTCCTAGTATTTGTAGGAAACAAGCCACGCAATTCCTGGCACAAATATTATTCCTTATTAGTTTTGCAGCTGAATAATATTCAGCCTGTAACAGAATCCTCCTAGGACTGAAAAGTACTCTTGTGCACACGGATACACGCACAAAAACAACAACCGAAAGCTAAAAGCAAACTTGCCCAGAACTTCTGGGTCAGCTTTTGACATCACCCATAGGAATGAAATCAGACACCGACCAATCCGGCACCATGAGGCTGGCAGCACAAAATAAACAAAAGCCGGGCCCAGGGCTCCACAATGAGGAAGGGAAGTGGAAGAGACCATTGTTCCCAAAGCTTTCAAACGATGCTGCTTTGTTTATTTCTTTGGACAATGCCTGAACTGAATCTTTAAAAAGGGAAAGGAGCCTGGCCGCCCTGACCCCCGGGGTCTGTTCCAGCGGAGCCTGGGGGTTCTTTCCTTGTTGGGGGTTTTTTTCCCCCCATTGTGGGGTTTTTCCTCTGTTGTGGGGTTCTTTCCTTGCCATGGGGTGTTCTTTCCCTGTTGTGGGGTATTTTCCCTGTTGTGGGGTTCTTTCCCTGCCATGGGGAGGTTTCTTTCCTTGTTGTAGGGTTCTTTCCCTGTTGTGGGTTTCTTTCCCTGCCATGGGGGGTTCTTTCCCTGTTGTGGGGTTTTTCTCCTGCTGTGAGGTTCTTTCCCTGTTGTGGGGTGTTTTTCTCCTGTCGTGGGGGGTTTTTCTCCTGTCGTGGGGGGTTTTTCTCCTGTCGTGGGGGGTTTTTCTCCTGTCGTGGGGGGTTTTTCTCCTGTCGTGGGGGCTTAATTCCCTGCCGTGGGGGGTTCTTTCCCTATCATGGGGGGTTCTTTCCCTGTCCTGTGTTTTCCCCTGGGCCGTGCTATGAGGGCGAGCCCCGCAAGGCATATGGTGCAGGCCCGGCATGAGGGAAGGCCGCGCTCCTCCAGCATCCCCAGCGAGCCCCAGCTCTGACACTCGCTGCCAGACTCTCTGAAAAGCTGCCCAGGCTGGGTGCTAAGCTCTTTTCAAAACCTGACCCTTATTTAGGTGCCTTCCAGGAAGCGGAGGTCTGTAGAAATCTGGCAGCGAGCGCAGATCGAGAGCGTGTCGGGAAGCTGGGCTGGTGAAACCGCTGGGCCTGGGTGATCCTCCCGGGAAAAAGTGACACTAAAAGGCTCTGCTGGTCCCTGGGCTCCAGAAAGTGACACAAAAAGGCTCTGCTGGTCCCTGGGCTCCGTGCAGAGCTGGCCCTGCCTGAGCTGAGCCCCCTGCGTGAGCCCATGGGTAATTATTGACACGAGTGGGCCGAGGAGACAATGCCCCGTGACACGGCCCGTGGATGATTCACTCCTTGGGCACTGGAACCTGTCACTGAACTCCAAAGATTCAGCGTTCGGCCCAGAGGTCACTAAAAGCACACATGGCGTGGGTTTTTTTTTTTCAAAGTTCAGCTCAGCTAAACAAAGTTGGCTGAATAACTTCAATCCTCTCAGTGCTTCTCCAAAGGAAAAAGGGAAAAAAAACCAACATGTGTCTGTAGCTCGGAGTGAGCCTGCTGCCCCTCTCCCATCCCTCACCACCCTGCACAGACAAGTGCACAGGGACAAGTACATGCATTCCAGAGGGAAAAGATAAACCTGGAGTTGTACAGCTAAAGGATATCAGTCATTCTTACATCTTTAATAAAGTAGACCTTTTTCTACTCTTGCCAAGAAAATTAGTCCTAAGGTGCACGCAAATAATTACATATTGTGGAACAGTAAATTATTACAAATGCCACAGAATTCAAGCAGCCCCAAGTCTGGGCCAGATTTTCAAATGTTTTGCAGATGTTTATGGTTTGCTGCAAAACTTTTGTCAAGTTACCCACACAACACAGCATTTACTGAAGGATTTTGGCACGTGGTAATTCATTTTCTTTGCACAGGTGTTGCATTCCAGAAATATTTTGTCTGGTGGAATTCTACTTTAAAAAAACTCATTATGAAAGAAACCAGATCCTCTCATCTGGGAGAGGAAAAAAAAGCCCCCCAAAATTGGTTCATTTCCCTTTTCTTTCTTTTCAGGTAAAGAAAACCTCTGTAACAGGTAAAAATACATTTAAAATATGTTGCAGAGGCCTGGTATTTCTGCAAAACCCACAAACTGGGAGAGCACAGGGTGATTAAGAGATATTGGAGTACCAGTAGAGTCCCAGGGGTTAATTCCATTCCCTGGAGCTCAGAGCTGGGATTGCTGGGGTTTGCCATCACTGGAGCTCAGCAGAGAGCCAGGGAAGGAGGCTGTGCCCAGCCAGGCACAGGGGCACAGTGCAGGGTGGGCAGCACAGCAGCAGCACCATCCCCACTGCCTCCATCACCTCTCCCCCTCTGTCCCCCCCACCAAGGCACCACCCACACCCTTTTGTCCCCAGCTTTTATTCCACACCGCGTGGGGCAGGAAGCAAAACACAAAAAAAGGGGCTCTGCAGCACTTTTGGACCTTGCCTGGACTGAAAGGTTGCCTGGAGGCGAAGTGAAATGAAACCCTTGGGATTGGACAACTTTCCCTTTTAAGCATATGGAAATTAAACATTAAGCCTAAAAAATTTTCCAGGAGCAGATATGAATCCAGATATAATATTGCTTTGTAGATATGGAAAAATACAACCAGCTATCTTCAACTTCCTAGGCGTGCAAGCCACTAAGTTTTCCTTCAGGGTAGGAAAGCAAAGATGAAAATGCCAAAGGACTGTTAACCTTTAGAGACACATTTTAAGAGATAACATGACTGAACACAGATAAATGGGAATTAAATTTAATCAACCTCCCACTCCTTAGCTACACTATCAGAAGAGAAAAATCTACAATTAGGGAAGAAACAGAAGGAAATTCAGACATCTTAAACTGAGCAAGCTTCCATCTCTGCTGTGCAACTTCCTGATGATACTAAATACTGCAATTCCCATGTGCAGTATTACAGACTTGCTGTCTTAACAGTCCTCTTATGAGTAATCAGTGGAAGGGAACATTTAAATAATGTTTTGGAGTGCATATTATCTAGATTTGGTTGTTGTTCTCTCATTTAGAGCAAAATGAGTCTAAATTTACAATTTAAATACTTTGCGTCAAATCCTTAAACCAGCCTTCTCTCCTTCTGTGAATGGAGCTGTTAACATTTTTATGCTCCACGACAGCACCTAGGAGTAGATAATCCTTTAATCTTTTGCTCTCTGACTCCACCCCCAAGTCCCTGGCAGTAATTTCAGAGTACAGACTGGGATGTTTCTAATGAGCTGAGCATTAGGGCAAGATGGACTGTCACAGCCAGGAACGTGTGGCCAAAAGTGCTGCCATGAAATTAGGTGTGAAGATACCTACAACAGGAATCTTGGTTTCTAAGGGATGGATGAGGAGTGTTCCAGCATGAACATTAAAGCCTGTATTAAAAGAAGTGTAAAAGAAGTTTAAATATATATTATTAAAATACCGACCCTCCTATCCACTGCACTTTTTTGTTTTTCCAAATTAAACTATTAAGTTATGATAACCTAAACCACTTCTATCTTATCCTAAACTTGTTTTTTAAAAAAAATCACATGATTTCATGCATGTGTCACTGCTCACTCTTAATTTCTCTGGAGAAAGCCAGGCCACTGAGTGGACACCTTTCACTGCCTAGGCATCTAAAACAGCTTACTGAAGCTTTGCCCTGGGGTTTTTTTTCAACAGTATTTTTTCCTGCAAGTTACAGCAACAGCTCTCCTAATTTTCAGGTAGTTCAGTTTATAAGTAGTTCACTGTAACTTAGGAAAACAATTAGAAAAGCAGGAACGTTTGTTTTCCTCTTTGCATTCATGAATAAAATGGAGATGAGCAATTATACACTACATAAGTGGCTCACAAATTTTGAGGCACTTGGTGTTCAGAACCAATGGGCCCAATGCCATAGCTGTAGATATTAGCTTGATGTAACAGATCAGCTTTAAAAGCACAACATATTTCAGGAAAAATGTTCACCTTGTATTCTGAAACATCAAACATAGACCACTAAAGCAGTCTTGAAACATCACTCTTGAGTATTTTAATTTAATTCAAATTACTATGAATGAATCACATGAGACTAAAAAGATCTATTGTTTCTACTAAGAAATGTGAATCACTGTTTTCTAGCAAAAGGAGAGTGTAAAAATGTAGAACGTAAATGTCCACACGTGTGCCTAGAGAAACCCAACTGTGAATAACAAGCAGCTCTGACTAGCAAATTATATTGACCAATAAAACTGAGCCTTTGTTTAGGAAAGTAACTGGAAAGCAAAAATGCAAAACAAGACTACACTTAATTATTTAAATCAAAGTGCTCTGCTTGTTGGTTTAAATTGTGATTAAAATCAGGGATTTAAATTAATCCACTCTGGATTGCATAAGCACCACCTTAATAAGAGAGAGCAGTAGCTACATCACCCAAGTCATTCAGGAAGAGAACTGTGATGAAGCACAAAGGAGACTGAAGAAGTTCATTCACGGACATCCCTGTGCTGCCCAAACTCTCCCATTTTGCCCAAAGAGAGAGAGAGAGCAAATGTGTGAGTGGGAGAAGTGTGGACAGGAGTGTGCATGTGGAAAAACATGCACAGGTACTGTGAGGTAAAAGAATGGTGGTAATTTTGCATTAAAAGTAGGATTTCTCTCTCACACACAAAATAAAGCAATTACCCATGCATTCCAATTACTCTTCCTTGGTTTAGCACTGAGATCCCTTGGTCAGTCCATGCTCACATTTGTCCATCAGCAGGAAGATGAAGCACACTCTGTCTGCCTGATAGTGACATTTAGTCAGTGTCACTCCACCAGCAGTACTAAATGTATAAATAGTATATAATGTATACTAAACCAGTACTAAATGCTGTACTGAAAGGATTTAGCTCTGCACTCAGATACCCACACCCAACCTCTCTTCCAGCTTCTACCAAACCCTGGACTCAACATTTCTTCCTAGAGAGCAGGGAGGTGAATAGCACAAACCAACAGTACAACTTACTGACAAGGACTGCAATTTCACTAAACATCCAGTGCATTGCCAGCATGACCAAAACACCAAAACAACAAAGCAGCATGAACTCAGGTACTTGACAATGCAACCTACAGCACATTTACTCCAAGGACGCTTTAATATCTTATATGAGAACATCCTCCCAAATAATATGATTTAATTTTCAGCAGAGGTCCAATTACAACTAAATAAAAAGCAGCTAAGCCTTTCTCCTTTCTGCTTCGCAACTCCATTTTGAAGGACAAACTACTCTGGTTGAGCCTACTTCTAAGGAACTACTTTTCTTCTTTGATTTTACAAGAAAGTGTTTTACAATCCAGAGAGGATGAGTCATCAGAAAATCCTTGTCTCGTTGCCAAAAACCTGCCCCTCTTCATTATGAACATAAAGATAAAAGCTCTTACAGTACATTAGCTGGCATACGCCTACACAGACAGTACAAATAAATTAATTGTGCCTAGCCTCAAACATCCAGAGAGGTGTAGTAGGAGCTCAGTCCATCTTGTTTCATTAACAAATTAAACTGTAATAGAGCATCAACAAGTTCTCTTATGTACATAAGCTTGGCTGTTGTATAGAAAGGTTTTGCAGGTATCATGAATCCTTACAAATGTACATGGCAAGTCTTCAGCTATTCACATTAGCTTGCACAGACTACAGAAACACCAACAAAAATTGTATATGCTGGAAAAAACTCATTAAAGTTGGAGTAAGGGTATGGGATGTTGGTCTATTCAGAGACTGCACAGGAATTTGGAACCCAAGAGTGAGGTAGCAGTGTTTATTAAAAAGAGAATTTTGAATATGACGCTATTGCACATAGGAAAAATGTACAAATTGTCCTGCATCTGACAAGAGTGGCAAGTGTATTTGGAAGTGTGAGCTGGACTGTGTCCACTCTGCTACATTCAGGTTTATAATTCAGAATATGAAAATCTGCACTACCTGCAAACATCAGGGTTATTTCATAAAAATACTCACACAGGTGTATTGTGCAACTCAGACAATGAGAAAACAGATCAAAAGGGAAGCCACTGAGTAAAGCACTGTACATGGACCAGGGGCCAGAATTACTGGATAATCAACATTTACCATCAAACTTCTGCTACAGATGAACTGTTTTCCTTCTGGAATGCTCACAATCTTTAGCATGAGAAAGTTATACACAACCAACTTGAAAAACAAGTTTAAC
The DNA here is from genome assembly GCF_035770615.1 of Melospiza melodia melodia. Lineage (NCBI taxonomy): Eukaryota > Metazoa > Chordata > Aves > Passeriformes > Passerellidae > Melospiza > Melospiza melodia. The sequence goes on along the minus strand of NC_086199.1, from coordinate 51,315,402 downwards.
TCTACTTAGCCACAAGCTAAGATTACACCCTCAAACACACCTTTCTAAGATTTCTTATGAGAGGTTTGTTTGTGCAATACAGTTAAGGGCAATTTGTTAAAATTGCTCTGTGATTTTCTTTATCCTTTAACTGCATAATTTAAGCAACCTGCATTTTATAAGTTCAAAGAATTTTTTTTTTGTAATTATGTATTCCTGCTTTTACCTCCTGAAAATAGAAAAGCTGTAGAGAGAAAATGCAGAAAAAAGAACAGATGAGAGAAGCTGAGCTCAATCTAGCACAGAAAATTACTTTTTAATTAATGAGAGCAGAGAGTTAACATAAAGCACGAGGATTCAAAAATACCTGCAGTGTGTGCTACTGCTGCTCTGCCTCTCTGGCCTCTGTCCCCAGGGCTGGGAAAAGCCAGAGCGAAAGGCAAGGCACAGCACCTGCCTGAAGCCCCAGTGACCCCTCCACAGAGGATTTCAGCCCCTGTGCCTTGGCCAGGCAGTTGTTATGGTCCTAGGCAGGGTCCAGCAGGGCATGGCCATGTGGCTGGGACACTCTGGACAGCTCTAAGCTAGGGAGAGCTGAGAGAGATTTCAGCTCCATCCCTCCTGGAGCTCCATTTCAGCCAGGGACATTTAAATTTCCCTTCTCCTCCTGGCTGAGAGAAGCACACTGCTGCTACCTGATGTTAGAAGCTCTAACGTGGCATTGCACACACGGACACAGCTCCCAAACAAGCTGCAAACCCCCTTTGCAGAGGCCAGTGCTTTTCCTGAGGTGTGACCAGAGGCACGGATGCACACCTTGGAGCAGGCTGGGGCTCCCTGCTCCCACTGCACATGCACTTTGGTTTTTTCCAGAGATCAGTTTTGACAGTGCAGACACACTGGCCCAGACTCGTGACATCACCTGATTAATAAATCCAAGGAAGGTTTGGCAGCTCTGGCTACGGGCAGCCAGCCCGTGGGAGAGCAGCAGCCACACATCAGATAATGCAGAGCTAACTACTGCCCTGTGCACCGCTTCCCTCAATAAACAACTTTCTCACCAGCCCCCTGCAACCACCTCCTTACAGGGCCTCTTCTGCAAGCCCCAAGGGCCCCTCAAGCAGCCACCAAACCTTGCTGTCAGAGCTCCAACCCCTGGCCCCGGCCAGGGGGACACAGGGGCTGCTGAGGATGTCATCCTGACCTGGCCACGGCAGTGCCACAAGAGGGAGGTGACACAGAGTCTGTGACAGTCACTGCACAGAGCCCAGCCCCTGCCCAGCACCACAGCCTTCATGAGCACCCTGCACCCCACAGAGCACAGCCAGGCTCGTGGCCCTCAAAAATGAGGCCACTGTGAGTCCTTTTCTTTCCCCGCTCCTTTATGAACAACACCTCATTACTGCAGAGTGATAGGAGCACCTAATTACTGCTATGGGTTAATCACCCTGCCCAAGGAGTTCCCTCTGCCCCATGAATAAAGGAAGCCAGGCCAGGTTCCCGTTACCCAGCTCTAGGAAAGCTCCATCCCCAGCCAAAGCCAACCACAGCCATCACACAGATACACCATGACTGATGCATAACTGGTGATATCCTCTCTTTTATGGGGTTAATACTTGCCCTTGGGGATAATTGTGCAGGACTTGAGATGAGAGATTCCCATAAAAGGCAGTAAGAGTCACCCAGCTCAAACCACACATAACTCAAGCTAGTTTACCCCTTTGCATTATTTAAATGTCTCTCTTTAATGTGAATGCATCAATTTAAAGGCACAGTGCTGCTCCAGGCAGGCAGTTCTATTCTGGCCACCAAATGTGTCTGTTCAGAATGCGCATTTGCATGCATGTCAGAAATGTGCCTATCCTTAGGCCTCCTGGCTGCCAGGGAGGCTCCTGCCATTCCCCCTCTCTCAGGGAGAGCCAGGGGTTGGGTTTGCTGTGCCTGGGTGCCAGGCAGGTGGGGCTGAGCCCCGGTGGCTGCTGCAGACACTGAAACCCAACACGGGCTGGCAGCTCAATCACTGGTGCTGGCAGCTCCCCTGACTCCAGGAGAGCACCTGGACACCTCCAAGAGCACCCAGAAAAGGAGCTCCTGGCCCTCCCACCCTCCTTTCCTGTTCCTGGCTCATCCTTGCAAGAGCTTCTGCTGAATCAAAACTTGCACCAGTCCATGCAGGTAACCAGAGACTTGTCCCAGTCACAGCTTGGCCTTCCATCCTAAGATTATAATTCTTTTTTCCCCACAGGTTTCTATTTACCACAAGGTTCAAGTTACAGCAATTAATGAAATTTAACTACATTAATAGGGAGAGAGCCTTTTTAAGAACAATTTTGGTTTTAATGATAAAAAAATGCAGTAATAAGAGTGAGGGAGAATATTTTAAATTGATTGCCTGCTTCTTTCTCTGACTACATGGATGAACTTGTTTCCTGGTCAAGGGGAATTTTTGCAGGTAGAAAAAATTATTCTGTCATCCACTCAGTCCTTGAGTGCCTTGTTTTTACAAGACAGAAAGGTTTTGTCAGCCAGGTTACCTAGGAGTGAAAGTTATGTCTCATAATCCATAATTCTATTGCCCATTACACACCATCTGGTGACACAGTCAAAGATAATCTGATTCTTGTCTTTCAAAAACATCACATAGCTCTATTGTATGGTACATGCAACATGATAAATGACTTATTTAAATGTGCTATTTCTATGCAGTTTACAATTTCATGGTCACTCTCAGCTAATGTGAAAGGAGCTTTGAACAGGGTTTTTATTGATTGGCATTTCAAATATCTGAATCCTTAACTGAGGTTTTTTACCTGCTTACCATTACACCTAAAATTGTATGATTAAACAGCTAACACCTAGCCAACCTTTAAAAAGCTTTGATTGGAATTGAAAGTTTTGCATCTGTGATGGAACAAACATCATGACTTAGCTGTTCCATGTCCCAAAAGCAGCAATGCCTTTTCACAGTGTCCTTACCAGGAAGGGCCTGATATAATTTAACTCCAGACTACTCAGCCTGATGCAGGAGTTCTCAAGTATTTCCACAGATTCTGCGAGTCTACCCAGAAAAAGCTCCTTGTAAGGTAATTGTCCATCAATACATCTGTGGGTTTGCAGCAGGTTTGCTTTTGTCACTTTATTTTCAGTCTCCAAAATAGTCAAGTGAGCTGCCAAAAGTTGAATCCTCACAAAATAAATCAAAAAAAGAGAATCAATCATGCTGGGCAGAAGAAAGCTCTTACACAACTAACCTGGTGAAAGGAAATAGGCCATTTGCTGTTGCTCAACTCCTCTGCCAAACTATTTCAGTGGCCCTTGCATTCTCCAAGGCCAAACCTTCAAACAACAATCTCATCCCCTTCTGATGCACAAGACACACCCAAGACATTTTCAGGAGGGGTGGAAAGTAGTAAAAGAAGATTTCTGTGATTTGCAGTCAGGTTCTTCTGGGAAGATTACATATTTCTAGGAGACTGTGATGTACACATGCATCTGTGCCTCTGATACAATCACATAATCACCATTCAGATCTAAAGAGCTATTTTTCCATGCAGATTTTTATTACTTTCTCTTCCTGGAATAATTAAGCACTTTCAGATTTTTTTTAACATAGGAGAAGACTTCATTTCCAACTGACTCTTCAATTACAACTCTGAATAATTCCCATTTTCCTTGCAGACTGTCAGGCTGCTGTGCCTTTTGCACCAGTGGGTTTTATTCACAGCAGAGCCTCTGGGCAGAGCACAAGCCTACAATAATCTCATTTATTGATCCACCTGCACCACTCACTAGGATTTTCCAGTCCCAGGCTTCTTTTGGAAAAGAGGAAGGTAGCATTCCCCAAACCTGGCAGGATGGGGTGGCACAGGAGCCCCAGGTGTGAGGTCACAGCTGCTCCACTGCACTGCTCCTCTCCCCCAAAGCAGAGCCCTGAAAGCACCAGAGCTCACCCACAGAGCCCAGGAAGCTCATCCCATTTCCTCTGCCCCCAAACCCCATCCCTGCTCCCTGTGAGCAGGCTGCCCTTGCCTGTCAGGTACATTCTGCTGCTAGGAGGGATTTGGGTAAAGCACTGAAGTATCTGGCAAGCGTTTTCTTCAATGAAGACATGCTAGGAGCTAGGCAATCATATTTTTAACTGTGCTGCCTGCCAGAAAAGTGCACAAACTTCCAATAGCAAAGAAATGAGGTCATTTTGGTCATCTGCCAAAATCAGCACATTTCCTCTTTTGGTTCTGGATGCTGTACTTCCATACTCCACAGCGTGTGACAAGTCCTGAGCAGGAGGTGTAGCCTCTCAGGAAAAAAAAAATCAAAGTAAATTGGTGGATCTTAGGGTTTTTTCTCTAAAAAAAAGGAAAAAAAAGGGAGGGGGGGAAGGAAAAAAGAGGGGAAAAAAATCCATGAAGAGTCCTGATGTCACATGACTTCCTCCTGAAGATCTATTTAATTGGAATCTGGTATAACCTTCCTAAGAAGATGTCAATACCTTGTCCTGATGTTGCAGCAGTGTAAAGCCTCATCCTGTTAAGGAATTTGAAAGGCTTACAGCAGGGATGCAGCTTTTGGTTACAAGGCTGGGCTGATATTGAGCAGATCAGGATTAAACCCTGATTTTGCCACAAGTTCCTGTGGGGCTTTCAGCAAGACTCCTAAATTGCTTTGCCTTGAGACCCTATCTTGATCCTGGTCTTTGTCTTTAAAAACTAAGTTTTCCTGAGCTGGGAATATCTCCTTGCAGCAGGGCAGATTCTGGAACAGTAGATTTTGGATGCTCATTTGAGCCTCTTAATGCTAATGCAGCACAAACCCAAATGACAGCAGTAGTAGTAGTAATAATAATAATTATCTTTCGGTCTTTATTTTCAAGTTAATGTCTGCCAAAAATGTTAGAGAAGTTTCTCATTGTGGCAACTACTGTATTTATGAGCATAATTTACAAGCAGCTCATCTGAATAATTTGAATTTTTTATTAAGATTATTTTCTCATTTTCCATTGAGAAGCCTTCTTAGATACTGACTCACTTTCAGCCTTGCAGGGAAAAGTGCCAAGCATTTGTTTTTCTTCTGTCTGCAGCAGTTATTTGACTCCTGCATTAAACTCAGCAAAGCCAAAACTGAATAGGAACAATCTTAATTTAATTATTAAATATATTTCAAGCTTCGCTGTGATTTTAAAAAGCACTTTCATGTGGGGTAGTGGAAATGTGCCAGGGAAATCTAAAAGAACTATGTAATCCTCTGTCCCTACCCCTCCTTTCTCGCAGCCTCTCTCAGAGGAGGATAGGTGAACCCAAACCAAGCAGAGTCAGGGTGAGACAGTTTCACTTTAGGTTTGCTTGGCAAAAAGTTACCAGGGCATCCTGCCAAGGCTGCCACTTTTGAGATAAATATGACTTTCTTTCAGGGCAGTTTTATGAGGGGCACACCAAGAGGCTCATCTACTCTGGCAATTCACTTGCAGATGGAGCTATGCAGCAGCTGCTGCTGCTCCATTATAAACAACAGCTCGCTCTGGAGTTCTGTTCACAAGTTTACAAAAGGGACAGTGTATTTATCTGAGTCTGTTACAGTGCTGGGCAGATCCACAGATGGCCTTTGACTCTCACCTTCTACATCACACCCAGCCAAAGCCCAGCCCACAGAAAGGGTTAGGCTGTACATTTCCCTGCTCTTTTCCCTTCATCTGCCTCACAATCAGAGCCAGCTTACTTTCCTTGGGAGGGTCAGATTGGCAGATGAACTGCAGGGAAGAGAGGAAACATGTTAAGTATGAAAACATTCTCCTAAGCTCTCACAGGAAAAGGATGTAGCTAACAATAAAGGAGAACCACGCATTTCTCTGCCAAACTTCATCCTACAAGATTATGCATTTCCAAAACTTACATTTATGCTACTCACATTTCAGTCATGCTGCATCCCAAAGGAGGAGGCACATCCCAAAGTGCCCTTCCTATGCTGCCCATGGTCAGTTCTGGAGGTTCCTTTGGAATTCAGCAGCAGGCACATGGATCACCCCAGGACAGACAGTCCCATGGAGGGTAACTGGAGTGTGACTCACAGCAGAGTGCTGCAGAGCTCCTGCACTGAGCAGGGCCATGAGTGATCCCTCAGGGAATCCTCCAGGAGCACAGGGCTCTCAGCGAGAGCTGGAAGCAAGCTCCCTTCCCCAGGTGCTCACCCCTGTGCTGATGGCTCGGCCTCATGCTGGGCACAAACACCCTTTGCTGTGCAGTTGGGAGGATAATTACTCAAAGTTTGTCCTTCCTGCTCAGGAGTGCCCTGCACTTCTTCAGTTTTGCACAGCTGGAGCAGCAAAGCCAAGGAGCTGATAGAAGTATGGCTTGGGCATGGCTTTGGACAGCTTGCCTTTTCCTGGCTCAGCAACCACATCCTCTGCAGTTTTACTGAAAATCCCCAGTTCTGCCTGTCCTGGCCAACTGTCATGGCTTTTTGTACCTTTTCAGGGAGCAGCCAGAATGAGCTTTTTGGTGGCCCATCCCTAGTCCAAGCATTACTCCCAGAAACACAGCATTCAGCACAGACCCCCTGACCTTTGCTTGGTTTCCCCAGCCCCACCTGGGCAGCTGACTTTGCTTGCTCCTCACTTTGTTCACCTGTGGACAAGTCTGCCCAACAGGCAGCACGAGTGGGTTTTGCTGCACACAGGCTGCTGGACAGACTTTTGCAAGCAGCCCTTGGTTCACATTCAGAGTATGACCAGTGGGTGAATTGCCAGGCCAACACCTGCACTCAATTCTACCAACACAAAACAAGAAAGAAAAGTTGCTGGTGTTGGTCATTCTCAGAAGGGATCCAGGGCTCTGTAAGCTGCCTTCTTCTCATGGATCTGGAATCACTGCATATGATGAAAGCAGTCTATTAACAGTTCATCATAAAACAGTCTCTGAGATTTTATGTCCTGAATTATGTGTATGATTGTTTGGCCTGTTTGGTGACTTAGTGCGGTGGGAAATCTAAATCGTTGTTGTTACACCTCTAACCAAGGATTTTTAAACCATTATTTTAATTAAAGAGGGGAAAAAATTAAAAAGACAAGTTCTCAGAAAAAAAAACATACTTCAAAAAAGCTGTGGTCATTCTTTGAGCAGCCTTAAATATGGGCATGATATATTTTCTGGTCCTGGGACACACCAGTATCAGTATGTTACTTCAGAGGAGAATCAGCTTGTCTGCAAGGACTGAGACCTATGCAGTCATTTCTGCACTTAAAAATGGTTCTTCACATGCATTTCCATAATAAAGCAGTTTATAACTGTTACCCAATTATTGCTTGGAGCATTAAGTAACAAGGTATTATTACTCCAATTTCACAGAAGGGAACAAATCATGGAATCCGAAAAACTTATTCTGCTTTTGCGTAGGCTTGCTCATATTAATTAATTATGAGACTTAATTACATTCAATCTCACCACTCCAAGCCAATTATGGAAAATTGGGTAAAGTACAGAAGCAGGGAAATCTGTCTTGGAGACAATCACTTACACTGACAACATTTCCACACAGGTATGTAAGACAACTTAGCAAATATTGACTTGAAGCATCAGGATGGATTTTTCTCTGATTTTTCCCAACTGTCCCTGCACCAGTAATCTGAGCTGGGATCACTTCTCCCAGCTTCCTCTCTCAACTCTGCCCCAGAAACCAAGTGCAAATCTCCGCTCCCTGACTTGGGCCTTAATCACATGATCACCTTCCTTCCCAGAAGCAGTAAAATAAAATCTCCAGGCACGTTAAAATCACCAGATTAGAAGAGCTCTAATCCAATGATTTTAAGGGTTGGTCAAAATTGGTATATTAGATAGATAGATCAAAATTGATATATTAGATAAATAGAGATAAATATATAGATACTACAAACTATTTACAGCTTTCTATTTATTTTGAATCTACAGCAATTTTATTCACTGAAGCTTTTCCCACAAGGGCAATGGTAAATCCTCTAAAGCATCACTTTAAAAGTTTTTCTTACATTGAAGTATCTGTGAACACCCTGTGCTGAAACATTAATTCACTATTTCCCACAGCACTCAGCCACAGGGACTCACAACACATTTCAATGCCTTCAACACGGCAGAATTCCACAGGGAACCATTCTCCAATTTCCAAGTGAAGGCTCTTACAAAGATGGACTAAGCCAAGGCAAACTGGCCTTTTTATATTACTACCAACTGATCCTCCCATAAAATGTGCACATTTGAAACCAGAGCAACTATCTTTTGCAGTTTGTCTGAAGAGGGCTATGAGTTCAAGTGAGTCTACCTAATTAAAATTGGGGAGAGATATTGAACAGACTGGATTTTTCCCTAATTTTTTACCCTGTTTACCAGCAAGTAAAGTCTTCTACAAAAGAATAAATGTGGAAATGCAAGTGGAGGAGACTCCGTGCATTTATGACTTTGACTCCTCTGGAGCCAAGATCTCACCCAGCCTTCACAGTTGTGACATTTTGTGCTCAGTGTGGCCTATTCCAGAAGAACATGCAGTCTGTGCTTGTGGTAATTATGCCTTGTTTGCATCACACCCTGACACGCGTGTTTCACACGCTGTAATGCACCACAGTTTATTTTAAATACTCTCCACTTCCCCAAGTGAGCCTCATGGCATGGCAGCAGAACCCAATACAATGGGATCTGGCAGGCTGCATTCACAGGACTACCTTGTAAAATAAATAAATAAATTAAAGGCAAATAAACATTAGCGTTTTGACTGTTTCTTGTAGTTTTTCTAAACATTTTAAAGTAAAACAGAAAATACTTTGCTGAGCCTGAAAGACCACAGGATTTGCAGATGCAGTCAAATGAGGCAGTTCTCAAACATCCATTCTTCCTTACGCAGCAAAGCATTCCCCCTGCTTTGCCCAGGGATATTTCCACTGGGCTGGCAGAGGGCAGCCACAGGGTAAAACATTCACAGATAGCCTGGCCACTTAGAAGGCTGAGACATTCAAACCCTCACCTGAATGAGTCCTCGCCCCTAATGACAGCTTTACCCTCTCCCAGGTAACCTTCTGCATCAGGATTTGCCTCTGGAAGCCTTCAAAGGCACACAGCTCTCTCCTCTGAATATACTGACAATTAGAGACTCTCCTGGCTAAGACTGGCTTGCCGTGCACCAAAATATTCTGCAATAATTTCAGCACACAGTCCTCTTAATTTGGTTCCATCTTCCAAGCTTAAGAACAGACACGTCCCTCCAGTATGGAAGCTACAAATTGAATTGTTAAAACAAATATCAGCACAAATTCCGTGTTAATGAGAATCATGTCTCTTCCATGCTTTTAATACTAACCCACGAGATTAATTATTATATTTAGTGTCTAGGACAGCAACACTTCCTACTCAGCACCTGTCATGGGTCCAGCAATTAATTGCATACCACTGACCTTCACAGAACACCATGGAAATTTTATTACTGTACAACTCAATTTGAGTCATACAACACTGCCACAGAACTATGTCTTATTACCAAAAAAATCATGTGCTTACAAAAGGGATAGTTGAGCCAACTGAACTATTTATAATTTGCAGAATAAAAAACATTTCACAAGGTTTACAACATACACAAAAAAAATATTTGCAGCCTTAATACAAGACAAATGTTACCAAGATTCACGTTATAGACAAAAGCAGAATGGAAAATATTCCCCGAAGCCATAATGGCAGGGTTATGTAGTATGCTATTTAAAAGCTATTCACCAATGTCTTCTTCCTATTAGCCAGAACTCCATGGTAGAGAATAAATTGAAGAAAACCTATTAATTCAAATTGTGGTTCTACAACAGAGGGATTGGATGTGCAAGACAAAGCAGAGGAAGGACAGGACCACGCTGGCACACCTGACTCAGTGCTAGGCCCAGGTTTGCCACCTTGGAGTTCCCTCTCTGCCAGTTTGCTGCTTTGAGGGGGCTACATCCTGCTTATGGCATGTTGCTGTGGCTCAGCCCCAGCTGACAAACCCAAAACAGACCCCCCCAACATGATCAAGAGAATTAACTCCATCCCAGCCGAGAGCAGCACATCTGCTTTACTCTCTTCTAAGAAAACGCTGCAGCTCAGCACATTTCTTCAAAGCTTAGGAGTCTCCTTGCTCCTTTCCAAACCAAAGGGTTCACTAAATAAATAACTGTTGCATGACTACTCTAATTTCAAACTGGCATGCTAATGTAAGACCTGGTGGAAGTCAGGACTTTCTCCCTGGTTTCAAGGGCTGTGTCCAGGATGAAATAACTCGTCACGCCCAGAATTCCAGCAATGCCTTCCAAGTTCCCAGGCTGGAGTGACCCAGCCAGAAACCTCCACTCTCACACATCTGCACCTGCTGCACGCTCAGGGAGGGAAAGGGATGGTGCAGGCAGGGTTTCAGGCTTTGTCAAAGGTGCACAGTGCACATGTGCAAGAGCTGCTGGTTTCATAGCTGGCACTGTTCCTGTGCACTTCCAAGTGTTATCCAAATTTCCTACCGGAGTGATTGATGGGCAGCAGTGCACAGTGAGGCAAAGCACCCATCCCCTAAAGTCAAACCCCAGAGAGTACCAAGAGATAACCATGGAGCAAACTGGAGGCCACTGCCAAGACCTCATGCAGTATTTTATGGAAGTGTGATATTTACTGAATACCTTGTTTGATTTTCCACAAGCAATGAAAAATGCTTCCTGCCATGACAAATTCCTCACATCTCAGGCAATGCAGTTCATTTCACCAAAATGCAGCTACACCTGGGTTTGCCACATCAATCCAGTTTCACATCTTTTTTGGTTGAAGATTTGTAATCTCTGTGGCCAGGGACAGTAAGATTACCTAGCAAACAAAGCTCACCAACACTGGTTTGCTTTGAAGGATCACCTACACATGGAATGGATGATATCTGCAAGGCAATTCAGGGCTCTGTGAAGGTTGAGATTTTGTTGTGAGGGTTTTGTTTTTTTCCTAAAAAGTTCATTAAAATTTTTCAGTTGATATGATAGATTCTTCCATTTCTTCAATACAGCAGAGGAAATGAAGTGAAACTAGCTTCATTGTAATGAAAAAGTGATCTCAAAATTTAATTCACTTTGCTTCCTAATCACAAATGTTCAGAGAGCACAAGCTAAGGAAGGAAGGTGTAAAGTGATGCTGCAACCTAGCTCCCACAATTAAAAATCTCCTTTCCTGAAGGAGTCTGGGTTGCAAACCAGAATGAGGCACACATGGTACCGAGATTACAGAAAAGTTGTGGGCAAGGCAATGGTTCAGAGGCAACAACCCTGCTCTATTTGAAACCAAATCCAAAATTCCCGTTGGTTTTGCTGATACCTTGGCTTAGATATCCTTGAGGCCTGATCCCAGAGCACATTAATGCACACAGAGGTGCCTGCAATGACTTGTTCTACAGCCCGATGTAAAGAAGAAGTCACAAAATGAGCACAAAGATGACAGACAAGCCCCCCTCTCCCACCAGGAAAGCTTCTGCTGCCACCTCTCCAACACTTTCACTTCTGCCAGAAGTGCCCTCTGCCCGCCTGCCCCTCCAGCTGTCCAAAGTGTCCCCTGCAGACAGCACTGCTGAGCAGGCAGAGCACGGATTAAACAGCATTACATGCTCTTTCTGTCAGTTTGTTCCCACTAATCTAGAAAATCATTTTTCTCCTTGTGGATATTTTTCAATAAGACAAGGGAGATGTTACAGAAAAAAAATAAAAATCTCCAAGATCAGAATATATCAGAAACTTGAGAATACTTAATGTGTCATTGTGACCATGAATATGTACACAAACACACACACAATTAAAGTCAAGTATTTCAGAGGAGGTCTAAAAAAATAAAATATGTTCAACAGGAAGAGTACGTTTAATGTAGGATTTAAGCAAGGCTCTTCCATTTGCATAGATCACTTACAGCAGCAGCAATTCATTACATTCTCCCATAAAATCATGCTATATTTTGTCTAAAGCGACAGATTCCTTGCAGATCACAGTGCCTTTCTCATGCTGCTAATAAGATAATCTGTTACATGAGGCTTACAAATCCATTTAAATTGATTTTAATTAATGAATCAATCACTAGCCACTGATGACTTGGTCTAGAGACAGCAAGCAATTCAAAGCCCCAGGCTTCTAATCCAAAACCAAAATCCACATTAGAGCAACAGGACATCTCTCTGATCGATGGCAGCACAAAGATGTTCAGTTCATACACATTTAAAGTGTATGAACCTGATCAAAATGTATCTCTAGATCTTATGCATTACAATTCCCAAATTCAGGACTGTTCAACTAGAAAAGCAATATTAAATCATTTACATTTCTTTGCAAAGGGAAAAAATTAAATCAAGCACAACTATAACCTGATTCTAAACTTTAGATGCTAATTCCACTTGAAGGTTCCTCCCTTTGTTCTCCTTCCCTGTGTTAAACAATCTGTTGTTTAACATTAATTAATAGAAAATTGCACTTCTTACGATCACAAACACGAACAATTCTTTTTACATTTGCTTTGATGCTGTGCAAAGCCACTGCTGTTCTCCACTGCTCAAGCGCTTACAGTTTCCCTCAAACAGAAAACAGGGAAGAAGTGAGATTTCTGTCCCAAAATCAGCAAGCAGGAGCAGCGGGAAGAACATCCTTGTTATTGTAGTAAGTTAATTATTATAATTATTGTTATTACAAGGAGTTAATTACAATGCAGCAAGCTAAACCCACAATGGGCTGTGTGATGCCCAGCACTGCAATCCCTGGAGCACCAGCATCTGCCTCCATGGCACAGGGGACACACCTGAGGGAGCTTCTCCTCCCGTGAGCAGCAACAGCTGGGGCTCCAGCACCCCCTGAACCAGCCCAGAGCAGGGAAGGAATGCTGCCTTTGTCAAAAATCCCAGTTCTGCCTTCTTTTAAAAGAGTTCTGCATTTGTTTTTGACCAATTCTGCATATACAGTTTAACTAACCCTGTCAAAAGTAGACTTTCTTTTTTTAATGTAGTACCTACTAATCTGTTGCTCTCAATACTTTTATTCTTCCTGGTTTTTTAAAAACAAATGGTATTTTGGAGGGAAGAATAAAAAGAATAATTAAAGAAGGTGGGTTTGGCCTTTATGTGCTGCTAATTAATTTGAGTTTAATTAACCAAATAATAAGTACAAGATACCAAACTATCTTTCATAATATTTAAGAAAAGCATAAAGGGTTGAACACTTTCCAGGTGTAAACACATTAGGACCAACGTTGTACCAAGCCTGAATCTGGCCCCATTAGCTCCAAAAGGTAAATAGTTCATCCCCTTGCACAGATGTCAGAGCATACAGGCACTCCAAGTTTAAAGGACAGACTCTGCAGCCAACAATGCTCCACTGACACAGAGACAATCAATGTGTCCTTGATTATGAGGAGGCAAACAGTTTTCACCAAAAAAAAAAAAAAAGAAAAAAGAAAAAAAAAGAGACTGAGAACAAATCATGTGTTTTTATTTTATAGGTTCCAAGTTGGGGTTGGGTTTTTTTCAAGCCCTTTTGGAGCGCTGAAACAGAATAAAAATAGCTTGTTGCACAAGCATAAAACAAAGTAACTGCTAAATAAACATTTTGAATTTACTCCTATGTGCTCAGTTCTCACTCCCATTAGTCTTCAGGAGTTGGATGATTTCACAAAAACATCTTCCCGTTTTCTGGAAAACTGATTAGATGGGTTTTGTCCAGGAATTGTCCCATAATGTGTTCCCTTTATTTCACACGCTGAATATGACTGCTGGAAAATGTACTGCAGCACAGAAGGCAGTATATGCCAGTGCATCCTGACATTCAAATCAAGACCACAAATTATAAACAGTTTCAGCAAATTGACTCGAGAGCCTTTGTTCCTCAGACATACATCTTCCTATTGCTTACAAAAGCAGCATATACTAACCACGAAGGCTGCTATAGCCAGTACTGGGAAAGGAAGTTATTGAAGCCTGGATTTCCTGCTTTCAGCCCAAGCCAAGAACTGCAAGGCTTGTAGTGGTTTCAGGAACTGACTCATCTAATGATTCATGGATAAGATACTGGTTTTAATATATTTCTGATCATAAGACTCAAACTTCAAAAACAGGGATGCTTAGTTTTTATTTTAAAGTAAAAAAAAAAAAAAAAAGGTACATCAATCAAGGAAACAAATGTTGTCATGGGACAAATAAGCTAATAATTATTAATGTGTTTTACAGCTTTTTTAAAACGGTGTGTTAAACATCCTGGAAATTCATTTAAAGAGAATGTTGACAATTGAATTAAAAATCCACTGTCAAAAACTTGAGTATTTTCATTGCAGTCCTGACAGAGCTGAAATCCAAGTGGAGGGCAGCTGGGATATCAGTGCATTTTTAGAGATACCCTTAGGTACAGGTATGGCTGCTACACCCTAATCAATGACTAGAGCTAGTCTAATCAATGATTAGAGCTAGAGCTGCCATTGTTAATGCACCTGGTGTCTTCAGCTGTGGACACAGAGTACCGTCAGAGACTGGCTGGTAACAAACAGCCAGGGAAGTTTTGTTCCAGGAGTGACTGAAACTGCTGAGGTCAATGCTACAGCAATGACTAACACTGGATTTTAAGTGCTCTCACACACACCCCCCTGCATTTTGTGCTAATTCAGAATTCAAGCCCAGTTTTTATGCACTGAGCTCTTCCAGAGGAAAGCACGCCTTCCAGAGCATCAAAACCCTTTTTGCCCACAACACAAATCTCATCAGTATGCTGTAACTTGAACTGCCAGGCTCTTGCACCTAAAAAATAGCTGGTGATGGAAGCTGAATTCTGCCAGGCTCATGTATGGAAAAGTACTGGTTTACTTTTTAATTTTTGAGCTGCAAGCTGCAGCCACTCGCAGCATGCTGGGGACGGAGGGGGATGTTGGCATTTCTGCATTTCACCTCTGTGCACAACCAGCAAAGGGGAAAAAAAAAAAAACCCCAAACCAAAATGCGTCTTGCTCAGAGGAAAATAAAAAAGCAAAGCAAAGAAAAAAGCAGCAGTTAAAACACTTGACAAGAAAAGGCCAAAGTGCGCTCGGTGGCTGGCAGTCATTTTATGGCTATAGTCCTACAGCAGATTTACTCAGATGACGTCAGTGGCTCCAATCCAGCTTTTCTTTGGTAGCATTTACCACTTGCCTCTTGAAGCCTCCACTATGCTACAGAGCAGTAGACCATAATCAAAATTCCCTTTGTGAAATAGAGTTTACCTCAGGGCACAGAGGCATTGCAAGCTGAATTGCAGGCTCTTCACCCTGTACTGCATGCCCAGAAATAAATAACCTACAATACTGTACTCTCCTTAATACAGAAGAACCATTAAAAGCAGCCTGCTACCTAAAAAAAAAAGGGTTCTTTAATTTGTTTCCAAAATCTCAGAAGCCAGAATATTAGTTAATTTTCCAAGCAACCAAGAACTATAATAATTCTGCTACCCTTTGGACTTCTTCATATTGTTTTTAGAGATTTTGGATGATGAAGTTATTTATGGGTCACTGTTTCACCAGCAAAACATTACTAATGCTAGAGGCTAAAGTGAATCTGTATAGGAAGCTGCATATTTTATACTGTCTTCCAAATGTGCCCCTTCAACTGCTTATCTAAAGCTGCTCAGTAAGCATACAGAAAATATGCCAAGAAACAGAGCAAGAAATTACTGTGCATAAGTAATAGTCAATTTAATGAGCAAAATACACATTATTTGGAGCTCTGTTTCCTATCACAAAGCAGTGGCTGAAACCAAGGGAACACCAGTAAAGCCACGTTGAGGAGATACCAAATAAACTAAAACTTCACAGGCTCCGGAGTTTAATCAAAATAACCCCCACAAAGATGAGTCCTATGGTACTAAATAAACATAGATTTGTTATGTTTTCACGGAGCCAGCACTCCAAAGACAGCCATACCCATTATGGGTGGTAACTGGATATATCAGCGAACTGAAAATTGCCTCTCACAGTTAGGCACTCAGAAATAACTCCCAGGGAAGATGCACACATGCCTCAGGGAGCTGAAAGGCTCAGCAGCCCTCCTTGCCCAGGCCCTTTGCTTACCTGGCCCTCAGTCACAACAGGATGAGAGATCACAGCTCTAACCTGCAATGCCCAGAAGCCAAAAAACACTGCTGCCACCAGACTACACGAGCTACACCATGGACCTCAGCTCCAAATCTGAATTCAAAATAGATTTAAAGTTTGGGGGCAAGCCCAAACCAGCCCAAAGTGGACAGACACATTTCATGTCCCTGCAGAGAAAACAGAAGCCCTGCAGCAGCCCCAGATGCCAAGCCAAGCGCAGGGAGGCAGAGCAGCAAGGTGGGAGCATCACCTCTCATTTCCCTGCCCACCCAGCTGGCCCCGGGGTCAGCTCCTGCCTTTTTCCAGGCAGTTCAGCTGGGTGGACTTCAGTGAAATGGTAAAGAGTGGCCCACTGCTCAAATTGCTCACATTTCACACAAATGGAGACTAATGGGGCCAGATTCAGGTTTGGTACAATGTTGGTCCCAATGTGTTTACACCTGGAAAGTGTTCAACCCTTTATGCTTTTCTTAAATATTCACACTCCATTGCACACAAATGGAGAAAAATTTACTTTTCTTTGCCACAAAAAATGTGGTGTCAGCAAACAGGTTCAGAAGATGATTGTGAATTTCTTTGAGAGAGAATATAAGTCCTTTTCTTGGTCATTAAGGACCTGGACATGAACGGCATGGCAAGCACAAGTGGCCCTTTCTTTCCAATCTCCAGGGCAAGGATGGGCTGGGAGCAACAGCAGAGGGCAGAGGCAAGGAGCACCTGGCAAACCTGACTGCAACAGGAGAGACACAAAAAATCACAGGGATCCAAGGGCAGGAGAGCTGAACCAGGAGCAAGAATGTGTTCCCAAGGGAAGAGGAGGGTCCAGGGACAGCTGGGGTGCCCTGCAAGGAACAGGCAGGAGACAGGAATGTGCTGCAAGGTCAGAGAGCAGCACAGGCACATCCAGCCCTAAGGACAGCACAGAGAACTGAATGGAAGACTCTATTTATGGCTGGAAACTCCTCCTGCTACAAAATAATTACTCCCAAAGAAAGGCAGGGCTAGGGGCAAGATGAAGGAGCTTCCAGTGGCTCTTCCAGTCTTCTTGTCTTTCAGTTGATTGTGGAAAAAGCAGGGGGAAAAAAAAATCTTCAAAGATCAGCTGGCAGCAGATATAGGGACATGACTGGTTTTAAAGGTTAATTTTTTTTGAAAGAATGAAGGTAAAACCAGGGATGTGGAAACTGTTTACAGAGTTTTGTTTTTCTATTTTAAGCTGTAAACCACCTTTAGGACAAGAAAAAAAAGTATGCACTGATATTGGTGATAGATTAGGTGTGAATAAAATTTCCTTTTTCCCATTAACTATTGTCCCAGATCATCATATTTTTTTTCTATTGATATACACATAACAGAAGCTTTAATCCCATAAACCTCTATGAATTTACCTTTTCTTCCAAAAGCTATTCTGACATTTTCTCCCCTCAAAGCCAAAATGTCATTCCTGAATTATAATCTCCCAATAAGAAAGACAACCATGTAAAAAAAAAAAAAACAAAAAAAAACAAAAAAAAAAACAAAAGCAAAAACCCCCAAACAAACCATGCCAACTAATTCCAAAAATAAGCATTGCTGTTCACAGCACCGTGAGGTGAATGAATGGTGAGAGATTCCACCAAGGGAATAATTGTGATGTCTATAATGTTAAGGAATAATTTGGCACCAAAAGTACCCAAGGCCATACTGGTTGGCGATTCAAACACGAAGCATATCAAACCACCACTGATAAGCTAAATTAACAGATAGCTTATCTGAAGCATATACTGGCCATATGGTGCCACAACTTCTGTTGCCTGTTGCTGGCATAACAATAGGCTACTGCAGTCTTAGACTGGAAGCACTATTTGACAAACTGTCAACAGCATTTTTATTTTTTTTGCAGAGCTCTAGGGCAATGGCACACTCGCCTATTTGCATTTTTTTTTTTTTAAACAGGTGAACAAAGAGTAAACCAGATGTCGACTTTAGAAATCGAGCTGTCTGGATCGGGAGATTTAACAGAGGCAGGCATACTGCTACAGCTCAAATCTAGACAATGAGCTTTTCTAAAAACACTCTGGCCTAGGGGAGTGGCTATTTAAAACACTTGGCTTCTTTTATTTCAGCACTATGGAAGTGAATTCTACTCTTAAGTGCCAGCTCAAATGAAGTCATTTTGTTTCACTGGGGCTTTCTTTGCATTTCAGAAATGTAGCATGTACTGTAGTAACGGAAAAGACCAAAAAATGGTGGGGAGCGTGTGATGTGGAAAACAGCAATTTGATCACATTCAAAAAAAAAATTGAAAGGACAATCAAGGCGCAAGTTACATGAAATTTACTTTTCCTTCTCAAAAAAAAAAAAAAAAAACAAACAAGCCAACACAACCAAAACAAAACTAACAACAAAAAATAAAACCCAAACCACTTCTGAGTGCTTTAGGAAAACCTGATATTTACAACCCCCTCAAGTTCCACAAAGACAAGCAAAACTGACCAGTAACAACCATTTGCAAGGGGACTTGAATATGTTACAGAAACACATTATTACCAAATGTATCATGAAAGTTGTCTTCCTGATTCATCTAAAAAAATAAATCTTGGTATTTGAGGAGAAATAATCTTTTCATAGGAACACAGCAATCTACTCAATCATTATAAAAATTGACAAAATAAAAACGACTGTCAATCAATATATAGTAGGTCTGTCTATGATATTCAATTATGAAAATGTGCTTTTAGCTGTGTTCTGTAGGAGTGTGAAAGACATAATGAGAAAAATAGATAACTTTCTGTTCTAATAATCTGTTCTGCTTTGATAGGCAGTTATGGGAACATATTTATTTTCTGACTTATACCCAGCTAAGTATGTAGCATTTTTAGATTATCTTTTCAAATTGTTCTTGAACATTCTGCGTTAAAAAAAAAAAACTCCTTTCATGTTAAGTTGAGATTGCACTTGAACTCTTTCCAAAAGCCAGAGCTGTACTGAATTATGATAATTAGAAAGCTGTGCGCATAAAAGGCAGCACAGTTGATGCATTTAAAAAAGTTCATGCCAGAGAATATAAGTTCAATATGTTCTCACATAATTAACATTTCCCATCATTAGCAGCAGTTTTCAGTTCATGTATCTGTAAAAACAACAGCACTCGTCATTGTTTTAGATTCCCAGTCAATAGCATTTTAATAGTTTTACACATAATCCCAAACTTTGGTCCCTTCCCCCTCCCCACACATGGAGATTTCACATTCTACCTCCCGACCTGCTAGCAAACACACTTGGATTCTGTGCTCGTGTGCTCCTGCAGCCACCCAGAGGGGCTCTGAGCCCCGGGTTCAGGGAAAGCCCAAGAAGAGCTGGAAACGCCAGCCAAGGTCCGGCAGGATGCAGGGCAATAATCACGCCGCTCCAGTAAACAACGAGCAGGAGACAAAGAACAAAAAGTTGTAGGTGATACCTCGCACTGGACAGGAGCCAGACTAACACAGGCTGCCTCTGACAAGGCAGGCACAGGCTGGAGGGACCAGGAAATGGGGTCAGAGCCCTGCGCCAGCCGGGCAAGCAACGCACACCCTTCCCACACTCGCGGATTTCCACCGCGTCCCGGCCCCGCGCACCAAAATCCACCCCAGCAACCAGGGCACGGAGCTGTGGTGGGTTACTCTTTGAGAACTTCCTGGGTGGAATAACTCCAGTTAGTTGTTAGGAGCCAGGTTTTGACTTTCAATCCCTGTGTTTCGAAATTAATGTAATTCTGGTTGAATATTAATAACCTGATCCAGTATAAAAGTTGCTGAATCTGCATCAGCACAGACAGAAATTTTGGCTTTTCAAATGACAAGATGAAACTCACAGTGACTGCAGTGGGATCACAAAAACGAGAGGTTTGTTGTATTAAATCAGAAAACACTTAGCTGAATTTTATGTGACAGATCTGAGGAGCAAATTTGAAGTTGCTGCCTCAAAGGACTTAAGTCTGCAACTTTTCACTCTCTTCTGTTTTGGAAATGAGCAACCATTTAAACCAAACACAAAATTATTCCAGGAAATATTATTCCATCCTTGTTCCACTTGCAAAAGTCAAAAGGAGTTTTGTCCAAGAACAGAGAGCAAGATATGATCATAAAGTGGGAACTTATTGCAGAGATTTTTTTTCCTAAAACTGTGTCTTCAGCACAGCTTAGAGTCAGTTGGCTTTACAATTAATTATGCCATTCATCTGTTCATACATCACAGGATGCAATCTAAATTACAGAGCACTTGCACAAACTGCCACAAAACCTGTAACAGCCCTTGCTTGCAGGGAGATGATTTACCTCCTGAAAGTTCTAAAATTTTGTTGAGATTCAAACAATTCTTTAACAGAAAAGGGCTGCAGTTTAGGAATATAAACCATCCCCACTCGCGGCAAGCGCTAATGGCAGAGCGCAACACAGCACCACAGCAGAAATCAAACCTCAGGTCCCAGAAAAAGGGATTATTTCTCTCATGAAAAGGTAGGGCCCTCTGATGAGCTGGAGACTTCAAAATCATTTTTAAAGGGCCAATTTGCACCCTCATTACAGCCAATGTAATCCAGCAACAGGCCGTATGAAGTTGATGGAATTAGCCTGAATTTAGACCAGATTTCTCAGAAGTCAGCCCTCGCCTCATATTTGCACATGCTATGAGTAAGAGCCCAAATGGAATGAATGATCAGCTGTTAATAGAAATTTGCCTTCCAGTCTTAGGCAGATTACAAGTTAAGCAGAACATAAGCCCCGAGCAGAAATTTGAAAAAGTATGTGTGTCAAATCAATATTCTTTTAAATCAAAGATGTCCTTCTTTAGACATCAAACATCACACCAACCATGGACATAAAGCACATGCTGTAAATATCTCAGTATTTGATCCAGCAAATGTTTATTCCTATGAGTCATCCTGGTCACTTTAACCTGAGCAAGGACTGGATCCAGCCAATACTTTATTTTTAAATAAATGGAATCACTACAGAAAGACAGTTTTAAAACCATCTCCAGAGGGGTACAGGGTTAATATTAATGACATGAAGAAATACCAGCTAGAATGAGTGATGTGCATATTTTAATATTTATATATATATGGTGTGTACCCAGTAAGAAAGCAAGTGCTCATAACAAGTTTGAAGGTAACCTTCTCCCAAACACACACATCCAGAACTGCACAGTAAATCTCCATGTTTTGGGAACAATCTTAGGCACCTCCTAATAAAATGAGATTACTCCTGGTGACATTCTTCCAGCAGTGTAACCATCCTACTTTACAGACTGAAAACTGACAGCTGTATCATAATACACAACTGCATGTTTTTACCTTTCACTTTTTTTTAAAGAAAGTTGCCAGTATTTCTCTATAACTCTGAAGCTGTTATTCCTGTATTGCCTGTACTGTACCTTGAAAGTTTGCTTACAACATTATCACAAAGGCAGCTTAAACAGAAAGAAGGAAGAAATGGATTTTTTTTTCCCTCAGCATGTGACTCAACTGAACTTAACTTTTTCAGGCATGGACAAATAAAGCCCAGAAACCGCTTTAACAATATCCAAAACCACTACAGCATCCAGCAGCAGCAACAACAACAAAAACCCAGTGGTTCCAAGGGACACCAAACACAGCACACACATGCTCACACATCCCCACGCGCTATCACTGCCCAGCTGGACACTCACGGCCGGGGCTGCTTCGTAATTAAGTTTCTGCTGTTCTTTTCTCCTGTTTAATTAAAACTCCTTTAAGCACACTCTGTCTTTACTAAGACTCCTGTCAAATCAACATTTCTCCTTGGCTTCAGTGCTCCTGTACACCCCACTCAGCACAGAGTAAGAAACTGTGGAGAATATAAAACCACAATTTGAACCTCAAGAGCTGCTGCTCCACTCTCCTGGCTGAAAGGGCCAATAATATTTACTTCACCAAAGCTTTGTAAGCAGGATGGATGCTCAAAATACATTGAATGTGTTTAGCAATAAAGAATTTCCCAAAGGTATTTCTAGATTGCTAAGAAGAAAAATGGAAAGAATTTTGCATCTAAAATTTCTGCTTGGTCAGCTGATAAAAACCTGGAGCAAACAAAATGCAGAAATATCCCTACTGGTATAGAAAACACTTTATGATATAATTAAACACCAGGGCAGCGTGAAAAGATGTGTTTTCCCACAAAGGTGAAAAAATAAATGCACCTCTAAAATGTTTACCCTTTGTGAAAATAATTTCAAAAAGTGGATTTTAAAAACTTGCGACTTCAGAACGAGACTCAAATATAAAATCTTCAGTTTTGTGTTTCAAGAACATCTGCTGTATTAATTCCTGTATTTCTATTCCCAAATAAAGCATGTGTGTGTATACGTGTGTATATAAAAATACATATGTTCCCATACAAACAAATGCAAGCTTCCCTCCCACCCCCAGAAGTAATTCAATATCCAGGTCTGTGTCATTTTTAACAGCACCATCTTACCATCAGTACAATCTAATATTCTGTAATGGTATTCCCCAACTATTTATAGAGGTAGAATACATCATACGTTACAGACACACATTCCCAATCTAGGGTTGTAAGAAGAACCCTACATAATTTTAAATTAAGTCCTAATGTAATTATAATCATTTTTGTTTTCATATTCAATTGCAGGTAGCACGTAGTTATTTACATGAATTTTCCTGTTAGAGGCATTCCCACAGAGATTTCCATATTAGATGTGCTGCAGAATAACTGAGCATGCAGCCAGGCATGTTATCCACACACAGCTCCCAAGTCAGCCCTTACCCAGCCCTGCAGAACCGCTAACCTGCACGATTGCATTTCCAAACTTTATCAGCACGAAGAGAAAGCAAATATGCTCCTGCTAATACAGGAATACAGCTGCACATGGACTTTTTCTCCCTGAGGCTCTGCCATTTCAGCTTACACTTCTTATACACGCTATTTTAAGTCAGAAAACACCGGTACAATCGGATGTTTCTTGCACTTTCTTGCTTAGAAAGGAGCAGTTTAAAAAAATCCTGGGAGCCATTTCCATTGAGGGAGCGCAGGGCAGAGCTGCTCCCTAACTTTCCAGCACTTCTGGAGGTCACTTTTCGTTTCTCCATATCAAAGGCAGGCACTTGTTTCTAATAAGTTAACAACTCTCCTGAGAAACGTGGGTGGCTGGTATTTCATTGTTTCATAAATATTTTTATACTGGTAACACCGTTCAACTTAAAACAGATTTCAAGAGGAGAAAAATCTCGACTAGGACCGTGCTCGACACAGAGGCAGGAGCGCAAACTTTTTTCCTTGGTGAAAACAGAGATATTTCCCCCCTCGTCTCGCTTTATTTCGCCTCGCTGTTTTTGTTTGGTTGTGTGGAGGGGGCCGCTTTGTTTTAATTTGGGTACAAAAGGCGCACTGTATAAGTTTTCCCTCCCCCTTGGAAGTGTACTTCCTTTGAAAGCGCTCCTCCGCGAACAAAGGCTGCCACCGGCCCTCCGCACCAGCTGGGCGATGGAGCTCTTCAAAACCTCGCCGAGAAATTAACAAAAAAAAAACACCAAAAAAAACACCAAAAAAAACCTCGCGGTTCCTACCGAAAGGAAGTTTTCCAGGGACAATCTCCTCGGCGTTGCTGTAACTGCGACTTTGTCTTTTTTGGATACAACGTTTCTGCTGACTCCCGAAAATTTTCCACTTGAATGTGCAATTAACCAGCAGCGGCGGCGGCAGCGGCAGCAGCTCTGGAGAAGGAGAAGCAGCAGCGAAAAAGGACATTCCTTCTTTCATCTTTTGGAGGAAAACAAGCGCGGGGAGGGAGGGAGGCAGCGCCGGGAGCTCCGCGCCAGGCCGGGGATGGCTGCTGAGCGCTGCGAGCCTCCGCGCCCGGCCCGGGGCTGCTCCCGGCGTGCGTGCTTCCCCGCGGGAAAAAAAACCAACAAAATATGTGAAAAATGCCAAGGATCGGTGCGCGCGTGTGCGAGGGGGAGAGCCTGTGTGTGTGTGAGAGAGAGTGAGAGAGTGCGAGCGGCGTGCGAGCGCGCCCGGTGCCGGGCGGTGACTCAGGCCACGGAGTGCGAGCGGGGGAGCGCAGCGGAGCGGGGCGGGCGGCAGCGCCTGTTGCAGCTCCGGCCGCGGCCCCGCAGCGCCGCAACTCCGCGCCGAGCAACTTCTGCCCCCGCCGCGGCCCCCGGCCCGGCCCGCCCCGGCACCTGCGGGGGCTCCGGGCCCCGCTCGGGCCGCCCCCGGCCGGGACGGGCCCCCCGCCCCGCCGCACAAAGCGCCCGCGGCCCCGCTTACCTCCGCGCCGCGGCCCCTGCGCGCACCGCCAGCGCGCCGCGCTCCGACGGCAAAACTTCGCCCGCCGCCCCCGGGCCGCCCCGGCTATTTGTGGCCCCGCGCCTATTTTTAATCCGCCGCCCGGCTATTTATACCGCGGCCGTAGGTTGCCGCGGGCCGGCGGACGGAGCCCTCGGAGGATGAGTTGCTGCCCGGCCGGCGGCGGGGCGGGCCGGGCTCCCGGCCGGGCTGCGCGGCGCCAGCGATGCGAGGAATGCGCGGAATGAGGGGAGGAATGAAATGAACGCGGGAGCGGGGCGGCCGCGGGGCGGAGCGCGGCCCGCCGCCCCCTGCGGCCGCGGGCGGGCGGGCGGGGCCGCGGGCGGGGCCTCCGCGCCGCGCTGACCTCATAGGGGAGCCCGCGGGAGGGGGCCCGGCCGGGGTTCCGCGGCTCCACCGGGGCTCGGGGGCACCGCTGGGCCGGGCCCACCCGCCCTGGAGCCCCGGCAGGGTCCGCAACGCGCGGGCGGTGCTGCGGAACGGAGTCCCGAAGGACGCGCGGGATGCGGGGAGATGCGCGGGTCCGGCCGGGGAAACAGCGGGGAGGCTCCTCGGGGATGCTCGGTGTACACACGCTCACATCCAACCCCCGGGTGCCGTGCAAAGCCGAAGGAACGCGGGTCTGTGTCCAAAAGGGCCAACAGAGCCCCACAGCATGGGATGAGAAGACATCACACCCCAAATTGACATGGACAATTTGGGTCCAGTCTTCACCCTCAATCCAAATCCTGACCTTTCTCACAAAACTGTCCCCAGATGCAGATTTCACAATGCCAGTTTTGCACCACTCCGAATGAGTGAGCCTGAGTGCCCCTGGACTATCTGCACCCCTCTTGTCTTGTGCAACCCATCCCCCAGAAACGCTCCCCAGGCAGCATCACAGGCACGTCTCCTTCACTGAACAATCCACTACCTCATGGAAATAATTGCAGGGAAGGCACAGCTGTTGTGCTTGTGACAATTCATATTTGCATAAGCAAAAGGGATAACTGGACACCTTGGTGTTTGTGAAATAAATTGCCTGCTTTGATGTGCAAACACACATTTCTACCCACCTTTGAAAGTTTGCCCAGCAGGGCTACCACGTTGGGAGCGATCACAAAAATCACATTCCAGCCTCAGAGTAGCAATGTGTCGGCATCACCAGGCAGCATTTACATGCTCACACTGCACCAAAGTCCATGACATGCTGGTGGAATCCTCAATAAATGCCCTGCATATTAATTTTTTGCAACTTTGAGAAGAGATGCCCAGCGTGTCATTCTGGGAATGCCAGGAGCATGCTTGTCCTGCTGCTTTCCCAGTCCCAATCCCATGAGACAGCCATGCTGTTAACAGACATCCTTGCAGCCTGTGGCTGACCCCAGAGCCCCTTGAAGCTCACATTGCAGTTTACAGGGAGCTGCAGCTGTTTTGTACCTCTGTAGAGCAGGCACAGAGTGTGTGACGGGCAGAAGGTGCAGGGTTCCCGCTGGTCACACACATGACACTGACTGAAACCTGCCAAAACAGCCCTGCAGAAAAGTCTGCAACAAGCAACAATACCAAACAAAGCCAAAGTCTGAGCGGGTCTTGGTCAAAGGACTGTGAGAATGCAAAATCAAATGTATTTTAGGAGAAATTTTTTCCCCCACGCCATTCCACACTGGCTGAAAAATTTCTTCCCCAAAACAGGCTGCAAGAAACCCCTTCACACATACAGAATTTCTTTTCTCTCCAACTCCTTCTTTCCAAATAACTCTGGCAATATTGTCTAATAAGCGTCTGAGTGCCTGCACAATTGGTAAAATTCAATCACTTTGCAGATGTCTGCACAAAAGCTATAGTCTCCTGAGTGCACTTAAAGATTACCAACTCTTTTCCAAAGTTGAAACAGAAAAATGGGACGAAACATTGCCCCCCAACACCTATAACACAGATTTTTTTTTTTTTTAGTCACTAGGCTTTAAACTCCCTCTGCTATGCTCACTGCAAAAACAGAAATGTCTTTAAATAAATGAGACTTTTTTCCCATAAGGCTTGCAGAGGAAGTACCAAGAATAGTGACTCTTAAATTCTATGCATGTGCAGGGCCCAAAAGGTATCACAGCTCTCTACATGTGGAGGGAGAGCAGCAAATCTTTGGACAATGGATAAATAGAGTTTGGAAACTTCTTACCCACAGCAGTTCTCACAAATGCAAGTGATGCAAATTTTGCAGGATCATGCTTTCCTCGTGGAAAAGAAAACAAAAAAGAGAATTGCTTCTGCAGCCATCATTGTGGATGAGCACAAATCTAACTCAAACAAGGCTGTAGCTGTTTGCTGTATCTGCAGACAGACAGTTCACTTTCGCAATTCAGATTTCAGAAGAATTGTGGAATAATAATTAAATTTTCCTGATGCCTCACTGCAAGCAGCAGGGAAGGCTCAGGCAATTCTATTTCCCGGGTTCTGAAGTTTTCTGTTAGTGTCCTTCAGAGGAAGAAATTCTCCTGTGGAAGAAAGGCAAAACCAGATGCTTGGGGGAGACTGGAAGCCTTGTAGAGGTTCATCCACAATGCAGTTTACAGCTCCAGGCTGGCTCCTGGCAGCATCTTGCTCCCAGGCTCTGCACATGCCAAGGAAACCACCAAAACTGAGGCCAGGAGGAACAGCAAACCAGCGTGGTGACTGAACCTCAGCCCCTGGGAAGCACAGCCGGCAAGCCCCAGACAAAACCCACGTCCTCTGAACACTGAGGGAGGGAAATTCTGTCCAGCACGGGTCTCTCTCTCACAAACCCTGGAGATTATCCTGCCAAGCCACACCACACTGGCAGTCACTTCAAGAAACACATACCTGGAATGCCCATGACTTTGTGACAGGAAAAAAAGAGGTGAACTGGGGAGAGAGAGAGATCTGTGCATTTTGACAGATGGTAGAGACAAGGTGAAACAACATCAGGATCAGGCAGCCTGATGTGAGTCCAGCCACTGTCCCCGTGCCAGGGCAGGCTTTGGATGCTCAGTGGATAGAGAAGGAAAGCACACTGGCAGCACATTCATGGACAGAAGTTTGATGAATTGCCTGCCCTCTGTTTATTGACGAATAGCTTCTTCAGGCACACAGGTGCACTGAGAATCACAAAAGCTGCAGGAAACAAAGGGACACTGGGACAAGCCCAGGCAGGGGCATTTCCTGGGGACAAATGCTTATCTCAGCTAGAAATGAGACATACAAGTGGAGAATATGGTAAAATGTGGTAAGAAGGAGAAAGAATGGGATTCAAGAGAGAGTCCAATAAAAGGACTTCAGGGAGAGAGACCGGGGGAAGAGAAAAGACAGAGAAAGTGAGAATAATTTTTGAAACTACAGACAGAAGACAGGGAAAATGAAAGTTTTAAAAGGGTGATAAAATGGAGAAAGGAAAAGTTGAAAAAGAAAAGGAATTGATGGGGCAGAAAGAAAAGCTGAAAGGAAACCAGCTGGGAGAGCAAGGGAAACTGTAGTTTAGGAGAAGAAAAAATAGGAAGGAGCAGAAACAGGAGACAACAGTGAGGAAAGGGAATTAGCTTCACCATGAAAGGAGTAAGGTAAGGGAGGACAGAAAAGGCAAGCAAAAGAATTAGAGAATAAAGGTTTGCAGCACTATCAAGTCTTGCATTTGTCAGTGGAAGACTGCTTAGAGTGCAAGTCCTATTGAGTCTGGGGCAGAGGCAAGTGTGAACATGCTTGGAGATAAGGTGAGGGCTGGACTGTGCTTCACTGTAGGAACCACTTCTGTCTTTATTAATGAGGGCACTGATAGCAGGGGGCACTGGGAACAGGGAACATGATTTATTTACACATTTCACCCTGCCACCCAGAACCAGAGGGTGTTTAGGTCTCCAGGAGAATGAAGCAGCACCCAAAGACACAGGGTGAACAGAATTCCTTGCTTACTCTAGGAATAAGTAAACTCTCATCTGCCCAGAGAGCACTGGCTGATGAAAACAAGATGGACTTTGCAAATTCTAGATCCAGAGCCCATTCTGGACTTGGAATGAACCTGAAAGCTCAACAACATTTGGGCTCAGTGTTTTTGTTACAAACAAGGCAAGAATTTTAAAACTTTGTCTTTGGATTGAAGTTCAGATTAGGAAAAATGCTAATCCCAGGAAATGCTTAAAGCACTCCATAGATTAGGATTAATCCATAGTGTGCAAAGAATTAAATATCCAAATCAATGTGCTGCTGAACATGGAGCAAAACAATGCTGTGGGGAGGCTGCAATGTAATGGAACAGAGCTCTCCACATTACAAATCTAGCTGCTGAGCTTTGTAAAGCAGCAGACAGTGTAAAGAATGAAAACAAATAACAATTTCATAATGAATTACAATAATTGAGTCGAGAGGAAGCCAGGACAAGAACCACGGTCTCAGAGCCCAACTGAGTTAAAATAGTACAGAGAGTGGAAATATATAATTTCAGACAATCCTGGGTGCTTATTTCTAAAGGTGAACTGAGAGCTTTTTAAAATGGCATGAGCAGAGTGCAGGGCTGTGTATTTGTGCCATTGATGAAATCACTAACACCAAAATGGGGTGGCTCTGGTCCTGCTTCAGAGCAAACAATGTAGGCACAGCAGCCCCTTCCTTCTCCTGACAGCAATAATTCCCAGTGCCACTGATTGAAACAAATTGCTGCCATAGCCACTTGTGTGGTTGGGCTTTTAAAAATGTATTTTGCTCTACAAATTTTGTGTTGTTACTGTGCTGGGAGAGAAAAAAACAAAACAAAACAAAACAAAACAAAACAAAACAGGGGAAAAAATTCCCATTCAAATTCCCAAAGTATCTCTTTGATTATAAAAATTTCAGGTTTATGAGCATTTCTCAGCCTGCTTAATATGCAAATGGCAAATTTTGTTCTCTCCCTTCCCTTCAGCCCAGATTTCTAATGCTGTTTAGATGTTTGATGTTAGGTGATGAAGAGGAATTTTTAATCCTCTTCAGTATCTAAGTGCCTAATTCTTTTGGTTTCAATGGGGGTTAGGTGGGAGTTCTATTCTGGGAATTCCTCATGCTTACCCAGACACTATGATAATAATAATAGTAGAAATGGCAATAAAAATAACAGTAAGAGTAATAACAAAGGTTAATGCTTACCTTAACCACTGAGGTACCCTTAGAGGCTTCCTTTGGCTCATGGTTGACACCTACATCCAGGGAATATTTCAGAACAGTTGAAAGCACCATCTGCTGTGAGATCTACTGCAAAAGATCATTCCCAAGCATCCCCTCAGCTCACCAAAGTAACTCCACAGGTGCCTTCTGCAGGCAGGGGCATTCTGCCACCCCAACACAAGAAATGGAAGATGTTTCACTGCAGGAACAGCCAGGCAGCTTCCCCAGGTAGCATAGACTGCACACTGAAGGCACAACCAGAATACTGTTGTCATCCTTATTTTACACTGGTTTCTCCATTTCTCCACTCATGCTGCAGGTAGAACCACACATGGTAAATAAAATGTTGAGGAAACAGTAGTGAGAAGGTCTGAGCCCTGCAGAGATGTTAAGGGTGATGGTGCTAAGAAGGAAGAAGCCAGAAGATAAGAAGATTTCTGTCCTCTTGTCACACAGTCTTCCATGCCATCTGCATCATGAGGCTTGCAAAGAGTACCCAAGTTTCTCACACTTCTCTTTTTTTCTCTGTGTGTTTTCTTCTGCTCTAATAAAACACAAACCTGTTCCAGACAGCTGCACAGCTCAGGGTTTGTTCAGAGCAGGGCAGGGCAGCTGAGAGCACAGCACCAGTTCCCAGGCAGCACAAAACTAGCAGGATTCAATCTTTCCACTTCCAAGGGGGAAGGAGGGAGAGGAGAGGCAAAGGAAGGGGACTCTTACAAGAATATATTCCCATTTCCTCTTAGACTCAACTTTTTAGGTGTTCAAGTGAGTATAAAAGGAAATCTAAAGAGAGGTAACCCATTCCCTACTGCAACTAATCCTTGAAGGCCAGATTTACATGGGTTTTTTGTAGGAAAATTACAAAGAGTAATTTGCAGTTGATTGGTAATGAAAGAGGAAAAAATTACCTAAAGCTGCTGGGAAACCCTGATGGTGTATGGGTATGCAGTTAGATGGGCTCACTCAGAGGGCTGAGCAGCACTGAGCCCCAATTCTGGAATGGCTGGTACAGAATCTGTGGCAGTAAATATCAGCATGTAAATCCTGACCTTTCCTCCTCCCTCCCAGGGGGAACCACAAATGCTTTTCCTCTAGCCAGTATTCAGGAAGACAGCTCAGAAACAGGGGTGGAAACAGAGTCAGCTGAAGATGCAGGAGCCACTGGGGCTGGCTGGACAGGATCATCAGAACAGGATAAATCCCACTTCAGCATCAGATGTCTCTTCTCTCACTGCTTTTCCTCTCATGTTCCTGAAATGACAAACACTAACTGGATTGACAGTGTCGCTGGAAATTAAAACAACTCTTTAATGCATTTAAAATTCCGAGTTTTGCAGCTTTGTGAGCTCCAATGGATAGAGTGGCTGCTACAAAGCCTAATTCTGAGTGCAAATGCTCTCTCTGTTCTGGCTTCTCTGCTCCTATGCCTATGATGTGCTCCATGCCATGGAGAGCCAGCCAGGACACTCTGCCAGGGCTTGGAGTGATCCATGGAGGTGAAGCAGTGCCCAAAGCAGAGTCCTGCAGGAAGAGCAGGGCCCCCAGGCTGGGGGAGAGCTGTGGATGGGCACTCTGGATGGCCACTCTGGATATCCACATTGGATGGGCACTCTGGATGGCCACACTGGATGGGCACTCTGGCCATCCCAGCCCAGGGCACAGGGTGGCACAGGGAACTGGGGCACTCTCCCTCTGGGAGCCACAGCCCTCTAGGTGCTCATTAAAGAGCTGGGCAGAGCAGTGCCAGACAATGAGGTGATGCCATGGACAAATGTTTATCATAAGCACAGAGAATCCTGACTTCATTTCACATGTGATTCCAGCTTAGGTGACCTTACAAGCCCTGTTACTGCACCACCTGCACAGCCTTGTCTGTTTTATGCTTCTTTTACCCTCTGGATCCTGAGGAAATTAATGAATTTGTTATTTTTCACAACCAGTCCCAGATGGATGATAACAGTCAGCATTTTCCAATTGCATTAACATTTATCATTTTCAAAGCACTCTATTCACACAGAGCAGTTCATCGTCACACCACCCCGATGCCCTGAGCATTAGTATTTCCATTTTACTAACTGGAAATTGGAATGGGAAGTCAGAGCAATCCTCACAGCAGCTAAGGTAACAGCAAAATTCAGCACCATGCAAATACACCTACAGCACATCACACTTTCCTAATGCAATCACACACACACCTCACTGCCCTCAAGTAGTTTTTCTTTCTTATTTACATACAAAAATCCTCTCAGCTCTGGTTGTTCTTCCAACTTTCTGTCTCTGGTAGAGTTGAAGAGCCAAGCTCCATTCCACAAATCAGGTTCCAAAACACTCTAAATGAGCACAACCTCTTTGTGCCCTAAGATATTCCACCCCAAATGTATCCCAGGTGCAACCAATAGTTTTAAAAAGCCATCTTTCTAATTTATTCACTTCCTACGAGGTCACAGAGTCATCTAAATTCCTTGTGGGCACAGAACTGAGGTTCACTGAAAATCAGGCCCCAGCTGAGCTTTGGTGAATTCTTAAAGTAAGCAATTAAATGGCTTGTAAAAGAGAGGCATTTCCAAGCTGACATCAGTAACTCTTGGAAAGAGCTGAAGCTCAGAGGAGCTGTGTTCTCAGTTGCAGTAGAGCATTCAGCAATGTGAAACTCTTTCCAAGCACATGCAATGGGGAGCAATTTGATTTATTAACAACAATGGCCTGACATACACAGCTGTAGGCAGGTGAAGGCTTTGGAGTCACTTTTAGTAGCCAAAGGCAAGTAAAGAAGAAACCCTGGCTAGTAGTTAGACATAATTTGAATCCTGTGGCCCCTTCCTTGGGAACTGTTTCCTCCTCTAATCTTGTCCATATCAGCCAAGGGCAGTGGCACCCTGCCACCCTCAGCACAAAAGGTTCTGTGACCCCCTCTGCTCCTGTGAGCCCTTCACACAAACAATTCCTTGAATAAAACCTTCACAAAAACACCTATTTTTTCATGAGAATATTGCCATCCACTCCCTTGCAGCAAGGCAGTCAAGCTGCAGTCCTCTCAGCGCTGAAGGAAAATCAGGTTTGATGTCCTCCTCTGCCTGAGGTAAATCCCCTGCTCCGAGCCCCTCGGAGGGAGCCCTGCCCACAGAGAGCAGCAGGTTCTCCTCCAGAGACACTGATGGCATTGCACTGTGCTCCTGGCAGAGGAAAGCAGTGGGTTTCTCCCAGAGTTTCTGTGCAAGGTTGCTATTATATCCAATGGTGGTTGGGATAGAATCTCCCTTTTCCATAAGACCAGAGCATTGCCACCAGTGGGGCTTTCAGAGAGGCAAGGGGGCTCCATCAGTGGTGTGGCCCCAGTGTAGCCTGGGGAAAATGTCCTTGTTGGCTTCATCTGGGCTGGAATGGGGCACTGATGCATTGTACCTCCTGCTCTCTCTGCTCCCTTTTGCAATAAAAGAATTAAGGGTTGAAAAAGGGCCAGAGGCAATGGGAAATCTAAAGACAGTTGGAAGGAACAGAAGGAGCACTCACTGACTTCACATCTCAGTCCTGTGCTGGGCTCCTGACCAGGCATTATGGCAAAACAATGGGGAAAATAAACTTGCATGGGATGGAGTTGTTTCAGTAACACACCAACATAAACATCCTACCTGTGAAACACGGCCCACTGCTCCTTTTCTCTGGGTGACTGCTCATTAACTCAGGCCAGTAGAAAACAGTGAGTAAAAACAGTTTGTTTGAGATGTGGGCTTGTTCTTCTGGCCAGGTTTGAAGGGTGTGTGGCCATTTACCAACATCTCGTGAGCACAGGCTCACAAAAGTGGCTGCTCAGTTATGTCAGAGCTTTCCACGGCATCCATGTGAATCCTGCAGACAGGGAATGAATCTGGCATCCAGGCTGCAGCACTGGGGAGGGACTTCTATTTCTGCCTAATTTTTTATCTCCAAAAGCATGAAAAGATCCATTAAGGTGTGGCAAATGGGCAATGTGTGCTGTGCTCTTCTATGGCACCACCACCACCAACTGATGCCCTGTGTTATTGGTGAGGAGGAGAGCAGAGCTGTTAAAAACCTAATTTATGTCTCTTTCCTCAGCATGTGACTCAAACCAGTTTTGCAATCAGTTACAGGTTAACTAGCCAGGGTTAGGCAGGGTGGGGCCTGCAGCAGATTGCAAAACTGGTTTATTCAATTCACAGGGCAAGAAAACATCCTCAAAAACAGGCATTCTAGAGGAGGAGCAGATACCCTGCTGTCATTTACAGCCCCAGGTGGATGTGGGGTGTACCACAGAGCTGCTGTGCCTGAAAGCTTTCCTTTGGTGTTAAACTGAGGCAGGTGCAATACAGAAAAAATAATTAAATTTTATCAAAAATCTCTTGTAAATGTGTTAAAATATGTGACAGATAGTTTCAGAATCTCACACCCTCTCTTGTTATCAAGGCAGTTCTTTTTAATATTTCCAGACAATACAAATGCAGGCATTGTACAACAATCAGAGAAAAGGTGAAGTATATGATCTACTTTTCTTTATGCAGCCAATAACATCATTGTATTTGGGAGTTTTTCCAGTCTACAGCCTTAGAGAAGTCATCATAAACCAAGAGCCCTGCTTTCACTTGCATTAGTGGGCCTTTTGTGCTGCTCCAGCCATGTAAAGAGGTCCTAAGTTTTAAGTTAAAAATGCACTTTAGCCAATTTCACAGATACCACAGAGTATTCTGGGTTAGAGAGGACTCACAAGGGTGGTTGAGCCCAAGTTTTGAGTGTAACATGGTCCCAGCAGTGAACATTTGTAGTGGTGAGACACCAGGACGGGCGGGGGGCTCAGAGGAGCTCCCTTCCCAGGGAGGTTTTGGGAAGTTGGGATGTGCACGTGCCAGGGTGGTCTGGGAGCATTTGATCCCATTTCAGTGCAGGGCTAGACTGAGTGATTTTCTGAAATCCCTCACGGTTCTGCAGTTCTAAACATTTCTGGTTCCCTATGAGACAATGTCTTTGTGTGTCAGTCAGTGTGGTCTGGTTCTATCCCCAGAACATTGCTCTGTATTTTGGTAAAGGCTATCAGCTTACCCACTGTAGTAGTGAAAATTAAAAACTGCATTCCTGAAACTGGCCCATATCCTAACAACATACCAAAGAAAATACACAGAAAAGGTATCACACATCATTTAAGTGAGATTGTTTCTTCTGTGTTTGCTACAGTGTAAACATATTTTCACTTCTTGCTCCCCTAAACTGTCCAGCCCAGCTGAGTTGTGAGCAGTGATCCTAAGGACATTCCACAATTGTGCTTTTAAAAAAATGTAATTCAAGATTCCTCCTTTCATCTATAGATCCCCCAAAACAGTTTGAAGTCCTGCTCTGTCTACATGGCAGGCTGATTTTTTACTCAGAAGATGTCAGTTTTAATCCTCAGTGCCCATGTGTGACCGTGGTCACAGGGGTTTGCAGGTGAAGGGAGACAAAAGTGTTGACTCCACGATCAGAAGGCTTGATTTATTATTTTATGATATATATATATTACATTATGACAATACTAAAAAGAATGGAGACAAAAGTTCTGAGAAGGCTAGCTAAGCTAAGAATAGAAAAGAATGAATATCAAAGGTCTGTGTCTCGGCAGAGAGCGAGAACAGCTCTGCTGTGAGTGGTCAGTAAATCCAAACATCCACCCGAGACCAATCACAGATCCAGCTGTTACATTCCACAGCAGCAGATAACCACTGCCCACATTCTCCTCCTGGGGCCTCAGCTTCCCAAAGGGAAAATCCTAAAGAAAGGATTTTTATGAAAAATATCTGTGACACCCATGCTCTGGGCTGCAATATCATCTTAGTGCCCATGCTGTGCTCTGCCTGCAATATCTCCTCAGTGACAGTGCAGCCCAGTTCCCAAATTTCCACAATGAAAAAGGAACTTCAGCTTGTGCAGACATTGCTGCCAGCATTTTGTAGTGTCCTATCCATGCTAGAGGCACTGGTCCCAAGGGAATCAGGCCAGAGCTGATTTCCCTGCTCTGGAAGGGAAGGGGAGCAGCCACTCTGGGTCACTGCAGCCCAGAACTCTGCACTGTGCGTTTCCTCCCTCAGGAGCCACAGGCTGCTTTGTTGAGATCACACTCAGTCAGGTCTCAGGGCACTTCTTGGTGGTAGCTATTGGGGAAAAAAACCTCAGATAATTGTGAAATGGTCTGGTGGGACCTGCAGAAATGTGGGCTTTATTCCTGGCCGTGGGACCTGCTGGAAGACTGACTTCAAAGGAACCTTTTAACCCCTTCGTGTCCCAGTTCCCCTGGGCTGCAGAAGAGGCACACTGACCTGCTCTGTGCTGCTGCCATGCCACATGGGCTGAGCTCCTTTGGGGAGCAAGGCTGGCCAAGCCTGGTGCCACCTCCCTCCTGTCCCTGCACAGCTGGGCAGCTGCCGGGGCAGCCAGGACAGACCTTGGCAGCACCCTCATCCACAAAACCAGCAGCAGTTTTTATTGTTGTTGTGACTGCAGCTGCTTGACAGAAATCCCATAAAGCCTGAGGTTGTAAAAACTAATAAAAACATTTAAGGTTGCAAAAAAGTTACTTGGATGCCAAGTGGGCACGGCCAGAAGGGACCCATCACAAACACCAATACTGCTCTCATAGAGAGCCCTGGGTCACCCTGCACAGAGCCCTGACACACCTCAGCTCATCCCTTCCCAGAGAAACCCTCAGAGAAACCCTCAGCCAAAGCTTCCTCCACTCCAACCAGGCTCGTCCAGCTGCTCTGCAGCTGTGCTGCCCAAATCCAATTCATCAGGCAAAAGTTCCTTTGCCAACACCTCACCCCCTGCATCCTCTGCATCCCCTGCACCCCTGCCCATGCAATGCCTGTATTTGGTTATTTCATGGAAGCCAAGCTCCTCGTTTTAACTCTGATCTGCAGTTATGTCTCATCTCGGAATGTTCTATCCCAGCCTGTGGAGCATTATGGAAGTTGGTATTTTTCTAGGGTGATAAAATCTGCCTCTCAGAAAATCTATGATGAAGATTTATGAAAAAAAAAATAATTTAGGTAAAGTTTAGTTGATTTTAATTTTTATGGCTCCTCTGGATGGCAGGACAGCTGTATTGGCTGCATAACATATTTTTTAGAGTAAGGAATATATAGCCATCTGTTCAGCTCATAACATTGCGTTAATAGGTATCTCAAATTTCAACTCAAGAAATAAACATTTTAATAAATAACATAACAGCAAGAAACTTGGATTAATTGATGGACACTTAGCTGTAGTAGTAGTGCATCTGTTTGAGTTACTCATTACAGAAATATTCAGGTACAAAGCACTTGGCTAAATGGGACCTTTAGCTAAAAAGCATTAAAAACCTGCTTTTCCTGGAAGCTTGTGACTGAGACTAAAAACAAGACCTGGCAAAAAGATTTCCAGGTTTGTGTTGACACTTGGACACATTTTAGAGAGATGAGAGACCTTCAGTAACCATTTACTCACCCAAGCTTCATAAACTTCTACAGGAGATGAGCCAGAGATGAGCCTTTAGAGAACTTCAGACCCAGCTGGATTTGGAAGTCAGACCTCTAACTCTAGAGAAAGAATAAAGACCTTGCAAAATGAGTGAGTATTTTAAATTAATTTATTTAATTAATTAATTTAATTAATCCCAAAATTGTGTAGCCCCTGTAGGACAGTATCCTGCTGAAGTGGTCTCAGTGCAGGCCACAGTCAGCTCTGAGCTTGTTGTTTCAAGCTTGCACAGGTAAGCTTGAAACAACCAAATAAAAGTGTGGTTTGGGGCTTTTTCTTCTTCAAAAGGCTCTTTTTGCTGCACAGTAAAAAGAAGTGCAAAGAGCTCTAACTCCAGGTGTGGTTGCCAAGATGAAGAAAATGTCACCCTCAAGCAGATGGTGCTGCTGATGCAGAAGGTCAGAGACTTGGAAATTCATTTAAACAACCCAAAACAAAAGCAAGGGAATGGTGGAGACAGTCCATTATTATCTTTGAATATTAAAAAGAGGGTTGAGGAAGCACAGCAGACAATGAAAGCCAGTTTATCCTTAGATTAGCTGCAGAAAATACATTTGACTTCTTTAATAAGAACTCGAGGGAGTCATAAGCCACCAGAATGAATCCTGGTGAGATCCTTGGACTCACAGGTGCAGATCTCACCTGAGTGTGAGGAACCCACGGAGGACACAGCATCAGCATCATGAACGTCTTCACACCAGGTCTCATTGCAGGGATTCCACTTGCCCACACTTTTACCTGGGTGCTGGAGGGGGCTGAGTGCCCTGGCTGGTGCTGCTCCTGGCCCAAGCTTTAATTTTAGGGCTGGGAAGAGCACAGAGCAGCTGACATCTTCTTCTGCCATCCCCAGACAGCTTCCAGCTCCAGCTCAGCAGGCTGGTGAATCCCAGCCCTTTGTGGCTGGCACAGGTCAGATGTGACACTGGAGAAGTTACAAGAATATGGCTTTGTGATTTCATAAAGTACCTTCACAGGAACTAATTAGGGGGTAAGTTATTAACGGAGAAACCACCGAGTTATGAATGAACTGCCAGTGGCTGTGCCAAGCAGCTTGCATCAGCAATTACAGCCCTAAATGTTCTGGGTAAAAGCACATTTAACAGGACCCTTTCAGGGGCTGGGCAGTCTCTGTCACAGGAACAATTTCGTGGTTCCTTTGTCTGTGCCAGCCACAGAAGGGCCTGGAAGATCTGTGATCTCTATTCAACTTCTGTGACAAGAATTTGCACCCATCTTTGCTATTCATTAACCACTTCTTTCCCCTCCTCCAGATTTTAGCTCTTATGCCTGGGGAGAAAATGTGATTCAAGCATATTTTGGAACAGCAAGATCTCCCTGAGCTTGCACAGAGCCTAATAGGAGGTTTGTGAATATAAACTGCCCTATTCACATTGATCAGTACCTTCACTGGCCTCACAACCACAGAACTGCTGATTTTTCAGCAATATACCAAAACTGATTAAATTTTTCATGTGGGCTTTCCCAGAGACACAGTGCTCTACACTTTGTTTGTGTGCTCTGCTGCAATCCCCCAGCAGCAGTTCCTATTCCAGTGGTTTTCCTGGAGGCAGGAATCTGTGGGATTGTGGTGCATCACTCCCTCCATGCAGCCTGGCAGCTGCAGAGCTCACCTGTGGCCCTGCCCCTGGTGGTGTGGCCACACAGAGGTGACGCCAGGAGCCCACAGCACCGGCCTCTGGATCTCCAAGGTTGCTCAGAAATGGGTATTCCCACATGAAAACCCGCCAGCCCATCCATCTGCAGGAGGCAAAACCAACCGGTAAGCTGTATTTTTTCCTTATCCCTAGAACAGCTTGTCAAAATCCAAGCAGCTTTTAACAGTTGCACAGTGAAACACAAGCATCGACAAGCTTCTGCAAACACACAGCTCCAAACAGAAATAATTCCCACACAAATAGCCTGCCACAGCTCAGCAGCACACACAGAGTTTGAAAACTCTTGCAAACAGAAAGAGACGCGGCATCTGACTGGAAAGAACAGCTTTCTATCTTGGTTTTAAAATGGAGTTGAAAAAAAAAATTATCTTCCATTTTCATCTGTTCTTTATTAAGAATCACATCAGAAAAAAAAAAAAGAGAGAAATCTTCATCTTGAAGTTTCCTAAGTAAGAAACTGGCTGCTGGTACAGTATTTCCTATTTGTTAGTATCCAAGTACTTCCAGATTATGATTAAAATATTATGAGCTGCTTTTATGAGAGCTAAGTCATGTAAGGAGGTTTATATGGGCTATTGCAACCCTCCTATCAACTGCAACTTTGCTTAAGGCTACTGTTTATGCTTTCAGAAAATACTGGAGATTTCCAAGGTCTAAGGCACCAGAAAAAAGGAAAAGCAGACAAGCATCTGTCATGCTACATGGAAAATGAATCCTTCTGGCAACTCCTGCCCAGCCCTAGATTAATATGGATTTACAATTAACATCATCAGTGAATCAAGCAGCGTTGTAATTGTTTTTGCAGCTATTCCAAAACTTTCTTCTGCACAGACATAACCTAATTCTAACTTAGTGAGACAGAACAGCTTGACACATTTGTTATCTAAAGACCACTTCAGCCAAAGAACATAATGAAAAAGCATGGGAACTTGACTCAGAAGCAAAGGCTCTTCTTTAATATTGGTTCTAAAAATAAAAAAGCCTCTCCCCCTTACAACTCTCATTATTTCTGATTCTTGAAGGTCTAATTTTGCCCCAAGGACTGCCTCAAAAATACATTCTCTTTGATAGGATTGCTTAATACTGCTCAGTCGAGTGGGATTAGAGCCTTCTGAGGAAAAGAACATATTTCTCATTCATTTTCTTGACTAATTAGCAAAGGTTACTTTGGGAAACCTTAGCTGTAGATGCATCACTCACCTCTTCCTCACAGTGTAGAGCAGGGGCAGGCAGGGCTGTGGCACCAGAGCCCCGAGGAGCCAGGGCTGGGCTCCTCCTGGAGCAGCCCTGAGCCCAACCAGGCCTCTTTGTGAGAATTCATCAGCTTCCTCCTGTTCCTTTCCTGAAACTCAGTGAATTTGAACAGACACACAAAGTAAATAAAAAGAATGCGCCTGAGTTTGCTCAGCTCTGAGGTCTAAGAAGCAAACAGGGGCTCTCACTTTGTGTGCTGCTGGGTTTGCACTGTGGATTGCACCATCAATGCATTCAGGTATTGACAGCTGAAATAAATTCTGATAAGGCAAAATCAGATAATAAAGTAAATAAATTATAAATAAATCCGATAATAAAAATAAATTCTGACAAGACAAAATCAGACCCAGGGGTCTGAGTCTACAGTTCTCATTAAATCAAAAGCAGAACTGTTGTTGGCATTTATGCTAAATAATGACTCAGACCTTAAAAAACCTTGATGTTGTCTTACATTTGGGATTTTTTTATTTGATATACCTGGCTGTGTTTAGAGTCCTATACATAAGACTAGAATAATATTACAACATTATACCAACATTGTAATATATAATATAATATAATATAATATAATATATTATAATATAATATAATATAATATATTATAATATAATATAATATAATATAATATAATATAATATAATATAATATAATATAATATAATATAATATAATATAATATAAT
This sequence comes from Melospiza melodia melodia, assembly GCF_035770615.1. NCBI lineage: Eukaryota > Metazoa > Chordata > Aves > Passeriformes > Passerellidae > Melospiza > Melospiza melodia. The sequence continues at coordinate 51,274,797 of NC_086199.1, read as the reverse complement.
ATAATATAATATAATATAATATAATATAATATAATATAATATAATATAATATAATATAATATAATATAATATAATATAATATAATATAATATAATATAATATCTATGAATAATATAAAGAATATATAATATTGTTGGGAATTGTCATTTCCCCATGCCCAAAGAGCATTTTTCATTTGCTGGCAGAGGTCAGTAGATGCCAAAAAAAAAAAAAAAAAAAAAAAAAAGGAAGAAAAAAAGAAAAAGAAATAAAAAGTAAAACCAAAAGAATCCAGGAACATCATTCTTAAAGCACTGCCAGAGCTTCCATTTAGACAAGAGTAGTTGGGGTTGGGTCTATTACAGCAGGTGATGAAATCCATTCCTCTTCACTAGACAAAATGGAACCTACCTGATCATAGGATTTAACTGCTTGCTTCTCTTTCTTGAAGTCATGTCCTAAAAAAATGGTCTCTGAGCTTGACAGCATTAGTGATTGATATTAATTCTGCCTGACAGCATTTTGGGACTTTTGCAAAGACTCCTCAGCTAGAGCTGAGCAGTAAAAAAATCCTCTTTTTCCCTAAATGCAGCAGAATGTGATGTGTTGCCATGTCCACCAACTGCAGACACGATTTTTCAGCAGCTCCAGGGATGGATGTAACACAGCTGTGACCATGAAGCTTCTGGGAAGCACAGAAGGACCTCTGGGACTCTGCAAGCCTCCCTGACACTTCCAGAGAGGGGTTCTACGTCCAGATTTCTCTCTCTGGGCTAAAACCACCACATCAGGCACCAAGGAATCAGTGGAGTCTGAAAGATTGCAATGTAGTGTTTTACCTTGCCCCAGAACATCAGAGGGAGTGTGAATTGGCTGCTGAGCAAACCCTTCAGCAGCACATCTGGAAAGGAGCATCCAGCACGGCCAGATGTGGACGTTCATAGGAGGCCTTGGCCTCCAAAGATGCTGAAGTACTAGTCTAGAGGGCTGTGAACAATCAAAAGCCCAGTTCTTCAATTCTATCTGGGCAGCCAGTTCCTAGCAGTATTGGCAGGCAGGAGGCCTTTAAGGATGTGGGACAGCAATTCAGATTTCAACAGAGCAGTGACCACCAGAGTCCTGCTTGACTCTGCTTGACTCTGCCCTGAAGGCAGACATTAGGGAATGCCTGACACTGGCAGTGAAGTGGGCATATCTAAAAAATCCAAGTAAATTAGCCACGGTCTGGATGGAAACATGGTGGCAGAGTAATGAAAGGAAATAATTTTATTTCTAGAGATATGGTTGAATGCCTAAACTTCACTATGGACTTCATTTCAGAAGCTGTAAGCAGTCATGACAGAATAACTAAATCAATCAAAACCTTTTCAGAATGTTTCACTGATAATAATGCAACTGTCTGGTTCCTTGCTACAACCAGAAACAGATGTAAATAAGAACAGTAATATGATGAATTGTTAATACAAAATCAAGTTAAAACACTAATTAAACCCAAATCTCTATATAGAATGTACATTTGGTTATTAATCTTGCTGGGACAACGTTCTGGCCAGGAGGCAGTTAAACTTTTGTATTTTGAATTTGATCTTGCCTTGTCATGAAACAAATTTGAAAATTCTGTAGGTGGCATCTATTAAAAAACTTCCAGTCTGAAGCACATGGTTAGCACAGGACAAATGTTCTACATTGATATGCATGAAAGATTCTGCCTCAAAGATTTTCCTTAAATCAGAGCACTTTAATAAGCACATGTTCTCTATCCCCTGTTGGGAAGCAGGTCCTGTGGTCAGGTAGAGCACTCTGGGCAGTTTCACAGGAAAATGGTTAATGTGCATCACAACAAACTGTCACGCTTTTGGGAAAAGCAGCTCTGCCATGGTGTGTTCTGAATTACAGGCAGGCCTCAAATGGGCTCCAGATGCCAAGTCACCAGTTCAGATGTCCCATCTGTCCCAGTGTCTATTGCATTTCTTCAGAAATTTGGGCACATTACAAAAAGGGGGTTTTTTGGTGCCTCTCTTTTCCCTCTCACCTCCTCTGCCAACATCACCTCCTTTAAGATGTGAAGCCTCCAAATGCCTCCCTTTGGGGGAAGCTTTTGCAGAGGAGTCCCACTTTGGATGCTGTTCTGACTCACCACAGTAAAAGAAATCGTTTTTTCTTCTCCTCACACAGTAGTGCCCACTCCCAATTTTGCAATACAGAATCCCTGATCCACGTACATCCCTAATACAACTCTCCTGAAGTGAATGAAATGACTTCAAGAACTGTTTTGGCTGTTGATTTGAATACTAAAATAAAGTGCCTCATCCAGTGAGAAAGTAGAAACTTAACACAAACCTCAGTGTGTTAGACAGTCTTGTCACCACAGCTCTGTGTTTGCTTTTGAATAGGTTCATTATCCACATCCGTTACTTCTAAATCTGGATATTGCATTTGTTACGCAAAAAAGAGAATTACTTTAACTGCTCAGACAGCTGAGTTCCAGCACATGCTAACAGCCCAACTGCCCTCATTTAAAGAGATATTCAGACCTCTAATAGAATGTTGGTTTTTAAGGGTTTCCTCTCCTAAAGCACACGTAACTACCATGTACCATTGCCATCTAGTGGAAAGGTAAGTAAGGACACAGGTTTTCTCCACAGCTACCCGTGATGATCTCTGAAGATTATTTTAGCTAAGTTGGAAGTGTATTGTTGGAGCCCACACATGTCTCAGTGCCTGCCCTGCTCCCAGGGAAATCAATACCTTTCCATTTGTCTTATCTTTTGGTACGATAAGGAGAAGTGTTTGATTGCTGTTAGCAATCTGCTGAGATTTTTTTTTTCCCTGTAACATGGGAAACTTAGCTTGTTTCCTTATCTTTGATTAAAAGTAATATTAAGTACCTTAACAGAAATACAGCATGCTAGTGGATACCCAGGGTCGATGAGGATGTATTTCAGAAACAACTGCTGTGACAGGGGAGGCGGTGGAACAGCAGAAAGAGGAATAACACTGCAGTAATGCAGCTTCTCCCTGGTTTGTCTGAAAGAATGAAATCAATGCTGCTTTTTGCCATTCAAAGAGTATGGAAGTTTTGGGAAGGCTGGCAGATTAAGCAGCAAATTGAGGAGCTTCTATATGAAAACTCTAGTCAGGCTGGAAAACTTACTTCTTGTAGCCATTTGTTTAATGACTTTACATTTGCTGTAACATTCAAAGAAGTCAGCAGAGCTCAAGTGTTTGACAGCTGTTCCTAAAAAACCCAAGGAGGGTGCACTTTGCTCATCTTCCTCACAGCCTTTACATAAGGATGAGAAATGTTACACAGACACACTGGAGAGCCTCAAAGGCAAAATACATGATATCTAGTTTTACTAGATTCTTATCATTTGCAGTTCACCCTAAAACTCCCACACATTTGTTTCTTAATGTCCCTCATGCTCCGTTAAACCTCACTACAGCAATGTTCCCATAGGAATGTGGCCACTTGCCAGACTCTCTCATGAACATTTCATTAATCTTCTTGGCTCTCATACAAACTACAAAACATTATTTGTTAGTAATTTAACTGTTTTGCTCCCGAATGTGCCAGAAATGTGATCTTTGCTATGCTTTCATTCAAGAATACACAAGGATAATTATAGAGTAAAGGAAAAGAGGTTTTTTTACATTTAGCAAGATACTGTGCCAAGAAAGGTGAACTGATTACATCTCGTTTCTGGAATTAATTCTCATGCTATCCTGGATGCCAAATCACTCTCAAATGTTAAGATCTAACTAAAACTTAGCAAAGTACATGTTTAGGTACAGTTTTATTTAATTACATTACACAAATATCTCTGACTTCTTTGAATAATTCAGATCATACCATATAACCTACTTATTTCAGAGGATAATTTAAGAGAAAATATAATTTCTGTTTTCTAGAAGTCTGGCATGACCCATGCCCAGTGGTGTTGAGAAAAGACAATTGCTGGCTTTGCAGGAAGGAGGAAGAGTCTTGGAAAGCCTGCAAAGCTTTCAAAGCACACATGACTAAAGAGAAGGAAAGAGATTTAAAGGAGCTTCATCTTCTACAGAGCAGGGGGAATTAATTCTAGACATGCAAATACACAACGTTTATTTCAGAAAATGGGAAACTTCAGAGTGGGATCTGTGGATAAAGCTGTCCTCAGGTGCATATGACACTGTTAGGAGAGAAGTAGGTTTTATGTGGGCTTAAAACCCAACAGTATCACACAGACAGAAATGCAACTCAACTTCAAGTGAGAAGTGAAACATCTTAATTTCCTAAGTTCCATTACCTTCATATATGTAAACTCCCTGGGGTTTGATTTTTTTGTTTTTGTTTTTGTTTTGTTTTTTTTTTTAACTAACTTATAAGAAGTACAATTAATGCCTCAAATCCCATGTTCCCTTTTAAACAAGGGACTGTTTTCAACAATGTGCATCCGTGGCACTGAAAGCAAAGAAATGTGCATCAGCAATGGAGGGCTGAAGAGTAAAGAGAGAATTAAGGCTACAGCCATTTAAATGGACAGGAACAGAGAATTAAAGGGATGGGGATGAACAACAGCACTTTTATGGATCTGTTTTCTCTTCTGCCTTCTCTAAGTGCACACAAGATACCAAAACACTTGGGAGGTATCCAAGCTCAGGCTCTTTTGAGGTTTTTCCAGTACATTTTGGATTTAATATTGTTCTGCAATGTAATGGGCAGAGACATGGAGCCACACTCTTCATGTTGTGCAGGCACTGAACTCCAGTCTGGGAGAGCAGACACGTATGTGACCAGCCAAGAATGAAGCTTTGCCCACAGCCTGTTTGCTGGCTCTGAATTTGGTTATTTTTCTCAAAAAAAAAAAAAAAAAATCCTCAGGAGAAAAAAAGAAGTTAAAAAGAAGTTATTGCAAATTACGTTGCAGGATGTGCTGGGTTGTAGCAAGAAGGGATTGATACAGCTCTTTCAATTCTACCTGTAAAATTACAGCAGCTGAAAGCTGCAGCACTAGGAGTCAATAGAGCATAACTGACCTAATTTCTTATTTTGATTTCATAACTAAAAACAACTCCAGGGAACCCTGAGCACAGAGTCTTGCTCAACCCACACCATAATTGGACTGGCTGATTGAACTAGCTGGTTTGCTAAAATTGTGTTCTGATTAAATTGTAAGACCTTTTCTCCAAATGGCAAAGCTCTCCTCCCTGTAATTCCTGAGAGATCTACCCGAGAATTACAGTCTAAAGAAGAAGAGAGTGCACAGTGTCAGGCAGCCTCTGTTGTTCCCCTCAGCAAGTTATAAATAAATATAGAATACTAACAGTGCTCTGTACTAGAGAAAGCCAAGATCAAGGCCAAGTGTCACAGTCCTCCCTGAAAATAATTGCAGCATGCAATATAATCCCACATGCTCTAGCAATATGTGGTCTAAATAGAGATGAACAGCATAGAACTGGATTGTGGGTGGTGGAATTGTACCAGACCTTGGGAATTTTATGCTAATTAAGAAATGCTGATTAATACAGAATGGTGAGTTTTAATAAGCCAGTAATAAAAGTGAAATTGAGTTTAAATAACAGGTGTGTCTTGATTCCTTGAAACAAATCTTCTGATTTTCAATTGAGAGAATTAATCTAGTGGAAAATTTTGTCTGGCTTAAGAGAGCAGTTTTCTGTTGGTGTTTCATTCCCCCATACCAGGGGTCTGCCTGGGTAACTGAGCCATTCGGAGAGAAGTCTTGGAAGCAGTAGAAATTAACGGGCTTGACACCAAAATTACGGGGTGAGGTTGTGTCACACTGGAGGAGGGAACAGAGGATCACAAGAGTTCTGGGGTTGAAGTGTTGAAGACCCAGCAGCACAGGATAGTTCAGGTTAAATTCCTGTAAGTGCTCAGAAGGAAAATTACAGGTTTGCTGAGAAATATTTTAATGAAGGTGCTGGGACTGTTGTGCCCACCAAGACCCATCCTCTTTCTCACATCAGGATCCAAATGCTTCTTCCCCCTTCTAGTGGCACAACTGAACATTCCTTGAGTACAAAGGAAGGGAGAGCCCTGGATCTTTTCCATTTCTGAGCATGCATGGTAACAGGAACATCCTGAGGTATGATGCAGATTTCCTTGTACAAATATCCCCAAAGGAGGGAGAGGTGACTCTGAGAAATTTGCCCATTACTGTCAAATCATCGCATCATTCTCTGCACCCTGGTGTAGATCCACAATGCTTTACAGAATATATAAAGGAGCTCTGTCCAATAGAGGGATGTGACTATAAGCATAAAAAAAGGAATCTAGACAGGGTTGGTGTGGGGGGATAGAATATAAGAAAATAAAGATAATGCAGAAGGTAATCTCACCTTTGAGGAGTTGCAGCTGTACTAATCACCAAAGATTAGGAACAGGCCTGCCCTTAACAGGCCACAGCTGGGTCCAATAAGAAGATGAGTGCCACAAAAGAGTGGGTTAGCTGGTTGAAGAGAGATGCAGTTTGTTGGCTGGGTGAGGAGAGAGTTGGAGTTTGTTGGTTGTGCTGTGAAGGAGTCAGTGCTGTGAGGAGATGCCCATGAGAAACCACCAAGGAGGCATGGAAATTTGCAATAAAATGAAAACAGTTTGGTATATCCAACCTCAACCAGTGATGGCATAAGAAATCCACTGTAGCAAAGGAAACATGAAAAGCAATGGAATTGCTAGTTATCAGCAACGGAATTTCAGAAGTTAATGCTCAAAACTTCCAGCTGAGGCATACACACATCCTTGAAATGCAGCATAAATATTTGCAATAGCAATAGATAAATCCGTGCCCTAACTCTGCCTCCTACCACCTGGGCAACTTTCTACAGTGATTGGGAATTGCAGAATCTAACAATTCCCTGCCACACCACCTTGTCCGGCACAGGAGGACAGTGTTCCCTCCAAGACAGAAAAACCTCTGGGTCTGGACACGGAGCTCTGGCTAAACGAAGCCGAGTCTGCTACGTGCCTTTAATTTCCTTGCCTTGGTGAAAGCTTAATGTCACCACTGAGGCATGGAGAAGGTGAGTTAGGGCTTCATCAGGAGTAACTGGCAGCAGGCAGAGCTGAGGGCACATCTCCATTAAGTGCTCTAAGCCACTGGAATGAAACTGTGGCACTGCAGAGTCTGGGAAGCAGTGGTCCCCACGCAAGGTTTCATTTCAGAGCGCCTCAAGCTCAGCCTCTTTTAAAACCTGACCTTTTCCCTCCAGCCCTCCCCTTCATGCTCCAGGTAGCCTGGGCCCTGCCAAAGCAGAAACCCAACTTACCAGACACCAGACAGCTGGTGGCACACAGAGCCCACTCCTGATTAGTTCATCACTCTGGGTTAGCTCGTGTCCAGCTGGCCCATCGTTCCTGTGTTACAGGAGCATGCTGCAAACCATGAAGTGATCACAGCAACACACATTCCTTTCTTTTCCCTGCAGCCTCTCCTTCATTCTGTGCTGTTTCTTTAGGTACTCAGTGGAGCCATCCCACCCCACCACAATTTCTGAGTGCCTGCATTCAGAGCCCCTAAAGTGCCATGAGGAAATCTTACTTAGTGATAAGTAAGATTCAGGCTTTGATTTCTGTCAGGATTACAGAGGGGTGGTTTTGTTTCCTTGGTTTTATTTTGATTCTTTTGAACTTGTGTAAATATAATTAGTATCACTTCTGTTTTGACAGTACTCCAAGTAGCGGCTCAGATAACCCTCCCTGCAATTTAAATTTGAGTTTATTTAATATTGCTTTATAAAGAGAAGGCACAATGACCCAATTAGAAATACTGACAAGTATACTGACCAAATCTTTACATTTTATCTTCAAGAAGAAAGAAAAGAAAAAAATCTCAGGCAGCAAAATTAGGAAAATCACAATGGGAACTGCCACCTTAAGACTGTACTTCTACTGAAATTCAAACCATCACAACTTTGTTTTCCATTTATCTGAATTACGACTGGAAATATTTTCCCAATGTACTAGAATTCTAATTTTTTTTGTTGTTGTTGTTCTTACAGTTTGCAAAGCAAACAATCCAACCATATTAATTCCAATACTTTAACAGTCTATCAAATACAGCAGCTCTGTCACTTACCTTTCAGGCTACTGCATTCATAGGAATCTTTTTATTTTGTAGCATTATCTCATATAAATACACATGTAAGTTTAGCACAAACCGTAAAAATGTGTTGTACACTTCAGCTAATCTAGTATCTTTCATTTCTAAGGAGGATTTGGGTGGAGGCCAAGTTAATTAAAACCAGAATAGAACTGGGTTCTATTCACATGAGTCATACACCTCTGACTCACAATAGAGTCTGTGCAGCTAATGGGTTAATTTGTCCTGATAACAGAAAAAAATAAGCTGGAGGTTATGACTGTTTGGAGTGAGTGCTGGTTTCAGACAGTAGATGTACAAGGTTTTTATGCCATTGAGAACACAGACCTGCTCTAATGATGTCCTTTCTGTCTATTCAAGTGCTGTAACAAACAGTTCAGAAAGATCTGGAGGCACAGAAGGCTCAGAAATGCAGGCCTGACGCCTTCAAAGCTCTATTATTGTAACAATGTGCACATGGAAGTGTTTAAGTCACTGTCACAGAGAGGGAAGTCTCAGCCACATGCAAGCAGCCAGCAATGCTGGCAAGAGGCTGATGGCCCTGCAGCATTCAAGGGGAAGGATTCCTCCCCCAGGCACCCGGGAAATCCACACACCTCCTTACCCCAGTGCTGAGCACCCACCTCTCCACCACAGAAATGTGGAAATCTTCTAAGCCAACAACCTGCCTCCTGTCCCTGTGCCCCTGGGCACTGGCACCACCCCAGCATCACTGGTCACTTTTAACTCCTTGTTTTACACCACAACCCAAAGGCAGAAAGGGGCACTCGGTCCCTAATCCACACCTGTCGTTCCTATCGTGACATAGAGAGGCTCACAGCACAGAATTCCCCCCTGCCTTCCTGCAGGACTGTGAGCCTCTCAAGACAAGTACTTCACCACCATCCCTGCACTCAGTGTATCATCACATATATATTATGCAGAGTGCTGGCAAAGAGGAGTGAAAGTAGAAGCTCAGCAGGAATTTTGCAGTGAAACAGAGGCAAGACAGAGGTCTGTCTGTTTTCTCTTCAAAACATGTTTGGGAATTTTAACAGTTTTTGATTGACTGAAATACATAAGCAGGCCTTACAGGAGGCCCAGAAGACAGGTTCTTCCCCTAAATCCTTTTCCACCTTTTCAACAGCTTAATCACCAGCTATGCTCCCTCTTCTGCTCTCCTTCTGTCTCAGTTAATGTGGAGTTACTCTGCACACTGAGTTCAGCTTAGGCATCAACAGTGCCCCTCCAACAATAGCAAAAACACCATTTCTCCTTCATTTCATACTGCAGGATTCTAAAGAGGATGAGGAGTAACTCCCATGGCTGCAGAAGGGTATTAAAGCCAGATCTTTTGCTTTCTGTGTGAACAGCAATGAAAAGATTGAGGTAGCCAGACTGTGACCTTTGTGTTGTACTGCAATGTTTGAAGAAGAGCAAGTCTTGTTCTTCAGGACAAAACCCACAAAATTTAGGACAAAAGCTCCAAGGGCTTATGGTGGGGGGTTGAGAATGTGGATCCTAAGCAAGCAGAATTGCTTCTATCCAGCCCTGAGTAAAACTGGAGACTGAAGACTGGCATTAAAACTCACCCTGTCTTTAGTGCTCCCTGTTGATTAGGCAGCTCTGCTTGGTGGTTTCAGCTTTACAAGCAGACCTAAAGATCAAACACCTGCTTCTGGACTCCAGCCAGTAATTCAGTGGCTATAAATGTCGATCTGGAGCACTTTAGATGCCTATATTTTGGACTGCTTCCAAGCTCTGCATTGAAGCTCCTACATTAAAGGGTCGCAACAAAAACAAGTTTATAAAAAAATAGATCTCAAAATCTTCCTAAATGCAATTATTTTATGACACAGACATTATAATTTCAATGTTTTGCTAACATTTTGTTAGATTCAGAATTACCAAAATTGCTCTGCAGAGAATTGCATTATATCCAGCTGGGATATCCCCACTGAAGTGCCCAGCACCACAAAGTTAAAAGTAAAGGTGTTCTTTGCTGCTTTGAGTCAAAGACAGCATTTCCTGACCTGCTGCTGTTAATCATTTCAAACATATGTTTACATGATTGCTTTTGCCAGCCCCCGTTCAGCTGTCACCAGCCCCCACAGAATATAATAATAAACACCTTGCACACCCACAAAGGGGTTACTGGAAAAGGCTTGGGTGCATGGAGAGGTCTGGAAGTTTTGAGAACACAAAACACACAGCTTCCCTAATTTTTTGTCAGACAACTCATTCTTTGACCCAACAACAACATGCAGGGTTGATTTTCAGGTGCAAATTTTATTGTGAATCATAACAAAAGGTTTCAGGAAAAGCACAGGAAAAAAAAAATCAGCAAGAGTGTGTCTTTTACTTACAGAGTACATATATTCTGTGAAAGCTACTAACTCTGCAGCTGAAGGCAATGCAGCTTAATTTTAACTAAAAATTATTTTCAGATACATGTTCAGCAAATTTTGAAAATATTCTTTTTTTCTCAGTTAGTTTGATATTGAAATTGAGGACCAAATGTTTCAATGACTACTATTGTTGCAGCGTGCATGGTATTAAATTGTCAGACAAAAAAGAAAATCTCATTATTGCAGAAACAATCTCACAGAAAATATTTTCAGAATACATAAAATTAGCCCTTGTAAATGTTGAATGACTCAAAAGCTCTTTGGAAAAATCTGTGGATATTGAGGTACGCCTAATTTCAAAATTTTGGTGGTGCTATGTCAAGTTTTCATGTGACAAATCAAAGTAAAATATCTTCATGCAAGCTAACTGTAACTTTTTACAAAGGATTTCTTCAGTCTGTAATTGCACCTTGACTGTGAAGAGAAAGCCCACATTAATTCTTACAATAAAATGACAAAAGTCATACAGGTAACAGTCTAAAAATCTTGCAAGAGGTCTTCAAGGCACTGTTTTCTCTTTGAATGCTTGGCCATTGATGAAGGTTGTTTTGAGAGGAAGACAAGAATAACAAAAACAAGACCTAAGGCTGGCATCTAGTATATTAAATATCACATATATCTTTACCTAATGAAATAAACTTCTAAAAGCCATTCTGCTTTACAACACTGTGGCTTGCAGTAAGGTGTCTGCTAAAACAACCTGAAACATGAATTTAAAACCATACTTCCAGAATAAAAAGAAAGAACAAAAGCCAACCAATACCCCAATCATCATGGTCTGCTTGAATGCAGCCATCCCCCAGCACTGCAATGCTCTCTAAGAGAGGCTCTGGTGATTCCTGCCACAATTCACTGCAGTGGATTAGGACCTCATCCAGCTCCTGCTGGTCCACTTGAATTCCTGAGCTATGGAGCTGCAAGGGCTGCCACCCTCTGTAACATGACTAGGAAATGTAAAGAACTGCATTCTGCAGTCAGCACATTTAATAGGAAACTTGGTTCGTCTGGACTCCATCAGAAATACAGAGCAATCCAATTCTGGGCTTTATGAGTGTGTCTTGGGTAAAATCATGCAAAGGTTCCTTTTTATAGGACTTGTTCTTTATGGCAAATAACAGCCAGTCAGCTGAGAAAGAAATCTGAAAGGAGCTGACCTCAAGATATTAGGGTTTTAGGTAATTATCTTGACAACAGCTTATTGACACATTATGAAAAATCTGTAGCTCCTCTTAAAAAAAAAAAAAAAAAAAAACCCAAACAGCAAGTTCTGTGTGCTTCAAAGAGCACACCATCAGGAGGGAAAGGATGCCCATCTCCAGCCACAGAAGAAACCCAGATATCCTATTGCTGGATGCAATGGATGAATCAGAAGTCACAGAAAATTTCTCTTTTGGGGGGTTTCACAATGCCCCAGCAGCAGCAATGATTACTGCTTGATTGCCTCTTGAGGCAGGCCAAGAACCGGCCACTTTTTGGTGGGCCCAGCTGCCTGTGGGGCACATTGGTCTGGTGGGTGGGATCCCAAAACCACCACGAGATCCTCAGGAAGGGCCCTGGATTTACCCCAGCTGGCTTTAGGATCCACAGTGCTGAGACAGCAGCCTGGGGACCACAGGCTCCCTCTGGGACCAGGGGAGGAACTGGCCTCGCCAGGTGGCAGCTCATGTCTCACACGAGCTCAATCAATTGATTTGGGTCCACTTAATCATCTTAAGTAATTATAAATAAACCTGGGATTGGCTAAAATTTAAACAACTTCTATCTTGATATAAACAGTGAGGAGAATTCTGCTTTCAGCAGTATGTCAGGGTGCATTGCTGTGTATCAAGAATAAAAAAATGTAGGTGTGGCAGAATTTGGCCCAAATAACTTTTCCCTTCCCTGAAGGAAAGGGCTGGCCTACACCAACTGCTGAAAAGCAAGCTGTCTGCAGTAGTATTCTATATTTCTCTTATATTCTGAATCAAAGCAATAAATATTAGATATAATCTCTATATTGGATGAATCTCTATATTGGATTTCATATTTATCTGATAGCTATTTAAATCTACACTGTCAAAAATAAAAGCAGTGACCCACTCCTACATGGCAGCATATACTATTTGTGTGTAACTGTTCAAACTATCACATGGATCTATATTTACATAGGACACTGTTGTTTATATAGCAGATTTTCATTTACATAAATTCTTACCATGGGATAGATAATTGTGGAAAGGTTGGATATTATTTAAATGCTTCTACAGTTCTCCATAATTGCATTTCAACGTGAGGATTTAATAATTCTGTCTCAGTTTTATGTTTTATAAGGATGGAAATGGAGCCTGACAGATAAATCTCCAATAATGTTATACCCATATAGCACAAGAAATACTTATTTGCAAGTCCAGGCAAAGAAAACTGCTTCAGTGTTCACTTTACCCATACAAATCTCCTCTTAAAAGAAAGTGCACTCCTGAAAACAAAGGCTGTCAAAATCCTTCAGCACTGTTGAAATGTAAAAGAGTTGCAGCTGAGCATGGTCTGAAGAAAAAACATAATTTGTTTTTTTAATTAGCTATTACAATTACTATTAGGTGTGCAAATGAAAAGCTTGCATGTTAAACATTAAAATAAGCTGAAATTGCTGCTGATATATACACGAGAAATTCTGTCTCCGTTTGCTCAAAAAAAGTTTGGTTCATTCCTATTGTTTAGCTTCTCAGATACTACAGCTATAATGAAAATGTTCATTTTCATTGAGGTCAAAATGTCAAAATGTCCAGCTATTTCTCCCTGTAAAGGGGAAATAAATGTTGTTTTCTGTACCTCTAATTTCAGAAACTCAGTTTAAAACACACAGGTAAGAAAATATTTTAACCAAGATATTTAGAGTGCTTCTTACTCAGATATTCTTAATCAGATAATTTCTGAGATCAGAGAACACCCAGGCATTGTCCTTTGAATTTAATACTGACTTTCCCTTGGAAAAGTTCATATTATGTCTCCGGAAAATAATTTTGTAGCCCCCCAGCAGAAGTCAGCATCACCTTATTACCAAATACCAGCTGGGTTTTAGCAAAGACAGAAAATCATTGCTGGAGTTCCCTCTGTGCTGACGTTGTACTGGAAAGCTCTACATAAAAGAAAAAGAAAAAAAGCCCTGGCAAATGGAAAGATGTAATGCTTTACATCATGAGTGACACCCAGCTGTTACTGAGTGTCCCTGCCAGCTCTGCCTTTCTGCTGGTGACCATTCAAGCACTGCCCCATCGCTTCTCCTTGACCTGAGCCAGCCCTGCTCCAGCTGCAGGGCTGTTAGCAGCTCTCCTTCCTGCACTAAGCACTCCCAAGATTTCTGAAGAGTTATCAAGGAATTTCAGCCTGAGGAATTTTTTTCCTGGCTGTGTAAAGCAGGACCCCAAGAATCTGTGGTTGCAACGGAGCGCTTTGTTTCAGAAGTGATGCAGGCAGCCTCCAGCAGCTTCCTCAGGAAGCATAACTGGAGCTTGGTAACAGTCTAAGGGAAGAATCATCTCCCATTTCCCTTCTGTGTCTTTGTTAAAGCTAAAACCAAACAGATAACAGCTCAATTGGTGGTAATTAAATTAAAAAAAAAATCTTTGTAGCCATGTAAAATCACCAAAGAACTTTACACTCTAATGGAATCTTTGGATGGAAGTAGTTTTGACCATTTCTAGAAAATTAATCTTATTTCTTCATGTTGAACATTATGCAGTTCATTATGACGAACATACATTCACCATAAAATCAACCAAAGGGACAATTCTAAATTCTATTTAGCAATGAATCTGAACTTGCAATCTGATAATCCTGTGATTAAACTGCCAAAATAAAAAACAGCCACTCTTCTACTTTTTAATTGTTATAATAATACAAATATTATAGAAAAGCTGTATTATACAGGTGTGTCTTCCTGAAAAGTGTTCTTTGCAAAAAAGACCTCTTCCTTGAACAAAAAACAAGTGACAAGCTGCAAAGTGTGGTTCTGTGGAATGCTCAATAGCACATATTGAAGCAGAGCATCACATCATAGTAAGTCTGAAGGAATGAGTAGGCCACTTCACTTTGTACCCATAAAATTAAAGCCTAATAATAGCACTGGAACTATATATTCAGCAGGTTAAGCTTCTTCTTCTTAGCTGTCATGTGAACAAGTGTATTTAACTGTTTCTCCCCATGCACATTCCTCACAATTAGAATGGAACTGTCTTATCATGGATAGAAAATATTCTTCCCCTCCCCAGATTAAAAAAAGATTAATGTAAAAAAATAATTAAGTACTCAGTACAGAATATTCCTATGATTGGCCCCAAAGGCTGATTTGAATCAAACTTACTAATTTTCTTTTCATTGTTGCTTCACCTATTAAAAACAGTGTGAAGACAAGAATGCCTCCCAGACAAGACTGAATTATCCCAGAATGAAGACATGAATTCTCCCAGAAAATACCCAGATACCTTCCCCCAACCCCTTTTTTCTTTATAAGTTATATTAGATTTAAATCTACTGTGAAAATAGTAGTGCCAGAATAATCAACTAAAAACCAAAAATTCTTCAGGTAAATGGATTTGTTCCTTTTAGGATAGAGATGCAGAGGAATACTTATGGAAGATAGGCTAGTTATGATGTTTTCTTTGTCAACACTCCTTTGTGACTCAAATAAATTCTTCACTCCACATTCCTGTATTTGGAAAACAGATTGTACAGTACTCTCAGTGTAGACTTCAAGTCACAATTTACAATATCTAGAAAAAAGACAAGGGAAGACAAATTAGTAACTTCATTAGCTCCAAATGTTTTCCACAAAAAGTGCCCATTCCCCACTCCTTTCCCTTGCTCACATTGATAACCATGAACATTAGATCACAAGGACAGCAAAAAGAGTAGAAATATCAATAAAACACAATTTTCAAACTGGCAACTTAAAACTTGGTGTTTTAACCACTTCTAATTAGGGATACAAGTAGCTCTTGCTGCTGCTGATGAAATGTAGCCAAGCTCAGATGCTCCTGAGTCAAAGTGTGCCCAGGATTACACATACTTGTATGACTTCATCTTCAGACAGTTGTGGCTGGAAAGTAATGATTTTGAAAAAAAGTCATCAGGCAGTAACCAATGGAAGCTTCCTCTTATGTAAGAATTGTAGGACTTGGCACACTCTGGACTGCAACATCCTTCACTAGGCCCAATTGCAGCAGGATAGCTAGAGGCAAGTTTAAATTTTCCAGAGGATCTAAAGAAGCTAGGTATACAAGTGCTCCTTGAACAAACATCTGAAAATTCTTTGAGTTAGCTGACATTCATGGCTGAATCAGTCCTCAGAAACTCAACATCTAGAGTAAAGGATTTATATGAAACAAAAAGCTAATGAATACCTTCTGTTTCAAAGAGCAGTTCTTGAGAAAGTCAATATTATTTCACAAGAAATCTATAAAACAAACTGACAAGCACTACTGCAGCAGTCTACACCAGTGCTTGAGTCAATCTCAAACACGGATTCAGAACTGCCCCAGAAAGAGCAGAGTGGAATCAGAATTGTCCCATCTCTTTCTGCTGAATGCATAAGAACTCAAATTCCTAACTGTGTTCTTGGAATTGGCCAAAACCTCCAAGTGAACCCAGTAAATGGTGCATATAATCACCAGAGTTTAGCCATTCTATTTTTCTACATTGATGTTTCTCACAGATTGTGAAGGGTCACACTTTAAATAATTAATCCAATCAAACCTATGCCTGGTAAGTGTGCCAACTAAAGACATTGAATTTACGTCCATGGACAAAGGGTGGAAACACTCAAGGCTAGATTTTATTCTGGGCCTTGGTCATATAACCAGAGCCAGCATTGGTTTGTGGCTCTTTATAAATCAGATGAAAAATGCTTGGTATAAAATGCAGAGGAAATGCCAAAAGCTGCAGGAAGGGTGCATTGCCCCCACAACATCCCACAGCAATCTGTAATACTGTTTGCATGCAACACTGGAAGTTTCCTCTTTCAGGCCAGCAGCAAGGTGCAGAATTACTTTTTTTCCAAATACAGAACTTCTATTATTAAAGAAGTAACTTTGTTAGTTCTTTGCAAAGACACCACGACAAAAAAGACACCACCACAACAACAAAATCCCACAGAAGGGCTCAAAGTAAAAGAAGCACACTCCCAGAGAAAGATGGGTTATTGCCATTGCTACATGGGGTTTGACCAGCACATGTAACATTTCACTGGTTGTAAGTAAGTTTCTAAAAGAGAAACTTGAGTTTGGCTTTGATGTACACATTGCAAGGAGCTCTGAAAAAGCTCAAACTGCAAATGAATTCATTATAGATTCAGCAGATTAATGTTCCAGCCATTTTTAAAGTAAAAGGTCACAGAAAGCTTTTTAAGACCTTTTTGATTATATTGCAAATAACCCAAATAAACTGTTGACCCCATAAAAATCATTGGTTTTCATACTCATTTATTTAACTGCATTCTTTTTTTTTCCCCACTAAATATGTTTCTCATATTCTAAAGCACTTTTCAGCATATTTTTTCCTCAAGGACCTCAAAGAAACAGTGTAGGAATTCAAAGAGTATTTAGTGTACACATTTAGGGTAAGATCCTTTTCAATACTCTTTTGCTCACTGGAAATTTTAAGTACGGGCATTGTGCCCAATGTAACAACACATAAAACACATGTGTTTTTCCATTCACTTTGGGCAGGAAGTTTCATATTAAGCATTTCAATAATTGCACAAGAAATGTCTTATATATGCTGAAATATCCTTATGGCTTGATTTATACTGGAAAAATTAGCTGTCCCCTAGAGCAATAAATACCTGAAAAATTAAATGCCATAAGAATTTTAAACCATCCATGGGGAGCAAGGGATCACAGATACTCTGTGTTTTACTTGGATCCCTCGATTTCACTGTTTCCTCATTCTCACTTTGACTATTTCAGACATAAAGGCTTGTGATACACTCACCAGTGGTACAGCTAAGCATGACTGTGGATAAGAGTTCAACCAGTCAAAAGAAGTAAAAAAACCAGGCTGGGTAGGTGGAGATTTAATGCACAGGCTCGATCCTGAGATGCATTATTTTTTGTGTGTGTGTGTGTGTGTGTCTGTGGCTGTTATAACCTGGAAGTTGGGAGGGATGGAAAAAACCCTGAATGGAGCAGAACCTGATTGAGCAAGCAGTGCCTCAATCTCCCAAGAGTTCTGACTGCTAGAAGCAGCACTCTGACATGAGCTTATGTCAGCTCCTCAGGGAATGACAATCCAATATTGTGGCAGGAAAAGACTGTGAAATGTAAGTCTGAAATTGGCCTTGAAAAGAAACAGCTATGTTGATTTTTGTGGCAGGTAACCAGCAGGAGCCCAGATATCATTCCTGGTGGGAAGAGGGGAGGAGAAGCTGCACACCCAGCTCCTGCATGGTAAGAAGTGGTAACTCCTCACAGGAGGAGCAACAAGAGATACCCATTGCCCTGGTGAATCCAGGGCTCTGTCTCCAGCCTGAAAAGCTGGATTTGAACACTGTATGTGTATGAACAAAGAGGAGTGGAATCCCAATGCTCCCAAAGTCAGCAGCAAAACCTTTATCCTCCTTGAAGCACAATCTACAGTTAGTCACCAGCTCTACATCTAATTTGAATATGCATTATTAGGTCCTGCATCCAAAGGCAGGTATGTGAACATTTGAAATTCAGCTTCCACAACATCTCCTTCGTTTGTGAAAATCTTATAAATTACTGGAATACTCAAGGTTTAGCGTAAAAATGTGAGATGGAGGAAAATGGAGCAATTGGAGCAACTGACACCTGCCAGTGACACCAATCACAACTGTGCTCTCTTTCTTTCAGGGAATATTGGAGTATTACTGCATATGTTTGGCCAATGAATAAAGGAAGTATTGCAACCTTTGAAAAAGAGCATTTAAAATACAGAGTTCCCTGAGCACTACAAAAATACTGAGTTCCCTTTTGCTGCTGATTAACTTTACCTTCACTTAGCCACACTGTAACCTTGTAAGATCTGGAGCCCACACAAATTTTTAAGGAGATAGAAAAAAGGTAGAACAGGTACCTTCTGGTCTTGGCTTTGGTTTTTCCAATCCACCATCCTGCATTAGCTCAAATGCAAAGGATACATTGACAACCTGGCAATACAACAGAGGCAGTCACTCTTGTGAACTCTGTACAGTGCAAATGGTCAAGACAAGACATATTTAAAAGATATTCAAAAGGAAAAAATAGTCAGGGCTCTGTAGATCTGGTCTTTGGAATCCAGACAGTCCATTGTTTTGCTGTTTCTGGGTGATGGTGGTTGCAGAAAGATAAAGGTAATTGAAAGTTAACATGAACTAACACAACCCTTAACAAAATTACTCACAAGTTAGCACAGCCCACTTCCTACAAGTTCAAAAATTGGAACATGATGGCCCCTGAAGTGCTCTTGTCTTGAACAGACAGATGAATTGCCTGGATAGCTACAGACACTGATGTAATGTTGGTCTTAAATTGACACATTGTACATATACGCCTTTATACTTCAAAAACCCTTTAAACCTTTCCAACATTAAATTCTTGGATTTTGGACACACAAAGAAAATCAATTCTGTCATCAGTGCCTGTGTGTAATCCTATATATGTTAATGAACAGTAGGTCTTGTATAATGACAGCACCACACAATGGCTGCCAAAATCTGTTAATACTTGCTAACCACCCCATCATTAATATAATTTTCTGTTTCATTCCAGCTAAGTATTAATACTGATTTTTTAAATACTTGGAAATGGTTAGCAGTACAGTCCTTTCTTGACTTCAGCTATTAGCATCAAACTTATGCACAAAAGTTTGTGTTATCCTTCTACAACTAGACATATTTATATGCTTGTTTTTAACAGAAAGATGAAATCTAGTTACCTTTTGTTCAAAACTATCAGGAGTCAAAAAGAAGCTGTGCAGGGGAACAAAATAGCCTTCCAAGAGACCCATTAGCAGGACTAAGTACACTCCATCTGCAAACTGTGGAAAAAAAAAAAACCAAAACATTTCTCAGTACATTTTCTGAAAAATAGTTCACTGCTTTCCTTATTTGACAATGGAGTCCTGGAACAGATTTGCCCAGGGAAGTGACCAAGGCTGGATGGGGCTCTGAGCAAGCTGCTCTGGTGGAGGCGCCTCTGCAGGAGGAGTGGAGCTGGATGATCTTTAAGGTCCCCTCTAACCCAAACCATTCCATGTTTCTGTGGTTTTGTCACTCTCACTCCTACCCCAGTGGCATCAGGTCTATGGGTCTATCAGCCCATCACCTTCCTCAGGCAGGTGATTTTCCTTCAGCTGATGGAAACACAACCTCTCATTTCAGGGAATGCTGTTTCAGATAAATGCTTAAGGAGTTTCTAGGTACTTTTGAATGTTTTCCCCCAAGGTAAATGATGCAATGAGCAGAAATAGGAAATGCCCTTTTGAAAGCCTTTACACACAATTTCCATCTAAATCCTAATTTTACCTTTGAAAAATCTCTATCAGATTGGTAGGTGTGTAAATAAAGCAGAAATTCTTAATAACATGAACCAAGATATAAAATAAAGCCTGACCTGAAGACACCTGGGGTTTTTTGAGAGTGCAGATCCCAATCCCTTCCTGCCTGACCCCGTAATTTTCTTACAATAACTGCTGCAGTTGTTCACATGGGGAGGTATTAATACAGCAGGATTAAGCTTTTCTTTTAGCTTCTTTTCAGCCAATTTAGCAGCTGAGAACACGACAGAAGAGCATGCAGCACATTATTTCTGTGGTGCAATCAAGCCTGCAGCCCAGCTGTACAGCTGCCTGTACACTTGAGCAGCTTTGCTCTGGAGAATCCTGAATTCCCCCTGAATGGAGGCTTTGTGATCCCATGTGCTTGTGCAAAGGTAGGCAGGAAACAACTGCTCAGCCTGGTACTGCAGCAAACCAAGTGCACACAACCCCTTCCTGACCAAAACAAGCAGGTCCTCCTTGCAGCACTTGGCAGCACCCACAAGGTAGCATTTGGTAATTAATTTTTATGCTAATGGAGATACTAAACTGTTTTAGATGCTTGATTGGTGAGGTTCTTCTTTGTACGTCTTTAGAAATGAAGGATTTCCTGCTGAAATAACATCTTAGAGCTCATTGAACAATAATTCAGTGAAATTTCTGGATAAAGATGAGGGCACAGTCCACAACAGAGTGCAACTACCTCTCCCCTTTAAGAAAGGCTATAAAATCCTACCTGTGTATCCAGTTCAGTCACCTCTAAATTCAACTTATTCAGATGCTTGTTCACAAAGGTGATGAGAGTCTGAAATATGAAAACACTGCAATGAAGGCCCATTCAGCAGGGCAGCAGCTCAACGCCAGCAGTGTGAACTCCACTCAGAAGAGAATCTGCATGAGTGAAGAGACTGCAACACAATCTCCAAATTTTGAAATTGAAATGTGACATTTAAAATTGTTTAAAACTATTTTTTACAAGAATGATGAACAGAACTAAAATGAATGTGATATATATATATATATATATATATATAAATACACTGTTAAAACATAGAAAATCCCCAAATTTTTAGCAGACTAGGGAGAAGTGGGTAATTGGACTCCACTCAAATCTGACAGCAGCCAAAATACTCTAGGGTCAAACCTCTGGCAGCTGTAAACTGGATATCTCATTGGCATCAGTACAGTCAATGTACCAGTTGGGTTCTACTCAGCACACACTTTGTGAGAATTCTCCTGATGGAAACTTTGATAACTGTATGTTGTTCCATGTTCCAAAGTTAAGTTCATGCTGCTAAACATTAAATAAAAACTAAGATTATAATCATGACTTTGTGTATTTAAGCATAAAGCTTAATTGTATTTAATGTATGCAAAGCATGCCATTATACATTATATCCACACACAGCACATCCACACCATCTGATACACACAAGCATGCACATGAGCACAAGAGGTATTTCAGAAATAAAAAACCTTCCAACCTTTTTCACTACATTGAGCTTGTCTGGGGCATGGTCAAATAAAGTGTCGAATGCATCTCTTTCTGAAAAACATTCAGGGCCATTAATATACTGGGCAGCAGTTGTTCCAGTGCAGAATAAACACTTCCTGAGACACACATTCATTTCAGACAGCACAGTCAGCAAAATGGTTCAATATAGTCTCTGAATTCCAAGTGCCAAGGAGTTTGCATACTTCTCTCTTGCTGTGAGCTGTCAGTAACTTATTCTCTATTATTCACAAAAAAGCATCATTTTCAGGTAGGATTTGGGTCACCTAAAGACCCCATTTCTCAAAAATGAACTAACAATAGCATCTTTCTGCATGAGATCTTGAACAGCCAGATAGAGACAGCCAAGTAACCAAATCATTTCTGCAGAAGAACATGAGTTTACATTAGTCACTGTATCTACAGAGGAAGATTTTCCCCAAGGGCCACTGACTGCATTATAAAGCAGGTTTATGATTAAACTTCTGCAATACAATCCTTTGTACAGATGTTTTTGGCCATTCTCTGAGGCAATTTAGGACAGCCAACCTAAGGTAGCATGACTGGAGTGCTACTGCAGCCACCTTCTGAAGAAAAGAGAAAAATACGTAAAAAGGCACCAGAGCCTTTTCTGAGCAATTTGTGTTTCAACAACCACCTGAATAACAGCAAATGACTCAACAAACATTCATATTCCTCAATTTAAGAAAAAACCCAAAGGCATTTGTGGAAGGCAGACTTTACACCAAGCAAGACTCAGGGGAGTGTTTTCTATTGTCCAGCCTCAATCCTGGCAGTGAGACACACGAGGCACAGGGCCTGCTGAATAATGACTCCACATCTTTAAAGTATAAGTAGGTAATGGATGTGGAATATCAACATTCACCAGCTGGTTCATGATAAGACACCATTTCACATTGCTGGGAACTCAGGACCATCAATACCACTGCAGTAATGTTCTGCAGGTTAAACCACAAAGCATATGGAAATTAACAAGTGCTGGACAGCAATGAAATGTGTTTTAAAGATGGTCAGAGTGATTTTATTGGCTTTTTTCTCCTTGTGTTAACTGCCACAACAGCCTGTGGTGCTTATTTACCAGGGCAACCTGAAATCCTCTCCTTTCTTGCCACTTGATCAAAGTGACCACCCACTGGAGAACTCATGTACCCTCTGGCTGCCTCAAGAAAAGAGACAATAATCAAATGAACTTACCATGCCTTCCTGATAATGCCCTGGGGGGGAAAAATTGAAAAGAACAAAACAGTTACATATAATTCACCTGCAGATATTGTGCTGCAACAAAACCCAGCATACATGGTATGATCTTCATACCATGATCTTCAGCTTGGTGACTAATGGAGTAGATCCATGGATTTAGGAGAATTTTGGGAATAACTTCACCAAGTTACTCCAGGGTTAGTCTGGAGTCTATCAGTATAACATCTCTTGTCTCCACCAAAGTCTCAGGAGGCCAGATCCCATATTCCCTACTTCGAACCAGACCAGCACAACCTGCCTGAGTCAAGAAGGCTTTTCCATGTTGATTTTGAGAAAACTCTTCCCTCTGCTTCAAAGATGCATCTACCACACCAACCACAATAGAAATCCAGCCCAAACAAGGCTTGGGCTGGGTTCTTAGGAACTGCAGGATTTCGCTCCAGTTGATCCTTCATATAACTATCACACATAAATCCATACAGATTAATAATAAGTCAGTAGTGCAGCTTCTCTCCATTCAATTAGAAATCTGGATATTCTACTACTGTTCCCTTTTGGTTTGGAACAACTTTTCTGTTATGAAATGTTCAGTGAAATGGCACATACAAGGCTTACTACCATCATTTTACACACCTAAAGTCCTGCTTTTAGTTCCCCACCTCTCTATTTCCTCCCCCTTTTGTATTTTTAGATGGTTGTTTGCAGCTCTTGAAAAGGCTAAAATACAGTCACTGGCTGATGCATCATCTTCCCTGGAACCCCAATACTGAAAGCTAAATATCAGCAAATGTTTGAATTTCTGAGACACATCTGTGTTCAATTACTGTACTGCTGGCAAATGTGGTGTTGACATACTCAGTGTTACCAGTTATTTCCTCTTGGATTTGTCGAGACTGGAGGATTCCTTCTCGTTTCTGCAAAAAGGAAAAAAGCGACATTTTTCTCACTAAAGTTTAATGCTTAGGGTACAGTAAAAATTTGTGATCCACAAATATAATTAGATAAGAAACCTGCAGAATAAGACCTTTTCTTACACAAATTTTCACAAGTAATATATTATTTTACCTTGCAAGTATTTCAGAGAACTCTTTTATACATTAACAAGAAACCTGAAACTCCACCTGTAGAAGGAAGTATTTATTTTCCTTTCTCCATTGTTCTTAATTCACTTTTCTTTTAAAGGCCCCAATTCAGCGAGACATTTGAAACACCCAAACACACATGTAAGTATTTTGGTGGAGATAGGTCTAGGTGAGCTGAATTAAGCCCTGTATTTCAGTGAACAGCTTGGCAGATGGTGCCCACGCTTCTCTTTTGCAAAAATCGTGCTCCCAGGCTATTTGCTCTTTTTGTTCTTTTCTTTTTGCCCTGTTTGTACTCTTTTTTTTTTTTTTCCCCTCAGTGTTTCCTTTCTCTGCTGACAAACAGCTCTATAGGCTTCTGACAGAAACCAAAAATCCACACTGCCATGCTGGTCCAGCAGTGACTCTGATGTACCCCAGATGGGAGCTGGTGCTGAGGAGCCTTTGCCCAGAGGCTGTGCCCAACCTGGCAGAAGCCAGCTCCAGTCACTGCTGCTTGAATCAGCTGCAAAATGCAGCACTTGAAGAGTTTGACACTGTTTCAGTTTGCTGATCACACTCATCTGGGCCTGCTGCTGTAAATACCACACATATGTTTTGCCTCTCTTTGTGCTCTCTCTGTCAATCCTGTTCGCTGGTATTACCAAAAATTTGCAGTACACAGAGACAAGTCAGGCAAATGCTGACAACTCCATTTCAAGTCTAGACAAGATATCAGCCAATTACTCATGATTCTTCACTCCCTGTCATACAAGGAAATGAGAAAAATAGATTTATGCTGGTCCTATACTCATCTTCTATGTGGAAAAGCAAAAAGGAGAATTACCTTTAGAAAAGTCCTTCATGGCATCTGAACTGGGGCTGCTGCTTTCTCCTTCCTTGGAGAAGACAGCACATCCCTACCTGAGGCAGTCCTGAGTGTGTGATGTGCTGAGGACTGAGCCAGGCTTGTCTATTTCTTCCACTACTAAAATACATTTCTTGATATATTTTTCCTTCTACATTGTATTACTAAAATATATCAATAAATA
The DNA here is from genome assembly GCF_035770615.1 of Melospiza melodia melodia. Lineage (NCBI taxonomy): Eukaryota > Metazoa > Chordata > Aves > Passeriformes > Passerellidae > Melospiza > Melospiza melodia. Next base: position 51,249,993 of record NC_086199.1, on the reverse strand, counting down.
TATTTATTTCTCAAGTAAAGCTGAACACTTCCCTCTGGGTCATTCCAGACTGGCACCTGGAGCAATGTGAACTGTCCTTGCAGCTAGATGACAGTTTCAGGGGGTTTCCCATGCTATTTTTGAAAGTCCAGTTTGTAAATATCTTGCACATAGTGAAAAATGCATTGAGGGAGGACCCTGGAGAACTTAAAAGACAGGGGAGTCGAGGGTGTTACACTGTGGAAGAGGGGGCACAGAGCAGCTGCAGAGGCATTGCCTATCAAAGCCTGAGGAAGAATGACATAATTTAGAATGACATAATTTAGGGCTACCTCCACTCCCAGCTTGTGCAGACAGCAGTGAGTGCTGTCTCCAGAACTAACTGAAAGCCCAAGTCACAATCTAGCTCATGCTAGCACAACTTGGATCTTCACTCTGTTTGGTATTTTTGTTTATTTTTCCCTTTGCTTCAGGGTGAAAGGAAACTTTTATTTCCTCCTCATGAGGACTCTGATATGCCATTGATGCCTCATGCAGCAAGAACCCTGCTGCTCTCATCTCCCACAGGGGCTGAGCACCACAGCAATGCCATCTGTAGCTTTCAGTGATCAGACTGGGAATATGGGAACAGAAAAAGGTTTATAATGCTCTATACCTTCTCTCTGCAAGCACACAAAAACTGCCAGAAATATACTCCAGCACTGATATTAAAAATATTTCCTTTTGCGATAAAATGCAGCTAAAATATTAAAAGAAAAAAATCCGCAGCCTTGTTGTTGACAATAACAACAAAAACAAACAAAAACCCCAAACCAAAATGATCCCAAACCCTTGTTTTGTGTCTGGCACCTGACCACTAACACTGATGGGATTTCCACACTGCCCAAACACAACGTGCATCCCCTGGACACTCATTTGACCAGCACATGTCAAGACAGACCTTCCTATACCTTTGATTTGTAAAAAGACAGGTAAATTCCCAATGGAATGGACCCTAAAACACGGGTCTAAGCACCTCCTCTGAAGGCTGCTTCTCATAATCTCTTGCTCTTTAAAAACTCTTCACTCAGAATTGACCCCAGCACTGACGTCACCTATTGTGAGGTTTGTCTTATACTAGACAGAGAATGACACAATATTCCTGAAAATACAGAGAGGTGCTGCTGAGGACTGAAAGACTATCCAGCATGTTTCTTAAAGGCAACAGCGGCTAAAATTAAAACAACAAGCTATAAAAATCAATTATTTGAAAGTCCCTGAGAAAAGAGGCATGAATTAAAATTCACCATTAAAAAGAAAAGCTGGAGATGCATTCCAGTGATAACAGAAGACATTAATGAACAGGCTTGGCATTTTCTTCCCTCACAGCTGAAAGACTTCAGAAGGCCCTGAAGATATTCCTAATCAGTTACCATTTAAAATTGGCAACTCCCTAGAACAAAAAAAGGTAGTACATCTGGAATTAGAAAAGATCTCTTATCTCCTTTTGAGTCAGCATTTTTATGTAACTGAGGGCCAGCTGCTTAATTTCCCCCACAAAGCCCCAGTCTGAAAACCTTGCCATTATTTGGATGGCTTTTTGCCTATGTCTTGTTACAACTCATTTCACCTGGAGGACCATGTTTTATAATTGCCCCACCAAAGTGAAATGCAGAATTATTCTGGAGCTTGAAAGAACAAATGCATTTGTCAGGGGTCCAGAGAAGACTTCACTGGAACCTGGAGTCAGTGCTGCTCCAAACCCTTTCAGACCTTCCCAGGCAGTGGTACCAAGGATCTCTGATTAGGGCTGTGATTTACACACTCATCTCATCCCAATAATTCCCTAGCTCTGCCTAAGAGCAGTTCATGCACCCCAGAACTGCTGTCCCAGAACATGCTGAAGCCATTCTGGCTGCTCTGCCAATGCATTCTTACACTCTCAGATTTCCATCTCTTGGACACAAACAATCTGTCATCTAACCATCCGTGGATGGTAGAAATACATAATTTTTAAGAAGAGGCAAAATGATGACAAGACCTAGCTCTCCAAAAAAGCTCTCAGTCATTTCAGTAGATATGATCAAACAAAGCCTGGGCTTTGTTCAAAGTTATTTATTCTACTGTTATGGCAGGAAAAGAAAATAATAGAGTAGCTACAAAAGGTCCAACTATCACATTTTTTCCTAAATCAGCTTAAACCCAGATTTCATATCACTCTCATTGCTAACAGCTTTTGTACAAAAGAGCCAAAGGAAATAAGCTTTCATAAGAACTAGGCTGATTACCTGTTAGACACGAGCACATTTTTTGTTTCACAAATATGCTTTTTCTATTTCAATAAACTACATCCAGCCAACATAGCAACCCTCACGTTTTATGTGTTTCTATGCCTAACAAAATCATGAAATGAATTAAGGGAGTCTTTCTTAAAAGACTTCATAAAACCACTTTGTTCCTTTATTTCTGTCTCTCCTGTTCTCTTTATTAAACCATGCACAGCAGAATTTTAAAACAGCTACTGCATAGTCTGTTAAGCTTCCCTAGGCTTGATCTTTCTTTACAGAATGCGTAAGTGTTCAGAACATGAGGCGTGCAAGCCTGACCACTAAATCAGCCATTAGGACCTGCTGACGGTTGATTAAAACTTCTGTGAGTTCAAAGAGTACATGATGCATGATATAGAATCAGTTCCATCACACAGGATGTGAAAGACAGATTTAAAAAACAAAAATAAAACCTTCACCCACCATTAAAAAAAAAAAAAGAGAAATGTCTGAAACAATTACAGCAATTACAATTACAGTAAATATACTGGCCCCCACCCTCTGTTAATAGGAATCAGCAGAACTCTGGAGTTCACTGGATTTCACCAAGGTCAGGGTCTGCAGGACAAAATCTCCTTCAACATGACTTGGAGATTATTCTGGTGGAACTGCCTCCCCTGCCAACCACTGGCGCCTGAGCTGCAGCTGTGCAACCAAGAGTGAGCCAGATTCTCCCACTACTTATTGTTTTAAATTGGTTTATCTGTACTGACTTCAGTGGATTTGCTCTTGAACTACATTAGCCTGTTAAACAAGAGGATAATGATGCCCACTGATTTAAACTGGAATTTTGTCTGGAGGTATGGAATGACAGCAGAGGTTCTGATTCTTTCTTTAAGGACTGTGTTATTTTTGTCATTTAGTTTTTCATCATTAAGATGCCCTACTCACTGTACTCCAGTTGGTTTTGGTGGAACTTTGAGATAAACCAGTATAAATAATACATTTATAATAGCCAAAGGTTAGGTTTCTTCAAAGCCTTAGACATATAAGTGCAGATTCCCAGGGATTGTCCTTTATCATCTGTAGAGAAACCCATGAAGCAGAATCTGAGTCAATGAGTCACTACCAGACACCAGTGACACATTTACCAGAGACTCTCCTTCAGATTTCTCCCTAAGTTACAAAACTTGTCCTATTTGAATTCTACAAGAGAGAATGTTTACTTTCTCAGATCTGTCTTGCAGATTTTCAGCCACACAAAACTTGAGCAATAGCTCTTTCACCCAGTTACTTCAGGGTAACATCAGTTCAAAGACATAAATAAAGACAGTTGCAGTGTGAAAAATAAAGGCAAAGTTAATTGAGAGAAAGAAAAGCAGATTAAATGGGAAGAGGACAAATAAGATAACGAAAGCACAAGTTCAGCTGAAAGAAAAATGATGAACAGGAAAACATGAATTTGAATGGATGAGGCTCCAATAAGGAGACTGACAAAAGATTTAGTTGATGGGGATTTTTTTGCATGCCTTTGAGAAAACCAACACTGTAATCAAACTAAATTAGCATGCACAGAGCTGAAAAAGAAGTTAGTCACCTAACATAAATGCGAATGTAATAAACAGTGACAATTCATCATTCAGTGCCAAGAATAATTTGAATCTCTACACAAGTGAGAAGAGCATCAAAAAATGGGGAAAATAATAATTCTAGCGATCATTCTGGGTGATAAACACATTCCAACAATAATAATGTTTCATGTATTTTTACTGTCACAGTCTGGCCACTTCACAGTCAAAGTAAGACATTGTGAGGCACAGCTCAAGCTGGGAAAGCAGATTTTTCTCTTCTCATGCCTTTTCCAGGGAAGATGCTCGGGTGCTCCTTGTCAGCCAAGGAGACACACGTGTGCCTGCCCAGCCAGAAACTCCAGGTGCATTTTTCAAGAAACCCCTCAGTCAACTTCACAACACTACCAAGAGCTGTTAAAGCCCCTCTTACCTGCACAACAACCACCTGGATGGACACATGGTCAGGGAGTCGGATTGGTGCTCGAAAATACTGAGATAATGCAACCAGAAGATGAAGTATGGCTACGAGACTTTTAGCATGAACAGCTGAAATAGACATTAAAAGCACAAGTTACAAACTGCAAAGTAACTAGGGCACAGATTTTTACTTCTGCTTAGCATACAGGGATTATGGGACTCCTTTCCTCTTGCCACCTGGAGCCAGGGGGCACCTTTAAGGCACCCCATCAGCACCAATGCACTACTCTTTGCAATATGTCTGAGTGTCACAGGCTCATGGAGATGGAAATCTAAAGCTAATCCAAAAGCCAGATTTTATGTACAACAGTTTAAGTGCTGTCTCTGCATTCTCCTTGCCTCTCTTTTATTCCCTTTACTTCAATAAGGATTTATGGACTATCACAAAGATATTTTTGTACTCATAACATGCACTTATTCATTTTTAAGTGTCACAATGTCTGCAGGATGATAAATGAGCCTGTTTTGGCACAAGCCTTAAGCAATAACTTATTAAACTCAATGACTCAAACATTCCTCATGAAGTTGTTCTAGTTCTGTTACTGAAGGTTTTTTCAGTGGGTTTCATATATGGGTAGTTAACACTAACACAACTTACAAGACATCAAAAGCCAAACTGTAGGAAATCCTTGATCAAGCATCAAACCATTGGCATGCATGTGGATAATTTCCAATCCTCATTATTGCCTTTCTTATTCTTCTTCTATTTTGTTTTTGCATTCCCCAAAGTAGTATTCCTAAAAGATCTCTGACACTGCCGTGCACTTAGATTTTTTGTACTTGAACTAATCATTAAGTACTACCTTACTGCACTGCTGAAACTCGATCAGATTCACTAAAATACTCTGCTCCATAATCCTACAGTGCAAGTCTCAGCTATGCCATGCAGATACACATTGCTATAAAATGTGGCATTGCTGGCAAATGCTGCTGGAGGGCCCATGGTCAGACATGAGGTGCTTTAGCAGAACAGTACAAAGATGTCTGTCTGCCTACCACCAGTGTGTGCTACAGCTGGACACAGCTGCTGCTCTCTATCTCTATTCCAGCTCTAAAACACATGTAAAACATTAAATTAAAACTAGGAGTTAAATTGTCAGGCCACTCCAAACACCCTGCCTCCAGCTGCATAATAAAGAATGGAAAGAAAACTTGGGGCAGGTTGAAAAAAGAAGGGGACAAAAAATTCAGCAGGACCACAGACAGGGGAAAGTCAAATGGCCAAATATTCACTCTTCCTCCCTTGAGATATTTCTCTCCTTCTAACTAATTGTTGTGAATGGAACAGGATACAAACCTGCTCAGCACAAGACAGGTACAGGAGACAGGGAAAATGTGATGTACTGGTCAAGGTATTCACCAGCAAGAAATGATTCTGAAAACCAAACTTAAAACAGATTAAGAGGCCTAATTTTCTAGAACTGATAACCTGCTTTCTCCAATACATATACACTGAAGTGTCTTGTGCTGGGCCACTGAAGACATTTCTATGAGATATGTTCATTTTTAATACAATAGACCAGGAAAGGCACAGAATTAGTCTTGATTAGAGTTTTGTAACCAAAACTAGTGGTTCAGACTTTGCCTGAAATTATCAGAAATATTATTCATATCTATGTCACAAATTTCACACAGAGTTCTAGGACCTAACTGTCCTTATGTCCATCTGCTGCATTTCTGCAGGTACTTGCCTGTTTCAACAAGCCAATTTAGCAATACAAAACTTAAGCTGGTATGCACACGGACTTCAGAGCAAAGCCACTACACTTGGACAGGCTCTGAGAAGACACCTAACTGGAACAGAAGGCTGAGCACCAGTAAAGAGGACAGAGTGTCACATCTGGAAGCGCCCTTCAGAGCAGTTCCTGCCATAAATCCCAGGTTTCAGCCCTCCCATGCCACTGGATATTTCAGAACTCCAGATGGCACCTACAACCTCCCAGCTGTCAACAGATGAGAACAGCACAGCAAACACAAAACTTACAGTCAACATTCCACTTAATGCTTCTTGGAGGGAGTTTAAGGGTTTCATTGATCTTTTCAAGTACTGTCTGTAGCTTCTGTTTCTGAGCAATTTCAGACTGAGTAACTTCTGCAACATTCAGCTTCTCACTTTCAAGCTTCTCTGAAGTGATAGAAGAAAGAATGGAAGAAAAAAAAAATTGTCAGCTCCATGAAGAACACAAAGACATTCCATACACCCAGAGGAACATTCAGGAGACATCAGACTTCCTAATTTTGTATCTAAGGTTTTCCAGAGCCACTTTTCCTCTACACTTCTGAGCTTCTAAAGATAAGTTCACATTTTGCCTTTAGTTGCACACTGACAAGGAGAAGGCCCTATGCCACACCACTGGCTAACAAACATTTGCTGCAACTCCCTTTAGGGAGCACCAGACTTGGACATAAGGCCCTTTACTTCTATTGCTTCTGCTTGAAAGTCATTCTGCTTGCAAGTGGCTTGCACAGCAGACCATCAAACCTAGGAAACAGACACCAACTTTATTTCATCAGTCTCAGCCTCCCAGCTTCTACCTCAGATGCCAGAGATAAAAATTTTACTTGGCCTAGTAGTGATAAAATGGAAGTGATTCCATATTCATAGAGGCAGAGGATGCATCAAAGAAAGGCAAACAAGTTTTCATGAAAACAGCTAAAACCTCAGGCAAATTTCTCTCCATGAAAGCACAGCCATTTTCTGCACTTAAAATTTGCAGTAGATTTTAAAATACTTTAGGAATTGGTTTGTTACAATTAGTACAGTTGCTATGTATATACATACGTGGTTTATCGTTAACCCTTAAAGAATAAGCAAAGAAAATACAGCAGCTCCCTGGTGACAATACCAGAAACAAAATGCTTGGTCACTTATCAATCTACTTCTACAAAAGAGTATTTTGTTAAGATTTATCTTTTTTGGTAGGAGCTGATCTTGTTCCTATCAAAGCCAACTGAATATCTTTCCAAAGTGAGTGAGCCTAAACCACCTGCCTAAGAGCTGCTATCTCCTAATCCAGCCTAAGAACTGCTATCTCCTAATCCAGCCTAAGAACTGCTATCTTCTAATCCAGCCTAAGAACTGCTATCTTCTAATCCAGCCTAAGAACTGCTATCTTCTAATGCAGCCTAAGAGCTGCTATCTCCTAATCCAGCCTAAGAGCTGCTATCTCCTAATCCAGCCTAAGAGCTGCTATCTCCTAATCCAGCCTAAGAGCTGCTATCTCCTAATCCAGCCTAAGAGCTGCTATCTGCATAGGTTTCTTGCACCTCCTCACCACAAGACTGAAGATTTAGTAAGCAGAGACCTGATCCACAAGGAATTAAGGGTAATGGAAAAGATTCCTCTGAAATCAATAAATGCTAGATCAGTGTGTGCATATTTAGAGTCAGGCTGCACCTGATACACATGTTGTGAATTTTGGGTGAAGACACTGGAGATCTGCCCATGACAATCCAACTGCTCAGTCTGGGCAAATCCAGTCCATCACAATATATTCAACAGTTTAACCATTCATAGAAGGGAATAGTCTGTGAAGTCTTTATTAGAAGTGCTCACATGATGTTTCAAGATTCATTTAGGATACTGGAAAGAAATTTACTGGAGACTTTATGAGCTGTAATAACTAAGAAAATGGCTTTCAAGCCAACAGTGTAAAAAGCACATGCCAACACTGCATTAGCAGTTTCTTGTCTCTATCTGTTTCTCAGCTGAAGCTCAGATTGCAGTCCACTGGGCACCATTACCTCAGCCATGTTAAAAGCCAGACATCAAACCAGAAAGAAAATCCAACTTTCCAGAGGAACCTTGCGATGAACAAACTATAGCATGGAAGGAGCAGAGATTAAAAACATCCACCATGGCACTGAGACTGCCCTTGCCTTCAAACTTACTTTCCACTTGTAACATGGCAAAGTTTGTGCAGCCCATATGCAGGTAATAAATTTAATTGGAGTGAAGAGTGCTGCCAAGACAAGAGCCCTCCCTCTGCAGCACCCCAGGTAGGCTTTGTGCTGCTCTCACCAGCTGCAGAGCACCACACATTGCACTGCAGCCACGAGGGCTGTGCACACAGCCCATCGCTCAGGGGGCTCATAACACAATGCTATTTTTGTACCACTTAGTGCCATAAATGTAAGATGATACCTAGGCTCCTGGGCAGGAACAAGAGATCCACTTCTTGACAAAGTGCTTTAACACCGTGCACGTGTATTTTTTCTTACCAAATAATTTCTGCAATACTTGTCCATCATACAGGTCTTCAGCCAAGTCTTTCACAATAATCCTCTCTCCTACCAACACATCATTAATCCAGTCAATTAATACCTATGTGGGAAACACAAATTTGGCAGTATTATACACTATTCATTTGCAATTTAAACCACATGCCATTTTTCTTAGCAGAAAGAATACCAAAACTGCAGTGGCTCAAAATACAGTCTGACATACCTTCAGGAGCAAACAGGAAAGACTCAGGAAGGACTCACCTGAGGTGGTTGTGCCAATGCACCACAAGGTCTGGACAAACACTAATTAATGCAGTATCTTCTGGACTGAAATCTTTCCCTTGCTTTCAGTAGAATTTTAACATCTTATTGTGTTAAAGGTGCTGAAGTTGATTTTAATGAAGCATCCTGCTAAAGTTCTAACCCCAAGAATCACAAAGACAAGGGAAGATCAGCATGATCTTCAATTGGGGAATGGGATGGGACTGAGACTCTGGCCTCAGGATTTTAACAGAAATTTTAAAGTCTCCCTGTGCCACATCTAGAGAAAGATACTGCCACAAATGACCTCCCCATTTCACTGGGATGTATGCACCATGTGGTTCCAACTAATTAATATCTAACTAGTGCTTTCAAGTGCTCAAGTGAAAGAGGCAGGGGTGGCATTAAAAAATAGTTCCACTTTCCTGACAGGGTTTACATGCTTTCATTACCTTCATTAGTTCTTGCAATTTTGGATCATTTCTTGAATTTGGATCCACCATTGTTCGGACTTCATTTTCCTCTGGAAGGTTTAAAAGAAAAACATTAGAAACTATCCCAGGCACAACACTTCATTTTACAGCAAGTTTTCGAGTTGAGATGTAAAATTTTTGTGAATTACCTAGCATAGTGTCCTCAGGGTCTAGTTCAAATGGAATGGGACTGAGAGGTAAGTTAATGGCATTTATTCCTTCTTCCTGTAATTCAGACACTAGGAAATAAAAAAAGAAAAGCTTGGTCAAAATTCAATTTAATTTTACTTACTATTTCACTCTCACTAAAAGTAGCATTAATTGTCTTAATTTCTTTATAAGAACATGACTCTATTAGATAAGCCACTGGGTGTAATTACAACAATAAAGTAAAGCTAACAAAAATGGGGGGCCCAGCCAACAAATCTTTACTTGCATGAGTACATTTTTCACGGATAATGGTGCTGGAACCAACACAATTACCTCAAATCTTTTCCAGGACATGGCCCATTGTCTTCAAAATTTTAAAAGGCTTGCTTGCATGTTAATGGTCCTGACATTTTAACACTAATGAGTAATTTCAGCTGAGGGAGATGGTTATTGCTCTCAGTATGTCACCGTGGCTCTAGGGATGTTTCAAGTTTAGCTCCTTGGGAAGAGCTGGTGTGGCTGTGCACCCACCCACCCATGCAGGAGTCACCAGGCTGAGGAGCCGTCCCAGCCTGAAGGTGCAGCACTCGGCACATTCTGCTGCCCAGGATGCTGATGGGTCTGCACTGTCCAGCTGGAGCAGGCTGCAGGATGCTTCTGGCCTGTGCTCTTGGCCTTTCCTCAGCAGAAATCACAGCAACAAGACACAGTGTAGGATGATGAGCCCCCAGAAAAGGGGTTCAGTCTGCAGGTTAGTGTGCAGTCAATGCAGGTTGAAAAAGAACTTGGATATAGAAATGGAGAAGTAATCCAAGATCCCACAGTTTAGAGATGTTGTCACTAAATATAGACAAGGTCTTACTCAGCCAAAGTCCCCAAATTCTGCAAAAATCAATGTTCTTGAGAAGAAAAGACCAGAAAGACCCAGAGAAGTGGTGTAAAGTGGTCACTTGTTCTGTGACAGGCCAGAGCAACTTCGTTCATTCCTCTGGGTGACCCAAACTTTAATAGGTTGCAAAGACAAAACCCTCCCTTCAGTGCCCAAAGGAAGAGCCTCCCTAGCAGAAGGCAAGGAATCCCAACAAGGCCACACACCATCCTGTGCTGTGGAAGAGCTCCCAGCACGGAGCAGGGAGGGAACCAGAGCAGGGATCACACGAGTTTGTACCTTGCTTTGAGAACAATCAGTGCAAAGCTGATTCACCAATCCAGGAAAGGGGCTCACTGTCTTAGCCATGACCAGGCAGTAATGTTGCTTTGACCACTCAATTTCCAACCAGAAGTGGTTGTTAGCTCATCTGTTCCAGTCAGAGTTTACACTTAAATAACTTAATCCAACAATCCTACATATGGCCTAAAGATTCAGGCAGCTGTCCACAGCTTCTGACATGTACTGAAATATCTGACTGATGTGCAGATGCAAGATTCACCATCCAACAATTCAGATTTACCAGCTGATCCTTTCCCCAGTTTATTCTGAAAATCACAGAGACAATTTGGTTTCTAAGAAAACAGAGAACTACTCTAAAGATCTTCTGTTTTATTTCTGCCCTCATGGCTGCCTCATAAATCAGCTTTACTTCCTTGGTGCATTAAGTGTAGCTAAATTCACATGAACACTGTGATCATCAGTCAGTTGGTGTGATAACAGGGCTTAGAAATTTACAAATACGTTCTATGTTCCATGAAATGTTTTGTGGTCTGCCAGATGAAATGTTTCTGTGCATGCTTCAAGGATCTGTGTAGCTGTATTCAAGCATCTATGTAAGACTCACAGCAATAATGGCTGCCAGAATGTTTATTACTTTTAATGGTACAAAAATAACTCTGAAAAATCCACTACCTTCAACACTGAACCCATAACTTCACTCCATACACTCACCCTGCTTATGTATCTGTAACAGACAAATACTGAGCAGCTCGAAAGACTCATAAACCCATGCTGACAATAACAGTTCCCTCGACTGTTGTATATCCTCTAAAACTGATGGCTGAAAGCAAGGGACCAAATGAATCCCTGATGTAACTCCACTGAGTTCTGAGGAGTTACAGCAAGGATGAAGTTGGTCTAGCATGTACAATCTCGGGAACTGCTTGCACATTAAGTAATGGCAATTGTTGAAACTGCTAGCACTCCTTGGAGAAAATCATTGTTGGTTTCTTGGTTTCATTAACCTCTTTGAATTTTTTTTTTTGGTTATGGGCAAATGTCAGCGTGTAGAAAACATCCCTGTGGAGGTCTTTCTGCTCTGAAATGTTTAGCTCATGGAGGACTACACACAAAGCCTCCTAGGCAGAAAACGTGGGATTTTTTCACATCAGTCCCAAGGGGGAGCATAGTAAATAAAATCTATTCAAGCCAACTGCCTCCCCTGAGCTCTCCTGTCCCAAAGGGCTGGAGGCTCTGCTTGGGTGAGACACACTGGAGAAAGCAGTCAGCTCATTTTCCAAGTGAAGGACAGTAGTGAAAGCTTTTGGTTCCTCTCTCCCGGGAGCAGCCCTCTGGCAGAGCTTGCTGACAATTTTGCAAGGAGACTGAGTGGACCTTTCAAGGTGGAAAGTTATGTAAGGAATTCTTTACAAGGCCCACTGAACCTTGCCATACCTGTCCTCTAGCATGCACAGCATTCTATCTTTAATAACATGACCTCCATCATATTCTCAGAGAAAATAAGAGAAAGCAAATAAACTCCTGCCACATCTTTGAGTGAAAAGTGAACATAAAATACAAATAAGACAACAAGAAATATACAAGGGGAACTAAAACACTGGCATGTTCTAGAATGTAAGTGTTCTATTTACTGCCCAGCAGGGGCCAAGCTCTGCTTGCTGTACACAGCTGTAAGCACAGACATTTTGCACACCTGCCAGAGCCATTTGCAGAACCTCCAGATGATCCAAAGATCCCAGATGGATCCAGGTTTTAGAGAGCACAGCTCCTCCTCACCTCTGCTTTCTGCAGGGCACAACCCATGCCCCAGGCTGGTATTAGCCCCCTAATAAAGGGACTCCTGCCCCCCACAAGCAGAAAACATGATGCAGAAACCTTGAGCCTGACAGCATCTTTTTCATTTCTTTCCCACTACTAAAAAGCAGAGATTTAACTGCAGATTAGTAATGCTACTAAATGGAGCAGGTAAGCACACGCATTATAACAAGCTGTATTAAACTGAGAGAAAATGTACTATGTAGTATAGCTTCACTTTCTAAGACTTTCCATCAAAAAAATACCATGACAAATCACTGCTATACACTTAGGTGTTTATAGAGCAACCACAAATATGTGATTGAGGTTAAGAGTTTGCATACCACAGTTTCAGTAGAGGAGTCCATTTTTCAGCTGCTTCTCATTAATTTGTTTTAATTAATTTTCATGGAAATCACTTCAGCAACTTAGAATTTTAATAAAAAGAAAGAACACAGCATTGGGGCAATTTTTTGCAGCAGCAGAAATTAACACAACATAATCTAATTTCTTGAAATACTTTGAGGAGTGGCTTTGGAGCATCAGTAAGGGCACTCCAAGCCTTACAGGAAGGGAGGAGGGGATGGGATGGACCTGCAGCAGCTCATCTCTACCTGCTGCCAGGAGCCAGAGCAGGGCACTGGGAGCTGTGGCAGCTCCTGTGAAGGACAGCACCCAGGGCGTGGCCACTGCACAGGGCCAGCAATTGGAGCTCAGACCCTCTGCTGTGACCCAGATCCAGCCCAGGTCATCAGCTCACCGTGCTGGCATTGGGAAGATTAGGGACTTCATCCCTTTGGGCACGACAGCAAAATCCAGCCCTCCTTTTTTTTTTCAGTCACTATGCTGAATGGAACTGGGGGAATGCACTTTCAAAGCAAGACCCTGAAAAGTAACAGCTACATCTGGGCCAGACAAGTTTCTGTGGATTGGCAATGTGGAAGTCCCAGTTTTAACTCTGGATGAGGAATGGTCATTTCTGCTCAGACTTCTGATTCAGCTCCACGTGCCAAATTTCTTATGATGTAATCAAGTGCAACTCCACTGCTATCAGCTGTCAACAGACTTCCTCCCATCATGCCAGCACCAAATTTGGCCCCAGAGCCGGGGAGCCCTCGAGCCTCTATCAACAGCAACTACAGCAGCTATTTTAAGCTGGAAGGAATTCTTACTGTTTTAGATGCTCTAGGATTATGAGGTCATAAACCTGTGCTATCAAACACAGGCGTGTGCTCTGAGCCAGAGCCCTGTGATGTGTGCATCCAGCTGCCCTTGGAGCTGCACATCTGAGATGCAGCACGGCCCATACGCTTCAAATTGCCTTAATTCCTCCAGTACATGCAGCCTGTTGCTCCACATTGTATTTATTAGACAGTTTCATTTGGGTTTTTTACTCATTTATTTTGTGTGCTTGAAGGCTTTTTGCTGCCCTATTTAGTATTCAGGGCTTAGAGTCATTCTGATTTGAATGAAACACATCTCATTATTTAACTGAGCTCAGCAATACCACATCACCAGTGCACTCTCTGTGGTTTAGATGTATTTTATATCCGTCAGAAGAATCATGAAACAAATGCAGCAAGATGCAGAGTAAAACAGCCTCACCTCTGAGTGCTGCAGCCATGTCTTCCCCATGTAACTGGTTCTGTACTTACAAAATTAAAATTACTGAAGTGCAATGACAGCAATGGATGAATCCTGAAATTGTGCAATTAACTAGAACCAAACCATCATTTTGGAGGAGCACAATGCCACAGTGCTTCTAACCTCAATCTTTCAAATCCAGGAGGTTTAGATAGATGCATATACAACTACAGACATATATACATACATAACATTTCTGCAGGTCTTCAATATGCCTTATTTTCTGTAGCATAAGGGTTTTCCATTCACGCTTCTCAGCATTTTTAAGGTTTCACGTACATTGAGTTGGGGTTTTTTTGTTTTGGTTTGGGTGTTGATTTTTTGTTTATGTTTTTTTTTTCTTTTTGTGGAAGCTGAGATTTGCTGACATTCACATGACTCCAAGAGTTTAAGCTTTCTATAAGAAAGTCAAAATCTCCCTGATATTTTAAACTGCTACAGTAGGCAGCAGCTTTACATGTCATGTCTCTATCTTAAGCTATTTTTTCCTGGAACAAGCACCATTTGGAAGGCTAGCTGCAGACATCATATTGCCAGAATAACCCTGGATATTTGCATGTATGCCCACATTCAAACATACATGCCTATGCTACACACATTTAGATAGGTAGCCAGAAATTACAGCCAGTTTAGAAAAATGCTGATTTTCAGCACGAAATGTCTTTACTGCTCTTGTATACAACAAACACTCAATTATAGCAGAGCCAAATGTAGATGAATTGGTTTTTGGTTTCACATTCCCTTTATTGGGTGCAAGTTTCTGGTAAATGCCCACGACCTCGATGGTTTGCTTTTGTAACCACTCGGGCACAACAGCAGCTTTAGTTCTTCTACTGCCTTGATAGCCTGTAATGCAGACTTGAGTGTAAATGACTGTATCCACACAGACCTCAGTGGATTTGTGCTGATTTATACCAGCTCACTGGCTCAGCACGGCTCCTGTTCCCTCTGATATAATTCTGGTGGGGTAATTCTGGATTTGTACTGGTAAATGAGAGAACTGACCAAAATTACTTAAGACAGCTAGAGAATGAGAGGAAAAAAGAAAACAAAAACACTTTCAAAAAGTCATAGTTCAGGCTTCTATAGAGTTATACTATTTAGTCAAGAAAACTTACATAATTGCTTTCTGGGCCATCTATCCAAAATGTTAATTTCTAATACCTGTGCATGTGGATCCAATATGTCCACAAAGGGAAAAGAAAATATTAATCTAAAATAGTACTGCCTAATTTTCTGTAATACATAATTCATTAAACATGGATTCTGGCAGCTCAACTTTAGCTCTGAAACAAAAGAAATCCACACAAAAGACAATAAATCTGCTTTACACATGGTACTAAAATGATCCAATGGATTTATAGATGTTTACAAGTTTGCAGAGTGTGACACAGCGTCCACCAGAAATTTGATATTCACAGCACAAAACATCATAAACATATGTCTGCAACTACAAAAGGGCCTTTTTATGTGGGGATCATTGTTAAAATTGTCTTCAGAACATAAACCTTAAGTTGTAAATGCTACTCTCCATTTATTCTCCAAGACATAACAAATGAGGGAAGAAAAGCAGAGATATGTTTGTAATTGAAAATGTTTCTCAGGAAATGATCTGTACAGGAACATCATTCTCATTCCATTAACTGCTGACTCCAAGCCAACCATTTGTAAAAGTAAATAAATATGCAAACTGGCTGACAACAATGTGCCTGCCTTTAATGTTTCTGCATTAGTACTCAGTCTCAAAAAAGAATCTATTTTCTTTTCTCATTTCTCCATTAAACCAAACATGGCATGCACACAAAAAGAACAGGAGTAATGCTGTTCACAATAAAAGATGGGAGAAATGCTATTATTTGATTTTCATGTATGCAAAACAAATTAAATGCCTTTTGCCTTGAACTTTCTCTGAAGTCCAAAGCCACGCTCAAGGACCTCAGTGACTAGTTTGTTGTTCCTTTCTCTTTTTGGAATTGGCAGGGAAAAAAAGCCTCCACAGACAGACAGACAGATGTCTGGTTTGGGTAGGTAAAAAACAACAAATCAGGAAGCAAACTCAGTCCTTTTTCAAAAGAGTACACGTGATTCTCTTTTGCCAGCTTCACTAAGCCTTCTGTGCTTTCTCATTTCATTTGGGATGAAGGTTCTTTCTCAGAATTCCCCTCTAGTTTCTAAGAGGTAATAAGCAGTGAAGTGCCAAGCTAACACAGATGCCAATCATTCCATTCATTCCTTCTACACATCCTCTCAACACATCTTTTAAAATACCTAAGCAGTATCTGCAGACATTTTGAAAATCCTATCACCCTTTAACATCCAACAGGACTGTTAAAAACCCTACTGAAAAATCCCAAAAGGCAATTTTGGGAATAAATACAGACAAGAGTTCAATTGATGCTGATTCTCATTCCCACTGAAGAACAAATCGTGCATATGAGAAATGCTGAGACCATTCCAAGTTCTTATCAAAATGTGATGTGTGGAATCTGATCCCAAAACAAACTCTAAAGAGCTTGAGATACTTTGGTACGGTGTTTGTGCAACAGAAACATGCAGGTTGTTAGCTGCTCTGCACGTGGTATCCCTACATACAAAATACTTTATTGAAACAAATCCTTTGACAGCAAAGTACTTCATGGAAACAAATCCTCTGCCAGCTAAGATTTCCAACTTACTGAGAGATCTCTGAACTGATTTACTGAGGGATCTCAGAACAACACAGAGCACTTGGGGCCATACAGAGAGGAAGGAAAAGCATTTGTATCCTCCTCACTGACATTTTGATATTTCTCAAGTTACAACAAATCTGCAGGCAGTAATACCCAGAAGAGAGGCAGCCAGACCTTTTGGTGCAAGTGGGGGCAATTGTTCTTCTTACATGCTCACCAGCTTGCTGCAACATTTTTTTCAAACACTGAGGAGTGTAGAAGCAGATTTTACAGGGCTGACTTGCCTCATTTGTGAATCACCAACCAACCAAGAGCAGCTATTCCAACATCAACATGAAGCGCTCATGCAGAGAAGACAAAACCAAGGATCTGTTCCAAGAAGTCTTTCCCAGCTCAACAACTTCTAGCTATTCCTAAGAGAAAACCCAAAAATAGTTCTCAGGAATGTGAGGGCACACTAGTAGCAAGCTGAGGATTTCCTGAATTTCTTGCTCATTTCTTCTTGTGTATATAAGCCTTGTTCCTGAAGGACAAAAAGTTAAGAGAGACCCACTGCAGCTCAGTAATCTAGATGAGTGCTTTTTCTTGAAAGAAAAAAAAAATTACTACTTTTACTGGAAAGTTTGAGCTCCTTCTCATGGACTACAAACTGGTTTATGTGTCACACATTGTCCCCATTTTCAAACTGCAGTTACTAGAACTACTTGTGTTTTGAGATAAGCAACTCATCATCTTCAAGGAAAGACTGTGGCAAAGGATTAAAAGATTTTTAGTAAGTGGCCAAGCATTTCTATGTGCCAGAAGGAAAAAACCCAAAAAACTCCCAAAACACATTAGTACCTTACAAGAGCTTCGAGATCTTTCTTTACTATCAAAATCAACCAGGATGAAGTCTGGGGTTGACACCAAGGCTGGAGAAGCAGCAAACACAAGAAAGATGCGATAAGAGTCACCTGAAGAAATTAAAATAATAATGAATACAAATATGTAGATATATTACTTATTTGCATAACTGGTAGTTTGCAGTCCACTTTTTGCTACCTTCTGTGTCAATCCTGAATATCTAACCCTGGTTCTCAGATTCAGCAGCAGAACTGACTTGCAACATCTAATTCTGTTTTTCCTCTTGACTTTAAAGATTTTCAATTTCATGCTATGTTTAATATTTGTGCCTAACACACAGATGGTTTCTTAAAGTCTCTGCAATATGTCCCAGGGAATTGGAGTTTATAGTCAAGGACAGAATCAGGATCTAATTTGGGAATTGGGATCTAGAGACAGGCCTTCAACATGGCAAAAACAGGCTGTGGCTTTGGCTGGATCAACAGAAACCCAGCCACATTCTGAAAGAAAAAGGGATGGATTTGGTAAAAGGCTGCAAATGAAACCTTAAAATGGAAGAAATGTATCTTCTAGCATTCTGAAGACAAAACTGCCCTTCAGAGCTCTCATGGCCAACATAGAGGTTAATGTGAATTTGAGAGCAGAAAACTTCAGGCTTTGACCTGAGAAAGGAAAAGCTCCTTATCTCACATGGGTGTGCACTGCCAAGCTGCACACCATTTGTGTGGAGCCCCTCTCCTTTTCCCAGCCATACATAGCTCAGGGATGAGAAGGGATGTATCAGGGCTGTCTGTGGAAATCCCTGGCTGGAGGGAGGACTTTGGTCATCTGGCATAAATCACAGTGTGGTGTGATCAATAGTGTGGCTGTGCTATCCTCCTCAAACACATTTACACAAAAGTGCAAGATGATGATGCAAGACAGGACTTTGGTAGCACAAACTAGAAATTGTGTTTGGCTTAGGAAAGCAGAATTTGTTCTCAATTTGCACAGGAAATAAATCAACACTTTCCAGCCTAGGTTTTCAAAACCCTTAATCAGAATTAATTCATTTACCAGAGGAAAACAGCAGTATCCTCATTCTGCAGCACAGAAAAAACCACAATTCTAGTTTAAGGCATTCATCTACATGTTTCCTTTCTGGAGACAAAATTGACTTGTAAAATGGAAGCCTAGCATTAAAATACAGCCTTAAAAGCTCATCTGTAATGCTACATTAGCCTGACAGAGCAGACAGGAATACCTGTACCTTTTGCTTTCCAAACCCCTGTCATGGCAAAGAAAACACCCCTTTTTCCATATAAACCAGCAGCAATGATTTTCATCCAGCCCTGTGGCTTGCTCTTCATGGGCCCTTCCTGGTACCCTCTGTGCATTCCTAATTTTGCTTATTTCCTTATAAAATCAAACAGCTGCTCCAGCTTCCAAATGCCCGGTCTAAAACAAACACCTGACTGAACTGTTCTATCTGATTTTGGTGTTTCTGTGAAGACAGCATGGTAAGGGCAAAGCTCTGACCTGCACCTGCACTGCCACTGCCTCTTCCAAGACATCTCCAACATGCTGGAATTTCAGAGCAGCCCTTGCTAGCACCTGTCAAGAGCTGTCAGACAAGGGAAGCATCCCTGGGTGAACTCCTACCTATTAAATGCATTTCCTGGGTTGCTGTCATTGCCAATGTACCAATTTCATCATGAGGAACAATCACAGCAACAGTGCCTGTGGCTGTATTTCCTGTCCCACTTTGCAGGTGGGCATACCTAAACCTGCAGCTTAATCATCGATGTAGATAACCTCAAATGGGTTTTACTCCATGGCACTAACACATTTGGAGTTTCCCCAAAATAATCTGCAGCCTTCTGCTTTGATGTTGTGAGTTTGTGTTATGGCTCCTCTTAGAAAGTGCATAGTACCATGAGGTTTTCATTTTAATAAGCATGAATATTAAAACTTACTGACTGCATAACACATAGTCCATTTGAAAATTGCTATCCCAAACATGCTTTTGACTACAGATGAAAACTTGCCCTGAATGGAAATTCAGCTGATAAAAATCACTATTTTCACACTGGAGCCAGTGTTATCCCAAGACTGCATTTGTACTAAACTGAAGCTAACTGGAACACATAATCTTATGAAACATCACAGGGTGAAACAGCTAATTCTATTTCATATTGCAGAAATACTTCCATGAAATAATATTAAACATTAACAGACTGCTGTATCTTCTTCTTCTTTTACCCAGGAAAAACAGTCTGACAGGAGTAAGAAGGAAATAAACTCTCATTCTTATCTTCAAAATATTGCAAACCAAAAATAAAAATTGCAAAAATTGTAGAAATTGTAAAAACACAGGGTCAGAAAGCAATAAGCAGAAAAGCAAAACAACCAGATGAGTGGGTCTGGGCTCCTACCTTTAGGGCAAAATGCTCCACAGCCCATCGTAGGGTCGCTGGGCCACCCTCATAGTGCATCCCAGGGGGAACTGCAGTCCTGGAGGTGCTGGAAGCTCTGGCAGGGCCCTGTGCTGCTGCTTTCAGAGGAGCTGGTTCAGCTTTGGAGCTGTTTTGCACCAGAATGGTCCAAGCACATCTCAACTCCTGGCTCAGAGCATCGCTTCAGAACAAGCGACTGACTGCCTATATAATTTAATATGATGCCACATGAGACTCATAGACCATCTGCAAAAGAAACTAAATCTGCTTTTTGCAGCTTGGTGAGCTGTGTTGTGAAGGCTGGGATGCAGTTTTGATTGTGTGCTTTTGTTATCAGTCATACAACTAAACAAAGTGCTCAAAGGGCAAGTGCAAAACACACGTTTTTAGCAATCCCAGTCCATTTCTGTTCTGGGTAACTTGTACCTTTTCCCCTTGTAACTGAATAAAGTCACAGCTCCCCTCAAAGCATAGGAAAAATATGTGCATACGCACTGCAACATTTGATGGGAAATTTCTTTCTCTTTCTCTTGTTTTTTTTCTTTTGTTTGGTTTTATTTTTTCTTTTTAGTTTTCATTTTTGTTGTTGTGAAACAAAGTCTGATCAACAGGAGTTACTTGAATCCTGTTGTCTGAATTAAGATGCATGTATTATATTACCAAATATTACCAAATTCAGATCCTGATCACAGTATTCTTTTCTCCACAGATACTTCCCTACTGAAATAATTAGCAACACACACGGAACAAGGACTAAGCCCTGAAACAGGCAAAAGCATATAAAAAGCTAAAAAGCACAGGAAAGGAGAGGTATGAGCCATCAAAAAATAATAAACTACTGGTAAGAAATAAACTAGTTTTATAGTCTATGGGCTCTTCCAAAGGGGAACAGTAATGAAAATACAATCTAAAGCAATTACTTACTTGGGCTAAAAATTGAATTCCTATGAAGTTTTCTACAGACTAAAACCTTTCAGAAGCTATAAAATGTCAAAGTGCTTGTTTCAACTTGGAGGAGGAGGAGGGAAGTGACACGTCCCTGGCTCATTTCGAAGTCATGGAAAGTAGTTACCTTTCTAATTTCCAATGGAACTCCATTTAAAATACCTGTGCCAAAAGACAACTATGGAGAATGGAGTGGTATTAACTGTTTAGGATTATTCAGCTCAGCTACACAGCATCCCTCCCCTGGTTTCATAACAGATGTGACTCCTTGCAGAAGTCTCAGAGCTCTTGTCAGTGTTCTGACACCACATTCTCTGCCAGTTCTAAGGAGTCTTTGATACACACAGGTCTGCAGCCTTTGGGTCACTCCTAAAAGCAGCTTTCCCTGCCAGCATTTCTATTTCATGCTGCACTCACAAGCAGCAAAGGGGCTCCCCATTCTGCCTCCTGGAGTCCCACTGCCTTCTGGCACTGAAAACCTGCATTGCTGGGCTGCTGAATAACAGCATTCAACTACACACAACACTGAGCTGGCAGCTCTTTACCAGGCTTTCCTTCTCTTAATTTCTGAAAAGAATCACAAGTGTCCCACATACTTTATTATGGCAATCCTGTTTGGGACACAAGTCCCACACAGCTAAAGGAAAACATGCTTCACTTGAAATGTCAAGAAGAATGCTGAAAGTTATTATATATTAAATCCAAAGTCACAGTTACCTGCATCATCAATTCAATCACTTATTTTATAAGTGCTTATTTACATCTGTTCATAAAATAGTATCTTTTTACATTATTATACCATGAAGTCCAAAGTATTTTTTGACATTGTATCATGAAGTCCAAAGTCACAGTTACCTGCATCATCAATTCAATCACTTATTTTATAAGTGCTTATTTACATCTGTTCATAAAGTAGTATTTTTTGCATGCACAAAAGCAGTTATTTTACAAAAAATAGTAAATGAAATTTGTTTCTTTTATGCTGAGTTTTTATACCTACAGAAGCAGACAAAGTATCATGCCCAGGTAGTAGGTGAGGTTACAGCAGGGTAAGAAGGCTGCAAATTAGCTAAAGCAGAGCTCTTTCCTCAGAGGGTATGACATGGCAAGAAGTGGAAAACTTCAGCAGGTCTGAAGTACACAGCTTGGGGACCCAGTAGAGGAATTTCCTCCTTTCTATAATTAATTTTCACTTGCCACAAATGTCAACTCAAGCAGGGCTCGATTTCTAATTCCTGCAATATAACAACACCTTTCAAAAAGCCTGTGCACTCCTCCTTCCCCTTAGCAGAGGTCACTGCAGGGAGAAACCCAGCACATTGGGAAGATGCTTTGGGCCTAGAGTTTCCCCAGCTGTTCCTGAGGGCTCATTCTCAACCCTGCAATTTTCAGCTTTGTAAAACAGAAATATACCAGGCAGGACTAAGTCTTATTCAAGCCATTTTGGCCATCAATACAGGAAACAATTCAAAGGCAACATGACACTGATAGCTTAATTTGTGAAAATGGATAAATACTGGATCTGCCACATAGCACATTAACCCATGTAACAAATAAATACAGAAATAGCACTGCAATACTTGGTTAAAAGGTTTTGGTTCACAGAGGAGGAAATTCAATTAAAGCATGTAATGTCAATTACTGTCATTTGTAATTTTATTTTGCTTCCCTAGAAACAATACAGACGCAGGATTCTAAAGTTACCTGCATGTTTGATGCAAATGGGATAAAATTATCTAGGTTCTGAGAAAATCCAGATAGTAGTAAGGAAAAAACCCCACAGTTTCACCTAACCTCACTTGTGGATCGTCTTCAGAGTGCTGGTCACATGAGAACTGACAAGCCTTCCATTTAAACACATAAGCCAACAACCCAGACCTGAAACAGGACTTTTATGCTTCAAAAGTGATATTAAGTCATCAGAAAGGCTGGGAGGAGAGCAACTGCTTAATTCTCAGCTACTGCAAATGGGCACAGCCTTACTAAAGCCAACAGAAGAGCACTGACTGATAGCAGAAGAGAATTTGCCTTACTGTTTACACTGGAAATTGGAAATTGGAAAATTACAGGGTCAGGTCCTTAATGTTCCTGTCTCCTTTGCCCTGCTCTGTGTAAAAGTGACTAAAAGTCACGTGGAAGACTCCAAGCATCCCAGCAGCACAGAAACAAACATCAGATCCCACCAGTCCCTTTTCCCCTCTGCCACGGGAAATGCCCTGCAGCAGCAGCAGCACCCAGCTCTGCCTTCACACCAACAGCAGAGCTCAGTGCTGCACAGGAGCATCCTCCCCACTGCATCTTCTGCTCACTCAGGAAACAATACAAAAATGGATTAATTAAAGTTACTGGTGCTGAAATAAATGCCAGGCATCTTTCTACCTTGCACACTACAATATGAGCTACACCAGAACTAGCAGAGAATCTGCTGTAAAGACTTCCAATCCAAGCCATTTTCTTTTAGCATCACCACTTCTAAATATGGAAGCATCCTGCCTTTGAAAACCCATACCTTCCTCAATAGTGCAATGCTACAGTAAAATGATGATTAGAATGATAGGAAAGAGCTAACAAAAGAAAGACTAAATCAATCAGATGCTTTCTTATGCCTCTAAATGATACACATAAATTGTGTCTATCAGGTTCCCCCA
Source organism: Melospiza melodia melodia (assembly GCF_035770615.1). NCBI lineage: Eukaryota > Metazoa > Chordata > Aves > Passeriformes > Passerellidae > Melospiza > Melospiza melodia. The sequence goes on along the minus strand of NC_086199.1, from coordinate 51,226,463 downwards.
GGCTATTTCAGGAGCAAGCAGAACACAAAATGATGCAGATTCATTACAAAAAGTCTAAATCTAATCTACCTGAATTTAAAATGCCAGGAATCATGTAAATGGAAGAAAAGATGGCAGACTTTGCATGTTATACATAAGCAGAAACAGGAGTCACATAAACTGGGAGTCACATAAAGTGCTCATTTACCAAGAAATTACAGGTGAGATCCTTGGCGGTGCCAACATCTATTGGTGTAAGTGCAGAGAGGACAGAGGCGTCTCCACACTGCCCTTGTGCCTTCCCCTGCCCCCCAGAGGATGCCATGAGCCTGGCACTGGGGCTCAGGGGTGGCACTGAAGGTATGGGTGACACTTAACCTCTCCTCTCCACCCACCAGGGCTAAAATCCAAAAGAGAAGAATTCCAGCACAGGCTGTGTGATGCAAAGGGAGAAGGTAGATCCCAGAGTTATGTTTTTAGACATGCAAATTAAAATGGTGTCCTTCCCAAATAACACATGAATGCTGACAAAAGTCATTTAAAAGGGTCAATCACAACTAGATCTGGGTGGCAAATGCAAGAAAATTAGACTCTTGAAAAATAAAATACTACTGATATGACACAGTTCACCTATAATATAACTGACATATGGCAAAAAATGCATTGACAAGAACCTGAGAAACTCCAGCTCTCCCAGAATCTTACTGTTATTTGCAATGTACCTTGCAAGGTCCAAGTGTTACTCAACACAGGCAGGCCCATGACCTTTTCCCCTGAACACACAGGAGAAAGAGAATGATGTTATACCTATAAATACACACACTTTTTTATGCCTTGTACCATAAACAAAATCTTTACTACAACCATACATGCACACAAAATTGGATCATTTGGAACACTCAATAGTACAGCCTCTCTCTCCTAACAGGCCAGCCTCATTCCCTGCCATTAAATCAAGACACATTCAGGTCTGAAACCTTCACCTGGAGCCAGACCTCTTGACTTGCTATGTGCTGACATTTTAAACTGAATGCAGGAATAGTTCTCCTCTCATTTTCTAAGCTATGCTGGATCAAAACCTAAACCTCAGCAATGCTCCTGAAAAGACAAATCAACCTCAAAGTCAACAGAATCTCAGCAGCATAAACCCAGTAAGCAGGTCAGACCTAAATCATAACTCCTGCAGATTTCTCTTGTTGCACAAAAATATTACTCAGCAATAGGCAACACAATTGTTTACCAAATAATTTACTCATTTTTATGTCATTATTTCTCAAGTGGAAAAAGTACTGACTTGCAGGGATGCACTAAATTGGCTCAAAGTTTGTGCCAGAGCAATAGGAAAAAACCCTTGATTTATAGACCTGCACATTAACAAGTGCCTCTTTCTTGTTACTCTCTCTCTGCCTTCCATTTAGAGTTCATGTTACCGGAGCTGGATTTCCTCTAGGCTGGGCCCTATTCAGAGCCTGCATTACCAGCCCAGTTGCACTGGAGAGTCTGTTCCCAGAATCCTGCCAAGCTGGCAGGATGGTTCCTCAGAGACTACTTTGCCTGACATGCAGTAAGCTATTTATTGACACACCACTGTTCCCATTCAGTTCTGCACCTAAGCACTCAACTGGATAGCAGTTCCATATGTTGGATCTGTTACACTCCTCTGGAAAATTGTATTACTTTGGGTAAATAAAAAGCTAAGAGCAGCAGGAAAAATATCATAAAAATGCAGCCAAATTTGTTTCATCCTGCCTCCATCAGCAAATTTGGTCTATGACCTCTGCATATGAGTCATGCAAGTGCTTTAAAACTTGCAATGATTTATATGTTCAGGATAGGAAGTTCAAGGCTTATATTTCTGCTCCCCTACCATACATTATTATTCTTTATACACAATTTCTTGATAATTATCTATCTGAAATATACAGGCATCTTTTTTCCCTACTTTGTGGTGCACATTAACCAAAACCATTCATCTCAATAACCAGTCTCAGGGTTCTTGGCAGAGTAGAGCTGAATGTGTAGGTTATTCCTGGAACCATACTAGGCTGATGCTCTCATCATAGTTTTAGTCATGGAAACAGGCTTGCACCAAGACAGGCATTGTTCGTTAAAAAGGAAATTCCTGGCATATCTGTGAGAAACAAGGAGTAATAGGGTACACCACTTAAAATGTAATGTTTGCACAGGGCTGTTCATTAGAAGGCTTTAGTCTGCTCTACAAATCAGGTGATGCTTTCTGAAGCTTTGGGCTTGTGTCCTGCTGAGAAACCACTCTCTGTATTCACAGTCCCTCTGCAGCACAGCTTCACTCCACGAGACCTCCCTTCACACAAGAGCAACGAGTTCTCTTCAAGCTCTGAAGAGATCCAGCAAAAGAGCTGACTTTCCAGTTTCTCTAAGCATTAATAGTGGGGCTTTTGGATCCACAAACCTGCATTTTCTATGGCATATTTGACCTTTAACACAACACTTGCAAGGTTTTGAGGAGGGTCTCTCTGCCTTGAAAGGGATAATTTGCTTCCCTTGTGATTCAGCCCCATGAGAAGCACAGGGCAGCTCTAGCCATGGATATGTGACTTTACCATGAGGGACCAGCTCTGAATTGTAGTGAGCTGCCACTGGTTAAGCACTCTTTTCCTGTGAAATTCAGCAAAGAGCACCTTCACTGAATAACAGTGTAAAAATCTATCTACACAGATAAATTCTTTGCAGCTCTAGTCTGCAGCACTTCCCTCTGTAGGACATTTCAAGACAGCAAAAGCAAAGTGTCTCTCTCATCAGAGTCTGGGGAGTTTGTGTGACACTGGTGTTTATCCTCTTTGCTCTCTTGGACTGGTCCTGCCCAGACAATGAAAACCTTTTCATCTCATCTCTCCAGAGTACTAACAGAGATCAATAATTCTGTTTTATCAAATGGAAAATCTCTGGGGTCTTGTGAATCATGTGCTGGCAGCTTTATTTAGATGGAAATCTATGTTCATCCCTGGGAAGCCTTGCTTTATAAAACGATTTTCTGTAACATTCAGACTTCAGTTGATCTTTCAAAAAATTTCTAGGCTGAATGAGTTAAAACACAGGTGAAGTTTCCCTGCTGAATGATCAGCTCAAGCACAAAACCTGACCTGACAGATCTGGATCAGTTTTAGAAGTCGGCTGCAAAATGTTACATCAGTGAGCAAGTTAATCCTAAGGCAGGACCTGAAAGCTTCTGTTTTTCTTCAAATGTTTCCATTTTCATTAGTACTACAGGGCATGTCAGGCGAATCCTGCCCTTTGTTACTTGCGCAGCCCGATTGCAATTAAGCTAACAAGTCTGCTGTAGTACAGGATGGTGTCCAAACCCTTTTCATAGCTGTGGTAGCTCAGGAAGAAGAAAGCAAACCCTTAATTTGTCACTGAGGTAAGCATTTATCGACTGTGGGACCAAAGGAAGGTCAACACATCTCTGCTGTTTCACAACTACAATGGCACTTTAAGCCTCTGATACCACTTTGATGCAGACAATGGCCATTATCACTATTTCATGAATATGAGAACAGACACATAGAGGGGAAAAAAAAAAAGAAAGAGAATTTGCACGCAGCCCCAGAGCAGAGCAGGATTAGTGCTCAGAGGCCGCTGGCTCCCAGCACAGGCTCAGTCCCCACATCATCACTCTCACCCACATCCCCCTCCCCTCACTCTCTGTCCTGATTCAAGCTGGTCACCTCCTCAGCACTGCTGTCCCCTTCCAAGGCCTGTGTTTGTTATCACCTTTCCAATCTCCCACTCTGCCACTCGCTCCCCACGGCTTCCCCCTTCCGCACCCTACAGCTGCAGGCAGAGAGCCAGAGCTGCTGTGTCCAAGGAATCTTGTTTTCCAGATCCCAGAGGGAGCAGAACCAGATAGGTAAATGATGAAAAACAGTGCCCCATGTTGCCAATCTAATTTATCATATTTTGAATGAAGGTATTAAAAATATGAAAGTTATTATTGACTCTCTCTCGTCCCATTTAGTGGCACCTTAGACTGATCATTTGAACTTTGCCTTAGAAATCTGTTTCCAGAATTAACTGCTGATTTTACATTACATCCTAGACTGACTATTTCTCACCATAATCTCCAGCCCTCTCTGCTCCCTGTAAAACATTTCAATTTCTGAAAAGGCTTTAAACAATATTAGGAAGAGAATCTGATAGTCTATGCTTCTAGGCAGAACCAAATTCAAAACCACTGTACAGGCAAAAAAAAAAAAAATTATTTTGTGGATCAATCAAAGCTTAGTTCAAGAAAGAGAGGATGTTGCCTTTAAGGTCAGAGGAATCTCCAACCTTGTGGAAGAGGCTGAGGCAGGCACGCTGTGCTGAAGAGCAGAGAGGAGACTCTCAGAGCCTGGCCAGGTTCACACAATTGCAGCTCTCTGTGCCCCAGCACAGAGCACCTGCATGCAAATGCAGCAGCACCAGCCCAGGGGCTCCGAAGGGAACCACTTGCCATAAGTAAATGCACTTTGACAGCAGCTCCTAATAAGAGGAAGGAAATGAGGGAGAGAAAGAAAAGTGATAGGAGACAAAAGGACTTTATAAAACCGGGCTTTATTGCTTTCATTTGCAGCATTTTCCCTTTGTTCTGTTGAGCCTTCCAATTCCAGATACTGCACAAAAGAGATACCTGTCTAAAAAAGTTTATTTCAATCTGAAACTGACTTGTAAGATGCTTCACTAATTCAAAGCCCATTATCAGGAGCAACAATGAGCTACCTCTAATTAATTTGGTGCAGCCTTTGCTTCTGATACCAATCAAATCAATATTAATGGGGAGTTTGTGCTCTCTCATTACAGCACAAAAAGGGTACCAATCTTCTCATGAAGATTTTTGGACCATAAACTGTGTTTGAGGTCAGCGTAGCTGGCTTCTTCCCACACCCTTTTTTTCAACCAGAATGGAAAAAAATATATAATGACGTGCTATTTAGTACCTGGATAAAAATCTACACTCAGGCTGCCTACACCAAAAGACTGAAACCAGTTCAATATGAAGAAATCTCAGTCTAAGAAAATAAAGATTTTAGTAGCTCGCAGAGCTCAAATTAAACACTTAAATAGGTAACACTAGATATTTCTCATGCTGCCTCACATTTCTCTATTTATTTTTATCTGCAGGATCAGGCGTGTTAGAGAGGGAGGCCTGGTAAGAATTGCCTCAGCCATCATTCTTGGTTACTTACATCTGTGGTCAATTTTCCACACTTTCTTCCATAAAAGGTAAACGAGGCACTGTACTTGCAACAGGATAATCTAAACAATATGAACAATGTTACTGTTGAAGACCATCTGGCTCATCAAGCACAGCTCCAGACTTTTAACTCCTTGAATAGAGTGTGGAACCCCACAGTGGTTTTTGTTTTTTGGGTTTTTTTGGGTTTTTTTTTTTTATCCAAAATTCATTTTTAAAATGGTAAAACTAGAGGTCCTGGAGACACGAGGGATTCAGACAGGGAGAAAACTCAGTTTCTGGTTTTATCCTTTTTGTACCTTATGTATGTTGCAATCCAGGCTGCATACAAACACTTGGACGTCAAATTTTCCTATTTAAAAAAAGCCCTCCACGAGTAACTGGTCTGTGTGGGGTTGGTGTTCCAGAGGGGAGACAAGAGGGTTAAGTATTTCATAACTCACTTCAACTTAATGGCCTGATTCTGCCACTTCTTAAAAGGTAATAAAAGTCAAAGGAGGGTCACCAGGAATTAGAGGAAAACAGGGGGGAGGGATAAGGGTGAATGCGACCAAAGAAGGCTTTTGCTAATTGCACACACAATTTCTTATCTGTAAATAAATTAACAAGTGGCGGCTCTCAGGGAGAAGAACGTGAAAGCAGCACAGGAACAAAACAGCCTGGAAGAGGGCGAGCCAGCAGGGAGAACACCGCGATCCCCAAAGTCCAAAGAGCAGAGGAAGCTCTGGAGCTGTTTGTGCCCCATCCTCAGAGGCAGCCCATGGCTCTGTGCCTCAGTTTCCCCAGGGCAGCTGTGCCAGGGCTCACCTCAGCTCTGGAATACAGAAGGGCAGCCAGTCGTGGCTTACAGCACAACAGACACACAGGAGTTAAATATTCTTACACTCCCAAAAGGCCACAGACTTCAAATCACGCTTGGTTTTCAGCTGAGCAACACAAAGAATTAGATTTTGTTGTGGGTCTCGGTTCAGTTTTCGCTCAGCTCCCTGATTTCTCTGTGCACAGAGTGGGTTAAAAAGCCCTGTAAGCCTTGGCTGTAACAGGGCAGGGCTTTGGTCCTCAAGGGGGCTGTTATCCTCCAAAGAAGTTTTAATGGCATTATAAAAACCAAACCAAAACAAAACAATAAAAACATCCAAAACAAAACCAAAACCCCACAACCAACTGGTTGTTGAAATACTTCAATGCTTTTTATTTAATTTCTAAACATATTTTTGGAAAGGAAAGCAAAGAAAATGAATTAGACCATAGCTGGATTTTTTTTCTTTTTGTGTAAACACAAAAATTAATTTTCATATTCAGTGGTTCCTTGCTTTAAATTCTGCATCTTGCTTTAACTAGAAACATCAGCCTATCTGGTTTCTAGGTAGAGCACACACAGGGCTGAACCTTCCCCTACAGTAAATTCTTCCAGCCACTCCCAAAAACATGTGCCCACAGCCCTTTTTCAAAGTCTACTCTAATTTAGATCTAATTTTCATTGAAGCTAATATATCATAAGCCCACTGCAAGATGTACTGACATACATATGCTGAATTCTTGACTTACAAAATCATTTTAAGATGCAAGAAGGACTTTTAAAAATTATTTTTAAAGAAATTGTATTTAATATATGCTCATGACTCATCAATTGAAAGGAAAAAGCAATGTTACAGTAAGCAAGATCAGGCAGTTTTATGATTAATGGGGTCAAAAAGTTAGAATTCATGTTTAAAACTTTGGTTACTCACACTGAAACAATTAACCCTATCTATCGAGCATCAGGCCCCAAAAAACAATGCAAAATTTCAGAAAGAAGCAACTCTATGTTACAAAACACTTATTTTGGTGTGTGCTCCTTCACTTCAAAAACAGAGCAACAGATTTCACTTTTTTATCATGAGATTCTCTGCATGTAACTCAGAGAACTTCCAAAGCAAATCTGGCTTTGAAGCCTGAGACGTTAGAGTACAATGTATAAACTAGGCTTGCCCTAATGCCTATTTTGCTGCAAAAGCACCCTGTTTTCTGCTGCCCCAACATAAAGACCCTTTCCTCCTACTTGAGCTAATATCAGGATTTGAAAAATGAAAACAGAAGTCATTTGATCAGCAAGGAATCTGCAGCCAAAACCTCCCGTGCGATCGTGACAGCCCCGGTTACAAAAGCGCTGCCAATTGTATCGTAGCTCAGAGAAAAATCATTCCTTTATGTTGCCCTGCTTTTTAAAGATTTTTTAAGTCTTCTGATGTTTACATTCTTGTAATGAACCTTCTCACATATTATCTGTAAATAACTTATTGTTTTGCAATCTTTTATGGAAGAAGAGAAATTTGATGGGCTGTTGGTTTGTTCAGTGTCATTGGAGAGGTGGCACTGTCACCCTCCAATCCACTGCCACTTTTGGAAATCTATAAATGTTGGAGTCAGAACATAAACTGTTTTTTCTACCTTGAGAACAGCAGCGTGTCTGTGTCGTGTTGTTTTGTGTCTTATAGTAACATTTAAATTAATTTTGCTGCTAACTTGACTGAGTGTTCATGATATTGATCATCAAATGCACTGTAAGCAGCTCCTGGATTTTAATTAAGAGCATTCCACAGGAATAATGCTAACACGTGCTGAGTGATAAACATATAAGCACTAATACTGTTCTGTAAAGCCTTAAATTACACGCTCCACTGCGCTGCATTTAAATCCTAGAAGACACTGGCACCAATTGCTGGGATTACAACTTTCAATTAAACCTAGAGCTAAATTACTGGATTTCTAACCATTTCTTTAATCCACACCTGTCTGCTAAGCTTTTCACCACATTCACACTCAATAACCCTTAACATTTTTCATTGAGAAAGCTCAAAGGTTCTTCCAAATTTAATCCCCGTCACTGCTCCACTTCACACATCTGGAAACTGAGGCACACAATAATTAAATATCCCAAACTAATGCAGGAACCTGTGCCATGGCCACTGCTTTTGAAAGGGGCAATTGCACCTTGTTCCACACTTGTTGATCAATCTCACTCCTACCTGATCATCATCTCTTGTGCGAGTATTCACATGGTAAGTTATGCCAGGAAAGAGCTTCAGATTAAAACTGAGGGGTAAAAGGAGTTACTGCATGTAAATGAACACAGCTGTAGCCATTATTTATGAGGCACCTCTAGGTGGGCACATTTCTAGGCTTCTTCTACACCTTTCTATATTGACTCAGCACAATCAAAGTCTACAGCTGCCTTTGAAAACCTCAGTCATGTTCTCATCTAATTGAAAAGAGATAAAAGAAGAAAACAAAACCAAAATATCTTTTCCTCCTGATTCGAGACTGTTCTCTAGATTCATTTAGTAGCCTGGTAAAAAGCAGTCTATTGAACAGATATGCTCTGGGCATAAGATCTGTCACAAATCAAAATTATTGAGAATGATTCTGTCTTTCACCCAATGTTTGATATATCTCATTAGGTATATTGAAATCCTTGTACACACCAGAAGAAAATGGTCTGAGTATTTTGAGAAGTGTGAAGCTAACATGTATCACTTCTGAGGAAAAATATTACCCTCTCCTTTTTTGGTTGTCATCACAAAAGTAGGTAGTTGTTTCCTGCAGATGAAATCCCTGAAACTGCACGTTCTAGTCTGTACTCTGCAGTAACTGCTTTGAAGCAAAAATAAAAATTCTTGGGTTGCAACTTCTTGTGCAAAGGTTTCCATGTCAGTAACAACAATGTGTGTAACACTTTTAAAGCCTGATGAACTAGAAGACAAGGAGGACTCTGCTAAACACAAAATCCCTTACAGTGCCTGGGTAAAACAACTGAAGAAAGCCGCTGCAGCTGCTTGTACTGTCTCTAGGTTTTGGCATTCATTATTTAAGTTCAGTGGAAACTGTTCAGCCTTGAAGTAGACTGACTCATGCACTTTAACTTCCAATTTCCTGCAAACAATCCATTAGTTTTTGGCAAGTTTCATACTGCACAGTACTTCCCTGAAAAGGGCAGCTCCCAAACTCTACTGATTTCTGCAGCATTTTTTCAGTTTAATCAAAGTAGAATTTGTACTTGTGCCCTTGCAATACTGAGTGTGATCCACACCTGAAGGTGTCTGACACACTTATCAGAGGCAGATGAATGACTTTGCTTAGAAAGGTTCACTTCAAATGTACTTGCTGGGACAAATCCTACTGGGCTGTACTGTATGGGCATTTCTCATAGCTTAGATGTGCACTGTTAAGTTTTACCTGACAAGGAAAGCAAAAACAATATTTTCATACTACCTACACCTCTCCCAAAAGTGTACTACCTACCCTTACATTTCTCTGCTTTTATAACAGCTGAAATGAGTTACTTGCTAACTAAATGCTAATTCCATCATTTGCAGCTACAATGGTTTTAAAATTTAGCATTCCCTTCAAATATTTTGTCCCCAAGTGATATCTGAAATATGTCAGTAACTCAGAATGGAAAATAACTGTGGTAGCTCCATTGCCACCAGTGGGTAACTGTATATAAATGTGGTCTAGTAAGTAGGGACTAGTAAAATAATTCTTCCATCCCCAGGATGCAATTATTTAAAAATGAGAAAAGAGATGAAAGCATCAACATAAATACATGTGCATACTCTTTTCAAATCACTCAGTGGGGTTCCAAATCTCCAGTTTAGCTGACACAGTAGAAGAGTTTTCCACATTAAAATTAATTTTTTTTTACTCTGTGCACCTTGCAGAGGTGTGTGGTGCTGGAATCTTGAGTTTATCCACATTCTAAAAAAGCGACAGCAAACAGCAGCACAGATTTTCTCACCTCAGCACACCAAATCTCCATCTACACAAGGCAATCATAAATAGGTTGCACAGTTTTCATGTTCATTCAGGGCCTTAGCCCTCTCTCCTGGGACTGTCAGCAAGCACAATTTAATAACTGCAATGTGCAAACTGCTCCACTCTTTACAAGAGCTGAGCCCATCTCACCCAAGGGGTTTCACTTCAGTGATACAACCATCAAATGGGCAGTGGTCATCATGGCAGTGTCCCCATGCAACCATCTAGGCAAGGTGGTCTAGTAGGAAAAAAAGTTGACCAAAATGTAGAAGCAAGCTCTAGAATGTTTTGAAAGGCTTGTTTATAAGTGTTTAAAAATACATTGTGACTACCAGGTGATTTTACATATTGTGGGAACTGAAGTGGTTATGGCTGTGGAACTTAAGCACCTAGACCTGCTATGTTATTTGTGTGTTCAAAAGACACCTACCAGTTAAAAATGAGCGAGATAATAAAGCTCTACAGGTGCCTGCATTCCAGCTGAGAGAAGTCCAACAGGTATTTCATTTCCTGCTGCTGTACATGAACACAGGCATAAACCTGACTCCAACAGCAGGTGCTTATTTCCCAGCTTCCTTTCCCAAGCTAGACTGTGCACAGGCATTTCCACTGTAAATAAGATACACAAAGATGGCAGACCAAAGTTGTAGCAGTTATTACTTACCGCTGATGGTACCTTCTTTTCTGCACAATTATGTGATGTTTCATAGCAACTCTAGGTTTGTATTATTTCTTGGTATATGTGTTGTTATCCTCCACCTCAGAAAGAACTCTCTCCTACCTTGCTGAAGCCCCTGGGAAGTAGCCCCAAAGACTGATTAAAAGTTCAGATAATTAGCATAAGCTTCCTTTTCCCCTTTCCTTTCCTTTCCCCCTTTCCTTTCCTTTCCTTTCCTTTCCTTTCCTTTCCTTTCCTTTCCTTTCCTTTCCTTTCCTTTCCTTTCCTTTCCTTTCCTTTCCTTTCCTTTCCTTTCCTTTCCTTTCCTTTCCTTTCCTTTCCTTTCCGTTTTTTTTTAATAGACTCCCATTTCCCCACTTTTAAAAATGTGCAATTTCTTGCAGCTTTCCTTAAGGCTGATAGCTCCATTCCCTCTTGGCACTCCATTTCCAAGCCTTAGCAGAGAATGTGCCTGTTTAGTCCTTCAGCTCTGCCTACTCTGACACGATCCACATATGCACCTCTTTGAGCCATGAATGCTTTCTTGACTTGCATCTTTGACTTGTCTGCTTGCAGGCTCATTGTCAGGAGGGGAATTAAGTGGTTTGTCAGACTGATCCCAAGTGCTTAGCATCTGAACAGCGTGAAGTTTTACTCCACTGAGTAAGAAAACATTTCCCACAACTTCATCCCTCTAGCCATGATAAGTGACTACATACAATTCTACTTCCCTGACAAAAGAGTAAAACTTACAGACATCCTTATCTCCCTGGGATTTATTACTGGAGCTGGAGACTGATTTGGACTGGGGAAGTGAATGAAGCAGAGCTGGCACGCCAGTCATCCAGGGGTTAAGCTAATTTGTTAGTGCCCTTGCTGTTTCTTGCTGTCAGCCACAGTGCATCCACTCTTTAAATTCTGAAAAGAACACCGACCTTTAATCTGTGGTATTAGTTCCTTTGACAAAATGGAAGATTATGTCTTTCTCCCACAAGCCTTCATGCGAAGCTTAGCCAGCTTCCATCTGGTCTGGCTAATTAAATGTAAGTTAACATTAAGTTAAGAGCCAGCTCCAGCCCACAGATCTTCTATTCTGCAACGGCAGATTTATTAATTGCCTGAACTGTTTGAGTATTTAATACCAATTTTTGATTACTTTTATTTCCTTTCCTCTTTCATGAAAACAGGGAAATGTTTTTGAAGACATATTTGCATAATTTCAGTTCAGAAACACCAAACACCAAGATGTGCTAATAAGATTCTGAGCAGCCATAACACTGTCAGGTTTTTTTCTTCTGTATTTGACATGTTAATAAAGTACCATCATAACAGTGTGAAGGATCTGCCTATTATGCACAAGATGTGGAATCACTGGAGCTGCACACTTAAAGCTGGCCCTGACCCACAATCTGGCCCTACATGTACTAAAAGTACAGCCAGTTGTTGTATTCCTTATTCAGTCAAAACTTTCCTTGACCTTAATGGGCGTCTTGTCTGAATGAAGAACAAAGGGATTACTTCTAATATGGGAAGCTAGTAATTAGAATCATGCCCACAGCTGACTTTTGATAAAATTAATTCGTAAAAATGAAAATACAAAGAATTTACAAAGTCAAAATCATGCTTTGCACTGTTTTAATATTAACTCTATGTAGGTCTCGTGCCTAATCTATTTCACTGTATTTAACATTAGATGTTAGAGAAGAAATATATACACTTCACTATATATACTTATATATAGTATATATATACTACACTATATACTTCAAGACTTTTAAAATAAATAATACAGTGAAGTTAGATTTATAAATTTTTTTAACACGTGACTGTTATTATGTCAAAGATCTTAAACCTCTTAACCAAGCCTTCCTTCTCTGGGATAGAGTCAATGATCACATAAAGAAATGTTATTTCTTCCTATATCTATTTAATATAATTCCTGCTGCTACTGTATGTAAAGCATATTAAAAATTCAAACTCCAGGAAACTTCTACCTAGTTCACATATAAAAACCAATCGACCAACCAATGAGCCCCAACCAGTTAAAAGTTCAGTTTCGTATTAAAATCTAAACTGTATCAGGACACACATCAGAGAGTTAAAAAACCAACAAAAACCATGAATGGCACAAAGCTGCCTAATGGAGCAAGACTAACCACAGAAATGAGGAGACCACTGCTTCCTTCCATTTCTTTGCCTGCAGAAGATCACATGAGAAAATCAATTCACCTTTTCTGCCTCAGTTGCCCAAGCAGATGGTGCAGGGAGAACAAACATTTCTGCTTTTCTGATCTCACCTTAAAATTCTCAGGTGTTTCAGTCAGACGAGATGTTCTCTGTAAGGCCAGACTGTTACCAGCTAATATTATGTTGGGAATAGCAAAGGACAAGCAATTTACTTCTAGAAGACTCTGAAAACAAAACTGCTATTTTAGAGGGTGCAAGACCAACAACAGCATTTCTGACTATCTGTTTATAATATGGGGTTTTCTTATCAACTTATTCTCTTCTCTCATCTATCCATTAAATTAGAATGACCTGTTTCCAAAAAGCCCAAACAATCCAGACCAAAAACCCCAACCCCCTTCTCATTAAGCTTTCATTCTCTGTCTTATCTTCTGTCCTGCTTACTTTACATTTGTGTTCTCTCTGTGTACACCAACTCTGTTTATTTTGATAGCTTACCCCGGGAATGCTGTTCTGCACAGAATTATCTTTTACTCAGGCAACAGGAGAATGTCTGATAAAACCCACAGGGGGAAGTCCCTCAAAACCGAAATACAAGAGCCCAAATGCAATCTGAACGTACTGGTTTGACTCTAAGGCCAGACAGGGCTTTCTGCTACAGGCCATTAGGATTCAGCTCATTTTCAGAATAGCAGGCGTGCACTCAGGATCTGCCGAGCTCCATTGTGACACAGCAGCAGCCGATTCCTCCGGACTCGTTCCTGGCCCTCGGGCTGCTCACAGCGGCTTTCCCCGTCAGCTGGAGCCACCTTGTGCCCTGCAGAGCACCTGCACCCTGCGGGCTGCTGAGACAAAACTGGCGGTGCCTGCTGGCTCCCTCTGCATCACACAACAACTCCTAAAAACATTTACTCGGGCTCTACATAAACCGTTTCATTTGGGAGTCACCGCAACAAGTCGGTTAAGGATGATTTATTTGGGGGTAACTATTTCAAGTCAGTTAAAAGTGAACAGGATAATAAAGCTGCAGATCAACTGGATGCTGATTATTTTGTTTCCAACTCAACCCACCACTGCAGTAAGGATTTACGAGTAATACAGGACACTAAGTCACTTGAACACTCGTGGGATAATGAGGAATACCACTACTATTTTCCAGTTTATTCCGTGTCCTTACATATGATTGAGAATTATAACAAAGCAGCGACAAGAATGCGAGACCACGAGTTGCTCTGATGCCAGTTTTACTTTGCAGTCAAACAGCAAAGTCTCTTTCTCTGCAGTAATGAATTTGAGTGCACAGCATAAGAATGTTTAAAAGTGCTGCAATTCAGATTTGGCCGCTAGCCATAAAATTCTAATGCAGCTTTCAAACATGTCTAAAGTCAGAGTTCATTTTTTTTGGTCTCATTATAAAATAGGGATCACATGAATCAAATAGGTGTGGACAAACTTCCAGAGGCTACTGGGGCAAATTATGACTTGGGCCCAAATCTGCCATATTCCTGTTATTCTGACAGGATCAATATCAAATGTGTTGAGGATATGGGGGTACTGAGCCAATAGATATCTCCTTTCCTTCTCAAAGCAAGAGTGATGTTCATTATTCCAAGTGGGTAGGACAGATGTGATCACACCTTCTAATAAAATTAATACTTATCATTTAAACACATGAGACCTGACATTTCTTCTTAAACCTGAAAGCATAAGCCACAAAAACCCACAAACAAACCACAAAATCCAAACCCCTGAACTACACAGTTAGAATGAAAAGTGTTCTGACCTTTTACCATTCTTCTTCTTCATGCATCCTGACGACAAGTTAGGCATATCATCTTTTGAATTCAGCTCTGCAATACATTATACTGCATTTACTCTGAGCACTCTGACATTATCATTATCTTCTTTTGTGCCCAACAGCAACTGCAGCTCCTATAATACCATTATTGTAATTAAGAACAATCTGAACCATTGACAGCATTGCCTCGTTTGCTCTAGAATCCCCTGTGCATTAGTGTTCTTCTAAACCAATATTTCACTATTAATAGTTTGCTACTTTAGAACTGCCTATGGTTAAAAAAAATAAAAAAAATTAGGCCTCAGCCTAACTCAGTGGCCAAAGAAAAACCTGCTAAGAAAAAAATAAATGAAAGGCTGTGCGCTGGCAAACTGTTACACTTTTCTTTACATGTGTTGAAAATGGATTCACACCCTGCCAACCTATTCAGGCCGTTACCCAGGTGAGGAAGCTTATTTTGGCTTGCTTCAAAAGGACCACCTGGACGGATACAAAAGAAAACATCTCTTCTCCCACTAAATGTACCCAAAGTCTAAACTCTAAATGTACCCTGTCTAAACTCTCCCCTTCATTAATCCAGCTCACAGTTGGGTAAGTAGGGCACAGCAATTTAGGCATTCTTGTCTGGGAGATTCTGACCTTAACTCCCGGCCCAGCAGCACACGTGCTCTGCAGGCTGCCTGCACCCTGCCCATGTGTTTGCTGGGGGGGACACCTGCCTGTCCCTGGGCCAGGAGGTGCTCAGCCACAGCCCTGTGACCAACTAACACCCCTGACACATTAACGTGCACCTCTCAGAACCCAGAAAGCCCAGAAATGGCCCCGTCATCAGAAGCAACTTCCATTTTCCCTCTGCAGTAAAGGAGAAGCTGGAGTGCTTAATTCTACCCGAGAAGAACCCAGCAATCATTACCTGCATGCTGTCTGTTACCATGGCTGGTAACGTGGAGTTTTAGGTATTTGTAGTAGATGTGAACATGGGAAAGCACCGTACGAAGATGACAAAAGAAACATGGCTAGTGGAAAAGAGCTGGTAACTCCCAAGGAAATTTACATTGATGTGGCAGACTTTTTCTGCTTGTGAACACGTATTTCATTGAAAAAATTACCAACCTTATGTTAAAGGAATATTCAGGAAATGGCAATGCTCCGGCTACGTTTGGAATTTTTTATTCTTTCAAAGCTTTTGCAGTGTGAGATTGTATTTTTATGTCTGGGAAATCACTACTGGGCTGGAGCTGCTTCTCTCTGCACCAGATGGGGAACAGTGCTCACTGACAATTGTTGCACCTCTCTCTTCCTAAAGTCCCTTTTCCCAAGTGGGATTTCATGGGTTTCCCTATGAATAAAAGCTAATATCACTCATCACTGGATCAATGCCACAGACTGCTCTACCACTCCAGTGGAAGGGCCAAGAACAGGAGCAGCTCTATGCTAAGCAGGAATCAGAGAAGCCAGAGGGACTTAACCATAACTGCAACTACCAAGAATGACCCACAGAAATTCATATTCCAGGTTTTTTCTTTCACAAAAGTAATTATCTAAGAAAAAGTAACATATTGTCAACCATGGTACACTGTGTGCTGCTTGACACAAAGATCAATAAGAAGTCAGGAAGGGAAGTGCTAAGATTAAAAAGAAAGCAGTATTGCTAAGTCAGGACCTTTTGTGTTAAATCCACATATATGATCAGAACATTTCATAGCACCACATGCAATTATTTCCCATGGACTACTACAAAATTGAAAGGAAACCAGAGTACTTGGGAGACTGTAGAGCTTTGTTATTTCACCCTGCAGTTCTTTAATATTTTGAGAAAGATGACTGCTTGCTGAACAGTGGTATAGTCTAGAGGCAGGTGCAGGATTTGGGTGAACAGATGGTGGCTAATCTTCCTAATACAGCTCTGCCAGCACAACTCACTCTTGACCAGTCACATCCCTAGGTTTTTTCTGGCCCTTGGTTTTCCCTGGCCTCAGCACAGCTTTTCAAGGGGTAGTTGCAGAGTAGACTAAGGATTCACAAAAGGCTATTGATCTGATTTTGCTTGTGGTCCAAGACATCTTTTGTTTGTATTTCAGTTTGGTCACTAAAGTGAATTAACTCACTGGTGCACTCAACACAGACATACACACCCAATTCCAACAGGGACAAAGGTATTCAAGCCAAATAACATTATCTATTAGTAAGTATTAGCACACCAAGCAGAAAATGCATGAGGATGCATGCAGAGAGCAAGGCTTTGCTGCTCAGTGCTCCAACTACAGAGCAGCACAGGAACTCCTACGAGCTGGAGAAGGCAGACAGAACACACAGAGAGCAAGCTACACCTTCAGCCCCAGCCCAGCAACTGCTGATTTCACCCACAGCAACACCAGCATTTTGCTGAAAAAGACTGCAGAACTCTGGATTAAGTTATTAGGAAGCACTTGATCTCAGATACAGTGACACAACAAACAAACTGGACTGTCCTTATCTTAATCTCCGTGAGAAAGGCAGAGAGGCCAGCACTGAACAGTTCTGCAGGGAGGGCAACATTTAATGGTTGGGAAGGGCATTAAAGAAAGAAAATAAAAATTAGGATACATCCCAGAGATTCTGTCCAAGGGAGACTTCTAGAAGCACAGACCTGTACTTACAGGAAGCTGCCTTTAAAGTGAGGGGTTTCAGAAGATGTAAATCCAATCTTGGCCTCTAGGTCTTCTCTTACCTTTAGGGCAGATTCCTTTAAATGCTATGGGAAATATCAGAGCCCTAAAACTCCAGATTCTCATGACAGCTCACTCACTTCACTGAGGGTGAAAACTTTATCCTCAGTTGAGCACCTCATATTTATTCTACAGCATTACTCAATTATATCCACCTTCACTCTGCAAACCAGATATATGTTTTTACGAGGATGATCTAAGGGAATGCATGTTTTAAATCTGGCTGTGTAAAGGAAAAATTAGCACTGAAACAAAAGTGCATCAATCTGAGCTGGTGCCTAGATGGTTTTGGTAGGGGTTTTGGGGGTTTTTTTTGTTTGTTTGTTTTTTGGTGGGGGGGTTGTTGTTGTTTTGTTGGTTTTTTGTGGGTTTTTTGTTTGTCTTGCTTGTTTTTCTTTTTGTTTTTTTCTTTTCCATGGCTCCATCCTGTAATCTGAAAGCACTGGAGGCTCTTCAACCAATTGTTCAATGCATGCTTATTTTTAGCTGAAACCTCAGCTCAGACGAGGAAAGAATTACTGAAATGGGAAAAAGTCAGGAAATAAAAGGCATACTTCCGCAGCAGCTGACTTGCCCACATAATTTAGGCTTTTGCAAGTCAAATGCAAAGACAGAGTTCAGTGGCTCTACTGCCCTCATGCAGGTAGTCAGAGAACAGCAGAATTCTGTTTTGGGTCAGAACAGGAGGTCAAAGCCCAGGGTAGAAATGCCTGGCAGAAATGCCTTCTTTCCAATACTAACAGGAAAGGGCAAGCCAACAGAAGCTTCATAACAGCTTCATAATGCTAACAACATGTCACAACAGGTATTTTATGATTTCTGAACACAAGATGTCTCTGATGGCCTACGTGATTCACACATGGACCACTGGAGACATAGAAGATCCACACAGACTTGCTTTTAGCCCCCACCCCCCATTCCTTTTAAAAAACACTTCTGGCATCCAAAACACCTCACAGCAGTAATTTTCAGAAAATAATAAAATAATCATGCACACACTCAGCTGTACCATGATAGCCCAGCTCTGGATATACACTCATTTACCAGAAAAGCTGGCACCTGGGACTCACATATTCCTGCAGATTTGAGCTGCACATGAAACACACAGACTGAGCATAGCCAGACTGGGCCCTGCATGAACTTTGAAACAATGAACTTTTAAGAATAATTTCAGGATCATATTTTATTTTTGAGATTCAGAAACGCATTCACAATATTTCATGTCTTCCTCTGAACCACCTGGAGCCAGAGGCTATTAAAAAGGGGGGGACAAAGAAAGCTCCACCTGGGCAGAGCCCAGCTGGACAGATGCTGAACAGCCCCAAGCAGGGCAGAGATGCCATCCACATTTATCCCTGGGAGCTCTGGCATTCACATTCTCTGAAAAATCCCTTTGCCCAGGAGTTTTCTCCTGGGAAGCTAAGAAGCCTCAGAGAAAAAGGGAAACAATAATTATCTCATTTGCTTCTCTTGTGTTGTGCTCATGTGGAATGTGTTTGGAGATTGTTTCATTGGATTCATGTGATTTGTTTTCACTCTTTGGCCAATGAATGCCAAACTGTGTCAGGACTCTGGAGAGAGTCAGGAGTTTTCATTAATATCTTTTTAGCCTTCTGTAAGTATCCTTTCTGTATTCTTTAGTATAGTTTAGTATAGTATTCTTTAATACAATATAGTACCATAAAATAATAAATTAGCATTCTGAGAACATGGAGTCAGATCCATCACTCCTCCCTGCCAATACAACAGAGCTGCACCTGCAGGGCCATTGCCATCCCAGCCCAAGCAACAGGAGGGTGTTCAGCTTTCAGAGGCAATTCTCTTCCTTCCCACTGAGCAATCCCTTCCACCAGCACAGCACAGCACATCACAGGCCTCCCCAGACAATGCCCTGACAATCTGGCTACAAAGCACACCACCAGCAGCCTGGTGCCGTCCTCCTGAGGAGTTTCTGTCCTACTGCACGTGTGCTCAGAAGGCCTGAAGCAGTGAAGTGACAACAAACAAAGCAAGTGGACCTCCCCTCTATTTTTCTGTTTGTCCACGTTCCTTCCACAGAACAGAAGTATTTTATGTCCTTAAGAGAACTTGCTCCAAGGCAGTAATTCCTTCAGTGGTGATGCTAGCAGGTTTTGCCCAGCATCACCAGGGACACGGAAACGTGCAGCACAGAACACAGGGAAAGGATTCTGAGCACATTGCAGGTGCTGTGCAGTGGGGCTGGTGGAGAGCCACGGTCATGTCAGACAGCAAAACCAGCAGCTCAGGCACTCTGATGGCCCTGCAAGGCCCGGGGTGATGCACTGGTACGTGCAGTGAAAGGCAGAATGGGAGCAGCGTTGGTGAGAGTGACAGTAAAGCCTTTCCCACATCTCCTTTCCCCAGGAGACACCACATGCCATCCTCTGAAGACCAGTATGAAATTAGCACCCAGGGGCTCATTTCCATCATTCATGAGATACATCAGCAAATACAACAGTAGGACACAGATCATTTCTTCCAGCTCCTGATTTTAAATGCAGCATCAGGGAAGAGCAGAGGAAAAGAAAAGCCTGCTGAGTGTTTCAGCCAGCCGAGAACCTCTCACACAAGAAACAGACAAGCACAAACATCTACTGACACAAAAACTAGTCATTTACAATTGCTGTGCAGTAAGTTGCAGAAACAGGTCCAAAGAAAATGAGTCAATTAAAATCTACCAGAACACTACTTCTACATCAAAAAATAAGTTCCTATTTCATTGGAAAAGGCCCAGAGCAAGACCAAGGCATGATCTTTCTGTCAGTGAGCCCCACAGCAAAGCATTTTACTCATGGATTGCCGAAAGACAATCATTCTATGTAAAACACCTGAAAAGCTTTCATCAGCCTACATTTACTCTCTGCATTCTGAGATTTTTCTGATTTCATATTATACCATAAAATACATGAAGTAAAGATTAATAAAGTTAAGGTTATTATCAAAACCCATCAGAATTTACAATATTTTACACTGTTAACATACTCTTCCCTGAGGCACACTGCCTACCCCACACACCAAAATTAAATCAAAACAAGACAAACACAAAAAGAAGAAATATCACAAGTGGAGGACAGCAGAAAATTCATTCTTTCTCCTGCCCATCAACCCCAAATAAACTAGGCAGAAGAGCAGTCAAATTACCGAAATTGATGTCACATCAATTGGCAAACTGACTGAGCCTGTACAATTGCTCTCCACCAAATTCACGTCTTCAAGCTGTCTGTTCCCCATCTGCTCCTCTGCAATTTAAGCAATTCTGAACTGCACTCTCTGTACCCAAATGTGTCACAGATTTATCAGCATGTCAGGGCCCATTCTTTACATTCTCCACTAAGGTAAGCTATTAGGGGGAGGAAATTTTCTGTGTTTATAATAGCCAGGCCAGGAAAATTCAAGGAGGACAATCACACATGACCTTACTAAATCCACCATGAAAAATTCATTAGATAACACAATCTCCACTATCCCCCCCACCCCCAAATGTTTTTTAAAAAGACCATTTTGTTCTCTTACATGTGTTTAAAGACATGTTTAGTACACAGTACAAAATACTGTAACAAGCTTACAGAAAATCGAATTTGTGGGCCTTTTTTACTCATATGATGAGCTCCACCATGTATGTGAACACCTGACAGATAAGGACTGGGATCCTTCACTAGCATATATGGGGTGGCCAATCTTTAAATGCCTTTCAGCAATAAAGGGGAGGGAACCTTATTAAAAACCACAAACAACTTTTGCACACCACAGTTCAGTTTGCAGATAGGCTGTCAAGTATTTTAGTCTTTGTTCACAATTCTCTCACTGCCTAAAAAGCTAATTTAATTAATTCCAAACATAGTTAATAATTTGTAATTTAGCTACCTTAACAGAATGCATGCTCCATTTAGAGATGCAGCTGCAGATGCTCTCACAGGGAAGAGCAAAGCACAATGCTCTGATCCTGGAATTACACCACTGGTGATGAGATGCTGTAAATGAAAACCAGACTATGGCTCTACGTGACAGACAACATCAACAAATCTGAGCTCCAAATTCCAGATTTTACCAAATACTCTCTAATATGTAATGGCAATGTATTTTCCATATTAACGTATGTCTTATGCTATGACTGATCCCTGCTGACATCCTGTGTGATATCTCAGGTATCTCAGGTTATTCTCTTTGTTTTGGTCAGTAACTTGTTCATTTCACTTGTCTAAACTACCCTCACCTCTTCCACTGGTGGACCTCTTACCACTGCCAAGAACTTTGAAATACATACGCAAAGGTTTGCTATGTATTTTATATATATATGTATGCATATAAATTAATATCAATACTGAAATTGCATTTTATGTTGTATTATAAACGATTTCTGCTACACCTAGAACTACATAAACTTTACTCTCTTCATAAATAATCTACATTACTCTTCATCATAAAGTCACTTCAGATCCTAAAGGATTTTCATTTGGTGAAGTATTTTGGCACTGGCTCTGCTGTTGCAATATACAAAAGTGTAGTTTTGACAACAATCAAAACACCTCTTGATGACAAAAATACAAAACTCACAGACATGTAATAATGTATCACCTACAACAGTTACCCACATATATAGCAGAGATGGTACTGAAGTGTAACCAGCATAGCCCCTACAAGAGATAAAATATATTTTGCATTATTAAAAACCATCAGTTCTTAGCCCTTGTGGTGAAACACTGGAGTAAATCAGTTTGCTTCTCTCCTCTATGTAACAGCAGAATTTACACCAACTGAAAGACATGGAAATTTTCAGATGTCCCTCATTTATACTGACTTATACTGACCATTTTCCTATACAACCTGTGTGTAAGCAGCTGAAAAACCACATGCACTTCTATGACCAAGACTCACCTCCATGGGAAACCTACCACAGGTTGGTCAAAGCAGGAAAAAACCACCAAAGCTCAGATCCTAGATGAACAAGCAAACTGACCTCTGAAATTCCTATCTAGGCTTCAAAAACACCTGGAGCCCCACAAAAAAACCCAGCACAACTTAAGATGGAACCTATGTGGGCCACAGCCAGCAAGGCACAATGCTCATTAATTGTTTGCAAACTTGTATGTATTTTTAGTAGAGAAAAATATCAAGAAGTAAGAAAGAGGATAGAAGGCTCAAGCCACCTGAATGTGTTAAAACCCATAAATCAATAAAAGAAAGATAAGATAGCATATTATCAATTTCACCCCTATATATGCTTCCACCAGATAAAGGTCACAAATACACACTCAAGTAAAAATTTAACGGTGAATTTAACACAAAACATTTTTGTCCATCAGCAAATAACAGTCATTACAAAGTTAATTAAAAAACCCCAGCTCTCTAAACCAGTTATTTTTAGACAAACCTTGGAAAATTGGGAAACACAAAAGACAAGGACAATGCAGTTTCAAAATTTCAAAAGGACAGATGATAAAGAAATGGCAGGTGCAGGTTTTAATCAATAAATGTAATACATTAATGAGAAGAAATATGATTTCACAGAATAAATATTCTTGTAAGATTACAAGATATGGATAAAAGTAACTGCTGCCTCTAACAGTTTGCTGGAGATTTGTGACTTCTGCCACTAAGGAAAAATGCATTTAATAGTAAAAACAGTACTAATGACAATGTAATGGACATACCCAAACCGCCACATAGGCTTACTTAAAGATCTCTAAACACATCTACAGCATGGACTCATCAAGGAAGATTGTTGATAGTTCAACGTTGCTAATAAGTCACAAATACACAAATTTTGAAAAGTAGGTAATTATTGGAGCAGTCATTCTTTACTATTTCATCAACATCTGGTCCATCTGCAATGACCAGAAAAAGCCAAATAATGTGAGCACAGTTGTGCAACATGGATCTAATTGAAAAGCAAGGCCGTACATCACAGAAAGATGACGTGATAGCTACAGAATGAGGAGCTGAACCCTCCCCAGTGGTGTCACCCTCATCCCCAGCACTGGTGCTGCTCTGAAACGCTGCGTGCCTGGCTCCAGCGCTGTGTGTGCATGGGGAGCAAGGGGCTGCTGAGCCTCACACCCTTCCTCACACTCACAAGCAATGAATTCTGCTTGAAAAACTCAATGAAGCGACTGTTGCCTTAGCTCTATTTGCATCACATTTAAATTAAGTTCAGCTGTGAAAACGATGGGTGAGCGAGGGTAAATTTCCATTCTCTCGCTGTCATGGGATTTCACACAGGAAAATTCAACGGGGGGCGGGTACTAACTCGCATGTACGGACAAAGAACCAGTCCGTTGTACATGCTCGGCCTTCTATAAAGGTTCTTTTTCTATAAAGTAGAAGTATTTTGCTCAGCACGAGGATAACTGCGCTCCGAGCCGCGGAGGAACGATCGCTGCTCTGGAACTCGTGTCAGAGGCGTGCATTGCACAGAGCGCTGTGTGCTGACCGCACCGCACCGCACCGCCGGGTGACTCACGCCGGGTTTGGGGGCCCACGGCACCGGGTTTTGGGGTGCTCACGGCACCGGGTTTTGGGGTGGCCGCACCCCAGCAGCGGAGGCAAATCCCGCTGAGGGAAAAAATCCCCGTGCGCTCCCAGGCCTGCGGGGCCCGCCGGGCGCCCGGGCCGCTGTGGGCAGCGCTCCTTCCATCCGTCCTTCCCCGGCCGGGCCCGCAGGCGGACCGCGGGAGCGGCCCCATACACAGATCCAGCACACAGACCCCGGGAGCGGCCCCATACACAGATGCCGCACACACACAGACCCCGGGAGCGGCGCCGCACCCAGATCCCGCACACACACAGACCCCGGGAGCGGCCCCGCACACAGATCCCGCACACAAACTCTGCACACACACTGCGGGAGTGGCCCCGCACCCAGATCCCGCACACAGACCCCGGGAGCGGCGCCGCACCCAGATCCCGCACACAAACACTGCACACACACTCCGGGAGCGGCCCCGCACAGAAGGCCCCGGGAATGGTGCCGGCGGGCCAGGGCGGCTCCTCCCTCGTCGCTCGCCTGCCTGCCCACCCCACCCCGCACGTCCTTCCCCGCCAGCCCCTTCCTCCCGCTCCCCAGAGCCTTTTCCTCTCCCCCTGTCTCCTCCCTCCCTCCCCCCCACACAGTAAGGTAACTCCCAGGAAATATGCGAACCTGTTAATTTTTACCTTCCTTGGCTTTTTTCCTCCTGGCCAGCGTGCCGCCGAGCTTGCCCAGGAAGGAGTCATCCTTCTTTCTGGAGGGGGGAGATTTCGGGGTGGGGGACTTGGGGGAAGAAGGGGATTTCTGCGGGGAGGTTGCCATGCTGGGCCAGCCGCCGCCGGCGCTGCGGGACGGAGCAGCGGCACGGCTCCGAAGCCCCGGTGCCGTGGGAGGCTGTTCCCGGCTCTGAACGGAAGCGGAATTATTTCAAGCATTTGAGGCAGCTCCTGCTCCGCTCTCCCGGCTCTCCCGCTCCTTCCCTCCCTCCTCCCGCCCTCCCTCCCGCCGGGGAGGGCCCGCTCGCCTCGCACGGCTCCCGGTGGCCCCGGGCGGTGCGGGAGCCGCTCCGCTCCCGGCTGGGGGGAATCGGCATTCGGGGGGCCCAAGGGAGCCGGGGCAGCGCCTCGCCCCCCGCTCCATCCTCCGGCCGCGCACAGGGGCCGGGCACAGCGGGGCTGGGTGGGCGAGGGACCCAGGGTGGGTGAGTGACCCAGGTACCATGGGTGCCGAAGGGTGAAGGTAGGTGTGGGCACAGTGCTCACACCGCTCAGTTCAGCCTCAGCTGCCCCAAAGTGAAGGGCAGCTGAAGGATAGCAGGGTCACAGCTGCCAGCAGATGTTTGTACGTCCATAGGAAAATAGAATCACAGTCAGGGTTGGAAGGGTTAAGGATAATCTAGTTTCCAACACGCTGCCATGGACAGGGGTGCCTTCAATTAGACTTGATTGTTTTAAGCCCCGTTTAACCTTGCCTTGAACACTTCCATGGATGGAGTGTCCAGAGCTTCTCTGGAGAGCTTGTTGCAGAGTCTCACCACCCTCCCAATAAAGAGTTTCTTCCTAATATCTTGTCTAAACCTACACTTCTTCAGCTTAAGGCCGTTTCCCCTTCTTCTGTCACTACCTGCCCTCGCAAGAAGTCCCTCTGAGGTGTCCTGTAACCCCCCTTTAGGTACTGGCGGGCTGCTAGGTCTCCCTGAAGCATTCTCCAGGCTGAACAACCCCAACTTTCTCAACCTGTATTCATGGGAGAGGTGCTCCAGCCCTCTGAGCACCTTGGTGGCCTCCTCAGGACATGCTCCATCAAGTTCATCTCTCTTGTGTTGGAGGCCCCGCATCTGGGCGCACAAAAGAACTTATGAAGCAATAAAGTCTCACTAAATAGTTTCCTGCAAGTTAAATTTCAAGCTTACTACAGACATTTCGGTCTGGATAACATTTTGCAAAGCTCTTCTGCCTGCTCGTCCTCTGTGTCTGTGGTGAGAAGCAGCGGGCATCGTCATATCCACTGCTACAAAACAAAACAACTGTTGTAGGCAGACCAGTATAAAAAGGCTGTGGAAGGAAAGGTGACTTAACATGATAGATTGCCTATACCAACCCTGCTTTGATTTGCAGATGAGCAGCTTAAGGAAGGTTTAAAACAGATAATTTGCTGTGACTGGTTCAGGAGGCATCCAGGAGTGGAACAGCATTAATGTCATCTGGATGCACTACTTTCACTTACCACTTAATCACTTGATTAACAATTCAGGCAAAAAGCCACACACACTTCATGCAAATATCTAGCTATCCATTAGACATAATAAGTGAAATGAAATTACCATGAGGATATTTCTAAATCAGCTAATAATTGTTGTGTTTTTACAAGCTGGTAATGTTGGTTAGCTGATGAGGGGTAGACATCAATGTCTATTTGTTGCATGCCGTTTGTGTGTGCCCTGGAAAAAAACTCTATTCATCCATCCTGCTATCAGTTATAAACAGGAATGAGCCCAAGGCTGAGCACAATCCTTTCCTTACATTTACCCTCTGGTTCTAGCACCAGTTACTGTCTCAGGCCTTTTCTCTTTGGATTTCAGCCTGAATTTCACACATTATTCTCTTTTTGCAGAAGTGCTGCTTATACAGTGTGTGTATCATTTTAAATAACATAATAAACGACAGCTTCAAAGGGAGAAATACACACATCATGCACTTTTTAAAATATGCCTGTAAACCTGTGCTATTTACAAACAGAGCAGTGACCCAGCTGAATCTCCCTTTGGAGCCAAATGACTATGCATGGATGTCAATATAGGATTTTGTGGGCACAGCAGAAGAGAGAACATGTTGGTAAGCACAAGTGCACTTGCCTTTGTACCCCTGTGTTTGTGGTAAATACAGAAGGAACAAGCCAGATGCCTCACAAAGAGCAGTGGATACTGAGCTGTGCAGTACAGAGTGGTCAGAAATCAACAAACATTTGTCAATTCCCTCACAAAACTCTTAAAAAGACAGAATCATTCCTATTTCTCAACACTCAGTATATGTAAATTAATGATAAATACAGTGTTACTTATTTGATAGCCTTGTGAACTATGGGAGTTTGACATCACAAGGTGAAAAAAATGAAATGAAACAAAGTGTTTAAGATGAAATTTATCAAATCCGGAAACTCAAATTCTGTGTGCTTTAAGTAATGATGCTAAACCAACAGCCAGACCCTAAGTTTAAAGTTTTGATTTTGGGATTTCTTTCAGGATCTTTGTGCAGTTTGTTGTGTGTAACATTACTGCAGTGTTTTTCCACTTGTGATGGATAGTTACAAAATTTCCCCCCTGTATCTCAAATTTAGAATTATATATGCTACTTTTTTTTTGTTTTGTTTTTATATAGGAGAATATATGAACATATAGCCTTAAATTAACACTGTATTAATCACAAAAAGCTTTATAGAGATACACAAGGTCGAAGTTATGGCCTTAATACTGCATTGATCACAAAAGGCTGTATAGGTATTCACAGGGTCTGAGTTGTGGCAGCTCTGGGGATGGAGTTTGCTCTGCTCTGTATTTGACAATAGAACACTCCAGGATGGTGCTGCAGAGGCCAGCACAGCACACAGCAGTCAGCAGGTGCAGTGAAACCCACATTAAGCAGGCTGCTGCTGGGGCTGGCCCTGCTGCACCTGGCACAGGGAAGTGCAGAGCAGACCATGAGAGCTCTCACCACGCTGCCTGTCAGCGCCTTGTTGGGCCAGAGGAGCCAAACATTACATCAAATTAATTGTATCCTGCTCACTTATTTACTTTTGCCAGGCAATAAAAGGTGGCTGAGTCCCCTCCCCTCCACCCTACAAATAATTCTTATTCACCTGCATATCTGACCATGCACAGCTGGTTTTTATTTCTTTTTATATGAGATTAAGATTGGGCATACTCATATGCTGGAATTTAAAGCACAGTTATGATTTCTACTCTAACTTCTTTGGTAAAAGAATATTCTGTTTAAATAATGTAACAAAATAGCATCGTTTTACAAAAGTAAGAGAGTATTTCCAAACAGATTCTAAAAACGTCCAATGAATTTTTGTTGTACATCAAGGAGCAAAACAGATAGATTAAGATGTGATAAGGAGACATGTACATGAAAGATAAAAGATAACATGTTGTATACAGGCACAGAAATTAATAACATGAAAGCTTCAGAGGAAAGAAAGTGGGTTTAAAACTTTTTGGCAAAATGGGAACGTCATCCTGGTATTCACTACTTTTGGTAACATGTTGTTACATCAATTAGTCATCTATAAAAACTGGGCCAAGTTTACCTGCCTTTACAACTGTCCTTCTTGAGATAGTTTCAGGAAAAAAAAAAAATCAGTATTATGGTTTTTTTTCCTTAAGAAGTTTCAGTTGTAGCCTTTGTTTGGGCCTGTAGTTATGTACAGGTGTGTTACACAAATGTTCTAGCAAGCACAATACTGGCATGCAGTGACACCATGATATTCCCTGAAAAATCCCTTCACCAGGATTTTTCTCCTGAGAAGCTGAAAGCCTCAGAAAAGAAATGTGAACAATAATTATCTGACTGCTTGGAATGTGGTCTGGAGGTTGCTCGAAAACAGGTGCATCTTGGATTGCTTCCATGTGAATTGTTTTTAATTAATGAACAATCCCAGTCCAGCTGTGTCAGACTCTGTGGTCAGTCACAGGTTTTTATTATTCATTCTTGTTAAGCCTTCTGATGTCTCCTTTCTCTTTCTTTAGTACAGTAAAATATAATATAATATAATATAATATAATATAATATAATATAATATAATATAATATAATATAATATAATATAATATAATATAATATAATATAATATAATATAATATAATATAATATAATATAATATAATATAATATAATATAATATAATATAATATAATATAATATAATATAATATAATATAATATAATATATCAGCGTTCTGAGAACAAGGAGTCAAATTCTCATCTCTCACCTCATCCTGTGGTTTCTTCTGTTACTCATGAGAAGCAACAGAAGAAACCACAATTTTTCTCATAAATATCAGGCAAAGAGATCTGTGTGAAGTCCAGCAAGTACCTTGCCCATTTGAAGGAACAGCATTTGCATGCTGCCACGGCAAACCCATTGTGCTAAACAATGCCAAAATGTGTGGTCCATGAAAGCCCAGCAGGGACAGCATAAAAACAAAAATCTTAACAGCAGCAAAGTTACAAAAGGTACACAATGTCTCCAATCTGCTATGCCACATCCTGTTACTTGCTCAAGCAAGGAAGAAAACAGTGTATCTCTCATGGAAAATAACTACTAAACTAATGCAAAAATCTTAGTTGAAATCAGAATGCATTGGGCTACAAAACAGAAGTTTCAAGGCACATGACCTTTAAATTTGTTTCCTATGGTCAAACACACTGAAAATCAGTGAGGTGTCCTTTTACCTTGGAGGCAAATGGGTTGGTCTTGGTTCAAACAGTGATTTACAAAATTGTTTTCCCCAAGCTTTTTATAGAATCACAGAATTGTTTAAGTTTGAACAGACCTTTAAGATCAAGTCCAGCCATTAACCCAGTGCTGCCAAATCCACACTGAACCACATCCCTAAACACCAACTGAGTTTCTTTAGATCTGTGATCTTTTGAAGAGGGGATAAGGAGGGTGTGTGCATGCACTGTGATTAGAAGAGCCCCAGTAAATTCCTGTGGTGGCATTTCTATTCTGCTCCTGGGACGGAAAAGTCCACAAGATGGAAGGGAAAGGACATGACAGTGAAAGGAAAATCTCAGTTCAAAGATGCCAGAAATGACACTGACCTCTGAAGAGAAGCAGCTGTCTGTCAGAACCCAGGAAATTCCTCTGGCTGCCCTGGAGGACTCAGGACCCTGCCCGGGGGGCTCAGAGACCTTGGCACAGAGCCCAAGACCCCTGTGCCTTTGATTTAGCCCTTGAAGCAAATTACCACCTTCATATGAAGAATTACAAGTCAAGAGAGTTTAAGTAAAATAATAGTTTGTCACAGGGTGAAAAATAGATTTTTGGGTTTTTTAGAATGGGGGCTTGGGGTCCCAAGATGGAGGAATTTGGGTGTACCCTGTCCTTCTTCTTTCTTCTTCTTGGCCTCCATCTTCCGGGTGATGCTGGCACTTTTGGATTGGTTTAGAGTAGAAGCTCACTGTCTAACATAGGTGATAGGTATTGGGAAGTTATGTAAATATTGTATATGTAGTTTTTAGTATAAAAAGATAACACTGCCCGAGGGTGTGTGCCTCTGTCCTGCTGAGCAGACCTCAGCAGGCCAGAGAAAGAATTTCATAGATAAAAAACAATAAACAACCTTGAGAATGAGAACTGAAGAGCTCTGACTCCTTCTTCGACCGCCGGGCTGGGAAAAGAGACTTTCTAACCCATCTCGGGTCACTGTGAGCAGCAGAGATTCTGAGAGCTGTCCATCTGTCCTGTGAGGAGGAGAGACCCATCCATCAGTCCAGAGTCACTGAGCAGGGCACAATCCTGCTGGCTTATCCTCTTCTCTCCTCTGGGCAGCACATGGTCTGGGTCAGTGAGACTCTCCCACTGCTGGAAAGCAACAAAACAAGATGACCTGATAGAGGGAAAGTTAGTGCCATTTGAAAATTGACAATTAATTGGCAATTATGATTTTGATCACCATTTTGTCAACACTTTTCCTTTGAGTCTTGAAGGAGCTGTTGTAATTTGTGTGTCAAGCCCAAGGAAAGCAGCTGGTGAATTCCTGTGTAAGCATGTGTGGAAGTTGTTGGTCTCCTGGGGTTTGTAATCTCTTCTGTTATAGATGCCCCCTAACCTCAGTGTCATTATTTCTGAACCACAAAAGGAATCTGTGCGTGGCAAGATGCTGTGATTTACTTACCAGTACATGAGTTCAGAAGATGATTTAATTTCTTTAGCCAAAGATCTGTCCTCATCTCACATTATTGTGCTGTAGGTGTCAGTAGAAAGAAATTTCTATGGAAATTATCTGGGGACTTCAAGAGTGAGCCAGAATTTTATTCTTTCAAATAGATAATTTCTCACAACCAGCCCATTTAGACACACTCAGTACATTCCAGCACATCACGTTATACCCCAAAATGACAGTGCTATACCCCAAAATGACAGTGCCATCAACTTGAAAATGAACAAATATATTATAAATTAGGGAGCCAAGTTACAGAGAAGATTGAGTAGCAAGAAAACTGATAACCAAACCAGTGTTTAAATACATTTCTAGTAGAAACCAGCCATAATAAATTGACCTGGCAACAGTGCACATAGCTTCTCCTTTTTTTAACCCCCTTCTCTACTCTCACTATACACAAAGACCTGCTTTAAACGACTTAGGAGTTTACGATTTTCTAAATCACTTGCACAGTTTATTTTTGGGTCTGATCTTGTGAGGTACTTAATATCAGGCAGGGCAGCAGTAGCCTGACAGGTTTTTCCACCCAAGAGCAGACAGTTTTGGGTGGAACACATGTAACCACCACAGGGCATCTAGAAAAGTGCTTCTTTAGCAGAGAATGTTTTTGATGTCCATAAAGTTCTGATGGCCCTCAGCTCCTGCAGACTCTGATACTCTCAAGAGTGCAAGTCTTTGAAGCTCAAGGGAAAGCACCCTTTGGAGTTTGGTTTTATAGCTGAACAGGTATCTATCTGCTGTAAACTGAAATCTCAAGGCATATTTGCAGCAGCAAGACTAATGTGAATGGGACTACTTAATTGTAAAAGTGAGGTGAGAAAACCAATCTTTGATATAACTGGAGATTTCTGCAGAATTCTCCTCCTTTGCAAAGCTCTAAGAATTTTGCTTTCAAACTTTTGAAAAATACCTTGAAATCATTATGATTTTCACAGAAAATGATGACATTTCTTAGACTGTCTTTTTCTACAGGACTGCATGAGGGAGGATTGGGGGCAGTGATAAAACCCAGAAATTTTCTCCACCAAACTGGAAATACCAGCAGATCTCAACAGAGAAAATGAAAATATTTATTGCTGCTCTGCCTCTCCTACTTTGTGTCAGTCTTAAGTAATAGTTAGTTTAAAGAATCAATCACTGCAATCCATCTCAGTAAAAATGTCATCTGAAGATCAGGTATGCTTAGCCTATGAATGAGAGGGGGAAAAAGTCTGGTGGTAAATTTTGGAAAACATTTAAGTATTTCTTCCATATCTTTTCACTGTGATGGAAGACAAATTGTATGTTAAAGCCCTGAATGCTGTGTTTTAAGGGTATCCCTTCAAGTTACAGTCACTGAGAACACTGTTTAAAATCTTAATTCATATTTAATTGCTAATTATGTACCAAACCTATACAGCTGTCTACTCTACAAGGCACAGTTTTGCTGTACACAGCTGTTAGAAATACACATTTTTCAATCAAAATCAGAGACAACATCCAAACTGTAAGATGCAATCAGACACTCTTACCCTCTCCAAACAGTCTAATAAATAGATATAAATAAATACTGCAGAGCAATAGTATAAAGCTTGCACCAACAGAGGTATATTATTTATCTGTGACCAATAGCAAAATCTTGCTTTTACCTTTAGAAAGGATATTTCAAATTTCTTGCAATAAAGAATGAAAAACAAAACCAAAACCAAACCAACCCTAAAGATAACTCAGAAATTATTGTGACAGGATCCAGTGTGTCTGTTACTTTACCAGTACCCACCAAGAGGTTTTTCAGTTTAAAGCTTTTTTAATAGGAATGCTTCTATCTTTGGCTGTACCACAGGCAGATGCTGCAAATTAGCACCATTCACAAAATAATGAGAACATCAAATCTTCTCAGAGCACGAGGTAAAATGATAGTCAAAAAACAGTCTTTCAGTTTCTTCTTGTTTTTTCCAGTTTGAAAATCTAGTGTATCACACATACAGCTGGGAATATTACCAATCTTAAATTGGCAGAATTATCTCAGATTTAAGAAGTTACTTAAATTAGGAGAATTTCTGCATGCCTTTTTGCCAATATCTACAAATGCGTGTACAAAAAAGATAGAAGATGGTCCCTTTAAGCAAAAAATATGCATATATTCTCAAGCAGCAGGATAAATGTAATTGAAATACACTCACAATATTTTCTTTCAAATGTTGATACTAAAAACTCAACATTTTTGCAGTTCTTTTATGGGATGGTTGTCGGGGAAGTCTTTAACTACTATACCATTTATTACACCCAACAATACAATTTGTGATGTGTTTTGTGAAGAAATTGTAAAGTATGCCCTAGTAAATTCTGCCCTATAGTCCAATTGGGACTGAATTACTATTTTTAAATTATCTTTTTGCTGATTTTAAAGACCTTAGTCTCTGATATACAGAAACTTTTTTGTGCATGTAACAGCTGTAAGGATAGTCACCCCTTTGATAATCCCTTACACTTTTACAAAATGCAGGCATTTAATAATGCTTTAACTTCTTGTTCAAAAATACACAGTGCAATAAAACTTATAAATACCTGAAAAATTAATTTCTGGTGTTGCATTTACAGTCATTTTAGCAAGTGCTCATATGTAGTTATTAGTCAAATGACTCTTCCTCCACCAGAAATAAAGACTAACCCTATTTTTATGAGATGCTTGTTTTCTGACTTTTCTATACTTGACCACGGCTTGGCTGTGCCAAAATATTAACAAAGCCACACAGAGATTCAGACAAACAGATGGAGAGTAAGGCTGTCTCAGAAATACTAAATGATGTCATCATGTTCCTCAGAAACTCTACTCTCAGCACTAAAATAAAATTCCAAGAGCATAATGGAGCTCTGATTTCCCTTTCACTGGCCCTGGTGCCTGTCAGACAGACACATTAAGTCCAAATCTGGATCCCAGTGATCCTTTGAGCTCACAGTGAAATGACTGTCTCTGGTCTAAGCAAAAGACCTGCTTTAAAGCTTTCGATAACAAAATGACGTGCTTCCCAAATAAGTTAATTTAAAATTTGAATTCCTTCATTTTCCAGAAGAGTGTATCTCCGTGAGAAGGAATACTGCTGAAAGGATGTTTATTTGCATGTGGCTGTTTAAATCCTGCTCAGCTGATAACCTGTAGATAAAATGAGGCTTTCAAAGTGCTGGTCTTCTGCTCTTTCTTTCACTCTCTGCTCTTCTAAGGCACATACGAGTCTGTCCCTTTCTTCAACCACTTTCATCATCTCGGTAAAAATTTCATCCTCCTCGTTCAGATCCATCTCATCTTTAAGGCTGTCTAAAAGGCCACAAAAAAGAGGTTAAGAACCAGATCACTGTTTGCATTTTAACTGTTGGTGCACAGCTTGAATTAACACTATCATCAACGACAAATGTAGTCAGTAGCAGTTAGTATGGTTAAAGTTACAGCTTAGGAAAATTTTCTCCTGGATTTGGGCCACTTGAATTTGATCATTAGGGTTCCTAGAGTCTATAGTAGATCTGGTACAAAATTTAGACTGGAAGGGATAGGAAAAGCACTACTTAATTATAGAAGCAATTAAGCTGTAGTTTAAATTTAGCTCACAAGGTAAAAATCCCTACATAAAATGTAGTACCTGTAAGGAAATGGAAAGCATTTTTCAGAAAATGTAGTGAAACCTGCCATCACTTGCAATCCACATGCCTAGAACAAATCAGGATATTTTGGGATACTCGGTGCTATGGAAGCACTCTTCTCCCTGCATTGCTCCTCCCCACACTCCTTTTCAAATCCCAAATGAAAGGACAAGCCCAGGCTGTAATCCCAAGTACTTCACAGCAGTCCCAAAACACTGTGGTGCCCAGCAATGCTGCATAAGAGCAGAAAATCTCTTCTCTTAGGTGACAGAAGAAGTCACTTTCCATTGGTGTCCATCATCAGCTGGCCTGGAGAGCTGCCTGAGGGAGCACAGGAGCCTCAGCCACCCTTTTTGGAGCAAGCAGAGTTGGCACAGTCTGTCCCTGTGGGCTGCAACACACTGTCCCCTCTGACTTACCATCAATGGCCATTTTCTCTCTCAGCTTTTGCTCCAGCCTGCTTTGGTGGTCCTCCAATTCTAGCTCTTGGGCTCTGGGTGCAGCAAAAAGTATGTTAAAGAAGCAGCTTTTTTCAATGAAGACATATATGTTAACATGATTTCAATTCTGGGATTCTGTGTTGTGTTTATCTGGTATTTTCTCTTGCCAAAGCTGAAAGGTCTGCCTGTGCCAACATCTCCAGAGCAGCTCCAGGAGAACCACTGCCACCTTTTACATTAGGTATGGGGTTAAACTCCCCCATGCACAGCAATGCTTAAGGCTTTGAACCACCTGTGCTTGGCTGGTGGCACCCACATTGTAATTCTGCATAGGGCTGAACACACACATGAAGGGCCTCCAGAGCTACTCTGGATTTTATTCCTCAGCTGTCTCAAATGCAGCACACAGGAAGGTGTTCAGGTGTGAGTTGTGAGTACATTTTTCCCTCTCCCCTCCCATCTTTAATACTTCTTGTTCTTACTTACATAATCAGGAGCTCAGACTCATAACGCATTAATTTATTCTTCTCCATGACCAGCTCAAACCATTCATGTAGCATCTGATTTTCATCCTTTGTGCCTGAATCTGTGGGAAATAGGAGACTTCAGTGTGCTTTCTTTCCAATGCTTTTGCCAACTAAGCTCTCCTGTGTAAGCCTACATGACTCCAAATGGAGATGGTTTTGGTGTGACTTACCCCAGTAATGGCTGAGTACAACAGGTATGACATTTTTGTCTATTTTTGGTTGACACTTGTGGCTTATTGCAGCTAAAGATGCATTGGATTTTAAAAAACTTTTGTCCTTAAGTTTTTCCTTTCAAATAATCACATATTGGGCACTATTTCTGTCCCTTAGCTCAGTGTCTCCTTTGAAACTGGGCTTCAGAGCTGAACTGTGTCTTGGTGGATATTCCAATAACACCATCTGCCTTCAGGATGTGCACACTGGCAGCTTAATCCCTGCTTCCAGTGGGCATCAGACACACCACTGCAAATTCTCTCCAAATTTCCCTTCACTTGTCAACTGGCCTCTAAATCTGCGTCTGCTTTCAATGACAAATCTGTGATAACTGGGTGGTTTTATAACACAGGGCATCACTGATGGACAGCCTTTCTCCCAAAGAGCTCACAGCTTGACTCTGCCTCGCTGTAGAAGAGGGTGGATCTCTCTCACTGGGTAAGGACCTTTACTCTCCTAAAATACCATCTGAACAAAACTCCTTGGCAATGAAGAACCCCTGGGTGTTTTCAAATGGCAAGTCAGAGCACATATGTATTTCTTTTCCTTGCTGTCCTTTTTAACATCCTCGTGACTTCACATTTCCCATTCATTTTTTCACAAAACAAAGCCACCCCATCTCCCTTTGATGCAGAGTTACAGCAACACTGATGGCACAGCCAGCACACCTCCCACATCTGTTCTGCCTGTTCCTGCCTGCTGCCACA
Organism: Melospiza melodia melodia; assembly: GCF_035770615.1. Taxonomy (NCBI): domain Eukaryota; kingdom Metazoa; phylum Chordata; class Aves; order Passeriformes; family Passerellidae; genus Melospiza; species Melospiza melodia. The sequence goes on along the minus strand of NC_086199.1, from coordinate 51,190,189 downwards.
CTTTAGAAACTCTGTCTCTCTAATAAAAGACTGTGTATTGTAGCTTGATTGAGGTAAGCAAAGATACTGCAGTTTGCAAAAAAACACTCGTTTTCATAAAATCCACAAAAAGATGCAATAAAAGTAGCCCTTGTTTTGCCTCCTCCTCCATCCCACAGAATCCCCCTAAGTGTTCCCAGTGGCATTTTCCCCCTGAGCTTTTCATATGTTTGTTACTAGCAATTTAAATACTTATTTAAGTCTGATGGAGCGCTCAATGCCTTCCAAGGGCAGAACAAACCAAAGAAGCATTTTGGATGATATAGTTTGACAGATATTTTTAATAGGTTAGAGGAAAAAAAGTTTGTGAGTTTGTTTTGTGAGCCATGTTGGCTTTTCCCTACAGCATTGCTAAAGCAAACCTGTCCTGGTTTACAAAAGTCTCTTGACTGAGATCCATTTGAAAGTCAGCCATTCTTCTTATTACATCAGAGGCATTTCTATTTTCATCACTTTTGAGGGAATTGTATATAGGCTGTGGAGGAGTATTTACTGAACACTCCTCTCAAAACCTGAACCTTCTCAGGTTGATGCTTCACTGTCCCTTCTTACAGTCATCACACAGTAAAGGGATCTTGGCCAGTTTGCACCTTTTTAGGTACAGTTAAACCTCATATTCCTTATTTCTACAGTCTTGCAACTGATTTCTTTTGACTCTGTTGAAAATTCCGACACACGTCAGATATGTTTTTTGTGAAATCAAAAACTAGCTCCAACATGTGCAGATATTTATTCACCTTCCAAAGCATGGAGACATTTCCTAACGTTCTCTCAACATAGGTTTTCTTCTTTACCATCATTGTTTATGACTTGATTAGTCAACTGAACCCTTATGCTAATTTCAGTGGAAAACGTGTTTTGAGATTTTTATTTCTGTATTTTCTTGTAGGCAGAAGCTCTCCATAAGCCTTCACAAATGTCAGTGAAAAACAAAGCAATGGTACATCAGTGATTTATTATTTGGTATTTTGAACCAGAATAAAGGAAATAACGAACATGAAAAATTATTCATAGGACTGATATTATTTCTTCTCATTTTTGGGGGTGGTTTTTTTTGGGTTTGTGGTTTTTTCCCTAATGCATGAATTATTGTCACTACAATTACAAGATCATCAAAATCTCATTTTGCTCATCAGTCTTCATGGCAGTTGTTTCGCACCCACGCATGTTCTCTTCTAATTCAGTTGAGGAGCTAATGAATAACTCCCCCTAACAAAGAGGCCATTCATCCCAGGCTTGCAGAATTATTAGAGGAGAGTTGCGTAAATGTCACTGCAAACTGCTGTTTGCAGGCCTGCCTCTAAATTTGGTTATTCACAACCTTTGCAGCTCAATATTATTGCTGAACTGTGATCGTTTTCTAATTACCTTAATAATACCTATTAAATCACTTGAATTGCATAAGCGCAGACCTGCTTAAATACAACTTAACCTAATAAACACTGGTCATTCATTAAAAAGTAATGCTCATTATTTTTAGGAAGCTTGAACAGAATATTAAACTCAGCAGTTCCTGCATCATTACACATATGTTATTGTGAGCAACAAAGCACTCACATTTTGTCTGGGGAGCTCATGGCTTTTGCACCAGAAGAGTTATTGAGAGACAGTAACATCCTACCTTTCAGTATCTGCCCTATTTGTAACTGGCCACCTACACACAAACAATCAACAGGGAGAAAAAAACAGTACTTTCACCTTAATGAGGGCAATCCAATTACCAGGGATGGTAAGAGAATGAGAAGCATCGATCTCTTGGCAGGCAGCCTTCTTTAGGAAATGCGATTGTCAAAACAGCAACAACAAGAAGTGGCTCTAGGCCATTTATCCTGGCATTCTGTGCCTATCCCAAGAGCTAGAAGCTTCTCGTCCCTCTATATTTTTGAGATTTACAAAAAAGAACCACCTTCATAAAAATCAGAAGAAAAAAGCTAACTCTGTAATTCTCACAGCCTTTTTAGCAGACTTTCTCACAGGCAGTGAGTGGGGTGCTGTTTGATAAAGGGTTATGATTTCATTTAAGAAAAATAGATTATAAATTTTTAGATAAAATTTGGAATAGGCTGACACAGTCAATTCTAGGAAATTAGTTAATAAATATGAAAGGTTGGGTGAATGCTCTCTTGCTGAACTTAGTGTTCAGAATAGGGGTGAGAGCTGCTATGAAATGTGGTCAAAAGACCAGCATGGAGGGGTTGGACTGGATTACCTGGTTAAGACAACAACAAGATCAGGTGCCAAAACATATCTGTTGTGCAAGTGCCTGTCAGGAGAACACAAGGCTGCCATCCCCTGCCATCCTCTGGGGGAAGAGCTGTGCTGGTGGGGTCTGTGCCTGTAGCCTGCTGTTGCTATAGCATGGCCACTGGCTCTAATCATATTAATGGCATTTCACACTCCAGGAAAGTCATTAAAGACTCTGTTACTAGGCACGGGCTGCTGCTGGCTTGGTAACTGAGATATAGCTCCTGGAAACCTCACCGGTTCCCTCCACAAGATGAAATTTAGCTCAGGATGGGACTTAAAAAAAAAAGTGTGGGGGAGGTGGTGTTGGGGGAAATGTAAATTCACATTCAATAGCATTGTCATTAATTCAAAATCTATGATAACCAACAGAAAATTTAAAGCATTCAATGTAAAGGTGCTTGAGCTAACAGAGAGTTTGAGAAAAAGGTTTATCAATCATTTTTGTCGTGCCAGTTATTGTTCCTTTTCGGATTTTGCACCAAACTATTTCCATGACAACCATTAAAACCCTGTGTTTTGGAACAGGTTAAAAATCCCACCACTGAACAAGCAAACTGCTTTGTGTACCTGCTTCTCCTCTTAGTTCTCTCTCCAGTTCGACACCAAAAATCTCCAAAGTTCTTTGTCTTTCCTCCAGTTCTTCTAGCTGGCGCTGGATTGCCTGCAAAAATGTAATGATAGAAAAGCTACAGACACAGCTTCAAAATTCAGAGCCAAAAGATGGCCTCAGTTCTCAGAGAAACAGCTTGGAAAGGTCTTGGAGGAGTCGTGGCTCCTGCCAACTCATTGCGTGTCCCAGGCACCTAAGCAATTCAAATATGCCACCAGGTGCCTGTCACAACTTTATCTAAGTATCACAGGCACCAAAAGAACCTCAGCTTTTTCTGAGTTTTAGCTCTCCCATTGTAAAAAAAGAGATCACAACATTTCTGTGTCTCACAAGGTGCAAAAAGTCAATATTTTCACATTCAGAGACATATATTCTGAGATATTACATTAGTAAAGCTCATATAAATAGGGAAGGTTTACAGCTGGAAAGCTCTGCTTGCTATTTTATTGTCCATGGGAATTTTGTTTGGTTTGCTTTCATATTTCACCAGCTTTTGACCCAGAAAGAAAAGGATCTAATAGCTGTGACAATTCAGTGGCACTTCAGGAAGGATTTCTACATCCATTGTCCATTCCCTCTGAAATAAGACTTTTAGAGGTGTGGTGGGGATAAAAAGCATGAAACACCTTAAAAGGTTGAAATGTCAAAGAGAGATGCTCAGCAGTTCCCATTTCAGGCTGTGTTAGGGCATTCCAAGCCAAGCCCTCAGCAACAGCCTAACAAATACAAAAGATCATTCAAAAAGTTTGGACTTCATTGTTTCCACAAAGCATTGAAACAAGAGTAGTCACATATGCATCTAATGTCACCTGGAGATCATTTACAATTCTGAGATAAAAAACTAAAACACAGCTTCTCTTCCCATGTATTGAGCAGGATACATCTGAGATCAAATTGTGCAGAAGTGCATGTACAAATCTTAAACTGTAATTGGAAATAATCACACATCAGTAGAGTCCAGAGCTTTCCTAGCATTCTCTGAACAGCAGGGCCTGTATAAAATGAAGTGGCTCTCTGTCATTAAGGGGAAAAATGATTCACTTTCGTTGTTGTAGCAGGGAGAGAACAAAAGCCATCACTGCATTTTTGTATCCTCCTGTCATGCACAGAGGTAATGGCTCAGTTTCGTACATTGTGCAGGGCTGATGTTACTTCCCCTTTCTATCTCTCTCCCTCTTCAGTTCCCTTCTCTTATTTCCAGCCACTATTCCCTCTTGTTCTTCGTGCACATCTACAAAATCATGATGCCAGTTATGATGATCTCCAGGGACTGACATGGGTTTGTCAGGGCCCTGGCACAGGCCTCTTCCTGCTGCTGCTGGGGCATTTCAGCACAGAGAGCAGAGAGCCATGCTGAGGAGTGAGGGGAGCTGCAGAGCCCCTTTGGGTCCCCCCATCCTCACCAGTCACTCCTGGGGACAAAGGGGACATCTGTGAGCTGCATTTTCACCTGTGCTTTGTGAAGCCTCTTCAGCTCCTCTTGTTTAATCAACTGCTTTGTCTCCTTCTCCAGCTTCCTTCTCTTTCTGAGAGCCTTTTTTGCCTGTAAGAGACACAGAGGGAAAGAAAAAGGCAATCAAAGCACGAGTCTGCCATTGCAGCTTTCCTCAAAGCTCCCCCAAAACCACAGAGCCCCTGAGGGTGGGACTGACCCTGGGGACAGTCTGAGCCCATCCCCTGCCCAGAGCAGGCTCAGCTACTGCAGGCAGAAGGGAAACAGCCATGTAGGAGCATTTACAGACATTTGCTATGCTGCCTTTAAAGCTTTACAAGCTCCCAAGGCAGCCCTCAGCGGGTGTCAATAAAACATTTCCAAATCACAAAGCTGGCTGTATACAACATCCCACTATACACGGCCATGCAGAGGCTGGGGAAAGGACCAGTTTAGGGAAATGCAACCTATTTCCATTGCTGGAGCTCTAAAGTGGTGAATTCACATCATGGGACACTACTTGAAGCCCTGTGAAACCTTCCCTAATGCCATTGTTGTGCTGCATTACAGAGACTTTTGCTTTTCCCCAGGGCACTTGTTGCTGCTGTTGGGAGATCAGGACAGCACAGGGAATCACCTGCCAGGGAAATCACCTGCCAGGGAAATCACTTGCCATTTCTCCATCTTGCCTTTGACCCAAGCTGTCCTGAAGTGCTTCAAGGCTGTGGTGTTCCCATTTTGGAGGAGGCAGGATACATGAGCACCACAGATGGGACAAAATTAAAAATTAACCAGCCACGAAGTCACTAAAATTATTCTCACCAAGTTTTGCCAGATACAAACGGTGGAACTGGCAAAATAGCAGCCAGAAGTGGCATGAAAAGGGATGGTGGGAGACAGCTGAAAGAAGCACACCGAGTGGGGAATGTGCATCCAAACTGAGCCACTGATAATGCCCATGTGCAACAGCTGCTCCTTCTTCCCCTTTCTGGCAGCTTTCCTGGAGCTCTGCCTTCTCCCTGCCCTGGTCCTGCCCTGCCTGAACTGCTGGGGTCACTCCTATCCAGCTTGCTCCCATGTCTCCCTTCTTTTCTCTATTTTATTTAAACCTGCTTTAATTCTCCATGACATTATTGTACTGCAGATTGCCTTTCCTGTAACAGGCAAGATGAATGAAGAATTCCTGCCATCCCAGTACACCCTGACACAGAGCCACTGGGGACAAGTGCTGCCACACATTGCTCTGCTTTGGCTCCACTTTTTCCATTCAAAGTCCCACTTGGAACAGATATTTTTCAGTCTTTTTCAGTACTTTGCTTTCCTTCCTCTTCCCCCCACCCCCAAAGGCAGCAAATCAAAAGGCCCCCTCATACTATAAATCACATTTACTGATATCCTACACAGGAAAGAGATATAACACCTTTCTGGTGAGCCATCCAGACAACAGAAGCTGTGTTTCCTCACCTCAGAGCTGGGTTGGAGGGTTCAGGGGGCTGTAGCCCCCAGCTCCTGCTGTCAGCACTTTTGGGGTACAGGGCCTGGGGGGGGGGATTTATCCTAATTAGCACAAGTGGGTGAGCCACAAACAGAGTGTTTTCCAGGCAACCTGCCTGCAGCTCTTCTCCAATGAATCTGCATTCCCCCAAAGGAAATCTGCATCTGTTTGGTTTGTTTTTTCAATAGCTTGCTTGTTGGGCTACTTATTTAAGGCCACTTAAGGATCAGCTTCAAAGCAGCTTCAGTGAAACATTTCTGTTTGTCAGATGAAGACCTCCTCTGTCAGTGCTGGTATAACCAGGGGAAATTGACGGTCCAAAGAGGCAAAAGAATTGATGATGTTCATCAGTCTTAATGTAATGACATGTAACCTCCAATGTTCCAATCCCCACTTTGAGGAACTGCTGCATGTTTTAGACCAAAATCATATGACGAATTTTCAATACAGCCCAACTAGGGAAATACCTTTCTGTTTCCAACTCAAATTACCTTCTGTGTTAATGAAGGCTTGGATTCAAACTCCTCATCAGAGGATGAAGTAGAATAGTCAGTAGCTTGTTTTCTGACAGGTATGTGTTTATATCCTAAAACACAATAATAAAACGATCAGTGAAGCAAAAAATACTGTTCTTTAACTTAAACAGACACTTTGCACCTGCCCTGAGTTCTAATCAGCAGCACCTAGAGCAATTTGGACATTCAACTGACAACACTAATTAAAAGTTTTATCCCTGTCAAAAACTCTCTGGCCATATATTTTATTTTTTTCTAGGTACTCCAAACAAATAAATTAATTCCTTGAGCACCCTGCATGTAGCACGCTGTTCTGAATGCACTCAACATTCATTAAAATGTATATCTGAAGTTAGCCATATTACCCAAATGATTGTATAAGGCTCACTATACAGTGTAATTGAATGCACAAAGTCTCAGCCAGCTCTTAAACAAATTACCCTTATGTGGCTTGTAGCATCTGGCACCCATTTTTACTACATGACATCTGCTCAGTGTAAAATAGTTGGCGTCAGAATGTCTGGTCATATAAAAAAATCACAAATGTAATCAGAAGCAAATGGACTAAGAGAACAGGGCTTTATCACACAGCCTCATGCAACATAAATATTTCATTAATTATGTCTAAACAAATGTCACTTATTTTTCTGCTTTAGGAATATTATCACATCATTGGGCTGTTGATTAAAATGCCATAAGAAGTCAGGAAAATCTGTACATCACAACAATACACTCCATAAGGAAAACTCAAAGTTTGCCTTTGGAAGAAACATGCTTTCAGAATTATAAATTAAATTACATTTAATTGCAGCAATTTTATCTTGCCTGTTTTTCCAGCATCTTGTTTCAACTGGGTGTAAATATTTGAATTTCTTCTTAATTTGTCTAATGCGTAGCTTCATTCTCTTTAATTCAGAAAATAAAACCTCTTTTGGAACATCTGTCTCTATGCTTCAACCTGCTGCAGGGTTAATGATTAACAGCTGGCCATCTTGGAAATGTACATAATTTAAAGCTAACACTGTTAGTTTTTCTTTGTATCTACAAGGCAACAGTTGGCTTTCTAGGTGTGTTCAGATTGAAATCTCCTCCCCTTCACCCAGTGTAGATATTTCTTCTTTGCCTTGCTCTGGGTCTCAGGGCTGAATTAGGACTTTTGCCTCCAGCCCTTATTTAAACTCAGAATCCATGAAACGTGTTCATCCCATTGTCCTCCCCTTTGGGTGATATCAATAATTTAGGAAGCATTACAAGGTCTGGAGGAGAAGCAGCCTGCTCCATACAATGAGACAAACAAGCAACAAAAATCCCCAAACCAAAACCCAAAAAACCCCCTCCAACCAAACAGGGTGAGATAGGCAGAACTTAGCCAACAGCTGTGAGAATTTGGACAAAACAAACATAACAATGTTCAAACTTAGGGACTTTACTGAGTCATTAAGATCTGACATTTAGAACTGCAGTACTAAAGTTAGATGATAACAATTTGCCTCCAAATATGACAAGCCTAAAGCTTGAGCTGCTGCAGAGCTGATATCAAAAATGTAGGTTCTTTTCCAAATATTAACTCAAGTCCTCTAGACTTGGGCTTTCACTTTCCAGGCATCGCATTCCTTCAGACTGGGAGTTATTTATTGCATATTTCTTATTTCCTGAGTACTCTAGCATCTCCCTCATTTCCAAATTAGCATATGTCATGCTAGAGCTTTCCCTCCCCATGGAACAAGCCCTCAGATGGAAGTGCAATGCTTTTGAGAACCTCTCCCTTAACATGAACACCCAAGGTACTCATGTTCCCAGGTAGCCTGAGGTCCCCTGGAAAGCAAGGGAGCTGTGATGTGAAGAGCTCCTGAGGTGATGCCCTGAGTTAGATGTGGGAGCATTTCTGATTGTCCTGCAGATTCCCAGGGAAACCCAGCCCTGGTGTCCATCTGCCTGTCACAGCTCACTGCCCTTTCCTCCCTGGGCTGCTTTTGTGCCATGCAGCCTGAACACACAGAATGTCTTGGAGCAGGAATTGTTCTGATGACATGATGCTGTATTCATCTCTTGGCTTCCTCCACAACTGTCCAAGACTGCATATTTTTGTAAAGTCATGGGATTAATCCTGACCACTGTAAGAACTTCAGTGTTTTACAAGAGAGAGAGATAAAGTTACACACATCTCCTGGGGCACTGGTGTCCAAAATGAGATGGAAGCTGGTAGGAAATGGAAGGAATGGCCAGTGGGAATCCAGAAGAATGAGCAGCAGAAAGAGAGGACTTGGCTTGGTTTCATATCTCTGCTTCTCCACAGATTTCTCATGTGGTCTTATGCTGGTAATGAATTTTCTAGTGCCTCAGCTCCCCTTCTAAAATACAAAATCAGTGCAAAAGCAGTGTCCTCACTGAGCAGACACTGCAAACACACAGAGCTTCTGGGGCACAACAATGCAGTAATGGGAACCTGAAACATTTGCAAGCAATCCCTTCCCAGTCTGAGTGAGCACAAAACCAGCAAAGAGAGCTCACAGCACGTTAAATTTCCTCATCAGCTGAATTTGCTATCCTGCCTCAAGTATCAGTAATTAACATGGCACTTTGGCATTTTTTTGAATTTCAAAAGGTCAAGTAGGCTCAGGAGAGAACAGTTAGCCATCTGATTGAACAATTGTATTGATCAGTTTTTTGGGGGCAGTTTTACTGCAGGTTGGAACACAAAGGAAGCATCAGAGGACAAAAGCCTTAAAGATATTTGTGTAGTAAATCAAAAATCTGAAATAGGTGCTGGAAGTACTTTTATCCCTTAAAGAAATTTTCTGAAATTTGTAGTAAATTTCAAGAGAGGAAAATAATAACAAGAAGTGTGTGCCTAAACCTTGTCATCACTTCATGGCTAAAGTTTGCCAAGCCTGGGCCTCTGACAAGGGCCTGTATGAGACAGAAATGCCATTTCTGAGAGTCAAACAGGACTCAGCTCTTTACTAGTTTTACTATTTACAGATTAACTCAAATATGAATGTTTTAAAAACTTCAGAGAGCTACAATGTTGAAACATTGAAGATAACAGATCACTGGGCAAATTACTAGATTAGAGCTTCATTTTTTCTTTTTTTTCTAAACAGATTTTGTATTGCCTATATTCAATAATTGTAATAATTTAATAATTTCTCTTCTGGCTTGGACAGCAGAGGAATCCAACACATTACACCAGCATGTTATTTCAAAATATTTTCAGCATAAATCAAGTAAAGCATTATTCAAACTTGCAAGAACTTTTCCCATTTCAGTATGAGCACAACATACCAATTACTGCAAAAATATTTCACACCTGAATCTGTGTGCTGCACTTAATTCTTTCTGAGCCTCTGCTCACATCACTCAGACTGCTCTTGGTCTGGCATCAATATTTCTTGGACTTGTCTGCAGTTTTAATACTAACCTTTCTCTAGCAAGCAAACAAGAAAATTGATGCCTTTTAATCACTGCCAAGATAGACTCACAAATAGGTCAGAGGAGGTCAATAAGGTGCTCTCTCCTCTCAGATTGAACAACAAGGGGATATTAATGACACTGCAAAGCTCCCAAAAGTATGTCCACAGTGGTCACTGACAGCAGAGCTGAGGAGACACGTGCTGAGGAAGCACAAACACAGAGCAAAGCTTCTTGCTGCTGCAACCATATTGCTTCAGTCGCTGGTTCCTCATGCAGGGAAAACAAATGTACTCTGCACTGCAAAAACTGGAGCTTTTGGTGCTTGTCCTTCTGCTTGCCTGCTCTCGTCCCCCTTCCACAGCCTGGTGTCACTGCAGAAGCTGCTGTGCCCAGCGTGCCACTCTGCCTTGCCACCCCTGACCCAAACATGTCCCAGCAGCAGGGAGCAGCAAACCAAACTCTGGTCCAGCAAGATGCTTCTGCTTGCAAGCCCACTCCACTCCTTTAAATCTGTAGTAACTCCTAAACTTTAGCCACAAAATTGTAGGAAATACCTAGAAATTAAACATAGCACACCACAGGTGTGTGCCTGCATGGGCATGCACAGGTCTTTCAAAGGTTAAGTGCTATTACACAATAAAAATAATAGTGATGATGATGATGATAACAGTAATAATAATAATAATAAAGTAATTCCTCTGGTGTCCTCACCTGTGAAAGGATAGCACAACCTCTCTGGAGAATGGTCCTTAAGGATAGGCAGAGATGACACCAAGGAATTCTGTTCCCTCTCATGAGCTTTGCTTCTCAGTCTGTTGAAGAGTGACCCTTTCTGTGCACAGTCACCCAGACTGTCCTTGGGCTCTGCAGAAGAAAGGGGAGTGGACTTTTCCTTACAGACACATATTTCACCCATGGGAGTCCCCAGAGGACTGTCCTCAAAGGTGAACTTTTCTAGGAGTCCTGGGACCTCCTCCATCCTAGTGCAAGCTGGTTTCTGAGGTATATGTGCTGTCTTGGAGGGCCTGTGGGGTGTGAAGGATACCTCCTCCCTGGAGTCCCTTACAGATATCCCTTCTGAACCCACAGAAGAACGAGACTGATTTGAGTAAGAGCTCCCATCTCCTACGTATTTTCCTGCCCACTCCCTTATTTTAGGATGCTGTGACTGAGTGTTGTTGTTGTTCCTGTTCCTTTGGCTCAGGGAATACCCAGGAGCACTGGGGAAGCTGAAGAAGGCTTGTTCTGAGGAGGCTTTGACTTTGGTGTCCAAGTCCTGCTTTAATCCTTCTGGAGCTGAGGTCAGAGGCTCCCAAATGGACCTTCTGATGGCATTGGCTATGAGCCTCAGTGGGGACTTTGGCTGGGTGGCTGCATGCTCCCTGGACACCACATCTGGAGCCCTCAGAGCACCCTTGGTGTGCACTGATGAAGCTGGTGGAGAACCATCTGCAAATAGGGGCAGTTGTCCAGGGCAGCCAGGGCGTTTGAACACTTCTTTTGTCCAGGCAGCATCCCTTGTGTCCAGAGCCATGGGGGCTCTGTTCTTTGCCCAGCCTGCACTGCTCCCTCCTGGCTCTGTCCTGTCTAAGCCACACAAGGGCTGCTGCTGCCTCTGTTTTGCCTCCTTAAATTCTTGCTCAAACTCCTCTTCTGGGTGCCTGGTGGCTTTGCCATCTTTCTCTTTCAAGTCCAGAGATGACCGTGTGTTTGTCTCCCTGTTAAGGTGCTCTGGTTCAAAGGTGTATTTCCATGTTTTTTCCTTCCAGTCCCAGGCTGAGCTGTCACTGTCTGTGTCTTCAGGCTCAGGAAAATCAGCAGCCAGTGTCTGATTCCCAGCAGGGCTCTGTGGAGAGCCCGTGGTGCTGCTCTGAAAGGGACAGTGGGGAACATAGCAATGGGTGTCTTCAGGCATCCCCCTGGCTTTTTCTTTTCTTTGAAACACCGGGCTGCAGGGTTTGAAATGTCCTCTTGAAATTTCTGGTGATTTCTTGTAAGAAGCCAACTGTGAAGTACATTAAAAAAAATTATTTTAGGGATATAAAAACACTGCTTTGTGTAGCTTCTATTTCATAAAATATTTTATTCCACTTTAATCTCAGCATAATAGTAATGAACATAATGTTTAATTTATACACAAATACACGTGTAGATGATAATGTGAGAAAAGCTTTTCTCCCTAAAGGGCTAATATTTCTCTAGGAGTAGCAATCTAATAATAGTGGAAATTTTAATAGTCTAAAAATAATGTTATTCATCTTTATGAATTGCCTTTAATATTTTCTTTAGAAAGAAACAATCCTATCTCCAGGAAAGCAGACAAGAGCAGATCTGCTCTATTCTCCTGTGCATTCCAGTTGCATCACCTTAGAGTTTTGAGCAAGCAAAAGAGACCATTATCCATCCTCTTCAAATTTCTAATAAACACTACATGTTTATGTAGTGCAGGTAGGAATGGAAAAAGTGACCCAGGAAAGATTATAAAATGTAAAATGGTAGTTTTATACAATTAAATTAGTTCCCTCTCGTGGTTATTTTTCCTTTGGTAAAGGCTTAAATTCATTACTCCAGCCACCAAAATCTTCTGCTAAAGATAGTAACAGGGATAAATACCCACTTTATGTAGCCAGCAGAACAAAACTAGAGTTCTTCCTTCCTTCTTAAAAGGGAGGCATTTTATCATCAGTGCTATGTGATAATGGATGCTGTGAAGATTGAATTCCTGCTTCCACTTCTGTGCCAGATACCCAAATTCACATGGGTGAAGCCATTAATCTGTCTGACTTTTCACTTCCCAGAAGCAGCAGAAGCAAGGCAATAATGATTGCACTTTGTTTGATGACTAAAGTTGTTACTGGCCAGGATTTTGGATTAAAAAAAAAAACCACAAAATGTAAGAAACAATAAACAAATAAACACCCTGTTAATCCTTGCTTTCCAGAGTAAGGAAAAGGGCTGTGAGCAGTGCTGGTAGGGCAGGAGCTGAATGGGGTCAGGCAGTGCTGTGCAGCTCTGCTCCCCTGGGACCTTCCCTTCCTGGCCCCATTGTCCTGCACCGGATCTCAGCCACCACCATGGACGTGGAAGAGTTCATTTTTTTCCCAACACAGGTCCAGAGGTCAAGTAATTTAAGTCATGTTTAACCCAAAGGTGGGACAAGTGTCCAGGGCATGGAGGATGTGGGCTGGTCCCTGCTCCACCTGGATCCAGGGACTCTTTGCTCAGGATGGGCAGTCAGGACTCCTGCACTGCTGCACTCATGGCAGGCCCACCCTTCCTCATTCTTATAAAAACTAAAAATAAAAAGCCTTCAGAAAACACCATGGAAATCTGAGGTCCTGAAGGACCCAGAAGATGCTCCCGAGCAGTGGGAGTTGTGAAGTCCTTTTCCAGCCTAAACTACTCTGTGATTTTATGACTGATGCAACAGATTAGTGGCTAACTCCTTGTGTGACTGAGGCCTGAGTCTCACAGACACTTGATTTGGGAATGAGCACATCACATCCAAGTCTCTTCCCTCTGTACAGCACAAGTCTGGCTCCACCCTCAGTGGTCACTGTGAGGACCAAAGCTCTTTAAAGGAGCAGGGACAGCTTGCTGAGAGTCCCGGCCATCCTGCTGTGCACAATTCCCTTTGTACCTGAGTCTGGGAGTGCTTCTCTGCAGCACCATGCTGGCAGCTCCCTGAGCTCTCCTTCCCTTGTGGCCCAGGTTTCTTGCTTGACAGCAGAGGAAAGCCTGCAAAATACACAACTTTTACCTTCCCATTGGTATTGACTTTGTCTATAAATATCTAAAATGAAGTCTGCAATTGAAGAAGAAGAGCAGAAGATTAAACAGCCTCCTGAGTAGAGTTAAACCTGAAGAACTGACCTGCAGCATTGAAGTTTATGGCCTCACTCACATATGTGTGTGCCTGCTGTGCCAAACACATGTTGATATTTTCAGTTCAGGACCTGAACTGCTTCCACTTCAGGGCTGGATGTAGTGAAGCACCTTTGGAGTTCCAGGAAACTTCTGGAAAGCCAGTCCTCTTTAGAGGGCCTTCAGGCCTCAGAAGCAGAGGCAGTCAAAGCAACCTGTGACTTTTGAACTTTGGGTAATTCCAAGAAATGAAGGAAATGGATGACTCCTGAGAGGGCTGTCCATCAGAATGGGGACAAAATAGGAGATGTATCCACGTGCAGGCAGCAGGGACAGAAAAAAAGTCCCCCAAGTCAGGACAACAGGCAACAAGATCTGCTGGGATCAGGCAGGGTAATTAATTACTAAAGGAGGCAACACCCACCTGAAGGGAGGCAGGAGAACTTTCCCTACTTGTGCCTATGGGAATTTTACATAACAAATAATCTTTGGACAAACAAAAGTATCCCTGATCCAAGATATTATCATGTCCAGCTATAACATGACAAGTATATTCACAGCTCAGTCATTAACTCCCAAACCCAAGCATTAGTCTATGGGGAGAATTCCTGCCCACTCCAGCTCTCATGGGCACACATGAGAACATTGCTCCACACAAAGCCACAGCCCCCACCTGTCACAGGGAAAACAGTTTTGTTCCCACCAAGATGCTGAAAAGCTTTTGAAAGCTTTGCTTTCAAAATAGGATTTAAAATAAAAAAAAAAAAAAAAAAAAAGTTCCCTAGGGCACTGTCATGATCTTCTTGGCCCCAAATCCCAAGATAAATTAGGAGCATGGCGTTCCCTGTGGCCGTGCATGGGGATTAAAGGTTTTGAAAGGTAATATCCTGCTCTGAGCCTTTCAGCCAATATAGCCATGACACTGATTTCCTCTCCTTGGCTGCCTACCCTGTGCTGTTTATGAAACATATGTGTTTGGGGAAATATGCCTGAAAAGGAGACTGAGGTTTTTTTCATGTGACTGATGATCACATGAATTCCTTTAATCAAATTGGATTAAATATAGAAACTATGACTTACAGTCTTCCTCCAGAGAGTAAAAAAAGCTTTTATTCTGCTCCCAGTGTATGCTGACTGTGCTTTACACCTCATTCTAACAGCATACTTGAGCTGCAGGCAGACTCATGCAGCACATTGCTTCCCTCTCAAAGGCTTTTAGCTCCCTCTACAGCCCTTGAGCACACGGAAGATTTTAACAAAATGATGGAAAAATTAATTGGCAAACCTGTAAGTAATGCCCTTGCTGAGAACAAGCTGAAAATCAGTCAGAATTAAGAGTGACACCCCCTCCAGTCTTCTCTGCTTTCCTCTCTAACAATCTTTCTTACCCCACACACAAACCTGGATCAAGAACCATTACTGATCTTTTAAAAACTGAGATCAATTCAGGCAAGACTTTAAATCCAAGCCTTTGGTGGAGCCAAACTCTGCTGTCTGTGCCAATTCCCACGTGCTCTACAGTGCTCCAGAGGCAGAGCCAAGGCTGGCAGGGATGCCAGGAGACCTTGGGGACACCGTGTCCCACCTGCTCACGCCAGGCATGGTGGGGCACCCCAGGAGCCTCTCAGAGCCTCCTGGCACAGGCAGTCCCAGGGCATGCAGCCCTGTCTGTCTGTCTAGCACAGCTGCCTCTGCAGGGACAGACCTTCACAGAGCTTGTGGGAGCCTCCTCTCAGGAGCATGGAATGGCTGTGTGTGTGCCCTACTGAGATTTACTGAGTTATCCTGAGGCACCCAGGCCTCCAGGGCACTGTGGGTGGGCAGTGACAGTGCTCATGTGCACCTGATTGAAGGCAAGGCTGATGCCAGGAAGAGGAAATGCATCTTATCTTGTCATTTGAGATATAAAAATTCATCCCATAGCACAGGGACTTGACAATAATCTCAAAGCTTTCTTGTGCATTCAAAGCAAGCTGAAATGCCTCTGCTTGAGCACTGGTCCCAGCATAGGCACAGGGATCCTGCCTGCTTCAGCAGCAGAGCCATAACTTATCTGGGATGCTGGGCAGCAGCAGAAATGCCCGTGGCTGCAGAGGGCAGCTTGGGGCAGGGTTAAAGAGCAGCTGTCCCCACCATTCCCAAATCCTGCTGTCCCTGTGCCCAGGCACTCAGTTCCCTGCACAGATCCCACCCTGCTGCTGCTGGACACGCACGTTTCACACTCCAGCCTGCCAACACCCCCACTCCCAAACACAGCTGCACCTCTGGGGGGCTCTGGGGGCTGCTGGGCTCCCCCAGCCCCTCTCTGGTGAGGCCATTCCCAGCAGGAACCTGCCAGTCCTTGGGGCACAGGCAGGGAGGTGAGGGCTGTGCAAGCACAAGGGACATCCAGCCCCAGGCAGCAGGGCTGAAACCAGGGCTGGTGTCTGTGCCATTCACATTCTCTGAAATATCCCCCCTCCCAGGAGTTTCACCTGGGAATCTGAGAAGCCTCAGAGGAAAAGGGAAACAATAATTATCTCATTTGCTTCTCCTGTGTTGTGCTCACATGTGGAATGTGTTTGGAGATTGTTTACCCACAGGTGATTGTTTCATTGCATTCTGCTGTGAGTCAGGAGTTTTCATTATTATCTTTTTAGCCTTCTGTAAGTATCCTTTCTGTATCTTTAGTATAGCATTCTTTAATATAATGTAGTATCATAAAATAATAAATTAGCCTTCTGAGACCATGGAGTCAGATCCATCATTCCTGCCCCCATCTGGGGGGAACCCAAATACAACAGGTGTCTTGTCTGGGGACCCCAGCCCAGGAGGAAGGTTACCTCAGCTGGGAGGGGTGACCACACTGTGTATCAGAAATTAATAGAGCACAATCTCTATCAAAATCACTGCATTCCTGCGTGACTCCCACAGGGAAAGGCAGGTCAGCCCAAAGCAAGGAAAATTGCTACAGGACAAGAACCACTAACACTTATTTTCACCATCTCACCTCTTGGGATTGGCTTTGTCCCTTTCACCAACCCAGAAATATCACCTGGGGGTTTTTTACCCAACAGAAAAGAGGTGACAGCACCAGTGGGAGTGTGTCAACAGGCACCTCCAGGAGCACTTCCAGTGAGTGACACCAGGTCAGCCCCAGAGCCACACCTGATCAAAGGCGATCAGTGCAGGCAGGCTAGAGACAAAATCTGCAACTCTGGGACAGGACTGTGTGTTCCCACCTGGAGAATGAAGTGGACACCATCTGCTGATGGGTGCAGTCACACAGAAAGGGAGTTTGATCTTTTGAGGGTAAGAAAATGGAAAGAAACATTTGGTGTGTTTTAGATCTCTGTTTTCTCAATTAGTCTCTCAAAATACAAAACTAGTAGTGACTTGTGACTCAAAACCACAGAAACTCTAAAGGAAAAGAGGGAATACAGACAGCTAAAGGACAGGAAAACAGCATGAATAGTAGATACAATCACTTCTCAGGCTCTACTCACTTGTTTGGAATTTTCTCCTCCAATTCTGATACTTATTTAACGCCGTGGACTGGAAACTGTTGGCTCTCTGGAGTGCTGGGCAGAAACAGAGGGGACACAGGGTAAGCTAATGCAGCACAAGCCGGAGAGCAAACGTGGAGCTGGGGAGAACAGGCGGCAGGAGGAGCAGAACCCCAAATTCCCGGAGCAGGGGCTCCGTTCTCCGAGCAGCTGCAGCCGGGAGAGGGCAGCGCGCATCCGCAGGGATGCATGAGCAGCTCCGAGCTCTGCCTGACCCCGAACCCAACAGGGATGGGGCAGGAAAACAGCCCAGCAAACAGGGACGGGAGCAGTAAAAACACCCCAGCAAAAGGGATGGGGGCAGGAAAAACAGCCCAGCAAAGAGGGATGGGAGAAGGAAAAACACCTCAGCAAAGAGGGATGGGGCAGGAAAAACATCTCAGCAAATGGATGGGGGCAGGAAAAACACCTCAACAAACAGGGATGGGGCAGGAAAAACACCTCAGCAAACAGGAATGGGAGCAGGAAAAACACCTCAGCAAACAGGGATGGGGCAGGAAAAACATCCCAGCAAAGAGGGATGGGGACAGCAGGAAAAACATCCCAGAAACAGGGATGGGGCAGGAAAAACACATCAGCAAACAGGGATGGAGCAGGAAAAACAGCCCAGCAAACAGGGATGGGAGAAGGAAAAACACCTCAGCAAACAGGGATGGGGCAGGAAAAACACCTCAACAAATATGCATGAGAGCAGCAAAAACACCTTAGCAAACAGGCATGGGGCAGGAAAAACACCTCAACAAACAGGGATGGGACAGGAAAAACACCTCAGCAAACAGGGATGGGGCAGGAAAAACAGCCCAGGATGGAGCAGGAAAAACACCCCAGAAACAAGGATGGGGCAGGAAAAACAGCCCAGCAAACAGGGATGGGGGCAGTGGGAAACTCAGGACGAAGAGGGACAAAATCCTTTGGTGGCTACATGGAGCCACAAGCTGCTGGGCACCTTTTGGGTCTGCTGCTGTCCTTTTGCATCAAAGGGCATCCTTATTCAAGAGGGGATTTTAATTGCTGTGTACAATCCCCTCTTTTCTGCTAGGATTAAAAATGCATATATGGATGTGGGAGTGGTGGGAGATGGGAAGAAAGGAACGCTGGCAGCCTTTTATTTTCTGCAGAACCATGTCTTTGGCTGTTTTGTGCACATCTTTTAGTTGTGACCAGCTCCAGAGAAGAGTTTCTTTCCATTTGAAGGCAGACTGCTCCCAAACCCCTCCCCACCTCCCTGCTAGCTATGTCCTTTCCTCCCTGTGCTTTCACTGGGCACAAAACCATGCAGCAGCTACCTGTAGAAACCCAAACTGTTGCAAGCAGAGCTCTCCAGTGATTCCCAGCCTCACCCTTGCCTAGGCAGTGCTGCAGATTACCTAACACCACCCTAACATTTTACTGGTGGGAAAACATCCCTCCCACCCCTGCAAGCCAAGCACGAGGCACAGCTCCTCCAGGCTACCCTGCACTGTGGGAATGTGCTTTTGGGCAGAAAAAAGGCAGAAAACCCCCCAAAAAGACAACCTGGCCACACTGCAGGAACAGCCTCCACTTTGAACAGTCTCCCCCAGTCCTACCTGCACCCTCAGAGAGGCAGCTGGAGCACCCCCACGCCAGGGTACTGCTTACCATCAGCCACTTTGGATGTTTTGGAGCTTTCCTGGGACACTGTGGGGCTCCTGATGAGTGATGCCCACCTCGGGATGGGGCTGGAGCAGGCGGGGGGCGAGGCTGGCACCAAGGGATGGGCTTCACCCACCTCTGAGCTCGAGGAGCCCCCGGGCACATCAAACTCCAGCTCAGAGCTACAGGGAAAAGGGAGAGAAAAATGTGTGATTAGCTTTTGGCAAATATTGAAATGAGTATTATATGGGTTGTGTTAGAAAGTTATGCTGTATTAATTCTCTTAAGCGTGTGGTGAATATAGTTTTAGGTTATAACATCATGTTAAAATAGAAACTATGCTATGTAGGGTACTTTTTCTTTTAAGGGAGGACTCACAGTGAGACAGCACCCACAGGACACCTGAATCTTTCAGAGAAAGAGAAAGAGAATTTATTGCTCCATTATCAGAAGAAATGAACTTCTTCCCACCTCACTCAGCCCTGAAGACGCCGCCAGGATTCAGAGGAAGAAGCTGACACTGCCCAGACAGAATCCTGTGTTTGAATGGAATTTATGCATCATGTATGAGGTGTATAAATATGCAACAGGCTGTTGCTTTTAAGGGTTAATCCTCTGTTAACATGGGTGGGTCCTTTTTCGGGCTTATTTTGCCCAGAAAAGGTACCTGGATCATCCATAACTCTTTGTTTTTATTGTCTCATATTGTTCTAATCCAAATTGTCCAAATTATTATTACTCTAACTATATTACTATTTATATAACCATTTTATTACTATTAAACTTTTAAAAACAAGTGATTGGTGTTTCTCACAAGGGCAAGATGGAAGTGGGACATTTCAGGAGGTGCAACCAGCACTAGCATGAGCCCTGACAGCAGTGTGGGTGTTTCAGAGGAAGAGGTGCCTGGCAGCCAAAGCTGATGGCCTCATTTTCCTCCTTTCATCACCACGATGCCAGGACTGTGATTTGCTGTGGGTGCTACCCAGCTGAGCTATCCCCATTGCCATCAGAGTCTGGATTTGCACCCACAGCCACAAGGTTCAGCACCTGGGATCAAACCCCTCAGTGAAACCCCTCAGTGCTCACACAGCAAGGCCAGGCACTTCTGCCTGCAAGTATGAACTGAGGGAAACAGCATTTGCAGTGCTGGGATTGGCCTGGAAACAATGCACCGTGCCCTGTTCACATTTTTCCTGTAGATTTGTGAAAATATGAGGAGAAAGGAGCCTGGAGGAGAGGCGTGAGGACAGCCACAGGCCCAGCAAGCAAGGCTGAGTCAAGAAGCTGGAGAAAATCGTAAGCATAAGTCTAGAGAGAGAGGATTGGGTGAAGCTACTTAAGCAGCCTTCAAACGTGCAGAAGGTGTCTGTAGGAAAGAAGGAAACAAACTCTGCTCATTCCTGGGAGCCACTGGGCCAGCCCATGGAACAGTGAGCAGCACAGGGAGGCACCTGAGCTGATCAGAGGCAGATTATGGCATCCCCTTGAGTAAATGTAATTAAAAATACACAACACAAACACACCATGCACATCCTGACCTTGCCTCAGGGCACATCAACCTTTTGAGGTGATTATTAGCCCTTTTTCTAGTAACCAGGCCATTTCTTTCATCTCTGAAGTCCAGGCTGTAGGGAGCAGACACCATCAGCCCTTCTGATGTGACCACATTGCCATTGCAGCCACACATGAGTGCACTGCAGCAGGATCCCTCTCAGCCTCTTTTGCATGCCAACAATACTGCCAACCTAATTTATTCCCACCTAAATCTATTCCTGTGATGATTAATAGCTGTACCTCAAAAGAAGAGGAGTTCACATTGCGAGCAGTCCTGCTGGCATGGCAGGAGAACGCTGCTCTGTGTTTGTACAGAAGAAAGCAGGGTTTTGTTGTCACAGCCCAGCAGGAAGAAGAGGAAGAGGAGAGGCTGCAGGCCTGTATAAAGGCACACATTTGGGTAGCACCGACCAGTGCTGGCCCCCAGCTGTGCCCAGATCCAGCCAGCAGTGCAGGGAGGCCAGGGCAGGCAGGACAGCAGGGAAGTGAGCACCTCTCCAGGTGCACTGCTCTCTGAACAGCAGGCTGAACCACAGTGGCCTTGAATGTCATGCTAAAACACACTTTTTAAGCTGCCTTTCAAGCAAAGTCAACCATACAGATAGATACAGACATATATATGTAGAAGTATAAATATATGAAGTCTTTGACCCTGTGTGAGACCCGGTGTGGTTGGAGAGACACCACACTGAGATTGGGCAGAACGCCTCACCGAAGGAAAGGAAAAAGCCCTGCCATGAACATTGATTGATATCTTTCTGTTTTAAAGAGCAAAACATGTATTTTCCTTGGCCAGCAAGGAGGTAAGTGCTCTAGTATGAGGTTTCTCCTCTTGTCTCTGCTGGAAAGGGGGCCATTATTCACATTATTCAAAGCCTGAACTGCACAGCTGTCACTGCTCGTTTTCCCAGTCCCCCCGAGTTCCCTGCAGCCAGCCCAGCAGTGCCATTTGTCACTTGCTGTTTCTCTTGTCCCCCCTTTCAGGCAGGGACTGTCCTGCTGGAGCAGAGGGGGCAGTGGGACATTCACCCCTGTGCCACTGGCACCCTCTGTGCTGTCACCCCTGTGCCAGGTCCTGCTGTCCAGCCCCAGGGGAAGGAGCTGATCCCTCAGATCAGGGGATTAGCTGGCTTCCATCACTGTCAGGACATCAGGAGCTGCAGGGTGCTAGCAGGGGATGCAGCACATGCTCTGCAGAGGAGCTGTCAAACGGGCAGGAAACCCTTCCCTGTGTTCTCCATTTCCTCATGGACAGGCTCATCCTTCCCTGTAAGAGCACCCAGCACTCACAGGGCACAAACCCCATTTACAGCCACCTCAGGGAACAGCAGGAGGTTGCATTTCTCAGGGCCAGGCTGCTCTCTAAAAGCTGCACACAGCACTACAAGTGGGTGTTTAGAGGGTGTCAGAAATCTGAATGAGCTTCCCAGCAGAGCAGCAGTGTTTGCATCAATTGGTCTCTTGGGTTTGCCTTTTCTCCTTTTTGTTTTTCACTTCCCCTCTTACTGTTTAGTTCTCAGTAAGGAAAAGTGCTTTACTCAGGGGAAACCAATCTAATCTTCAGATGGAATGAACTGCCACAGAACCCTGCCCTAAAGCAAATATACTCTCATGAGTATGTAGAAATTGGGCTTCCTCTGACAGCTCCCCAAGGTTCATCAAATTTCAGATTTCTTAGGGATGGGCAGGCTCTCAAAACCCAGGAGAGGCCCAGGGTGTGGAGCTGCAGGATGGGCCCAAGGTGGGAGGTGGCCACGTCACAGGATGCACCTTTTGCCATAACACACCCATTGCCCAAATCCCAATTCCCTGTGTAACAAAAATTGTCCATTCCAAGAGCTGAACCCAAGCTGATCACAGCAATGCTTTACCCTCTGATCCAGGCCCCTGTGTGGGATGGGAATGTTTGAACATTTCCTGCAAAGTGATTCATGTGCCTTGTGGGGATTTATGGTTGCGGTTAAGAACAACTGTTATTCTGAGCATTTGTGAAGTTGTTTTTTTTTTGTTTGGTTCTTTTCTCCCACCCTCCTTTGTTGTACATACATCCAGTACTATATTATGTTATGATTTTCTTTAGCATTCCAGAGAAAAGCAAACTGCTCTTGCAGCTTTAGTTGTGTTTTAGGTACCTGCTAGCATCACTGGTGACCATGACTCGAACAGCCCGGAGGTTGTGCTCAGCCAGCTCCTCCTCGGGGATGACCCAAGGAGAAAAAGGAAAAGCAAACTGGTCTTGCAGCTTTAGTTATGTTTTAGGTACCTAAAAGCAAACTGCTTTTGTAGGTTTAGTTGTGTTTTAAGTACCTAAAAGCAAACTGTTCTTGTAGCTTTAGTTGTATCTTAAGTACCTGCTAGCATCACTGGTGACCATGACTCGAATGGCCAGGAGATGCCCAGCCATCTCCTCCTCAGGGATGACCCAAGGAGAAAAGCAAACTGCTCTTATAGGTTTAGCTGTGTTTTAGGTACCTAAAAGCAAACTGCTCTTGTAGGTTTAGCTGTGTTTTAGGTACCTGCTGGCATCGCTGGTGACCATGACTCGAACAGCCAGGAGGTTGTGCTCAGCCATCTCCTCCTCGGGGATGACCCTCACGATGGCCCACTCGGGGGAAGGGGGGCACAACCAGGGCTCCAGCTCCTGCTCTTCAGGGATGCTCCTTGCCTTCTTGGGGGAGCTGGGCTCATCAGCCACGGGCAGGCAGCAGCCTGGAAGGCACAAAGGGGACAGCAGGCTGTTAGGGGAGGAGGGAGTCCATGGGGCACCTTGCCCCTGCACTTGAGTGGTCCTTGGCTGGTGGTTTCTGCCTGGGGTCCCCAAAGGCACAGGCAAAGTGTGTGCACTGACAGCCTGGCATGGCAGAAACACCCCTCCAGCCCAGGACAGCCCTGTCAGGGCTCCTCAGCTTGGATCCAGAGAGAAGGAGCCTTCAGGGGCAGCCTCAGCTTCTGCAGCTGCGGGTCCGTATTGTATTTGCTGGGACCCCCGTGGCAGGGAGGAATGATGGATCTGACTCCATGTTCTCAGAAGGCTAATTTATTATTTTATGGTACTATATTATATTAAAGAATACTGTACTAAACTATACTACAGAATAGAGAAAGGATACTTACAGAAGGCTAAAAAGATAATAATGAAAACTCGTGACACTTTCCAGAGCCCCGACACAGCTTGGCCCCGATTGGCCAAAGAGTGAAAACAACTCACAGCAGAATCCAATAAAACAATCTCCTGTGGGTAAACAATCTCCAAACACATTCCACATGAGCACAACACAGGAGAAGCAAATGAGGTAATAATTCTTTTCCTTTTTCTCTAAGGCTTCTCAGCTTCCCAGGAGAAAAATCCTGGGTGAAGGGATTTTTCAGAAAATGTGAATGTGACAGGTCCTGTGATATCAGCCTGGTGCCCGGTGGCAGCAGTGCCACACGTGCCAGCCACACAAGTAGGGATTTATGGGCTTTTTTCCAGCCTCTTATGGACCTGTTTGCATGGCAGGAGGCAGATGAACCAACCTTGCTTGGATGGCTGAACCTTCAGCCTCACCCTGCAAGTTTAGGTCAGTTTAGGACAGCGGGAATGACGAAAATAAACACAGACCCCCTCAGGTTATTCTTGATTGTGTACAGCAAATACAGAACCTGGTTTGTGAAAAGCAGCAGCATCCCAGCAGCTGAACAGTGCTGTCCCTGAACTTCACATTCAAGCAGGGGAAATAAAGAATAAAGCCATGTTTCCCTCGCTCACTGCAAGTGGTTGTGACAGGAGATCGTTTCTCCCTGTGAAATCCTTCACTTCTGAGCAACCTTTTCTACCCACAATTTCCCACCCAAGCAGATACAAACATATCAGCTGCAAAGTTCCCTGGGGCTGGGTGCAGAAGGGACAAATTACAAGCTCCAGGAGAGTGGCTGTGCCCATGTGTGGTGCTTTACCTGCATTCAATTCAACACTGTCCTTCTAATTTACACCTAGACTAGGGGAAAAAACATCAAACTCGGGACATGGCTTATTTTCTGATCTGCTGGAGCAAACCATCCAGTTAACATCAATTAAACTCCTATTTAACTTGCAGTGCCTCCATTTATGGCAGGAGTGCACTCACTCCATCCTTCTCTTTGCAGGAGTTTTTAGCTTGAACACTCTCAGGCCCTACATCCAGCTCAATAGCACCACAGCAGCCACATGTTTCTTGACTGCAGAGGTTTCATTTCCTCTGGGAGATAGGAGGAAATTCATACCTCTCTGATTTTTATGTCTGACTTCTAGTTCGGCCCAACCAGGCCACCCACCCAAGGATGCTGTGGGTTCCAGCAGCTAAGGAAAATTCAGTGTTCTGAGCCAATTTGTAAACCCCAAATCTTCCAACTCAACTTTCTCCTTAAAAGATGGTGCATTTTACATGAAAATCAGAGCAAGCAAATGCAAATAATATTTTACTAGCTCTTTCTATAAGTTCTGCACCCATGCTGGCAATAAACACTGCCCAAGGTCACTTCAAGGGGCTGCCAAAGAAAGTCAGTTTTGCCATCGGCTCGCACACTCAGTGTGTTCCTTCCCACGCCACTCACTATGCTTTCCCTGCCACACTACCAGGAAAGAGGAGAAAACATGTTTATGACTAACAGACACACAGCTGGAGACCATCAAAACCCACAGACAGACAGACTACCTACAGTGATTGCTAGCATGGTTCCTGAACGTGAATACATTTCCAGTCAACATGTCCCTCTGCAATGCCTTGCTGCACATCCAGTTTCCAACCATAAGGGACACGTAACAGTCAGAGCTGGTGAAGGACCTCAGGGTGCCACCATCAGGACACCAGATGACAGTGATGGATGGTACCATTACCTCTCTGAAGAGGTAAATTTCTGTGCTTGCTTTTTTCTATTGCATTCTTCCTTTTTTTTTTTTTTTAATTTCTTTCTGGCATTACAACCTCTCCACTTCTTGAACTCTGCACCCAGGAGCTGACCCTCCCAGCAGGCTGTTAAAACAGCAGAGTCCTTTCTGAGCAAGTTCAGTTTACATCCACAGTGATGCCAAGCAGGTTCAAGACCAGCACCCCTGCCCATGGCAGATCTCTGTAGATCCCTTCCCACTCAAACCACTCAAGGATTTGAAAGCAAACCCACTCCTTACTAACATATTTTATCAATATTTGTAGTGAGACATATAAATTGAATAAATTACATTGCACTCAGCTCCATCAAAGCAGAGACTGGACCATCTTGGTGTTCCTGTGTGTGGGACACCCACATGGGCATGTGAACTCCAACACTAGCTTACACATTCTGAAGGGACTTCTTTACAGCTCTTATTTTGCACAGCTAGAGAAGAAGGGCTATGTGAACTAATTTCTGCTGAATCAGCCCAGAGGCTGAGTACTCACACAAAGGTGAGGCACACATTTATGCTGCTGGACAGATGTTAGGCTAAATTAGAAGCAGGTCATTCAGAAATTTCCAGCCTCACAGCTCTCCCTGAATCCTGAACAGCCAGCCATCCTTGGTTCTCAGTGATCTGTCAGCACAGCAAGGCTGAGCAGGAGGACCCTGATTTTCTGGAATTCTGACTTCAGGGTGGAAAGCAGGCTGTAAACCTCAGTGCCCATCATAGTGCAGATTGAGACTGCCAGGACCTCAGAATGCCAGTGAAGGACTTCAGGCTGCTGCTGCTTGAGTCCTTTACTAACTCTGTGCCTGGCTCTTGAGTATCTCCAGCAAGGGACACTCCACATCCTCCCTGGGCAACCTGCACAGCCACTGCACAGCACAGCAGCTCTCCCTCATGTTCAGGTGGAACCTCCCGTGCACCAATTTCTGTCCATTGCCTCTTGTCCTAGTGCTCAGCGCCACTGAGCAGAGCCTGGCTCTGCCCTCTTTTCACCCTCCCTTCAGATACTGATAGACTTTGATTAAGTCCCTCTCAGTCATCTGTTCTCAAGGCTCAAATCTCTCAGCCTGTCCTCATGAGAGGATGCTCCAGCAGCCTAATCATTTCCTCCCCAGGACAGGAGGTTTTTGACTAGAAGCCAAGAGGCTGAGTCAGAGGAACTGAGTTTATCTCAATTAAAGCTGCAGAGGCATGGTGTGTGCAGGATGGAACAGGCACAGCCCTGTTCCTGCTGTGCAGAGGGTGCCATGCCATGACCTTTGCGGGGCCTCACCAGAGGAAGCCCCACTCCTCAGGAAACAGGCCCTCAAAATAGCATTTGTGTAAGGAATTACTTCATTTCCACCGTGCTCACTCCACACTCCTTGTGCCTCAGCATCCTACAGACTTCCAGCAGGGAATTTGCCTGCTCCACAGCACACTTTGGGCTGGAGGCCCTGCTAATCCTTGGCCTAAACACCCAACTGACCCAGGGAAGGGGGCTTGTCATAGATGCTACATATAAATTCGTGCTGAGGCTATAGTAATCTCACCTGATGAAAATCCTGGCATGCCAAAGGAGGATTCTGGGGAAATTCCCTCTGATGAGATTGCAGCGATATGCACCAAGATCCTAGCCTGATTATTCATCTCCAGAAATGTTGATTCCAGAGGATTATTCATCTGACTAAACCCTAGCAATATGCATTGAATATGCATCATCAATAAGATAAATCTGTGTCTCCTAGAATGTATGTTGCAGGAGATTTTCCTCTAACAAGGTGAATTATTTACCAGCTTTGGGAAACTCTCAGCAAGAGCAACAGCAAGGAAGGAAAAACTACATGAATATGCCAAGAGGATAAGATCAACATAAGAAAGCAAGAAACCCTTCCCAGCAACCCTCAGAGCTTGGAAACGTATAAAACAGACTTAGTGAGAGCTGTCTCTGGGTGATGCACAGAGGAGAGGAGCCATAGTGGCCCTCCATCTCACCCAACGCTGTGAGCCTGGTTCAGCACTGATCTGAGCTTTGCTTGTGGCCTTTTTACCTTTGTATTTTAATTATGGAATAAATTCTCCTTATTAATCCAACTGCCTAATTCCTTTATAACAGGCTGGAGGAGCAGGACAAGGCCCTGTGGGAAGGTGTGAGCACTGTCACCCACATATGATGATCCTTCTCATCCATAACCCTGCCCCAGTCTTTGGCTGACTTGCATTTAGAGCAAAGAACATGGCTTTAGAGTTTGTGGGGTTTTTCTGTTTGTTTGCTTGTTTGGTGGTTGGGGTTTTTAACTTTTTTTTATGCAAGCAGTGAAGCTTAGCTGCCTTCAGCTGCTTAAGAGCAGCAACACAGCCAGTGATTTGAACAGAACAATCACATATTCATCTGGCCTTCCCACTCAAACACGATGAAAAATGTGGATAAAAACAATTTCTCCTTTGTCTGCATTTCAAAACTCACCTCACCCTCCTCACATGGGCAGAGAAACGACTGTTTTCCTTACAGGGCAAGGATTTAGCTAAGCCCTGTGGTAACTGAGAAGTATTCCCAAGGCTTCAGCTTGCAGGGCTTGTACCTGGGTTGGCTCTCACCCAGAGGTCAGGGCTGGTCAAAACTGACTCCTATCCATGGGCTTGGCCAAAGAGCCCCTGCAGACCCCAAGGACAGATACAGATACAAACCCCTTCCCTTTAAAACATAATTTTTCTCTCCATTAAGTGTCATGCCAAATGTTTTAATTCAATGTTGTGCCAGCTCAGACAGAAATGTCTGCACCAGGCCTTGAATTAGTCAGAGATGCAGCAGTGAGGGACAAAGACATTATAAAAGACCTTTCCCTCCATCTCTCTGGAGATGCTTTCCCGGGCTGAGCCCTTCAGGAAGCTCATGGGCTCAAGGCCTTGTCTTGCTAACCAAAAGCAGGCAAACTCAGCACAGCTCTTCTGCTTGCTCAAAGTTCAGTGCAACCCTGAATTTGCAAGCCTCTCTCAATGACAGGCTTGTAAAATTCACATTGCTTACAGAGTGATTATCCACCATAACCTAAAAAGCATTTCTACCTTTTTTCTTTTTTTAAATAACTTTTTGTAATGGCAGCCTCAGTCTGGATGCATTTCAGCATCTAACAGGGCCATCATGCAGCACCACTGTCCTGCAAAGGCTCGGTGCCTGTCGCAGACATCCTTTTCACTAAAAATCCTTTCTTTAGGATTTTCCCTTCTGGGAAGCTGAAGGCCCAGAAAAAGAATGGAAACATTGGTTATCTGCTGCTGTGGAATGCAAGAGGTGCATCTGTGACTGGCCCATGTTGGATGTGTATAGTTAATGGCCAATCAAGGACCGAGTTCTCTCTGGGACAGAGTGGGAGAGAGCTCCTTTGTTATTCATTCCTTTTCTATTCTTAGCTTAGCTAGCCTTCTGAGAATTTTTCCTTCTATTTCTTTTTAGTATAGTCATAATGTACTATATATATCATAAAATAATAACTCAAGCCTTCTGAACATAGAATCAACATTCTCGTCTCTCTCTTCACCTGCAAATCCTTGTGACCACAGTCACAGGTGCCCAAGGCAAGAACATGGCAGTGAAACCTGATGTCCCCACAGTTGTCGCCTTTCCTAATGGAAATTCTTCCAAAACCATGCCTTGGATCAACGCATTTGGAGAGCCAAAGTCATCCCAAGGTCCAGAAACAAGAATAGAGAAATCTCCTGGGATGTGGGGTCAGGGCCTCTGGCATCTCAAGAGGTTTTGCTGATACTTTGGGTTGCCTTTCTTCCCTGGGTACGAGGGCAAAGCTGACAGTGCAGCAGAGCAGTGGAGAGACCTTCCCTGTCTGTATTGTGCTGCCTGTTGCAGACACGAGCCACATGGATATTCTTACAGCCTGAAAGCTTGCAGTGACACCCTGCTCGGAGGTGAGATTACAATGGGCTTTGCTGAGCTGATGAAAACACCCTGGGAGTCCCTGGCACGGGTCCCCTTCAGAAACGTGCCCAGCAGCAGTGTGCCACTGCAGCTGTGCCAAAGAAGCTGCCCTTTCCAAAGGGGCTTAGCTCTACCCACCCCGGACACCCTCTCTGATTCCCAAGACAAGGCATTGATCACTGCAGCATCCCAGTGCCCCCAGCCCTAGGGCCAGGGCTGGCACCAGGCACGAGCAGGAGATGCTGGGTGTGCTGCCAGTCCTGCCCCACAAGGCAGCCTGACTCCAGCCCTGTTGGGGAAGATGAAACAGGAAAGCCTTGTAAATATGATTGTCTGGCAAAAGATTTTGGGAATATGGAAAGTATAAGGGAGATTGAAATAAAAGCAAGCTTTGAGATACCTTAGCTACTGAACAACTGGAAAACAATGGTGTGGCTGGCTGAAGGTGATCCCCTTTTGATGAAACAACACCCTCTGCTTGTAGACAGCTCCAAGGTCAGAGCAGACCCTACAGCTTGGCAGAAGGGGCCCAAAGAGGAGTTTTTAGGGTTTAAAATGTAACACAGTATGGTAATGTAAAGATTCTTATAAGCTATATGTAAATGCTATAGGATTTGTTATTCAATGCAGAAGATGATTTATGGTATTGTAAAGGGGACTCACTCTCTTACGCTTTTGCTCTCTTATCCTTTTACTCTCTTGCCCCTCTTACTCTCTCATCCTCTCTACCCCTCTCTTCTTTGGGGCATGCTCCAGCTGTGGCTGCAGCTCCCAGCAGGGCCCTGCACCCAGGCTCTTTGCAATAAACCCCAAATCTCAGCAGGGCCCTGCACCCAGGCCCTCTGCAATAAACCCCAAATTCCTGCACTCAGGCCCTTTGCAATAAACCCCAAGTTCCAGCAGGGCCCTGCACCCAGGCCCTCTGCAATAAACCCCAATTCCACAACCTGGCTTCAGAGATCTCTGCTCTCCGTCTGTCCTGACAATCCTACCCCTCAAAGCTCCTACACAGCCCGGCTGCTGCTGCTGCTCCTGACTCATGTGCCAAGGCAGATGACACTGCTGTGACCTGGCACGGAGGTGACACGGCCCTGGGAACCTGCCAGCTTCAGGCAGAGCCAAGCTCCTGCTGGGGCAGCTGGACCGGGTCAGCCGCCTCCTCCCCTGCCCACAGTGGCACAAAGCCTGGGCTCTGCCAAAAACCATTCCCCTCCCTGCCAGCAGCCAAGCAGCTCAGACACCAGCTGGCCCAGGGCAGCTGCCTTTGATCAGCTCCTCCCAGGAGTGGCTGCTCCCCACGTGCCTCTCTCCAGCACGGACAAAAATGGTCAAAGATGCTCCAGTGAAAATCCCCAACCAAGGCAGCTGCAGCCAGCTCTCCATCAATTGGATGCTGCTGGGCCACAAACAGCAGGAAGTGTTCCCATTTCTCCTCCCTCCTCCTCTGTAGCTGGTTTTAAGTTATGTGAGGGGAATTAATTTTTAAGCAAATCCTGTGGGATTTCTTGGCTAAAGTGAGTCAGACCAAACGGGAGCCCCACATAAGAGGAAAGGGGGAGTGAACCTCACCAAGTCAACCGAAGTATGAAAGCTCACACAAACCCAGAGAACATCCCTGAAGGCAGATGAAAAGCATGAACAGAGGCAGGAAACAACAAATTTTAAAATTATATCTACCTTTCTTCTTTGGCCTACAACACACTCAAGGTACTGGTGGTCAGGAACAACCAGTTTTATGGGGAGGGTGGTACAGAAAACAACAGCAAGAACTCCTGATCTGCCCAGGCTGAGGTCCCCACACACAAACACAAGGTCTGGGGGCTGACCAGGTGGAGATGCCCCAGCAGGACCCTCAGAGGGGACAAGAAATTATCCCTCCCTGCTGCTGGCAGTGAAAGGGGACCTCATCCCTGCTCCTCAACTGTGGAAAAGCAGACAAGAAGCAATTCCTTGTGAGCCTTGTTTGGGGGATAGGGAGGAAGAATGAAACCTCCTGAATCAGTTATCCCAGCCTGCAGTGGGGATGTGATGTTCTGTAGCACACCTGAGGGCTGTGAAGCAGGAACAGTACAACAGTACTTACCCCAAGAGCCCCAGCCACTCAGCACTGGCACGGGGCTTTCTGGTCCTCAGCTGAAAGGCACCACCAAACACAGAGCAGGGTGTGGGTGCCTGGCACCCAGGGCTGGCAGAGGGCTCACCCTCCCTGCCTCATTCCAGGCTCCAGCCTTGCTGGCACCCTGCGTTCCCCGCTGGCAACCCTGAGGCTCTTGGCCTGCCACTGCACTGTCACCTCATCAGTCACCCACAGGGCAAGGGCACCCTGCCTGGCCTTGTATGGAGCTGCTGACTCAGGCACTGAGAGCACTGGGCAGCTCTGAGGTGGAGTTACTCACAAACGTGGGCAGCTCTGATGGTGAAAGCAAACACCAGCTGGCATCACACACCGGCATTAGGAAACTCAGTCAGCAGACCACAAATTGATCTGCAGCACACCCAGCCCGCTTACTGCCTGACTCCTCACTGTGCAATAAACCAAAAAAGCAATCTGAGTCCAGCTTACGAAACAGCAGTGCTTCAGGAGAGCTGTGGGGACAGAAGGGAGGTGTGCCAACAGCAGAGCTGTGCAAGCACCGCTGAAATGAACCCGGTGAGCTCAGGGGCAAGATCCCGAGCAGAAAGCACTGTCCAGGAAAGCACAACCCACGTGGCACTGGCAGAGGGAATGGGAAAACACCTCCAGCTTGGTTAGACCTTGGTGTTGCTGAAATACAGGGCTCAGCAGCCCACACGAGTGAGACCCAAGCTCAGAGCTGTCAGAGCTTCAGCTGCATCCTGCAGCCTGAGCTCAAAACACACAAGGCTGCATGGGAGCACTGCCTGTGTCACAGCTGGACTCTGAAGGAAGACATCCCACTGAGGTATCCCACAGATCTGCCTTAGGAGGCTATCAGGCTTCCAGCAGCATTCCCAAACTGATGTGCTGTCCCAACTTCGACTTTTCATCCCACCTGAGAAAACACCAGGTAGGTTTTTGCCCTTTGAAAAGGATTCGTACAAAAGGTATGGGGGCTGACATTTCACAGATTTCAGTTCTTACCACATCTCCTCTTCTTCCTCCTCACACTTCTAACAGAAGCAATTTCCACTTTGTTGTGGCCAGCACATGGCAAAGAGTGAAGGGCACTGCTGCTCCCATTATCCATGGGGTGGCACTGAGCACCAGATCAGCTGCCTGCCTTCCAGCTAACACTGCCTACAGAGGCTTTCCTGCCACCTCTGCCCATCCCTGGTGCAGGGATGAGCCCCCTCCTGCTGTCCCCATGCCAGGAGATCATCTCCTCACTCTCCTGTGAGCCCATGCCAGCACCTACACAAGTTCCTCAGCAGCAAAACACTTTCTCCAAGTCTCCATCACCTACTTCGTAAACATTTCTGAATTCCGGCACAAAATAAAACCATGGAATTTGGAGCTCTCAGAGTCAGCCAGAGACTCCCATGATTTTTTAATGCATCTGAGGGCACAGTGCACGTATATGTGCTAATACAAACTGAACAAAAATTAACAAAGGAGAACAAAAAAACAACTTAGAGGAAACCTATTAGATATACTGAATAACTGAATATGTGTCTTTAGGAAAAATTGATTCTCAAACAAAACCTGCTATGATAGCATACTACTTCTATCACTTTAGAGTAAATATATATTTAATTAGAGCAATCTGTGTTAGTCTGGTATATTAAGGCATGTATTAGTTATGAATTTGGAGTGCAGCAACACCACTTTCAGTTTCCAGTGTCCTTCAAAATAGTATTTTTGGACACAGATTCAAAGCACTAAAAACCTTAAAACAAAGACATGAATGAATGAATACCTGCAGAACAAATGCTGAAAGGGCAAATTCAATACTATAGCAACACAGAAATTTCATCATTTCACATTTCAAAAAAACAGTTCAGAAATTCCATCCATTTCAAACAAGTTTGGAGCCCACCACCTGATGAGATTAAAGCCTCACTTCTTTTATGTGAGCACAGCTCATGAAGTAAAGGAAAGAGACTTGGGGAAATATTTACATGACTAATATGTATACCTGCATCAGGCATTGATACATAACATCATCTTCAGTGACATGATCTTTCAGGCAAAAAAAAAAAAATCAAGTCATCTGCAAACATATCATGTCTTTGAAAACATAAATATTAATGCAGAACTCAGTGCATTTCAAAACTCAGTGTTTTGATTGGAATGTGAGGAATGAGTGAGCCAGAAGTGAATTAAAGCCAATTATAGTAACTAATTGCCATAATGCTGTGGAAAAATGCAGATCATAGTCTTTGCTTGAGGTTGGAAGACACACAGAAGCAACTTTCACTGGCATTTTACAGCTGTAGTAATTTAGAAGAAACTCAGAGGAGCAGAAATTACTCTTCTTGGTAATGAAAGGCTGGTGTTTGAATTTGAGCAATTTTGAGAAGTTTTGTCTGTATTCTTCTATTCAAATCAAGTATGTTTAACACCTGCAAGACCTTTTTAATTTTAAAGGCTTAGCACAATTATAATAAAGGTGGGTTACCTTTAGTGGATGCTGACATGTTTGATTTTTATTAACAGACACCTAGGCAGTTAATGCTGCTTGGCTTTGAGGATGAAAGGCTAGCCTGGCTTTTCAAAAAAAGAAAAGGCTCTGCAGAGAACTCCAGGGCACAGCAGGAGGAAGATCCAGGTCTCCTGCTCACACAGCAAGAGAAGCAGTCCCAAACCAGCTTGTTACATTCACACAGCCCTTAACCCACCAGGCTCTCCCTTCAGCAGCACCACCAGCAGCAAAACAGGGAATGTGTGGTTTTATTGTGTAATAATTTGGACCAAGAGCGAGGGAACCAAGACAAACATCCTCCTCTCACGCTGATCACTTAGTCTGTTTTATCTCTTACCCATACACTGTGTCCTGCCTTGTCCACGAGTGCGTGGGCTGTCTTCTGCAAGGTGATGCCCCTGCTGACAGGATTGCCTATGATGTGACTGCCTGGGCCTCCTGCACCTCTGGGAGAATAAACCCAGGCTCTAACGTCACCCCAGTTCCAAGTTACTGCACCGATATTTTAGCAGGAATGAGCGAAACTTTATGAGAACAGCATGAACAGCTGATGCCTCTCAACGCTTCAGTGCCACACAAATCATCACCTTCTGCAGGCAAAAATGCTCTTCTGATGTTTCCCTGTCACTGCCTCAGCCTAAAACTGTAAACTGTGCAGAGAGCGAATTCAGTTTTACCCCAATTGCTTTGTCTGATACAATCAAGTGCCAAGGATTGTCCTCAGTGCCATTTGTTGCCCCATGTTTTCACAATGGATATCATCTTCCCTTCAGACAGCAAACTTTTAACTGAGCCTGGTGGCTTTTCCTTTGGCAGGGAAGATGGAAGAGTTCATTGAGAATAATATTTGCTCTTCTTTGGCAATGATGTTGTCTTTAGCAACAATTTTTAAAAAAATAATTTCTGTCATTCAAACAACCCCAGTGAGGTTCAGTTTTAATTCATTAAAAAAAAATAAAACCACACAATCTTTCCATTAAACTCTTGGGACTATTCTTTCTGGGATTTGTTTGTTTTCTGTTTTTTTTGTTTTTTTTTTGAAATGCAAAGGAAGAGATTATAGCTTAAGAATTGCAGAGTAAGCAAAAGAAAGAAAATCAAGGGGAGGAAGACTTAGGAAAGTTCTTTTGAAGAACCTGTTGTTTAAAAAGAATTCCACCACCAGCTTAAAATACAAAAATTAAAATAAAATTTTAAAAGAGTAATTACATAAAGCAAGGCAACTGTTAACAGGCAATGGGTCACCACCAGCTTCAGCTTCCAGAGGTCCAGCAGGTACTGGGAAGAGCACTCCAGAGCGAGTAGCAAAGGTAAAGATTTATCCTGGGTTATTGCCTGCTTTTCCCGAACACAACAAAAAACCCAAACACATTAACTTATTACCTTTATGACATATGTTAATATGTAAAATAGCAGTGTAAGGAAAGGTAGCAGAGGCCAAAGAGAGGAGGACAGCGCTGTTTGTGTGTGCCCCATGCCCACCAACACCAGCTCCTCATCCCCAGGAAGGGTGAATCCCAGCACCAGTCACCCTGGCCAACTCCTCAGGGACCTTGATGTGCATCACAAGGGACACACATGCAATGACACCACCACAGGGAAACTCTGGGGCCTCTGCTCGGGCCACAAGCAGGGTAACACCACAGCATCCACCACAAGAGGAAGGTGCAAACCCAGCGTGAAATCACTACTAAGTCTCTGAACCCAGGAAATCTTTATAAAAGGAAGAGATGAAACAAGGAGACTTATAAAGAACTACATTTATTTTTGTTTACAGCAGATATCATAAATAAAGCTAAAACAATTTTCACCATGTGCAAAATACAGAATTTCCATGTGAAAATTTAAATACAGAGTTAAAAACTATTTAATAAAAATATTCAGTTAAGATTATAAAGTAAAATGAAGACAGAAGATTTAGGAAGAGAAGGACAGAATCCTCACTGAGCAGGAAGAGCAAGGAAGACTCTGCAACAGAGAGTAAAAAACACAGCAATAGGAAGGGTTTGAAATGGCAGACCTTTATGTCATGACCTTCATATTAAAGCATGCTGAGCTTTGTAACAACCCACTGCAGCCCTGAAATACACTGGGAGTCACATCCCAGCCATTTGTGCAGGAAATGACGTTTGAAACACTGAGAGATTCTGTGTGGGCACAGCATGGGGACTTTCAGAGCCATCAAGTCATTTTAGGATACCCACACAAATAAATACAAGTGGCTGAGTCGTGCAAATGTAGAGACCAGCAAGATAAGAGCTCTGGCCCTGCTGCCTTCCACATTTCTGGCTGAGGTGTGTGAAATGGAGTAGATGGCAGAGGATGTTTGGCCCCTCCTAAAACTGCTCTTAAGATCAATTCCCAAAGGCCCTTCCTTCCCTTTGAGAGGGGTCCTTGGCAGGGACAGCTGGGTTATGACCACATCAGCCAGACCCTCAGTGTACTTGCTGGTCACCCTGAGCCCTTGGGTCTTGCTGGGATTCATTTCCCCTTCTAGACTGTCACCTATACAAACTGAACCTTATGTAAAAAATTCATACAAAACAATGGTGGGAGTTGGTCATGGAGAGGGGAGCAGCAAGAGAAACCAAATCATCAGAGTGCCAG
Source organism: Melospiza melodia melodia (assembly GCF_035770615.1). Lineage (NCBI taxonomy): Eukaryota > Metazoa > Chordata > Aves > Passeriformes > Passerellidae > Melospiza > Melospiza melodia. The sequence continues at coordinate 51,153,836 of NC_086199.1, read as the reverse complement.
GCAAGGCCCAGGCAATAAAACCACCCAAACCAAAGCACTCTGGCATGTTGGTAGTTCAGCCTGAGAACTACATGCACTTTTAACTTATTACCTTTATGACATACGTTAATATGTAAAATAAAAGTCAATTTTAGGCCTGTCTATAATGTCACTTGGGGTGGAAGACTAGAACTTGCATAGTTTAGGCTACTTTCCCTACAGAACCTTTTACACCACACTTTTCCAGTAGGAAAGCAGGGAAGTGCTCAGACACTGCTTGCTCATTGGGTGTGTGAGCTCAGTGCAAATAGGTGCTCATGTTAACCCAGAGAATCAGCTGGGCAATCACACCCTGACCTTATTACAGATCTTTCCTTCAGTTCTATGAAAGAAATAAGGCTTTAACAAGTTCTTTCAAGAAACCCTCTACTGCCTAACTTACCTTAAAGGCACAGGGAAGCGCACATGCACAGACACAGAGAGAAAAACATTATTTTTTCTAGAACTGTGAACTCAGCAACAGGTTAAATAATCATGCCAAAGCTCTATTAATATACCAGACACACAGATTGCTTCAACAGTTAAAAAAAAAAAAAAACAAACCAAGAACACACAATGAAATGCTTTCAAACAACAGGGTTAGTCATGTAATTTTGGAACTGGAAAAAAAATCACCTGAGAGCAGAAAGGCTTCAGCCAGTGAGCGGGTGCAGCACCGGAATGTTGAATTGGACTAAAAGCAATGAGGGAGATTGGCAGAGAAGACAGCAGGGAAGAAAACACAGAACTTCACTTGGTTATGTAGGAAAGCATCAGGAAGATTACATAGGTACAAAGAATAACTGGCCAAAATGGAACTGCCTTTTTTCATTTAATTATCAACGAGAACAAGCAGGTATGAGTATTACTAGCACAACAGTAAGATGAAGAAGTCAAAAAATTGAGCAATTGGAGTAATACCAATAAAATAACCCTCCCAACAGAATCATCTGCAAAATCCCAATGGAATATGCATGGCAATTAAGATTCCTCAGGAAAACATTTTCATTACACAAGTTCCTGAACTCTGCTGTGGAAATGTAGGGATTTATGCCCCATTATACAAATCTATACAAAATCAATACCATATTTTAATTTGTTTTTAATCTTATTTTTACACTTTCTACTAGTAAGATTCATTTGGTTTAAGTTCATTGGCCAGAGATTTCCAAGTTTCTTGGAAATCTTCTACATCTTCTACAAAAACTTTTGTAAATCACCATTTTCCCTACGTTTACCATTATGCTCTCTCTGCCATAGTAAACAGCAGGAGAAAGCTTTAGGAAGAAGTGTTCCTAAAGACTCTCCTATTGACAAACTGAAACCAAAATTGATGGCAGCCCAAATTTGAAAACTCGACTGCCCAGCAGTTTGCTGTTCTGCAGGAGTAACTACACTGCAGACTGCCTCCTTTTTAGGGTGAAACAGTTTCTATCATTAGAAAAATTATTAAAGAGAGTGCAGTGTTTCCAGGTCAGGTTTTTTAAGTACTGTAAGAAAAGTACAGATACATTACATATATACAGATGGCCACCATGTAACTGTAATTATTGCTGTGTCCACTCAATGTCATAGCAAAGTTTGGCTGAATACATGTTTGAGCCTTAAAGGCAATTTTTGCCAAAGGAATGCTACCTTATATCTAATAATTTTCTTCAAGCACTTTTTCAAGTTCTGTGCATAAAAATAACATTTTTTACCCCAAAATACATAACCACTCTAAAATGTGAAAAGCTCATCCTCATAGTTTAAAGAAAGTCAAACTATCTAGTAGGAAGATCCAGTTTGCCATTTATTTTAAACAGCAGACACATTTCCTTTTCATACCTAAGAGGCAAAACAATTAAAATCATCTTTTCCCACATTATAGCAAATCAAATCAAATCAAATCAAAACAACAAACCCCAAGGCCTGCCAGCCCATAAGCAGCACTGTCATTTGGGACCACTGGCAGGTGATCCTCAGTTTTGGTACTAACTGAATGCAACAGTATTTCCTATTGCTTATGCCACATTCTTCTGGCTACAAATAAATGCTACAGACGCTTTTCATTTTAGGCTACACATATTAGATTTACCTATTTCCTGGTAAACTTCTGAATATAAAGAAGTACTTGAAAGGCAGGGAGCATGCTTACCTCGCTGGCTAACTAGGCTGAAAGTAATGAGCATTGGGATGTCACTGTGTCCTTGCTGCTTAACAGATTAAGGCAGACCTTCTGATTAAGGCTGAGGGACATCTGAAAGAAATTTACTCATCTGCTGCTCCAGATAATACAATTTCACCTTTCTGCCACTAGGTGCACACGTTGAAATGAATTACCCAAGTAAGAAGTTATCATCTAGGAATACATTTTTTGGCTTTTGATGTTTGTTCTAAACCTGCATTTTTAAAAAATTCCAAAAGAGACTGGGAGCAGTGCCTGCACAGAGGCACAACAGGAGTGACTTCACTTACAGAGGAGTGCTCCATAAATTGATATGCCTCATATCAGCCACCAAATGAGGAAGCCTTGACTTGAGGAATGTTCAGTCTACTTCTTCCTACCAGTTTCTTTGACTTAAAATTTCAATCAAGTCTTCACTCAACTATCATTTGCTCTTCAAATTTATTGAAAAACTTCAAATAAATTAGTAGAACAGATAGTACCCACTATCAACAAAAGGTATCCATCACATGTAAAGCAATGTAAAAGGCATTTGACTTGGAGCAATGTGAATTATGTACACTATTTTTTTGAAACATATTAACGCAAGTAAAAATCTCATAACCTAGAGCAAAGATGAAAGCAAGAAGAAAAAAAAGCTACGTGCTTTACTCAGGTTTCAAATCTCAGCCATTTGTCAGAAATATTCCTGAAAGAACAGACATTTTTTCATGGTCTAACTGAAAAAAGAAAAAAATAAGCTGGGGAGAATAGGGGGGAAAAATGGTTTCAAAATGTACCATCTTCTCCAACAGTCTGATCACAGAAAATAACAGGGAGGAAAATAATCTAGAAAATATCCTTCATATGACTCCATGTTCTGGAAATGTGTTTGGACACTGTCCTTCATGCTCTAACATACAGTACATTTTGTGTTGAAAATTTCAATTGTACCTCGCTTCTATCAGAAGGAATCCACCATTCAATGAAGTCACGCGTCACATTGCACGAAGAGCAAAAACAAAGCCCTCCAAACCAAAATTTCCCCTCGAGAAAATAGCCAGGCTGTTAATTTTGAAAATTTGAAAGGCACAACTGAGCAAGACACGCGGAAAGATTCAAACCCTACAGAATCTTTTCACCCATTCAAGTATGTTTTCAAGTGATAGCTCTGCTTCCCGGTACATGTGAGTGAGTACCTCTAGGAGAGCGCAGAGGAGTGGCACCCCAAGGCTCAGGAGTTCGTACAGGTAGGTATAGTTATATGCATTGTCCCTGAAATGGAGGTGGGTAGCGTGCAGGACACCATGCATCCAGTTAGACAGGCGGCTGGGAATGTCAAGCAGATCCCTGGTCACCCGCAGGGGCCAGCTTAGCGTGCCCCCTAAGAAGGAAGTCAGGATACCTGGGGACCTGTCCTCTGGACTGCTAGCAGTGGACAAACTGCTTTCTGTGGTGATCTCTGTGGGTTTGGCTTCCACTTTCTTCCACGCGTCTATCGCCTCCTTAGGAAAAGCGGTAATAAAATAAAAAGTGTTAAATATGTTTCTAAAGTATGTTAGTCCAATTTCTGCTACTGTCTTCAAGTCTTTACATACATTTTCATTTCCAGTTGCTCCGAAGTTCAACTTTACTTTGCATAGAAAAGCTAAATTCCATTGAGAACCAGATTATTATTAGATATGCCAAGCTCACAGAAGGAGGAGGTTTGTATTTTAGCACTGATTTTCCTGCACATGAGGTAGAAAACATCCACACACACACATGTATTTCACTCTGCCCCAGATAAAGGTGCCTCAGCATTGCACTGACAATAAAATCTTTCCATACCTTTCCGTGGATCTGTATTGTTGCCCTTCTCTTTCTGTGTTTCGTACTGATTTTGCAGTGTGTAAAATGAGGTTTACAGTAAAATTTACCTACAAGAGGGAAAAATCATCAGTTACAGGATATGTTATACATACATATATGGAGTGAAAAATCACTGTTGCATCTATTAAAAAAATGAAACCAGGATAATGAACAGTTGGGTGGCAAAAGGAAAGGGAAACCTGGCACTGATTCTGACTAACAGCTCTGAATAGGTTTCTTTTACGGATTTGCACATTAGTTCAGCAACACAAGGTCACTTATCTACCTCTCAGGTATAACATTAATAAACAGCAAAAAAACAACATCCCATAAATACAAAGTTACAAACCAACAGAAGACATCAAGCAGGAAAAAAGAGGTCAATAATCTGCTCAAAAGACATCTTTTCAGAATCTCCACACTTAAAAAGAAAAAGAACCACTTTGACCTTGAATCTTTAGTATTTCTGCAGAGGGAGATCAGGTTAATACTCTGATCTACTCAAGTACTTTGGAAGGGACAAGGGAATTTCAATTCAGTTTGATAATTCCATTCCAAACTTTAAAAGAAAAAAAAAAGAAAAAAGAAGGAAACCCCCAGGATTTAGTGGGATGAAGCACCCAAGATCTGAACCTCTTGTTCTACAGCAGCCTGGAGCCTGGAATAAATCACACTGTGCTTGGTCAGTCCTACTGCTTTCAACTCCTGACCATAACACTGTAACAGAAATAACCTACATTCCCTGCATCCATGTAAATCTGCCACTGTTATGGCTTGTCCTTATAGATCATGTTATTTAATGGCCAGCTTTAAACAGAGATAAGAATAACTTTATATTATTGGAGAAACCTCACCCCTTTTTTCCCCCCTTACTCTGACCTGTGATTTGACAAATTGCATTTTGGTTACTCAACTTATTCTCCACTGAGGATTTCTTCATTTACAGCTCAGGTCTGTCATAACTCAACTCTTCTGAAAAACTAGGACTGCATGTACAAGGACTCAAAGATCAGCAGGGACACAAACAGCACACTTGGCAGACCTCCTCCTGACCGTGCTACCAGGACAGACCTTTCTCCTTAGTTCCAGCAAGAGCACCAATCTCAGACATTTCAAAATACTTCCAAAATAGCTCCTCCATTACCTTCTTCAACATCAAAGGCATAAATTCCTAAGCGGAGTGTTGTAGAACAGATTTCACACTTGAAGCACTCCCTGTGAAAGAAGTGGCCCTCTGCACTCAGCCTCTCCATGACATAGACCCGTTTCTTGCAGAAATAGCAGATGTCACTGCCCCCGATGGACTTGGGGAATTCTTTTCGCAGAGAACCCTGTTCAAAGATAAAAACAGAACATAAAGCTGTGGCTCCACACCCAGATATAAATCCTTATGAAAGGGGCAGCTGCTTTAGCTTCTTGAACGGTTGTACAGCACCCTCCAAGCAAAATTACAGTACGCATCAGTCAGCTTTTTAATTACTCATTATTGCAATTCTGTAGGTTTATGCAAAAATTAATAAATCAGACATCACAAGGACTTTAAAGGGGTGACTTTGATGCTGGACTTGCATCCAGTTTCCCTCTGGGAGTCCACTAACATTTTGATTACTCAGGTCCAAGAGCAGCATCATCCCTGAGTGCTCCCTCATCACCCTGCACCATCCTGGCTACAGGACTCGTGTCTCTCTCAGAAGGTGAAGACACACCTCACCAGCCTCAAACAGCAGACTTGCATCTGCAGCCAAGCAAAAAAACACCCTGAACTCAGTTCAGACACAATCTGGAGAAAAATGCAGGCTTGTGCTTTAAGTTCCAGGAGGAAAAGCAGTCTTCAAACACTCCATCCTTCCCATGGCCACAGTCGTGCCTCCCCTCTCAGCCGTGCTCCTCTTGAGACCACAGCCCAACCTGGGGCTTGGTTAGCTTTAAAAATCACTTGGTTTCCTACCATACACATTCAGAACATTTTTAATGCATTCAAAATACAATCCATATTAACCACACGAAACTATTTTGAAAGTTTGCTGCAATTAGGCTGGTAATGAACATTCTTTAATTGCCACAAATTTCATCCCCTCTTACATACATATGCAAAAGGTACAGAAAAGTGAACTAGAAATTGATTAGATGCCACTGGACTTCCCTTTTCTTATTAGAGGCAGGTAGGAGGGTGTTACTTTGCATTACTGTATTATAGTTGGTACAGGTGAGCATGCTGTGCCTGCCACGTCCATCACCACCTCCCTCCCCTTCCACTACCCCTGCTGCCACAGGAGAGCTACCACATGTGGCATGGAGGAGGAAAGGTCCAAGGCACATTCAGACAGTAGCACACAGTCCACACAACTCATCTTCCATTTGTGAGCAAAAGGCAGCCTTGGAACAATTTTTTAATGTTAAGCAGAACTCACAAATGTCGTTGTCACATAGTCTTGTGCTTAAAAGTTGAGAATTCTATTCCACATCTGCCATTAGTAATCCATTTTGCTCTGATGGATCATTTTAGAGCATGAATCCTTCAAAACAAACAACCATGCAAATGGAAAACCACACAGATGTGCTTTTAAAACTATGGTGTTAATAGATCAGATAGTTACAGTGAAGCTGAAACAACTGAGTTTAGTGCTGGCTGGTAAGTAAAGTGTCATCAGCACAACACAACACCTTACTTGGCTTCCCAGTACCTGACAGCCCTGAGTGGTGGAGGCAGCAGATGGAAAGTGAGGAATGGGGCAAGAACCTGCAGCTCTGTCCAGAGACCGCTTCTGAATTCAAATTCAACACAGAAGAGTGTCAGAGTTGAGAAACAGCCCTCTTCAAAAGGAGGCACAGTGATTCAGCACTCGAGTGTTAAAAATAACTGCATAAGCATGTACTGCACAAAACTTTCTTTAGAAGCCACCCTGAGTAATAATTGTCTTCTGTTACTAATTCTACAGTAATTACATTTAATAAAAGCCTCCTGAAGTTTTAATTCAGTAACAGAAATAGAAATAGAAGACGTGGAGAGCAACATTTCCATCAGCACATTGTGCTGATGTGCACTTGATTCTTTCATAAAGTGTTAGACATTTCATAAGGCTTCAAGTGCTCCACATCTGGGGTCTTAATCAGGATGGCATTTTGGGAACATTACTCTTAAGTCAAGTTACTGTTTCTTTGCGGGTTTAGTCTTACCAGTTCAAGCTGTGGCTTGGGTCTGTGATCATTCACATACAGATTTACAAGAACTTCAGCCACAGCTCCAATTGCACGTGAGACCTTTCCTACAGTCATCTAACCAGGAAAGGGAGGAAGATGAAGAATAGAAGGAAGAGCTTTAGTCACCCTTGAAAGAGAATTTAAAGACAAAAAAGGACAAGAATGATTTGGGCACATGCAAACATCGATACAGGGAGGCAGGAGAAAGAGCAGAGGGGAAGCCCAGCAGAGCACAAGCATGTCCATGCGTGACCAGCGTGGGGCCACAGAAGGCTTCTGTGCAGCCCACAGACTTTTCCCTGAGGATGATCCTGATGGGAACAAATGCTTCTCCTCAAGGCTTCCTGCTGTGTCCATGAAAGGCTGAGCTGGGAGCCACTGCATGGCTATCTGAGCTGGACGTTCTGACATTAAAAAAACCCCTATTGTTCACTTCAACTTCTCTGGGACTTGGTTATAACATTTCAGAACAGAGGGTGGGATTGAACTCCATATTAACACTCCCCAAACTGTGACATTTCAGGGAACATTCTATGAAAATGTATGAACCAAGTCCCACACAGAAATGTTTTGTTGGTGCTCACAGGGCAATAATTTGCCCTCTCCCCAGTGACTCATGGCAATGCCAGGGAAGACTGGAGAAACCACACTCATGAGAGGGAAACTTCTCCTTTAATCTGCTTCATCACACTGCTGCAGCCATGAAAATTAGGCTGTTTTTAACCAAATGCATCAATCAGGCCTGCAAGAAGGCAGCAGTGGCTTAGGCTGTGCCTCCAAAAGCTCAGTAGACAGACCAATGACTGCATGGCGTGTGCTTCCCTGCCCAAACCCTTGCCTGGGCACTGGAACAGGGGAAAAGGGTCTGTGCATGAGTGTGCAAGGGGCAGCAAGCAGGCAGGTACTCTGCTTCTGGAAAACAGACAGTAAAGGCTTCGCAGATTTCACAGAAATATCTTTTGCTCTAAATCAAATTTCCTGTATTGATTGGGATTCCAGCTTTCTAGTCAATGTAAGGTCCCACAGCCTCCCTGGCAGCAAATGCAGCAAGGGCCATCCTGGTCTGGCCAGGGGTCTGGTACTCTGCTTCTGAACTCTGGGCACTGCTTTTTTCCATGAGGACAGATACATGACATCATATGTAACACTCCTTTTGCCTCTCACAGAGCCCAGATCTCAAGGAAGTCACCCTCTTCTCAGTGAAATAATTTGTCTACTGCCACCACACCAAGTCCTGCTAATTGAAGGTTTTAAAGTACCAGAGAGTTACCATGAAGAAAGGAAAAAATATAAATGCAACGGTATTTGGAATACTTTAAAACAATTTTAAAGCATTTTTGATCAAGTTTAAAAACACTTATAATGCACTGTGGGTGTGTTTTCAAAAATTAGTAGGGATTAAAAAATTCAAGGGAGTATGTCCAACCCTTTACAGCTCCCCTTATCTTTTGAGAGTTATCTCATAATTAACTTGATGTCCAGGCAGGTACAAAATATACACATTAAGACTACAAAGGCTATTTAAGGGACAAATTTCTTTCCTGTTTGGTTTTAGTTAGTACAAAAAAACTTAAAAATATTATTCAGTATCTGGACAACTTGTGGGTAACAACTGCAAAGTGAACTGCTAATTTCATACCACAACACTGTCCCAAGTGGCACATCAATTTATAAACCCCTACAAGAAGTGCTACTTGCTACTACAGGAAAACTATGTTCCTTTGATGTTCCTTTGATTTTTTTTTTAAGAACATGGAACAAAAAAAAATTTCCTCCCCAAATTCTGCACCTGTGAATATCCAGAGCCATTTCCAGGCCATGTTGTACATGTACAAGTAATATACATGTAAATGTACAAGTTCTTGTCCACAAGATCCAAGGTAAAAGAAAGTGTTCAAAGTCAGTTGAAGCAGAAAGTTTTCCTTGAACTAGATAAATACTGGAGCAATCAGTTAAATAACAAGGTTGTGCTTGAATTTCAGGAAAAGTATCCTTGAGCCTGAACTACACCTTGAAATTTCTCAGGTTGGCTGATTTCTGTTCTCCATCCATTGGAACAACCTATGTCAACATTAAAGCAGTCAAAACAAAAAAAAATGCATGTTTATACACACTTTAAAAATGCTATTAAAAGGAAATGTTCCTATAACAAATGTGAATTCACATTCCAAGTAAAAGCAAGTGAGATCTCACTTTAATTTAGCAACAATGCCCTTAAAACCATGGTTTAACTTTTGGTCAGCCCTGACTTGGTCAGGGCACGAGATGTTTGCTGTACATCCCTTCCAACAGAACTACTCTGCTCTGCTCCAGTGCCACTCAGTCACCAAACAGAAGCATCAGGGCAGGATGAGGATCCATCAGGGCAGCCCCAAGGGCACCTGCCACCCTCAGAGACACCAGAGAATGTCCTCAGTGCCCCTGAGGCTGCTGCTCTACTGAAGGCACACACAGCTTTGTCATGTTCCATGCACTGTCTGCATGGAACAGGCTCTTGCTCACAGCTCAGGCAGCTTTAAAGCCCTGGCTGAACAGGAATCCTAAAGAGTTACCTTACATGGTGAATTTCAGGCAACAAGCAGAAAACACTTAAGAATCCCAAGAGTTTGTGATTTCCTCAGACCATTGAGCTACAGTGGCACACTGCTTTTCAGCAGGTTGACCAGGGTGGTTATTGCCATGGGAAGAGAAAGCTGCCTTCTGTATTTCCCTGTGTTATTATTCAGAACTGCACAGCCAGCCAAGTAAGCCTCAGTAGCATTCTCATAAAACAAAGGAACTATGCTCTCTGCCTCCAACAGCATACAATGCTTTCCCTTTGTTCTTTCATATCCTTAATGATTTTCCTGGTCTTATTTTGCTTTGAGGGTGATTTATTTACTTTGTGTACAAGCTGCTACGTGTATTTTCCCTCTGAGATAAACAACATTTGAGTAATAAGTTACTGTGTGTAGGAAACACCCCAGCCCTGCTTACTGCTGGCAATTAGAGTCACGTCACTGAAGGGAAGTTGTTGGTCCAAGCTCTGCAGGGAGTAAATTGATTGCAAAAACTTCCCAGTTCTTACAACACACGGTGAGGACTCACTCATGCAAAGCTCAGATGAACAGTGTTTTCTGAAGGTCAATCCAACCTTGAGCAGAAAACAGGAATAACCAAAGCCCAGCCTGTAATGTAATATATGCTAACTCATTATTCTAGCTACGTGAATTTTGACAGCTGATTGAAGCTAGAAGGTACTTTTGATTACTATTGACATATTGCACACAGAAGGTAATTCTTACTAAGTTGTAATGACTTCATGTCTTGAAAGAAACAATACAGTCCCACAGTCTTCTTTTCAAGTGCTCCTTGCAGGACTTGACTTAATAACAAGTTTCTGTAATTATAGAGTATGATTTCATAGCCACCCTTTTCAATAACTGTGCCCCCATAACTAACACTGTTCCAAGCAAAACTGAACAGGTGCAATGGTTTCTCATGTCTGGTAACAACCTCAGAACTCACCTGAAATTTAAATGACAGCACTAGCTATTTAAAACCATGGGAGGTCATACATCATGAAGCCTTACAGAACTCTAAACACTTCCATTACCTTCTGTCTGTGCCGGGGAAAAAACAGAAACACTGACAGCAACACACAGCAGATCTTCCTGTTGGTTTATCAATCCCAAACCACTTTCTGATACTGAAGTCTACACTCAGCTAATGATACTTCTCAGAACAGAGAGCAGAAATTCACATTTTGAGACCCATAATCCCCCTCCTCAAGATAATGGAGAAATAGGCAGTTCCTGGCATATTCACAGCAGAGGTCCAAACATATTGTTGAACAGCACTTGAAAATGCACACTGTGCATCTGAAATACTGTTGAATTTTCATTTAGATAGCACTGCATATTTAGTCAGTGTTTTATAGAGCAGGATAAAATTTTCACATTCTGAAAAGTGTGCAATCTGTAAGGATAAAACAAAGAGACAACTATTTGACCATGAAAGGGCAGGGACAGATTCTATTACCACCTGTGCCCCTGAAAGGAGGAGCAAAGATCACCTGCACATTACTAGACCTGCTATTTAAAAATTCTCCAAAATGCCACACAAAATGCACCACATTTACACCTATGAAATGCATAGTGTACAAGAGGCTGGCAGCCTGTACAACACACGGAGCTGGGTATGCATGCATCAAAATGCTCATGCATGTAGATCTGCCAAAGTGTAAATGTAGGCCTACTTAACCAGCCAAATATTTACCCAGTGAGATGAACATGTATTTACTGTGCTGGTGACAGAACTCGATTTTCTTGCTTCAGCTGAACTGCATTCTACCAGTATCTCTAGAGAGAGCATTTTCAGCTGAAGTAAGCCCAGCCTGAGTGAAACCAAGTAACAACAAACTATTGCCACACCATTCAAATACAAAGGCAAACTAATCAAGGCAGGCAGTGCACTCTAAACAAAATCCAGTTTTTAAAATATCCAGAAAAAAGATTGGTCGGGACAAAGGTTCTCCAAGAAGTGATGTTAAAATCTCAATGAAATTATTTCTCACAGAGCTCCCATATGATTAAAAGCCTAGTTCTCATATTCTAAAGGGTTTTTCAGATAGCTTGGGTTTGAGTTTTGGGGTTTTTTTATTCTCTTTCCAGAGTCACAATAGTCCTCCAAATCAAATGAACATCAGCTCCCAATCTTTTGGAAACCATGACTTAGCTTAAAACCCATCACATGCTACACCTCTTAGCTCATAAAAAGTAAGAGGTAAATCCAGGCAAAGGAATTACTTTGAAGCTGAATGAAGGGAATTAGGGGATTACTGCAGCAAGGCACCTGCTGAGCTTGCAGTGTCCTTGAAGGGCCATGTCCCCTGGATTTCCCTGGGGACTGGGAGCCAGGCAGTCACTGCAACGCAGCCCATGAGCATCAGTCTCTGTAGTAAGAACTGAGTATCTCTGACCCAAGTGTCACCTCCTTCTTTCCAAGTATGGATGTTTCCAGAAGTTCTGCTGCTACAAAGAAATGTATTCTACCTATTCACATGCAGAAGCAAGTTTAAAGTACTAATAATTAAACAAACAACAATTAAATGTCTGTATTGGTAAATGCTTGTACAATTCTAAGACATGTCCAGTCTAAGATGGGGTTAAAATAACCATCATTGTGCAGGTTTTCCCCTGCAGAGCAGATGGATATTCTTATGAAAAGAAACATAAATGCCACCCAAGAAAACTAACCAACCCCACAGCACACAGTTTGCTTTATAATGTGAAGCTTTCCTCAGCATGCCTGCGGTATCATCCTACAGCAGATCATTTAAAATAAGCAGTGATGTAAAATTTTCAGAATTGAAGTAAAAAAATGTTAACCATTTGCTTTGTTCTTCAGCTTTTACCTAAGCCGTATCTGATGACAACATTTCTCTTACAAACATGCAGAACTAACAACAGCAAAAAAAGGAAAGCTTGATTTAAATGTGAATTACAACCCATACAACAGGTTTGCTGGCTGCACCTTCCATCCAAGCCATTTCTCAAGCAGCTTGAGCACAAGTCTGGGTTTTACATGAAAAATCTCTTAATAGAGTACCTGTTGAGAAGAAACAGCAGAGGAAGCTGAACCAACAGATGATGAAGCAGCAACAGCTGAATGATGAGGTGGAGAGCAAGAGGGAGTTGGGGGCTGAGAATGGGGTAAGCCTTTAGTAGGTAGCTTATTCTGTGTAGAGCAGAAACAGGAGAGTTATCCAAGAGACAGTGACATCAACACAGGTTAAGTTCACAGTCATGCATCAAAAAAAACCAGAAACATAACAATGACAGATCTACTCTTCTTGCTACCTCTGCACAGTAAGGGCCCATGGAAATCATCATGGCATCTTCATGGTAAATGGTATTATTGTACTATTTCTTTAATAGAAATATTCACAGTGGGCAGTAAGGTAAGATAGTACTGGGAGAGAGCATAATGAAATCCAGCAAAAACCAGAGTGCACCAAGTACCATTGCTCAGCAGCTGATCAGAAACTGTGAGCCAGCAGTGTGTGCTTAAGCACAAGACAGTTTATTTGAACACATTTCTCTCCTGCTAAAGCACTCTGATTAGCTTTAGGATTCAGATTGTTTCACCTCAATTGAACTATACAATAATATTTAAACAACACTTTTTACTGGTTTCAGTGGAACCCACATTACTTTTCAGATCCACACAGAATGAAAAGAAGTTATAACCAAAACTACTTCAATTTCTTTCCCTTCATGAATTCTTATACATCTTCCAAATAAGCAGTTCTTCAGGTGCAAAACTTAAAATTCACCTTTGGAAACTCCATGTATCCGAACATTGAGGCGAGATGTGCTGCTTTCTCTTTAATGTTCTTTTTATGGAATTCCCTATTTGCTATGGTCTGAGCTCTTTTCTGCAGTGACAGCCAGGGAAGGACAGCCAAGAAAAGAAAGAGAGAGATTTCAGTTAAAACCACATCCATCAACAAAACACAGAAGTTTGTAGAAAGACATCTTATTGTCTTAATACAACCTACAGTCAACAGAGAACAAGCCAGCAAAACCACAGTACACAGATTATCACAGAGACAGAAAGGAAAAGAAGTTGCTTGTCACCTGTTTCATTTTTTCCTCCAGGTGCTGAAGACGCTCAAGCACTCCAGAAAGTACAAATGCAGCAGAACAGGCAGAGGCGAGATTTTCAGAGGTTTCTGACAGACTGGGCTGGGGATCTGTTTTGTGCACAGTCTTTGCTCTCCTGGCCATATGATCAGAACCATTTAAAGACTGTTTGGGTTCCCTGACCTCGTGCTCACTCCTAGCTACCACCTGAAACTGGGAAACACTTGAAGTGAACAAAACTCTGCTTTCTGCACTACCATGCAGGATATGCAGCTTTTAAGGATGCTTCCGACAGAACGGCGCAGTCATGCACATAACCAGAAATAAAATATTCTCACATCACTCTTTGCACACTGTCTACTGCACTTGTGGTGCTTGTGCACATGCACTGAAATAAATCAGTCCTACACAACTTGTGCAGGCCTTGACATCCTTCTGCACACTTGTGAGGTTTTGTGAGTAACCTTGGACAGCAGCAGTGCAGAAGAACATTTTCCTCTAGGGTTTACAGCAAAGGTTTTGGGTTGGGGTATTTTAGCAGCACATCTGCCTAAAACTAAGCTTGCAATTATATTTATGAGGATTTCACAGTCATTCCTGTCATAGTTCTAGATCTAGTCTGACCTAAATCAGCATATCATGTATTTCAGATTTAAGGCATTTTTTGAGGAGTTCAGAATGCATCTCTGAATTTGAGTTTTCATATAAAATACGTTCTGATCTGCTGATTTCCATATGCAACACGGATCTCATTTCACTGCAGACTGCTCTTGAAATGCCATTACAGGATGTTTACTTCAATTTAAAACTCTGATGAAAACTGAGTATTAATACTGTTTGAGATGAGATTGCTTTCAGTCAAAGTACTAAGAGAAAAATTTAGACTACATTTTTCCCCATATATGTGATGCTGCAAAAGAGCTTTCAGCAGAAATTCTTATCACAAGTTCTACTTATAGAAATAAAATACCTGGGCACCAATATCAACTTTTCCATGCTCAAGCCTTTATCTTAGATATTTTTGCCAGGTTTCTCTCTTAGCCTTATCATTACAATAACCCAAAACATTGGGTATATGCACAAATTTTCAGGTACTGCTGTAGTTTTCTCATATGTTAAAAGCAGCTGTGTAATTACATTCATACAATTTGGAGTCTAGATACGGTAACACAGAAATCAACACTTATGTTTTCAGGGTATTCCACACTTTCAGAGAGTTTTCTCATCTGGCAAAGCAGATGTAAAATAGCCTTTAATTTCTACTGGCATTTTTACAATTCTCAGCTAAACGTGTCTGTGAACTCCACAGTTTCCATCCAAATATTGCTTTGTATCTTATGTAGCTCTGCAATAGCAGTGAGTTCCCAGTAGTGAGAGAAATGCTGTGCTTGCCAGGTGTTTGTTACCCACAGGAGCTTCCTACCTGCCTTTTTGGTTGAGGTGGAAGAAGGCTTGGATCCATAGGTTTAGCAAAGCGAGGATTAACAGGAGGGTCAGAGGAGAGCAGGGCTGGTCTATCTGTTAGCTCCTTGTAAAGCATTTTTAAAATTGCAAAGACAGAATGAAGGAGAAGAAGAAAAAAAAAAAAAAAGAAGACAGTAAATAGGATTCAAAGAATTTCTGAGGCAGAAAGAAAGAAAAGCTTATTTTAAAGATGCATTACTATGAAGCTTAACAACACATTTTGCATATTTTTGCCACCTACCCATTTTATTAGCAACTTCTACCATCAAAGATATACTTCAAGATGAACACATTCAGTACTTTTTAACAGAGTTTATGATCAAAATAACTCCCTTCAGCATGGCCAAGGAAATCTCTGGCCACTTACCACACACTGAAAGCTCAGGGCATTGACAAGTAGCCAGGCAGTGTGCAAACAACTTTGGCTCAAGGACAGACAAAGTCACTGGACATCTATAAAGCCTACAGTACTGGAGGACCTCAATATTTCAATAAACAAGCAGATACAAGGATGAAGAAATAAGAAAGTCACCATCTTTGTCAAAACATCCACACTTTGCTCATCCTTCCTTCAGGTCTTTCAGATGACAGATCTAAACTCTGCTAATTCCAGCTGTTTCTGGCTGAAGTGTGATTTTGAGCTTCTCCCCTCTACCTTGGCAGCATGGGATTGTTTTTAAAATACCTCTAGTCACACTAACAACAAACCATGAAAACACTGTACAACGTACAAATATATTCCACTCTGCCTAGTTTTGGAATGGAAATGGCAGCCAGACATATCTTGCAAGAGATTAGGTTTCCTTTTAACACGTCCTAGGTTTTCCATAAAGACAGACTCCACAGGATATGCAGTGTCCTTTATTTGAAAAACACAGGCCACAACAGGCCTTCTGCAATATTGTATGCAGCCACCTTAGACTTCCAAATAACACAAATTCCACAGGCTGGCTTCCATGAGATTCCTAGACACTATAACACAGCAATATGTTATTGTTAGATGCATTAGTCAATCTATATGACTTGTATTGAGAGAAATACTTTTAATTTGCATAAAGTATTAAAACAGACAATCCACTCCAAACACCTAAGACTCCTGTCTTCCTGGGAAATCTGCATTACCTCCACAAGGAGGGACTACAGCTCAATTTCAGAGATGCTTTCATGTTCATCTCTGACCTACCTGTCTCCTCAGAACTGTATTTGAAGCATTCTCTTCAAACTTTGCCAGCAGCTGAGTTGCCATAGATTTGACTTTGTTCTGGTTCACTCCTTCTCTGCATTCACTCTGTTCTTTCCCACTGTTTGTCCCCTGGCTTGGAAAGCCTGAAGTCTGCAAGGAAACAACAAACGGTGTTTTTCTTATGTTTCCTACAACACTCATGAAGGGAGAGGAGGAAAGAGGTAACATCCTTTTCAGCAAAGGGTGAAAGGAAATACAGTCTGCAGTATACTAAAATGACATGTTTAGCATGCAAAAGTCACCCAAAAAATATTTTCTTGGGTCCCAGAGTACAGTAAAAGGGAACATTAATCGATGCTGCTAATCATAAAGCAGAGTCACAAAGGTGACTAATCAGAGAAGGGCTGGAAACCAAGCTGCAATGTAAACTCTTCAAATAAAAAATTGTCTAAATAGACAATTAGGAAAAGGAAAAACAAACCAATACCTTAAATGTTCCTGTGTCAGAACAAAAACTAGTGCAATTTAGTTAATGCTCTACTCCCTCCCAAATGATTAAAATTCATTTAGCTCTTCTTTAGTGCACACCACAGTAAATTCAAGATTTCAAGGGAGAGGATTTTTCTGTGCCATGCTCCAAAGGCCAAACCTCGTCCCCCCAGCTCCCACTGCTTTCCCAGCTCTGGTGCCCATGTGGACACGGGTGGGCACCACTGAACACCAACCTGCTCAAAGACACCAAAGAGGCCTTTCCGACGCCTCTTGTTCGTCTCATTCTCTTCTGTTTTCCCTTCAGCCTGAAAGGGCAAAGCCAAAACAAGTTCCATGGGTTACTGCAGCAATTCCCAAGTTTACCCCAGCAGCTCCTCCCAGCCCAGGAGAAGCTCCATCCCCAGGCAGGTGAGTCTGGGCTGTGCTCAGCCAGGCACACACGGTGAGCAGTGCCAGCATCAGGGGGTCTCGCTGTCCCCCTGTCAGACCCCCCAGCTCACAGGACTGCTCCCCATGCAGGCGTCGGGGCAGTAAAAGCCATCACACAGCCCCTGACTGGGAGCTCTCACTGCACTCAAGTGCATGAGAACACATGCTTGTACACTGTGCTGAACAGGCCCCACAACTTGGTGTTTATCTTTCCCTCTTTCAGTGCTGAGGAGTTTAGAATTCATAAAGTATTAACACATCCTTGAAGAAAAAGGTTCTACAGCATGAGTAATTCTCTGAATTTTCAGCTAGACTGCACTGCTTTCCAGAGAAGTAACAAAATCCAGAAACCCCTCAGTCTTTCACTGTAACCCCCAAATCTCTCTTGAACCATCTGTCTGCATGCAGATCATGAATTCATAGCACAGTCATACTTTAATTTTTGGCTGCATTAAAGGTCTGTCTCCCTCATAAGGTTCACCTCCCTGACTATGGCTGAACATTACAGCACTTAAGCAAACAAATTGCTTATTTTATGCTCGAGCCATGAACATATTTCACTATTTTACTCAATTAGAGATTACACAAATCAGTAATACTTCATACTCAGTCTGCACAAATTTGAAAAGTAGTCAATGCTGGCAAATTTTTATCACTTCTTATAACATTCAGTCGTGATGATTTGATACGGTGATAATTTATGAACAATAAACTATACTCCACTTATTGGCATTTGCCCACGTTGTAACTTAGTGTCGTGTCTGCTCAGCCAACTTAAAAAACAAATAAAAGGAGTAAAAGGAATTCCTTAAAAAGAAATAAAGAAAGAGCAAAGAATGCAGGCTTCCTTTTTACATATAGACTGTAATAAATCATTATGCAATGAAGACAAGTAATCCCAAACAACCTGTGGGCAAACACCAAAGGATTCAGATGACAATATTTCAATTACTTTGCTCTACTATGTTGTCTTTCAAGCAGCAGCTCAGTAAAACCCAGCTTTGCACTACCTACAGTCATCAGTCCACCCAGAAAGGGTGAACACAAAGCAGCACAATGTATTCTGCATAATAGCCTGGGCCACATAAAAGCAGATTTTGCTTGAGTGAGTGGAGCAAAGCAAGATGCTGCCTTTCAGAGATGGGGCAGAAAGGACTCTCATTAACACGCTGACTAAGAAGTGAAAGACAAAGCAATTTAATTGCCGAGCAGGACTCCAAAAGGGCTGCGCCCTGCATTGTGTAAACACCTCCATTCATTTATTAGTCTGGAGCACAGGAAATCTCAGTTCCTCTCCAGCCGGGCTGACACTCCGAGGAGAATGGAAAACATGACCCAGCCCAGCACAGGCTGCCAGAACAGCCACAGCCAGCCCAGCTCCAGGCCCCGCTTCCTGGTCTCTCACAGCCCAGATAAGGATCCCTCCTCCAGCCCAATCCAAGGACAAACTGCAAGCCATGGAAGTTCAGAGAGCAACGCTCTCTGCTCTGCTAAAGCCTGGACAGAACATTTGATATATATACACCTTGATAATGCTCAGCACCACTTTCTGCAGGGGAAAGAACCCTAAAACTGAAACCACAGCCAGACCCTGAACTCAAGCAATTGCTTCCCAAGGAGCTTAATTTCTCAGCTAGTTTCAGCTGGTTATGGCACTCCCAAGTCTGTCCTAATCCAAGAACCCTAAGCCACCTTGCTTGGTTTCACAGCCCATCCGTGACAGAGCTGCAAAACCTCGCACACAATGCCTTGTTTCCCAAGCTGATTTGGGAAATAACACTTCCACTTCTCATTTCCAATGGGCTCCCCTGGTGTGAAACCAGAGGGGCCCTTCAAGCAAATCACCTCGTGCTTTCATGTACTGCCAAGAACTCCAGCTCCTGCTATGACAGAAGGCTTATTTCATGACAAGAGGTTAATCAGAGGCTCTATGGCTCAGTAATGGAAAGCTCTCCCCACTGCTAAAAGTCTGTTTACTTCTGCAAACAACTCATTGAAAAACAACACTGTGGTCATGATAAAGGTTTTCCTTCTAAAGAAGTCACCCACAAGAAAAAGCAAAGTTTATTCTGCCTGTTTGGTTTCTCACAGCTTGGCTATCTGGGAACCATGTCACTTAGTTTTGTGTATATGTGGGTGGCAGGAAAAATTATTTCCTAACAAGGATATTTTAAGTTACTGGACAATTGATCGTCCATAGGTTTTGAAAAAGAGTTTGCAGGATGGAAAATATTCAAGACAAAAGTCAGTGTAGGAAGTATCTGGAAATTCTGGAGTAATTCTTCAGGTGAAAAAAATAGAAATCACATTTCTACAAGACAAGAGAGCCACAAATTTAAAAAGCAGTATATTAGAATACTGAGAAATGCAGTAGATGTGTACATGTGTTAACTCAGGCCTCAGCAAAGCTTCAAGGCTCTGTAGTCCTTAATCACAGCATACATGGGCACGGGGTTTTTTTTATAATACAGGGATATAACAGGGCCTGTCAGTAAGTTTTCATTAATAAGTAACCAAGAGAGAAAAGTACACGGGCATGACTAAGAGATTGTTATCCCAAAGTTGCTGATCAACCTGCCCACTGCTTGTCGCCATTGCAGGTTTCCTCTGTAGGAGCTGGAAAGCTTCTCTTCAGAACCCTGACAGCATCCACAAACTGTGCAAATCACTGCTTTTTTCAACAAGCAGCACTCCCTCCCAATCAATAAACACTCTAGCATAGCACTGATTATTTGAACTGGTATAAAATGAAATGGCTGTATATTTAACTCCAGGAATACAGAGCTACAGGACTCTTTCTTACAGGTAGAAATAGCTCAGAAAATTTTAGCAGTGTATATATAAACCCCTTATTTCTGAGTCTGAAAGCTTATTTTCATCTTTTCAGGAAAAAAAAACATTCACAGGGCAAGTCTTGCTTCACAACTCACCTTTGGTACTCGTTTTCTTGGTAAAGTTAAATTGATATAATTATTAAAGATGAAATTTGATGATTTTAGTGAATCAGGGTCATTATTTTCTCCATTTTGCTTCTCAGCAGCATCTGTTGAAAAAACAACTGCTTAGGATATTTACTTAGATTTGTTTTTAAATTATTCTAAGCCAAAGTTTTCCAGTTGAGTGCTGGTAGCAATTATATACAAGAAACACAGACAAATAAAAGTAAATACATACAATGTACAGTGGCTTTTTAAAAAAAGGAAGAGAGAAACACCAGCATCAGTGTGCTACCAGGGAATCACACCAACAACTTGATACATGCCCTCCATGATGTCAAGTAGCAGTTATCCAGCTGCTCCTACTCCCTGAAACCACCAAGGACCCACAAAACCTTGGTCTCCAATCAAATTCTCCCCCATTTCCTGTGTTAAGCCCGAGGTAACTCTTGCAGGCCTGAAGGGCTCTGCTGGTGATTTGTGGGAGCAAACAAACTCCACAGCTTTTGTGGAAGCTGTAAAGCCGGTATGTTTATTACAGTGCTGGATGTGGGGATCATCACCCTAACATGACATGCATGCCTCTGGGAACTCCAGATCCTTTTTTATCTCCCTCTCAAACACATATGCATGCAATGTCACACTAAGTTCATTTTACTGATTTCATGTGATATTTGCCACTAATTCTTCTTTATCAGAAAGAACTCCTGGCTCATTTTGACCCTGCTCTGTCTGTCTGCCCCCTCCTTATCTCTGTCCTTCAGCTGAAGCTATTTCTCTGAGCATAGGGTTTTGCGAGAACAGGCAGTCAGACTAAACAGCCATGTTTGCAAACTACAGATTCAAAGATGTACATTTCGCCTAAATCAAAATAGTTTGATTTAGGCGAAATAGGATTTCTATTCTGGAAAATTCCTACTGTGCCTCAGTGGGAAAAGCCTGTCGGCTGGAGAGCAGTGCCCATCAGCCGCTCGGGGCGTGGCGCTCACCGACTGCGCGCAGCGGCGTGCCGCGGAACAGCTCGTAGAACTTGGACAGGTAGAGCACCATGCTGAGCTTGTCGGGCTCCCCGGCCGAGCCCAGCTCCTGGCCCGTGGTCACCGGGGGGATGCCGAACTCCCGCTCGGCCACGTCGAAGGCCAGCTGGTTGTTCCTCACCGCGTCCTCTTCGTTCAGCGCCTCGAAGTCACTGCGGGGACAGACAGACAGCGGCATCGCTCGTTCCCGCTCCACTCGGGGACGCACCGCGCTCCCGTGGCACAGCAGCACCAGCATCTCACTGGGCCAAAGCTACAAGAGCCTCACACAAATCCCCTCATTGTAAATACTGACTTTGCCAGGAATGGAATTTAAAAGCTTTTTCACTGAACTGGTCCTTGATGTGGCCCCACAAAAAAAAATATCTTTTATTTATTGGAGAGACACAATTCTTCCTCAGAAGTGCTAATAAACCTTTTCCTTCTCCAAATACAGCTGAACTACTACAGACTTCATCCATTAGCAAGAGATTACTTAGGTTCAATTAGTTTTATAAATCATCAAAGCCAGGAGGAAGACATTTAGGACAGCATTCTATGGAAGTAGCATATTATGTGTGTGCACACACACGCACAGACACTACCTTTCCTTTTTTAACGTGTTACACATACGGTTTGAGCAGGGACCTCCTGCCCAGGTCATAACTTAATTTAGCAGTGCACTAAATAAGTGCATCACACATCTGGAACTCTGTTATTCACTCTCTAATCCATTTTCTATGAGATCTATTCTAAGACTCTGATCTTTTGAACAGCTTCCAAAATTCATGATTAAAATAAACATGTAAATAAATTACAAAGCTCCAGGCAGGGAAGTTTCTTTCTCCTCACAGTGGAATGCGAGTTTTTGAATTCCCAAAGAATTTCTCCTCTTCTCTCACCCACCCACTGCCCATTTCTGGAGCTAGGAGCTGTCACTGGCAGCCACCTCTCCTGCCTGCCTAGCTTTCATCCAGCCAAGTCCTTCAGCAGGCTCACTGAATGCAAGAAGCCAACAAGATCCAAACACAACATTAATTGAACAGCAGGAGGTCTGTTAGCTCAAGATAAATTTATCAACCTTGTAGAGAGCACTGTAGAGAACATGTTTTCCACAGTCAGCAAAGATTACTTTGCTTTCTGTATCCACTCTCCCAAAAACATCCAGAATTCTAATTCTTTTAAACCAACCCAAGGCCAAAAAAAAATTCCTGTTCTTAAAATCTCAGCTCTTCCTCTGGCAAAACTGTACAAACAAGCACTCTAGGTACCACTCCTATTCTTTTCCAATTTATCACACCTCATAAAAAAGTTCAATCATTCCTTTCATTTACCCACAATAAAGGGAGGATAACAGTAATTCATGTGTGACTCCTAAGGCTCTGCAGGAAGACAAGAGAATGCATCCACTGCATTTTGGAGACTGGTGAGAAGAGAGAGTCACCCCGCGGACTGCACCCAGCAGTGCCAGCAATTGCTATTTCCTGACACCTGTTACACACTGACCTTCCTGTATCTAACTATGGGACATTACAAAATATTCAGATGCATGGAGTTGGGGCATGCAGCACTAGGACCCCAGAAACTGTGCCAGAAGGGGAATGCTGGCTTACACACAAGCCCTAGGGCAGTTAATTTTCAAGGCCCAGCCCTTGCTTTGCCCAAGTGAGAGGACTCTGGGCTCTCCTGGACAGAGCTGTGCAAAATCTCCATCTCCACAGTCCAACATTTCCCTCTTTGACTGTCACAAACACGATAAATCATAGGGTTCAAAACCCTCCTACCTCTTTGAAAGCACATCTGTTTCATTCTAAACAGCATGCAAGGACATCTAGAAGAAACACAGCAAACCCAACCCCATCCTTCCCCCCTCCACACCTGGCCATGGTGTGCAGTTCCTTGCAGAAAGCAGCCACACAAGGGGACTGCAGAGCGCCAGGGCTGCCCTGGTCTTACCCTGCCCTTTGCAAATGCCTCAGCCAAGGAGTTCCCCTGCTGTCACTTACATGAGGTCAGGCCTGAAGCGATGGATGATGGCACACAGGGCAAGGCCACTTTTCCAGGAGCTGGTCAGGTCAGTGACGTTGACGTTTCGGTATCCCTCCGTCTGCTTCTGGCACCACGTCAGAAGCTTGTTAGGTCGAATATCTGACTCTGCAGAAAGGGGAAAGCAAACCTTTCAGTCAGCTTCTCATGCTCAGAAGGCCACAAATGTTAAGCCACAGCAAACAGGAGATGCCACTTACCCTGTCTTGTGAGGTTCACTGATCTTCTAATGGAGCTCACTCTCTCAAGAGGACACTGCTGTAGCTCATTGGTAACATATAATTGTCTCACCTACAAGGAAAAGCAATCACCAGCATAACATCAGACAAAAAACCAGTTCTGTTTCCAGGTTAACTTTATCAGCAGCTGGTTCTAAATTAAGGAGTCTCCTGAAGATTTTGTTTACACACCCCTTGCAGCCCTATTTACTCTTGATAAAATAAGAACTGATTTCACAAACAAGTCTTTTAAGTACTGACCTGGTGAGGTCGAACACAGCTCGAGTTCAAGTTTGGGTATCTTGTTCCTGGGTCAATGGTGTACTGGTCAAAGTTCTTATTAATGTTTTCAGGGGTCGTCTGAGGCAAGAGTCGATAAATGCTCTCTCTTGGAGAGGAAAAAGATGCAAGATTTATGTATTAAAAAAAATATTTATTTATAAAAGATTGGGGGTTTTTTGCAGCTGCCTAAACTTCATTTTGTTTCTGCCAGGACAAGTGTTAGGGACCAAATGCATAATGTATCCATCCCATTCCTTATCCCCACTCAGCAGAAGAATGCCAGACAGAAAAAGGACAAGACGGACACTTAGAGATTATGCCCACATTTTCCTGAGGCAGGAAGTGAGCAAGAAAAAGGAGGAAAAAAAAAAAAAGAGGTTACATCATCTAGTCATCTGGTTTTGCTTTAACATCTACTCAAGAAGTAACTTTTTTACCACATAATAGCACTAAATCCTGTCATCCTGCAATTCCTACAACCACCACAGCTTTTTTTTATGCTGTTCAATTTTCCATTTGGGATTAGGCCATGTTTCAGTCATCCCACAGGCTTCTACCTTAAAAATTCCCAAAGTGCAGTAGTTAGTAGAGCTCCTGCTTGCATTCCCACAACCATGACTCTTCCCCAAAACAGCCTGGGCAGCTGTAGGAGAGCAGGGTGGCTGCCAGCAGGACCTAAGTCAGCAAATTCAACCATCAGACCATGATGACGCCAAGACTGCTGCTGTACTTAGCAACAGATTTTGTTGCTCCAGTCAAAAAAAGTTTCTGGTGCAGCATTATAATAATTCTCCACATATTTATCAGCCTAAAGAGAGCACCACTATGCCAAAATGCAGTTAAAATCACAGAGACCAACTCTGAAAGCTGTTACTGTTGAAGAATTTAATACAAGGTCTCTTTGGTCTATTTCTTTAAGGACCACACTTTAGTGCCATAAATCAGTGATTTAAACCCTAACACTATTTCTCCTGATAGCACTCTGACATCCCCTGCCTTGCAGGCCTGCAGTGGCTCTTTAAAAGGCTGGGAATGCCGGGGAGCAGAGCAGCACTCACCGTTCAGCCAGGATCTCCAGCGGGGGCTTCCCCTGCGCCCAGCCCCGCACCATCCACGCCGTGTCAAAGGCAGCCAGGAAGCCTCGTGCACAGCCAGTGCCCATCGGCCAGAAGGGCTGCAAGGAGCAGTGACACTTTAGTTCTCTGCACTTCCTAAGTTCTTACTACAACAGCAACCTTCAGTGTCAGTTTGGAGTCCAGGGTTACATACTGTCTAGGAAAAATAGCCCAGAAAGAGTCAAAATGCACCACAGGTTTTAAATGTGCCTCTCCTTTAAGTCTTAGGCAGGGGAAGAAGATTACTTTTTTCACTTTTTCCTTTTTTTAAACTTCTATATATAGAAACAAATTTCTTAGCCCTAAAAGGTGTAGGCTGAGAATAAAAAGAAGACTCAAGAATGATTTAAGGAAAAAAAGATGCTCTTTTCACCTCCTAAATTTGCTTTGGACTGCTCTTTTCAAATGCCTCAGGCTGTCAGCATGAATTTAAAAAAAAAAGTTGCAGCATACACTTTTCACTTCAGAAAGAAAAACAAGGGAACATACTAAGACAAAGTGACTGTAATAATAATTTGGATCAAGTTTTTGTCTATGATGGAATTCAGTAAAATTATGCCATGCACCCAAGCTGAGGACACGGAGCTCACAGTTTTCAGACAGAAACACAACTTGCATAAAGCAAAATGGGATCTCAGCCACAGGCTGCCAGCCAAGCATTAGCTATGACAAACTATGGCATAATAAAGGAGAAAAGAAAAAAGGGGGAAAATCTATTCCAAAGAAGGCACCATTGTTTCAAGACATGTAAAAGAGGACATTTTATACAGGAGGCTAGATTGAATGGTTGGATTAAGGAAGTAAAAAACCTGAAAATACTACTTGGAAGGTAATCCAAGATATACCTCAAGCAAACTATCTCCAACAAGAGCCACCAGGAGCTGATGTCTGTGCCTCTCTCTCACCAGCGCAGCGTTTTCAGATGCATACATGGAGGTAAAATCAAACATTGCTACATCTGGTTGGCCATAATGATTAATTGCAAAATCCAAGGAAGGCAGCTGGTAGTTGGTTGCAAAGTCAGCAGCTTCTCTGGCGTAGGACAGCAAATTGCTCTGGTTCACATTTTCCCCACAGAGCAGCAGCTCAGTGTCAACAGAGTCCTGCAAGGAGAGAAGGATGTGGGATGAGAGACTCCAGTGTCCTCTCTGAACTGGAACACTGCAGTCTCACAGCAGGACTGGGAGCCACACATCTCACAGCAACAAGAAACAAGTGACACTCGTCATCTCCAAAAAGCCAATGCACAAGCACAGGTACTGCCCCAAACAGAAACTTCCTTGCCCACACTGAACGAGCAGCTTTGTTTGCAATGGAAAATTACAGCTCCTCCTGGTTCCTTGGTGATGTGATCTTTTCAGAACATTACTTCCCTCACATCAAAAGATGTCATCTACATCACTGCAATGCTTTTCTGCACACGTACACCCCCCATCTGAAACCACAGGAGAGCAGAAGCACTGATGCTGTGACATGGAGGCTCAGCCTCAAGGCTTGACTCGACATCTCAGTAACAACTTCACACTCAAACCTGGACTGTAGCAGCTTTTCTGTTCATTTTTGGGCCAGGTTTTTCCTTGGGGAGAGAGGTAAAGGACCCTGCCTTTATAGGTCATCCTACTTAAAGGCAGTGATTATTAATGAGGCAGGTTCTATTTCCAGACTAATCATGGATGAGACCCCTAATCACAGATGATACCACAGAACTGCTATTAGCCCAGTTGCACCAGACACACTGGGGTGGTTGATTTTTTTTCCATTCAGAGCTGAGTAGGTCATGAAAACAGCTCTGATGAGCCACAGCTGCTGCTCCTCTGCTCCAAACTCCCCACAGATCCCCTGGGACTGCCCTCACCTACAAACACGAGCCCCACAATCTCAGGGCCTACACATATCAGCAGTGATGAATCATCTCGAAAATATCATCTTAAACAGACACCTATTTATGGAAACAGACACAAAATCACAGAAAGTAAAGAGGATTTCAGAAAATTGCTTGAAATGAAAAATACACAATTGATATTAGTCCCTCCATTTCCAAGCTGTTATAACTTCAAGTGGG
This sequence comes from Melospiza melodia melodia, assembly GCF_035770615.1. Taxonomy (NCBI): domain Eukaryota; kingdom Metazoa; phylum Chordata; class Aves; order Passeriformes; family Passerellidae; genus Melospiza; species Melospiza melodia. Next base: position 51,126,751 of record NC_086199.1, on the reverse strand, counting down.
GTTCAAGTAATCTAGTGAGCCTGGAAGAAACTGAACTCAATGTCATAGGTCATCTTTTACAGAACCACAGGTATGTGAAAAATGCCATGGGGCTTTTATTTATTTATTTTATTTATTTTATTTTGTGTTACTTGGTGCATTTACTGTAAAGTTGAAATTACTTGCACTTAGTAGAAAAGAAAAAAAAGAATAAAAAGGGAAAAAAATTGCCTATGTTTGAACAAAGCTTGAGGCCAATGAACTCCAGGAGGTAGAAGATGGTGGGTTTGATTTACCAAAGCCCATTAACAGTTTAAGTTAGAATGCAAAAAAACTTGATATAATATTTCCTGAACACCATCCCTTGCAAGCTCTAGTGGCACTGCATTTAGACCAAGGGGTTTGACCCTTCCTCTCTCCTGCCCTGGTTGGTCATGGACAGCAACTCTGCCCTGGGAGCCCCTGGCCTCCAAAAGGGCAGGGAATCATGGCCCTGAGCTGAGTGGTCCTATCAGAAAGCCAAAAGCCCTCTTAACAGCTCCCCACAAGTACTTCCTTCAGGAAATTACACTTGGCTGTTTTGGCACTGCTTTGCTTTCCAAGAAAAATTGAACTCTTTTGGGTTTCCAGAAAGGGAAATTTAAGTGGTGCCATAACACTTCCTAGAAACAAAAGAAAATAAGCCCTGTATTTTACAGAAGAAGAAAAAAAAGAAAGAAAAAAAATACCTCAAAATCACACATACCCCTGAAAGGCCAGGCCATCATGTTTATAGCCTTCTTCTTTTATGTTTCACCCATTTTAAAGAATTTGCAATTTAACCTAGGGTAGGTTTTTACACTTCCTTACTTGCCTGATAAAACTGAATATAGCTGTGCTAAGTTCACCCTTAAATAACTGAGGTTTTATTTTCTGCTGTGATGATCCCACCATGAATTTCCAAGGTGAGTCAAGATCCCATTTCAGCCAGTTTCAAAACTGATTAATTTAGGAAGTATTGTTTTCAGTTCTCTATTGAAACTTTGAGCTGACTGAAGGGAAAAAGCAAATCCTAAAAATGTCAGAGTAAGATCCAAGTGGCCTGAGCTTGAATGAAGTGATTAAGTCTATAAACACCCTGTCTAACATCCAGCAACATTTATGCAGATGTTCACACTTACTCTGTGCCAAGTAAATAAAACAAGGTTTAGCCAGCATTTTTACATACGTTAATAATCACTCCTTTGTCCAGAAGACTCTGCTTTTTTGCTGTCATCACAAAATAATGCGTGCTGTCTTTATAGTAAACAATATTCTCCAGGTCAATCCCTGAAAAGAGAGACAGACACATTTGTCACTGAACGCAGAGCTCTGCCCGTGTCATTCACCAACAGCACAGGACTGATCCCAGCAGGTGCCTTTCCTTCTTGGGCTGCATCCCCTCTCCCAGCTGGGATGAAGGATTAGAGGGCAGAATGCTGTGAAACAAAACAAGAGAGGACAGTGGTCCCAGCCTATCACTGTGGGACAAAAAGTAACACAATGCAGACATGCAGCTCTTCCAAGGCCAGAAGAGAATTTTTAATTTCTGACTCCAACATTTATAGATTTCCAAAAGTGACAGTGGATTGGAGGGTGACAGTGCCACCTCTCCAATGACACTGGACAAACCAACAGTCCATCAAATTTCTCCTCCTCCATAAAAGAATGCAAAACAATGAGTTATTTACATAAAGTGTGTGAGAAAGTTTGTTACAATAATCAGAAGGCTTAGAAAAACTTAAAAAATCAGGGTGACATCACCCAATCGCAGTTTTTTCTCAGCACAGTTTAAAGTTACTCAGCATTCTTTCAGGGAACATCTAGTTAACTACAGCATTAACAGCTCCTGAGGTAGAACTGGGTGCCAAGGGAGCAAAGTGTTTTTCAGGTTGCCAGGGCTCTGGCACTGGGTCTAACCAGGGGGTTTGGTTTCAATTACAATAGTAATTTTTTTTAAAAAAACAGTGAATGCAACTATTCTGAACCCCCTTTCCATTAAGATGTGTTTCACAGTTTATATTTTTAGTATTTATGGCAGATTCTAGGTCTTCTCAGTTTATCAGCTCCACACATCAAAAAGCAAGAATGAACTCCTCCCAGAAGGGCAGAGATTTTTTCAAAGGGTTTAAGCTGTTCAGCATGTGAACGGATAGAAACAAAACAAATCATGTCTTAAGGGAAAATCTCTGGGCCCTGAAAATGCTCTTCCAAATTTGTTCAACATAGCAGAAATTTTTGCAGTTGAGAAAAATTTAAACACTAAAACAAGCCATGATGTGGCAACACCCAAGCTAAAAAAAAAAATCCCACTGTACCATAAATGGACACCTCCATCTGCAAGCTTCTGACATCAACAATATTTTATCACTTGGAAATATTTTACACAGATTATTCAAAACTGATGATACCAGTAACAAGAGGGTGGCCTGGCACATAGAGTTCCCCTGCTGCATCTTGTATTTGGTAGTGGAAAAAATGAGGATGCACTCACCCGTTTCCTCTTTCAGGTCCTGGAAGAACTTCTGATTGAAGATGAAAGCAACCCCACTGATTTCTTCTACCTTGGCTTCTGCAGTTGTATTTCTGTTTATGAAATTGGCAGTGATTGCTATAGCCAGCTTTCCACGAAATTCCTTCCTCCTGAAGCCTGCGGAGCAGACAGGAATTAAAACCACTGCAAACCTCAGACTGGACTTTCAGGGAGGGTCAGCTCAAGGCAGCTCAATGTCTTTCCTACACTTCATCAAACAACATGCCGTCAGTAGATTCCACCATGCCTCCAAAATTCCTTTGAATGTAAAGAGTCTTTTCTCCCCATTTTCAGCTGCAAAGCTAGAGCAGCACTGCATTCAAGATAAAGTCTCATTGAAAAATGGTTGGATGGGGAACTAAGGGAAGAATTTCAGGAAAAACTATGACTAAAGAAAAACGTGAATTTTTTTTTTTTTTTTACATGTCTGGGAATATAACAGGTCAATTTCAGTGGAGGGAGACATTTTTAACATGCTAAATGGCAAGTTAGGTATTTCTTATATAGGCAATAAACAGCTCTTGAAAAAATATGCAAGAGATCAGCAGTCAAAAAGCAGCAGAGAATGATGTGAAAAATAGAAACCTCTGTAGCAGAGCTTAGGTGCACACACTACCAGCTAATGAGGTTTTCCACAGGTATTTGGAATTGAAAAATATTTAGTGGGTTAACTGTTTATTACCAAGGTGAGACCAACTGAGAAGCTCCTTGCTCCATCTTTGCTTTCACTTTTCACTGAAAAAAGCCCTCTGAGCCACAATCCTGCAGTCACACATTGAAGTTTTTCCATCTGTATGTTCCCCTCATCTGTTACTAAATTATGAAGTAGAACAGAGGATCCTTAGTGTATTTTTGGCTCACTGGAGATGGCATCATATGAACGCTATTTTATAGCAAGAAATAAATTGGTTATGGATTTTAGTCTCTGTGCTTCTTGATATGCTCTCGTTATTTCATTGGGATAGATTTGATAAGACAACACCAGCTTCTGTACATATGTTCAGCGCACCTATCACTCCCCTAGAACCTGGTATGATGATAAACATTAACCTCTTGATAGAGTCTGCAGGTGAGGTAAGAATAATTAGGTTTTGATGGTGCCTGACTATTTAAACAGTGTTTTATGGGGGACAGCCAGATAATAGTGTAGGGAAATTTCCAGTACAGCATTATAAGGATTAACTGGGAGCACATTGTAGTTGGCAGATAAAAGAATAAGCAGACAAACTATGAAGCCAATAAAAAAAAAAGGAAAAAGTGTACTTAGAGAATGGAAACTGGCTTGGATATAATTAGAGTTAAAAGGGAAATGCATAATTAAGTAAAAGGTTTGTTCCTGTGATGCAGGAGCAGCTTAGCCAGTGTCTCTCTAAGAAACACAGCTCAGGTGCTCTGAATTCTCAGCAGTGACTCAAGTTCAGGAAACATTTACACCCTCCACTCCCACAAACCTTAGAGCTATTTATTACCTTTTACCATTGTTTCTAAAGGAGCTGCTTCTGAAGTTCAGTCTCATTTACAAAGAAGTAAAGCCTCTGTTGCCTTCATTAAATACCTGACAGTCACCTTTTAGTCACGAGTTCAAGCACATAGGGCAAATTCACAGCACAACAGCAAAGGCTATGCCATTCCTGACCTATATCTTGTCAGCTTCCTTCAAGTTAAATCATCATATAATTACTTAACCTTGAAGCAAGCCCAATGGCACCACAATGCATTCTGTATGCACTGCAAACACACAGAGCTCAGAAGCAGTAATGACATTAAATGTCTTTTACTTTGAGCTATAACTTACCAACAAAACCAAAAGGTACCACATAAAATAACAGCTTTCACACAGACTTCCATGGATTGAAAGGTAACCTGCTGCTTTGTTTCTTTCTTTGCTCTGACTTTCAGATCTTTCAAGGTACCCTAAAGACAGTAATAAGGCTAAAAACACACATTCACTCACCTTCCAATGTGTTCCTGCGGCCGTCTGCACCAATGATAACATCAAATTCATACTCTGACAAAGGGTGATCCATGGGGAGAAATTCAGCTCTCCAACCCATCTCTGAAAACACAAATAATATTTATTAATTCTTCAGTATTACAACAGAGAAGAGATTTCAGAGTCTGAGGAAAGGGCACTGAGATACAGGGGTGCATCTCTCATTCTCTGGATCACCTAATGCAGCAGCTTCCTCTCAGAGCCACACCACAAGAAGATGCTCAAGCACTTGATTCTCACAGAAACAACGCCTCAGCCACATTACCAGGGCAGTACATACATGTGCTTACTGCAAGAACGAACTGGCTACTAAAAGAGGAAAAATAGCATTCCATCATCAGTGCTTTTGTCTTCTAAATAGAAATTAAATGGAAGCTTACTCACAAAGCTAAATTTATTCTTTTTACAAAGCTGATTATGTAAAAGTGTTTGTACTGTCCGTGTTTTAAAATTATATATACTTTATTTAAACTAATCTACTTGTTCTGCTGTCACTATGTGACCCTTTGAAGAGATACCACAGAGTTTAAATTAAAATTTTAAAATATTTTAGTGATACTACATCTAAAAAAACTAATATTAAAAAAAATAGAGAATTAGAATATTTTTCTATTGTTTAAAATTCTTGCATAAGAATGCTGATAAGCCTCTGTGTGCCAGTGGGAGTTATATCAAATGTGAATGCAAAAACAAGGCCCTGGGCACTTCATCCATCCTCAATATTTATATTATCAAGAAGATCCTGAGAAGCCACACCAGACTCCCTACAAAGCCTCAAACACATGCCAGAAGGTATAGTGCAAAACCTGAGCTTCTCAGCCTGGGTTGTGTTTTAAGATTTATCAGTGCTCTGTCACACTGATACTCATCACACTGCACAGAACAAGGATGGCTGAGTAAGAAGGGCAAAAAACTCTTTATTTCTGTAAACAGTGTTGGACTGCCTTATGCAACTTCACGTAACACCTGGCACAAAAAGAAGTTGCTGTGAGCAGAATGTATTATGATAAATAATACTTTGGTTTTCTTGATCTTCAGGAGGCTCCAGGACTTTCACGAATTCCAGGTTCACATGAATTTCTACTCCAAGGATAAGTGCAACTTTGAAGAGGATGAGTTGAAGCTGTCGAATACCTGTGGAGAGCAAGTGACAAAGATGTATTTGATAAGTAAGCAACCCCAGCTGCCACCAGCCTGCTAGAGAACTGAAATTCATTGTTACCACAAGTGTGTAGCATTTCTATTTCCCATACTGTAATGAATGCAAACATAGCAACTACCACAGGATGTTGTTCTCTTCCACCTCCCCTTCCTCTTGCAGCACAATCTTGTTGGCAAAACTCATTTCAGCTGAGTTTCTTAGAATGCTTTTGTAGAGGTTTGCCTCTTGATGATATTTAAAATGTGCTAACCAGCACATTTTAGAATACAAAATTTTACAGCATATTTCCCTGTAAAATAGTCCGCTCTGTTATTTGTGTCTACCTTCAACATACTGGAATAAATATCAATATTCTTCACACCTCATAATCAAAACCTGTTGTTTAACCATACCAGACTAACAAGAAAATCTGCTCCATAAGACTGTGTCTTATTCTATTTCCACCTTGCTTAAACAAGACCATTTTTTTTCCTCTCTGTGCACACATGCACTGGCACATGGCTAAAGTAGATGAACTTTCCGCCAAACCACGAATGTCTCCACCAATCTTCTGATCCTGGCAAGCTCTTATCTCAACAGCAGTGCCCATGCCCTCAGATACTTACTGATGTGATCAATAGATCCTGCGCAGAACTTGCCATAAAATTTCTTTGCTCCCAGTCCCCGAAGGTCGTGGATGGTGAAGGGCCAGAGGTGCAGCACGTTGTTCCTGGAGAAAGTGTCCCGCTTCTCCACCACAACAACCTTGGCTCCCAGGAAGGCAAGCTCTATGGCAGTCCGCAGGCCACAGGGGCCACCTCCAATAATTAAACACTGGCAGAGAAAAGGAGGGGGTGGGACACAGGGTTTTGGATTACTTCCACACAGTTTTCACCTTACTCTGGTTGGTATGACTTGAAATACAACTAGACTTGCACTACTGAGAGCACAAACAAGTAATTTACTTAAATCAACGGAATTTTTCTTGTATGTGGTATTCAGCCTATGTAAAAAGAGGATAAACTGTGCTTAATGCAGACACAAAAGCATCTGATGAAGAGAAGTAAGAGAAAAAACAACAAAAAGCCGAACATTTTTGAGCATCTGCTTGCACATTTCTAACCCTCATTTAGCGCTTCTCAAGTGCTTGCAGCTGTTTCTCAACAGCATTACAGTTGTGTAAAAGGGAGGGGAAAGGAAATAAGTGGTCTTAGTGTAGGCTTTTTTTATTTTAAAGAGGAAATGGGTGTACATTTACTAGATTTGTTGAACAAACCCACGATAAGCCAGTAGCCTTACACTATTAGCTACTCTCTTTCAAGTGAGGGTGGATGTAACAGCCTGGTTCACCCACTGATGTAAGGAGGACATGCCAAAGGAACTCAGCAGACTTGCCCTCCTCTGCCAGGGCCAGGGAACTCATCCTGTCCTATTCCATTTCACCCAGTGCTAAACATCCTCACTTTCAGGAAAATCACACTTCAGAAGCTTAAATCTATGTTGGAAGAATCTCTTCCAAAACAATTACAGAGGATTCCTGCCCAAATTTTAGTTGACAGCTGTAATTTTTCACAGACCAACGAGGAAAGGATTTCCAGAAAGCAAACTAATTAAACCCCAAGCTATCTAGTGCTTACATTCCCTTGACTGATTACTAAAACCTGATTAGAAGCAGTCTTATAGCTGGACAATGCTGTTGTTCCCTATCTCCTACGAACCCCTTCCACTCCTCCAAACGCCCCCAGATTTCACAAAATCCCTGCTGTGAGTTCCAGCTGTGCCATGGCTGGAGCAGGGACAGCTAAGGTGGGTCTAGGAGGATGGGAGAGCTGCAGCACAGCCAAGCTGGGCCGTGCTGCCCATCCCAGACCTTTGTGTCAGAGGCCAGACACGCTGCTGGGTGTCCCACACACAGAGCCAGGCACTGACTGCAGTTTCAAAGCAAGCACGGGCTCTATCTGCAGCCTCGCTGGATTCCAGTCTGGTTCCCGTTACATTGCAATTGCAGAAAGTAGAGTCATTTGTTTATTTTGGTTTGGTCATCATTTGTTTTCAGATCCAACAACTTGAGCAGAAAGTATCTGGTGCTGACTTCTGTCCAACCCAAATCATAGAAGTGCAAAAATGTCTTTTTTCAATTTAATAAATAATTCTAATAAATTCCCATTGAAAAAGAAACTCCTGTGAGGTGCTTTGGCTTTGCTTTAGGCAAGTGTTTTGTTAACCAGAGATATTAAAGTTAGGCTGTTGCCTTAGCCACTTGGCTTTGTTCCTTGTAAAAGAACATATTTAATTCACAATTTCTGAAGAACACTCCTCGCTGCATGATGAATACTAAAAAAAAATAAAAATCAACAGATGTAACAATATAAAGGAAGACTAATAGAGGGCACATGAAGCCTAGCTGAAGAGGACCTTTTTGCACATGCTCCTTGTGATTAGCATGGGAACTCTGAGGTCTGACAAGTGAGTGACTCAATTGAGCCTTCACAGCTTCCAGTCATGTTGAGCAGGCAGTCAGAACCATTTTACAAAGCAAGCCCATACATGGTCTGATAAGGTGAGGCTGGTTTTTTTTTCGCTTACAAGCTGTATTATATATAAATAAATGCAACTTTAAAGAAAATAAAAAATAAAAAGAAACAGCAGTCTTTGGAGATTTAGTCATAGCAGACCCTGCCAAGTAACAAAACCCGCACAGAAAACCCTTCGTTCCTCCTGGTGCTTTGCAACACACTATGTTAGCATTTTAAGGAGGATTCTGCCCTCTTCCCTCCTCCTATCACATTGACAAAGTACCTTCATAATTGCATAGAGACACTATGAAAAATGGTTGTATGTTTGCCACCACCCGTGGTTACCTCCAGAAACACATTTATCTACATCTCAGAGCTATTTGTTCTAAGATTTATTGAGGACGCTTCCTGCTGGTGTAGAATTTACTCTTGGCACTTCTTCATCTAATTTTGAAACTTCTGAGGTCAAAACCAGTACAAAATCCTTGCAAAAGTAATTCTTACTACATTTGTGTTCCTAACTTTATTAAGCAAGGGAAGGGCCCATGCCACTCCCCTGTGGTCTGCCTGCCAACAGACTCCCAGAAGAAACCTTCCTGCAGCCAGACTAGCAGGAACTTTGAATGGCATCCTATTTTCCCCTCCTGTTATCCCAGCCTCCTGGCTCATCAGGGCCTGCTTTTGGAACTAATTTCTTGCAATTTAACACAAATCATGACAGCTGGCATCACACAGGGAGTCTCAAACAATCAATCCTGAATGAACAAATGCCAAGGGCTTCTTGACATCCCCATCACCATTCACACATCAACTGCCTTTTAACAGTGCCAGATCATCTCCCACAAAGCTAAAGGACAACTTGACTTTTCAAAGCATCTCTCACAAATTATCCCAAGTAACAGTTGCTGAAAAGAACAGACAAAGAGCTTTTGCATATTTCTTGCTCAAGCTGGAAACGAAGGGAGAAAGTCTTGTTTAGTTTTATGGAAGAATAAGATCATGACCAGACTTCTATAACCTGCCTGAAGAATCAGTATCATGTTGGATGTTACATCTTGTTTTACCACTGAGATAATAATACTGAGAGAAGACATTTTTCTTGGTGAAAACCTCCTAGTGCAAATGGCTGATCTTCTGCCTGCAGATGTGCATGAATATTTTCTGTCAAAAGAGAAGCTTCATTGAATTTAACATATTTCCCAAGAACAGCACCTATGTTAAGGCAAAATTACAGAAAGAATATGGGTTACAAAATTCCCATTGAATGAAACTAATGTAAGTTTCCAGGCCAGTAGTAATTGCCTAGTGACTAACTTGAGACTATTTCAGTTTAAATTCATACTTAATAAGTAAAGGATGGACATTTTTGCACTTCACAATAAAACACTAATAAGCCTATGCATATTTTATAAAAGTTGTTTATTCAAGTTGCTGAGTAAATAGTCTGTTTCTATGATACTGTTAAAAAGTATTGTACTCTTCCCTAAAAGATGATTGTTTCTGTATAAATCTTGTCCCACACTACAACCAAGCACAGTACACAATGCATTATTTATTTTCAGACAGAAATAGAATAGAACTTCACTGATTTTTTCCTTGTGCAATTTAAATGTATCAGAAATTTTCACTTATATTTACTAATATAAACACACATAGCATTTGGTAAGTCTCATAAGCTTGATTGCACTCAAGGGTCAGGCTGACTGTAAGAGATGCTACTTCCTCTCTCTATGTTTGGGAAGAGCAGTGCCTTGAAAATCTCCAGGAAATATTCCCAGTGCTGAGCTAAATGGCAGCACAAGTCACCTCTCCAATAGCAGAATGGCTTCTGTGCCAGGCACAGGATTTTGATATGATCTCCTGTAGATAATGTACTCAAAATAGGAGGGAAGGGAGAGGGCCTCTTGCAATCCCTCCTTTCCCCTGCTATTAAATCAGCAGCAGCCTGTGAATCCAGGCACCTGCATCCCCTTGTGGAAAAACCATATGCAGTTAAACAGCTGAACATCACCACTATGTTTAACAAAAAATACCCAAACAAACAAACCAAAAAAACTCCAAACCAACAAACAAAAAACCCCCACAACAACAACAAAAAATGCAAAAAAACCCTACCTCAAAATAACACTCTACAACAACCCAGTCACAAAAATCTCATCCACTATAACTGAAAGGCTGAATCTATTCATTGACCTTGAAAAATTAAAAAAACATTAGCTCTCAGCATTTAGATGCTCCAGGAATCTAGCAGGTGGTAGTAGCATGGGGGTGGGAGATACAACAAACAGCATCTCTTGGCATAGCTAAGAGCAGACAAATCCTGTTGTGGCCCAGTGCGTTATCCCATTGCTGTCATCCCACTCTAAACCCCTCACTCCTCTCCTGTCCAAGGTACCCAAATATTAAATTCATCTTGGAAAATAAGGGGGTGTTAAATGATGATCCACTCCCTGTATGTCCTTGGGATGAAGACAGAAGCTTCAATAACTCCAGGAATCCAAGATTTCCTCATTTCTGCCTTTCAGCTGTTTTGGAGGTGATAAAAAGGGGATTATTTTTAGCCTCCAGCTCAACAACAGTTGGACAGACACAGGCACACCCTTCATTGTCTTGCGGCATGCCAAGCCAGAAGCATCACTGCTACTCTTCAGTGGAAATGGTGAAAAACCAGCAAAACCCATCTGCCCAGGTTACTGAACTGCCTTTAGCCAAACCACCAAATGGAAACTGAACTACAGGCATGGATCATGCTCCCAGAAAGGAGCAGAAAGGGGGGGGCTTTCCCACAAGCCTCAAAGCCCCCTGATCCTCACAACCACAGGTGCCCTCAGCAGCTGTGGGCCTCCCCACCCAGTGACAGGAGGCTCTGTGCAGGACACAGAAGGACAGTGCTTTGCTTTTCCATGGCAAACATTCATTTCCATAGTCACCAGGTCGGGGACCATGAGAGAAGACAACTTTCACACCGGCCCAGGCCTTTGTGCAACACCCAGAGTGACAGGGGTGCACCAAGGACTAATTAGGCTGATTCCAGAGGGTCACATCCTGCATGGATTTGGACAAGTGCTTATTGGTGATGGGGCTTAATGTGCTGCAACATGAGACAGGCACGAAACAACACATTTTCTGTGCCTGTTCCCCTGGAAAGGCTCCAGACAAAAGCAGCTGCACAAGCAGCTAAGGCAGAGGCCACCAGGAGCTTCCTCCACCACGATGCTTTCCAGGCCATCCCCTTTACTAGATATGAAAATTCTTCTGGCAAAAATAGGACTGCTCAGCAGGACATTCCTGACTTACTGACTTATAGTTCATCTCCCACTTGCAGCCCCAGATTTTAGCACATAAATCCACTGACAGCCACCAGATTCAACACTGCAGCTCAATGCACCCTGAACCCACTGAATAATCAATTTAAAGTTTGAAACATCATCATGGAAGACACTGAAAAATGAAAATCTATATGCCACTTCAGACAACATTAAAAATGTCACAGGCTGAAGTTTTATTGTTAATAAAAATCAATTCTTCCATCTTCTCCCCCAGGAAAGGGGGAGAGAAGGCCTAGGAGTAATTAAACTTGACTACAAAGATTACATAATCTTTAAAAGGGTTTTTTCCTCTGTTGTACTGTTTTATGAGCTCTTTATAGAATTAGCAAGGTTAAAAAAAATGTCATTTGACAAAAATAATATTCACTTAGATGTATTTTAATAAGAAATCCTAACTCTCCAAAGGGTTACATGGACAATTCTTAAATACTCTACAGATAGGTCTAAAAATCTACCTTAAAATACTATTAAGATAATACTATTATCTGGATCTTGCTGAACAGGCATTTTTGGAGAGTGAACACCACATAAATACCACTGCTGGGGAAGTTCAGAGGTACCTGGGAACAGCAAGGCTCACACACCCCTAATTGCAACAAAACCTTGCGTCAATGCACGAATTCAATGCCTCACTACAATTCCACCTCTGCTTTAAATCCCTCCAGTATTTTACCCTTTGTAATCCCAGCTGAGCACCTCAGAAATGTGCAGTTTTGTCCTCTCCCAGATCAGTGATTGGCAGAAATGGAGCCACAGCTTTATTTTTTTCCCCCTCTAAGACTGTACCATGGATCTGAGGCCACCCAACCCAGGGTGACTTTGGCCACAGCTCTTTCCCAGCAGCTGCTGCACTCGCAGCTGGACACAGCACAATCCAGGGATCAGAGGATCTATCTTTACTGCCCTCCTGTTTTATTGAGTCAAAATGCCAGAAGTGAAACATTAGCACATTTATTGCATTCATCTGGCTCATCTTTACCGGGATTTTTTTCTCTTTTTTGGAAGATAAGCTTCTGCACGGAAAAAAGTACGTGCCTTCATTTTTCCTGGATGTATTTGGACACACTTGTCCATCCATCCTCTCTGTCACATGGATAGATGTACTAATATTAGACCTGTGTATTAAAAAAAAAGCCCTTTCCATAGTTTGAAATTAAAACAATGGTATGAACGACGTCTGTAACTCATATTCTGCTATGCCACACATTAAAGAGGGGCAGTGTGCACTCAGAGTGTTGGAAAGTCAAGAGTGCCTTCCATGATGCATCAGAGCTGTCAGGACTTTGGGGCTTTTCTGAAGAACTCAGGTGGCATTTGTTGTATTTAAATTTGGTGACTCGATCTCAAATCTTTTAGAAGAATATGCAAAAATACTTCTTGGAAAAATTGCAACTGACAGTCATAATACAGCAAGAATGCCTGGAAACTTCCCGTTGCCCTGCACCAGTTACAGTTATCCAAAAAGCCTAGACATTACTAACAAAAAAATGTTACACTCATTTCAGTAAACATATCCACCAGAAACCTGGCAAGTGCTTTAATCCAAAAATCTCCTCAAAAAAAGCACAAAATAAGCCCTCCAACATCCTTTGGAATTAAGTGTGTTTGCTGTTCTCTTACCTGCCTTTCATTGTAATCAAAACACAGGGAAGAAAAAAAGAACAAGTCCACACCCAAAATCCAGAAGAGATTGCTTTCTTTTCTTTTTTTGGCCAGCTGCTTAAACAATCAAAACGAAAACAAGATAAACCTTGCAGAAAGAATGTTGCCTGACTATCCCAGCCATGAACATGGCTGGCAGCATGTAAGTACCTGGCCTGTCACACTGAGATAGTGCTCTGAGGCTACACTAAAGACTTGGCAAAAACAAAACCACAAGACAAAGAATTCATCCAGAAACAAAAACTGATGGAGAGAGAGAAAGGCAACAAGCACCTCACACCTGAGCATAGCAGAGACCAAGCCATGAGTCTGGGGAGCTTTGTGAGCAGTGACAGAGAGAAAATGGTTAATCCCCTCCCTGGTTTCCAGGGGCAGGGGCTGTGCTGGGCAGCCAGCAGAGGAGGAAAGGATTTCTCATGCTCTATGGCATCTAAAGCATGCCGGCAGGTTGGTCAACAAGCACGGCTTGATTTCAGCAAGAGCTTGGTAACATGCTTTAAAAATGCACCCCTGCTGCTCCAGTCTGGCCCATCGACAGAGAAACCTGGAACTTTTAACCAAACATCACAACAACCTAACAAACGAGCTGAGTTTCCACTTGGAAATTGGCTTTTTCAGCTAAGTGGGGCCTTAGCTTACTTTGAGGGTATTTCACAGGATATTTTAAAATACATTCTAAAATTCACTTTTCTATTAGGTGAATTGTTAACCAATACCCATTTAAGACATGGTTTTTAGAAGCCAGTCCTGAGTAAATGAGCTCATATAGATATAGATATCAAATCTGAGTCTGAACCCAGATTTTAAAATTTTATTTATTTTTAAAGATTCTAATAATTTAATCCCACTATTCCTAACTCTCCTAAGCAGAATGACTGTACAGCAGTGTACATCAGCTACAGATGAGCTCAAAGTGCAACACAGTACCAGAAACCAACAGTTCTGGGCTCTTGGAGTCCTTTTTTTTCCAGCTCATCATGCAGCCTTCAAAGTCACTGCATTTCTACTGCTGACACTCACAGATATTTAACTAGCAAATCTAAATACAGGTCCAAAAGAGTGATAATCTGATTTTTTTTCTAATTTACCTAGTCACTTGCACAAACCAGTTCACCATAGGTAGATAGTGCCTTTAATTTTGACACTTTTTCTTACAATCTGAGAACACCAGGAATTACTAACCAGCACTTCTTAGTAAGACAGCATGCAAAAGTGCCAGCAAGCAAAATGGACTTGAATGTTCAAACAACCAGAATTAAAAATATTTACCTTTAGCACATTTTTAAGAAGGCTTCTGATAGCGGGGAAAGTTAACAGCACTCACAGAACCCACAAATCAAGCTGCTGGCAGCATATCACAGTGAAAGTTAAATCTTAGCACTTCTTGCTCTTATTTCCAAAACCTTTTTTGGCTGAAAACAAGGGTAGTACATAACCCTTATTACTAAGCAAAAGAGTCTCAAAAAATAAATATAAAATGGAGAAAAAATATAAAAAGATGCACACATCAAAAAAAGGGGCAGAGAGCTGGAAACAAACTTTGGCAGCAAACTGCACATCACGAGGCGCAATACTCTCTTCTACACCAACATCCCATCCGACACAACAGAAAGGAGATAAACATACAGCAGTGTTTATTTACACGTATTAATGAGTCTGTTTTCACATTCCAGGCTGGGTGAAATGCAGATGGAGGCACCAGCCCTGCTTGTTCTGCCACTATCAGGGCTCTAGCTGGGCTGCCAGGCACTGAACTTCCTAGGCCAGGTGCCTCCAGGCAGGCAGGGCATGCAGAACCATGGCAGCAGCCCCACCAGGAATGGCTTCCTACCCCATCCCATTATTTCCTACCTTGCTAAAGCACAAGTAAGAGAAAAAGCGAGGAGAAGAAACCTGAGAGAAATGTCTTTGCTTTCCACTGAGTGCTTGCTGATCTGCATAACTTGTCATTACTGCTCTGGGCGTGTAGTCCTTGGCAGGAAGCTCACTGCCATCTCCTGAAATGTCTTCTAATCTGAGTTGCAATTTACCCTGGAGCAGTTGTTTTATCTGAATTGTAAATCCTGCAAGGACGGCAGGCAGGGTGCAGGCAGGACAGGAACAGGAGGAAGGAGCACTTGCTGTTGCACAGGTCCCTTCAGAGCTGCTCTCACAAACCTTTCCAAGGGGCAGGAGAAGCAAGCAGCACAAGGCTGACTCTCAGCACAGCAGAAGCACATGGTTTCTGCTCAGACAGTATCTCAGTCAGATGAACAAATCGAGAGAGTGCTGCAAGACAAGGCAGACAGTGTCTCTTGGCTGGTTTGTCCATTGGAAACAGCGTGCCCTTGGAAAAACAAGAGCTGCTCTTCAGGAGCAGCAAATGTCCAGGGCAAATGGCAAACTTTGAAAACCTAATCAGAACTTGATCTATCAGCATCAGCAAGATGACAAGAGGCAGAAGGAGAAATGCCACAGCAGTTCTGTGTGGCTTGGCACTCCAAGCACTCCCATGGTGCTCCCCTTGGGCCTTCCCTAGCACAGATTAGGTGAAGGTATTGAAGCCTCTTCTGCTGGTCCCGTTCTGCAGAGCTCTGACCATTCCTCCTGCTCTGCACTTGCTCCACTTTACCTGCCAGAATATTCTAGCTGGGGTTTCATCTGCACTAAGGAGGTGGCTGGATGTGTGGGTCCTCAGAAGCACCAGATAATTTTCTGCAGCATATTCGCAGTTTTCTCAGAGTATTACACTCCTCTAAGGGAAAGTTCATAATCACCAAGTAGCTTCTAGCAATTTTACCCTGTTGATCCCAGGTTAAGAACAAATATCCCAGAGACCTGAGATGCAAACAATGTGCAGAAACCTGGTTGCTTGTAGAAACAAATTATGTAAGTGCAGACTTGTTAGGGAATGTGGAAATTTCAAGAACCATCTGACAAAAATAACCCCTCTTTAAACAGTGTAGCAGAGAAAATAAAGCAAATTAAACCAAGGGCATTAAAAGGGAATTTCTACTTTTTCTTTTCAACAGATACCAGCTAAACTTCTTTTTTCACCATGGATGCCATCAATGTCATGGCTTTTTAGAGAGAAAACACAAATAGAAATTGTCTTGTTTGCTTATGAAAATAATCTTCTACTAAAATATTTTACATTTTCTCTTCTTGTACAGCATCTTAGAACTGTGATATTTTGCATACTGCAAAAAGAATATTCAAAGCTATCTGCACTGAGGCCTAAGCAGCAGATAATGCAGAATTTTGTTTGTCAGCAGAAAGAGAGCAACCACATCCCCAAACCCCTGTTCCCAGGGCAGACATGGGAACCTCAGGAAGGACCTCAGCTGCAGGAGACAGGAAATTACCTTATTGTCTGAAATCTGGGGTTTAGCAGCCAAGTGTTTAATCACTTGTTGGTAGCAAAAGCTATGTATTTCCTCACTTATCAGTACACAAACATTACCAGAGGGAGGCTGGAAGCGTAGCTAATAACAAACCCCTGATGACCACCTTTGGCACCAACCCCACAACAACCACACGTGTCTCTTGGAAGGCAGGAGAAAGACCTGGCCCAGCAAAGCATCCTGCCCTGGAGCTCCCCTTGCCCCCCACACCAGCCTCCCTGGTGGATGGACACAGCCCAGCTGCTTCAAAGAACCAAAGCCCCGCAGAGCCAGGGCCATGGGAACACACCCTGTGGTAACCTTTTGTTTCATTCAGACCTCATTAAGCCACTTGTGGTGACAATAGTGCTGGTTTGTGTGAAAGTAACTGTGTGTCACTCCCTGTGGGAATCTTCATAAAATATCTAGGAAATCAGGTCAGGGTGGGACAGCTTCCTTCTTTCCATTACTTGCAAAGCCATTAAGTGAGGGACAGAGAAACAGCACAGTTCTGTTAAAATACAGATGTAAAGCTACTGTTACCTTCCAAGACAAAAAAAAATTTAAATTCCACATGCCTAAAATGTCTTATCTAGCCTGTCTGATTGCTCTGCTTTGGCCAGGCTTCACTGCTTTTCATAACTGATAAAGCTGAAAAAACTGTGTGTTTGTGGAAGTGTCTCCAGGATAATGAAAATAAAGTGATTTCATTACCAAATCACATGCCAAACATTTGCTTTTGCTGATGTAATTTGGCCCAATCTCAGCTTAAAACACATCACAAAGAGTCAAATACTTAGTTTTTTTTGAAAGCAAAACAATCTGTTGTGTGTCCTGTCATCACCACAGCTTCTGCCTATTCCCGCTCTAAAAATCCTTGGAGAAATGAATGCGAATGCAGTGCTCAACAACTGTGGTTTCACTGCATGTTCATAGGTGATTTACTGTTTCTCCACTCATCTCAAGCAAACCTCCCCTGCCACTCATCCTCATTAGTCCCATGTTTTCTAGAGCTTTGAAATAGAAGTTGCTTATTAAAATCTTTAAAAATAAATCTACACTCGAAATCTGGTGCAAGGCTTTCGAATCCCCATCCTAAAAGGCAAAAGCAAAGAAGCACCAATATCAAGATCAACAGCTTGTCTTTCAAGTGTATGAAACACACCCAGTGCCACTTAAAATGTCAGTAGAATGTGGCCTTCAATATTCCCAAAAACCTTGACAGCTTCTGGATTCCACTATCCAAGCATTATTTGTTTGTTTCTTTAAAGAAAATACACACACATACAAAGGAGCTGAATGCCTCTTTGTAAAAAGCCACAACCTTTCATTCACTCAGCTTCCTAACTTGGCAGTCATCTTCTGGCTGACTAGTTCAAGTTCTGTGGACTTCACAGGAATGCTTTTTTATTAAAATAAGCAAGCCAGCAACACTATCTAATATATCTGCAACAAGTTTGGTGTGTTCATTATAAACCCTGATTATCAGGTTTGGAAATCTCCCTATTCCAATAATTATTTTGAAGAAAATAGTAAATCTGGCAAAAGGGATCAGTATTTACTCTTTATAAGATGAAAGAGGTTACAATTTTCATTATAATATGGATATTTTTTCTGTTGGAGCATAACTGGCTTTGCCTTCTTTCATCTTACAATTCAATTACTCAATTAAAAACCAAATGTTTGTCTTGAGGGATGCAATCAGTCAGGTCAGTTGAACACTCAAACTCACTGGCTTCTGTACCAGTAGGTACAGCACTGGAGTAACCTGGCTGAAAATCCCCATTGCCTCTGGAGGATCAACAAATGCCAGCACCTGGGGAGGAAATTTGGCCACTTTACCTGCAGGTTCATACACGCTGGATGATTTGCTTAATTAGGAGACAAGTATTTGTTAAGCAGGACAGAGGAAGACATGTGGAACCCAACCTGCCCGATTTACCACGAGGGGCAAGGCTGCAGAATGGGATGTTTGTAATCAGCTGAGGACTGGAAGGAAGGCACTTTGTGGCCAACAAGAAGCAGAGAGACCTGGCACCCTGCGCTCATCCTGCCCATCACCCTACGGCTACGGAACAGGGCAGCACCCAGACACACCAGGAGCTCCTTTCCCTTTCTCAGCACCAGCAAAGTAGGTTTGGTAACTCCCAAGGTATTCATTTGGCAGTCTCTAGAAATGGAGACCATGTGAAAAGCAGTGGAAGGGGTTTGCAGATAAAGACCATCCCCCATTTTATTGCTGATAGGTACACCAGTCTGGTTAGAACAGGGAGACGTGGCTCGGGTTCAGTCAGAAAACCTCCAACCCCAGCTGTGACCCAGGGCTCCTCCTCTGCTGACTCACACCCTGGCCCAGCTCCCCTGAAACCACAGGCTCTCTGCACTGCTGTGCTGGATAAAGCACCACCATGGAGCCCTCTCTGCAGCAGGGACACAGATGCCACCGGGTCCTGGTCAGACTGACAGCACATGACAGTACCAAAAAGAGCCACTTCATCCTTATGTAAGTCCTGGAAACACAGTCAAAAACAATTTTAGAGTCATTCTCTTGCAATAAGTCTCCCAACAGGAGTTTTCTGAAGGAAACCTCATCTATTGTAAAACAAGATTTGGAAGGCTGAGTTCAGGAATGAGTAAAAGAGAGGCATCTGAGGACCACGTTTAGTGGTGAACACAGTGGTGTTGAGTTAACCAGCTGAACTCAATCTTAGAGGCCTTTTCCAACCTAAATGATACTAAACTTCAAGACCATTGAATTTGTTTTTTAGGGTTTTATATGAGTCCATATACACATATACCTACAAATGCACATATGTATGGTTTTAAATGCACAGCTTTCAAAACTTCTTAGCTTAATTTTATTTCCTTGCTTTATGCTAATATTGTTCAGCCTCAAAACAGCAGCTCAGACTGTACAAGTCTCCCGCCCACGAACTGTGCCCAAGGTAGGGTCCAAAATGCTCAGAAGAACAAAGCTGCACCCAGGCATTTGTCCTCCTCAACTGGAGCTTTGTCCCAAAACTCAAATACCCAGAGAGAAATGCCAGAGTTTACCAAGGCAGCTGATAATTACACAGTAGCACTTCAAGCACAGTTTTCTTAGTTCTCAAGTGTAAGCATGTATTTTGCAAAAACAGCATGCACCTTTGAAGGGGAAGGCAACACCACATTTGCATGCTTCAGAGAACTAGCACCCCCTTCTCAGAGTGAGCCTGGGATGTTTCCATGTGCAGAAATTTCTGCTCCCCTGAAGCATGGGAGAGCCTGAATTTCGGGTGCACAGCATGAGCCAGGTGCTACCCCCTGATACATATTCATAACTATCTCTAACATCAGTGGGAGCCTCATTTACATGTGCATGCACATATTCCTATCATTTACACAGGTAAACTGAAAGTAAATGTAAATTAAGTGCAAGTAATGGATCTGCTCCATACAGAGAGGCAACATTCACAGATGTCTTAAAAAGGCTAATGAATATACTAACACTAGCTGGATATACCCTTGTTCATTATTGCATGATGTTTTGCATGTTCAAAAATTTAGACTGATATTCAAACTGCTAACGTAGGAAACAACATGCATTAAACCTTTAATGTTCTTTGATTGTCCAGCTCCATCCTCCAAAGAAACAAATAATCACTTCAGAGTCCAGCCATGCTCCTCTGCATTAATTAGTAGAAGATGAAAACCAGAAAGAAATTTTGTCAGCATTAGAAAAATGTGCTTTTTCTGCACATATTTGCAAAAAACCACAGTGTGATATCTACAGTTTTGCCTGGTTAGTACAAACTTTTGTTTCTCCCTAATGCTGGTGAACTAGGCAGGTGCCAGTTCCACAAACAAATTTTGAACAGGACTCATTCCCATCTTAGAAGTTCAAGATTGAAGGAAATCTATGTTTTGTGAAGATTTAACACTCACACAGGCAGACCCCTACAGTTTCAGAAAAATCATTTCTGCCCCAGTTCTGTTCATGTCTTTCTTCAGCAGTCTGGCTTTATTTTGGGGCAGGTTGTTTTGCTTATTTTCCTACAAAGAATTCAGGGAAAATAATGCTCCCAATAAAACAACTCTGAAATAGCAGTGGGTTTAAACTTCTTGAAAATTGCTCAACCAGTTTTATTCATCCAGTTTAAAACTGTATCATTGTAGAAACTTTGAAAGCCATATTTGGCAATGTTCTTCAAGTGCAGTTAAGACACAGGATTATTGTTATTTAGCTGGAGTGGAACGTTCTGTATGCATAAAACTTGTGCATATTGCAACGAGTAACTCAAGTGTGGCTGAAGAGTTTACAAGCGCAAAGTCAACAAGTACAGCATTCAGCTCTTAAATACCATGCAAAAACAAAAAGAAAAAAACCAAAGCCCAGCAGTTTTGGGATGAGGCAGTAGATTTTCATTTTGTTTTTAAAAAAAAACCTCAAAAAAAAACAAACCAAAAAATATCAAAAAAAAAAAAAAAAAAAAGCACCAAAAAAACCCACCCCAAAATATCCAAAAACAAACAAAAAACCCAACAAGCCTCCTCTGAGTCATTTAGAACCCAACTGCATCTTCTCTATCTCCTCCAAAGATTGGGAAGATTGCAAAGTCATATCTAAGAACCATGAGCTGCAGGCTCATCTACAGCATTCAAGGCCACAACCTCATTTAAAGCCTTGAAGTCATGTTTTGTTTTTTTTTAAGTGATGCCTACTAGCAACCTTGGCTCTGCAACAACAAAAATCCACTTAGCTCATTATTTCTCAAGTTGTGATGCTGCTTGTTAAAGCAGGGTTTTTACTTGGGGCAGATGTGCCTCGAGCAGCCCCATGGAGGTGAGCACTGGGCACGGCTGCCAGCTGTGAGCTCCTGT
Organism: Melospiza melodia melodia; assembly: GCF_035770615.1. NCBI lineage: Eukaryota > Metazoa > Chordata > Aves > Passeriformes > Passerellidae > Melospiza > Melospiza melodia. The sequence goes on along the minus strand of NC_086199.1, from coordinate 51,105,358 downwards.
TCCACCACTGCAAACAGCACAGAATGAGACACAAAGCCAAAATCACCAGCTGCACTGCAGGTAAGGGTGCTGCGCATGCTGCAGCCTGACCTCTCTGCACTGCCTGGGCTGCCAGCATTTCTGAGAACCCCTTATCTGTGAGTGGGGCAGTCAGAGCCCACCACCGCAATGGTTGGGGGGCACACTCCTCTCCCAGCACAGCAGCCTCCCCTCCTGCAGGGCCAGGCACAGAGAGGCTGTGATTCACACCCCAGGAATGTCTGGTAGATATCCCCACTGTGGCTGCTGCTCTCTCATTGCCAGCAATGTGAAGATTCATGTTTCTCTCGTTAAATCAGCGATGACACGCTGAAGTGCAGGGCTGGGCACGGGCCAGGCTCGTGGTGAACATCTCCAACTATTTCACGGAATATCTGTACCCACACTCTTGACATGCAGACATTCTACAGCCATTTGCAAGTTGGTCATATGTGCATCATAGAAATGTCCATTAATTTCTGCAAATACTTACACCATGCCACTAAAAATAAATCTTTCATCTCAAGGGGCAGTAATACCATACTTTCAACACTGTTGAAGGTGTTGATTAGCTTCCTCCTTGGCAACACTGTAAAGCATTACACAGACTATATATTTTATGCACCAACCCATTTCCACAAAATCTTCTCACAAAATAAATATTAATCACTTTGCTTAGGAAGCTTACAGAACAAAGCCTTGGCTTCGTAATGTCACCATTTGAGAGAAGACTTAGTTTTTACATTTCACACGGGTCTTAAAACTGCTTTTTTGTGTTGCAAACACTTCCCCAGACTTAGCACCACAGAAATTTGGACCTGAGGCTGTATGTGTATGGTGAGGTACGTGTGTAATATTTCCTAAAATTTGTTAATCATCAGACACTTTCTCATTCCTTCCCTTTCCTGTCTGTTTTCATCACAAAGATGTTCCATGACATATGTTGAAGGACTTTTCCAAAGAACAAAAAGGGAGGAAGGAAGCACAGGTCAAAAAGGGAAATGAAGGGAAAAAGGAGAGGAGAAAACCAGAGCCTGCCAGGAACACAGTCTAAATAGCTGTGATGACACTCCTTTACTATATAAAACTATATTAAGGACCCTTATGACCTTAAAAAACATTAAAAATCATTGAGAGCATATGAAAAGTAAATAAAACCAGAGGACTCTCTATGTACTCAAGGTAACTTGGTGTCCTTCTCACGCTTTTGAGAAGTTTCTTCTGGTTTGCATCATTGACAGAAAGAGACTTTCAACACTACCTGTCTACTGAGTCCATGAAAGAACACTTCAGTGATAGTTTTAAATAAAAAAATCCTTCACATTTTGGTGTCTAGTTATATCCCCAGTATGCCCCTCCTCTCTGTTCTACCTCTATATAGTCAAGTAGCTTCTTAAAAGTTACCCTTCTTGGGGCAACATTTAGCCATCACTTGGCAGAAAATGAATGAATTGCTCTTGGGACAAAGCTAGTAGAAATATTCTGTGGTAGCCAGATGAAACAACTGGCAGGAGTATTTTGTACAGTTTTGTCAAGATTTAGAGTGCTCATTGGTGCACTCTATCAAAATATGTAGTGCATGCTCTGTGAAAAGATCATTTCCTGTCCTCTCCACAACCAAGCAGACCATTTCCCTCAGTAACTACCACAGAGCAATTACCCCCACTCTGCCTGTGAAAAAACACTACCAGGAAAGGACTTCAATCCATAAAGAGAGCAGGATTGTCTTCTGCTGTTGTACAGCAACTGGAGCCAATGCCAGGTGACACCAGGTGACAGAGACAGACCCCCCTTCAGGGAGCAGCTTAGGAACTGCTGCTGAAACACATTTGGCCAGCCCTGGTCTCTTACAGCATGCACAAGCTGAAGAGCCTGAATATGTCACAGTTTGTACTTTGCAAACCCCTGTTTAATAAAGCAAGCAGTTCTTGAGAGTCTGTAATGAATGCAGCCTATTTCTTCAGGAGTTTCCATCTTACACCTATTTGGTGATGAGATATAAAAAGGACAAAGTCTGTCTTAGACTGTAAAACAGGATGCTTTAAGGCTCACTCATATATTGTGAGTTTCCACTGAACTTTCAGGAAAAAAAAACACTTTAAAATTTGTCCAAAACAGTCACTAACCAGTTTCAGCATATTAAAGGAAGGGTTACTGAAGAGACACACTGTATGTGATGGAAGAAACCTTGCTTCTGCAGAAAAACAAGTTTAAAAATTCCTAAGCTATGAAATCCAAAACTCAATTCTACTTACCTTAGTGTTCATACAAGACTTCCCACGTTTATACTCTTTGTGACTTGCTCTCTTATCAAGCTTGTTCCACAAAGCTTTGGCCTTCCATGTGGTCACTCTCGATTTTAGTTTGGTGTAAAAGTTTCTGTTGTCCAAAGGATCTAAGTCAAGTTGGCGAGTGAGAATATTGAAGGCCTGAATGGTGCCTTTGCATGTTGATGCCTGTACAAAGTTTTCAAATATCTGGCCAGCTTGATTGTATTTTTCATCATCATTTTCCTCCATGTTCTGAGAGCAGAGAATTATTAAGCTGGAGCTCTCGTGCTGGGGTACAGGTGATCAACAATAGCAAGTACTTCCACGCATGTTATTCCTAGAAAAGATAAACACAAGTCATATTCAAGCAGGTTCTGTGTGGCAAAATTAAATCCACCAACTGCACATACAATATGAACATAAAACCCCAGCATACAGTGACTAGACTGTTGGGAAGGATGAAAGTTTGACAAGAAAGCCTCACAGATATGTATGCTTAGCAGAAAGATTTTTAAATGTGGAGTCTGATGAAGGAATAGAGATGGAAGCAAGTTTTGATATAGAAGAAAATAATTGCTGAGCCAGTCTTACTGGATAACCAAGGAGGCAAAGGTTGTGTATGTGTGTTACAAACAAACATAACATATCCGTGCTGTCACGACTTACACTCACAGAGACTGTTATAAAAACCCTGCTAACTCAAGCCTACTGCTACAAGAAGAACCAGCTTCACTGAGAGCTTGAGGATTTTTTTTTTTTTGTTCAGTCCTAGATAACTGATGTACAAACCCCAGAAGTCCAGATTTTTTCCCCAAGCAGAATTTATGTAACAGCAAGCGATATTTTGGTCTTAAGAAGTCATGGAAACCTGCAGCCAAAAGTCAACATGGTTTGATGGATTTTTTTTTTTTTGCTGTTGCACAAATTAGGGCCGAGGGTGCAGCTTACCCAGAGCAATTTAGAGTTGGCACAATCATTTGCCACAAGCAAATGTACAAAACAGGCTAAGCAGAAACATCATCACAAGTTACACCAGAACAAAAGGAACCAGAAAACAAGTAATCACAGAGAGCCCCCCTTTTCCTAACACTCTTGCCAAAATGAGAAAGGGTTTGGTGCTCTAGCACATAGAAAGGAATTTTATCTCCACGTCTCCACATGTTCCATGCTGAAGTTATGTGTTTGGAGTCTTACCTTGTCATGTGCTGATGATATAAAGTAATGATGTTTGTCCTGCTAAGCCCCACTGGCTTTTCCTAGTAACATGATCACTGTCAAAACTGTGCCTGATATTCCAGATAAATGCCCTTACATTCTGGAAGAGCAATGCTATTCTAAATTAACACAAGTTTCAAAGAACTAAAATACTTTCATTGCGGCACTCCCTTATCCTTCTTTAACCTTGTTCTTCATCTCTAATGGGGAGCATCTTAGAGTCAGCCAAGGTCCACAGAAAGTATCCAAGTGGCTTTCACATTTTCCAAGAATATTGTTACAGGTTATGTATAAACTTGTCCTCAGAAGAAGGTTTACCTGGACGCAAGTTCAGAAATGTAAGTCATGTATTCTTTTTCTTGCTATTAAAGAATTATCTGCCAGTCCAAGAAACCAAAAACTAAATCAATGCTTGCCTAACTTCCCACATAATTAGTTATTTTACTTGGAACGTCATCTGTTGGCTGATAGTTTCAGAATAAATTGTTAGAAAGGCCTTTGAAGTCATGCTTCTCAGTCTAACACTGTTCACAAACTACTCATTCTCTGCTTGCATTTCCTCCAAAGAAGAAAAAAGAAAACATAACCAGCGTATTTAAGTAAAGAAGAGCCCCACCAGGTCTGTCTTACCATCTTCTAATACAGAAAATATTATGCAACTTATTAAAGAGATCCCACAGGGAGATATAAGGAAGCATTTGGAATACTCACATTCCCTATCTGTGCTCAAAATAAATAACCTTCGTATGCACATCATCAGTCTGTTGTGGGTTTGTGGGTAAAATGAATTGGCAATGTTGAGAGTTGCACATTTTCTAAGACCAAATGTCATGATTAAATGTTTGGTGCCAAGAACAAGTCAGGAAATTTTTGCTTTCCCCTCTGAATACTTCATTTATAGTACGTTTCATGCCCTCTTCTACAGAGCTTTGTGAGGTAAAAGCACAAACGTTTTACATGCCCCACATTTCAGAAGATCTAATTTTTCAAGCAGCTGAGTACCACAAACTCCCATTGCCTCAGAAGGAGCCCAGGACACGGAGCACTTTCCCAGGTTGGAGCCCTGGATGATGAATGAGCAATGTCAGCAGGAGGGAGCCTGCCTTTGCCAGCCCTGGGCAGGTGCGAGGGAGGCCCGGCATTCCCCTCACCGTGCTGCCTTTGGGAATGAGAGCACACAAAGGGTTTAGGTTGGTCCAAAAAGGACCAACAGATCCAAAAGTTCCACAGGAAAGGCAAGGAACAACCATGAAACACAGCACAAGGTGCTACCAATGAGGCTTGAACAGCTTGGTGCGCATGCACCTCAGGATTTGAGGCCCACTAAAAAAAATACTTAAAAATCAAGGCTGAACACTTACTTTACCCAACGTTTATACTTGCCTGAGATATTTCACTAAGAGAGAAGTATTCATTTTCCTTTTCTCTTAAAATAATTCCAAGTGGCTTCTCAGGGAGCGGGGCAGTGTCAGCAACACATCCCGCTGAGGGCACGTTGCTCAGGGTGGGAGTGGCAGCCACACACGCTCTCCCCTTCTGTGCCATTTACATTCTCTGAAAAACCCCTTCACCCAGGATTTTCTCCTGGGAAGCTAAGAAGTCTCAGAGAAAAAGGAAAACAAATTTTTATCTCATTTGCTTCTCCTGTGTTTTGCTCATATGGAATGTGTTAGGAGATTGTTTACCCACAGGTGATTGTTTCATTGCATTCTGCTGTGAGTTGTTTTGGCTCTTTGGCCAATCAATGCCAAGCTGTGTCGGGAGTCTGGAAAGAGTCATGAGTTTTCATTATTATCTTTTTAGCCTTCTGTAAGTATTCTTTCTGTATTCTTTAGTATAGTTAAATATAATATTTTTAATATAATATAGTATCCTAAAATAATAAATTAGCATTCTGAGAACATGGAGTCAGATTCATCATTACTTCCTGCCACAGGGCACCCTGCAAATACAGTACTCTGCCACCAGAAACTCAAGTTCTGCTCCTGCTTCCTCTGCACTGCTTTATTAGCTCACCCCGAGACGCTTGCATTCATAAAACACAAATATCTTTGAAAGGTAACTCTTGGCATAACTGGTAAGCGCGTGTGATCACCAGCTCTTAACTCAGTGCCTTTTCCAGCTCCCAGAGACTGGAGTTTTATGGCCTCAGCTGCTGCCATCCAGCAGAGAAGTGGGGGAAGAGCAGAGCTAAGAGAGGAGAGCAGTATCTGAACCAAGCAAAGAAGAAAAGCAAGCATGAGGCAGTGCTGGTAACAGCAGGGACAAGGCAGGACCCACTGCAGACAAAGGTAAGGGACAAAAACATTTTTAGCATGGAGTGGAAGTAGGTGCTGTACACACACAACCCTGGCTTAGCCTTCCTCTGCCTTTCCATTGGAAAGGACAGGCAGGACTATCTCCAGCCACAAAACCTCCCTTCTCCAACACCACTGGGACTACTTTTTCTGGGCACAAAATCTTCTCCTCAGGAACTTCCGACACACTCCCTTCTTGCCCATACTGACAAACTGAGCAGTGGCACTGGCATCTCAGTAGACATTTGCTCACTAGTGAAGCATTTCTCCTTGCTGTGTCAGAGGTCACATTCTCCAAAAAAGTAACATTTTGTGGTCAAAAAAGCAGATGAGACAGGAGACTCTGGTTACTAAGGTTTCTGGATTGCTGGAAACACCACTTAATTTCTCCTTTTTTTTTTGGCATGAACACTGTGTTGACAGATGACAGAGCTGAAGATGGTGCTCTAAGTATATGCAGCTGATGGAAAATTATGCATTTCTTTCTGAGGAGTCACTGATATTTCACTGCAGTACTGCAAATAACTCACTAGAAGCAATGTAATAAGGATAAGGAGTTCACCAGGGTCATTCTTGCCTATAAGTTTCCTGTTCTGTAACTGTTTCAAAGACTTAAGAGGCAATGCATTAACTGCTTACCTGTAGCAGAAAAATTAACAGTGTTTGGTGAAGTACTTGAGTTCTTAGAGTATTATAATTTATCCTTTTACTTCCTTCATCATATAGATCACTCTAGGGATGAAATATAGAGCCAAAAATCTCATCAAGGTGACTATTGATGCTGAAACTGCAAACCATGCTTTTTGAAGTGACTTGTAAACTTCCTCTAGTAGCACAATCCAAAAATAAAATGCATTTTATTTTAAACTTCATTGAAGTGGTGCAGACCCCAATAAAAATTTGGGTCAGTGAAAGGAAAAGAATGAGAGAGCAGGAAACAGGCTGCACAAACAGTTCTTTCAAGTCAGAACTGAAGCATCTGTGGGTTAGACACAAGAATTGCCATTTTAGGTCCCCTGCATGATGTATTAAGCACACACAAGAACTTGGCCTTGCACACAGCTTCCCATGGCATTGCAGGAGTCTCTGGAGGACACAAAGTACACTGGGAAGAAGAAGGGCTCCATTTCCATGGTTCCTCCACTGTCAGAAGTTATCCCTGGCTCCTTTCTGCCTCCAGCCAGGGCCAACAGGAATGTCAGATAAGGAAAGCTGAGAAGTGCTGCTCATGCCTGGTGGCTGCCCAGGAAGAAAGCAAAGATCTTGTTACAACCAAAAGGAAAGCAGTGCAAAAAGAGGCAGAGAGAAAGCAGAAGTTAAAGCAATGGCACGTGCACAGATGTATCCATAGGAAAACTAATGGCTCCAGTCTTGGCTGACATTTCCTGTCAGCAAAACAAGCTCTGCTACTGCAGACAGTCTTGAGAATACTGAAAAAAGCCGCTCCACTGTCAGGGCAATTCCACTAAGTGTCTCTAGTCAGATGGATGTATGGAGCTGGCTCACATCTGCACATGGAGTCTCTCAGCAGCAGCTGAGCAAGCAGTAAAGCTGACATATATGAGTCATTATAGGAAAATAACATAACTTTTTGACAGCAGCACCATACAAATTGCTTGTCAGCAAGGTCTCGAGGTACTACCAACAAAAATTAAAACCCTCTTTTTGCTTATGTGTCCCACTGGAACAAGAACAACCCTAATTTAATTCAAAATTGAAGCACTTAAGTTCCTCCTCAGTCCCTTAATGCGCTGCTTCTAATACTTGAGAACATGTTCCTTGGGGAGATCAGAAAAGGATTCAATTCCCAGCACTCAATATCACTAATCCTGATTCCACTTTCAATACAACCCTAATTCTGCCACGTTTACCAAGAGTAAATTCTTTTCTTGAGACTCCAGTTTGGCACACAGGATACAGTGCATTTACTGTTGGCTTAAGGTTAGAAACAACAACAGAAACAAAAGACTGCAGCAGTCATCACAGCAGTCATCTACTCCAGCCCTTCCTCATCATGAGTTTAAAGCAGAATATTTCTGCTGCCTCTTTCCCTGACTAAACTAAGAGATCAATACCATCATAAAATGTGAAGTTTGCAAGTGAAACTGGCTGTGTTACAAAACTTTCTGAGTCTTTCAGTTTAGTTTCTATTGTGATGCACTTTGTTTTTATAGAGACCATTTTAAATGTAAACACATCTGTCTGAAGGAAACACAGCTTTTTGGTGGTTTGGTTTCTTTGCATGCTGTCCTAAAAATGACATAAAATGAAAAAAGAATTCGATGTAATTCTGGTAACAAGTGAAGTTCTCATTTGCTTTGCTTATAAAACTAGTTAAAAGCATGTTAGCCTGAAATACTAGTTTTGTGCTGGCCACAAACAGACAACCCATCCCTTAAGATGCACAGTCCTACCACAAACATCAGGGAAGGGAAGCTGCCTCTGAACAAAGCTTCACAAACTGTCTTTCTAAACAGCCAGATTACTCTTCTGTATTTTTACAAAAAGCCAACTTCCACGGAACCCCTGCAAAATAACTTTTTTGGGCCAAGTCTGGAATTCCAAACAGCTCCTGCTGAGACACTGTGTGCCTGTGAACTTACAAGGTTACCATGCACGCTATCAGCTTGTTTTGCAGTGGTTATATGAGACATTTCAAACACAGCCTTCCAGCAAGTGCTGCTGTGCCCGTTTAACCTGCTGCAGCTGGAGCACCCACGATAAAATACAGCTGGAAATGTGCACAAGAGCACTAAGGCTTAGCACTGGGTATTTTAGATTCGTTCACAGGAAGCATAAAATAAAATGACCTATCTGCAGGGTTTTATCTGCCACAACACAGACTGAGTCACATTCCACACATTTTAAAGCGTGAAGCTTTAAAAACAGTCGTGTTTGTTTCTTGGTGTTACCAATCTGAGCTTTGCTGTGGGACTGCACTAAGGACAAATGAAGTGAGATCAGCCCCATAAGGCAGACAGCAGCCTGCATGTGTCCCCACTCATGGAAACACACGGTGCTGGCAGGGGTGAAGAGTGGGAGGCTGCCCCAGGGGCCACATGTGCACCCCAGGGATGGGGGCTCAGACCTCTGCTGGGCCCAAGGACACAGCACTTGCCAGCTTTCAGATAAACCCCACAGAGAACTGGCAGCCACAGGGCTCACACTGTTCTGCTGCCTGCACAAGGAGTCCTGTCCTGTAAACATCACTAAAACCCTCAGATACTCATTTTGCAAAGAAAAGGCACAGATTTTTCAAATGAACGACAATATATAATTTTGTATTGTATATATACTCAAAGTACTCATCTACTTATCAGTAATACCATCATTTCTGAAGAATAAATTATAAAATAAAGAAATTTTCTTTTTATTTTAAAGCAATGTTGTTGTAGCTACACCAGTGGAAATTATAACTAAACCTTCAAGACCAATGGTTTTAAGGAGAAATGTCTCCAGCTCAATTCTTATTCTGTGCAGGTTACAGTAAGTACTTTAAAATTATTTTTTACAGGCCTGCTAAAAGCTCTGCTGCAAAGTCCCAAGTTTCCATACAGTCTGTATCTTCAAAGGTAACTGTAGATGATTCTACCACAGTCATTTGGGGTTAATGCTATGCATAAACAAGATATTATAACCTGACTCTTGTTTAGACTGGTTATGAGGAAGAACATTTTTCAGCTCTGTTGTAGTAGATGAGAAACACAATATAAACAACAGTAGAAAGTTTATGCTGATGTTTTCCTAGGTTAGGATCACAACAACAAAGAAAGACAGTATACCAGAAGGGTAACATCAGCCTACCTCTTAAGAAAAAGAAAGCATACTCTTAAGAAAAAGCACCTGTTATTTAAGCTAGAAAGATGTTTTGGATGTAGTCTCAGTGAAAACAATTTAAGCTCTTTGAAACTCCTGCCTTTCTTTTTCTATAGTGACACTTATAATTTCAAGCTCACAAGCTAGAACAGCATAGATAGTAATCACAGAATAGGCAGTGCTGGCTGTCCTTTGATCAGCACTAGATTTTCTACTTTCAATAGGATGTTTGGAACACTGAGCCAGACTAACTTGGAGAGCAAGTAATACCCTATTTTCCATTCCCAAAATCACAGCAGCAGGGAGATGGCAAGGCCAGACACACTGAGCAGGGATGGATGACACAAGAGGATGAGGGAGAGGAAACTGTGGCACCACTCCTGCCCAGCTGCCAGTGGGAACTTCGACATCCCACTTCTCTCACAGCCCTGCGTCTTCCTCTCTGTTCCTCACCCTCAGGTCACAGGCAAAACTTTGATGGCACAACTGTGACTGTGAGGAAGACAAATAAAAGCATACCCTGTAGCTGACAGAATCCCTGCTATATATAAAGTTATACCAACAAAACTGTGCCACATTCGGCAGCAGTTCCTCTCCTACAGCATTCTCTTTATGCACGGGGACATAATTACGGAGGTAAACACACCATAAAAGAGAACAAACACATGAAGCAGTAAAAAGCAGACTTTCTTAGTCAGCAATCACAGAAATTATGCTGGTTTATGGTACTTGGAGAATAGGAATAATGCAGAAGGATGGGGCAGCAAGACAGGCTGACACAGCAAGGTGACAGTGCCAGAGCCCAGGAGGGGCCACCTCATTGCTGGTGGACCCAGCAGGGAGCAAGGCACAAAGAGTGCCACCAGCCTGGAATCCTTGATGCCCACACACAGCCCATCTGTCCCCTCACTGATCTCCCCCAACCCAGAAAGCAAAACAGAGCAGCAATGCTGCTTCTCTGAGAGATGCCCAAAAATATCAGCTGGAGACACCAGAAAGTGCCCTCAGAGAACACTGGATGCCAAAGCAAGGCTGTCTTTTTTTTCTCCTCACGATTTCTGTGAGAAAGGAAATTAATATTTGTCCAGGGTTTTTTGAAGCAAAAATATGAAATTATGGCTGTGCTGAAGCAAACACTCCAGGCTATGTCTTGGGGGAGAAAAAGAACGGCACCAGCATTAGTTTTCATAGATTTGTGCCAAAAGCTCTCAGGAGTGTATTTCAGATCATCTTTCCAAGCATGGATCTGGAGATCTCTACTCTCCAGTATGTGTCCCTCTGGTTACTGGGGCTGTGGCAATTACCCAAGAGGAATACACAGCTGGCACTGGGGCTGCAAGACCCTGAGGGCTCCAGGCCACAGTAATTCATTTGGCAGGGCTGCCCTCATCTGTAGACATCAGACTTCCAGATCAGTAGCGAGGATTAATCCATTGAAAACACAGACAAGATTGCTTTGCCAATGATCAAAGAAATGCAACGTTCTGGGCAGTATTTCATATGCATACACACACATTTTTCGGAATCAACACATTCCATTTTCCATTACTGCAATTTTATCTTTTTTCAACACAAGGTATCACACAGTTCTTCCTGTGTTTTACTGGGGCATTAATGTTATCAGTCACACTGAAATCCATGGAAACCACAAAGTTAAAGAATCAAAGATGCCCAAAAACAGTTTTGAGTTGTAAATGAGGTTCCTTGGGTGCAGCAATGCCAATTCCAAAAAACAAACACCAAAAACCAGCCATTGAATGGCAGAGAAGAACTGAGAAGCTGCATCCAGACAAGTCAGCCAGAGGGTGATGGGAAACCAGAAGATTAGGTTAAACACAAAACTCTGCTCCAAGGAGTATTTACATAAAAAGACAAAAACAGAAAGCAAGCTACTGTGTTAGTTTTGTATCTGTTCTATGTTTTTTGTCCTTGTAAACTGGACCCACAGTTACCAGAAGAGATTGGAAAAGACATAGTTTCTGAAAGTAGAAACAGTATTTTTGGAAGAAAATGTGCAGGACAATTTCTACCCTCCCTCTGCCCAGACTTCCCAAAAAATGAAGAAAAACAAAGTATAAAAAAAACCCAAATGAAGATGCCAAGAGAGTTACAAAAACATAATCCATTTCTGCTGCACAAAAATCCTCCTGGTCAAGCTATAGAATACATCTTGAAATATTAGTTTTGGGACATCCACCAGAAAAAGAAAAAAAAAAAGACCCATGGGAGTAATATGCTAGGAAGTAGTCCCATCAAGAAATTTAAAAAAAACAACTCTGAGGGCAGAACATCATTAACCAGCAACAGGAGGGATGGCAAATGCATCACTGTTTTTACAAGGCAAGCTGAGATACAGTCATGATTACATTATGATTCATCTTCTCCAGCACAGCAAAGTTTACTGGAAACTGTGAAATACCAAAAAAACCACTTCTTAATCGTAATTGTTCATCATACTGCCCAAAGTTTTTCTCTATGTAAGTCCTATCAGTACTGAAGGTCACAGGTTGCACCTTCTGTATTGAAGTTTTTATGCAACAATGGCCATTTGCTTCCAGTCACCTCCCAAACTGAATGACCTGTGCTGTAATATGTAGATGTTATCATCCTGCTCTTCATTAGTCATCCATTCATTTGGAAAACTTACTTTATCATGCACCTGTACTTCACTGCATGTAAGTGGGCAGACATTGTAGAATGCAAGCACTTGTAAAGTGCCAAGGCAAACGACAATGTGGATTTTTTTTTTTTCCTAAAAGGCTCCTTTTTTCACTGTCATCTAGTCCTAACATTCCTTTTACTGCACAGAAGAGCCAAAATCTCTCAGTGAAAGCATCTGTGGCTAGCATCAACACACATACCTGAAAGGCAACGTGAACAGGGCATTTAAAGAGCTGAGCCTGTGTAAGTGCAGAAACATCACAAGCATGTCACACAGACCCAGGAAGTTTTGAGGCAGCACAGCCACTTCATTCCCATTTATTGCCATGAGGCTATGTGGAGCAGCCACAGCTGACTGGGGATCCTGAAATGCTGCCATGTGTGACTGCATGGTGCTCACTTGAACGTGGTGTTTTCAGGGCAGAGGAGATAAGAGGCATCACATTTCCCCCTACAGCTACAGGAAGGCAGAGCTAAGCTGCTTTGGTGCCCCAACTCTCAAAGAGCCTGTAATTTTCAGAAAGGGAAGCGATTAATTTGTTCTGGGTTCACAGAGTGCCCAGTACCCAAGGTGCTGATTAGAACTGGCTTTGTTAGAGAAAACAACAATTTAGGAAGGCGAGTGGTTTGCAGAAAACGTCTTGGGTCAAGCTGGTTTTGCTTTAGCTGATCCCCTGGGCGTCACATTCCTCCCTCACTGTGCCTGCTCTGCCAAGAGCCAGGACTGGGGAATGGGGATGTTCAGCACACGGGAAGTTTTTATCCAACTGCTGATCAGGAAACCCAGAACCCATTCATCCAATGTACCTACACAAAGCAGACCAACTGAAGACACCAAAGATGTGTTTCACTATTACAGTCCCTTAATAAATAGCTCCAAGAACTTTAGGATTCCCCAGTTGATAGAGACCAAGAAGAACAGAGAACAGACCTTCAAAAAAAGGACGGAGAGATTAATGTGTGAATCTAAACTATCCACACATAAGAAATACTGTTTAGTTCTCCATTTTACAAATATGATTTTTTAAAAAACATTTTGTTACTGAGCCCAAGACCTTATGTTGGCTTGGACTTCATTCTGTTTCTATATTAGTACAGGTTTCTCCCTCTCTTCTGCGTGCAGGTGAACAGTATTGCTTTTATTTCACTGAAATGTGTAACCAGATCTTTATCTATGCTCCAGTTATCAAGGTCTAGTTTACTAGGAATACGGAGTTGGCTAATGCCCTAATGCTGTATTCCCAGTGTGATTAAATACCAACACTACCAGCACCCCAAAAGCCATATGCACAGAACAGCCTTTGTTGCAGTGTCTTTCAAAAGAAGGACATCCTTGGAGCTCACTACATGGGCTCTGAGGTCAAAACACATGAAAACAGCACAAAAACTCAGCTTTTCTACCCAGATAGGGATCTTTTTTAATATATTTTATCCTCTCCCAACAATTGCTTGAAACTGCTACTTGGAGTACCAAAGAGAACAAGTCAGTGATATACTGCATAAAAAAAAGTTTGGGACAGTTGGCACACCTGGTCCAAAAGGATACAATTTACACCCTATGAGCTCACCCACACCAAGGGTAAAAAAATTGAGTCAACAGAAAAACTAAATCTCAAGTGAACATTAAAGGATATTAATATCAGCTCTGGAAACAACATTTTCAAGAAACAGTGCTTTATTTTGCGTGCAAGTTATACCACAGATAGATACTACTTCAAAGAAAACACTCACACCAGTAACCAGAGTAAAAAAAAAAAAAAAAAAAAAAAACCAAACAAAATAAAAAAGCTCATATGCCAAGTATTTCCATAATGCATTTCTAAATCAGAAAACCTTATGAAAGGAAGTCTGGAAGTGACTGCAACAGTCACTGAGTCAGCCCATTTCCTTAAGGTACAACATGAGAGGTTTTACCCCTGCCCTCATTCCTGCCAGTACAGAGCACTGTGAAGCACATGAAGTTCAAATCCTCCAGCACCTCCTGAGTGCAGCACAGGCTGGGAACATCCCTGTCCCCTTGGTGCTGCTCCTGGTGTGGCTGGGCAGGGCTCTCAGCCCTCCTGGTCCTACCAAAGCCAGACTGAGCACAACTTCTCCACTGATGCTAACAACTTCAGGCAATTCCTTCCAAACTGGGCCCATCACACAGACCAGTCTGTGCCTGTGGGAAATGGGCTCCTCTCTTGGCAGATTAACCTGCTGCCTCAAACTGCCTGTTTAAAACCACACACACACGTCCAGGCAATATTACAGTGATTTGGCTTGGGAGCACATATTCCAGCACTCCTGCTGCCACTAATGACGTGGAGCCTTCCACAGGAGAAACTTTTTCTGCATTTCATTTGATGGTTTATCCGTCCTCCACGATCAGAATTCTGCCTCCCTCCACCACACACAGCAAGGGCTCTTCCACCCCTGCCCTTTGCTGACCACCAGTCCTGCCAGACAGCACAACCAGTGCCCTGCCTGGGGGAGCAGCACAAGGTAACAAACAGAAAAACCTTGGTAACCAAGGGTTTGCTTACCACATACTCCAATCCATAAATCAACCACATGCAGAATAGTTTATTCCTAGCTTTCTGTCATTGACAGGACAAGCTCTTAGTGCTAGAATCCTGTTTTCTTCACTGGCCAAAAGATGCCATAGGTTTGCATAAAAGAAGACTAAAAAAATTGCAAAGAGGTACAAATTTGTTAAAAATAGGTTAAAAACTGTTGTAAAACAGTTGATAGATCGTTAAGCATGTACTGTTAGTGTGGTTATTATATTGTAAAAGGGTTAAAAGGGTAGTTGTAAGAAATAGGGTACTCAATATACCATATTACAACTAAGTAAAGTGCACCACCCCCAATGAAATGAGCCAGCCTGGACAGAACTGTAATGGGCCAATCCAGCACCTTAAACCTTCATGCAAATGAAGGATCCAAACAGAAACCAATCCAAAGGGACAAAAAACAGGATAAAAAGAGGCTTCTGACCCACTGAATGTGTGCTGCTCCATCTGGGACATCGGGAAGTTACAAATGTTGAGTTGGCTGCTAAACCCTGCTTATGCTGCCCATGAATGTATAAACAGAGTCTAAGGGAGATGGCTAGAAAAAAGTGCAGAAGGCAGCACTTTGTTGGATTCCTAATATCCAGCATATCATCTAATTATGAATCAACTTTTGCAGAGCCCATTTCCCCAAGGCATCTTGGCAGGCAGGGTATGGCAGCACATGAACAGTTCACCTCGGTATTTTCAGGTCAGTGCAGCACCAGGCAGAGAGCACCCTTGCCTTCCAAAAACAGGAGCTGACAGCTTTGCACAGGCCCCTTCCAGCCCGAATTCTTGCTGCTGGGGCAGCTGCACTTAGGTGCTGGCTCCTTTACCTTTCCTGGCAGGGCCACCCTGTCTGGTCTGGCAGCTCTTAGGGCAGAGCTCTGATCATCTCCAGCGGGTTAAAAGGTCAGCTGAGTAAATCTGCTTAAGGCAGAGCCCGGCAGGCAGGGGCAAGGATCACAACAAGGACATCCAGCACAGCCACTGCTGATGTGGCTTCACCACTCCCAGTCTGCAAGTGCTGGACTGGGAGAGGAAACACCCTGGCTCTGCTCACCTCTGTGGAGTTTAAATCTAGACAAATTTGGACAAAATAAAACCTGAGTCTGGAAGAGGCACTGCATGTACCTGCTACAGCTGCTCAGAATGGCAGATGTCTGAATTTTGTAGCAGATTAAACAACATGACTGTGGTGTATTGATAAAAATCAAACCCACCTGCCTTTTCATGCAGAAGCAACATGAAAGGCTCCATCTCAAGAGCAGTCCCTGCACACTAACCCTGACTGGTGCAGCAGTTTGGCTGCCAAACTGCCTTCATGTACCTGCAGCAGCACAGAGCAGTGTCAGGAAAGAGAACTGCTCTGGATCAAAGAGAAAGGGCTCACCCATTTCCTCATTATAAATTCTTGACTGGCAATCTGGTCTCTCTTTGTTCAGAGACTTGAAATTTTGCCTTTAAAACACCTGCTGGAAGAACATCCACCCCAATAATGACTCAGTTGACATTTCTTACACATGTGCCCATAAGAGCATAACAAATGTTGCGAGGAACAGTGATGAGGGGGAAGAGCGCACCCAGCTCTGACACACTGTGACTGCACAGGCACAGACACTTCTGGGGTTAAATACAATAAATACAACGTCCTTGCACTCCCAGACAGAAGGATTTTAGCAACAGCTACCTACACAAATCCCCTTTCATGCCTACACCCTATTTTTCTGAACTCTGCAAGGCTGCATTCACTGGTGCACCTCACAGCTCAAAGCTGACAATTTTACTGCTGGAAGTCTAGTCAACAGTGGTAAGAACATAATCTAGAATACAGGCTTAGGAGAGAAAAGAAACAGGTAAAGGCAAAGAAACGGAAAAAGCAATTAAAGTAGAATTTGGGTGGAAGAACCCTTAGCCTAAGTCTCAGTGCCACTCTGACACTTTGTGACAGAAGTTCACAACAGCCTTGTAAGTGACACTGACCAAAACCTTCAAGTCACAGCACCTCTAGTGAAATTTCCAAACATGCAATACCAGCAAAAAGCTCAGCTGTCTCCACCTCTCCTGAGCACTGGCAAGGTTATCATTACAGTGTCAGCGCTGTAAAACAAGCCCAGTCATCTACAATTGCAGCAGGGAGGGAGGCGGTGGCTCTGCTGAGAGCAGGGCAGGGACTGCCCCGGCCAGGGTGTGCCAAGCGAAACTTGCCATCAGCACAGCACATGACTAAGCACACACTGCCCATGCCAATACCCAGATGGAAGAAAGGGAATTTCTCCTTACCTCCCCCTCCCACGGACCAGTGAATACGGGCAAGCCAGAGCACTGCAAATGAAGCTTGAGAAACCTCATGAATAATAAAAACAAAAAAGGCCAACATATCACAAGATGCAAAACAAAAACAACTCTTCATCCAGGACAGTGGCTACAAATACTCTTTTTAAGATTAAACTTTATCAAGTAAGAAATATCAAATGTGGATTCCGTTGACAAAAATAGAAAGGAAATGCATATACACTTAACAGAGACTCTCCATGTGAATACAGATCTGTTTGGTAATGAAATAATTAATGTAAATTTTACCTTTTTTTTCTTCATTCTAATTGTGTTGCCAATACTAGTTTCTAGTCATGAGGTCCAAAATAATCTATTAGTTTTCATTTTAAATTCCCCAAACCTGGCAGAAAAGAGACAAGCACTCACTGCTCTGCATATTCTTCCTGAAGAAATCAGAATCACTGAAGAAATTATAATCATACTAGAATCATTAGCCAAAAGGAAGAAAACACTGTTTGACTTCACCTGCTCCTCCAAAATTAAAAAAAAAAAAAAAAAACAACAAAAAAAAAACACTTATTTCAGCTCTGTGACTGGTAAAATATCCCAGCTAAATATTTTACAACAGACAAAACCCAAAAGAAATGTAGAAAATTTGGACTGAAAACATGAGGTGCTTCTTAGTATGACAAAGGTGCTTTTTTTTTTCTTTAGAGGAATCAGTTATTAAAACTAATGTAGTGATGGCTCCATGAACTCACCAGAAGCTCTGATCACAACCTTACACTGCCTCATGAAAGCCAGCAGGGAAGTTGGGCAAAGTCATGAACTAAATTGGTTTCATAGAAGTCCCAGTAACTCTCTCTTGCCCACACTTCCAATAAATTTTGCATGAGGGTTGGCCTACCAGCTGGATAACAACCAATTAGGGAGAGAGACAAGCAAAACCCTGCCATCCTTTGCTACTTCAGTAGGACAAATCAAACTGAAAACCAGTGATTCACATTCTTTGTTCACTAGAACTTATTAAGGTAAAAAAACCTCTGCTATATCTGCATTAATATTTACCTCTAAATTAAATCTTGTGTGCAAATGTAAATCTGCTATACTACGTATGTTATTCCTGCATTTATTTGGAAATTAATGAACTTGGAAATTAAGAGAGACACTCAAATAATTTCACAGTTGGTTTTCAGAAGCCAGTGGCTGTAGTTCTATTGGCTTGAGATTTCAAATGAGCTAAACTGTATCACAAACACGTATCCTATCAAGTTCTGGGTCAGAATCCACAAAACTTTACGACACAAGGCAGAAGTTTCACACTGACACTGCTCTGCAGAACCACCTGACCATCCTGAAGGATGCATGCAGGTGCTGCCTTAGAAAAAGCTGAGCCAAGAAACTCTGTCAAACGCAGCATTAAGTTATTCATGTGCTTTACTGAGTGTCAGGCAGAACCCTGGACTAACCTCTGCAAGGGAAGAGTATTGTGAACAACACACAAAAATATCGCACCTTGCTCTGAAACAGCCATAGGGTTCTTTTCGGTCTCTATTAATGCCTGATAAACAAAATAATTGGGAAGACATGCTTTGATTCCATAACTGAGTTTCAAGATGCTTCTAAACACAGGTTACTAATACCATCAATCATTAAGTCAGGTAGGAGCTGAACAAGTAGCTATAGACAGGTGTGGTGGTCCATATCTAAATGCATAAGTAGGGCATTAAGGTGTCAAGCTTCTGCAGTTGTCATGAAATAGAACCAGAAATTCTGCTGGAACCCTCTAAGTGCATGCACTCTGCAATCCTCTGTGTGAACATATTCAGCCAACAATCACAACTCCTTCCTCAGTCAAAAAGAAAACAGAGAGAGAGAAAATAACATTGCCCTCTACATTTTTGCATAGGGAAGTGCGAGATAAAACCTTGTGGCCCTCCTTTTCCACATAAATACACAGAGGTGAATGCTTCACTGTGACTTTTCATTCCCAGGTGGGAAGGAAGCCAGGATGAAACCCTTCTCTCAGAGTGAGGGTGCAGCACCCAGCCCCTGACACTGCTCCTGGTGCCTGTGCCAGCATCTCCCAAAGCACATCTCCCTCCCAGAGCTGCCAGCCCCAGCTCCGCCCTGAAGCACAAACCTCACTGCCCGAGGTCAGCATCCCCCTGAGCCCCCTCCAGGGAGGAGTAACACTGCTCTGTTCTGTGCTATCTTTAACCTGACACTGATATGTGAAGTAGCCGTCAGAATTACTCCACAGGGGATACCAAAGGCAGTCCTTTCCCCACAATGCGCACAAGGCTGGCCTGGTGCACATTAACCTATTTCCCTGTCTGCTTATCTAAGCATCCCAGCTACAAATAAGATGTGGCTGAGCTGTGGCACTCGTGGTTGTGCCTCCCTGCAGTGTGCAGAGCAGCTCTGCAGTAGGTGCTGGGGAGGGCTGTGAAATAGGGGTCTCCTCGAGCCAGGTCTCATCAGCTCTTGGAGATCTAGTTCTCACCCAAGATAGCTCAGCTACCTTGGAAGGCATAAAATCAGCAGGATGGCTTCTGTGGTTTGTATTTCATATTTCTAAAGTCCCGTACCTTCTCAGCAATATTTCTTTGGGCCAGTTCTTCACAGTACAGACTACTTCTGCTCATTGCTGCTTCTTAGTCAGGGCTCCTTCCAGGCTCCCCCTGCCTGGCCAAGCCCACCCCCTTTTATCCCAGTTATCTTCACTAGCTACAGCTGCTGCCCAGTTAAGGACATCACAGCCCATCAAGAACAACCGGGGCTTATCAGGGCAAGGCCTATATACAGATATTCAAATACAATACAGATATTTTACTAGGACTCCTACTATACTGTGGTAGTGTTTGAAACAAAAAAAGTTTTAATAAAAGGCAAAATAACAAAACTCTTTACGAAGAAAAACCGAGCCAAGTGCAAAAAGTTCTTGCTTTTAGTAAAACACCTCACAAAAGCAATTCATTGCTTTCTTCTCTTCTTTTCCTAGTAAATTGCTCAAGACTTTTTAGCTTCTGTCCAATTGGCTATCCTTAAGTTTAAAGTGAAGTCCCCCAAATCCTATGCAGTGTCTTTTCTAAAGGAAAAAACTTGTGAGCATTTTTCTTTTTTGAAAAGACAAAAGCCAGTTTTGTCACTCCATCACCAAAGAGCCATTCCTATAGTGCTGTATGACCCATCACCACTGTCCTGCAGCTCAGACACCCACTGCCAGACAGATCCCAGGTAGCCAGGACAAGGCCCAGCACACCAGAGAATATTTGCACAATTCCCTCTGCCACACAGGGTTATTTATACACCCTGGCAGGGCAGCATCACAGTGCTGTGTGCCAGCAGTGCAGGCAACAGATTAATCCAGTCCCTGCTCCTTGACACTTCCACAAGGAAACAGGTCACAAATAGAGTGATACCTGCTTGGTGTACTGAAAAATGCATGCTGTTCGCTTCCAGAAAATAAAATTAACCACCCTACCCCTCTTCCCTCTCATACACAGCCCTCTAACAGAAAGATGGTTTCTTTTATCTGAACAGGTTCACTGTCATGTATTTAGCTCTCTACATAAGCTTTGCTTTCCTAATGCATTTTTGGACACCTAATGTTGACTTGGTGCAAGGGCAGAGTTTCTGAGAGTACAGCAAAAGGTATTTGATTATATCCACAAACTCAACTTTTGAATGCACTGATAGTTCATATTTATGGAGCTTGTGTGCAAGCCTTAACTATGTGCATGTTTCTGACATTCAGTCAAGCACATCAATGTTCTGAACACAAATATTGTACACAGGAGTGTCAGCTGTTACTTTTAAAAATCCATATATAAACGGGAGGAATCTACACTCCACATTCACACTCTGAAATCTTAAAAGTGGCTCCAAACTTCAATATTCTTCTGTCCCTACAGCCATATAATTACTGAAACAATTTCTGAACTGACAGAAACAGTTGTCTGCATTGGTGGCAACCATAGGAATTTGTAGCACTCAGAGAAAGGGGAAAATCAAATACCAAGCAGAAGGCCAGGAGATCAGATCTGAATGAGAACTCGTTCACAAATTATCCAAGCTCAGATATCACATTCCATCAGAAGTTCTTGGAGTTCACCTGGGATGGAAATGAGACCTGGAGAGGTAAGCTCTTGTGTCAGCATGCTCACTCCTTCACTGCCTCTGCAAGGAGCAAAGCAATGGCAAAGCAGATCCTGTGTCTGACCCACAGCTGGGGTGAATGATGACATGGGGGCGATTAGCACTGACTGCATATTTACCACCATCAAGTCAAGCCCAACACAAGCCCATTTTTTCTTCCAATCAGCTCAGTTTGCCATTTTAAATTATTCCCCAGATCAGCACAAGGTGCCGCAAAGACAATCAATAAAGAACAGCCTGATAACAAGCATGTACAACAGGTGAACCTGTACGAAAGGAGGTCAAACTATGAATGAGCAGAAGCCAAAAAGTACCCAGTATCTTGTAAAGCTCTTTAACCAGAGGGTTCCTCAGCTAGAAAGGGTGTCAGCAGAGAACATTGCATTCCATTCTGAATTCCTCCCTTTGCCTTTAGCAGCTGCCTTCAGAGCCTGCACTTGTTTCTGTAAATCCCCCTGTGCTGCTCCCCATGTGTGTGAGTTTAGAGGGCAAGGGTACTGCACATCCCTGACCCACTAACAGATGGGGCTCACCTCAGCCAATAACACAGATTATGGGCTTTGCAATACACTCTTATCCGATTACACGCAAAAAAGAATTCCACTATCTGCCAAACACGAGTCTTCTCAAAGAGAGGGGAAAATTTGTCTTCTGCTCCACCTTCTGCTTTGCTGTTAACAAAACTGTTCTTTGTTTTTTTTTTCCCCTGGACTCCATCATACATGATTTGCACATCATAGGCTAGGAAAAAAAAAAAATCTTGGCAGACTTAAAATGTTCCAGTTAGCTATGGGAGTCACCTATTCAGGTATGAAAATGGCAAAATATGTTATCAGAATCAGGCATTTTAATGTCCTTAGTCTTCTAAAAGTAACACCATATAGTAAAAATATCATGGTTCCAGTGTCTCACCACCCCCACAGCAAAGAATTTCCTCCTGATAGCTTATCCATCCCTCTTTCAGTTTAAAGCCATCACCTCTCATCCCACCACTACCTGCCCCTGTAAAAGGTCCCTCTCCAGCTCTCTTGTAGCCCCTTTTGGTACTGGAAGGGTGGTCTAAGGTCTGATGAATTAGCACAGGGCTATTTAAAGCTGATTACAAAGCATCCCTACTTATTCCCAACAAAAATTTCGCATGGCTTTGGAAATTCTATTTTAATGCTTGGCGATGGCAGCAATAGAGAATTAATTATGAACTGTAGCACCCCTTTGGGCATTACTGAAGTCTAAACAGGCAATAAGCTGCAAGCTTAAAAGGTCTGAGAAGGATTTATGGTGGACTAACAGATCCAAAGAAACTGCTTTTGAGGAAGCTAAAACTCCACGACAACACAATGCCAGGCAAAGTAATTTTAAAAACTGAATTGGTAATGTCCCCTCGGCTGAATGCAGCAATTGGAGAGGCCAGAGCCAAGAACAAAAGTTTAAATCTAGTCCACATAATTCCATCACACAATTCCATAAACCACCTGCCTCACCAGGTTTTGCCATCCCAACTCTAGGGGGCCAAAAGCAAGAAAAAACAAACTCAAGTTTTCTCCGAATTACATCAGTGTTACTGGGACATTGAAATAAGAACAATCAGAATTTAACTGACTATAAACTATCACAGTAGTGTCTTTCTAATTTGTGTTGTGGTACCACCTACCTTTCCTGACACAGAATGGGGTTGCTCTTGTTCCTTTCCCCACACAGTAAACTGCCCACAAAAATGTGGAGGAGATAAATAAAACCTCTGAAAACCTAACCCCCACTGAACACAGGGTTATCAACCCAGAACAGAAAGAAGGCTTGACACCACACACAGCTCAAATTTAGGGACAAGTCCGAATTTTTTTCCTTTCATGGAACTAGGAGTCTAAAGATAATTTTGGGGAAGTTTTTACTTGCTTGTAAACGTAACTATGCATACATAAAAGAGTTAGTCATCTTCTCCAGGTCAAAAATAAGCACAGCAATTTCCACAATGTGTCACAATACAATATTAACTGCGTATCTGCACAGTCACTGAATCAGTGGACGCTTAATAGCCTTAATTTAGAATATGTATATTTTCCAGAATCAGACTTCTGAACCCTGAACTACTAACACCACTTCTGAAAGGGTCAGTTTGCTGTATAAACACCTCTAAAGCTGGTGCCAGTGATGAGAAACAAGCAGTGTGCCCTCCCTGACACAGAGAGGAGGCTGCGCTTTCCAAGTTCATGGGCTCCTCACACAGAAAGAGCTTGAACAGGGAACGTGCAGCCAAGAATTTGCTCACACACAAAACTCACACCCCAAATTCCTATTATATAGGTACACATCTATTCTAGAGAGGCAGGCAAGCCAGGCTGCCAGCACAGACACAGAAAGCAGCCCCTCAGCCTTTCTGTAGCTCCTTGACTCTGGATCCAACTCGAGAGCAAGCTGGGAAAACAGAAGGACCACGGGGAGGCAGATCTCAGTTTCAGACACCTGAAATTGTCTGTCTTCATTTTAAGGGAATCAAAACACACCGTGCCCTTCAGATGCAAAGCCTCTTCCACTAAGAAAAGAGAGCTTTTCTGCTGACACCAGGGGAAGCAGAGGGAGGCAAAGAAACAGACACAGGTTACCAAGCATTCACAACAAATGAACCAGCCACGTGGGAGAGTCCCAATGGCAAACATATAGCATTTCAAAGTTTTTCCTTTTTTCCCCCCTTTTCAAGGTACTAGTTATAAAATACCCGAGCAGTGAGACAGCTGGAGCAGATACAAGGCATGTGCTAAAAGAGGCGAAAGACTTCAAGCATACTCATGAAGAGACTGGAGAGCAATCACCTCTGTTTTCTGGTTTCTTACACTTAAAGAACATCTCCAGCCAAAACATAGGCTCCTCACATCCACAAAAAATGGGTTATTGACAGGAGACTAGAAAACCCTGCTTAAGCACATCTTAATAAAAACAAAACCTTTTCAGACCATCCGTCTAGATGCTAGGCGAAACTGAAGGAAACCTGATCTCCCCACAAACAGCACCACCCTGATATCAGGGCAATTAATTAAAAACAAGCAAAAAAGAAACTCAGAGTGAAACAGAGACAACTTCCCATTTTTATATGATTTCCTTTATACTAATTTGTTAAAAAGTCACCTGATTGTACAGACAGGGCAGGCAAAGTCACATCACTTGTGGCAGACCACACGGCAAGAAGAAGTGGAATGAAGAATGCTTCGGTTCCCCTGCAGAACTTCATTCCCCCACCACACACACACTCTGAGATGCAGCTGCAATATTTTTTCCGAGCACCATGAAAAGAACAGCACCAGCAAACATCAAACAGTGCTTTAAAAGGTATCAGCGCTGGCTGATCAAGGTTCATCAAGGCTGTCAGGTATCAACGCTGCAGGTCCATTTAGCACGGGGAAGGACAATTCTGCAGCCACAATGGTGAAAAGAAGTGAACCAAAGGGACGAGCCAAATGCCGTGTCACACAGCAGCCTCCCAGAACACAGACCCGATAAGGCAGCAGCGATAAGGAGGAGATGGGGCAAGATTCAAGTCAAGGGAGTAAAGCGGCTAATTACTCCTCTGAGCCGCAAGTAAAGCGGTTAAAAAGATACATTTTATACTTTAAGGCTTGTATTTTCAAGGAAAGAATTGTAAATTTGTATGTTTCCTCTATTTCTAAAGAAGTAAAGCATGACAAAAACGGAGACTACGGTAAGATTCAGGCGGAGTAAGATTTAAGATCAGGGACATGCTGAGAGTTGAGTCAACAGTTTTAATTCTTAAAACCTTTACTGACCTCATAATACACAGCGAAAAAACTGCGTAGAGTTAGGAGCGAAAGTCTGTTGCTGCTTCAGTGCAAATTCTCATCCTCCAGAAAGGACAAACCCCGCTGTTTTTAGAGAAACACCGGACACCTCAAACTAAGCATAAGTGGGCACACAGAGTGCCCGTGTCAATGATAACAGACATGAAATCCAGTTCGGTTGTCAGCCAATCTGTTTTCCACCCATGTAATATAATTAGCACCCAAAATAAAGTGGCGAAATAAAGAGGGAAGCAAGATGCCCTCTTTTCTGCCAGATCAAGGCACTTCGTGAGCATCAATTAGATGTTAATGTCCCTGGGAGGCAAGCGTGACAAGTCTCATTAAGCCATTTTAAAGATTAGAACACTGAGTCACAGATTAAGAACTTCCTCAAAACCAAAAGCAGAGTCAGAGAGGGGGGCAGCTACACCCCAGCTGGGACTGGCAGCAGAGGACAGCACCTTACTGAAAGGTTTAGAGTCTCTGCTGAGAAAGAAAGGCAGGGGGGGGAAAAAAAGTTCACGCTGCCACGAAGTTTCCTGTCCATGCCAACACGCCTATGTTTTGACCTGCAAGGGACCATCTTTAGGTACAAGAATGCCGTTCCATTTCCACGCTCAGATCTCGTTTTGGCTGAAGGCACCAACAAGGTTGCCAATTGTAAACAGCTTTTAAAGACGACAGAGACCTCCAGATATGTTTCAATAAACTTGAGAGAGAACTCAAAGCTTTTTGATACTGGCTCAACCTTGCAGGCATAGGGGCAAATAAACGTACAATCACCACTCCACGGGGCAGCTATCTGAATTCAAGTCACATGCTGAATTTAGACACGAAAAACGGAGTGAACACGACAAGACAATCACCGTTAACAAACACTTCGAAGCGTAAAGAGAAACTCGGCAGATGCCGTTCTCAATCACCCCAAAAGGTGAGCAGAGACGGATGTTACGCTGATTAACACACTCATTAGGACGCGTCCAAACTAATACCCCGCTCCAGCGTTGTAACATGTTGGGAAGGCGCTCGGCTGCCTTAATCGCGGGCTACTCACTGAGCGAAAAGATTATTTTGACTTTTCCTGCGTGGCCGTCCGAGCCAGCGCGGTGCCACCGTCCGGGAGGGCTCCCGGAGCGCCGCACCCGGACCCGCCGGTGGGGGCACGGCACAGCCCGGCTCATCCCGGCACAGCCCGGCCAGCCCCGAGCGCCGCCGCCCGCGGAGCAGAGCCCGGTTCGGGGCGCTCCCTCCCTCCCGCCCTCGGACGGACCCCCGTGCCCGGCGCCAGCCCGCGGGTCCCGCTCCGTGCCCCGCTGCCCTCCCCGCCCGGCCCCGCCGCACCTGCTGCGCCTGTCCCGCGGACCCAGCGGCTGCAGCGGCGCCGCCGCTCCTCATGCTGCCGGCGCTGCCTCGGCACGGCTCGCCGGGCTCGGGGCGGGGCCCGCGACCCGCCCGCCCCAGCCCTGGCCCTGCCCGGCCTCGGCCCCAGCCCTGGGTGAGTCGGGCGGAGCGCGCTGAGCCCCGCGCAAAGTGCGCGTGCCCCGCCGCCCCGAGCGGGGCTGTTTCTGAGGGGCAGTTTCTGGGGGCAGTTTCCCGCAGGCGTCCCGGTGGTTTCGGGCCCCGAGCGGGACGAAGCGGCCCCACCTGCCATAGGGGAAGCGCTGCGAGGGACAGTGTGGGAGCCCGGGGTGCTTCCTCTCCGCTGCTAAAGTTCTGGTTTTGAGAAGGGTAAAGGTTGTCACGTATTCGGCAGGTTCAAGAAGGTTTCGGTCTGCAGGCAAACAGAAAAGCACTGGGGAGAAAGTTCAAGATCAGCTACCAGCGCTGGCGCTGTAACTCCCAATTCCCATCGACAGTAACATCTTGCTGACGGCAGATGTGAAGTTGTATAAAAGAGGAACAAAGGAAAACAATCAGGAATTACTTGAAGTGCAGAAAGGGAAAATGAGCTAAAGCCCATATCTGCCAACGTAAAGGCTTGGCAAAAGCCCCAGCGGGCCCACTTTATAGGTAACCTCAGCCAGCCATAAATACTTTGACACATGCCCCACAGTCACTGCACCTCAGAGGCGCTGCAGAAGGCTGTGGCAGAGCAAGGCAGCAGGACCCTTGGCCTGCCGTGACTTGAGCTCTGATCCTTTTCTCACCTCAGCCAAATTTGAAGCGGCTTTTTGGGTAACAAGTGTGAATGGGGCCCTTTTCGTCCTTGTACAGCTGAACATAACAAACTCTCTAGTGACCCA
Organism: Melospiza melodia melodia; assembly: GCF_035770615.1. Taxonomy (NCBI): domain Eukaryota; kingdom Metazoa; phylum Chordata; class Aves; order Passeriformes; family Passerellidae; genus Melospiza; species Melospiza melodia. Next base: position 51,078,075 of record NC_086199.1, on the reverse strand, counting down.
AGTGGTTTAGCCAGCTCTCTAAAATAATTTGTCTATTTTAAGGTGAGAATTTAGTTGTAGAAAATCTCTCATTTGGGTTGAAATTTGTCTTCTAGTTTTTTTGCATTGTGCTTGGCTGAACCCAAGTTTTACTCAATGATTAACTTTTAATTGCAATATGTTTGTCTGCTGATTTAACTTCAGGAGATTAACTGTACTTTCTCCTCCAAGTGATAAAAGCAGGAATATAGAAATAATGGTGCATACTATTTCCCTGTTATCTAAAAGACTATCCTCTTTAGCAGCCTTGGGGAAGGCAAGAACAAGGAATGAGAAAATCCTCTTGGCAAACTTCCAGAAAAAAAAGTGATCTGTAGTTATCAAAGAGGCATGTGTGTATGAAAGAAATAATATTTCTATGATTTTTACAAAGTCTTTATAGTTTCCACTGTGTTGTTATTATATTTCTAGAGTCCCATACCTTCTGGGTGGTTTTTTCATAAGCAGCTCTTCACAGCAGTGTTCCTCCTGCTTCTTTGTCAGAGCTCCTCCAAGGCTCTCCCTGACCAGCCAACCCACCCCCTTTTATCCCAGTCATCTTCACCAGCCACAGCTGCTGCCCAGTTAAGGACATCACAGCTGCAGCCCATCTAGAACAACTAGGATTGAGGCAAGGCCACTTATACAATACATAGATTTTACCGTGGCTCAAAGGCCACCTATACAATACACACTAAGCTTCAATGGCCACCACCATTTAATTTCCCCCTTTTCTTTTAACAATTATACAATACATATAACCCACCATGACTCAAAGCCCATGTACCTCCACAACTCCTTGACTCAAAGGCCGTATTTCTCACAGCTCTCAGGCTGCCACAGCTCTTGGCTGTCCTATCTTCCACAGCTCTCAGGCTGCATATCTCTATCACATCAGGGTCACCACTTGTTATATTCATATTTCTAGCGTCCCATACTGCTGTTGTTAGATTGCTAGAGTCCCATACCTTCTCTCAGTGTTTTCTTATGGTTGTCACAGCTCCTCGACTCAAAGTACCACAGCTTTTCACCAGTTGTTGTATTCATATTTCTAGCATCCCATACTGTCACAACCATATTTCTAAAGTCTCGTACCTTCTCGGTGATATTCCTTGGGGGCAGCTCTTCACAGCTGCCCCCACAGACCTTCTCCTGCTTGTTGCTGCTCCTTAGTCAGGGCTCCTTCCAGGCTCCCCCTGACTGGCCAAGCCCACCCCCTTTTATCTGTTATCTTCACTGGCTACAGCTGCAGCCCAATTAAGGACATCACAGCTGCAGCCCATCAAGAACAACTGGGACTTACCAGGGCAAGGCCTATATACAGATGTTCAAATACAATACAGATATTTTACTAGGACTCCTACTATATTTCCCCCTTTTCTTTTTCTTACAGCGACAGGTTTTACATATTCTACTTACAATTATACAATACATATATTTTCACAGCTCTCGACTGTACAATACAATACAACTAGGACTCCTGCTATACCACTGAGGGTCAGAGAACCCAGAAATATAAAGTCTGAAAGACTTTAGCCCCTACTGGGAAATATTCCAAAACCTCTTTCTTGAAGATAGCTGTTCCTTTTTGGTTAGGAAAGATGCTTGCAGCACTGGTCTCCCACATGTCTTCACCTTCACAACTGTCCTCTTCCCTCCATGCCTCAGAAAGAGTTAGTAAGTCCATAAAAAGATAACCCTTTCCTGCCAAGTTCTTCCAAAGCTTTTCTGCATCATCAGGGGCTGCATGAAGACCAGCGGGAACCTTGCTGTTTATTAACTATAATTAGTGTATTTACTCATTGTCCTCCACTGTTTGATCTTTGAAAGTGGCTGAAAGATGACTGTATCATTTACACTAAACTATTATCACAACCATCTTTAAAAATTATGTTTCATTAGATGTTACTTAACCAGAATTAAGAAATTCTTTATTCATAGTCACACCTACCTCTCTCCAAAGGAAAACATAAGTGAGATACTCAAACTGAGATAATCACTCTGGGCTAAGATGAACCCACATCAGTTAAAAGATTAGACTAAAAAGCATTAATCAGGAGCCACCAGTCTGGCATTACATGGGGCTCTGAGATATCCTAGCTCACCCTCCCTCCTTGGAGGTGAGGGACACACAAGCACAAAGGGAGAGAGCAGCTTCCCCAGGTGCTGCACAGCCTCACCTTGCCAGGACCAAGTTCCTGACCCTTTTTTTAACATTGTGGCTGCTTTGTAATTGTTTTGTTCAATCCTAGCCTGTTCTGCATTGAAAGGAGAGGAAAAAGGAGTAAGAATGGTCCTTACAAAAACCAATCCAGCCTTATTAGCTGGTATAAAGCTGTGCCTGCTAACTCTGCTGTAGGATATTGATCCCACTCTGTGGCTGGTGATGTGCAGCACCCCCTTTCCTGAAATGTGCAGGCCTGTCTATTCAAATTCTTGTAAATGGATTCTTATTTACATATCCAGCACAATATCCAGTTTGAATACCCTTTTTGTGGTATTCAAACAACTTGTCTGATCCGTTCTGATGAACTGTGGGTGTCTTCAAAGTTAACTGAATTTTTCATACAAGAGAGATGGTCTGGCTGTGCCCTGGAGACCACGCTGAGCTCCCTCCTCAATCATTTCTTTTCTTTATGACTTGGAGAATTCATCATGTATCAGTTTGTGATCTGTAGGGTGCAGATAACAGCACTCTATTCCTTCATTCCCTTATGGGGTTATGAGGATAAAACCCTCCTATGAGGCTGAAACTTCGGCATTCTGCTGCATCATGTGAAAGACCACTATGGGTATTTTCCTGCTCTTGTTTTGAAGTTGCTCATCGTACTGATCTCTGGTGAGAATCAGTAGTTAAATACAAATTTTCATGTTCTCTTCCTTCATTAATGCTTGGTTTGTATCAACATAGAAAGCCATTAGGGTGGTTCTTTTAAAGGAATTTTGCTTTATAGAGTGAGGAAAAGAAAACAGATCTAAGGAAAGGAAGCTGGATTCTTTACGTGGGAGCATGTAATTTTCCTGGGGCCTGGAATAGCTGGATTTTCTTACCACATGTGCAGGAAATAGCCCTTCCTACCCAGTCCTGGGTGTATCAGATAATACCCTTGGCATATAAAGGAACTATTCCAGTGTGAGACACCTTCCAAACAACATTTGTGTTCAAGTGTCCAAGCACATTAACAGATTTATACAGGTCTATTGAGGTTTATCAAATACTTTGATTCATTAGAAAAAAGCAGACAGAAATACCTGTGAAGCACACACAACTAATTTTCTAGCCTCTTCCCACGGGAGGCTCCAAGTTCATTTGTTAGGAGAGTTTGGGGATGGGTCCTTCATCATCCTGCCTTCCTCCTGTGATGTTTGTTTGATGCATGTTACTGACACAAATCTAGGAAATTTCACTCTTTGGGCCTTTTCTGGCCATATCTCCCTGAGGCTAAAAAGGGTGTGAAATTTTTAATAATGCACCAAATCTGGGGACAGGATGATCTCTTGCTTCTGGTATCATTCAGCATTAATTGATTCATTTCCTAAGACACTTTGCTAAATGCAATTTCATAGAGAGACAGACCAGCTAGCCAGCCTCTTCAAAATCTTCAGCTCATGAATCAAAAAAAATTCCTTCTTTGAAGGCAGAAGAAATTAATCTTAGAATCTGTAGGATAACTTTAATTTTAGTAAGGCATGAAATTATGGTCCCATATTTATTCCTATAATGGAGTCATGTCTCAGTGTCATTTTACTTCATTAAGGGATAATGTCAGCTCTGGTGATGCTGTAATTACAAATCCTGGAAACTTTTTTTGAGTTCTGAAAAGCAACAGTCACAACCCTAAGAAGTTTTAAACCTCTTATGGGGCACATATAAACTTGTAAAGTGTATTTGAATTTTGAGAAGGCTTGACAGATAATCAAATAAGGTGGACATTATGAGGGGTGGAATAAACCATTATGAAAAAGAGTTGCATCTTTTGCTTTCCTCCTTGTAGGCAGTCTTTTAGTCAACTCTTAAAAGATTTAGTCTTTCAGAAGGGTATGTTTTTATAATTACCCTTAGGAATACCACTAAAAGCCTTCATTTTATCAATGTTAAGTCATCAGAGTTTATTCCACAGATATTTCATATTTTCATTTCTGACGCTTGGGTTTGTGTGCTCAAAAGAATAAAAAAAAAGAAGTTTTTGATTCTGCTTTGGTTTGCAGAAGTCAGTACTTAGAAATACATGAGAGATATCAAAGCCAGGGAGCTGCTTCTGTTGAAATAAATGCCAACATCTCACTGACTTCAGAGAGAAAAGGATCAAGTAATTAGGTGTTGTTTTGCATGGATTCCAGCAGGCTTTGGATCAGGCCTCATTTCCCCAGCCCGTGCTTGCAGCATTGCTGCTTTGGATTGTGCTGACAAACGACTCTCTGTAAAACCAACCCGCCGAGCTCAGCAAAGCTGATAAGATTTCCTTCCTGCACTGCCGTGCTAGCACCTTCCCTGAAAATGTGCTCCCACTTTGCCCATACCTGATTGCAGACTTGAGGCTTTGCAGAGAAAAATGAAACTTCGATGTGATAAAGTGATAAAGGAATTTAAGCTAATGCACACTCTTCCAAGCCAAGTGATTCCAGGCTATGTGCAGCTGGGAAATAGATTCTGCCTTGCTGGGGTGCTAAAACACCTGCATGAGCCAGTAACTACCAGCTGCTTGAGGGATTGTCACATTGCAAAACAGGCAGAGAGGGTTCAAATTGTATCTGGAGAAAAACAGAGCTCTGTGAGAGACATGTTGGGGAAATTTTGTGAGAAAAAAAAATAAAAAACAACCAAACCCAAACAATAGAAACAACTCACACACCTGCGTGGAAACAGTTCCTAGAATGTGACTGTCAGTGAGTAAGGGGAACATTCTGTGAACGTATTCTTAATACAAATTAACTTTTCTGTATGTGTTGTCAGCAAGAATCTAGATTATTTCTTGTCTGTGGGAAACCTTCTGTCAGAGACAAAGATCACTTTCCACATGCTTTGATCTTAGCATATTAAATCTTAGCAGAGACTTTATTTAATTAAATGTTATTTATGTTTTGTGGGTGTTACTGAACAAAGAAAGACTTCCCTGAGTGTCATTAATGGAAAAGTGACAGAGGGTTTGAACCAGGGAGGACCATCAGTCTGAATGCAGAGATATTTTAGGGAAATCACCATTTCTCATTCAGCTGAACACTCAAACATACTTGCCTAACTCAAGGTGAAACCACAACACTTCTCAGTGCCATCCTTCCAGTCTCTCAGAGTCTTCATTTTGAAGTTAACCACTGAAATTGCTGCTTTAATTGCTGTGATTTCACACACACGAGCAAAGCTCTGTTACAAGGCTGGTGCTGAACCTTGGGGAAGGAGGTACTGAGGGACTTTCTTTGGCAATGCCAGAGTTTACTTTGGGACATTCTGGTGACTGATCACTTACTGTGCTGCATTGCACTGTGTTAGAGGAGAGGTGACCTCACTTCTCATGCTCAGCCAGGAAGGAGTGGCCAGGAAGAAGATATGTTCTTTTTTAAAAATCATCTAACACAAATGTTTCTGACCTGCTCTATGGAGATAATAGAAAACAACCAGCAACTGCTGGGCATGAGTTTTGTCTGTTATACATTATTGTCTGTCTTGACAGCATAAAATTAATAAACTACATGTATTCAAACCCCCTTTGTTTGAAAAATAAGGTTGCTAAGATACAAGAGTTATGCACATTTAATGCCATTTATGGTCAGAGGATCCTGTCAATAGGAGGGGAATAACTGAGACCTACAGGTTCCACTAAAGTTTTGCTCATTATAGTTGAACATACTTCAGCAAGAAGTGCTGATAATGATAAAAATTTGGTTTACGTATAGGTTTGCGTTTCAGTATGATTTAAATATGTTACAAATAATTGTATCTGTGAATTTTGTCCAAAACTGGTCAGTTGTCATGGGCCAGGAGGTTAAGTGGGTATGCCCAGGGAAATGTGCATATTGATATTTTTCACTACTGTTCTTATTGTTAAGAGAGAAAATTAATCCAGCCTCTTACATTTCACTAGAATCAATGCTATGCTCATTTAGACCAGAAACCAACTTGTCCTCTGAACTTGCTCATGGCCAAAAAAGAGAAAAAAAACAAAAGAAAGAAAATATAACAAGTGGCAGCGCAGCAACACAACTGCTAAACCTAAAGGTATTCCTGGCACTGCCAGGCTGCCCATAGTACACACACAGAAGAGACTTTTCCCCAAACTTGGTGCTATAAAATTGAGAGCTAGAGGTCTCTAATCACTACCTTAAACTTAGGAAAATTATCCTCAAAAGATTGCATTTCTTGCTGGGTAAAAATACAGCCATGTTCTCAACCTGCTACTCAAGAATATGCTCTTCAAAGTTTAATTGCTTTTTAACTACTCACTGCAACTCCAGTCTTTTTTCTTTTTTAATTTTCTATCCAGCTACAGCAGCACTGAAGATTTCTCTTTCTTATCTGATCACAGGGGAAAAAAAAAAGAAAAGGAAAAAAAAAAAGAGCAGCTTGTTTCTGCTTCCACCCTTTCATCCCTGGTTTCTTGAATGAGGCCTGAAGCAATTTACCTGTTTAACCTTGTGGGAGAATTAAGTTATTCAAGCTTAGTCAACTTCAGTTTCCCAGTTAAACTGGCCCCCTGCCAGCATTGTCAGCTTTCCATCACCCTGTGGGGAAGGTTTACATAACATCCCCGCTCCCAGGGAGGCTCAGTGCTGCCTTGGTGATGTGCACAGACACCAGCACTGCCAGAACCCCTCTGCCACATTCAGAGGGGCTCAGGAAGGGATGGTCACATTCACATTCTCTGAAAAACCGGTTTGCCCAGGACTTTTCTCCTCGGGAAGCTGAGAAGCCTCAGAGAAAAGGAAAACAATTCTTATCTCATTTGCTTCTCCTGTGTTGTGCTCATGTGGAATGTGTTTGGAGATTGTTTACCCACAGGTGATTGTTCCATTGGATTCTGCTGGGAGTTGTTTTCACTCTTTGGCCAATCAGGACCAAGGTGTGTTGGGGCTCTGGAGATAATCAGGAGTTTTCATTATTATCTTTGTAGCCTTCTGTAACTATCCTTTCTGTATTCTTTAGTTTAGTAGTTTAGTATAGCATTCTTTGATATAATAAAGTATATAATAAAGTTAATAAAGATAAAGATAGATAAAGATAAAGATAAAGATAAAGATAAAGATAAAGATAATAATAATAATAATAATTAGCCTTCTGAGAACATGGAGTCAGATTCATCACTCCTTCCTGCCATGGGGCTGCCAGCAAATACCACGGGGACAATGCCCTTCAGCAGTGCTAACAAGAGGAAAAGCCAGTGCCCCAGTCCCCCTGGCACAGCCAAACAGGGGTTTTAGTGAGTGTTTGACAGCGTTGGGACCGTGTGTGGGATGAGGCCATGGCCGTTCTCCCTGCTCTGGTTTTGGGGATGCTGAGGATGCTGAGGATGCCGCCTCCCCAGGGATCCAGGACCACATCTCCTGCCAGCACTTGGCCATTAGCTCAGTGCTTGGCAGAGCCGTGCCAGCCCACAGGTTGTCACCAGCTGCCAGGGTGACAGCAGGGCCTGTTGAACAGCCTCCTTTCCCTTCCCTGGCTGCCTCAGTGCACACGATGGCAGCACCAGCAATATTGTTCCTGACAACCTGCAAAATATTTGTGTGAACTTCACCATTTAGTGTTTAAACATGTCATGGTGGCAACTTCAAACAAACAAGCAGAGCTTACGGGGAGACCTTTTCAGGCTTGCACCATCTGCCAGTAGCTTTCCTGTGTCCGTGCCAGCATGAAAAAAAAGGAGTATTCTCTAATTAAAAAAAAAAAAAAAAATTAGATCTTGTGCATCTGCAAATTTGTCAGCAGGGCAGATGGCATCCCTTCCTGCTCCTCAACAGCCAGAGTCTGAAATAACACTGAAGAGGAAGAGCCTGAACACACTGAGAGCAAAACCACTTAGAAGTGCCTGGAAGGGCAGCAGCAGCACTCGGGAAGGGAACAAAGCCTGGGCACAAGTGCATTCCCTCAGCCACTGAAATGAACACTAACAATACCTCATTCCCAGGGCAAATCCTCTTCAGCAGAAACCCTGGCCGTCAGCTGGCTCCGGGATTTTTCCTCTTTGCTCACAGAGCTGACATTTCTTTAAGTGCCTTTTTTTCTGGCAATATTTGCAGTTCCCAATACGTGGGAGTGGGACGGACCTGTGGAACAGCACAGCTCAAAACGCTCCTTTCTGCGTGTGAGTGCTCCTTTCAGCTCCCTGTATTGCATCCTTGCAATTCCTTAATGAGCAGCAATCATGCTGCTCTTTCAAGATACCATCTGCCATCACCCATTCACCAACACACTGGTTAGCGATGGATGGATGAGATAAAGATTAAAAGGCATTTAGTTTGAAATATCTCCACTGGATTCCAATGGTTTATTTACTTCCTGGTGATCAAGAGATTCCAATGGTCTATTTACTTCCTGGTGATCAAGAGATCACTGGCCTTTTACTTTCACTCCCAGAGACAAATATTTGTTATCAGATGGTAAACAAAAGTTTAGTGGTACGTGGATAATTCATATTGAACTTCAATACAATAGGAATGCTATCCAAGACTGTTTCAGAGAATGGTTTCTTGTGAAACTTCACAGATGAAACTTCCTTATTAAAAACAACAAAAAAAAAATTCTGCATTTTGAGCAGGCTCCCATTTTAATGAATTGAGTTAAAGGGCTGGTTTCCTTCATGCCACTTCTCTTGTCATTTACTCCAGGCAGTGACAGAGCAGGACATTTTTCCTAGTGCAAAAATCCTAGTTAGGATTTTTGCTGGGTGCTCACGGACAGCAGATTTATATTTTTGTATTTTTTATTTCACAACATATCCAGACTTTGGAAACTTGCCAGGTCTCGCCTTCAGTTTGGCTTGAAACGTTAGTCTGTAAAGCACCAATAAGCATCTGAAACTAAACTAATGTCTGCATGTCATTACTTCTAAATGTGTAGGTGCTTGTGGCATTTCTGCAGTACTTTTTGTTCCAGATTGTCATTTTGCCTGCCCCGATAGTGTGTGCAGCCCCAGTTTCACCCTAATAGCTCTGGCCAAAGGGGTCAGCTGAGAACAAGGCCTTGGAGCATCTCCCAGGGCCTGGCTGGGCTCTGTTACCAGCACTGCTGAGCACAAAAATGCAAAGTTTAATGAAGTCAGTGGAAAGACTCCTACTGGCTTTGGGTTAGCTTTGCATCCAGCTGTAAATTATGGGACTTGGATTTTATTTCCATTACTTGTCCACAGTGTACTTTGCCTGTGTTAACAGCATAGCTCCTTTTTAAACAATGACAGAACTGATCTTTCCAGTCAAGTGATCCATTTGTCAGTAAATTACACTGCAATATGACCAGATAGGCACCCTAAAATTGCTGCTGGAAGGAAAAGAGTGAAAAACCTCTTTCTGGGTTTGTGGGCAGTCACTGGCTTCAGGGCAATCACCCAGTGTCCTGTCATTCTTTGTATTCAGCATTCTGAAATGGAGGAATAGTTGCTATCCCACCTTTCCAGAAGAACAATGTTATCTCCTTTCTAGAAGATAAATCAGAGCTCTAGGAAATGATAGGAAAACTGGTCTCCTGTGACTCCATGGCTGGCCAATGGCAGAAGTTAAATTAACACAGGAATATCTAGCTTATGTCCCATTTCTGCTCTCTCTGTTCCTGTGACATTTCCAGACTGTGTCACAGAAGAAAGCCCATAGGAAGTGCACAGGAAATCAGGATTTTGTCACTTTAACAAGTTTAAAGAAATACATGTTCTTGGAATTAAAAGCAGAGGCCCTGAAAACAAAAGAACTGCTATGAAGGAAGTTTAATTTTAAGTTATAAAGTGATTGCTCTCCCTACACACTCATCTAAATAAAATTAAGATGTAATAAATAGTGTTAAGTAATTAAAGTGATCTAAATTAAAAAAAAAAACAGGAAAATTTTCATTAAGAATACTGGTGGTATGTCTGTGCAGTCATGTAGCAAGAGACTTTGCTCTCTGAGAAACAATTTTCCCTCAGAACATGTTCTATTTATAACCCCCCTAAGCCTTTTGCAGTATGTTTCCTGTTCAGACACCAGAAAATGACTCAGCCAATCAGTCCAGTCACTTCCCAAACATGGGATTCAAAACTAGGGAGAAAATCATGAACATGCTCAAAACTTGACTGATGAGTCAAAATACTCTTTAAACTGATTCTTTTGGGATTTTTTTTTAAGGTACTTGTTAGAAATGGTTCACCTTGTCATTTGGGAGCACTTAGGTGCTTGTTCTCCGAGAATGATATTTCGTTCATTCATTCACTGTGAAATGCTTTCTATCTCTGTAATTACTCTACCACTGTATTATATTTCAAAAGTAATAGCCAAAAACTGACATGGACAAGTCTCCCACTGCTCTTCTTTGGGCCGTGGTGGGCATTATTATGAAGAAGCACTTTATACTTTTAGCTTGCATAAGAAACTATATTGGAGTTACAACTGGTTAAAATTGTGATTTTCAGCTTATTTACTAATTCACTGCTAATTTTTAAGCTCTAGAATATGAGAGATGTTGCTACATTTTCCATGTACAAAAGTGAACACTATTTAAATAATCCATAAACCGCCTCCAGCACACTAGTCTGCAAAAAAATTGGAGATGGAACTGGAACACAGAGCAGAAGCATTCTCAATTCTCCTTTCAAGAGCAGGAACATTATCAAAAGCAGGACGGAGTTCCATCCTAAAACAAGAACTGATGCATAGCTGCAATCTGCATGATTCATCATAGCTACAACCACAGAAATTCTTCCACACTCCACAGCTGAAAAAGTGTTTCCTTTTGTCCAGATGTAAAAGCACCACATTTCTGGCATTTCAGCCATTTAGCTTAAAGAGAGCATCACCTGCAAGTCTTGTCCTAATCTAAAAACCCCAGAATATTCCTGACCCTTTGGAACCTGAGTCATGTCTCAGAGTTTATGAGATCATGGCCTGTTAAGCAGAAGAGCACATATGATTCACAGCTAGAAAATTACCTGCATTTGATACCTACTTCAATTTATTTAGGTTTGCTTTTTTCAGAGAGACTAAACAGGCTTTCTCTAATGCCACTGTGTTTTTTTTTTTTTTTTCAGGCAGATCCTTAAAACAGGTTGGAAGTGGCAGAGGAATGTGGTAAACAGCTACAAATGAGAGAGGGGGTTTGAAACGAAACTTTTTCCACATTGAGGTTTTGAAATTAAACCTTTTCCACAATGGGGTTTTGAAATTAAGCCTTTTCCACATTAAATGAGCTAAATTCACATTGAGAGTGTTGACAGGCCATTTGTGGGCCTATGGCTGGCATGGCTTGGGTGCCCCATCCTTGCTTTGGTGCCAGAAGCCGTGGGATAAATAAGGATGGGGTGTCGGTGTCAGGCTGACAATGTCACTGTGAAAAACGGCCCAGGGCACATTCCAGCCCTATCACTGCTGCTCTTTCATCTGCAGGGGCTGCTCTCACTGCCTGCACCAAAACAGAGCTCCAGAGCACATGGAAAGCATGCAGGGATAACTGCCATGGAAACATCAGGGGAAAATCAAAATACCCGCACGTTTTCATCTCCAAGTGCAGTTTCTGATGTGGTACCACCTATGTCTGCTCCAAGCTTTGTCCCAAGCACCAACAGTGCTCACTGGGGGTTCAGGATGGAAAACTGACACATGTGAGCAATGAACTTGCTCTTACAAAGTGTGTGTCTCACTGCCTTCAGAATGCTGTGGCTTCTCCCATCTCTTCTTGGCATTTCAGCTTCCAGTTTTCTGCCTCAGATACCCAGCGATATTTTTATGACAATAATGAAACTGCTCATTAACTCCAGACATGCTTTGCTAAGTCTTTTCTCTTAATTAGGAAAAATTTATGTTTCTTAGGTAATATATACCCATTGTCCCTCTTTTTTTCCAAGCCCAAGTTCTTGTCCTGTATGGGACAAGGTCACCCTGAATTCTTCTGAAAAATAACATTTTTATAGCTTGACATGGTGCACATATTTACTGGGAGTGGACAGAGAGATGGGTCTGCAACACCATCACAAGACCCAGGGCAAGCACACATGACCCTCGCCCTAGAGCTGCAAGAAGTTTTGATTTAAAATTTTGTTTCAAAATAGATTTGGACAGCTGCCCAAGTCTGAATGCCTGTGCTGCATTCTGCAACAGAGAGGGAAGAGGCAAAGAAGGGGGAAAGAGGGAGGAAATTGGATTAAAAGAAAACTCCCCAAGTAAACATAGGTGAAATAATTAAAGAGAGACCTTGGAAAACTCCATCTACTTTAAACTTCTTAGAAAATAATGATTTGGAAATACAAGCCAAAGTCAGCCAAAGTATAATTAAACAGTTCAACAGTGTACCTTTTATTTAACAAAAAGTCATTATACAACTGCATTTTTCAGATTAGATGGAGCAAAATAAGTTGTGTGCAGAACAAAAAGTAACATTGGGCGTCAGTGTTACTTTCCAAGGCCCCTGTTTCTCTGGTGTTCTTAAAAAGTCCTTCACCTCTTCTATGCAGGGTAACTTGTCAAGTTTCTCCTCTGCCCTTTCCCCATGCCCTGCTATGATGAGTTTGGATGTGGATGCCAAGAGCAAACCTGCCTGAGTTCAGCTTGGTCACATCCCCTCCACAGGGAATTCTGTGCACCATTCCTGGGAGATCACAGAAGCAAACTTCATTGGGACCAGGCAAATTAAGAACTGCTGTTGATCAATATTTCCTGCCAGACAGAACAATTAAACCCCTCACCAAGGAGCAAGATCAGCTGGCCCTCAGTTAAGAGCGCTTAAGAAGCAAGGATCTGTCAATTATGCCAGAAATAGTTCCAAAAGGAGCACAAACACCACAAACACACATGACAAAAAGGTGAGGCTGCAGAGAGGAGAGGCTGAATGATTTCTGAGCTCAGTTATGGCCTTTGGCTGGGGGCTGCTGCTGCCCCAAGTGCAGCACCTTATCCAACAGTGATGCAATTGTCATGCAAAGTAAATGGAGCATCTCAAGCCATGCCATTTGCTGAAACTGGACATTAAAATACTCAGAGTGATGAATTATTTTAAAACAATTCACTACCTTGCCAGTCCTGATAAAGTTCTCTGTGAATTGTTTTATGTATGTGTTTGAGACAGCAAATAGCAGGAATGGAGCCATGTGTTCTACCAGTTCAATACAGGTTGAATATACCCCTGATAGCAGAGATTACTGATAATCAGAAGGAAAATAGGACTCAGAGGAAGATACATAAATAAATGAGTACCTGAGGAACTTTATCTTAATTTGATTTCCTATCTAATGCCAGTTGTTAATTTTTAACTATGTTCTTTCTGTATATAGCATTATGGTACCCCTTTTAGAAGTATTTTTGCCTTAATTAAAAAGGCTGAAATATTAAAGAAGCTTCTGAAATTGCAGAAGAAGAAATTGCAGCAAGAGCTAGCTTGCCTCAGAACAAAAAACTCCTGCTGCTGTAGGTTATTTGTAGCTTGAACATATCTAGTTCCTACTTCCAAATTTAGGGTGTTTCTTCTGCTTGGTTATGGAGCTGACAGTCTCCTTGCCTTTACTATCATTTAACCAGGTATTCAACACTGCATTTCTCTCTCTCTTTTTTTTTTTTTTTAAGTCAGAATTTTCTAAGGACAATTTAATAATATATTCAATAATCATAGGTGTGTTTATAAGCCACACTTACATGTTACATGTCCATTGTCAAGCTCTATCACCCATTAAACTTTGTCAACTGATGCTGTTTATGGCACCATCAATTATTTATTTTCTTTTTGCAAACTGTCTTGAATTTGGTCTGACTTTGCCTTTGGCAATCTTAAAGTAACTATTCTGAAGTCCCTTTTCCCAGTTAAAATACTGGTATATCATCTGGTTTTCGTCCATTTTATCCATTTTTACAATTCAGTAAAAATGCTACTTGGTCAAAGAATTCTTTAATCATCCCAGCTATACCCCTGAAGTATTGGACTACAATCAAAGCTGAAAATATGGTTTTGTGTATAAAATGAATTACAAGAGGGGCATGTCATCACACAGTGCAAAGAATCAATAATGAAGTGACTGGAAAATTAAAAAATACTATAAATTTCTGCTCTCACTGTGTTGACTGTAGTAAAACCTTCTAACAGCACTGTCTGAGCAGGAAGTCTGGCAGGGCTCACAGTAATCCAGCCTGAGGTAAATAAAGGTGTGGGCAAGTTTCAAAACATCTCAGGTGCTGACAGGGTCAAAGCCTAGGACTCTCCTACAAGTGGTGAAAAGAAAATGTTCAAATGCTTGAAATACTGTTCCTCAATGGGAAAATTAAAAAATAGCACAACAGCCCGAGTCCAAAAGGGTACAGTAGCTGAAAAGTAATTCCATATAAAGAAAAAAAAAATAAAATCAGTAAATTCAGTAAGTGGTTATATTTAGAAGGCCTCAGTGCCAGCTGGGTTTCGGGCAATGAATTGTTGCCAACCCTATTCCTTCTAAAGATATGTCATATCAAAGAGGCAGCTTTTGGTCACCAGAAACAAACACAAGGGTGACCAAGGCTTTGCAGAAGCAGATAGGGAAAGGCTGCACTGGATCATACACAGTAGCTATGCAGGGATCAAAACCTGATATTGTGGATTTCTGTGGCAGAGTTACATCTGCTAGAAGAAATTATTTCATTCACAGGGTTGACACTCTTGGTTCTCACACAGGAAGGCCACATTTACACTGGCCCTAAGCCCATTCACCCTTGAACAAAAATGAGTGCAACACTAATCAGGGCAAAATCAGCACACAGAACATAATGTTTGACTTTGAAAAGCCACAGTGGTGTTTTATGTTTTTTGAAGAATTTAAATCTTCCAGTAACTTGCTGTTAATACTCTGCAACTTTTTCTGAGTTAAGTTCTGTTCTTGTCCCATTGATAGATTTTGTTTGTATAATTTACACAGAATGATTGAGTGGATTAGGGGTCACTGGTTATCCACATGGGAGAAGATTCTTCATCTAGTTAAGGCTTATTCTTGTTCCAAACACTGCTGGATAGGCCAGAACTGGTAATGCATATTGAACAAAGTCCAGCTTGTGAAGAAAGCTGTTTGTGGGACAAGCAAACTACGTTCATTTTGTGCAAATTCACAGAATCACTGGGTTGGGAGAGACCTTCAAGATCATCCAGTCCAACCCAGCCCCAACCCCTCAACTGAACCCTGGCACCCAGTGCCACATCCAGGCTTTGTTAAACACACCCAGGGATGGGGACTGCACCACCTCCCTGGGCAGAACATTCCAGAACTTTATCACCCTTCTGTAAAATACTTTTTCCTAATATCCAACCTGTATTTCCCTTGGCACAACTTGAGACTGTTTGATTACTCAGAACACAGAACAGAAGCTAAACACAGTCTGGGGCCTGATTCTTTTCAAGTCCACAACTCAATGTTCAGGTTTAAGTGTTTATAGTTCAGAAGAAGTAATTTTAGCTGTTTTAAGGAATTAGTATCACCAGGCCAAGACAGCTGTGGTGACACACGTGACATGACAGAATGATGTCTCTGCACAGCAACAGAGCTGTGTCAGCTGGAGATCCTAAATTTAACCCCAACAGCATCAGGTTTCAGATATGCACCAAAACCACCTACATGTCAATATTTATTTGGTCTTTTGGATCTGTAGATACATTTGAAAGGAAGAAAAATGCTCAAGGACAGCAGATGCACCGGGTTCTAATCCCAGTTCCTGTCTGAGTAAACTTGGCTTCTCCTCTCATCTTCTACAGGATGTAAAAGTATTTAGAAATGTTTCTTCTCTGTGAGGAAGGCTTTACTCATGTGATTAGTGGGTTAAGAGGTAAAGATTAATGATTGTAAAGTGCTTTGAAATCCAAGATGAAAGGTAAAGGTATTATGCAAGAATGATTATTTTACACAAGTTAATATCATTTGTTCCTTATGATGTAACATAATGAGGAAGGAAGAATTCTTAAACTAGACACCGAGGTCTGGCAAGGGAACTGGGATTCTGGCTGCCACAGAGTTTTCATGCCCATATGCTACACAGCTACATCACAGACCCTGACCACAAAAGAGAAGTGATGAAAGGGTTTTTTTCCTCTTAGTGTTCTTAGCAGAAGTGATGCGTGTTTGTGATGGGTGTGAAAGTGCTTGGGTACACATGCACACCATATAACACATCATAACAAGGCTATCATCACATCAGACAAGACAACATAATTTCTGTAGGTCTGAAACAAGTGCCAAATCAGATGGGGAAAAAAAATAGCTTTTTTTTCTGCACATAAAGTCTTTCACTGGCTCGCTGCTTTCCTTTTCTGGGCCTCTGTCAGTACAGGACACAAAATAACACTATGTGGACATGCAGCTCTTCTAAGGCGAAAAGAGAATTTTTAATTTCTGACTCTATTATTTATAGATTTTAAAAAGTGACAGTGGATTGGAGGGTGACAGTACCACCTCTCCAATGACACTGGACAAACCAACAGTCCCATCAAATTTCTCTTTTTCTAGAAAAGAATACAAAACAATAAGTTATTTACATAAAGTGTGTGAGAAAGTTTGTTACAAAAATGTGAAGATCAGAAGGCTTAGAAAAACTTTAAAAAATCAGGGCAACAGGCCTCCAGCCTCTCTGGTGCAATAGCAGATTTACAACACAAAAACAAAAAAAGGATTCACCACAAGAAAAAGAGATTTGGGAGGTTTTTTTTGCCTAGTTTTCAATCACCTGGTTCTTGGACCTTCAGGGCACCCCTCTCTCACTGTTGGCTCTATGTCCTGCCATCAGGTGAAAGAAAAAAGAGCCAAATCTCTCCCTGTATCACTTCCCCAGCTCTGCTTGCCACACCTGCGAAACAAAGGGGAGTTTCTCCTGACAAAGGGAAGCAGGGAGGTGAAGTGAAAGGATGCAGGTGGATGGAGGTGATGCTGTCACTGCAGCAGGTGACCCACTTGTGTCACACAGGCACTGGCAAACCCCTGACACCTCTCCAAGACACAGCCTGGATAAGTAAATCCATCTGTGTGCGTGTGCAGCCACAGAGAGGAAATATTTACACTGCTAAGCATTTGGACGATGGAAGCATAAACAAAGAGAAGGCTGCTGGAGCCACTGGAACCCATCAGAGGGGTGCCAGCCCCAGCAGGGTGAGCTGCTCCACATAATGTGCCCTGGATGTGTCAGACACTGGGCAAACCTTACCTTCAGCAAGCACTGAAGGCAGCATTTTAATCCCTTTAGTATGGCTCTGGTACACTGATCACCAAAATCTAGGGCAGGCCTCTGAAGTAGCTGGATCAGGCTCTAATACTCCCTTAGATCATAATCCTGCAAAGATTTAACATTTGCAAATAATTTTATCATGTGAGTGGTTAAAAGGGATGTTGGAGGAACTGGGTCAGAACTGGAAAATTCAACAAATTCCAACTTTGGTTATATCCATCAAGGATACAGCAGAAATGAGGAAAATTCAGGGTGGCTGCTGAGAGAACCTGACTATTAGGAAGGCAGCATTTCAAGCCTTAGATATCAGCTTAAATTCACCCACAAACATTCACTCCTATCAGCCTCAAAGGATTTTAATCAGCATGCAAAGCTAAGTAAATCTGCAAGAGATAGGGACTGGGCTATAGCAGTCTTTCTCTTGACACAAATATTCTGCACTTTGCCCTGACCCCATGCCTATTTTAGTGCTTTACCACTTTTGTTGCTAAGCTTCCTTTTTTTCAGCCTTCATCCTCCAAACTGGACACCTCAGCATACAAATGCTGTGAGGCTTTTACCTGCAACAGCCATCAAGATAACACTAGAAATAGGAGAGCTGAAAGAGAGAAGCTGCTCTCTAATTTAAAAGCTGAGCAATGAGTGCTTGCAGCCCTCAGCTGAGCTACCTTACCACCTGAAAAATTCTGGCTGTGGATTTGGCCTCTTGCCTTCTGTGTAAAGCACTGGAAGTTTAATTTACGGGAAAATAGTTGCATTTCTTGAACAAGTTTTGTGTGGTTATTGTGGGAGGGAGAAGGAAACTGAGCAGAAGAAAAAAATATATTCTAAAAAATTGGGCAGATTACAGATGTGTCAGGTGAGAAGTATTTGTTTAGTCACTGCTAGGTTTGATATTGGATAATTGAAAAATGTATCAAATTTTCCATGAATATTTCTGCCTGGGGATCTGCTACAGCCCTGCTGTGTTTAGGCACGTGTTTGTCATTAGAAAGCCTCTGCCCTGCTGCTTACACACCTTCTCTCACAGGGAGAATAAACACTCACAGAAAAATTAAAAGTGTTCTGGAAACAAAATAGGAAGAAAATATCTTTTTAATTTTTTTTTACTTTTTTGCTGCAATAAAAATGAGACCAGGAAAAAACCCAACAGTAATTAATGCTGGTTTTGTAGATCAGTGTGTAATTAAGATTCAGATACCAGAGGAAGAAAAACTGGGTAAGACCAGAGTATGAACAGTAAGTTCATCAATTCCTGCTGGTCAGAAAATGTGTGATTGTTCAAGTACTGAACAGTGCAGTATCAAGGAACAAGCTTTAGCATGTCATTAAGAATCTAACTTAGTTCAGACTCTGTCCTTTATTTATAAAATCATCTATTTGATAAATCACAAGGCAGAAGTGCTTGCCCTGGTGAGGGAACAGTTGGGGCAGATGTTTCTGTAGAGGACATCACTTCCTGCTGTCCTCCTTAGCTCATTTCCAGTCCTTGTGCAATGAGCCAACTCTGCTCTGACAGGCTGCAGAGACACAGTAAAACTCAGCTGATGAAATCAAAACTGTTTTACAGCAGCGTGTCCCTGCTCCCACAGCAGGTTCACAGCTAAATGTGTCCTCTGTGCTTGCTTCTGTACTGATTCCAGTCCTAATAAACAAATAAAATTCCCCCTCTCTCATTACAGGAGGTTTGGTGCAAAATTCAAGGTTTTCAACAAGCCTTCACATCAAAGTAGCTTATTAAAAGCTTCAATCCTAAGGTCTTGAAAAGCTGCATGAGCCAGAAATACAGGAGCGGAGACTAAAATAAAAAAATGTCATAATATAATAAAAGAACTGACCTTGCTAAATTACATCTTAGTCTTCAAGTTCCCATAGGTACTTAATTCCTTGCAGACTGAAGGTCTATAGTAGTTCTTTCCCAGTCTGTCAAAAAAGTTTCCAAAATTTAGTTTAGACAAGTGAAAAATCAAGGCACTAATTGAAGCATCTTTCTACACTTTCTGTCAGCAGAGAAGGATATGTTACCGTTGTTTACTGCACAGAATTCTGTGTTAATTAGGTTAGAACTGACAACTTGAGTGCAAAGTTATTTGTGTAAAAGAAAGGTGATAGGGTATAAAAATAGGCTGCTGTTTTCAAGCCACCCAGCAGTTGGGAAAAAAAAATTAAAACTCTTTTCCAAGTAAAACCTTGAAGTGTTGAGGGTTTTTTTACAATTCTATAGCTAATAAAAAAAGTATTTTTAAAAAGCTATACAAATTCTATTTTTTTCCAGTCATTCTTTAAAATACTGTGTTCATTGTAGGTGTTTCCTAGTAACTAAAGGCCACACTCATTAAGTAGCTCTGATATTCCTGGTTTAGAAAAACTCATAAGCAGGAGATCATCTGACCAGCCCATAAATACATTTAATTTTTATAATAATTGGCTAAATTATTAGTCACATTTCAAGATATGTTGAAAACTACCATGTGCCTAAGACAGCACAGTCAGTAAGTATGCCTAAATAGTCATTAAATTCCTAATCCAGAATGTTTCAGTATCCTATCTTGTTGCTTGCCTGCTAACAAACAACAAGAAAATATGTGCATTAAATATCATTGATCCCAAGCATTTGATAATCATGGCCCTTGTCTGAGGCTTTCTGATAATAAATGTGCCTGTAATTTGCTTTTCACATAAAACTGAGCAGGTTATTAAGTGCTTTTCAGCAACCACAGCTTAATAGGTAAGGTATTTTCATATTTATTTTTAACTCAAAAAAAATCCAGAAGCTGGAGCTCAACAAAAAACAGACCACCAAAAATCATGACACTCCCATGACATTGTGAAAATCCATTGACAAGACATGGAAAAATGAACTGATGCAGGGGGTTTTAAAAAGCTGCTTATTTATTTTCATCCTGGCATGGCAAATAGACCTATCCAACAATTTTAGCAGGCATGATAAAAGGCTCTTTTATCAAAAGGAATTAAGGCAAGGCAGGCAGGGTATAAAACAGAGTCCTGAGACATCAAAAGGAAAAAAAGAAACTATTTGTTGGCCTGCAGGAAAAGCAAAAGCTCATTTAACTAAGCAGGTAGGGAGCTTGAGAAGTTCCATCCGTGGTACAGTTTATCTTGTGTGGAAGCCCAGGGCACCACAGGGAATATTACTCTCTCTGCTCTGGGTGCCCTGACCCCCAGGGCAGCACTGACTCTGACCCTCATCCATGGAGAAAGTTTCCCAGACTTCAGGACAGACTGGAATCCACAAGAGTGTGAAACAGATTATAGAGAGCAGTGTGGGTGTATCACTGGGTGAGAAATTCAGGTTTTGGGGTTTTTAGTACATTGTGGATGGAAGCAACATGGAGGGCACAGGGTGTCATCCTGGGTTTCTTCTTCATGCTACTTCTTCCTTCTTCTCCATGGGTTTGGGTGGCATTTTGTGATTGGGCAGGAAAGTCCCCATTGCAGCTCTTTGGGATCAGTTATTGGGTTAAAAGGGAAAATAATCCAGGTGTCAGTTCTTAATTGGATAGTTTAGTCTTAAAAGACCTTGTACCAAGAGATTGTTGGCCATTTTGTGCCTTCTAATGAAAAGCTGCTGAGCTCACAGTAGTGAGACTGTTTCACTGATAAGAAATAACAAACACCTGAGTCTGAACATGAATTACTGTCTCAAGTGCCTTCAGACCCAGAGAAACCCACAACTGGCTCCCCCACATTCTTGGCTCCAGCTGTCTGGCTGGGCATGCACACAAGGACAGGCTGTTATATTTCATATTTCTAGAGTCCCATACTGTCGCAATCATATTTCTAAAGTCTTGTACCTTCTTGGCAATATTCCTTGGGGGCAGTTCTTCACAGCACAGACTTCTTCTGCTCACTGCTGCTTCCTAGTGAGGGCTCCTTCCAGACTCTCCCTGACTGGCCAAGCCCACCCCCTTTTATCACAGTTATCTTCACTGGCTACAGCTGCAGCCCAATTAGGGACATCGCAGCTGCAGCCCATGAAGAACAACCAGGGCTTATCAGGGCAAGGCCTATATACAGATATTCAAATACAATACAGATATTCAAATACAATACAGATATTTTACTAGGACTCCTACTACAACAGGCGGCCACCCTCTGTTCCCTGCTGCAGCCACACAGCCCAGGCTGAGCAGCCAAAGCAGAGCCAGAGCTGAAGCAGGCACTGCTCTTGTACCTCCCTGTCCATGTGGATCTGAGAGCCAGCAGTGTTCATGCTGCCTTTCCTCCTTGCTGCATCCCAGGCCATTGCTGTAAGGCACATGCAAGGCTCTGTGCAAAGGAGAACAAGGGTTCTGTGAGGATTTCAGTGATCTGCCCAGTTCCCTGCAGAGCTGCTGTCGAGGGGAGCTGTGAGTGCTCATCCAGCTGTGCTCCAGCCCCGTCCTCACACCTTCACCACAGCTGGATTTCACAAGAGCCCCCGGGGCAGAGTGCAGCCACTGGGTTTCAAAACACTTGCAGAATGTTTGGGCCTAATTCTTTGGGGAGGATTTAATTTTCTTAATGAGTCTGAGTAAAATCATTAGCTTTCAGTGTGGTACAGGGAATACTTTGGGAGATTTTATGAGGTATGCTTCAGCACAGCACAAGAAGACAAAGTCACACCAGTTGGACATGTGATCTCAGAACACAGCAAGCTGTTTTTCTAATATCTCTACTGCACAGTATGTTTTAAAATACTGAGCAAACCAATCACACTGATTGATTTTACTACACCAGAAATCATACACAATTTTTTTCTTTACAATGTAATTGATATTCCTTTTTGTGTCATGATTTTACCATAAAGACCCATACTGAAGTGTCTTTATCCCTGGAATCAAGTAAGGAATTATTATGGAAAGTGGACAAGTGGGAATCTTACACCTTTGGAGCCAGGTCCTTCTCAGTGTTCCCTCAGCACATGCCATTTTCTGTGCGGATCGGCTGTTTGTCTCTGCCCGGACACGCATAGGATGGGTCTGGGGCAGCCCGCGCTTCAAAGGACGAGTCTGGACTCTTCAGATTTTCAGTCTTCGGATTTTATTTCTTATTTCTTATTATTTCTTTTATTATTTTATTATTTTATTTATTATTTCTTATCTATAGAATTTTCTTTCTGCCCGACAGAGGTCTGACCAGCAAGGCAGCCAAGGGCACTCTGACCTCCCACTGTGCGGTCGTCTATTTTTATACTAAAAACTACGTACATCATATTTACCTTTATTTCCCAATACCTTTCACCCATATTAGCAAGTGCACCTTCACCATGGAGCAATCCCAGAGTGCCAACATCACCACAGAAAATGGATGACAAGAAGAAGAAAGAAGAAGGACAAGACACGCCCTGATCCCTCCATCTTGTCTCCATAACCCCCCTGTACCAAAACCCTAAAATCTATATTTGATTCTGTAAATACATCATTCTTACACCATTCATCCCCAAGTGACTCTGATGTCCTCAAACAGGTGGCACATCCCTCGAAGGGTCAAAGTCAAGCCAACAGGTATTTTGGCTAACATTCCAGGATCTCCGAGCACCCCAAGGGTTGTCTCGGTAACTCTGGACATCGGGAGTGATGTGCTGAGTTCCTACAATTTTCTTGCTCTGTGTCAGTGGCCCAAGATACAGAAGCTGCTCTCTGGAAAATGACTGTGCCTACATGAATTGCATGGGCCATGAGTCCAGCACCTCTGGGCTCCAGGTAAGGCAGCATGGCTGGGTTGTGTCACTCTCCACATCATTGAGTCACCCCTGTGACACTTTCCCTGGTGACACTCCCGCTGCGCCACCTGCCTGGCCTCGCTCAGCAGAGCGCGGCTTGTGCAAGCAGCAGATGCTGCAATCTCCCAGTGGGAAGCAGGAGGCCCATGGCAGCAGTGGCACCCTGCAGAACAGGGCAAAGCACTCCCAGAACCAGCCCTGAGTACAGCCTGCTGTAAGAACCAGCCCTCCTGCAGTTTATTCCTCATTGCCTCGTGCCTGGCAGCAAAGAACGTGACCCCTGCAAATCAGCCCTGACTTGGGTGGCAGGGAGCCACAGGAAAGGTGGCACTTCAGGCTAGCACTCCCTTCCCCCCGTTCTAACCCTTATCATCAAATAGCAAAAAGAATGAAAACAAACTGTGGCTGCAGCCAATGGTGCATTACATTTTCTGTTCTCACCAGCACATTTTGCAGGTCACTGTTTGGCCAGTGAATCGTAACACGGTGTTCCTTCACCACTTCCCCCTTGCGCCTCTTTTTAAATTTGAAAACAGGTATCTTCTTCCAAGCTAAATACTTTTAACTGCTGGACTTCACAGAAAAAGAAGGTCACAAGCTGACTCATCAGCAGGCTGGACTCTTGAGGAGCCTGGACAGGACATCAGGGCACGTAAGTTATAAATGCCAGGTACAGAGATACTCACCACCCAGGGAAACAGGTGTGTGTGTTCTTAAGGTTTCCTGTGATTTATGAAGTAATAAACATATTATGCCAGGCCAAAATGTCCTGGGCCTGATTTTCCACTGCTTATGATCATGTACATGTGTTTGCATCTTCTACAGCCCATGCACGGAGTAAGCTTTCAAATAAATCAGAGTAGAAGGGGTCATGTCTCTTGGTGTGAGGCATAAACACACAACTGTTGACTTTTAGAAGCTGACCTGCTAAGTTCACTGTGAGTGAGAGGGACAGTTGCTAAGAAGAGTCTAAGACTTTATGCAAACAATTTGTATTCCAAGCATTCAAAATACAGAAAAAAATCTCCTTTGCAATTACTATTTGGCACCACCAGCTGGATGTTCTAAGGAACTAAAATCAAGATTTTTTTTTTTTTTTTGTACTGCTTAAAACTGGAAATACCAGCAGTGTGATCCTGTGGTTTATAGTTCTGTACTTTATTTTGCCTTGCTGGTAATGTATAAATAGCCGGTCCTTCTGCACAAGAAGGGGACCCTGCAAGAAACAGAGGCAAAGATTCTGTTCAGACCCTGCAAGAACAGAGGAAAGCTGTTAGAAATCAACTTATCAGCTCACAGGATTTTTTTACAAAGGCCAAATTTACATTTTTTTACTCTTACAAGTACTTGGCATGTTTCATTTCTTCAGTGTAATATATAAGGTGAGTAAAGTAGAAGCAAAACACATCCTTCCATTTCTTTCTGTACACAGGATGTACCAGAAGTGTGTGAGCTGAGGGATGCACAACCTCAGTCTTCAGTGAAGAACAATACATCATGTGTTCATCATCATCATCATGTGTTCATCAGTTGTCCAGCAGTGTTCTGCTGCCCTTATCCCTCTGCCAGGGTTGATAAATGCCATGAAAGGAAATTGAAGTGACCTCCTGCAGATTCAGAACAGGTGTGGTGGTGGCAGGAGATTGGATCTCTCCTCCCGGTGCTGGAGCCAAAACTCCTGCACCCAAATGTCTGATTTGTCTGGAACTGGGTCCTCCTCTCTGCTTTGGAAGGTGAGGTGGTTCTGCTGCAAGCACAGCGAGAGAGGGGTGAGCAGCTGCATGAGATGACAAGTTTTATGTCCAGGGAGCTCAATGTCACCGTCCCTCCTCACAGTGACTCTTGGTGTGACCCTGAAGTTTTCAGGATGATTTCCCCTGTCAAATTTGCAGGGCACCCCCGACAAAGGAAGGAAATGATGAGGAGGGCTCCACTGATATTCAGAAGGCTAATTAATTACTTTGTTATACTATATTATTCTATACTATATTATATTATGTTACATCTAAACATTATTCTATACTATGTTACATTGCATTTTATCTAAACTGAATCTGCCAAGCACTCACTCTGCTCACAGTGCCCAGAATCTCGTGGCTGTCACCCACAATCCTGACACACACACCTGGTCCGGACAGGCCAAGGGAACAGAACACCCTCACTGTGGGTGAACAATCTCCACATTGCATTCTGCTGTGGCACAAACACAGGCACAGCAAAGATTCACAGGATCACAGAATAATGAGGTTGGAAGAGACCTTGAAGATCATTGAGTCCAACCTGTGCCCTAACACCTCAACTAGAGACATGGCACCAAGTGCCATGTCCAGGCTTTTTTTAAGCACATCCAGAGATGGTGATTCTACCACCTCCCTGGGAAGAGCATTCCAGTACTTTATTATTCTTTCAGTGAAATTTTTTTTCCTAATACCCAACCTATCCCTTCCCTGCTGTAGCTTGAGCCTGTGTCCTCTGGTTCTGTCAGACCAACCCCACCTGTCTGCAGCCTCCCTTCAGGAAGGCGTAGAGAGCAATAAGGTCACCTCTAAGGTTCCTCTTCTCCAGGCTAAACAGTCCCAGCTCCCTCAAACATTCCTCACAGGGTTTGTGTTCCCACCCCCTCACCAGCTTTGTTGCCTCCTCTGGACGTGTTCAAGCATCTCAAATGAGATAAGAATTGTTTTTCCTTTCCCTGAGGTTCAGACAATGTGAAACCCAGAAATCCTTGGGAAAAACTGTGCCTTGCTTTTCCCTGTGAGGAGAAATGTGGCGACATTCCCCTCCTCAGGCTGAGCTGCAGGCACACACCCCACTCTGCAGCCCTGAGGAAGCAGCTCAAGTGGCACGGTGACAAGGACTGGGGATGGAAAAGGATTAGAGAGGCTGAGTCAGTCATCATAAGCAATGATTAACTTCGGGGTTCTCTGCTTTTGGCATCCAGATCATGTAGAATCATGGGATTAGTGCAGTGCCGGCCAGCCTCGTGTCTCTGGGCCCTTCCCTTCATAGCAGGCACGAGGAGGAGACCTACCCAGCCAGCAGAGGAAGAGGTGAAAGCTGAAAATGCACAACAGCTATTCACAGTAACTTCTGCCTCACTGCAAGCACTGCTGTAGCTGTAAACAAATAAACTATAAAATTTGGCACAAGAGGGGCCCAGGACTGGAATAGCAGGAATGCTGCAGATCAAGATTGATGTGCACTGGCAGAGCTACCCAGAGAAACATGCATGGCACCTGTCCCCATGGTGCCTGCCTTGAGCTAGGGATACTAATCCCCTGCTTTCACAGCCACAGAGCTCAAACCTGCTGGTTAAAACAACACCTTGGGCGCTGGAAAACGTTTTGAGGGAGATTTTGGTGAGAAGGAAAAACATGAGTAAGCAATATGTACTCATAAGTGTGTTTGTAGGGGAAGGACCTTACCTGTTCTTAGGAATATGTGTGTGTGTGTGTATAAAACTAGGTATGTTCTGTGTGTTGATAACAGGATCAGCATTAAAAGATGTGACAAGAAAGATAAGGACTGTTTACAGTTCCAGCCACATGAGGTGCTACATGGTTCATTCCAGAAAACCTTCTCAATTTCTGCCTGGGGTGTTTTGCTGGATTTAGGGCAGAAATACCTAGCCTGGATGGGATGGTGGAGGACCTGAAGCCTTGCTGACAAATATCAGCAGCAGGCATCTGATTAGTTAGATGCCATTATTCAACCATTCTAAAATAACTATGACACCATTGCAGCCACTAATCCTTTCTGAGAATGACAAGTAAGAAAGCATTAATTGGGTAACCATTGCTGACTGTACTTTCTGTGGGACTGAATGTACTGCCATTTTTGTCGTGCTCTTTTCCTTCCTGAAATATTCCTCACTAAGCCCTAACACTATTAATGTCAAAACTCCTACTAATTTTAGTGGGTCTAAGAAAAAACCATTTTGTCCCCCCATCAGCTAAGAACAACTCCCTCAAAAGATAGGGGAGGGAGTAGATGCAGAATTTTGTAGCTATGTTTCACATTAGGATAATACTGTATTTTCATCTTTTCACATGAATTTGTCTTGAACACAGTAACAAGTAAGTACAAACATAGCAGCTCTCAAACTCTAATAAACTCCTTCCTCTTACGTAAAATATATTCTGAGAAAAGCATTAATTGTGGGCAGAGTATATCAAGCCTGAAAACTTTTCAGTGTTTTTAATTTCTTTTAAAATGGATTCAGAAAATTTCTGGACAAACCATCAGAGATATTTTTGTGTGTTTTAGGGATAATGGAGTCTGCAGTGAAAAAAGCAGAGCAGTCTGTGATGGAAACTCCACACTAACCATTGTACGTGGCTTCGGAATGCCCACGTAAAATTGGAAATAGTTTTGCAGACAGTAGGAGGTTCCTAATTTCATTTCCCTTGAGGAAAATAACAGATACAGTGGAACTGCTGTAGAAGCAGTGTCCTGGTGCGTTTTCAGCCCGGGAACCCCACTAGATGGGGACATTTCCACAGGACACTCCTGGCTCCGGGCAGGGCTCAGAGTGCTTGCACCAGCACCAGCTCACTCACCTCTCAGACTCTCCCCTTTGGGACTGGACTAGCTCATTCACCTCTCTGATTCTCTCCTTTTGGGACTGGATCAGCTCACTCACCTCTCAGACTCTCCCCTTTAGGACTGGACCAGCTCACTCACCTCTTTGATTCTCCGCTTTTGGACCAGCACCAGCTCATTCACCTCTCAGACTCTCTCCCCTTTGGACTGGATCAGTGCATTCACCTCTCAGACTCTCCCCTTTTGGACTGGACCAGCACTAATTCATTATAAGTACTAATTCAGGGCAGTAACTAATTCAGTTTGGGGCAGGCTTTCTGGTTAAAGAGCAGCCAATCCAAATAGTTTTTTTTTTTTTACATGAGACCAGTTGAGTGTGTGCCTGTGCACAAACACACACATATGGGCACACACACACTTGCACATGTAGGTGCATTCCAGAGCCTAAATGGAGTGAAAATCCCCCTGCTCCTTAGTTGGAGTAAGTTCTTCACCCTTTGAAAGTTAAGCATCTCAGACATGTGAGACTTTGGGCACAGATTCGTTTTTCAATGGCCTTCTGATTTTTGTTTAAGGTTTAAACTCAGCTTTACATTTCAGAAGTATTTGCAGGATACTTCTAAAGGGTGTGCTTGAAAATCAGAAACTTGCATTTTGTGTATGTGTAAATCCTTTTCTGCAGCCCAGTGTTTTCCAGTCTGTAACAATCTGTGCAATGGGAACAAGGCCTACATGGAGTTGTCACTTATTCTGATTATAAGAAACTACAGAAATGTTGAGATTTATGAGGTCCTTTTTCCTTCACAGGTGCTAGCATCAGAACATGGAAATATACCTTATTTTCACTTTATGTTACACAGATTTGGGGATCTGCTAGAGATCACTTTCTCTTTCCAAGATTCATAGAATCATTTAGGCTGGAAAAGGCCTCTAAGATGGCCCATCTATTAACCCAGCACTGGCAAATCCCACTAAACCATGTCCTTAAATGCCACATCTACACATCCTCTAAATCCCTTCAGGGATGACAATTCCACCACTTTCCTGGGTAGTCTGACCACCCTTCCAGTGAAGAAATGTTTTCTGATATCCCATCTAAACCTCCCTGGTGCAGCTTGAGGCCATGTCCCCTCCTCCTGTCACCAGCTGGGAGGAGAGGCTGGTCCCCACCTGGCCACAGCCTCATTTCAGGCAGTTCTAGAGAGTGATAAAATCACCCCTCAGCCCCTTTTCCTCCAGACTGAGCACACATAGTCATGATTTTTAAATATTTCTGTCCTCTTTTACCAGTATTTTATCTGTGCTCTCTCTGCCTCTCTGTGTTCCTAATGTGTCATACCCAACATAACTGAAGAACAAATTGTTTGGTATTTCTTGAAATCACTTCCAATTAAAATGCTCTTTCTGTGAGCCTCAGGGAAACCAGGTTGTACATGAACTCCACAGGTCCTGCATGAACTTCACACACTCCACAGCACAAAACAGATTCCAGAGACCTAGGAAGTCATCACAAATACCACTGAGCTGAATCACTGCAGAAATGTTATCTTTGTTAACTATTTATTCCCTAAATGTTCTCTTTGTTTACCATTTATCATTCCCTCACACCCACAAACTGGATAAGAGCACAGGAACCCACACCTCACTATCAACAGGGACACACTGCTCGTGTTTTTTGGTCTCACCTCTTTTCCATCACACTGATAACTGTGGGGTTTTGCCAGTTGCAAGCAGCTCTTGGCTGGCATTTGAGAAATAACTCAGCTGGTGACTGGGAAAAGTATGTAGGGATGATCCATCAGAACAAATTAACTCCTTGCTCTCTGCTGTATTTCTGTGACACAACTAGCTTTTCTTTTAGTACCAGGTCCAATTCGGATTCTCTGAAGTGCTTTCTTTGTCCCCCTCTTAATTTGTTCCTTCAGAGGTGTCTCAAATGGCAAATTGGAGGCATGCTTTAAGCTAGAGTATGTATAAAACCCCACAACTTACAACCCCATCTGCTTGCTTGTACACAGCACAAGTAAGAAAACTGACACTTCATCCACAGCCTGCAGTTTTTCTGAAATAAACCATCAGCCCGTAATCCATGCAAGTTTAATTCTGGACAACTTTCCAGCATTGGTGACAAAACCCAGTGGAACTGCCGGAAATCATTGTCCAAGACAACCTAAATATTTTAAAGCAAGGTGCCCTTTGTAACATCATGTTTTCAGTGAAGTGTTTGCCCAGTCTCTTTTTGTTTTTATCAGCAAATTGCTCCTTCTTCAAACTGTAACACCCCATTACCTTAAAATAATTAACTTAAAATAGCAAGTGCTGGGGGGAGCATCTTATGTCTCAGTTTGACCACACACCATTGGAAGAAAATAATCAGAAGCTCTGTTTTAAAGCCTTTTCTTGATAATTATAATTAATGTAATTAATTTTATTGATAATTACATGTTCTTTAAAAAAAACAAAACAAACAAACTAAATTAACTTCATGCATGTGCAATGCTGGGATCCCTTTTCCAATACATAAAGTGAAAGAGCTGGAAAGAGAGTGGTGCACAGCAGCTGAGAGCTAGCCCAAAGCAGCACATGAATTATAGACAAGAGTAAAGACAATCATTTATAATGAGTCATTTTTAACACTGGCTT
This sequence comes from Melospiza melodia melodia, assembly GCF_035770615.1. Classification (NCBI taxonomy): domain Eukaryota; kingdom Metazoa; phylum Chordata; class Aves; order Passeriformes; family Passerellidae; genus Melospiza; species Melospiza melodia. The sequence goes on along the minus strand of NC_086199.1, from coordinate 51,047,819 downwards.
TTACAAAAAAAAACATTGCTCACTAGAAAATGCTTTTGTTACAGCTTTGCTGTGTTCCATGCTGCATGACCTTCTCTTATCTTTTTATGAAAATGCTACCACTATCATGGTTTGTGCTGCTCAACAGCAAGTCTCATTCTCACAGCTCCTTATCACACCAGCATATCTTTATCCTTCCACATCATTCCCACCATGGGAGAGAGTGAAACAGTTTTAACCAAACTTCTCAGAGCCTACAACAGTTTTGAATGTCATTTAGAAGCCATTCTCACCAGCTGAATAGCTGTAGACACACCAGTGATCTCAGAGCAGAGCCAGTTCTGAGCAGGCTTAGGCCCAGCAGTGAGCTCAGTGTGTGCCATGGATCAGGTTCAGCCCAACCCTCATTTCAACTGTCCCAGGAGAAACCAGAGAGAGACTGTGACTGAAATGGGAAAAAAAAAAATTTGAATGAATTCAATATTCCAGTGCTGCCAAAGTAGATAACTTAGGGTGAAACCCTTTTTCTTTCATGACTGGCCCAGTACATGCAGCAAATGCACACAAATCCACCCATTCTGTGAATTATGTACCACATATGCATCCCAGAAGGATGAAGTTTACAGCAGGATCAGAAACTGGGCTTTGCTTTTGCAGGACTTGACAGGTCAGTGGTGGTGAAAGTGTTTTTCTGACTGGAGGCCTGGGAGCAGTCAGGCAGAGATAGAAGCAAGGCTGCAGCCCTGTGAAATGGAGAAGCTGAAGTATGGAATGTTTTATTCCAGCTCAGTGAAGGTGGCATGTCCCCAGTCAGCTCCTGGCCACAGGTTGCCTGTCTAGGAAAAAAGTGAGAACTCAACTTGCAAATCACGAGCCTTGAGATATGGAAGGATGTAGAAATCAAAGATTCCTTGCATGCCCAAAGTACTTTTTGCTCTGATAAGGAGAAAACAGAAACTTCTGGCTGCAGCATTTACTTTATTACTCATTTATTTCTGCAGCAAGATGTGTTTTCATGGCATAGATACAACAGAATTGTCAGGTGATATAGCCCAGCTTAAAGATTACCAAAACCCAAATAAATGAAATCTCTTTTTATCTCCTTGTCAGATTTTGTTCCAGAGTACAGATGATAGCAAAAAAAAAAAAAAAAAAAAAAAAAAAAAAAAAAAAAAAAAGGTTCTTTACTCAAAATTGAATTATATTTCTATAGTGTTTTGTCCTTATTGTTTCTTACTGCACTGCAGGAATTGTTTCCTGCCACCACCACCTTACAGGTCAGACAGCTCTTAGGGTCTGTGGTCCTGTCAGCCCCTTTGCTGATGCTCAAAGATGCTGAAATTAAAAGTGGGCTCTTGGAAGACTAACAACCTCCAAAGGCCAGGGAAGTCACACTACTCAAAACCAGAAAGGCTTCCTAGGTGAAAAGAATGTGCTTTGAAACATGCCCAGAAAATGACTTGGTCACCTCAGTGCCATGAATCCCTCCTTGCACTGCCCCTGAAGTTGTCTCACACCTGCTCTGCACTCTGATCTCATCTCCAGAAAGTTGCCATGATTGATTTTGCTGCAGACTGATAACTGTGCTGATTCACTGGTTTACTCTGAAGTATGACTGTGTTTGAATCAGTCAATGATTGCCTGGCTGTGTCAGGCACATCATGTTCCCTCAGTTTCCCCAGATTCTCTCTTTTGAGAAAATAGTGTTTTCTTTCACCCCTATATTCATTTTGGGCAAATCCTGGGTGTTTCTTCCTCTCTTGAATAAGGCAATAATAAAGTGGCCATTGATAATGCTTTTGAGATATTCTTGATGAATTTTCTTCTCTGATTAATTGTCTTGTCTCCACAACTTGTTCTTTTCCTCCCGGTTATTCCTTACAGCTAATGAGCATTCTGCTTTTCAGCAGGCATTGTGATTCTTTTGCCTTTTCTTTGTTTAAAGCCTAGCCCCATCATCAGCCTTTCTTTTATTCTTTCTGACAGCCAGTTTCTAACCACAAATCCTGTGTTATGTAGCAAACTCTTTCTAACCATCCTTCCTCTGCCTGTGCTTGCACAAGCGTAGGATCAGCACCACGAATGCATCTCCAGGCCTTGCAGCTCCCTGGCCAGCCCTGTCTTTGGGCCATGTGCTGGGTTGACTTTATGATGCTTTTATCCCCAGTCCTCTGTTCTGTTTATGCTGAATAATAAGTTTTGAACCTTTAAGCCTTGTTCCAGAGAGTGAAGGGGGGGAGAGAAGAAGCAGCACATTGTTTTCAGACACTGCACTCACTTCTCCACATTCCTGCTCCTGGATTGTATTGTCTGCGGATGGACAGACAGCAGGACAGAGCTCTCCTTTGCTTTTAGTTAGTTTAGCTAGCTGAGGCAAAGAAGTTCCCTGGACTGTGGGGTTTTTTCCCTTTTCTTTGGCCCTGTTTAACCTGCTCTGGCCTGAACACCCAGGGCAGCACCGGCAGCTGCACCTGAGGCCCACCAGGCCGGGCCTGGCCCGCGACATTTCCAGCACTGAGGGACTGATCAGAGCCTGAGTGAGCTGAGCTGCACCCCGGGGAGGGACTTTCTCAGTCTGTCATCTCTCTTGGAGCAACAAGGGGTTTGATTGTTTAATATTGTTTAGGTTTTATTGTTTAATAAACAGGGTTTTTTCCGCTTTTCTCTAAGGAAGTATTTTCTCCCAAACCAGTTGGGGGAAAGGCCAATTGAATCTGCTTTTCTAAAAAAAAAACCCTTTAAGAGTTCTCTCCCAAATTTGCCCTAAAGCAAAACAAATCCAGGCTGAGTGCTTGTCAGTCAGGCTGTGCAGCAGCAGGTGATCCTGCTCAGCTGCAGCCACAGAGTTCTGATAACATTTATGGCCAATCCTTCCTGCCCCACCCGAGCTGCCTCCGTATCCCTCCAGCTGCAGGACTGCACCATCTGCTGCTGCCAAAGCCTCTCCTGCTGCTGCTTGTTTGCACTTTCTGACCATCATTTCTAGCAACATTTTAGGGTCAATGACAAGCTCCATGTTCCAGGAGCTTTGGCCAGATGGCTTTCGTGGTATCGCTTGTTTATTTTCACAGTTCTTGCAGCAATTCTTGTTGCCGTTGCTACCCACATGCCACTCCTCTAGCACATTTTATCCAGAACATTTTATCTCTCCTTTGTGAAGTCAGTGTCACCTAGGGGTTTTTTTTTTTGCATGGGGTTGGCAGGCCCTGTTCCTTTTCTGTGACCACAAAAATTCACTCCACAGTAGCATTTTGGCCCACTTGCATCCAAGCATTTCAAAAGGACTTGTTTTAATTTTCATAGTTTTGTCTTTGTCTCTGCCCCTGACCCTTCCTGATTCTTAAACACAGGACTCCATTAAAAGTGGAATCCTCCCTTGTATTGAACTATGCAGAAGTATTTGATTTTTTTAAAAATCAGAATGCTTATGAAAACCTTTACCTGTAAATGACTCTGTTTCAATTCTGTTATCTCAGTAGATTTATGGGGTTTTTTTACATAAAAAAAACTTTCATGTCAAAAACTAAAAAGGCTACCAGTCCTTGCTTTCAATTTTTAAAAATCCTGAATTTAAAAGAAAATTGCTTAAAAATGGTATTTGTGCATAATAAACTTGTGTTAAAGTTAAAATGAATAACAGTTCCAAATAAACTTGTGTTAAAGTTAAAATGAATAACAGTTCCAATAGGTTGCAGATAATGTGAACTTACAGAGGGATGTGCTTCAGGGCTTTTTTTGCAGATGATATTCCATATAGATTATGAACTTTGCCCTCCATATTTCAATAGGAACTCATGTAAGCATCTTGCCAGGAAAACACTGGGGAAAAAAACTGGAAAAAAGAAGCCAAACTCACAGAGAAGTGCTAAAGTAAAAAAACGTACTAATGCAAGAAAAATGGTTTTTGTAACGATTCACAAATTCAAGCAGTCAAGATGGAGAGGGCACCTAGATTTCCTTAATGAAATGCATTTCTTTGTTCTAAGGCACTGCCTGGCTTTATCTTGTGTACTTTGACAAAGACCATGTGCAGGTTAAATATCAGCGTGGCAGTGACTTTGCTCTGGCTCTCGCAGCTCTGGAGATTCACAGTCAGCTCAGAGCACCGGCCCTGCCTTGAGCAGAGGGATTAGACCATCTTTGATTTATGGATTTTAAAAGTCAGATCTTTGCAAAGGAAGGATTCATGTGTATTTGTAGCCTCAGGGAAGCAGCCAGCTGTGAATGGCTAACCTTTATTGTGGGATTTCTGTTCTCTTTCATGTAAGACACAAACTTATTCACCATAACAACCATTAAAAACTGTGTGGCACGAAACAGTAAAAGTACAAAAAAGGCAGCAATACCCATTCTTGAAGGAATATTAATTTAAGCCAGCTTCATTTCCATAATGGAAAGATGTACAAAATACTGTAATTCACAATGGCAGGCAATTTTAAACTGGAATTGTTGGAGCTGCTCCTCTTACATGGGTATAAATAATGGCAAATCTGCTGAAACCTGTGAAAGTACAATGCCTAATTTTGGCTTGGATTCTGTTCTGGCTTCTGTGAAATTAACAATGTGATGTTAGATACACACAGGTGAAATAAGTTCAAAACATTTAAAATAGCAAATGGGAAATCAGAGTATATGAATGCTTTTTTACAAGGTTTTATCACTTTGTTTGCATTTTTCTTTATTTTGAAATGACAGTGATATTAAACTAAGTTTTGACTATGTAATAAATAAGAAAATTTGAATAATAAAACTCACAGTGCATTAATTAGAAAGACCTATTTTTTTAGGTCTTAATGAATTAAAACTTATGTTTTTGATGATTTAATATATAATTTTGTTTTCCTCTTGACTTCATAAATGTTTATGGTATTGCTAAACATCAGGAGGTACAGTTTCTGTATTCCACTCCCAGTTTTCTTAACCACAAAGTCTTAAAAGCATGAAATACTACCACAGTCCTCACGAGGGTGTTTGTGGATTGTCAGTTGACACTCTCCCCCCTCTCCAGGAAAAACGTGTGCACGCTTGTGTAAAGAGAATTAACTTTTTCATTCATCAGACAATATTGTGCTTCCTGGGAGGTTGGAAAAAAAATGGCATGCAGGAGTTTTAAGGCATGAACTGACTGTATAGAATCAGAGAACCATTGGTAAGGGAAAAGATCCTTAAGGGCACTTAGAGACTGTCACTGTCATATTTTCTGGAAAATCCCTTCACCTGGATTTCTTCTCCTGGGAAGCTGAGAAGCCTCAGAGAAAAATGAAAACAATAATTATCTGATTGCTTCTCCTGTGTTTTGCTGCTTTGGAATGAGGTTTGGACATTGTTTAATAAGTAGTTATTGCTTCATTGGTTTGATGTGAATTGTTTTCACCTAATGATCAGTCATAGTCCAGCTGTGTTGAGGCTCTGGGAAGTCACAAGTTTTTCATTAGTGTCTTGTTAAACCTTCTGTAAGTATCCTTTCTCTATTCTTTAATATTGTTTTAGTATAGCATTCATAATATGATATGATATGATTGATATGATATGATATGATATAATTAATATAATATAATATAATATAATATAATATAATATAATATAATATAATATAATATAATATAATATAATATAATATAATATAATATAATATAATATAATATAATATAATATAATATAATATAATATAATATAATATAATATAATATAATATAATATAATATAATATAATATAACATAATTGCCTTCTGAGAACATGGAGTCAGATTCATCTTTCCTCCCCATGAAGGGAGACCCCAGAAAATATCACAAGAGACCTTAACAACTGTTGACTTTCCACTGCCACCCCCAGCACTAAATCACATCCCTGAGTGCCACATCTGCATATCTGAATGCACATGGACAATACATTTGAGAAGCAAAAATATTCCCATCCATTGCCATGGACTTATGCATTACAAGTAAAAACAAATAAATATTTTCTTAAAACTTTCAGAGCCTTTATGCCACACGGCATTATTTTTAAATGGAGGCAAAGTCTTGGAGAGGCATTTCAAGTGTCTGGGCCAGGTACCAGAGTGCAGCTGCTTGCCTGCATACATGATCTGCTCTTGTGGCAGCAGAGGAGAGCCCTTGCCAGGCTGTGCAGTCTGTGCAAGTCAGGGCAAATTCAATGTGCTGTATTTCTGTGCTCTGGATGGAAAGCAGATCCAGGTTAGAGGTTTCATCTGGTCTCCTGTTGTCACAGCTCTGATAAGGTCAGGGAGGTGACTCACTGCTCCATCTGGTCATGAGGAGCTGACACAATGCAGGGCACTCTAAGGAAAAAGCACTGGGCATTAGTTAGGCCCTCACCAGTTAAAACCTGGAGTACCTTAAAAAGAAAATACAGCCCACAAAGCAATAAAAATGAGGTCAAAGTCCGTTCCTGTTTCAGATGGATAGCTGCTACCTCGCTAAACAATGAGCCATTAAAAGTGAACAATATTTGTATTAGTGTAATTCTGTTTTTCCTGAGTAAAGTACAGCTGCCACATGAGGGCTGTGTTTGAGGAAACTGCCAAGGGCATGCTGTGTGCTGGTAGGTCAGTGTTTAATGACCCCCTGACATACAATAATCCAACTACTAGGAAATTTTACAATAATCCAGTAACTTAAAGTTCTTGTCCCAACATTTACAAGTTTCAATACTGCAAAACCTCCTATGAGTGGAAAAGCATTCTTACAACATCTTGCTATTCCTTTTTTCTGCTGCTGACCAATTGATAGATTGTCCACACTACAATTGTTGGAAAGGGAAGAGAACTATTAAGTAAATTGTTAAATGGACACGCAAAACCCCAGATGTTTGAAACATGGACAACAGAATATAATACACTGTGTCTAAATGAATAAACAATGTGTGGGAAAAAAATAAATCAAAGATGTACGACTCCCTACCCTGCTGCTCTCAGGAACGTGGTCTTTTGTCTGCAAACTCATCCAAGCAGAAGGTGATTTCTATTCTCCAGAATCACTGGATCAGATGATGCCTTTGACAAGAGTGTATTCCCTGTGACAGGGGCTGGTTTTGCCTCCAATCCATCTCAAGGGGCTTGTATTGACACTGACTTAAGTCTTACAAATTCCTTTCATGTAATAGCTCTGAAATGTGCTTTTTCTAACTATGTGTATATATATTCTAAGATTATTCTGGCTCATTATGTTCTCTCTAAATTAATAAATTATACCTTGGCAAAAAGATCATATGTGTTCTTGTGTGATGTATGTTTTTTCTGCTATATATCAGATGCCTTTTAGCTGTGTTAGTTTGCCTCAGAAAAAGTTTATCTCTCTGGGCTGCACCTTAACTATATAAATTTGTTATAGTCCAAAACATTCTCTAGCATCCATTACTTACCTAACATCCTTTTGGACAAGACTTTGTTTCAGTCCAACATAAGAACCTACTATTCATTGTTTGCTTTCATACAGAAGCAGTATTTTCAATAAACATGACATTTTTCCCATTGTAAAAAGTTGGTATAGAGAGCCTGATTACAAGGGTTCCTTTATATTAAATGCAGATGAGTTTGGCTTGTTGTTTTTGTTTGGTTTTTTTTAATTGTAGAGTTTGTCTCGGTTGCTTTGATCATACAAGATAAAAACAGTAGAACAAATGACCAGAAGAGGTGATCAATACTACAAACTCCTTCTGATCCTCAATTATTCTGTTTAGAGTGTAAGTCCTTCTGGAACTTATGGGAATTTGGTTTGAGGCCCAAATTCACAAAGATATTACAAAGAAGTATCTAGCTTTCAAAGTTGGCGACTGGGTGGATTCTACTACGATTCTACTACTATTCTACTACTGCCAGCCGGATGCAGGTCACCGCTCTGAGCCGAGAGCATCTCGGAAAGCAAAGCACACGGCGGAGGTGCCACGCAGCTCCCACCGTCCTCTTCCTATCAAATCTGTCCGATTTGATCTGTCCGATTGGAGAAGGTCTCGGCTCTGAGCGGGAAACTCGCTCTGCTCCTTCCCCTCGGCATCTCCGCCGTCTCAGCATCCTCCCCGCTCGCAGGGCGGGCGCTGCGGCTCCGCCCGCCCGGGCCGGGCCCGCCCGCCGGCGCTGAGCGCGGAGCGACCGCGGGGACAGCGGGGACAGCGTGGGGACAGCGGGGACAGCGGAGGGACAGCGTGTGGGGACAGCGGGGAGCCAGCGGAGGGACAGCAGGGCCGGCAGGGCCAGCGGGGGAGCCGAGGGCCGGTGCGATGCGGCGCTGGGCGCTGCTGGCCGCGCTGCTGGCCGCGCTGTGCGGGCCCGCGGCGGGCGGCGGGCGGCGGCGGGCGGCCAGCCTGGGCGAGATGCTGCGGGAGGTGGAGGCGCTGATGGAGGACACGCAGCACAAGCTGCGCAACGCCGTGCAGGAGGTGAGGGCGGCCGGGGCTCCCTGCTCCCGCCGCTCCCCGGCCGGGCAGCATCTCCGGGGCGGCCCTGAGGGAGCGGCTGTGGGCGGCGCGGGTTCCCCGGCCCGGTGCGCGCCGGCCCTCGGGGCTCGTCCGGTGCCATCCCGGGATGGCATGGCATGGGATAATGGGATGGCATGGGATGCAATGGGATAATGGGATGGGGTGGGATGGGCCGGGCCGGGCCGGCGGGCAGAGGTGCGGGCCATGGTCCGGCTGGTGACAAAGGGACAGAGCGGGGCGAAGGGAGGAGCGGAGGGAAAAGCCACGGGGTGGTCTCTGTGCCGCAGGAGCTAAGGAGCACCAGGGCATCCCGAACCGGCATTCGGGGCTGTAAGTGTCCTGGGAATGTGTGGAGGAGCAGCTTGCCTGTGGTGCGATTGCATGTCTTGATCTGAAATTGCTGGCCCGGAATTGCCCAGGATCTGTTTCAGAGCCAGAAATTGAGACCAGACCCCAAACCAGTGTCTCATATGGTTGTCAAAACACCTTGTCCCTGCACTCCCCTTTCTTGTGGGCTCTTCATTCCTGTACCTCTTAAGAATCTTCCTTTCAAGTTCTCTTCTCCTTTCGTTCAAAAATACTTAGTCTGCAAAAACTTGTAACTGACAACCTGCTGCAGAAACAGACTTGGTTTACTATAATTAAATTAACTTTGGGTCTTTTGCTGTCCTCTGGATGGTTTCTGAAATCTACCACTTCATTTAGACTGCAAATACATTGAGACAAACCATTCTTTACAATGCTGTGAAGATGTTAAGGGTGTAATCAGAATTTCTGTCTGTTTTTCTGTAGTCGGTTCTGGGTTGCTGCCTGGGTGCAGCGCAAAGTGTGAATTGTTTGAGCAGAGTCTTAGGAGATAAATGGTTTGCACTTAGAAAGATTTGCAGCTGTTATTTAAAATAAACAGACACACCAAAAGGAGGGATTTTGTCTTGGGGAAAATCCTGTTGTTCATCCTGGTTGAACTTTTGGCCTCCTAGCTCTGCAAATAAAAGGACAGATTTATTCTTGTGTGTTTGCAAGATTCACGCCCTTCTTCATCCCACAGAAACAGCAGGAACTGAAACAGAGAATTAAATTCTGGATGTGTGCACCCTCATCCGCAGGGTTGACTTGAAGGGGCTTTTGTTTCTCTCTCCTCTTGTGAGGAGATTTTCTCTTCTTTGTCAGAATGGAAAGTCTGCCTGGAGTTTTCTGCAAAGAGCAGAAAGCTGGGCTCTCCACTGACACCAGCCTGTGCAGATACCAAATTGCCAGTGGCCTGCACACTTTTTTCCCTCCCAGGGACTGGCTTTGCTTTACCAGCCCAGAGCTGAAGGGTTTAGCTCTGTTTTTGTGGCCCCTGAAAAGAGCAGCTGCAGGCAGTGTCTGGAGCAGGTAGTGTCAGTCACTGGGGCCTGTGCAGGAAGCATGGCTCCGCCTCTTTTGTGACATTTTTGCTAGTTTTCAGTTGTTTTGTTATGTTTTTCTTAATTTGGCAGATGGAAGCCGAAGAGGAAGGGGCAAAAAAGCTGTCAGAAGTCAGCTTTGAGGATTTACCTCCCAACTACCATAACGAGTCCAACACGGAAACCAGAGTGGGCAACAGAACTGTTCAGACCCATCAAGAAATTGATAAGGTATGAGAAAACTTGTATATGGTGAGCTCTCCATTCTTAAACAGGTTTTCTTCAAACCTCCCCTGCCCCAGCCCAGTTTTACATGGTTATTCACAAAATAATTTGGAGTGTAAATTTTCCTGATGATAATTACTTTGGGGTTTGATTGTATCTTCTGTGCTTGACTAGTCACAGTGTTAAAGACACCTGTCACGAAAGGTTAGTGGAAATAACAATTTATTTTGAAAAAGGGCCTGCTAAAAATAGGGCACAGCTACAGCTATTACATGAGGAATGAAAACCCAACCATCTCCTGCTCAGTTGGCTCCTTTACAGTGCCATTTTAAATAGACAGGGAGGTAGCTCTGTCATCTACTTTTCCCCTCTGATTATGGTTTATTAAGAGTGACAGCAAAGTGGGGAAAAAAGAGGGGGTGGGAGTGGGTTAATGATTGCAGGATGTAGGGCTGAGAGTAACAAAGGACTAATAAAAACTGTAGTTTGATATTTTGTTCTTTTCCGGTGTCAGGTTACAGATAACAAAACTGGATCAACAGTTTTTTCTGAGACAGTTATCACATCCATAAGAGATGGAGAAAACAAAAGGAATCATGTAAGTGAGCACGTTTCTTTCTTTTGAAAATCAAACAAAAACTTTGGGTTCCTTGTTCAGAAGACTGTGACAGAGTTCACCTAACAAAATTTTGGAATGTTTTCAAACATAAAACTATTGGGGTAAGCAGTCAAAAACGTCTGTGTTTTTTAATTAGCTTAACTTAAGAATATTATGACTTGGAAACAAGAGTTCCAGTGTTGTGGTTAATAGACATGTTTGACTATTTGTCTGTCAAATGTAAATGTTAAATAGCAAAGGTAGTTACACAGCCCTTTCCAGCGAGTGTGGATAAATCCTTAGTATAACAGTGATCTTGTCTTCCATTAAAAAATGTTTCATAGATTTAAACAGTTGAAAATAAATAACCCCAAATCATTCATTTATGAGGAATCTTTGGAACAACAGATGGCTCTATTTGCTTTTTATGCCTAACAAGCGATGGACAACTGGTTCTGAAATGCCACTTTGAGGAGAAGGGAGAGAGATGGGACAATAAATCCCCCTCCTCTAAAAATATGGTTGTTTAAGGACTCTCAAAGGAGTTTAAAGATCAAAATATCAATAATATTCTTTACATGAGTCTTGCAAGCACAGGTACATTTGTTAAACATCAGTAGTCCCATGAGAAATTCAGCACATACCACTGCTTTAAAAAATTGGGTTTTCTCTGGTTATAGTCTTACCAAAGTGGAATATTTTTTGTGCTCTTACTAAGACTGCGCTTGCCAGGTTTCCTCTGAGAGCTGGCTTCATCTGACTAATAGTTTGTGATTTGATTTACTTCAACATACCCTGGCTTTTTTTAGAACTTACCTCCAGTTCTTTCACAGAAGCAGCTCTGTAACTATTTTATAAATATAATTATGGAAATCATTTTATAAATGTAATTATGGAAAAATTATGTCAGTAGGTCCGATTTCTAATGGATACAGAACCTGAATTTAGTGCCTCTTTTCTAAAGTTTTCCCTCTTGCAGGCTCATGTTTTTATACTGCTATTTAAGCTTGAAAATGGCAAGCAGCAAAATACAGCACACACAAGCAACTTTACTTTTTTTCTTTTTACTATTAACTTTACTTTTTTCCTTTTTACTGTTTTGCAAAGCTTGTAGCTTAAGTGAAAACTCAAGGTATAAAATAAATTTTAACTATTCTAAACTGCAGCTGATTCTATACAAAGTGTTAACATCCTACACAGTGCTTTTTAATAAGTAATGAAGACAATACATTTTTTTTTTCCAAGCAAATGTGATCATCATCTTCAAACCCAGTGTACAAAGGCAAACTTTTTATCCTTCTCAGCACTGCAACACAACACTAGTGATTTTCATCATGTATTTGGCTTGCCTGTGGTGGCTAATCATTCTCACAGCTGCAAAAATTACTTCTAAATGAACTTTCTCCAGGTTTCATACACAGTTCCTTATAAGCTTCATATATCAAGGTACAGCTGCATTTTCCATCTGGGAAGTTTGCCTCACTGACCAAGCCAGTGCTGCACACAGAGCTCTCCCAGTGCTCTCAGAGCTCCAGCTGAAGGATGTGAGGGCTGAATGCACAGATGATTTTTGTCTGATTTCGTGGTGGCAGCCTCAGTGCAGAGCTGGTAATGCTCATTTCCCCCCTCACACTCATTCTGAACTTCCAGCATGCCCAGGGTACAAACACCTTATTTAGAGGTTGCCAGCTTGGAGGAGAAGCAGCCTCCAGATGTGCTTGGTCCTTGGTTAAGGAGAGAGTGAAATTAATGTGACTAAGAGGTGCCTAAAAGGAGCAAATCTGAAAATGCCTGCACACTTTAGACATGAAGGGGGAATATGAATCACTTTTGCTATTGCAAGGACAAAGAAATATTGTAGGAGTAATGCAATTAAGAATGGGAAGATTTGGGTTACAGCAAGGAAAGGAGTGGTGCTGTGGAGAGATCTGTGAAGCAGAAGAAAGATTTTGTCCAAGTGAAAGGCACTGTTGCTTAGGTCTGCAAACTTAACGTGAAAGTCTTGGGAAATGAGTTGCAGAAAGCTTTGCACTGGACCCTTAGGTCACTTTTATGTACACAGATTTTCATACCTGAAGTTTTGTGAGACACTGTGACATGTCCTGGTCACTTTCCAGGCCACAGGCTTCACAGACCACAGGTGGTGGAAGAGTCATTCCACTGGTTCCACAGGCTCAGTTTGTAGCCCTTATTTATACAAGTCAGAGGTTTCCACAGCTCCTGCTCTTCACAAATTTGGTTGGTAGAAAGAAGAATTTTTCAAGCACTGTCACAAACCACATGCTCTGAAATTAAGGCTCAGTGTCATTCATTCCTGCAGTAATTTGTGATAACTGGAGCCCTACCCCTCCCCAGTTTACATTTATTTTCTGTGCTGAGTTATAAGCCTCTGAAATCACTGAAAGCTTTTCACGTGACATTTTTGGGCTTTGAGAGATGACAGAAGAGCCTCATACGAAGGCAGAGAAGTGTCTGCATTGCAATAATAAATCCACTTACTGGCCGCAATGAGAAATCCAGCCCTGGAGAAGCAGCTCCATGGAAAACAGGTTGTGCCTGCATTTTAAATCCCAGTGCTTGTCCTCCTGCAGCAGGTACCAATACACACACAGAGCAGATAAATAAATGTACATAAGCACGTATGCGTACATAAAAGGCAGATATGACAGAAGCACGAGGGAGAATCCTCCCCACACAGGCTTTTCCTTCCAGACTGTCTCTTCCTGGCTCTGCATCCCAGCAGCATTCCCCTCCGCTGCTCTCTGGTAGTGGTGGCTCCTCTGGCAGGGCTTTTGTGCCTGGGGCTCTTTGGAGTCTCCACGAGTGGGGTTGGGCTCGTTGCCATTCCTCAGAGGCACTGCATTTCTGGGAACCCCAAGTGCATTCCCAGACTCACATTCACTGTCTCAGATGTCACTGAGGGCTGGCAGGCACCCCTGTGGATGTCAGGCTTCAATCCAGCACTCTGTGTAGAGGCCAGACACAGGCAAGAGGTAGCTGGATGGGCATAAAGTCTGTAGAGGGCTTCACATCCATTTGTTGCTGGATTTAAGGCTCAAATACTCTGTAATTTGTCTTCTCAGGGAGCATTGGGTAGCTTGCAAATTAATAAAGTATTTTCAGTCAAAAGTTCAAGCACAGAGCACAGCAAAAAATAACAGCATTCCTCATTATCCTATGAAAATCAAAATCTTTTCTAGCTTGTTGGCTAGGCCTATATCCGGTGTGATGTATTAGCCTAACCAAGGAAGAGCAAGGATGAAAAATAGAATGAAGCAAAACTGGTACTGGTGAGGTTTGCTACAGAAATATTAGTTGCATTTCTTCTCACTTCCATTCAGAGCAGTAATTTACTCTCTCTTCCATTATAAGCTCTCTCTTGTAATTCAAAGCTAGTGTACCCGAGCTTTTTTCTTCTCTCTAGTACTATGATAAATAATAAAAAAAAGCAATGCCTCTTTTTAGCTAGGTTGTTTTTGTGGGTTTCTTTGCAGTTTTTGGGGTTTTTTTCAAATTTTAGTAGAAGTATATCTGTTAGCTTTCAATTCTCTTTTTTGAAGGAGATTGTTAATGATGCTGGTGTCTAGGGAGCGTGAAGCAGGGAGCTGGAAGAACAGAATGCATTTCTCATTTCACTGCCAAAGTAACCACTTGGTTCCTCTTTGGGCACCTTGTCTGTGATTTCACCAACCATGTACTGGAGCTGCTCTCTCTGAGGCTCATACTGCTGCAGGGACAGGAGTTCCTACCAGTGCTCTGTAGAAAGGAAGCTTTGGAAACTGAGAAGGAAGAATCAATGGAGTGGAAATTGCAATTTTTCCATTAGCGGCACTGCAGGAGAGGAGTCAATGGCAGAAGTTTGAAAATGCAGCATTTTAGTGTTGACTTCTGCTCCCTGATATCTCAGGGAGGACACTTGCTTTGGGCAGTCTTGTATTTGGGTCCAATTTTTTTGTTGCTTTTTTCACAGAACTTTTACTCCCTGGTGACTTGCACTCAACAACCTTAAACTATCAATAGACACTGTAAGTGCATTCCTGGGTTGAAATCCAGGTCTCTGCCTAGCCAAAAACCACGTAATATCTAAATCTGGTAGGTTTTGTATATTTAATAATTTCATTCCCTGGTACTCTGAGTCTGCTCTTAGCTGTCCAGCCTGCTCTGCCCCATTAATCATGGGGCAGTGCAGGTCTGTTCTGCACAGCAGCCACCCTTTAGGGGATCCTTGGTGGAGCAGATAAGGCGAACTGTGCTTGTTTTGGAGAGCCATGGCTCCTCAGACAGGCATGGTTAGACATCCTCAGCCAGTTCTTAATGTCTTACTGAGCCCCCTTTTTTGGTTCCCTTTTCAGTTTTGGTCTCAGCAGTGTAGAATATGAAGCTTTGGGGCAAGTGGGAATAGTTCATGGGGACAAGTAGCCTGTGTTTGTTAGAGTAGAAAATGATGTGCAAAGGGAAACTGGATTTAGCTAAAGATGAGAAGAATTGTTCAATTGACATTCCGAGTTGCTCTTATTAATCTGGAGTGTTTTCAGGCTGTGAATCTTGTTGTAGAGAGGGACTTATTCTTGTATGAAGGGGGTGATGGACTGTGTGCATATCTCTGAGACTTCACAGGTAACTCCATAAGCAGCAAGTGCTCCTTAGTGATGCAAAAGCTGTTAAGGGATTTAATTTAGGTCATGGATGAGAGGATGGCAGAGTATCTAAACCCAGTGGTTTTGACAGCCATCTGATGTTCACTGGGCTGTGGCCAGAAGCCAGTCTGAATGCTGGCCTCAGTAACTGCAAAGGGCTGCCAGGAGGAGTTTGAAATACAAGTGTCAGGCCTGATCCTGCACAAAGAAACTTCTCTGAGGAGGAGGGTGGGGAATCCCTGTAATTACCAGGGGCAGGAGAAACAAGGTGCCTTTTGCTGAGGGTGAAGCCAGGCAGGTGTTCTGGCTGGAAACACACCCAGCCATGTCAGAGAACACAGATCAGTAGCTTTTTGGGGGTTTTTTTACTCCCCTCTTAAATGGTGGCTTAGATTTCCAGACAAGCAAACTGATGGAACAGCAAAAGGGTTATTCCTAACTAAAGGTATCAAATCCTGTTTTTGTTTGTATCAGTGGGAGTCTGAAGCAGTTTAGATAACTTTAGTAAATTTACTTGGTTAGTAATGAAAAAAATAGTAGAAGAGTGACTAGGATTTCTCTCATATTTCCTGTTAGTCTAGTTTAGTTTGTTTTCTGTTGAGTTAGGGAAACACAACTATGTAGTACTAATAGATATTCCAAAAGTCTTCATTAGCAATTCCAGTCTATGCCTGTATTTAGAATTGGTAAGAAATTTGCCAGATCCTCATGTGCTGTAATGTGGTATTTCTATTCCAGCTAAACCCCAAAGAAAAAGAATATTTTTATCAAGTTGTTTGAAGTGTCACCTCAGCGTTTTTCTCTCCCTAGGCTGTTACTCTTTGAGTAGCTAAATACTGAGTTTGGGGATCCAGGGCTGTGCAACTGGATTTCATGGATCATGCCCGAGTCATAGGGAGATATTAAAGCAAATCACCATGAAAGATTTTGTTTTCTGCCTCTCCTAGATCAACCTGTTTATTCTAAGAGAAATGTTTGGGGTTCTCTTCTCTTTCTGGTAACATCCATCCAGAAGAGTGAATCTTTTATGTGTGCTGGTGGCAATTTTGTGATCTGGTGACATCTGTTAAGAGATCATAGTATGGATTTTCTCCATTGAAGGTTCATCAGCAGTGTTTCTTTCCTCTTGCCATACACATGTAGCAAATTACCCATGAGAGGAAAAGCTTTAAGGCAAATGAGAATTTTTTTTCCACTGGTTTTGATTACGTAACTTGATCCATTGGCTCCAGCAGCTGCTTATTTGAGATTTTAGCTGAAACCATGTTATCTTATTAAGTAGCAAGCCTTAGCTGGAAGGGTAACAACAGCAGCTAAAGCTTTAGGAAATACAGGCTACAGCACTGGATGTATTGCAGAGGGTTTTTTTTTTTTTAATCTTTTATTTGCCTCTGTTATAATTTGGACTGGTTGAGATAGATGCAGAGGATGCAGATAAATGGGTTAAAGTTGCTTACATCTGTCTTGTCATAGGCAGGGTGGCAGAATTTGCTGTGGCTGGGAGGTTGGAACAATAACACATTGTTCCATATATGATGAGCCTAATGTAATCTTTGCCTGGACTTGAGGAGGGCTAGATTCTGCAAAATCTGTGGAATGATACTGGTTTTACACCAGTGAGTAGGAGGAGAGAGAACAAAGGTGATCAGTGATTGATCAGCATTTCCATTTGTCAGCATTTCCATTTGTAGAGTCAGGAAGAGCTGTGAGATGTTACCAGTCCAGCTTGAAGGTGTTTTGCACTATGGTTTATTAAGCTAAACCATGGAAATTGAAGGAAAATGGGGAATTGAAGTTGTGTGTTTAGTGGAGAGGAAGGAGAGCTCTGTAGAATGGTGTTGTTATCATATTTCTAGAGCCCCATACCTTCTGGGTGGTTTTCTCACACACAGCTCTTCACAGCAGTGCTGTTCCTGCTTCTTCATCAGGGCTCCTCCAAGGCTCTCCCTGACCAGCCAGCCCACCCCCTTTTATCCCAGTTATCTTCACCAGCCACAGCTGCTGCCCAATTAAGGACATCACAGCTGCAGCCCATCTAGAACAACTAGTACTGGGGCAAGGCCACTCCTACAATACATAGATTTTACCAGGACTCCTGCTATAGAATGGTGGTTTGAAATGCAGTGCAATGCCTCGAGAAATGCATTTCTGTGTCAGCTGAGTGAGTCTCAACTTTGTCCTTCCCCCCATGTGACTCACAAGGAGCATTTTGGCTTCTTTTGTGGAGCGAGTGTCTGGCTGGCCTGCGAGAGGCTGAGTCACTGATGGCACTGAGGGACACCACTCTGGTGATGGCATCACTGTGGTTCCTCACCTCTGCAGCCCCCTGCCCTGTCCTGATCCTCACCTTCAGAACAAATCCCTTTCTCCCTTCCAGTCACACATACTGTAATGCAGCATGGTTGTGCTAAAGGTACACAGGGTGGGGTGGGAGTTCTGGGTCTGTTTACTTGTTATTCTGTGTGGAAATGACTCAGAGCCTGCTCCTGAATTTCTATCATGTGAGGAATCCCTCAAAATTCTTCCCTTAGAAAGCCCAAGGGGAGGAGCAGTATCTTAGGACACGGTGGTGTCAGGCAAAGGGGAGCCTTAGTGATTTTCCTGGGTCCCAGATACCTGACATCTGTCAGCAAGGGAAGGTTTTGGTCCCCTGGTGTTTGTCTTGGACTTCATACATGCTGGAAATCTGCACTATGTTTGTATTCTCGTGTTCCTTTTGGAAGGACAAAAAGAGTGTGCTGAAGACCCTTTTTCGTTTCTTTCTCATTTGTGTTTGTTTAGGAAATGGAATGAATATTCATGAACATCTCATGTTGTCAATATCCTCTAGGCACATGATTTCAGATGGAAAATTAAATTAAGGGAATAATAAAATAAAAGAGGCTCTTTTGTAATCCCAGCAAATGCCCCAAAGAGGAGGTCTTGACAAAGCTTCAAAGAGTCCACACCTATGGCCCAAATACCTGTTTCAGCCTTAGGTAAACATGGATCTCATGTTCCCAAAATCCTTGCATGCTGGAGATAATTTATTTCAATGCTGTTGCCGTAATTCAAACCTCTTCTACTTCCATCTGCAGCTCATGGAAAATAAACTATTCCATTTCTTCTGCAGTAAAAGCAGTCTCCTACACTGTCAGCTCTGCCATGGGCAAAATCCACTGAATGTGGATCCTCACCAATGTACTGCTGTTCAGTATTATTGTCTTTGGCTGGCACCTCTAACAGAATCTGTTGAAGTCTGTTGAAACCATAGACTACCAAAAAAAGCACATTATGAAGGAACAAAGCCCATAAGATTCAGGGTTTGAAATCAGTTTAGTGAGGGACGGGGCACAGGTCAACATCTTACTCTTGGTGTGCTACTCTTAATTTGGTGGTGAAGATTAGCCAGCAGCTATTAAGTACAGAAATCCTGTTTCCAAAGGCTTTTATTTTCCTCCAGCTGTTTCACATCCTGGCTGTGTACAGCTACTCTGCCTTGTTTTGCTTTTACAGATTTGCAGAACTGCCATAGTTGAGTAGTGAATCACAGGAACTTCTTTTTAGCTGCCAACTGCAGAGACAAGAGCAGCCTGCAGTCAGACCCAGCTCCTGGGGAGCATCACTGCCTCCAAGCTGTGTCTGTGCTCACTAAGAATGGCACTTCACAGGTTTGTGGCACAGCCCTACAGTGGCTCCACAGCTGCTGCTGGAGCTCAGGACATTTGGAGTGAAACCCAGGCTCTGTCAGAGCACGAGTGCTTAGACACTTCTGGTTATCAAAGGTCAAAGAGTTGCTGTTCTCCCATCAACAGATCCACGGGTGGATGCATTTCTCAGTTAGCACTATAAATTGTAGACTTGTTAGGAAAGCTTTATTTATAAATGTGCATCAGTATTTTGACCTCACATATACATAAATATGTATACACACACACATAGACACAGTCCTTTTCTCCTTTCCTAGTTAGCTAGCTCTTAGTTTTCAGACTAAGTTAATTACCTGACAGATATATAATTTATTAAATTAAAATAGTTCTCATGTGCCTTCTTTGATACCACTGCAAACCAGATTGAAATGAGTACTTGACACTGTGTTTCCTACACAAGAGCATTTGCAGAAGCTGTAGTCCTGCCAAGATCAGGTTCTTTTTGCTGAGGAAAAAGAAGGATGAGGGAAGAAAATGCAGTGGCTGCTTCTGCAGAGTGACCTGCTATTAAATTATTACAAGGCATACAGAGAGGTTTTGACCAAGAGTGAGCAGAGCATGGCCTGAGAAAGCACCTAGGCACCATTTTTGTTTTGTTTATTTAGGTTTTTTTGGGTGTAGTTTCTTCTTTCATTGGAGTAAATTCCTTGAAGCCGTGGATAAGATTATATTTTATTTATTTCCTCTTTTGCCATTGAGCATTAACTGCACCAGGGTCTGAGCAGTGCCAGGATCACTGTTTGTGTGGGGGAATAAGCAGGTGGTGCAGGAAGGGATGCAGTTCTTGCCCTGGTGGTGAGCAGTTTATTGGGGATCACAGCCTGCCTCAATAATTCCCTTTTTGACACCATGTTAAGGCTAACACAGCTGTGTTGCTTTGGGTACCTAAAGCCAAGCTCAGGCCACTTTCAGTTATGTCATGTAGACATATTTTGCCTCCATTTATACTGTGCCATGTGGAGAACCAGAAATGAAGTTTTCCCAAATGAAATGTTTCCGGGAAATGGGGGAGAAGGAATCGGATGGGATTAGCTCTATGGAGAAGTTCAAGGCAGAGCCTGGGGACTTGTTTAGTGTTGTTTATGGGTTCTGAGCTCAGCAGGCACATTCCTGTAGAGCAGCCACCCAAGGAGCTGGCGTTCCCCACAGCCCTGACCCCCAGCACAGCTCTCAGCTCGTGTCTGCTCTTTTTAGGATGTCTCTTTTTAACAGAAGTTCCTGATTTTACCAGTGTTGTGTGCTTGGCAGGACAGCAGTGAGAGACTTGTGCTGCTGGAAAGTATTACAGAGGTTTTGAGGTATTTCAAGGCAAATTAATCCATATCTCATTAAAGACAAATGCATTGCATGCCCTGTCTAGACAACGGAGAGATTAGGAACTGGAATGCTACTGCATTTCAAATTTAGGTAGTAGTTTCCATAAAGCAATATTCCATTCTATGTAATTCTGCCTTTTTTTTTTTTTAATACATGTAGAATATAAACCAGGTTTTTATGCTTCTTTTTTTTCCCTACTACTCAGCAGTTTTTGCCATCTGCTGCAGTAATGGAGAGCAGCCCTGCGTGAAACAACTTGCAGAAATTGAAACAAAACCTAGGAGGGGATTGGTAAACACAGAAATGTTAACTCTTAGGAGGACTCACTGCTGAGAGATGCCAGTGTGACCATGGCACTGCAGCCACAGCTGGAGCTGTTGCTGTCTCACTGGTGCAGCTCTGGAGCTGTTTGGGAAGGACCTGTGGCTGTGGTTTGTGGAGGTTAACACTGAGTTTCACCAGAGTTACAGGTTTTTGAGAAGGGAATTGCTTTGTGTGAGGAGTTTTTAATTAACATGTAAAGGGGCTTTTGTTCAGAGAAGCTTTTGGAGGACAGTTGTCCCGAAATACAGTGAGAGGTGCTCCCACGCATTTCCAAGGTTATTACTAAAACTCATTTTCTGATTGTCACACCAGTTGCTCTAGTGGAATTGTTTCCTGTGCTGTGTTTCTGCTGGCAGAACTTCCTCACCTCTCCAAAATCATTGATTTTTGCCCCCACACTTCATGGCTCGAGCAGCTGAAGTGCACAGAGGTTTAGGAATGAACACTGTGGAAGGGCTGTTTTGGCTTACCAGCTGTGCAGAAAACAATCCTACCTCTCCCTTCAGCTCCTGCAGGAGTTTATAGGCACAAACTCTACCTGGATCACAACAGGCCAGCAAACTGAGCCATGTAGATTACACAGGGAGGGAAAAAGGGGTTCTCTTGCGTGAATCTCACCGTTCCCATGCCAGAGAACCACAGAAATGTTTTCTATTGTCATGGCTGTGCCTTCCTCTGCTTTTTTGGCTTCTAAACAAAAGAGTAAATAGCCCAGGAGAGAAAGTCTCACTCAAGACAGTCCCAGACAAATATTGGGTGAAGATATGAGTAGTGTTTTGCTTAAAGTTACCTTTGAAGAACTTTGTGAGAATGTGGAGGCAGGGTGAGTGTGAGTGGGGAAAGGATAAATCAAATGCCAGTTGTGTATTTAAAATCAATTAGTCCATCTTGAAGGTTAGTCATCATCAGAATATTTTTTAGTCTACAGTTAGGGTTTTAATTAAGGATTAAGGGGAAAAAGATTAAAGCAAAATGAGTGTTATTTCAGTACATACTGCATCACCAGCAAAACAGCTTTAAAGGTATTGCCACAGTGAGGCACAGAAACCAGCGAAACACTGCCAAAGACAGTGGGTTTCTGTATGAAAGCTGGTTAACTCTGGCTTGTTGTTCTGCTTTCGTGACTTGAAATGAGGAATTCTTGGCTTGTCGCTGTTTCTGCTCCCTGGTATGGGCAGAGGTGACGTGGCCCACCCTGGGCTGGGCTGGGCTGGGTGCAGTGCATCAGCCTGTGAAAAATGCCTATTTTATGACTGGCTTTTGGCAAATATTGAAATGAATATTATATGGGTTATGTTAGAAAGTGATGCTGTATTAATTCTCGTAAGTAGAGTGTTAAATATAGTTTTAGGTTATAACATAGTGTTAAAATAGAAACTGTGCTATGTAAGATACTTTTCTAAAGAAAGGACTCGCCCCAGATAGCAGCCACAGGACACCTGAATCTTTCAGAGAAAGAGAATTTATTGCCCCATTATCAGAAATGAACTTCTTCCTGCCTCACTCTGCCCTGAAGACGCTCTGAGGATTCAGAGGAAGAAGCTGACACTGCCCAGACAGAATCCTGTGTTTGAATGGAATTTATGCATCATGTATGAGGTGTATGAATATGCAACAGGCTGTTGCTTTTAAGGGTTAATCCTTTGTTAATGAGGGTCCTTTTTCAGGCTTATTTTGCCCAGAAAAGGTACCCGGACTGTCCATAACTCTTTTGTTTTTATTGTCTCATTTTGTCCTAATCCAAATTGTCCAAATTATTATTACTCTAATTATATGACTATTTTAATAACCATTTTATTACTATTAAACTTTTAAACTTTTAAAAACAAGCGATGATTGGTGTTTTTCACAGAGCCCATTCTGCAGAGCTGCCTGCAGCCCCTTCCAGCCCAGCCCATGCTGTGGGTGCAGGCTGGCACATCACACAGAGAGGAAATTCTCCTCTTCTGTGCCTTTCCCTGTGTGCAGAGTCCTGGGGGAAATGCTCCTGTCCAAGCTTGTCCCCCAGCTCAGGCCTGCTCAGCCACACCTGCCCCGTTCAGCTATCACCAACATCATTCACCGCTGTATTTTCAAATAAAATGGACACTAATCATTCTTTAGGAAAGCAATAATCTTTGACATAATCTACCAAAGACAAGGAACCTGACATTTCTTTCAGCAGCAGTTGTTTCAGCAGACATAGGAACCTTTTCAATTATTTTCAATTTTTTTGTTGTTTTTTTTTTTTTTTTCCCTGTTGGTTTTGGAAGAGATCCTAATGCCCAAATAGCTTCCAGGTGCTGCAGGATATTCACTGCAGAGCACAGTATTATAGTAAGAGTCCACAGGATGCTGAGTGTGTCCTTGCAGGTATGTGGCATGGGTTCTCCATCCTGCCCTCTGTTGTTGGTGGGTCCCAGTACACCCACTGATAAACAACCAGTGCTGCTTTCACTCTGTATTAATCCCAAACAGCCTCTTCCTTTGCCACAGCATTAACTGTAACTGCACCAGAAGGGATTTCAGAGAGGTGTGCAGCATTATCAGTGTGTCTAACCCTGTCTGTAAGTTATCTGCCCAGCTTGTGTGCTCTGCTGCACATCAGAGGCCACCTCTCCTTCTCCTCACTTTACCCTGTTGCTCCTGCAATGACAAAATATTCTGAGAGATAATTTGGTTTTGCAGTTCCAGGAAAAAATGGATTATTCAGAATGTGCTGCAGCTGATGATGGTGTTCAGATTTGCTCCTTGTCCAGCAATTATTCTGTCTAAGGGTAGCTGAATCAGAAAAGCTCTGTTGCCTGATTAAATAAGGAAAAATATATAATTTTAAAAATACATGTAAGCACAACTGAGTTCTGCATGAACTCTGGGTGTCTGTGGAGTGTGGCACACAATTTCACAGAGCTCATGTGAAGGGAAGCCTTTGCCATGCCAGGAAAGAAAACCACAAAGGGATTTTTTTTTTTCCCCTGACTGGAAACTCTCATAAAACTGAATGTCTGAACTGGTGGGACACAATTCAGTAAGAGGAAAAAGTTTTTTGGTGTGGGGCTCATTAATTCAGGAGGAAGCAGCAAGTGGAGAATTGCAACTTTGGTGTTAGGTGGTTTTAGAGCTAGAGTTATTCCATGAGCTTAGAGCAATCGTGGCAAGGTTTCTCCTTTGTGGAGGACAGCTGGAAAACCTGACTGCAGCAAGACCTGGCTGTGTGCCTGAAAGGGGATGGAACAGGAGTGAAATAGTCTGTTCTGGTATGGTTTATACAGAGCATTCATAAAAGCTACAAACACAAAGTTGGCCTAGAAGAGCCTAGCTGCTGAAGAGGGGAGGCTGGCTGCCCACCTGGAGCACAAAACCTCCAACATACTGCATAGCATTTGGATATCTGGATTTTGATCCACCTGGTTATGTAGCAACAGAAAAGAAAAAAAAAAAATAAAAAAAAAGAAAGAAAAAAAAAAACCCCACACAGTACTGGGATAATGAAGCAGAAAAACATTTCAATAATTTATAGCAGCCTAGGCTTGGTGATACTAATTCCTTAAAACGGCTAAAATGACTTCTTCTGAATTATAAACACATATACTTAAATGTTGAGTTGTGGACTTGAAAAGAATCAGGCCCCAGACTGTGTTTAGCTTCTGTTCTGTGTTCTGAGTAATCAGTCTCAAGCTGCACCAAGGGATATATAGATTGGATATTAGGAAAAAGGTTATTTACAGAAAGAGTGATAAAGTTCTGGAATGGCTGCCCAGGGAGGTGGTGCAGTCCCCATCCCTGGGTGTGTTTAACAAAGCCTGGATGTGGCACTGGGTGCCAGGGTTCAGCTGAGCTGTTGGGGCTGGATTGGACTGGATGATCTTGAAGGTCTCTTCCAACCCAGTGATTCTGTGAATGTGCACAAAATGAACGCAGCAAACTGCTGGAAAACATCAGAGGTGGCCAGGATGGGTAACTTAGACGAGGCTGGTTCCTGCAGAGCAGCCTTGCCTCACCCAGGGCAGGAACCCCCAAATCTGGAGGAGATCTGAAGGAATGGAGAAGCTTAGTGGGAACTTTCAGTAGAGCTTGCACAGCTGATCAGCAAGTGAGATTAGTGTGTGCCAAAGAGCAGTCAAGTGCTTAATTCAGAAAATCCAGGCATTTTTGTGTAATCCCCTTTTCCTTTTCCTTTTTTTCCCTTTTCCTTTCCACTAACAATGGTAGAATCCAGTGCTGGGCAGGCCATAAACAGGTGACTCAGAACTAGGAGTTATTCTTCTGTTGACTAACTTGTTTCCAGCCCAGAGGAAAAAAAATATTTAGAGAAGAGGGTTAATCACACAGTTTTAAGGAGGTAACCATTAGATGGGAAAACACCCCCTCCCTCCCTGTGAACCAGACATGAGGGTGCAATAATATATCACTCTCACTGTGCTCTCCTCACTGCCACAAGCTCAGGAGGTGAAATTTGAGGCCAGA
The DNA here is from genome assembly GCF_035770615.1 of Melospiza melodia melodia. Taxonomy (NCBI): domain Eukaryota; kingdom Metazoa; phylum Chordata; class Aves; order Passeriformes; family Passerellidae; genus Melospiza; species Melospiza melodia. The sequence goes on along the minus strand of NC_086199.1, from coordinate 51,022,782 downwards.
GGATTTAGATGAGCCAGGGAGAGGGCACTGCTCTGTTACAGAGCTGTGATTGAACAAAGAACCCCAGCAAGCTTTTTGTCTTGGTTCCCAAATAAGAAATATAACCAGTGAAGAACTTGTGGTGTTTCAAGGAGAATGAATTTTGGTAAATCATTCTTTTATCCTTTCCTCCAGGAGTGTATCATTGATGAAGACTGTGAACCAGGGAAGTATTGCCAGTTCTCCACCTTGGAATACAAATGTCAGCTCTGCAAGCCCCAGCACACAGTAAGTGCTGAATGAGATGGGGTTTCATGTGATCTTTAGAAACTCAGTAAGTTACTGTTGCTAATGTCAGCCAGTCAAAATTGACAGAAAAGAAGCTGCAAAGCTTTCTGCATGAGGGTAAAATAAATTTTCACGTTAACAGGGAGTAATTAAAAATCAAGATTGAAATGGCCCAACACCCATCCCCCTCCCCACATTTCTTTTCAGTTCTCAGCAGAACACTTGTAGGCTAAAGAAAGTAAAAGCTGGATCGTGTGTTGTAAAGTGAGCCCAGGCTGAGGGGGGTGGGATCACCTCCCTGCCGTAGAAGCTGGACAGCTACAGAGCATTTTCCTCTTTAGTGGTGCCAGTGCAGTGCTGCTCCTTGCCCTGTGTTCAGCATCCTGTGGGATCCACTGGAAAAGAAACACAGCTTTTGTATGGCTGCCCAGACAGGGAAAAGCTGCTGAAATGCTGACCTGCTAGGAATGTTTAAGATTGTTAATCAATCTACCTAAAAAAGGAAACAAAGTGACACACACGGCTCTTACTGGGTTGATTCCTGAGGTTTGTATGGTTAAAACACTTGGGCAATTGTCATACAAAGCAACCTTTAGCTAGAAATTCACAAAGAGATTTTTTTCTGAGAGTTTTTTCAAAGACTGTTGGTTACCAATGAGGTCTGGTTCTTATTACAACTAAAAAACAAGTTTTAGTAAGACTTGTTTTTTACTTGGCTCTTTAAGAACAATTCTTCTGAAAATTTTGTTTAGTTCCGGACAGTGGAAAAAAATCAGTAATGCTCTCCACTGATGACATTTAATTTATTAATTTTTTGTTTGATTGCAGAAGAGAGGAGCCCAGGGAGAGCTTAGAGCAGCATTTCAGTGCCTAAAGGGGCTGCAGGACAGCTGGAGAGGGACATCCTGCAAGTGCATGTAGTGACAGGATAAGGGAGAATGGCTTTAAATTGAAAGAGAGCGGGGTTAGATGGGATATTGGGAATTAGGAATTGTTCCCTGGCAGGGTGGGCGGGCCCTGGCACAGGTGCCCAGAGCAGCTGGGGCTGCCCCTGCATCCCTGGCAGTGCCCAAAGCCAGGCTGGATGCAGGGCTGCTGCTCTGCTGTGCAGGTTCCTGCCTGGCAGCAGTTCCATGTGTGCTTCAGCTGAGAAATGAAGCAGTTCTACCTCAACAGTGGGAGTGTGACATTTATTTAAAGTGGACATTGTGGTGCTCAGGCCCAGGGCCCAGTTCTGAGCACAGCCGTGTGTGATGCCCTGCTCTGGGTGCTGCAGTGCCAGTTCTGTGTGTGTGATGCCCTGCTCTGAGTGTGGCTGTGCCCAGTTCTGTGTGTGATGCCCTGCTCTGGGTGCTGCAGTGCCAGTTCTGTGTGTGTGATGCCCTGCTCGGAGTGTGGCTGTGCCCAGTTCTGTGCCCAGTTCTGTGTGTGATGCCCTGCTCTGAGTGTGGCTGTGCCCAGTTCTGTGTGTGATGCCCTGCTCTGGGTGCTGCAGTGCCAGTTCTGTGTGTGTGATGCCCTGCTCGGAGTGTGGCTGTGCCCAGTTCTGTGCCCAGTTCTGTGTGTGATGCCCTGCTCTGAGTGTGGCTGTGCCCAGTTCTGTGTGTGATGCCCTGCTCTGGGTGCTGCAGTGCCAGTTCTGTGTGTGTGATGCCCTGCTCTGAGTGTGGCTGTGCCCAGTTCTGTGCCCAGTTCTGTGTGTGATGCCCTGCTCTGGGTGCTGCAGTGCCAGCTCTGAGCCCTGCCCTTGCCTTGCAGCCCTGCTCTCGGGATGTGGAGTGCTGTGGGGAGCAGCTCTGCGTGTGGGGCCAGTGCAGGAGATCCATTTCCAGAGGGGAGAACGGCACCATCTGTGAGAGCCAGCACGACTGCAGCCCTGGCACCTGCTGTGCTTTCCACAAAGGTACCCAGGCTTTGTCCTGCCCAGCTCAGAGTGCAGGACTGTTGGTGTTTGGCTCTTCTGAGCCCAGGGGTATCTAATTTGCATCTGACTCCATTCATATCAGAAGGTTAATTAATTACTTTATTATACTATATTATTCTATACTATGTTACAATATATTACATTACATCTAAACTGAATCTGCCAAGCACTCACCCTGCTCACAGTGCCCAGAATCCCGTGGCTGTCACCCACAGTCCCCACACACACACACACACACACACCTGGCCCTGACAGGCCAAGGGAACACAACACCATCCCTGTGGGTGAACAATCTCCATATTGCATTCGATTTGGCACAAACACAGGAGCAGCAAGTGAGATAAGAATTGTTTTTCCTTTCTCTGAGGTTCAGAGAATGTGAATCCCAAGAATATTCTTGCCCCGCTTTTCCCTGTGGGGCTGCACAGGGGAAGTGGTTAAATCTCTGCAGAATCAGGAGGTTGTTGTCCCTTGGCCTGTGGAATGCACTGGGTTGACTCCATTGGAAACCTTGACAGAATCAGGAGTGAGAAGCAGCCTGGTGGGATGCGTGCTGGTGAAAGCAAAGCCTGTTGCACACTAGAGATGAGACCAGCAGCAGAAGCACAAAAAAGTTCATTTCTAAGGTGGAGTTCTGTGTCAAATTTACATACAATTACCAAAAGTGATAGGATTACAGATGTGCAGAAGGAATTAATGAGCTGGCTGCAAGTGTCTTCTCCTTCCTCTCAGCAAGCAGCCCATAAGAATCAGGCTGCAGACACATTTCATAGCCCGAGTTTCATGTGAGCCTTCCAGGGCATCACACCATGCAGTGGGGACCAGGCAGCCAAGGGACACACAGGAATGATGCTGTCAGTCCACGTGGGAATGTGAAAGTTGATTTACAGAAGGGAGCACAGAGGAGAAGGTCTTGGGCCTGAAATCAATCCCCAATCCTCTTTGGTGGGGTCCAGTTTCCTCTGCTGTTTCGTACCCACTGCATTTATCATAGCTTACCTTCGTTTAGTAGTGACAGCACACAATTCCAGCTAGCTCCCTACACCAGGGACATACTGCCCTGGCTTTTTTCCTTGCTGAGAGCCAGAGCAGGCCTTGTACTGATGGTTGGGCCTGGTGGATCAGGCTGCAGGGCATTCCAGGAAAACAAAAGAGAAAGCTCCAGCACCATTTAAAAGTGAAGAGAATCTGCTCAGCTTCCCCACGTTAAAATTGAGCATTGCACAGTGGACCTTCAATGCTAAGTAAGTTTGGTTTGGAAGGAGAAAGATATATAGTTATTAAGAAAATTTTATATATACACTGAGAAATATAGATATATCTCAATGTATATATCTCAGTATATATATATATAGTAGGTAAGAACATTGATGAATATTGATAGAATACTAAAATTAAGAAAATTTTATGTCGATATATATATATATAGATATATATATAGTAGGTAAGAACATTGGTGAATATTGACAGAATACTAAAATTAAGAAAATTTTATATCTATATATAAATATAGATATATAATAGGTAAGAACATTGATGAATATTGATAGAATACTCTTTTATATCTATATATAAATATAGATATATAGATATATCAGTAGGTAAAAACATTGATGAATATTGATAGAATACTCTTGTTAGAATATAAAATAGTGCTATTGATTAATAGCAATGCATTTTTATTCTCTATGGCTGTCTGCTTTAGCAGGGCTTTAGGGTTTCTCAGGTCAGGCCTAACCTCAAGGCCTTTCTCCATCACTGGAGAGTTGCAAATGATTGTCCTAATAAAGATGTGTATTTTTATATAAAACTGTGGTAAACTGTGGAGTATTTTCTGCTCAGTATATAATGTTTTGAGCCTGGGAACTGATAGGTTATGTGCATTAAAGCACGTGTCTATGCATGCACACACATATATGTGGTTTTGGACCAAACCTGATTGAAAAACTTAGAGTTTGAATTCTTCTCATATTTCATCCTGCCATATGAGGTGACTGAAGACAGGAGGAAGAAAGGAGCTTTTCTAGGAACATCTGGAAGAGCTGAATTCCAGACTGAGATTGGGAGTTACTGACATGAGGAAACCCAAAGGACACAGCCTTTTTAAATAATGTCTTACACAGGCTGAAATTCAGAGAGTGCCGAGCCCCAGGTGCCATCAGACAGCTTTGCCCACAGCAGAATTGATAAAATAAATCAATAAAATATTGATAAAATAAATTAAATATCTGAGTTGTAGTTCTTGCAAGCTCATTAGTTTCTGAACAATTGCTCTGTATTTGCAGCCTCTGCAAAGAAATAGAAACAAATAACAGGGTTTAAGATAGAGAGGTATGTGTCTGTTCAGATTTCAAACCTGTTACTCATTGCAGAGGATTCCCTGTAACGTTCATTTTCCAAGGGATGCTGTGCTGCCTCGAGAGCAGGCTCTGAGTGGGCTGATCTTGCTCATTAAGGATGAACTTCAAATGCCTCACTCCCACCTAGTGGAAAGAACGTGCTCGTGGCTCCCTGTCACGAAAGGGAACTGGAAAAGAGATGGAGCCTCTTTTTATATCTTGCATGCGGAATTAAACATGGGGTCACCCCAGTTTAGCAGACAGCTAAAATGCCTTTCCCTTGGCCTGCAGAGCTCCTGTTCCCTGTGTGCACACCCTTACCTGAGGAGGGAGAGCCCTGCCATGATCCTTCCAACAGACTCCTGAACCTCATCACCTGGGACCTGGAGCCTGACGGGGCGCTGGAGCTGTGCCCCTGTGCAGGGGGCCTGAGCTGCCAGCCCCACAGGTGAGCACAGAGCTGGGCAAACACGTGCCTGGGAGCTGGCAGGGGGCTGTTTCTGTGCTCAGGAGCTACAGAACTCTCATTCTGCCTCACTAGAAAAGGTTTTGACAGTTTTTACTTTGTCCTTCACAGATGTGCCTAATTGAGTTTGGCAGCACATGAATCCAGTGTGAATTAAGTGTGTGAATTAATGAGGCTGGTACTGCTTTTTAATCAGTCAGTGCTAGCAGCTGTTGAAATGCATCATTCCAATTTCATTCTCTGCATGCAGTCCCTGTCCACCAACTCTCCATGTGAGACTGGGTTTCTGTCAGATTTTTGCTTGTTTTAGAATGTAAGATATGTTAAAGGAATTTTAATACAAACTTTTCATGGGTGATGCTTTTAATATTTCTTTTAAAGGAGTTATTTGTATCATCAGCAATTTCATTGGCAGAAAGTAATATCATTTCAGTTTTGCTAAAAGCATTTTTACAAAACCTATGTTTTCTATGAAATAAACACTCCAAGTTTTCTCCTACACTTCCAGCATCATATTAGCTTCCAACAAGGCATCATAGCTGGGATAGAGATGCAGATTAATATTTCTCTCTTCTCTGTCCAACTCTGTGTTTTTTCATGCTTGAAAAGGAATTGGGTAACATTTTGTTTCATAAATGTCATCTAAGGAAGCAAGCAGAGCTGATCACATCCCATCCCATCAGAACCAGAATTGTTGTTAGTGTGCCATTAACCTCAGGGAAGGTCTGTCACCAAATGTCAGCTCTAGCAAGAACAACGTTTCAGATGAGGATACAGAAACACAGAAATTAATTGGGGTGTGAATGTAGCTGAACTGTCCAGAAGTTTCTATGGGGATTTGAAGATTCAAGTGACTTTTTTTTGTTACCTGTTTGTTTTGAGGGCCGCTGCTCTTGTTTAGCAGGATCAAACATCTTATGCAGTTAGGATCTCTGTATGTGGAAATCACATTTATAACTCACCAGCTGTCAAGCATGTAAGAATCAGGTGCTTGTGAAGTCAGCTGGGGTAGATCCATTGTGCATTTCACATGTTTTCCTATGGGGAGGGAATGGAGAATTTCACAGACAGCAGAAGAACACAAAACGATGTCCTGTGTGACCAGATGTGCCTTTTCCCAACAGCCACAGCACCACATCTGTGTGCCAGCTGTCTGCCAATGAAACACAGCACACTGAAAAAGAAGATCCCCTGATCATGGATGAGATGCCCTTTCTCAGCTTGATCCCTCAAGATCTCCTCTCTGATTATGAGGAAAGCAGTGTCATCCAGGAGGTGCAGAGAGAATTAGAAAGCCTGGAGGACCAAGCAGGTTGGAAGGCTGAGCCTGAGGCAGCTCAGGAGCTGGTTTTGGGAGATGAAATCTAAAGCCCAAAACACCAGTTTAGTTAGTTATTTCTAGATTTATTTTTGTTTAGTATCTTGCTTGTCTGAACCCTGAACACACACTACTGGATAGAAGTGCAATAAACAAGGTCTTTAAGGAGCATCCTTCTCTGTGCACCAAACCTGCATGTCCCTGTGGAGTTCATGCTGCTGTGGAATTCATTCAGTGCCTGCTTCAAACCTTCTGCCAAATGGGAACCGTAGGAGTGCTCTTCTGGATTTGTACTTTCCTCTTGTATGTCAGAAATAAACTTCTTTGTACTTGTACTCATTAAAAAATACACACAAGCATCAATTATTTCAAGTTACTAGAAACTATACAAGTGATCCTTGAGTATGGATGTTCAGAGTTGTTTTATTTCTCTGGGGAAAGAACCATCTACTCTGACACTATTGCAGTCATAAATTTTAAGGAATTTTTAAAGGAATTTAAATTTTTTTCTTTAGAATTGTATTTTTAATATACTTCAAAGGCACAAATCTGTGCATGTTACAAGATGTGATTATTTTTACCACCTTAAAAGGTCATTGATTTAAAAAATCAATAGCCAGCTAAGAGTAAAATCTGACCCCCCAAACTCCCCAGCTCCCAGCTGTCTCACCACTTTGCCACCATGGCTCCTCCACTATTAATGGTTTTCTGCCAGATTTCTCCATCTGTTGTTGCACATGGTAAAACAAGATGTGAGGGTCCAGCCAAGGAACTTTCCATGGTGCTTCTTCCCAGATAATCCCAATTGCTCATGTCTAGTTTGGAGCTGCAGATCACCAGTAACCAGAGCAGGTGTAGGACTGTGCCACCAATCTGCACAGCTTTCCCCACTTCTGGTGTAAGAAGGCTTTTCAAAAAATTCCTTCGGTACCAAAATTAATAATGAATAGCCATTGTAATTATAAACAGGGAGGATAATATTTCATTGTAACTGTCTTAGTTGTGGTTTAAGGATTCTACAACCCATTCTCACACCAACACACACACACAGACATCATCTCTGAGAGTTCACTGGGTCTACCCTCCCTTTCTATCCCTAATAAAATTATTATTATTATTACATCGTGCTTTAGACAGCCCCTTCTCCCCAAAGAGAAGGCATTAAATGCCACTCCTATTTTCCTGTTTCAAACCACATCCGCGAGAGCAGTTAACTCTCTGTAAATACTGCCCTCTTAAGGACACTGTTCTCCTTTCAGGTTCTTGGTGCTGCCATCCCCAGATTTGATCTCTACATTTTTGCCTCTCCAAATACCTGAGTTAGAGGAAAATTCTTGATCCATTTCTCTCTTCCAAAAGCTCTAAGGATGCTTTAGCAGTCTCTACCTGTGGTAAATGGTAGTTCAGTGAAGTTCCCTAACCAGGGGATGGTATTTCCCTCTCTGCTCCCTTTGCCCCCACTTCCAACCTCACCTATGTTGGCCAAGAGGCAGCACAGCCCAGTGCACAGAGGAATAATGAGGGAATGCCTCTGTGCAATGCCTGCTTCCCAAACTGCCACATCCCTCAGCATTTTTAGGGAATGCCTCTGTGCAATGCCTGCTTCCCAAACTGCCACATCCCTCAGCATTTTAAGGGAATGCCTCTGTGCCATGACTGCTTCCCAAGCTGCCACATCCCTCAGCATTTTTAGGGAATGCTGGGCAGGGCTCCAGGCAGTATTGGGTGGGGCTCCATTTGTGAGGGGCAGGGCCCCATGTTTGAGGGGCGGGGCTCCATGTGTGAGGGGAAGGGCTCCATCTGTAAGGGGCAGGGCTACAGGCGGTGAGGGGCAGGGCTCCATAGATGAGGGACAGGGCTCCATGTGTGAGGGGCAGGGCTCCAGGCGGTAAGGGGCAGGGCCCCATGTGTGAGGGGCAGGGCTCCAGGCAGTTAGGGGCAGGGATCCGTGTGCGAGGGGAAGGGCTCCAGGCAGGGAACGGCAGGTCTCCATGGGTGAGGGGCAGGGCTCCAGGCGGTGATGGGCGGGGCTCCACGTGGGAGGGACAGGGCTCCAGGCAGTAATGGGAAGGGCTCCATTTGTGAGGAGCATGGCCCCATGTGTTACGGGCAGGCCTCCAGGCAGTGAGGGGCGGGAAACCATGTGTGAGGGGCAGGGCTCCAGGCAGTGAGGGGGGGGAACCATGTGTGAGGGGCAGAGCTCCAGGTGGTGAGGGGCAGGGCTCGATGTGCGAGAGGCAGGGCTGCAGGCAGTGATGGGCGGGGCTCCATGTGTGAGGGGCAGGGCTCCAGGCAGTGAGGGGCAGGGCTCCATGTGTGAGGGACGGAGCTCCATGTGTGAGGCGCAGGGCTCCACGGACGAGGGGCAGGGCTCCAGGAAGTGAGGGGCGGGGCTCCTTTGTGAGGGGCAGGGCCCCATGTGTGAGGGGCGGGGCTCCATGTGTGAGGGGCAGGGCTCCAGGCAGTGATGGGCGGGAAACCATGTGTGAGGGTCAGGGCCCCAAGTGTGAGGGAAGGGGCTCCATGTGTGAGGGGCGGGGATCCAGGCAGTGAGGGGCGGGGCTCTAGGCAGTGATGGGCGGGGCTCCATGTGTGAGGGGTAGAGCTCCACGCAGTGATGGGCAGGGCTCCATGTTTGACGGGTGGGACTCCATGTGTGAGAGGCAGGGCTCCAGGCAGTAATGAGTGTGGCATTATGTTTGAGGGGCAGGGCCCCATGTGTGAGGGAAGGGGCTCCATGTGTGAGGGGCAGGGCTCAAGGTGGTGAGGGGCAGGGCTCCATGTGTGAGAGGCAGGGCTGCAGGCAGTGATGGGCGGGGCTCTAGGCTGTGATTGGCAGGGCTCCATGTTTGAGGGGCAGGCCTCCAGCCAGTGAGGGGCAAGGGCTCCATGCGTAAGACACAGGGCTCCATATGTGAGGGGCAGGGCTCCAGTCAGGGAAGGGCAGGGCTCCATGTGTGAAAGGCAGGGCTCCAGGCGGTGATGAGCGGGGCTCCATGTGTGAGGGGCAGGGCCCCATGTGTGAGGGGAGGGGCTCCATATGTGAGGGGCGGGGATCCAGGCAGAGAGGGGCGGGCTTCTAGGCAGTGATGTGTGGGGCTCCATGTGTAAGGGGTAGGGCTCCAGGCAATGAGGGGCAGGGCTTGATGTGTGAGGGGCGGGGCTCCATTTGTGAGGGGCAGGGTTCCAGCCAGTGATGGGCGGGGCTCTATGTGTGAGCGGCAAAGCTCCAGGCAGTGATCGGCGGGGAACCATGTGTGAGGGGCAGGAGTCCAGGGGGTGAGGGGCAGGGCTCCATGTGTGAAGGGCAGGGCTCCATGAGTTAGCGTCAGGGCTCCATGCAGTGATGGGTGGTGCTTCATGTGTTAGGGGCAAGGCCCCATGTCTGAGTGGCCGGGCTCCATGTGTGAGGGGCGGGGCTCCATGTGTGAGGGGCAGGGCTCCAGGCAGTTAGGGGCAGGGTTCTAGGCAGTGATGGGCGGGGCACCATGTGTTAGGGGTAGGGCTCCCGGCAGTGAGGGGCAGTGCTCCATGTGTGAGTTTCGGGGCTCCATGTGTGAGGGGCAGGGCACCAGCCAGTGATGTGGGAGGGCTCCCTGTGTGATGGGCAGGGCTCCAAACAATGAGGGGCAGGGCTCCATGTTTGAGGGGCGGGGCTCCATGTGTGAGGGGGAGAGCCCCATGTGTGAGGGGCAAGGCCCAATGTGTGAGGGAAGGTCCTCCATATGAGAGGGTCGGAGATCCGGGCAGTGAGGGGCGGGGCTCTAGGCAGTGATGGGCGGGGATCTATTTTTGAGGGGCAGGGCTCCAGGCAGTGAAGGGCCGGGCTCCATGTGTCAGGGGCGGGGCTCCATGCGTGAGAGGCAGGGTTCGAGGCAGTCAGGGGCGGGGATCCAGTTAATGAGGGGCGGGGCTCTAGGCAGTAATGGGCAAAGCTCCACGTGCGAGGGGCAGGGCCCGATGCCTGAGGGGCCGGGCTCCATGTGTGAGGGGCGGGGCTCCATGTGTTTGGGTTGGAGCTCCATGTGTGAGAGGCAGGGCCCCATGTGTGAGGGAAGGGGCTCCGTGTGTGAGGGGCGGGGATCCATGCAGTGAGGGGCACAGCTCCATGTGCGAGGGATGGGGCTTCATGTGTGAGGGACAGGGGTCCAGGAAGTGATGGGCAGGGCTCCATGTGTGATGGGCAGGGCTCCAGGCAGTGAGGGGCAGGGCCCCATGTATGTGGAAGAGGCTCCATGTGTGAGGGGCGGGGCTCTAGGCAGTGATGGGCCGTGCTCCATTTTTGAGGGGCAGTGCTCCCGGCAGTGCGGGGCAGGGCCCCATGTGTGAGGGAAGCGTCTCCATGTGTGATGGGCGGGGACATAGGGAGTGAGGGGCGGGGCTCCATGTGTTAGGCGCAGGGCTTCAGGGAGTGAGGGGCAGGGCTCCATGTGTGAGGGGTCGGGGCTCCATGTGTGAGGGGCAGGGCCCTATGTGTGAGGGAAAGGGCTCCACGTGTGAGGGACGGGGCTCTTGGCAGTGATGAGTGGGTCTCCATGTGTTAGGGGCAGGGCTCCAGGCAGTGAGGAGCATGGCTCCATGTGTGATGGGCGTGGCTGCATGTGTGAGGGGCAGGGCCCCAGGCGGGGATGGGCGGGGCTTCATGTGGCTGCTTCCCAAGCTGCCACATCCCTCAGCACTTTTAGGGAATGCCTCTGTGCAATCCCTGCTTCCCAAGCTGCCACATCCCTCAGCATTTTTAGGTTGCTGTGGGCCAGCATGGATGGAAGAACTGAAGGTTCTGTTACTGAACATGCCTTTCCCCCTGGAGCAGAATTTAACTGCCAGTCATACTTGGGACTTGGAGGTTCCACTGGTGAGAAACTGAGTTCTAGAAAAGGAAACTCAGAGCTGAAGCAAAATGTGGTGTGAATGTAAAGAGGAGCAGCAGCCAGGCCATGAACCAGTTCCTGCCACACTCTGTACATGGAGGGGGTGTTCACATACACACAAACACACAGCCTTGCAATTCCAGCACTGCCTTGGGAAGTCTAATTCTATGAAACAGTTCCATAATTTTTAAAATAAAAAACACAGCATTTAATGATTAAAATAACACAACAGAATGAACAAATGTTTTATTGGCATGTTCATTGTTGTAAACAGCATCTGGCATGAAAAAGTTTACCAAAATCTTTTGATTGTTATAAATTAGGTGGTTTTTCCAAAAACTATGGAGAATTGTTCTCTATTGATCTTTATGGACCAAAGCAAAAACTTGCTGTTCCTAGGCTTTGCAATGAAATCATGTTGACTGCATCAGTCTTTGCACCACAGCCTGACCTACCGAGTTCGTACGTTGAGGTGTTAAGAGGTTGCCCCAATATTTGACTACATATAGCTATGGAATCAACTCTGGGAAAAAATAAACTGGACTTTCAGCAGGTGGAGAAGATGCAAACTTGTAATAGTCTTAAAAACAAAATGTACAAAAAGTAGCAGAACAGAACAAAAACTTCATTAACAAGGGGAAGTACAACCCTAAAGTACCCAGCATCGTCAAACATAAAATGAATACAAATTTAAATAGGCAACTACCAAATGTACACAATGAATGTTGATATGTGTAAAGAATAGCATGGTAAATAGCTGAACTGCAGTTCTGGTAAATGGATAGGGCAGATTTTATTTACACACTGAACGCAATACACTAGAGCTGCTCATCGGTAACCTATTAAAAACCACTTTACCTTACAACAGCACTTCTGCAAACAAACAAGGCCTGCCAGCAGCTTCCTGCAGACACTCTGACCCCCTGTTTTATGGAAGAATATTCTAAAACCTGACACTTGCAGCACTCCCACGCCCGGCCCTTCCCCGCCGCTGTCCTAGAACCAATGAGTTAACATCTACTCCAGACTCTCTGATGAGGTAATGCGTGTATCAGTGAAACAAACAGAGAAAAGGATTCTTTCATGGCCTTTGCACAGCTTTTATTATTAAGCTATGAGTATCCTGTTGGAGGCTAGTTTCACTAGCTACTATGTGCACACTGTCCTCAACAATTTCCACTCGTTTCCCTCCCCGCCCACTTTTGAGTTCTAATCTTTTATTTGCACATCCCTTTTAGCTTTACAGTACATGTGACTCTAGTGCACAACATGATTCCAAGTCCCACGGAGGCCAGCGGGCGCTGCCTGCGGCCGGCCCCGCCCGGCTGTGCTGGTGTCAGCGCTTTACACCTAATGAATGTCCTGCCGTAATGGCACTACACAGTAGTAGTGAACCTTTTGATTGGAAACAAAAAAAATTCCCCAGGGAAAATGCTATAGCAAGTATCAGTCTTGAGTCAAATCTTTATTTGGTGCTCCATCCAGATAAATTTTTAGTGCTTTTTCTTTACGGGGAGAGTAGGTTACCCGGTGTCCAGTTTTCTGGAGTCTGCTGCTTTCTTTTTTCATCAGTTCATTTCTTTGCTCATCTGTTAATTCCATTAATTCTTCAGTTTTATCCCTAAAATGTAAACATATGTTCAAATTCAGATCAATACAGTAACCACAAGCAGACTTCTGGGGTTTTTTCGGCTTGGAGCAACTTCGTAAAAGCCACAACTAAGCATAATATTTCTTAGGGATTGCTTTATTCTGCAGGAACAGGCAATGTGTCCAAACCTGCTTTTCCAGCAGAAACATTCAGTGTTCTGCCTGACTACAAACCAGGGCAAGAAACAAGCCCATACTCCTCCATCTCCCTTACATTACTCCTGTTCTTTACAGACAACCACAGCTCTGCTTTGCTTTTGGTCTCAGTGCCAACAGCTGGAAGCTGTGTGTTAGCCAGCCCTCACCAGATGTTCTCCCAAGTCATTTTCATCAGGACCAGCACATTATTAACCAGCTGGTTTTCCCCAGCCCACATGCAATTATGCAAATTGCCACAGCAATGTGTCCATGAGGCTGCCCCACCAAGTTTAGGAGAAATGACAATATTCAAGCTCTCAGTCCTCAACTCCTGCCCTCAGCTGATCAACATTTCCCACATTAACAGAGTTTTTAGCATAACAGGCTTTTTAAAAATAATCCATACTAATTTCTCAAAGGAATACACTCAGACAATAAAATCCTTGCTCTCCAAAACCTACAGCAAGACTCTCACTAACTCCACATGGGATATGGTTGTATTTTAAAAAATTAAATCCAGATACACACTCAAGCATAACAACTAGCTTTAATTTCAGTGGTTCAGGAGGGAGGATTGAGTAAAAAGACACAGTTCTTGTTTTCTTAACCTTAATTAATATTCAGGCTTTTAGGAAGCTGAGGAGCACAAATATTTCAGCTGAATGTTTCAAACCTTTTCTTTAAGGTAACAAAGGGTATTTTATGTTCCTGTCCATTACATCACCCCACAAATGTTAACCACAGGGGGTTTTTTGCACTGTTTATTATACTGTAATGAAATACACACCTATAAAATATTACTGCACCATCATCACAAATGTACAGGGGCCAGACATTCAATGTAGATACTTTTGGATTCCAGTCCAAGTCTTGATGAATCTCTAGTATGGAAATGTCACAGGGAAAGGTTCCTCTACCCTGAAAAAAGCAATTACTTAGTGAATACAATAAAACTCATAATCACACATCTGTACTATTAAAGGGTAAAAAACCATAAAATTTTACTTACCTTTGCAAATTCAATGTTTTCTAAGGGTATTCCACTTATTTCACTTAGCTGTGAAGAGAAATGGTGCATTTAATACTATTCCAAAGCAACATTACAGTGTCTACATAAAGTGAACAGCTGCCAAATCTAGAAGCTGAATTATCTGCAAGTCCTCCAATGTACAAAACTGAAGTGACAAGTACACATTCTTAACATTTCTGACGTTACCAGTGTGTCACAAGTGACGCTTGCTGTGACAGCATTTCACCACACTTCTCTTAATACTGAAGGGGAGACAAAAAAAGTTCATAGAAACAATTAATTCATAACATTCAAGTTCCAAGATACAAAGAGACCAAGTGCCTCAAGTTAAACCCTGTGTCACATGGAAGGTGTTATCCAGTCAATCTGGGAGCAGGCACAGCTGGAAAGTATGCATGACTAAGACCCACCTCCACACACCTGCACTTCCTACCAGAACTTTAAGAAAGAAAATTGCTCCCTGCACATCAATTCTTAAGGCAAGAAAACAAGGCAGCCAACTCTTTCTTCAGACACAAGTGAGGAGGAATTCTTGACTGCATGCAAGAACCTGTAGTTATGACTTCATTTCTACCTGAGGAATGCAAGAAAGCAGCCCATAGCTTAATCTGTACAACACAAACCCAGCCTGTGAACTACCACCCCTAATTTATGAATTCTCAGGGTCACTGACACCAGCATTTTTACTGGCCTCAACATCCAAGGTGGCCTCCTAACAACTGGGTATTGCCATGTATAAGTAAACATTTCTCCAAGTGTGGAACCCTGTGATACATTGAATTAACAAAACAGTTTCAGATTTCTGCTGGCATGACACAGGTCTGCTTACCTGTTAGAGCATCCTGACCTTGAGTAAAACCAAACCATACCACAGCCACACTTTTTTCCAACCAAAACATAGTTCAGCCTACTTGATACAGCAACAGTTGTTAAATTCAAATATGAGGAGGCTGAAAAGTTTGGTATTTTGGAATAACAGAACATTAACATGAAAAAACACCAAGAGGCAATAGCTCAGCTTTTCTTTCATGTGTGTTTTCTGATGATAAGGGACAAAGGTACTATTAAGCTGCTTAAACTTCAAGATGTGACTTTTTTTTGCATCTATTCACTCAAATACTTTCAGACCAGACCATTAGGTGAAACTAAGAAATAAAGTTGATAATTCAAGTGGTTTGGTAATGGGATGGGATAGGTTATCAGTTCCCAGGGAAAAATAATCACCACACAACAAGATTTTTGAGGCTGTGACAACCTTGTGCTTCCCACCAGAGAATATCAATAAGGCTCTTGGTCATCACAAGAAACTTGCATCATATTACACATTTTACCTTCTCTTTTAATTCTTCAACACTGCTGCTTTCTAGTACTACTTCCTGGAAAGAATCTAATTTCATCTCTGACGGCCTCCATCGTCTCGATAAAACAGCAAGCTGTGACATGGATTTCATCTTCTCTACTCCTAGCAAAGAAAGAAATTTTTTGTATTAACATTGCAAAATATCCTATTTTAAATTAGAGTTTGTCCATAGCTTAAAGATACTTTAATATGGAAGACTGCCCTAGAGATACATGCACAAATCAAGTAACCCAGTGTGCTGCAAGCAGTTCACTTGTAAAAAAGAGGAAGAGGAAAAGACTATGATTTAGTTGAAATTTTCTGTTACCAGCTCCTATAAATGAATTTTTCATGGGCAGAATCTCTTTGAAGCCATAGGGCAGTTGCCATAAAGCCCAGCTCAGTTATCCATGGCAGATCTATCCCCCTAACCAGAGGCTGACTCCAGATCTGGCATCTGCACAAGACCTTCCTCAGCTATCTGGTATTTCTTCATGTGCTTCACCTCCTTTACCAAAATAAGCTTTTCCCTTTTAACTTCTAGATTTCCCTCACCAATTCTACACTTGTTACTCAAATAATCTTTTCACCCACCACCTTCAAGAGTTTTAGTATTTGCTGCCTCCAGCCTTTTTATACCTTGTTCCAGGTTTCAGAGCGGTCTCTGGCTGATGGAACAATACTGTTTATATTACAATTAGATAAGCAGAAATGATATCCAAGGGGTGATTTATTTTTTATTTTTAACTAGCCTATAATTTCATCATCTAGCATGCAGAACATGAGGATTAGACATTTATGTCTAACATTACATGTTTGTTTTGGTGGAAACTGTTGCAGAACACTTGGAAGCCCTGTAATCTGCAAGGTGAGTTAGGTGGGCTCCAGTGTCTAAAGCTGTATCTCCAAGACCTACTCACTACTGAAACAGTACAGCAGGAGCTGAACAAAATTTTTTAATAAAAATTTTGAGCTGTAAAGTCTGAACTACAGCAGGAGCTGGTACATATGTCCATAGGAATCTGCAGGCTTCCTGAATCTCCAGGTTCATTTCAAATTTTGATACCTTCCTTGGCATAATTCTATTAAAACTGAAAATATCAGAATTGAACACAGCTCCCAAAATACTTGACTAAGAGCTAAGTGAGACTTCTTAAACCAGGTATGCTTAGGAAGAACATTCCTGAGTGAATGGAATTCACATTCTTCATCTATACATTAACTGCAGTACCTGTTAATCTAGAGGCCAAAGAGCATGGCCCATTTTTCTTACCCTTAAATTACTTTTGAATTCAAAATCAAAACTTTAAGTGTACATGAAAAGGAATGCTTAAGAAATGGCATAATTTAAATTATATTTAAGCAGAATTTCAGAAACATTCTGCTCTCTCATCTTTGATTCCAAAATTGTTTTGACGAACAGAAGCTTTGGTTCCAAATTCTTTGACAGAAGTGTTTTCAATCCTGTCTGAAAATTACTAAATGACTGAACTGCTGGGCCAACTTAAATTATACAAATGCATTATGTATCTGCATGTACATATTTCAGCTACCTAGTCATCACTAATACTAATTTAAAAAGAAATAATTACCATCAAGTATTTCTAAGAAGACCTCCCAGTTGCTGGAAATATTGATATCTTCTTCATAGATATGATAATCCAGAAACACAGTGCCTGGATTCTTCCAGGTTTTCTTTCGTAGGCGAAACCTATAAATACATCACAAAAAACCCCAGTGAGAGTTTCTATCTGCTCATGAACACTTAGCACTGGCAGAGATCAAAACTGAGTATTTTCTGACAAAACTGAAATACTACAACTCATTGATTCAAGGCTTGGTGAAGTTTAACAGGAACAAGTTTAATGTTCAGGAGAAATCCTGACAGCAGGGCATCACTGCTGGCTTAGTGCTGAATCATTCATAAACACAAGGGAAACAAGTCTGTATTGCACTTGTTCAATGCAGGAAATATGTAGGGATTTAAAGGAAGAAAACCATTTCCTAATTAGGGATTACCCAATTATGGTAAAGGGCAGACAGCCCAGATCAGTGCTGTACACTCACACAGTGATGCTGCACAAGCAGTTTGCTGCAGTGATCTATGCTGGGCTTGCATGTAGAGAGCAGGTGGCTCTTTTAAGAACTGATTTACTTAACACCCCCCTTTCTGAAGGAAATCATCATTAGAGAGATCTAAAGCTGCAGATATATTGCAGGCAATTCTATGTAAATGTTATCCCCTACAGAATTCATTTTATGTGAGATGAAAGTAAAGAATTGCTGAATTAGTGTTTGCATTCACAAACTGATTCAAAGACCACAGCAATTTATTTCTGCTTCTTTCATTATTTTCTTTCTCCACAAGAGGAAAGAAATTCCCAAACATATTTTAAAATGATATTTCATCAGGCTTACCTGTCAATTGTCAAGTCTAGGCCACATTGTTCTCGAAGTTGAGGAAGCAGCTCCTCTTTGGACTGTCGGACAGTCATTCCTTTAGCAAAAACTGCATCTAGAAGAAACTTGCATGGCTGTGAACATAAATAAAAAGAGATAAAGGACAGAATTCTTTTAAACAGAAAACTGTACCACTGTTTATGCCTTGTGACCAGTCCCATCCACATGGCAAAAAGATCAGCAAGTTTCTTGTTAACAAGGTAGTCAATGAATTCACTAATATGGGGTGGAACTAATTAGTGTAGCAGCAGCCCTTTGGCAGGGCACTCCAACCCTCTGCCTGCCTGTGCAGAAATACTGCCTGTGCTGTACTGCTAACGCTACCATTACATTCACATTCCACACAATGGCAAAGGAGCTTTCAAATTAAATAAGCCACACCATCATAAAAATGCCATTTTGTTGGCTTTCATGATCAGACACAGCTCCATCTATGGAAGTTGCTTTTAAATTTATCTTATTCCCTGCTTTAGCAGTTCAGCCTAGACTCTTATCCATTATTAATACATCTTCTGCAATTTTGTCCAAAAAATAAAATTGAAGTGCATACAAAATCAACTTCTAAAGACTGCAATCTATCCAGTCCACAATCTATATAACCACTTCTGTATTTTTCATGTCCCAGAAGATGTAACAAGCATGAGCTGCCTTACTGCAAAAGAGGCACTTTTGTTTCAGCCTTGCCTTATGCAGAGGGACCATTACCCAGATAACCCTCCTGACAAGCACTATATGCAGCACATGAATGGGATGAATTAGATCAGTTCAGCATCACTGGAAACCACAGCCACAAGCAAACAGTTTCTTCTTTGGAGAGAAGGCTACATGACTGTCACACTTTTAAGGGAAACAAAGAAAGGATTCACTTGTTCTCCATTTACACTACAGAAATAGAGACACTTGAGAGATAGTGTAAATCACATTCCAACTGCTTACTTGGAACAGAAATAATCTCTTAATTTCCTCTCTAAATCCTTTCTATATCCCTTGTGGAGAAATATGAAGAAAAGCAGTTTCATTTTTTTCCGAGATTGCAAAGCAAAACCTCGGCCAAGGCACCAATATTTTCATGAATCAGCATTGAAACATGCAATGCCTTACCTCAGGCTCATTTACCAAGAGTTGATAGACTTTGACTCTGTATTCACCCTTCTTAAGGGCTCTTCCAAGTCTAATAGTTATCTAGAATGCAAAAGGAATATCTGTTAGAACTGGTATCAAAATCAGAATTGTGTTTTGTAACGTGCTACCAAGACCAAAAGAATTCTTTCACCTGTTACAAATTAACTTTATCTATATTGTACCAATATACTTTCAATGATTGAAAATAACTTCTAAACAACCTTATTGTCATCAGAAAATGATGAAAGGGTCTCATTCAGCCGAACACTCTCAAACTCTTGATTGCTGGCATAGACTCTAAAGACTTTGAAGTGAGAAGATGGAACTCCAACAAAAGGCTCCAAGTGTTGCTTGAAGGCAGACAGTGTAATTCTTTTATCAACATGCACCATCAGCCCTAAGCAAAAATAAAGATTAAAAATGGTATGAAACACCTTGCTACAAAAAAAAGCACTCACATACAATTGTCATATATTCAGAGTTAGCACTTGCAGCAATAGAGTACTGAAAAGCCTGAATTATGGTTACTGGCTACATTTACACTTTATCTAATGATGTTATCATAACCTTTAAAAACTTTTCTATATTTTAAGTGGTTATGGGCAGATATTTCTGGGAGACACAGCAGTTGAGAAAACAAACAATTCCATGGAGCAACTGCTAAATCCTCCTCCAGCTTTATCTGCCTCAAAGGACAGGGAGCTGCTTTGGTGCTGGGACTGGCTGGGCACAGCCACCCAGCCCCTTCTATATTCCTTCCTGGCATTCAGCATTAAAAAGGTAAATTCTGTGTTCTGGAAGGCCACAGGCTATCACAAGACAAGCTCAAATCCAGATTAAGGGACTTTTTCATGGAATAATGTTGTAATTAAGGAACAACTGTAGTAACATTAAATTCTGGAATGTAAAGGGAATAGTTACCTTTAGAAATTGCTCTTCTTAATACATGCAATTTGTACTACACTACAAACTATATCATGATTATGTAACTTCATGACACTCTAGAATAAATTATCCAGAATACTGAAGTGAGCAAATAAATAATTTGAATTATATTAAAAATAAAAGAAAGCTTTCTCCTCAGGATAATGGTTATGTGTACTATGATAACATCAAAATTACTGCAAACAAGTAGTTCCTGAATCCAACTAGACCAACCAAAACAAAACAGGGAAAAATGAAAGCAGTTCAGAATTAGCCCTAAAGAAAGACCATTCCAAGCTAAAGGAGTCATTTTATCAAAGCTTTAGTAGATGCAAATCAATTTCTCTGTGAGAAACTCTTCTTTATCTATTATTATTACAATCAGATTTCTGGATTGACATGAAAGCCTTTGCCTTTGAAAATATTTATCTTACATCCTATTATTCTTCTATTATTATTCCATTAGTTATAAAGCACATGCAGGTACAGAGAGTTGTTGAAATTATTTATTTTTTATGACAATTGTATACCACTTAGGGTCTTATACTGCACTTGTTTGGATACTTTCATGTCAGCCATATGCCTCGCTGTACCCACTGTATTTCAGTTAGTGAATTAAATCATCAATATCAAGTGTATTTGAATTTTCTTTACAGTCAAATGACTAAGGCTTTTCAGGTTTGTTAGCCTAAATGGTAACAGAAATATGCTGTTTTAACCACATTAAATAAGTGCATTCTGAAACAGGTGAATCAGGAGCAGCAGATGCAACTATGATCCTTTCACTAGAAGGCAACTCAGCTTGCTATTCAGGGAACACCATCAATACACTTAAACAGAGGTTCATTTTCTTAGAAACAAAAGAGTAAGACACTTTTCAAATATGTAATCACTTATTATAAGATCAAAATAGATTTTTGCTGAACATCACATCCTGTCAGCACTTCCATTAGCTTTAATTTGACATTATAATCAAGTTTTTCAATGCTGCCATTAGACTTATTTAACACAGCACATAAATTAAGTAGTAAAACCCACAGAATTCTTTTAAGACTCTTAAAAAAGAATACATACATTTTTGCCCTTCTCCTGAACCCTCCTCTGCAGTGTAGGGCTCTGATTTAAAGTACATATACTGTGCTTCTCCTCTGCTCTTGCCACTTTCATCATATTCACTGTCTGTTCCAGAATCCTCTTCTGCTGTGTCCCAGGTTTCCTTCTTGCCCTGATTGGCCTTTGATCGCCTGCTGCTGGTGATGCTGTGGGAATCCAGCCCGTTGGCCAGGGGCAGGGGGGCATTGTCCACGTTGCACAGAGTGTCACTGCTGTGGCTGGAGCTGAGGATGTCACTGTCCACTGAACTCGTACTCCTGTCGTTGTTGACATCCGAGTCCGACCGCTCCTCGGACTGCAGATTCTCTGCATCAGAAATCTGAATTTGGTTGTCAAGTTCTCTGTTTTCTGCTGATGCTGAAGAGTCTATTTCATTTAAAGGTGACTCAATGTTTTCAAAATCACTGGCTTCTGTGCTTTTGCTGCTGTCTCCATTATCTCCCTCCTGCTGCTGCTGTTGCTGCAGGGACAAGCTTTTAAGTTTTTCAGTGCTTTCTTCCAAAATCGCCTCTACGGATTTCATATTACCTACAGGTCCTTTTACTCTTTCACAAGGTTCCTCCAAGTTGCCTGCAGCCCCAGCAGACTTCTGATAAAGGGCCCGTCGGAGCTGAGAGCCAGGAGCTTGCTCTGGCAATGACACGTACAGTCTGATGGTGTTTGCGTGGCGATCCAGAAGCTTCCACAGCTGCGAGTCTGTGTATGTCACGTGGCGGTCCAAGGACTCTGAGCTTTCAATGAACACCTGAACAGGAAAGAAGTGTTGTACCATGTAGTGTTCTTTTAAACAAATGCAACAGCAAACACGGGGTTGAGCACACATTAGAAATAATGCCATCAAGAAACATCACCTTTAATCAAAATGTTAAAATATACGCTTAGAAAAAGACAGACCAAGGAGTCTGCAGTACAATAATGATTTCACTTTTCCTTGTTTACATAACCATGTTTAAGACTGGAGTGAACTGTAAGCAGACTGACGAGCTGCAGGAAACACATCCAGATCACACCACGTGCATCCTTCACCTGTGCACAGCACTGTTATGGCAGCAATGAGACCCACCACTGCAGCAGACTGTGTCTTTACTTTCTAGTACAGTGTCATAAGAAGTTTTAAATGTATACATGTTCAACAATAGTGCAAATTAAATGGCTCTCTTCCCTTTGTCAAAGGGCTCCATGTTGTAGCAACATTGATTGAGAAAGGCCTCTAAGTAACTGAATAGCAACTCAGTGCCACTGTTCTGCTCAGCTGTGAGCCATCCAAGTCTTCCTTAATTTTCCTTCATCAAGATGATTTAATATTGAGCTTCAACATCAGAGACAGAGGATGTGCAAAATGTGCTAAAAGATGGGCTATTTCTACAGCAGTAAAAAAGGGCAATGTATGCATTTAAAATGTTAAAGTTATTTGAGTGCTAAATTACTCTTCTTCTGAGTTCATCATACAATTATTATTGGAAATATTTATTAAAAGTCTTTCTTGAAAAAATAATGTAAATTGTCCAGGGGGAATCTTCACAGTGAATACTACTGAGTTTAAGATGGAAACCCACCAAAAACTTGCTTTTAGTTTTGATATTTGTTTCTTAGGAAGTTTAATACTACTAAGAGCAGGTACAGTTGTTCAGGTGTTTTTAGCAAACACATCCATAGCAGGTTTCATAGTCTGATCCCTAAGAATGCTTGACTTTTAACAGTGTTCTTCACAAGGCTGTTAAGCTCAGCATCATCTGAACCAGAGTAACAGCCACATGTCTGATTCTCAGTCCACTCTCTCCTATGCACATTTGATTTCATAAATTGCCTAGAGTACTCACCAGCACCACTGTACCAGGCACAGAAACCCACACACTACAGAGCAAAATCCGGGACAGTTATCCATTATCAATTCCTGTCCATGCCTTTTATAACACAACAGGTAACCACAAACACAAGGAATGAACAATTCAAGAAACAGAGGAGGTACCTTGTTGCTCCTAAAGAAGCCTTCAGCTTTCAGAGTTTTGCTGGAGACGTTCAGCAGCCGCAGGTCGTTGTAGCAGCGCTCCAGCACCACCCGCATGGTTTCAGCAGGCAGGTGTGTGGCCTAAAGCAGGACATGGACAGAACATGGGCATCACACATGCCTTCAAAATTGAAAAAGCTGCTGCATTTCTGGGATTATTCACTGGGAAAGGAGCAGGTTTGTTCATCAACTTGGAAATTGCAAAAGAGAACACGGGGGGAAGATCTCCCAAACCTGTTCAGTCCCAGTACCCTTCCTCCACCCTTTAATATGTAGTAAGTGTCAGTTTTCCCAAAAGGTCAGAAGCATAAAATGGCCTGGCTTTGCAGAGAACTGGAAAATCATTTATGACAATGGTCTTATCTTTAACGTATGAACCAACTGAAAATTAAAAATATTCTTGAACAACAGGTTTTGCACAGTATTCACTTAATTCTTAGACTGAACTCAAATTCCTGGAATCATATTTTATAACAAATATTATGAACTTACACCAACTACTGAATTATTTTACACAGAAATGTGCAAATGCAATCTGTGTCTTCCAATGCAACGGAAGCAGTAATGTCCCTTGGTTTCAAACCATGTAAAAATCAATTTGCATCTTGGTAACACGGGGCTACTGGGAAGAAAAGGATTGTAATATAGACGTGGACAGCTTTGGATGTTGGGTGTCAAATGCTAAAGCTGGGGGAAGTTACACTTAGGTTCAGTTGTATGGTAACAGTTCATTAGTTGTGTCACCAGCTGGACTCTCAGTGAGGATGTTAAAGGTACTAACTCTGCATGGAAGCAAGAAGCAGCCTGCTGCTCTCAGCAGGAGTGAGCAGATGGACAAACTCAGCTGTAGCTTCTAACTGAACCCTGCTGGACAGGACTCACAGCATGATCTGCAAAAGGCGCAGGCTCTCATTTGAGGTATGGAAATCATGACACACTTCACAGTGACAACAAATGAAAACTCTGTAACACAAGTCCATAAGGACTGTAAAGTACCTTTGAAATGAGCTGTTTGAACTCTGACACCGTTTGATTCAAATATGCTCGCACACTTATTGGAGGAGCAACAGATTCAGTCTTCAGGTCGACTACGTGAACCTTTACCATGACCTCTGCAGGAGGAGAAAAAAGAAAACAAAGTCACACATACACAGAGAAAATTCAACA
Organism: Melospiza melodia melodia; assembly: GCF_035770615.1. Taxonomy (NCBI): domain Eukaryota; kingdom Metazoa; phylum Chordata; class Aves; order Passeriformes; family Passerellidae; genus Melospiza; species Melospiza melodia. The sequence goes on along the minus strand of NC_086199.1, from coordinate 50,998,646 downwards.
GACAAAGAAAACACATGAATGTTTATCTGATGTAATAATTAAGGGGCTGCATTAAATACAAACAGTGAAAACTCAAAAAGCAGTCCAATTTCAGAATTACATTTTTTGATCAAATTTAATGCCAAAAAAGAAAAAACCTTCCAGTTTGGCAAATTTTAGTATACCTTAGACCTGCTTCAACTAGAAGCAAAGTCAGCAGCACAGTACATTATGTAGTTCTGAATATTGACTGTAAAATCTAGGTTTTTTTCTTGCAACATCTCATACTGAAGCTGTTTTGCAGCTCTGTGCTTGTGCCATCACACAATATAGATAAGGATAGACGAAAAGCATATATTGCAATTATATATCTTACCACCAGGTTTATAGCACTGGAAAACTTGGTCAGGCCTTCTTGTTTCCAACAGTAAGTCAAACATGTAGGTTGACTTGACCCCTCCAAGTAACAAACCCATTGGGGTATCCTCTTCTCCTTCGTACGAGCGCTCCAAGTAGTCATGGAACTCATCATATTTGACAAGGCGACAGCAGCTCAAGGGAACAGCCTCTTCTAAATCCATCAGCTGCAATGTGCACACACAGAACCCCCCTAACATCAGTAACAGCTTAGCTCTGAGTTTAGTTCTTAACCTGCAAGCTAGAAATACCTCACTGTGCGTACATCCAGGAACCCCTTGAATTCACAACAGCCACTGTGGTTTTAGAAAACACATCACAGATATTTTGCAATATAGATACATGTTATATATGCATTTATACATGCAATATAATATACATGTTTCCAAATTCAAATAGATGTGTTGTTGTTATATTTCTAGAGTCCCATATCTTCTCTCGGTGTTTTCTTATGGCTGTAGATCTTCACAGCATGGACTCCTTCTTCTGCATGTGGTTCCTTCTTAGTCAGGGCTCCTCCCAGGCTCTCCCTGACTGGCCAACCCACTCCCTTTTATCCCAGCTACCTTCACTAGCCACAGCTGCAGCCCAATGAAAGACATTGCAGCTGCAGCCCATCAAGATCAACTGGGACCTACTGGGGCAAGGCCTATATACAGATATTGAAGTACAATACAGATGTTTTACTGGGACTCAAAGGCCACCTCTACTATATAGATGCCTGCATGAAAATGCAGAAAAGAGGGAATTTTGAAAAGTATGTACAGAGGCACATGAAGACATTTCCCAGTAGTATTTTCAGAGGAATACATTGCCTATCACTTCTACCAGATGGCATCTTAGAGGCTGGAGGGAGTCACATCCACTAACTGTGCATCTCAAGAAGATGTCAGCACATCCCAAATATGTAAATACCTTGCTGGTGCTCTCCTAGCCAAAAACATACACAGCAAGAAGCAAGGAGTACAAGTAGGTGAGCAAAAATTGATGTCTTCAGCCCCCACCTGTTTGAGGAAGGCAGAGATCAAACAGGCCTTGGTGTTCACTCCTGTTACTGAATTAGCTACCCAGGAAGATTCTTGAGAATCTTCTCTGTTATTATGTATCTAATATAAGGTTTTTTACTGCAATGCCAATAAAAGTGTTCAGAATTCTTTCAATTTGCTGAGGTCATAGTGAGTTAACAGCAACTCTCACTGTCTGAGTTTAAAATAAGGGTATGCCAGATCATACTGCCTTCTACAAGGGCAGGCTGCATCACTCCTATCAGCAATCAGCTGACAGCTACTGGCAGAAAACTTCATCAATAATGACAAAATAGAACACCTTTAAAAAAACAAAACCAAAAAACCCATTATACAGAACTTCCCAAGAAGCAGCCTCCAAAACCAACCCCCCAAAAAATCCCCACAGCCAAGCCCTCTCAAACACTCCCACAGTATTACAAATTAAAAATCTGAAGACACAAAGCAGAAATCACTACAAACAATTTAACTATTCTGTTACACATGGCATACCTTGTAAGCTATTTCCACAGCTTCCTTCAGTGTTCTGTCCTTATGAACTTCCAATTTGTTCTCCATCATTATTTGCTTTGTAGGATGCATGCAGAATAATTTAATCTATGCAATACAAAAGGAAGAAAAATTATCACGAAGACATTTTCAAATGTCTTTCCATTGAAGTTGAGAACACCATATCCATGCAATCTAATATGAAATACACCTTTAGCTCTGCTTCAGCTGTGGGATAGTTTCCTTTCAGCTGGTTATACAACTGCAGACAGAGTATGTCAAAGGCACATGAGGTATTTGTGTGCATCTGAATCTTTCTCCCAGCTAGGGTACAGCTTCTATAACCAGAACATCTTGTGGGCACAGGCAGTGAGCAAATGCTCCAAAGCCAAATGCACATATGAACAACGAATGTGAAATTCCTTTTTTGCATAGAGAATTACACATTTTGCAATGAGAGAACTTCCTCAGAAAATCACTTAATTCATAGATAGAGCAGCTGACTGCCATGCTTGTAAGGCACTGAGATCCAATTTTCTTTGCCATTAAATCTAGGGTTTGAAAAAATTCTGCTCTTTCTGCCAAGTAACTATTTAGAATTAGTTTAAGAAACAACACTGCACAAAGTGAAAGGTCACAATATGAAAAGATTTAACAGTACAAAACACAATGTGCAGCATTACACATTCTTTGGAAGTAATTTTGCTTAAAATAAGTGCTAAGTTTTTTTGGTTTTAATACAAATTCAAATTCACATGCAATACATTAATTCAACAAAAATGTCTGGTGAATACCTCTAACAGATGCCTGCACTATGTACAGCTTTCCAACAGGTGTGCAATTCGCTTAAAAGAATTGTTAGTGCAAACATTTATCACAAAGGAGCCCTTGCACTGTAGTAAAAAAATCACTGTTTACTGTAGAAACATTTCCCACTAGCAATGTATTGTTACTCAGTCCAGCAGAAATTCTAACCTTGCACGTGTTGCGTTCAATTTCACGTTGCCTCTTTTCTTGTTCTTCTAATTCTCTCTCTTTCTGTACCAATTGTTTAATGTGCTCTGGATATTCATGTGCCTCAAGAAACTCTGCCAGTAAAAACAAAGCAATAGTTTTTAAAAAATAGAGTTTTTCCACAGCAAGCATTACATTTCCACCTTTAGGCATTACAGGTATATTTGAGTTATCTTTCTTGCCTTTTCACCCCACTCTTTTTCCACATAAATTTCCCACTACACCATGCCCTGTTCTCTTTTATATTATTTGAATTAAACTGAAGTCAGTCTTTTATTCCCCTTGCTTATGTTATCAGCAACAAAGAAAGTGATAGTAGCAAAAGATTGCAGTACCAGTAAAGCTTTTCTGTAGTAGAGAAATACACTAAAGCTGATGACTGCACTTAATCCATTTTTACAATAAGTGCCAATACTCTTCCAAAAAGTGAATTAGTTGATAATAAAAGTCTCAAGGTATCACTATATTATGATAAAATAAATACCGCACTTCATGCGGGTTAGTGTACTTTATGACATTGTTTCATAACAACAAACAAAACCACAACATGCAACATTTAAGTTAAAAAAAAAAAAAAAAAAAACACCAACTTTTGCAAATACAGCTGTTGAACTTACTTGCATTTCTTGTTGGATCTTTCAGTCTGTATATCAGCATGTAAGCATTTGTTGAGCTGGGGGAAGAGACAGTGAATTTATCACTCAGGAGACAATACTGGCTTCAGAAACTGCTCTGGTTTCTTTATCTTTCAGTAAGGAGCTATATCATATCTAAGTTATACATTAACCAAGAATGATTTTTAAAAATAAATATCACATTATTTTAATGATCTGAAACAGCAGTCAGGGTAGTTCTTACAACTACCTGAAGCATCTGCTAATACTTTTAATGTAATATGTTAGGCATATGCACCTTGGCCATTCATCTCATTACACTAAAACACTACCAGAAAGAAAAGTAACATTACAGTAATACTAACCTAGCAAAAGCACTGGAATAATATCCTCTGCTTCCAGAAGATCCTCCATATGTTTTCTTAATATCTTCCTGAGTTATCTAACAGAAAATCAATGTAATGATTATTTGAGAAACTTGCACTAATCGAGATGCATTTATTCTCACAAGGAAACATGGCGTTACACAACACACTATATTAATAATTTATTTTTGCTTATTTGCTGACTTCCAAAATCAATTTCAAAGTGATTTGGCTCTCCATTTTACAATGAATGCAAACATACTTTTTCGTTTTTAAAGTGGGAACTTCTTAGAGAAAGAGACCAAGTTTCCTGATTGCAATAGTACCTATGGATGATAGCTGGAACACCTCCATCAGCTGGACAGGTTTAAGAGCAAAGTCTGGACTGCAACAGATCTACAAACACTTCTCTAAGCAAGAAATGCTCTTCACATGTACAGAAGACAAAATTTGAAATACAGCCTGGTCTGCACATGAATGACAGCTTCTTTAGGAACCATCCCACCACCACTGCCAAGGAGAAACACTCCTTTCCCCACCACACAAAAATACATAGATACATAAATAAAGACTCTCCAAACCACTAGAAATCAGTTAAGCTGATGAGTGAAACATATGCATATGGCAGGACATTAGGAGATGATGAAATCAAGGAAATAACTTGAAATATGTATAATGAAACTGGTTTTATGGGCAGCTAAGAGAAAAACCACAAAGTATGAGTACAAAACATAACAGAAATTACTATTTTTACCTTGCTAACATGCTGATCATTAAAGCTGTACCACTGATCATCACTAAAAGATTTTATACAGGCATAATAATGGCCACCAGCAGCACTTCCAGAATGAACCATGACAGAAAAGAGCTCATACAGCAAAGAACTCTGTGGAGAGAAGAAAAAGGTGTGAAACGTACCCACTGAAGAAAAGCTAAGCAAATGATAATTTAAAAAAAATTCAAAATAAGGACACAAACCCAGGTATGTAAATAGTTGGGTGCAAAGAGTGGATTTGTGTGATAGAGATTAATTAATGCAATAGGCACTGAACAAAACCAGGCTCTGCTATGCTAAACTTTATTCAGCAGTTTGTAGCAACCAAGCTTAGGTCTATTTGCTATCACCCCTCTCCACACTTGATGCTTTACACCTCTTTTTTCCATAGATAAATGGATAGAAATAGAGGGCACTGAGCATATGCCTTCACTGCTGCATATAAATGAAAAAATAAAACCGAACCACACTGATTCACAAGTGTTACAAGGATATTTTTAGACTATGTAGAAGAAACACTTATGTTCTCAGCATATCCCACATCCATTATTAAGATATCCAAACCAAAACGCTTGGCTTGACAGCTTGCTTGCCTTGAGAACAAGTAGTAAGAAACAACTGGCCAATACTTGGACATCCCACTTGCATTACAGACACAAAATATTCTGGTCTTGTTCCAGTCAAGTGACTAGAATTAATTTTTTCCTCATTTCCAACTAAGACTGACAGTATTCAGAACATATACCAAAAACACCCTCTCAAATGGTTCCAGGTAAATACAACCAGGGCCAGATGTGACGATTAACATGCAAGTCAGCCTTTAAAACTGTTACTTTACAAAAGTACCAGATGAAGCCCAAAAGCTTTCTACCAAGACTGAATGAAAGCTAGTGGCCTAACTTCAGATGAGTTCACTGAACAACAATACATGAAGTACATATTGTGGACATCACCATAAAGGTCAACATTTTCCATGAAAACGCAACCAAGTTCATCAGCAATCTCTACCAACCCTGATTTCCCACAGCAGGATGGCTGCTATTCTGGACTGACTTGCTATTTAATTCCTTTATATTAAGATGACTGAAGGAATATTTAACATTTAGACCCTTGGCTTCATCTATAAAATTAATCAAAACTTCCCAGTTGTCTTCTACTACTTTGCAGCTAAATCTGGTAGACCTTTGACAGCTGGCCACAAGTAAAACCACTGCTCACAAGGCAAAACAGATCTTCAGTTAAAGGATTTGCTGGCAAAAAAAGTTACTGGAAATTCTCAGTCTGACAAGCTGGGAAGACTCTTATGTATCTCAGGTGACCTCCAAATTAGTTGAATTTTTTCCTTTGTTGTAATGTCAATTTTTGAAAATTCAAATAAACTCACACACTTCCAACCTCTCACCTCGCCTTCAATGTCAGAATGAATTATATATTTATCATTTACATTTGTGGTGGGTGGACCCCAGCCAAGAACAAAGCATCCCTCCAGCCAGTCAGTCACTACTCCCCTCAAGTGGGATGGTGGAGAAAATCAGAAGAGCAAAAGTGGGAACTACTTGGAGACAATGACAGTTTAATAAAGGAAACATACAAAAAATTAATAGTGCAGTGATGCAAAGACATTCCTCAGCACACCCCCACCCCCGTCCCCCCCAGTCTCTGAACAACAGCAACCTTGGAAAGCCCCCAGTTTTCCTGCAGAGCACGATGGTGCCCAGAGGGAATCTGGCATGGAATATCCTGGTGGTGAATGCAGGTCAGCCTTTCCAGCTGTGTTCCCCCTTGCAGCCTCCTGCCACCCTTCTAACAGCCAGTGTTCCCATACCTTTTCACTGCCAGCTTTGGAGATCCTCTCTGCTGCACTATTGCTTTCAAGGCAGATTCCTTCATCAACTCCATCATCATTAGAAAAATCATTGCTCATCTGATCACTGTGACAACTGCCTTCATTTTCAGCTCCACTATCAGTGCAACTCTCAGTCTGAGGAGACTTCTTAAAAATAAGACATTTTACAACATTAAAAGTTACATGGAACAGGAAATAACAGTGCTTGTGAAATGAAAAAAAATCCACTCTATGAAGCAATCAAATTCCTCAAAAACTATAGAGACCTCTGTAATTCAGCACCAAGAACAGACTTGTTTCTGTTGGTGTCTTCAGTCCACCTCTTCAGTGTTCCTGGGGTTTGTGTGCAACTGAACAGTAATTAGGAGCTTTCAGACTTGGCAAAGTTATATTTGTTACTAGACTATTGCACTCACTAGCTATCCCAATTCAGTACCTGGAAGTCTGATACCAAAAAACAATCTGTTGTGATGTGGCCCTGCTAATCAGAACTGACTGAAAATATTTTCAGTCACAATCAAAGACTTTTTTTTCCATTTCAACTCACTGGACCGAGCCAAGGTATTACAGTAAGACTGATTAGTGCTCTGCTAGCTTAACAGCATGGTGTCACCAACACTGTGAATGCAGCTCACTCAGTATACTCATCTCTTACCTGATCCTCTTGCCTCTGGATAATTGTTTTGATTTTCTGACAGTCCTTAATTTTATCTGAGTTCTGTCCTCCCAGATTAATCTTCATTGTTATTTATCCCACCCTGAGAGGTATCAAATTGTCTACATGGGATCTTTCCTAAGACAAGGGTTTGTAGAGAGCCAGAAAAGCCTCTCCATGTGCACATCCAGGCAGTATTTCTCTTACACCAGTGCAAGCCAACAAATGTTTTCAGGAATGACGTTAGAGAAATTACTTTGGTCTTCAATGCAAAATGCACAGTAAATACTTCTAGGTGAATGTAAGTGCACAACGTGAATTTTGGTAAAACCCGAAAAGTAAAAAGCCAGAAGACTGATGGGAAAAAATAAAAATTTAAGAATCTTATTTCTACAGTATACACTAACTACATGGTGATTCAGAGGGAAGAAATTCATTATTAATGATTTCTGGACTAACTTCAATATTCAAAGTTTTGAAACTTTACATCACCTCTTATGACCAACACAATTCAGACACAAGTTTCAGATAAATCTTCCCTTCTGGAATTGGAGTACATATAGAAGCCCTGAGACTCACGTCTTTAAATCTGTCTACTGAAGATGTAAGAAATCTGAAAGGGCTTCCTTATGGAAGCAGAAACCCCAAACATGTTCTACAGAGAACATGTTTGTTTGCAATATTAAAGAAAATCCATATGGACAGACTTAAAATCTTCAAATTATAGCACTAGCATGGCTAAAGAACATTATATGTAGATGAATAATATTGTTAAAATGGGTTTATAAAACTAGAATTTTGATTTTCTGAATGAGAAACTTGAAGGAAGTTAAATGCTTTTCTCTGAAAACAAATACCTTACCTCATCTTCCACATCAATAAAGACACTCATGTCCAACTCCTCTGGAAAAGTCATGCGATCATTGAGTTTAATCCTGTGCATTGTGGTATAATCAAAGTCAAATCTCTTCAGCTGCAATGTCAGCAGGTATGGAAAGTGCAAGAACCGCAGGCCCTGAGTGACACAAGGACAAGATTATGTCCCTGTTAGCAGGATTGGTATTTATTAAAAGTAATTTTTGCAAATCATTTGACTAGTCTTTACCTTTCTTGCATCACATTTCTTCTTACATCGCTCACAAAAGTACTGATTTGGGCCATCAAGGATCTCAGGCTGAATGAAAGCATGCAGTGCTTCTTCCTAAGAATAAAAACATGTTACCCCATTTTTAAACAGTGTTTACTATGCAGGTATAAATGTCCAACGAGACTGCAAACACATACAAATAATTCATTTAAATCTGCCACCAAAATTTGATTGACAAACTTTGGTACAGACATAATAGCTAGGTAAACATAACCAGAAATCAATATTTCTACCCAGCAAAACCACAATTACTGTCAATTGTATCTCATTGAGTATTTGATGAATCCCAACTGTCTTTGGTTCAATAGCTACGTTTACTCCTGTTACCTTGCACATCACATTTAGTCGTGTCTGTAAAGTCGTCTGCTGTGAAAACGAGCTTATTTTTAAACCCTGCCTTGTCCTTGTTCTCCCAGAATTTTGAGATGATTCTTCTGCATTTCAAAAGGAGTTTTTCTCAAAAGAGCCAATCTGGTATTTAGAGGGGGAAAGAGGAAGCAGCAGAAAAAAATGTTACTCAGTTTCTCAGTGCCCTGCATAAAGGCAGCCTTAGTCCTGGCTCTACCAAGAGTCAGGAAACTACATTTGAAGATCCTATTTTTAAGTGAAAGCTGGGGAGAGGACAGAGGGAAGAGTATTTGAGTTTTGCTCCCAAAGGAGTGAGAATCAGATAAGGTCATCTCCTATAAAGACAGAAGTAGTTTCCTAGCTAAACCTTATGAGGCAACTAAGCAATAACTGGAATTTTGTCTTCTGACAGCTGCCTAGTTTGGGGTAGTTAAAAAAAAAAACCCACAAGTTCTGTCACTAATACCCAGGACTTCAATGATTTCTATTTTGCTCCTCACTACAGCAATCAATATTCAAAATACAACCAAACTGACACAATTTGCAGCAATGACACTGCACATTAAGGTGTAAATACTTGAGAACCAACTTGTTCAAACAGAATTCACTAGGAGTACTGAGATGGGCTCACTGAAGAATTTCACCCAGAGATGTTCCAGGTTAAAACCTATAGTCCAGTCAGCTTGCAAGCCAATAGGCTCTGGGTTTCTGAACTCCAAGTTGAAGGCAGAAGTTCTCTGTTCAGCCACGGAGGTGAAAGCAAACACAATTTGCACCATCATTTTTTAAATCATCATTTGTTAATGAAGGTCTGTGGCTGTTCCTGTGAAGTTTTGAGTAAGGGGCTTAACTGGGCAGAGTAAACTCAGCAGCCATGACTGGTATCTAAATTGTGTTGTTTGGCAAATCCCACTTTGGGAACAAATCAAGGATATGCCAAGTTCTTCACAAAAGCCCTCAGTTCTTCTCTCCTCCCTTCTTTCTTTCCAAGAATGGAGGCAGTCAGCAAGAACAACAAAGCAAGTATTTTTCAAAAGCTCTGTTGCTATTCTAGGAGAAAGGACTTTTAAAAAATGGACTCTATTCCAGGTGACAACTATTCACAAATGAAGGACCTACCAAACTCCATAAAACAACTGTACAGTGAAGGCAGTCATCTCAGTTTCCCATTTCTTGAGCCAGCCAGAAAGGCTTTTGAACAGTGTGAAATCACAGCTCTTGGGCAGAGACTCTCCAGACGTATGAAAACATTTCAGAGTCTGAATTGAGCTGCTGTCTATGTCTTTACTTCCTAAATGCTACAGAAGCTGAGTCGCTTTTTACTCCAGGGCCACAGACAGATAGTGTTTGGTAAGATTATGTACTGAAATGTGAGGAATCTCAGTCTAAAGTGTAAGAAAAAAAACTAAACAAGTTAGAACCTGCTTAAAGAGAAAGCAGAAGAAATGAATTTTTGTATTTTGATTATTATTCATAACTATTTCAGCAAAAGCAAAGAAGTTAATGGCCAACACAGAAAACATGAATCAGAAAACATCACATGATGACATCATAATCAGTGACAGAACTGTCTTGTGAGCCAAATGCCAGTTAAGGCAAGAAAAATATATTTCAAGTGTAAGAAAAAAGTTGCAGCTCATGTATCAACATGAATACAAATGGGAATATATGGAGGATGGGGCATAAATTATTGTGTAATGCTTATGTAGACTCATGTGATGTGCAATTTAACAAGGAAACACCCTACAAATTTTTACATAAGGCAAGAAGTGATGATGCTTTAGACCCCTGAGAAGGCAATGAAGCATTATTACATCACTCTTGAGGTTTCACTGCTTAGCACTCATAGTGAGCTGTGCTTTGAAAGGCCTGATTGAAGCTCCTGGGACCTCCATTCCTTTTGAGCTATATACATATATATATATATATATATATATATATATATATTTATAGCCATGTATTTTTCAATCCTTGGATAATCATCATTGCTGCTCCTCAGGCTGACTCTCTTCCCTCTTACATAGTCTTTACACCAAGATAAGTTCTGCTGATTAGGAGGTTTCTTAATACACTTCCTACTCCAGTGCAGTTCACTGCTCTCTGCTCTGACAGTTTACTCAGCAAAACCAGGGGCAAAGCTGCCAAGCTGCACAGCCTTTCACAGCACACATCCCTGCCCTGCAGTGCCACCAAAGCCAGTGTTACCTCAGCAGTTCCCTTCAATGTGGCAGCTCTTATCTACCTTTGGAGTCACTGACCATTTCCAAAATCCCCTACACACACACTTCAAAATAAAGCTTAAGCGATCAACCTACAGATTAGGGTGACAAAAGCTATTTAAACTTCTTTCTAGTTCAAAGAATCAAAAGAACAATACAGGCTGAAAGAAATTTCTGGAGATCATCTGATCCTAATCCCTCACTCAAATCAGGTCAAACTTTAGACTTATTGCTCAGAGCCTTGTCCAGCCAAGTTCTGAGTGTATTCAGTTTTTAATATTCTGAGATCTCTATCACTTAGCACACTAAAATGTTGTAACAATTCAACCTAATTATTGTCTGGCTTAAGAGAGGCACTGCAGAGAACTTACCCCTCCATAAAAATGCCTTATGATCTAGTCAGTAGTTTGACAAGTGCCCTACTGCAAGCCTTCATAAATGTGTAAATTTGTAAAACCTGTGAATAGGAGGAATAGGACCTTTATGAAGCCTTACACAAGTGGCATTTAGGTGAAACTGCTGTTGGAAAAAGCTAGAAACTAACTGCCGTCTCAGTTTCTCAGAGGTCATCAGTTTTCCTGTGCTCAAAGAGTATGTTCAATGAAAAATACAAGACCTTGTTGTTACTGATCTAGCCTTAAAAACAAAGAAGGAATTATCACATCATCCATATTCTGCCTTCAACAGTTTGGCAAGGACACCACAAATTAAGTTCACATAAAGTTCAAAGTAATTTCTGCCCTAAGAAGGACTACTTGTACACATACTTACATTCTCAAAAGAAAAGCTATGGTACAAAAGATCTTGAAAACTAACAATACTTAACAAAACACCACTGCATTGGCTACACATCCACATATCCAGAATACTTAGATCATTACTAGCTTTCTGGTATTGCAAATCAACTCTCACTGTTTTAGTATCATAATTTCAGCATCACTGCTAGTTCCCAGTTGCGTCTTTCTCTCCACTGTTCATCCTGCAAAATATTTTTTTTTAACTACAAAACATTTCAGCTTATGCCTAGTGCTGTTAAATTCAAAAAGACACTAGTACCTACGAAAATCAGAAGGTGAATTGCTGCTCCTGTTTACCTCCCTGAAATAAGCCATTTGTTTTTATGTCTGGATTTCTACTGAACTCAAGAAAAGCCTGATTCAGGGGTTTTTTGACACCATACCCTTGAACAATGCAGATTACATAAGTACTTTTTCAGAAACCATCTTGAGTCACACACTGACATCTCAATGCCCCAGAGCTGCCCTAGTGAGTTTGCAGCTATGCTACATGGAGTTGGGTATAGAGTGGAAAATCAGAACAATTCTAAATGCAAACCTTAAGACCACACTGAAGAATTTCAGAATTAGTTCACAGTAGGAAATAAAGAAAGCATGACATTATCCTTCCCAGTTCTTCAATGTCCCCATGCGTTGAGAAGTAATATACATATAAATTAATGCAACATTTAAAGTATCTGCATGTCTTTGGTAATACACAATGTCAAACAGTGGGATAATGCTCTTTAAATGGCATTCTACAGATTAACCTAGTTCAAGGCTCATCCATCCATTCTCTCTTATTGGAAAGTAATGGAAAATCACTTACCTCTAACTAGAGTTCTTTGAAGGTAGTATCCTCCTTAGATCCCCTATCTTGGGTTGTGTCGCCTGCTGCAAGTTCCCTCAGGAGCTGACTAGCAAGGTCTAAAAAGTTTTCCATTCCCTTCCATAAGCCCTATTAGCGCATGTGTCAAGTTTTTGATCTCTCAGACCCTTTTACCTACACCTACTGAATCACATCATCTATGGATCAATGGAGGATACTACCTTCAGAGAATTCCATTTAGAAACAGGCGATTTTTCCCTTCTCCAAAAGCAAGTATCCTCCATATCTCCCCACTGCTGAAGACTACAGAACTAAAAATGACATCTGCCATTGTTCATACATATGCAGGGAGGAGAATCAACTAAGTGTAATCAGAATAGGAATTGAAAAAGCTCAAAAATTGAAGCATCAATACAAGTTGCAACTATGTAGTTTGTGTAACAAAAATCTTAAAACTACGTTCCTCAATGTAGTAAACCCAGTAAATGCTGACTGAAAGGAAAAATATCATGTACTATTAAAACTAATCTGAACTTTAAGTCCTTATTCATTCAAGTTTTGTTTTACAAATAGACAAAGTCTTTTTTTAGCATTGCATTACAGACTTGTCCATTGAAGGAAAAAACCTTTCCATTTAAGACATATGAAAAATACATTGTTAAATGCAGAATTAAACTATATAAACGGAATAGTTTTCATTCTTTTTAATAGATCATACAAATCTAGTTATTGAATAAAAATTACAAAATTTAGTTCAGGGAATACTGCCAGAAATAAGGGTTAAGAGATGAAAAGGGAAGCCATCTGTATAAAATATCAATCTGTATTAAGACAGCTTCCATTAGCTGGATAGTTCCAGAAAATTTTGATCTTAAGAATTCAAAGGACATTACTAACTTGAATTCTTTTCACAAGATCAATGTCCCTCACTTTTACTACTTCTCAACACTGATATTTAAAGTTTCAAAGTATGAAGTACATTGAAGCTATACTATAGTTTAAATTAATTCCAACAATTCTTAACAGAATTACCGTTAAGAATTATGGACTATTAGTGCTTTAAAAATATTGCCAGCACACTAAATACAGAAGGCAAAATACTTTATGTTTAATGAACAAGCCAATTACACAAGTGTTTGTTTAAAACAACCTTTACTGAAAGATTTGTTTGATTCATTCTTATTCTTTCTCACAACTCGATCCACAGTGTACTGTGGAATGCCACAGCTTGTAATACTTTTTTTTCAGGGTGGAAAAACTCAAACAAAAGAACTTCCACAGACTTACTAAGCAATAGTTATGCTTGCCAGCATCAGTAAAGCTGGAGCAAAAGAGACTACAAACATTGATGTAGAACAAGATTTTTGAATCATCATCAAATTGCTTATTAAAAGTATTTGGTATCTAAGAAGTGACCTTTAAAAAGCACAGCAACAACATGGCAATTAAAGTAAAAATTTTATATCAATGTTCTGTTCTTTCACTAACACTTTAAATAAAGCTATGAAAATTTAGCAGATGTGCCAGTAAAAAAACCAACCCAAATAAAACTTTGTGATCTCATAAAAATCTCTCAAGTAAATGCTGAAGATTTTATCAGGAAGAAAATAACTGATTACTGCAGCCCTAAGGCAATAAAGTTGCATTTCCCCTCCCCTTATACATGCACCAGTAGGACTCATCGAAGGGCAAAAGAAAAAAAAAACCAAAACAAAAAATAAACCAAAAAGGCAAAAAAAAGAAAAATCTTCTAGAACTTGCTAGCTGGTTCACTGCACAAAGACGAACACCCCAAGATGGAGTATCTAGGATGATACTTACCAGGGAACCAATTCTACCACTGGGGCATTATGTATTCTATGTGTGTATGGATGCACTATTAGGACCATAATAGTACACACCACGCTAGCAAACGCCTGGCTGGAGCCATAGGGCCGGATGACCAGAGGGATATCCAGGTACGTGTCGATTCTCCAGCCTTCATAGCCACACTCTAGGCACCTCACATAGTCCTTCAGTTTGCCTTGGTACAGTTGATTTATAAGATCAGCCTGAAACAAACAGATGCAGCAACAGGGAGTTAAAAAAAATGACCAATAGGCTATTTCTTTGGTTTTACAAGGAAATACCTTTTTGTCAATTAAATCTTAATTGCATGGCTACACATTTAAAACACTATTCCCCAACAGGACATCCATCTCCTGAATTCTTACTTTGCCCTGCCCAAAACATGTATCAAACAAGCTTCTCAAGTGATGTTACATAAGTTTCAGTGTCCTTAAGAGTCATCCCTTAAGTGACTACAAAAGCACCAAACTGAATATTAAAACGAGCCTGATCTTGCAGACATTGCTAACACTGACCCTGCAGTCCTTTCCTGTATTTCCAGAGACAACTTACAATTACTCCTATTTACCAAAACTGGTGTACAAGAGGGTGACTATTTATCAGAATGTATCCCGTGCCAGGAATATATTCCTAACTTTCTCCTTAAGAAGGGAGAGCTTGAGCTTCTAGAGGCCACAACAAAGCCTAATAAATACTGACAGCAAGGAAGTTACTGTAGGAGTCACACAGTCACTTTCTGTGCTTCAAATAAAGACTGAGTATAATATTCCAGATTATATATATATATATATTCCACTTTTAATTGGGGGAGGAAAACAGATGCAACACACTCTTGAAAGTCATACATAACAGTAGCTTATTACAAGAAACCAGAAAACTGGAAACTACCACAGATTCTCAACAAGCTGGTATTTAAAATTTAGTAAATGATTTTTACAATCATTAGAAAACCCAACAAATGCCCACAATACTACACCAGTGAATGAAGACAGTTTTTCCAAGCTTACCTGCTCTGTTTGCTTCCATTTCTGCTCCAAAGCATCAAACATGACTCTACAAAGCTCCTGCACATCATGCTGCTGCCACGCTATTAAAAATTGAAGTTATTATTAGTTAAAACAGGAGATGTTGTTAGTCCAAATATTGACTGTAGCCTAATAATGCTTCCTAAAAAACTAATTAGTTCAACTGTGTACCTACACTGCTACCTATTGACTACTGGGCCAGTGCTCAATTCCACAGGCAGCTGCCTCTCAATGGAAGCCAGAAAAATAAGCAACCAGCTTGCTCACTATGTTTATACATAAACAAGAACTGCGTACACAAGCAATATGTGAAAAATACAGAACTGCTGATGTACTCTGGTGTAAAACAAACAGCTTCTGATTTCTGTCCCACTTCACAGTGATTCTCCAAAACCCAACTTCCCACTTCTCATCATCATGTGCTGATGGAAACATCAACAGGTGATGGGGCAAAATTACTCCACACCAAGAGTAAAAAAGACACACACAGTGCTTGATTTGAAGCAGGCAATAATATGGGTAGCTCCATAAATGCAACATGGGCATCTGACATTCGTGATTCAAAACAAAAGCAAGTTTCCCACAAAGAATTACTTTTTTAGAAACCATTTACATGTGTAATGACAGTTTAATTACAAAAAAATGATGCTTTTTATGTTAACAGCCTAAAACTCACAGGTGCCATTTCTTTAACAATCAAACACACTGCACAACAAAGTATCCATGTAGGCTATTTTGTTTCCACTGAAAAAGTCGATTCTATTAATTACTCCTAATTATTCTGGTATTTTTCCCCACAAACAGCAGTTCAGCTCCCAGCAGGCAGCAGCTGAAGCAAACCACAGCAGATTACCAGCTGCACATTACCTTCACTGCTGTCCCATCCAAAACTCCGTGTAACATCTGTTGTTTCAATTGCCCTTTTTTTGCTGGTCTGCAGTAAAACAAACAGTCTCTGTAGCTGGTAGGGGATACTCCTCTCAGGATCCTCTTCAGATTCCTCAAATTCCCACCTATTTGGAATGCAAGATATTTGACAAATAAAACTGCTTTGAAAACATTACTCAAAAAAAGCATTAAATCAACATTTACTACATTTCAGGTCTGCCATATCACAGGTTAACTGCAGCTCTCTTTCTTGGGAGAAATCAAATGCAGTTGCTTTCCATTTCTGCAGTAAGTGGCAATGATACTCTTCAAATGCATAAACCTAAGACCAAAAATTTTGAAGATATTCACTGTATAAACATGAACTGCACTTAGCATCAAATTTAACCTTCAGTTTGATGTTTTCAAGATTCTACAAAAAGCGTCCATGCCACAAGCAGTAACTTATATTTTACTTAAAAGCTGCAGCTTTTAAGCAGATATAATTTATAAAGCTATTCAGCTTGACTTTCATTATGATTTTCAGTATCCAAACAAGAAAATTTTGAGAAGTGAAATTCCAAAGGGTCTCCTACCAATATGAACCAGTACAAATTTAAGAAGTTGTTGATTCTATATACTCACTTATACAATGCATTTCTAAATTCAGGAGTCATGAAAAGTGTTTGCAGAAGGCTGTTCAAGTAGCAAGTCATTGCTTGATTTACCAGCCCCACATAACCTAAAAATATGAGAATAATGAGATGGAAATAATGCAAAAAGATGGCACATCAATTCAAGAGTTAAAACACTTGACAAGAAAACAATTCTGTGATAGTGTTTAAGAACTGCATTCATCTGTTATTTATTGTTATTTACACTATAAATGAAGGGAATGCTACAACTTCTGAAAACAACAGAGAATAATAGTTCTCCTGAATGACATGAAGCTGTTTTTTGATCACATTAAAAAGCAATATTTAATGCTGAATACTACACTAATGGGGGTGTAGGTAACTATAAATAATAGCAGATTTAAATATTTCACAGAATAAACTAGAATTTTCTAAGAATCAATTGTGTATCAGCTTGTTTATTGCTTTATGTCTGCTAAAAGTATCCTAGTAATAATATTATTATAATATGTATCTGCACTGGTTTTATTATTGTTTTCAAATCAGAAAAAAAAAATCCCAAGTGCCCACACAACACTAGTATTCTAAACCCTTCCCCCTTAAATAACTAATTTTAAAAACTAACTGAACTACTAAAACAGTCATTTTTACTAGCTGAAAATGAAATTATTTACTTACATTAATCTAAGCTGTAATATTAAGATTTTCTCCAAAATATGCAATATTAGCAACAGCTGATAAGCAAGGAGCATATACTGAAGCATCATATAATAAAGGAATTAAAAATGTTTGTTTATACTCCCAAAATTCTCGAAAAAACAAATAATCTCAGTATCATACTAGTAATGAAAAAGCAGCTACTTCACACACGGGCATTTTCTGTGAAGAGACTGAATCAGAAAATTTGTATTTTATTTATTACTCTATATAAATCATCTCTTCAGTTTCATTAAATCAACAAAAAGGCAGATAAACTTTGTTATTTGCCAAAAAGCCTCGAACAGGTAAGAAGTAGTGCAACAGAGTGTCAGTTTAGTGGCTGCTCAGCACCTTCACCTCAGCTGTAATGTGCTGTCTCCTCCTGCCCTGCAGAGCAGCCTCCCAGAACCCCAGGAGGGCCTGCTGGCTGGGGGATGCACAGGAGCCTCTCCAAGAGGGGAAGCCTCCTCTCCCTGGAGGCACAGAGACCTGCAGCCCTGGCAGGAATTCTCTGGCCAAGCAGAGATGTGGCAGGAGCCCCTCCAGTGACAGGGAATCCAGTCCTCCCTCAGCTGGGAGCGAGCACAGCTGGAGCTGGCACTGCTCGTCCAGCAGTGTGAACTAGGGATGAGCACCCTGACAGAGTCTGAATTACCCTGTCCCAGGTAAGGAAAGGCTAGAACACAGTTCTTCCATTTCTAAAGGGATGGGAGAATATAATAAAAAACATGAATAAAAAATGTAGCAGTGATGTGGGTATTTTTAAAATAAATTGCAATTTATTAAAAAAAAAATCTTGAAGTGCTGCTATTTGAAAATGTGCTAAAATAATTACAAACTAGCATTGCCTTTACAAGGGAGAACACAATACCTGTCTCTGATTTGCTCAGGACTGAAGAATAAGAATAGCTTTGACTGACATAGTCATGGGTACATCCAATGGAGCCTTCTCTGGGAAGGGGGCCTATAAATCTCTCCTGTGCACCATCCTCTGTTGAACCCGACTCCTCCTGAAACACAAACACACCCATGGTGTGCACAAGTTAAAAAAAACATTTTTACTGAAGTACCTATGAGATCTGCTTTTCTCTCCTGGCTAGGAAACCAATTTTGCTTAGGCACATCACACAATTTTTTCAACACTGCAGATACACAGTGTAACTTTAGTTCCCTTGACACATTGTTCTTTAGCACTGGCAGAAAGACAGGTCCTTTGGAACACTGTAATAGCATATTTGGTTGTGCAATGTACACAACAAGCAAGCTGGCAATTCAGCATCTCCTGTGCCTCAAGTTTTCAGCACTGCAATACAGAACAGATTTTTTCTAGACATACAAATTTCATTCCATTACTCTTCCAGAACCATTTTTAAATTCTGATCTTGAGCACAATTATTTACATATGGGGTTTTTTCCCCCCCTTTTTCAGGTAATTAAACTCCACAACAAAGGCTAAGCCAGCCAGCATTATGCTGATACAAGAGCTAGGCAATAAATCTTAATATATCACTAGTCTATCCAACCCTTGATTTGAGGATACTGTAGCATTGTGCATCATGTATTTGAGAAACAGAAAATTTCCAAGTCTTTGTTATGGCAAACAGTGGCTTCTAGCAACTCTGCTGACTCTTCTTCTATAATTTTTTTTATTTATTCATTTTTCCATAAAGATAAATGTGGAATCAGCTCATTGCTGTCAATGCAGGGTTGCCATTTCTGAGAATTCTGCCAGAAAGGCCAAACATTGCTTTCAAATACCCAGAGGAAAGGGACTGGATATATGATTAAATATGTATTGTTAAGACTTATCTCTGAATCTATCAAAGATGAATTATATAACTTTAGATTTAGAAAATTGCTTGCAGCAAACATCACATAAATATTGACAAGCATGAACAGAATGACAGCAAATCATTACTAATGGAATTGGTCCCACTCAGGAGAAATGTGAACACAGATGTAAATATAGTCAAAGTTGTTGAGAAGGTTCCCAAAGAAGCTTAGGATGAAATATTCAGCCCAGTTTTATTTCATGTTCTAATCTTAGACAAGCACTACAGAGAACACACACCTCTCCCACGACACTGGGTTATGCAGCTGAGTGAAGATTTTACCTGCATTACATGAGGCTGCTCACCATCCTTGTCTGTCAAATGCAGGAAGTTCTTCTTCCCTGGCTCAAAACCAGCATCAAGAATGGTTTTGTCACTGTTCTGATCTATTGGAGTCTGCTAAAAAAGAGTGAAACAGCATTTTTTAGAAACAGATCTAATGCAATTAACAGATTCCATCCAAGTACATTGCTTGATGTGGTTGCTGACACAGTAAAACCACATGAAAATAAATAATTATCCAGTAAACAAAACACATCATCAGTACTGAAATAACTTGCAAACAGTTTAAGAAACATTACAGTCTAATGCAGTTAGCTAATGTTAACAGCTGGTTAATCTATTCAGGAGCCAGTCTGTAAGTTTCTTGTAAACATCACATTATCCAGTGAACTCTATAGCATGCAGACACTTTTCTTTAAAAGCAATTAATTACTTTCAGCAGGCATAAGCCTGACCTGAAACAAACTAATGTCTATTTCTTAACATAGAAAGTTTTCTAGATGTATCTATAGAAATAATATTAACTAAAATCAACACTGATTTACAATAAAGCATAGGAGTGATATAAATAATTTTTTTAATGTAATATATTCAAATAGGTCTAAGAAACATCAGGACTCGCTACACAACATGCTGCTGCTGAGAAGAAAGCATTTCTCAAACAAGACTAGAGGAAATTGAGACTATTTATCACGGTACTATTATTAAAAATACATACTGATAACAAAAACTAATAATACATCTGAATGATCATATTACTTTTTGTTTAATGATTAAACAGATATATCATTAAAGAGCACGCTTTGAGACTAAAATTCAGCCAAATCAACACAGCAGGAAAACATTACAGGAATTCACTAGCACAGAGAAGGAGGCTTTCTGCACTGTAACCAAATATTACAGGAATTCACTAGCACAGAGAAGGAGGTTTGCTGTGCTGTAACCAAACATTACAGAATTCACTAGCACAGAGAAGGAGGTGGTTTGCTGTGCTTGTAACCAAACATCACAGAAATTGAACAGCACCAGAGAAGGAGGTGGTTTGCTGTGCTGTAACCAAACACTACAGAATTCACTAGCACCAGAGAAGGAGGTGGTTTGCGGCGCTGTAACCAAACATCACAGGAATTCACCAGCACAGAGAAGGAGGTTTGCTGCACTGTGAAGTGCTTGGAGCCCAGAGGAGCAGCAGGCTCAGTCCCTACCGTGGCAGTGTCTCCGTTGCCCCACACCAGATCAAAGGAGCCGTTCTCGTAGCCCACTTTGGCAGCCACGTCTGCGAAGAGGCGCCGCAGCGGGGTGGAGGCGGGCAGGTTCAGGGTGACGCGCTCGTTCACCGTCCTCGAGTTGGTGGTGTCCTGGATTATACACAGCACCCTGGGCTCCTCAGCAGCACATTCTGCCTGCAATCACAGCACACAACAAGTCAGGAGCAACAGCAGGAACATTCAGGAGCTTAACTGAAAAATCAAAACGAGACTTCACCAATAAAATGTAGTGTACTTTTAAAAACTAAGGTTCCTAAAACTGGACTTTATTTTCTGAAGTGAGCATGAGAAAATGAAGAACCTTCCAGTTTTGAAAAATCTATAAAGACAAGCTTCATTTTTATAGAACAAGAAGGAATTTGTTCTGGTGTGGGGACAGAGAAACCGCTCAGGTTCCACACAGAACTCCAGCTAGCAAGCGCATAGGAGACTCCTTCAAAATCAGGAACAGACTTCCAAGTCATCACTTCATCCTGCTGAGGCAGAATATACCTTTTGTGACTTTCAGGAATGCAACCCAGAAAATTTGCAAGCTTCCAAGCAACCTTGGAAGCTGACCACTAAACAAAAAGTTTCATAATCAAGCCACCAACTTCCTACTAACTCCACAACTGTCTGAGTTGCAGGAGATATTCTTCTGCCTGAACAAAGTAAGAAAATCAACACTGACAAATGGCTACTGAACAAAGTAAAGGGAGTTTAAATAGAAACTTCAATGTATCTGAAATCAGAACAATAATGATCCTGAATGAAAGTGGTAATGGAATAATAATAAAAGTTTCTGGACCCAGTAAGTCAAGAAAAACAGCATTTTGCCAACACTGAAAACCGAGCAAGTCAAAAATCTAAGCACAATCAATTAATTATCTTAATTATCCAAAACTGTAGAACAAGAATAACTGATATTTAAATACACATCTCATAGGAAAGGATCAGGTAAGTAAAAGGAATTAGTCCTTCAGGTACTCAGCCTTTTCAAGCTGTCACACACAGAAGCATTAGTAATGCATTGTCAAAGTGCCCAAATCTCAGAACATGGATAAAGGCCACAGCACCCAAAAAGGCAAAAAATCACATGTGGTGCTATCACCATTCCCAGTGGACAAGAACAACAAATGGCAATAATTACATTCATGCCCAAACTCTCAGCCAAACATCACAGGCAGCTTCTAGAGAATAGAGAACTGCAAAGCAGATTTGAACATCTTCAGAATCTCCTGTGTTTCTACACACTCAGCCTCTCAACACAGATGAGCACCACCAAAGTGGTACAGCCCCTTTTGAGAGCTCTTACATCACCAAACCCATGGAAAAGGAACACGGACATTCCAGCTGATGCCTTCATTCCAGGGGATTGCAAGATCTGCTGGCAGTGCTCACACAGGGATAGAATAAAATGTTAGCTGACTGCAGCATCTATTCCTATCAGCATCACAAAAAAGTTGTTAGAGGAAGGCAAATAAAACCACCCTCGATCCAATCTGAATGACATTAGTTTGCTTTTGATTGGGATTGTTTTTAAAGACTTTGGAGTCCCATTTCTTTAGGTTTATTAAATGAAATATCCTGTGTGGAAGCCTTCATTAACTGCATGCTCAAAAAGATTCAAAGTGTTATTTGCAGCAAATCTGTAACACTTCATATATTTCATCTTTATGGGAGAATTTTACATTTATGAACTACTTTCCAAGAAGACAAAGAAAACTATTCCTGAAACATTAACCACACATTAAGAAGAAAACAGAGTTTGGAAGTCAAAGTAATTTTGACATAGTATATTCTCACTTTCATCTACTGCACCCACAGGGACACATAGTGCTGTACTTAAGTAGACTAAAATTAAATTTCACCAATGATTTCTTCTCCTGGGCTCCTCCCTTGAAATTTCCCAGCACAGCATCTTTTTTATTTTGTTGGTGTTTTTTTTTTTTTTTTTCTTTTTTGCTGAAAAAGCAAGTTCTCTCATTCACTGTGTGGTTAGGAAGAGAAGGTAAAGCTTGTTCAGTGGTCTTTTTTTTGAGAAGGTGAGCAGCAGCTAAGACCCAACAAACTTGGAAGATCAACACATACTTACATGCAGGTGCCTCAGCAATGGTGAAGGCTTGCTGTGGGTGGGAGCCCACCCTTCTCTACAGAACTCTGCAGGGGGGTTACGAGGTATTTACTGCTATTCACACAGGCTCATCTCAGAAACCAGAAGGTACTTTGGATTTAATTATCCCCACGCTGATTTTGTATTGATGCTGTAACTCGATGTAACTGTGTATAAACATGTCATGAGCAGTTCTCCACTGGACACTCAATTCCTTGTGCTCCTGCCTTTACATAACCAGCACTGCCTCCCCTCCTCCCTGCAGGAGCTCCCTGGGAAGGGAACTCCTCCCACTCCCACTCTCCCTGCTACCCTGCACGGTGAATCAGTTGTGACTTGCATTAGAGTTGCTACAGAAAATAATTAGGCACACAGTATCTGAGGGATGGAAATAACATTAAGGGAACAAATTGCAGACGATTACAGAAGATTTGCTGGTTGGGTTGCTGGATGTAGCACGTCACACAAATCCTCTCTTTCTTCTTCACAGATGTAATTCTGACAGACGGAACTGCTCTAACTCACAGTCAGGATAGCAAAGGGTATTAAGCTGTCATTCATTCACACTGTCACCACTTCAAGTTGTTAGGAGTAAACAGATAAAGCAAAAATAACCTCAGCTCAACTCTACTCACCTAAAGCATTCACACACACCAGCTGAACTAGGAGACAACAATGCAACACCTGTGGGGCTACTTTACTAGAGAAATAGTGTGAAAAGCAAGACTGGCGAGTGATAGATGCCTCAGCTATTCTGACAGGCTGTTAGCAAGCCAAATCCACAACAGGAACACAGAAATTAATTGAAACCATTACATAATCTGATATATTTTGAGAGCAAAACAATTACTTTTTTAAACGCAGAGACAGCCAAAGCCTCACACACCAGTGTAAAAGCATAACAACACATACTCAGTTTGAAGCTACCACTTAAACTGAATTGCATATGTACATCATCTTTGTATTCAAGAACACGCACAGAGTTTAGTGTCAATAGCTCATGCTCATGTTAAAATAAATAGAAGCTACAGCATCATGCTGCTGCTATATTTCTTGGTTATCACTTTATAAAGCTGATTTCATCTGTCTACCTGTGCAAACTTCTTCTTCATTTCAGCAAAGATACTCTGTCTGCAACTCCAAAACATATCCTACAGTATATAAAAACAAAATTAACAAGTCATAATAACTGAAAGGTGTAAATTGACTTTTATCTTATACTATTAAAAAAATCATTACTGAGTTTGGAAATACCAATCACAGAGTAACTCAAGAAGGAATAGCCTATTTTAATATTTAAATTATCATAGGAGCAACGTTACAATGTCAGTTAAATTGTAATACACAGACTATATCTCCTAAAGAAAGAAGTGAATGGATAAGAAAATGTAAATAACAATTCAAGATACAAATTCATATTAACACGTTCCTTGATTATCTTTAAAATATGCCACAGACAGAGGTAAATATTTTACCTCAAATGATTCAAGGGTAGGATTAGCATATAACCCTGTAGTTCAGTTTATTAATGTATTTATAAATTATGAAGCTGTCCAGTTTCATATGAAACTATTCTTTCCTGCCTAAATTATTTCCTGTAGGGAAGGTTTATTTTTATGAGCCCATTTTTAAGTATGCAGCTGAAGGTAGTAAAGAGATGAAGTTATTGATTTTATTTCTACTACTCTTAAAGAAATCTTGCCTTGGTATCTCTGATGGATCATCAAAAATTCAACAACAAACACTGACTGCACACAATTGTTTTCTGACTAAACATCAAATTAACCAGTTTCTGAATCTCAAGCAGTGCACTTTGTATTTCTCCAGAAAGGAAAAACAGGAAGTGAGACTGAAGATGCTCATAACATCACTGATTTTCTCCAAATTCCTTCAACTGTGCCCTTGGTAAAGATTACCAAAACAAAAAGCCCGGACAAATCTTTACTGACATGCCCTGTTTGCCCCACCAAATGACCTACAAAATTAGCCCAAATTAGACCACTGCATTTAATTTCCCAGCAGGATGACACATAAAGCATCGTTTTTTTCTTCACAAACTGAACTGAAGATCCAGTTTGGAAGTCTTAATATGACAAGACTGTGTCTAGCAGTTTCCTATACACACCAGTCTGTAATTTCAGATTTGAGAGATTTCACATTTACATGACACAATTTAAATGTTTTGCTGCCTACTGGTTTTACCTGCTCTTAATCAAAAGCCATATACATTTTGTTAAAATGACACAAAGGTTAATGGAGTCCCAGAACCACCAATCTGAAACCGCTGATTTGTAATTTTATCATTGTTATCAAATGCATTGCCCTGTGTCAAGGACTTAATTAAGACAAAAAATTTTCCTCCTAATCAGGGACTCCAAAGACCCCTGACTTCAGCCTGAATTTGTTCTCTCCAGAGACAGGCAATCCAAGTCTGGTACACACAGGGGCACGTGTAATTTTGTAGTGTGCTATTTGACTTGCTGCACACAGCAGAGGGTGGAAGGGGAGGACAGGCTCCAGCTATCACCTGCACAGAACTATCTACAGGTTGCTTATTTTATAAAAACATTCCTGTGCTGGGTTATCAGCTCTTGTTTTTTCACTTAAGGTCTGCTGGAAGATTTTCAAGAGCTACTTCACTAAACAAATCAGATCAAACAAATCAGATTTATAAATTACACTGTTTATATGATGTTCAGAAATTTTAGAAATAACTGAGAGCTTCTTAGACAAGACAAATCACAAGTCACAGAATCACAAAAGCATTTAGGTTGGAAAAGACTTCCAGGATCACTGAGTCCAACCTTTAACTGACTATTACCGTGTCACCTAGACCATGGCACCAAGTGCCACATCCAGTTGTTTCATCACCACCTCCAGGGATGGGGACTCCACCACCTCCCTGGGCAGCCCCTTCCAATGCTGGACAATCCTTTCTGTGGAGCAATTCCTGCTGATGTCCAACCTGACCCTGTCCTGATGCAGCTTGAGGCCGTGTCCTCTCATCCCGTCCCTGGCTGCCTGGGAGGAGAGGCCGATCCCCACCTGGCTCCATCTTCCTGTCAGGCACTTCCAGAGAGTGACAAAGTCACCTCTGAGCCTCCTTTGCTCCAGGCTGAACATCCCCAGCTCCCTCAACTGCTTCTCACAGGGGTTTTACCCTCCAGACCCTCCCAGCTCCACTGCAGCCCCTCAATGTCCTTCCAGAACTGAGGGGCCCAGAGCTGGACACAGCACTCGAGGCCTGGCCTCAGCAGCGCCCAGCACAGGGGACAGCCACTGCCCTGGCCTGCTGGGGACACTACTGCTGATACAGGCCAGGGTGGCACTGCCCACCTGGGCACTTCCAGCTGCTGGCAATCAGCACCCCCAGGTCCTTTTCCAGCCAGGCTCCCCAAAGCCTGCAGCAAAGCATGGGGTTGTGACCCAAGTGCAGGACACAGCACCTGGCCTCGCTCAAATCACAAGGATGTGTCCATCTCTCAAATTCTCTACTTTTTCAATTCATTCTCTACTTTTCAATTAAAGTGTTCACTCACACTCCAAATAAACTTTATAATAACCACTAGTGCAATTCTACATTTTACAAAAAAGCTCCTCTCAGCATGGAAACATATTTAAGGTACAATTAAGAGATCAAAGGTCTTCTATAGAACTTTTTACCCTCATAAAAGTTATTCCGGAATGCACCAAGCCAATTTCTTATTACACCTCACAAAATCAACAGGCAATTAATTACACAGTTCAAGGCTTTCCAATGAACATACACACTATTCACAGCAAATGCCGGAACACCTTACTGCCTTTTCCTCATAAGAGCAACTGCTCAGGTAGCAAGCACATCTATCCAGTGCTTGGGAGAAGTCCTCAAAGCTCCATGCTCAAAGTTCCATGCTGCTACTTTGCCGAAGTGTGACATAGTACACCAGTGGCTTAGGAAAACAAGCTGCAGACCCTCAACTGCATAGGGCCCTAAGGGGCAAATTAACTACAGACTGCAGACTGTTAATTAAAGCTATAATTCACAAAATCATCCCACTATTATTTTAGCACATCAGTCTTTTCAGGCTAATATTTTGGTCAACAAATATTTGAAATTGTAATTTCAAGTGTTAATTGTAATTTTAAAAAAATATTGAAACGCTGACACTTTGATCCCAAGTCACTCCATCTTGCTGAGGCTGGGAATCCTGTGGGATGGAGAGCATTCTCAGCAAGTCTGCTGATGACAATAAGCTGGGTGGTGCTGTCAACATGTTGGATGGAAAAATGCCATTCTGAGAGACACTGACAGCTTGAGAGGGGGGCTGTGTGACCCTGATGAATTTCAACAAAGCCAAGTGCAAGGTCCTACACCTGAGTTGGGACTGTGCCAAACACACCTAGAGGCTGTGCAGAGAAGTGACTGAGAACAGCCCTGAGGAGAAGGACTTGGGGGTGATGGCTGATGAAAAACTTGCTGTGAGCCAGCAGCCCAGAAAGCCAAAAGTATCCTGGGCTGCATCAAATGGAGAGTGACCAGCAGGTCAGGGGAGGGGATCCTCCTCCACTCTGCCCTCCTGAGCCCCCACCCCAAGTGCTGGGGACATTCCTGGTGCCCACAGCATAAGGAGGACATGGAGTTGTTGAAGCAAGTCCAGAGCAGGACATGAAGTTGATAAGAGGACTCAGGTGCCTTGCCTACAAAGACAGGCTGCCAGAGCTGGGGCTGTTCAGCCTGGAGAAGAGAAAGTTGCACAAAGACCTCATAACAGCAGCATCTGAAGGGCATACATGGAAACCAGAGAGCAACTGTTCATCAGGAACTGTAGTGGTAAGACAAGGAGTAATTGGTTCACATTGAAAGGGCAAATTTAGACTGGATATGTGGAAGAAATCATTTACATGAGGGTGGTGAGGCACTGGCACAGTTTACCCACGGAAGTTGTGGAATGCCCCATCCCTGGAAGCATTCACAGCCAGTCTGGATGGTGTTGTTATCATATTTCCAGAGTCCCATACCTTCTGGGTGGTTTTCTCACACACAGCTCTTCACAGCAGTGTTCCTCCTGCTTCTTCATCAGGGCTCCTCCAAGGCTCTCCCTGACCAGCCAGCCCACCCCCTTTTATCCCAGTTATCTTCACCAGCCACAGCTGCTGCCCAATTAAGGTCATCACAGCTGGAGCCCATCAAGAACAACTAGGATTGGGGCAAAGCCACTTACACAATACACATATTTTACTAGGACTCCTACTATAGGATGGGGCCCTGAGTGACTAGCTCTAGTGGAAGGTGTTCCTGCCCATGGCAAGAGAGTGGAGCTAGATGATATTAAAGGTCCTTCCCAACCCACACCATTCTATGGCCCTTTACACTGCTCCATTTCTAGAAAGGTGATGATGATAAACCTGCATGTATAAGATTTCTGACTATTAGACCAGACTTAAAAAAGACAATTTACAATAGGAACATGCAATCAACACACAAGTCTGACCTGGGTGGACATTCTAGAGGGCCATGCTACACAAGAATTCATACCCCATGTACCTTTCAAAAATATATTTCATCTTTCTTCCATGAAAGATCTGCACCTGCAAGTTGCAGAGCATAAAGCATGTTGTTGCTGTATTTCTGTATATACAAAGGCAGCATTGTTATTAGTGCCATCTGCAAGACAGACATTTGCTTAGACCATATAGGTTCTGTATTTGTTGAAAATAAAAGAACAATAAAAATAGAGTGTTACTAGATCTGTCACAACAATATTCAAATGTACAACTGCAGTGGTTTTAACACTGCATTTAGAAGTGGCTTGCTATTTTTCAGCCTTGAATCACTGAGTTAATTAAAATTCTATAGCAGCATTTCACTATTTTAACTCCAGCTTCATTTTTATAAAATTACTTTGTTGTATTCATATTGTTGTTATCATATTTTTTGAGTCCCATACCTTCTGGGTGGTTTTCTCACACACAGCTCTTCACAGCAGTGTTGTTGCTGCTCCTTAGTCAGGACTCACTCCAGGCTCTCCCTACCTGGCCAAGCCCACCCCCTTTTATCCCAGTTATCTTCATTAGGTACAGCTGCAGCCCATCTAGAACAACCGGGGCTCATCAGGGCAAGGCCTATATACAGATATTCAAATACAATACAGATATTTTACTAGCACTCCTACTATATTACTTTAGAGACTGAAAGCAAAACCTAAAGCTAAGGTCAAACTTCATACAGATTCTACCCAATATTTCCAAATTCCAGGTCAAGAGCTGAACTAATAGATGTGTTAAGTTTTACTGCCAAGTAAACTTAGTGGCCTACTGAGACTTAAAAGGATCACCACTAGAGAAGACTCTCTGCATCTCCACACCCCATAAATAATTCTCACAAATCACTGCAGTACAGAGGAAAGACAAAGAGATCAGTAGGAAGCAGCAAACATCAAGCTCACGTTCACAGAATTACTTGGATGATTAAGCCAAAGACAGCAATTCTTAAACCTAATGTAGCTTCAGCAACTTCAGACTCCCACATGAAGTGCACATGAGTGACTACTGCCAGTCACATTCACTGCTGGGCAAACTCTGGGGTGCACATTCCAGGTGCTGTAAATGACTGGAATGCACATTTCCAGCAGTTACAAGGATAAGTGAAATGTGGGACCTTCAATGACACACAAGTAGTCTGCATGTGTAACTTTACTTCTGAAGTATAATCACAGTTGAAACAAGCTTCTGTTCAGCTGAACCATTGTCAGTGTCTGAATGTTCCTTTCTCTCTCAGCAATGACCAAATACTATCAAATCAGCTCCTTGAGAACCCACAACCATAATTTAGGAATTTTCCCACCTATTTCAAGAGGTCCAATCCATTAAATGCCACGCTGGATACACACTGATAGCACTGCTTCCTGCAGAAAATGCAAAGATCAAAGATCTTTCCAATAGACAGCAAATAAGGGGAGAAGAGTCAGTGAGAACTGGGGTACCATTCCTCCTCCTTCTACCCTGTGCTTTTGAACCACAGACTCCTACAACCCACCACCCCTTCCACCCCAGCAGAGCTACTCATGCTCCATGGTTGTTTCCAAGCCCAAGGAAGCTCTTTCAGAGGCCAACTTCCCTGGTACAGCCAGGGGAGGGGAACACAGGGTGATAAAGGTTCTCATCATGAAGGAGGCATTGAGCGGGTCCTCTCAGACTCACACTGGGCTTTATTTCAGAGGAAAGCAGCACCTTCTTTTTGAAACACAGGTTCTAAACTAATCCTGTCAGAGCACTGAGGGGTTTGTTACTCAACACAGGTGCTTTGCCACAGCCCAGTCTTTAATGAGAGAACAGTGCACTTAGAATCCTGTTACAATGCCTGAACCAAAACACTTATAGATGTATTTAACAGCACACTTGTGGCAAATTGAACACACTTCTTAAAACACAGATCCCAGAATGTCTTAAATAGAGCAATTTTGAGCTGTTAACTTGATGTATTGTATGTTGGAATGTTTCCTGAAGCAAAAAAAAAAAAATCTGAACAACCTTTAGATACAATAATTTAATCTTGAATCTGACTGATTTTGAAGTATCAGGTTTGTGAGTACCTCAACAACATACTTTGTCCTCATCTCTGAATTCTTCATTATACCTGGGGAGACTTCAGGCAAAATCCAGACTATAGAAAAAAATATAGTGTAAGGGGACACATGCCTTGGGAGAGCTGAACTAAAGACCAAAAGATCCACTTTTTAGTTTTACAGAATGCATTTTTCATATTTAAAGCAAGATTTTAAATATGTCTTACTAAGGACATCCTGAAGAACCAGTCTTCTTACACTTATCTCCTTATGGTCTTTTAAATATAGTAAATTAAGGTGATTCAAGATAAATTACTTCCCCTAAAAAAAGTCAATCAAAGCAGCTGTCAATCAAAAAAGTGTGCAAATATTTCCTGGTCATACCTGCAGATCACACAAGAACAAACAAAGTTTTCTTCAGGAGTAACAAAGAATAGTTTATATATCTACAGCAATCTCTTAACCACTAGACATTGTATTTCACTCTCTTACTCTTAAAAGTTTTAATTTCAGCTGATCAGGTTTTGTAACCACACTAAAATAATTGTGAGAATTAAATGTCAATGAAGTTCTCTACATTCGCAATCTATCTGCCAGACTCTCTACATTTATTACAGTGTAACCTTTACACTCAGATCTGAAACAGCCTCATTTTTATAGAACTTCCTTTGCTTGTAACTTCTCTCCACCTTCCTAATCAGCATGCTCCTTGGTTTTCCTTAAAAAACAAAACCCAAAAAAGCTAAAAATGGGGATATGAGAATGCCCAAGACACTTAGTACACTTTTATATATTGCTCAATACTTATAATATTTGTCTCCTACTGAGAGTTGCAGAAGTAGTGGATGAACTTGCCCTTCATTTCTTCAAGTATGAATTTTATGGAAATGTTTTCCTTTGCTGCTCCTATTCTGAAGAACTTTCTGCTGGATTGAATTACAAATGCAATATTAGCATAAGTACTCAGAAGAGCTTTCTCTTCATGGAGAATTTTGAAATGAAAGTTTACTTCCCTACAAAATCACCAACAGACATGTATGGTAAAAAATTAAAATCCAGTTCAGACATTAAACATGACTGCAGGCAAAGTTTTTAATTCTTTAACGGCTCTCTAATTTTCAGCTGTCCAGCTTCTGTTGGGGAAGGAAAGATGGAAACTGAACAGCAAGGTATGTGAGCAGGCATTCTTTGTGCAGCTCCCTGGGAACGCTGCACAGAACAAAGGATCCAGCCCAGAGTGGAAGCACCATAAACTCTGCCTGCTGCCACTGCCACCAAGGGCTGCAGGGAGAGCACACAACTCTGGGGCAATGTCCCCACAGAAGGAACAGGGATCACAGTGTGCATGTGAGAAAGGACTTAGACAATTTTTCCATATCTAAACTGATGAACAAAAAAAAAGGTACTACATAAGAGTTTCTGCATCTGCTATTTTTTTCTTTTCCTTCACTGTTGTTGATCTCAACCCAATGAGTGAGCATGGCTGCCTTCCATTCCTTCAGCTCCTGTAGAACACTGCCAAACTTCTTCAGAAAATGCTGTTTATATGTTCAGACATTATTTTACTGGGCAAACTTTCATGCTATATCAAACATATTTCTCATGAAGCTCCAAAACCAGAGCATTCACCAATGCTCAGGAATCCAGGCACACTTGCTTGTGTTACTGAGGCAGATTTCATCACATGTGCTTATTGAGAAGCTACACCTGAACTGCAGCACGATACCAGCTCTAAGCTATTCACAGAAATGCCAATCTAAAAATAATCTGTTGCCATTTTTCAGAAGCACCTAAAGCACCCCTGTGATTACAATCTCAACAATTATATTGAATCAAATGATCTGTACCAATTTCACCCCTCAGTATTTTTAGAACATGCACAACATCCTTTTTAGAAATTATTTCATCTGCCAATGCTGTGCAAGAGCATTTGCTCAGTGCAAGCTGACTACATGCCAAGCATTGCAAAAACCAAAGAAAATAAAAATCCCAGCATGTCACAGTGCCTAAAACTGTGGTCAAGTTCATTGTTATTTTATCAGAGCTCCACAAAAAAAATTCTGTGACTTAAATTATCAGTTCTTTAGTAACTAGTGGCATTGTTTTGTGAATATTTCAGTCAAGACAAGAAAATAACAAGATTATAAATGGCAGCCCAGCCAAAGGTATGCCACATTAAATCTTAAAGGGTAAAGTGTAAAAGAGCAGCTTTAAATGTTCAAAAAGGAATTTAGAAAAACTTTTTCAAACTGGATAAAAAACCTGAATATGTACATGTAACTCAATCACTCCATTTTCTACAAACGTAGCTTTCACCTTTATTCTCTTAGGTAAAACTCAACATATTTTCAAACACAACAAAAAATCAAGCTGGGAATATTTATGAACATTTATGAATATATATGAATATTTGTACATAATATAGTGCATTGCAGTACCAGTTGTAATGTACTGGTGGGGGAAGGTTTAGAACAAAACATTTCCCCCACTCCCATTTAGTTCTGACAAGACTGAAACATGTGATTCAAAGGTAGCACAAATTCAAGGTACTAACTTATTTCAGTAAATCACCACAAGTTTTAATCTTATATTGATATCACTACATTCTGTCAGAAAAAGAGGCAGCACAATAATAATTTTAATTATTATGTGATTGTACAATTAACATTTTAAAACTATAATGCAAGGCTGCCTTGATTGTATCCACAGGCTTTAAAAAGAACAGAAAATGGCACCAAAAAATATTTTCACTACTGATGCTTTTGAATGTGAAATTTTAAATCAGCAGTGACGCACAAAACGGTAATGACATAAAACAGCATTTATTGTTTGTGATGATGTTCAGAACGTCTCACTGCAGGGAAAAAAAGAAGGATTCAGTTATTTAGTTGTCAGATTATTCTCCAGGGTAGTAACTTCCACCGGCAGCATTTCCAGTCTGAGGCTGCAGTACCAAGGGGTGCCCATCAGGCACTGGTACCTCTCAGGCAAGAACATTTCATCAGATGATTGAGAGGTGCTGATACTTCACTGTCCTGATCACCCTTCCATGCTCAGATTAAACACCCAGCTGATAGCAAGGGAAAGTGAACGCTCACTGGGAAGCCCCATGGCTGGAAAAAAGCAGAAATGCTCTGGAATTCTACTCCAAGCTTTATTCACCAAACTCAATATCTACATGAACATCATTCAGAAAGTGTCTGTTTGCAAGGAACAAATTATTTGGTGAAATTCCCTGTGAATTTTCTGTTTGTTTCCTAAATTTGATTTCCAAAATTGCTTCTCAGTCAATGAATTAGTCAGTTTCTCTACTTGTCACAACCATTCCTTTATGTTTTGTAATGGAGCACACGAGAAGGAAAGCAGGATAAATTATGCAAGCTGTAACCACTTGTAGAATCTTTTGATACATGGAAAGAAAAAACAAGGATGTCATCAGCACTGAAAAGAACAGTATCCCTTTACTAAAGAGAATTGCAAAATATCTTAATCAGATTCCTGCTCTTCTAATGAGGAAGTCAGAATGATACCCATCAAGAGACACATTTGATTTGTTCAGTGCAGATGATTAAAATGGACTCATTAGTGCAGGGATGAAAAGATTCCCATTAGTGAGCTGAGAGAACTCACACCACCTTGGTCGCTTTAATGGCAGCAAGTATATATTTATATATTTATATGTATTTATTTATTCATTCTGACAGGTGTACTTTAGATAGTTCATGCTAGAACATGTTGAAAAAGCATCTGCACAGCATTTATTTAATCAGTAGCACAAACACTTCAAAAATCTCATAGCAGAACACACTTCTCATATTATGACCAATACTCACTAAGTTCTCATACATCTTGATTTTCAAGATAAATCTTTGTAAAGTTCACTTACATTACCAGTAAACACACATAGGCATCGTTCTCACCAACTGTGTTGGCAAGAGTATTTTATTATTTTCTATTTGAGGTAGATTTTCCCAAAATAAGTTTCAAGTCAACTTTTCCTGTAAGAAACACTGAGAGCCATAGAAATGCTCTCCCATCTGATAGCAGCATTTTCTTATTTTCATATTTATCTAACTCATACTATTCACCCTCCCTTCCCAGGGTTCCTGGGTAAAAATCTACACCTATTAATACAGCAAATTTTATAGAATATGCTCAAATTTTGCTACCAGGGTGCAGCAATGAACACTTTTTACTCAGTGACTTCTTTTTATTGGATATAAAAGGAAACTGAATTGAGTCTTTTCATCTTTTAGATGAAGAAAGCAAAGTAATTGAGGATGAGAAAAAGGAAGGAAGGGAAAGGAACAGGGAGCAGTTTACACTGAGCCCCAGAAGCAGAGAACAGAGATTCTCACAGGGAATTACTGGTCACACCACTGCAGGAACAGCAGGGAAAGCACTAGGCAGCAGTAGGGATGCAAGAGGGAACTCACCAAGTACCTGCATAGCCCAGCCAAAAACCTTTATGCAAAAAGAAATCCCAACACTGATCTATTAGAACCTGCTTTCATACATCTCCTCCAAAGGAAAAAGAATTTTGTCTCAAAGTTATGAGTAAGAGAAAATGACAAGGCCCTGATTACTCGGACTTCAGAGACGCAGGCAAAGCTATGCAATGTCCAAAAGAAAACCTTTCATAACAGACAAATAAAAGATGAACCTTTGTATGGACTCTGTATCCATGAAAACATAGTACTCACAAAACCTAATGAAAACATCCTAGCAATTCTACGTTGCAAACAGCAGCCTGAGCTCCTGTTAATATACAAAAATATGGATAAAAACACAAATTGAAGACTCATAATCAACTTAATACTCATCCTTCCCCTCCACCACATGCAGACTGGCAGAGTTAGAGACACCTCCCACCACTTATCTACCAAGGCATCACTAACTTGTAGACAAGAACCAAAATCCTTTTCCCATCCACTGCTTTGGATGATTAGTCATTCCCTAAACCAGCCTAAAGCAAACTCATTACATTTCTTCTCATTCCTGCACACTGGAATGCCAAGGCAACTCTGGCTGTGTGCTCATCTTCAGCAGAGGCTGGTTCAGCACCCAGCTGAAATCTCTGAAGCTGCAGTGACACCAGCCAGCGCACCAGGAAGGGACAAAACATCAACTGTGCTCCTCTATCCATCCCTGGGGGCACAGCTGAAACTCCCAACGATCTGCTCTGCCTCCAACTGCTCCTAGGGGCATTACAGGAATATTTAGGAGCAGGCTGTTGAAAACTCAGAGACTTGGGGAATTCTGTTTACTCATAGCTCAGTGTGCTCTGCAATGGGACTATTAATGAATCTCAGAAGGACTTAATGGGAATGCTGCAGTGTAGCATGTTAAAATTCCCTATCACTAAAAAAATGAGGTTATACTGAAAAACACTGGAAAAGTTGAAGATAAACTTCTGTTACAACACATATATAGATATAACCAGATGGACTTAACACAAGTAGTTCATCTCTTTTCTTTCTCAATTTGATTTCACTAATATTCTGTTCAGTTTCATTTAGAGACACAACAAAGAACTTGACAAAACTTGCTGAGAAAAAACAACTCCTCCCGTTAGCATTATCAATGTACAAAGTTTATAGATTTCACACTGTTTGTTTAAGATACCCATAGCTATAATCACATAGATTCGTCTTCCTTTCCCCATACTTCCCCCCCTACAGATAAAAGTACATTCAAAAGGCTCCTCCAATGAGTCAGTTAAAAATACACAGCTGAATCATAAGCATATTCTGAATACAACTCTAAAGCCAAGGGGGATACTATTAATACATATAACTAAAGACACAGCCTTGGCTAGCTGCTTTTATTAATATCTTGTCTATTCCACTTCTCTACAGCTGCTGCCACAATGTTTCTCCTGCCACTATCCCTTATCTGTTTCTTTGGTTTTAAAATTAAATCTTTAAGTCTGTCAGCTACTCTGTCTTCTGGCCTAGTTTTATATTTGTGAAGATTTTTGTTAGAAGTCAATACTCAAGTATATTAGCTACTACATTCCATCTCTTTTAAAGTTTCTCAAGATTTCACTTTCGTGTAAAAGACAAAATATAGTCTTTTATACCTTAGTATTTAAAGTAAGGATACGAGGTAAAGTTACCTTTTTCCTACATATGCCCTGTGTTTACATGCACGAAAAATTGTTTCTAATATTCAGTGTTGTTATTTGCTTCCCAGTTCTACTCGAGAATACCATTTAAGGATCAGCACCTCATTTTGCTAAGCTCCACAAAAACGGAGCCCTTGCCTGACAAAGCTTCCCGTAAGGACACACGACGGGACAGGTAAATGTAACAAACACTGACGTTCGACGAAAACTCCGGGAAGGCTTTGAGTAATTTATCAGAACTGCGAAACTGTCAGAAAAGTTGGCAAAACGTGTACCTGCTCAGGAAACAAAGTTTGTGCTGATACTACCCTACCAGCAGCTGTTTCCAAACATTTTATGCCATCACTTGAACTCCTTCCTGTGCACGGTATCGCTCCAACTTGACACGTGTCATTCGCCTATCGCTGCAGGACAGAGGCTTCGCCTTCCTCTTTCTCTCGGGCTCTTATCTCCAGCCTATGGCCAAAAACAAGCCTTTCCCCTTCTCCCTACAGCAGGGGAGAGATGAGGGGCCCAGAGCAGAGCAAACAAGCCGCTGCTCGACCCGTTTCCCCCGGCAAACGCCGCGGGCACTGCCGCCCGTCCTGCCCCGCTCCCGGCCCCGGCCCCTCGGCCGAGACCCGCCCGGTTCCCGGCTCCCCGCTCTGCCCCTCAGCCGCAGCCCCGCGGGCCGGCAGGAGCGGCCGCGCTGCCTCGCAGCCCCGTGACACCGGAGCGGCCCGGCCGGGCCCCGCCGCGCAGGCCGGGCTCCCCGCATGCCGCGGCACGGACAGGTGCAGCCCTCGGGCCGCCCGGGGCCCTGCGCAGCCCGGGCTCAGCTCCAGCCTCCTCCTCCTGCCCTGGCCAGCCCCTTCACCCGCGCTCCACCATCACCCCCGGGCCCGCACAAAGACAGGCCCGCGCCCGCCGGGCCGCGCACCGAGGGAGCGGAGCGGAGCCGAGCCAGGCCAGGCCGGGCCGGGCCGGGCCGGGCCGGGCCTCCTCCACTCCCTCCTCGGGCGGCGCCGGTGCCCCGGGCCTCCTGCCCGCCGCCGCCGCCTCCATCTCCCGCCTCACCTCCTTGGGGACGAGCTGGTTCTCCTCGCTGGGCACCATGGCCGGCGGCGCGGCGCGGAGCCCGCAGCAGGCTGAACCGAGCGCCGTCGTCAGCAGCAGCGGGAGGCGGGGGGACGCCCGCGGCTCATCCTCCCCCTTCTTCTCCTCCTCCTGCTCCTCTTCTTCTTCTTCCTCTTCCACCTCCTCCTCCTCTTCCTCCGCTTCCACCTCCTCCGCTCCCGCGGGCAGCGCCGCGGCCCCGCCCCGCCGCCAATCCATGGCAAAATGGCCGCCGGCGCGGGTCTCGCGAGAGCCGCCCCACCCCGGGCTCGCTGCGTTCCGCCGCGCTCATCGCCCTCGGCCCGGCCGCGGCGGGTCCCGCTCCCGGCCCTGCTGCCGCTGCCCGGCCCGGCCGAGCCGCGCGGTGTTCACCGAGCACGAGGGGCGGTGTCGGATCCGCAACGCGGAACCTCCGTGGGCGGCCGGGCCAGAGCTGCCCCGCGCACGGGTTATTCGTGGCGCCGGGATAACTCCGTCACGTTATCCTGCTCTGGGGAGCGCCGTGGGGCCTGCGGGGGAGCAGAGAGGCAATAAATGGAGTGGGCGCCGTCTGCGGACTTATTTAGGGAAAGACTGCACGTGCCGCGGGGGTGTTCGCTCATGGGGTGGCCTGGATGATCTCAGAGCTGTTTTCTAAGCTGATTGAGGCCGCGCAAATGCAGCGGCGGGAGGCAAGCGGGCAGGGAGCGCGCCGGGGCCACTGCCCCAGCTGCGGCTCGGGGCTCGTCGGCACATGGCCGGGGGCGCGCTCGGAGCCGGGCCGGCCGGGGGCGCTCAGGGAGCGGGGCTCGGGGCTGGCCGGGGGCGCTCAGG
Organism: Melospiza melodia melodia; assembly: GCF_035770615.1. Classification (NCBI taxonomy): domain Eukaryota; kingdom Metazoa; phylum Chordata; class Aves; order Passeriformes; family Passerellidae; genus Melospiza; species Melospiza melodia. The sequence goes on along the minus strand of NC_086199.1, from coordinate 50,960,018 downwards.
GAGCGGGGCTCGGGGCTGGCCGGGGGCGCTCAGGGAGCGGGGCTCGGAGCTGGGCCGGCCGGGGGCGCTCAGGGAGCGGGGCTCGGGGCCGGCCGGGGGCGCTCAGGGAGCGGGGCTCGGAGCTGGGCCGGCCGGGGGCGCTCAGGGAGCGGGGCTCGGAGCTGGGCCGGCCGGGGGCGCTCAGGGAGCGGGGCTCGGGGCCGGCCGGGGGCGCTCAGGGAGCGGGGCTCGGAGCTGGGCCGGCCGGGGGCGCTCAGGGAGCGGGGCTCGGAGCTGGGCCGGCCGGGGGCGCTCAGGGAGCGGGGCTCGGGGCCGGCCGGGGGCGCTCAGGGAGCGGGGCTCGGGGCAGTCTCGGAGCTCGTCGGCACCCGGCCGTGGGCGCGCTCGGAGCGCCAGGCCCCGCCACACGAGCTCCGTGCCCTCGCAGCTCCCCGGCCGCCCCTGGCGGACACCGGAGGCTCTCTCCGTGCGATTCCCTCGCCCCGTTACGGTGCTGGTGCCAGCTGGAGGGGACGCGTAAGCACAGCCCGCTCCCGCTGGCATGCGAGCCCGTACTGGTGCCCAGAAGTTGTTCCTTGAAGTCATGCGATGGAGTTCAGCATGTGCTCGCTGTAAATCCAATGTTGATAGCTCTTTTTCAAACGGAGTGCAAGGCTGTTTCTGTGGCATTGCTTAATTGTTGGGTTTTGTCCACAACAAGCTGAACTATATCTGTTTTTTTGTGCCACCTAAAACACGCTAAAAGCCAAAATACTAGAATGACTAAAACGCACACTAGAGGGAAAGTAGTTGATGTCTACTTCACTGCAAAATAGTTTGTAAGTGCAAAGCATTTTACTTGGCTAATGAACGATGCTGTTTCGTAGCTGTACATTTCTGCACAACTGTTTTTCTTATTATGTTAGTGTCCTCTTGTGGAAAAATGCAGTACTGAGGATAGGTTTTGGTTTGTGTCCATGAAGTTTTGGAGTTTGGGGTAATTTTTGAAACCCATTGTACTGGAGGCTACTGAAGATTTGATAAAGTTGAATGATCTCATCTCTCTTTTCATGTTCAAAGTGTGTAACTTGTCAGCTTCCTTTGCTTTCTCATAGATAAGTGGCAGCTTTTAGAATTAGGATATGTTGGTAGTGTTTCTATTCCTATAGTATATTAATGCTTCAAAAAAAGGCTTCAAAATGGTAATTTCTGTAAACATCATCAGTGGTTTTATTTTCATCTTTTAAGTGAGCTGTGGAAATGCTATATTTCTGGCTTTGTTGTGGTTTATTTGTTTTTTCTTAAATTTTTGCTCCTTGAATTAAACACAGAAATCCTCTCATTGAAAAACTTAAAGCAGTTTTTAAGTATATTTCTGTTTTGCATTATGTAACTTAACGGGTTCAAGTTATTTATCTTGTAAAGGTCAGAGGGTTCTTTGGCACAGGAGCTCTTGCCCTGTGGGTTTGAAACATGTTGGACCTGAAAGCCCCTCATCTTAGACCTTTGAGCTCTATTATGATAAAATCAAGTACTGAGACAGGAACCTGCGAGTCCCTTACTGTTAATGTTACTTCATGTTAGCACGGGGTTTTGTAGAGCTGCCCCTCTACAAGAGGAAGAAAAATATCTAAAATAGTAGGGGTTTTGATAGGAAAGGCAGTGTGAAATGAATGAACTCCTGTAATTGTGAAAGGAGGTGTTTTACTCATGCTTATCAGCTGTGTTGTGCATTAAAAGTTTGGGATTTAGTTGGGGTTTTATTGAGAGCTTTGTCAGGCAAGGGCTCAGTTTTTGTGGAGCTTAGCAAAACGAGGTGCTGATCGTTAAGTGGTATTCTTGAGCAGAACTGGGAAGCAAATAACAACACTGAATATTAGAAACAATTCTTTCTTGTGAGCATCTAGGTATGAGAAAAGGTGCAGGAGTGAGAAATGATCAAGATGTGTAGCTACCTGAAGGAGCTCAGCTGCCTGGTGATCTCCAGTTGCCCAGAGGTGCCCAGAGACCCAGGAGATGAATGAGCAGGTGCTCGAGTTGAAGAGCCAGAACAGAGCCAAGCTTCCAGTGCAAGGGATCCAAGCACTGGGGCAAAACTGTGTGTGTCTTACTGTAATTTCCCCTCTCCCCCCACTCACACCCCACAAAACCTCTCAGACTTGGAGGATTCTTCCTCTGGGTTGTAAGGAATCCAGAATTCAGGGACAAGAAGCTTTCAGAGATGTTACTTTGGAAAGTTCTTTTGACTCTCTAAAATGTGATGATCTTACATGTTTGTTTTTGCTGCCGTTTGTGCATATCAAGGGAAAAAGCTGCACAACTCAATGACTTTTTGAAATATATTGTTCTATTACAATAAAGAGGTAGCTACCATAAATATGTGCCTGCTAGAGTTGTTTTTAATAAATACTTTGTTAGATCCTCCACTCAACCTTTAAAACTGTGCAAACGTCCAGTGTAGCATGTGTGCATAAAACATCTTTAATGGAGTAATAATCTCAAGTTAATAATTAAATCTCCAGGAGCTTTTGTAATTTGTGGATGCTACAACATTTAATCTCCTTATGTGAGACTTCTTAAAGAGGAATGTTCAGTATTTGAGTTTCACTAAGAGAATCCTGGCCTTACATAAAGGCTCATTTAATACAGCACAGGTTTAACTTGTTATTAATGTTGAAGGAGAAAAACTGATGCCTCAGATTGCAGTTGATTCTGGATTTGCAGGTACAGGTAAATTTGTTGGGCTGTTGATTGTCAGACTTGCTCAGAGACGCATTAATGAGAGTCACAAATGCTGCAGTGTGTCTGTTTTCAGTACAATGCTTGTCACACTAATGTATGCACTGGAATAATGGAAATACAGTTATGCAATGTCAATGTGCTGAAGGAAATAGCAAACCTCTGTTTTAAAGGATGCCGAACTTGTAAATTAGTCTGTAGGAATGGGATACTTCCTTAAAGATTGTGCACTTATCATTCCTCCTTGTCTGTAAGGAGTCACTGAATCTTGTCCCACGATTTGACAAATAACTAATAAGTTTTGAAGAAAGTTCTGAGAATGAAATGGAGTGCTGCCATCTAGCTCTTTCCTATGTGCAGTTAGATGCTGTAAACTGATGTCTTTCCCAAAGGAATGTTAGCATGTTAGCCTACCTCTTTGAAATGGAAAGAGGATTGTGTGGATTGATGCCATGGATTTGGGATGTCTTCTCTGAAACTCCTGGTTTTGGTTTTACAAATAGGCCGTCGGTGGGACATCCATGGCCTGTTTTAGAGGTAGAGCCAACTTGCTTGGTTTTTTCTGTACTGTCCTGTTAAAAACACCCAACCAAAAAAACCACAAAAAACCTCCTTCCCACCAACCAACTAAAAAACCCCCAAAAAATCCCCCAATTCTCAAAACCCCTAAAGCTGAAGTTTGCAGTCCTTGGCAAGGTGCTGCCATTTCCCCCAAATGTCCCAGCCCTGGCAGTGTTCACTCAGAGCTCGTCTGCGCTGTCAGCACTCTCAGAAAATACAGCTCAAGGCCTCTTCCCTTTTCAATCTTTGGCAATTCCACATCTGCTGATAGAAGAGATGTGTGAAAGTTCAGGATATCACAGTCCAGCAGGTCATTGCACTGCTGATTTACTTTGCAGTTTGAGCCTCAAGTCACTTTTCCCCAGTTGCACAGCAAAATTTGGAGTATTTCTCTGAAAATCTGCCTGTACCATCCAGTCCTTTCAACAAGGACAGTTAAAAACATAATCAGTAAATTCAGCCCTTAAATGGATGGAGGGGAGAACTAATAGGAAGAATAAATAGAATTAGTAGATGTAAAAAAGAGAAAATTATGGAACTCAGCATCTTTAAATGCCCTTTTAACTAGATAATAAGCTCTTTGATTTTAGCTTCTTAAGTATGAAACAGATCAATAAAAGGCTAAAGAGCAAATAAGGTCTTTGAAAAAAGAACACTAATTATTTTTAATTATTCTGTGTCTATTAAAATGCTTCTATATTTCAGTATTGTAGACTGTTTCTTGAATGTGTTAAGTACTTGAATCAAGACAGTAAAGATAAAAAATTTTAAAATTATTTTCTATTATATGTATTTTAAAACCCCCATATAGACTTTTATGTTTGAAGATTAATATTTTGAAGCAGAATTTTAGAAAGTAAAGAATTAATTTGAAAGAGTTGAGAATGGTAGGGAAAATTAAAGCATTAAATGGGAGATATACTATGGAAAAAGTATTATTTTGCTTTAGAGGGACCAATGTTGCAGGTCTTGTGGTTGTAATAGGTAGATAAGCAGCCCTCTGAAGTGAAACATCATGAGATTAAGGAAAAAAAAAGTTTATGTTCAGTGCTAAACATTGTGTTCTGCAGTTCCTAAGCAGTGTTTTCTGCCATAATCTTTATGAACAGGCAAGTGCTTTTCTCTCCTGGCATGGTATTTCATGCCAACATCTTTTTGATCAAAACCAGTAGGGGATTATTTTAATTAATTATAAATCAGCAGCCTAGATTCATTAACATTTTTGTTGAAGATTATCTTATTACTCTACTTTCAAGACTATCCAAGTGTTCAGATACTGGCTTAGGAAGTTAGTTGTCTTTTCCATGATAGCACTAATCTTATGTATGAATTCCCACAAGAGTTTGGAACTCAAATGACAATTGTAAAAAGAAGTAGAAATACTGCAGAGAGTTTTGCAGGACCGTGTATTCCTTTGTTAACACTGAATTCTTTTACCAGCTTGGCTTAAAATTTTCAGCATTGTGGTTTTGCCTTTCTTCCTCTGAAGGACACTAACAGAAAACTTCAGAACCTGGGAAATAGAATTGCCTGAGCCTTCCCTGCTGCTTGCAGTTAACAGGAAAATATGGAGGCATCAGGAAAATGTAATTATTTTTCCACAATTCTTCTGAAATCTGAATTGCATAAGTGAACTGTCTGTCTGCAGATACAGATATTGCCCATGGGAAAGCAAGAAGGAAGGAGAGCTGCCTTGAATTCATACCATGGCAATAAACTAGTCATCAACATGGTTCAGTTACTTTGGAGGTTCAAAAAGAGCTCGCTGTGCCACAGCCAGTGTATTTAAAAGCACTGAGTTAACACTTGCTGCATGTGAGGAATTGCTGTTGCAGAGTCAGCCTGGGACACAAAGGCAGCAGTAAACAAGAGGCTGTCATGTGCAAAAGGAACAGAGCAGCCTGGATTCAGCGTGCCCTCGGTATTCAGGAGCTCTCAGTATGGACACTCAAGGTATTTCTAGCTGCCCTTGGCTCCTGGGGAATTTCATAGCTGGGGTTTGCACCAGGGGCTCCCAGTGACCCTTCAGATTACATCTGGTGACGAGTAATATTCCCAGTGAGTGCTAATTATGCTGCTTGCAGCTCTTTGGGCAAGCAGGAAGTGGTTTCCCATCCTCAGCATGCCCTAGCACATACAGAACATTCCATCCTCCCAGAGCTGGGTTCCTAGGTGGCCTTACCCTGCATCAAAGTTGTTTTCTTCACCTTTTCTTTGTAAGGTGTCGTGATAATCAGTGTAAAGACACCTCACAGCTGCCTGGGCTCCACCCCATCCCCTCACTGAGAAGAGGGAAGAAAAGGCACCTTTAGAATGTCTCAAATCCCATGGCATGGAGTGCCAGGACAGTAGGTGCAGCAGGATTTGGTGTGATGTGCCTTGGGCCTGGGCAGTGCCCAGCAGTGCAGACCTGCCAGCCTCTTGACTGGGCAGGGCTGGAGGGCAGATGGGGACTGTCACCATCTCCCTATTTCTGCTGGATTGGTGCTTCCTCTCAGTGCTGACACCACTCTCTGCTTTGCTCTGTGCTCTCAGATAACTTCATTCCGCTGGTGGTGGGAGGAACTTTGTACTTTGAGGAGTGCTGGGCCGGACCTGGTTATTTCCTAGCTGGTTTAGGATCTCTGATGGGACAGGAGGTGCTTTTCATCTTCCCTCATTCCTCATGCCAGGGCTTGGAGCAGGCTGTGCTGAGACCTTGCTAAAGCAGCTTTTGGGCAGTCTCTGCATAGCTGGTGGAAGGCTTGGTCTAAAACCAGCTGCTGGCTCTGCGGCTCTCCAAGCTCAACCTTGTCCTTGTTTTGCAACGTGCTGTGTGTGTCCTGAACATCTGCAGCCTTCTGGGGCTTTAAGGGCCACTCTGCTGTGGGGCTTGCTGAGCTCTTTCTTGCATTAATTAACGTAGCTTTACCTTTGGCAGCAGCAAAGGGAGCTGCCAGAGGTCTTACATAGCATTTCAAATGTCAGCTGCCAGAGCACAGCAGCTGCCAGCACCGGAGCTCTGGCAGGGGGAATGTTGTCACAGGACAAGTGCAGGGAATGCCAGTGTGGACACAGCATGAGTCAGCCAGGGCAGGGACTTGTGTACAGAGTATCCTGACGTTGGTGAAATGCCCTTTGAAATCTCTCTCTCACTGGTGCTGCTTTGGTCATAGACACGGAAATGCTCCTGGGTGTTGTGGCTTGTACTCAGCCCTGATTGTCAGTAGCTGTCAGAGTGTGGGGTGTGCACTGCTCCCGTGGTGCTGGGAGTCTCTCTTCTGGCTGGAAGAGTAGAGCAAAGCATGGGTGGTAAGAGTGTTGAGAGAATGTAATTTCTGAAATTTTTGTCACATGTATCTGAATTTTAATTCTTTTTAATGGATTCTTCTTCTTTCAAATTTGTAATTTATTTGTAATTTATCTGTTGATTGAACTGAATTAACACAGGATAAATAAAAAAAAAAGTTGTAACTACTGTTCTTGCTTGTCATCATTGCCTTTGTGAATAGATGTGTCTGGAGAGCAGTTGTTTCTTCAACATTTGGATTAGAAGGCTTGGCTGCAGAATTGGAATCTTGTGTTGGCTGTTAGTATGGGAAATAGATTTCTTTCAATATTGTTAGTTATTTGCAGTGAATTGTGCTGGCTATTTTAAGTTAGATGCATACCCATTTACCTCTCACCTGTAGTTTAAACCAGGCTTCTTAATTGGGCCTGTTGGATGTAAGCACATCTTGCAGAGGTATCCACATAAGTTCCAGGTAATCTGGACTGAATCCAAATCCTCTCCTGAGATTTAAGTCTTCAGCAGAGCATTCTTTTCTATGCAGTAGTTAAAGGAAGAGGGCTCCTTGGGGTTTTGGGGTGGCTGGTTACTAATGTGCAACCATTAGCTGCATGGGGTGTGCATCCATGGAATGCAGGGGTGCATGAATCAGCAGGGTCTCAGTGCCAGGCTCAGAGATATAATCATAGGCTGGCCACTGCAGTATTTACCACAGTGCTTTACATATGGAATTAATCTGTGTCCTTCCTTGTGCTGGAAACGTGTGCCTTTGCATAGAAGCTACCTTTGTGTTCCTTATGGGAGCAAAAGATTTATGTTAAGCAGCCCAGACCAATTTTAAATTCTTACATGTACTAGAGCTGTGCTTTTGATACCACCAGCAATGCAAATACTTAGAGGGAACCAGATTCCAGTCTTGCTGATGGGAATGCTCTTTACTAGGTTTAGAGTAATCTTACATCAACTATTTGATGTTCTAGGTTTGTTTCTGCCTACAAGAAAACTTGCACACACAATAAAGCTCCCATCCTGCTCTGCATCCCAGACCTGGGCTGTATGGCAGGTTTGTCCTTTTGAAGTCTGGCAGGGTTCCCAAATGGGGAAAATGCAAGCCTCAGACTGTCAGAAGCTTTTTATCCCTACTGCCCAAGAAGTTATAAACAAAGATAATCAAAGCAGATGTATTTGTCTTTTAGGGGTTTTATCTCTTCTGACCTCTGAATTCTAAGAAAAATGAAAGCATGATGATGACATACTTTTCTAACTGCAGATTTTCTGCTAATACCCTGATCATTCCTCAGTCTGTTCTTCCTTATTTTATGGCTACTCCCTTAGTCTCTTCCTTCAGAGACAGGCTGAAAGTGTAGTTTGTCTTTTGTTAATCTGCTTTTTGTATCTCCATGCTATTCACTGTCATGTATTTGAATTTACCCAGGATGGCACTAATGCAGTACACATTTCAGGCATGGAGAGGTTAATGAAGCTTGGGCTGACTGCCTCATGATAACACCCATATTCCTGGCAGCCTGGGGATGGTGGTTCCTGTCACATCCAAGGACTTTTTTCCTCTTTGATTTCCACATTTCTGTACAGCCAAAGTAGATTTAACAGGGTCTTCAGGGGAGTCCTTTTGTACAGTCCTTGGCTGTAACAGCACTTTGAAAACTGAAAAGGCAGCTTTTTGTGACAGGTAATGAAACCAAAAATTCCTATGTTGAAATGAACAGAAATAATGTTCATACAAAGGTGTTTTGAAGATGCTTTTGTGATTTAATTTTTGGAAATAAATTTATGGCATAAGAAATGCTTCTCAAAGCCTCACTGCTAATCTGATTCTGGTCCTTTGGCTGCTTAAACCATGGCACTACCTCAGGATGAAATATTTAACTGTTTTTTTTCTTTTTAATTGAGGAAGGGGAAAACTGAAAGCACCAAGAATTAAAGTGGACATGCAATTTTTTAAAATCTTTAATCAAAGTGATTATTTATTGAGATTCCAGAGTAGTTACTAGTGCTGCTCTGGCTATTTTAATTCCATCATATGACTGAGAATGGTGCCACTCAGTTCACTTGGATTGCTTAATGCCATTTTTCTGGGCACTGTTGTGTTGTAAAACAGTAGTTGGGGAAGGTGGTGTTTCAACCAGAGTTAGTTTGGTACTAATATGCAGTGTGGAGAAATCTGGTTAAAACTGCAATAGCTGGGGGACATTCACAGGCAGAACTAGAGAGAGAGAGATGAAATACAAACCCAAGGCACTTTCTTCTACCTCATCTGTCTAAAGCCTTGAGGCTTGAGGGTGAGAAGTTTGATTTTGAATACAAGGTTATGTTTAGTCCTGTTGTTCCCTTGACTGTTTGCTGCAGTACATCACAGCAGTCTGTAATTTATTGTTTAGGTACATGAGATGTTCAGTGTTACTGCAGCTTTGAGTCTTGGAAATAGCTGAGGTTTATGATTTGGAATATCCACTTAGATTTCATTAGCAATTTTGCTTTTTCTTCCATTTCTAAAAGGGAAGTCCCTTTGCCTATTTGCATTATTTATTTCTACTTAGCAAACATCTAAGTCCACACTGTCACAGCTGGAATAGTTGAGCTTAGAGTTTTGTATCAAGTATACAAATCCTGAGATAATTAGAGTAGTGATGAGTGCTGCTACCCAGAGAATGAAATTTCTGGTTTTCAAAACTGAGAGTAATTCAGACAGTCTCTTCTGCTGTAAACTGGGTGTATCTGTACATTAGAAGAAGTTAGATATTAGAATCCTTTTGTGAAATGTTAACTGCAGCTTGATGTTTTTTCTTCTTTGAATTTATAATGTGCCTTGATGTCATTAAAGGAACCAGCAACCCAAGGTTTTCTGGAGAGCACAGTTAGACCTTCCTCTATCACTGTGCTAAGAGGTTTGAGGTGAACAGATTCACATTCCTTAGGGTCTGCAGGGAGACCATTTTAAATTTAATAGTGTGCTCTAACAGCATATTTAGCTATGTTTCCTTGTGCTCAGTGAGCACGTGAAAGGAAGATTGAAATTTCAAATGTGGGAAGTGTGGGAACAGCATCACATAGATGCATGTGAACATTAGTCTTTACCATGCATGATGCCACTTATGACACTTCAAATTTTGCAAATTACTGTATACGCTAGATTTTTTTTCACAATAATTTCAAGACTTCTCTCTTTTCCTAAGCTCTCCCAGTTAAACCTGGAAGAAGGAACTAAACTTGCTTAAGTTATGTAAATTTGAAGGTTAACGTGATGATAAAGAACCTCCCAGAAATGGACGTGGCAAGGTGAAAGGCAAATCCAAAAGGTTTGGAAAATAATGAGAGACAAAGTGAAAAAAAGGGAGAGTGAAATGTGATCTCTACAGATGAAATCTGTGTCCCTGGGAAAATGCATGGATAGCCATGATGGTGATCATAGAAGGAATCAGCATCTTCAAAAGAACAAGCAGGACACTGTCCAGCTGCTTTTTTGTATTGTTTTTGTACCCAAAGACATTCTGAGAAGAACCAAAACATTTTCCCAGGTGCTTTTATAGGACAGAAAGCAAAAGCAACAAAGCTACTTCCTGATACTGCATTAGACAGTGACAATTCGGAAAGCTTGGTTAAAAAAATCTATTATAAAAACGCTAAAACTTTAATATCAAGTGAAATAAATCAATCTCTGTGTCCTTTCTATTTCACAATAGTCTTGTTGCTGAAAAGCTGAGCCTAATATAAGGCACACAGGGGCAGCTGTAGGTGTGGGACACCTTCAGCCAGGAGCTCTGTGGCTCTGCTGGGAGCTGCTTTGGGGCTGCAATTGGAGAGAGCTTTGAGGAGAGCAGGAAATTGCATAAGGACTCTCTGTTGGTTGTTTACTGGGAGCCAGTGGCACTGGGATAAACATCTGTGCACAGCACAGTGTCCCTTTTGTCATCCAGCCTGACAGCACTGGCAATGGGAACTGGGAGCTCAGGGCCTGCATTCAGGGAAGCCCATGGGGTAAGGGAGCTTGCCACTGAGAGGAATAGCAGATTTGTCTTTCCAAACAACCTTGTAGGTAAAATTAGACTGGGAGATAAAAGAAACAATGGGAAGGATTCCACTGGTTGATGAATGGAAAAAGATATTTGCTTTTACAAATAAGCTTTAGGTTTGCTGAGAAATGAAATTAGGCATTGAAAGATGAAAAAAAAACAATGGGGAAGACAAACTCCTAAATTCTGTAAGAATTAAAAATTAAATGGAGGGTTATCTGTTAGAGGGAAATCTCTGGTATCAGGTGTTTTGGGAAGTCTGTGCCTCTCCAGTACCTCCAAAATGGGGAATGAGAGAAGGGAAATATGGGAAATTGGGATAAAAAGGAGGCAGCATCCTCGAAAAATCTGAGAGATCCCAGGGAAATGCCCCACGGCCTCTCCCTTTATTTGAATAAAGCAAAAGGACTCCTCTGCCTCCTTTTTGGACATAAACCTCTGGCATTTGTGGATTAATTTTCCTAACATCACAGACCCTTGGGAACAGGATAAATGTGGTGCTTTGGAGCAGAGACCAGAGCTTTCTAAACCCAGAAGCTGCTTCTGCCAGTATTTTTATTTATTCAGTAAGCTAACTTTAATGGACACACATAGAAGTTGAAAGCCTTGCCCACTGCCCTTACCTCTCCGTTCCCCGATGATGTAGAAGTATTTTACAAATTTTCCTAAGGTTCTTTGAGCAGAGAAATGTGTGGTGAAGAGAGTCAGGTTTCTTAGCCTGACAGTGAGATGGGGAAGAGGAATTTCCCAGCAAGGGAGTGAGCAATGCAAGCAGAGACCATCCACACTTCTTCAGCCTCAAGAGAATGAGCAATGCAAGCCGAGACCATCCACAGTTTTTCCCTACTCCTCCTGAAGCAGGGAAATACCTGCAGGCTGACTCAGCCAGCTGGCCTCCCTTTGCCTTGCACAATTAGAAGTGATGATAATGAGTGCTTTCCCCACTAGGAGATGCTGGTAACATTTCCACGTATTTTCTAAGCATGTGTAAATATTTGGACCAATTAAACATCTTCCTGCAGGTGTAGTGTTGTCACAGGAAAGGGAAAATCGTGATTTCACCAAGTAATAAATATTTAATGTTATGATCAGATGCTGCTACATTAATCTTGTAGATGCTGGGTTTTCCAGAACACCAGACATGAATCCAGTGCCAGAAAACAGGGTGAAAAACACCCAAACCCACCAGGAATTTAATAAGACTAAAACATCTTTGTGTTCCACTGCTAAGCAAACCACAAGGAATGTATTTACATGGATCCACTGGCAGTTGCTAGGGCTGATTTATTTCAGTATAGCAGAACATAGTGAGTGAATTGTAAAGAAGTGTGCCCTTACATTGAAATTATTACACCTCTAGCAGAGATAAAGAATGTTTGATTTATCTTATTGAGGTCTCTGTTCTCCCCAAGCCTTCTGCACAATAACATCCAGAGACCTCTGTGCTCCATTGTACAACATCAACCAGTTAGGGTGTCTGGGAAGAATATACTTTTTTTCTAATTTCTGAGCTGGGAATAGTTTAATTAGGTTCTAGCTGAATAACTCAAGCTCAACAACCATGTTTCAATGTTAATGTTAGGTTCTGGTAACTGGAAAGAAAGGTCAGCATTACAGGAAAACCTTTGTGCTGTTCTTTTCTGACACTGTAGGAATTGTCCTTGGTACTGTGACAAGTGTTCATCCTGGGCATCTGTGAAGTCCTGCAATAACTCACTGTAGGTCATGTTTAGACTGTTTTAGGAATGTGTTTGTTTTCAAGGAACACCTAGCAAATCTCTGTTTGTGCAGTTGGTTGTGTTGGGAGACAAGAAAAAGAGAGGCAGAAGGTTGAACCGACTGTTGGATTAGGAGCTATCAAATTGAAAGGAGTTCAGAGAATGTCAAAGAAATGCTGTGTGTTCTGGCTATTTACAAAAAATACTAGTCCAAAAATAGCATAAGTATTGGGAAAATATTTTGCTTGTCTTGTTAATCTTTCATGGCAAATTAGTTTCTTATTCATCAAAAGAATTCCTGCTCGGTTTTGATTTAAATAATGCAGTTATTTAAATAAAGTTCTTTGGTGCTTCTTGTATATTTTCTAGAAAGCCCTGTATTAATGTAAAATTCAGTATTGCATTTCTATGCAGGGAACACGATCCTTCTCCTTCATCTAGCAATCTGCATCACTCATACATTCTTTTTTAAACCTTCAGAGGTAACCTCATGAAATATTTAAGGCATAGCTCCAACAGAACAGTTGTAGGCTGCCCTTCTCTTAATCTTGCCCTGCCTTTTCATCTGAGAACTTGTTATTCAGATGTTCTATAAAACACAAGAGGACCTCAGCACCACTGCTTTGGGTGTTGGACTTTCTGCTGGACGGGTTACACTTTTTGAAGGCTTCCTGCTGTTATAGAGAAGTTCTGCAAGAGAAATCCTGCATTTCCCAAAATTCCAAGTAATTTGGGACTTCTTTTTCCTTTGTTTCTGTGGTGAAAGGTTCCATTAATTTTTAGCTCCTCTGTAATTATTTCACTGTGTGTATTGTTGTGTGTTTATTTGCTGTGCAGAAGTAATTACTGCAGCCAGGAATGATAACCAAAGAAGAAATTAATAAAAAGAAAGTAGTTTAACCAGTACAAGCTGAAGTATGATGAATAGTTCAGGTGAAGGTAATTTATTCTAGAAATTAATGGGTTTGAGCAGCCTTGTGATTAAAATAAAATTGTCTTTCTTTGGTAACTTTTCTTTGTGTTTTGTTTTCTTTAATGTCTGCTGCTTTTCTTAAATCTCATTTTGGACAATAATATTTTAAATAGCAATATTGGTTGTGTGTAGCATTGACAATTGTGGACATTAAAAAGGAAAACATCTCTCTTAAAGCCTGAGTTGAGGTAAGTAGTCATTCTTTAATTGATGTTTGCAATATATTAGACCAGCAAGGTGAAGCACTTAGTATTTTGGTTTAATTTTTTGAGGGAGGGCCAACTGTACCCTGAATAGGTCTGAATCCTTAGCTGTTGATTCAGGAAATAACCTTTTTTCCAGAAACTGTCCTGAAAATGTTTAGAATTCTGCATCGCTTACCATACTTGTATAAACAGCTAAAAACAGTTTCATCACATATAACTCATCAGATAATAAATGCATAGAAAGTTTTCACCGCAGTATTCTCAGGATGTACTTTGTGAATCAGAGGGAACAAGATGTCTCCTATTTAGTCATGTTTGGCTGAGCAGGGAGCTATATCTTAACTCATATGAATATTTCAAGTTGCTGAATTGCATTACTGAAAAATGCTTAGAAACATTCTCATTCTAAATATTCTCATTCTAAACTTTTTTTTTTTTTTTTTTTGGTAAGAACTCATCCAGTTTGAGAAAGTGATCTTTCATTTTGCTGACAGAACTTTTCTGTAAAGAAGTCCATTTAGAAGAAGGGACCCAGGGGGTTAAAATCTGAATATTCATGGTGGTTGCAGGTACCGATAATGATCATCTCCCTGCAGCTATGTTGGGTACTTGGCTCAGCTCAGCTGGAGATACTTCTGTACATCTTCCCCATGAACTTGTAGCCACAACTGACACTCCTTCAAAAGAAGAAAGGAAAAAAAAGGCTTTAAAAAGAAGACAGAAGTAGAATTTTGCAACTCTAGAAGTACCTTAGTCTTTTCACCTCCTTTGCACTTCAAATAGAGGTGTGAAAATTCACTGCTTGCCAAGGAAAGGTTTTTCTGACATGAGAATTCTTGTAGGAAGCTCAAATCAGCTCAGGGGAGCTCAGAGATTCAGACCTCTTGGTTCTTGTTCTGGTTCCCAAACTCCTGGAGTTCTTTGGAGCAGAATTTGTGTTGTCCAGGTGGCCAGAGCTGTTCCTGGGCCCTGCAGGAGGCTCTGGCTGTGGCTGGCTGGGTGGCCAGGGCTGCAGGGGGGCTGTGGGGACACAGTGACCCCCATGCTCTGTCACTGAGTGCCCAGTGACCCCAGGCTCTGTCACTGCATCTCCACAGTGACCCCAAGCTCTGAGTCCCCACAGTGACCCCAGGTTCTGTCATGAGTCCCCACAGTGACCCCCAGGCTCTGTCACTGCATCCCCACAGTGACCCCAGGCTCTGTCAGAGTCCCCACAGTGACCCCAGGTTCTGTCATGAGTCCCCACAGTGACCCCCAGGCTCTGTCACTGCATCCCCACAGTGACCCCAGGTTCTGTCATGAGTCCCCACAGTGACCCCAGGCTCTGTCACTGAGTCCCCACGGGGCATTTGGTGACTCTGGATATGTCCTTGCTTGGTCTGCTGGATGGGTTTTATGGTTTTTCATGTTTTGGAGGAATAACAGTGTGTACACACCACCCTTGCAAACATGTCCTCTGTATTCCACTGCTCTAATGCATCTGTTGTTTTTTTTTTCTATTTTAAATTTTAATAGGTTCAAAACAGCAAAGTTCAGGTGTGAGGGAGAGGTGAAATACCTGAGGGCAGACCAACGTTCTGAGGTGAGATAC
Source organism: Melospiza melodia melodia (assembly GCF_035770615.1). Taxonomy (NCBI): domain Eukaryota; kingdom Metazoa; phylum Chordata; class Aves; order Passeriformes; family Passerellidae; genus Melospiza; species Melospiza melodia. The sequence goes on along the minus strand of NC_086199.1, from coordinate 50,944,952 downwards.
AGAGATAAATCACATTAAAACCAAAGCCCCTGAGCTTTGAAAGAACACCTGCATGCTGGCAGTGTAAGGTTGCTTTCCCAATGAAATAGATACATCTCCTGAGTCCATTTTTCAAAGAGTTCTCAGACTCCAGCAAATTAAAAAGCTCCATTTGTCAGCTGGGTAACCAGTACCAGGAAACACAATGAGAGGGTTTTGCTTGTGAGTGTGGGTCACATCATCCTTTCCCCTTACCTGCTCCTCTCTCAGGCCAGAAACATTCATATTTACAGGAATTAACGTGGGCATGTGGAGCATCAAAGGATTCAGAGGCTCTTGCCCAAAGTCCATAACAGTTTTGCAGATGGAGAAGTACAATATATTCTAATCTCTGATGAACACAGTTTATTTTAGGCTGTGATTTCAGATTAGATAATTGAATATAGAGTGTAGAGACTCCAGACTCGCTAAGCATATTGAATTAAAAATAAAATTCAGGGCCATTGTTGTGGTGAATAAAAGGCCACGTGTTTTACAGAGGAGGCAGTAGAATGTATCTTTTGACTCAGTGCTCTTCCAAGTAATTATAAGGAGCAGATCTTGCTGTTAAGTCAAGAAACAAAAACATTTTATAATTAGGTAGGACCAGATTGTCTGGTTTACAGTTTTCCAGTGAAAAACTGTTCTTTGGAAAGCCTGGGGCAGAACTTCCCCTCTTCTTCCAGCCCTTCTGAAGGAGCAGCAGAGAGAAAAAGGTGTTCTTGGCTCACACCATGCCTGCTGGGGTGTGCTACAAGCTAATGAATGCATTGCACATAGTTTGTCACCATGACATCTTCTGAAAAATCCCTTCACCAGGATTTATCTCCTGAGAAGCCTCAGAAAAGAAATGCAAACAATAATTATCTGATTGCTTGGAATGTGGTCTGCAGGTTGCTCACCAACAGGTGCATCTTTGATCGGTGCCATGTGAATTGTTTTAATTAATGACCAATCCCAGCCAGCTGTGTCAGACTCTCTGGTCTGTCACGGGTTTTTATTATTCATTCTTGTCCAGCCTTCTGATGTCTCCTTTCTCTTTCTTTAGTACAGTTTTAGTCTATAATCTCTTATAATATCATAAAATAATAAATCAGCCTTCTGAGAACTTGGAGTCAAATTCTCATCTCTCACCTTGTCCTGAGGACCCTCGCAACACCACAAAAATAGTTTGCAACTGGAAACTGCCAAAATGCCTGATAATTGAGGCTGTAGTCATTTCTTTCAGAGATTCCAAAACTTTTTTTTTTTTCTTCTTTTTACTTCTGTGTGAATAGCTGTGCTGTTCAAGGACAGGGCACCATGGTGGTTTCCACTCTTTTTCCAGAGGAATAAATGAAGACCCAGAGCTGTAACAGCCTGTGACAGAGCAGGAATAAAATCTAACAGTGTGGTGGGCACTGTCTCCTCACCAGCTGCTCCAACTACAAAGGAACAGATTCATTTCAGTAACACCTGTGAGGGATTATTAAAATACCTTCTTGTAACATAACAAGTTTGCATATTGGGAGAGCAGAGAGGTCACTGCTTAGAGCTACAGCTCTAAACCCAAACAGCAGGATGCTATTTCTGGTGTGGGGGGTCTGCAGAAAAACATGGATTTTGCAGCCAGGATAGCAGGTGATTTTTTTTTCTAGCAACAGTAAACCTTTAGGTGTGCTAATAAAATTAATTTTAGGGACATTTCTCTGTACACCCACGTGAAAACTGAATGTACACAGACTCTGTGGTGTATGGCCTCTAGAATACCACACATGTTCTAGTTGCTTTCAAGAAATGAAACGTTATAAAATTGTGTTTTCTGCATTACATGTTATAAATGTGGAAATAGAAGATTTAAATACTCCATTCACAAATATGAAGTCAGAATATTTTGATCATACTGAAGCTACTTTATTCCTTTTCCAAAACAGATTCACGCTGAGTGCATGCAACACTTGAAGTGGCATTTTCAGTTGCAGAAGCATTGTTGGGAAATTTCACTCTAGATTTAATAGCAGTCAGTTTCTTTAGCCCATGCTGTGAAATTCAATCCAACTGTAGGCGCTTCTAGTTCTTGTCTTGAAATCTGGGGTGTGTGCATTTGGATGAGAGTATGGAGAATTAGAATACAGAGATTCAGAAGAATGTAAGATATTCTATCAGAATTAGAATGACAGTGGTGTGTTATTTGGTGAAACACTCAAGAAATTACTTTGTTCACTTTAGCAATTACTTTGTTCACTTTAGCTGTACCCTGTCCCTTGATCCCTAATGTCAAGGGCTGGTGGATGGATGGAATATCTGGCTATGCAAAAGGCATTTTTAAAATTTGCTTGGGCTTCCCGTCTAGCAGCACAAGGTACCAGCTGTACAGTGGAATTTAGAAGAAGGGAAGTGGAGTTCACCAACTTTTAGCGTGAACTGCCCGTGGTTCCTCTGCTTTCATTTCCACCTGAAATGCAAGTTCTCTTTGTTTTGAATGTCCCACTACAATCTGAATATTCTGCTCCACCAAGGGTGAGCTTGCTTTGAAGAATCCTTAATTTCTGGCCAGGGATGCCTGTCCTCTCCACTCTGTGTGCAAAGAGCTGCTTCTGGGCAGGGAGAACCAATGTCCAGCTCCCCTCCCTGCCATCCCTGTCCTGTGTGTCCCAGATCTACTGTGGATACATCTTAGGAATGAAAATAAAAGTGGATTTAAGCCTTTCCCTCACAAGATGGCAGCATCACTTCAGGGAAACCATCGCCTGCACCAGTCAGGAGGCCCTGGGCATTTGAATATTTCCATTTTATCGAGTATGTGAAAGAAACTCTGATAGCTTTGCTCATTTGTGTTAGCTGAACTTGTAGATCAGCATCAGGCACGGGCCTGGATGGGTTTCATTAATTTGCTGCTGTGTTCACGATGAAAATGATGAATTGTGTTGAAACTATGTCATTATTATTGTGACTCTAGTTAATACTGTATTTGCAGTCCTGAGGTTTCAGCAGCAACATTTGATTGTTTCAAATGCACTAAGCAGAAGTATCTCACAGAAATTTAGTTTCAGATTGACACATATTTCCCTCCATGCCCACTGAGTGTTTTTATTCATTCAAGGCTTGATCCTACTCTCCCTGAAGTAATAGCTGAGTCAGAATTTTAGGGTAAGAAGATAAAAACAGGAGAAAAAAAAAAGACCATTGAAATTGGGGTTTTAATGGGGTTTTTAATATTTTTTCCCTCCCCATATAAATAATCAGGAATGATGGAAGAGCTGCTGTTTGAGCCATTAGAAGTATCAACCTTCAGTTTATTTTATTTCAAGGCAGCATTGATCAACTTCTGAAAGAATTAGATTAAGTTTGTTCCTGATTCTAAAACCAGGTCTACCAATCTGGCCTTACCCATTAGTAATAAAAAGCTTGGAAATACAGGAATCCTGTGCTTTTTGGATGAAGTTGAGCTTCCCAAGGCTATAGATACTTTTTTGTTGTTTTTTTTTTTTAGTTACCATTTTGATTTTGATTTTACAGCATGAGTTATGAGCTGAAGACCAATACTTTCTAATTCATATGGTTGTTTTACAACTTTCTTCAGATTTTCCACTAACAAGACCATTTTCATTTTTAAATCATGAGAGCATTTTTCATGACAGCCTGGAGACGTGCCTCTTTTATAGTAATGAAGATGTTCTTTGCTATTCTGGGTAGCAACTGTTATTATCTCAAGGAAATATTATCTGGTGTGCAATAATACTTAAATAAGAAAATATTTTAAGTCTTGTATTTTCATTTACTTGAAAGCTTTTATGCTGAGCACAAAAGGAAATTCTTACCTTTTCTTTCAATTTCTCAAAATCCACCATGCTTAAGATACGGTTTTATTGACAGGTTTGTTTGCACTTCTAGGATTAAGGCAGGTTTAGTCTGCAAGTATATAACTTTCTAACAGCTCCAGGTGTTGGACTTAATGTTCAGAGATATCAAAATTCATATGTTTAAACTTTACCAAACCGAATGCATGACCCGAGTCTTTAATTTGTTCTTTAATGTACCTGGGGATTTTTATTGGTGCAGCTCTCCTCATCTTCAGCAATTCACAGTACAGCCTCCCAAAACACAAACTTACCACCAGCATTGTTTGCTTCTGTGGCTTTGAACACATTTTCTAAGACTGCTGAAGGAAGGAAGCCGTGGATATAAAAGAAAGTACAGGTAACATTATTCTCTCTGGTTATTCAGAGGATGCAATACAAAAGCAGGCAAAGAGGACAATATAGATATCAGATGGTTTAAGGAAATGCTGAATTTTTGCTTTACACTGGATTTTAGTATGGCCTATTTATTTTTTTGCTTTATACTTGGTTTTAGTATGGCCTATTTATTTTCATTGCTAGAGTAATGCTAATCCAAGTTTATATTATAATCCATGTGTGCAATTTTCATAGAATATCTTGGTAGTTGCTTGACTCTTGAAAGCTATGTTGATTGTCTATAATTTTCAGAAGAAACATAGAAATAATTAGGAGTATTTCTTTTTTCAATACCTTGCTTCAGTCATGAAAGAATTTGCAAAGACACTGTTGACGATGACCAGATTACAAAATTTACTTTTTCCTCAAAACCAGTGGAATGTTCTGTTTCAAATTTCCATCCCATTTTATTTCCCCATGCTTTAAGGATTTGTGTTGGAATTACAAGGATAGACAGAGGTAAACATTTAAAATTCCATTTATTCATATCCTGATAAAGGTGTACCATTGATATAAATAGATTCTTCAAAAGCCTACATAATGCTGGAATGTTAGAAAATCATAAAAATGATTTTGAGTAGCTGAGTACTGCTCAAAATCATTGGATGGGTCTGCATTTGGCTTCTATTTTACTTTAAATAAGAGATGCTGAAATCTCAAACTTTTAATTAAAGTTTCTGACCATTATATGTACCAAAAATCCCCAGGCTTACTCTGAGAAGAATAACTAGACATATGGCCAAAATGTCATTAATACTTTTGCTCAAAAACATAATTAAAGGAACATATGCTCTATGGTGAATAACATTGTTTCTACTAATAAAGGAAAGGATTTGTCAGAAGTAGTCCTTGGGCCACATTCCACTTTCTCATTCTGCTATAACAGATGTGGAATAAACTTAAAGCTGAAAAAATACCAGAAAAACACAAGCTATTGTTTGCAAAGGTTTTATACTGGCATGTTTGAGATGAGTGTCTGTTCTGTTTGCTGTACATGAATTTTTAAGGGGTAATATGTGTGGTAACTACAATACATATTGCTTAGTCCCAAGCATTGTCTATTAGATTGGCTTGCCTGGAAAGTAGCACAAGAATTAATAAATGTTATGCTTTACACAGTATTGCTAAGAAGAAATTTGGTATTATTCTGCCATTGGGAGATGGGGCAGAGTTAAATAAAGCCCAAAAGCAGTGGTATTAGTATAAAACGCTCAGCTGTTAATGTAGAAGAATATGTAATCCTCTTTGGAAGTCCTCAGGTCTTTGGGGTGCTTATTCAGGAGTAACTTGTAACAAATCAAGCAAAACAGAGGTTTTTGGGCTGTGGAAGACCTTTCCAGGGAATGTGAGTTCCAAGCCTTGCTAACAGACCAACTTCTTTATGGTGCATGCCTTGCTATATCAGAGCTGTAAAAGCAGACATCCTTTAAGGTGACAAGTGAGATATTTGATATAAAATTATATATGAAATATTTACTTCGAGTTCATCATGCCTGGCAGGTGAAAGATTGTAGGTGCATGCATTCCACTGCACAGTTGAAGGAAAGTGAAAATAAAAAATTATTACAAACTACAGTAAGTTTGGAGATGTTGAAGAAGAAGCTGAAGGGTCTTAGAATAAAAAGAAAGGTAAATTAAAAGTTGTTGTTTGCAGATAAAAATGAAGCCAGGAGAAAGGCTGAGTGAAGACAGGAGCTTCTGCAGAAATCCTGAGTAATGGAAAGAGTGGACAGAATATATGGGAATATGGGACTGGAAATGTAGGGAGCTTTAAAATGTGAGCTTACCTGGGAGAAGTTAAGATCCCCCAACCCACCCAGGTCGTTTAGGACTCCACACAGTGCTGGGGAAGAGCAGATTGATTTGTTCCATTTGCCTGCAGGCCTCTGTGGCAGCTGTGCAGTGAGGAGCTGCAGCAGGAACAGGAGCTGCACATTTGAACGCAATGGGTTCATGGCTGTGGCTGGGCTGGTACAGAAATCCAGCATTATAAACATACCTGGTAGGGAAAGACACTTGCAATGAACCTTCTCATAGGTAACAAAATGGAGATAAAACCCCTGACAGTATCCTAACACTTTATATAAGTAGGTTGAGAAAATAATTTGTGTATAGGAGTCCCTGTGAAATCTATGTATTGTATAAGTGGCCTTGCCCCAATCCTAGTTGCTCTAGATGGGATGCAGCTGTGATGGCCTTAATTGGGCAGCAGCTGTGGCTCGTGAAGGCAACTAGGATAAAAGGGGGTGGGCTTTCTGGTCAGGGAGAGCCTTGGAGGAGTCCTGGTGATGCAGCAGGAAAAACACTGCTGAGAAGAGCTGCTAGTAAGGCACAGGATTCTACAATAATATAACAGTAATGTGGATGCAATAAGTGGTGACCCCGATGTGATAGTTGGCAGAGATAAGACAGCCAAGAGCTGTGGATGGCCTTTGAGCCAGGAGCTGTGGATAAGACAGCCAAGAGCTGTGAAGAACATGGCCTTTGAGTAAGGAGCTATGTGTGTGGCCTTTGAGTCATGGGAAAATGTATGTATTTTAACGTGGCCTTTGAGTCACAGTGAAAGATATGTATTGTGTTGGGATAAAAACATGTATTGTGGGGAAATGTATATATTGTATTTGAATATCTGATAGTAAAAGCAAAGGGGGAAGTAGGAGTCCCTGTAGGAGTCCCTGTAAAATCTACATATTGTATAAGTGGCCTTGCCCCAGTCCTAGTTGTTCTAGATGAGTTACAGCTGTGATGTCCTTAATTGGGCAGCAGCTGTGGCTAATGAAGATAACTGGGATAAAAGGGGGTGGGCTTTCTGGTCAGGGAGAGCCTGGGAGGAGCCCTGACTAAGCAGCAGGAACAACACTGCTGAGAACAGCTGCTCATAAGGCACAGGACTCTACAATAATATAGTAGCAATATGAATATAATAATATAACAGCAATATGAATGCAATAAATGTGCATTTCAATGTTCTGGGGCAGTTGTTTCTTGCTTTCCTTGTAAAAGCCCTGTGCAAGAGTAAAAGCTGAAAAGCAGAACTGTTTGTAGCAGAAGGAGCAGCCAGAAGAGAAAAGGATGTTTGTGTCCTGCACTGAGTATGGAAAGCTGTGTTATTTCCACCATTGCCAATAGCATGCTCAGCAAGGTCAGATGTTACTGGAAATTATTGAAACCAAAATGAGATGTGGGCTCTGAGAACTTCTCTGCAAGACACAGAGCTATATATGCAGGAAGAGCTTTTGTAATTCCAGTCTCAGAGGGGAGGAGAGACCTGTGCAAGTGATGGATATTGATGGCACTGCCAGTAGCAAAAGTTAGCAGGCAGCAGGTTTTGTGGAGAATATGTGGGGTAAGATTGGAAGAAAAATCTACTGAGGAACAGAAAACCTTGACTGTGTTTTAAAAACAAGCACTGACAGCTGCTGTGAGCCTAAAGCCTTTAATTGTGTTTTTCTGAAAGAGTAAAACCTCCCCAAACCAAAGCATGCAGTATCTATAATAACTTCCAGTGTAAGAGATTTCTTGCAGCAATCTCAGTGACATGCTAATGCCTTGCTGAAAAATGGGTGGGTGTAAGAAGGCTGCAGCACATTTAGGATTTCTCTTGAATGAGTAACGTGCATTGGTGAAAGGTATGGATGGCATTAGCTCAGAGATTGCTCAAGGAAATCCCCAATGCCTTTTGCAATATAACAACCTGAAATTCTGTCTTGATGCTAACACACTGAGTTAAGATTTACTAGCAGAGTCCTGACAAAAGGCACTTGATATTTGTATGGAGTACAAAGTGGTGGTTTTTAACCATTCATTGCTCTTGAAGATCATTTCCATCTGTTTCCCATGTTAACTCAGCTCTGAAATGTGCTGCTCAATGGCAGTGGATTATGTTCTGATTTGTTCCTTTGCAGGTGAAATGCAGCTTCAGAGTAGCCAGAAATGCTGTGGTGGAACCAAAAACTTGACTTAGTTCTTTTAAATTTATTTCGAAGATTTTGAAGGCATTCTGCTTTCATAGCAAATCTTGGTGTCTAACTTTAGCTGAGTATTTGTTAAGTGTTTGAAATGAGCAGGGAAGGGGTTCTGAAGGAAATGCCACGTGTGTTACCGAGTTTATGTTTCTAACTGTGGAGACAGTAGCTTAACAAATATTGTGTGAGTATTTCTGGTTTGGTTCAGACCAGCTGCAGATGGGATGTCATCAAATATATTGTTTAAACAGGCTATAAAAACAGCCTTGCTAAATCTGAGTGGTATGATGATTCCAGAGAGCTTGCTGAAATGAGCTATTTTTGGCAGGAAAGAAAGAAGATAGGATTTGGGATGTGCACCGAGAACCTAATTTTCTCTTCATTTAGGGAACAGGAAATGAGAAGCAGCACTAGAGCTGAAGGTAAAGCTGGTATAAAACAATGAGGATGGAAAACTGAGATAACACTGTCCACTTCAGGTTAAGGAGTCAGGCTGAGAGCTGTGCCTGGCTGGCCTGGTAGAGGAGATATGATGGGAAAGTCTGGGGTTGTTTGGGTTGGGCTAATGTCTGGAAAAGGCAGCCAGTGAGGTTCTTGGAGGGGGGAAGTTTGGTTTAACTCTTACATATATTTCCTGTATAACATTCTGTGCTTTCTGAGGTGCCTCTTTGGAGTATTTTTCCAGATAACATTTTTAGTCTTGTCACCTTGTGTTTGGAAGCCATGGGTGAAATCCTGGTGGTAATGAAATGCCTCTTCTAATTTGAAAAACTATGAGAATAAAGTTTATAGATTTCCACTATTCTCTGCTATTGAATGTTCTTAAACAAAGCCATCAGTAAGGATGGCAGAGCTGGGATTCTGTGCTCTGTCCAGTGTTTTCATGGCTAGTTCACCACTGCAACTGAATTTGTAAACAGCACAACTGAAGTTATGAAACTAACTTTGAAGTAGAGCAGAAGGCTAAAGAGCACAGGATTTGAAAATAGATCTTGATGAATTCAAGGAAGGAGCTATATGATTCCCTAGGATGTTCTTGTATATTTAAATGGATTAGAAACAGTTGTTAAACTTTTGCTTTTAATCAATTATCTTAGTTGATGATTGTCACTAATTACCTGAAGGATTGAATAATAATTTTTTCCCTATCTTTCCACTATACATTTTGTTTCATCATTACATTTGTTGGGTTGGTTTGTTTGTTTCTTTGCTAGGAACAAAGATGGGAGTCTGAACATGCCATACTGTTATTCCTATGGGAAATCTTAATGATCCTGTTTATGTTTTCTACCCATGCTTGGCAATGCCATCTGCTGTGCAGTTGGCAGATTTGAGGGGAGTAAGGAATTGCCTCCTCTCTCCCACCCTCTCATCCTTGTTTACCCTGGCAGAGACTGTTGGGATCTTTATTTTTCCCTGCTCTTGTGTTTTAGGGGGTAAAGTTCAGTTCCTGGACTTGGTTCAACTGCTTCCCTGTGGCTCCCAGGCTGTGAGAGACCTCCAGTACTGCTAAATGTGTTTGTTCTGTATTTCTGTGGGAGATCTGAAGGGGGTTTTAGCTTTTGTGTTAAAGATACACATTAGAGGCTATGAGTGCATTTCAGCTGCTGTGTGTGTATGCATGAATAGAATGGATGTTGTTCTCTATTTTAATTTAACAAATACTACATGGTTTAGGACTCCAGGGTGATGGGAGGGAATCAAGGTAATTCTGCTAGGAAATGTCTCTGCTACAATCACACAAGCAGCAAAATCAACATTGTGCTTTAACCCTGAATGTACTTAGAGTCTTGCTTTGAAAACTCAACCATTTCAGACATTTCTTTGCTGTGCATCACTCCAGGCTGTGCACCCTCAGTCTGGTTCCTAGGACTGCACCAGGAACAGAATCAAATTCTTTCAAGTCCCAGTTTTCATTGAGGACCCAGAGTTGTCATGGGAGAAGCAAAAAGAGGATCTGTGATCTCAGAACCATTGCCCAAAAGGTTTTGAAAATCTAAGAATTCTAACACTTTTATTTTAACAGGATCAGAGCCCAGCCTTTCAAATACCTTTCCACGTGACTTAGAAAGCAATGATTAATATGCAAATTTAAGTCTTTGAGCTACTTGAATATTAATTACTTTTGAAATCTGCTTCTATTGAGATGTTTGAACATTAAGGACAGTGAACATAACATAAATGGTAAGAATGGCTCATTAATTAAAGCAGAGTTTGTGTGACTGATGAATGGCCTGAAGTCCTATTAACTTGTTAATAGTCTGTGTCAGTAAAGGGTTAATTTTTGAGGTGTGAAGTGGTATTTGAGTGTTGGATAGGAGATTGCAGAGTACTGATAGGGCAATACCAGCTCTGCCAGTGTTGCTACCTTCTAGCATGGTGTAATTTAGGCAGAGATGGGGGAAAGCAATGGTTTGTTGTGCTCTCCATTCAGCAGTTCTATATCTGTTTCCATACTTTGCATTCATGATCTTTATAAAAATCACAAATTGTGTGGTCTGAGGAACTCCTGATGTGCAGCTGTGCCTGCTGTGGGGGCAAGCTGAGACCATGAGCCGGAGGCACCAGCAGTGCCATGGGGCTCTGAACAGGACACAAGGCTGGATTTGTTCATGCAGGAGATGAAATCCTAATGCTGCTGTGGATAACCCTGCGAGCCCTGGAGCCTGAGCAGAACCTGTGCTGCAGCAGCAAAAGGTATTTGGTAATTATAAAAGGTATTTCTCAGTTCCACAACTCCAGTCAGAGTAATTGCTGTTGGAAGGGGTGCCTGGAATGTGAGGATTATCAAGCTCCCTTCTAAAGAGCTGTCAGATGTGGGGAGGGAGCTGAGACTGTGGCTGATGGCAGAGATAACTGTATAGCTGTCCCTGGTGAGCAGGGAAGGGGCCCAGAGGGGCCATCCTCATGTGAAATATGTGTGCACAGGGTGCTTCAGAGCAGCAATGCATCTGGGTGAGAAAACCATTGAATCACAAACCCATCAGGTGAGTCAGAGCCAGTGGTGGGCACCAGCAGGGAATAAAGGGAGCAGGGGTAGCCAGGAACAGATGAGCAGCCACAAGGGCAGAGCCCATTGTATGTGAAGCAGTTGCATTAACTAAAGCCTACATTGCCAGAAGTTTTGGATCAAATTCTTGGATCCTGTGGGAGAGCACAGAGAGCAGAAATCAGTGTGGAACACCTGCTGTGGAAGTGGTGGAAGGGCAAAGCAGAGCCACAGCCCACCTGAGAGAGAGCACAGGGAGACAGAAGCTGCTCCCTTCAGTGCCATCAGAAGACATGGATTATAGGCAGGAAAGAATCAAATGTTTCTCAGCCATTTCCCTGGCAAACCAGAGAAGTTGTTTTATTTGCCTTACCTGCCAAAGCCCCATACCTGGGAATGAATGGATCATTACTTTAAACATGCTTGAACTGCATCACTGCAATTCATTTTGAACATGCAGCTTGCAGCAATCTGTGGAGATGCAGGAAAGGATTCAATTCTTGAGCCTGTTTATTGCTTTTATCTCAGCTGTTCCATTAGAAAGAAATAGGCTAGCCTAGAAATGCACTTGCAATAAATGACTACATCAGAAGTGTAAGGTGAAGCTGGGAGATAACATGAGGATTCAGAGCAGCAAGACTCAGAGAAATGCATAGCAGGTGTGTAGTGCCTACTGTGATGGGACTCAGATGTTCTCCTTGCCTCCTACTTCAAACTAAATGAACTAAAAATCATACTGTGGATCAGATAAGAACAAAGCGCTAATGCTCTGCAGCTGTCCTTGCTGAAGGATGGCTTTGTGTCACATAATGGCACTCAAAATGTCACACTGAGGCCATTGGAATGTTGGGGGTGTCCTGTGGGAACCTCCCTGGGCCCTTCCTGGTCTCCATCTGGAAGGAAGCCAGCCTGATGCAAATCACTTTTTGTGGGAAAAAAGGAGCCCAAGCTGCAAGGGTCACCCTGTAATGTAAAATATGCATGGATTTATCCAGGGGAGTCATTACCCACACACCTCAGTGCTGCTCTTTGCCTCAGCGTGTGCACAGGATCAAGTGAGAAATCAAATGACAGGTTAAGGCTATACATTTGAAAACCCCTCTGAGAGGAGCAGACACTGTTGCCCATAAATATAAACCTTTTAAGAGATTGACATGGGTGAAGGTGAAACAAATTATTACTGTGCTTAACAACAGTAATATATGCTCTTCTCCCTGGAAGTCAATTGTAAGGCTTCTGTTGGCATTGATGGGAGCAGGCTTGGCTTGTACAGGGGCTGCACAAAGAGCTCTTCAGTGTTTTGGTTTGGCACAGAAATAAAAATGTAAAAATTAAAAAGAAAAAAAATTTAAAATGCAAACCAACAAACAAAAAAACCCCACAAAAACAAACCCAACCAAACAAAAATTCACCACCCCCCAAAAACCCAACAACAAAATACCACAAATTGCCTCCACACCATTTCCAAAGCATGGTAATGACATCTGTATTAGAAACAAAAGGAGTTGTTGATACTCTGTTTATTCCTGTAGGAAAATCATTTATTGGAGAGGGGTGAACTTTTATAGCTGGCCTTGGTGCACTGTTACCATGGTGAGTTGCAAATAATTCCCCTCTGGATTCTGGTGGATTTGAGCATTTGCTGGAGTTAAAATTGTTACTGAGTGAATTACTGAGTCCAGAATTCCTGGCTCATACTTTGTTGGTAGCAGAATTCTGGGACTAAAGTCTCAGTCTCTGAATGGCTGGCTCCTGATAAAGCAGTTTGAGGTGATGTCTTATGCTTAAATAAGCATCCTCTGGAAGGTGTGAAATGTCCCAAATACAGGAAATGGAAAAGAGCCTCTGGCATTCCATGAGATTGAGTGCTCCTGACTGTTTGCAAAGGCCCATTCAAAGTAAATTGCCAGGGTTGCTTCCTAACAGTTCATGGGCAGTGACCTAGCTAAGAAAAACTTGTGCAACTTCACTTGCTGTACTTATCTAAAAGAATTTTTGGAAAAGGGCCTGCTACAAAGAGATTATGCACGTGGTGTTTATATTTGCTGCCTTCCAGATAAGGTTTGATCTTCTGCTACTGGAGAGCATTAATCCACAAAGATGCAATTAAAGGTAGAAAACAGGAGCTGTCCGTACAAGGGGAGAGAAGACAATGGAAGCAATGGACTATAACATTGATCTGTTCTAGGACTGGAATCAGGCTGACAGAGAAAAATCCAATTTGAAAAACAGCTGGACACATTTCAGACTCTGGGTTAAGGCACAAACTTTAATCCCTGGGAGGAATATAACTTCTTCAGGAAGTTGGTCCTGAAGGCAGCTGTCCAGACTGGCTGCACATCCAGTCTGCAAATGCAATGGAGCTGCAAATAATGGTGAACTTCCCAGAGCTGTTCAGCTTGGGTTTATTTTGGCTGCATCTGCTGCTGTCCTTACAGATGCCAGAGCAGTTCCTGCATCCTTCTGCTCCTTACACAGGGTATTGTGTCACTTGGAGAAACACTGAATTTGTGACAGCTCTGTGGAAGGATGTGCTGCGCTCCTGTTGCCTGGTGCTGTGGAAAAAATGAGTTCTGACCCAGATGCTTGTGTGGCACAGGTTGGAAATGAATTAATAGCATGCTGCAGTAATTGCCTCTTTAGGACTTGAAAGTGGGAAGAGAAGAACAGGTTTTGGCTAAGTATGCTCTTGATATGGTGAGGAAGCAGATATGTAAGGGGAAGAATACCTCCTTGCTGTGTAGAACTTTGTCTGGGCATATAGCTCTTTAATTATATGTTCTACATGATTGTAGGCAAGGAAGTCCTGAATTCAGCTTTTCATTTCTTTACACAGTGGTGTTGGGTTTCTTCTTACCCTTTTCCTAGCCAAAAGGGCACATTTCTTTCATAGTCAAATATTTAGGATATTATAAATAACTACTTAGCAATGCATTAAAATGGAACTGTGTCACTAATGAATGTTGGCTTGGAATTACAGCCAGTATGGTAATGAAATATAGCCCCATTAGACTTAAGTAATTTGCAAATTGAGGTTGTTATCAGTTAATAATGATATTCCTGGCTGATGTGAGAAAAGAGTCATGCTACTCAATTGAATAGGAAGTAGGACTTGTAAACAGATGTAAACTAGCATAAATGTTAAATTCTGGATTAATTCCATGCATTCATTGCAGTAAATCCCCACTAATAGACAGCCGTCAGGACTGCGTAGAAAACTTGACTCCATTTATTTTCAATGTGATCATTCTCCTGCTCTTGTTCTACTTCTAGGAAAGCTGTAAGCAATGATTTCTGTGTGAATTCCAACAGTACATCAGTTTATCACAGTGCTTGTGTTAGTTATATATATTTGTAATTAACCACAAGTTATTCAGGAGCTAAACAGCTGCATCAGCTTCTAGGTCACTTTTGACTGTCTTAACTAGAGCCTTTCAAAAGAGCAGGCAAAATAAATCATGATGGGAAGAAGATCCATCCAGGATATCTCTGGAGCTTTTACTAAATGTGTTTTTTTTACTCGAAGGAGCTGCCAGGGGAGCAAACTGCATCCCAAACCCCAGTGAACCCAGAGTGTTTCCCTCCCTCTGGAATGAATAATTTTGGTTCAACATGAGGCCAATGCTTTGTTGCCACTGGGTTTGCTCTGACACAAGATTTGAGCAGGGACCTGTGAGACTGCAGAGCATCTGGGCTCTTTCTTTACCTCCCTTAATTAAAATCAGGTCTATTTGTTAGGAAACATTGTGGGAAGCCTAGAGGCACCAAGAGGGAGCCTCCAATAGAGAAACTCACTGCAACCCTCTGGAAACTTCAAAGCTCAGAACAATGGAAATCTCTGCAGCTGTGGCAAAGCAGAGTAGGAAAGAACAACAAAATCACCCTGACTGGTCAGTCACTTGCAAAGAGATGCAAATAAAACCTGAATTCTCTTATTGTGTCACCTGGGGTCCAGTGAAGCATTTTATTTTTCTGATAGAAATTGATCCTATAGAATGATTAAATACACCAGTCAAATAGCTTCTCAAACAACAAATAGTTAACTATTCTTTGTCCCTTTCTGTGAAAAGTTTAGAAACGTTTTTTGTCTCTGTCTACATTTCCCCCCAAGACCTACATGATATTAATGGTTGAATGAGAGTGCTACAAAGCTGTCTGGGGAGATGGTGTGGGTGACATAAAGGCTTCCTGCTGCTCTGCCAGTCTCTGTAACCGCAGAAAAGCAGAAAAACAGGAATTTGCTACCCTTGACTTTTCACTGCCTCCCTGTGTGTGGACTCAGGCCTCCAAACAGAGCGTTTTAAATGCTGCTAAATCAGAACACCAATTCCTGAGTGTCCTTACAGGTGTGACAGTGGGCTGTAATCCTTTGATTCAGTGAGGATGAACTGCAGTAGGATTGCCTGTGAGTTACTGGAATGTGGTTTAGCATTCTCTCCTCTGGTCTGGTCAGACATCTGGCACTGACTGGCTGTAAACAGAACGTGATGTTTCTTCAGTCACACACCTTTTCCCTTGGCACTGAGCACTGTGGCTGGGTCGGTGCAGCTGAAGAGGAATTTGCTCATTGCAAAGTGGAAAAGGCTGAGCCGGGTTTGGTTGGCTTGTTTCCCCTGAAGGGCTGCCACTGTTATCTGAGGGAACCACGGGATATCCCCTGTCTTGGGGATATCTGGAAATTCTGCTTCAAACCATTTGTTCTCTCTGCATGTGAATGTGTATATTATCTAAATATTAACTACATGCTCCATTGTAATAGTCAAGGATGGCTGCTGCTAACCATTCATCCTGTGCTTCCTTTCATATAGTACAAGAAAAACTTACTTTTAAAAGCTCTATTTTAAATTATTCATATGAGACTAGATGGCCAAGCAGTTCCATCCTTTTCTCTCATGCCTGAGCTTCCTAACCTGACAGCAAGACAGGTGGCCTAGAACCACTGAGATGAAGGAAGCTTGATCAGGGCCAAGAGGTCTGCTGGAGTAAAATTAGACAAATAACCAGGGTTCAAGGATATCCTGAAATGAACAGCATGGTTTGCACTATCTGTTGGCAGTTATTTTAAGAATTGTAAAGCATGGAGCCCACAGTGTCCTAATTTTGCAAGGATAGGCTGCAAAGATAATAAAATCTGTGAAAGGGGTCAGACTCTAATTTACAGGCCTGATTCAAAGCTTGCTGAGGTCAATGAAAACCTCTTCTATTAAATATAGTAGGGTTTGGATCATATCTTAAGGAAAAAGGTGAATTGAGAGAATGCTAAGATTAAATGAGTACTAAAAGTTTTCCCAGGATAAATGTACTTTTCATCTACCTATCATTGAAACAGGAAAAAACAGTCAGGACACAGCTTTTTCCAACTGGCCAAGGAAACAAAACAATCCTCAGCAGAATCCAATTGACAAACTCCTTCAGATAAACAATCTTCCAGCACATTCCACACGAGCACAACAATAGGAGCAGCAAATGAGATAAGAACTGTTTTTTCTTTTACAGAATAGAAGTGGGCCCTAATTCAAACACCAAGATCCTTTTAAAAAGAAGGAAAAAATTAGTCAACTTTGAGTTTGCTTTTTTGCAGCAAAATAGAAATTTCAGTGCTTCTACAGTCTTAGGCCAGGCCAGGATTTGGTGAGGATGATGGGACATAAGTGCCTTTTGTCTTCTGTTGGGGAGGGTAAATTGTATAGCTGTCAAGTTGTGGCACATCCATACATGCTGAGTGAAACCTGTGGCATTCTCATTCTCTGAAAAAATCCCTTTGTCCCAGGACTTTTCTCCTGGGAAGCTAAGAAGCCTCAGAGAAAAAGGAAAACCATTCTTAGCTCATTTGCTTCTCATATGTTGCGCTCATGTGGAATGTGTTTGGAGATTGTTTACCCACAGGTGATTGTTTCATTGCATTCTGCTGTGAGTTGTTTTCACTCTTTGGCCAATCAGGGCCAAGCTGTGTCAGGGCTTTGGAGAGTCACGAGTTTTCATAATTATCTTTTTAGCCTTCTGTAAGTATCCTTTCTGTATTCTTTAGTATAGCATTCTTTAATATAATATAGTATCATAAAATAATAAATTAGCCTTCTGAGAACATGGAGTTAGATCCATCATTCCTGCCTTTGTCAGGATGTTCCCAGCAAATGCAACAGAAACCTTTGCTGGGAGTGACAAAATCTGTGTGCCAAAGGAGAGGGAAGGATGCACATCCATCAGGGGAACCTGTTAGAATCTGGAAGCAGGTTTAAATCACTGCAGATACTTTGACCATCTGCTGAGGGTATGTGTGGACCTCATTGCACAGAAGAGCTGCCATTTTGTTTTTTATGAAAACACCTTAGTCTGCAGGATGTTTGCAGCCAAAGCAAGAAGCTTCTCCCTCCCTCCAAAGGAGCAACTTCCCCCTCCAAAGCCCATGTTCCTGATAGAGCTCCATGTTCTTTTTTAATGCTCAGACTCAAACAACCTGGTTTATTTGAGTGTGTAAGTTCCATCCAGCCTGTCCTGCAGAAGAGGCTGGAGCCCCTTGCAGCTCAGCCCTGCTGATGTACCTCAGAGTTTATCACACAAGCTCCAAGATACTCTGGGCTGTGAGGATGTTCCCAGAGCTTTGTAATTGTGGTTTCCATCACTGGAAGCTATGGGAGGATAATATCAATATCTGTGTTTTCCATTATTTTCATCACAGAGAAAGGGAGTGTGATCTCAGACCATGGAAGTGTTGCTACCCCCTCCAGTGCATGTCAGGGCTGCAGAAGCCACAGAGATGCATGTGCAAATGCAAATGAAGGACATTTTTGTGTGCTCAAATATACCTTGATGGATGATTTTAGGTATTTAAATGCACAACTGGCAGCAGTAAATTTCATTCATCATTTTAAAGCAGGGATCTTTTCACTCCAGCTTCCTAAGCACAGACACGGTTTTAGGTAGAAGCTCAGTTTCATCTGGTAGGAATAAAAAGTAAATATCCTGTGCCTGATCTCTGTCCAATGATTGACTGTTCCTGAGCATATTTGGAAATTGTTCCCAGTTGCTGGTTTTGTCACAGTGTCTTTGCCTGTTTGTAATTTGTATAATGAGAAAACAAACTAGAGAGACAAGGGTAAACAAGCATTGTTTATCTCACACACTTTTATGTCTGCATTTCACATTTCTGTTACTTGGGTGATGAGCTGTGGTCTCCATTTTTCTTTCTTTTGGAGTAGAATATGTATTTGCAGAGGCAGAGGTTTTTAAAAAGCAGGTCCATTGTAAGCACAGGAAATCTATAAAAAATATTTATAGAAAAAAAATATGACTGGAAAAAATGTCTGGGCTCACTCTGAGATAAATGTTCAGGTATTTTCTATTTTACTTTCTTAGCAGGTTTTGCCATTGTTACTTTATCTTTAAGCCATATGATTCTATCAATTTAGCTTGCTAAAATGGTAATAATAGATGCATAAATTCTAAACTCATCAAACCATTTCTCCCGAGATTCAAAAGTGAGTTGCGAAGGCGATGACCTAAGACTCCCTTTTTTTTCTACAGGTTTCCTTTTGTTTTCCTGACATTTTTGTTTGAGATTTCACTGGAATAGTTCTCCCCGTTCTTGAAGAGCTCCAAATACCACATTTGTACTTCACAACATGCCTGGGTTATAGTATGAAGTATATTATATATAGTATGAATACATATATATATATATATATATAAATATACTATACATATAGTATATATATTATATATACTATATATACTCATACTATATATAATATAGTGTATATATAATATATATACTATATATATAAAAATATACTATACTATAGATACAGTATATATATATAATATATATAGGGTATATATATTATATTATATATAGTATATGATATATAGTATGAATATATATATAAAATATACTATACTATAGATACAGTATATATATATAATATATATAGGGTATATATATATATAATGTGTTTCATACTATATATATAATATATATAGTATGAAACATATTTCATACTCTTTGTCATCACGTGCAGAGTCCCTGTCAGGATGAGAAAATGCATCCCCACATCTGGATGCTGTGCTGGATGGGAAGGAGAGGCTGGGAAGTTTGCCTGGAATTCCCTCTGCTAAGACCCTGCCTGGTTGTATTGCCCACTCATGGCAAGGTTGGAGGCACATTTATGACTTCCAGACTGCATCTTGGTTTTTTTTAAAATACTCAGGCAGTTAATATTTTATAGCTTTTCTTTTTTCATGAATTTTCATTTCTGGAAACACTTCCGGATGTAAAAAATGAACCAAATTCAGATTCTAGTCCTATTCTTTAGATTCCCAGAATACCATCTTTATTAAAATCCAGGAAATTCACTCTGGAAAGGCTTCCCCTGATTCTTAAGGGCAAAGATCTCTTTTGCAGGCTGATTGTCAACTGCTTGGTAAGGACCTCTTTCTTCTCCCACCTCCAGAATATTATTTGCTGTTTGCCCTTGGAGATGCTTCACCACTTGACTGTAATTCAAGTCTTGTCACAGACTCATTTCTCCTTCCAAGACATACCTGCTAATTGTTCTATTCTTGGTATAGAAACAGGGAGGAAGCCTTTTAGTGTGACCCAAATTGAGTTAAATATAAAAATAAAAGTATTTCACTAGTCACTGTCTAGAATGATTTCCGTTTTCTTCACCCTGCTGATGGTGACCAAAATCTTTGTCAAGACTTGCCTTTCTTTTCTGCTCTGATTAAAGCTGTATTTAAAAACCATGTTTAATACACCAGCATGTTCTGTATTTATAGCTATTAACTATGGCATCATTCCAAGTTCTGTTTTAAGACAGCTTTTGTTCAGTGTTTGTGTGATGCTCCAATTTCTGTATCCTCCCAGTGCAATGGGGGATTCTGTTCCTCTGCTACATTGCAAGTTTTATTTTAAGCTCCTTGTTAAAGCTCAGCAGATGTGTATTTATCATCTGGGTGATTATCTGACATTGTTGAATAATTGCATCTTTTAATGTTTAGCAGCTAAAGCTGCTCATCAGGCCTTTTGGTATTACCTTTCCTCTTGTTGCTCCTTTAAGAAACAATGCCTTGCTTCTCCAATTGTTTCCAGTACTTTGGTATTTGGGCTCTTTTATTTTTCATCTCAGGTTTCCCAGGAGATGAAGATGGCATATTTTTATCTGAAATATATTCCAGAGACTTGCTGATGAGGCTGTGCTATGTCAGTTTGTGCCTTCACACAGGGACTATTTTTGAGCTAGAGGTTTCCAGATCAGCTTACAGAATAGACTCCAGATGGTCTGGAATCCTTCTTTAGTGATCTATAGCTAATCAAACATTCAGCACAAACAACTCTGTTTTTAAAGCTGAGCACAGTCTTTCAGAAAAGCAGCATATTGATCTCCAGCTTTACTTTTCATAATTTCTTTTATTTCATTACCGTGTTTTTCATTGTTTTGTTGTTGTGTGGCTCGAGCTGTGAGGCACCTTGTGTCTTACATTTCAATCAATAAAGGAAATTAATAAGGCCTTCGTGGGCCATAGCTTTTTGGTTTTTTGAATTGCTATGAAGGGAAGACAATAAGGTTGTGCTGTGGTCTGTATTTGTAGCAACCCCTGCTTGCCAATTGATCTCATGGAACAAGGCAAAGGGAGCTGAAGGGGGGTGGGAGAAAAGCTTTCTTTTGTTTCTGTGGGGCTGATTTGAGGTAAAATATAAATGATCTGCGTGCTGGCTTGGGCTGAGCAGTGTTATTTTTGTGTGTGAGTGCAAACAGCGCAGCACAGTCAGTGCAGAGACTGCTCCTGCCACCTGTAGTCAGAGAGACACATCAAGGAACAAACCCATCTCCAAGGAGAGCAGATCCTGCTCCTTAATGAATAGGATCAGACTGGGCTCCCATGGGATTTTTCTGTCCTGCATTCAAATCAGGATTAAGGGTTATCCATTGTTTATTAAATGGTGGGAATTATTAAATGCTGAGCATTATTCATTCCATTCTGGAAGCACAGTTACAGGAATGTTTCCTTACTATTCTAGAGCTGAGGAGCCATGATACTGAATATTTTTACAGGCAAATATCAGTTAAAGGTAACAAAAACTTTTTCTGCTTCTTATATACCCAAAGATTATCACTATTGTAAATCCTTGAATAAAGTTTGGGTCAGATTAAATCTAGATTTGATTTATTAAAACAGTTTCAGGCTTATTGGACAAAGTTAGGACAATGTTTATTAAATATTTTGCTGATTCAAAGCCAGCATATGTTATTGTTACATGTATATTTATTCAGTATTCAAGGTGATATAAATTGGATTTTAAAATGATCTTTAAAAGGCCTTAACACATGAAAAATTATATCCCTTATGAATGTGAAAATTAAATCATGGGGGGTTTTATGTTTGTTTAATAAAACTTTGGTTCTAGAAGCCTATGGGCCACTCTAGTGACAAATGAAGTTATCTATCAACAAGGCTCTTCCAGGATCTGATGCAAAAAGTGCTGAAGGCAGAGGGAGGCCTCTGGCCCAGAGGCTACCTGCTCTCCTGGGACTTCTTTCAGGTCTGAAGATGAGAGTGAATTTAGTGAATTTACTTAACTGGAAGAAAAGAGAAGTCTGAGAGTAACTGGAGGCAAATTCAGACATTTATACAAATGTGTAGTGCTCTGTTTTTAGTATAAAAATAGTATATATATAATATGTTTTTAGTGTAAGTGAATGCAAGCTGGACTTGATAAGGTATCTGGACTTTCAAGTTATGACATTGCAGTTGAGTTACTTTTCAATTAAAAATTTAATGTACTTAGCATCTTAAAACTTATGGGATGAGATCTGAAAATTTATGATTTAGCCTACAGCGTATTTTAGTCACTGGTCTCTGGAACAAATTCTGCTGTAAATAAAACATTACAGTGATATATTATGAAGGCAGAGAAACTGGCCATTCTGTGCCTTCTAATGAAAAGCTGCTGAACTCATGGTTGTGAGACTGTTTTACTGATAAGAAATAATAAACACCTGAGTGTGAACATGAATTGCTGTCTCAAGTGCCTTCAATCCAGACCCAGAGAAACCCACAACTAATACTACCCCACATAATGTCCACACATGTCAAGAAAAACACAGCATTTTGTGGGACAAAAAAAAAAAATCCCAGCAATTCAAGCATGTCTCCATCTCCCAGAAAGGCCAGAGATGAAGCTAGGAGAGCTAGGACAACAGTTTTAAAATGAAATGAGGACAGATAAAGTTTTCAAACTGCTTCAGAGATGTCTGGCTCAATGTGCTGCATTGCTTATCCAGCCCAGACCTAACTTATTGTTCATATTGCTTGCAGAAATCAATCAGCATCCTGGATGTCTATGTGCAGGTAATAACTAATTCCTAAATGAAAGTTTGCTTTTTTATGTACATCTGCAGGTACACAAATGTACTTTAGGTGCATGGTGAAAGCTGATGTCTCAACTCACAAATGGGATGCCTCCAGGGTTTAGTTTTTACTTTTATGAGGAAAGGAGAATTACAAGAGAAGTGGATATGTGAGTTAGGTAAATGCCTTCAAAAGGAAAGCAGCAAAAATGCGAGTTCTTCCATTAGTGCCTCAATTAATTTGCTTTCCAGAAGCCTGTAATTGCACTGGACTTCAGTACCAGGTGGTCTACTTCTGCATCATGTTCTTTTTTCTGCTCTGTCTGTGTGCAAGGAAAAAGCCTTGGTATTAGATTTGCAATGTGTAATGCTGATGAGTCCCATGTGGAAAAATGTTATAAGTTTACATCATACTGGTTAACGTGACAGGTCTCAGGAATTCCTGGTAAAAATTGCAGACTGGCATATTTGTTAGTGAAACTTCCCCTCCTGTGGGTGCTGGACTATTGGTGTATGGGCTGGGGTGTTCCACTAAATCTTAGTGAGCCTGGAAATCAGCAGCTCAGCGTGGTGTGATGTGCTTGCAGTGAATTTTGTCATCTGCAAATCCCAGTTCCCTCTCCTAAAGGTCACAGCTGCCAGGACTCCTGGTGCACCTGCCATTGCCATTCATTATTTCCACTGGCATTGAAAGAGGATACAAATCATGAAGGGTTTCCAAAATTAGACACAGTATTACAACCTCTCCCAGGTCCTTGAGTCTCTCCTATGAGTCATTTCTTTAGTGTGGGTCTCAGTTCACATTAGTACAAACAGAGCCTGTGCTGGTATCCCCTTCCTGAAGTTTTCTCCTTTGCACACAACCCACAGGATTTTCTGGTATTATTCTGATTTGATTGTGGGATTTTTGAAGCATACTGGGCAAAATAAGATGTACTCAATTGTGATGGTGTTTGCAGGGGTCCCAGGATGAGGGAAGAGATGAGAATCCATCCATGTTTCAGAAGGCTGATTTATTATTTTATGATATATGTTATATTAAAAGAAAATGATATAATAAAACTCCTGGTCATGGTGTGGATGGGCTGCCAAGCCTCCCAGGGCCAGCAGTGAACGTCAGGGAAATCCTGATGTAGGGGATATGAAAACCAGCTTGTACCTATAGCCCCTGTGAGCACTCGATCCTGAAAGAAGCATAAAACACCTTGTGAGGCTTTCAGGGCAGGAAGCTGGCCAGGATTTGAAGTATTTACATAACCATTGGAAATAGGAGAGGTTTCTCTGGGTCTCTTAAAAGCTGAAACAACACGTCTGATGTTTCTAGGAGGTGTAACTCTACCCTGTATGCCCAGAACAATGGGGCAGTGAGAGAACAGGGGGTCCCAAAGGCTCTCGTGGAAATGGACATGGATGGAGGGGTTACAGCCAGAGCAGAGCTGGGGCTGCCCAGGGTCTCTGAGGCAAAATTCTCCATGGAGTGTTCTCACCCTTCAGCTTGTCCAGAAACTCAGCAAAACACAGGAATTTCACTTACTCTGTTGAAGACTGGGGAAAAAGCATTTTTGTGGCCAGTTCTCCCAACAATGCCCCTTCTGCTCTTGTTAGGGGAAAACCCAACAAATCCCAGTGCTGTCTCTTTATGGTAGTTTCATATAACTTTATATTAATAATTCCTATCCTTCCCTGGGCATTAACACCTCTTTGGCTTTTATGAGCCAAATAATTGAACATAAAAATGACCTCATTTTTATGTTGAACTTTGCTTGCCCTGGACCTGACTTCACTGATTTTCATTAGGCTGAATGTTTTCTGCTTCTGAGAATGTTAAATTACCCCTGAGCTTGCCCAAGCCATGCTCACTGGGATGAGCCTGGGACTTTGCATTGGTTGGAAGGAACAGACCAAACAGCTTTAGCTGCTTCTTTTCCAGGTCTTGAGGAACCCCAGACTTTCAACAGTGCAGAGGTGCATTGATGGAGCACTCTGTCGCAGATGCCCCAGTCTGAAATGGTAATACATTAATTACCTTATATCCTTTTGCATGGTCTGAAGTGCACACTACGTCACAGCTCTTTCAAGAACGTGTTCCAGCACATTACCTTAAAAATCTGAAACCTTGACCATGTAAAACCTCATAGTTCCAGCATTTTTGGGGTGTTCATTTGCTGACGGTTTTGTGATGTTTTTTCTAAATCTGGGTTACTTTTCCCTTCCCTGCAGTTTAGAGCATAAATCAACCCCCGCTATTGGTGATAATCCTACAGTGAAAGAGGAGTTTTTGGAGGCAGCTCTAATTTTATAAGCTAAACAAAGCAGGAAAAAGTTGTAATGAAAAAAATTACCCTTTAGCTGAGACCTTTTTATACTGAGCTTTAGCCTGGAGCTAAAGCTTACATTTTTATAGGCAAGTTATAAACCTGTTAAACAATGTTTCTTGTAAAGCAGAGCCAATGATCTATGACAGTTGAAAGCAGACTTTATGGTCTAAAACATCCCAGAAATTGTTTGAAATACTTAATGCATCCTTCAAACACATAAATTCTAGAGCTATGTGAAGTTTTGCTGGCTGTTTGATTCTCTGGGGGACATGTTTTGGGTGACTGATGACTTTTTCTCACCAAAAATGTTTCTTTGTTAAGGTCAGCAAAAATTAATTCAGCTCATAAGAAACATTTTTGGTGAGAAACTCTGGAATCACCTTTTAAAGAAGCATTGTTCTTTAAAACAAAAGGGGAATCTTTTATTGAAAATACACACCAGTCACAAACCACCATCTTACTATCACATCACAGAAGATAAAAAGAAGAGGCAGGAAACCTTTATTCCTACTTGCCTTCCCAAGACAGAAAAGAACATGGAGTGTGGGGGTTCCAGTTGTGGGTTTCTCTGGGTATGGACTGAAGGCACTTGAGACAGTAATTCATGTTCAGACTTGGGTTTATTATTTCTTATCAGTGAAACAGTCTCACTACTGTGAGCTCAGCAGCTTTTCATTAGAAGGCACAAAATGGCCAACAAGCTCTTGGTACAAGGGCTTTTAAGACTAAACTATCCAATTAAGAACTGACACCTGGATTATTTTCCCTTTTAACCCAAAAACTGATCCCAAAGAGCTGCAATGGGGACTTTCCTGCCCAATTACAAAATGCCACCCAAACCCATGGAGAAGAAGGAAAAAGAAGCATGAAGAAGAAACCCAGGATGACACCCTGTGCCCTCCATCTTGCTTCCATCCACAACATACTAAAAATCCCAAACCCTCCATTTCTCACCCAGTGATATACCCACACTTCTCTCTATAATCTGTTTCACACTTTTGTGGATTCCAGTCTGTCCTTAAGTCTGGGAAACTTTCTCCATGAATGAGGGTCAGAGTCAGTGCTGCCCTGGGGGTCAGGGCACTCAGAGCAGACAGGGAAATATTCCCTGTGGTGCCCTGGGCTTCCACAATGATGGGCAGAAGATTGATTACAAAAGAGAAATGTCCCTTTTCTGCTTGCCCTCAAATTCCCTTTCTGGGTCCTAGATGCAAAGCAGCTGGACACCTGAGGCAGCCCCTTGTGCTCTGTTCTCTGTGTGTCCCAGGTGTGTGATGCAGTCAATGCTGGGCACTGGCTCCTGACTGTCACCGACATCTTTTCATAAAAATCCTTTCTTTAGGATTTTTCCTTTTGGGAAGCTGAGGCCCCAGAAAAAGAATGTAAACAATGGTTATCTGCTGCTGTGGAATGCAACAGGTGCACCTGTGATCGGCCCATGTTGGATGTGTACAAATAAGAGCCAATCAAAGACCAAGCTCTCTCTGGGACAGAGTCAGAGAGAGCTCCTTTGTTATTCATTCCTTTTCTATTCTTAGCTTAGCTAGCCTTCTGAGAACTTTCTCTCTATTCTTTTTAGCATAGTTATAATGTAATATATATATCATAAAATAATAAATCAAGCCTTCTGATCATGAAGTCAACATTCTCATCTCTCTCTCACCCTGAAGACCCTTGCAAGCTCTCTAACACCTGGCACCCACAGAGGTTCACTGAGAACTCTGCCTTGCTTCTCTGCACACAATGCTTCTCCAGCACTTGACACCCCAGAGAATCCTTTAGGGACTGTACCCTGTGATCCAATGGGAAGTTCTTCACACATTACCTGAGTAGAGAGAAAACCCATTTCAATAAAAATAAATTAAATAGATTATTTAAGTTTCAGTAGTGCAGTGCAGACAAACATTCCTGGTGCCCTGGGTTCCAACAATCGAGGACATCTTTCTCCACTGAATTCCTTAATTTGTGACCAATTATAGTAAGAGTCCTAGTTGTGTTGTATTGTACAGTCGAGAGCTGGGAAAATATATGTATTGCATAATTGTAAGTAGAATATATAAAACCTGTCTCTGTAAGAAAAAGAAAAGGGGGAAATATAGTAGGAGTGCTAGTAAAATATCTGTATTGTATTTGAATGTCTGTATAGAGGCCTTTCCCTGATAAGCCCTAGTTGTTCTTGATGGGCTGCAGCTGTAGCCAGTGAAGATAACTGTGATAAAAGGGGGTGGGCTTGGCCAGTCAGGGAGAGCCTGGAAGGAGCCCTGGCTAAGAAGCAGCAATGAGCAGAAGAAGAAGTCTGTGCTGTGAAGAACTGCCCCCAAGGAATATCATTGAGAAGGTATGGGACTTTAGAAATATGGTTGCGACGGTATGGGATGCTAGAAATATGAAATAAAACAACCAATGAGGACAGGAGGCGATAGGTCAGCTCCATACCAAAATCCACCTGGGCAGTGCCAGGGAGCCCAGGCTGGGTGCTGCCAGCCTGGCAGTGCCGCCCTGGTGCTGCTGAGTGAGAGGAGCATTCCCTGTGGGAGCGTGGCTGGGAGCAGGGAGGGTGCGAGCCTGAGCCAACCCTTGGGGTTATTCCACAAGGGGTGAACAGGCCTGAAATTCTATGTTTTGGCTCGATGCTGCTGCTCCTGTAAGGGGCTGTAAAAGGCAGTGAGGGGAAGCAGGAGGAGGAGAGGTGTGGGCAGCCCTGGTGCAGCTCTGTTCCTTGGAACACGCTGTCCCGGGTGAGGAGGTGTCCGTGTGTCTGCGACAGACACAGATCGAGGCTGAGCTGCTGGTAAGGAAGGGAATGATACTGTCAGCTGCTTTTAATAAAGCTTTTCCTCAGCCTTAGATTAGAGCCATGAAGCCATAAATGAGACTGCTGACTGACAGGGCTTTGCCTCCAAATGCAATATTATTAAGGTGGGTTTTCAGTGACATTCCCTACCTCGGGCTGCTGGCAGATTAAGCAAGCCATCTCCATCGCTGCTGGCACTGATGCAGAATTGTTCCTTCCTCACATCTTCTCTGTGCCTTGTCTGTAAAAGCTGTGATAATTCCCTTCACAGTCACCAGACAAGGATGCTGAGTCACTTTTGCTGCTCTCAGGGACCAGGGTGTCACTTGTGTGCTGCTCTGGTGCCATGGGTTGCACACAGCTGGAACAGCAGAGGATGGCAAGCAAAAATCCATCTTCCCATCCGTACTCCTTACACTCAATGTGTTAACCAAATGCCCACAAGCCTGTGAATTTTGCTTTTGAAGTGCTCTTCGTTCCACTTTGTGATAAATGAAGAGGAGCTTAAGTGGGGAGGGTTTTTGAGCATTTTTAAAGAAGTCTCAGCGAGCAGCAGGGGGAAAATGAGATCTTGACACAATCAATACCAAGGAACATTCTCTAGAAATTAAACAGAAAGGACTTGTATGTGAAATTCTCAGCTCAAGCACCATGAAAGGGGCCTCAGAAAGAGGAAACAGCACGAGATATATCCTTGCCCATGGTTGTTTCTCAAAGACTCCATAAAGACACCATTAGGGATGTGATGAACCATGCTTGTCCATTTACCAGCATAACAGGAATTATTAGCTCTAATAAATATATGATTATGTGGCCATTAGGTATCAGTTATGAAACTGCTTAATGTCTGCAGGATTGCTTGTAAATGGATTTGGAAAGCAGCTAAATTGGTTATTTATTGCCCATGCTGAACAGCATTATTTATTGGCTTGGCTCAGCAAGTTTGATTTTTCAAGCTAAAATGAGATTTTAAGTTTGTGATGAGCTAACCAGGGTGTCAGTCAATCCAGGAAAACTATATTTTTCTGAACAAGTGTTGAATTTAATGGTAAATATGATTCTAGAATTACCTGGGTTTCTCTTTACTTTCAAGTTCATTAACGAATTACTTTTAAATGTGCTCCTGAGACAAAAGTCTGAAAAACTAGGGAATTTAATGCAAGTTACACTGAGATTCTGATTCCAAGTGGCCCTGTGAGTCAGCAGCTCCCTCCCTGCTTGGCAGATCATTTCCTGCACCAACACTTGAAGATTTGCTGCTACAATACTTTAAAAGACTGAAGCAAGTAAATAAGTTTAATTTCATGGGATGTAGTCTTCTCACTGAAGTTGATCCTATTTATGTCCCCTGTGTAAAAACTAATTTTTAGCTGATTATTTTCCAACAAAGAAAGGCTGGGGGTACAGCCTGCTGACTGAATTCTAACAAAGAAAGGCAAGGCAAGAAAAACACTGAGGCAAAATCAGCAAGGGCCAGGGTCCAGTGTTTGCTCCTCCAGTAATACTTAATGCATGTTAAACACCTATCCAATAGACAGACATTGCACACAGGTAAATTCCTAGGCCATCAGAAGAAGAAAGAAGCACTTTAGCACTTCAGAAATAGGCTGGATTGCTTTTAAATACAGAGGGCTGCTGACTTCCATGGATGTAACAGGCACTGGGGAAGCTCTTGCATTTGTTTGTTCAGTAGTGAAAAGAAGTTCCTGTGGAGCAGATCAGCATTATTTGATCAGTATTTCTGGTGAGTACAGAGCTCAGAATTCTAATTAAATACTGTTATTATATTTAAAATATTAAGTCAATAAGATTAGTAAAATATTAAAGAAATAAATATTTTTAAATTAAAAAAATAATTTAATAATCTCTCCAGATTGTGGCAGGAGGGACAAGGGGCTTGGAACCACAGAGAAAAGTTGCAGTGGCCACAGCTGAGTGCATTAAAGCCCTCCCAGAGGCTCAGGGGATTAGGCAAAGCTGATGAAGGCCAGCATGGAAAAGGCACTGTGGGATGCAGACAGGCCATTGGATGGATGATGTGCTGGCAGGAGGAGGCCACTTTTCCCTCACTGCACTTCCCTGGGGTTTTTGTCTCCTTGCTCCTGCCTTGCAGCAGGAGATGGGGCAGAGGCTGCACTGCAGAGAGCTCTTGGTGCTTCCAGCAGGGACAGGGAGGACAACCACTGCTTTTAAAACAAAAGCTGCCAGGAGAACAAAAGAGCTATGTTGTGAGGCCAATCCCATGTGGTTGGTGTCCTTTTATTTCCCCTGGGCTGCAGACAAGGTTGCAGAAGATGTGCCTGGCTTGTTTGCAAAGGCACAGCTCCCTGGGAAGGATTTGAGGATCTCCAGAGACATTGCTGAACCTCTGAGAGTATTTGGTCTTCTGCTGGCTGCATTTGCCAGCATTTAGTGGAAGATGGAATAGGGGTCTGCTGTTCCAGTTGCACAGACTTAGAACAATTAGCTTTTTACACACACAAAAATTTAACCATCTTTGTGTTGAAATCTACCCCCTACCTCCTTGAATGAAAACCTATTATTACTTCCAATGAAAAACCCATATTTGTCTCAGTGTTGAAGCAAACCTGGAGGAAAAAAATGCATCAAAATCATGTTTTCAGGTAATTGGAGCAGAATACTTGTCTAAAACTGAACTCTTCCCACCTCATCTTCAAAACTGAATTATCCAATTTTAACACCTCTTAAAACCAGAATCTCAGATTCTTTCGCCATGGCTGACGTTTTGAGGTTTTTCTTTTAAAGTGATTTTTGCCCTACAGACAAATGATTGCTCATGAGTGAGAGCTGAATTTGTGGCAGGGAGATTTTCCTGCCCTGCAGATGTTCCCAGGCTCAAGGCTGGGTGCAGCTCTCCTGCTGCAGGATCCCATCTCTCCTCTCACAGCACAGCAGAGTTAAACAGCAAATGTCCTGTGAAATTTGCAGAAATGGGAAGAAGGAAGGAGAAATTCTAGACAGAAATGGCAGGATATGCCAGAAACTGTATTTTGCAAAGGGGGAAAAAAAAAGGCAGGTGGTATGTCATTGATGTATTCAGATGGAGTGAGAACAGTACTTAAAGAATCTTTTGGGAACTATACACATTGCCAGCATTTTATGTCTTGCACAAACAATTACAGACATTAGAAACTCTCTTGATTCTGTAAATAGAGAAGCACTAAGTGATTGCAAAGCATATTTTTTTGCTTTATGGCTGGAGATTCCTTGCTAGGTTCAGTGTATTGTAGAGCTGTTTTTAGCTCCTTTGTACTGGCTTCTTTCTCTTTTAAATTGAACAAAAATGTAATAAAACCCACGTGAGTGCTCCCTGCAGATGAAAGCAAGGGCATCCAACATTAATGCTGTGAGGCTCTGCCACCAGAATTCAAGGGCAGAGTCACTGTAGCTGGAAATCAGAGTGGTCAGATTTTCTGTGGGCTCCTGACAGGAAAATGTAACATATGCTGTATATCACAAGTACTTACATTTCCAATTCTGCATCACAGCTTGTTGTCTATTATTTCCTTGTGGTTCACTGTTCAGGCTCGAGGAACATTTTTCTCGATTTACAGCTCTATTAAACTGATAAATCAATCACTTGTGTGAGGGAAGGCAGCTTGCTGACATTTGCTTTGCCAACACACTGCCACCCACAACAGCATTCACAGGTCCTCAAGGATATGGTAAGAGGGAGGAAGCTTTCCCTGTAACTTAATTTTCAAAACATGAAACTTGATACTGCTGCTCTGAGCAACTTCAATGAGAATATTTTTGAAGAGCTGTCACTTGCTGATCCAATATTTAACTTGTTTGTTTGGGTTCTTTAACATTGCTGTATAACATAGCTGCAGTATTGTTCAAGATGTAAAAGACATCTTTCTTTAAAAAAATGACCATCTTAGGCTTTTAAAATTTTAATTACCAGAAGGAAAGAAAACTAAAAACAAATATTTTGGGGAGCTACACAGAGTTTTTTTACCAGTGTTTAAATTATCTGATAGCCATACTCTGGGATTTGCTCATCTTTCCTTGAGTGCGTGCTTACTTCTGAAATAAAAGTGTCAAGGCAATTCTTTTCAGAATTGTCTTGAGACTTCTGTGTGTGGTGCATAAGTTGCTCTATTATGTGACCACAGGTTTAAGCAGTGTTAGACCTTTTTTTTCCCCCTAAACCAGAGAGCAGTGGGGTTACCTGAACGCTGCAGGTGGAGTTCACTGCACCATGCAGGAGAGTTCCAGCCTTTAGTTACGAGCTGCAGAACAGTGCCAGGCTCTGAGAAAGGGGGTGGGAAAGCAAAGTTCTTGTTGGAGCTTGGTTTCAAACAGGGAACAGCCAAGATATAGCAGAACAAAGATCCCTTTTTGTTATCTTCAACTGAACAAACACAGCCAGATTCCTCCTGTTAACACAAGTGGTTTTGCACACCCAAGTAGAAAGAATCATACACACTGTGCTGTTTTCAGACTAGTAGTCTTCTCCTTGGACAATATAGATAAGTTTGGGGTTAAATTTTATTATTCTGAGCTAGTGGTTTTGTCAAAATCAGCTTATTAATACATATTGCCTCTTTGTTAGGATGATGAATTTGTACAAGCTTTATTGAAGTTATTCGTCTTTTGTATGGGTATAATTGATGGGAGAACTGGCTGAGTGTCTTGGAAAGAAGGAATGTGAAAAAATAAAATGAAGAAGCATGTACTCTGTCAGCAGTGTTCCTCATATAAATAAGTTTATGCTAATTTTATGTTTCATCATTTATCATAATGCCAGGATGAATCCTTTCATGCCTACATAGAATTAAAAAAAAAAAATAGTAAGAACTTGTGTTTGACTTTTGCAGTAGCACTGAAGGGAACAAGTCAACATAATGTGCATAACTATTTTCCTGGTTTTGTAGTGAGAGACTTAGTTGTTGGTCTTTCATTTACATTTGCCACATAATTATCTTCCCTAATATTTTCCTGTTCATTCTTAGACAAATCTGCATGCTCAGGTGAGAGCTGTTTTCAGCAGTGCAGCTGGGATATTGCAGAGGACAAGCAGGGGCATCTCCTGGTGTCCAGGCAGGTTGGGTTGTGTCTACAGCTATTCCCTTGTCCAGGCAGCCATTCAAGACACAGGCAGTGTGCCTGTTTGCTCTGTGTAAGATGAAAGCAGATTCTGATAAAAATTTAGGTGTTTCAAGATGCATTCTGCATGTACACACTGATGAATGAGGAAGATGGAAGAGAAGAAAAGCACCTCGAGGAGGAAAAGTCAAGTCTGGGTGGAATAAAGTGATGTTTTGTACTGCTGCACCTCTTAACAAGTCTTGCTTGGCTTTCAGATCCAGTTCAATCTTGTCCTTCTTTAGAGAAACTCTTTTGGGGATAGCAAGAAAATTCACAGCACTTTTGAAAATCAGGAACATCAATAACATTTTGTCTAACTTAGAGTAGCCAGCTCTGAACAATAAAACAATCTCTAGTGTCATGGTATTCTGAAGTATTTGCTCTCTGCACTTCTGCCTCTCTGTTGGAGAGGTATGGATCTGATGGATGGCCTGTTGTGGGGGTGAGGAATTGGCTGGATGACTCCATCCATAGGGAGATGGATGACAAGGAGTGTCCATCAGGGGTCTGGTATCTCCACCAAGTGTGTTTGGTATCTGCACCAAGGACACAGGCGGAGGGAGACAGGGCAGCTCTGGAGGTCTGGGACACCTCAGACCAAGCTGAGTCTGGAGGCCTGGGACACCTCAGACCACCATGAACACCTGAGGGACAGGATGGTCCCTCCACAGGGACCTGGACAAGCTCCTCACCATGGGACAGATGTGGAGCTGCTGGAGTAAGTTCAGAACAGGGCCACAAAAATGATCAGAGGCTGGAGCTCCTCGTCTGTGAGGAAAGGCTGAAGGGCTGGGGTTGTTCGGCCTGGAGAGGAGAAGGCTCTTGGGAGGCCTCATTGCACCTTTCAATGCTTACAGAGGGCTTGTGAGGACAATGGGGACAGACATTTAATGAGGGTCTGTGGGGACAAGACATGGGAAATGTTGCACAAAAAGGGCAGTGAAACACTGGCATGGGTGGCACAGAGAGGTGGAGGATGCCCCACACCTGAAAACACTCCAGGCCATCTTGGAAGGGGCTCTGAGCAGCCTGAGCTAAGGGAAGATGTCCCTGCTCATTGCAGGGGTGTAGGCTAGATGAGCTTTAAAGGTCCCTTCTAACAAAAAGTATTCTGTGATTCAATGGTTATGAATTCTGAATGTGTCTCATTTCACCACATCAAAATGCATCTTCAGAGAGAGTTGTTTTTAAACCCTCTTCTGTTCTGCCTCTTCACTCAGCTGCTCTGTCTGTCCTAAGCTGACTCTCTGTACGCTGTGAAGTGAATTATATAATTGTTCCTTTTCATTGAATATCAAACATAAGAAGCCCTATTCTACTATATTGTAAAAATCTGCCAGGTTCTCGTGTGCCTGTGCAACCACATCACCAGTGAAACTGTCAGAAGACCATGGTGTGTGAAGAGCTGCATCTTTTGCCACCTATTCTACTATGGAAACAAAATCTTTTACTTTCTTAGCATTACCATTTGCACAGTGAGAACTTAACACTGTCCAATCACAAGAGCTCAATTTATATATTATTTGCGTGCATTAAATATTTAGGCCCACCTCTTTGTCATAATTTCTCTGGACTGAAAGAATTTAGCCTTGACAACTTCATGTCTGTTGCTTTCTTTGTGCTGGCCTCAGCTTATGTGCAATATGTACAGTACAGATGAAAGAAAAATTTGAAAAATCAGTTGATATATTTGGATGTTTGATTGGCTTGAGCTCACCTCCCAGCTGTGGGAATGCTGGAGACTACACAGAGAAGGTGATGGGACTGAGGCAAAGGGCGAGTGGTGGAAATTGTGTCACTGTGGATAAAAAATGACAGTGTCTGGCTGGGTAAAGAAAGATGTTGGGAAGACATATGTGAAAAAGCCCAGGGTAGTGAATATCAGTGATTCTTAATGCTACTAACAGTTTCAGGGCAGACAGCATGCACACCATGTTGGATTTTGAGGGATATGCAAGAGATCTAAATCTGGGTAGATTGACTTAATTTTGAGAGACTGAGAGTTGCTTATTGAGGATAAAATGAATATTGCAGAATGACTGAAAACTGCACTGAGCCCTTCAGCTCATTAAAGTCTAAGACATTAATTTCATTCTTTGAATCAATATGTGCACATCCAAGGAAATCCTCCCTTTCTGATGTATGGGTGTGATGCTAAAGTCAGGCCTGCTATGTGCAGGCCATACAGAACTGAGAAATGGCAGACTCTCCAAGCTCCTTTTCATTACACGTGTGGTGCTGGGAGGGAAGGGGCTCAGGCTATTACTAGTTTAATGTTCTGGATCAGTAAGTGAGCACTGGATTCAAACTGAGCACTCTTCCTGTGCTCCAGGTTTCACCCTGCTCAGCCACCCAGCACTGCTGGCAGTCACCAGCCTGGAAAAGGCCATTTTCAGAGACATTGTCCCATTGCAGCTCACAAATGAATCAAGTCTAATTCCTTAAACCCCTGAGGTACCTCCATGCAAAACTTTTTGGAACTGTCCTTGGCCTGTGAATGAAAACTGTGGCATTAAGACAGAGGCTTTCTTTCAAAGTTATAAATATCTTAGTTCTTATTGTTGTCATGGAATCTGTGGCATAATCCTGTGAGGAGTAATGTGCTTGTCACACCAGGCAGAGCAATCAATGTTTTGTTTACCCTTTCCCCATTCTGATTCTCAGTTTACAGCACTGCCAGCTGCAGGTGTGATCGAGGCCTCATGACATTTCTCTGACATGAAGCTGAGACCATTAACTCTGACCCCTCTTTCAGAACACCTTCTGCAGCTCTGCTTTACTTGTTTCCATTGATTGTATCTGGCTGCTATGGAAATCCTTTTTATATTGCAACACAGACTCGAAACCGCAAATGGTACGGATGTGGATCATGAATTTATTCATTCCTGGTGTTCATCCAGCCCGTGGCAGTTACCATGTGACTGAGCAGCTCTGGGAAGTGCCTGGACATTTTGGAATGCTGTACTTTCTGTTCAATAGGTGATTTTTGCCAGATACCTTTCACATCATAAATATGCCACTGTACATGGTTTGGTGAACAACTCCACAAAACAAAGTGAAGGGAGGCAAAATGACTTGCCTGTTCTAGCCATAGGAGGACTCATTCTTTCAAGAGGTGCAGATACAGGATTATTGTTTTAAAGTCAAATTGCTGTTGACTACATGCCATTACTGTTTGTGGCCTGGCTTTGTATAGATGCTGTACCTTAACAGGCTTCCCTATGCTCAGCGTGCCTGTGAGTTCAGAATTCAGGGTCCAAATGAGAATGGGCATGTTAACAGCAGCTTAAAATGTATCTGCTCTGCTCTTAACAGGCCATTTTTGGGATAGGATGCTCTTCTTTTTCTTCCACTTCAGGCCATTTCTTTGGGTCCTGTCACTGGTGAAAAGATCAGTGCCTGCTACTCTTCCCCTTGTGAGGGTGTTGAGGAGCACCATGAGGTGTCCCCTCAGTCTTCTCCAGGCTGTGTGGGGAATTCTCTGGGTCTGGACTGAAGGCACTTGAGACAGTAATTCATGTTGAGACTCAGGTGTTTATTATTTCTTATCAGTAAAACAGTCTCACTGCTGCAAGTTCAGCAGCTTTTCATTAGAAGACACAAAATGGCCAACAATCTCTTGGTACAAGGGCTTTTAAGACTAAATTATCCAATTAAGCACTGACACCTGGATTATTTCCCCTTTTAACCCAAAAACTGATCCCAAAGAGCTGCAATGGGGACTTTTGTGCCCAATCACAAAATGCCACCCAAACCCATGGAGAAGAAGGAAGAAGAAGCATGAAGAAGAAACCCAGGATGACACCCTGTGCCCTCCATCTTGCTTCCATCCACAACATACTAAAAATCCCAAACCCTCAATTTCTCACCCAGTGATACACCCACACTACTCTCTATAATCTGTTTCACACTTTTGTGGATTCCAGTCTTTCTTGAAGTCTGGGAAACTTTCTCCATGGATGAGGGTCAGAGTCAGTGCTGCCCTGGGGGTCAGGGCACCCCAGAACAGAGAGAGAAATATTCCCTGTGGTGCCCTGGGCTTCCACAAGGCTGAACAAGCCCAGAGACCTCAGATTTTCCTCATAAGGCTTCCCCTCCAGACCCTTCTCCATCGTCGTGGCCTCCTTTGGACATTCTCTAACACATCAATGTCCTTTCTACACTGCGACACCCCAAAACTGCCCCCAGGAGTCGAGGTGATGCCACCCCAGTGCTGAGCAGAGCAAAGCTGACCTCTCCCCTGTACACACTTGCTGGGCTGTGTTTGGCACCCTGCAGGGTGAAGCTGAAGTGCCAGGGAACATTGGTTTTTGCCTGGTATTTATCTGAACTTTGCAAGCAAGCACTGGTGGTTCAACAGTCTATTATTCATCAGCTTCTGGATGCTGCCCCATATCCTTTTCTCCCTCTCTGAATCGTTATCTGTAACAGCTTGGCATGAATGAGGCTTCATGAAACTCATTACAATGCCTTTTCCCTACTGGAATTTCTCCTGGGCGCGATGGAAATAAATAAATAGGACTGCATGGGAGAAGCTTGCACTACAGTGTTGGTGCTGTTACTGTCTGGATAAGTAGAATACTTGAGCTGCCTGCTAATAATCCAGCAGCTGCCTGTTAATAACCTTTCATAAAATAAAAACACTTTAGAAATTCTGTGCTCTGGTAGCAGTCTAATCTGTAATAGAAGGGGGAGTTCTTAAGAAGATGATGATCAGTTGCTGTTCATGAACAGAAAATAACATAATATTCAGTTAGAAATTATTTAGTTTAGATACTGCCATAAGAGATTTATATACATTAGAAAATGGGAATATTTCAGAAGGGGGAGAACGGGAAGGAAGGGTTGCAACCTTGGCTAGAAAAGAGCCAGGCTGATGACGCTGAAAACATAAAAAACTGCTATGAAGTGTGAGGAAGCTGACAGATGCAGGGGAGCACAGTTGTCAGAGGGCTGTGATCCCCAAAATGCCCCTGGATAATGTTCAGTGCATGTCTAAAAAGATGCAAAGAAAGTGCCACAAGTGCAGCGAGTAGGGAAGGGAAATCAGCGTCCAATGCAGGGGCAACAGACCAAGGCAAACCTTGGCAGGGCTGGAAGCATGGAAAGGGAAATGGGAGAACCAAGGTGCTTGGCTTCATGTGATGGGAGAGGCAGCTGAGAGACCCTGCAGAAAGAGAGGAATTGGTGGATGTGAGGTTCCCAACCTATCAGCTTTATACAAATTGACAAAACCAGATGTGCATGCAAAGGGCTGGCAGTGGTTTTGGAGTCTAAAATAGAGTGTGACCAAATGAAATTATTGTTGTTGGGGAAAAAAACCAATCAAATCTCCCTCCCAAAACCAACCAAACAAACAAAAAAACCCAAACAAAACAAAACAAACAAAACACAAAAACCCAAAAGCAGCCTGAAATCCCTCTGGTTGGAAGTATCCCACTGTAATAATAAAAATGTAATGACTGTTTAATTACCCCCACTTTCAGTCAAAATAAAGATAGAGGATAGAGTTTAGAGCACCTACAAAATCTAGCAGTTATTAATATGAGGATGTATCAGCTATCAACAGAATGAATGCCTCATCACCTATGACAGGACATAGAAATACAATTTTTGGAGCTGCTTTCCTGAAACAACTGGTGTGCAATCCCAGAAAATCCCTGCCCTGACTTTGGTCCTGAGAGGTGCCCAGGACCAGCTTGAGAAGCACATGGGAGAGCTGATCCAATAGCAACTGCAGGATGATCAGGCTTAACCCTGCAGCAGGAGAGACTCAACAAACAAATCCAGAACACAAGTGTTCAATCTAAAGACAGGGAACTGCATACTAATGTGGCCAGTGGTGAAAAGGAAGAAAAAGGGATTAAGGAGGGAGCAGGCTAAAGAGCAAGGTAGGCAAGACACTTCTGAGAAATCCTGTGTTAGCATTCAAGACAAACTGTGCTGAAATTTGAAAAGAAATCAGAGTGGTCCAGCAAAAGCCCTAGAGGACTAAATAGAAAATTAGGGTGATTTTCATGTAGGAAGGACTGGCATTTGTAATTGGAATTTTGTCCTTCAGAATAGAGCAGGAAACTCCATGTGGCAGATCAAATGTAACCAGGACATTAGGAGGGTTAAGAGAGAGTTTGAGGAGCACCTTGCACAGGATAGGGAAGAAAAATAATTTTAAAATGTCAAAATGATTTCAGTATGAGAAAAGCAGGAATATTGCAGAAGTCAGTCCCGTGCACAGAAATGGCTCTAGGAAGGATGCTGGAAAGGATGGACCATGAGTCTGAGTGCCATCCTTCAAGAGATGATAATCCTGGTAATTGAAATTAAGATCATGTAGATAAAGTGTTGGAGGAAAAGATTTCCATCAGACTTGGAGAAACATGGGAAATCAGAGCAATCTGAGTTTTCCAGCCAGTCTTTTGGTTGCCTGAATTGGCCTGAGGTTCCTGTGACTGCTACAGCAGGGACTCACAGCTGTGGAGAGAAAGGGCTGGGTGGCCACAGACAGACAGACAACAAAGGGAATGACAGACAGACAGTGAATGTCCCCTACAGAGGAGACAGCAGAGCAGCTGGGAGGGTGGCTGGGGACAGACCTGGGGCTGCGTGAAGTGCATGTGGCATGTGCAGGAACAGGGACTGTGTGTAACACAGGGAGAAAATTCCTCACTGGGGCTGTCAGGACTGTCCTTCCTGCACACAGCTGATTTCCCAGGATAACAGAGTGCAGCCTGCTTCTTTCCCATCTCACTCCAAACCTTTGTCACTGCACACACACAGCAAGCACAGAGGATGGGCCGAAGGGGTGGGAACATGAAGCAGAGATTGAACATGACTTCACATGTATGGACAATAAGAGTTCTGTATTCCTGGATCTTGGGTATTTCATGCTTAGGGCTTAGGAATAATGTTTCCCAAAACTGAGAAAGAAGCTCTTCAAGAGAGAACATTTTTACTTTTGTAACTGTAGAGGCTGCTGTAGTAACTAAATATACAATGAGGTCATAAGGTCTAAACAGAGCTCAGAATCTCAGTAAAAATGATAAATTTAAAGGCAGCATAATTGTGCAGTGTTTGAACAAACAACCCAAATATTACACTGCAGTTATCAGGGTATCATCAAAGCTAGCATCTCTGGCATTCCCAAATGTGCTCTTCCAACAGCAGTTATTCCTCAGGAGGGCTGAACAGGGAATTCATTTGTGACTGTGACCACAAGCCTTCCAGGAAGCCTGAGTGTTTTTCAATTGTCTGCATTATTATTCTTATCTAAACGGATCCATTGATCATTAATGATCTAGAAATGCTTAAGGTGTGACAGGTGACTGAGGAAAATCCAATAAACTCTCCACCCCTGCAGAATACCAAGAAGTGAGAGTGCTCCTGTTGTGTCCTTGTGGCACGCTGTGAAACACTCCATGAATTAGTAAACAGGATTGTCTGGATGCTCCAGGCTGACCCTCAGCTCTGAGCATACACAGAGATCTACAGAGCACAGCCTTTCCTGCAAACAGAACCCACTTCCAAACAGTATCTTATAAATTAAAAATGGATTTTTGGAGACAATGGAGTGTGCAGCATCTACAAACGTGTTGATTGTTATATAGGGCCTTATGAATATATTTAACATGGACACAACACACCCTTGTGTTGTGTCCATGACATTCTTACATTCTTCTTCTTCTTCTTCTTCTTCTTCTTCTTATTATTATTATTATTATTATTATTATTATTACCACCAAACTCAAGCATTTTTAACAAATGGGTATGTACACTTTTGTTAAATAAAAACATTGCCAATAAAGACAGAGCTGAATGTCAGAGTTATTTTCCATGTCTTACTGAGGTAAAAATCCTGGGGAGTGACCCCTACTATGTGAGAAAGATGAGAAAAACCTGATTTGATTTTTTCATCACATGTCACCAAAGATGGTAATTTTCTATTGGCTTTCAGATATTGAAGCATGTTTGTTTATTTAGAAATAAGAAGTTCCTGGCTTAAGAATGTGAATGAGTGAAAGCACAAATAAAAGGATCTCTTAGATTTCTTAGTAGAAGTCTGGTATTATACCATAGTTGTAATATCAAAAGGAATTGATGGTCAAGGGTATGTGGTGCCAGTCCCTCAAGGCTTAATTCAGACAAAGAGCCTTAGCTACTGTCTAGTGTCTATCCAGTAATTTTAATGTGTTTTAGAGCAATTAGTCTGGTTCTAGAGCTCTTCTGGAAAGTGTCACCTCTGTGGCATCACTTCCACCAGAAATGTTTGTGCACTGAGCTGTTTCAATTAAAGCACAGTAATGCTGATATCTTCCTTAAATAACGCTCTTGTTTTCTGTAAGATTCTCCTCTGTAGGTATCGACAGTATCAACTCAGTCACAGAGTTTTAGGGGAAAGCTGTTCTGTAGATTTCATGCTCCTTATAGCAGGCAGAGCTGAGGCAGAGCCCATCAGCTGTGCCCATGTCAGTGCAGCCCAGCAGGCGTTTCTCAGCCTCTCTGGCACTGCAGGCAGCACAGATGTCAGCTCTGATTAGCTTTCCTGGGAGCCAAGGGGTTCAGCACGGGCATGGGGCTCCTCTAACCTGCTTTTGTTACCCTCTGCAGCCTCCTCTGTGTTCTGTGTTTGCCAGGGGGCACTGAGCAGCCACGCTAACCCTTCTCCACTGCCCAGCACACACTCTCGGCTGTGAAATCAGCCCCGTGTGGGAGGACAGGCAGCAAGATTCACACCCACCAAAGGCCAATACTGCTCCTCTAAAGCAGTGATGGAACATTGTGTGCTGAGTACATGGCTGGCTTTTGCCCAGTGAACGAGTAAGAACAAAATCAAATAGTGGAGAGCAGGTCAATAAGAGAGCAATCTGAATAAAGCACACATCACATAGAAGAAATAGTGCCTGTGCATGAAGTAAAGTTGTAGGTCATAATGAATTTGTGCAGTTTTAATCCTGGAATCTCCTAATTCAATAATTCTTGGCTGTACTTTTCATGCCCTTGTAAATTGCTCTTATTTCTTATTAAGAAATTTAAAGAAATTCCTGATGTTCATATTTAAGAATATGAATTTTGATATTTAAGAAATCTTAGCTTAATGGTACTGAATTCTTCATAATGTTTTAGCTTTTAAAAATTTTTTGAATAGTAATTTGCATGTTTTTTCTTATTCTCAGGTGCATATATGTTTATATAGTATATGAAATAACAGATCAAATAAAGCTTCCAATGTAATTTTGGCATACAGCTGTGTTTGGCTTGGGTTACTTATTAATTTATCCAACATAAACAGTGCTTTTCAGGATTGCATGCCCCAAATAAACTTGCCAGATACCTTTTAGACACCAGATTAGAAAGAAGACCAAATCCTGTGACTATGAGTTGATGGTATTTTATCAAGCTAACATAATTTTAAGTATAGTAGAGAATAAAGGAGTTAAAAAATTTGCCAGGAGTTTAAAAATGAAACAAAACAGAAAAAGGAAACTGGTCAGATGGCACAAGGAGCAAGAAATAAGGCTTGGTGCCAAGGTGGATGTGACAGAATTCTGGACTGGACAGAGGAAACAGGTTGTGCACTGTAAGGTGAGTGAGTGAACAGTGATGAGAGAGTGGAGGAGAACGGGAGGAAAGAAGATCCTGATCTAACAGCATCAGGAAGCAACACAAGAACTGAGCATCCCTGCCAGCTCCTGTAGCTGTTCAATTAAGTTGGTTCAATGAAGTGTATCCCATTTGTTTGATAATTGTCACTCACTAAATGTTCTGATGCCTGACTCATTCCAGGGGTTCAGTGATTCACCCTGCCATGAGAACTCCTCTCCATGCTGCAAGATCCAGGTGGTGACTGGACCAAAATTGGTGCTTCCCTCCATTGGTGGTTCTGGCTGGTGAATAGTCCTCTCTTCAGCTGGCCAAGTTGGTGGGTGGCTGTGCTGATTATCTGGCATGCCACACAAGCCTAAAGAGGCCTTTTGTTTTATTTTGGGCACTACTGAAACGTTCCCTTTGATCAATGCATTTTACGAGTTAATTAATGTTCATCCACTGTTGTATTTTAACAAAAGTGTGTGACGCACCAAGATTTCTGCTTCTTGGAAAAAAACAACCATTTCCTTTCTTTACTATTTCCTGATAAATTAATAATGAGCCTTTTGCTGCCTCTTTGATGTTGCTGGGATCACAGTGTGTGGCTTTTACTGGGACCACTATATTTCAGGTCAGCTCATATTGTTTTGTCTGATTCTGATAGAATACAAATGTTTTCCCTTCTAGTCCTCTCATAAGTTGTTATTTTCCTAGGGCATCATCTTTTTCCTGCTTGCTTTGGGATAGAAATGCTGCATTTTAAGAAATCCATACCTTTCTGCAAGTGGCTCATTATAACATTACAATGCGCTATTAATCCAGTGCTTAGCAGATTAAGATAAATCACACACTGGGTATTATGAAGAAGGATTTGAGGATGTGAGGTGAGGCTGGCACCTCCTTAGGAGTAGTTATGAGACTAGAGGGAGTTTGACCACTAGAGATCTTCAAGGAATCTGCCTGGGGCCAAACACAAGAGGCTTTCGTTAATGACCTCTCTGAAATTATGAAGAGTTTGCTAATGAAACCCCCTGTTGGAATACAGCTGGGAAACACTGTTACTGTGCAAGAGAATTGCAGTGTGATAAAGAGGAGCTGAATAACCTTGAGGACAGCAAGAGATAAAACAGAAGAAATTCAGCAGCTGAGAGAACAGGTTCATGCACTCAGAGGCTTTTCATCAGAGCTTTCTCCTGTGAGACTGTGGCTGCCACCTAACCCAGTCCTGGTCAGGAGCCACTGAAGCTCCAGCCATTGTTCATGTGAAAAACTGTTTAAACACCATGGCACTCCTACCAAGTCAAAGCTGATGCAAAGTTATATATTTTCCTGTCTTTCCCACAGGCACAACCCTCCAGAAGCACAAGGGAGGTGGGCAGCACCAAAGAGACACTGAGGAACAGAGGCTTGTTTCACTCTCAGTTCACTTGTCCATCCAGTTTAAAGGCAGAATCTGAGTCTCTGTTAGCAATTAGGATCAAGAATATTCAGTTTCAAGTTTTCTTCATTCTCCTGTTGAAATATTTACTATCCCACTCATCTCCTGTAAGCTACTTCTGCCATTTACACTGCATTGGGGTGAAACTTGACCAAATAAAAAGTTCCTGCCAGGTCAGTTGACAAACGTTGCTATTAGAACCAGAGCAGGGGTGGCAATGTCCTGCAGGCAGAGTGGCACTGCCCCGTGGGCCAGCACTGGCCTCAAGGATGGGATGAAATCACCCCAAAGATCTCAGTTCATCATTAAAATGTTAAAAGTGCTGTGCTGTTTATGTTCCTGTTGAATTTGGACCACAGCCTTTGCACACCAACTTTAATTGAGAAGGAAAGACTGATGAAAATGCCTTTGAGGTGTCCATGTAACAGCAGTAACTCATAATCACTGCCAACAATAAATAATCTATTGATCCACAAGGATGGGACTCTGGGAACAAAATGCTTCCCGAAAGCTGAGCACTCACTTTTCTGATGTCCTCTTAAATGTCTTCTAGCAGTGGTCCTGCAGTGGCATCTCATTATTTGTCACAGTTGAAAGGCTGCTTCTGCTTCTCATTAAATGTTTTGTGCT
Source organism: Melospiza melodia melodia (assembly GCF_035770615.1). Lineage (NCBI taxonomy): Eukaryota > Metazoa > Chordata > Aves > Passeriformes > Passerellidae > Melospiza > Melospiza melodia. The sequence continues at coordinate 50,900,535 of NC_086199.1, read as the reverse complement.
GCACAACAGGTCTCAGGTTTACTGTTGCTTGAATTTCCCTCATGGATTTTTTTCCTTTTCAAAGACTTTCAAAGTAGTCCTTCTTTACTGATCTTTTACAATCACTAAAACATTGGAAGAGCATCCACACTGTGACAGAAAACAATAAAGTTCAGGCAATTCCCAGCTGAGGGTGATATGGCACCATATATCCATCACATAGATTTAGGCATTAGAGAGAAAATTAAGCAGCTTGTTGAAACTGTGGCACTGTGCCTGGATGTTGGAAAGAAACACACCACTTCCCATCATTAAATGAGGATTTAATATTCAGGGTGCTCAAATGTTTCTCATTTTTTCTAAAGCAAACCTTCATTAGCATGTTTGTTTAAGCAGTACAAACTGTCCTGTCCTGGTGGCCACCAGGCTTTGGCTGCAGCTGCCAGTCCCTTCTAGTGGGCACCTGGACATCATCTGCATGGCTCTGCTTTGTTTTGCACTGAGAAAATATGAGCTTTAAAGGGTCAGATTGCTGGCTGCTGAAAAGTGAAAACAGGTTCATAAAAACAGTGTTAGTAGGTGGAAAACTGTGTCACTGTTTTTGTTCTTTAATATTTTAGTTCTATTTTTTTTTTCCCACAGAGCTTTATTTCTGCTTGCAGGACATTTTTATGCAAGGGTAGTAAGATTCCAGAAATCAGTGTTTGTAATGTAAATTGTGACCTGACTTCAATGCTAGCCTTGATCAGTGTCAGCTGAAACAGCTGTGCCTTAAGAAATACTGACTATGATAAATACACCTCTACAGTGAAACATAAAAAAAGGGGAGAGTACACATACAAATAATTATTTATAGAGTCTGGTATGGGGCTAGAACAGCAGGAAATTCAAGGAGGAAAACCTGAAAACTCTCCTGTGCTAGCTCCTGGAGGTTAGAATCAGTGCTACCATGTTCCTAAGTCCATACAGGCAGGCTCTGTGGTCTCTACAGGACCATTTGTGGGGTGCTCACAGCTCTGGCCTCAGCAACTACCCATGAGAAATAAAATCACCTTATTAAACAACTTGGTATTTGCTTTGCCTTCCCTTGCAGCTTGTTAAATCAAGCTGTGCCTGATTGGAGCCATCCAGCTAAGTGCCAGCGCCTGTGCCAGGGAGTGCTGGCAGCTGGGCAAAGGGCTGAGCCCACCTGGCCAGAACCTTCTAGAAGAAGGGCTGGGCTCAGCTGCTTCTCAGTTTTGCCCCAAAAGGAAGTGTGGCCTTGGGAAAGGTGGCTGGTGTGGAGGTGTTGCCTTGAGGGATGTTTTTGACTCAGAATGGTGGAACTACACTGATTTCCCAGGAGAGATGGCAGCTGCACCACCAGGGAAGTTGCTGGTAGGCGATGAGGATGAATTCTGTGGGAGGTGAGATCAGTCCCTAAAGGGGAGCTGTTTTGCTTTTAGATTCTGTTCCTGGTTTGTTGGTAGCCAGGGTTTTTCTGCATGTGGGGCAGTGGGGTGAGGCTCTGTGCTCCCAGCAAACCCGCCTGAGCTCCTGCCTCTGGCTCCTGCCTTTCATTCCCTGAGTTCTTCTCCCCTGGAGCTGTAAGCAGGCTGCTTTGGGAGGGATTGATAGCTCAAGTGCTTCATTTCCTCAGAGCCATGAAAAGCCCTGGCTGGCAGCTTCAAAGCAAGGCTCTGCTGTGTTGTTTGTCCTTCCACAAGGGCGTGGGAATAGCAGGGTGGCTTTTGGAGTACCCTGGATTTGTCTGGTGGTAGTATGGGGAGAAAAGCATTTCCTAGAAGACAAAAGAACATCTGTCCTGTTTGCTTTTAATTCTTGAACGGGCTTAGGAGAGAAGAAAGGTATGGAAGGGGAGGTTCTGCCCCTCACTCCCAAAACTGGTTTGTTTCTCTCAGGAAAGCAAAGAAACTGGGTGTACAGTGTGAATCAGAGGTTCAGCATAAGCAGGAAGCCTACAGGGATTTTGGCTTCATTCACTCTGCCAAGGACACTAAACCCAAGGATTTTAGTTCTTTTCCTTTTCATTGATGTAGCTCTGACCTAAAAGGGAAAATAATGCACCTTAGTCTCTGTGGGGGAATTTGCTCCCCAATGTAAGGACCCACAGCAGAGTGGCCACAAGATTATGAAGTTACTGCATCTGAAATAGTGCCAGCTTCAGGGCAGAATGACAGGGCTGGGAAAGAGGGTGTGAGGAGTTCCTTCAAGCCTGGCAGGAGTAACTGGTCTAAACTGAGAATACCTTAAAGGTTCCCAGTTATGACTGCCAGAAGAACACCTAGAATAGCCCTCTGATGTGAGGAGAATATAGAAAACTGCAGCTGGCTAATAATGTCTGGTCAATTTTTGATAATAATCTGAGTTTCTGTGTCTGAACGAAGTTTCCTGGATCTCTAGAGAATCCTATTTCAACTCTAAAGCTTTATTTTAAGAATTAACATTTCAAAAGAAGCTGTTGGAATTTCAGTGGTGCTGCAATTTGCCATCTGCTATTTTTCTAATTCTAGCTTATGCTCGGATAAATTTGGCTCATTTTCACAAAAGTATGTTCTAGTACTTGCATGTTCTGGCACTGCTTGATCCTCTTGGGTTTATTCATGGGTTGTGTGGGTTTGGGGATGGGGTCTTGCAACTGAAAAGGTTTCTGACGTCTATTCTTATCTTTCCCTTTCTCAAATTTAAGAAATGCTTCTAAACAATACAGGTTTTATTATTCTGAAAGGGAAGTGAGAGGAGGATCAGTCATTGTAATCTCTGCTTGATTTGGTGTGGTTTTTGGTGATCTGGCTTCCAGAAAGAGTGCTCTGCTATCACTTACACTTCTTACTGCTCTAAATAAAAGTTATGCTCATTTTAGATGTTGTTGCTGTTATGAAAGGATGAACTCCATCTGATGGGCAGATTTCCAAAATGTGTGAGGGCTTAGCAAGGTTAATGTTCCAGAGGATAACAATATAGAGCATGTCTTGATTCTGCTTAACCTAGCAGTTGTCAAGGGCTGGGCCTTCTCTACATTCCAGGCTACTGTAATAATTTCCTGTATTTCTGGGACATTTGCACATACTATCTTTTAAGTTTGTTTTCCAGTTACTGTATCCAATTATATATAGCCTTGCATTCTAATGGTTTCACTGAAGTTTCCCACAAAGAATAGGGAGATGTTTGGATCAGAATTCTTCCCTGGTGTGTTCTATCCACTCTTTTGGCATCAAGTTCCAGGTGACTCCTGTCCCTCTCTTTTGGATCCTCTACTCCTAGTGTAACTTAATTCTATCATAGTGTCACCTGCACTTGACCAGAGAGAGCTTCATGAAATGCTGCATGAAGGACATGCTTTTATTCATTTATGGGCAGAACACCTAATCCTGTTTTCAGTCACACAGCTAATGTACTTTGGGCTGCCTGGGACGTGAATCACAGCCATCAGAGAGCCAGGAAGGAGCTCTATTTCTACTGCTGTGCTATTAAACACTAGGTGTTTAACACTGTTATATGGGAATCCTATTAATAGTTAAAAAGTGATTTAAGAATAAACTTTGTTGTACAGCAAAGCAAACATATTTTCTTTCCCCCTCACAAAACCAAAGCTGGCTATCTGGAGACTTCTGAAATTGGGTGGCATTAGCAAGTTTCTTAAGAAAAATTAAATGTGGGGTAACTAATGGAATTTGAAACTTGGGAAATTATATTGCCTGTTTCCAGGCACACTAAGCTGTAATATTCCATAAGAGAGCCCTAAAATCACTTGACTGTTACACGCTTGTGTGATAGATGAACATGGGGTGAGCTTGTTTTCTTCATGATAGCACATGAGAAAGCATCCAGGTTACAGAGCAGTCCTGTCTGCAGAGTTCCACAGAAGCTGAGTTTTTCACTGCTGTGACTTTTGTTGCTGCTCAGCACAACACAGTCTCACCCTCTCCTGTGCCTTGGCTCTCATGCATGGTCAACTCAGAGCTGAACTGTCTGCCAGGAGTCCTCCTGAGCTCACTGCTTGTTGGGTTAGACAGGTGCTAGCTCTAAAAACAGAGCTGCATGCACAGCCTGAAGTAGGCAGCTCCTGCATTCAGCCACGTGTGTCTGCCCTAGACCTTGTCCTCTGAACAAGGGATAACCAGATAATCTATAATGGAAGAGAGGTGCCTGAGGTGGTCAGTCAGAGATGTCCTCTGACTGTCCTTTAATAGAACCAGAGGCATCAAAGGGTGGAAGGTTGGGAGAAAGAAATGGAACTAAAGAGGAAAAAACCACTCTGTGCACGTTCCTCCTCAGCTCATTTGTCAAGGTTTGGGGCATGTCTAACTTCCAGGTTACTTTAACAATTCCCTGTATTTCTGGGAGATTCAGTCAGGGCTGTAGGACACAAGAGCACAGCCTTTGACTCAGGAATTCAGCTGATCCTAAATCTCTGTGGGCTGGGAGAATATTGTGGAGAAAGAAAACCTTTGTGGTGTGCTCCATACATGCTCTCTGTGGGTTACTTGCTGTTGGCTGCTGCAGAGGACAGGTATGAAGTTAAACAGAGTTAAACACCTTGCTCAGCCCCAGGGTGTTAAACACTTAGTGGGAGGACTCAGGGAAGGAGTCAGGCTCCCAGGAGCTCCACTGCCCTGCTCAGTCAGTCTCCTCAGTAGGCTGGCTGTGTGCAGGGGTAATGCCAGGGACTCCTTTGTACCCTGCTGCAGTTAACACCTTTAATCCTCTGGAGTGCTGAGTGTGCTTTATTCTGGGATAGGTGACCTCTGTACTTCAGGCATCCCAAATAAAGGAGGTGGCTGGAGGTGCTACAAAAGAAGCAAATCTTGGCAACAAGAAGGACATGGATTCAGTATGTGCCTTTTCCCCCCTGCAATACTACATTCCTCATTTTTTTTAGGTTTGTATGTAACACAGTGCCTCTGCTTTATATACGGATGTGCATAGAGGCATTTATGTGACCTCTGTGGGGGAAAACATAATTTTGAAGTGCACATCTCAGTAATTCTCAGTACCCAGACAGAATGGTGCAAAACCTAAAAAATTAAGAGAGAAATGAGGCCAGCAGCCTGCCAAATGCTGCTCAATTGTGTTCTTTGTCAGGGTGATTTCTTTAGATGTTGACCTGTCAGCAGCTATTTTGAGAGAAACCAGGATTTGGTTAGCAAATGCAGGTAGACCTAATGCTTGCAGTCAGCAGAAGGTTTTCGGTGTCAGGCTACTGAGGAGCAAAGATTTCAGTATTATTTTTATTCTCTTTTAACTATGAATTTTCTAGTACTTTGCATCATTTAAGTCTGAATATTGACAGATGTTGAATGTTTTCAACTTGCAGTGAAGTCACAAGAATTTGAGGTCAAATCCCACATAATGAGCCGAGTTCATAAGGTCAGCCCTATCCCAATTATTTGAGAAAATTTTACTGTAACACAATCATGTTAGTTTAGTCCTCCTCTTCTCCCATATTTATTAAAAAGACTACTACCTAAGCAGGGAAAATCTCTACAGGTGTTAGGCAAGGGAGAATGGTTATAATGGTTATTGCAGTGTTGTCTTGGACACCAGCATGGTCTGGATCAGCATAGTTGTCTTGTGATTAATGGCCTTATCAAAACTCAGAAAAATTACAAAATTTACACAAAGGAATGCAATATCCGCTACCAGCACGGAACTTAATAACGAGGCAAAGCATGAAACTGTTTGATGTCATTAATAAAATCTATCATGGGATGCAGGAAAGTATTTGCAATTGCATCAGTCCTTGAGAAAAAGGCAGACAAGACAGCTGTGGTGAAGGAAAAGATAATGCATTAAAGAAAAATTAACATATCTTTGGGGATCTTTTTAGCAGGAGGTGAAGGGAAGCTTTTCTTCATTAAAGGAAATTGCAGTTGTCTGAGGCATGGAGAACATGACAGCTAGCAATCTTCACTTTTGGACCAAGCATTCTTAAAGTGGACCCCCTTACAGGTGCCTGGGTGTTGTGTAACCAGTGCTGTCTCTTCAAGTGGAAGTTTCAGCTGCAATTGGGTTTTACCTTTGTGTCAGCTAATGAGTCCTTCTGGAGAATGCACCTGCTGTTTCTGTCATGTATTTCAGCTAATGATAGCAATGAAAATGCAGTGAATGTTAAAGTTCTTAGCTTTAGCTAAAAGTCATACTGTAAAACTCCTTAAATCTTCAGAACCTGGAGTTATTGTATTATTCACTTGCCTAAATTCTTCTCTGGCTATGCTTTTCCTTGAGCACTGAAATCTGCAAGCCTTGTGACCTGTTCATTCCATGTTGGCTTCATCCCCTTAAAACATGGGCATGTTTTTATTGTTGTACACTCCTGTGAAATAGAAGACAACAGGCTTCAAGCCACCAGATTAGGTATGAGGAGCAAGATGCAAACACTGCACCTGGGAATCACCTAAGACTCCCTCTGGAAGGAGGCTAATTTTGTATCCCTCTCCTTTACAACTCAGACGAGCAGGTGAGGGAGCTGGGCTTGTTTAATCTGGAGAAAAGAAGGCTTGGGGAAGACCTTATCACCCTCTGCAGGACGATGGAGCCAGGTGGGTTGGTTTTTTCTCCCAGGTAACAAGCGATGGGATGAGAGGAAATGGCCTCAAGTTGTGTCAGTGAAAGTTCAGGCTGGATATTAGGGAAAATTTCTTCAACAAAAGGGTTGTCAGGCATTGCAACAGGCTGCCCAGGGAAGTGGTGGAATCACCAGCCCTGAAAGTTCTCAAAAAACATGTGGATGGTGAACAAGGCAGTGCTGGATTAGCAGTTGGACCTGATCATCTCTGAGGTCTTCTTCAACCTTAACTGTTCTATGATGCTACACAGTCACTTGCCAAATAAATTGTGCCCATACTTGAGGAGAAGGAATCCTGTGTTGCCACTGGCATTTGGTCATTTGAAATCTGGCACAAAACCGAGAAGTGGGAAGCTCTGCAATATGCAAAATACCACAGATTTTTAACCACTCAACACTGGAACAAAATACCAAGCATGAACACAATTCCAGGATTCCCTGTGAGAGATTCCTGCTGTTGCCCAAGTTCTCAGTGAACTGCTCCCCATCTGTTAGTTCTGCTGACAGTAATGGTCACCAGGCACTGCAGGAAGTCTCAGTCTCATAGTTCTGGCTATTGATGAGATCATCCTGATTGTGCTCAGAGGAGGAGCAAAGGCCAAATTCTAGGTTTTATTTCTGTCAGCAAACTGGAAATATTCTGTCCTTTGTTACACTCTAAACTGGCACTTAAACACCTAGTTTTTATTAATGAGGAGGCATTCTCATTGCTGTGGCTGAATGACTTAAAATAATTAAGAGCTCACTGGGCACATGGCCAAAGCTCTGAGCTAGAAAAATCAAATAATTTATAGATTTTTCTCCTTATTCAGCCTACTTGAACCAGCTACTGATGCAAGGCCTGGAGGTCACAGTTTGTCATGAAGCTTAAAGGGAGATTATTTTAAATGAATCTCATTGAATTGGCTTAGATTCATATAAGACTGAATATATTCATTTACCCCAGCTAAGCTCACCTTTTTACAGGGATTTCTCAGCTCACCTTTCTTTTTTCTGCTTTCAAGTTTGTGCCAGTCTGAACCATCCAGTTGCAGGGGATTTGGAAAAGGACCACTCAATGAGTTGTATTTTGAACAAGAAGCCTCCAAACTTGGTAGTGGTCAAGGATTCTCTCTCAAGGTCTTTGCTACACCTTGCCAACGCTTCTTGAAGCGTTTCTTCAGCTGCAACCTGTTCATTGCTTCCAAGATGCTTGCCAGAAAAAAACCTGACAGATGCTTTTAAAGATCCTGAAGAATGCACATGGGCTGCTTGTGGCAGGATTTATTTCACTGCGTGCCTGAAGGAGGAACATCTGTCTGGTGGTATCTGTGTTCCCCCAGGCAGTGAAGTCTCGCACCTGCGTTGCTCTGACTTTAGAGGATTTCTGCAGCCAGGAGCTGGTTCTAGCTGGGGTGGTGAGTGACACCAAGGTTGCTTCAACTCTTACACTATTACCTATAGCACAAGGAGCAGCTGTGTGCTGACCTGAAAAGGAAATATGTGGAGGTTCTCACTTGATTCACTTGCTCTGCCATAAGTGCGGGTTTAGTGCTTTTTTTAGCATGGCACTGTTCTTGGGTGCTGTTAAACACAGCACATATGCCTGTCAGCAGAATTCTAGTTTGTTCCCTTTCAATCTTCCTGATTATTTTTCAGGAGGTTATTTAAAAAATTCTGAAAGGAAAACACACCTGCTAGGTGAAGACAGATTATTCAAGTGTCAGGAGAAAACCTCCTCCATATGCACTGTAATAAAAGCAAAGACTCTTAAAATAGACTTCTGTGGCTTGCATAATAATTGGAACACAATTTACTGAGGAGACAGCATCAGTGTAACTAAGGAAACTTTCCTGTCTGATGGTGGAGGATGAGGAAATGGTATATCAAAGTGCTTCAATCACTGCTTTGAAACTATAATCTATATCAGTCAGATTGAGAACACATTATGTGTTCTTTTGCACCATCTGCCCAACAATCAGTTGAACTTACTCTGAAAGTGATGCAAAAGCAGCCCTCAGTAACTTAAGAATATGACATTTATCACATTTAGTACCTGCTGAAGAAAATGTTTGTTAATAAAAGGGTGCACCAAAATAATAATGGAGAATTTCTTTGAGTTTCTGTTTTCATTTTTGTATAAAAGTGGTGAGGAAATGCTACCAGCTTGCTTGTCAGTGTGTAATTGTCTTTTAATGGTTGGCTGCTAAGTAGTAATTTTTTTCAATTTATTGGTTTCAAAGGCAAAATCTTCTGATAAGACTTTCCCAGCCTGGAGGAGGGCAAACTGTTTCACTGCCTTAAATTGCAGATATATCCTAGATACATCCTATGCTTAGGTAAAGCTCTCCTGTCCCATCACCTCCACCCTATCCTGCGAACAGGTGGCTTTTGTTTAAGTTCACCACAGTGGACTTGAGTGTTGCCTGATGATGAGTGAAGGTGCATGCATAGACCTCAGTCATTACCATATCATAATGCCAAAACCTGAATAATTCAGGGTGTGAGGGAAGGGTGAGGCAGCAGCCCGTGCTGATTTTGCATTTGTCAGCTATGGCTGTCTTGCCAAGAGCTGAATTTGCCTGAAACCTTCCTTGTGAAGCAGTAGCACAACGCAGAGATGGTTCTTGTGGACAGAAGCCTTTGGGAAAGCAGGGGCAGGTCCTGTCTCTTGCCTTTCTAAAGACTGGTGTGGTGACATCCTCTTTATGACAAAAGGCAGATGTGTACACTGCTCAGGACTCTGAATGTCAGTCTAGTCAGGAATTAAGAAAGGCATTGACATTGAATATATGTTGATGCCATCCTGTGCTTTACTGAGTGATTGGTTGGTAGGTTTTTTAGTTTGTGGGGTTTTTTTCCATTTTATTTCAAATATTTTCTGTAATCTAGGTTTTCTTTGGCAGGTTCAGAGATGAAACTGAATCTTGATGGCTAGTATCAGATCCCCTTAGATACATAAACACCAAATTACATTCTAGAGGGCAGGGAAGTTGGGATGTTTTATTCCATTATTGTCTGCAAGGAAGGTGTCTCAAAGACTTTTTGTATTAACAATTAGAGAAGATATTTTTTTTCTAAAATCTTAATAAGATGACAACACTAACCAGTCAAATCCTGAAAGTATTCTAATGAGACCATGGACAAATGTTCCACGTCGTGATCAGTGCATTTATACATCACTTACCAAAACTTGCAGAGTGTAAGTCACAGAATCCTGTACTTGAGTGCACTAAGGTTGACTGGAGCCAGTGAAGTGTTCCTCTGCACAATGCAAATTTTCTCTCAGAGAAAAGTTCTCTTTGCAATTTTGCTGTTTTACAGGTCATCTCTGTATCACAGTGACTTCACAATACTGAAAAAACGACAGTATGTTGTTTTTTTTTTTTTTGTTGTTTTTTTGGTTTTTTTTTTGCCTGTCAGAAATAAACTGCAAAGGGAAGGAGTGGGGGGAGTCTTAAATACTGAGAAATCTAACATGAAATCTTATCTGAGTGACATGTTGTCTTGGTTTACAAGACAGGTGTCTGCTAGGGAAGGCAGAAAGCCTCCCTTGGAATGGAGAATGTAAACCCCCTCTGTTGTCATTTTATTGCAAAAGTTCCATGCCTCCTTGGTGATTTCTCATGGGCACCTCCTCACAGCACAGCCAACAAACTCCTGCTCCCTTCTCAATCAGCTAACCCATTCTTATAGCATTCATCCTCACTGGACACAGCTGTGGCCTGTTAAGGGCAGGCCTGTTCCTAATCTTTGGTGATTAGTACAGCTGCAGCTCCTCAGGGTAAGAATTTCTTACATTCTATCCCCCCACACCCTTCCCTCTGAATTATTAGAGTTTTGAAATCGAAGGGCTCTCAGGCAAAGATATGGGAATAGGAATAACAGTTCTTTACTGGTATGTAAAATAAAGCAAACAAACAACAACAGCTCTGGCACTAACACCAAACAGAACCGGAGCCCAGTCCCGGGATCCCAATCCAGTCCAGGACCAGAGCCCAGTCCCGGGATCCCAGTCCAGTCCCAGGACCAGACCCCAGTCCCGGCATCCCAGTCCAGTCCCAGAACCCGAGCCCAGTCCCGGGATCCCAGTCCAGTCCCAGGACCCGAGCCCAGTCCCGGCCATTGTGCTGTGGCACTTTCCCCTGGGTGCAGGTCCGGGCATGGCCAGCAGGGGCGCTGCTGGCTCCCGGTGGGCAGGGCAGGTGCAGTGATTCCCCCGGGGCTGCAGGGGGCGCTGAGGGGCGGGCTAGGAGAGCACATGGCAATGGCAGCTGGGCCGAGGCAGGGAGGGATGGAGGAGAGGCTTCACTCCACAAACCCCAGGGCAGCCGATGCCCGTGCCCCAAAAGGACTCTGAAAAGCAGCAGGCTGGAACGGCAGGGATGAGCAGAAATCCTGAGGTGGTGGATGAGATGTATTAAAACTCCACAGCAATAGCTGGAACATGCAGGATGTCCTGGCAGGGCTGGGGCATGCGGAGACCAGCAGCAGAAGAAACGGTCCCCACTGGGTTATGGTGGTTGTGGAAATCCATAAAATCAGAGGGTTTTGGGAAAGCTATAAAAGGCAGGCCTCAGATACAGCAGAACTGGGATTAGAGCTAAGCAGTAGCCATGAGATTGGTCAGCAGAAAAATTATGAAAGAAGCAGACAAATAGAGACAAATAGAACAATGGTCTGTGTATTAACACTTGTCTAGAATAACTCCCTAAGCTACAGCAAAGTTTATCTAGCAAGATTTTAGGAAGTTCTAAGCTTATTAAGGGAGCTCTGTGCATTGTGTATTAAGGCTTACAAGCAGGTAGTGTATTTGAAATAAGCAAGCATTATTTAACCAAAGGTACGTGTGCTTACAGTGGTTGGATAGAACTACTGTCAATGTGCTTTTGCTTTGTGTGATTGGTCAAAAAACTTATAAAGTAAGTTGTAATATTAAGTTCTTGGTCTGCTGCCTGGGATGTGAGCTCATGGCATCTTCCCATTGTCATAATCATGTAAGGAGAGTGATGCTGGAAAATAAAGCAGCTCAAGGCACGTTCCCAGCAGTCCCTTCCTGTTTGTGATTTGTACACAGCCCCAGGCAGTGATAGCGGTGGCAGCGAGCTCCCTTCCCTAAGCCGCAGGTCTGACCGGCCTCCTGCAAAGCCCAGCAGCACGAGAGGGCTGCCCCCAACCCTGTCTCTTTTGACCTGCCCTCATTCTTGTGGTATCTCTGCCTCCCCCCCCCCCCCCCCCCCCCCCCCAGAAACTTCCAAAAAACCAGAGGAGTTCCCCCTCCCAGCCTGTCTCAAGCACTCAGCCAGCAGTCCTTCTTTGGAACTCATTGGGAAGAAATTCCACAGGTAATAAGGAAAGAACAGAAAAAACTCAAACCCCCAACATATGTTCATCTTTCTATTTCTTTTACAGGAGGGCAAAGTTTTTCTTCTGCAAGTTCTCTCGCAAGTGAAGAAAACTGAGTTAAGCTATACTGGTTTATCAGCCAGGGTCAGTCCTTCAGTCCTTACTGTGTATCTGAAACTGGTTCAAGGAATGTAAAGCTGGATGTTCTAGATCACTTGGCCCTGTTCTGCAGTCTGGGCGCTCAAAGCAGAAGTATTCTCTGGGGCAGACAAAAGTAAAAATTACTGCATTGTTGCCTGAATGTGTAGAATATTAAATGCAATAAAAGATAAGAGAAGCTGGTTTTCATTTTGTGACTTAAATGTTAAACTTCTAAAGTTCTGTAAGTTCTCATTTTTGTACTTGAGGGGGAGTAATAGCTGTGGAAGGTGTACATTCATGTCACAAAAGAAAGATGGAAATTGTGACTCTTACCTTTCTATGTACTATCTATGATGTGAAAGGCTTGCTATGAGAGGGCATTTCACTGAAATAGGTTCTTGGTGTTTCTGAGCAACCTCAGGTTTAACAATATTGCAGTTCTCTAACTATCTGACAATTGTGTTAGTCTGCAATAAGAAAACTTTCCAGCTCCAGCTGTAGCTAGGAGAGAGAAGTAGCAGTGTTTCCAGACAGTGCTCATGGATTTCATGTTTACACACAGTGGAAACTGCCCTTTGGGAAAGATAAGTCTTCACCTTTTTGCACTATCTCATAACCACTGGAGGACAAACATGTCCTGAACAGAAATTTTCCAGCTAAGTGATTGAAGAACTTACTTCTTCACACTTAATCTGTCAGCTAACTATGTCTGAATTTTATTTTTCTTTAACTGATACAATAAAATTTACTGTCCATTAAGTTTATTTATGAATGAGCTCTGCTTCCCTCAAAGAAAAATGTGTAAATATGCACCCTCTAATTTACAGTTTTGCCAAATATTTCATGTTTCAAACCAGCCAGCTTTGACCAGTTAGTAAAACTGTTGGTCTCTGATGCAGATTCATTCAAAGGAAGCAGTCTGGTGAGATGCAAGGCCCAGCAGCATGATGCATGAATTAGTAGTGTTAAGCCTCCTTTTGCCTCCATCTGTGTTCTCTTTCAACTCTGCCAGATATTTATTTAGTAAGAAGGAAAAAAAATCAGCTTTTGGTGATGGCATCTAGCAAGACTTCAGTCAGGGTTCTAGATTTCTCCTGCCAGTGATAGGGGTTAGGATGTTACATTTGTGGTAAACTCAGTGGTTCTCCCACCCTATGAATTAAAATAGAGAGATAATTGTACTTGCAGAGTTTGAGAGGTTTTCCCTGGTTTTATTATTTGTCTTCACTTGGTGTAGTATTTTATTACAGTTTGGTTTTATCTGATTTAGATGCCTAACTTGTTAAAAGTTGTAAAACATTGCAGGAATTCTTTATGGTGATGGTGGGGAAAATGGACAATGGAAATGAGAGAGAGAAGGACTTTGAGGGGAAATCCTCCTCTTCTTGAAGGACAACTAAAAACACAATCTCTAAGCGCAATTTTTTTTTTCTTTTGCCAACTCTAAATCTTTAGATTTTTGGTGTCAGAACTCTTTTTAAAAAAAAATTCCTAACATTTAATAATACTACTGTAGCATATATTAATCTGGGGTATCATTCCCATAGTAAGTGGAATACAGTCAAAGATTTATTTATGTAGGAAATAGTCAAATTCATGCTCTCTTATGTGCATGATGCTACAACGCCTTCTATGGCAGGTGATAGAAACCTTCACTGTTAACATTAGAACTAAAAAAAGTATAAAATAAATTGTGACACCAGCTCCCCCTCCCCAAAGATGGGCCCCTTTTGGTAAGCCAGGGTCTCTGTGCAGGTGGTGGCATGGGCAGGTCACTCAGCCCTGTTCTTTGGGAGTGCTCTCAGAATATGTCAGGATGCTTGTTGGTGCAGTTGCTGTGAGCTGCTCCCTGTGATCTCGGCCATCTGAGATGTTTCAGCTGCTGCTGTTCCCAGCCCTCCACAAAAGCTCACAGAGTGTTGGAACCCAGGACATGGCTCTGGCTGCCCTGGAGGACTCAAGACCCTGGCAGGGGGCTCAGAGACCTTGGCACAGAGTCACAAACACCTGTGCCTTTGATTTTAGCCCATGGAAACAATTACCAACCTTGTGTGAAGAGTTACAAGCCACAAGGGTTTGAATAGAATGATAGTGAATTTACCACAGGGTGGAAAAGTAGAATTTTAGGGTTTTTAGAATGGGGGTTCAAGAGGCAAGATGGAGGAATCTGGGTGTGTCCTGTGCTGCTTCTTCTTCTTGTCCTCCATCTTCTGCTGGGATGGTGGAATTTTGGATTGGCTTAGGGTAGAGACAGACTGTCTAACATAGGTGATCAGTATTGGAAAAGTATTGTAAATAAAGTACATGTAGTTTGTCGTATAAAAACCTAACACCGCCTCAGGGGCGTGCAGTGTGCCACAACCCAACCTGCCAGACAGACCTCAGCAGGTCAGAGAAAGAATGTTATAGATAACAGAAAATAAACAACCTTGAGAACCATAGCCAAAGAATCCTGACTTCTTTGATTGCAGAGCTGGGAAAAAGATACTTTCTAACACCTTGGGGTCATCTCGACCACAGAGACTCCGAGAGCAGAGGGGTAAGGAATCCACTGCCTAAAGTCCATTCGGGTTAACAGCTGTGTCAGCCTCACAAACTGTTCAGTCTTACCCTCTCTGCCTGGGCTTCCACATTTTTTTGAAAACTATGTGCCGAAGTGGCAGTGATGGATTTTGTGTATTTTCCCACTGTACTATCAAGGTTCAGTGTTTCCTAAATTCTGGTCTAAAACCTGGGGAAGCTTTGCCCTTTTGTTTTTTAAACTTCTTCTTAGCTTATGCAGGAACACCTGCTCTCTTAGATGACCCCATGTCTGGATTGGAGTAGCTGTATTGCGATAAAGGAATCCATAATTCAGCTTCTTATCCAAGAAACAAAGCAAGGAAACACAAGATGTGTTCAATTTGGTAATGTTCTCTAACAGGGCAAGAACTTTTTGTCTGATCTGTATGAAAGATTCTCTGACTTTAGTTCATGAAGATGGATATGAATTATGTGATGTCTTATGTCTTGACTTTTGGTATTTATTAAATCTGGCTTAAAGGTTGAAAGTAAATGTTTCAGTTCTTTTTTAAAAGCTTAGGCTTTGAGCTACAGGAAAGTGTGGGAGTTTTTCCCCTTTCTAACCGTGTTGCTTAGTTTTGTTTTTAAAAGCATGACAGATTTACTGCAGTTTCAAAAAGCCTTATTAATATCCTGCAGGGTTGAGAACAGACTCTTGGATTATTTTTTTCTAAATTAGTCCACAGATTCTTTTTTACTGGAAGTGTGTATGTTTTTTGACTGGTTTCTTTGTATTTTACTCTAAGAATGTCAAGAATTTAGAAGGAACACAGCATTAGAAGTACTACATAATTAGAATGAACTCTGAGTTACAACCGTAATCAAATAATATATTGATTTTTTTTCTTTAAATAAAAATGCTTTTTTTTCCACAAAAAAAAAGCCTGTCTGTGCAACAGACAGGGAGGGAAGGGGAAACATATTTAGTTTTTAGGCAAAGGCTTTAAAGTCAGATTAGAGACTAATGCTTTTCATCTATGTTGAAAAGAAACTAATATTTCTCAATAAGTTATTAATTCTATTTGTCTTGATGTTGCCCCAAGGTAATATTTTTTAAGGAAATAATGTGATTATTTTAGTCATATTTGTATCTCTACATTTTTCTAAAAAACACAATTTGTATAAATTGGTATCTTCTTTATGGCAGACATGAATTAGTTTGAAATATTTTCTGCTCCCTATTGTACAAATATTCTCTACCCTTTGACCAATAATTGATGTTTTGTCTCTCTGTGACAGTGATGGAGATAAAATTTGAATCTGTGAACTAATGGAAGCTATTTGCTGCACCTGCCCTCACTGCAGCAAAGAAAGAATTTTTTCTTGCTGCTGAAATGGAGTGCGTTGCCTCATTTAAACAAAACAAAATAATGCAGCATTGCTGAATTGTAGAGATATTTCTGGGCTCTTTTACCAGACACAGTGAAGTGGAAAACACACTTTAATGAAGGAAGCTGGTGGTGCTTTACTTTTACTCCTCCTTTTGTGTTTGTCATAGCCATTAAGTTAGTTTGCTTTAAGAAAATAACAAAAACCAACAAACACTTCCCCTCCCAAATCAAGGGAAGTTATTTTCTACAACTCTCAATAACAAAGAAAGAAAAAAATAAGTCTGGGAGGACTGGCTCACTTTTTAGAACAATTTTCTTAGGGGCCTGGCATTTATTTTGGCCTTGAAGGTTAGGGACATTGAACTTTTCTGTTCAGACCTTGTAAAAAGTAGCTTGAAATGGAACTTTTGTGATGGTACATGATATCAGTTTGACTTTTCTGAAAAATAGAAGAACTCTAAGTTGCTAGGACAGTAAGAGAATCATTGCCTATTCACGAATTCTTCTCTTTGCCACAAACTGGCCATAAAATATGTTCCTAAACAGATGTCCTACTTCAAAACACCAAAATCACCTTATTGCTGTATGCAGAGTGTTTCCAATGCCATTTAATTACCAGAATGTGTCAAAGTGCACTTACAAGCATGAAAACTTCTACTGATAGAAATGGCAAATGATGAACTTGTTCTGAGTTTGCATATCAAACAGAAGGTCCTGTTTAATGAAAATCCCAATGGAAATAACTCCCAAATTATGCCTACCCATTTTTCCTATAATCAAAAATTGCAACTGGAATTAGTACTGCCCTTAACAGCTAGCAGTGTGTTCTGCAGCCTGGCATCACTGAGTTCTGCAGATATTTCACAGAAATATTATTTGACTGATGAGTCATCCTCAGAACACAGCATTGTAATGAAATGATGCTTGGCATATGATAGATAAATCTAAGTTAAAACTGGTGGAAATTGCTTGAGCTGCAAGCTACATTGAAACATGGTTGGGTTTTTTTCCCCCCAAGTCTTTTACAGCAAGAAGCAAAATAAATTAATATCACCAGGAAATAAACATCAGATTAGATGCTTCTCTTTAGTCCACCTGTGGTCCTTCCTTCCCTTTAGAGCAAAAACCAAAGCATAGAGTTGTATCTTGTACTACAGGTGAACACTTTATACTAAATGTATCATTTTTATTGTACCTTGTTTTTTCCCTTTGCTTACAGGTTGTTTTCCTATCTTTTCCCAAAAATCTCTACCTTCAGTCTACCCTTTCCTCTTTCAATTTCACTGCAAAAGGTTACAATGTTGTTTTTATGGGTTGCTTACCGTACAAATCACTATGTGAATCCTGGTTCTGTGTCTTTTCTTCCTGAGAGACTTGAGCTGAGAAGTCCAGATACAGGAGGAGGACCTGCTGAAAACTGACATCAATTCTCAGAGTTAAAAACTTGGTTTCTGAACCATTTGTAGCAGAACATTCTAACGCCCTGGTGAAAGACACAGAAGCTTGTTAAGGCAGGCCCTGCAGGGGAAAGCGTGAAGTTGCTGTAAATAACATGAGCCTTGGGCAGAATTTCTGATGCTAAAATAACTGTATTATTTACAATCTACAGAGAAAGTGTCTGCTGTGATTTCCACACTTTACAGTCTATATTGCACATTTTTATCAACAGCTAGGTAGAAACACCATCCAAGCAATGTTTAGTGAAATTTGTGTTTAGCACAGTGCTGTTCATAGATGTCAGACTGCAGTTGCCTGAAGATGTATTTCAGCTACACTGTTCTGTGGATCTCTTCTAGTCCCTTTTGGCAAGAGGCCAGTGGAATGTGATCCTATGGAGGAAATTACCTAACAAAACCAAGGCCATAAAACTGGGTAGGTGAAAATGAGCAACTGAGATGTTCTGAGGAAGAGGCACAATTTAAATAGATTGCACATTACTCTTAAGCCCGTGTGGTCTTGTAACTTTTCTGAACTGTGTAGCTTCAATGGGATAAACTAGGGCTTCTGAATATCTTTTATTCATGAAATTTCCATAGTAAAGCCACCCTGCAGTTGACTTTATCATTTAAACATTTGGTGTTGAGTATTTCAATAACAGCAAGGATTCCAAAAATTTTCTTGAGCTCACACATTCTGTTCTAGACTCCAAGGCCCAGTCATGTTTTTAAGGAAGTTTTCTATGGGGCAGAAGAGACTGTTCCAGCAATGATAAAGCAAATAGCATGAAGAACAGAAAGGTAAACTGGAATATCTACATAAGGCAATTTAGCTGATGTTTCTTTAGATGATGTTGAAGTTTTGCTGCCTGGTGGTTATTATTCTGTGAGTGAACATGCTGTGTGCTGAACTTAGAGAAGCAAATAGAAATTTATACCCTTTCCTGTCTTGAACTGTATAAAAGATTCTATATATATATTTTTAAAAAGTATTTTTCTTGGTGTGCAGGCTACTTAAGACCAAAAAAGGAATAAACAATTTGGTACTTTTCTGGTATCCGGTATTGAAATTGGCAATGAACAAACGGATAGCAGTAATGACCATGTGAGTCCTGTTTATTCTTGACTAGAAAAGACAATACAAGGAAGGGTAAAATCAGTTCAGCACATTTAAAGAAAAAAATTCTCCCTTGCAGTCTTCCTGTCAAAAAAAAGCCTTGGCATTTTTATAATCTTGTTCTGTGATCATTAGAGTGAAAGCTGTGGCTTAGTGAACTGCTGGGTGCCTGTTAAAAATGCAGTTTGTAGCTTTTCTTTGGCCTAAAGAAGCTGTGGATTGTGTGTGTGTGTGTTGTGATGATAAAAATTCAAGCTGTAAATTAAGCTGTAAAGAATGCTGTAGCTGGACCCTAGACCTGAATATGTGTGAAACCAGTTCCTAGACTGGAAATATTCCAAATTATGTAACAGCATCTTGTTTCTAAATCCTTAGTGCTAGATTAGTTTTGCTGAATACCAAAAAGCCAGAGCATACCACAGAAAAAAACCTGAAGGACAATGGGAGTTGCAGAGCAGAAGAGTATTTGCATTTGACTACCATGTACACCACAAGGAATGTTATTCTGTAGTAAGGAAAAGAGTCAGGTTGGGAATTCTTGGGAGATATAAAAGTAAAATGTTTTTAACTTCTTTTCTTTTCCAAAAAGAATTTATATGGAAATAAAATTTATAAGTTGTTTGAAGCTTATGCTTTGAAATATTCTCCTTGGCACTTCTAAAACCTGCAGTTCTACCTGACTTGAGACATATCTAGAAATTTGTAAATTCCGAATGGGCTTTCTATCTGTCCATGAAAGAAGAAAGCAGCAGCTCAGGAAGGGCCCACTGGCTCATGTTACAGACAGTTGGTACAAGAGGAAAGGTCAAGAAATAGAGTGGGAAATAGACAGGCTGGAAAGCAGTCGATGATTTGTTCTGGGAGAGCTTTTCAGGAAGCACAGCCTGCCCTTTGAAGATGCACTCGGAGCAGCACATGCAAGGCACTTCTAGGCCAGGGCTGCTGTGGCAGCAGGACAATCTGCAGGCCCCCTCCAGTCCTAGAGCCCTCAAAGCAGAGGAGAATGGCACTGAAACCAGACAGAACTTGTCTCTGAATGTTTCCAAAAAGAGGGGACTGCATAGAAACGGAACTGCATTGCTGCTGCTCTGTTGACTCTTTAAGTCAACACTTGCACATCTTTGAGCAGATCTGTGATGGAAGGGGTGTGCACGTTCAGTTGAAGAGCAGAGAGCATGGGTGTCCCAGGGAAGAAATTGTAAGGAGTGTGACAGTTGCACAGCAGGAGAGTTTGTTCATGTTAGTCCCATGTGCAGCACAGGGCATATTGTTCTTTAGTAAGGAATGAGTCTGCATGTAACTGCATGGCAGATTTGAAAAACTTTCCACTTTTACTATATCATTAGTAAAAGGCTTTTTTGGAAAGTGAATTCAATCAGTTTTTTGAAGCTTATGCTTTGAAATACTCTCCACTTCTAGAATCTGGAATTCTATCTGAATTGAGACATTCCCAGAATGTTGTGAGTTCCGAGTGGGCTAATCTCCACTTGGTAGTATCATAGAGGAGAAACTCTTGGCTCACATCCAAAGCTTCCTCTGAGGATTTCCTTTTCTATTCCTGTGAAAAATTCTATAAGAATAATTTTTTTTTTTAAACAAAAGGAAACCCTTTTGGAAGGAGCACAATGTTGGTACATGAGAACTTGTGTGGAGCTACAGTGCAATGGGAGCATCGCGTCTCAGGTGGAACAGTGAAAGACCATGGCAATATATGGAAAACCTGATCTTTATTGGACTTTTAGACTCTTAAAAGCAACAACTAACAGAGGGAAAAACAACTAGCACCCTAACTACACCTAACTACTAGGGTCTACCAACACCTAAGTACTAGGGTATAACTATGCCTAACTACAAGGGCCTAACTACGCCTAACAACTAGGATCCCATTGCCCAAAAAACATCAACTATCTTAATCAGGACATCCTACAACTTTGAAGTAAAAACATTCCTGAAAACGAGAACTAAAGTTGAAGGGCTTTAGCACAGCTAGGGATGGAAACATCCCAGTGCCCGGCGTGGGCACTGGTGATGCATTCCCTCCCACGTGCCGCTAGCCCAGAGCGGGGCTGGAGCCTGCGAGACGAGGCCGAGGGCAGAAGCGGACCCTCCTACCCTTCCAAAGGGCCCATCTCCTTTGGCTCCTCTCTCTGGGCAGTGCCTTGTGTGCAGGGCGGTGCTGCAGGCAGAGCTCCATCAGGGCACGGTTGTCCCTGAGCAGCCGCAGCAGCTGCTGGCAGCAGCAGCGGCCCCGGCAGCAGCTGCCTGCAGAGGCTGAGGCTCTGCGGTGCTTCTCCTGCGAGACACAGCACAAGGAGGGCAGGGGATGAGCCCCGTGGCTCTGGCTGCGGCCTCTGCGGGAGAGACGCGCACCGGGCTGGGCCGGGCAGAGGCCGCAGGAACAAGAGGGGCAGCCGCAGCTCCCTGGGGCTCAGTGTGGGCCCCACGGCCCCGCAGGTGCCGAGCCCCCTGTGCCTCGGGGCCTTCGCCACAGGGCTGGGCAGGAGGCCCAGGAGCCCTGGGGTCTGCCTGGCATTGCTGCCCCGTGCCGGCTCTCAGGCCTGGCCCGACACCACCTGGGCCCGAGGCAAAGGGGACTTCTGGGCCCAGCTGCCCCAACCCGTCCCTCACCTGTGCCCAGCCTCTCCTGATCCCCCTGGCAAGCCAGCGTGCCAGGAACACGGCACCGAGCAGCATGTTCAGGGCTGAGCAGATGCACGGGAGCAGCTGCAGCGCATGCCAGGGGCTGGGCTCTGGGCCCGTGAGCTGCTGCTCCAGCTCCTCGGGAAGGACAGCGTCCCCCTCGAGACGGCTGGAAGGGTCGAGCCTTCCAGCCAGGAGCAGGAGCACACAGAGCTGCAGAAGCACAGAGAAGCCCTGGCTGGCCATGCTGCTGCTGTGGGACCGGCTGCCGCCTCTGCACACTTTTGGCATGTAACTGCCACACCAGTTCAGCCTGCGCTCTGGCCTCGGCCACAGGCCTAGGGACAGTTGCCAGCCACCTGGCTGGCGCCAAAGGCTGCGATGTCACAAAAGCTCCCCATCCATGGGCTTGCAAGAGCCTGCTGAGGTCACAGAGTCCAGCCTGGGGCCCATGCCTAGCCTGGTACTAGGAGAAGAACACTGAGTGCCACGCCTAGGTTTTACTGAAAAGCCCCCTACTACTGGGGGGGGCACATACACCGAACTATTGGGGCCTGACTACACCTAACTACTAGAGTCTACCTACACCTAACTACGAGGGCCTAACTACACCAAACTACTAGGTTCCCATTGCCTAAAAAACATCAACTATCTTAATCTAGACAACCTACATCTTTGAAGTAAAACGACTGAAATTGAGGGGCTTTAACAGGGCTACAGTTGGGAACGTCGCAGTGCCCGACATGGGCACTGGTGATGCATTCCCGCCCACGTGCCGCTAGCCCAGAGCAGGGCTGGAGCCTGCTAGACGAGGGCGAGGGCAGAAGCGGACACTACTCCCCCTCCAAAGGGCCCATCTCCTTTGGCTCCTCTCTCTGGGCAGTGCCTTGTGTGCGCGGCGGTGCTGCAGGCAGAGCTCCATCAGGGCGCGGTTGTCCCTGAGCAGCCGCAGCAGCTGCTGGCAGCAGCAGCGGCCCCGGCAGCAGCTGCCTGCAGTGCTGAGGCTCTGCGGTGCTTCTGCTGCAAGACAAAGCACAAGGAGGGCAGGGGATGAGCCCCGTGCCTCTGGCTGCGGCCTCTGCGGGAGAGACGCGCACCGAGCTGGGCCGGGCAGAGGCCGCAGGAACAAGAGGGGCAGCTGCAGCTCCCTGGGGCTCAGTGTGGGCCCCACGGCTGCGCAGGGGCCGAGCCCCCTGTGCCTCAGGGCCTTCGCCACAGGGCTGGGCAGGAGGCCCAGGAGCCCTGGGGCCTGCCTGGCATTGCTGCCCCGTGCCGGCTCTCAGGCCTGGCCCGACACCACCTTGGCGTGAGGCACAGGGGACTCCTGGGCCCAGCTGCCCCAACCCGTCCCTCACCTGTGCCCAGCCTCTCCTGATCCCCCTGACAAGCCAGCGTGCCAGGAACACGGCACCGAGCAGCATGTTCAGGGCTGAGCAGATGCAGGAGAGCAGCTGCAGCGCATGCCAGGGGCTGGGCTCTGGGCCCATGAGCTGCTGCTCCAGCTCCTCGGGAAGGACAGCGTCCCCCTCGAGATGGCTGGAAGGGTCGAGCCTTCCAGCCAGGAGCAGGAGCACACAGAGCTGCAAGAGCACGGAGAAGCCTCGGCCGGCCAGAAAACCATTATTATTCCTGTGCAAAGCCATTCTTCGCTGCACACCATGTGATGTGAAAAACCAAAAACCACAGCAGTTTATGGACAACCTGATCTTTATTGAACTTTAAGACTCTTAAAAGCTACAACTAACAGAGGGAAACACTACTAGCACCCTAACTACACCTAAATACTAGCGTCTAACTACATCTAACTACTAGAGTCTAACTACACCTGACTACGAGTGCCTAACTACACCTAAGTCCTAGGATCCCGTTGCCTAAAAAACATCTACTATCCTAATCTAGAGAACCTACAAAGTCGAAGTAAAAACTTTCCTAAAAATGACAACTAAAATTGAGGGCCTTTAGCACAGCTGTGGTTGGGAACGTCCCAGTGCCTGACATGGGCACTGGTGATGCATTCGCTCCCACGTGCCGCTAGCCCAGAGCGGGGCTGGAGCCTGCGAGACGAGGCCGAGGGCAGAAGCGGACTCTCCTCCTCTTCCAAAGGGCCCATCTCCTTTGGCTCCTCTCTCTGGGCAGTGCCTTGTGTGCAGGGCGGTGCTGCAGGCAGAGCTCCATCAGGGCACGGTTGTCCCTGAGCAGCCGCAGCAGCTGCTGGCAGCAGCAGCGGCCCCGGCAGCAGCTGCCTGCAGAGGCTGAGGCTCTGCGGTGCTTCTCCTGCGAGACACAGCACAAGGAGGGCAGGGGATGAGCCCCGTGGCTCTGGCTGCGGCTCCCTGGGGCTCAGCGTGGGCCCCACGGCTGCGCAGGGGCCGAGCCCCCTGTGCCTCGGGGCCTTCGCCACAGGGCTGGGCAGGAGGCCCAGGAGCCCGGGGGCCTGCCTGGCATTGCTGCCCCGTGCCGGCTCTCAGGCCTGGCCCGACACCACCTGGGCCCGAGGCAAAGGGGACTTCTGGGCCCAGCTGCCCCAACCCGTCCCTCACCTGTGCCCAGCCTCTCCTGATCCCCCTGGCAAGCCAGCGTGCCAGGAACACGGCACCGAGCAGCATGTTCAGGGCTGAGCAGATGCACGGGAGCAGCTGCAGCGCATGCCAGGGGCTGGGCTCTGGGCCCGTGAGCTGCTGCTCCAGCTCCTCGGGAAGGACAGCGTCCCCCTCGAGACGGCTGGAAGGGTCGAGCCTTCCAGCCAGGAGCAGGAGCACACAGAGCTGCAGAAGCACGGAGAAGCCCTGGCTGGCCATGCTGCTGCTGTGGGACCGGCTGCCGCCTCTGCACACTTTTGGCACGTCACTGCCACACCAGTTCAGCCTGCGCTCTGGCCTCGGCCACAGGCCTAGGGACAGTTGCCAGCCACCTGGCTGGCGCCAGAGGCTGCGATGTCACAAAAGCTCCCCATCCATGGGCTTGCAAGAGCCTGCTGAGGTCACAGAGTCCAGCCTGGGGCCCATGCCTAGCCTGGTACTAGGAGAAGAACACTGAGTGCCACGCCTAGGTTTTACTGAAAAGCCCCCTACTACTGGGGGGGGCACATACACCGAACTATTGGGGCCTGACTACACCTAACTACTAGAGTCTACCTACACCTAACTACGAGGGCCTAACTACACCAAACTACTAGGTTCCCATTGCCTAAAAAACATCAACTATCTTAATCTAGACAACCTACATCTTTGAAGTAAAACGACTGAAATTGAGGGGCTTAGTGCTATGGTTGGGAACGTCGCAGTGCCCGACATGGGCACTGGTGATGCATTCCCGTCCACGTGCCGCTAGCCCAGAGCAGGGCTGGAGCCTGCTAGACGAGGGCGAGGGCAGAAGCGGACACTACTCCCCTTCCAAAGGGCCCATCTCCTTTGGCTCCTCTCTCTGGGCAGTGCCTTGTGTGCAGGGCGGTGCTGCAGGCAGAGCTCCATCAGGGCGCGGTTGTCCCTGAGCAGCCGCAGCAGCTGCTGGCCGCAGCAGCGGCCCCGGCAGCAGCTGCCTGCAGTGCTGAGGCTCTGCGGTGCCTCTACTGCAAGACAAAGCACAAGGAGGGCAGGGGATGAGCCCCGTGCCTCTGGCTGCGGCCTCTGCGGGAGAGACGCGCACCGAGCTGGGCCGGGCAGAGGCCGCAGGAACAAGAGGGGCAGCCGCAGCTCCCTGGGGCTCAGCGTGGGCCCCACGGCTGCGCAGGGGCCGAGCCCCCTGTGCCTCAGGGCCTTCGCCACAGGGCTGGGCAGGAGGCCCAGGAGCCCTGGGGCCTGCCTGGCATTGCTGCCCCGTGCCGGCTCTCAGGCCTGGCCCGACACCACCTTGGCGTGAGGCACAGGGGACTCCTGGGCCCAGCTGCCCCAACCCGTCCCTCACCTGTGCCCAGCCTCTCCATGGCCCCCTGCCAAGCCAGCGTGCCAGGAACACGGCACCGAGCAGCATGTTCAGGGCTGAGCAGATGCACGGGAGCAGCTGCAACGCATGCCAGGGGCTGGGCTCTGGGCCCGTGAGCTGCTGCTCCAGCTCCTCGGGAAGGACAGCGTCCCCCTCGAGACGGCTGGAAGGGTCGAGCCTTCCAGCCAGGAGCAGGAGCACACAGAGCTGCAAGAGCATGGAGAAGCCTCGGCCGGCCAAAAAACCATTATTATTCCTGTGCAAAGCCATTCTTCGCTGCACACCTTGTGATGTGAAAAACCAAAAACCACAGCAGTTTATGGACAGCCTGACCTTTATTGAACTTTAAGACTCTTAAAAGCTACAACTAACAGAGGGAAACACTACTAGCACCCTAACTACACCTAAATACTAGCGTCTAACTACATCTAACTACTAGAGTCTAACTACACCTGACTACGAGTGCCTAACTACACCTAAGTCCTAGGATCCCGTTGCCTAAAAAACATCTACTATCTTAATCTAGAGAACCTACAAAGTCGAAGTAAAAACTTTCCTTAAAATGACAACTAAAATTGAGGGCCTTTAGCACAGCTGTGGTTGGGAACGTCCCAGTGCCTGACGTGGGCACTGGTGATGCATTCCCTCCCACGTGCCGCTAGCCCAGAGCGGGGCTGGAGCCTGCGAGACGAGGTCGAGGGCAGAAGCGGACTCTCCTCCTCTTCCAAAGGGCCCATCTCCTTTGGCTCCTCTCTCTGGGCAGTGCCTTGTGTGCAGGGCGGTGCTGCAGGCAGAGCTCCATCAGGGCACGGTTGTCCCTGAGCAGCCGCAGCAGCTGCTGGCAGCAGCAGCGGCCCCGGCAGCAGCTGCCTGCAGAGGCTGAGGCTCTGCGGTGCTTCTCCTGCAAGACACAGCACAAGGAGGGCAGGGGATGAGCCCCGTGGCTCTGGCTGCGGCCTCTGCAGGAGGGGCGCGTGCTGGGCTGGGCAGAGGCCGCAGAAAGAAGAGGGGCAGCCGCAGCTCCCTGGGGCTCAGTGTGGGCCCCACGGCCCCGCAGGTGCCGAGCCCGAAGCCCCCTCGGGGCCTTCGCCACAGGGCTGGGCAGGAGGCCCAGGAGCCCTGGGGTCTGCCTGGCATTGCTGCCCCGTGCCGGCTCTCAGGCCTGGCCCGACACCACCTCTGTGTGAGGCAAAGGGGCTTCTGGGCCCAGCTGCCCCAGCCCGTCCCTCACCTGTGCCCAGCCTCTCCTGAGCCCCCTGACAAGGCAGCGTGCCAGGAACACGGCACCGAGCAGCATGTTCAGGGCTGAGCAGATGCAGGAGAGCAGCTGCAGCGCATGCCAGTGGCTGGGCTCTGGGCCCGTGAGCTGCTGCTCCAGCTCCTCGGGAAGGACAGCGTCCCCCTCGAGACGGCTGGAAGGGTCGAGCCTTCCAGCCAGGAGCAGGAGCACACAGAGCTCCAGAAGCATGGAGAAGCCCTGGCTGGCCATGCTGCTGCTGTGGGACCGGCTGCCGCCTCTGCACACTTTTGGCACGTCACTGCCACACCAGTTCAGCCTGCGCTCTGGCCTCGGCCACAGGCCCAGGGACAGTTGCCAGCCACCTGGCTGGCGCCAAAGGCTGCGATGTCACAAAAGCTCCCCATCCATGGGCTTGCAAGAGCCTGCTGAGGTCACAGAGTCCAGCCTGGGGCCCATGCCCAGCCTGGTACCAGGAGCAGAGCACTGAGTGCCATGCCGAGGCTTTCCTTGAACACCTACCCTTGACATCGGGAGTATGTTCCAAAACCTGACTGCCCTTTCTGGGAAAAAGGTCTTCCTCATGTCCAACAAAACCATTCCCCATGTACACCTTGAAGCTCTTTTTCTTTGCCTCTGCTCCCCCTTGTCCTTGCCCACCTGGTAGAAGTCTGGCACTGAGGTGCTGGCAGCAGAGGAGGCTGTGCCAATGAGTGCTGCTCAACCCTTAGGACATTCAGAGGGGCTCCTCTTCTGTTTCTGTCTATCTGTCCATGAAAGAAGAAAGCAGCAGCTCAGGAAAGGCCTACTGGCTCATGTCACAGACACAAGAGGAAAGGTCAAGAAATAGAGTGAGAAATAGACAGGCTGGAAAGTACCGCGATGATTTGTTCTGGGAGAGCTTTTCAGGAAGCACAGCCTGGCCTTTGAAGATGCCCTCGGAGCAGCACACACAAGGCACTTCTAGGCCAGGGCTGCTGTGGCAGCAGGACAATCTGCAGGCCCCCTCCAGTCCTAGAGCCCTCAAAGCAGAGGAGAATGTACTCCAAAATAACACCCATTGTGTGTGCTTTCTACATTGTGATACATGCCTAGAGAATAATTGCAGTGAGAGAACGAGCCCACATGGTCAGCTGAGACACTTTTTAAGAAATTTTTCAAGCATGAAACACACACTTAGATTTGGCTCCACACACTCTCTATCTTCCTGATATAAATTATTTTCACAGGTGTGCAACAAACAGGAGTATAACAAATCCCAATGATCGTAGTGTCTTCAGTTGAGATTTGGAGTGCAGTGATTTTGCACCAAGATCTAGGAATTGGTGCTCAGTGAAGTGTGGCCCTGTCTTAGCCTGCCTAGCAATGGCACTGATATGCCCAGTGCTTGTGGCAGCAGCTGCTGGAGCAAGTGTTGCTGGCATAGGAGGAACCTTGAGCTGGACACAGAGCCCAGTGGGAAGGACAGAGCTGCCCATGGCTGGGGCTGTATGGAGGACATGCTAAATTTGAGGCACTGAGCCAGGAGCAGAGCAGGCTGTGGAGCTCTGGGAAGCTATATGAAGAGTGGCTGAGGGCACTCAGTCTGTTCAGCTGGAGGAGAGGACACTTGTTGCAGCTCCTTTTGGGGGGTCCCTGGGGAGTCTCTGGGGCTCCCTAAGCTGTGTGTTCATTGGTAGCAGCAGGCAGGCAAGGAAACTCCACATGGCTTCTGAGCGTGCTCATTAGATGCAGGTTTATTGGGGGTCCCACCCCTGGGAGCAGCATGACTTCTGAGGGAGAAGGGGGAAGGAGGGGGAGAGAGGGAGAGCCAAGGCCAAGAGAGCCAAGGGGCAAGAGAGAATCTCGTCTCCCCTGCACAGCTTAACAGGGAGATTCTAAGTGGGTATGGAATCAGACTTGGGCCAATGGGATGAGAGTTCCATGGTACTGCAGGGGAGGATCACAGGCTTCAATGAACCCTACATTTTCGAGGGGTGAGACAGAGCAAACCTATAGTAGGAGTCCTAGTAAAATATCTGTATTGTATTTGAATATCTGTATATAGGCCTTGCCCTGATAAGCCCTGGTTGTTCTTGATGGGCTGTGATGTCCTTAACTGGGCAGCAGCTGTAGCTAGTGAAGATAACTGTGATAAAAGGGGGTGGGCTTGGCCAGTCAGGGAGAGCCTGGATGGAGCCCTGACTAAGAAGCAGCAATGAGCAGAAGATGTTTGTGCTG
Source organism: Melospiza melodia melodia (assembly GCF_035770615.1). Lineage (NCBI taxonomy): Eukaryota > Metazoa > Chordata > Aves > Passeriformes > Passerellidae > Melospiza > Melospiza melodia. The sequence goes on along the minus strand of NC_086199.1, from coordinate 50,872,058 downwards.
TGAAGAACTGCCCCCAAGAAATATTGCTGAGAAGGTACAAGACTTTAGAAATATGATTGCAACAGTATGGGACTTTAGAAATATGAAATACAACGAGATAAAAACACAAACTGTTTAACTAAAATGTAACACCACAGAGACTCAGGGGAGACCTCAGTGTATATTTACATTTTTCTTAAAATCTCTGGCGATGTAAGGGCAAACTAATCCACAAAAGCATGAGGTGAAGCGGTGTAGTCGCTTGACCTTGGCTGGGTGCCAGGTGCCCACTAAGTCGCTCTATCACTCCCTTTCCCAATAGGACAGGGGAGAGAGTAAGATGAAGGACAACCAGCGGTGTGAGATAAGGCAGTTTTATTAGAGAAAGAAAGCAGTTAGCAAGAATCTGTGTGTGCATAAACTATGGAAAAAAAGGTCAACCCCTACTTCCCATTGGCAGCGATGTTTGGACGCTTCCTGGGAAGCAGGGCCCCAGCATGCGTAATGGTTTCTCTGGGAGGCAAAGGTTGAGGAATCATGAATTTCTCCTCTCTTCCTCCTCTCCCACGCCTTATATATCTGAGCTGAAGTCATATGGTATGGAATATCCCTTTGGCTAATTCTGGTCAGTAGTGTTTGGCAGTGGGCAAAACACTGGTCTGTTATCAAGACCTGTGCAGCTACTAATGCAAAGCACAGCTCTGAGAGGGCTGTGGCCTTTACCTCAGTCAGGCCCAGTACAAGGGGTTATATAAACCTGAACTGTCAGCATTACATGACCATTCCTTCTGCAGTTCATCAGAGCAACTCTGCAGCAGGGCACAGGTGTTTTGTTAGACATTCTTGGAGCAGTGTGGTATATTCCAAGCCAAATAAAACCTTCAATCTCTTCTCATACCGTGAGAGCTGTTAAAATACCAAACTGGAGTGGAAGTTTTCTTGCTGTGGAGTCAGTTTTGTTTAAAAATGGCACAAGGGCTTTCTTTTATGTTTCAGGATGGTGCTGGTGGTTGTGCTTTTTATGCAGTGAACAGATCAGAGAAAAGATAACTTTTGGATGTCACCAAATCCTTTAAAAACAAACCAAACAAAAACACATCCAAAGCCTTTTCACCTACTTAAGGAAAAGAATTAATTAGTAACATACTCTAGGTGTTTTAAGGTGAATTGTTTGTTTGCTTAAGCTGTGGTTGCAGTATCTGATGAAAAGTGTCATACAGAAAATCATTCCAATAGTCTCAAATTGTAGAAACTCATGTTTAAGCTAAATTACATAATTAGATGTAAATTTGGCAAAAGCATTAATGGAGGCTTTTGTGCATTTACTCTAACCACTGGCTAAAGGACAGCTGGCCAAATCTCATCTTTAAAATGATTTGGATAATGTTAATTGGGAAATGGAAGAGTTAAACCAATTGATTTCACCAGCACTGTCCTTCAGTGGTGTCTGTCCTACCTTACATTATACCAGTAAAGCAGCATCATACAATTTTTTTTAATTTCTGGTTGAACAATAAACTTAACCTACAGAAGTAATTAATTCTTTCTAACCATTAATTTGAATTAAAAAGGACAATTACTTTTATGCTCCATTTTCTCTGATCTCTGTTTTGAATTTACAGTCACTGCTGAGGTTCTACCTTTCTAATCCTCAGTAGTGGTTTCATTAACTCTCTTTACTCTGGCATAATGCTCTTGAATGCTTCAGTGTCAATTCCTCTGAAACAGTATGAAGATCCAAGCCTTCTGAAAAGAAAGAATTTGGAAGAAATAATCACCCTGTCTTGCAGGAATGGGAGGAAAAGGAGTATTGAAGATTCTTAGGCTTCTTTTAAGGAATTTCTGTCTAGAAAATTAATTACCTAATGAGCAATTGAAGGAAGTCACTTTCCACGTATTTACGGATTTTTTTTTTGAGACATCAGAGAATATGGATAATGATGACAGTTGATGCTGGATTTAATTGGGACTTGGGCTGCAAAGCCTTCCTAGGAGTTTGTTCTCCACTATGCTTAAGGATAAGCTCCATTCATGCATTAAAAACTGATTAAGACAGAAAGGACAAAGAATAGGAAGAAATCATCAGTTTCCAAAGAGAAGACAGTCATGGGCAGGGGAGGTTGGGATCTGTATTGTTCAGCATACGTAGATATGATCAGACAAGCGTGTAAATAGTGAGGACACCATAGCCTTAATAACTTCTAAAGCCAGCCGCAAAAGGTGGGAGAAGCCATGACCCTGAATGACAAGCTGATGAAACAGCAAAATTACAGAAATTAATTGAAGTATGGAGTTTGTGTCATGTGAGAAGGGGCTGCATATATGAGACTCACATTGGCCAAGAGCCATCTAAGAAGGGGGTCTGTGATAGGCCTGCACAATATGTTCATGTTTCTTTGGAATATGAGAAAGGACTGGTTCAGAACTTTGTGAATTTGTCATTGCTGGCACAGCTAGTGTAACCAATCACGTGCAACCACTGACACAGACAGCCTTTAAGCCATTAAATTTGTTGAAGCTTTTCCAGGCAAAGCCTGGCATGAGGGCTATTCTTACTATTCTTGTCCCTCAATATTCAGAGCCTGACAGTATTTAGAAATAGGATATTTGGCTGCCTCAGCTCTTGTTTGACTTTGTATTACTATAGTTAAAGATAGAAATAAAACAGCATTGAGGAATTATTTGAGAAAGCCAAGATTTCTAGGTGTAAAAATTATTCTGCATTTACTACTTTCTTTTTTTTTTTTTTTTTCCTTCCCTTAATCTGAATATAGAAAGATTCAGAAATTGAGTGGGCTGCATTCTCTGGAAATCTGTTTCAGTTGTTTCCAAAGTTTAACACTCCAAAATGAAGAGACTTAAAGTTGCTTGAGGACAAGGTTGTCATTGGAGGGGTAGGGTGTAGACATATGACAGCTTTGAGGAGAATGGAACATAATGCTTCTCTGAGAAACTGTAGACATGCCACTCACAAAGGACCATATGTTGCATCTTTTACTCCTGCTGGTGAATTGCTGGTCACACATGAGTCACTTGAGATGGATTAACTGATAGTTTTGAGGCAAAAAACGGTACAGTGTAATGCTGCCAGAAAAAACTAAATCACACCAGCACATAAAAGTAGCTAATACAGCAGCATAGCAGAGATCAATTACAGTATAAAGTGATTTTTGATGGTTTTGATAGAAAAACATTTTGGAAAGACAAATGGACAAGATAAGCTTGGCAAACACTGAGAATGGAAAATGGCACCTGAAAACAGAAAATACAGACCTAAATTTTATAGCAGCTGTATCAGGGAGATGGAAAATGCCTTCGAAACCATGAATCTGGTGATGAAGAAGACAACACTCGCCCATGTGCTCCTGGCTCTTGGAGGTTGCTTTTTAGTCTAATCATCCTGTAGATGTTTTGCAACCTCAGTGCTTCTGTGACTCATGGATATTAGTTATGTGAATGCCTTTGGATGTCTGCTCAGCACAAATTCACTCTCCTCCTCAGGAGGCTGCAGTGGCCATGTGGAGCTGAGTTTTGCTGTAGTTGGTGCTTTGCTGAGCAGTGAAAAATGAGGAGTCCTGCGTGACCTAAATGAGCTGGTGATTGCTAAAAATGTTACACAGGGCAATGTGTAAAAAAACTAGTTAAAATTAAATGTGGTGATTTTTAAATGAGGAATGGCAAAGATGACAGGGAATAATAGTAAAAGGACAGAGCAGATATGACCCAAAGAAGGCAAGAGAGAGACAAAGAAAAAATGCCAGAGGATAAGGATAATGAGAATGTGTCCCAGCATAACAAGGAAAAGTAGTTTTTGTTTTTCTCTTGTCTTTCTCCATCCTACTTTTCACTAATTCAGCTTTTTTCCAAATTTTCTTCCTTTCTTTTTGTTTTGCATTCCGTTCCTATCTGACAACGTCCACTTACCAAATCCCTTACTCCAAAACCCAGCTCCAGAAAATGCAAAGGCATCTTTGCATTTCCTGCATACGTCTTTTTGTGGTTTAATAAAAGTTTCAGATCAGTTTAAAATCAGTGTTAATGATGACTAGGGAGAATAGATTCCAAAGATCATCAGATCACTTCCCTGGGGACCAAACACCTGACCTTTATCTTCAAAACAGAGAAAGCTGCCTCTTTTGAGGGCTAAACCCCCAGTTTTATATTTTGAATTGTTGGAAAGATCTCATCTGCAGAAGGGGTAATCTCTGCTTGAGATGTACAGGTCTTGATTTGTGTGTGCAAGCTCAGACATCAGAGCTTCCAAAAAATTACCTTCTCAGAGTAATTCAGACTTTCCTAAATTTATTTAGTCATCTCTCTCCACAATGTAAAATGCTGTGTTGTTTAGTGTCTTTGGAATTTTTTATCACCTTTTCAAACAAAAGATGTGATAATCATGGGTGAGAGGGAAGAAGTAGAAGAAAATCTCCTCAGACTAGATAATAATGAAGATTATATCTCCACAAACTAATAGGATTTCAGCTAAGAATCTCAATAGAATGTGATAAAAATAAAATTTAAAAGTTAAGCTTTTCCACTGATTTCTAATGAGGTGTAAGAAACTTGTTCTTATAAAATTGAGTAAGTATTTTTGGTTCTGATGTTTCAAGCATCAAGGTTCTGATGTTTTCTTAGACATAAAAATGTTTTAACCTGCATCAAAATGCTGCAATAAAAATTCAGTTCTTAAACATTTCACTTCCATGAATTGTAATGATAAGTAAGAAACACTAACCGAATTACTTATAGGTCACTTTACAGCTGCCACTTATCTTGCATTATTTGCTAGATTGTGAGGTTAGTATTTCCTCAGCACTGTTTGAAATGGTACCCTATTACAGCAGTGTAGTTGGAGGAAATCTGCATTAAGGCTTGTAATACATACCATGTTTTAAGAAATGTGAAATAATTATGTTGAAATAAAAATAAAATACAAAATATAAGAAATTAAAATATAAATATATAAAATATAAAAATATAAAATATTAAAATAAAATATAAAATAATAAAATAAAATATTATAATATAATAATATAATAATTTGCATAGCATGACATAGCACAGCAGTATCAGGACAAGGATAAAATCAGGACACATATTTTAATAACCTGCACAGTAGATTGTACTGCCTCAAGCTTAAATATCTGAAGCAGAAAATACCACTTTCATTTAAGCAAAAATATTTCATAGACCTTGTGTTCCCCTATAATTTAAATGTTCAAAAAAGAAACATTTCAGGGTTTTACCACCTAATTTTCTCCCTGACTATAATGTGAGGCTGGCAGCATTTCTATTCTCCTATTGTTCCTTTTCCTGTTTTTGTTCCCATTAAATTATTGAAGTGGACTGCTTATGTATTTATGTAATATGTCACACAAAGGGGGCTCATCTGGACTGTAATACTAAACAATACATCAAAATTACAAAACCAACCAATTTCTAAATGGCATACACTTAGATGCTTCTAACTTCATATAAACCAATAAAGAAAGACTTTTAAAGAGACCTGTTTAGAATATTATTACCACAGGCATGAAAGCAAGAATTTGTTTTTTTGGTGTGTATCAAAGCATCTGGAGGTTTTGCTATTAAGTCAGTATTAAGAGTAGCTTCAGTAAAATCGAGGCTCAGGTTAGGAGATAGGAGTGCAGCTTTGGCAGTAGGAGAATGTGGTTATAAATGAAAATGTATTTTAAACATTATCAGAGAGCTGATGGGAACAAAAGGCTAAAGAACTATGAATAGTTACTGTAGGTTAATCAATTATCTACTGTAATAAGCAACCTATTAAGGCTGTGAGACACATTATCCACCTTTTTCCAAATGCTTGTATCACTTATGGATGTGCTTACAGTCATTAATAAGAAGTACTAATGTTCATATTTGGTTATAAAAGCAGTGAGTGCTTAGTTTTTTATACATTTCCATGGCAATTATGACTTATTAATGCTTGTTACTCATCCCTTACTTGGTCTGATTTCAGATAAGTTGTGCTTTAAATTGAGAAGTCCCAGGCTAAGTCCTGGATTCTGCCTAAATTGCTGAGGAATTTGTAGTTTGTGACTGCAGGCAGGGTTTACAAAGATTAAAGGAAGTCTAGGTAACACTATTATTAAAGGCTTCAGCCATAGCACTCAGTTGCTACCAGAAGCAAAGCTGTAACACTGAAGTGTTACACAAAGACAGAAAATAGGAAAATAAACGATGGTGTAGACAAACATTTATTGCAGACCAAGTGGATTGACTGACTTAGAGGGTGGAACTGTTCTAATATATTCTGTCAGTGTTTTGTCTTTTACAAAGCTTGAACTTGTTCATTGACTGCTTTGTCCAGCAAACTTCCCTGTATTATTGAGAATATTTTTCCTTAAAATGTCAATATTGTTTTCTAATTCAAATACCTTGTGTTATATATTCTAATTTACAAGGGAGTTATCTTGGGCTCAGCTCTTCTAGTGTTACTTTTAAACTGGCCAAAATTTCAGTTAGTTTTCAGAGCAGCTCAGAAGGCTGAGAGGGCAGTTTGTTTTTTCAGCTTTGTTGGCAGAGCTGACTGCAGCTTCTGTTGGTGCTGGTTTGTATGTGTCTGAGTACTCGTCATTTTTACTGTTTCTATGGAGTACCAACTGATGGAAAGGAAGAAACCATTCTGCCTTTTGGCAGGACAGTTTGGCAGCCTTCTCTCTTGAATACTGGGTCTTGCTTGAAATTTATTTAAAAATAACAACCCGAAGACCTAAGACAAATCATCTGCTTTTATTTCCCTTAAGATGTTGGAATGTACATTGGAGATGTTGAAGAGTTTGGGCACTCACATGTTTATGCTTCAGAGCAGTACGTCCTGGCACCTTGCTGGGCTTTCTGCACACTGGCAAACCCTGGTGGCACAATCAGTTCTGGAGCGTGACTACACAGCGCAGTCAATCCGCAACATTTGATATTCTTGCTTTCATTGGATAAGTATTCAAAATAATTTTAGAATGTTAATTAACACGTGCTTCATTGTTTCTAATACTGGAAATGCAGGTTATATTTCTGTCTTGAAACTATCAAAAGAAAATGATCTCATATAGAACAAAAGGAATGGAAAAGATTAATCATGTGCCTTCTCTCAAATGCGTGATATTTCATATTGAGAGGAATTTGCCTTTTTAATGTGCTTTCAAAAATAATGTAAAATATGAGGTGAAAAGAGGAAAGCAGCAGGGTATGCTGAACTAAATTGTGAGTTACTGATTCTGCCCCTGATACTGAAGCTAATTCTTGATGTTCTCGGCTAGAGCGTGTCCCTCCGGAGGTGGGGGAGGCGATGAACGGACGGATACGGGGCTCGCCGGTGCGAATGCGCGCAACCATTCGGCATTGCCAGCCCAACCTCGGCGGGGAGCGGGCACGCCGAGAGGCTCAAAGCCGAACACATCGCAGTGCTGGGGGGTCGCTGGGAGCGCAGAGCTCCGCCGAGCCCAAGGCACGTCTCCGGTGTCACCGCTCAGGCAAATGGACGCCTCTGGGTGCGAGCGGCGGCACCGCTGCTCTCGCAGCGAACGGCACCGGCGGCTGCCGCCTCTGCTGCTCCAGGCTGGGGATCCTGCGCAGCCAGCCCCGGGCACGGCAGGGAGGCAGGCAGGGAAGGAGGCAGGCAGGGAGAGAAGGAGGGAGGCGGCGTGCCGGCCGCGGCGCCGCTCGGTGCGGAGCGCGGAGCAGGTGGGCCCCGCCGCATCCCCGCCCCGCGGCCCCGCGCAGCGCCGCTGCCATTGGAGCCGGGCGCTGTCAGTCCCGGGCCAGCCCCGCTCCCCGGCAGGCTCTCCCGGCGCCCGGGCTCCGCCGCGGCCGGTGGCGATGGGAAGCGGCGGCGGCGCTGGGAACAAAGTTTGCCAGGCTCGGGCGCTGGGCTGGCCGCGTCCGTGATGCCCGGGGCCGGGGGCGGTGCCTGAGGGCAGCGGGCAGCCGGGCGGCGGGCACGCCTCGCTGTCTGCTCTCGGCACTGCCATCGCAAACTTTCCGCGATTTTCATGTGCTCAAAGCCGGGATTCTAATTCTCAGCCCTCCCTGCCCCCACCGCTCCTTCTAGGTAGGCGACAAGTATTTTTTTATTCTGTGGATCAGAGAACTTTTTGCATGGAAATTTACTGACTTCGGAGTGGTCTCCGTTTCGGGGAAAGGGGGAAAAGGATTTGTATTCGTCGCAGCTTATTTTTGTTTTCTGGATCACAGGATTTCTGGAGCTATATGGAGGGATCTCAGGATGGTGTGCACCAGGAAAACCAAAACTTTAGTGTCCACTTGCGTGATTTTGAGTGGAATGACTAACATCGTCTGCCTGCTGTACGTGGGCTGGGTCACCAACTACATTGCCAGTGTTTATGTGAAAGTGCAGGAGCCGATCTCAGAAAAAAAGTTAGAGGAAGACAAAGGGGACACTTTAAGGATTATAGAAAGGCTGGACCATTTGGAAAATGTCATCAAGCAGCACATCCAAGGTACCACCTCACCCCCGCTTGCTCGCCCTCTCCGCCCGCCGTGTGCGGCTCCATCCCCTCTCGCCGTGTGTGTGTGTGTGTGTCTGTCGTGTCTGTCGCGATCGGCGGAGCCGTGGCCAGCCCGGAGCGTGCGGGATGGCCGGAGGAGCCTCCCGGAGCCCTCCCGGAGCCGGGGGCCCTGCGGGAGCCGCCCCCGCCCGCGGGGCTCGGCCTGGAGCCGCCCTCAGCTCCTGCCTTGCCTTCCCCGAGCAGGGCTCCGCCGGGGGGCTCGGAGCCAAGACCCGCTTCTCATCCTGCTGTTTATTTATTTTTAAATATTTTTATTTTTAATTTCTATTTGTTATTTTTCAAAATGGTTTGCTGCTAGTGGAATTCTTGTTCTCCTCCCCCTTTAAGCCCGGCTCTGCTAATCCGTGCTGAGTCTCTGTGTTCCTTGGGATGATGAAGGTTTTCCCTTAGTGCCGCTGTGGTGCCGGGAGCCTCTTGGGGTTATAACTGGGGCGATCTCTCTTTATGTAATGCCTTTTAATTTGATTGCCTTTTAATGGGTGCCCTGGGAGGAGGGTTGAAGTGGGGAGGCACTGGGAGAGAATATGATTATTTTGTGCGAGTTTGGGATTTTACATGACTTATGCTTTACTGGGGGATCTTTAGTGTCTTCCTTTATACTTTCATCATCTGCATGGCATCACACCGTCTCTCTCTCAGCCTGCCAAGTGAATTGGTTGGTGATGAGGCTTGGGGGTAGGTGAGAACCTGTACAAAATCTAGATGAACCATCTTTCTCCACTTCTGTATAACCTCCACCAAATACTCAAACCCCAGTTCTAGTCTCCTAAACCTGAAGAAGAAGAGTAGACCATGTGATGAAGGTGCAAAAACCCTTGCTCACTTCCAAGCAGCTTTGACCAACTGGTCTTGTGGGAATATGAAGCAAATGGAGCGAGCAGGCTGGGTGGCCCCAGGTGTGCTGGGCTTCCCTGCTTGTCAATGCACATACTTTGTAGTGCTATTAAAGCCCAGCTACTTTGCTTTTACTTGTGTTAATATCTTTCTAAATATGGCTTATCATCATTCATTTTGTATATGCGCTCGTATCTCAGACAGTCTTCTCATCTTGTTCAAAGTAAATGCTGCTTTCATAATTTTTTCCCCTTTCTTCTCTGGAGAATGGGTTATAGCAGCTTCTTCAAGTTTTAAGTTCTATCATACAGTCCTTAAGTTTGTCTTGATTCCTGAAATGGATTTTTAAAAGCAAATGTATTCTTGTCTGTGTGCCAGTGGAGTGCACTGTGGAAGCACATATGAAGGCAGGGATTTTCCAAAAGGCTCTGGCTAAGAACGAGGTAGGCAAAGTTAATTGACTTCCCTTATGAGGCTGGACTGCTTCATGTTTGTTGGTGTGAAACTCAAATAGCCTTGTTTATTTTCAAGGAAACTGACTGTTTTCAAGGAAATTAACCATATTGGTGCCTTTGGTCGCCAGTTCTTAGAGTAGTAGAGAAAAGGTTCACTTAAATCAGGGGAGGGTATAGCATGGATTAGAGCATAAGCTTTTGTTTTTGGTGACTATCCATAAGCCAAACCAGATGTTTTTTTCCCTCAAATAATGCTTTTAAAGTTGAAGAGGGTCTTTCTAAATTAACTGAGTGAACTGTTTGGTGATAAGTACTAAAATATTAAGGTAATAAAATAAAAAGCTTTACAAGCTTCTCATGCCTTATTGAAACTACTTAGTGTTTAAGATAAATGAATAAAATAAAAATCACAGATCCTTAGCTCAGAGTGGGTTTTCTATACTTTTATTTGCCAAATAATTATAAATGAGGTACTCACAGGAATTCCTGTGGCAGATACTGCAGAATAGGGTCTTACTTTAATCAGATTTTATTCAGAACTGTGAGATACTGTGAATTCTGGGTCATGGTGCAAAACTCACTGAAGTTATTGAAATAAATATCCCAAGCTTGACTGGGTTTGATTTGAACTTGAAGGCCAGCTTTAAGAAATTACATGTTTGAGAGTTGTTGTCAGCTGCTGTAATGGTTCTAGACATGGTTATAAGGGTTATCTGTAGTTTGCTATTAAACTTTTCCTTGGACCACTTCTTTTTTGTGTCAGGCAGAGGTCTCAGTAGCTCAGATGTTCTGCAATGCCCAACAGGCATCATGAAGTTAGCACAGATAATAGAATTACATTCCATAGGATATCCTGCAAATGCCAGAGAGCTATAGCTGCTGCATTTTACACATGGTGTTACCCTAATATTTCATTTTAATTTGCTTTCTGATTGTGTGATTAGATGCCATCTGGGAATTCCTTTAGCATATAAATTGCAATTTTGTAATATTTTATCAAGTGTCCTGGAAATGAGAAGAAATAGGATATGCCTTCATAAAAAACCCTTTTAAAGTATGTATTTTAAAAAGACATTTTCACGGGAAGAAAAGTATCAGACTGAAAAGAGATTTCCAGCCAAGAGAGGTTTGGAGGGAGTCAAAGATGGTTTGCCTGTTGTTCGGAAGGAATGGTATGGACAGGGAAATCCCAGGGCACAGAAAGAAGCTTGTGGAGCTAAAGCTGGATGCTGAAACTTGAGCTGCCTGAACCCTGGGAATCCTGAGTTCCTGCCTTGTGACCACACTCAGCACACAAGATGGTTTTGGCCAAGTGACTTTACCTTTTGGCAGTGATGGTGACCTGCAGGATTTTCTGTGGCAGTGTGTGGTGAGATTGTGGTGTTGATCACATCTGAGTGCTCCACAACCAAGGAGAATCTCTTCCCTCAGCCCAGCTCTTCAGTAGGAGGCATATGCTCCATGCTAGCAGGCAGCCCACTGAGAGAAACTTCTAGTTCCCACCTGCTTTGGAGGTTGCAGACAGGATGGTGTCTTTGTGGAGATCAGTTGTGTATGTGTGTGTTTATGTGTGTGAAAGAAACTGAGTAAAGGACCAGATGGGTAGCTTGATGCAAAATGCAGCCCTTTTCATGCCTGACAGAGGTCTGTGGCACATGGACTGTGTAGTAGCACTGAGCTCTATTCCCAGAAAGTATACCTTAGAGGGCTGAGGTTAACAAGTGTTAAATGGGGTAGAAAAACTGTGTTCTGTTGAGTTCACAAACACCAAAGTGGCTCAAGAAACCCCAGACACTCTCAGGTTATTAAAATCAATACGAGAGTGCTTCAGACAGATCACAACATATTCTTCGTCTTAATAATGCATCATGCATTGGCTCTGACACCAAAAACTCACCCTACATCATATGTGCAGTGGGAAGATCAGGGGAGTGCAAGCTGCTCTTCATCTGATAGTTTGTATCAGTGACAAAGTGAAAAGCAACATCCAGAGGGGAGAATTGTGTCATTTTCTACAGCCTCACTTTAGGCCATCATAGTTCATAGTTTAATTTTCCTTGAGAAACTAAGCTATGATTAAACCCCTATCACTCAAAACACCACTGCACATCATCCTGTCCTATTACTCAATGCCATTTTAGTATTTTTCAGCCTTCCTAGTTTTAATCAGATGATGTTTTTGTTATGTAATTATCTTAAAAGGTAATAGACTGTGAGGTTTATGACATGAACTTGCTTCCTTGCCCTCACCCATTCTTCCTCCCAAGTCCTTGGACCTAAGCAGAATTACTAAACAGTAAAGACAGAGGCTAGATCTAAATTGAAGCTGTAACACACAGTTCATTTCTGGACTAGCTGAATTTTTAAGGTTGATAGATGTTAACTAAGATGTCTGTGTCCTAGCAGGACTTTGGTCCTCCATCCTTGCAAGCTGCTGTGTCTGTTCTTATCAGTGGAATATCAGGTACTGTATGGACTTGGGAAAATTTGTGAGAGAAGAGCTGTTTACATTGTCTTTCATTCTGCTGCTTAGAATGATTTGCTGTGGATTTACTTGAGCTAATATTAGCTATCCCACAGTTGGATATCTGATCACTGTCTGTGGTCAGCTGGGCGAGGGAGAGGTCTCCACGGTGGGATTCATTCTGTCCCTGGGTGAGGTATTAGGGTGAAATGATTTGCTCTCAGAAACTGCATATTTTGAGCTTGGAGACTAGATCAATCCACATTCTTAATTTTAGCCTGGGAAAATTTGAGTAAGTAAATGTCACATTTCTTATCTACCCTTTATTTCTTGATCTCAACACAAAGTAGGATGTCTTCTGTCTTTTGCCGCCTGGCTAACTAACTCTAGCTGGGTTCCATAAAGCCAGCTCACCAGGATTCAAATGGTCACTCCACCACTTGAAGTCTCTTACTTCTGAGGTACTTCCCTTTTGGGAATAATTAATGGCGAAATCCCCTCAGTTTATTTCCCTCAAGCTCAAAAGCAATTAGGCATGTTTATCGCTGTATGTTGCAACATATTTATTCTTCTGAGAAACAAATGAGCAGCAGGCAGGAGCCCTGGGAACGCTCAGCTCTTGCTCCACTGCAGAGGGTTCTGAATTCCCTGTCTCTGAACAAGCACAGAGATCTGCTGTCCCAATGCAGTTAATTGCAATGGAAGCAGCTACTTGCATATGTAAGAGAGACAGGATTAATCCCATTATTTTTCCTCTTTAAACTGTGACTTCTCAAGTCATTCTAGATGGCTGCATGTTAGTGCAGATTAATTGGGATTTAACTTTCATGTTCTTCCATGCTTAGGGATGAGCACACCAAAGAAACCTTAATATAGTTATTTCAGTTGGAAGACTTAATTTGCTGTAAATTTTCAAGCAACACTGGAGGTGTAGGTATTTCAAGGACAATCTACTGAAGACTTAATATTGATTCTGTTGACTACACCTTGATTGCATGTTATTACTATTATTAAATTAACTTTTTTGCGCTTTGAATATCTTCAGCTCCCTCCTAATTGCATTCTTGCCAGTTCTTCCACTGAGGATTTATGTCACTGGGGTTAGGATGCAGTGGGCAAAACTGAGGCGTGCTAGTTTGGCCTTATAAAGGTAACTGGATTTCATTGGTGGATATTGAATTATTCTGTTTTCTTCAGAATGAGGTTTCTTTTTTCAAATTTATTTTCCATTTTTTGATTGTCATCTGGGTTGCTCTTGAGGTTTATACAATGGAAATGGCATAAAAGAGAAAGAAACAATTGGGATTGTTTCTTTTGACAGAAGTAAGGAAAGTTTTATTTGGCCACAGAGTGAGAGTGAATGATAGCTTTGTAGTTGGGAAGGGAATTGATCTGGATTCCTTTTCCTTCAGTCCTGACAATTTCTGTAGTTCACATGAAAGAAGTATTCAACAGAAGGTTAAAAAAATTAGTCGGGAGCGGAGCTGTGACTTCCATGACCTCCACAAATTCCCTCATTGCTAAGCTAGAAAAGTTTGCATTTTTCTCTGAAAAGTACAATTTTTGTTGACATTTGTTATCTCTGCATAGTGGCCCAGCCTTTGTGGAAGGAGGGGGGTTTTCAGTGCAGTGTTTGAGCAGAGGATGGATGGGCTGTGCAGGGATGGAGAGAGCTGTTCTGCTCCAGGTTCTGCACCCGGTGCTTCATTTGTGCCACTCTGGTGTCACTTTGGGCTGTGTTGCTCAGGTTGGCACGAGCAGCCTGCAGCTGTGCAGGGATTCCAGCTGAGGGTTTTCCTGCCAGCTTGTGGTGCCCACTTCAGTACTAACAAGTGATTTTTATCTGTATGACCAGAATAGAGGTAAATACATCTGAAAAGAAACATAAAGCAAGACCTACACACAGCTGCTGGGAATTGTGTGTAATGTGTGAGATCAGCTTGGTGCTGGACTCTCACTCTTTCTGGCATCACATAAGGCAGTTTTTGCCAGTCTCCACCCAACATTGCTCCATTGCCTGTGACAATGCACAGAAGCAGTTTACTTTAATTCTGCCTTCAACAGAAATGTCTTGTCATCAATGTCACCCTGTGAAAGTGTGCGTAAGTGTGGGGAGTGTTGGGGTAAGCTGATGTTATCTATTTGACTTTTAGGGACATGATGTATAAAGAAAATCTATGGTGATTTTAAAAAGCAAACATTGGGCTCAAATCTTGAGACAGCAGTGGCAGTTTGAAGATGGCTTAGCTGCCTCCTGAGGGTAATGGGGGATCCTTGTTTGTCTTAGGAACAGCCCAGGACCTTGATTCTCAGCTATTAATACAGTATGGAATGTGGAAAGGGACACAATGGGACATGAATCCTCTGGAGCTGGTTAATGGCTGTTCTCATTGCATGCAGCTATAAGATTATGTTGTCAGCCACAATTGGCCTGGAGATTGGAGACTGGGCTCTCTGGTGTCTTGGGATTGTCCCTGAGTCCAGAGCGGTGAGGGGATTTACTGGTCCACAATTAACAAAATTAATGAAGTTTAATTTCTGACTAGTGCAAAAGTGACAACTAACTTCATATTGTGAAAACTAACTTCATTCCTCTGAGGCAAATCCCTTTTGATTGGTCTGCTGTATTATTTTCCATTTAACTTTCTCCAGAGGCAGTTTTCTGTGCTGCCCTTGGCCTTGCAGTGCTATCTATAGCCTCTTTAGAAACTTCTGGGCTCCTTCCTTTTAGGAACATGATAAACAGCTCACTAACAAGCTGCTGGATTAGTGTGGACAGATACTCTGCATAGACACTGAAATTCTCAGGTACATGAATCTTAATGCTTTGACTTCCTGGTGCTATATACCTGAATCTATATACCTGTATATACCTAAATCTGTTCTATGGTTGTGCAGTGCAGATATATTCTCTGTGAAACAACATTTTGTTTCTGTTTTCTACACAGTTTTTCTCTGCTCAACTGCTGTTTTGTACTTAAAAGTTCTGTTTTTAACATGATACCCTCAATTTTCTGAGGGAAAGGCAGAGATGTTTAGGAGCTGCAAACCTGATGGTTGTTATTGCAGTTCTCCAGTGCTTTGAAAATTAACAAAATGTTAATCAGAATATGAGAATATTCTGATTTCTGTTTTAGAATATGAAGGTGGAAGGTGCAATGTGCTGCCTTGAAGTGCTTGGTCTTTAAAATGTCAATGTGTCTTCTCAAGTCTGGGAGGGATTCTTGCTATATTCGCTACTTCAGTTGTGTTTTAAAGACATGAGATTTTAAAAATGTATTATTTCTATGACAACAGGGCTGTGGCAGCTGGCAGGAATCTGAGCTGTCCTGTGATCAGTGCCGTGTGAGTGTGTAGTGGAAGCCCTGACTTGGAGCCTTCACCCCTATGGATGAGGCCTGCAGGAGCAGGGCAGAGGAGGGGGTAGAGAGAACTGCTTTGGCCCCACTTTTACAGACTGTTGGTGGCAGGTTTGACTGCTGGAGCTGCTCAGAAGAATCAGACACAAGGTCCCTTCTTCCCCCCAGGAGATGCTGAGGTGTGGTGCAGTAGCCACATCTGCCAGAGACACAAATTTGAGGCTGACATGAACCCTGAAGTATGAGCTCAGATAACTCTCCCAACATGCAGGTTTTAATTAGCCCATCTTAAATACCACACAGCTGCCTAAATCTCTGCTTTTATGCTAAAAATTCAGGAGCTCAGTGACCTGGTGTCAATAATGTCAGTAGGGGTGTGGAAATCCTGTTGCAGATTTGGTTTTGGCATTTCTCATCTCCTAAATCAAGCCCCATATTTTAAATGTGAATGTTTGAATTTTCCTTTTATTAGAGCTGTCACAGGTGATCTCTGAGAAAATAGGATTTCTATAAGCAGCTTTCTGAAGAGTATAAGAAAAAGATAGTATTTCTGTGGGTTTTTTCCTTCGTAGATAAATGATCATTCCAGCCTTCATTTTAGGGAGATAATGAAGATTTTTAGACTGTGTTACTTGCTCATATGTAATCTGAATCTAGCTAAAGATCTCTTTCATGAATCATCCAACTAATGCAGAGAATTACCTGTCCCTGCTTTCATGGTGGATTCAAATTGCTTTGAAGCTTTTCTTTTTGCATCAAGTCATGACTTGCCAGAGGCTTTGCAAGAAGATTTGGCATGCTGGAGGTAAAAGTAAAACTTGTCAGATAAACTTTTCAAGCACTGCAGACTCAGTGAGTCTGTACTCATCCATTACAGGATTATCATTGCATTGAAATTAAGGTTGGAGAAAACCTCTTCTGGGATTTCTCTGTGCACAGAATAAAAAGGGCTTGCAGAACTGAGCACAGAACCATTTTAAAAATAACTTTGTTCTCTGTATTTGTCTTTCTCTGAGGTATTTGTAATTTTCCCAGCTGTATATGGAATGATCATGTTATGCCAGCCTTTCCCTCTTCTACTTGTGCTAACAGGAATATTTTAAGTTGCTCAAGTGAAGGGTGTGGGAGTAGTATGCTGTAATTTCTGTGGAATTTCTGATTAGATGTGTTCACATTTAACAGTTTGAAGGACAAGGAGGGTGAAGGGGCAGAAAAGTACAGCAAAAGGCTACAGGCTGCACAAGAATACCTGAATGTTTTATCCTTTCTTAGTTGATATTGAGTAGAAACTCTGGATTCTGCACTGGTTTTATTGAAACTGGTGAAACTAGTGCTAGTGAGTTTCCATGGAGTGGAAAGAAGTTATGCACCATTTTTTATTCTCTTCTGAAAGCCTTTTGCTTTCCTGCCACTCTCAAAACCAATTTCACATCTAGCAGATTGCTAAAAATATTTTCTTGTTAATTAACCCCAAATCTTCAAAAATTGAATACTTAAATCTATTTGCTTTAGATTATATGGATCTCATAAAACATGTGTAGCACCTTTAATGAAGTAAGAATTTTTTTTGTGTGCAGCCAGGCTATTATAAGCAAAATACTGGGCCTGGAACCAAAATTGTGATGCTGTTGGTCTTAAATATTATAATTGTGCATTGTTGTTTTGATCCTGCTTTTTCAGAGTTAGAACTCTGTGACTTTACAACATGATGTCAGCCATAAAGGATTATGACATCATTAAACTGAGATGTAACAGAATGAGGTATTTCAGGTAATGTTTTCACGTGGCTGTAAAGCTGTACAAGTTTAAAATGCATGCAAAACTGTTACACATAAACCAAACAAGCCAGCAAGAGAAAAACACAAGTTCCAAAGGGATGTGAAAACTTGTACACAGTGCCAAGATCACTGGTGAATTTAGGCACTGAAAGCAGCAACACTGGAGAAAGCTGTAACAAGATGACAACACAAGACATATTTGGATACATATCATTGCCGCTTGCTCCCATTGTAACAGGAATGCTTTTGGTATGGAAATATCTAAATCTCATTGGTTCATTGTTACACTTCCCATAAGTGCAATTCTATCAACACACATGAGTTTTCAGCACAGTTTGTCTTTCTTACATAAAAAGACATAAAATTTGTTTGAAGCACCTTCACAGTGCTCATTCTATTACTCTCATTTAAATACTGAGACAAAATTTTGCATGGACATGAATATGGAAATGTTAAATATCTAAAATATTTTCTATATCATATCTCTCTCTGAAACTGTGGTTGAGCTAAGGATCCATATGTCTTGTCTGGAAGGTAGGAAGGGGCTCTACTATTGTCTGACAGGGGCTTACATGAAAGAGTTTGTGAATGGTAATGCAAGCAGCAAAGTGTGAAAAATGCCAATCACTTGCTTTTAACATTTTAAAAGTTTAATAATAATAAAATGGTCATAAAAATAGCAATACAATTAGAGTAGTAATAATTTTGGACAATAAGGATTAGAACAATGTGAGACAATAGAAACAAAGAGTTAGGGACAGTCCAGGTACCTTTTCTGGGCAAAATAAGCCTGAAAAAGGACCCACGTTAACAGAGGATTAACCCTTAACAGCAACAGCCTGTTGCATATTCATACACCTCATACATGATGCATAAATTCCATTCAAACACAGGATTCTGTCTGGGCAGTGTCAGCTTCTTCCTCTGAATCCTGACGGCATCATCATGACTGAGCGAGGCAGGAAGAAGTTTGTTTGTTCTGATAATGGAGCAATAAATTCTCTTTCTCTGAAAGATTCAGGTGTCCTGTGGCTGCTATCTCAGTGCAAGTCCTTTCTTGAAAAAAAAGTATCTTACATAGCACAGTTTCTATTTTAACATTATGTTATAACCTAAAACTATATTTAACACTCTACTTAAGAAAATTAAAACAGCATAACTGTCTAACATAACACATATAATATTCATTTAAATATTTGCCAAAAGCCAATCATAAAATACGCATTTTTCACAAAAGCAAGAGCTTGGTTAGAGCTCATGGGAGTGTGTTGGCAAAATCTCTGAGTGTGGCAGCAGCAAGAGCAGGCAGTGCAGCCTGACAGAGCAGAGGATGGAAGTGTTGCCTGAAGTGTTGGAATCAGGTTTCCAGACAGCTCTCAGTGCTCTCTGCAGTAACTGAGTGATAGCTGGTGGCTAGGCTGATCCCTGTCTGTTTTGCCTCTTTTCCTGGCTGACTGCAGGTGCAGGTGGAATACTGGGCCCCAGGGAAATGGGGAACCACACCACTGATTTCTTGTTCAAAGAAGTAAGCAGAGGTAAAGCTTTGTATGTGGGCAATGCCAGCTGTTGAGGGTAGGTTTTTAATTGCTCAGCCCTGGATCCATTTTTTCTTAATTAAGCTGCTCTTGGAGAATTTCTAAATTTATGTCAGGGTAAAATACCTTGTTATGAGGAAACATGGAGATTGGAAAACATGTTAAAGGAAATTCAGTGTTGTAATGTGGGAAGCATTCCTCAGCTCCTTGCAGTAACAACTTGTCAATATATTTTTGTCTGCTTGACAATATGTAGGAAATGCCTTTGATTTTGTAAAATTGCTTGTAATTTCTCAACATTTCTTTTGATTCTATTGATTAAAGCTTTTCTGCCTGCCTAGAGACATTAAATAGCAAACCATCTGCTAAAAGTGAATTGGCAACATTCCTAAAAGTTAACATTTAAAAAAAAGTTTAGTCTAAATATACTTCAAGGACTGTTTCTGTTTGTGTTCTGAGATGAAGAGGAAAACAAAGGCAGGCAAAAGGTTGCAATACCTGGTGAAATACCAGTATTGTCCTCATGATATGGGGAGAGAGATGTTGTCAGGCAAAAAAGCAGACAGGTACGAGGAGATGTGGTGCAAAAGTGTAATTACAAACCCTGTCCCACGTGGCTGTGTGCTCACCACCTGTATCCCTTTTCTAGGGACTGGTGGATAAGCAGCCCCTCGGCCCAAAGCACCCTGTGCGTGTCTGTCAGCAGGAAAATAAATACCTTAACTGCAGTCATTAACTCCATGGGTTAATTACAGGGTAATCCCCATACCCCAAGTGTTGCTAAAATATTGAGGTGGTAAATACAAAACTGGGGTGGCCATGGAGAGGGATTTTTTTGGGATTATGCTGTGTTCTACTCATCAGTGATTTTCTGATTCCTGTATTTTCCAAAGGTCCTTGTGTGAGCGGCTGTTGGGCTGAGAGTGGCTGCCCTGAAGTAAAACAGAATGCTTACAGGAACAAGAACTCTCAGCGTGTTTGAAGTGTTGGGTCAGCCACAGGGAATGTTTCTTGGCAGGTTAAGACAAAAACCTTGTGCGTTTAACCTGGCTTTTGCCAGGTAAGAATGCCATGTAACTTCCTTAAAAATTTTGTTTATCTGTTTAGGGAAAGAAGGAACAGCGAGAAGAAATTATTCAATGTGCTCTTTGTGCTGGCACAGATTCAGTGGAAGATAATTCTGGGTATTTGTTTCTCCAGCAACTGGATTATCATTTCTAACTGTCCAGTTAAGACCAATTTAGAGGAGTAAAGTCATCTCTGAAGGCACTGTACATTTACACCCTTTCTGTTACTAAAAGAAAGATACAAGATTTTTATTTGAAAGTGAGAACAAGGCAGTCCTGGTATGACTGTTCTGTCATAAGATTTTTTCCTTACCTTTAAAACCTTAAGATATTGATAGATATTTAATTATTTTTAGACTGCATTCTTCCCACAGAAAGAATGTAACAGAAAGCCCCTGGATTGAGTTCTCAGTGTGATTGGACTCAAATTTGTCACATTCACATTCTCTGAAAAATCCCTTTACCCAGGATTTTTCTCCTGGGAAGCTGAGAAGCCTCAGAGAAAAGGAAAGCAATTATTACCTCATTTGCTTCTCCTGTGTTGTGCTCATGTGGAATGTGTTTGGAGATTGTTTACCCACAGGTGATTGTTTCATTGGATTCTGCTGTGAGTTGTTTTCACTCTTTGGCCAATCGGGGCCAAGCTGTGTTGGGACTCTGGAAAGAGTCAGGAGTTTTCATTATTATCTTTTTAGCCTTCTGTAAGTATCCTTTCTGTATTCTTTAGTACAGTTTAGTATAGCATTCTTTAATATAATATAGTACCATAAAATTATAAATTAGCATTCTGAGAACATGGAGTCAGATTCATCATTCCTTCCTGCCATGGAGCTCCCTGCAAGTACAATACAAAGTCCTTGCCCTAAAATCTTACTTCTGTTGGACTCCCATAAATTGCTGTCATGGCCATGCTGCAGTAGCTCATAGATCTGAGGCTCTGTGGGGCTGGGGAAGGAGCAGAATGATGCATCAGAGCAGGATGAAAAGCAGGGACTCACTCTCCCTGTCCCCTCTGCTGCCCCAGAATTGTGCCCTGCGTTACCCACAGGCCACCCTGGGTTCATGCAGGGAGGCCCTTCCTCACCTCACATCTGTGGAGCTGCTCTTTTCCTTATCCCCTTTAAGCCCTGGGTCTGAAGCATGAAGATGGGCAAGGGAAAGAAGAATCAAAGTATTCACTAGCATGAAAGATAATGTAATTATTATAGTGTGTCAAATATGAACCAATGTATTCCCTACTGCCTGTCTGTTTTTGAGGCTTGTGCTGAGCTGGCAGCTCAGTGGCATTTCTGTACTCCTAAAAACTCAACAGTAACTGCTCCAGCCATAGTTTTCAAAAATTGGTCAAGGAACAGGCTACAGATTGGTCTGGAAAAACAACAGGGTCAGGGTGGAATTAATTTCTATCAAAATGCATAGTGAAGCAGATTATCCCAGTGTCACTCATGCTGACTGTGGCTTTACAGACCAAGCCAGTAGGACTGCAGGAGTCATTAGGATTAAGAAAAGAGTACAGTACTATGCAATTCAGAAAATATAATATTTTTTCTGGAAATCTTCCAGCTCCAAAACAAGGAAAAAATATAATTAAGTAACTTTTAGAAGGCAATTGGGACATTAATCTGAGGCAGCACATGTTCTCAAGATCAGAAAAATCAAACATGCAAATCTTGAATGCTTCTATTCTAAAGAGTCATTGTGGGAAAATCTATGTGTGGAAGAGGAAATGGATGTACAAAATGTGCATTCTCATTAATTTAACTCATGTCTTAGTAAAGCCTCTTTATTAAAATTGCTTGCTCCTTGTGGGAGCCATTAACATCATCAAAAACTCCAAATAGCATTGCCCAAAGAGAATTTTGCAGTCTGCTACAGAGACCAGTCCTACTGACTGTGGAGGATTGCCAAGGTGGGACACGAAGGTTTTCCTGCCAGGATCAGTTTTCAGGAACACTTATGACCAAAAAGCTTCATGGTAGATGACTCTGAGGCCTATAATACTCAGCACAGTTTTTCCTACCGAGTGAAGTTAGTCCCATTAAAAAGAAAATCTTTGTTCTAAACTTATGACTTTGTTCACAGAAATCAGACTTTTAATAACAAAACAAAAAAAGTTTTTATGGCAAGAGGTTTGTGGTTCACAGCCCAGGCTACTCAAATGCTAGAGGAAAAGGACTTCTCCAAAATCCCATCTTTACATTCAACGTTTATGAGAGAAAACACAGCTGTGGTTACTGAGGAAAGGGAATTTAGTTTCAAACCCCAGAACTATTCATGCTCTCTTGAAAGAGACAGCACCTAAAACTCAGTGAAACTTAGGGGTAGGCAACTTGCCTTGGAACCCTTTTTCTGACCTGTACAGAAGCACTTCTGAAGTAAACCTGGAGCACAAAGAGCTGGCCCTGACTTGGTTTGTACCTCAAGGTATGCAATGAACACAGCCCAAAAATCAATAGCTCAGAATATTCCATTAGAAGGAGAGTGTTCATGGCACTGAGGCCATTTGCACAAGCTCAATGAAATTAAGATATTAACAGAGTAAATGGCAACTCAGCTCTTCTGTAGGTTTCTATTTATATCACTCATATCTGTCATTACTCTATCAAATTAATGCTAAACTCATGAATTTCTCAACTGTAGTTCCTTACAGTGTTGTGTTTAAAGCTTGTAATGATTCACAAAATATTCCTAGTTACCTACCAGAATTGTCTTTATTGTTCTTCTACAGAAAGATTTAAGTGATTACATTGGTTTGAGGGTTGTGGTTTGGTTTTGTTGTTTGAGGGTTTTTTGTAATCCGTGTGTAAAGAATTTCATGAAAGTGAAATTTTAAAAGAAAAACAATTGGCTTCTGTCAATAAGCTGCTAGACAGTTCTTACTAAGGCAGGAATTAAAACAGGTTTTACTGTGAAAGTATCAGCTCAGCATAATGGACAGGAATTCTTGTTCTTGTATAGTACTACTACAGTTCTTAATGATTTTGTTGCCTCTACAGTAAATTTTCATACTTCATTTGGGGACGTTCTAACAAGGAATAAAACATTTGTTACAGCATTAAATTACATTACAGAAAACCACAGAAAATATATGCTTTACAAAACAACCATGCTGTAGTCATCAAATAAGATTTTTTTACAAGTTTCAGTTATTGTCAAGACAGTCCATAACTCTACAAAAGCCTGCTAGCTGAAATTTTGCCAAGGTAATATACGGCACAGAGCTGACAGCACCAACTGATGGACTATCAGAATTTCCCTTGCTAGGTCAAACTGCACAATTGTTTGTTTTTCTTCCTGAACTCAACATGGTAAACCTGCAAATGTGCCTGCTCTGCCACCTTGAAATGGCACACAGTTTCAAAAAGGGGGGTTGAAACTACATCTGCACCATAAAAATCTGTTCCCAAAAAGAAACACAGTGCCTTCCTTGCACATCTTTATTTCTTCTTCACAAATGTAAAAGTATAAGGCAGCATTCCCTGTGCAGTGCAAAGCAAGAAAAGGAATTTCATCCAGACTAGTGACAGAAACAAACACCATAAGGGCCCCAGTCCCAATGTGCACAAAATTGTCACAAGGTCAGCTGGCATTTTACCAAAGCAGTTAGCATATAAATTGAGCCTCAACAAGACGAGATAAACATGTCCTCTGACAAAGAAGATTCCCAGCAAAAACAGCAAAAGAATTTTCACTGTGGATGAAAAAACCCACACTTATTAAAAATTTAACAACATTTATCTTCCTGCTGCAAACATTCCTTTAGCCACTCTGTTTGTTGCAAAGGGTTCCAAACAATTTTAAGTTTCTGTGCTTTGTTTCAGAAAAATATTCATACACAGGCTGATTATGATATATCCCCAAAACAATTCGCCATGTAAATATAATGACTGATGGAATTTGACAAGGCTCCTTCTAGAACAGGAAACACTGAAGCTTTTGTTTAGGGATATTAATCAGCTCAGCAAGTTCAATGTGTCACCTGTGCCAGAACGGAAGAAAAATCATCCCCACCAGTAATATCCAAATGAGGCAGGACCAGTCACTGCAAGAACTACTCTGTATCCCAGCTATTCCAACAGGCAGGTTTCCACCAGACACTCACCTTTTCTGTAACTGATCAACCCAGTAGCAATAATGATCTTACGTCTTGGAAATTTGCCTTTAGTTTAAGAATAATTAGAAAACATCTAAATAATTAGATGTCAGGGAATATTTCACCAAAATTCTTAACTGCAGCTTGGCCACCAGCAGGTCTCACTGACATTCTTACCTCCTGCTGCTCAGTGGCAAAGAACTTTACTGACTATTTGTTTTCAAGTTCAGGTGCCCCCAGAATGGCAAAACTCAACTGGCTAACTGAAGCGGTGCAGTCAGTGCTCTGAAGGATGCAAAACCACCACCCTCTGCTGTGAAATGCTAATTTCTTATAGGAGGATACCACACAAGCTGAGCAAACAGGAAAAATCTTCAGATACTGACAGAAATGACCCTCCTCAAACACTGAAAACTTTATCCATCCCACTAGGATGGTGCATGTTTTGACATTGCCAGGCTTGTAATAAAAAAGTCCAAAACACGTCAAAAGTTCAGCCCCTCCCACTGACTGAGGCTCCCAAGCTCTGCAAGTGTGCACATGCAACCTGGCAATTCTCCATCTTGTTTTCATTTATTTTACATTCTCTGATCCTTGCAAATGGGACAGCTGGCTCCCAAAATGAGAACTGAAGTGGTGAAGACCCATCTTCATGCTTCCCTGTCCCATTCCCAGAGATACTGAATTCCAACAGCTGCTCTGTTTCCTGCTCCCAGCCTCTGAAAGCCCATGTGATCCCACCAAGCTGAGCACATGGATCTTCTGCACGGTATCTGGAAATAGCAAAGTACACTTTCTGTCTCATTTACTAATACTGCTGCTAATTTTGCTGTGCCCCAGTTTCTCATCCATCTGCAATCAGGATTCAGTTTAAATGATGGAAAATGAAACGCAGCACAGACCAGGACCTGGCAGTCATCTTAGTAGAACAAACAGTCCCATTTCTGCTCAGAAATTCTTCCCAAAAGCTTAGGAAGGACCTGGGACATGATTAAATAAATCAGATCACTGAGAACAAGAGCAGATAATACCAGTTTTCTTTTGGACTTAGTTCTGGGGTTAATGCAAGCACTTTTGAAAATTTTGCAATGTTCAGGAAATTGCTGGGAACAGGTGAGTGTTCTTTCCCATGCACGTTGTCTGACAGGGAATATTAAAAAATGCAGCTTTTCAACTGGCACAAGAGAGTACCTACAGTGTCTCCCTCTATTAGCTGGAGGAGACTGATATGGATATAGTTATTTCCAAGATTTTTAACCTCTGATTATTTGACTGCTAGGTTCTGAAGCTACTAGAAAGGTAGACAGATTGCTTTCTTAATAATTCAGATTCAGAAATAAAACCCAGAAAACTTATGAGATAACCCAGCAGGTATCTGATTCCTCCTTTTAACACCAACATTACTGGTAATAATTTTAAGCAATTACATAATAACTAAAATGTATTGGGTGAATTCCTCAGAATTTCTATTAGCTGGTGTTTTACCTCCAGTTCCCTGTGGGAAAATTCTGAGGTATGCCTCCAGCAATTTAATTTTTTTTCTTGGAAAGGTAAGACACGCTAAAGGAGATTAAGCACTGGAGGCATCAAAGTAACTTACAGAAAAAAAAATTCAAAACCTATCTAAGAGACGTGTAGAAATGGGACTCACAAGTTTTTAAAAAACATTTTACTGAAATTCTGCTTCTCTGACAGCTGTGTCTTTTGTCATCATTTCTAATTTTAAGGTTTTTACTCACACTAATGATTTGACTGCACTTTTTGTGTCAGGTAAGAGGCAGTGCCTAAACCATGTCACAGCAATCAAGAGCAAATTTAAAATTTATATATCAACAAACAAAGTCATTCAAGAAGTTGCCCACGCTGAACAGCTTCAAATAACTTGCATTCAGACCCTGGAGCCCTTCTTACAATTCTATATGGGGATCCAAGGCTGAGGCAGTCAAAGAATGGCATTCTTGAGAAAGTAGAAAGGAAGCATGTTGGCCAACTGGCTGCTTCCACGTTTCTGGAAAGCAAGTTATAACAAGAACAGAAGGAGACTAACTGTACCTTCTGGGGCTTTTTAGTGAAGTGGATCAAGTTGCTAGAGAAAAATGAATTTTCATTCCCCCTTATGGTATTTTGCACTGTAAGCACTCACTGAAATTTGGCTGCTTACAGAGTTTAGCAAAGACCTTTTCAGCAGTCACTTAGTTTTCAAAAATCTCTTTCAAAGACATAGGCAGCATGGGAGCCCCTGCACATTTGTAACACACATCCCATAGCCAAACTTATCTTTTCCTAACTACTTTTATCTGCAAGTTCCCAAACTCCCCCAACTGAAAACTCCTAACTTAGTACAACACAGGTGCACAAGTTTTAAATAATCAAGGTAATGATGGAAGGGGCAGGAAACAACTCCTAGAAAACATAAGATATTAATTATGTTAACTAACAGGGAAAAAAAAAAAAGGAAAGGGGAAAACATCATCATGCTCTGCACTGGGCCTCAAGCACATTCTGCCACATGGCATTGCTGCAGTGGATTACAGTATTTAAATTTTCAACCAAATCCTAATTGCTTGACTGCAACCTCCTTCCTATCTCTAGTCAATTCATTTTAGTTCCCATTTTGGGTTTAGAGCTGCAAAGGCAAGCTAAAACAAAAGCACTGCTCAACATGAGATGGCTTGAAAACACATCCTGCTCGGTGTGGCTAAAACACCATGCTCAGGTCTCAAGTATCAATAACGATAGTTACCTGTAGGGAAATTATGTTTGTGCAAGTGGGGGTGCAAGACTTCCCTTTAAAAAACTGTAACTGAAAGATGGGAAATTTAAATGTGCAAATTCCTTCAGGTTGGGCTTTTTACTCCCAGTGTTATCCCTGCTGTCTTAGGTGACTTATAAAGTTGCTTTTTAATTTTTTTAATCTAGAAGACAGAGCCAACCATTCCAATGAATGAAATAAACAGGACTCCTTGAACTTACTTTAATAGCAGTGAAAAGGGTATCTTATTTTGAATTGGCCCTTTTAGGTAAATTGCTTGACTAAATCCTTCTTGTTGGATGATAATTAAATGAGCATGGGGAATATTGACAGTTACAGGTGTCAAGAAGTTGGGAGAAAATAACATCTGTTCTCATCAAATAGCAGAAAAGCAAATTCAAAGTCACTCTTAAATGTGTAGCATAAACATTGAACAGAAAACAAAACAGATACATTAAAATATATTTTAAAGTAAAATTATGCTTTTTCCTTAGTTGAATGTTGCAAAGCTAAACTGCTACATCCTACTCTGTTTTATCATTTTTCTCCTGTCATCCCTCTCGCTGTCACAAGTTGTCATTGTGGCTAAGCCCCTCCCATTCTCTGCACCACGTTCACAGTGAAAACAGCCAGACAGTGCCATGGCACTGCATGTATATTCCAGACTGTTATGAACATGTAGTATTTTCTTCTTACAAGTTTTTTGTGGTTTTTTTTTCCCTCAATCATATAAGAGTAAGAAAATGTGTGTTCAGAACATTAAAATTTATTATGGCAGTCAAATTGATGAGTTCAGCTTATTCCTGTGTGCTAGTTAAGATGGAGAGGGCAAATGTTAATTATTCATCTTGGGAAAAATACATTTATTCCCTTGCAAAAAAAGTCCAAGGTAAACTTTGAAAAACATTTTTATGAAATAACCATCTTGAGAGGGAATTTCAGAGCAGCTTTTCTATATATTCATTTCCTTAAGCTGAGAGGAAGAAGGGGTAAACAAATCCCTCACACAAAGGTATTTGTACAACAAAACAGAGAAAAACATATACTAGAAGCTTGCTTTCTTCCTAGTACATTTACTGATTCAGTAGTTTTACTGTGATAACTTCTAGAATTTTGCCTGAGGTTTTTCCGTTGATCACAACTTGAGGGAAAAATTAAACCCGCACCAAATGCACAAACATGGCCAAGAGTCTGCTCCCTTAGACTTGTTGAGGAGTATGGTAGGAGTCCTGGTAAAATCTTTGTATTGTATAAGTGGCCTTGCCCCAATCCTGGTTGTTCTAGATGGGCTGCAGCTGTGATGTCCTTAATTGGGCAGCAGCTGTGGCTGGTGAAGATAACTGGGATAAAAGGGGGTGGATTGGCTGGCTAGGGAGGAGCCCTGACGAAGAAGTAGGAACAGCACTGCTGTGAAGAGCTGTTTATGAAAAAACTACCCAGAAGGTATGGGACTCTAGAAATACAAAGTCCAACAAGATAGCAACACAAATCCCCCACACAAAGGTATTTATACAACAAAGCAGAAAAAAACATATGCTAGAAGCTTGCGTTCTTCCTAGTACATTTGCTGATTCAGTAGTTTTACTGTGGTAGCTTTTAGAATTTTGCCTGAGGTTTTTGTGTTGATCACAACTTGAGGGAAAAATTAAACCCACACCAAATGCACAAACTTGGCCAAGAGTCTGTTCCCTTGGACTTGTCGAGGGGCAGGATATATTTTAAAAGGCATGCTTGGTCTGGAGTTGACTTCTGAGTTGAACTTATTCCTTGAATGCATGTGGCAGGGTCAGTGTTTGTGGCTGGGAGCAGTGCACAGAGCAGTTCTGGGCATTTCACATTTCCCCCTTTGTCACTTGTGCATGAGGTTCATGGGGATTTGCTGTTGTGGGCAAATGTTGAATTAAGATCATCAGCAATAAACTGAGTAGTTATCTCAATTTCTACATCTTATGGTGTGTCCAGAAAGAGGGAGGTCAAGGAAGTCTCAGTGTTGCTCCTGTTCCTCTGCGGTCTTTTATGTTTCTTCCTGGAAGTTTCTGTGAGACTGAAACCTGTCTTAGAGCCAAGTTTTGTAATGATACTCCAGTAACAATTAAATGTACTTGGGTCTCTTGCTAATTCCTTGTGCAAATCTTCTGGATGCTATCCTAAATGGTTTGCTTTTGCATGAAAGCATACAAGATGAGGAAAAGTCATAGAAATGATACAAAAATCATTTATTGTTTTCAAAGAAAAAAGAAAAAACAAGAACTTAATTTTAAAAGGAAGTGTATTTTTAAATGTAACTGTTTCAAATTAATTCTAATATAATTTTGATTGGCAGTTTGGGTGACTTTGTGCCTCACTAACATTTGACTGTTTTGCTTCACTTGGGTAGCTATCTTGCATGATAATTTTAAATTGCTTATTTTAAATCAGTGCTTTACAGGAACTCTTCTGAAACAGCAACAGTCTTTCTTCTGCAGAATGACAAAGAGCAGGAGCATGCCCAAAGTGCATACTTTCAATAAAGATATTCATAGGTCTAGTGTGAGCTCTGCTTATCTTTCTTCCTGCTCACAGATGCCTTTGTTCATAATGAAAAAGGACTCTGCACTTTATTTAATTGTTTTGCCTTAAATCTTGAGCAATACTCTGGTTTTCACTTCCTTTCCTTTTTTGTGACCATTATAGAGAATGGGAGAGGGATTTAGCTGATGGAAAGTTTGTGTCAAGGCTCCCTGTAAAGGCTCTACTCAGCCCAGTCTAGAACATTTCATTTCTCCATGGAAGCACCTGCTCCTCTCCACAAACAGTAGCGGTGTCACCATGATATTTTCTGAAAAATCCCTTTGCCAGGGTTTTTCTCTTGAGAAGCTGAGAAGCCTCAGAAAAGAAATGTGAACAATAATTGTCGATTGCTTGGAATGTGGTCTGGAGGTTGCTCACCAACAGGTGCATCTTTGATTGGTTCGATGTGAATTGTTTTTAATTAATGACCAATCCCAGTCCAGCTGTGTCAGACTCTCTGGTCTGTCATGGGTTTTTATTATCATTCTTTTCTAGCCTCCTGATGTATCTTTTCTCTATTCTTTTTAGTATATACTTTCTTTTAATATAATACCATATCATAATATAATACATCAGCCTTCTGAGAACTTGGGAGTTAAATTCTCATCTCTCACCTTGTCATGGGGACTCTCACAACACCACAACATAGAGGGACTGGAGCTTAATAACCCACATGCAGGTCCCTGCTGTAAAAGGAGCTTAAGCTGACTCACCCACGTGCAGATATCCACCCTGTAAGTATTTACAGTTAGATGAGATCAGCCCCACTGTCATGGTTTGTCAGTCTAAATCTCTTGAAATCAATAGAGTTAATTATGTGAATGAGTTTGGCTGTTTTTAAGCTATGTCTTTCAGCAAGCAAAAAAGCCTGGTTTTTCTTCTCTGCTAAACCAGTATTTTGTTGTGTGTCATCTTAGACATTAGCTCTTCTTATGAGGTGCTGTGGCCCTTTTAGGTTGGCTGTGTCAGCCATAAATGAGGCTAAAATACACTGTTAAAATAAATTCAGTCCCAAGATGTTTATCTCAGTATTTTAGCACAAATAGCGTTGTCTGTTGTATTTGTGAATATATACATAAATACATTGACATACTGGCTCTTTGTTCTAGTTGCATCTATAATAATCCCCTATTTCAATGGTAGTTAAATCTTCATTGTATTGAGCCTTTTACTTGGGCTGCTCAGGCTCATTTAAATAAAATAGTCAACTTAGGATGTATTGTGCACAGTTGTAGCAATGCAGAAACTAATAGATAAGGCAGGAGGCTAGTAAGCAAACAAGGTACTTCTGTGCAGACTGAAGACATTAATTTATATATACAAATTCAGGAAATTATGTCTGCTGCCATTTGGGAATTTTGAGTGACAAGTCATTATGAGTACTAAAAACCAATTTATAGCAGTGCTTCAGTTCTAGCTTTTCCTTTAGGCTGCTGCTTCCACTGGGGACTGGGAATATGAGATTGGGTTCTTTTGTGCAGATTTCAGTGCAGCATCACGAGATAACACGTCATGTGTAATGCACAAGTTCGGACTTTTTTCTGTTTTCCTCTTGATCCTGAAGTATTACAGTAGTGGCAGGGTCACCTCAGCATAGCCTGTTACAAGCTTGCAGTTGGGTTACAGCTTATCTTTAAAAAATCCTAGCATTATAAAGAAGCAGTCTGGACAAGAAGGATTTGTTGTGTTTTGTTCTTTCTTGTGGAAGTTACAAGAACAGGAAGGGTTTTGCCTGTGGTGCAGCAGGACCTGCTGCACTTTGTGGCTTGGAGCTGAAGGGCATTTCCCATACCAAGGGGATATTTTCTCCTGGTCAGGAAATTACCTATTCTGATAGTGTTGGAGAAGTGAAAATGGAAAGCACAAGGGATTTGAGACCCTTGGCTTCAGTGGGAAGTGGATGTTGGCTTTTAGGGTACCTTCAGTGCAGCTTGGGTTGTTGCCAGCCTCTGTTTATCTAATGGGAAAAGGAAGGCACACACTCTGAAAACAATTTAATTAGGCTTGGTTCTTCAGACTACTGATCTGATGGCTTTCACAAACACTAAAGGATTTCTTAATTTCATTAAAAAGCGAAGGCAGGGAAACAATAAAAATGGGAGCAAAAGGAATACTTTGAAATGCTGCCAGTTAGAAGGAATTTGTCATCTAAAGATTATGGAATGGTTTGATTTTTAAAGAATTTATCTTAAGTCCAAGATTTGAAAAAAAAAATGTTGAAGTATGAACTGTTTCCCAGGTAACCTGAACCTCTTTTAAGGTAATTTTAATATTTTGTGTGTCATCCCTTACCCACTGGAGATCCAAAAGGGTATCTGTTCTTAAAGCCTGTGCCATGTGCCAGTACTTAAATGTGCATATTGGTTTTTAGGGAGGATGAGCCCCCACAAAACAACGATGAACTAGAAGCAGCTGTGATAGCATGGTTTAAAATTCTTCAAATAGTCTCCAGCTCTCTGGAGATCAAGGAGAAATAAATCTGAGTCTCCTCCACAGCTGAGGACGTGCCATGCTCGGTGCGTTTGGTGCCAGGGGCTGGGCTGTGCTCTCTGTGCCTGTGCTGACCAGACCCACCCTGGCCAGGCTGACAGGGCCAGCCCTGCCCCTGCTCCTCCAGCCTTGCCCTGGGCTGCACCAGCCCCTGCACAGCCAGGCTGGGCTTCTCTCTGCTGGGCTTAAATCCTCATTAAATCAGCTCACTGGTAGTTACAGTGCTAGGCTGCCACTTAGGAAGCCTGGGTTTAATGCAAGCCCTGGGTATCTGTGTGTTCTTCATCTGCAGAAAAAACAACCTGATGAGCTGGACTGGGTAATGACAAGATGAATATAAATAACCCCGTGCTTTAGAATAGCATGATGTTATGCATAGATGCCAGCAGGTTGTCACAGCTTGTTACCTGTCTTGTTACCTTACAGGTTTTGATGTGTTCCTGACAGGAGAGTCTGAAGGTCATGCAGGTCTCACCTTAGTGCTTTTATATTAAATATTTACCTTTCATATTTTTCTTCTTATTTCTCTGAGGATACCTTTTAAAGTTTTTTTCCTGTGTCAAATTAATTTTATTCAGTATATTTATTTACTTCTAGAATGGCATGGCATAAAAAGGGAAGATTCAAGGCAAGGCAAAAAAAGGCAAACAAGCAGAAGACTTGTGCACATTGTGCATCTTGAAGTTAAATGGATGCATAATTTGAGGCATCAGGCAAATTAAAGCTGGTTGGTTCTGTCCACTTAACCATGGTTGTATCAAAGAGTGAATCAGTTGCTGCTCATTATATGTAAGATACTAATTAGGGTGCTTAAACTGTGTGTGAAACAGCATATGGTATATTATCTCATCAAGGAGGTTTTTCCTGGTTATAGGATTCATTCATTATCTGATAAGAATATTTTATTTATGGACATCAGAAAATGATGTCATTCTAATTAAGTTTTAGACTCTTCTGTGAGCTTTTTATGTGTGGCTGCAGGGCAGGTGATTATTCAGTGATTGCCATCAGAAGTCCAGTCTAAAACTTCTGTGAGTTTGCAGCCTTTCACATTTTTTTTCTTCAGTACAGAATTAGTTCAGTTCATGGTGTTCCAGATTCTTAATACCATTAGATCAGTCATGATGGTTAGGAGTGAACTATATTGTTTAAATTCTACTTCTGATAAGGAGCATTTGTTGAATTTCTTGGTTTGGTGGTGCTGGAGCAGCACAGGCTCTTCCTGAGCTCTGGGTGGAAGAAAGTGGTAGTAAAAGGTTTTTGTCCGGAAATATATTATGCCCTTTGCCTATGCAATTAAGGACTCTTCACCTATGTGGCCATACATGACAGAATAAAATTGTCCCAAAATGTGATAGGGACTCCTGAGAGTATTGTGATACAAGTAAACAGCTTGTGTTAAAAAGTTAATCTGCACAGTTGGGGCTTTTCTAGGAAAATCCTGCTGAATTGCCAAATTTTGTTAGACATTTCAAGGCAACAGCTGTTTCTGGGGTTTTTTTGAGGCTGGCAACTGCAGTTGTCTGGGACATTCCAAGAGCTGCTTATCACAAAGTGTTTTACCTTCTGCCAGCCATAAAAGTTGTTATTGAAATGAAAGATGTTACCAAGATTCATCGGGAGATTTACAGGGCTCTGCCTTTATTGAATTTCTCACCGCAGGCAGACAGTGACCGATGTACTGACCTTGTCTCCTGGGATTTTCTCTAGATTAATGTCTTCTGCACTTTTCCTCCTGCTTTTGTTCTTCACCCTTCCAGCAAGTCCTGCTGGCTAGCTGTCAGTGCCTGCAGGTATTCATGGATGATAAGCCCTTGAAATTTTTATCCCAGCAACACCTGCAAGTAAGTACAAATTCTGAGTTTCCAGCTGATGTTTAAATCTAATGAATGCCCCTATGGACAAAGTAAAAGCAGTTCTAGTTTGAAACCCGTGCCCTTTCCAGACCCCTGACTTAATTAAACAAGCAAGGCACGAGCTGAGAAAATCAGGTTTATTTAGATACCGCAATTTTGGCAAACTGTAAAATCAAATCCTTCCCATTTGTAGAATGGGCTTGGGAAGGGTGTGGCTTCTCTAAGGAAATAATTCAAAGCTTGAGAGGTGTGACTATTTTTATGATATTGAGTTTTAATGAAGCCAAGGGGAAGAAAGGTATGACTACGTATATTTTTTTAAAGGAAATTTGATTGCAAAATGTCACCACTATTCTTACTAACTGAATTGGCACTTTTCTTCTGGCAGGTAAGATTGCACAAAAATAAAACCTGGGTCCTAATTGTGCTTGTAATAAAGCAAATGTCCCCAGTTAGTGTCTGCCAAAACTTGCTATTGCTGGAGTGCAAATCAGTTAAATCTCTACATGCTGCAATATATAGATTATATCCAAGTATTACTTTAGTAACAGCCAGGATTTAGCAATGACAGTTTTCTTTAAACACTGCATTTTCCTGTCTTTGTGCATGATCTTCTTGGGGTCTGGCCTTGCAAGTCTTTCAATTAAAGTATCCCTGTCATCCCCAAAGAATGATCTTTTAATTTGTAGTTTTAAAGCAGTCTCTTTTCGTGAAGTGATAGGAAATTGCATATAAATATGAGTACCTTTCTGTATAAGGGGAACATTGTCCAGCACTAAACTAAGAAATGCTTCCCTTTGTATAGACTACTTGAATATTTTATTTATGAACGTTCAAAACAGAATGATCTCGATTTATTAAGCAGCGAAAAATTAAAGGAAATAATTGCAGATTAAATGTAGGTTAAGTAATTTGAATTGTAAAGTAGAAGAAAGAAATTCAAGGTAGTATGAAGTTTGAGTTGAGGATCCCTTCCTGCCATAGGCACACATTGAATTTGGGAGCATAAGCTCATGTTAAGTCACATGTAAATTAAGACTGACATTATATTATCCTGTCTGGCATCTCTGAATAATTAACAGGAAAAAAAAAATTGTACAGTAGATCTCTGGTTTGGAATTCCCTACATTGTGCTTCTGGATGTATCACTCAACATTCCACTTCCTCTCAGTCTCCTTACAAATCCTCTTGCATCTGGTCACCACCTGATAAAATTTGTATTTTCACATAACCTTACTGTACAAGCAACAGAGTGAAACTCCCTTAAATATAAATGCTTAGCAAGTAATTTTATTTCAACTGGGAACCACAGAGTAAATTTCAGGGCAAAATTTAAAACTTAAGTTGTCCATATTGCATAACATTAGTCCGTGGAATCATTCTAAATTTTACTGTGAGTGCT
Source organism: Melospiza melodia melodia (assembly GCF_035770615.1). NCBI lineage: Eukaryota > Metazoa > Chordata > Aves > Passeriformes > Passerellidae > Melospiza > Melospiza melodia. The sequence continues at coordinate 50,836,895 of NC_086199.1, read as the reverse complement.
GAAACTTGTCATTCAAAATATGTTAATGTATAGGTGTACAGGTATCTTTTCCTTTGTGATGGCATCAGGTGGGACCTTTCTGGAAGCAGCCCAGCCTGGTGGGGCAATGTGTGTGGGCTGTGAGAGTGTCCCTGATGCAGCTCTGGAGCAGAGTCAAGGCTCCTCTTCCTGCTTTGGAAGCCATGGCTCAAAGCTCCAGGACTAATCCACCTCTCAGTGGGACATCTCTCTCAGCTGCAGTGCAGCTTCAAATCTTACTGTAGTGAAGGTAAACTCTGAATCTCAGCAAAAGAGGCTGGAAAGTGGAGCATCCCCCTCATCTCAGGGGACAGATCTGCAGTGGAAACTTGTAAAAAAAAAGCTACAGTGAACAGAAGCACAGCACATCACTCCTACTGCATCTGGTCTCCAGAATTTTTGTATGAAACATTTTGTTTTAAAATGTCCCTTAATTTGGCCAGAATAATCTCTTTAAAATAAGGAGAGTTAAAGAATTAGGACTAGACAAACTTTTGTTCTGCAGTGCCAGTAGCTGCTGAGTTTTGTACTGCAGCCAGGAGCTGCTTACTGCTGTAGTGTCAAACATTTTAGTCATTCTTCATTTGAATTTATTAGAATTTTTTATTCAGTGAAAAATACTATTTCAGCCTAACAGTCAGTATGGGGTGAAAACAAATAATATTTGTGAGTATAAACCATGTTTACAGAATAAACAATTGCTCTATGAACCATGTTTGGGTATTAGTACCTACCCCATTATATGAAAGGTAGAAAGAGACAGCTGAGATGAGAAAGCAGCTCAGTATCTGAGAGACATTTAACTTGAAAGACTCTTAGTTTTGGGATTTGATTTCCTTTTGTTGATCATAAAAAACCTGCAGGTTTTACCTCTGAGAGGTATGGAAAGCTTTATGACAAAAATATTCTGTAGGAATTAGCACCAAGGCCTTGAACAAAATTTTAAAGCAGTGATGTCTTCAATTACAAGAGATCCCTTTGTCTGGTCTTGGTTTGCTACAGGAGAGTGTGCATTGCAGTTTGCCAGTGCTAGGAGGATATATATTTAGTTTGTATTCAACCAGCAATCAATTTCAAGATACATATGGCTAAAGGACATGCTAATACGGTATTATTTGTCAAAAATGTGTACTGTACAATTTTTTTCAGGCCGGTCTTTGGATTTACTGAGATATTGATCTTGAGGGAAAATAACAAAGTTGAGGAGACCTAGTGGTTCATTTCATGTAATTGGAATCTATTTAAGGCTCTTCATTTTTTCAGCCAGCTCTGGTAGAGATGTACCTTCTTTGGAGTGCATAATGCCTGTTAAATCACCAAGACTTCTGCTCCTTACAAATGTATACATTGGAGCTTTAAAAAGTGAGCTGCTCTTTGAAAATGCTGCACAGTCTCATGCATGGATTTTTCTGCTGCATGATCTCTGTACTCTGCTTAAATTACCTTTTAAAAGTTGCTAACTTACATTGAATTTCAGTCATCAAGAATTTTTATTCAAGAATGAAAAGAATTCTTCTTTGTAGTTCAACAAGTGCTGGAACAGATCTTAGACATGCCAGTTCTGCCACTGACTTTTGGGTTTGCTACTTAATAGCAAGAAAAGCTTGTAAGTACCTTGTAGGAAAGTGATCATTAGGGAAAAAAAGGGGTGGAACAATACAGTTTATAAATCAGACCCATAACACCTTTTGCAGTTGTTCCTGTGGTAAAGCAGATGTTTCAGGTGGTTGTGGTTTAGTTGTGAAGTACTTTGAGGCAAGTTGAGTCTTGAGTTCTGCCTTTTGGGGATGTTTGATTGCAGCAGTGACATTTATACTGATAGGCAGCTCCTCTGACAGTCACATTCAAACTTCTGCAAGCACTGGCCTGAATTGAAAGGATCTCTCTTCTGCCCTCCTGCACCTATTTGCATTTTCATTTGCCAAAGTCCTTTGCTTTCAGGGATTACTGGGGTGATAGCTCTGTGTAATTAGGATACCACATACATATTTTTCCAGTGTTTTGATTTGAAATGTCCTAGCTGTTAAGGAATCATTAATATATTGCCTCTGATATGTCTTCACATGCAAATTTAAGTCTTGCTTGTGTCTGCAGTAATTTGAAAAAGAAAAGGCAGTACTTGACTTTTCCAAAAGCATTGCCTCCTTTTCCTAATCTGTGTTGGAATTTGATGCAGTTGTTCTCTTAATGCAGGTTTTCCGTTTCTAATGAGAAAAGGCAGGTCAAAAAGGTGTCTGATGTAGTAGGCTTCATAGTAGCTATATCATCAGATATCTGTGAGTGGCTTTGAAAAAAAATGTCCATACGTTCTGTAAGTATATGAGTGGGGTGTTTCTTGTTTCCTATTGAAATCTTGGTATTTTCCATTGTATTTGTTCCATTGTTCCACACCACCAGTGAAGGCTAGGAAGGAGTCATCAAAAGAAAATATCTTTCACTAGCAGATAAGACAGTGTCACTGTCATATTTTCTGAAAAATCCCTTTGCCAGGATTTCTACTCCTGGGAAGCTGAGAAGCCTCAGAGAGAAATGAAAACAATAATTATCTGATTTGCTTCTCCTGTGTTTTGCTGATTTGGAATGTGGTTGGAGATTGTTTACCAACAGGTGGTTGTGTTATGGTTTGATACTGGCACAATGCCAGTGCCCCCATGAAAATTCCCTCTCCCTGGCATCTGCTGTGAGGTGGTACCCGGAAATAAGCAAAGCACGCTCCTGCTTAAGGAAAAAGGAAAAAAACCCCAAAACTTTATTAACTAAACTACAAAAACTAAACCACAAAGGAAAAAAAAAAAAACCAAGGAAAATGAAAACTACACAGAAACACTTCCCCCTCCTCCTCCTACCAGATCCCCAGTACATTTACATTTCCCAAAATTATCCACACTCGGTCTGGCACCACCCTTTAGAAAATCAAATCTTCAGCTCATGAAGAGTAGACGGAGTCCTTCCTTGTACCACGGACTTCTTGTCACAATTAGCACCGCCCGGAGTCCTGCTATCTCGTGACATCTTCTTTCCATGCCAAGGTGCTCTCACCACCAGGCATGGGATGGGGCAGAGGCCTGCTTTCAGGGTGGGCCTTTTTAAGGATGCCTTGTCTCGTTCCAAGCAGAGCACAGTCTCATCTCTGGGACCTTTGTCCCCCCCATTTCTTCTACACCCCCTGGGGCCGAGGGGTCTCAACACCGAACTCTCCTGGCTCCGAGCCTCCGCTTCCCCCTGCAATGCAGCCTTTGTATCACCAGGAAACAGTCCATTGTTCTACAACAAAAGAGTCCAGCAAAATTGCCACTCCATCTTCCTCCATTCCTTCAACATCTCTCTTTCTCTTTGCCAGACCCCCTTATTGGCCTATTTCTTCCTTCATCCTCCACTCTTATCCCTTTCCTAGGAAAGGTAATGTTCCGTGAAGTTCTCATTATCCACAAGGGTTAAAAGCTCTCCCAAGCGGCTGGGCTGCTCGCTGCCCCCCCCTTCCCCTCCCAGCTGTGCTGCCGGCACATGATATTAAGTTTCAAGGTAACAGTTCAAGCACAGGCTGCATTCTCTCTCCGTCTCCAAAAAGGGGGGGGGGGGGGGGGTAAACAGGTCGCTCGGTGCCCCCTCCACCCTTCCACTGGGTCCAGCCTACCCTAGATGGGCCACGTGGCTTTCCCCTCCCCCAGCCCAGCCAGCAACTGGGCTGGGGGAGAGAGACCCAACTCCTTCCTGCCGGAAATCCAAAGAGAGTCGGAAGGAAAAGAGCCCTGCTTTTAACTCCTTGGGTTTGTGGTCTCTGAGGTGGATCCAATGCCCCACTGGTCAAATCAGGTGCTCATCTTAAAATCCAAACACCCATTGGTGACCACAGCAAAAACAACATATCCCAGATGTCCCATTTCCGGTCAAACCACAACAGGTTGTTTGATTGGTTTCATGTAAATTGTTTTGACTTAATGACCAATCACAGTCCAGCTATGTTGAGGCTCTGGAGAGTCATGAGTTTTTAATTTTTATCTTGCCAAGCCTTCTGTAAGCATCCTTTCTCTATTCTTTAGTATAGTTTTAGTATAGCATTCTTTAATATAATATAAGTACATAAAATAATAAATTAGCCTTCTAAGAACATGGAGTCAGATCCATCATTTCCTTTCTGCCATGGGAGACCCCGAAAATACCACAGACCTTGTTCCTGTTGGGTAACTCCTAAAATGCCTTTAACAAGTATTAAATATGCACTCCCATAGGCTTGCAGACTGGCTGAAGGGAGAATGCAGGAAGATTCTTGTCACTTCTGGGTGACAAGCTTTCCTGGCATTTGTCAGCAGCAAGTGCAGCTGTGCTTGGTCTACCATGTTCAGGTTAGCTGAAAGGAGACAGGGCTGCGTTGTGGAAGAGCAGATTTGGAGGCAGTAGCTGAAGCAGTAATGGTCCCTGACTGCTGTGGATGTCACTCTGCATTCAGCAGGGATGGGGGAGGTAGAGGATGTCTCCAGAGCTGAGGAACCTGGGCTCTGTGGGGTAGCAAGTGCTGGCAGAGGAGCATGGCCAACAGCTGGTTGACAGTACATGGCTGTGAGGTGGTCTCCTGGGTTGACTTTATGATGCTTTTATTCCCAATCTGTCTGTTCTGTTTATGCTGAATAATAAGTTTTGCACCTTTAAGTCTTGTTCCAGAGAGTGAAGGGGGGGAGAGAAGAAGCAGCAGTTTGTTTTCAGACACTGCACTCACTCCTTGACATTCCTGCTCCTGGACTGTGTTGTCTGCAGATGGACAGACAGCAGGACAGAGCTCTCCTTTGCTTTTAGTTAGTTTAGCTAGCTGAGGCAAAGAAGTTCCCTGGACTGGGTTTTTTTTTTCCCTTTTCTTTGGCCCTGTTTAACCTGCTCTGGCCTGAACACCCAGGGCAGCACCGGCAGCTGCACCTGAGGCCCACCAGGCCGGGCCTGGCCCGCGACATTTCCAGCACTGAGGGACTGATCAGAGCCTGAGTGAGCTGAGCTGCACCCCGGGGAGGGACTTTCTCAGTCTGTCATCTCTCTTGGAGCAACAAGGGGTTTGATTGTTTAATATTGTTTAGGTTTTATTGTTTAATAAACAGGGTTTTTCCACTTTTCTCCAAGGAGCTATTTTCTCCCAGAGCGGTTGGGCAAGGGTCAAAATGAATCTGCTTTCCTAGAGGAGCCCCTTGGGGGTTCTCTCCCAAATTTGCCCTGAACCAGGAAGGTGGTTGGTTATATTCCCCTGCAGTGGGACTGTCCAGAGTAATTCAGGAGATGCTGGATACTTGGACAATGTGGAATTGTGCCCTGTTTTTCGAGGCACGGTGTTGCTCAGCTGTTAGAGGTGTAGGAAGGAGAGGAGCTGTGTGTGCACAGCACTGACTCCTCTGCCAGCCTGGGGATGTGTTTGCTCCCTGTGTGTGATTCTGGGTGCCTCTCATGTTTGCAGTGTGCTTATCCTCACAGCCCTGCCCTGGAATGGGAAGGTGCTGTTCAGTGATCTCTGGGTGCCTCTCATGTTTGCATCTCATGTTTGCAGTGTGTTTGTCCTCATACCTTCCTTGCCCTGGAAATGGGAAGGCGCTGTTCACTGTGTGAAATACAAAGCTGTGTTTCGTGTCAGCTACATACAGGCAATGTGTGTATTTGGGATTGTGATATGTGTGGAAACCAACCATGGGACAGTTATAAAGACAAATTCTAATAATAACTGAGGAAAGTAAAGCATGGAAGAAGGCCTTTAAACCTATCTGTTGTTCACAATTAACCTTGGTTGATTTAGGAGCGTTAGAATTAAAGTGTTAAGGATGTTGCTCTTTGCTTGTAGTTAAGCCTTAAAGAGTTCTACAATAATAACCTTTTGAAGTATAATTTTAGAATATTGCTTGTATCCTTGAAACTATAGCTTTGGAATATATATAAAGGAAACATGCTTATCTCAGGTCTTAACAAAACAGAGAAAAGCAGCTTGAGAAAGTAAGATGAACATCAATCAAGGATTTATAGTTTCGACCAAGGGAAGCTGGACATCACTGTTATGAGATTTATAGTCCTTGCAGTTAAAGGGTTTGACCCACATCTGGGGAGCTGGACCTCACCAGATGGGATTCGTGTTTCTTCTTTTGGAAACCAACCACCACCATCTGGGGATACATCTTTTTGGTATACATCCTGAGAAGAACTAAATCACAATAGTGTATAGAATTGTGATGTAAAAATTGGGAATAGAAACTGCTGAGAAAGCTGATGAGTACCCCTATAAATACCTGTAAGCCTCAACTATGGGTGTGCAGTTGGAGGGAAAACTTCCCCCACTGTACCCAGCGCTGTATTGCTCCTACTTCACCATATTAAATAACAAATTGATTGCTGTTTGAATATTGGCCTAGTCAAGCTTCTCATTTATAACAACATCCCACTGCTGTGATGTCTGGGTGTCTGTCATGTTTGCAGTGTTTGCCCTCACAGCCCTGCCCTGGAATGGGAAGGTGCTGTTCACTGCACTTTTTCTGATGGGGAGCAGAGATGGATGGGGGCAGAGGTGTGCCTGAGGGTGTCTGTGAAAGTGCTGCAAATTGAATCTGAGTCTCTGCACTCTGGGCTTGGTACATTTAATTGCTGTCACATCCCTCCACCTTTGAGCTATCCTGTGTTGTGAAACCATAATTGTACTGAAGTGGGCTTGTTTTGTTATTGCTTTCTAAATCTTCTGCATGTATCTGAGCATTGCTGAAGTACTCTCAGTCAAAGAAATGATTCCTGCCAAGGTGAGTTATCTGATTTTCCATTTATTTTTTTTGAGAACCTAACCTTGAAATGCACAGTTTGCACTGAGCTGAGAAATTTTTTATTGTGAACTTCACAGATTCCTACCAAACTGCAGGACTTCTGACTGATGAAATTCTATTTTTTTCCTGGGATGTAACTTATGTCTTCACCTGCTTTATTTTCCCAGTTGTCAATTTAGACTTGTATTTATTTATATCAACTTACAAGAGGTTTTTGGGGGATTTTTTTTAAAATTAGGGTTTTAGCCTATTACCATTCTGTAAATGGAGGAAGCTTCTCAAAGTAATGTCTGAGCAACCAATCTTCTGCTTGGGTGTGTGAAGCTGCTTCCATATTAAAAAAGAAAAAATATTTCCATAGCAACCTATTAGAAGCACAGAATGTTTTTCCTGTGTAGGGTTTTTGCAGTTGATGTTGTTCCACCCTTACAGTGGATGTTTTTGACTGCTGTAACCAAGCCATAAGAAAGTAGGCAGTAATAGCACAGCAGCATTTGTTTTTCTATGTAGGATTTTGTTCTGCATGTGTACTTTTATAAATAAATGTAAGCTGTTATTAATGAAATTATCTCAGGTTCCTAAAACAGCTGCATATTTTGCCCACCTTATCCAGCATTGCTTTTGAGTCCTGATTTACCAGAATCAACAAACCTGCAGAGCAGGAGATGAGAAAGCAAAAGGAAGTTAACCCTCACATACCATAGGTGTGTTTAAACAGCTGGACGAGATGTTTCCTATTTCCCCAAAGAAAAGCCATGCTTTGGCATTTATTTTCATTGAAGGGTGGATGTGTGCCCCACTGTACCTGTGCTAGGGTACCTCAGGATAATGGAGTGAGCCTAAATATTCAGCTTCTGCTTTGGTTACATAAGGAAATTGCATTCCCTGCCAAGGCAACCTTGTTTAGTCCTTTTTGGGTGGTGTTCCAGGTCATTTCCTGTCATTATGAGTGGGCAGGAATAACAAGGAAGGCTCCGGACTTTTCCAGTCATGCTTTTTTATGTTGCCAGATCAAATAAAGTGAGCGACAATATTGCGCTTTCCTTCACAAGCAGAGTGACAAAACACTGCTTCCCCTTGTTTCATGTCCATGTTGGTTAGTCTTTCTCTTCGGTGGTTATTATTATTATTATTATATTATTATTATTATTGTTATTATTATTATTTTCTGCATTTAAATGTCTGTGTCATAGAGGAACCCAAAAAACCTGTTTCAGGTTTTTAAAGCATTCTGTATCTGCTCTGCATTGTCTCTTGCTTGTTCCCATATTAAGAAATCCTTTGTTTCCTGTCTTGCACCTCTTTGCAGTGTCCCAGGTCTGGTATCATTGCACTGACTACTGGATTTACATCTCTTTGCACCCACAGACACGTGGTTTAGTTGTGGACTTGGCAGTATTAGTTTGGGCTCAATCTAATGGTTTTTTACAATCTAAATGATATGAGGGGATAGTAGAGAAACAGAAGAGGCAGTGTGTAATTTAGAAGCTTGATTTGTTTAAAAAGATACACAAAATGGCATTTATTTGGCTTAAAGACATTATTTCTTTGTACATTTATCTTACTTTGGTAGTAATTTCTGGAATACTTGAATTTTGCCCCAGGACCTTGCAGCTGACCTCTCTGCTGCTCTCTAACCCTTTTACCTTTGTAAAACTCAATAGCTTTGACTAAATATTTAAGTAGATAGTGAGTGGTGTCTCAGAGAAGAGCTGATTGAAGAAGTGGGGCCTCATTTTACCTGTGGTGAAGGAACTGATTAACAAAGAGGATTAGAGGGGAGGGACTGCTGCCCTAATCCTGTCACTTCCATGTTATGATTTTGTACAAGATTTGCTCATTTAGTTCAAACTGATTTTTTTTTTCTTTTTTTTTTTTTTAATTTGATGTCACTATTTATTTAGTTAAAAATGCTAAAGGGAAGTTCAGAACAGTTGGATTCACTGCATGGGAATGTGACTGCTTTGCACCAATTTACTCAGTACTGTCCCCATGATATTTCCTGAAAAATCCCTTCACCAGGACTTTTCTCCTGAGAAGCCTCAGAAAAGAAATGCAAACAATAATTATCTGATTGCTTGGAATGTGGTCTGCAGGTTGCTCACCAATAGCTGCATCTTTGATTGGTGCCATGTGAATTGTTTTTACTTAATAACCAATCCCTGTCCAGCTGTGTCAGACTCTCTGGTCAGTCATGGGTTTTTATTATTCATTCTTGTCCAGCCTTCTGAAGTCTCCTTTCTCCTTCTTTAGTATAGTTTTAGTATATAATTTATTTTAATATAATATCATAAAATAATAAATCAGCCTTCTGAGAACTTGGAGTTAAATTCTCATCTCTCACCTTGTCCTGGAGACCCCAACAACACTGCACCACAGTACCACTGAAAGGTTATGAATTTGGGCTATGCACTTCTCTGCGGATTCACAGGCTGCTACATTTTGAGATTGATACAGGAAATCCATACCTGTCACTGCTTAGCTTGGCAGTCACACCACTGGGATCAACCAAGTGACACCACCTCCCATTTGTGTCTCTGTTTGCTTAGAAAAGCCATGCTGACTGTGGAAGCTGCTGATGTAGCAACAACACAGCTTGTGGTGCCTGAGTCCTGACTGCAGTTTGCATACTGGTGTGGCTGACAAGATGCCTGCAGTCATTCCATTTAGGATGTGATTTGGAGATTCTTACTTAGCTTATGTGAAAAATTACTTGCAAACTGCAGGAATTTGGTTGTATATAATTTATATTATAGTATATAGCATAGTATATAGCATATCATATTATAATATGCTATATAATATATAGCATATCATATTGTAGCATATTATATAGCATATTATATTTATATATAATAATATAATACATAATTAATAATAAAATAATAATGATAATAATAATATAATTTGCTTTCCTGAACCTTGTGGACAGTGAGCCTTCAGGCTGAGAGAGGAAGTTCTTCACTTGGCCAATTTGTGCACCTCCAGCTTAACTCAGCTGCTGTTGGCTCTTGTGGGATTGGTGTCCAGAGGCCTCTTGGAAGAGCTGTCAGTTTAGCTGGCAGGTGTTTATTCTGCACTGGTGTTATCTCTGGGCACTGCTGATCCCTATTTCAAAATAGCTGTGACACCAGTAAGCACTGAGGCTAACATTTCTGAGAGTAAATTCAAACAGCTTAATCCTAAAGGCTGCACTACTTGAATGGAAAACCTGACTTCTGGTAGCTTAATGAATGGCTGCCATGCCCCAGAACTCCATCATCCACAGTTCAGCGGTCGTCTCCCATTTATTTATAAGGCCTTTTCTGCCAGAAATCCTGGTATCCTAAAACTTCCATCAACACTGTGGCATTCTGAGAAACATATTTTCTTATTTCCGAAAGAAGGATTTACTTTCTCAAATCTTTATTCTGAAGATTTGGTTTTTTTCTTACCAACACTTTTCTCGTGGTTACTTTCTACTAACAGATTTCTTTTATTATGCTTTTTAGCACTGGAGTAGTTTGCAACTAATAAGCTGCATCTTATACCTGGAATATGTTCATGTGCCTGACACCACAGGTCATAGAGGAATATTGAAATTAAAATGCAGTCAAAGCTTTGTTCCTCTGTGAAGATATTTTACTCATGTTTTGAACACATTAGTTTTTTCAAGGTGTTACTCTCCTTTTGTGCTACCTTTCAAGGTAGTGAAAATGTGTTAAAATTGAGTAGACAGTGTACAGATATAATTTCAAAAAATGCCATTGCTTTGTGTATTAAGCACCTGAATTTCATCCCTTGGTGAAATGCACATTTAGTGTGATTTGATGTGAACAGAAACCAATTTTCATGGCTTTGCAGTTCAGTTAGTGTAGCATTTCATTACAGTGACTGGGAGCCCTCTCCCTTCTTTCCTCTGAGTTAAATCCAGACTCTTCTAAGGCTCAAAGTAATGTGTACTTTTTCTTTATTTTTTTTCTTTATTCTCAGGATTTGCTAATACTCCCACAGCTGCCTTACATGTCATTCTGTTTTTCTCAGAGGTATCCAGGGAATTCCCATTTTCTTCCCCCTTCCTCTGAAGAATTTCAAAGTTCCAAAAACAGAACCCCAATGATTGGTTCAGGAGATGACAGAACGACTGTGCTCAGGTTTGCATGTGTGTTCTGCCACGAACTCTTAAAGTCCTTGATCTGTCTGCCTAAAATCCCCACCTGTGCAGCTCTGGCTTGTTTCATGAGAGAATGCTAAATTCCTATGTGATGCCTTGAAGGGACCCACTGGTGTGCCATTACTTTGGTTAGCTGCTGCCTCTTCTCTCAGTTCTGCGTTTTCACACTGCCACTCAGACCTTTCAAGTCTTCTGGCTGCTCAGAAGTCTGTTAAATCTGGTTTTGGTTGGAAAAGAGCAGGAAAGATTGTCACTGTCACCTTTTCTGAAAAATCCCTTTGCTGGGATTTCTTCTCCTGGAAAGATGAGAAGCCTCAGAGAAAAATGAAAACAATATTATCTGGTTCACTTCTCCTGTGTTTTCCTGCTTTGGAATGTGTTTTGGAGATTGTTTATCCAACAGGTGAGTGTTTGATTGGTTTCATGTGAATTGTTTTTACTTAATGACGAATCACTGACCAGCTGTGTCGAGGCTCTGGAGAGTCACAAGTTTTTCAGTGGTATCTTGTTAAGCCTTCTGTCTGTATCCTTTCTCAATTCTTTACTGTAGTTTTAGTATAGCATTCTTTAATATAATATAGATAATAATAATAAATTAGCCTTCTAAGAACATGGAGTCAGATCCATCATTTCCTTCCTGCCATGAGGGAACCCGGAAAATACCACAAAAGATGTAATGACTAAACAGGATTTTGCTGCATGCTACAGGCAAATCTCTTTGTGGTGTTATGACCAGTACTGGAAAGTGAGAGACTTTATTTGTAATTATACAGTCTACTATGTGAGTACTGAGTCACCTACAGTTAAAAAAAAAAAGTGTCTTACCTTTTGAGGAAGGATCCTCAAGAGCCCTGTTGCGAATGTGTTGATGCATTTTGTAAGAGTGAGTGTGTTCCTGCAGCATATCCCACCCCAAATGAGAGACATGCCAGGTTGTTTTTCATGCCTGTCAGTTATTGGAATGTAACAGATGTGAAACTTGAAGGCAGACTGCTGTGAGCAGCTCCTGTCCTACCCAGCACTCTGTGTTAGTTAATGATTCCTGTGTCTTCCACAGGTGTGTGAAAATGTGTAGAACACCAGCAGCACTTGGAAGTATCTAGAAGTAGCAATGCTGTGTGTTTCAGATGTGCCAAAGGTTGAAGGTATTTGAATCCTGATTCAGCCCCTATAGTTTGAATGGATATAAATGATATTTTCAGGTATATTTTTTAAACTTTTAACAGAACCTACTTAACTAAATTCTGCTCCAGATGTCTCTTCCATCAGGCAAACCCTGTGACTATGAGTCAATTGTACATTTCCATAAAACAGTACAAGTACTTCTCTCCTAGTCCAAATAGCTTTTAAACAACCTATGTGAGACAGAACAGAATTATGGATTTGAGTATTTATATCTATTGAGTATCAAAGTTATTTGGCTTAACACCTTATCTAATTCTGAAAGGTTTATCCAAAGCTCTTGTCTGTGTAACTCAGGACAGGCAGAATCCAGCTTCTGGAATAAACAGGATCTTAAACGAGTGAGAGGTGGAGAATTTGAGTTTTGTCATACAAAGTCCAGTAACACATGCTGAAGTTGAGATTGATCCTTCTCCCACTCAGTGGTGGTGAGACAGCTTTTTTGTGGGCTAGTAGGTATGTGGATGTTGTTAAAAACGCCAATCACTTGTTTTTAACATTTTTAAAGTTTAATAATAATAAAATGGTTATAAAAATAGCAGTATAATTACAGTAATAATAGTTTGGACAATTTGGATTAGGACAATATGAGACAATAGAAACAAAGAGTTCAGATGGTCCAGGTACCTCTTTCTGGGCAGCACAAGCCCAAAAAAGGACCCATATTAACAGAGGATTAACCCTTAAAAGCAACAGCCTGTTGCATATTCATACACCTCATGCATGATGCATAAATTCCATTCAAACACAGGATTCTGTCTGGGCAGTGTCAGCCTCTTCCTCTGAATCCTGACAGCGTCTTCAGGGCTGAGTAAGGCAGGAAGAAGTTTATTTGTTCTCATAATGGAGCAATAAATTCTCTTTCTCTGAATGATTTAGGTGTCCTGTGACTGCTGTCTCACTGCGAGTTCTCTCTAAAAAAGGTATCTTACATAGCACAGTTTCTATTTTAACATTTTGTTATAACCTAAAGCTATATTTAACACTCTACTTAAGCAAATTAATACAGCATAACTGTCTAACATAACACATATAATATTCATTTCAATATTTGTCAAAAGCCAATCATAAAACACGCATCTTTTTTCACAATGTTAAAGAGGGTGAGCTGGCCAGCAGATCATAATGTCAGAGCCCAGAGCTTTTCCTCAGATGCTTTATGCGTAGCTGCACGCTCCTGAAACATGCAAACCAATGCAAGATGATGATATCTTAGGGGTTCTTTGTTCTTCATGCTTTTTTTATCAATCAGTTGCTTGAAATGCTTCTGTGGTTTAAGGTGACTGGCTAGTTATTGTAGAATTTTACAGCAGCTTTAACTAAAAGCTTTACAAAGTTATACTTTCATTTCAGTCAGCACAGCAATTGCTGACATCTCCTGGGGAAGCAGCATGTGTTTTTCCTTTTCCCCATTGTGAGTTTGGGAGGGTTCACTCCCTTGCCATCCGTGGTGTGTCAGCAGGAACCCAAACTCCTCCCCACTGCTCATCTCCTTTGGAAGCTTTGCCTGCACAGTGCGCATCGTTTGTCTCTGTCCTAATTCCCGTCCGGTTGTAAATGAAGCAGGAACGTTTGCAAAGAATAAATCTTTGCAGTGTATTGACAAAGCTGCTTCTGTAATTGTGTTAGCTGGAGCAGACAATGAGCTGAAATCCTTTCTGAATTAGGGTTTATGTAACTCCAACCCAATTCCTGGCTAAGCTTTGCAGCTCGATCCACAACAGTGAGCACTGACAGCTCCTGGGTTTTGCTGCAGTCTGAAATGTGTTCCTAACACGCTAAGGCTGGAATTGTTCAGTCTGCTTTTTCAGCTTGGCTCTGCTCTGCTTTGCTGTCACTTCCCTATAGTAGGAGTCCCAGTTGTATTGTATTGTACAGTCGAGAGCTGGGAAAATACATGTATTGTATAATTGTAAGTAGAATATGTAAAACCTGTCGCTGTAAGAAAAAGAAAAGGGGGAAATATAGCAGGAGTCCTAGTAAAATATCTGTATTGTATTTGAACATCTGTATATAGGCCTTGCCTTGATAAGTCCCTGTTGTTCTTGATGGGCTTCAGCTGTGATTTTTTTTTTTTAATAGTTTTAAATGATTAGACCAATTTTTCGTGTTCAACATCTGTAAAGGAGTAGTAGTTAGGATGTTGGATCTTCTTACTGTATTTATTTGAAATATTAGATGGTAGGCTTTGAAGTTGGAGCAGAAAAGGAACTTCTGCAAAAGAGGTGATGTTTTTCTTGCCAGACATTACTATTTAACTTTTTTCAGTTCTGGAACATGAAAATTTCAGTACAAAGCAAAAAATCCCAACTATTCAGCTTCTATAAAAACTTTAGCGCAAATCCAGTGGCATTAGGTTTTAGACAAAATTTCTGGTAAGTAATTAGTAAGATGAAAATCAGCTTATTTTTTCATTCAAATAATATTTGACTCTCAGCTAAGGATTAGAGAGCTCCCAAAAACTCCCACAGTCTGCATTTGAAGACTAGTAGTAAAGTCCCTATTGGATTATGACTGGTGGTTTTTCAGCTTCTGAGCAAAGAGGGGATTAATTGAAAATGTCAGGATGGGTTTGTTGGATTTTTCAGAGGGCAGTGGGAAGGGTGACAGGATCTTTTCATTTCCCTTCACAGTTCCAGAGATGAGAGTCTTCCCAGATATGATGAGTGTAAATTTGGAGCAGTGTTCAAACTGATCCTTGAGATTTACATGCATAAAAGATTTTCTCAGAAGTCATTCAGAAGTCTTTGGAGTTGCATGAGATTCTAACAGGAATTAAACTGGCCATGCTAGGCAGCACCTACTGTCAAGGTACTGCTCAGAGAGAAAATGGAGTGGAAAACTCCATCTGGACTCCTGAACTGTTTTGTCATGTGGTGACTGAATCTGTGCTTTGAGCTTGAGGCTGATGATGTTTTGTGATAACTATAATGGAAAATATTTATAAATTTACATTGGAGGCTTAAAGAAGGAATGTGTGGTTTTTTTTTAATATATTTATTTATTAGATATTCTGATGAATTACACTGTAATCCCTTTGACTTGCTGGAAAGCTGACTCTCTCAGACTGAGTTGCAAAAAGAGGTGCTGTAAGCATGTTTCCCAAAGGTTTGCAGTGGGATTAGGTAAAATACAGCCAGTCTTTGACAGGGCTGAGGAAGACAAGTCAATCCTTGTTTTTTATGTCACTGGACACTGACAGCAGATTGTCTGAGTTAATACAAGGAGCTGCAGCTCTACTTCTCTCCTTATTGTTTTGACAAAAATTTCTCTATTTGCAGTTTTTCACGCTGCTAATCTAATGGGATGGTGTGAAAAAATGTACTGGTTCTTTTTTTAAGGCTTCTTGGGGCTTGGTGCCTTTTACCTGCCTGGCTTTTGCCTAGAAAACAACTGTTTGTAGCGCTGCAATTTCACATCAATTTTCATCATGTTACCCACAGATTTGATTTATGTTTAATATATAATGCACCTATATATGGTGTATCTCTAAATATTTACATATAATTTTAATACATATATTGCACAATTGTACTATACAGATATTAGATTATATTTGTATAAACATATAATGTTTTTCCTTACAATATGCACATTTTTTCATGTATTTCCTTGCATTTCTTTTCATCTGTGGAGATGTATACATAATTTCTATGAATAATGACAACATTTATGCATCTCTACTTTTGAGTTGTTCTGTAGAGAGTATCCAGAAAAATTACCATCTATATGGAGTATTTCCCAATAGTAATTTACTCTGTAGTGTGCAGCCTGCTGGGACTTATTATGCAAATGCTATATTTGTTGGCTCAACCCCATATTTTTCTGAAAGAATGTTTTTTTCATTGCTTTGGGGGAAAAAAAAAAGAAATTTTGACAAGGTCAGTATCCACTTCTTTCCTCACCTGTTATCCCTGTCCTTCCCTTTCAAAAAACTAAAGCAGATTGGTTGTATAAATATGTCCTAATTGCTCTGTGGTCAGTAAAAGCACTGAATGCCCACATGCAGAGAGAGTAAGACACTTGCTGAGGGGATGAACAAAACCCTGCAGAGGTAGCCCTGAGTTTGAAAACAGCCTTGGAGTTCTCATTGCAAGGTCTGATGTTTCATTCCTTAGCAGCAGTCAGCCGGAGACAGAAACATGGGAAGCTGAGGCATGGCTGGATCCACATCCTTTGGTCATGTGCACTGTTTTGCTTTGGAGGAGCTGCAGCACAAATATCTGAAATACACCAGGAGATGCTGCTGATGAAATAGGAGGCTGAGGAAAGTTGCTGTCTTGAATATTTTCAAATTGCAAAATATGTGGAATAATACTGCTCAAGATTATATTGTAGGCAACAAATGAGTCTTAAAATTACCTTAAACCATGAGAATTTTCCCTTCTAAGTTTCATAATAATTTCTTATTATCACTTTTTAATTTCAGCTGAGGAGCTCGACAGCAGCTGCTTCAAGTAAATGCAGTTACTGTGATCTTGGAATTTTTTTTTTTTTTGTGGCTTCATTATGCTCTGAATTCATTCTTGACTTCTGTGTTGTCATAAGGATTTTGCAGAACTCACTCTTTTCTCAGTGTATCCACACAGAGGGCTAATAGGTTGTTTGTAAATTCACAACTCTGTAGCAGGGGCACAACTGCTGTTTGTAAACGTCCTTTGTGCTGCTGAAGTGATGTGTAAATACCCAGAAGTTTTTTATCTCTTGGTGTGTATTTGAGGGTGACCAGCCACAGGGACTGATGTTGGGGTACTGTATTTGCAGGGATCCCCATGGCAGGGAGGAATGATGAGGAATTATTTTATATTATTTTATGACACTATATTGTATTAAAGACTGCTATACTAAACTATGCTAAAGAATACAGAAAGGACACTTACAGAAGGCTAAAAAGATAATAATGAAAACTCCTGACTCTCTCCAGAGTCCTGACACAGCTTGGCATTGATTGGCCAAAGAGCCAAAACAACTCACAGCAGAATCCAATGAAACAATCTCCAAACACATTCCACATGTGAGCAAAACACAGGAGAAGCAAATGAGGTAATACTTGTTTTCCTTTTCTCTGAGGCTTCTCAGCTTCCCAGGAGAAAAAAGGGATTTTTCAGAGAATGTGAATGCCACATCGGGGCAGCCATGGGGTTGGACAGAACTCTCCTTTGTCTCCTTAAAAAGGAAAAAAGCCCAGAAGTTTCTCTCCTCAATTAGGTCAAAAGACACCTCATAGGACCCGGGGAACTTCACCGCAAACTTAAGGATAGCCAGTTGGACAGGAGCCAAAAAGTCCCACCTGAGCAATTTACTAGAAAAAGATGAGAACAAAGAAAATAATGGCTTCTGTGAGGTGTTCTACCTGGAGCAAGAGCCTATTGCCCCTGGCTCTGCTTTTCTCTGTGAAGAGCTTTGTTATTTTGCCTTTTATTAAAACTTTTCTGTTTCCAACACTACCACAGGAGCCATCCTGCTGATTTTATGCCATCTGGGGTAGCTGAGCTATCTTGGGTGTGATACAGGTCTCCAAGAGCTCATAAGACCTGGCTGGAGGAGGCCCCTGTATCAGGGAAGGGGAGGGAGGATGAAAGATTAGTGCAAAATTTGGTTTATTTCTTACTGCATTTGGTCATGAGTGACACTAAGTGAAGTGAGATGAGGAATTTTCTTTTGGAAATACTGATAGCCTTCAAGCTGTCAGTGTTACCTAGAATCCACCCACCTTTTTTCTGGTTTTAAGCTTCTTGCAGTCCTTCTCCCTCTGATTGTATGAGGCATTCTGGCCCTTTAATAAGACTGCTTTCAAAGCTTTGTCTGTCATTTTCTTCATGTGGCAAAGAACTCTTCCCATTGTATGAGCTTTTCATAAGCAAATATTGCTTAGTTTGACCACGTGGGTGCTTCTTGCTTTCCAACAGCAGACATCTCTTTTTACTTTCAAAACACTTTTTCTTTTCTTTTAAGTGTTAAAAAATGACAGTATAGCAGAGGATAGACTTGAGATCTGAAAAGGAACCAATTTTTTCCTTCTTTGATTTCTTGTATGTACTTCAGGCAGGTGTATGGAGGATATTCAGAAAAGGAAGAGCAAGTTAAAAACTGGCAATAAATGAACAAGCCATGTAATCTTCCCCTTTCCGCTCAATTATTTAAAAGTATGCTAAAAATTCCATGTACGACAGAAAAAGATGTACTCACTTTTATGCTGCTAGAAAGAAAAAGTTTTGTGTGGAACTGGAGTGGGAGTGAAGAAAAACAAGAGCACATTGTGTTTAGGAGGCAAATCAGACAAGTTCTCTTTAGCCATGTTATTTTTCAGACCTTGTGCGCTGGAGGACTGGAGAATGGTTTTCTGGGGGATCTGCTCCAAAAGATTACTTGTACACACATCTAAGACTCAGAATGACAAAGAAAATATGAATTTTTGTTGTTGTTGCACTGAGATTGCAATTCCCCTCTGCTATGCAGCTGTCATTTGATTTTACCTGGAGAACAGGGTCAGCAACACCAGGTCTGGGAACATTTTGTGATGATGCATTAATGTCAAGCTGTTGGAATCTAATTCTGCTTGATAATATCCTAGTGATACAGCACAGATGAGATGTGAAGAATAGTAAGGACCAGAAACTTAATGAAATTTTGAAAATATTAATAAGAAAATCTGTTCAGAAATCTGAGAGCTATATGAGAGAGCAGTGCTGAGTTGTAAGTCAAATTTAGTCAGTGTAAATTGATGTAGTTTTGCAAAGACAGATGAGGTTAAAGGAGTCCTTAATTTTTGCCCTGTTATATAAGAAATTAGGCAAATTGGCAACATCTCTGACTTTCTAAGAATATCACCAAAGCAAGAAGAGATGTGGCATCAACAACATTGTCAAAGTGGATAAATTTTGAATGAAGTTATTGTGAATCTTTGGTATATTATGCAGAAAACCAAGAAATGTAGCAGGAAGACTTTCTTTTTCCTTAGCCCCTGAAAACACAGCTTTGCTGTGATGTGCTTTAAGGGATACCCCCACAGTGTTTCTACTGTAAATTTTCTTTTAACATTCTGATCAGAGACAAAACAAAGCTCTTCCCTGGCTAATATTTGTACCTATTTCTCAGGATATAAAAATGCCAAACCAGAGTGAGATCTGAGGGAACATGAACCTGGACTTTTCTGTGAGCAGTAAAGCAAACTGTAACACTGAAGTTAGAAGTGCTGTGAACACAAGGCTCCCAAAAGGAAAAGAATCCTCATTTGAAGCCAGTGGCAGCAAAGCTCCCCATGTGTTAGAGTGATGCCCTGTTCCTCTGCCAGTTTCATTGCCTTCTGTACACCAACATGAATTAAAATGAATTAACACTGCCTCGGGTCTTCAGTTTCCTTTAGAGATGGAAAGAGGAGAGCCCTTTTCATGGATAGACTGTCTTCAGTTAGGCTGAAGCCAAAGTGGATCAACAAGAGACGTGAGAGAGAGAAGCAAACAGGAGGAGAGTGGGGATGTTGCTGGAGATGATGAGCATTCAGTTTAAAATAAAAGCCAAACTTGGACTACATTATGCAGCTGATACTTGATATTCGAGACTGCTTTATTATTGGTCTGACTATGTGCACAATTCCTTTCAGCAATCCCTTCAGCCCACAGAACACTGTCTTATCTGTCACTTCAGATGGTGACAAGCTGAGGCCAGTTCAGGTTTGTCATTTAGCCACCAAGTTTCATTACATGTGGAAGTGCATTTTAATAAACTGTTGAGTTCCATGTGGATTGTACTTTTAGTAGGCAGTGGTATGGTGGTCTTTGTAGCATCTCTCCAGTCTGTTTTCCTGTTACACCACTTTTTAGTACCTAACAGTACTGGATCAAATAAAAGATGTCCTGTCTCGAGCAGCAGCCATAAACAAGAGCAGGGCAAGCATGCATGATAATGTTTTCCATTCCCTTCTGAAGCTTCAAGCATTTTCACCCCATGGATTTACTGAGATAGGTGAGGTCTCAGTGTTTAATGTTACCTGTGGTTTTCCATGCCCACCCCCTCCATTTCCCCTGTATCAGTATGTTCTCCTGCTCCTTACCATGCTGGACAAACACTTCCAAAGCCAAGCATTCCTTCTGCCAGGCCTTTTCCTTTGAGTCAGTCATGTCTTGTACAGATTTGATAGCCTGGCTAACAGACAGTAAAAATGCATATCACTGATCTAGTTCACATTAACTTGTGAAAATAACTGATGTAGAAACAATATTTTCTGGGCTTTTCTGGTCACTCTTCCATCCCTGTGACACATGCATCTGATCTGTACCTATCCACATTTTGTTCTAATTTAAATGAATTCCTTGACATTATATCTTTCTTTATATAGCCAATGGTAGCATTGATAGCTAAAGATGGCACGCAAAACAGGGTGACTCACTCGTCAGTGTGACTTTTTTGATGATGCTTTATTTTACATAAAAATTATATTCTTGTTTCAGTGGCTCTTGAATGCACACAAGGTACTCTGACTTTCTCTGTCAGAATTGTGTGTCTCAAATATCTTTAAAGCTTAGGAGTGAAGAGTAAATGAAGTTAAGATGCAGACTCTCCTAGGTGTTGTTAGACTGTTATTTAAAATGACTTTTTTATGGCTTTGGCTTTTAGGATTCTTTGTTTCTCAAAATTGCATTTCTTCACATACTGTTTTCATATAACCTGCACTCTGACACAAAGGTTGAAAATATATTTGCTAAAAAGATCAGCCAGAAAACTAATAAAGCTGTTTGGTTTTTTTTTTTTTTTTGTTTGGTGTGGGGGTTTTTTTGGTTTTTTTTTTTTTTTTGGGGGTTTTTTTTTTTGTGGGGGGTTTTTGGTGTTGTTGTTGTCTTTTTTGTTGTTTTTTTTTTTTGTTCTTAATGTCTCTGTAGTGAGATTTCACTACAGAGGGGAAGATAAAGCTCCATGCACCTGAAAGCTTTCCTGTAGGGAAGATGAATGCCTGTGCAGAAGCCACAGCCTGCTCGAGGTTTTGATTTTGCTGTGTGTTGCCCTCATACATATTTCATCTAAATGTACATTAAATTTTACAAATAGCAGCAAACCAAGTAGCAAGCAAGGTGATTGAGCAGTCAGGCAGGCCTGCAGGAAAATGCTGGTGATGTCATTCCATTTGCCTTAGGCTGATATCAGTAATGTGCTGCCCTTCATTCATGGACACAAGGTGGGAGCCTGGGAGCAGGGAATGTGTGATTCTGGGGGTCACAAGCTTTGCATTCAGAGATGTTTCTCATGCTCCTGTTGCAATGCCAGCTTTGCTCTCCTCCTGCACATTGGGGATCTGTTCTCATTGAGTATGGGCACCTGTGAAGGAAGACACTGCTGGCTCTTGGCCTGTAGATTTGTTAGCCTGAGAGGAAAGGATGTCACAGTTTTTGAAAAAAACCCCAAACATTATTGTGGCTGTCATCTGATATCCCAGGTGAGATAAGTGAGATGTTGGAAAGCATCAGAAAACCTTCAAACCC
This sequence comes from Melospiza melodia melodia, assembly GCF_035770615.1. Taxonomy (NCBI): domain Eukaryota; kingdom Metazoa; phylum Chordata; class Aves; order Passeriformes; family Passerellidae; genus Melospiza; species Melospiza melodia. The sequence goes on along the minus strand of NC_086199.1, from coordinate 50,815,293 downwards.
ATATGCTGGAACACCTTCGGACAAACCTTCCAACAGAACCTGTGGCTCTTCTCCCAGAATGGTCTGGGCAACCTCTGGTAGCAACAGTGCAGAAAGTAACTTGTTATAGAAGATTGAAATAAAGGTGTTTGAATAATTAGCTTTGATCTAGGCCTGCCTTGATCTAGTAAAATATTTAATGATTTTCATTCTGAGATAGAGCTGAGCGCATTTGGACTTTAACTGTGTGAGTAGTTTATGAGATGAGGCTGCAATTGAAGAGCTTTTTGGACAGGCCTAGACAACAATGAATAAATGGCATTTATTAATTTAGTGTGTAACTGCTCCTCTCTGTGATTGTGTGTATACCGTATGTCACTTAAAAACTGCCTTCTTTTAATAATGTAGAACAATTGTTAGAGCAATTATGTGTTACTGAAATCTTTCCTCATTCTGGGAAGTCACAAGAGATAACATAAGATCCAGTATAACCTCAGCACATGCCTTGCTTTTTCTCTCTCTGTTTCATTATTCTTTCCTGCAAGTCCTTGTCAGTGATTTGGCAGCAATGTTAGAAGTGGAAAAATCAGCTAAGAGTAACTGTCACTAAGAAAAAGCAGCTTGTAACATGAAGTGCCTACTCAAAGTACATATTTTTATTCCTTTTTTAAGGCGTTCCACATTTTTGTTGTTTTTCTGGATTAACATGTTACATGGAATGCAAACGTGTGGGCAGATCCCTAGCAAGGGATGTGAGCTGGGTGAGAAGGACACCGTGGGGACAGTGACCTCTGTGAAGTGCTCATGAGGTGCAGAAGATGAAGCACTTAAGTGTTGTTATCCACAGCACAGGCTGACAGACCAGATTGTGTCTGTATTGTAGCCTTACTCAGCTCCCACAAAATGTACTTGAATGGGGGCTTAAGAGGGTCTTAGGATTTGTTTATGGAGTCTCTCACAGTAAAACTTACTTTTAGCTTACAAAAGAACAGTGCATTTTTCAACAATATAATTTCTCTGTTGTTGTTAACTGTTTCTTAAAACAAGGATTACACTAATCTGAAGGACCAAGAAAAATTTAGCCAAAGAGTTGTGAGGAACGGTGAACTTCTTGTGGCCTCAATGTACCCTTTTTCTGATTGTTCTTCTGAAATTCCTACACTTTCAGCATAAATATAGAAAGTGCAGGACCTGTTCTTCACCCAGCAGCACTGTGTGCTCCCAGCCAGGAGAACTTTCAATGGTAAGCACCCTCTAATCTTCCTGGTCAGAATTCCTTGCAGTTCCCTGGATATAATGCAGCTTGGGGGTCCTTTGCTGTGCTTACCAGGATGTACCCCTGCATGGAGATACCTTTCATACCAAAGCTGGTTAGACCTAAAACACTGTAATGATATTTCATGGTGGGGCTGTGGTAAATAGTTCAAATTCAGAGTCAAATGATGATCTAGCCGTGGCATGGCAAGTCGGAATACTTTTAATTTATTCTCTTTTCTAATAATAAATGAACAGTCTTGGATTTAGGTTGGGCTGAGTGGGTACAGGCATTACCACTGTACAAGCAGGGCTATCAGATTTAGTAGACTTACTCATTTAATATGGTATCCTCAATAGCCCTTCTGTAAATGCTCTTAAAAATAGACAGTGATCGCATCTCACAGGTCAGGCTATCTGCATTTATTCCCCTATTTTACTCAGTCTCACACAAATGCACACCCACTCTTTTCTTTTCTGTGTATTACAGAATTAATTCATACAGGGGCCGCAGTGGAAGCTTTGGATTTAAGCTATTGCCAAATGGCCTTTTTAAATGGATGGAGATTCCTGTCACTGGTGGCTGTGCAACTGTCCTGATTCCCTTCTGTATTTGCCCTTCAGCAAATCTGTTTGCTTCCTTGTATACTTTGTGGAGGGGAAGAAACTGACTTTCTGATGTTATTACTTTATCCTGTGTTCTCAGCACAGTGCAGTCAGCTCAGAGGCTGGGCTGTGCACTTTGGCAGGTGGGGTCACAGGTGTGGGACCCCCAAGTGCCATGTTCAGTCTTTTTTTTAAACACATCCAGAGATGGTGATTCCACCACCTCCCTGGGAAGAGTGTTCCAGTGCCTTATTATTCTTTTGGTGAAAAACTTTTTCCTAATATCCAACCTGTACCTTCCCTGATGTAGCTGGAGGCTGTGTCCTCTAACCATTGTTACCACTGGTTTTGTGCTGTGCAGCCTAACAGGTGCCATGACCCTTACAGTTATGATTGTGTTTATTTCAGAAGTTGTGTCAAAATGTCTGAGCTTCTCTTTATCTCTCCTTTCCTCTTTCTTTCCAAAAGGAGTGTTGCTAATGAGTGCTCCTCTCAGCAGCTTAGTTCTGTCCTTGTTGGGAGGTGTCTGATGCTGGGAGGTTGCTCACCCCCTGATGAGTGCTATTTCCATGTTCTCAAACAGCCTACAGGAAAGATGTCTGGCAAAGCTGGAATGCAAAATACAATAACAAAGTCTAAAACTGTAATCGTTATTCCCATTAAATCATGTTATCAAAACAGTTCTTTACAATTAGTTTCCCTAGATGGCTCTTCACAGGAAAAAAAACAAAACCCTCAAGATTCCTATCCACCGAACCAAATCCCAGCGTAATTATTCCCATGTGATAGTAGTGAAAGGAATATGACTGCAGAGATAAAACCTAAAAGCAAAATCTGTCTCCGTGGTTTTGTTCCAGAAGTGAGGAAAGTGAGGGCAATTAGTTGACCCAGAGAGGGGTTTACACACAGTCCTAATCTGGTTTTTGGTGTCAGCTGCAAAACAGTCCTGAAACCTGATCCATTTACAAGCACAGGTGACGAACAGGCTGGAATTGTAAAGGTGTGCTTGCGAGAGCTCCCTGTACCAGCCTGGGTTCCTGCCCACAGGCAGATGGTCTGGAATTAAAATGCCCTTCTACTTTCTCATTATTGTTTGTATTTTGAACCTGAGAGAGAAATGTCACTTCTCAATCTGTGTGCTAGATCCCCTTGGATTCAGCTGCTACAAGGACTCTCACTCTGTTTTTAAGATGCACAAATTGGCAAAAGGCTGTGGCTCTTTCCACATCTGATGGATCTTTACAGAGGTCCCCCAGACACTGCCCATAGAAAAGAAATGCTGCAGAGAGAGAGAGAGAGATATTTATGATGCAGTTTCAGGAGGCTCATTAACTTCCACAACATGCATGAACTTCAGGTAAAATAAACATTTAAAGGGCAGCCTAACATTTTAAGGGACAGGTGGCAAGAATAATTTGTATCTGCGGTAATATTTATAAACGTGGCATTTAAGAAACCTCCGATGCTGTACAAAAGGTTGTCCCTATTTGGTTGCTTACTAAACAGGAGGAAAAATTGTTGGTAATGAATCCATGTGAAAATAAGAGATATCTAATGTCCTACCTAAGAGCAGAAAATGATTGATTGTTTCCCAGGTCAGGGTAAAACCAACAATAACAACAAATGGACATTGTTTTACTCTCCTTCCTTAGGTTTTGATTTTAATTTTCTCACAGTTAGAATGAGAAATGCTACAAGCAAAGCGGGATATTTTTGAAACGCTAGGAAGAGATTTTGTTGAGTTTCATTGCCAGTGCTAACTGTGCAGTGGGAATATCCGCATTCCTGTAAAGTGAAGATGATAGTGATACTGGGTTACTTTTTAGTTGAATTTTTGCTCAAGCTAGTTCTGCATCATTACATCTGTGACTTTCAAAGAGGTGCTGGGTTAACACCTTTGCAGGTGCTGCCAGTTGTTCCTTTAGGAAGAGAAATCATCAGCTGTTCACCCTGATGTCCTTGATTAAAATTAACAAGTGGCTGTTGACAAAGGCCAGCAGTCTGGTTTAGGTGAGGTGATTCTTTGTTTCTGGCTCACGTCCCCCCAGTGTAAATGCTCAGTGATAAAAATCTAGTGATCAGTTTTACTGAAGAAATGTTGGTCAGCAGAGAATTCAGTTTGTTTTTTCTTTCCAGCGCTGGCATTTGGAATCCTAGCAAGGAAAAATAAATCCAAGTCAGGCTTTTCATTTAATCTTGTTTTCTCCTAATCCATGCTGTCAGGCCAGTGGCACATGAACAGCCATGTGCTTGCCATGCAAGGTATTGTTTGTGAAGCTTTTTTCTGCAGGGTGAACCCGTGAGATCAGGGTTGATTTTTGTCAAATGTTTTTGTTTGCTGTGGTGACGTCCCAGGTTACCAAGGGGTTAGACACCGTGACTAGAAATGTCTCTTCAAGTCAGAGATTTGAAGTCTTTTTTTTAGTTAAAAAAAAAACAAACAAAACCAACCAGATTAAAAGCTGGTTTTACTGTCCTTTGTCTGTGTTTAATGAGTGAGGAGTAATTGTATGTTCATTAGATAGAAAAATAGCAAGATGCAAAGGTTTTAACCTTAGAGTAAGTAAATCCAGATTGAAGACTAATTTTTAATGATCAAAGTAAATGTCAAAAGTGGGTTTTTTAAAATTCAAATTTAGTCCTTAATGCTTTCTGTTCTAAAGCAGAGCCTGACATATTTGAGTAATTGAGTTTGATGCAGAATTTACAAACCTAATCTGGGTTAAATTTTGGAAAGACTTGTGTAAACTGTGAGTTCCTGGTGTAAAACTGGGTGAGGTTAGAGAGCTCCTGTGCAATGTCAGGAGCAGTGGGGCTTTCTGCCCTTAGCCTGTAGACACAAAGAACTCCTAAAAAATTCCTTTGGGCGTGAAATTGAAGTGTAATGTATTGCAGGGATAGGGGAGTGTGGGTCAGTCTAAGGTCATCAGTTATATTGTACCAAGTAAGTTAAATGTTGGAATAATATCATAAATTAAAGTTACTGCTTTGTTGTCCTTCCATGAAGAAGTGGAATGAGTAAATTCGTTTGTGGTGAATTTAATGTCTGGCTAGCCATTAGAATGGCTCCAGTGCAATTACTTTCATGCATCGTAATAGTCTTCAAAAGTAAATAGTTTAAAAAAGCAAAAACCTTGAAGGAAATTACCGAAAGCATAATGGCTTTTTGAGAGACATGCCTTTGCATCCATATATACTTTTATTTAAATCCAACGGGATTAAATTGGCCTGTTAGTTATTTCTGCAGTATTTTTTTGTCTCCTGCAATCCAGAAAATCATTAATGAGTGTTTTTCCAGTCAGAGCAGTGGGTGTCTTGATTGTCAGATCACTTGTTACAGGGGAGGAGGGTGTCCTCAAAGACTTTATTCTCCTCTTTTTTTAACCTAATAAGAATTTAAGAAAGGAAAAAACAAAAAGAAGGTTAAACAAAAGTCACTCTCTGCTTGCAGTTGCTATGGCTGAAGGGCCCCTACTTGTGTCATTTCTGGAGGCATCAGAATTGTTCCTGGCTTTGTCCCCACTGCAGGCAGGGACAAGGGCTAGAAACCTCCTGTTTCCCAGAATTGGGTGCCGAGCGGTAGCTGCAGAAGATGCACCTCAGGTCACTGCCTGAGATCTCCACAAGCTTTTCTTTCTGTGTGCCCTCCCTTTTCCTTTTTGCAGTGTGATTTATGTTTCATTCTCTTAAGCACCTTGTGGTGTTTTCCCTTTGTTCTTCCGTGATTCTTTTGCTCTTCCCTTGTTCTCTGCTCCCCCTCTGCTTTTCTGGCACACTGATCTCCCTTGCTGATGTGGAATCCTGAGTTTCCTCTCTCTCTGGGAGAAGATTATCCAGACAGCTGACATGGGAAGTGTGAAAAACGCCCATCACTTGATTTTGGAATTTTAGAAGTTTAATAGTAATAAAATGGTTATAAAAATAGCCATGTAATTAGAGTAATAATAATTTGGACAATTTGGATTAGGACAATATGAGACAATAGAAACAAAGAGTTACAGACAGTATGGGTGCCTCTTTCTGGGCAAAATAAGCCCAGAAAAAGGACACACATTAACAGAGGATTAACCCTTGAAAGCAACAGCCTGTTGCATATTCATACACCTCATGCATGATGCATAAATTCCATTCAAACACAGGATTCTGTCTGGGCAGTGTCACCTTCTTCCTCTGAATCTTCAGGGCTGAGTGAGGTGGGAAGAACTTGATAAAGAGAGCAATAAAGTCTTTTTCTCTGAAAGATTTAGGTGTCCTGTGGCTGCTATCTCGCTGGGAGTCTCTTTAAAAAAAGTACATAGCACAGTTTCTATTTTAACAAGAAGCTGAGAGTGGCAATGCGGGGAGACAGATCAATTAGAGGTGCTTAAGCGTCTCTTAGAAAACAGATGTGTTGCTCTTACAGGACTTTTGGGATACAATTTTTAGGGTTTGACTATTCCCAGCTGTGATATAAGATACTTCAGAGGGGTTGGATGATGTGGATAGCAACATACCATACACAAACTGTGCTCTCAAAATGGCTGATTATGGAGCATAAGGCCAAAAGGAGCTTGTGCTTTCTGATCTTCTCCCCAGGCCTTACTTTCTTTTCACCTTCTCATGACCTGCATCTTACCTTGCTCTGTGTGCCATTAGCACTTGCTTTATATTCCTTGTAACAGCAAATTCAGCATGCTGGGGGGAGCCTTGGATATTATAATAACAAACAGGAGTGGCTGCAGAAATTAGTGTAGAGAATTGGCCTCACTCCACAAATCACCCACCCATTTATGTGCTGGCTGTTGTAATATTTATGTGAAGGTGCCATAGGAATGTATTTGAGCATTTTTATGTCCATGCATCTCCCTGTAATCCATTCTTCAGTCCACATGGGAAAGAAGTCTTCAAACTTGGAGGCGAAATCCAAGGAAAGAGTCAGTGTATTAATTAGTTTGTTGGCGTATAAGGATTGTTAAAAACCTATCTGATTATTTTAAAAATGTGATTTGAGGACATTTGCAGTCTCTGTGAAGCTGGAGAACTGAACATGGGAAGATGTATGTAAATCCACAGTTGAAATAATGTGCCTTGTGAGACACAGGGACACTCAGGTGCTCACCCAGCAGCAGTGTGTGTGCTAAAGCTCTTCAGCAAAACCTGTTCTGTTTTTCAGAACAGTAACTGGCTTTCACTGGGGCTTCTTGCTTGGGCCACTGGTATTGGGAAACAAAAGGAGAGCAATTTCCTTTAGCACCTTGATGTAGCTGTTTTGGGTCATGATTGTGTTGTTTAGATTACATGATGATTCCTCTGAGCTGTCACCTCCATCAGACATGTTAATGTCTTGAAAAGGCTGCTGAAAAGTATTCAGCATTTCACTTCTGTCAGGCACATAACGTCACACTTAGGAAGAATATATTCACTAGAGTTTTAACTTTGGAGAAAGTGTGTTATTTCCAGAGTTGAGAGGGTATTTAATCCTTGAATGAGTCAATTTATCAAGTTGAAATCTTTGTAAGTTCACAGTGGAGATGTTTTAGCATCCAGCATCCCCAAGGCATGCCAACAAGAATGCCTTCTCAAGATTTTGGCCAAGTAAATGTTTAAAGTTATTGTGACTTCGTTGAAATTGTATTTTTTTTCTTGCCTCTGCCAATACAAAAGATGGAACAATTCTATTTTCTTAGATGCACACAAGTTATGTTTCTGTTATGTTTTTCACACTGAACAAACTGACAGTAGTTCCTTGAATAACCGGAGTATTTCCATCTAATGAGTGGGATTAATGAAAAGATGAAAAAAAAATCATAAAATGGGCAGTCTGTTTTTCGTCACTTTGGTAGGTCACAATATTATTAATTCTCACTGCAGCCAGTTTTCAGATGGCAGAGTTGTGTACAGACATGAAATTTGAAGTTCTAGTTACTCTTACAAATGCCAACTTCTGTTCTTTTCCATGCAAGAAATAGATTTTATGTAAACAAATAAAAATCTATATCCATAAAGCCTGTGAACCTCTTAATGTGCTGTTTGCTGTCCAGTCAGGAGTCACATTTAAAACCACAGTACTTAAAAAGTTAGGACAGTCCTTTTTCCTGATAAACAAAGCAAATGCTTATTTATTTGGTGTGCTGATAATACAGAGATGTGGTGCAGTTTTTGGAAGAAAAGATGCATTTTTTGAGCGCTTTTAACTCCATCAAAATAGTGGAATAATTGATTTGTGCTGCAGATAGGGACTTCTGTGACCTGTTTGTAAATTTGAAAGTAATAAGGTATTTTTTGATTGAAAACCCACAGTAAGACAAGTTTAGGCAATAGAAGTAAGTAGGAGACATGCAGGACTGCCTCCAGTGTAATACATGGAATCTTTCTGCAGCTTTTTATTTATTTATTTTTTTTACAGTAGAAGGTGTGTGGTGTTTGTGAGGCTTCCCAGGACGAGGTGAGAGATGAGAATTTGACTTTGTTTTCAGAAGGCTGATTTATTATGATATGATAATAGGAATGCTATACTAAACTATACCAAAGAAAGAGAAAGGATACATTTGAAAGCTTAACAAGAGTGAAATAATAACTCATGGCTGACTCCTCAGAGTCCAACACAGCTGATGGTGATTGGTCATTAATTAAAAACAATTCACATGGAACCAGTCAAACATTCACCTGTTGTTCAGTAACTGAGGGATCTCAAAGCTTGCTTTCATTTCAATTTTGCTTATAGTTTCCATATTCTCAAAATCTTTTGCCAGGCAATCATATTTATAAGGCTTTCCTGTTTCATCTTCCCCAACAGCTAAAATAGAATTGCTGTGCTGGGTAAGTTTTAGAATAGATTTCTGTGAGAAATAGGAAAGAACAAAAATTCTGCTTTTAAAAAAAAACCCCTAAACTTGCTTAGTTGCATAAATGCAAGGGACAAAGTAGTGTTTTTCATGCAAAAAAATATTGTGGTATGTCAGCATGTTGGCACTGATGGTGAATAAGCTGTTTTAAATATACATCCCAGAAAAAGGAAATAGGGTGTGATATATTAGTCTGGGAACCTATCTTAAATGGAGGAAAAAGGACACAAAATGATGCCATGTAGCTCGAATTCTGGACTTTATTGGGAAGTAAATAAAAAGTGATTGTAAACTCTCTCTGTAGGCAGCCCTTAAGCAAATAAGTATTTATATTTATATTTAATATATAAATATAAATATTTATATTTTATAAATATAATATATAATATATAATTTAAAATATAAATATAAATATATTATATATTATATAATATATATTATATATTATATATTATAATAATATAATATGTATTATATTATATATTATATAACATATAAATAGAAAATATATATTTATATATTATATATAAAGTATATATTATAAAATATAAATATGTAATATATTCATATTTTAGAAATATAAAATAATATATATATTATTTTATATTTCTAAAAAATTCTGAATAGAAAAGCAGCACACTGCAGTAATAAGAGTTTCAATATTAACCTTTATGCATGAATAAATGTATAGATATATTTTAATGGCATTTCTGGGGTTGATGCTGTAATAGCTGCCTTCAATAATGATCTTTCAAAGCCGAGTGAAGGCATTGTTACAGAGATTAAATCAGTCTAACAGCACAAAGGTAACACATTGGTGGTCGCTTTGGAAGGCTGTTTTGGAGACAGAGCACCAAACTGAGCAAGTTATTGAAGATGGTTGTAGAAGTTTTGTAGACTTAGAAGATGATTTCCTCTGCATCTGACTGCTTTCCATCAATGTCCGGTCAGAATCAACCTTGCTGGAAACAGGAGGCTGAAAGTTAGGGGAGGAATTAATTCTGTAATATTTATTCCTGAGAATGAAAATGGAAACAGAGAAAGTGGCCCTGTCTCCTGTGAAAACCTTTTGTTATCCAAAGTGAAAGCTGTGAACATTTTGCGTTTTTTTCCTCCTTTCTGTGGTTTTTGTTCCTGGTGCCGTTCTCTTTTCCCCAGAAGCACTCAGAGACTGAAATATGAGAATCATGCTATTTGTCCATAATAGCTGTGATGGCACTAACACCATCAAGCTGTTAAACAGGGAGAGAGAGGCCCTTTTCTCCTTGGCTTCAGCTCTTGTGTTTAATTCTGATTAAGAGGACAGACCAGAGTAGTGTCCAACACAACATAAATGCATGCACATTAATTTAGTCAGGGAACAGGCTTCTTGGGAAATCAAATTAATTGCCCACTAGATATTAACATCTATGATTTTGCAAAGTAATTTAGCACTTCTCTGTGACTGAGGTTTCTCAATGGGAAAAGGCACATTCCTGCCTTTTCAACAAGCACATTCTCCAGGCTGTGTTTGAGAAATATTAAAAGGAGTTAAATTAGAAAGTATGATAACATAGGTCACTATTTAAAGTATTTTAAAGTTTTTCTTGTAATGAATAAAAGCAAAGTCATTGTTTTTAAAGCATATTTCATTTTTGTTAGAATAGGTACTCCATTACTCTTGTTTTAGATGGTGTGGAAATGTATTGCTGTTTAATAAGAAGTGCAGAACTGTTGGAATATTTATGTTATGACTCAAATCTCCTGTTTTATGAGGGAGTGGAACCTGGGTAAATTTCCTGAGCAAGTTCAAGATGAACATTAAGCTTTATTGAAAGAAATAGTGTTTTTAAACACCGAAATAGCGAAATTCCTTAGGAGTGGTTTTCTGCAAGTTGTGTTGTTTTCTTTCATGTAAAAACTGCCCTTGAAGTACAATAATTGCACATTTTGAAATTTAGAGATTTTTCCAGTGTTCTGGCAAATAATGTCAATACTTGTGGGTTCCAAAGCAAGGAAATGCAGCACTATGAACTGGATTGCCAGCCCTGCTGTGTGTAGTGGGTTTGGGATAGATTTGTTGTTCTTTTCTGAAGCAAAGTAATTTCAAGCTCTGTAATCTGTGCTGATTTTCATTCCTGGTGGCTCTCATCAAACCAGTCTGTGATTGGGAAAGGATTCTAGCATCCAAGAATAAATAAAAATAAAAATAAATAAAAATAAAAGTAAAAATGTGTTTCACCTTCCCACCCCTCCTAGCAGCTTCCAGTGGGAAGGTAATTGATAAATTCAAGAGTAGCAGGAATGAAAATTATTTTGCAAGGGAAGACAGAAGTTTTCACAGTAGCACGTTCAGAGATGCAGAGTTTTTACAAGCAGGGCTGTAAAATGAGTATGAACAAATATGCAGATTTTTTTTCCTCTATCATAACAACGCACTTTCTCAGTAAATACCAGGAAGAAGAGCATTACCAGACAAAACTACCATGCTGGAGTTCACCCTAGGGATTTACTTATGTTGTGCTTTAATTATGGAGAGATTTTCAGTTTGGAAGTTGATTTTCAATTCTCACTAGATGCATTTCTATAGATGGAATAATCCTCCCTTAATGAAATAGAATTATTAAAAAATATGTTAATAATGCAAATTTAAGAATCTTGACATGCAAATGTTCCTAATAAAAAGAACTCTGTGCAGAGTTTAGTTTGCAGAGGATTCATCATCAGAGTTTAGCAATGCTCTGGAGTGCAGTTATCTGAAAGTAAAATGTATGAAAACAATCAAATACAAATGTGATGTTTTAGGCTTTTGGGGGAGTTTTTGTGAAGTCAGGCAACTTAAGTGGAAATATTTTAATTAATTTTTTGCAAAACCACTCATTAAAATTTGTAAGTGCTTAACCAAACAAAACCTTAATTGAAAGTGTCAGAAGTGATCCATGGCTGCATTACAATTTTCTTCTTTATGCATCATTTCCTTTTGCCATTTAGTTGGATACCAACCACTACTCTGACCTATCAGTTCAGACACAAAATGTTCACCCTGGTTTCTCTGTGCTCTGTAAAAAGAGTTAAAATAGGCTTAGATTGAAAAAGATAGGAAATTTATTGGTTGGGTTTTTTTCTAGAGCAACATCAGTGTTCTGAACAAGTGGCCACAGGACAGTTCCATGGATGCAAAAGGCTATATTTCATGTGTACTCTTTGTATCCTTGAGTCTGATTTATTATTAAAACATCTCTTTATGGAAGGTGAAAAGTATTTTAATGCCTCTGACAACAGCTTTGTTAGATCCAGATGTCTGTAATAAAATGGATGATACAAAATCCTTAATTGGCATAGATAAAGATAGTAATCAACTGGTATTGTTTTTATTTCATTTCAACCAGTGTGTCTTAACTACTGGTCACATAGATTTTTCTGTATAGGATAAATATTTCTCAAAATAAAAAAATTAATGACATATTTTTGATGAATTTTTGAAGGACTACTCACTTTGTGAATTTTGTGTAGCTAGAATCAGTTATAAACTCACTTTGAGTAAATACATTTAAAACCTTTTACTCCACAGTTATTTGCTACTCCCTTAGAATGGGCTCTCACCATGCTCTGTGTACTTTTCCAGAATTAGGTTCTGCTCTGTGCCAGGTAAGGGTATTTCAAAGGTAATTCACCTGAGTCTTGGCCCCAGGTAGTCTTTCTTGGGGCAATATAGGATTCATCTGTCCTTTGAAGTTGACAGTTCTGTCAGTTTACATCTTCTGTTTTAAAGTCTCTCTATGTTTTGAAGAGAAAAATTCATGATCATCTTCCACAGGAAAAAAACCCTAGACCTTTCTGGCTGTCTCTGCAGTGAGAGGTAAAGAATAAGTTTTGAAAAAAATATAATAATAATGGGAAAAAATATAATAATGGGAACCTAGGCTAGCCGGGAAGATTCCATTATGGTATTTTGCTGGGAATTGTGGCAATGAAAGGTTTGAACCTGAACAGAATGTGAATGAATTTCAGCCCTTTTAACCCCAGTGGTTCATCAGGTGTCTGTTCTCATCAATGAATGCAATCCTCCATTGTCCTCAGAAATGGTCCTGCACCACACAAAATTCTGCACTGAGAAATTAATGCCAACCACAGTAAACACTAGATCCAACTCTCTTTGCAAACTGTGACTCTTAAAACAGGAGTGATCTGGACTAAAAATAAACCCCAGCTGGAATATGGGATCCAAGGAACTTGGATCCTAGAAAGAAACTGACTCTAGCAAAGCACTGTGTAGTTGGATTTCTTTCAGATGGAGGTTGGTAAGTGCAGGAAAAGAAAGAAAGATCAGTAATTTCACATTCTGGCAGGAAGATGTATGTAATACAGTCCCTGGGCTATAAAGTGTTTGGCATGTGGAGTCCCATGAAAACACTGATAGTCATCTCTGTTTGCCTGAGAGAAAACAACCTTTAATGTATAAACCAAGCCTAAACTGGGAAAGGAAGCATATTGCAGGAATATAAACTGGGTTTTATGACTGTTTTTAATGGCACTGGATGGAGAGCTATTTGTACAACTCAAGCAGCACATTTGTGTGACTGACTGCCCTTCCTGGGGGTTTTTGGCTCTGTGCATTTCTCAGCTCATGGGGACAGGGAAGGTTCACTGACATGCCACCTCTGAAAGGTGCTGCTGTTGGTTCAGCAACAGCCTTGGGATTTCCACAAGGAGATTTATTCATGAGAGTCCTCCAGTGGACTCCTGTTCAAGTAGGAGGTGTTTTCCCTTGGAAAACAAGAGGTGTCTCACATTTGCATCCTTAAGAGGTTGTTACTAAACTTCTCTTTGGACCCAGGGAATGTTGTGTGCAGCAAGGCACGAAAGCACGTTGCTGAACGCTAGCGCACCAAAGTGACACAGAAATTCAGTAAGATGTGCTTGGCTTGGAAATCTATCTTATTTCTGCTGTCAGTGGCACTCCTTGTGAGGTGCTGAGCTGCACTGAGTGCCTCTGCCCTGCTCCTGAGGGAGCATCAGTCTGCAGGAGCCCCACGATGGCTGTTGTGGTGTCACGCGGCCGCGGCACTGCAGGCGGCTCGCTCAGATTAATGTAATCTCTGTCATCTGAAACACCACAGCTCATGCTGCAGATTAGTTCCTCACTCCCAGATTACCACTGACCTCTTTTTCTGACATGCCCTTGTGTTTTACCTTACAAAGAATGTAAGGCACAAACGAGTGTTGTATTAATGACCCTCTTTAATACCTGTCATACTTTCACCTTTTGGCAAAGGCTCACCAAGAAAGACATCCAAAAGGATATCTTGTGTAAAACTGGAAAGAAATCTGTTTGTTTTGCTTTGTTACTAAGGCTCCCATCAATAAATATCTCACTGTTATGAATAGTTAATCCTGTCCCTCTCACTAAAATTCAGAGGAACAGGGATACTATACATTTAATTCAATGTAGTAACTCATGTCTTCAACATTCCTCACCAACAGGTCTCCCATTTCAGATAAAGTGATGAAAGCATGTGCATTTTTATTTAGCCTCTTTCAGGCCATTGCACAAACCTACAAGGTTACTTTTCTGAATTAAGTCCTGCAAATACCTACAAGTGATGTGTTTCATTTCTGCATAACCAGCGTTACATGAGAAACAAAGGGGCTTGTGTTTCCCTGGCCAGACCTTCTCTTGATGAAAATATCTGGGACTTCAGCTACAGATTTTGCATATCCGACCCTGTGAGTCAAAAAATGTGTTGATTACCAAGCAGAAGCAGATCAAGTTTCTCTTCCTAAATTTCTTTTTACTCTCTTACTTTATAAGAATGTCTAATCACACATATTTCATAGGGTCAGTTTGCTGCACAGATTTTGGTTAACAAGTCACATTGCATAATTACCTGCTTCAGGAATTGCCACTGTGTTATGTAAGACGTGTGTTGTGTAATGAGCACTGCACTGTACAGTGCATAATTCATGGTATAACATGTGTATTATATAATGAATATAGAGCTACTCATAGGGATAGTTTTTCTGCTATGTTGTCCTGTCTCTGGCAGCAGCCTGTATGTGGAGGAAAGAAAAAAAAAAACAAAACGTGCTGAACATCCTTCAAATGGATTATTGCAGGAATAAAAAGAGGAACATATAAAATTTTAAGCTTTTAAATCGGTAATATCAATTATCTGCTGAGGTTATGGGAAAAGAAAATGAAATAATTGTGTTTTAACTTCATTTTAGTTCTAGTATTTTCCCTTCCTTTTCAAGTCACAGATACTTTTCTTATGCTTTTAATATTTTATCTAGAAATATGTCAAAGAAAACTTATGAGTTTAATTCATGTTGTCAGGGCTTTATTCCGGTATTGTCTCTTTCTCAAGTGGTAGAGAAATCTCCCTTTTTGTTTAGACATTTGGGAAAGGGGAAGGAAAAAGAAAAACAATTCAAAATAGGAAAATTAAAAACACTAATGAAATAAATATGTGATTATGCAGAGAAACAAAAGCTGCAGAAAATAAATTAATTTGTGAAAAGTACCTGTCTCTCCAGGTATAAATTTATGAATATCTACTTTATCACAGAAGCAGTGTTTTGAAAATATGTTCCCCTTTTCTTGCTTTGTTGATACTTTAAGGTTAATCCATCCTGGTGTATCTGTATTGTTCATGCTGACTGAAAATGAGGTATATTTTTGTCTGAAAGGTTTTGAGAACACCTTATATTCTGATTTTGTGAGATTACAGATTCCTTTGAAGCAAAGCAGTTAAATATTAGAAGAACTGAATGCAGACATTTGATTCATTTGAGTGTTCACTCTAAGTATCTTCCTTTCTCCCATCGTTCCAGCTGGGATTTGAGGTACAGCTGGTTCCTGTGGTATGGCAGGAAGGTATGGCAGGTAAGTTTCTGCAGTGACAGTGACATTCCCTTAGTTCTCTCCCAGTTGCTGTTCCCCACAAGTTTAATTTTGGCTCTGTGAGGGGATGTTGTGTCAGACTGCAGGCAGTGGTTTGGTGTCTACCCCAGTGCAATGGGGATTTGCTGTGGCAAACCAGCTGAGAGGGGCTGACCTGTGATGGAGGGCAGAGCTGTGAGACTGCAATGCTGCCCTGCTGGTAAAAGGCTGTGTGAGTGGTGGCTCTGAATAATGGCAGCGTGGTCTGGATTAATTCATTTGGTCATGCAGCTGTGAAGCTGCTGGCAGAGCAAGACTCTGTGCGTTCAGAAAGCGCAAGAGCTGTTGCTGTATTCAGCTTGTGGAAAATGCATGTGTTTTATGATTGGCTTTTCGCAAATATTAAAATGAATATTATATGTGTTGTGTAGGGAAGTAATGCTGTATTAATTCTCTTCAGTACTGTGTTAAATATAGTTTTAGGCTATAAAAATTGTTAAAACAGAAACTATGCTATGTAGGATGCTTTGTTGAACAGAAGGGGCTTGCAGCGAGATAGCAGCCACAGGACACCTGAATCTTGCAGAGAAAGGGAATTTATTGCCCTCTTATCAGAAGAAACGAACTTCTTCCCACCTTGGAGGCACTGTGAGGATTCAGAGGAAGAAGCTGACACTGCCCAGACAGAATCCTGTGTTTGAATGGAATTTATGCATCATGTATGAGGTGTATGAATATGCAACCGGTTATTGTTTTTAAGGGTTAATCCTCTGTTAATCTAGGTCCTTTTTCAGGCTCGTGCAGCCCAGAAAAAGGTACCTGGACCATCCATAACTCTTTGTTTTTATTGTCTCATATTGTCCTGATTCAGTTTGTCCAAATTGTTATTACTCTAATTGTGTTACTATTTTTTTAACCATTTTACTACTATTAAACTTTTAAAAATTTTAAAAACCAAGTGATTGGCGTTTTTCACAAGCTTCAAAGGCAGCAGCCAGGCTGCCTGAACAGAAATCCATTTTTCAAATGGAAGTAAAGCCTACATTGAATGGAATCTTAAGTTCAGGGTGCTGGTTCACAGCTGCGCTGCAAGGTGTAACTCAGAATTTGTCTGAGGAGCTTTGCAGGGCCTGACTGTGGTGACAAATCCTGCCTTGCAGTGTTAGCAGGGTGTCAGCTGGTAATGCAGAGCCTAAAGCACCCAGAGGTGGCACCTGGTGGGCTTTTACCTGAAGAGAGCTCATGCATTCACACCTTGCATTGCTCTCAGGACTCAACACCTCCAAAAAGTTTCCCAATACTTTCAGTGGGATTTGGATCTAGTCATCCTTTATGATTCAACACTATGATGTACAGAACATGGACTTTTTAACTTCTACAAATTCTTAGTGTGAAAAACACCCATTGCTTGTTTTTAAAATTTTGAAAAGTTTAATAGTAAAAAAATGGTTATAAAAATAGCAGTATAATTAGAGTAATAATAATTTGGACAATTTGGATTAGGACAATATGAGACAATGGAAACAAAGAGTTACAGACAGTCTGCGTACCTTTTCTGGGCAAAATAAGCCTGAAAAGGGACCCTCGTTAACAGAGGATTAACCATTAACAGCAACAGCCTGTTGCATATTCATACACCTCCTACATGATGCATAAATTCCATTCAAACACAGGATTCTGTCTGGGCAGTGTCAGCTTCTTCCTCTGAATCCTCACAGCATCTTCAGGGCTGAGTGAGGCAGGAAGAAGTTCATTTCTTCTGATAATGGAGCAATAAATTCTCTTTCTCTGAAAGATTCAGGTGTCCTGTGGCTGCTATCAGGTTTGAGTCCTTTCTTCAGAAAAAAGTATCTTACATGGCATAGTTTCTATTTTAACATTTTGTTATAGCCTAAAACTATATTTAACACACTACTTAAGAAAATTAATATAGCATTACTTTCTGACACAACACATATAATATTCATTTCAATATTTGTCAAAAGCCAATAATAAAATACGCATTTTTCACACTTAGTAAAACAAAGGACTAAGGCAGTACATATCCAATATAAATAGTAAACAGTCATCCATAGATATACATTAGAGCTTTATTACAGACAAAGAATTAACCTGTCATAGTGTGCTTAGAGCAACATTTGTGTACCTTTCAAGGAGAGCCTTGCTGCTTCTCCTGGGTAATTGGAAAGGTGCTGGTGTTTAACAGACTTCCTAAATTGATTTATGCCACTCATGAGCACCCTGTAGCAGCATTTTCAATCCTTGGGAAAGTAGGTAATAATTGCTAAATTAAATACTTCTATCAAATCTGACCTGGAGGCGTCAGGTTTTATATGTTACCTGAAAATTTACAGAAATTCTGCTTTGGGTCCTCAGAAAATTTGAGATTAGAAGAAAAGCAGGTTCTGAAAAAGAGTTCTGTGCAGCTACTGTGATTTGCCTTTTGTAACTATCTCATAAAGTTAGATAGTTCCCTGTCCTCAAGCAATTAAACTTAATTTCTTTATATTAATTTTGATTCTTATTCAGAGAGTTTTATCTCTTCATTACATACTTTGGCTCCAATTTAGCTTTTAAAGCATTGCTGATTAAAAATAGATTTATTTTACTGAGCTAAACATTATTTTAAAATGGATATAGAGCTATCTGCGAAGACACCTCCCTCTGAATATTGTTAATTATATGAGCAAAGCTATCTAGAAGTCAATTTTGTCATTATCAGACGCTTTCAGGGATTGTCAAGTTTTTCATTTAATAACTTCCAAAGAGTTTCTGCCAGTTATCATTAAAAACGGACTTGAGAATAGGTTGATTCTTCCAGTGGTAACCAATCAGTAGCCAAAGTGCTCGTGTGGGATGAGACTTTAAATCTCTGATTTTTCTTTTTCAATTCTTCCAGTTGAAGGTTTAAATATCTTTTTGGCACTGTGAAAAATTTAACTTCTACAGCTCAGGGTTCACCCTTGAAAGAGTGACATGAGTCAATGTATTTCAGCAAGAGATGTAGTTCTTTCTGGTGATTCATGGTTGTCTTACAATAATTTAAAGTTTTCTGATAGGCCAGAGTTACAGGTAGAATAGCAGTTTATTTATTTGCTGGACTGCTTTAAATATTGCATTAAAAAAGAAACTCCACAGATGTGCCTTTCACTTCAGGAGTATTAATGGCTTAGATTTATTTTTTATTTAAACATTTTTTTGTGTGTATGGTGGATTAAATGGTCTTTGTGTTTCATGTTCACATTTTGGATAAAATGAAATTAATCAGAGACTTGACATTTAGAAAAGGAAAACGGATGCAACATAAATGTAGCCTGAAGGTTTGTTTCATTTATGTAATCCTTGGGGAGGGGAGTCCAATCAGAAAAACCAGGGAATCCAAGCTGCATAGTCTGTAACAATTTATAAAATTAAAAAATTGACAATGCTGGATTTCCTCATGATGACTGCCTCAAAAAACTTGGTGTGCAATATGAAATTTAGCACTTGGCAATGATCCTGTGGAGACCATCAAAACCGAGTTAAAATGTAATCTGAAGTGCCAGGTATGTAGTTGAAATTCTAGATTTTTATAGGAAAACTTGAATATACCCAGTATCTTACTCTTTTGATAAAATGTTGAATTTTAGCATTAAGAACTCCCCTTGCATGATAGCAAGATGAATCAGTAAAATAAGTAATGTTATTATCCGTGAGGAGTGTCAATAAATATCTATTTGTACTCTTCATCTCTATGATTACCAGGCTTCAAATATAACTCTACCACAATGCCTTGTTCTATATGCTGGGAAACTATCCATGGAAGATTTTTTAATGAAGAATTATTTTGTGTTGTTGAAACATATATCTGCTGATCTTTTCTTTTATAAGGGAAAATGAAAAGTCACTTAAATGAACACTTTATTAACAGTATGTCATCACAGTGACTTGATATCTTCTCTTGTGTTTTAAGGTGAGTTCTGTCTCTGAAAATGAACAAAGTAAAGCATTTTATCATATCTTGAGCTAACTTGTGTGATGGCACGTGATTCTGCATTAATTATGCAATGGCCATCTTTTTTTCCCAATTTATCTAGTCCAGAGAGCAAAATAAAAGGGCATATTTTGGGAAAAACCATAATCTGTTGAGCAAGCTCATGGATATGAGTCAGAAGAAGTGGAAGGTGAAATATTGCCGTGTTCACAGACTCGGTGTCTCTGGTGGAAGCTTGTGTGACTGTTATCAAAAAGACATCCCTGAAGGCTTGGGCAGCCTTTAGTGCTGCTCTCTCCATCTCAGCCAGGTGTTAGCTGCTCCCTTTGCTGGGACTGGAATGCTGTGGAACATCCCGTTCTGTTGGTGTCCTGGTTTGAGAGGAAGTGAGTTTTTTGGGATGCTGTGGTCAAACCAGTGGGTGCTCAGATTTGAATATTGGCACCTGGTGTGGCCGCTGGGGACATGGATACGCCTCTGAGAACACAGGGGGTTAAAAGCAGGGCACTGCCAGGGTTCCAGTGAGGGAAACAGGTCAGAGCTGCCCTGCCCGGGCCATGGAGGGAAAGCCATGGGGCCGGGTGAGGTAGGCCAGGCCTTGGACAGAGAGGGCAAGTGAAGGACCCTGCAGGATGGAGGGGTGGAGGAGCACTGAGAGGCATCGGGCAGCCTTAACCCTGTTCTTGGATGATGGAAACCTTACAAATGCTGATCCTCCTGGAGCTGAATGAGAAGAGAGATAGAGATGAGATAAGAGGGGATGGGCCATGAGAGAAGCTGAGAAGAATCCTAGGTTGGAGGAGGTGATGGAGTAGCCTTTGGCTGGACTTTTCTTGTATAGCCATGGACAGAACCTTTTTTCCTGTGGACACAGAGACTGCATTTAGAGGGAGGCAATGGCTTGGAGCCAAGAGAGTGCAGTGATGTTATGTGAAAGAGTGCATGGACAGAGACAATGGGTGAGGAGGGTGGTTGGTGCCCTTGATCTTCAGTGGAGGAGAAGATCTCTGTTCCTGAGACCCCTCGGCCCCAGGGGGTGAATTTGGGGGGGACAGGTGTCCCAAACGTGAGAGACTGTGCTTTTTCTTGGAACTGGGCAAAGCATCCTTAAAGGGGGAACCCCAGAAGCAGCTCTGGTCCATGCACAGTGGTGAGAGCACCGGACATGGAAGGAAGATGTCACGATGGCAAATGTTCTCCGGGCGGTGCCATGTGTGACATGGAAACACACGAGTTCTCAACTGTGTTTCCAGGGGAAGCCTATGGTACAAGAGGGACTCCTCGCTCCTTGATAAACTGAGAATTGATTATCTGAAGGGTGGTGGTGGACTGAGAGTTGGTGATCAGAGGGATGGATGTGTTGGAAATTTGGTGGGGGGAGGAGGAATGTTTTTGGAAGGTTTTCATTCTTTTTGTGTGTTTCTTTTTACATATAGTTGAAGGTTAATAAAGTTTTCTCTTCTTTATTTCCAAGTGGGAGCCTGTTTTGCTCTATTCCTGGTCATATTTCACAGCAGATGCAGGGAGAATGTACTTTCATGCAGGCACTGGCATTGCGCCAGCATCAAACCATGACACTTGGAATGTTTGAGTTTGGGAATCACGGAACCATTAAGGCTGGAAAAGAGCACTGGGTCCAGCCTTTGACAGAGTAGCACCGTGCCTGCTCAGCCACATTGTGAAGGGCCATGTCCACTCATTTTTAAACACTTCCAGGGATGGTGACTCCCCCACTTCCCTGGGGAGCTTGTTCCAATGCTCAGCCACTCTTTTAGTGAAGTGCTTTGTCCTGACACCCAAGCTGAATCTCCTGTGGGCCACCTTGAGACCATTTCTTCTTGTCAGTCCGCGCCACTGGTGGCTCTGTCTCACACCACATTGCACAAGTGCCAGGAGCTCTTTAAACCAGAAAGCTGTGGAGCTTTTAGCAGTGGTACAAAGCTAAGATCCTGTGGGATACCTCTGGTTTACTTGCCAAGGTGGTGTTTGAGTCACTGGCAGAATGTTACTCAAAGACAGCATGTCCTGTCTGTCTGGAACTGTTTGTCCTACTCTGCCACAAATGACAAAGAACCAGGTGGAAAATGGCTGTGTTCTTGTCAAATGTTTTGTGAGCACTCAGGTATTGACTAAAATGAAATGGGGACTGGCAAAGAGAAGAAAAAGATTATTGCAGTCTTGATCTTGCCACAAGATGCCTTCTGTGCTTATCCTGAGGTAGGAGATACGGCTGAAGAGAGGGCTGGCACTGCTGGGGAGGAGCAGGGGAGAAGGAGGCAATTATGGAGTTTGGGAATGTTTCTTTGAAGCAAACCTGTCATGGACAAATGAGTAAATAGTCAAAATGACAACATTTAATGTTTGCAGTACACAAAAATTGTTTGTTGCATTCATTCTCTTGTTTAAAGAAATGAATTACAGTCTCTCAAAGGAAGAAAGGGACTGCTTCACATCCCAGTAATGGCACATTAATGCTGAGTTCTGTGCTAAAAGCTAAAAGTGGCTTCTGGAAGGAGTAGAGTTAAATTTTATTTCTTGACACCGTATAATAAAATTTGATATTAAAGTGTAAGCATGTTGTATGCCAAAATGAAAAACTGTAATTAAGAAATACAGCATTATCAAGTCTAAGCAATTTTAACTCAAATATCTGAATCACGAAATTGGCCAAGAAAGGTATAATTTAAAAATACTGAGTTTCCATGATGCATTTCAATATTTTAACCTCATTTTAGGACTTGCAGATTTGTTCTGCAGTCAGAGTGGTTGAAATTTTATTTTCTTAAGGAAAGCTGGAGTTGTCAATTTAAGTGTTTGTGGTTAAAAGAAACATTGGTAAGAAATAGAAAGCTAGAACCAACAAGAATGGGTTTTGCCATGTATCACACACTGCATGCATGTGAAGCACTCCATATGCTCCATTTCCAGGTTGGAGTGGAAGCTAATCCCGAGGAATACGTCGGCTGTCACATTTCACTCTTCCTTCACTCTCACCTGTGATGTGCAGGGGTCAGGTTATCTGTAGAATTACTGGGAATTAAGGTTGTTTCTGCTGCTGGAGAAGTGGCAGTTTCTGGCAGATGAGAGCCACAAGTGTGGCTTTCCAGTCAGTAACTTTTGTATGACTGTATTAACAAAGGGTTACCTGTAGAGATGGGGTGGTTTGACAGCCCTCTGAAGGGGTCAGATCCTTGTTTCAGGCATCTGTGCTCTTTGGATTTTCTGGAAATCTGCTGTAGATCAAATGACTTGGTTGTAATTAATTTTTGACACTTAGAAAATAAAAAGAGTTGAAGGGAATTGCTTCTGGGACATAATTCTGTCAGCTGTTACCAGTAACATAAATAAAAAAGTATTCTGGAATCAGCTGTGTGCTCCCAGTTCAGGTGAGTCAACCAAATTCTCTTTTTTGTCATAGCTCAGTGAATTCAAAGTGCTTTGCACTTGAGCCCTGCTGCAAACCCCTGTGAAGTGCTCTGCTTGAAGGAGTTCTGCTGCCAGTTGAAAAACATCTGAGCAGTTCCTCTGGGGTAGAAGGTTTCTGAGCTGGAGGGTAGAAGTCCTTTCTTTTTTTCAGAACCCCCCTAGCCATTATGCACTGGTGCTTTGCCTTTCCTACCTCGCTGGGTTGCTTAAATTTTTAACTGAGTTAAAAATTTTTAACTGTGCAGGAATTTTAAACTGAGTTCTCACATCACCCCATTTTCAGTGACACGCTGTCCATCAGCAACATCCTCTGATCCTTTCCCATCGAGTCTCATGATGAGCTTGTGCCAGAAGGTTTAGCTGGGAGAGCTGTCACCACTCACTCACTTTGCAGTGATCGTTCTTGGGGAAGTTACAGACTGCAGCTCAGTGGAAAGCCACAGTTTGGTTTTGCGTGCTGGGAGAAAAACTGCTGTGAAATTTTGTGAAAGACCCTTAGGAATTTTTTTTCCCCTGCCCTTTCTTCTTGCTTCATCTTGCCAGTGGGAAGGAGTATAAGCAAGTGGCTTGCATGATAATTAAGTGCCAGATCTGGAACTGACTCCTGGTCCCTGGAAAGCCTCAAGTATCAAAGGAAAAGAAGAAGTCTGAGTTTAACTGTCAGGCAGAGCTCCACTGAAGGGCTGCAGATTTATTGAGTGTTAAATGTCAGTACCAATGTAATAAAGATGGTACACAGTTGGTGATGAGAACTTTTATGAAGAAAAATCCTTTTCAATAAGTTGTCAACATGTCTGGAGTTGTGAATGGTTATTAAAAACCAAAAAGACAGGTAGGGAGACAATGGAAGCACTTTTGAGTTGCTCAGATTTCAGAGGCATTTCTGCTAGCTTAGTCCTACATTTGTTATTTTAGAGTGTTGATCTGTTTTGATAATGAATGCTTTGGGAAGGGGCATATCTTAAATCTGTCCGGCTTCACAGGCATTTCTCTTCTTGACCCCAGAGGCCTGGGTGAGGCACAGCTGGAGCAGAATGCAAGGCTGTGTATAATGTGGTCCTTATTAAGCAAAAATGTCTTGTTAGCAGAGTGCTCAAAGCACCATTTCTATGGTATGGTCTGAAAAAAATCACAGCAGAAAAATTCTTTGAGTGTCACAGGTGGGAAGGTATTTTGAGAAGCGAGGGTGGGGCGTGCACAGTTATGGCATGGGTGGGACTGGAATCCCACTCCAGTGTAACAAACAGCACTGTGCATCTCTGAGGCTGGCTGAAGATGGATTTTCAGTGGTGCAGGAGCAAGCTCAGCATTTGCTGAGCTCTCTGGGAGAGGATGCAGCTCGTAGATGCAGTGGCTGGGTCGGTATTGCAGGAATCCATTTGTAGGGAGGCTTGCTGAGCTCAGGCTGCCCATTACCATCTGTGGCTGTCAGGAAGCAGAGCCAGAGTTTCTGTTCCTTGCAGGCAACGAATCTGATTGAGGTTATTCTGCAGTGTGTAAAATCAAAAAAACATTGTAAAATTTATAACCTCCTCTACTCACAGCCCGCTTTCCATTTTGTAAACTCTCTGTGATGATGGTAATCTTTCTTGAGGGGTTTTTTTATTATTATTCCATTTGATCTTCTGAAAACTACAGCTGACAACATTTAAACAAATCCAGCATTTACAAAAAATGTATAAACACACTTTGTACCAACTAAAAAACTGATTATCAAGTATGGTGGGTGCTCCTGGATTTTTCTTAAAGGTGTTAAATTTTGCTTTGACAGCCTTGCAGAGTGCAGCAGGTTGAGAAGAGAGCTTTTGGCTAGGTACTGCTGCATTATGCTTGAGGCTCTTTCATTCCAGTTGCTGTATCTCATTTACTCTTTCAGCATTTTTTCTCTATTTCTGGTCCCAGGCTAGTGTTTCATCATAAATAATAGGAACAAGAAAAAAATTTATTCAAAAAAATCCCTCTTCTGGACCATATTAAAGGCATTATTTATTTAAAGGATTTAAATGTATTGCCTTAATGCCAATGCCACGTGCTAATTATGAGCCAGTTCAGCAGCAGCTGCAGACTTCATTTTTTTGGAACACTTTTTCTACTCCTTGAGGCTAATGACACTTCTGTGTTTTGATCACTTAGAGTGTGGGACTCACATGCCAAACATACCTGTAGTTTTAAACAATAAATCTTGAAAAGAATGAAGAGCTGTTTTTCTTTATCTGAGCACCTGATTAATTATGCTTTAACCACTGAAGAACCATAAGCAAAATGTTAAAGACATTGAGAGCTTTCTGTTACAAATGAAAAATAAAGTGGTATTTTATACCATGGAGTGATGAGGTTAATAACTGTAAAGATGCAAATGCCTTGCTGAAGATGAAACTGGGCAAGAAGCTGAGGCAACCTTCTGCTATTGCCTGAACTGGAAAATCAATGTCTTTGTTTTGCTGTAGGGAATCCTGGCTGAGGCTGTGCATTCCCAGCTCCCAGTGGGTGTCATTAGGAGCACAAGTACAGCTCAGCTGTACAGAGGTAGCAGGTGTGTACATCTGATGAGGAGAAACTGAGAACATCTCTCCTGATGCTTGAGACTATAAGGGAGCACTGGAATCTGTTGCTCCTTAGAGCACTTGCCAGAATGCATTCCTGACAAGTCACTGAACGGTGAGGATTTAATAATGCTACAGCTAATGAGTGATTTCAGCTTTATGTGTGAAAGTGAAACGTTTTGGTAAAGCGCTAAACTTGCGTTATTATTATGGATGGATTATGGCTGAAAGGATTACAGACTGAATGCAACCCAGCAAATCTGACTCACACAGGTTGCACTCATGTCAAATTAGTGATCTCCTCTGAAAACAAGGCTGCTTGTTAAAGGCTTCTGCCAGCACCTCCTGCTGCTGTGCTCACTGCTGTTGCTCCCTGCAGGAGGATTAACCAGCTATCACAACACCTCAAAATCACTCTGGGTATTTGGTTGACCTTCAAGATTCTTTGGAAGAGGTATCAGGTTATCTGTCTGCATTGGCTGCTTCTTCCACCCACCTGCCAAATTGATGTGATCAGCTTCACAAGCCAGGTGTATCTCATGGAAAATAACTTCATCCTGCTGTCACTTTTTCTCAGCTCGTCGGTCTTTTTTTGGTTGGATAGTACCTTCTTGAAAGCTTTTGTTTGCTATCCAGAGTGATGGCTATGCAAAAATATAAGCAGATAATAAAATATGGATCATTGCCCATCTTCTGAATCAGTAAAAGTAGTAAATTTTAAAACTTTTTGCAAGTAAGCACAATTGATAGCCGGTCTCATAAAATGCAACCAAGTGCTCTTAAACACTACATTTTATTCAATACTGGGTCTTGTTTGGCATGTCCTGCAGGACTTGGCAGAGAATTTTAACAAGCTGCACTGTTTTCAGAATGGTACCCTGGAATCTCTGTCCACGTGTGAAAACAAACTGTTCCGGTAAGCTGGGCAGAACTGGGACCCTGGCATCACACTGGCACTCCTGTCCTTGTCCTCATGCTACAGTGGGAGTTAAGGCACTCCTGTTCCTGGAAGGAGGAGCTGCAGATGGCAGGAACCTGCAAAAGAACTGAGCTCCCCCAGCCCCCAGCAGAGCTGTTTCCTCTGGTGGCTCCTTTGGGGGATACAGCGCTTGCAGGAGACAGACCCTGAAGGGAAAGAGAGGCCAGTGTGTCTCTCTGCCCTAATTTACACACTGAGCCTTGGCTTCTCTTTGACCTAAAATGATCTCTAAGCTGGATTAGTCTGAGAGTCCTGGGAATAAAGGGTTTATCATCTTCCTGTATTGTTTTTGTGAAATCTCCTGACTCTTTCCAATAAATTACATCCGCTATGTTTTTGAGTGATGAACAAAGCAGGTACAGGTACCAAAATGAGATCCTGATCTCCTCAGGGGAGAACAGGCATCATTCTAAGGGAGACTGGAAACCTGACAGGAGAATCAAGGGAAAGAACCATGAGAAAGCCAGTCTAAATAGTGATACGTGCCCCAGAGAGGACTGTTGGCAGAATAGTGTTTGTAAAGAGATGAGCTTCAGGTGGAGGACAGAAGTTCAGATGGGAGGAGAAGGAAGCTTAAAAACAAATATTGTGACTATAAAGTATATCTGCAAACTGAAGAGTAGCTGGGAGATCAGTGGGATGAGGACTCTGTAGCACATGTGGCAGAATAGGCTTCTTACTAACCTATTCAGAGCTGGGGAGAAAATGGGAGAACTTTTCACTGACACAAAAGCAGCTTTTCTGCTTTTAGAAGGGAAACATATTTGTCTGAGACTACAGGAAAGTAACAGCATACCTTGTGTAGTGGAGCTTTGCTTACTAATTACCATGTCAAAGCTTTAAAACAGGATGAAACTTTTTTTTCATGTCCATCAAGTAAAATTTTCTAATCAGAGTTAGGGCTTGAGCAGTATCAATTAACATTAATACTCCTTAGAAAGCTTGTTGTCATGAATTGCCTTCAGGATAGGTAATAAATATGGTAAAGGTTTTAACTGTGCATCAAGAACATCACAGAGCTATAGAAAGATTTCTATTGGCAAAGACTTCTAAAAAGAAGCAAAGCATAGCTGCAATTGGAGAGTATGTGCTAATTAGTAAGCTGATGTGTCAGCACCATCACCAAGTTGCTCAGCATGGGGGACCACAGTTTCACAAGTTGCTTTATGGGCTCTTAAAAAGAAGCATAAGTAGAGTAATCAAACCCATGGAAAATGCTTTTAATACTTTATTCTATAGATCGCTTTAATTTTTGTAAGGTAGAGGATAGATAATTGCACTCAGCGACTACTAAAATCAAGTAATGTTTCCCTCTGCATTCTAGGGAGTGCTGTGCACATCTGATAGTCCAACCTTGCAGATAAAATCTCTGGCTTTTGCGTGTTTTGCATCTCTCCTAGCCCTTGACATAAAAACCATTATCAGTAGTGTTTCACCAGAGAGCATTTCTGACTTAAAAGCTGCTTCATCTGAGTTACCAGTTGGTTTTCCAGGCTGGATTGCCCCCGTTAAGTACTGAGCTTGATGGTGCTGGTGGCCATTAGGAATGCAAACGGCTTCCCTAACTTGAAGACAGAATTCTCAGAGCTCATCTAAATTCTCATTCAATAGTTTCTCATTGGCTTTTCGTGAAGACTTCCATTTATTAAGAGAACAGTTTGGTATTTAATTTCACAGAAAGAGTAATGATCTTTCTAGAAGTTTTTGAATTTTCATCCAAGTAATTAATCTCATCTGTGCGTAAGCTAAAAGCTTGCATGAATATATTTGCTTCAATGAATTTTAACTGATTACAAAAACGTTTTCATTGTAGAAATTGTGGGAATGCTCTGCTGTATCTACCCTTTACTATTCCAAATAACATTTTTTAAGTGTAGCTAGCAAAATTTTCTGAAATATTAGAATACCATGATAGATTCTGATATACCTAATCAGTAAGGCATAAATTAATATGTGTTTAAATTGGTATATAATAGACCTCCAATACATTTACCCTTAAAAATGGATGTTTGTTTTCTTCTGTAATGATGCCCAATATTTCTTGTGGCTCTCATCCATATCTTTTTTCTTCAGTGTCTTGGTTGCAATAGTTTCTTTGCTCAGAACAAGCTCCCTGATCCCTTCCTACTGGACATTCCTTTTTTTACACATTCAGAACTAGCTGATGTTCAACGTTGATGGAAACATGAGCGATCCAGAAGCTGACATTCAATAGGTCATGGCAGCCTGTAGGATTAGGAAAGGCAGCCCAATGGCCACATTTCTCTGCATATCACAGACTTGCACGTGTGTAGAATTGCAAGGTGCACGTTTGCAGCGTCCCTTTGTGTAAGCTCAGCACAGGTGTGGCTGGGCACTGGGACAGACTTCCCAGGGAAGAGGTCGTGGCACCAGGCCTGCCACAGCTCAGGGAGCACCTGGACAACGCTCTCAGTCAGGTTTAGTTGTAATAGTCCTGCCAGGAGCAGGGAGGTGGACTTGGTGATCCTTATGGGTCTCTTCCGATGGGAGATGAGATGTTCTGTGACCCTGAGAAACAGTTTTTAACCAAAAAACCCCAGTGTTCTATGACTGCTGTGGGAAAATGTATCTGAGTCAATTTTTCATTAAGCACTGAATGCAAAATAAGATGTGAAAATTGTAAGTTTGCATATCAAAGACTGATTAAATGGAAACTGCAGATTCACGTGGCCCTTGTGATTTTTTGTTGCTAAGATGAAGACTGAGGGTCAGGTTCTTCTTTGTGAAGACAGAGAAAGTGCAGACATTTTTGGGAGTTTTTATCATCTACAGAGTAATTTGCTTTCTTGATCTGAGGGAATAAATTATCAGATGTGACTTTGTGTAAATAGGCATTAATCTTAATAATAATGTACAGTGGCCTCCCTGACCTTGGAAAGAGTCCTGACGTTGCCTGGATTTATCATGGAGAATCAAGAGCAATTACAAGGAAATTGCAAATGTTCTTGTGGGCTCTTCAGTCCCCAAAGCTAGTTTTTCCCAGTCTATAGGATAAATATTTCAGCTTCTAACACTGACTTGTTTGGAAGCTACTCTGAGGAAGAAGAGAGGGAAAATGAGATGGGAGAGAGGCAGAAAATGCAGCTTGATTTCCTGGCTGAGGGATCCATATGTTTTTTCATGCTCAGTTAACTGTGCTTATACTCTTGGCTCTAATGTAAATACAGTTTTTATTTAATACTTAGAGTATGACCTGGGCAGCATCTGAGATGAAAGAAATACTAATGATTTTAGATGCACAGAGCTATTTCCCTTACAGGAGAAGACACTCTTTTAATATTTGAAAACATGAGAAGAAAAAAGCCCCAAGAATTTAACCTGTATGGTTGTTTTTAAATAATGCATATAGAAAGTATTACTAAAAGCTGCACAGAAACCTATTTATGTTGGTTGGAAACATCCTCCTGAAAATTTGGGGTGTTGCTTTTTAGAGTGCAAGTTTTCTGCCTTGCTGTTTTAATTTTAATAACACTTTCTCCCCCATTTGCTGGAGGTGGTTCAGATGGAAGATGGGAAGAATAAGATCTTAGCAAGTGAGTGCTAACACATGCTGAAATATGATAATTACCAGCTGTTTGAGATTCAGTGGCTGTAATATGTTAATGAACTATTAAATTATGCAGATAGAAATCACTGAAAGAGGAATGACATCAAATGGAATTATGTGACAAATATGACAAAATCTCATTCCTCACTCTCCTTTTCTAATGGGAAATATTAAATTTAAAAATAGAATTCTATGTTTATACATTGAAATTCTGTGAAGAAGCTTGCATAAATCCAAATGAATTAATTTTCTTTGTCAATGATGGCTAAAAGACAGATGATGATGTTGAAAGTTAGACCTAAGAAATCCAGTTAAGCATTGGCAAGATACAATCATCCATCAGCCAGTCACAAGTGAAACAAAGTTTTGGGTTATCCCTCCCTAGTTTGCCATGCTGTTTTCTTCTGTCAGTATGTCTTGTTACCTCTTGAAGAGATATACTATAATTTTGTAAGTTCTATACTTACAAAAATACTTAAGTACTATAAGTTTGTAAGTTTGAATATATTTTATATAAAGCTGTTCATTTAACCATTTAACTGATACTCGTGAAAGAATAACTCAGTTTCCTTAAATATTTAAACAACATTGGAATTACTGTTTCAATGTTCCTTTATGTTTTATCTTCTCCATTAAGGAATGTTTGTTTCAAAAGTGTGGTTTAGCAATTAGTATTTAAATTAAACATTAGCAAGGGCTGAGTTGGTCCCCAGTAGAAGATCTGAGTAGTCACTGCAGAAAACACAACAAGGAGCAAAACTGTGGTATGTAGTGTCCTTTTATTCTGAGAGAAAAGAGATTTACATTGACTTTTTCCCCCCCTGCATAATTACTGCTTTCTGCACAGTAAGTCTTCATTGCTGGTTGGATGGAATATAATGAAAGTGCTTCCTTGTCGCCATCATATTTTCTGAAAAATCTCTTTGCCCGGGATTCTTCTCCTGGGCAGCTGAGAAACCTCAGAGTAAAAGGAAAACAATTATCTCATTTGCTTCTCCTGTGTTGTGCTCACATGGAATGTGTTTGGAGATTGTTTACCCACAGGTGATTGTTCCATTGGATTCATGTGAGTTGTTGTCACTCATTGGCCAATCGGGGTCAAGCTGTGTTGGGGCTCTGGAAAGAGTCACAAATTTTTCATTATTATCTTTCTAGTCCTCTCTAAGTATTCTTTCTGTATTCTTTAGTATAGTTTAGTATAGTATTCTTTAATATAATGCAGTGTCATAAAATAATAAATCAGCCTTCTGAGAACATGGAGTCAGGTCCATCATTCCTCCCTGCCATGGGGCACCGCATAAATATGACACTTCCTCTTCTTGCTCTTACCTGTCCTCTGCTTCTACTCTTCTCTACAATGGCAAAAATATATTGTAAGAAATATATTAAGAGATATCCTCATACTCAGGGTTATGCTGAGATTAATGTTAATAATTGGAAATAGAAGTTTTAAAGGAGTTTGAAGATTTATACAACATGGCTTTTTTTAATTGTTGGAAGCTGTGAGCATCAGCATGTGAGAGCTACCAGAAGAAAATACCTTTAAAAAGAAACTCCTGTGATTCTGTTATGTGTATTTAAATTAGGTCTTTTTTCCCCCCCAAAATGTGGAAAAGGGGGCTCTTCTTATGGGACAGGTTTTGGCTTTGGTCAAAAGTTTGTCTTTGCTCCAGTTGCAGCACTTGTCTGTGGTTGAAAAGCTGCACTTGTTCTTTACATCAGTAGTATTCCAAGTCAGATTATGTCAGTGTTTCTCCTGTAGTATAATTAGTGCTGTTTACTTAAGTTCTGCCTGGTGGTATGACTTTATAAGTAATATCTCACTTAGGTATACCCTTGTACATTTACTATTTTAATTTTAAAAAATAACGAGAAGAATTTAATGTAAATCTCTAAACCAGATTCCCAAAATACAACCTAAGAGAAAACAGTGTGAAAATTTGAAGACAGACTTCTCAGAGACTCTGTAAACATGCTTTGGTGTTTTGTGGGCCAAGGATGTATCTTTTGACTCTGGAATGTTCCTCTGCATGTAAATGGAGCATGTAAATTCCCAGGAGTTTCTTTCGTTATCCCAAACACTTAAATTAAAAAAAAAAAAAAAGTGATAAAATAAGTATATGTTTCTACACTGTGCTAGTGTTATGAGAATAAAATGTATGTATCTTTTCAGGAACACTTCAGAGAAGTTTTGATTGCTCTAGCATCATAAGAATAAATCATAACACTTAGTAGCTGCTACTATTTACTGTTTGGTCTCCCAGCTTTGTAGGATCACTTTCAGGGAACAGATTTGCAGATAGTCATTAGGCCATGTTAACTGCACAGATGGTTTGCATACCTCTGAGCAAAAAACCCCAAAAATGGGAATGGGAAAAGAGAGGGGTAAAGCAGGCTGTGTAATTAAGCAAAGAAGTGCATGTGTTGTTAGGGCTAAAAGATGCAGTTTAAAGGAAGAATTTTGCCTGAACAAAATTATTTGCCTGCAGTATATTCTAACCTGCTGTATGATTGGGTCAGTTGAGAATGGAAACCCTCTTGGTAACAATTGTTCACAGAACCAAATTTTTACCAGGCTGTAAGACAACGAATATCTGAGTCCACATGACTCCTTGCAGGGAAAATGGTGCTACTGAAATATCTGATATTCCTCACAAGCCACACTCTAAAGAGGTTGGAAAAATCTAGTAAATCTCCTTTCACAGAAAACCAATCCTCTGATACTAGTTAAGGAAATGGAATTGTAACATAAACATCTGCTCCTTGTAATGCAGGGAGCGTTGGAGGCTGGTGGCTTGGGAACAGCAGAACCAGCATTGTCAGGATTAACTTCCTGTGGGACAGCAAGCAATTGAACATTGGGGCTGGTGCAGCCTGTCTGCTGATGCAGAGGAATTTGTGAGAAGTGGCTGATCTTTAATGTCTTTGCTGATGAGAAGAAAGAAGATTTTTATTGGTTTTGTAAGCATTTCAGTGATGGCTGGTACTGAGCAGCTCTGAAATGCAGCTTTGTTTTAATACTCCTGCAAGGCAGGGGATGTGTTGCTATTCCTCTATTCCTGTTTTACAATGGCAAAATGAGATCCATGGGGAAAACGTTCTGGCTTTTCTGTGAGAGCTCAGCTGTGCAGAGATAATCAAGGAATTATTTTAGGAAGAAAACTAAATCCTCTTCTTTCCTTTACCCCTGTGGAAGGGTACTATGTGCAGCAAGAGGAGAAAAGTAGCCTTAGTCTAAGTTCCCAATTCAACCATCATCCTCCATGGGAGGCCAAAGGATGTGCTGCTGGCTGTGGACAGTTTGGTTTATGAAGACTGTGTAAAATTAGACTGGACAGTACGAGTGACAAATCTTCCACTGACTATAGGTGACGCTGAGGACCTAAATGAGTGGAAATCTGGTATCTGTGGTTCCACTTCTTGGAGTATTGGAGAACTGGAGAATGTGGTGGTAAATGAAGCCAAAAAAGTGGTCATGGAAAAACAGACACCCCTTCCTTCACAGCTTGCTAGGTCTTTGGCAGGAAAGTGCATTAACAAAGAAGTGTTATCGATGCAAATGTCTGAAGGGACAGAACCTTCTGTAACAACATTTATTGAAGAAACCATAGAAGATTTTGCTCCATTATCTGATTCTGATCAGCCTACTCTCATGTAAATCATAACGGATGAGTGAGATCTCATCAGTGTTTCCTTGCATGTGCTTTTCAGACTCCTACATTGGCAGAGATGCAGCTGCAGAGAGATGCTGATAACAGTCAGAAACACTGCTCTGCTGAGCCTTTTAGCAGGCTGCTCTTCCAAAACTTAGGATGGAGCCAAACTAGTGTAGGAGTTCCCTTGGTGTCAGTGTCTGTTCCTTTCAGGAGTGTTTCAATATCCATTGGCAAGTTTTTAGGCCCTGGGTAACCCAGCCAAAACTTGCTTGGGAGCATTAAGCTCTTAATTATGCAAATGATATATTTTTGTGGTAAGTGAACTTAACATGCAAAAGCAACTTGGGAGTAAAATCTCCAACTCTTGTGCACCTGCTGACCTCTGTCACACAATGACCATTGGCTAAACAGGCAAAGAGATTGCATAGGTGCATTTTGGTCAGTTGGACAGGGAAGTAGAGGCATTACAAAATTCCAGCCAAATGGTGGCTCTGCTCATGGAAGAAGCTGTGCCTCCTCAGCAGGCTTACCAAATCCTCTTCCCCAGGGACATGAAGTAGCACTAGGGGGGGTTGGGAAATTTCTTGTGGCTAAGGTTTGGAGTTGTTTGTTAGGACCAAGGCAATGAGCCTTAGTTCTCCTGCCAGAGAAATCCCCTCCTGCTTTCTAATTTGCTTCAATTAATCTCATAATTATTTCTTTTTATTGGATGAAAATATTCCATACTCCATTTTTCAGGTAAAACATTTAATTCTCTGACATTGCCTCAAGCTAGGATTTGTTTACAAAATTTCTGGAGCCTTTGCTGCTGTTACCTTTACTTGACTGCCAACTGTGTTTAAGTGTCAAAGTATTAAAGGGCAGCTTTTCTCCAGGAGCAAAGATTAATTGGAAACAAACTGTTAAGAAACTTCATTTGCTGTTAGAGAAAATTACTTGCACTTTGAATATAGAAAATCACTGGTTTTATTGATGAACAGTTATTCCAAAGGGACAGCAGCTTCTCCCTAGTCTTCTGTTCAGAGCTGGCTGCTTCTAGAACTTCTTCCTTCACTACTACTGTGCAGTTAATATCCTGACTCTTATGGTAAAATGAATTTTTCATTCTTTTCTTTTCTTTTTCAAATGGAGTTTGATTAGCCCATCCCACCCCAATGACTGATCAGTAATTAATTTGCAAGCCCTGTGGATTTCAAACACCTGCAGGGCAGGTGGAGCAAATGAAAAAAACACTGCTCATTTTGGACATGACCTCAGGATTAATGAAATCTGGTATCATGCTTAACAATTCCTAAAAGCACTGTATAAATTCAAAATTAAATATCTCACAGTTCTGAGCTGTTTTATCAGAATATATTCTGGTATCTATCCTAAATAGTCTCTACTACAAGCAATAATGATAAATAATAAAGTCCCTGATTGTCTACTAAAGATATTATACAAAACTGGTGAAAGTCTGTTTTAATTACCTTTTTATTTAGGCATTTTGCTGATGTTTGCTAACACTCCTGGATAATTCTGTTTCAGTTTAGAGCAGCTAGGCTTAGTAAGCACCTCTCTGGGATTCTGTGTATATGAGCTATCTCCTAAGTGCTCTCCTCTGTTTAATGCACATGAAATGTAACTGTGGCATGCTTCTGCAGCTCTTTTAAATATAAAGCAATCTCTGCTCATGTCCATTTTAATATAGCTTAGATGAGAATTTTACCTCTAGGAGAATATTTTAAATGCTCTCCTAGATCTTTACC
Organism: Melospiza melodia melodia; assembly: GCF_035770615.1. Taxonomy (NCBI): domain Eukaryota; kingdom Metazoa; phylum Chordata; class Aves; order Passeriformes; family Passerellidae; genus Melospiza; species Melospiza melodia. The sequence goes on along the minus strand of NC_086199.1, from coordinate 50,779,875 downwards.
TGCCAGAAATCAGTAGGAACTCCTTTGTGTCCCACTCACTTAAGCAGCTTTGCCATGGATGCCACTGCAGCTGTGCCTCTTAGCACTGCACACAGAGACTCAGTGAGATGTGGATGTTTCTGTAGGTGCAGGGCAAGAGGCAGAGTGCTCCTCTGACCTGGATTAAATTGGGATGCTGTGCTGCTGAGGGCTGGAATGATTCTTAGCAAAGAGTCTTGATTTTTATCTTAGACAAAATGAACAAGTTGATTTTCTCTTTAGGATGCATGATACACAGGGTTATTAAAAAAATACAAGAAAATTCTTGCACAACTCCAAAATATGTGCCAGTAAGGGATGGAGCTGTTTTTCCTCTCATCCTTTTTGCTTTGTGGGTTTACCAGAAGCTCATCATCAGGTGTGGGGTGAGGACAGGAAGAAGAAAGATGTGTCTGAATTTTACCAAAGTATAACTTTGGTTTATGTTGCAGGAGAGGTAATAAATATAAAACCTTAGAAGATGTTTCTACTTCTCTTCTTCTGTAGCACATTTGCAAGAGGTTGATTTGTGAATCTCAGATCCTTTCAATAATGCTTCTCACACTAAAGTCACAGAGATCTGCAGGGAAATATGTAGTCTTTTGATGAGAAATTACTAACTAAATTGCCTATTGTATCCTTCATAATAAATTAAATTTTCCATTATTTTGGTTTAGTTTCCTATTTTGGCAGTAAGTCCAGTTTTTCTTGGCTTCCTCATTTTTCCTATTGCTTCTTATTTCTGTTTAAAACTGTATTTCTAGCTTTAAGTTTGTTTCATTCTCCAATCTAGCTGTATTTTGGGTTTGAGGTATTTTTTGTCTTTTTTTTTTGTTGGGGTTTTCTTTTTTCTTTTTTTAAATTAAAATTCTGATTGGACTATGATGACTTAAAAAAAAAAAAAATCAGACAAGAAAACCCAAAAAACCAAAACAGAAATAACCAGTCAGCCAGATGTTCCCATTCTTCACATAACTGAAGCAGAGGAACAGTCTACCTAATGCAATTTCAAAAATATTTTTTAAAAGTTATTCTGCTTTTTAAATTTGCAGAGAAAATGCAGAATGCTCTAAGTGTGAAGCCATTTTTTGCTGTTCTTAAATTATGACAATAGAGGAAAATTCTCAGGTAATAGATATTTCTCCAAGTTCCTCATTGTAAGATAGAGAGTGAGCTAAGAATAATAGCAAACCAAAGTATTTGCTGGGTGCCATCTAGAAGTTCCTCTTTGCCTTCTGTTGATGCAGACTGCTGCTTGTCCATGTTTTGTTTTTTCCTTTTTGGAGAAAACAAGGATTTGTTGTCTCCTTTCAGCATGTTTTTGACTCACTGTCCCATTTCCAAAATTAAGCTGAAGTATCATCTCACATCATTTACCCAAATGCCTGTGAAACCACAGAACTTAATTTGATTGCATTTTCTTTAATTTTTCCTACTATGTCAAGGAGAATTGTGGACATCTTGGTAGGCTCAGTGTATTATTGATGTTAACATTAGCACAAATCATCTACTTGGTATCAAAGATGGGAGAATGCTTTTAATTTGTCATTCATATTTTTCTGCCAAGAGGAGAAGCTATGTTATGCTTAGTTGACTTTTTTTTAAATTTTTAATTGAAGTGTAGTTTACAAAACTTTGAAATACACCTGCTCCCTGCTGCTGCATTTGTCTACACCCTGTGCTTTCAGGATGACAAGGGCAGTGGCACCTGAGAATGGAAGATGCTTTTATAGAAGAGCATGCTGGCTCTTCAGAGCAGCCCTGTTCTTCAGAATTCTTCAGGTTCCTTTTAAAACTGAAACTCATCTGTCTCTTGGGAGAGCTTAGGAAAATTCCTGGCAGTGGGCAGTAGCTCCACTGTGCAACAATGCCTGCAAGTGTTTGAGAGGTATTTTTGAAGTGGGAGCCCTGTCAAGCAGAGGCCCAGGTAGCTGAGTGTTTGTGTAATGAGCTGCTGGGTGGTGGAAGGGGTGGAGCAGCTCACAACGTCCAATGTTGGAAGCACTTAGGAAAAAAAGGAAAGGATGCCTTGAGTGAGGGAGCTGTTGCTCTCTAAAACTTCTGTGTTTGCAAAGAAGTGGCCAAACAAAATTCCTCAGAGGACTGAAAGAACTGAATGGAAGTTTTTGAAGTAGAGCTAATCTGAGAGAGCTCAGTATAGCCTGGCAAGCAGAGAAAAATATCAGCTTGTGTGATTACTGAAAGAGGAAGCCTATTTTCAGTGCTTTGAGTTGGGTGACTGTGGAAGAGAGTTAGTTCTGTTTCCTTGTGTGAACTTTACTTTTGGTGTGATTACTCAGCTCTGTATAAAAATAAAAGCTGTACGTATACGACTAATTAGCTGTGTCACAGCCTGACCGCTCCTGGCAAAATGGTTTTCAAAATAGTTAAATGCCTTTCATGTTTACTCCAGGTGACACAGACTTGGGTTTAGGATATAAAACACATGGAGCTTTTAAAGCCTCTCAGCTGCACTGATGCAAACGCCACTAAACCCCAAGAAAAATGTGGGCTGCTATTCATTAAATGCAGATGAGTTTCCTTTTTTAGTAAACCCATTAGCAGATGCCTAAATTTAGGAACACGTGCAGTTACAATCAGTGGAATATTGTGAACCTTCTTATCTTCTGTCTTGCAGAGGACTCCCTGTGCTTGTCTTTGAGAGGTCTCAGACCCCAAGCCCTAACGTGGAGCCTGGTTTATTCTGTTGCCTTTGCAAACTGTGCTTTATATGTGGATCTCCTCTGTTTCCACTTATTTCTTTCACAGTGATAAGGAAGTGAGGAAAGTCGTCATTAGAAATTCAGTTTTGTGCCTCAGCATCAAGTAGAAGCAATCTCAATTTTTGGCACAGCTCTGTTTCCAGGATGCTAACTGGTCTCTCATCTGTGAAATTCCGTTGTCTTCCAATCTTACGTGGGAAAAAATACTCAGTGTAATCAATGAACCTAATGACAAATTGTTGGTTTTGCAAAATTGGTGTTTAATTTGTATCTTCTTTTCATTTGTATAGGGTTCACCACAATAAAATTTCCTGGGCATTTTGAAAATATTATCACAATTAATTAAAAGAATGGCAGTTATGTGTGATGATAACATGTCTTTTTTATCCAAGACAGGAAACATTTTAGGCCAGTGAAGTAATTCTTACAAAATTGCACAGATCAGAGATTATTGGCTTAAATTGGTTTAGCATTTTCCTTGACAATCTGATCTAATCAGCATTGCAGGGGGCCTTATTCCTCCTAGCTAGAACCACGACCTGAAACAAGGCTGTCACTCTGCTTGTCTGAAAAATTAGGGAGGCAATTGTGCCCATATCATTCTTCTCTTTCCTTTATGGGTACCACTGCTGGTTCAGGGCACTTACACTTCAGTTTGTGATACTGGGATTTGTGTATCACAACTGAAAAAAATCAACAAATCAATTTTCAGGCAGTTTTTGGCAGATTATTACTGTATTTTTAGACTGTTATTCCAAAAATTGTGGTATGTTTGCCTACAGATTAAAGTTAAGGCCTTAAGTACAGAATTATTTGAAATGAGGAAAATAACTTTTCCATTAAATACCTACTTCTTTTAATGAAACTTTAAGTTATAGTCAATAAAGGTAATCCTTTAAATTATAGTCAATAAATAATTATTCTGAGCACTCTTTATTTTGGAGGTCTGTAGTTAAGAAATTTTATGTTGCTTTAAATGAATTTATACTGTCTTAAAATCTGGTTTCCAAGTAGAAGGCATGCAGAGAGGTATTGCTTAGGACAAGCTGAAAATTGTGTTTTAGAAAGTGGAGGATTTGGAACTTGGTACTCCTTAGTTTTTAATATCCTCATAGTGTGCTTTTTGAAAACACATCTTACGCATGGAGAAAATTGGTCCCTGACAAAATATTTATGTCAATGGATACAGAAAGCCTTAAAAGTGCACTATTGGTACCTGTCAGAGAGTTCTATGTCTTCATCTGAGGGGAAATGGGTTGTACTTGCAAATTTGTATTTCTTTAGATCATCCCATTCCAGTAAATTAGAAGCCTTTACTCTGTTTTCAAGTTGTCCAGGCTTGTAGTAACTTTATGTTAACTTTGCCAGAATGATGCATGGATTTGTCTGGCCTGATTCATATCCATGGCACAGTTATGGCTAAAGGGGAATTTAATAGGCTGGTAGCGAGAACATATCTAGTAGGAACAACAGTGCCCAGGATTTATAGTGTTTTCAGATCAGAACAGGCCAGATGGAGTGCATACAGAAGAAATATAGAGCCCTTATAAAGGCCTTATTCCTATAAAGTGTTGTTTGTGTGCACCCACATCAAATAGTTTAGCATTGACTCAATAGCATAATAAAAATTTCATTTTTCTTACCTATAGGAAATAACCACTATAATGGAATTTGCTGGTTAATGAGTAATTTATTGTTTTGTAGTTCTGACAGCTCTTTAACAAGCTCTTTAGAAGTCTCAAAATCCTAAGATTTCTCTTAGGACCCAAATTTTCCTGTTTCTTACACTGCCCTCTAGCGCTGAGCGCGTTTTGAGAGTCATCTCCAGACATCTTCGATGTTAAGTAACTTTTGTGAGATGACTTTTTAGGAGCTGTTGGGTTATGAAAGTCTGCCAGGGCAGGAAGCATCCACCTCCTCTGCACGGAGGCCTGTCCTTGTTGGGTGCCAAGTGTTGCAGCAGACCTCTCGTTAGGGGTAGAAATGAGCCAAGACACAGACTCCCATTTAACAACGTGGAAAGGGGCCTGGTTTATTCATCTTTAGCCATCCTGAGTGACTCCAGCAAGCTCCTGCTGTTGGTGTCTCTGGCAGACTCTGACTGCTGCCTATTCCTGCTGGAGCATGACTGCAAGGATTTCCTTGCTGCCTCTGAGCACAGGCTTTACCTAGCTCGACTGTGACTGCAGGCTCTAACTCCTTCAGACCCAGCTTGGTCTCACAGCAGAGCTTCTGGAGCAGCAGCTCTCTTCTGTGTTTTGTTTCTCTGGATAATTCCTTCTTCCTCTAGGTCCTGTTCCTCCAGGCTCTCCCTGACCAGCCAACCCACCCCTTTTATCACACTTATCTTTATTAGTCATAGCTGTGACCCATTAAGGCCAAGGCTGTTCTTTGGTAATTAGTACAACTGTGATTTATCAGTGTGAGGTCATTTGTAATCCCTTCTTTCACACCTACACTATGCAGCAGAACTGGACTGAATTTCCACCCTAATATGCACAACAAGCATGGGATTATTTATCAGAAAAAACCCCTAACAGAAACAAATGAAAATATATGTTAGTAGCATGCTAATAGCTTATAGCATTATGTGCGTGTATTGGCTGCTTAAAATGCAGTGAAGATAGCATATAAATTAATAACATATAAATTGTGTTTCAAGTTCTAAAAAATTTTAAAATTGAGAGAGTTTTAGCATTTCCTTCTATATGTGCTGTCATACACAGTTCAATCCTTAAAGTTTTGTCTGTATACTATTCATAGTGTTATCATGATTTCTTGACAGCTGTTGAGGAGAGGATCACCTTTCTTTTGCTGGGGTTTTTTCCCCATTCCCTGTCTGTCTACAGTGGTTACATCTGTCCATTGTTTACACTGACTACAGAGTGTGCTGGAGTGTGCAAAGACTGGATATGGACTGAATCCTCTCCGGGTTGTTGTGTGTTTTGTATGGAGTTCGAATCAGGTTTATTTTTTCTTAAGATTAGGGTTCTGCTGCTCTGTCATCTGTGCAGACAGAGTCTGACAGGCTCTGTCAGTCTCTCTGAGGAGCCCAGGCAACTTCAGTATGATTTACTAAGCTGTAAGTAAGCAGCAGTAGCAGGATTTAACCCACTTAGACACTGCATTTTTTTCTTAGGAGCACTTCTGCTGAAGTTATTTCTTTGGGAACAAGACTAGAATGCCAAGAGGAATTAACTTAACTTGAATATTCAAAACAGTGAAGTTCACTTTTTAGCACAAAGCTATATTGATGTTGACACCTTGCCAGCAGTATTGTGATTTTTTGGGAGGTGAGAGAATAAGTAAAATAACTTCTTTGAGGGGAGATCTGTTACTGTAACTTTCAATTTTTGTCCTCTGAGTATACTTTTCTCCTGGTGAGCTGCTTCTGCTGTTGCTTGTCAGTGTTTCACCATGCCATGCAAACAAGGATGTTTTCATCTGGAGGTTCACTCATCTGATACAGGATTTATAGCAGGGTCCTGCTTGGGAGAAGCCTTGCAAGACAGGAATTGTCAAACTGCAATTTTTGAGAATGCTGATAAAGTGTTTTCATGAATTACAATAGATTTTAAAAGTGTGATTTTCCTCTGTGTATCTTGCTGTGTGACAAAGTTTAGGTGAAGTTTTTCCACTTCTAAACACTGTATCATGGCTCTGTGATCCAATGCCAGTCTGGGATTTTTACCTGTCACACTGAACGGCCTCTGGCAAGAGGGTATGGATTGCTGAACAGATGAAGGGCACCTGTAGAGGAAAAGGATGAAAAGCTCCTTCCTTCCACAGAAAGCTGAAAGGCTACTGCCTGCAGGAAATAGAATATAGATCTTTTGAGTGCTGGGAGCCAGAGACAGAGTTTGAGGCCATTAGGCCTCATGAGAGAGCTGAGCTTTGTTTTGCCTTTCATGATGGTCTGTTAGATGCACGTCATGAGTCCGCCTTGCACGGTGAGGCAAGGCACAGCTGTGGCATCACCTCTGTAATCATGGCCTGTTCCTTCCTCTCTGGGCTGGGAAATCAGAGGGTCAGGCACTGGAGATCATGATCAAAGCCTTTCCTCCTACTCTCTGGCATCATTTCCAGCTCATTCTCCTTTATGTGAGCAGCCTGTTCCACCTGAGCATGTATCATTTAGTGCAGGTATTGATGTCTTCAGCTGACACAGGCTTATTTTTTCTGACAGGGTGGTTGTGCTGACTTACTCTATCTACCTTCTTGTTACTGCCACTTAATGAAATCAGCAGATGAGGCTACACTGCAGGCTTTGTAAAGCAGTTTTGTTTCCTAGGAAGGCATTTTCACAATGGAAAAGCTTTGATGTGAAACACTGCTGCTTTTGTGAATAGACCTGCAGTCAAATAAGGAATAGAACCAAAATGAAACTTAGGTACTTGTGAGAACAAACAGCATGTCTGAATCTGTCTCTGCAACTATTTTTGCAACCCTTTCTGACTTGATCCTTTCTCTTAATTGTAAACCTGCTCATGGTAACTTTTCTTAGGAAGACATGTTGAAGTCTGAATGGAGCTGAAAAATGGGTCTCTCTCAATGAGTTTCAAAGGCTTTCATGGAGATTAAATCAAAGTTATTAATTGATTGTGTTAATTGGTAATAAATAAAAGATTTGCTTTCTTCAAAGGTCGTAGAACAAAGCAGCAATCAGACAACAAAATATCTGTCCCTTATTATCTCAGTGGTATCTTTTGATTTGGTGTCTCTGATTTATTTTATAGAATGAGCAATAGGCAGAGGAGAGTGAATTTCTGTCTTGGCAGCTGGTCATAAAGATCACATGAAGCAATGGATTTGTATAAACATTAATTGCTTAACTAGGAAATGTATGAGCTGAAGAGAGACAGATGATTTTGGAAAAAAACTGTGGGGTTTTTGGCTCAGGTAAGCAGTGTGTGACCAACTCCAGGCTGATACCATGACCAGCCAGTCTTCTGGAAGGAGACTTCTTTGGCCCAGGTGTGCAGCCAGCTGACATCTGTGTAATAAATCTCTGCTGCTAATTGATTGAGCTGCAAGGAGTCAGTCTGCCAGGAGTTAATATCAGGCTCGTGTCTGGATACAGTTTTGCATGGTATGTAAAGTTAATACAGGGAGGACCTCCAGATAACATTTGCAGTGATGTGCTGCAGGTAGCAGGCTTTCTTCCCACAGGAGAAATGGAACTGATCTTTCTTTTTGGTACTAACTGAGCAGATGAATGTGCCTGCCTAGTGTTGCTTCAGGCAGTACTGCTCATGGGTCACCTTTGGGCCTCTGCTCCCTGCCATCATTCTGTACCTGCAGGAGCAAGTGGGAAGCAGGCCTGGCCTCAGGCCATCACCTGTTTACTGAGGATAAGGCATCAAATGCACTTGTTGACCAGTCAAAAGGCAGCTGATGGTCTGTCATCATTATTTTTATTTCTTGTGAGAGACTGGCTGAAGAAAGTTGCTTCCCCCAAGAGTTTTCAGCCAAATAAAGGAAAGAAAGGCTTTGTCATCAGAGATGCGAGGTTAATTCCATTGATTGGAATTGTAATTGGAAGTTCCTGCTAATGTTTTTTTTTTTTCCCTGTAGAGCAATGTATTCATGTTTGCTTAGCATACAAAAAATTACTGCATTCGGTAAATGGTTTAGTAGAACTTGGAAACTAAATTCACAGATATCCATTACTGGAAGATCTTAACTGAGATACAACCTGGATTACTGAGCACTTTTTCAATGAGAAAACAGCAAGAGATTCACAAAATCATTAGATAAAATTCAATATATTCAATATATGTGTGAGTCTGTGAAGGTAGTTGTTTCTGGGATGGCTCTTCATCCATGAAAAGACAGAGACATCTGTGACCTCCCATGCTGCTGTGATTTTTAAAGCGGTATTCAAATGCTATCCTGCCTTTTTCAAGTTAGGACCCTCTAAAATGATGTGAGTTTATCCAACTTGTGTAGTTGCCAAGTTCCTCTCTCAGACATTTATCTGTGTGGTAGCAGGGCCTGTCAGAGTAGTTTCCTCCTTTGACTGAGGGTTTAGTTTGTCTTTCATCTTTGAAGAATGGGAGCTGATTCCTGAATTCAGGCTCGGAGACATTACTTTGACAAGTAAAGAAACATTTCATGTTTACAGAGGTTGGAACATGGTGTAGGAAGTGAGTGCCATTAGTTTCCTGTCAGTGTTGTCAGAAGGAAAAAGGAGAACATCTTGAACAAATCAAATAACCTAGTCTTCTCATTTTATGTTTTTGCATTTTGGGTTCTTTCTAGTAGGAGATCAAAGGATGCTTCCTGACATTCTTTGGGAGTCGGGATTCTGATGGCATATTGTGCTAGTACATAAACTGTTGTCTTTAGGTGTTTCCATGAAGTTTAAGTCAGCTCTCAGGCCTTTAGGTGGCTCTGGGTGCTGAGGAGGACTTTGGGGACAATTGACAGATTTTCAAAAGATTCACTTTAATTTTCATAAGTCTCTGTGTTTGTAAGTACAGCCCTTTAGAAAGGAGAGTTCTTCATTTGGTTGGGTCACTGTTAAAGATTTTTTAGTGTGTGTGTGTGTGTGTGTGTGTGTGTATGTGGCTCTTGTTGACAAATCTGAGTCAGTTAAGGCATTTGATCATGCCTTACTAGTGTGCTGTGGATTGTAAAGTGTTTACAGAAACAAGGGCTTCTCTTGGTTAGATTATGTAATGTGACTCTCACAGAGAGCTCACAAGACATCTTGAACAGACTTTTTGAGCAACTAAACATTGAGAATGAATGCTGTGATTTCATTGTACTGGAGCTCTTCTTAATTGAGTTCTAGGTATATCTTTCCCTCTTCTCTCTGTTTTGGCATAACAGCCAGAGATGTGGCCTTGTGAAATGAAAACCTTTTCTAATCAAGCAAATACTACAAAGTGATGATCCCAGTAGCATCATCGCATGCACCTAAATATGGACTGAAAACTCAAATATGCTGGATTGGTAAACTGAAGCATAGAGTTATTGCATGACTGAAATTAGTTTGCTATTTAAACGCGGATGCCTAGTACAGTGAATTTTCTCTGTGTTGAATATGTAGTTTTAAAGAACTTCATTTACACACAAACTTCGGCAGCTGTTTTGTGCACTCTGTACAGATTCTTTTTTTCCTCTTCAAAACTTCAGTCGTTTCCTAGCAAGATAATCCAGGCTGAAATTAAATATTTCATCTTAGTATATAAAAGCAAAATAGCATTCTTTTCTGATAAAGCTCCTTCTGAAATTTAATTCATTTAGATTTATCAGTCCTGGCCTTTAGTCAGATTGTGATAAAAAATAATTGTTTCTACCTAACTTTATTTGACTATTAAATTTTGAGCCTTACGTGCTAATAGTTACATCTGCGCAAGAGTATGTGAGGGCATGTCATGGAAAGACTTACAGGCAGCAAGTGGAGCTGAAGTTACACTTTTTAAAATAGCAGATCCTTACTGTTTCCTTTTGTCTTTGTCTCTCGTAGAAGCTCCACCAAAATTGGAAGACAGCCCTGCAGAAGCGTTCACGGACTCGTCTCTCTTTGCTCACTGGGGGCAGGAGCTGAGCCCTGAGAACAGGAGGCTGGCCCTGAAGCAGTTCCAGTACTACGGCTACAACGCCTACCTGAGCGACCGCCTGCCGCTGGACAGGGCCCTGCCGGACCTGCGGCCCAGCGCGTGAGTCCCGGGGTGCCCTCCCTGCAGGCCCCACTGCGGCCTTCCAGCTCTTCATCCCCTGTGGGCCCACACTGTGGCCTTCCAGCTCTTTTCCCCTTTTGGGCCCACACTATGCCCTTCCAGCTCTTTTCCCCCTACAGGGCCACACTATGCCCTTCCAGCTCTTCTCCACCTACAGGGCCACACTATGCCCTTCCAGCTCTTCTCCACCTACAGGGCCACACTGTGCCCTTCCAGCTCTTCTCCACCTGCAGGCCTATAGGTGGCCATTGAATCTTAGTATGTATTGTATAGGCGGCCTTTGAGCCATAGTAAAATCTATGTATTGTATAAGTGGCCTATGAGTCTCGGTAAAATCTATGTATTGTATAAGTGGCCTTGCCCCAGTCCTAGTTGTTCTAGATGGGCTCCAGCTGTGATGTCCTTAATTGGGCAGCAGCTGTGGCTAGTGAAGATAACTGGGATAAAAGGGGGTGGGTTGGCTGGTCAGGGAGAGCCTTGGAGGAGCCCTGACGAAGAAGCAGGAACAGCACTGCTGTGAAGAGCTGCTCATGAGAAAACCACCCAGAAGGTATGGGGCTCTAGAAATATGATAACAACAAGTGGTGACCCTGACATGACAGAAGATAGGACAGCCGAGACCTGTGGCAGCCAAGAGCTGTGGAAGAGATTAGGCAGCCTGAGAGTTGCAGAAGATAAGACAGCCAAGAGCTGTGGGACAGCCTAGAGCTGTGGAGGAGTATGGCTGTTGAATCAAGGAGCTGTGGCAGCCAGGAGCTGTGTTAGATTATGGCCTTTGAGTCAAGAAGCTGTGGGGAAACATGGCCTTTGAGTCAAGGAGCTGTGAGAAAACCACCCAGGAGGTATGGGACTCTAGAAATATGATAACAACAATATGATAACAACACAGGCCCACACTGTGGCCTTCCAGTTCTTCTCCACCTACAGGGCCACACTGTGGCCTTCCAGTTCTTCTCCACCTACAGGGCCACACTATGGCCTTCCAGCTCTTTTCCACCTGCAAGGCTTTTCTCCTAGGTCTGGGCACAGGTAACAGCCAGAACGAGTAATTTCTATCAAACAGATGAATGCTGTACATTTTAATTGTCTTCTGAAGCACTGCTGAGCCCAAAGTCAGTTCTGTTAAAGTCCCACTAAGTATTCATGAACATTTCTTCAGCATCTGTTGGAAGCTTTATCTCACCTGCAATTTATATTAGATAGCAGGTGTATTTTTTCTGCTAAAAGAAGAACCTTTTAATGCCAGTTTTCAGTTTTATCAGATAATTGGCTAAATAAGAGCTGCTCTCTTTGTAAGCACAGAACTGCCTGATTAAGGTCGCTTGGCAGGTGAAGCTGGTGAGTTTCAGTGGTGAAATACACCTTTGAGCCAAGCACTGAAAGCCCAGGGATCCTCCTTGGGCAGGTCTCTGCTGGCAATCATGCCTGCCAGGCAGGGTGAACACATCCAGGGTTATTCCACAATGGCTTGGGGAGTTGGATGGGAGCAGAAAAGGGAACAGCCTTCCCTTCAGTGCATCTGGGGCCTGTTTGGGCAGCACTGTTCACAGAGACAGTTAGTGCTCAAACTTTTTGAAGCATTGGTCATATATCTGATGCTTTGAACAAGCAGCAGCTCTGGAGATGGAGAAGCAGGTGGAGGGAAAACTGCTTTTTTTGCAGCTCATTAAAAAAAGAAATCATTAAAATAAATGTGCTGGGTACTTGGTGAATCAAATGTGATTGTATGCACTTATTCTAACCAAACATTTTAATAACTAAAGCAGTAGTGCATTTTGCTGCACATTAAGTTGATGATAGCAAACACCATTATATATGAACACCATTCCAGGCAGCACTTTAGCAGTATCTATGCTATGTTTTATTATATATTGCATTGCAGAAATATTTTTGTTGCAGATTTGCTGTAATACTGACTTTGAAGAAATCAAAGTCCGTGCAATTGTATTTGTGTTTTGGTTGAATCAATTTAGCAATGCCTGTAGGGACAGTCTCTTTTTTGTTTTTTAATTGTAGACTGATCTGAAGGAAAAAGAAATCTTTTTAACTAGACATCAGTAATAGAAATGTTTCTGTTCTTATGTCTCTTTTGAAATTACTCTTCTGAATGATTTAAATATCAATTTTTTATAATGCTGTGTTTTAGAAATTTAAAATATAGAGAAAATGTAGAAATGTAGCTGAAAATAAATTAAGGTCAGGATTTTAAAAGAAACTCTAGTTAGAAATGAATCATGAGCCTAATCCTGAGCAAGTTTTGATCCTTTGCTGACTGTGCCAGAAACATGACAGACATCACAGTGTGTTTAGGGACACATACACACAAAATAATGGCTTAGTAATGGTAGCTCAGGTAGGTTCCCTGCACCCTTTAGGCTGGGGAGCAGGCAGAGACTCAGACACTGGAATGTAGTAAGTTCTGACCCTGAGGAAAATGAATTGTGTTGTCAGGCAGTATGCAAACTGTTTGCTGTAGCTACAGCACCCTGTGGAGTGCAGAGCTACAGGTGTTCTCTAAGTCCTGTTGTTGAAAAAAGAATTCCTGCTCCCAACAAGCAAATTCTCATTTGTGTGAGAGCACATGTGTGAATGTTGTGGGGGAAAAATCTACCCTGTGAAAGTATGTTCCCAGTGTAATAATCAATTTTGGGGATTTCTAGCCCCTGGTTTTTAAGCCAAGTGTAGAAGTCACTTCCCCTGTCTGTATTTAAGTTATCCTTGGGCAGGTACTGGGCTCAAGCAGCACAGCCTAAAGGCCAAGGACAGTGTGGTGTGAAGAGAGCCTACAGCAAGTGACGTGGAGCCCAAGTTAGCCACCTTTGCTGGAATCAGTCAGTTGTGGTATTTCTGTTCTGACTAGAAATGCATGAAAGCCCAGATATAACCGCAGTACCTGGGCACAGTTAGCCAAGGTCCAACCAAGCTCATTAGCCTGGATTTAGCAGTGATTCTGCAAGAGTCAGCATGGCAGTGGCATCCCAGCAAAGGCTTGTGACAGGTAGATAAAGGAGCAGAGCTCACATAGTTCTGTCTGGGCTCAATGGTGGTCTGTCATCTGTATTCAGAACCTATCGTATGGAGTACAGGAATTTGGGAGGACAACAATATTTAGAACTGAAACCTAAGGAAATTCACAGATTGTTAGCCCCAGATGAGAGCAGGAGAATTAAGTGATCTGCCAAAATTGTGATATTAGTCCTTTATATCGTGCTGGTATGACTCAGCTTTGACCTTTCTGCCTGCAGTCCTCTGAGAATTCACATCTACATATCTTAGCAGGAGAGCTCAGCATGTCTTTACAAGGTTCTACACAGATAAAGGCCATTCCACTGGTGTAATAACACCAAATTATAACATGCAGCATTCTCTAGGGTTGAGATTGTCAACATTAAATGCCATGACAAAAGAAGAGGACAGTTAGAGATTGTGGACCTGCAACACAGATGGAAGAGAGGGCAAAAATCCAGCCTTGTCCAGTCCTTCAGCGTGGGTGGCATGAAGAGGCAGTAGAACACATTTAGCAGTTAGGGCAGTGCACTCTGCCCAAGCCTCTGAACTCTGGCCTCTCTAGAAAAAGATTATCACATTGGTTGGAAACATCCAGCAGAGCGCAGTTAGGTCAAGCTGTGGCAGTTGTCACACCTTTCAGAAGGACCTTCTCATGCTTTAGGTACTGCAGAGTGGTTTCTGACCCTCTGTACAGCCATGAGCCTCCTGTTCCATTCTGAATTCAGCTCCTTTTTACTGTGAGCATTTCTGCTAGCATAGGGTGTCACCAGCACAGTCCAAAATAATCTCTTTGAAGCAAATAAGAGATGCCCTGGATACTTTAGCCTCCTGAAGTAATCACTGCACTGTGAAGTGGGCTGTTTTTGCCATACTCAGTAGACAGTGCAGGGTTTATTGAGGAGTACTGTCTCTGCCAGGACCTAATTTTGTGCTGCTGAAGCTGGGTGCTGTACTGTTCCCCACATTCTGTGCATCTGTTAGCCTTATCTACATCACAGACTGACAAGTAGCTCTAATTAGCCTGGAAGCACTTAGGAAGGTAGTGTTGCCCTTGCTGCATGCAGGAGCAGAGGATAATAGTTCTGTGTTAGTTACAATTCTGTTGTGCTCGTTACTTCTAGTAGGGCAGCCAGTACCCACAGAGATTGTTTTGAGTGAAATGTGAATGAAACAAGCTCATGCAGAAATTCATTGAAACAATGTAGGTTATTTAGGGGTCCTGAAACTGTCTCCCAAACTCCTTTCGAGTGGATGTACTTAAGATTCTACTTTGTTGGCTTGTAAATTTTTGTTGCCTGATCCATTGTGCTGAAGCACACATGGGAGAGGGAGGTAATATTCTTCTTTGATTATGTGATGAGCGAGGGAGGCATAGCAGGAAAGGAGGTTTGCAGCAGGATCCCAGCAGAGGAGCTGTTTCAAAGGGTCTGGCTCCTGCACAGACTGTCTGATACAAACAAACCTGGCCAGTAAATGCAAAGCAACCTTTTCAGTCAGTGTAACTGACTGGAAGAAAGCAAAGAAGAAAAAGAGAGAAGCAAAGGCATGAAGGGTAGAAGGCAAAAGAAGCATTTAAAGCTCAGATGTTTGAATTCTTTGGAGATTGTCAAATAACATGGTATAGCCTGTGGGTTTGCCCTTTTCCTGGCTGAAAGTTTGTCATCTGGAAAAGTGGAGAGGAGAGGTCCTGTTTCCGATGCAGAGAAGGGCTTTGGCTATTTTGTAAGCACTTCTTTCAAACAATTCACTGCTCCTAAACTGATTATTTAGAGGCTCAGTTTGGCAAGGGACAGTGGTAGAAGCCTTGAAGACAGCAAAATTAGGTTTGTGATAAAGTGGGCACAAACAGAGCAGGCAAGAGATCCCCTGAATGCAGATAGGACTACAAGGAAGAAAAGTCAAGCATTGGCTAGTTGAGGACAGTGATGTGGTTTGGGAAAAAAGTTTTTCATGTATGTTCACTTGTCCAAAATGTCCATTAGTCTTATGGTGGCAAACACAATCCTGGATGTGGCATGCATCAGACTTCTATATTTTTTTTCTTTATTAAAATTGATATAAGAAAAATCAGTAATTTCAAATAGTGAGGTTCAGGCTGGGCTTTTGTATGTAATCTCTATTTCTTCCCAAAAGCCAGCTTCTCCAGAGTTGCATTCCATAAACCTTTGCCCCCACACGTCCCTGTGAAACAGTTCTGCCCTGCTGGGTGTATGTTAGTGATGGATATGGCTCCTTGTTAATTTCTGACCAAGTTCTTTTGTTGCCAGTGGTAAAAGAGAACATGAATATTGCTTGTTGGTTCTGATGTTTCGAAGGAGCCATTTAAAAAGAGCATAAAGTACATACAGTACATATAATGTATTGTTTTGGACAGAACTTCTAAAATTTCCAGAGTATTCAGCATTCTTGTTAAATACCTAATCTTTCCTGCTGTCCTGTTTCATGCTCTCTTTTACGTATCTCTCTACCTCTGATTCTTCTCTTTCTCATCTCACCTTTGCCATGAGATTGGTTCCCAGCAGAATCCCTCTGGGATTCTGAGCTCAGCCTTGCTTTTCCTGTTGAGATGTACCTCAGATGGCTGCTCTACAAGTGTTTGATATCACTGGCAGTGATATCAAATCTGCTGCTGTCTTCAGGCTGCTCTAATAGCCCAAGTTAATGGTGATATGCCCTTATACAGGAAAAAAAGACCCTTGTTATATGCTGTTCAATGCCAGCCTGGTTGGCATAGCTCAGTTAGCATTTAAAATACTGATCATAGCAAAAGGAAAAATGAAGTATGATCACACAATGAAATTATAAACATAAATACAAAAATAGTTGTGCAGGAGTTCTTGCAGTGTTGGGATGCTGGGGGACACAAGACAGATGATGGACTTTGGATGTAGTTAACATAAGAGATTTGATAACAGGATGCCTTGGCAATAGCAAACAGAGCTTTGAGGATTGCAAGAAGATTGCATCAGACAGGTTTACTGAAAAAAGGAAATTACATCAGACTTCTGCAAGCAAGAGATGTTTAAAATGTGTAAGTTTGTTTATGTGATTATTAACCCAATCATTGTAGTAAAACACTACTAGCCCCCCTAAAATAGTATATAAATGTTTGAGTCCCACAATAAATCAGATTCTGATCACCAAATCAGTCTTCCATCTCTCTTCATTGCTGACATTACAATACTCAGTTCTTTTCCCAGAGTTTTGCTGCTACTTATTTCATTTATGCCAGAATGTTTTGGTTTTTTTTTACTCCCATGTATTTTGAACTTCTGAGGACCATTTTGGCTGTGGACAAAATGTTACCAGGACAATTCTGTTTCTGCTTGCGCTTCTGAGAAATTCTTACCTTGTTGGAACTAAAACTTGCTCCCATATACTTGTGCCTTAAAGTGTTGTTTCTAAAACAACACTTTAACCCCAAACATTTTTAGTAACATCTTGATTGCATCTTGTATTAAACAAAAAACAACCAAAAAAACCCCAAAACCATCAAAACAAGAAAAAAAAGTGGAATATGTGCTACAATTTCTTTTCTAAACAAAAACATGGGGTTTTACTATTGTTTGATCTGATACTGTTGGTTAAAGTTTTTCAAAGCTTGCAGAAAATAATTTGAGTTCATAATTATGTACATATTTGTAGACAGTCTCAGAGATAAGTTATTAATCCAGAAAATAAATTTTGCTTTGCTGCTTTAAAGCATAGTTATGCTAAACTAATTTTAATGGCTAATGACTGGCTAAATTGAATTATCACAGTGCATAGATGAATAGAGTTTTCTTGTGGACAAATATTTGAAAGAAGCTTCATAATATATGCTGCTCTCCATTTACCAGAGCTGTGCTTGAAATAGAACACCAGGAGTTTCTCTAAATTCCTGGTAACCATGGCAACTGCTGCTTTAGTGCTATTAGCCCAGTGTAATTGAGTGGAGTGGGTTTTGCTGGCTGTAATTTTTAGCTTTGTTGAAGCAATACTCACTATTGTAGCTGTAAGTGCCGTTTGGAATCTGTATTTGAAATTCAGTGGAAGCACAAGCGCTTTACATTCTGTGCAGGATCTGGGGCTGAGTTAATTCTGATTTGTTTAAATTAAAAAGAAAAAAAAATAGGTCATTTTTAGTATCATCAGCTGATACGGAAAATTATGTAGAGAGGAAAAGGTGTTTTTCTGAAATGTACAGACACACTGAAACAAAAAGTGAATTTGAGCTGGAAGTAAAGGTAATAAATGAGTCTGAATGGGAAAAAAAAAAGAAAACATGCACTCAGTTCAGGGATCAACCCTCCTTGAAAATTAGTCTTCTTGAAAAGACTAAAGAAATTAGATAAAACAGGAGTCTAATTCTGTTCTCTCAAGTCATCTGTAGTTATCTTTTAAGACATGGTGGTACAAAAAGGGAATCAAATTGCATCCACAGGATTGAAATCATTGCTCTTATCTGTACAAGTTGCCAGCAATAAAAAATTTTGTCCAGAGTGATAAAAAATTGCAAATATGTAAGATGTAAATGAATGCAGTTGGGAAAACCAATAAAAATAGTTTGTTTTAAATGGATGGAAGACTCATCAGAAGCAGAAATTTTGTTTGAGCATGTCAGTTTATGCATGGATTTATGGCAGGGAAGCAGTGCATTGAGGGTTGTTTTGTCATCAAGAACCTTTTTGGAATATAATTTGTCACTAGTTGATTGCAATATTATATTTTATATTTATCTCAAGCTCAGCTTAATTGACAGAGGAGAAAAAACCACCAGTATTTAAGGAAGCAACTTCTTTGAACTATTTTCAATATACTTTTATTGCCATTCAAAGTATTTCAAAAATCCCTCAGTTTTTCCTAATTATTTAACCGGTACCATATCTTACCAGATAGAGTTTCACTTTTTGCTAGAGTATCATTTTATCTTCTTTGTGCATTGTTATAGCTGAAGATAACAAATACTACCATGCCTAAAGTAGACAGATAAAAGATAAATTGGCTGTAGATTTGTTTGCTGGACCATTTCATATTTGTTCATTTTGACTGCAAGCACATCACTAAAATAACAAGCATTGTAGGTTCTTTAAAGGATAATACTGAAGATTATTTTAGTAGCTTTAGACCTGTCAACTAGTTCATAGTCTATTTGAAGACAAATTTTCAAAATTTGGATGCGTACACACCATTTGGCATGAACAGGTCTGTTCTTCAAGGACCAAGATCTGTAATAATTTTAGCATTTTTAGGAAAACTTTGAGTGTTAGTATTTAAGAATTATTATGTGATTATAAGTAAAGAGGTCTCCCAGCCACTTTGAGCATGAAATATGTACATGGAAATCCTTCTGTGAAATGCCAGTTAAACCTGATGGTCCCTAAAACTCACATTTGTTGAAGATTTGCCTCAGGTTTGATAGTGCTCAGCCCAAGTAAATTTATAGCTATTTCAACTACTCAGTCATCTGGGCAGGGCTTTTAGAGATTGTTTTAAGCAGGAATTTCAGAGCTTGTTCATCACTGAAGGTGATCTTCTTTTAAGGAACCGTTTCAGAGGTTAAAATACTCTGGGGTACAGGAGGCAGTTGTGGAAACTATCTTTTTTCCTTAAGAAGATGTGAAACAGGTGTGTTATCACCAAAGGGGTACTGGGGACAGCCAAAGGTGACACAGAGACTCCATCATCAGGAGGCATGAAAAGGCATTTTATTATTAGAAATGTACAGTTCTTATGGAAACAATGGTGGCCCTAAGACCTCATTGGCCTTTAGGAATCTTCTCTCACACTAGTGGTGAACTATGAATAGCACACTCTGGAGAACCATATCTATAAACAACAGTTGTGGTATTTGTGAGGTTTTCAGGATGAGGGAAGAGATGAGAATTTGACTCTATGTTCTCAGAAGGCTGATGTATTATGATATGATATATGATATGATATTATATTATATTTAAGAATACTATACTAAAACTATACTAAAGAAAGAGGAGGATACAGACAGAAGGGTTAACAAGAATGAATAATAAAAACTTGTGACTGACTCAGATTGTGACACAGCTGATGGTGATTGGGGATTAAGTTAAAACAATTCACATGAAACCAATCAAACAATGACCAGTTGGTGAACAATGTCTAAGGCACATTCCAAAACAACAAAACAAAGAGAAGCAATTAAATAATTATTGTTTTCATTTCTCTCAGAGGCTTCTCAGGAAAAGAATCCTGGGCAAAGAGAATTTTTCAGAAAATATGACAGTGACAAACAGTTACAGAAAGAGAGATAATAATTGTTTTTAAATTCTTTCTCTGAGCTTTCTCACAGCTTCCCAAGAGAATCCTGGGACAGCCGTGTCTCTCTCTGTACAGAGGATGTGTGATTACCCCAGTGTGTGTCTGTAGCATTGGGACTGTTTAGCCTAAAGAAGAGGAAGCTTAGAGGGGATGTAATCAAGGTAAATATCTGAAGGGAGGCTGCAAAGAGGGCAGAGCCAGGCTCTTCTCAGTGCTGCCCAGAGGCAAAGGGCACAAGCTGCAGGACAGGTTGTAGAGTTTCCCTCATTGGAGGCATCCCAACCCTGTCTGAAGATGCTGCTGCAGGAAGATGCTGTTCCTGGGCAGCTGGCTCTAGGGGACTCTGCTGAAGGAAGGCTTGGACAGGATGCCTTCCCGAGGCCCATTCCAACCTCATCCATCCTGTGATTGTGTGGCATCATAGAAAATTGCCCTGACGCCTGACTTGTAGACTCTGTGAAAATGACTTTGTTTCTTCAGCAGATTGTCACTAGTAAAAAGGAAATAATAAATATTATCTTGCAAAAGAAAGAAAAAAGTGATCACAAGAATTTTTGTGGCATTATAATTTAGATTTGCAGTAGCCATGAAGAGTGGAGTTTAGGGTTTAAAATGCATAAACATCTATTTGAACATGTGCTGCAGGTTCTTCCTCCAAGGGATTTACCCTAAACATAAGGTCAGAGAGACTTGGTATCACTCCAGCTTAGTTTAATTGCTCCACAGAAAGTGAAATGACTCTGAAAAGGGGGCCTGAAAATAATCATACCAAGCTGGCTAGTGGCTGGCTCTCTGGGGAGACCAGGGAAGATTGAACTCATGCTCCCTCCATCCTGGCTGAAGGTTTTAAGTCCTGCACTACTGGCTAAAAGAGAAAAGCAGTGCTGCCTTGCTCTTCTTCTGGAAAAAAAAAGTCAGCTCCCCTTGTCTCTTATGGTAGTGCTTTATTTTGCATAAAATCGACTCCTGGATGCTTTAACGAAAACTTTTCATTCTGGTGCTGAAAGCTGTCTTAGCAATGAATAGAGGATTAAAACACCAGTCAAAATACAAACTGATTTGGGAAAGAAAGTTTTGGTGTCTTGTGCTGCAGAAGATCAAGCCACAAGTGGGAATCAGTAAATCCAAACACCATTTTAAATATTTCCCTCTGGTATTGACACCATGGAACAAAAAGCTGTGAATCTCTGCAACAATGAGGTTTCATATTTGTTTCTAAACAGTGTATGAACCAGGTTATTAAAAAATATACTGTACACTTTTTAAGACTTGAACTGTCACTACTTTTTCTAGACTTTATTTTCTGTTTTATATGTCCTTATAACTCTTTTGTATGGTGACAGAGAGAAAAGGACCTAAAATATTAAATAGCTTCTTTAATGTGATTTCCATCACTTTCAAACCAATGACTGAATTAAGAAAATTGGTTGATCAGCTGAATTTTGAATATTGTGCTATCTCAGTTGGCTTGGATGTCATGTGTCCTATGCACTTTTTTCCAGAACCCTTAAAAGCAGAGAAGTAAATTGATCATCTTGCTTTAACTTAAATTTTGTACAACATCCAGCACATGAAGAGGAATGCTTTTGTGATACTACTTTGTATTTATTTGCTACACCAATTAAAATACAAATTCCTAAAAGAACTTTTCTCTTTGAACTGAAGAACAGACTTAGTTAAGGAGTCATATTCAAGCATTATGTAAAAGTAATGAATCTCTCTGTGCTTTCTGTATGCAAAACATTGGCTGTTAGTTGTGCTTTCCACAGTTTCCAGGGGTTCCTGGATGTAGTGAACCCTGGCATCTGGAGAGGATAGCCACTCAGTGTTGTCAGGAGGCAGACAAAAGCATTAACATCAATCATTTCCATCTACAAAGTCTATCTAAAAATGCTGCTTGAGTCAGCCTGTGCCTGATTTCATCCTAGTAAGTAGTTTCAAATCTGAGGAAAAATCAGAAACATTGCATTAAAATACTAAAAGTTTCACAGAAAATAATTAATTCCTTTTACTCAATTAAGTTCTGGCTTTATTGAAAAGCAAATATTTTGTTCACAGTTTAAAAAGGTAAAGTGGTAAAAGAGCTTTCTACTCATATAATTGAAAGATTTGAATCCTTTTTGGAAAGAAGGAGGTGAAAAAACCCCAATAAAACACTAAGGAGCTTTAAAGTTGTGGGCAGCACTTCCATGCTGCTGTTTCCATAAGCAAGTTGGAATGTGGCTGAAATATCTATTTTTGAAAAAGGAAAGAAAAATGCATTATGTTATGAGAGTATTCCTCTTTCTGATTAAACCCCTTGACTGTGCTTACAGATAAGTTTTCCACTTTTTAATGTGGTTTTTCTGGCTGCACCATCTGTCTTAGCTTTAGTAGCAGCATGTTCTTTTTGTATCTTTAATATGTTCCTATAACTGGGAGTAGATTTCTCTGAAATAGTTTTCGTTTGCATTGTGGCTGCCAAAAATTTATGTATTTTCTTTTCCTTCAACCTTTCCCTGTAGGTGCAGGAACCTGACGTTTCCTGAGAGCCTCCCCGAGGTCAGCATTGTGTTCATTTTCGTTAACGAGGCGCTCTCGGTGATCCTGCGCTCCATCCACTCAGCCATCGACCGCACCCCTGCTCACCTGCTCAAGGAGATCATCCTCGTTGATGATAACAGTAACAATGGTAAGAGCTTTCCTTCTTCCCCCTCCCTGCCCTAAGGCTGGATCCTTCCAGAGAAGCCTGGAATTCTGGCTCTTGCTCATCCTTCTGGCCTTTCAGATGTTATGGGTGGGTTTTCTCCCTTCTTCATCCCATACTCTTGCTGGGCTGTTTTGAACTCTGCACGAGTGGGGCGTGTTTAAAAGTGTGTACAAAAGAAGGAATGTTTGAGGTGTCTGGTCTGGGGACTTCTGCTGCTCACAGTGACCCCAAGATGTGTTAGAAAGTCTCTTTTCCCAGCGCGGTGGTCCAAGAAGGAGTCAGAGCTCTTCAGTTCTCGTTCTCAAGGTTGTTTATTGTTTCTTATCTATAAAATTCTTTCTCTGGCCTGCCAAGGTCCATTCAGCAGGTCAGACAGAGGCACACTGACTGCTCTCAGGGCAATGTTATCATTTTGTACTAAGAATTATGTATACAATGTTTACAGTTACTTCCCAATACCTGTCACCTATGTTAGACAGTGAGCTTCTACTCTAAACCAATCTGTAAGTGCCAGCATCACAGCAGAAGATGGAGACCAAGAAGAAGGAGAAAGGCTGGACACATCCAGATTCCTCCATCTTGCCCCCTGAACCCCCGCTCTAAAACCCCCGAAAATCTATTTTTCACCCTGTGGCAAACTAGTTAATTATTCTACTTAGACTTTTGTGGCTTGCAGATCCTCATATAAGGTTGGTGATTTTTTTCCATGAGTCATAATCTAAGTCACAGGTGCCTTGGGCTCTGTGCCAGGGTCTCTGAGCCCCCTGGGAGGGGTTCTGGCAATCCAGGACAGACAGAGGGATGTCCTGAATTCTGACATTCTGGTAGGCAGAGTTTTGAATGTAGCAATAGATTAGACCTAGCAAGTTTTACTCTTAGTGCCTCAGAGTGTTTTTCAAGCTCATATGGTTTCTGCACTTCTACTTCCACTGTATGATTCCACATGTGTACCCTCTGTTATGCATAAAATGCCTTTCTGTGTTTCTTAGACTTCTCCTTCAGATTTCCAGTTTTCCTCTCCCCCACTTACCTTGCTGCTTCTCTGCTGTCTGTACTTAGATGTTGCTCTCCACGACCTGAAGGATTGCACTGCCCGTCTCTGATGGTCCAGTGCTTGCCAGTGTGTTTGTCAGTGAGGCCGTGCTGGGCACTATTTGCAAGTCTTATTTTCTAGGAACTTTATGATGAAATTTTAATAAGCACAGAATGCTGAACTTAAAGAAAAATTCTGCTGTGCTGGGAGGGTTAATTCTGAACTGCTAAAATACAAGGAGAATCTGAACTTATCTTGTTGAAGGAAAAAGCTGAACAAAGGGCTTCTCTTATCCTTGCCATCACAACTGCTGTTATCTGGCTATATCCCTGTAGCTTAATGCTGTGACTTGCTGCTGATCACAAATGTGTCTCAGATTTGTACAGAGAAGAAACTTACTGGGAAGCAAGTAAGTTCCCCACCCCAGGCTATGCACATCATCATACCCTCTTCTGCTGACTATGAATGAAAGAAAAACTGCAATCCTGACTATTCAAAGTGCACACAAAACACAACAACTTGGTGTAGGCCTATGCCCTAAGTTTTGTCTTGTCCCTTGTGCAACACCTAGCAATTTGATAGAAAGAACACAACATTGAAACACAGCTTTGACTGGTGGACTTGGCTGCGATTGTGTGAATCCACTCCTGCCCCTTTCAAATGGCAACTCAAAGAATCTGAGTAGCTGCTGGTACTGCAGGGCCTGAGGAGGTCTCTGGACATTGATAAAGTGGCCACAAAGCAGACATAAAAGGAGAGAAATAGTCTGGTGGAGAAAAAGTGTCTTCTAGAGTTTGAGTCTGATATTGTATGGTTTACAGGCAGTTATTGCAGTGGGCAGATTGCAGAGCAATGTCACAAATACCAGTGATTCTGAGAGCCTGTCCTCACTGTGATGAGCTCACTAACAAACACTCGTTGCACTGTACTCTACAGACTCGTCCAAATTATTATTTTTCATTATTTCATACCTGAAATAGAACAGAAAACACAGGAACTATTTTATCTTTCAGGAAAACCTGTCCAGTTGCATTTTTTTGTTATTACTGTACTGTATAATATTTTTATGATCTGCTGTGCCTTTTATTTAGGCTTGCCTTTCTTACACTCCAGTGCCTTAAATCCTTGGGTTCCTGGCCCCAAGCAGGGAGACAGAAATTGAGAGGAAGGTAACCTTTGGTTTGGCTGCCTTGGCTTGGTGTTATATGTCATTTTATACAAAATCATACTGTGCAGAGCTATAGTTAGTCTCACAGAAAAATTCAATCCTCTGCAGGATTTTATGCTACTCCTCTAACCCTTTCTCTGGCATCTCTTCCCTGCAGTATTAAATTAGATTTCTACAGTCCTCTTTATCCCATAATGTATGCTGAAGACCTGGTAATAGGCATATATTTGGAGCTAATGGATGTTTGGAATGGGAGAGATTGTAAAGATGATTTATAGGCTTTCCTACTATTAGTTTAAATCTTGAAATATTTATTTTAAAACTTACTTTTCCTTTTACAATATTCTATTTTCCATTTTTTCCTCCCTTCTAGCATTGCTGAGATGAATCCTTAATATTTAGTATCATTCTGTGTTTTTGTTAGTAGCTCTTCAGCTTGCAAGTGTTGCTGCTTGTAAGATAAGTGGGTTACTCTGGGTTTCCCTGTAATGTTACCTGAGGGGAAAACACTTGGTCTGTGCTTGCAGTGGGCTCCAGCTCTGCTTCTCACAGGGATCTGTCAGAATCCTAATTAAAAGTGGTATTTTTACTCTGCAGCATTCGCCAGGGATGGCAGCTTCTCTTAACTTGATGCAAGATTTCTTTTTTGTGGTGCCACAGCCATGGGCTTCACAGGCAGGAAATACCACACTGTGGGAAGTGAATAGAAAGAAAAAGTGAGACCAGAGTCCAGATGGGCATGTTTTAATGAATCCCAAATTTCTGTAGACCTGTATTTTGGAAAAGAGCAGTGCAAGACCTAGATGTTTTTTTTTTTAAATTCCAGAAGGCTGATTTCAGAAACCATTAATTCAAGTATAGGTCCAAAGTCTGTACATTTGCCTTGAACAATATGTGCTGTAGCATTTTATTTCATGTACTTCAAGGGATGCCAAGCAAATTATCTATGGCTTTCCCTCAAGTTTTTCAAGTTCCCAATTATGCTTCAGGAGACCTCAATTAATCTCTCTGTGAAGTTTCCCTTTTTAAAAATAAGTGTTTGGAGTTAGAAAACTGTGAAAAGGCCAATGTGTGCCATTTCAAAGTAGAAAATAGATTTTGTAGGTTCTAAAATTTTGATTCTTTATTTAATACAGCTGTTTGCATGACTTAATGTGTGTATTTCACCATACCATCTTTTCTGGTGGAATTCTGTTGGAGATTGCTCTGCGTTGTTTCATATATGCTGATAGGTACATTAGTAGTACAATTTAATTTAATTGAAGGATAAAAAAGGCACATTTCAGTGACTACCTGTGTCTTGTATAATGAGAACAGAAGTTTTATTAAAACAAGTAAAGTATCAGTGTTGTTTATTTGTGTCTCATTTGGGTCTTAGTCATGTTGGTGACTAAGTAACTGCACAGATTTCAGGTGTTTTACTGTATTTTAGGTGTTAGATCAAAATCTTTCTCATTCTCCTCAGTAGTGCTGTTTCCTTCGCAGAGATAAGGTACATATGAGTTTACAATTTGGCAATATAATTTTTTTTTTTTTTACTTCAAAAGCAGCAGAATTTTATTTTTATTTTCAGAGAAGAAGCTTAAAAAAATTGACCACACCCATGACTGCTGGTGGTTAATTAGACCTCAGAAACATATTTATTTAGACCTCAGAAACATATTTAGAAGCATTGCCTGAGGTGTAAACTATTGGCATTTGTGTTTTATTTCCCCTGGTTTGTGGCATCCTGCCCTCTGGGAACAGGGTGGTGACCTTCTGTGCCACTGGAGCCCTGGTTTGGGTTTTGAGTACCACTGCATTACAAAGGACCTCTTGAAGGTATTTTCAGATGATTTGAAATCTCTCTAATAAAGGTGGTTTTTAGCCATGATGAGTTCAGCTTCGTGGGGAGGCAGTGGGCATTAGTGTGTCCAGAGCATGCCTTGCAAAATTTCATACTATAGCAGTAATTATCATGCTCTAGGACATTTTTATTTCACATTACAGTTAATAATATTGCAGTAGAGGCTCAGATTTTGCAAGGTTCCTTCCTTTTCCTTGAAGCATTACTTATGAATTAAATATTCTTACATGTTCAGTGTAATAATTCTCATTTTGTCCTGAGATTTCCATGAATACAGCTATTGAACTGCAGTGGTAATGCTGGATATCAAAGGATGTGAATTTTATGTCTTGCAGTGTTGAGAATTAGCACAGACTGGTAAAAAGTGGGTCAGGTGCAGCCATATCACCTGTGAAAGGTTGTCCTCAAAACACTGACTGAAAAGAAACTTTTCAGAAGCATCCAGAGCTTTTCATTTAAAAGTTATATTTCTGTGGTAATTCTTAGATATTTGGGAATAGAAGATTGTCTGATTTTTTTTTTTCCTTTACAAAAGCAGTGATGAGCTCAAGACTACTGTTCAGATGCATGTTTGATTTCATAGCACAGCGTAGTTTGAACTTGTAGATCATACAGCTATGAAATGCCTGTTGGTAGCAATCTCCTGGGGAAAACCTTTGCTCTTGCTTTCTCTCTGTTTGGATTCTTGTTCTTCCCTTACCTGAATGTTGGGAAAGTGCCAAGACAAACAGAAACATCTGAAACCAAGGAAACAGGCCAGGTTTATCCAAACCTGCTTTCATTATTGGGCTGTGGTTTATGCATGAGGAAGGCTTTACTTTATCTGCCTGGATTGATTCTCTGCATTAGTTAATGACCTTGTTGCTGAAATCATTATTGCACATCTTTACAGAAGCAAGCTCTCAAAAGGGTTGACAGGGGATTGACATGAAAAGAGGGCTGTGCAGTGCTGGTTAGGAATCAAATGCTAAAAAGCATATCTTTATGTATAGAGCAGAAAATCTCTTCCTGTGTGGATTTGAGAAAAAAATTGGCTATTGTTACAAACTGTGCATTTTACTTTAGTAATGTTTAGGGCTGCAACTTGAATTAATGAAGGCAATTCTTTGAGCATATGTCTGCTGCTACATGTTGTGTGCTGCTGCTGGGACTGCAGTGAGGCGTGCCAGCTTCTGTGGATGCATCTGGAAAGACAGAAGAAGGAAATAACCCGAGGCAAACCCTTGTCCTCTGGCCATCTGTTCCAGTTGCCACCAGAAGTTAGAGCATAATGTTCTTCTTATCCATGTCCTGGCCATGCAGTTCATTATTCTGGTGGGAAAAAATATGAACTACTAATGTAAATAGACTGTGAGACTTTTGTGAGGATGCTGGGTCCTAAAGATGATGTCCTGGACTGGCTGTGGACTATTCTCTCCTCTTGCTTGTCAGTCCTTGTGACAATGAATTTGATTTCCACTTTAAAGAGGAGAGGTTGTGGAGTGGGATATCAAAATGAAGTGTGAAACAGAGCAGAGAAGCACACTGCTGATGAATAAGGCCATTTGTCCCAATTGTTCTGCCCCCTATGTGATTTTTTTGGGTTTTGTTTTGTGTATTGGTTGGTTGGTTTAGGGTGGGTTTGGTTTTGTTTTGTTTTTAAAATTTGTTCGTGTTTTTGTTTGGTTTTTGGGGTTTTTTTTTGTTGGTTTTTTGTTAATTTTTTTTGTGACTCTTCACACCTTTTTCTCCTCCTGTGTTAATTCTTCTATTCATCCACGGATGGTCTTGTTCCTTGGTCTTTATTGTCTCAGCCACTATCCTTGGACTCCTACCCTGGCAGTCTGCTCTTTTTGAATGCTTACTTCCTCATTCCCAATCCCTACAACTCATCCTTCTTTGTGAGCTTGTGTCCTTCAGGTGGGGTCTCCATTTTGCATGTTCTTAAATTCCAGGGTACCTGTGCCTCTTACAATTTCCTCCATCCCAGCATTTACTGCAGTTTCTCACAAACTGCATTCCTCCATCTCACCATTTAGCTTTCCCTTGCTTTTAGCTGCAGTAATTAAACTCCTGCCTGAATCATCCCTCCCTGCCTTCCTCCACCCCCAGTAACAGTCTGTTCCTTCATTTTTGGGGCATATTTTTATCATTTCCAGCTTTCTTCCTTTCTCTATCCATTGCCTCCTTCTCATACATGTTTTTCCATTTTCTTTTGCTTTCATTTAAGAACAATTATGAAGTATGCTTTTCATGCAGCTTTCCTAACTCCCCCATGCCTGAAATTCCTAGTCCATCACATTCCAGGACTCACATTCCATCCCATGAGGGACCAGGGAGAGCATCCCTTTCTGGAGGCAAGGCTCTGGGTTTGTGTCCTTGTCACTATAGCTGTGTGCAAGCTGTGTGATAACCAGCATGGAGCTTCATGTTGGGAACCATCACAGTCTCCTTCCTTTATAACTCCAGTGCAAGGTCCTTAGCTTTCCTTTTCTGGGCAATTAGGAGAGTTCCAGTGCTGTGAGACCATTTGCCTCTGTGGAAGCTCTGTGTGCTCCAAAGGTGGCAGTGACAAAGTGGCCTTTCAGCAGAACTGTTATTTTAATCACCATAGTTCAGTCTGTTGGTATGGCTGGACAAGCAACATTTCAGTGTGTGTGCCAGCTGATGGCAGAACCACTGTCCACATCAGGGGGCAGCTGTGCAGGGCAGAGCTTTGATTGCAGGCTCTGACATCAGGCTTTATGACTTAAGCATTCAGATAATGCTATGAATTGAATCTTCCCTAGCCAACAGGGGCCAAAATTAATGTATGGTCATCTTATCTTATTCCATCTGTGAGGTAATTTAGCTTGTTCAGTCCTGATCCACTTGCAGTGTAGCAGTCTGGTGAATACTTTTCCTGTGTCACATTCAGCACACAAAATCTAATAGGACTGGCCTCGTTTTATGGTGGCTCTGTTTTAATTTGAATCCCAGTGTGCCAGTTCATGCTGCACTTCTCTTCCCCATCTTCTGTGTCCCTGAATAACAAGTGGTGCAATGCACTGTCAGGGTGCTCTTATCCTTCATCCCCACACCTGTCCTGCCACCCTCTCATGACACAGCCCTTAGTGTGGGCATACTCATGTTCCTGCCCATAGCAAAGCCTGAAACAGATGAATGAGTTCCAGTTTCTAGGTGATGATAAGTAGCTGCACGCTGGCACTTGGGAGTATTCTGGAAGAATTATTTGGGTCAACTGACAGAAAATAGCATCACCTGTGCTTCAGAAGCCTAAGGTGACCACACCTAAAGGCTGCAGTCACATTCACTGAGAACAGGCTTGGTTTAAGCTCTGCTGGTGGTGATGAGGAATTCACCCTGTGTGCCTTGCAGGTGCTCTGGGCTGCTGGCATCCTGACTCTGAGGATGACAGCACATAAATACTGCCTTGGTGCACTTCTCAGTACCATCTCTGTGATTTTAGCATCAAAATTAATCTCTAGAGAGCTCTGAGAAATTGCTTGGTTGAACATCCTTTTTCTTTCCCCATTTTTCCTCCTCTCACATTTGTCAGATTATTTCGCCTTCAGAAATGCTTGAATGGTTTCTGTTGATAATGTTCTCAAGCACATGTCACTAAATTCAAGTAGCAGCCACAGGTATAGATTTGGTGCAGTGCAAAACACTCGTGAGAGAAGTGCCAATATCTGTTGATGTCAGTAAGATACTGTGCTTTGATCAGATTATTTCCTCTTGACGTCTTTTCCCATGGAGTCTTCAATAGAAATTGTATTTGAGATATTCTAGTAATGTAAGCTCTTATGAGCCTGAATGACTTCTTAAAGGATTTCTTTTTCTTTCCTTATCAAAAGAATGGCACTTATAATTGAAAGAGTTTGGCAGGGTGTGGGGAAAATACTCTGTGATGTCAGACAAAGGAGTTAAAGGATTTTGTCCTACAGAAAGTTAAGAAATGAAAATTGTCTTTTAAATGAACTTCATTTAGATTTACCTTCTCAACCCAAGCATACTTTTCTTAAAAAGAAAAATTAATAAAAGGATAACTTTCACAGAATCAATGCTGAATTCTTAAATTTGAGTAGTGGTAACACTTCCTTCCAGAGCTGGTAATTTCAAACACTTCAAGTTCTTTGTGATAGAACCTCAAAATTTTTGATGTGCTGAAGGATCCAAGACATGATAAGAGATTTGCGTGAAGAAGTATTTAAGAGTGTTCAAGCATATCACTAAATGATAAAAATCAGTTAGCAAAATATATTAATAAATTACAGATTAATCTTTGGTCACCACACAAAGGCATATTTATAGGCATTTCTAGATACTTTAAAGGCATTGTAGAACTTACTCTAAGTCTAAAGTTTAAGTACAGAGCATTTTAACAAAGGATATGTGAATTCTAAAAGAACTAAACCAATTCATGTTGGCTTTTCTTTTGGCCTGTTTTTCTGTAGATATGTTTGTCATTGAGTTCTTTAAAAGTGTTTTCAAAGTATATTCGATGGCCAAATTTTAAATTACTTGACTCCACTTGCTCACTGCTAGTGATTTCTGGGGATGTTACTGAAATGGTGTTCCTTCCTTTCACCCTGGAAAAGCAACCTATTTAAAGGAGTGTGCTTCAACTAGCAGCCTGGGAGAACTTTGGGGAAGCTCAGTTTAAAACCCTATGGAAAATGTGATGAATGTGAATGAAAGCTAAAACTTTCATTTTTGATGATGGAATAACAAGGGAAAAATGAGGACACATGGGTTAGACTGTGAGAGAATGAGAATTCCCACTTGTTTTTCCTCACTTGGTTTATTTGGAAAAAAAGGTTTTGTTTTCATTGGGCGTCCGTGACCAGAGTTGTTGTCATCACCACTCAGTGGAACTCTGTTGTGAGAGTCTGGCAGTGCATGAGTTTGTATGGATGGAGATACAGGTTATATGCTGAAAATATAAACACCCTTCGTGGTCTTTTTGATTTTCACAAGTGTCTAGAGTCTGTTAGACTTTGGGTAACTTCTGCAGCCAATTTCCTACACTACTGGGCAAATCTTAACTCTGCTGGCTGTCTGAATGGGGACCTGTGTGGAGCTGAATTCTTCTGCCACATCCCTATGGCATTTTGCAATGGAGTTTGTGAATAAAATGATGGTTTTATTTTTATTTTCTTCTTATTAGTTTCCTTTCAATTGTAATCTGAGAGCAATGGTAGATGCTTTTTGGTACCAACTCAAAGGACAAATTGTCTTTCATTAAATTTAAAGGGGTTTGTCTGCACTGCAGTGTGAACTTTCAACTGAGTAATTCAGAATCATGATGAATGCTAAATAACATGGCAGCATGAATCATTGTTGTTTTTGTTTGGCAGCAGGGAAAACCTTGATGGAATTGCTAAGTGCTTTCAGTTTTCTCCAGATGCTCAGTGTTGGCTGCTGCATTGTTCCTTTGCTCCTCACTGACACACTCCTTTGGCCCAGTGCCTGTCTAATCATTGTTTAATGTTTCAAAAGCTGCCACCTTCTATTTGAAGCTATCTTTTCAAGCAGTACAAATACCAGCAGATTTGCATACAGTAGAAATAGAAATAATTGGAAAAATAAAGTAAAAAAACAAAAAAAAAAAGAAATGAGATGTTAACAGCATTAATGTTTTATGAAAGTGAAAAAAAAATCTGCATAGCTATTCAAATTATGGTGAAATTTAAGGAAGTCTCAAGATATTTCTGTGGCTAAATAGATGATCTATTAGTCTTACAGGCTATGAAATAATTATTTCTTCTGACCTATTGCTCCTAATCTCAAGCTTTGCTCATGTACATGAAGTGGAAGGAGAACAACAAGGTCTTCTAAAATGAGAAACAAGTTGCAACTCGTTTGCCAGCGAATAAACAAGTTGACAACTTGTCTGCCAGCCAATAAACAATGATTTCTGTTTTTTATTACCACGAAAGACTGCAGTGTCAGTACTTGAAAAATGTATTCACATTCCCAAGTCAAATAAGTGACTGTGATTCCCTGCCTTCTAGTGGTGTTATTACTGTACAGGCAACAAGTTTGAAACATCTCCCCGTGGTCTGCTTCTTACATGAAATGTCTAGGATTATATTTTAGTGATATTTGTGCACTTGAAACTTCTTTGTTGGTAGTTCCTAGGCTTTGACAACCAGTTTGGAGCATGCAAGTGAAACTGAGTAGCACTGGGTCTGGTTTTCTCTCATCAGGTATCTCTGTTTCCAAAGAAATGTTTTTTTTTTTCTCTTTGCCAATTTCCCCCACACACAAGTTGATAAAGTGCAAGGAATATTGAGGCAAAAGTTGTGTGACTGTGTGTATGGTTAATATCTCACAAACATATTAACCATACAAAGGCAAAATGTATTCCACAATTAGCTTTCATTTTTATAATGCTATTTGTGTTGCACAGTGTTCTGTAAAAGGGCAGGAACTGAATGAAGCTGTGCCATGACAACCTCTGGAATGCCTTGTTTCCAAGAGGGAGACCTGCTAGACTCTGAAAGTTCCTGTTCTTCTAGGGACAAATCTTATGGCATCTGAGCTTAGAGCATTAGTTCAATATGTGAAAATGGACTTTAGGAAAGCTTTTCAGCAGAAAAATTCAGCTGTAGCATAGCCAAGAAAAAAAAAGCTAGGTTGGTTAAAAGAAAGGGAGGCTTTTTTTTGACTGAGAAGCAAAGACTTTGTGCAGAATTCCCTTCTCCTGGGGAGCCGAAAGACTGACTAAGAGCAACAGAAATAGTCAAGGCTATTTTGCCTTTTTTTTTTTTTTTTCTTTTTTTTTTTTTTTTTCTTTTTTTTTCTTTTTTTCTAATTATCTAGATCTGCACACTGCTAGAGCTATCTGAAGTACACGACATCTAACACCTGACTTTGGAAATTTTCATTTAGCGTGTCTCCATGCTTCAGCAGTTACATCTCCCAGAGGAGAACATCACAAAATTATGAAGTTAGAGGAAACCTCAATGGCTTGTTAAAAGGAGCATCATAACATGTGGGCACAGAATGATCATATAGATCATAGGAAGAGAATTTCAGATTAAATAAGAGAATTTGTACTTTAGTTTTACTTTACAGGCCTGAAAAGTTGTACGCAGTGATACAGAAGTACTTTACAGGTTGCCTGATACTCAGTTGACCCTGAGCAGTACTTTATGTAACTCCAACTAAACTTCCACTGATCTACTCTTCTTCTGAAATTAAATGCCTCTATAACTGTATGCCCCAGTAGGAGCTCTGGCAAGAGTTTGATAGCAGGGAATGTTGGTAGTTCATATTCCTGAACGCACTGAGCATGGGAACTGCTCGGTGTTTCTCTCTCAGATGGAAATAGAGCAGCCTGGAGTACTCTGCAAAGCTCCAAACATCATGTGGGCAGGAGCACTTATGCATGAGCCAAATCAGCAAATCCAGTCCAAAGCAGTCAAAATTACTGCTTTACTGCATGCTGTGGAATGGGATTTTTGGTTGGTTTTGCAGATGTGTGCAGTGATAGTCCCTGAAGTGAGAGAGGAGCAGTAATTTTAGTGTTCAAGCTTCCATCACAGACAGCTCTTGGTGCTGGTGTGCTGCCTTTCTCAAACGATGCTGAGATTAAACTAAGCATGATACTAAATCTAAAGAAGATTAGATACATGAAAGCTTTCAGTTGAAAATTGTTTTTGAAAACAAAAGGGGAAAAAAGGGGGCTTTTCAGCTAAAAAGTTTTAGGGTTTTTTTACTTTTATTTTTTCTATAACTTTTTTTATCCTTATGTCAGTACTCCATCCTTACCAAATGTCTAAAGCTTTTAAGTTTTATTTCTAATTTGTGGACCAGTCTTGAAAGGTGCTGACTCCTAGGACTTAATTTTTCATTAATAGGCTCTTTTTTGTGACCTGGGAAAATATTATCCATAAAGTTGTACGATTAGTCCAGAGAGGGTTACCACCGAATGAAGGAAATCCAGTCCCTCAGTGGTGTCAGGTCAGCTCACATAGCCCATCTCCTCAAATTAGAAGTGGTTCACCACTGAAAGAGAGTGTTGTCTTCCCAAATGGAGGTAACTGGAACCTCTCAGCTCTCAGCAGAAGTTTCAGCTCCTTGGAGCACCCATCTGAGAGCCAATGGAGCCTGCCAGGAAGAGGAATGCAATACTGAGCCTGAGTCGCTTCCAGAGGTCTGTAATTCATACTGCAAGCTCTGCACAGCTTAGACATGGCCAATATTAGTTCTTTTTACCACTCTCTCAATAACACACAAAATTTAGGAAGTATCTAAAATGAAAAACCTTAGGGAAGGTGATTTAATATAATAGTCTGTTAAACTTATGATTGTTTTATGGCCCTGAACTTGAAACACTGAGAGAAATTACTTAGGTCTAATCAGCTTTCCTTATAATGGAAAGTACCCTAGAAAAATATGCCTGTTGCTTCAGAGTATATCAAACTGAGTTTAATCAGCTGTGCATTACTGCATAATAGCTCAATCAGCTTGAGGTCAGCAAGAAAGAAAGTCGAGGAATTTTTTTTGTAGAATTATAAAAGAAGATGCATGTTCAATAGTTTGCTTGACTTCCTCGGTTTGGATTATCAAAGTTATCTAAGTAACATGAAAAGCAGCAGTGGATGATTTATCTATCTCAGGATCTTATGCATCAAGACTTGGCTCTGATAGATGACAAAGCATATTTCAAAAAGTGCATGAATTTTTATGGTGTTGCACAGTGTTGTGTGCACCCTGTGGCTTAGAGTTCATATAGAATGTTTTCTAGAAAATTCTTAATTCTCTGGATGGACTCTGCTCCACTGGCTATTCTGGCTGTCTTTCCCCATCCTAATAGAGCAGTAGTGGGGTGATTCATTTAATGTAGAGCAATGATCACTTCGTTTGTACCAGATACCGCAAATCTGTTATATCTCTTAACTGAAATAAAATCCACCTCTCTGCTGGAGATGGATTTTATTTCAATTAAGTTTCCACACTCAGAAACTTTTAATCACAGCAGGTTTGTCTGGTTATCAGAGCCAGGCTTTCTGCAGGTTTAACTCCCCCTATCTGCCCATCTCCAGTTGAACTAAGTGGATTTCTGATTCTGGTAATTTTTAAAGGTTTATATCAGTGTGAAACTGCATTTCTGTCTGTGCCATACATACCCATTCCAGAAGGAATTCCTGTGATTTATATAAATAGCTGTGGCAGGGTAAATGTGTTTCCTCTGCCTTTGAACTGTATTTTTTAAACGTGATGCCACGTGCAGTTACGTGTGTAATCAGTTGTTCAGTGGTTTCCTGTCTGATAAAGACCTATAAAAGCACAAGTAAATATAAAATAAATATGTTTCTATTTTTTAATGGGTCCTTTTAGAAATGGAAGGTCATTCTCTGTGAGTTTTGGATAATTTGATTAAAGATGCTGTTGAAATTGAGGAGTAAACTGCCTGCATCATCCTATTACCAGCAGAACCAGTGTTGACTAAGCTTCAGCCCAGAAACTCAGTAGCATCCCTAAAGGGGATTAACTAGTGACAGCTGAGAAATACATGAATTATAGAGAATAAATAGCCAGTTTTGAAGGGAGTAGTGAACAGATCTTTGGCCTGTCACTGTAGGTACTGTACAGTAGTCCTGAGAGTACCTGCATAGGTGCCTGACAGTTCCACATCTGTTTGGTTGGATGAAGCACCAGCAATGCCCTGTCTAGCATTCCTCTGGAAAAAAAAATTAGTCAGATCTGTCTGTAAACCTTCTGCAAGACATACTTGAACACGATGCTGATTCCAACTGTCTCATCTCCCCCAGGAGACAAAACTTTGTTTGTGTGAGTGAAGTGCACAGAAGTGCCTGCTGGACAGGACCAGGAGTGCTTGGAATGGGTGAGCCCTCCCAGCACAGGCAGGAGTGACAGCAGGCTGGTGGTGGGGCCATGCAGGATGATTCTGCCTTTCTCTGTAGGAAATAAATGCCTCTCCAATGTATGCCAAGTCACAGCTCCACTGGGGAAGACTTGAGGAACTATTCTGCTTGCTCAGGTCTGCCCCTGGCATCTGATTCCAGGTTCCTCAATGTGTTTACTTGGCATTTCTTTCAGTAGGCTCTTATGCTAATGCGCTGTTACTGGCACAGATGCTAAAATGGAAACAAGTCTGGTCAAGAAAATCTCACTTAAAATTTAGTCTCCTTTTTAAAAGTATCTAACCCTTGGAACTGTTCTGTTTTGTGCATTATGGAACGAGCACCTAATCATGCAGCCAGTTGTATATTTTCTAAGCCTGATTACTTGTGTGATTTGTGTTATTTTGTAAGCTCCCACATGGAAACAGGGAAGTATTCCTAGATTTAGGTGCTATAGAGCAATTAGATGCATAATGGATCCCATCCTCCTTGATGCCAATACATTCAGTGAAATTATTTGTATCATATGGTACCAGAATTCATGAACAATGACTTCAATCTCTTGTCTTCCATAAAGAGAGTAATAATTCATCACAGATT
This sequence comes from Melospiza melodia melodia, assembly GCF_035770615.1. Lineage (NCBI taxonomy): Eukaryota > Metazoa > Chordata > Aves > Passeriformes > Passerellidae > Melospiza > Melospiza melodia. The sequence continues at coordinate 50,742,971 of NC_086199.1, read as the reverse complement.
GGATATACACATGGAAAAAAAAAATTTAAAATCCAGGGAACTATATGTACTGTGACAACTGTCTGGAATATTTATTAGGCAAGCTACAAATTGCTGTCATCCTATTATTCCTTTTAACATCGAAAATACATTAAATAATCAAAGTAATTTCTTTCTGAAGGGAGTTCAGTGCAAATCACAAGACAATTGTAGACTTTTTGTCTTAGATGGTAGATTAGTTTCATTCTTAATCAGTTGACTTTAGTAAATTTTGATTTTATTTCTTTTAAGTGCTGTAAAATACTTTTCCTTGAATCAGTTGGGTCCTTGGTGGGATTTGATATATTTGATGTTTTTCTAGTTTGGCTTTTAAGACTTAAATTACTTACTTTTCCTTCTTTTATTGAAATTGATAGCTTTATATTCTAACACCTTCCCTGTATTCCTCCTGCAGATTTGTATTTGAAGCGTTTTTTCTCAAACTAGTTCCCTGCTCTTTTTTTGAATGTCTTCAAGTGATTTGGCAGTGAGCAAATTTGGATGGCTTTTCCGTGTTCTGTATGAAAGCTAGTTTTTAAATGTTACTGATGACTGTGTGGGGTTTAGAGCCAGCTCTGTGTGTTGCCAAATCCTTAAAGCTATCATCCCCCTCCAGGCTGCTGCTGTGACTATCCAGCATTGCTCGTGGGAGGATTCTCTTGCAGCTTGGTGATGGGAGATAGTGTTATCTGTCATTCCATTTCCCCTGTCCCAGGGGCATCCGGAAATACCAGCTTGAAAAGCAAAGTTGCTACAATGAATTTGCCATCAGAAATATGTTAATATTTATGAATGTTCAAAGGGGCTTCTTGTTACTCAAGAGTAGCTCTTGGTCTTCAGATTTATGAGGAAAAGGTATTCTTGTCAGTGGAGAGTTGCAGAAAGAGTTTTAGGTCTTTTATGCCAGCGTTATGGTTTTATGGCTTATGGCTCTTGTAAGTGGTTAACCTGAAGAAAGTTATTTTTATGGTTTCAAATGCAAACTTAATCACTGTAGGTTTGGGGTTTCTGCTTTTTAACTGTGTCAGAAAACAGACTTACGTATACTGTTAATATATTTGTCTTTATAGTGTGCTTCATTTGATCCATCTATAAGGAGCATGGGAAAATATTTGCTGAGTAAAATTAAAAGGAGATGAGATAAATTTCTGTCAGGATTAATTGTAACAAATTTCTCTTTGTGTTGGGGCAAGAAGAAATACCTGATGATCTCTCAAAATCCATTTAGTTAAAAAACCCCATTTTTGGGTTTTTAACAGAGGAGCACTAAGGTGAAGTTCATAAACATTCATTGCTTATTCAGGCAGGGATTTCATATTCAAAGATACCTCTTATAGTTTCTGACCTGCCTTAAAAACATTTCAGAAGCTGTTGTTCCTGTTACAGGGAAGGTGGCAGAGTTGCAACCAGCAGTAGAAACTTCTCTCTGTATTTGGTAGGTTTATTTTCATTTTACTGTAAATAATTTCTGACCTCAACGTTTTGTGAGGCCTGGACAAATATGAAAAAATTAATTCTCTGAAAGGAATTAACAGTCCTGTGAATGTTCTTCTGCCAGTAGGCAGAGCTGGAGATACCTTTGGTATCTCTCGTGTTGTAATATTCAAAGTATTTGGTCACCATTGACTGTGTCCATGTGAAAAAATGTTTTTGAGATGTACTTTTAAACTGAGATCCCTATTTATGGAAGAAAAGCCATCAGGCTCTGCAATCTGTTTGAATTATGTATGGAGAATTCACATAAAAATGCTCACAGCTTGTTCTTTGCATAACAGCCTGTGGTGCGTAGGATCACCAGATTCCTTCACATTAATGCTTCCTCATTTCCATCTGCAAACAAGTAATTGCAAAGCTCAATTTCTTTATCAAACTGTTGCTGTTGGAAGACTTGTGACACAGAACAGCTACAGCTTGATTGGTATTTATTAACTGTTGTTCCATGGATTTAAAGTGGAAGTGTTTTATAACTTTATTTAGTCACTGGTAGGTAGAGTTTCATAAACGGACTCCATCCCATTATTTCACAACTGGTGAGCCCGTTTGTTCAGCTGGATGCTGTAGTGTTTAGTCTCTGCAGGTCTGTGAAAATCAGGAAACTTCTACTCAATGACCTAAGCAAGGGCTATGAAGTGAAGCTTCAGACATCTGTTTCAAAAACCTTGACCTTGCAGTGTCAGAAAAATGTGCCTAATTTCTTGGCAGGGTTTCATTTTACCTAGGAAATTGAAAAAATATTGTTGTCAAAATCAGATTCTGTAAAATTATGACTGAATGTTGCAAGCTCACAGAAGGGCCAAATCAGTCACATCCCAGTTCCTGTATTGCTCTCAAACCATTTACTCAGTGTTGTAATTTCTGTTCTGTGTCTGCCTGTTTATTTTATCAGAAGGTAGGTGTACATCACAAGAAATGAATGTGTCCTCTCCAAGGCAGATGTGAACTCTGTCACAGTCACAGCATGTCTGAGGTGAGAAGTGACCCCTGAAGACCTTCTGGTCCCATCCACCTATTCAAAGCTGGGTCAGCTAGAACAAGTTGCCCAAGACCACATCCAGTTAGCTTTCAAAATCTCCAACCTTAGTAATATCTTTCTTACACTAGTTAAACAGGTTTGAGGTGACTGAAAATTTAAGCCAGAAATACAAGTTTAAAACTTTAAAAAGTGTTGACTGCATTTTGGCATGTAAACATAATCATTTTTGATTTATGAGCCCAGCTGAGCCTCACTGACTGTATTTATTTAATTCAGATGCTGAATAGCTCTCACCAAAGCTGCTCTTGTCATCTTAATTTATAGAATTATTTCTGATGGCCAGATGCTAGGAGTTGTAAAAGTGCCTTCTCTTCAACAATTAAAAGGATTGAGCTCCAGAGCAACCTCTCATACGACTGAAAGACTGTGGTTATTAAAATGCAGATTCAAAGAGAATAGTTAGTCGAATTTTAAGAATGCCGTATTGGCATTGAACTGCAGTTACAGAACAGCAGACCTGAGGTAACTGTGCATGAACTGGCTCAGGGGGTTTGGTACCATGGCCCAAGGAGCTCAGCCAAGCTGCTCCTGATCCCATGGCCCAAGAAAGAGAAAGGAGACATCAGAAGGTTAGAAAGGAATGAATAATAAAATCTTGTGACTGACCAGAGTCTGACACAGCTGGACCACGATTGGTCGTCAAGTAAAAACAATTCACATGAGACCAATCAAAGATGCACCTGTTGGTAAGCAACCTTCAAACCACATTCCAAGCAATCAGATAATTATTGTTTACATTTTTTTTCTGAGGCCTCTCAGCTTCTCAGGAGAAAAATCCTAGTGAAAGGATTTTCATAAAATATGTCAGTGACAGTTTTGTTCATTACAGTGCAAGTCAAACCCATGGGATCAATGGGTTCCAAAACCAAAGTAGCAGATGGGTGGAGAGAAAGAAGGCATTGTTTCATAAGGATAGGTGTTATGTGTGGACACAGCCAAGAGGAAATGGAGATGTAGCTAATCCAACTACTCATGAATTTTACATATGTTTGATCCCAGCTGGTTCTGGAGGGATTTGTGAGCGCTAGTGCATATCAAACATCAGGTCCATTTCACATCATTAGGGAAGGATAGTCTTGATGAGAGCAAAAGGATGGGGGAGAGGAATTCATTAGGGAATGGTCACATGAAAACAGTGGTGGTGTGTTTAGTATTAAAGGGACATTCATGCTTTTGAGTTTTATCCAGGGATAACTACTACCATGCTCCCTAACTAATGTCTTTAGATTGCCTGCCTCTCTGCTAAGATACCACTGATATGTTCTTTGTTTATCCACCTGAAGGGATTAAATAAGGCATGTACAAGATGAACAAATCTTTATTAGGATTTGATACAAAAAACCTTTTCTGAAGCATGATTGCAGCACAACAATTTTAATTAGTTTTCACAAATGCTTCCAATTAACACATACCATGTTAACTTTTCAGCTACCAAGAAGATTCACTCACATAGCAAATAAAAAAAGCTTTTTTTTTAAGCTTTCATGCGCAGCTTAGCAAAAAGACTGAAAATAATTTCTTGTTAGATGCTGGTAGTCTTTTTGCTTTTCAGAGAGTTATTTGCTTTTGCTGTAGGTTTGAGCTTTTTGTTCTTCTGGATGGTAATAAAAAAATAGAAAAAAATAAAAAAACCTCACCTGCCATGTTTTTCAAAGAGATGTTAGGAAACTATCTGCTTCTCCTGATTTGTCTGTGGTGAAAGGAACATTGACTAGTCTCCAATTTGTAGTATTTGAACTGTGACCACTTTTTGTTTCCCTCTTCAAGCATTTTGTCATATGCTTATGGAATTTACTGGAGTTACTTATTTTCCTGATTTGAGTTCCCCAATTGGAATTGTAGCATATGGTTCAGGTTCTTCACATTATCTGCTACTGTAGCTCCGGTAGCAAACCCTGCCAGTTCCTTTGACAACAGCTTTACAAGCAGCTCTTCTGAAGAATCTTTAAACCTCTCAGGTAGAAATACTGTGCAGAATGCAAGTGGCTGCATTTGATTTTTTGTTTATGTCAAGCTCCTCTGTAGAAAATGCTGGATTATCTATGTGGTATTGCTATGAAACCAAAAAGTTATTGCTTAACATGATTTATTCAAATAATGTTAATTAGTCTTGTTTCCATGAGCAGAACCTTGCTTTAAGCATACTGGATCATATATACAGAAGATATAAGGAAGAAATTAATTACACTTTGTTTAGGCCACTTAACACTCTCAGTGTCTGTAGGATTGCTGTGTTTGCTGTGTAGGGTACAATTTCCACATTTTTAACTTAACATAGAGCAGGTTCAGAAAGTGGGGGTGATGTGAGAGCCTTAGAGTTGGTAGAGCCACATGCCTCAAGGAGCTTCTTGCTATTGCTGTGTGGAATAAATGCTCCTCAGGATGTTTAAGGATATTAATTATAACTCTGAGTTTAGTACCCATGGAAGCAACCTCCTCCTGTGACATAAGAATAGAGCTGTATAAACCCTCTGAAGTTAACTGAGATGAATGCTATGTAGGAAAATGAGATCATTAACCAGTCCAAAGTTGTTTTCAATGTAACATATTGCAGTACGCAGACAAGGTAGAGATTTAATGCTCATAGATGGAGGCAATTGAATCGTGGAATTCCATTACAAATTTAGCTGTTCAGGGAGCGTTCTTTTGAAGATGCTAAAGGGTTTAAATCTGAGAAGTCAGGCATTAACTATTCTGAAAAATGTGGATATACTGCAAATCAAACTGCAAATCATTGCAAATAAAATCCAGTGCAAGGAAATTAGCCATTATCTGTGCAAAATCATTATTCACAGTGAAAGGTCAAACAGGATACTGGAAGAATTGAATAGGAGGTAGTTTCAAGCCTTTGGATATCTATAATAAATGGAGTCTGGTAGGTTTTCTGCAAAGACACAGACTACATCACAGCTGGCTGAATGAGATACAGGTAGCACTTAATGCTAACAGTCCTTTAGAGAAAGATGTCCTGAAAAAGAAACCCTTTAAATTTCCCAAGTAATATTTTATGTCAATGTCAGGATTCAGAATTTTAAGATGTAAAAAAATAATAATGTCAGTTAAAATTAAGCTGGAAGCTCTTATGGAAGTAATTTAAATTTGCTGCAGTTTATTGAGAAAATGAAGCTATTTGAAAAATGTGGTGGGGGAGGGCCTGGATATGTCCATGTGCATAGTCTTCCACATGAACAATCAGTTTCACACATCTGGAGTTGTCCTTAATGGGCAGTGACTGATGGGTCGCAAGGGTATCTGCTTTGGCTATGGGTGTTCAAGCTTCAGAAGGTAAATTTTAAAGTAAAGGGCTAAAATTAAATGACAAAAAAAAAAAAAAGGAAATAAATTGTCATCTCTCTTGGAGCAGCAAGGGGTTTGACTGTTTAATATTGTTTAGGTTTTATTGTATTATTGTTTAATAAACAGTTTTTTTCCACTTTTCTCCAAGGAGCTATTTTCTCCTGAACTGGTTGGGTGAGGGGCCGATTGAATCTGCTTTTCTAGAGGAGCCCCTTGGGGGTTCTCTCCCAAATTTGCCCTGAATCAGGACACTGTCTTACTTCAGTACAGTGAAAATACACTTCTACTGCTTATAATGTAAAAAAAAATATTGGCTCTACTGCCAATTTCTTCTAGGGTGCAGGAAAGGCAAGGCTGGTGTGTGCTCTTGTGTGCGCATGTTTTATGTAGGCAAGGTTTCCACCCTGCTGGGAGGCATGCTAACAGCCAGATTAACTTACTTGAGTTTTAAAATAACATACTCCCACTTAAGCAGGATTTAACCAAACCTTTCCCAGATTGCAATAGGATGCTGACATCAATGCTGTTCCTGTGATGAATTGAAAAGGTATGTTGAATTTTTGTTCAAATTACTACCTGGCTTATTTTTAATGCCTAGCCTTTTTTTCTGAAACCATAAGAATTGCTGCTGCTGTCCTTCACATGCTTCTGATGTAAAAAGGCAGGCCATAAAAAGCAGTTGTAATATAACAATTAGAAATAATGATTGATTATGATTAGGTGCCTACAAAGAAATTTTCTCTAATAACTGATGAGAGGCTTGTAATAATTTGCAACATGGTGGTATATTTAAAGATACAAATTCTATGATATTGTGTTCTTTTAAGACTTGGAGTTCAGGGTTTTTAGGAAGCAGTGGATGACTCAGTAGTGTAATAAGCAGTTTTCTTGGAAATCACATGTGCTGGATTTAGAGATTTTCCACAGGTACCAAATAGTACCATCCCATTATTGTGTTACTCCTAAGGAGTAATCAAATATGCTAGGAAAGAAGCAAGACTCTTTGTTGCTTTAATTTGAAAATGTTCATAGTTGTTTCTTCCAAAAAACATTTCTATCTGTAGATGGAAACAAACCTTGTGGCTCTTATGGTATTCTAACCAAATAATTTGTAATTTGAATGGAGGATACACAGGCATAAAAACTACTTGGATTTTATCCATACTTCAAAAATGAGCAGTTACAACTTCCAAGTTCTTCAAAATGATGTGATTTAAAAGTCATGACTTATGTAGCACAGTAGCTGTCTCCCAAGCTGTCCCAAATGAACTTGGCAGTGTTTCTGAGGTGACATTCCTCAAAGGGTTGTAGTGGAAGTGCACTCTGAAGGCAGATCTTTGCTTGCTTAGAAGGTGATGGGGTAGGTCCTGCTCCTTGCCAGGTGAGCAGGATTTGGTGGCTGTGCAGGTAATAAATAGTGTTTGACAGAATTTTTCAAGACTGTATGATAAAAATAAGAGGATATGTGAGAGCTGACTCTTCAGAGGTGTGATTTGAGCTTGTACTTCCACTGATGTCATGTGTGATGTTGCATGTGGGCCCCATACATATAAGTGTTTTCTGAGAAGTTCTCATTGACTTCAGTGCCTCCAGTATTTCCCATTTAAAATTTTCAGCTGCAAGGCGTATTACCTTATCTACTCTGTCTGTATTGCCAGAGATGTATTAGCTATTAGCTAACAGATTTCTATTAGAATATTAGAATAACTATTTGAATATTAGCTATTAGCTATTAGAATAACAACCACATTTGCTCAGATTGGGATAATTTCCTTTCATTTTTATTCTCAGAAACATTGTGTGTGACAAACATCTTGTATCTGCAGCTCTGCTGATAGAAAACAAGTCCTTTTTGTGAACCAGTCCCATCTGCTGAGAAGAGCCCTCCTGCCCAGGCAGGCTGTATTTTTCCCTGGTGAATTGGGTGCTGTATTGCTATTGCTGTGTGGATGGCATTATTCTGCAAGCCATTGAAAAGAGAAGATAATAGCAGGTCACACACAACATGATCACTGGTAGCCAAGAAATCAATCTTTCTGGCTTGGAATATGGACAGAACAGTTTGCATCTGATGTCTAGGAATTGTCTGGTACAGTAAGAGTCATTCAGTCAAAATAAAAAACTACCAAATGTAACTCTACATTTGGGCAAGGTTAAAATAAAGAAAAAGGCACTGTGAAATAGTGTTATTGCTGTCCTGACCCTTGAGAATACTTTCATAGTATAATCAGGTTTTGTGCATGTTGGTTTGCTCCCAGGGAAGGGATTGTATGCAACACATATAAAGTTAGATTATAATATCTGATATCAAGTAAGATTTTAATAAAAATCAACATGGTATGCAAGGCTAAGTCCTATTTATTCAAATCAAAGCCTTTTAATGTTCTGTGTCATTCTTTTAAATAACTAATTAACAGTGCATATTACTTGGTATTGTTTACTTGGACCTGTTTTTAGTAAAGAATTGGATTCTACAGGTCCCCTTCCAGCAAGTATTTGGTGATTGCTTTGTTTCCTCTTCCTATTATAGTCCTGTTCTCAGAGAGAGGTTTGACCCAGAGAGGAATATTAGCAGCTCTGTTTCATCCTGTTCTAACTGAGTATTTACATATTCTATTTCTAATGCAACTTTTGTGACTAATTTCCTCAGAATACGCTCCTGAAATAAAGTAGTTGCACTTGGACTAGTGGGTTTTAATTGGCAGGGTTTTTTTTCCTTGTGAATCTATTATCACAACGTGAAGTGTCACACTGTTTCTTGGAATCAGGATTATTTATCAGGATTATTTTATTATTATTATTATTTTCAGGATTATTTATCAAGTTTACAGTAGAGTGAGCAGCTTGCTGCATTTTATGGTTATGAAAGTACAGAGGTTTCTAATGTGCTCTTTAGATTGTTTTTTTCTTTATTTATACAATCTGATCTGGCTCTGTTCAGGCATTCAGTTTCTTTTCTGAATAGTGATTTTCCACACACATTCGAGAAATAGTTTAGAATTAAATGATGTATATTAAAAAAAAAGTGCCATTTGGATTACTGGAGACAGCTGGGACTAGAACGCATTTCTCAAGCACTTCTTTTAACATTTAAAGGTCATTTTACAGATGAATCCAGGAACACTAAGGAATGAAAGGATGAACTCAGAATTTTGGCTGATGCTATTCCAGCAGTGTGTTATATCAATGTGTCAGCTCTAATGCATGGTCTTGGTGCTTGTTGTGCCTCTCACTCCACAGCCCCTTTGTAAAACTACTGTATCCAAATACACATCAGAAGTGATTCTTGCATCAGATGTGATAGAAGTATCTGACTTCAGCAGTAATGCCTATTATTGTGGTCACATTATTGTGGCCATGGTCCCTGCAGTAACAGCCCCTAAACAGGAAGCAGTCATGCACTGCGAGCTGGAGTGGGACAGTGTTCCTGCTGAGATTAATTCAAGCGTCCAGCAATCTGTACATCGAGTGGAGCCATTAAGTTTATATAATTGACTCTGTATTTAAAGATGTTTTGAAATTTAAGCACCTTTCTAGGATTCTAGGTGTGGCTCTGAAGGGATAGATGGCAGCCTCTGTCCCTCTGATGTCTGTGTGGCTGGTCCTGCCAAGTCCCTGTTCTGTGTTCAGCTGTGTTTCCATGTTCCACACGTGCACACCTGACTGGCAATCTAAGAAAAGACATTTTGTGCCTTTTTATTAGTCCTGCCTTGCCTCTTAAAGAGCTGGAGTGTTCACCTGAGAGGAAATTTGTTTTCTTTTCCTCTCCAAATGCTAACACTTTTCTTCAGTAAGCCCTGCTCTGTACTCAGAGGTAAGCATGTGAGTCTCCCATTGTTGGTGGGATGGAATGGCACTGTTCAGCTCCTTTGGTGCAGTGCATTTCTGTTGACATTAGCAAGATCCCAGATATCAGCTGCCTCTTAATTCTGGCACAGGGATGGGGAAGAGCCCTTGATTCTGCTCTGAATCAGAGTTCTCAGGGCTCCATATGGGCCACAGCTCAAAATGCAGAATTACAGCCTTAGGGAAGTTGTGTGGTGATTATGTGCAGCCCTGGGATTTAGGAGATCCAGGTTCTATTCCTCCCCTCCTCCAACTTCTGCTGTCACCTTGGAGATTCATCTGGCATCTCAATTTATGTCTCTTTCTTGCAAAGTGTTGGGAGACTGCTGCTGTAATGTGGGCTTGGTGATCCCTAAGATGGGATACCCCTTACATGAATTGAGTGCTGTGAAAACAGATATATACTCAAGCAATACTCAATAAATAACAGAAGGGAAATAAAAGGGACTTACAACCCTTGTAATAAAGACAGAAGATTAGTAGTAACAAAAAATAACAGCTGTAATATTTATTTGTTCTGTATCCCCCTCCTCCATAACAGAGTGTTGATCTATCAAGAGTTTCAAAAAGATGATTTTCATAGTTCTTTCCTTACTTTTTTGGGATTTATTAAGGCACAGCAATATTTCTATGTATGACTTAATGATCTGAAGTGTCGCATCCCATTTTCATGGCTGGGATTGGAAATATATGTCCTTTAGAAAAAAACCAAAAAAATCTAAGTAGTGAACATGTCTGCTAGATGGTTCATGGAAGAGTTGCTGGCACAGTTTTCTTCTGCAAAGCCTGTTTTTTTGTTGGAAGTTGTTTAACTGCTATTTTGAGGTGGATTTATTTGCTATGTGTTGTCCTTTTGCTATAGGATACCTAGGTCCTTACACAAGGATTCAGTGAAATGCAGAGGGATTGTTTGTGAAGGAGCTGAGAATGGATCAAAGCAGCCCCTATTAAACCCCTTGAAAACTTCCCATTCCTCTGTATAGATTCTCCTGGGCAATTCGAAGGATGTGTGAGTATAGGGGTAAGAGGGGAAATGCATTTCTTTTCCCTGCCTTTACTGTGGCAGAACGGTGCTGTTCATGTGCTAAAGAAACCCTTGGCTTGTAATCCAAGATGTGAGCTGTAATAGGTTGTTGTAGGCAATTTATCTTAGTAGACCTGAGGAGGTCTGACAGCAGCTGGGACTTGGGCTTGCTGAATGCAAAGGCTGTGACTGTAAAAGTTCATTACACTCTCTGTCTTTACATGAGGATAGCCTAACTTCTGAGATTAGACAATGCATCTCTGTCAACGGTGCAAGTTAGGTATGGGAGTGGAGGAGAAGGATTCCACTGCTTTTTTGTTTCTGATGTCTGTCCAGATCAATTCCTTGCATCATGTTGGTAATTTCCCCTGGGTGGTTTATCTATTACCAGATAACACAGGGCTATTAAATAGGTGTGCACAGCAGGCCCTCCTTATCTGCTTGAGCCTTGTTACCCTCTGCTGCAGACATTCTCTGTACACACGTGCATTACAAATTACATGCCTCTGTCTGGTTATAAATATTTTCCATTTGGAATTATCTGCTTCTGCTACACAGATGAGAGGTGATCACTTAAGCATGACAGATAAGGGACCAGAGGTAAGAAAAATAAAAATGATGAAGCACTGAGCTGCATACGAAATAAGTGATGTAATCCACATATGCTATTAGATCAAGTGCAACAAAACAGGTTCTCTTATATGCCTAGCTGCTGCCATGAATTCAAGTTATTACATGAATTCAGGCTGGTTGCCTACAGAGGGACTTAGGGGGAAGAGAGGAGGGGTTTTGCAGCAAACCTGCTACAACAGGCTTTCTTTATTTGCCAGAAAGTAAGTTAGCTATGTTAATACATGTTAAAGTTGGAAAAGCAGCTCTTCCTGTTGCTAAGACTTAGAGCCAAAAATAATTGGGTAAAAAAGATAGAAAAATCTTGGTTTATAATTAATTGGCTTGTGTGAATTCTGTCTTTTTTGCCAATATACTGGTCTTTCATGCAGAAGTAAGATGTACCTGATGAGACAGAGGTTTCCAGGGTGGCAGCAGCCCTTGTGGTGGAACAACTTCTTGAACTGTGCCAGGTGGCTGTTTTGCCCTCCTGCAGGGCAGTGGATCCTGCTCTGACCTGCTGCACAGGGAATTCAGGAAGGCTCTGGGATCCTTGCCAGAAGCAAGCTGGCCAGTGGTCTTTTGGCTCCAAATGCAAGCATAAACTCCTCCTGTATTCTTGCAGGTGCTGTAATGATCTGCCTTTAAAAGTGTCCTTTATGATCCAAGGAAATGTCCAACACTTTCCTTTATCTGGGGACCAGAGTGTGCCTAGGCAGCTCAGTGAACACACAGAGATTAAAACATGAATTGGCAGGATTTTACCCCTTTCATATAACATGTCAATCCACTGGTTTTGGCACAATTGTTAATTTAAACCTAGTTCTGTATTGAAAAGTAATTCTTTCCCTTCACAGTAAAATAAGCCATGTTTGTGCCAAGGGCCAAGGTGGAGAGGGGCATGGTAATTCCCAGGCCTTTGACATGAAAGTAAATATTTCTCTAAAGGAAGAGCACAAGGTTTGCAGAGATGGCAGTAGCAATGCAGCATGCATTGCTGGGCCAGAGTCAGCAGGGACTCTTAGGCTTTAGAAAATGCAGAATGTTATGAGTGTTGTTTTATTTATGTATTTGTTATTTTAGCTCTTTTGGCAAAGCTACAGCTGAGAAAAAGGTCAATAAAATGCATGTCTCAGCCAAACATAGTGGGGCTTCATAAACGTGGTTTTTCTGAGAGATGCAAGCTCATTCAAGCGCTCAGAGTGGGAGGATGGCAAAGTATGAAAGTTCCTGAAAGTTAGCCTTAATTAGCTGCTCTTTAAGCTCCTTCTCCATGACTGTGAGGCAGTAATTTGTTATTTATGGCAAGGCTGTCTGTATTAATTACTTTGAAATTTGAAGTCTGGGGCCAGACCCACAGCTGCTGTAAGACACCAAGGGGCTGAGGCACCTGACAGCACTGGGCATTGAGCCTGCTCACTTCTCAGCTTAGTGGGGACAGAGGCTTACAAAAGGTAGCACACTTCATGCAGCTGGATGAAAAGCATGATCTGTAGATGGTTTTCCATTCTAGAAAATGGAGTGGCTCGTGCCTCTAACTCCTCATGCTCCTTTCTCCATCCTGTCTAGTTTCTGCTGATTCCTAAGAAGGCAAAATTGTGTGAATCCTTTAGCACTGCTTTGTCATACTGAGTAGGAGAACTTGACAAACAAAATCTTTGTCAATTTGTTAAAAATAAACAAACAACCTCTTAGAAGAGTTTGAACTTAATTATGTTAATATTAAACATAATTATGGCACACTAATTATATTTTCTACATTTGTGAGGAGAGTTGTGCTGTGCTTTCCAGACATCTGTACCATATAGAGACAGGTGGTAGAGTGCAAGATTTCCAAGTGCCATTTTCCCATTCCATATATGGCTGCTCTTTCATTCCAATTGCAGAGCCTCATTCAGCTTAGTCACATTGAGTCCTTATTTGAGAGATTCTGCACTGAAAGGCTAATGTATCTATCTTTATAAGCCTGTTTGTTTCCATAATTAGACACTGAATCAACAGTGTATTGAAGATGACAGATTTGCCTATTCCCTGTCTTCTCTCTATGGTGACATAAAGCTGTGAAGCACAATAATTAATGAAGAAGCCTGTTCATTATTCAGGCAACATATCTTGAAGTGGAAAAAAAAAAAGAACTTGGGTTGAAATTATATTGCTGAAGACCATCAGAGCCATAGCAAATTGCATGAATAGTTCTGGGGGAGAGTCCCATCATTCAGGCCAGTTGGACTGGGTGCTCTAAAACTGTCAAATACAATTTAACTCAGATTTCTCATGTAAAACTCAGGAAGACATGGAATGCATGGGGAAAAAACTGACTCAGCTCTTTTGCTAAGTCATCTTTAAGTGTTTTCCAAAATTGTGTCTTTCTAAACTTCAGTAGCATGTCGTCTCTGTCCTGTGGCTGAGTGAAAAGAATCCATTTTTCTCACAGTTTTATCTTTTCTTCTGGGAGAATCTGCCCAATAGGTCTTGTAAGACAAAGGGCGCAGATAATGCTCTGCTCAGCACTCTGCCTTTGCAGAGCAAAGCTGATCTGTTTTAAATAACAAAGGCTGAAAGTGCCTGACCGAAAACTACTGCTCTGTCTCCTGTGGTGATCCTGAAGCCCAGGGGATGGTTCCTCCATGCTGACTGACCACGGGTAAGCCTCCCAGGTTCCCCTGAGATGCTCTCAGGCCATCCACTTCATTTGCAAAGAGCTGCAGTGCAACCGGAAAATCAGAAGCGTGCACTGCCTAGTGAGTGTCACAGCTCTGATGTGCAGCTGAAGTCACGCTGGTGGCAAGCCAAGGTTTGGGCTTCTGTTCCATTTCCATCTCTTTCCATTCTACACCTAGCTATGAAATAGATTTTGTGTTTACTCAAGCTTCTAAAGTCAGTCCACATTAGGAAATGCATAAAGCAGGAGTAAGAATAGCCCACTTACTGAAGTGGAGTGACTGAGAGAGCAATGACTCTGTCAAGGCTACTGATTTTCGAGTCCTTGATTAGAGCCTGCTTTCCTTTCACATGTTTTATCCTCAGTGGTGATGCTGCATTCATGTGGCAAATAAAGCCTCTGGTATTGCAAAGCTGTGAGCAACCACTTACACCAAGAAAAAAGCTTTAGTCTTCATGTTTTGATATTCATCCTCTGCACTGTTGCATTTTGGGAATAGAGAATGGGTTTCTGCTATTTTTAGGTGCATGGACTTACAGTAACATAAATGTCTTCTTTTCAATTTAATGTGCTGTTAGCTAGTGATTGGTTTGATAGTTCTGTGCTTGCTACAAATCTCTCTTAGGGGGTGAGCAGTAAGAACATGTAGTTTGGCACAAGCATGAAAGAAATTAATGTGGGTTTTTTTTTACTTCATAAAGGAGAAAAAGTGTATTGATCAATAAGCAGCAAGTCTAATATAAAACAGAAGAGTGTTTTATGCTATGTAAGTGGCTCATTTTGTTTATTCCAGGTAATGCAGTCACAGACAAACAAATTGAATATATATTGGCAATGTAATGTTGAAAATTTTGGGAATATATCCAGTCAATTCCTAAAATATTGCTGCAGTTTAAATGTCGTGATGGACATGATCAGCAGACTGTTTCTTTTTAATTCTTGTTTTTATGAAAACCTGTAAGTATCAGGATTTTTCTGTGGTATTCTCAGTTCATGCAGAGTTCATTGATTCAAAGGTCCGTGGCATGCAGAGTCCTGCAAGGCCGGAGGAACCAGCTGCATCACACCTGGTGAATGTCCAAGAGCCTTTACAAACAGGGATGAACTTTAGGATGAACTTGTACTTGATAAGCTCTGTTGTTCTGTCAGCTCAAGAGAGCACACACCCTCTTCCTTTCCAAGGATGAATCTTTAATATGGCTGATAAAGCGTGCTTGCTTTTAATTTTCTGTGCCATTACCCATTCCAGCATGCTGGTTGTCCTGATCTGTTGGAGATGGCCAGCTCCCAGAGTGAAAGGCTGATTTCTCAGATTCTCAAACTGCCTGGGGCTCGATGGCAGGACACCCCAAAATTCACTTGAGAAAACCCTCTGGGAGGGTTGTCCAAATGCTTCCTGCACTCAGGCAGGTTTGGTGCTGTTCCTCAGGAGAAGTTAAATGGCTTGCTCAAGTTTTCACAGTCAGCACTAAGCTTTAATGCAGATTGGATAATGCCCAGTATAGCATTATAGCCACAGAAGCATTATTCTGCATCAGAGCAAAGACATTCCTGGTTTTGTGGAGAGATTCAGAATAAAGGGAATTTATTGTCCCAAAGGGAATTTGAGTGATACCATAATGTAAATAGAACATAGGAATGCTAATAAAGAATAAAGCGAACATTACTTTCAGTTAATAATATTTGTGAACACAATATTTATACTCCACATATTGCATTTTCTCATGCAGTGGTCTTTAAACCAGAGAGATGATAGCTGTTGATCTAAGAGTTTTTATATTTTAATTAGGAATGATTCTTCTCTAGAGCTTTTACTGGTCTTTGTTCTAAGAGCAAAAGTTGTTGAACTTTTTAGTAGAGACAGAAACCAGTTGTCAAAGTTTAGAAAGAAAAATGGAAAGAGAAAAATAATGCATTTTATTCTTAGTTCTCTTTTTTTCTTGCAATATTGGTAGAGAAGATTCATGGAAAATACTTAGGCTTTTTATTTATTTTCCTGGAAATATAGGACAGGTGCTTTGTTTTTTGTTACAGTGAAATAACATGCTCTTATGTAGCTATGACACTTCATTTTGTGGCTTGTTACTGTTAAACAGTTCCAGGATTCTGATGGCAGTCATGTAGGCTAAATAGTTATATCAGAAATTTTTTATTGCTAAATAATTCATGGTCCTTCTCATTTTTGTTTGCCTCCTTTTAGACTGACTGTTTGAGAATTCTGAGTAGCTGTGTGAAGGCCACTCCTGTTTTACTGAAAGTGTGGTATTCACATTCTCTGAACAGAGAGAGATAGAATTCTCTCTCCCAGGATTTTTCCTGGGGAAGGCAGTGAGAAACCTCAGGGAAGAAGAGAAAACAATTCTTATCTCTGCTTGCTGCTCCTTTTTGGAACATGTGGAATGTGTTATGGAGATTGTTTATCAGAAGTGATTTGTTAGCTGGACACCAGTAAGGGTTGTTTGGATTGCTTGGCCAATTGGGTCAAAGCTGTGTTGTGAGTGTCTCCAGACAGTCATGTATTTTTCTTTGGCAACATTTAGTATGTCTTTAGTGTAGTTTTAATATGGTATTAGTGTAATATAATACAGCTTAATACAGCATTTGTTCAGCCTTCTGGAATCATGGAGTCAGAGCACTTTATTCCCCGGATGGGGATCGCTCATCTACGACAGAAAAAACGGATTTTTACCTCTTGTCAAGCTGACATTTCTTGCTAACCCTCAATACTTCCCCTTCTCCAGAGGAGCTCAAGGAGAAGCTGCAGAAGTATGTTGATGAGGTGAATGCCCACAAGCCTGGTTTCATCAAGGTTGTCCGGCACAGCAAGCAGGAGGGGCTGATCCGCTCGCGGGTCAGCGGCTGGAGAGCAGCCACAGCGCCGGTCGTCGCTCTCTTCGATGCCCATGTGGAATTCAACGTGGGTTGGTATGTGCCTCCTTCCATTTCTCTGACCCAGGGACCTTTTCCAAGCACTGCTGATATATTACTGACTGGCATTCCTCTTGCATTTAGAGGGTGAGTTAGAATTCTGAGCTTTTTAATGAAAATTCAGACATAATCATGGACACAAGCAGGAAAAACGTGTTTGTGCTGTGTAATATGATCTAGATACATTTTCATGGTTTGAGTAATCTGCTGATCTAATTACAAGGTAGTTAAATCATATTAGAAAACCGCACATTAAAAATCTCCTCCAGGAATGTAGCCCTTTGCCCATGAGGGTGAATGTATCTTCATTAAAAAATACTATCTTTCTTTTACGTTCTGCAGTGTAAACAAAGAAGCGCTATTTTGGCCACTCTGCAAAAATAAACATAACTAAAATAATGTATTTTAACGTGTTCAGTCTGGATTTAATATCTCCTTTGCTCCTTAAGTATAAGTGATGGTAAAAAGGCAAGAGCTTCTGTCTCTAGGATAGATATATCATTAACTCTGATCCTGATGTCCTTGATAGTGTTGAGAGCCTGAAGTTATCATTACTTGGTAGCAAGGGTGTAAATGCTCTATGGTATGCAGATACTCATTTTTTCCATCCACCAGCTCAAATCAAGGTTAACAACAGGGCATCCTAGAGAATATGTTGCATTGTATTATTTTGGGGCAAATCCTGCACTGTCAAAACACCATCTCAAAGCAGAAATGGCTCTGACTGGGTAACAGCTTTAGACTTTGCTCCTTCTAAAAAATGCAGCATTAGCTGCTATATTGTTTATTTGCTGGTGGACTAAATAATCTTAAAGGGCTCCTTCCAAACCAAACTACTCCATGATTTCCATCAGTGCTATGCTTGCATGGGTGTAATCTTAACAGTGTATTTATTTTTTTTTAGGGCTGAACCAGTGCTCACCAGGATAAAAGAAAACAGAAAAAGAGTAATTTCTCCATCATTCGATAACATTAAGTATGATAATTTTGAAATAGAGGAGTATCCCCTCTCAGCACAAGGGTTTGACTGGGAGCTGTGGTGCAGGTATCTGAACCCTCCTAAGTCCTGGTGGAAACTGGAGAACACAACTGCTCCAATAAGGTAATAAATAACTACATTACAGTGTCTAAAAGCTCTCCTGGGTGTGACAGGGGGCAAGTGGGCTCAGCTGTGTGATAGGTTTTACTGACTGTAAACTTTGAATACTTAAATGTCCTTGATGCCTACACAGTCATCAAGAAAACTTTTGTTTTCAGTAGATGTTTTTAAAGGAAACTTTTGTTTTCAGTAGATCTTTTAAAATAGGTTTTCTGCCCAAGTGGAATGGTAGGCAGGGCTGCTCAGCAGCATGCCATTCTCCAAATGTCTTGCCTGCTAATTTAGTGCTTACAGGCCAGAAATGGAATTTTCTTTGCAGTTACATTATATAAGCAGAGCTGATCTGACAGCTGTATTCTTTCTAATGTTGTCACATAGGTGTACAGCTGTGCTGTGTCCCAGGAGTTAATATCTGGTCACTGACACTGTGAGTAAAGGCTGTACTGGGTCCTTGCTTTGGGACAGTCTGGGCCTGTAGTTTCTTACCATGTCCAGAGTGTTGTTAGACTGGTACAGAACAAAACCTTTGTCTCAGGGAGGGGAGCAGTACCCTCTGAACCCACTGAGCAGCTCTGCTGAGATTACAGGCCTTTCTTGTAGACACACATTCATTCCAAGGAGGTCACTGGTACCTGTGCTCCAGCTCTCTGCAGAAAGGAAGTGTGAATGCTGTTTTTGCCTCCTGAAAGCAGAACCTCAAACAGCACTGGCAGCTGTTTTTCATCCAGTAGCTATCTTTGCAGGCAGGCATTTCTCAGGTTCTGTCAGTTTAACACGCTCTGGACTGCACTGACCTATGAACAGAACCTAGAATTGGAAAGCAGGACATAAAAATTAACAGGTTTGCCAAAGAGAATGTAAAAAGGGGTAATTTCTGCATCATTAGAAATAGTTATTGCTGTTAATGAACTCTGTTGACACTATAAAAATGTTCCTGTGAAGACAGGTTGAGAGAGTTCGGGTTGTCCAGCCTGGAGAAGAAAAGGCTCCAGGGAGATTTACAGCACCTTCCAGTACCTAAATGGTGATTCCAAGAAAACTAGTGAGGGACAAAAATGGATAGTGACAGGACAAGAGGGAACAGCTTTAAACTGACAGAAGGCAGGGTTATGTTAGATATTGAGATGAAATTCTTTTCTGTGAGGGTGGTGAGGCACAGGAACAGGTTGCCAGGGAAGTTGTGGATGTCCCAGTCATGGAAGTATTCAAAGCCAGGCTGAATGGGGCTCTGAGCAACCTCATCTGTTTGAAGATGTACCTGCTCATGGCTGGGGTTTGGAATGAGATGATCTTTGAAGTCCCTTCCAGCCCAAGCCATTCTATGATCCTGTGATTAATTATACAGAGTAATTATTATGATTTTTAAAATTAAAAGTAGTGAAACACAAAGTGATGAGCGAATATACTTTTCCATCTTACCCCCAAACTCTGTTCCATATGAGGACTGGGGAGTGAGTGTACTTTATGAATTTCAGGTTTGTTCCCTAGCTCTTTCCCTGGCACATTTTTTTAATTCAGTGCAATATGCTGCATGTGTGTGTTGGATAATTAAAACAAACACACCAACAAACAAAGCCATGTGTATTGATGGATGGTTTCTATCGTGCCTCCATTATTCCTTTAGAATTATAGCAAAGGGAAGCAGGTTCACTGAGAAACATTTAAAAACAACAACAAAGGCAAAAGTACCTTATCATAAAAGAAGCATAAGTTTTCTGCTATTTTCTTCATTAATAAATACATCAAAGATGGTCTTTCATTGTTATAAAATGGGTGCTATAGCACTTGGAGGCATTAATATGTAGATTTCTGTAGAACTGTACAATTTGTGATTAAGAGAGCCTATGATTGTTTGAAAGCAGATGTGTCCACTAGCTGTAGCTTGAGTGTTCTCCATAAAAGCAGGGTGATTTCTCCTGTACTGCTAATTAATATCCTGTCATTACTAGAGTGCCTGATATCAGCATAATAATCTGAAAAGACATATTTATTTCTTGCCGTTGTGGATTATAAGGTAGGAGAAAAATGAAAAGGCTAAATGACTCTATATCCTTCTCTACTCATAAGGTGAAATTGTACCCTCTGTGGCTGAACTCTTACCTGATTAAAATTGGCTCTGTATAGTAAAAATTGGTTGGTTCACACCATGACATAAATAGAGTTTACTGATCCAGTAAAGCTATGTGATTTGTTTAGGTTTGGCTCAGGGTAATGGACTAATGTTACGCTATGCTGGTAAAGGCAGGCTTTTCTTGATTCTGTATTAAAAAAATTTATCCGGATGGTCGTATTCAAGAAATAATATCTTTTTTTAGGTAAGCTTACAGAAAAAAGTTTTTAGCTCTAGCTGAACCTAGCTTCTGGCTAAACACACAGAGCTGCACATCAGTGGGTATCATTTGCAATTGTCACAGACAAGAGACTTGAGGACTTAGCAAGGACAGAGACTACAGAGAAACAACTGGGGCACCTGGATCTCACACTACTAGCACTGAAATCCCTACTGCTCTGGTGAATATTTATGTCCAGTAATTTGACTCTAATTTCCTTCAGTGGTGCTCATTTCACTTTAGAATTAGGAATGTTAGAAGGCAAGGCTGAATAAAACTCTTTGAAAAATACTTCCTTAAGAATCTGTTTTGCTGCATCATTTTACGTAGCAATGATAAATACAATCTGTGCCTGAAAAATAAAATTCTTCATAATTTATCTGCTAATTTTGGTTGCTGATGATTTATTCTTCCAGAAGTCCTGCACTGATTGGATGCTTCATAGTAGACAGAGAATACTTCCAAGAGATTGGATTACTGGATGAAGGCATGGAAGTATATGGAGGAGAGAATGTGGAGCTTGGAATCAGGGTAAGGAAAACAATTTGCCAGTACTAGTGGCTTACATTTAAAATATAGCTGACTTCTTGTTGCAGAGGGGGAAAGCAGTCCAAAACATGGATGGTGGCAGGAAAAGGAGATCCACACCTCTGCATACATGTACATTTATTTGAGGAGAGAGGAGTGAAAAAAGAGCAATAGCTCTCTTTACAGAACTTAATCTGGGACAAGGGTAGATGTATAGAATTTAGGATTGTTCTTTCAACAGAGTTTTTCAGAGTTGATAGCTAAATCTCCCTGCTTACCTGTGGTCCCAGACTCAGTAAGAACAGTTTCTCTCAGGTGTGATGGGAAAAACCTTTCTAGATTACTTGGTTTATTTGAATTAGGAAAATCATTGCGGAGCAAAGTAGAATATAGAGGCATTTATGCTGCCTTCCAGACAGAAGGGAATTAAGGTATTAATAATGTGCATAAGTGCATGTATTTTCTTTTTCCATTGTACACTCTTCACCTGTTTACTGTAATGCAATATTGTGTGTGATTTGTGTACTTCTTTATGTATCTCTTCACAGTTAAACACCTTTCTGTTCTCTGAGAATCTCTCAGGTTTTTGATAAGAGTGGAATTCCTAGGTAGATAATGGTAATGAAAAATGGCGTGGTGTGTTATAAAACTAAATTCTGAGCCCTGGTAGGAAATGTAAGGGAGAGGTAACATTGTGTTTTGAGCCTTTTAGTTGCCAGAATATAAGCATACTGTTGTACAATAGCAAAAAAAGGGAACTTACTGTAAGAATATAGAATTATCTCCTGAGACAGCAAGATATAACAAAAAGTACTCATTTTTATTTCTGGTTTCTTGAAGTTCTTTTTCTTCCGCCTGTTAGAGATAAAGAGTTTTTTCAGCCAGAGAGAAGCACAGACCCTCTTTCAGCTACAGCAGAGCACTTTTTTTAAGGAAAGGGAGAGAAAAATGCAAGACTGCTTCTTTTAATAACATTGTTCTTCCCACTGTAAGGGTCAGAGAGCTGCCTTCTGCTCCCAAAAACTTACTTTGCAGCTCAGTGTTGCAATGAGTTGAAAATTAACATTGTCGCGGACATCTTTTTCACTAAAAATCCTTTCTTTAGGATTTTCCCTTCTGGGAAGCTGAGGCCCCAGAAAAAGAATGTAAACAATGGTTATCTGCTGCTGTGGAATGCAACAGGTGGATTTTTGATTGGGCCATCTTGAATGTTTATAATTAATTAATGGCCAATCAAGATGGAGCTATCTTGGACAGAGTCTGAGAGCTGCCTTTGTTATCATTCTTTTCTTAGCTTAGCTAGCCTTCTGAGGAAACCTTTTCTTTCTATTTCTTTTTAGCATAGTTATAATGTAATATATATATATATCATAAAATAATAAATCAGGTCTTCTGATCATGGAGTCAACATTCTCATCTCTTGCCTCATCCAAGAACCCCTGTGAACACGGACACATTAACATCACTTTGATTTTTCTCTTCTTTTTACAACTGACCAAAAATTATTGTTTCCTCGTGAGTGCAAGGAGTTTTCTCTCGGTTTGCATCATGAGATGTACCCTGTCTGGTCTGCAACACTTGGCCTCGGAGGAGTTGATGTTGGTATGTTGGTAGACAAGGCCAGAGAGACACAATCTCTGCATAATTGAAATTTTGGAGTATGCTGGATCACTGAAATAAGGCCTGACACTGCTCTGATTTCCTTATGGCTTTTTCTCTGTCTCCAGGGAAGCAGTGCCTGACCTACATAAAATACTTTCATCTGTAACAGATTATAGTGTGCAAGGTAGCATAATATATGCTTCCTTATCTGAATTTATGCTGGCTTGGATCTGGCTGTATGAAAACAAATCACAGAGCTGTAATAAACAGATTGTTTAACAGTTTATTAATGCTCTTCTCACAATCCTCAGTGTGTCTGAGATCATACAAGGATGAGACTCAGTGAGGGGAGACCTCATTGTGGTCTTCAATATCCTCACCAGGGGAGGTAGAGGTGCAGGCACTGATCTCTTCACTCTGGGGGCCACTGACAGGACCCAAGGGAATGGCCTCAAGTTGTGTCACAGAAGGTTTGGGTTAGATATCAGGAAAAGGTTTTTCACTGAGAGGGTGGTCGGGCACTGGAACATCTCTACATTACTTGTGTTGCTTTCACCTGTGGGGCTGATGATGAATGCCTTAATCAAAATAGTCATTGTTCTACAAAAACGACGTTATAATTATGGTATTAGTGCCATAAATAATGTTTCCCTTTTAAAATGCTGCTCTCCAATCTGTGACTATGCATGGCTCACTGCACCTCCTCTTTCATTGTCATTTTCCTTTTTTTAAAGAAGTATCTAGATTTTTCTAGTATTCTGCTGTGTGAAAAGCATTATCATTCAGGATAATGGACAAGCAGACACTGTCTGTCCAAAATGGCCTGCTAGGGAAATTTTTTGCAAAAGCTTGTAAGAGCAAACATCTAGAGGAACTGGAGAGTTTATTTTTGACTGCAGAAAAAGCACATGTTAGAATCATTTGAGCTACCTGTTTATCTTAAACACAGTGAGTAGAGCATGGTCCCACGTCCACATATCACTGATTTTGTTCCAGAGGATGTAAAACCTCTGTGAGGAATTAGACCCTGACAAATGGAGACTTTTCCCACTATCCTCACCCAGGAGTTATGTTTGTCACCTCATCATCTGCACAAATATCTAGTTATTTATGTTATATGAGTGCAAGAAAATCACCAATTATTGGAAATTGTATTTGAAGGATCCATTGCTGGCAAACCATAACAAGCCACAGAGAACAGGACTTTGGAGGATTATTCTCTTGATTCTGAATTTGTTTCCGAGCTGCTACTCAGCTCTCTTGGTCTCTGATTTGGAATACTGTTTTAACTTCTAAGATTTTTACCCTTGTCTATGGAATTAAATAAATATTAATAGAAATCTTTTGCCTTGAGCTAGAAGCTGGCAGATGAGTTCAAAACATGAATGCATTTGATTCTTAGAAGAAACTCTTTATTTACTCTTCAACCAAATGTTTTCTTGTAAATCTGTTTATTTGCCTCATAAGACAAAAAAGGCAGGCTGGTTGATGCAAGACTTAATAGAATCCTCTTTAAGCAGCTCAATCATTTTAACTGGGGTTTAAAAAGATTCATTTACTGTGAAGAAACATCATATTTATAAAATCAAGTTAGAATGAGTGGTGCTTCTTTTTTGTTCAGTCATTCCCAATTGAATGGACTTAAGTGTGCTTTTAAATTACCAGGTTGCATTTAGAGGGCAGACTGGAATCCCATTTTTATCCATGTGACCAAGCAGGAGCTGTGTTGATAACTGCCTTAAAAGAATGTGAGTGTAAGGCTGGTGTTTCTCAGTCTCATTTGGGCTCAGCTTCTTGTGCCTGCACAAGCAGTTCTTGTGGCCATGGGAGACCCTACACATCCTCTGCAATCAATTGGATGCATTCAGTCAGATTCTGCTTTGGATGGTTCATGTCTAGTTTGCAGTAGGCTTCTTAAAGGCTTCTTCCAATTCCCACTCAAGTCAGAAGAAGATTTTCTATCAAAAGCAACCCTGTAGCAATTCTTTTGTCTTTAAAAGCAGCCTACATGCTTGACAAAGCTCTGGAATATCTGTTACAAGATGTTATTTGTGCCATTTTTAGGGATTCCCTAACAAATACTCAGTGATTTGCCTCAGGTCCCAGACTAAGTCATCATCAGAGTCATGGGAATGCAAGCCCAGGCTTTGACTTAGAGTAATTCTGTGTGTCACAAAGACTTTGTGCTTGCAGATGAATGCGTGTTCTCAAGGATATAATGGCCCTCTTAAATGGGTAAGAGGAAAATTTATTAGAAGGTAGAAGCTCTTTAAGGGAAAAGGATTGGCTCTTGTTCCAACTAAATGGTATATCAGGACTTTACATCAGCTGACCCAGGAGGAAAATTGCATTTATAGTTAGGCTGAGTGTGGCACACTACTTTTGTACAGTATATTTCTGTAGTGAAATTAATTGCTTCATTTCTTGCTAGTCTGGTGGTTTGTCTGCAGACCTTTTGTGAATCTCATGCTGTTTCTGATGGTGGAGAACTGGAGGAATGCAGTTAATGAATAGAGATGGAGAAATTAGTTACTTGAGCAAAAAATAGTCCCAGTGTTCTTCGGGGTATTTTCCATACATTAGGGTCCCTCTGTGGCAAAGCAAGGAGATGTGAAGTCTGTCATGGCTCTCTCTAATCTATTGTTTTTAAATTCCAGAAGTTATTATTTGTTTTTTAGTTCTGGGCTGGGTCTTGGTTTGTTGTTTGTTTGGGGTTTATTAATGTGTTTTTGGGTCTTACCTATCTTGTCTTTTCTTTAACTCCCTCCCCCCACAACATACTTCTGGGATCATGATTTTTCATAACGTGTTAGTTAAGTGAGTCTCTCCCATGTGGTGCATAGAAACTGATGACTGCTGACATGTTCCAGCCATTTCCAGTCCCCACAGTGTGTGTGTATCCTGATTGTTTCTCACCTGAGATCTTTCTTATAATATTGCCCTTGGGATAGTGTTCTTTTCGTTAATCACAAGCAAGTGAAGATACTTACATTTGGCCCCAAATCTCCATGTTTATGGGGAAACATTTTGCCCTTTTTCCTCTTTACCTGGAAGTTTTCAGCAATTTTACCTGTCAGTGTTCCTTACACAGCCCATAAATGACGTGAAACTGTGACTATATTGCATGTAAATAGATGTCTGATTTTATTAAGGAAAGCCTTTGCACAGCTGTCCTGGGCATGGCTGGGGTGGAGAAAATTTTGTTCCTAGAAGTTGGTACAGTGCTGTGTTTTGGGTTTAGGATGAGGATAATGTTAAAGTGCACCAACAGTGTTCAAGCTCAAGTGAAGTTTCACAGCACATAGGCTACACTGGGTTACATTTTCTCCTTCTCCTTGCCATGCTCTTGTTCTAGTTCCTGCAGCAGCTCACCAGTGCTTTGGCCCTGCCAGCACAGTGGTCTGCCCCATACCTGCTGCCTCTGAACACCTCTGCTTCAGGAAACTTTTATCTTCTTTCAAATACAGGGTTAACTTCAATGTTAATCAGTTAGTGATTTACCCTGCTGCCTCACAAACTGTTTTGTTAGGCAGATTGACAGGCTGGTGTGCCAATGTGATAAATATGGCCAGGAGAATCCTTTAAAAAGACCTTTATTAAAGACAGCTCTGGGTGGGGAACCCGAGGGGTCGCGCACAGCGTCGCTGCTCTCACAGGATGATGCTGAAGCGGAGGAGGAGATTTTCCCCAAATATGCCTCAGGATAATTAATCAAGATGTTCCCCATTCTTGCACTTGCAGCTACCATCACTTCTTGTAGGCTTAAAGCCATGTTTTTAGCTTGTTTTCAGTAAGAAGGCCAATATCCTTTGCCGCTAGGGAATGATTTGCTCTACAGAAAACATCCTCAGTACGTGATCACAAGTGCTGCTCAACAGTGCAAGGTTGGTGATGTGTAAAGGCAAAGGGCTGAGAAGTCCAAAACCAGAAATATCCTTAGTTGTTACTCTGAAATAACTTTTAAATACTGCTTTTTCATATAATGATATCTCTTTAAATTTGCATTAAAGCTTTAAATAGAAAGAAGTTTATTTTGCTTTTTTCCATGTTGTGAATTAAGAGGAGACTATTTCTAGATTGAAGCCTGAAAGAAAAAAATTGTAAATATGACCAAATGTTACTTCTTACAAGATGTAGCCAATGCTTTTCATAGCTCACACTTTCACCAAGACAAAAATAATTCCTTAGCAGTGCAAGTGTGGCATAAGCACTTGCCTGGCACCCTGTGTAACCAGCAGTGGCTTATCTGTGTGCACAGGATTATTCCTGAGGTTAATTTTGTTTTGCAAAGTACCTCACTGTGTCAACAATTTGAATCCCAAGATGACACAGACTAAAATTCTCTATTTACAGGATTGTAATTCCAACAGGTTAAAAAAAGAAAGGCTCTATTGAGAACAAAATAAGTAATTGCCATGCCTCCAAATTCTGCCAGTCATGACATTATTGGGTTTTTTTGGCTTGCTCTGGTTTCAGTCACTCCTACATTGGAATAATTGTTTTTCCCTCTGTTCTTATGAATGCCTCAGCAGGTAATCTGCAGCTACAGCATGTGTAATTATACATTACCAGTGAATCAGTTTTGTGGTTTTGCTATTTCTGGGGAGAGAACATTTTATTAGCTGCTCCCGCAGGAAAGAAAAGTATTACAGCAGCAGCTAACACGGGACATCACTATACCCTACAAGGAAGGATGAGGAGGCCCTTGGAGATTTCTCACAAGTGTTTTTCACCAACTGGGCATGTGTAGTTGCACATTACCAACTGGGAAGTAATATATATATATATATATATATATATATATATATATATATATTTATGTTTTATGAGAGGAAAGTGTTATTTATAGTGGTATGGGAAATAGTAAAACAGTTTAACTCAATATACACTTACACATTAATGGACTCAGGTGAGATGCAAGTTAATTAGTACATTATTAGCCTCATGTTTAATGCTCTCCTGCACTTTCAAGTCATAGTGTAATTGCCACTGTACCTTCTTATATTCCAAGTCTTCATGGCCTAAGCTGGGAAGATTCCATATTTGTGGCTTTCCTCTAGAATTTAATTTCATTGAGATATTTCAATATTGCAAGACTGATTTAGTAATCTAACAAAGATTAGAGGAAGACCAGTGAGAGAGAGCAAGGGGTTGTTGTGGTAGTACAGAAGTGAGTAGATGACTGAGATGGGTTCACCAGGATGGATCCAGCATGTTCAGGTCACAGGTGTGAAGGCCAGATACCTTTATGTATGTAAGGCAAGTGAGTGAGGCAAAGGACCAGCCTAGCTGAACAGGGAATTCTTCAGGAGCTCTTGCCTCAGTCTTTAATAATACTGATAGAATTTGGGCTTTTGTGCTGTGGAAAGGGACCTGGTCGATGGCAAACTGAATGTGGGTCAGCAGTGCCCTGCAGCCAGGAGAGCCAGCCCTGTCCTGGGGACATCAGCATAGCCAGGAGGGCCAGCTCTGTCCTGGGGCACAGCCAGGAGGACCAGCCCTGTCCTGGGGACATCAGCACAGCCTCACCAGCCGGGCAAGAGAGGGGTTGTCTCGCTCTGCTCTGAGCTGGAGCAGCCTCACCTCGAGTGCTGGGGCAGTTTTGGGTGTTGCTATATAAAAGAGACATTAAACTGTTAGAGAGCATCCAAAGAAGGGCAGTGAAGATGATGAAGGGTTTGGAGAGGAAGCTGTGTGAGGAGGGACTGAGGGCACTTGTTCTGTTCAGCCTGGGAGGAGACTGATGCTCACTGCAGTTACAATTTCCTTGTGAGAGGAAGAGGAGGAGCAGGCCTGACCTCTCCTCTGACCAGCATCAGAACCCAAGGGAATGGCCTGAAGCTGAGTCAGGGGAGGTTTAGTTCAGATATTAGGAAAAGATTCTTCACAGAGGGTGGTTATTAATTGTTGTGGTGTTGGTGTGAGGGTTTCCAGGATGAGGTGAGAGATTAATCTGACTTTATATATTTTAGAAGGCTGATTTATTATATTATGATATGATGTTATATGATATGAAAAAAACTAAAGAAAGAGAAAGAAGACATCAGAAGGCAAGCAAAGAATGAATAATAAAAAACGCATGACTGACTAGAGTCTTGACAGCTGGACTGGGATTGGTCATTAAGTAAAAACAATTCACATGGAACCTATCAAAGATGCACCTGTTGGTGAGCAACCTCCAGACCATTCCAAGCAATCAGATAATTATTGTTTACATTTCTTTTCTGAGGCGTTGCAGCTTCTCAGGAGAAAATCCTGGCAAAGGGATTTTTCATAAAATATAACCTGACAACAGAGGGTGGCTGGGCACTGGAACAGGCTCCCCAGGGAAGTGGTCACCACACCAAGCCTGACAAAGCTGAGGAAGTGTTTGGACAATGCTCTCAGACACGTGGTGTGACTCTTGTGGTGTCCTGTGCAGGGCCAGTAATTGAACTCTGATGATCCTTATGGGTCCCTCCCAGCCCCATGTTGTATTCTATGGTCAGGTCTTTAGGCACAGTGCAAGATTAATGAGACTGATCAGGCTAAGTGTAGCTGTGGTAAGGAGAGAAAGGTAAAGCCATAAAAGATGGCCAGCACAGTACATTGCTCCATGAATACTAAACCAGTGGTAATCCTGTTTTTCAGTCTCCTTTTGTGCTTTTTAAGACAAAAAGTGATTTCTTTTTCTTCCTGTTGATAACATAAACTTGGCAACGTAGTGATTGATGTGTGGGTTATTTACTGTGCCTGGCAGTGAGATGGACACGCTTGGAAGAGAACTGAATGGGGCCATAAGTGACCCTTGGCATGTGTTACCCCAGGTGTGACACAGGTGGAGAGTGGCTCCTGCAGTTCAAACCAGCAGCACACCAGGCACAGTTTAACAGCACACTGTAACAGTTTCATAGCTCATGAAGATACATGCAAAATTAATCCCTGCAGAACAAAACAATTTAAAAAGTACATAATGAAGCAATTAGCTAAAAGAGGAAGAAAAGTAATGACAATTTAATTTGGGAAGAATCTTTACATGTATTAGGTTTTCAATGAGAGTGTTTTATGAAGGCACAATTAATGTAAAATGAGGCCTGTGAGGCAATTAATGATGACTTCAAAAGTTAGATTTAAGGGATAATTTACATATTTAGCTCTAGTTATGTTAAAGTCTTTTGTTTTTCTTTTAAAAAGCCTTTTAGATTGTGTATGGGGGGCTGTTTTTGTAGGTTACTTAGAGTTTCACATTAAACTATCAGCTTGGTTATGAAAAAAGGCTGTTCTTCTATAGAAATAAGTAAGTTTATCTTAAAGTATGACAGGATTGTGTGATGATCAGATATATTTAGTAAAGGTTATCTGAATTCAGTGGAGATATTACCTAAATAAATATTAACATATTCCATCCAGTGGGTATAGTTTCTAGCTCTGCAGAGGCAGATACCCAACAAATGTGCATGACAATCCAAAAATTTCCAGGGTGTGATAGAAAAGCCACTAATAGCAACTAGAAATATGAACCTTGATTTCAGTGATCTTTGTGTCTGACAGCTCTCTCTGTCCTTTCTGCAGTCACCTGTCAAGATACCAAAATAAAAAAGCAGATTCAAAATGATTAGGGTATTAAATGAAAATAGCTTATTCATATTTGTCTGTAAAACATCAGGCTCATTATACTGATTATCAGTAAACAATTAATGGTAATTACAAAGGATGACAAGATTTGCAAGTTTTTACAATAAATTGTTCCCAAAAATATTTTCAAAGATGCTGGTAACTAATTAGTTTGTATCCACAGTAGTAATTAATTTACACTGACTGTTTTTTTAACTTTGGGGCATCTTTAATGAGTACTTCTAATTTTGTAGTTTGCAACCTTCACAGAAGCTAGAAATTACTTCAGCTTTTTGAGAAATCACTTAATTATTAAGAGGTTTTTGTTTGCAGTCCAAATGAGGTGATGGTATCAAACAAGGTCACATCAGCTCTTGGAGAAACTGCACGCTCTGTGTAAATTTAATGAATGCAGTGCATGCTAATCAACTGCTCGATGACTTGTAGGTTTTTGGTTTCGTTATTAGATCAAGGTTCTAGAACATAAAAAGAACACTCAGTGATTAAAGAGATAAAAAGAAACTTCTAATGAAGAAGTGTTATATCATTTTATAATGAAGTATAAATTAAATAATCGAGAAAGGGATCAACTTCAGAGTTGCGACTGTTTGCATTAAATATGCAAATTCAAATATATTTAAATGAAATTGGAGAGCATTTACTAAATAATGTAGTGAAAGATGTTTTCCACATGTGAATGGAATTTGCTTAAAAAAACTTGTTAGCAGATTGATTTGGGTATTTGTAAGAAAGTGTGAGTGACACATGGTTGTGCAGTGCTGTGGGATGCCTGGTGGGAGTGAGTGAGGGCTGACAGGGCTTTCAGGACTTCACAGGTTGCTCTGAGAAGCCACTTGGTGTGTTCCTGCTCC
This sequence comes from Melospiza melodia melodia, assembly GCF_035770615.1. Taxonomy (NCBI): domain Eukaryota; kingdom Metazoa; phylum Chordata; class Aves; order Passeriformes; family Passerellidae; genus Melospiza; species Melospiza melodia. The sequence goes on along the minus strand of NC_086199.1, from coordinate 50,712,030 downwards.
TGTGGCTGCCTCCCTTGTGCCATCCCCCTGCACTGCCCCATGCTCAGGTCCTGTCCCTCTCCAACACAGGGGGGCTCACAGCTCAGCTGTTGTGCCACCACCTGTATCCTCTCCGTGCTTTCAAGTTGCTCTCCTGACTCTCCCAGTGTGGAGCCCCTGTTTTCTGTTTACTCTGAGGTGCTGCTTTAACCCTGGTAAACAGAAATACTCACAGATTTAGGGCCACAGTTATAACAATGTGCCAATAAACATTCTGCAAATTAACAGCATGAAGTGCTTAGAGTGGACAGATTGTCCACAAGCCACAACAACTGAAGATGCAAAAGAGAGTTTTCCCCTCCTTTCCCCCTCACCTCCCCTCCAATAGATTTTCTGTACTCATTTAATGTCCCTGTCATCCTTTGATTTCTTAGTTTAGATCATGGGCTATGCTGATTTCAGTCTTTCAGCTCTGTAAGTGTTCACCTCGGCACTGCTACTGTCCCTTTGGACCTAGAATTTTTTAATGGAATTTTGCTAGCTAGCAATGAAGAAACAAGGAAAGTTTTCAAGAAGAGAAATCTCTCTAAGCCCTTCTTGGGGCTGTACCAAATATATGAACCTCCTAAGGAAATTTAAGAAGAAAGAGCCCTTTCTCAGGCTGCCTTGGAAGGGAACGTTGAAAATGCACTCAAGTGGGCTCAGAGCTCTTTGGAAGGAAAACTCCAGTGGCTGTGTTCTTTTCCTGAAAGATTGTTTTTGCAATGTAAACCAGCAGGACCAGAACCTCAGGAAATTCCTCCAGAGTAAAGCAAATGTTTTGCCTATCTGAGACTCCAGCAATCATGGAAAGTACTCCCAAAGATACATTGACCACACTGATCACATTTCAAAACTTTCTAAGGCAAAGTCTGAGGCCTGCTGGTACAGTTTTGCAATTGATGCTTTTACAGCATGGCATGTGAATTGCTATTTATTGTGTCACAGTGATTTTTTACAACTGCATATGCATATTTCAAGATTTGGCAGGAAACTGAGATTTTTGCTGGTAATTTCCACTGCTTGCCTCTCATAGGTAAATTATCTTTGTGGGCAATAGATAAAGTTGCTGAATTTCCTTTTAACCATGGTTTAGGAAATTAATCAAGTGTTTTCATTGCAATTTGTAGAAGTAGGTTAGTCATTAAGTATTACTGATAGCAGCCACAGTATGCTCAGAAATATAACATTTTACTTCAAACCATTCCATGTGGTTTGAAAAAGGTTTTGAAGCCTTTCAAAACACATGGTTTTCTTATCTTCAGACTTCTTGCTATAGCCATGGGTGATAATTTGAAAAAGCTCTACTGATTTTTAACTTTTGCATGTGCTTATAGCCATCAAACAAAATAGCAGTACAGGAAAACTAGCAGGGTGCTATTCAGTGTGGATAAAGCCTGAATAAAGATTGCTAATGACAGCAAAAAATAGCTGCAAAATCCACAGGGGAAGTGTGTGAAGCTGCAAGGAACTAACTCCTCAGTTGCTATTCCTTCTTGTCTACAGGAATTTTATTAGATTAAAAACAGGCCACTCTAAAGGGCTTCTCAGCTTCCCTCTGAGTAGAGTCTTTGAGAAAATGTATTTCTTAGTATTAAAATACTAATTTTTAAAAAACCATAAAAATTGTATCTGACTGAAAGGTATTTGGTTAGAGTAATTAATTAGTATTTTCTATGCACTTCTCATGTGAGATTTATGCCACCTCAAGGTTTTTCTCTTGAAAAACCATCCAGCTGTCCACAATAGCTCCAACACAATAGTTAGAGCACCAGGGATTAATGTAAATGAGTGAAAGAGATGGGGAGGAGTGGTCATATTCAAGTGGACATTTGGTCTAGAAGAGAAAGAAACTGAAAGAAATTCCATTATTTAAAATACAATCAGGGAAGAATTCAAAAGAAAACCTGATGGTTTTTGTAGCAATTAATTATGTTTATTGTTTAGTATTCATACATGCAGTTCAGTGTAGTGTTTAGCGTATGAATAGCAAAGCCCTTCATTCCTTGGCTGGAGATTTTACATATTTTAGGCTGCTGGGAATCTTCACTTCCATGAGATTCCACGAGAGCATAATTTCATTTGAAAATCCTACTTTAATGCCTGCTACCTGCATTTCTATTGTGTGGTTTTTTTTTGTTTTTTTGTTTTGTTTTTTTTTAACTCACCGCTCCTTAAATACAATGGAACATTTGGATAAAAAAGAGATTTCTTGCTGGACTGTAATCCCACTGGCAAAGAACAGTGGGAGGGAGAAAGGACATTGGCTTGTCCCAGATGTGACCAGCTGAGCATGTCAGGATTGTATTTTCTGCCTTTTTAAAGCATTGCCACTGCTTCCACTCAGCAAGGTTTCATAGCCTGTATCTAAGGTCATGCTCTTTGTTGAGTGCTGTAGCTAATTTTTGTGCATTTTAGGAAATTTTTGTCTGGAAATAATATGATTTTGAAATTGTTTAATGAAACTTAGCAGTTCTGTTTTGATAGCTAATTAATTGATTGAAATTAATTACTCTTTGAAAATAGAACAAAGACTGACAGTGTCTGGGAGAAAGGAGTGGCCACTGGAATTGATTAGTTGGTGTTTATTCAGGTAGTGGGTAATTTTTATTTGCAAACTCTCTTAAGGACTTGATCAGGTTGTTTTTTGAACACATCTCACTTCATTATTAAGTCAAATCATAGTTTCCTGATAACTGAATCAATGCTGAAATTATACATGACACTGCTCGTCCAAATTTCAGTTCCTAGAAATTTGCTTGGAAATTCAGCTTATTGTAGACTGTGAACTTTTTGGCTCAACTTGTTGTCAAGACACTATTGTGACCTAGCTCTGAAAATCCTACAAAAGATTTGGTGTTCCCTTGCTGGCCTTGGCTCAAGGCCATCCCTGGTTGGAATGAGCAGAGGCAGGACAGAGTACACAGTGCATGTGTATTGTGAATTGCCCTGTCCTGGGCTAAGTTATGACCATCTCTATATCTTCCTTGTCTTTTATGATACTAATTTGGGCAGTGTACAGTGAGTAACTCTGAAACAATTTATAGCTGGATGTCCATGCTGTACTGAGAATCTACTTGGACTGAAAGCAGGCGTTGTGTGAGCACAGTCTGGTGGTACTTCACATTTAATCTCTATTAGGACGTGTAGCTGGACCATTTATAATTAAACGTTTGACAAACTGTAATTTTTGTAAGATCGTTAAACTGGATTGCCCACTTGATATGATATTTAGAAAGACAGGACACCAGTTTTGTTTCCAGATTATTTATTTTTTGTGCCAGATCAGTTGCATATTTATTTTTAAATATTTATAATCGTCTCAGTTTTGCCCTGATTTTGATAATGGTTATGTTTATTTACTCTAATGGTCTTCCAGGCTGGTGACACAGAGATGTGCTGAAGTCTTTTCATCTCCCTTTTTGACTGTACAGCAGGTTCATGGGTTAGCTCCCTTTCCACAGAGCTCTGAAAACCTGGGCTCTACCTCTTCTCCCAGCATATGCTGAATGCAATTAGGCACCAGTTCAGAAAAAAGCTTTGTAAACATTCTGAATTCATGCCACATTTTCTGGTCTCAGGAGCTGCCAAATGCCTAAATGCTGTATTCAAGCCAGATGTCTAAATATATAAAATGAATGACTGAACAAAGTGCCTCCTTAGTAGAGCATATGCCTATAGGGTGGACAGATCTGAGGGGCCTGAGATGAGCTCCAGAACAGAATGTTTTTTCAGCCATCATCTCTGGCCACCAGGAGGGAGACCAGAATATGGATGAAGGCACAAGAAAGAAGCACCCTTGCTCTCATGTTTTGCTCTCTTAGCATATGAGGTACCAAGCCTCAGGAGTTTCTGCTGGCAGTTATCATAAGGCAAACTCTGTCACTTCTCAGTGAGTACATCTGCCTCTGGGACACCCAGGTACTTGTTCAGCAGAACCAAACAGTTTGGGTACATCTGGTCTTTCACCTGAGCAGCATCCACTCAACCATGATGAATGGGCTGCCTTGATCTTGTTAGGAAGCTTACATGATACAAGATACACAGAAAAAGGGCTGCTATGTAAAATAACTCATGTACTTCACTGATTCTTAAGTTTGCCAAAGTGGTTTTCTCTTTGGTTGAAAGCAGAAAGAGTAAATCAGAAATGAAAGCAGTAATTATGATTAATATTGTGTACTTTAGCTCAGTTGTGGTAGTGGGCAAAATTGAAATCTAATTGAGCAGGTAGAGTAACCTACATAAAGAAGCTATAATAAGAGTAGTTTCTAATTAAATTGTTCACACAGCATTTTCGTTAGGCACTCTTGGTCTTCATCTCTCCTCAGAAGGACTAGATCTGGTCCTTTCTCAACCATGTTTAAAGTAAAGTATAAGGTGCATTTATATTCCTCATCTTCATGGGACTTGAAACTTCAGTGGCCTTAAAAGCTGGTTAGCTTAGTTTCCCTACAATGACAACCTGCCTAGTTTATGATTCTGAGTAGTGCATGTATGGTCTGGTATGGACTGTGCAGAACCTCAGGGAAAAGTCTTGCAAGACTTAAAACTTGAACCAGGTGTCATTATTTTGAATTCCCTATAAATAATTTTATTAATAATGCTGAAAACAACTGAATTGATCCAGGCAGAGTGCAATGAGAGGCTACTGGCAATGTAGAAACTCTGTAGTAAGGTGAAGTAGCAATAATAATTTATGGTATGGCAAAGTAATAACCCTCCCCTCACAACCTCTTTGTAGTCCAAGAAGTCTTGAGTGGTTATTCTCCTTACTAACAATGAAGTAAAAAAATTGCAGTGTGTTTGCTGGAGGCCAGCAGTGCTGTAGGGAGCTGCCACTAGCAGAATGTCCTTTTCTTTTTCCCCGTTAGGTGTGGCAGTGTGGAGGAAGCGTTGAGGTTCTGCCTTGCTCCAGGATTGCCCACATCGAACGAGCGCATAAACCGTACACAGAGGATCTGACTGCTCACGTCCGCAGGAACGCGCTCAGAGTGGCTGAGGTCTGGATGGATGAGTTTAAGAGCCATGTCTACATGGCCTGGAACATACCCCAGGAGGTGAGTCATAAAGATCTGGGCTTTAGCTTTAGATCCTTTTCCTTTTGGTTACTTGTCACAGTCATATTTTCTGGAAAAACCCCTTTGCCCAGGATTCTTCTCCTGGGAATCTGAGAAGCCTCAGAGAAAAAGGAAAACAATAATTATCTGATTTGCTTCTCCTGTATTTTGCTCCTTTGGAATGTGTTTGGAGATTGTTTACCCACAGGTGATTGTTTCATTGGTTTCATGTGAGTTGTTTTGGCTCTTTGGCCAATCAGGGCCAAGCTGAGTGAGGGCTCTGGAAAGAGTCAGGAGTTTTCATTATTATCTTTGTAGCCTTCTGTAAGTATCCTTTCTGTATTCTTTAGTATAGTTTAGTATAGTATTCTTTAATATAATATAGTATCATAAAATAAGAAATTAGCATTCTGAGAACATGGAGTCAGATTCATCATTCCTGCCTTCATCTGGGCACCCCACAAATACAGTAGTTACTACCCTAAATTTTGATTTTTTTCTGGTAGGGTTTTATTTGTATGTATGTATGTATTTATGTCTCACATACAGGCATAAGATATATACCCATACATACACAAATTCATATAAACGTATGTGAATTGTTGTTGTCTCTTATTCTAGAATATTTTTTTTGTCTTTAGGTTCCTTAAAAATTAATTTCTTGTCAAGTTTATTCTCTTCACTGATGACTCTTCATGGATATTTTAAACTAGTAGCTGCAGAAATACGGTGGGGAAAAGCCATCAAATCTACATTGCACATCTTAATTTGAATTTTAGTCTCCTATTTACCATCACAGAGAGCTATAATTCCATCAGATTTGTGAGGAGAGATCTGCCAGGGGGTGTTGACATCTATTGCTGCAAGTGTGAGGTGTCTGATAAGCATTTCACATCAGAGCGAGGGTGGCTTGGTGGGTGGCATGACATGTTGCAGATTCTTGCTGCGACTCCCCACTGGACTGTTTGTCCTGATTTCTTTTCCATGGATGAGTATTGCTTGGTCCATTTTATTGAAGAGATGATATCAGATGGCCAACGTCAGAGTTCAGTTTGATTTTAGCTGTTCCTCATTTCTGTAGTCAATGGTATTTAATCTGTGAACAGCGATGAGCTGAAGGGCTCAGAGCTAGGGGACTGTATTTACTGAGAATCTGGGTGATTGTTTCCACCTAGAAGCTGGGAAGCATGGTTCTATTGAATTTGGAGTTTAACTTAGTACAGCTGTCATCATTACAGCAAAAGCAAAGTCTGGACTTAAATTAAAGGGCGGATTAGCTTTTCTTTAATAAAATATCTCTAATTTGACAACAGTTCAGAGAAACTGCTTTTACTGCAATTTTTGTGTCAATAAATAAAATGCTGTACTTCTCCTTTAGTTTAATTAGAAGAAAATGTTAGAAACAAAAAATCAGCTAAATACATGAAAGCTGGTGTTGGTTCAGCTGCTCTCAGTAGCTTCTTGCATCTCTTGTGATTAAAACTAGATAATTTTGGCAAAGTGGGGAAGTCATTGTCCTATTTTAGGTTGCAGCATTAGCCACATGATTTGCTATGACCATGAAAAAAAATCCTCTATAACCTGATATAGGAAAGGACTTTTCTGAAAGTTCCATGTTCATGGAATCCAAACTCTCCTCTACATGTCCCTGTTTTGAATAGTTGCACAGAAGTCCATACAGGAATAAAGACATTTCTGCACAGGATAGGGTTACTTATTTTAGGTCAAAGCAATCCCAAATGAATTTTATTTGTGAATAGCCTGGTAGATTTACATTTCAGTTTCTATTTCATATTGTTAATTATTTTCTTGAAGACTGGTTAATCTTCATAGATTAATCCAAGTTTTCATTTTTTGACTTGCAAACAGAACATTAACACAAAATTTAGAAATTCCTTTTGCTAACAAGGATGTACAGCATTATACACTGATTTGCATCATATTCATCCAGAGGTGATGGTGGTGTTGCTTAATCTTGTGCAAATTTGAGATCTGAATGCAATTAGAGAACAAATTAATAAAGGACGCAAGTTAAGTTGCAGCTGGACAATTACAGGAGCAATTCTCTATCTGGAAGCTAATGAATACTGGTAATGGACTATGTAGGTAATAGAAATGTATTTAGTTACAACAGTCAGGACTTTCCATGAAATATGTTATTCCAAAGTGTTAAACATGGGACCTGATTTTTTCCATGGAAGAATTCCTAGGTCTTTGGGCACTACTACTACTACTACTACTACTAATAATAATAATAATCCAAAGGAGTGAGGTGCATTTTGCATTGTGCTGTGACTGCCATCTTGGGATCTCTGTGCGCTTCTCTCTGAAGCGCTGAGGGCTTCAAATGGAGACCTCTGCTGCCATGGTGACTTCTGCATCCTTGACACTTGGATAAATAGATTCAGAAAAGCACTTGAAACCCAGAGGAAAGATTCTTCAAGTCCCAGAATCAGGAACTGTGCTTTGCATGTGTTCTGCCTGTGCTTCTGGTTTTGTTTGTTGGGTTTTTTTCCCCATCATATTCTCAGCTTTGGGGAACACACTCTCTTATTGGTGGTGATAAAGCCAGTGTGCTACGTGTGAGCTACTTTTCTTCTCCAGCTGCATGAAAGGATGTGATTACTGAGGCCCTTAATGCTCTTTCTTATACTGTGAGCTGTGAGCGAACAGGCACTGGTGCCTTCAGGGTTGCATGAGAAAGGATTTGGGAGGCAGTGGACCAGTTTAGCACTTGATCCCAGGATCTTGTTCACAAGATCCATTGATTGTCTTTCAGCATACTACAGCCTCTTTATTTAGTCATTTGCTGCAAAATTCAGAAAAAAATTGCCACTTTAGGAGTAGTTCTGTATAAAGTTTGACGGATTATGTAGGGCTTGAGAGGGGGAGTCACCATTTTTAAAATTGTTATGTCAAATTTGTGAATGCCAGATCATTGTTTCTTACTTTTTAGCATTCTTTATCAAAGTAGAAGTCGATTTTACTTTAGTTAGAAAATGCTTCCATAATAAAATATAGTTGTTCCATATTAGCATTAATTTAGTGCTTTGGGATGCAGTGGTTGTTTCAGCAGCTCAGAAATATAGATACTTATACAGATTCCTTTTTTCTTGTGTAACTAAGAAAATTCACTGCTTTCAGTGTTTTTTTAAAATCTTGTCAAAATCTTTGGGGTTTTCATGGCCCAGTAAAGGCTGTTGTTTAACGAGATAGATTATAAGATTTCCCTATGAAAATGTATTTATCCTGTGTTTTGCTCTGAGGCAGAATTCATTGAGCACAGCGTGGAGCAAAATGTCTCATTTTACTTCCTGTCAAGAGCAGCCACAGATTTGCACTTAGATCCATCTCTAAAAATTTCTGCTGTGTGATTTTGATGTGATAAATTATTGATTTTTATATACAGGGCCTTTATGAAAGTCATGCTTTGTGATCTGCTCTTATGAAAAGTAGAAACTAGGTTAGCCAGAAATGTAAAAGAGAATAAAAATTATGGGAGAGAATATTCAGCAATTGCTTTTAACAAAAATAACAACTTCTCTTTTTACATTACAAAAGAACTTTAATAAGTGCTATTTCAGAGAGGTGAGCAGAGCTCCCATTTTACAGTCAAGCAGTAATCCAGACTTCAGAAATGGCCAGAAAGTGTCATACACTATTGATTAGGCCACAGTGGGACACCAGCAATGCCCATGTTTCTAGGGCAACTTGCTACTTACTGCCAATTCCTTTTGGATTTGGAAAGTGCCAGGAAATTAGGGAACATCAGTTATATTCATTGGAAAGTGGATCTAAACCCCACTGGAGTCAACAGGAGTAGTGCCATTCACCAAAGCAGACTGTGGAAGAGACCCTGCCATGGTGAACTGTATCATATTTAACTGGGGCACATCTGGGGTATGTGTGGGTGACAGACTCACTCCACAACAAAAATGTGTTTATTGTCATAGTCAAAATGATGTTTGGCTCTTGAAGATGGTGCTCTGCAGGGCCAGGGGTTGGGCTTCGATAATCCTGATGGGTCCCTGCCAACTCAGTTTATTCTCTGATTCTGCAGTGAGGGAGATTCTGAGTGTGTAGTTTACACAGAAGTGTATCACTGATGTCTCTACGGCTTTTTCTGCCCTTTGTCTCCTGTGCAGGACTCTGGAATTGATATTGGTGATATTTCAGAGAGGAAGGCCCTAAGGAAAAAGCTCCAGTGCAAGACCTTTAGGTGGTATCTTGTCAGCGTGTATCCAGAAATGAGAATGTACTCAGATACTGTCGCCTATGGGGTGGTAAGGATCCTGTTTACATTTCCCATTGTGCAAACATGGGGGAAAAAGGTGTAATAGTGGGAGTAATTAATGAAGACAATGCCTGACTCAAGTAAAAGAAGCAGATCAGTATAGAGTCACTGGTTAAATAATATGGTTAGTTGACAGAGACAGCTGCTCTGCTGTCATTTGTGCTGAGATGTCCTGAGCATTACCTTCCCCTCTGATTTTTTGTTGTTTGTTTGTTTGTTTGTTTGCTTCATGGCTTGCATTCCATACAGAAATACTCAAGGTGTGATTTTGCAGACACATTGGAGCTGGCAGGTTTGTGGCAGCAGGGTAATTCACAAAATAGACTCAGTATTTCAACTGCAACCTTCTTAAGATTGTAGCCAGATCTTAATTTAGAATCATGGAGTCATTTAGGATGGAAAGACCTTTAATATCATCAAATCCAACTGTTAAGGGCTGATGCTTTCTCTTATTAGACTTAGCCATTTAAGGGAAATCCTGATCCACCCCAGAACAGGTACCACAATCAAAGACTAAGATTCCAAGTTTACCCAATCTCACATAGCTAACCCATGTAGAGCACCACTAGAGAGGTTCAAGAATCACATTGCATCCAACAGAAAGGGCAGCTAAATCCATGCATTGTGGGCTCATCATTCCTTGTGGGACAGTAGTGCCCTTGTCTGTGTTGCAATCAAGCTTGAGTTGCATGGTGCTAATTAAGGCAGAAGCAATTTTTGCCCCTCAGAAACTGGTAGGGCCCCAAACAGAGAGAGCAGGTGTGCATGGCATGGAAGATGAGCAGAGTAAATTAAAACAGGCCCATAATAAGGGAGTAGACCAAGGATGTAGGTCTACTATGTGAAAATGACCTTTTCACATTCTCTTCCACTGTCATTTTCACAAAAATTGATGACTTTGAATTAATTTTTTCTTTTTGTAAGACAATCCTAAATAGAAAATGTGATAGCAGATCTTGCTTAGTGAAAGGTTTGTCTTCAGAAAACTGAGCTGTGCAGTTCGCCAGTATGGCTCTGGAAGTGCCCTGAGGGTGCCACAGAGCAGCTGCTGTGTTTCAGCAAATGAAGGGATGTACACCTTGTGAAGTTCCATGGCCCCTATGATAATAGCTTAAAATAACCATGCTGGCTTTTCATACAGTCATACAAGAAAAGCACTTCCAGCAAAGGTTTAGGTCATTGCTAAATGCATGACTTAATGATTACCTCCCAAATTATTTCAGAACAATGCCAAAATCACACCTGCGTGCAAGGAGCCTCTGCCCCACACCATGGAATTGCCCTCAGTGATGCTGTGATCCAATAAACTGTGGGACTTCCTGAGGAGAAGGAGGCATAGCAGCTAAGTAGTGCATGGTTCTGCTTGTAGGTAGCTCTGGACAAAAAGTCTTTACAGGTAGAAGTGATACAATATAAATAAAGGATGGGTTGTGGAAGAGCTGAAGTACTCATCTTAGGATCATCTTCACATTGTGCAAGTCAAAAGGAAAATCAGCAACAGTGGTTTTATACTCTGCTGAGAGATTTTCATCAACCAGAAAGAGTAAGAAGAGTTTTTTACAGAAATACTGAGCACAGTGGTCAGCCTGGAGAAAGCTTCAGAGAGACCTTAGAGCAGCCTTCCAGTACCTAAAAAGGGCTAAAGGGAGCTGGATAGGGACTTTTCACAAGGATGTATAGTGACAGAACAAGAGGGAATGGCATTAAACTGAACAAAGGCAGGGTTAAATTAGATATTTGGAAGAAATTCTGTAAGGTTGGTGAGGCACTGGAAGAAGTTGCCCAGAGAGATCATGGACTCTTTGTCCCTGGACATGTTTGAAACCAGGGTGGATGGGTCTTTGAGTAACCTGGTCTAGTGGAAGGGGGTTGGAATGAGATAATCTTTAATGTGTCTTCTGACCTGTCTTGGTTTACAAGATAGGTGTGTCTGCTAGGGAAGGCAGAAAGCCTCCCTTGGAATGGAGAATGCAAACCCCCTCCCTCCCTCCGAATTACTATAATTTTGACATTAAAGGGGCTCTCAGGCAAAGATATGAGAATAGGAAAATACAGTTCTTTACTAGTATCTATATCAAGACAAAACAAAACAAGAACTGTGGCCTTAACAACAAACAGAACCAGGGAGCCAGTACCAGTCTCCTTGACTGCAGGCACTCTCCCCCTGTGTTGTTCACAGCCAGCAGGAATGTGAGAAATAGCTACTCACTTTTCATAGTTTAGGAAGGTTTATTAAACCTTATCAAAAGTACAACAGAAGACTGAATAAAGAAGAAAGGTTACAGTGCTGGGAGCAAAAGATTTTTCCCTGCCATGTGCTCAGCCCCCTCACAATGGAGGTCTTCCCTTTTTAACCCTTTAACCCCTCCCAAAGTTCTGTCCATCAACCCCTTCTTCACTGTCCAGTGGTGGAGATCTCTTCCTCAAATCCTGATTGGGGGTCAGGTGTTCCATAGTGATGACAAGCCAGCCGTCCCAGATGTCCCAGCTCCAGCTGCCCCCTGATAGCTGTGCGAGGGGGTACAGCATAACTATAAATCTATAAAACTTTTCTTAACCTGTATACATGATATTTGTCCATTAATTGTGAGAGTCAATCATTGCATTACTCATCTATCACAGGAATGAGCAGGAATCTTGGGCTGGTGGGCGAGGAGGATTAGCAGTTTGGTGGAAGGTGGAACTGCAGGGACATGTGGGCCAGGCTCAGGGTGTGGCTGCGGCGTGCAGAAACCCACAGCAGTACCCGACAAACAGCGGGGTGATCTGGTTTAGGGCAAATTTGGGAGAAAGCCTCCAAAGGGGGCCTCTCCAGAAAACAAACCCACACAGTCCTTCCCTCCAACAGGTTTGGGAAGGATCCCTTGGAGACAAGTGGAAAGAACCTGTTTATTTAACAGTCACCGCACCCCCAGCACACAGAATGAACAATACCGGATGACATTACACTTTCACCACTCTGAAAAAGATGACAAATTCAGAAAGTCTCTCTTGGGGGTGGTTGCTCTGTTATCAGTCTCTCTGGTGCTGGGGCAGCTGCTACCCAGAGCAGGCCCCACTAGGCCACACGGTGCAAACTCTCGGTGTTCCCAGGGCCCAGTCCGGAGCAGGCTCGAGTAGGTCCAAAAAAGGGAAAGGGAAAACAGTCCAGGAAAAAATTTGGACTGCTTAGCTAAATTGACTAAGGAGCAGAAGCGAAGAGCAAGAGCAAAGCAGAAGCAAGAGCAAAGCAAAAAGCCAAGCAAAAAGCAAAAGCAGCACAATGCACTGCCCTGTCTGTGTGTTCCGCCAGCCGTGGGGGAGTGGCTGAGAGCCAAAACCAAAACAAAACATTTGCTCTTCAGAGCCAGTCCTGAAGGCACAGAACATGATATCCAGCATAAACAAAACACCCCAATGGGGATACAAGCACCCCAATGGGGATACTGTCACCCCAGGACAGGGGACAGCGGGACAGCAGCTGCCTGGCTCCAAGCAGGGCAGGGAGAAGCGAGGTTCAGCATTCCTGGGGCACACGAGGTTCGGGATTCCTGGGGCACACAAGCAGGTGGCGATTGGTCCCTCAGAGCAGATCTCCAGCAGTACTGGTGAGTTCTCCTCGCAGTTAACAACAGCCTGGCCATTCTCTTCCAATGCCAGAGAGCAAGAGAACAGCTGCCCCCAAGCCTGTCTCTTTTCACCTGCCCCCATTCTCGTGTGTGAAAAATGCCAATCACTTGTTTTTAAAATTTTAAAAGTTTAATAGTAATAAAATGGTTATAAAAATAGCAGTATAATTAGAGTAATAATAGTTTGGGCAATTAGAATTTATGAGACAATAGAAACAAAGAGTTAGGGACAGTCCAGGTACCTTTTCTGGGCAAAATAAGCCTGCCACGTTAGCAGAGGATTAACCCTTAAAAGCAATAACCTGTTGCATATTCATACACCTCATCCACAATGCATAAATTCCATTCAAATACAGGATTCTGTCTGGGCAGTGTCAACTTCTTCCTCTGAATCCTGACGGTGTCTTCAGGGCTGAGCGAGGCAGGAAGAAGTTCATTTCTTTTGATAATGGGGCAATAAATTCTCTTTCTCTGAAAGATTCAGGTGTCCTGTGGCTGCTATCTCACTGTGAGTCCTCTCTTTAGAAAAAGTATCCTACATAGGATAGTTTTTATTTTAACACTATGTTATAACCTAGAACCATATTTAACACAGTACTTAAGAAAATTAATACAGCATAACTTTCTAACATAACACATATAATAATAATTTTAATATTTGAAAAAAGCCAATTGTAAAATACACATTTTTCACATCGTGGTATCTCTGCCTGCCCCCCCAGAGAAACTCCCCAAAACCAAAGGAGTTCCTCTCAAGCACCCAGCCACCAGTGCTTCTTAGCAACTCAGTAGGAAGAAATTTCACAGGTAACAAGGAAAGAACAGAAGAAACCCAACCCTCAACACAACCCAAGCCATTCTATGATCCTGTGATTTAGGTACTGCCCAATAATACACATGATTATCATCAGCTGAGAGAGATGTGAGGAGCAGACCTTTTGTACCATTACAGAGAAAGTAGTGGACAACTATGACAACAGATAAAGAAGGCACATATTGTGAAATACACAGCTTACTGTTTTATGAAATACTGTTGTATGACACAAGATTAAGTGCCCCTATCCTTCTAGTAAAAGAATCACTTGGATGTCTGATCTTTTGTGTCTGCTTTGCTGTTTGCTTGCACATCTTACAACAGAGAAAGGTGTGATATTTCAAAGCATGTCAGCTGCTTTCTGATTCTCTAAATGCTTCCATTCATCAACTGGTTTCATTTTTTTTTAGAAAATAGAGATACTGCTACTATAGCATTATCATCAATTTTAAAAAATCCTGAGTAATTGAAAAAGCTGTCAGAATGGGGGTAAAGGCTAGGATATATGCACTTACAGAGACACCCCATATATTTATTTCCTAAATCCTACATTTCCTCATGTTCTGTGAGAGTTAGGGAAATAGGTGCAACTTATGCTGTGGAATATAGCTAGGCTTGGGATTGGAAGCAGAGTAAATATTTGGAAAGCAAACTTCTTTCTAAATTGTGCAGTACCCTCCTATTTAGAAGAAAGCAATGTCACTGGGCCAAAAGTTGTTGTATTCAGTGTAACAATCATTATTTCTGGGTTTCAGCACAGGGATTGTCTGTTATATTTTGTATTGTTTTTAAAATTAAGTTTTGGTAGGCCAAAATTGCATTACGCAGGTTAATTGTTGGTTGCCACAAAGCCACTAGATTTTGTAAAGTGATTGTTCCTCAGAATCTGGGGCTCAGATTTTGAAACAGCAGTATTAGTTAACAGGTCAGTGGCTGTTTTGTTTCTGGTTTTTTCCTACCTTTATTATGGGAAAAGTTTATAACGTTCACACCATGACAAGCATTAGGATTGGAGTTGATGGAAGAGGCTTTGAAAATGTTAGGGAAATTAATCCACAAACACCAGAGGTTTATGTCCAAATGGGAGACAGAGGAGTCCTTTGACTTTAATCGAATAAAGGGAGAGGCCACAGGGAATTCCCCAGGGATCTTTCACATTTTTGGAGGATGCCGCCTCCCTTTTTATCCTAATTTTCTGGCTGCATTTCCCTTCTCTCATTCCCCATTGGCTGAGGTGCTTGAGAGGTACAGACTCCCCGATATGCCTGATACCGAAGATTTCCCTCTAATGTACAGCCCTGCCTTTTAATTTTTAATTCTTATGGAATTCAGGGGGTTTTCTACCCCATTGTTTCTTTCATCTTTCAATGTCTAATTTCATTTCTCAGCAAACCTAAAGTTTATTTGTAAAAGCAAATATCTTTCTCCATCCATCAATCAGTGGGATCCTTCCCATTGTTTCTTTTATCTCCCAGTGCTAGTTTTACCTACCAGCAGACCCACAGCTTGTTTGGAAAGACAAATCTGCTATTCCTCTCACAGAGAGGATGGACAGTGAAGAATTGACTGACAGACTTTGGGAGGGCAGGGCTACCTGATGGAACACCAGTGGTATAAAGGTGGAGCCAGCCACTTTGTGGGGGAGCACGTGGTGGTTTAGTTCCACACTTCCAGTGCTGTGCTTTCTCATTATTCAGTCAGTTGCTGTATTTGTTAAGGTTTAATAAACCTTTGAAATTTTAAAGTGTGAGGTCATTTCTCACAGGTAATGGTAGACCCAGGCATGAATTAATAAGGCTGATATTTATCATTGGTTTGGATAGAGGGGGTGCTTAGACATTTGTTTGTGATTAGAGTCATGGCTATGCTGACATTATGAATAAGAAGTAGAAAGCTCTGACAGAGAAGATTTTATGTAATGCTCAAGGCTTTAATTTTTGAGAGTAATGCCAGTATTTATACCTCATGCATATTTTCTCTCCAGTGTTGAGATGCATCCTGTCCATTACTGGATTTAGAGTTAGGTTTAGAGTTGGAAGTCTTGTAGAGATGAGTTGATGGTTTTGATTTTATTCACTGCCTGGCTTCAGCCTCTGATTTGTCCACTCTTGTTACATGCAGCTCTAGGCTTCCTTTCTAAAGATATTAATTTGGTTTCCTCAAAGGAACCAAACCAGAACTGCCCAGCTAATTACAGGTGGTTGCAAACCACATCTCCACTCCTTCAGGCAGTTGTCCCCTGTTCTCTGAGCCACTCTAATACCACTGAACACCTTT
Source organism: Melospiza melodia melodia (assembly GCF_035770615.1). Classification (NCBI taxonomy): domain Eukaryota; kingdom Metazoa; phylum Chordata; class Aves; order Passeriformes; family Passerellidae; genus Melospiza; species Melospiza melodia. The sequence goes on along the minus strand of NC_086199.1, from coordinate 50,695,962 downwards.
ATGCACATCCATGGGTATGCAGCCCACATCTTTGTCCTCACACTCTGAACAGACCTCCCAGCTATCTGTGCTCATTAATTTAGCACTTCACTATTAGGAAACTCTGTCTCAGCATGGCCTAGGTTTTTCACAGGGCTTTGTGCTGACCAGGGCCAAGTACTTTGCAGTCTGTTCATTGCTGTGCGTGGGTTAGCCCAGAATAATCAGGGGAGCTGGTGCATAACAATTGCCCTGAAGTCTCCAGATGTCAGCTGATAAAAGCAGTTTTTAGAATTATCTGCAGAAATCAGAAGATTCTCATAGAGATTCTTAAAAGCTATTTAATACCTCATCTATCTTGCTCAGCAGGATATATTCAGGTTCTCTCTATAGTGTGTACCAGAGACTAAATATTTTTAAAACATATATCAAAAAATTATTGCTATCTCTGAAGGCTTTTTGAAGTATACCCTGCCTGAAACTTTGTGCAACATTATTGAAATCAGTGGTGCTAGATTATCTGCAGGGAAGTATTTAGTCCAGATGCTTTCTGTTCAAGATCTTCACTGTAACATATTTTAATTTTGCATATTTCCTTCCTCAACTACATACAATTTATTTTCTCAAAGAAAAGAAAGTAATCACACCACCTTTTTCTCGTATAAAACTTGCTTGATTTCTTTTTCCTTCTGTTTGTTTTAGCTGCAGAATTCCCTGAAAAGTGATTTGTGCCTTGATCAAGGGCCAGACACAGAGAATATCCCAATCATGTATATCTGCCACGGAATGACACCACAGGTTAGTTTGTCTAATGATCTCTGATTTTGCTGCTGCTGTTAGCAGATTGTGTGGGAGGAACCACCGTGTACCTGTCATTGTTTTCCTGCAACAAACCCTTGGTAAGATGTTTAGTAGCTCTTTTAAACAGAGGCAGCATTATTTCTGCTGTAAATGGAGAAGCTGTGGTATAATAATGCTTTGACAAGGAAGTTGATTTTTTAATTTTGAAAGAATTTAAGGAATATGAGAGTCAGCACTGACCCAGATTTGCTGATAAAAGCTTTCATTTCTGATCCTTATGCAGACCGTGCATATGTCATATGAATGAAGCAATGCATTTTAAAACATTTTGCATACATGCATAGGTATACTCAGAGTTTATTTATGCATTATCTGAAGATGCCTGCTTTTTTACTTTATTTACTGTGTCATTTACATAAATGTGAAATGCGGAGCCACCTTCTTCACACCATACAGCTGTGTCAAATTCCAAACCCTGTTCTTGTGAAAACCCGTCCTATAAATCTCCTTTTTTTCTTTCTCTGCTGTTGTTCTGTTACTGTAGTATGTGCCAAAGACTCAAATTACCAAAACATTTCCATCTTCCTACATAACAGCTGGATTTACTGACTTGGCAGACAAGATGTGTCTCCCCAGCTAAGGGCATAAGTGAAAAAGTTTCAAGGCAAATCTTGACAGGAAAAATAATGTTGCATGGCCTCAAACATGGTTGTCAAAGACAGATGAGCAGATTACTTAACCTTAAAAGTAATACATGCATAAATTATGTAAAGGAAATGTGGGAGTGACCAGAGAAACTGAAAAATCCCTCCAGTTTGAATGATTTTTCAACATGACTACGTTTTATATTTGCTTTCTTGAAAGGACCCTGTGGAGTAATGGAATGTGGTTGTACCCAGGAGTTGTCAGTTACCTGATCCGACTATACAGCAAACGAATCCTCACAGTATCTCAGAAATAAGCACAGAGCAGCAGGGTGGCCTTGTCCCCTGTGCCCCATAGTGAACTGGGAGCACGGGCTGGGTGAGCTGCAGATATGATTCTCTGCAGCTCTGCCCAGCTGCACATGCTGCAGCTCTCTTCTGCACCGGCTCCCTCCGCCGAGAACCTTTCATACTGATCACTAGTGGCATCGTGCTTGAGTAAATTATGGATGAGGAAGCCAGAAATACCTGAAGATCCCATCCATCAGACTCACTCACTGGATGGGCTGTGCCTTATTTGTCACATAATGATGTGGGAGCCACTGTTAGCCTGCAGAAGCTTTGCAAGACAGTCCTCAGTGTTTGCAAAGGAGCTGTGCAATTCACCCCTGGGCCAGAGCCTTTATTCCTCATCTCCTGGCAGGGCACCATAACTCTCGTGGCACCTCATCTGTGAGAACAACACGCTGCAGGCATGCCTGTAAATTCCAGTTAGAAACTTTAATTATAGTTGAGAGACAACGAACAATAACAAAAGTCACTTCAATTAGCACAGTGCAGTATTCACCAGATAAAGAACTACCTTTGAATGTCAGCTCAAGTTCTGTACAAATGAGATAGCAGCAAACAAATGAGTGAGGAGAAAGAGACAAGGGGAGCTTTTCTAGACAAGACTCTACTCCTTCATAATTAAAATGCGGTGTCTCCTCCCCATTACTGTGTATTTCATTTTGTAACTAATGTTAAAACAACATCCAAAAGAGCCCATATTTGGGTAAGATCTCAGTAATGACAGAGAACTTTTTCAAAAGAGAATTAGACTTTTTCTGTGTTAGGGATTATGGTATTAAGAGGGAAAGAACGAACATCACTCAGCATACTCCTATGAGATTTCCACTGTGATGTTGCATCTCTTGCTTAAGCTGAGCTGCAGCCCAGCCATGTACTTTTTCTATTATATATTGGAAATATTTCTATAAATATTCCTTTTAATCTTAGTGATCTCGCGAATAGCACAAAAGATACTGGTAAGATGTTAATTTTATTCTAGTAGTGGGGAAATGCTGTTATTTTTCCTACCTGGCAGTCCTTACCAAAACAGATTAGTGCCCTGATTCAGGACTGGCTGGTTGAGTGTTTGGGTGATGCTGTTCCTAGCTCAGATGCAAAGTTTTTCTGTTGTAGCTATTCCATTTACAGTTTTATTGCTGCCACCACTTGGCACACTTGCATCTAGATGTGCAATAATATATCTGACTGCCAGGAACCACTCCCGCATATGTAGTTAAGTTGCTATTATTAGTTACTACTACAGCCTCTCTTCTAACTTGGATAATTTCTTTTTTTTCCTCCACTAACTGCTTTCAGATGTTTTTGAATTCTCATCTTTTTGCATGAGAAGTGGCTTAGATAAGATGTTTGACATCAAGGAATTGTTTTACAGTCATAGGTACAGCTACTGTTTCCTTTTAATATGTTTTATATAGGAAAGAAATCATCAAAGGCAGTAAAAAGGGAACTGCATTCCTGATATTAAAATTCCATGCTTGTTTTATTTTTAGACAGTATCAAAACATCACGTATAGCTTCATAATTAAAAACAGTAGAAAATATCCTAAAATATTGCAATTAAATGATCAGCAGTGTATTTTCCCGTGGTGCTTCTATTTCATTTTAAATAGAATCAGGATTAGTGATGCTAAAACTTCTGTGATTCAGATTTCCAAACCTTTCCACAGTCCACTCTGTGTCTGCTGTCAGTAGCATTGACATATTCACAGTTCATTCCTGCAAGTATCTTTGAATGCTTTATAACTGTGTTTATTTCATACTTCCATTCTACAGATAAACTGATGCAAATCTTATGTGTGCTTAAATACTAAGATGGAATAGAAAATCAAAATTTAATCTCTCCATTTCTGTAGTCCTCTGATACTACTAATGTGAAAGAATTCCTCACAGCAGGGTGTTTGGCTGGGCCTGAAAAGACAGAAGGTATTTGAAAAACTGCAATCGGTGCTTAGGTGTGTTTCCTACCCTCCCTTCATGTTCAGAGGGTGCCTTCTGTGGCAACTGTATTTTGTCCCAGTCCCCAGGAGCCTGGACACTTCAGGAGTTACAGTACTGAGTGGAGCACCTTGAATGCTTGACTGGTGGAAAAAACAAAAACGGTGATGATCCTGCAATGCACTCACATGAATTTAAGTGAAGAATTGCTATTCCTTTACCTTTTGTAAGAATGAATTCATTACAAAATGCTGCCCAGATAATTAGAGTTTCTGCTGAGAGGATCCTTGTCCAAGTGGTGGCATCTGAACATGGCTAAGTAGCTCATCCTCCCAGTTCTTTTGCTGAAGAGTATTTCTCCCTAAGAATCACATCTTTCCATTCCTGCCTTTAGACAGTCTGCTCAAACCAGCACTGTAATTTCTGCTCCATCTGTACAGCTGCACAGAGTGTTGGCATAACTCCCCAGCTCATCTGCAGGAACATCACCATCACACCTCCAGCCACCTCAGTGCCAGGCAGCTGTTAGATGTGCACAGACCAAGGTCATCAGGTGGTTTGGGTACCTCTCATGTGCTGCTGGCCACTGTAAGAGGCTTTCAGTGTCTGTGTTAGCCTGCCACATCAAGGCTCTCCTGTGGTGCAGCTGCTTAGCACAGCTGGACAAAACCTGGCTTTTGCAACTCTTGAAACAGCCAAAAAGTAAATGCAGCATGGTAAAATATCTAACTACAGGAGTTAAACCAGGCTCCTAATACACTGTTTAGTGATGGTAGAAATCATGTTCCTTTAATCACATAAGATCAGCTCAGAGGGAAAACACAGCAGCTTCCCATCAGAGTGATGATTAAGGGAATCAAGAAAACTGACAGATGAGGTGGCAGTGAGAGGAGATAAATGTGAAGGCAGGAGAACAGTTCGGGCAAAACAGTAACTAAAACATAAAGTTCATGTGAGGCTCTGGGGGTTTTGCTGAGGTTTATTTTTTTTATGTGCTTCATATAGAAGAGGATAAAGGTAGTGGTTTAATTCCTGAACTTGTTAAAGTAAAGCAACAATTCAGTCCTACATTTAGGTCTCAGAAGATCTATTTCCTGCTGTGCCCCTGTTCTGCATGGAAAAGATGGTTGTTGTAGTTGCAGTAAATACATGCCCCAGGCCTGACTCCTTTCCTGGTTCTGGGATCTGCCTGAGCCTGGTTATTTGTTGTTGTTGAAGACTGCTGTTTAACCAGGTTTGTAATCTTGAAGGCAGGCTGATGACAACATGTCACTTGCATTAAAACTGCTCCTGAGTGATAGTTTAAAAGATTCTTTTATGAGAATGAAATACCGCATTATTAGAGACTTTATTATATAATAAATAAGTAGCATCAATCAATGAAGTGATATTTTAAGTAGAGATTTACTTTGAAAATTGCTTGTGACTGAGGGGATAATGGGCAGTTCTGTTCCCTTGTTCAATAGCTTCTGGCTCTTATAATTCTCAATTTATAAGCAGTTAAACCCCAAAGCTCATGCAGCAATGTGAAAGTCAATAGAAACCAGTTAGGTTTTGAGGAATTCAGGTTGAGGACCAGGGTCAGAAGACTAAATGGGGAGTGTCACTAGAAAAGAAATGCAGGTGAGAAGGGACCCCTTTTTATATAATTTCATATTCTTGCAAGAGATTGTGGAACTGACACCAGTGACTACGGCTCTGCCTGGTATGAATTATTGCATCTCCACTCAAGGCAGTGGAAGAGAGTCCTGCCACACATAAAGCTGTGCCAGTTCACACTGTACAGGACTCTGACCTCAAAGCATAATGTATTCTGAAGTACTGGGAGTAGCTGCAAAAAACCCCCAGAAACTTCTAAATTCTTTTTGTATGGTTCACGAATGCTTCTTTTCAATACATATTTTTATAAAAGCTATTTTTTCTTCTATCAAATCTCTTAGCATGGTGATTGTTCATACACAGATATTTTTCATAAATTTCAGAAAATATCTTCTGTTATTTAGAAGTTTGTTAAATGTGTGTGTAAAACACGTAATTATTGCAAACTGAGACTCAGTGCAAGAAAATAGTTTACCAGAAGGCCTGACATGCAACAGATGCAGACTGTCAGGGAATAAGGGAGAAAACAACAAAACCTGCAGATGGATCAATGACTGGCCCTTCAGAGTTGAAAAAATCACTGCCTTGAAAATGAAGTGTCTACAATAAAAACATTTCAGGCCGCCTTTTATAGGCAGTAAAAGGGAGCACAGCAGCTGCTGAACAGCTCTCAGTTACGCAAAAACTCAGTGTTGCTGTTCATGTTCGATGCATTCAGCAGCTGTGTACAGGGCAGCCTGACCTGACAGCACCACTTCTTTCCAACATGTTAGGCTGAGCTGGGCCATCACTTCCTTGAGGATGATCCTTTCATGTGTGCAGACCCGCAGAGGGCTGTTGTATTGCACTAAATAATGATTTAGTTGTTTGCAGTGGGTGTTTGGTAATTTGCACTGTTCACATGATTTGTGTCCTGTCAACACATGATCTTTCCCTTCCCCCCCAGCCCCCAAGTGCCAGTGTTGGTGGTCTCTCTGTGGTTTACCCCTCTCCTCACCCCTCCTCACTTGTGTCCCATTGGCTGTTGCCCCCTTCCTCTGCCCCCCTTCCCCTCTGCTCAAAATCCCCCCACGGGAAGGGGATGCTCTCTTTTCTGTCTGGGACGTTGCCTGATCTGGTGTCTCGATCTATCAAGTCAATAAACTGAGGACATTTGTCCCTACATGAGGAAGAGCAATTTGGGTCTTTTGCCTTTTGTCCATCATGTGGGCTGGGATCCATAGCTAGCTAGAGTGGACCTGAACAGCCCAGCCAGGCATGACAATCTTACAGCTGGCACCCAACGTAGGGCTCAAAGCCACAACCCTGAGATTAAGAGTCTCATGCTCTACCGACTGAGCTGTACAGACCTGATCTGTACAAACCATCCAGTTCTATCCTGGGCCAGGTGCTTTTTCAGTGAGCAGTCAGACCGTGAACAGAGCAAGTCCTTGCTGTAGCAGTGTTGGGTTTGCAGTTGGACTGCATGATCTGAACCTTCTTTTCCAGACTCAATGAGAGAGTTTTTCACTGCAGGTGAAGATCAATGGTGTTGAATTTTTAGCTTCTGAGTGTGGATCTGAGGGATTTTCACACTGCTCTCTTTGTCCAGCCAACGTGAGTCTGTCATTATTCCCATGCAGAGAGACAGCCTGGCAGGGCACTCTGACTCCCAGGGTATGTGCTCCTCTTCTTCCAGGGGCAGCATCCGACAGCACTGCCAGCTGATGTTGTCCTACAGGTTGTCCTTTGCCTTTTTTATGAACTCTTCTAGAATGATCTAAGCATTGGGCCTAACTCAAACTTTTATGTACATACTTGATTTCTGGGAACAAGGATGCTTTTCCACAATAAATAGCCTTCCCTCCCCCGCCAAATCTAGGTTTCTTGGTTTGGTAGATGCCCAGGTAATAGAAGATAATGTAGAGAGTCATTACCATGCCTGACAAGCATGGTTATCAGCATTATTAGATTATATTTTTTATTTTAAACATATTCTGTAAATTGTTGTAGCAATTAATGTCTTATATAAGAGGTTCCTGCTGAATAGTTTATTAAGTCTATTTATATTTCTGCTGATTTCTTTTAGTGCATAAATCCTGGTTTTGATCATGGTGAAGTTAATAGGAATTGTGACCTTGTTTGCAAGGGAAGCAAAATCTGGTGTTAGTTTTTTGCAATCCTTTTCAAAGTTGAGTTTTCCTATGTATACCTGAGAAGATTAATTCAAAGCTGCAGCCTCTTTAGAATATATGACATCAGGTACATCAGGGAGCTACAGAAAAGTTTCAAAGGCTTCCAAATCCAGCCAGTCCTTATTTGCCTAGCATAGGCAGTGCAACGCTTTCTTCTTGGGGATGTGTTGTGGAGGAAGATATTTCACATTACATAATACTTTCTTTTTTTTTTAAAGTATTTTTTCCTTAAGTTTGATTCTGGCCAAATTCTCATTATTTACTTCAGTGCAAAGTTTCAGAGGGAAAATCTGTTCATCTGATTCCTGAGTTTGGAGCAGTTTTATACTGAGCCTTTTGCCATGAGTGATTTTTTTCCGTACTTGCTGTGGTAGCATTAATTTTGCAGTTGGAGTCAATCTTAAAAGTCTTTTCCAACCTTAATAAGAGAGTTTTTCATTGCAGGTAAAGATCAGTGGTGTTGAATTTGTAGCTTTTGAGTGTGGATCTGATGGGTCTGAGAGATTTGCACACTCTTATTTTGCAACTGAATAAGAGTCTTTGTACTAATAGGACAGAGACCAACTTGCCTCTTCATTTTATGAAAGTATCAGACATAATGAATGCCATTCTCTGTTCAGAGGGTAAAAGACACTGGAATTCAAAAGAATCAGCACAAGAGGTCCTTCTTCAGGTTTGCAGACCTGGGATAGGTCTTTTGTATGTTACACTTCATTGGTTGAAAACAAAAGCAGAGGGAAAAAGCTGTAGAACTGCATTATTCTGTATCAGAGGGAATATTTTTTACATCCCTCAATTTGAAAATAATGGAATGGATATTTCTGCTTATTTATTTTTGTGTTCAAAACCATAGTGTGAAAACATTGCGTGTACCTGTGAGAATTGAGAGAACTGATCACTTGGAATTGAAACTCCAACCATGGTGAAATGAAAGAGTTGAAAAATAATCTTTTTTTTCCTAAGAGTAACATTGATTTTCTCATTTGGAAGCATATAGAATTTTTGTAGCCTTGGAGAAATGGTTTTTTTTTTGAAGAAATTTTATCCTTGTTTCAATAGAATGGTCTAGAATGAAAAAGAACTTTAAAATATCTTATATGCTTTTGAAATCTGTATTCTTCCCTAGTGTATAGGCTTACTGCTGAAGGTGAGCATGAATAATGAAAAAGAAAAATACCACTGTAAGGTGAAATTTGTGATCTGGCTAAAGCCCTGATCTTGATGTTGAGGTTTCAGGACCTGACCTGAAGTGAAAAAACAAGAATTCAAAAAGTAGTTAAATTCTTTTAAGTGCTGTGAGGAAGAGTATTAAGAACTTGAATTACTTCAGAACTTAGAGCCGAGAAGGCTCTAAGAAAAAAAAAAAAGGCCAAGTATTTTTCTGATTAAGAAATGACTGCTTCTTTAAGCAGATAGATGCAGCAGGAGAGTCAAAGATAGCTTGGCCAGTGGCACAGAAGACATGTGTTTGAAAAAGCAAATAAAACCCCTAACCACAAAAGGTAACAGGAATAAGAGCAGTTGTCTGTAATATGTTGTATCTGTTCACTCATCCATTCTTCTAAATAAGAGGGAAATGCTCATCTTAGAGAATGGATAAGAGCCCTTTTATGATAGCAGATCTATTTAATATTTTACAGTAGAGGCACTGGTGCAATTTTCCAGATATATTAGAAGATGTGCTGAAAAGATAGAGGCATAAGTTAACCTTTAATGGGAGGAAAAATTTCAAATGCTGATCAGAAGCAATGTCAGAAGGGTACTCAGAAAATGCTATCAAAGACATTCAGTTCCTCAGCTTTTGCCTAGTAAAGCAGGATTTCTATAGAGATAATAGAAACTTCAACTGGCAAGAAAATCTGATGGAATTTACCTAGACTTGATAAACTCAGCTTTCCTCACATTACTGCAGAAGAGAATAATGCATTGTGTCATCAAAAAAATAGTAGTGAGGGAGTTTGTGGAGTGCTCGAGCACCACTCTGGGACCACAGAGGATGCTCCTGTGGAGAGACAGTGGGATTATTCAATTCATCAGTTAACATATCTGTTCCCCTCTGTTGGACCACATGGCTTAGACTGGGGACTTTCTCACTGTGTGATGTCTTTGGGAGGATTTTTATTTCTTGCTTTTAAGAAAAACTGGTTAATTGATGATGCTGTAGTGTGGTGAGCCACTGGCCCATTGGCAGCCGAGCGAGAGGCAGCGGTGCGGCGACCTTCCAGGACAATCCAGCAAGGGAGCGGCTCACTCGGGGGCACAGGAACACACACACACCATCATTCCAGCACATGCTTCCAGCAGCTCTTGCAGGATCACTAATGACAGAGAAGTGGGAAGGGTCTTTGTTTGGAGTTCTGAGGAGCTTTGCTCCAGCCACACACGGAGGGGCCAGGGAGAAAGGCAAAAGGAAAGTGGAGCATCCAGTTAAATATGGAGCACGGGGGGGGGGGGGGGGCAGAGCATCAGGGCCAATGGGCTGAGGGCTCAGGGCGGGGCAGGGGCGGGACAAGGGGTGGCACCAATAGGGTAAAGGGGCGGGGCACTGCAGCAAAGGCGCCAATGGGTGAGCAGGGAAGGGAGAACATTCTAGGGGATGTGCAAATAAGGAAAAAGGGGCGGAGAGGCCAATGGGCCAACCAGGAGGCAGAACTGGGGTTCATTTGCATACAAAGCAAAGCATGCTGGGAGAGGCTCTGCTCAGTTGCCTTGAACAGGGGAGATTTTTCCAATTTAGGGTCTGTCCCTCCAAGGAAGCATCACGGACCCTTTGTCTGTAGGGCCACTGGCCTCCACAACATACATAACAGAAGATTCCTCACAGATTTTATTTTAATAATTTATAAAGTATTTTCACTTTGTGTTTTGTTGTCATTACCTTGCCTGTTTTCTGTATTGCTTAGGTGTTGCATTTGCCTTTCAGCCTTTGGGTTATTCTCTTCATCTTGAATTCTGTTGCCTTTCTGTATGACTAAATCCATCTTTATCATCTTTCTTGGATATCTTGTCCACAGTTGCTATGTCTGTTATTGATATGGAAGGAGAGGAGCATATATCTGCTGTCTTTATACTTTGACCAGAAGCAATTTATTCAGCATTTTGTTAAATAGGTGAGGAACGGTGCAGGAAGAAGGCAAATAGAATATAAAACTAATTGACTTCCAGGATATGTAATGCCCTCTTTTGATAGGTTTTTTGAATTTTATATTATTCAAATAATTATTATTGAGCTTCTCATGGTCACTGTAGGAGCTTGCTTCCCTAGTTTACATTTTAAGGCAATTTGCCCAGAATATCTGTAATGAAAAACCTCCTGCATTGAAAATGTAATTGAAACAAACTGTTGAGAGCAACTTCAGTGCCTGAGAATTTCAAATTATCAGAGCATTTCAAGCTCTCTTGTACTTTTTTAATTTAGAAGAGATTAGAGTTGTTGCCCTGAATATTATACAACAGTTTAGAACTGTTCTCATATAGGAAATAAAAAATGCACATACATTTCCAGGCTTTTTCTTTTTTTTCTTATGCTATGCTATAACAAGTGATCTTTTTGTAAGGCTACTTTTGGTCAAATTGATCTCAACAGGTTAAAATATCATAAAATGTGGAGGTGAAATATTGATGGGCTGCTAGATGGGAAGCCTGATGCTAGATTTTGGATTTGGATTCAGAGCTGTGGGCTGGTGCTGAAGGGCTTTGAAGCCCACTATCCCAAAATACTCAAGGCATCATGGTTTTGGGGCTGCTGCCACTTTCTTGTGCGTGGTTGCTGCCCTGATCTTGGGGCCCAAAGCTGCCCCCTCCAAGCTCTCCCTCAGCCACTTGGCAAATGAGCACTTCTTGTATGCGATGAAGTAATACTACCATAAAAGAAGGGAAGGCCTTTCCTTTGCTAATTTGGAAATGGTTTTATTTCACACTCTTGGAGAAACAGAGCGGCTGTTTTGGGTACCTGCAGTCTAGTCTCATAATCTAATGCTGTGAGAGCATTTCACATTTTGTAAGTGCATTAATTTGAAATAGATCAGAGTAAGATGTTATGTAGCTATTACTAGAGTTATCCATATTTTAAAGATGTCTCTTCTCATTGCAAATTGGCAGTTCAATCAGCAGTTTTTAAAACCAATTGTCACTTACAGTCTAAATTCAGCATAAAACTAACAGTTATTGGAGTGCGTGTAGAGCACTTGGAGATGGATGATGTAGTAATTGTGGGATGGTTGTCAATTTAAACATTCTTTTGATTAATATTACACTGTCTCTTGTTACCTCATCAGACAGAAGTTCTGAAGGTCAGATTTTTGTTTCTCAAATTCTTAACACTGTGTTACTAACTGTAAGAGAAGGTAGTTAATACAATAGATGGAAAATTCACTTTATAGTTACTTTAGTTTTATTGATAACTTTATTATGTCAGTCCATTAATTGCAGTCATCCACTGGCTCATTTAAAATTCATGGGCCAAATTCAGTTCCCATGAAAGCACATTTAACTCCCTCTGTAATTACATGAGCCATATTGCTTCCATAGCCTTCATTCAGATTCTGACCAGCAATTCAGCTTCAGCTTGGGTTCTCCCTGATATTGTTCTGCACTTACAGAGTGTGGTTATTTGCAGAAATTTTATGGAATGATTGTATCCACAGTGTGTTTCTGTGAATGGGGGATATTTTTTTTTGTCCTGCTGATTAACCAGCATTTGTCCAATTGGGAAGCACAGAGAAAGTCAGAAATTATTTGTTCACATAAAATGTTGATTGAATATTTATGAGTAACTCTGAAAAAAGAAATCCTGCATTGATTTGGAAGCCAAGGAAGGAGCTGTGTTTGTCAGATAATTTACTTGAAATCAGCAATCAAACTAGCTCTCAGCAAGATTTGAGTTCAGTCTAAACCTGAATATATTTACAAAGTGGATGTGTTTCTCCCAAAGAAAATATGGGATAGTGGAGATTTTAATCTAGGGTGGTTTCAAGAGCCAATGGCTAGAAATTAAAGCTGTTTGGATGCCCATTAGGAATATGGTGCATATTCCTGTAAGAGCAAGTCAGTGGTCATCACAGGAAGTAATTGTTGGCATCATCAAAGCTGACAAAACTCTGTAAATTATAATTTAATACAATACAAATCATTGCACTCAGAGGTAAGCGCATGGAAATATGGAGTTTGTGGCATGTGGGGGAGCAGAGTGGAAAACTGATGATTCTTTTTGGCTCATGAATCTGCTGACATGTCAGCCAAGTGGCAATTGCAGCTAGGGCTTCTTGGAATTCCAGTTCAGTTGAGAGGGTTCAGAAATAACACTTGCTTGTTACAGTGAATGAATAATGGTGTGCCTTTAAATAAATTGGCGGGTAGGGGTTTAATGTGTTTTTCTGTATAGATTTAAAAACAGTTGTTGAATTTCTTGAATTAATTTTCCGTCTCTTTTTTTGTTTTATTTCTCCTAAAGTGTGATTGCACAAATTGTACAGCAATAGCTATGCTATGCCAGGCCTGTCTGCTCAGCTGGCTGTCCACAAAGGCTCAAAGCAATCAAGTGGAAAAGCTGAGGAATGCATTTAAGTAATTCTGATGTTACTACAGAATTAACTTTGGGGTTTTTTGGCTGGGAACTGCACTGATTGTGGACATTGGAGCTTTGTTGCTCTTGCTGTGTTAAAGACGTGATTTGTTGAGCATGCATATTCCATTTCAGTAGTTATTTTTGGTGCTTTCAAGCTCTCAAATTAGCCTTAAAACTGTGAAGTCTGCATTGACTGACTCACAAATGGCAGTTTGGAAAATTAAAAATATCAACACAGCTCATGAACTCACTAGTTTTGGTAAAAATAACATATTTTAAAAAGATAAAACTGAGGTTACTGCATTAAACTTGGAATTTTTTAGATAGTGCTGCTTTGCCTTTGGGATGGAGGTCTGCAACCAAAAGGGCAGGGACAGAACTCAGTGTAGAAGAATTAGATCATGGTGAATCAGAGCTGTAAATTTCATGTTGGTTTGCAGGTTTAATTTGATCTTCTCTTTTATATTAACACAGATCCTTAAAATTTTTACTTGGCCTTAAATGTGTTTATGCGAGGAAATCTTCAATTGTTCAAATAGAAATTATCAAATACCATTGCATTAGAGGGATACAGTGTGCTAAAAAGGTTTCCTTTGTTAAATTGTGCCTGCACGTGTTTTCTTTATATGGGACATATTTTGGGTACCAGCTGATCTCGGGGTTGTGTGCTGTCTGCACTGCTGGATCAATTATCAAATTATTATCAATCATAGTTTAATTTATTTGTGTCCAATGCAGTCACAACACTTAGTCCTTTCACCTACTGCCTTGAATTAAACATCTCATCAAGTTTAACCTCATTCTTGTTAGCAATTATGAATTTGAGGGGGGGGGGGAGGAGGGTGTTAAGCATTTCTGGAGCATGTTGTTTTTTTCCCCAGATGGCATTTTTAAATTCAGTATGATAGTAATGAGAGTCACTGTGAGTGTCTGTGTAAAGATAGACTGAGACTCTTGGGACCTTCTTGAGCACTCAAGGTACATTTAAATCTGAGCTGTCAAGTGAGCTGCATGTCATTCTGCCAGATGTGTGACATACATGGTTAGCCCTCTGAGGCACCAAATTTCCCCACTTTCAGCACACCCAGTGATTATGGAGTAACTGTATGCTGCAGAGTGCCCATTTCTGGCTTCCAACTATCTTCTAATATCCTATGTCATGTGTTCTCAAGTAAGTTAAATCTGCCCTCTGCAGACTCAGCTGGCTGCATATAAATTTGAAGGAATTCTGTAATTTGATCAATATTCCCTGAGATAACACTGTAGTTAAGGTCACTAAGAAGAAGCAACACCACCTACAAATACTATGTCAGGTTAGATGTTTACTTCAGCTTCTTTGGCACTGCTGAGACTTCTAAACATCAATACTGATTAACTTTTTTTGTTAATTAGACATTTACCTCTTAGGATTCTTCCTGTCCCTCCAACTTCGTTGCTCTTCAGCAGTTTTCAGCCTCGTTCTTATGGGAAACTATTTCCCACAGTCACAGAATGTTTGAGGTGGGAAGGGACCTCTGGAGTTCATCTAGTCCAACTCCTCTGCTTAAGGAAAATATCTCATGATACTTTATTTTCCTATTCTGTCCACAAATGCAGATGAAACACAGTTCATCTTGGGCAAGAGGAGTCCCCTGTGTGGGAAAATAATTCAATCTCTTCCCAAATTTGCCAACTCCAAGACAAATATGTTGTCTGGACGGGGGTGAAAAAAGGTTCCATGATCTCAGCTCCATCACTTCCCCAAAAGGCTAAAAGCTCTCCAAGACTTGAGATAGATATAAAAGAATCTCTGGTATTTCTGACACTTCTTCTTTAAAGGAGCAAACCAATCATTAAAGAGATAAGGTAACTCTAACTAAATAGAGTAACCCAATGAAATATTTCATCTTCAGTACCCAACAGTGGCAGCAGTCAGTCAATAATGTAAATAGCAGTGGGGATGAAGCCCCCCAGCTGATCATGAAGCATAAACTCTGGGTGCTTTGGGATAACAGGACAGTGACTAAAGCTCTAATTTCAGCAAGCCTGGCCCAAAGATTTCAATCAGTGCCTAATTAAATGCTTCCTGGATAACAGCTATGAAATAAGTTTAATTAAATAATAATTAATTCAGGCTTTAAGTGTAAAGCAGCTGCAGAAACGTCTGAGAAATACTTTGTGCAACAGGAAAGTAAATCTGGTGCCCCATGTGCCATGGAGAATGTGAAGTTAGTTTTATTTAGAGAGTGCTCAGCCCTGTACCAAGATCAGGTATATCAGTGTTCTTCAGCATCTCAGATGAGGATGTAGCCTGTCACCTCAGCTTCCCATGCATCTCCCAGATTGTTCTATGACTGTTGAAGGAACAAAATTTTCTGGCACCTTTTTTTAGGGCTGATGCAATCTAGTTCATGAGGAAAGGGCTCTGTTTGCTTGAAGCATGCAAAGAGATTTCGTATTGAATGATCAAGACTGTGGGTGGTGTGATTTTAACTGTTCCACTGTGTTCCTGCAGTGAATCTGACAGGTGCAAGTCACAGGGTGAGTTGCACTGGAGACTGACAAATTTCTGCCCTGAGACTCTGCTTAAGAGGCTGACAGCAGTGGGCTTGGAAAGGAGCATGCTGAAGGAATAACTTGCAGCTGACTGTAGTTGGGTCCTCCAGGTGTGTAGCTAGGGGAGATCTGGACCAACAGCTTGTTGGCTAAAAATCTGATGCTTTACTTCAGTCTGGTTTAGTCAGGGGGAAAAGCTAGATACAATTAGTGTGGTTTTGGGTCAAACCTAGCTCTGCTCTCCTGGGGTTTTGCCGCACTCATTTCATATCACAGGTCGTAACAGCCCAGCTGGGACAAGGACAGGATGTGAACTGCATCTTTCCTGAGCTCCTGCACAGGCTCTCTGGGCCTTGGAGCTGTCTCTAGGAATTGAGAGGGTCACTGTCCTCCCCCTGCACAGTTTGGGGTGCATACATGGGGCAGGACTGCAGTGGTGTTGTCTCCCCTTGGCAGTGTGCTAGCACAGCATTCCCCCTGTTGTGGGCATGGTCCAGTGTCCCCTGCGAAGGAGGGGACAATTCCATTCCACTAATTATTAATTAATTCCCAAACAAATATTTCTCCAGAGCATGCCCTTGCCCTCTGAGGGAACATCTAGCCCTAGAGGGCCTGTGTAGGGCCATAGATTTGTGTTTTAGATACAATCTGCACAAAATAATACAAATCACTAAATAGTTTATTGTACACTAAACAATTGTAATAATCCTTACTAGTGTTTCTATTCATATGCAAATTAAGAAGCTAACAGTAGGCATTGTTGTTGGTTTAGAACAATCAAAAGGATATTGTGAAATTAAATTACTTAAAAGAGTCTTGAAAGAACTATTATTTATATTGTGAATATTCAGTGACTTTTAATTATGAGACTGATGTGCCTAGTTTTTGTATTAATTCTAAACAGCAAGACAGCAGGCTTTTTATTTTCTTTAAATCTGTGTCCTGTTGATACTGTTATGAGATAATCTACTTCAGATATTAAAATAAAACCTCCTAAGGCATGCAGAAAATGCAGGGAAAAACCTGACATAATCTGTCTTTGGTGCTGAAGGCAGCTCAGCGTCACATCCCAGTGGTATCTTGGGGCCAGGAGCTTAGCAGAGCTATTTTAGCTATTCAGTGTTGTACTTGAAGGTCATTTAAACATCCTGGGTTTAGAGCTGTTGGTTTTATTTTGCTGCCTCATCCATCTGATAAGCTGCTAGTCAGAAATCTGAGCCTCTTCTGCTTAGCCTGCGAAGCCCTGAGTTGATATCTAGCCTTCACTGCATGACTGAGTGGCCCAGAAATGAAATTAAATGAAATGAATGAAAATGGGGGGATGTATCATACCATTTGCATGATTAAGCAACAGGCCTTTGCATATCACAGTATTTGCAGTTTCATTTCTTTTCAAGGTTTACAGCCTGGTTTGTGCAAAGGGCATAACACAGAGTTGGGAACATTTGCAGGTGTAAGAGAAGTGAAGCTCGCTCAGCCAAGCACAGTAAGGATTCCCTCACAGCTCAGGCAGTTGAATTATTGTCCTCCTTGACATCAGAGCAGTTTTCTCCTTTTTGAACTGCTTCGTTTGTTTATTTGTTCCTAGTTCAGAAAATCTTTTAAGACTTAAATACTCATGGTAAGAAATCTTGGTGTATAGTTGCTTCTAGGGGCATTCTTCTTTTCCATCTTTCCATTAAAAATGCCATTAGCACAAAAAGTACATTTAGTGGTAGAAATATATTAGGTGATGCTTTTCTTTGCCCTTCTTTTGGGTGCCAGAAGAGCAGAATAAAAGAGGAATCTCTGGGATATGAGCACGCTATTCCAGCCTGAGACACATCTCAATCTGACTTGCAGAGCCTTGTGAACTTGGCACTTTATTCATGAACACAGGCAGGATTGAAGCTCCAGCTTCTGCATGAGGTCATAGTGTGCAGGATCCTCATTTAAATTTTAGGTGTGACTTCTTTCTCTGAGTGTCATTTGCTGTCACCCTGAAAACAGTGGAGCCACTCCTTCAAGGCATTTGGCAGGCAGGGAAAGTGCCTATTCTAGTAAGGCACATATATTTTTCCACTTGCCTTGGAAAGCTTAAAAGTATTTCAGGGAAGAAATTTTCTTTTAGGATACAGTTGGGATCGATAAAACTTCATGAGCTCCTGTCTGTCTGTGGAGAGAGAGCAACAGTAAAGAGTGAAACAAATCAGTAAAGTGATAGGCTTTATTACTTGAAATACAATACAATAATATTTTTACTTTTTGTAGGCTACTGTGATTAAGGATTTGCTTGGATTTTGATGCTGTCCATTTAAAATAGGAGAAATTATTTTCTTCAGCTTAATGGACTTAACGTGGTTTAAGACAAAAAATACTCCCGAGTGCGCCCAGATGGGAACAGAGTAACTTTCCTTTTTTGTCTGTGAAAGGGAGACTGCACCAAGCTGCCCCTCTCACCCCTGCCTGCTGAACAGCCACAGCACAAACCCAAAGGGAAAGAAAGTCTTTGTTCTTTTATAAAAAGAGAAAAGCTTATCTGTTGATGACAGAGATAAACAACAAAAAATGGTAAATGTGCTCTTTGCTTTGGTGGTTATCAGTCATGCCTGCAACATCAGAATTCAAGCTGTCTCCTCCATACTCTGTTGTAAAGCTGGCTGTTAAGTAATGTAAGTCATTCAAAGAAAAGCACATCACAGCACAGACATCAGATGTCTGAAATTTTATTTGTATTATGACAAAGCATGCAGCTAAACCTGACAGAGATCTCATTTGTTATAGTTTATTAAAAATAATGTTACTGAGCATGAAACTAGGCTACCTATAGTATTTGTCTTTTCTGTCAAAGTAGGCATGTATGACATGATAACCTGAGGCAAATAGTGCCGGGTTTAACTCTGAAAAGTGACTAATTCTAACCTGGGAAAGGACTACAGAAGTACCCACTGAGCAGCTCAAGTGGTGGAGCTTGATCCAAAACCAGCTGTTTGTCACTGAAAGTGCAGCACTGAATGTTCTGTGCATGGAAATGCACAATGTACCTGCAAGTAACCCTTTAAGATGTTGTTCCCCAATGGCAGTGTCTCAGCTGTAAGACAATTCCTGAAACCAGGTGAGAGACAAAACACTGAAGAAGATTGTCTGTGTTACTGCTGTATATCTGTGCTGAGTTTCTCTCACATTCTTGTGCTTGAATAAAATGAAATTCTTTTTCATTCTTTTTTTTTTTTTGGTGTTTGAGGCCCTCTGTTGCACTGCAGAGGCTTTTGTCCCTCCTCACTGTGTTGGAACCCTGGTAGTGCTCCAGACCATTGGTGCTTCTCATCCTGTGGGTCTCCAGAAGGGTCATGTTCCAACTTTTATAATATCCATAATAAGACTTTCAGAGTAGAATTATTTCAGAGAGGTTAGGAGGTCAAGTGGGAGGTTAAAACTGCTGCTGAAGGAAACACTGCTAATGGGACTAGGTGAAAACTTCCGAGCTTCACTTTTGTCAAAGTGCTCTGACACACTGGGATGTTCTAAGTTATTATTTTAGTTTTAATTTGCATAATAATTTTGGCATCGCCATTGTAACTGAAGTCTCTAAGCGGATTCTTTGGTTGCAGGTGGTTTGATATTTCAGTTTGTCTTCTTAAAGGTGCTTGCATGAGGGTCACTTTATAAACTTAACTCTGGCTGATGAACTCTTGTGGTTGTATTGTTCTTTGGGGTGTCTCTGTGGGGGGAGAATATGTCCTTGCTAGTAGTTAAAAAAAAAAACAACAAAAGAGAGATTGTCACTAAACAACTTAGGTTAAAATGTGTTCACTTCCATGTAGAAGTTTTAATGTCTCTATTTTATGGTCTTTAGCACAAAAAGTAACTACATTTTAGATAATTTTTTTTCTTGAATTTGCATGTGTTGCTGTCAGTATAGTACCTCTGGAAAACTGACATCAAATGCAGACATGATTCTAAGAATGGGTGAGACTGGCTCATCTGATCTTAGAAACAGATTTGTGATTCCTTTAAGTGAAGCCAGGAGAAGGAATAGGCTTATGTGTAAAGCTATACCTTTAGGGAGCTGGGGATTCTTCCACAGTTGTACATTAACTACCTGCCTTTGTTCCTGTCACAAAATGATGAAAAATTACAGCACTTGTGGAACACAAGAGGAATTAAAGGACCTCTGTTTCCACAGCCATTGCTCACTGCCATACAAAATTAAACATGACAGGACTGGATTACAAAGCAAAACTAAATGAATCTACAAACTGAAAACCTCAAACAAACAAGCAAGAACTTCAAAAACCTTGAGATCAAGGTGTTTACTGTAGAGCATCTTAAGAGGGTGTGGCATTTGGCTGTAATTTGCCTTAACTTATCCCTTGTAGACAAAAAGTTCATCAAATTTAGTTTAGAAAACATAATACTGGTAGAAATAACAAAATTTTTTTAGAAAACTCTCAAGTTATACCGCTAGAAGAACCAGTTTCTGAAGAGTGGTAAGCTACATGATACATCCCTGGCACTGCATCTTTTTTATTGTTATGCTTATTATTGCAGTTCTAAGCACTCCAATAATTACCCAGATGTCTTTTATATCTAGTCCTCTACAACCTCAGAATAAAGCCTTGACTTGATACTCTCAATACACCCTTGACTTGAAACCTTGACTTGATACACTCAGTACGCCCTTGACTTGAAGAGCCAAAGCCTACACAGTATTAGAAACAGGAGATCCTGGGAGAGAGGAGAAGGGAATGCTAGGAGGTACTGACAGAGCATTCTTGGATTAATCAGAAAAATTAAAATTACTGTTTTATTTTTTTCATTTTGAACATTCGGGAAACTCTGTGGAATGGGCAGAGAACAGTGAAAGCTGGCAATTAGGAGCTGGATCATAAGCTAGTAATACTTGCTTGGCTGATAAGTAACGTGAGAAGGGTTCGGAAGGGCTTTGAAAATGAGGACAAGTGAGTTTAAGCAGTGTGGAAAACAGAACAAGAGGAAAGATGTTGCCTTTCAGAAAGGTAGCCTGGAAACCAAAATTAAGAAGCATTCAGGGATTTGAAGTGGGCATGAATCTTGACATCAGCGAGGAAACCAGCAAGGGTCAACTTTAAGTGGAAAAGTTGTATTTTATTGCAGGAAAAATAGGCTGTATGGCAAGATTTGATGATTGGGAAGAGGTTCAAGGTGAAGATGTGCATTACATAAACACACAATTATCTGAACATGACTGTGCCCATTCTAATCTGGAGGTCTAGCTAGGAAAAGGTAAAAAGCCCTGCTTTTAGAGTTATTGATGCTGAGTTACCAAATGCTTATACACAGATGGCAGTGAACTAGCTGAGATTTTAATTTGCCTAGAAGTCAGCTTTAAAGGACGGGCCAGTCCATCAGCGTGTGGAAACAAAAGCTGTTTGTTTCCTGGGGAGTATGTGTTGAAGGAAAAGAAAACAGGGTAAGAAAGACATGGGATTCTTTAGGAGAAAGAAAACTGTGAAGGTTAAAGAGAGGTTAGTGGGAAAGGGTGAAGGAAACTGCAGATAGGTCCAAGTCACAGGAGCTATAAGGCAACATGTTTTTAAAAAAGCAGGACACAGATGCCAGAATGTTTCTGGATTTTTTGGCTGCACTGTTTTTTTGGTGGGTTTTTTTTGGTTTTTTTTTTTGGGTTTTTTTTTTTGTCTTGTGGAAGAGATGTAGAGATCTTGTGCAGAGAAAAGAGCAAAACCCAGGGAAACATTAGGAACCAAATCAAGTAAATTTTAATTTATCCGGGTCCTGTTAATTCTGTACTTACCAGAATTAGGAGAACTATGGCAGTAAATACTGAGAGCATATATAAACCCCATGATTGACAGCTTTATTCAATTTAAAAAGTGGAGCTTAAGTAATAGGATTTTTGTCTGCTTGTTTAAAATAAAACCAATGCAGAATACCAAAGTAGGCAAAACCACAATTAAGTATTCCACTGCAATATGAGTTCATGAATTTAAATTAAAAAGAAAAGATCTGACATTTAGTACCTGTCTATTTTCTATCAAAATGTTAACATATTTGTGATTTTAAGCATGTATTCCTAGCACCACAGTGTGTTATTTAAGGTTTCTGAGCACCTTGGTTTTACTACTATCAAATATTGTTGCTTGGAGTTCAGGTCCTAATTAGTGCATGGACATGAAGAAGAACAAGTAGGTCAAATAATCAGTATGCTGGTGCCTTAATTCAGTAGATACAAATCTGAACACTGAAGTGAAATAGTGAATCTCACTTTAATACCATTAAAATCTAAGTTAAGGTGTTGCTACACTTGGTATACCAGAGCTGCCTGACAGCTCTTCACTGAGGCAAGATTCAAAGTTAATTGATCCTCAGCATGGATAAAGTATCATCATAATGGTTTTAAAGTTGAACCATCAAGCTGAAAACCTGCCTCCAAAACCAGCATGAATCTTCTGAGGGTTGACCTTTGGCTTAGGAGTAACTTTCTATAATTCTCAGCCCATGTTCTCGTGTATTTCCTTCCTCAGCAGTGTTTTAGGGCAGCACAAGACACAGAGATGCTGTTGCTACAGGACAGCACAGCCTCTCTCCTCTGCCACTTCCTACATGAATAATAAATGGGAAAACACTTGATTTTTATCTTAGTGATGTATATGTTTGTGTTGTTCAGAATGCACTTGGATTCTGTTGGGCATTTTCTAATCAGGGTTGGAAAGCTCTTTCTTTCTGATGTATTTATGTAGCAAGAAATTCCAGAATAGGAATCAGGAACAATACAGACAGCCAAGTAAAGGCAATGGGAGCTAAGTTTGGATTTACTGGAATCCATCAGACTGCTCCTTATCTGGAGTTACAGTCAAGTATGAATCTGCTATGAGACTTTGGACCTGGTATGTTAATATATTAATCCTGACAATAAATGGCTTCATGGATTCATTTGGAAAAAAATATGGTTCAAAGACGGAATAAAGCAGTGGTGAATCAGGCTTCTTATCCCTCAGTTATTATGCCAAAGGCAAAGTAGCAAATAAATACTGCTGGTGGTGAGCATTAAGTTTGCTCATTATAAATGCAGAGACATGTACCAGTCTCCAGCATGATTTCATCTGGGAACATTGCCACAAGGATTACAAATGGCTTTCAGCCTGAAAATTGGTATGTACTGCTCTAAACTTGCAGTGGGGAGTTGGCAATTTATCCTTCAGATAATCATCTTGTGTTAAGTTGAACATCTAAGTGTAATTTTTTGCTACATGATAAACCAGCTCCTATGAATAATTTACTGCAACTGGCAACCCACTTCAGCTCTGAAGTCTTTATGAAGTCTGGTGGCTTTTCAAAGTTTAATAACAAACTTGGATCCAAGAATCCCATCACACTCAAAGTCAGTGGAATTTCAGTGTTAATTGCAATGGGAGTCACAATTTGACCTTTTAGGGCAAACTTCTCAAGGACAGAAGTTCTACATGACATCATTGAAAATGCCAAAGCTGTGCATTTGTGTCCAAGTAAGCAGAGTTCATTTACCCTCCCCTGTACTCTACTGTATCGTGGGGGGTTGTGCAGATTTTATCTTGGGTAAGTGTTTGAAATATTTTCACTGGGCAAAAAAAAGTTGGCTGAATCACCTTGGGTTTAATTTCTCCCATGGCAGGTTTAGGCGTGTTCTGCTCTGTGCCACTGCGACGCAGCTACATGATATGTGAGTGTTGCACCAAAATTATCCTTCCAGCCCTACAGGAAACCTGCCAAGGTGATCAAGTTGGTGGTTTTCAGAAAGAGCAGCAGCACCTTTCAGTTTGGCAGGCCCTGACTGAGTGGCTGGTCTGGACGGTGAGGTCTGTCCCAGCCTTTTGGTCTGGCTCTCGCTGACCAGGCTGGGTCAGAGCTGAAGTGCAGGAGGAAATTCTGTGGGTTGTGCTTAGCATCATCCCCCTGTGTAAAACAGAAGCAACCAAACCTTGTCATAGATCTTTAATATCAGCAAGGAAGTATTCTACATGCACGTGTAGGTTCCATATACGTTATCTCAGCTCTAAACCTTTATATATCACTAACTGTTATTTTCTGATTTTGAGCCTCCTTGCTCAGCTCTGCTTTCTGCTGTGCTCCCTCCCTGCCCCCTGGCACCTGTGTGTGCACTCTGCAGGGCTTTTCAGGGAGCACTAGCTGAGCAGAGGATGAACTCTTCAGCAGTGAGAGGGCTGTGCAAGTGATATTTCAAGATTGCAGCTGAAAGCAGAATTTGTCTCGGAGGAGATGGGTGGAAAAGAAGAACCAAAAGACCCTTTGTTATGAATTTAACAAATGTGATTTAGGGGAGACTATGACTCCAAGCATAAACTCTCAATTTTCTCTTCCCTGCTGATTTGCTTTGTGAGATTGCATCAGGAGAGAGGAGAGTCCTGGCATTCCCCAAAAATGAGTGAGGGTGTGGCTTGGTGCAATGACAAATAAAGGGTGAAGCTGCTTCTCCTTACTTCTGGAGCTGGTCTGAGTAGCAGTACTGAATACAGCTCTTGGCAATATTGTAAGCTTTCTTAGTGCAGCAAACTCTTAGAAAATGTTAAGCTTAGAATATTAAATAGAAAAAAAAATTGAGCAAAAATAACATTGAGCAAAAGTTCATCTGAAATGGATGTGTGAAGAACATTTAAAACACCTAATTTTCTCTAATAGTTCCTAGTCATTATGATAATTTCCTGAGAATCCTGTGCAGCTCTCAACTACCACTCATTCATGTTCTCATGAATCCTTTGAATATCCTTTAGATATCTTTTTCCAGGACAAATAAATGTTTTTCTTGAGAAAAAAAGATAAATTGTTTAACAAAAACAAGTATGCCTTGACTAAACCTCACACTTTCACCTCATATGAGGGTTTGGGGAACCATTTAATTAGTTTTAATTATGTGATACCAATCTCAGTTTGCTTGTCTTAATGTGAATAGACAGATTATTGGGTAGAGCAAACGGAAATGAAGTGATGGCTTTAGACAGGACACTTCTGGTAAAATAAATTCAAGAAAGCTACAGACTTATTGTTCCTTCAGTTGCGTAAAAGGGTATTTGCAAGCCAAGTTTCTCAGCAGATATTAAAAATAATGGAAACAATTTACAAGAAACCCCCACATTTTACAGTCTGGGGGAAGATTGCCTAGGAAGAGTTTAGTCCCTGTATGGTGGTGGGAGAATGCTTGAAGGAGAGGTGGGAGAATGCTTGAAGGAGAGGTGGCAGTGCCAAAGGCTCAGGGCACACATTGACTCTGAACCTTTGTGGATCACAAATCCTACCCAGGTTTTTACAGAGTTTCTCACTGACAGTAGTGCTGAATTCTTGCAGCTTCACTTTTTGAGAAGGTGAGTGCCTTTTGTCAAAGCTAAGTGATTTCCTGAACAGAAGTGCTCCCTGCCAGGTGCCCAGGAGACATAGTTGTACATCAATGCTGCTGGAGTGAAAAAACAAGATGGTAAAATGCTGTGGGCTAGAACAGACTAATGAAATGTAAGGAGGCTTATTTTGTTACAGACAAAGAGAGTTGTTACCTGGTGCTTTGGTACCAATATTCAAGCAGGATTCTTCCTGTGGAAATTCAGTAGCTCCTCCGGGAGTATGTGTTTGATGGTGATGTGAAAATCTGTGCTTGTTTTGCTAAGGAACTTGGAATGAATTCTGTAAATCAGCATACAGCAAATGTCTTGACTGCAGTGGATCGAAATAAATTTTTGTCTAAGGCTTAATCCCTTGAACAAACACTGCTGTGACATTTGCTGTTGTAGCTCAAATGAAAAGTCCAAGTTCTAAGTAAAAATTTTAAAGTTACCCCAACAATTCAGAAGTTCATATTTAGTATTCAGTCATTTGGACTTCTAGGACAGTACTGGAGGGTTGTTCAACAAATCACTGCCCTGAATTACTGCAGAATTTCTGTCCTGTTGTGTTGGTTGATGGCGATGTTTGCAATATTGTAGAACAAATGTGTCAGTGAAATGCATTTCACCTGTATCTTTTCAAGTGTTTTAAACAAGAGTGCCTCAATTGTCCATTTTGTGCTGAAGTGCACTGCAAAACAGCTTGTGTGCTTGTTGATGCTTCTTAAAAGCATCCTCCTAAAGAAGGAGGATATATTTAACAGCTTGTTTAAATGACAAGTGCAAGCTGTGTGTTTATACAGCTACAGGATGTTAAAGCATGAGCATGGTTTTATTCTGTAAGGCCATACTTTACCTGAAGGTCAAGTTAAAATATGTTCCAAAAAAAGGGAGAGTGTGCATAGCTAACATGTACATTTTGAGAGGGTAATTCAGGTCATGTAACTCAAGTAATCTCCTATGGCCTGTTCCAGACAACTAATTTGTGTACCATCCTTAAACAAAAAAACCTCAAACAAAACAAAACAAACCCCAAAAAACCAAACACAACCCCAAAACAAAACAAAACAAACCTTCAGAAAGTAGTTTGGAAAATGCAAGTAAGCAAATAGAAACAGGAAGGTCTTGTATGAAAGCAATTAAAGTATTTCGAATATATGAAACTGTTTAAAGGGATGCTTTACCATGGTTTCATGTTTAGTAGCTTAAGGTTTCAGACTAGAACAGTAATCAGTATTAGTTAACTCTCTTTTACCAAATGGATCTCCTCCCTTCATCCCAACAGAGTTATTATTGTGTTCTCTCTGTGCAGGGACTGTTTAAGTCTCAGAGTAGGGGAGAGGAACGAGGGGCTGTTGGTATGTTTTAAGAAAAGTTTTCTGGCCAAGTGCAACACAAACCAGTGCCTTCCTATTGGCTCACATGCTGCTCAAATTGAATTTTTAGAAGTTGTGTGGTTTTAATTTGATTCCTCCAGTAGAAAAAGACAGCAGTCAAGCTGCAAGGTTGTGCAACGTGTTAAATTCTGAAGTGAAATAAGAAATGGATTTATTGTATAAGAGACTAAAATGTTTGTAATGATACATAGAACAGTTAAATATTTCCACATTACTGGATAAGCAAAGCAACATCTTGGAAGAGCCTTGCTGGACAGGCTGCCACCCTCCCACGTTCTGTTTTAGTTTGAGCTTGTGCCACTTACCAAGCTGAAAAGTGCCTTTCCCAACGCTGGGTGAGAATTCCGGATTTCTCACCTCTGTTTCCAGCTGGCCCACAATGAAAAACTCAGTTATATTAGCAGGTAAGCTCTCTTAATTAGCAACCTGCTAATTGAATCTGTGTTTGATTGTTGTGCTTCTGTACAGTTTTGCCAACAAGCAATTGAGTAGTTCCTCCAGCCAGAGCCATGGCTCTGCTCCTGCCCAGAAGGAGGCTCAGGCTGAGCCATGGCTGCACTGACAGCAGAAGAAGCTGGCAGAGCTGTAATATGAACTGGGTTTGTTCTGTCCCTCCAGAAGGTGAAATGATTACTGCAGCCTTTGCTGCAAAAGGCTGAGGGGTGTGAGCTGATAAAAACAGCTCAGCCACGAGGGTTTGCAGGCACACTGCTTTCTTTGTGCAGACCTTAAGCCATAGAGTGCACTTCTCAGAGTTACAGCCAAGCCTGCTCATCTGTTTCCAGTGACTGATACGTATAATTAAGAAAAAAAATGCAACCCCCCCTTTATGTTCTTATATCCTGTTTTCTATAGTGACAGCATGCTGAAATTAAATATCCCTTCCTATTAGTTAAAAGTTTAAATAACTGACAATTTCCCTTTATGTTTTCTAGTAATATTTTCAGGTAAGAGGTAAACGAGCTGCAACAAAAAGTTCATCTGTAGGGTGTCCTAAAAATCCCTTTGCAAGATCATCTTGATCTTTTAGCCTTGCTCAGTCACTACCTCAGTTTCTCCAAAAAAAAGTCTAAGTAGATCATATACATGTCTAAAATAGTTGCTCTTGGCTTGTCTAGAAAGTGCATTCTTAATGTTTAACAGTTTTCTAAGGCATCAGTTTTGTTTGCAGGAATGTTAATAACCTGAGTTGCGGATGCAGAGTGATCTTGTTATAGTTCGTGGAGTTTACTTCTATCCTTACTTCTATCATAACCATCCATTCTGGAAATGTGCTGTGCCAGTTCCTTGTATTACCCTGCTCTCCTCCTGTAGGGCATGACTAAACTATTCAACTTTTCTCTGTTCAACCTCTTAAAACTTCAGCCACTCACCTCACTTCTGCCAGCTCAAGCTTGTTGTTGTTTCTGTGGGGTGAAAACAATGAAACTTCATTAAGGGGGCAAAAGCTTGGATTAGTCTAAACCATTAATGGTAAATTAATTAACTTTAATGCAGCTCAGATGCCAGGTGACGTCTGCCCTGGCAGTGTTACAGAAGGGTAAACTGGGGACACAGTCTTGACCAGAACACCACCATTTGTTGTGGTTGTATTCAATCCCTGAGTTGACTACTTACAGCATTCCATTTTTTTAAAATTTCATTTTATTTTTTTATTTATTACAGGAAGCTCCAAAATCTTTCATCAGACCTGGCTTGTTCTGCTTTTCTGCTTTCTCTCTTATTTTACCAGAGTGTTCACAAAGGAGAACACTCACACATAAAACAATTTCCAACACCAACAATGAACAAATACCAGGAAAATCTGGGCACCAAAAAGATTCCCAAATACATCCAGCATAATTTCCAGTTTCCCTTTTGTTACAGACAAATAGAATAGCTACAGTAAATGGCAGCGGCATTAATTTGGTGCTTCTGTCCACTCTTGTCTGTTGTGACTCTGCCACCACTGAGTTATCACAGACTTAACAACTGGAGCATGATATTTCCATTTAATCTTTCTCATGGTCCTTCCAAGGAAAAGGTCTGATTTTAGCAAAATAAATTCTATTTGTGATTAGCAATCAGGCAGTCCTGGTATAATCCTGTATTACCTTCCTGGGCTTACACGTAACCTGCCAATCTGAAAGAGGACATATCCTCTCCATCCTTCCTCTTCCTTTTTTTCTTCTAGAGAAACCTTCCACATATCTTTGTAGTCAAACAGAGTAGAAAGAATTTGTATAACATAATAAACTCATGTCTTTGGTCCCAGGTGTAATCCCTGAGGCCTTTGAGGGCCCTTCTTTGCTAGAAATACAGAGCAGCCAGTGTCTGTCCCTTTTCCTTGTCTCTTGTGTCTGTGTGTATTGACTTATAAAATGTAAAATGAGAACAAATGCCTTGAAATGTGGCCATTCTGTTCTCTCTCATGCCTGTATCTGTCACCAGTTGCTAACAACTTTTTTTTTCTCTATAGTAACTGCTTCAAGTGTGGATTTTAGCATTTGTTTGCAGAAAACTTAATTTATCTTTCCCTGTCCTATAAAAGACTGAGATGCTCTGAACTCCTGTGCTGCTGTTCTCTGTTTTTACCTCTCCAGTGAGGTGTTATCCTCAGATGAAATAGTCAGATCAGAGCTAATGGCCATATTCAAGCCAATCCCAGGGTGTCTATCTTCCTCTTTGAAGACCCTCAGAAACAGAAAGGAAAACAGAAGTAAAAAGTCACATGATGAGACAATAATCAGTTGTATTTGCATATTTCCTCTTAAATACTTAACTAATATTTAAGCAATTAATTGTTAATTTAGACCAACTTTTAAAATGTTGTGTTGCTTCCTGCATGAAAGGAGATAATTTCCAAGCCACTATGGGGTCAGCCTGCTGCCTTTCAGCATATTTATCTGCCATTAGCTTTTGGGTGAAAGTGCTGCTTCTGTGTAGAGGCCACAAATCCTGTTTGTGCTTCCTGTTGCAGAATGTTTATTACACAAGCAGTCAGCAGCTCCACGTGGGTGTTCTGAGCCCCACCATCGACGATGATGACAACAGATGCCTGGTGGATGTGAACAGCAGGCCCAGGCTCATTGAGTGCAATTATGCCAAAGCCAAGAGAATGAAGCTTTACTGGCAATTTACTCAGGTAATTCTTGCCCAGCAGCCATTTCAGAAAGTTTTAAAGCTCTGTTTCTGTGTTGAAGTGTGAGTAATCTGTTTATTAGCAGAACAGAACCAGATTTATCCTCGCTTGCTTTGCACAGAGCCAGGAAGCTCTGTGCAAGTTTAGTTTTGATCCCAATGTCAGCTACCTCAGTAGGGTACAAAACTTGTATTATATTTTCTGAGTTCACCATTAATAGCTTCTAAGGCAGAGTACTGTTATGGGGAGTGGAAAAAAAAGGTTATTTTAGTGGAGTCAAATGCAGAGTAACCTATTTAGGAAAGAGGAACAGAAATCTGTATGGTTTTTTTTTAGAAGTAGCTACTCACAAATGGTGGTATTGGATCATTGGTGGTAACAGCCTCATAATGAGCTAGTTCTGCAGTTTATTTTTTAAAAAGGCTCAGGCTTTTACACATGAGTGTGAGAGAGGCAGAAAAAGGCTCAAGGAAAGGCTGAGAGGTGCTTTCACAGTGATGAGAATGCTGGTAGGACACTAAGGCCAGGCCTGGTGTCTGCACTCCTAACTGATTTAGAAACATAAGGGAGAGTAAAGAAGCCACAAAAGTTCTGGGGCTAGAAAAGGTGCTCTAAGACTGAGGGAGATCACTCTGGTTTAGCTCAGAGGAAATAGCAGGGTGACTCAAGGCATCTCAGTGCTTCCACAGTGGAACACTTCCAACCATTTGAAGGTGGTTTGTCCTCAGGGTAACCCATGTCCTGAAGACAAAACAGGTTCCAATGGTTGGAAGCCAAAGACAGTCAAATTCTGTTTTTCAAAAAAAATTAATTTTTCCTAAGGTAAGTTTAACACGGTGGAACTCTGCCATGTCAGCTGCTGGCACGCTGGTGAATCAATGAAATTACATGTCCAGTGTGAGTTTGGTGGTATCATAGTTGCTCCTCTGCAGTTTTGAGTCAACAAATCTAGTTGGGTACTCCAGCCCACAGGCTGAGGCTCACCATTAAAAGCAATTTTTTTTTCCTACATTTAATTTTTCTGTAACATCCATGTGGATTTGCAAATATCTTTTCTGCCAACTCAATAATTTCTTTAATAGCCATTATCCATATACTTTAGGACATTTGTAATACAGTTAGTATCAATCTTGGTGCAGAAAGCATCTGGACATTATTCATTAAAGCATAGTATTAGCTTATTTTGTATTTATACTTGAAAGTTGTCTAGGTCTTTAGGAGGTAACTCTCAAGCAACAGATCTTAAATCCCTAAGTTGGCCACTCAAGGGCAAAGTTTCAATTATATTTTCTCACAAATTTTAACACTAGTCTTTTCATGAGGGGAGCCTCAGTGTATCCATCTCTGCACTTGATTTTTTATACCATTACTAAAAAGTATAATTAAAATTGAAGAGTATTTCAGTAATATTTTAGCATGGTTCACCTCTCCAGTGATTGCACTGTATACCCCAAGGTTTTGGTGACAATTAATGGTTTCTACTCCAGGATACTACTGCTGTTTCATAATACTGATTATGTTAGATCTTACTTTGGGGGCAGGGGACAGCAGTAGAAGGCCTTGATAATTTAGCTGTTAAAATCTTTAAAAATGGGATATAGCAGTACAGGATTGTTGCAATTCCCCGTTCCAGCTACAGTCTCTCAAAGAAGGTGCAGCACTGGTAAACTTAACTCTATGGCCTCTCTCCTTCCTTCTGCAAAGGAACATTTCCCTGAGAGAAGCGAAAGCTAGTTAGTTGTTTCTTCATGATAAATTAAGAGACAAATGAAAGAATTAAAAGTTTTCTGTTCAAAAAGGATTTTGCTAAGACCCAATACAATTAAAATGCCATTATTGCTCAATGGGGTACATTCTGTAAGTTAGAAGAAAGTTAATGAATGTAATCAGAGCTTGCCAAGATCAGCTGGTGAACTCCATATGAAGTGCAGCCATTTAGCCTGGTGAAAAGATGTATTTGTGTGGCCATCTTGGAAGTTCTCTGTAAAAAGACTCTTTTCATTACATCTTTAAAGCTCTGGTTTTTCTTTTCCATATGTGCAGTGAGCAGGACTACTGTATCATACTGATGCTTATATTGCCTTGAAATTTTTGAACTACTAATTAAAATGTAGATGCTGGTTGTAGCCTTTTGTAGCACTTTCTTTTAGCTGGAGCTATGCTTTGACTTCTCTGGGCTCTTGAGCCATTCCATGGGAATGTCTGATGGTGTAGGTAAGTAAAAATACAGCAGGGCAAGTGGAGAATTATCTGAGAAGGGGAGCAGGAAAAGACTGGCCACCCAAAGCAGGATAAACCAGCTGTACTAGATTTCCCTGACCAGCACAAAAATCTGTATTTTTCCTGACAGACATTTATGGTAAATTAGTTTGAATGAGGAAGCACTATAATGTGAGAGGCCCCACAATAGTCTGTGATGGGACATGGACAGCAGTCTGGTTCATAGAAAACTGCACAGCTTTTAAAAAAAAATCCTTTGGGTAACACTTTCATCCTCCTTTGTACTGTGTTATGATGAGTGAATTCCACATGGCAAAAGAAGAAGATGGGTTACCCTCAGTTAGGGGACTCCTTGCTTCTGTAGATCTATTAAAGAATTATTTAATTAATTATTAAGCCACATCTTTTAGATCAGAAGTATGTGTATACACATCTATATATATATGTTGTGCATATATATCAAACTTTATTTCTTTTTTTTTATTTTACCTTTACTTTGGTTTTAAAGTTTTAAATTCCCTGGCTATCTTC
The DNA here is from genome assembly GCF_035770615.1 of Melospiza melodia melodia. NCBI lineage: Eukaryota > Metazoa > Chordata > Aves > Passeriformes > Passerellidae > Melospiza > Melospiza melodia. The sequence continues at coordinate 50,663,762 of NC_086199.1, read as the reverse complement.
AGTTGCAGGCAGTTGGAGTCAGGCAGCCAGATGTCCACTGTTACTTTGTGGACAAAACTGTGGTTTGATGGGCAGGCACTTGGAGGGAATCACTACCTCTGGTATCTTTGTCCTGTATAGAAACTTACATTGAGCATTCAAAGCTTGTAGTATGTGTTTGTATAATCAGGATCTATCCGAGCACATTTCCATGCTCCACAGTTTTGTACAGCTGCCAAATGCAATGAGACCCAATAAAATGTAGGCTTTGGTGGCATTCTTGCTTGCAAAGCTTCTTCAAGTGTTTACAACAGTAATTATGTCAAATTATGTAAATTAGCCCAGAAAAGAGTCCCATCAACTGGGTGGTGTTCAAAAATTTTATTGTTCAGGCTGTTTGTCAAGTCTTCTCTTAGAGAAATGTTTGTTTTGGAAATACTTTTATGCTAGAATGTTTTCTAGGTGTTTGACAGCTCACCTAGTTCAGTCTGTCTCATCACTTTTTCATTTAATCAGAACCAAGTTAGAGCTTCCAGCAAAAAGCCCAGTAAGTGATTAGAAATTAGACAAGGCAGAGGAGATAGAGGCAAGAATTATTTGGTGGAAAAAGGTCAGAATTTTAGTAAAATATTATTTGAAACTTGGTCTCAAGGAAGCTGCTTTGGCATCATGAAGCATGAGGAAAGCAAAACCTCAGGCTGTGAGCTGGTTTTGGCCAGGAGCAGGTGCAGACACTGCTGGCAGCAGCAGCAGCTCCCATGGAATCCAGGGCTGGGAAGAAGCACCAGCTCAGCAGCATTTCTCACTGTCCCCAGTGCTCAATGTCACTGTGCCCAGTGCTCAGTGTCACTGTACCCATTGTACAGTGTCACTGTACCCAGAGCTCAGTGTCACTATCCTCAGTGCTCAGTGTCACTGTGCCCAGAGCTCAGTGCTCAGTGTCACTGTACCCATTGTACAGTGTCACTGTACCCAGAGCTCAGTGTCACTGTGCCCAGAGCTCAATGCTCAGTGTCACTGTACCCAGAGCTCAGTGTCACTGTCCCCAGTGCCCAGAGCTCAGTGTCTCTGTACCCATTTTACCGTGTCACTGTGCCCAGAGCTCAGTGCTCAGTGTCACTGTCCCCAGTGCTCAGTGCTCAGTGTCACTGTCCCCAGTGCTCAGTGTCACTGTGCCCAGAGCTCAGTGCTCAGTGTCACTGTCCCCAGAGCTCAGTGTCACTGTCCCCAGTGCTCAGTGTCACTGTGCCCAGAGCTCAGTGTCACTGTCCCCAGTGCTCAGTGTCACTGTGCCCAGAGCTCAGTGCTCAGTGTCACTGTCCCCAGAGCTCAGTGTCACTGTCCCCAGTGCTCAGTGTCACTGTGCCCAGAGCTCAGTGCTCAGTGTCACTGTCCCCAGAGCTCAGTGCTCAGTGTCACTGTCCCCAGTGCTCAGTGTCACTGTGCCCAGAGCTCAGTGCTCAGTGTCACTGTGCCCAGAGCTCAGTGAAGCTGCTGGGACTGCTGCAGTGATGGTGCTACAGGGTCTGGTGGGTGGCAGAGAAGGGGCTGTGGGAAATGAAGGCCAGAGCACCTGGGCAGGTGAGGCCTCAGGATGTCTCTTGGTAGAAACTGCTTGTGGCCATCCTGTCAGTTTTCTGATAGGATTAGGTTTGTTGATGATCTGGAGAAGCAGTACATTCTCAGTGCTGCAACCAGGTTTTTCAGAGAACAAATGCCAAGTTTGCAGGATTTTAAGAAGTCTCTCAGTCTCCAATCTGATTTTCCAGCTTTATTGCTGATGCAGAGTCAGTTGCCTGGCCTACAAGTGAAATTTGTCTCTATGTACTCACCTGGGTGGCAGTAAAGTAGTTGGAAAGTTCACTTACCTCGTTGGGGCTCCTCCAGAGGCATAACAAAGGCAAAAGGGGAAAATTTTTCTGTAATTACTCTTTATCATGAGCTATCCTGATTCTGTTTAGTTGGACAGGGATGTGACCATTCCATTCTAACCAGACAAGCCACGCTCTCACTTTTTGCTGTTGTGAGAAATGCAACAGGGGAGAGCTCCGTGTAAAAAGAGGCAAAAGAAAGGACACCAGGCTGAGCTACAAACTTGGGATTAATCATTTACAGCTGTTTCATACTTAGCTAATTTCAGTAATTCAGCTTCCAGTGTGGTTGCCATAGAAAGGTAGGAAGAATCTGCATCTCTAGGGATGGGCACTCACCACTTCCTTCCTGGGAGGGAGATGATGTGCAGGGCCTGCTCTCAGCACCCTCCTGTTCCCATATCTTGTGCATGGTGTGGAGAATTGTGATTCTAGTCACTGCTGAAGGTTTCCACAGGATGTCTTCCCATTCATAAATGCTTGGAGGGAGTAGTTTATGCTATGGCCAGAAATTGTAAATAAAATTTGTTGCTGATGGCTGTAGTTACAATATGTGTTTCCTAAATATCATAGTAGGAATTGCTTGGGAAAGAAGAGGGAAGACAGACAATCATATTAATTACTGAGTTGTTACAGGTAGTCCTCAGATAAATATGATGATTTAGATCTTATTTAAATAGGTATTAGATAAGGAGATCTGTTTAGCTATATAAAGAAACAATAGACCTTAAAATTACTGAATTTACATCTCGTTCCTCCTAAAGGCTTTTGCCTTTAAGTTTCTCTTACCCACCTTTATCTAATGAAAATAAAGGTAGTGCAGTGCTAGGTTACCCAGTGCCACAGCCCAGAGAAGCAAAGGAGTGCAGCTGCATAGCAAGATTAAACTGATGGGCTAGGAAGCAAGCAGAGAATCTCTCTGTAACAATTTCAGATGCCCCCTTGCTGAGCACACAGCATGCAGAAGCAGAGCCCAACACCATTTTACAGCAGCCAAATTCTGATGTCCACTCCTGTTTGCATCCCATCCATTAGCCAAGGACACCAGCATACAAGAGAGGGCTCTCAGCAGGGCTCTGTGTGTCTGAGGGAACAGTGGCCCCCATCCCCTTCATCAGATTCTTCCATGGTGAGAGCCACAGGCTGGCAAAGCAGCATCATTGATTTGCAAAGGATTTGGATTTATGTGGTATTTCTAACCACAAGGGATGCAAATACTCTCAGTGTGTCTCTGTAGTTTAAGCCACGCTGTACTGCTACAGAGCTGTGTAATTAGGCAGTGCTGTTTGCCTGGCAGCTCAGAACAGGAAGGGATGGTGATCCTGTTCAAAGAAATTCAGACTTGCATCCTGCAGGAGAAATATAAAGAAAAACAGAACCTAATTATTCCATTAAATGAGCCAATAGACTCGGTTAAGCCCTGTATTTTAGTGAGGCAATCTGATTTTTAAGTAACCAGTGTTGCCAAGTGTGGAGTTTTGAACCTCAGACATAAAAGAGCACTTCCACAAACCCCATGGCTCAGTGTTGGTGTAGAGGTCCAGTGTATCAGCAGCATTTCTATATTTAGGTCTTCTTTGCTGATTTTTTTCTCAAATATTACCCCAGCTTGCCTGTACTTCATATTTGAACTAACTGGGTAACAGCAGAAGGTGTGATAGCTGGAGGATGAGGAAGCTGAACTATTGTTCTGCTTAGACATGAGAAAACTGTAGTTAATATTTCAATTTGCATTTTTCTCTCATAAATTGGTCCCTAAATGTGTAACTTAATATTCTTGTCATATTTCAATATGACAATATGAATTTTAAAAGAGGTGCATTAAAATATTTCTTTTTTATTCATCGTGGACTATGTCTTACTAAAAGCCTATAAACATCTTTAGTATCATTTATGCAGAATGGAATGGAGAAGTACAAAAATTTAAATGCATACACGTTTTCTCCATTTTGAATACTTGACTGCAACTTAAATATGAAAATGTCAATGCTAAAAACATTAGCATTTACAAAAAAATATGGAAAAGAAATATTACTATACAATATTGTGTTTTAACAACTAATGTTAGATTTACTTGGCAGTTATTGCCAACTGATGCTAAATTTACTTGTTAATTATTGCCATAGCTAGTCGTAACCAAAATTTCATTGTATCAGTTCAGTTTTCTATTTGGAGTAATTTTCTAGCAGAAAGTTTGAATTTTTGCAAATCGGCGTAGAACTTGCCAGCTAGAAAGTTGGTGTGGAATACAGCAGTAAAACGAGCTTTTAGTGGGTGCATTTCAGATCTTTTCTAGCATATCACATTATGCAGTATTTACTCTCCTGAGAACCACATTTAAGCTCCAAAGACACTTGTGCTGAATTAATTTAGAAGAAAGTTAGCACATACCCGTGTTTTTCGTTCAAAACAGATACCCTATTTGCATATTTTAGCATCTAATTTTAAATACCACATCTATTTACAAAGAAATTATTTGTTCGAGTTGCACATGATTCTTGCTCATTTCAGCTGTCCAGACTGCATCCAGCAATTGCAGATGACAGGTGCTGCCAGGCTCTGCATGGCATTGTCATGTCAGGCATGCCAAACCATGGCCAAATCCAGAATGTCTCCTGCAACCAGAGTGATAACCAGCAAGGGAAGGGCCTGAGGTTCAGGAGATCTGAACTCTGCTTTTGCTTCCTCCTTTGCATCACCAGTGTCTGCTTGGCTTCTGCATTCCCCAGCTGTGGGAGGGATGGAAAGAGTTTTGCTGTTATTATTTCTAAATTCCCAGCTGAAAACAAAAGTCTGATGTTGGAACCCAGGAAATTCCTCTGGCTGCCCTGGATGGCCCCAGCCCCTGCCAAGGGAGCTCAGAGACCTTGGCACAGAGCCCAAGACCCCGATGTGCCTTTGATCTTGACCCATAGAAAAACAATTACCAACCTTTATATGAAGAATTGCAAGTCAAAAAAGTTTAAGTAGAATGATAGTGAGTTTATCAGGGTGAAAAATAGATTTTTGTGGTTTTTAGAATGGGGGCTCAGAGTCCCAAGATGGAGGAATTTGGGCATTCCTTGTCCTTTTTCCTTCTTCTTCCTAGCCTCCATCTTCTGCTGTGATGGTGGCACTTTTGGATTGGTTTAGAGTAGAAGCTCACTGTCTAACATCGGTGATAGGTGTTGGGAAGTTATTGTAAATAATATACACGTAGTTTTTAGTATACAAATATAACACCACCCCAGGGACAGGCAGAGTGCCTCTGACTGTCCCGCTGAACAGACCTCAGCAGGCCAGAATTTTATAGATAAGAAACAATAAACAACCTTGAGAACGAGAACTGAAGAGCTCTGACTATTTCTTCGACCGCTGCCCTGGGAAAAGAGACTTTCTAACCCATCTTAGGGTCACTGTGAGCAGCTAAAGCTCCAAGACTCTCTCCCTATCAAGTCAGTAAAAGTTGCATCTTTACTCCCAATGGAGACAAAAGCAGGATGTGTGTAAGCGAGATCTGGCTACCAAGTAATCGTCTTTTGTTATTCAGTGAAATGATCAGGCCATCAAGTCTGGTGTCCTGAAACCAAGAGTGGTGGCACTCAGTATATCAGACCAAAAAAAATAGGTTATTTTCATTGCTGTTTGAGTAAACTGCACAAGGTTTGTGCTGCAGCAGCAAGGACATTACTTTCCCAATATCAGTTATAATCAGATTTGTGTGGTTAGTGGTGAAAAAGCCATTTGCAATAAGTAGACACTATGATCAGAGTCCCAAGGAGCTCAGCCTAAATTCCATGTTAGAATATGCAGATCAATTGAAATACTGGTGCAAATTCATTTCCTAATTTTCTTCACTTTGCACTCAATTTATTTCTTAGGCCCTAGAGACTGGTTTAACCATAAGCATATAATGATAGTGCAAGTAGTTCAGTTTCTGGGTTAAAATGCATTAAGCCTCCTTCTTATGAAGCATTCAGATTAGAAAACTTAGATTAATTAAATACAACACACACACAAAAGAAATAAAATCATCATTCAGTATTTTTGTTTTCCAAGGGAGTTATTTCTCACAAATAATCTCATCTAAACCCCATAAACCTTTGGAATTCTGTTAACATGTCTGGGAAAAATATAAAAATCTTGGGTTTCCTAGTTATGCTGAAAGGAGATTCTCATTTATCTGGCTGAAGAAGAGTAACTAGGTATAACCTATGCTAAGGCTGGTAAATAGCAATGTGAAGTTGTGTTCTTCACAGATTTGTGATATATTAGAACAGTATTTTCATCCATGGAGAGAAAAAGAAAAAGAATAAGGCAGTGAGGTTCTCCTAGGCATGAGCTACAGCTGCAAGATGCGAATGTGCATAGGTTTGGATCCCTCACTATTGGGGGTTTGTGATGATGTTTGTGAGGTCCCCAGGACGAGGTGAGAGATGAAAATCTGACTCCATGTTCTCAGAAGGCTGATATATTATATTATATTATATTATATTATATTATATTATATTATATTATATTATATTATATTATATTATATTATATTATATTATATTATATTATATTATATTATATTATATTATATTATATTATATTACATTACATTACATTACATTACGCTATACTAAAACTATACTAAAGAGAAAGGATACATCAGAAGGCTTAACAACAATGAATAATAAAAACTTGTGACTCCTCAGAGCCTCAACACAGCTGGACCATGATTGGTCATTAAATTAAAACTATTCACATGGAACCAATCAAACATTCACCCGTTGGCAAACAATGCCCAAGCCACATTCCAAAGCAGCAAACACAGGAGCAGCAATCAGATAATTATTGTTTTCATTCCTCTCTGAGGCTTCTCAGCTTCCCAGGAGAAAATCCTGGGCAAAGAAGATTTTTCAGAAAATATCACAGTGACATGGGGGTGTATAGTCAGAAGAAAAGGAGGCTCCTGGGGCCCTCATTGCTCTGTGTGAGGGGAGGTTTAGCCAGGTGGGTGTTGGTGTCTTTTCTCAGTGCTAGGACGAGAGGAAATGGCCTCGAGTTGTGCCAGAGGAGGTTTAGATTGGATATCAGGAAAGGGTTGTCAGGCAGGGGAATAGGTGCCTGCCCAGGGAAGTGGTGCAGTCCCAATTCCTGGAGATATTTAAAAGACACCCTGAAGTGGCACTTAGGGACATGGTTTGGTTGGGTTATGAAATTGATAGTGTTGAATTAATGGTTGAACTCAATGATCTAAAAGGACACTTCTGTAATTCTGTGTACCACAGTGATATTACTTTTATTAAAACCAAATAGGAAGGGAAAACCTAGGAGTGTACAATTTGCTGCATCACAGATCACAAAATTAATTAAGTGGATTATTTACCTTATCCAGAAGACTGCCCCAGGCGATGGTCAGTGCTTGCTGTTTCACAGAAATGAGCTGTTGTGAGCCAGCAATTCATTGTAAGTCCATGAGGAGGATTTCCTTCTTGACCCCTGACTTGCTCTCTTCGAGAAGATTGAGGCTTGGTTTATCTGAATGATCATCTCAGCATGCCTAAAATGAGTTATCAGCACTCTTAAAATTAACTCAGCCCATCAAAAACATCTAGTCAGTCACTGAGCACTGATGTCTGAGACAATGAATTCAGCAGTTTTCCTATACTCTGATAAATCACCAATAGTTGTAGTAAATTTTTAACCTAACACTTATTTTTTCCTTAGAAGCTTTGTTTACCAGTTCCTCAGTGCTATTCACAGCTATGCACACTTTTGAACGCTAATTTTCATTTCCCTACTAAGCAAAGTCCTGTTTTTATTTCATGTTACTGTATTTTGTAATTCCCCACCCTCTGAATAGTCCATCACACTTCAAAACATCTTTGTTGCCTTCCTCTGTCTTACACTTTAAACATCTTGAAGCAAGCCTAGATCACAGAAGATGAATCAAGCGTGAGTTGTTTTTGCAGAAATAATTTATGTTAGAATGAAAAAGGTAACTTCTCTGAGAGTTTCACAAAATGCAGTATTAAAACAAATGAAGCAAATGTCTCCAGCACTCCTGTTTTTTTTTTTTCTTGGTTGTACCAAGGTATTGTTTCACTACACAAGCAGCTGTTGCATGGTACAATAAATGAAAAGAAACTAAAGAATTCTGGATTTAGTTGGAGAAGAATTACCCTGCAGAAAACATTGGGCAAAGCATTAACTTTGGGTATTTTCCATAGGTTAAGTCTCACATATAACTCCAGAGGTGTTTAAAATGCAGGATTTGCCTATATCCAACTCTTCTACTAGAGAGAGTATAAAATGTAGCAGTTGTAGTTGTTGCTGTGAGCTGACATAGTTTAGAAACACATCCTAAGTTCTAATTTAGTACTTGAGTATCAGAGTTGGAGCACTGAGTAGCCAGTGAGCACTGAATGTGGTGGGTTCTGCACATGGAGTTTTCTGAGTGCTGCCCAGTAGGATAAGCAGGCAGATTAGGGCAAAGGAAGGCACAAAAGACAAGTGTGACCATCATCCCATTTAGTGATAAGGAAAATAAAATCAGAAATATCAATCTGTGAATCATCCCTCATCAACATGCATCTCTGCAGCTTACTCCTTTAAGTTCCCAAAAAGGCAGTGATTTCTGAGTCCTGTTAGTGGTTACTCAGGACAGCTGTGGTCAGGAAAACCCAGCACATCACCCTCAACTGCAGAGCATCAAGCCAGTCCTTCCTTTTCCACAAATGACTTGCTAGGTAATCCTGGCTCTCAGAAGATCAACATAACCTGGATTTGCTGCCAAATAAAAACCAAACAATGCATGCAGCTGTAAGTTCTGCATTTACCATAATTATTAATCAGGGCTATGTATGGATAAAGGATTCCCTTTTTAATCTGCTTTCCACTCTGCCACAGCCACCCCCCAGCCCTGTGACTGTTCAATAATTAATTACAAAAATCACATCATACACCTAGAATAGTTGTTTCTGTGTGTTTTTCTAGCATGTCAGGAAGATTTCCTGGCCATTGCTGATAGAGTAATAATTCATGTTTACTTTCTGTAAAATATCTTAGTCTGGCTAATGTATTTTTCTCCAAAACTTCTGGTTTTGTAGTCTAATCCAAATTTTCTCTAGTGAAACACATTTCCAGCTGTGATATCCTGAATAGCTTCTTGGTATTTCAGTAAAGGCTTGAATTTAATTATTTTCAAGTTATTATTTTCTTAATTTTGCTATTTCCAGGACTGCAACCTTTTATTTACATTCTCTGAATGAAGCTGCATTTTCTTGTAGCAGGTTTATTTGCTTTTATTTTAATACCTTAATTAACAATATTGTGTATTTCTACATTCTGGAGAGAGTAAGCAAATCAGACCATCCAATTTAGAGTAAGCAAATCAGAAAATGATTGCACAGACGCCTAGTTACTAAATCCTGCTCTGGACATACAGATGAGGCTGCTTCATTTGATTTGTCACAGCTGCAGTATTAAAAATGTAGTGCAGCATTAGAGAATTTAGCACTTATGATCATGTAAAACCTGAACACTCAGATGTCTTGGGAAAGGAATGAGACAAAATTGTGATGTAGACATTGAAGTTGTGTAACTGTTGAATGGTGTGTCTAATCCCACTGTCAGAGGATGTTTCACAATATTTACACACTGAGTACCAGCAAGTGGATGTAAGTGCTTGGGTGGCTACCTGACAACAGAACTTGAGTGCAGGAGGAGGGAAAAAATCACATTTTCCTTAAGAAATGGTTTGGCTGATGCCTACTATAACACTCTTTAAGTTTACATTGTTCATAATAATTTGTTTTGCTTAGTATTGGAAAAATAAATTCTCATTTTAAGTGAGTCTTGTAAAAATTCTCACGTGCCTAGCTACCCTTTAAATAAAGATGCAAATAGCTGAACAGATAACAATGTATTTTTAATATATAAACCTGCTTTCATATATATAAAAGCAGTTAAATGCACCTCATTTTCACAGTAGTCATATAAAATATATTAGGAAACATGTCTTTGAGTAAGGGCAGCTATCAATATACTTCAGGGAGAAATATGTGAATTAAAATAGTTCAAGTTAATTGATGAAAGATTTGAACAGGAAAAGATAGTTTAAAGTGCCTGCTTTACTTAGAGCACACCTGTTAGACAAAAGAGTTGGAAAATTTTTCATACTTCTTCGGATTCAAGAAGAGGTTAATAAATTTCCTCTATATTATATATATATCTATATCCTTTATACAGCTAAAAAGCAGAAAATTTAAACTGAATAACATCATCCAATATTTCTAAGAAATGGGCAATACTGAAAATGCATGGGATAAATTATTCCCTTCTTCCTGTGAATATTTTCTTATTGCTTCCACATCCATTCAGAGGTGAATCACATGGAGGAAAAAAATGCCTTGTATAATTTGAGTAATTTTCTTTAGGTTTAAATTTGGTGTACTAACAGTCACTGAAAATGTACCCCAGTATTCCTGGGAAATGCACAAGGAGATCAAGTGTTCTGTTTGAAGTGGAGATTGTCTCATACTCCTCACCATAATTCTTTGATTCAAATGTATCAAAGCAACAGCAAAGATTAGAGTTTCTGCCTCAAAGGCAGAGTGAACATGTAAATATTTGATGTCACTGATTGAGGTCTACATAGAAAGTTAATAGACTAGAGAATGCAGTGATCTATACAGTGTCTGTGATAGGAGGCTGGATATACTTATTAACCTTCTAAGACCTTTTTCTGAAAAATCCATGTTTAGACAAGCATGTTTTTTCTCTTTCAGGTAGAATAAAATGAGCTTTAATATAAAAAGCAGGTTGAAACTCTGAAAGGAAAAGTGTTCACTGTAGAGTAACTCCTTAAAAACAGCCATCAGTCTGATTTTCAGTAATGCTGACCACCTCCAGCCCTCATTTAACATCCCTCTTCTCTACAAATGACCAGGTCTTACAAAGCGATAAGGTTTGGTAACTGTGCATCCACCACCCCCAGTAAACCAAAAAAGATCCCATAGAACAGTTCAGCAAAAACTAGCATGTCACAACTTTGTACTGCAAGGGCTTGCAGACACATCAGATGGTGTCCTTAAATGCCATGTTATTGGATAAATTCTGCAGTAGTGAAAGACTGGGAAGGAAACCCCTTACATCCAGTAGAAATGCAGAAAGTGCAATAACTCTAAAGGAAGTCAAAAGCATTGCTTTCCACTCTGTGTACCAGGATGTTGACTCGAGACAGTGCTAGCATTAAAAGTACACTTACGAATCACCCAACCAGTCTTGTGTCTGAGTACCAGCAGGAGCTGAGAACATTTGTGTTTCTCACAAGAATTGCTTCAATTTGCTTTGCAAAAACCAAGCAGTTTTCAGTCAAACCTGTTAGTGCTGACACATTCAGCCCATTTTTTTACAGAAGAGTTGACCTGGATGCTTATTTATCCTCTTGAGACTCCATTGTGCTGTCTCTCATCATCAGTGATCTTAATCCTAATTCTGTTCAATTGCCCACAATGCCTCTTGGAACTTGTTTCAGCCTACAGAATTATGTCTAATGTTTCATGATTAAAGACATTACTCTGGGCTATCAATTTTTGCCTTTAAATTGGAAAGTTCAGAGATCTTGCCTAGAATGGGGGAAGGAACCCAGATGGGCAACTCTCCTTTCACTGAGCATGAAGTGTAGCAACACAGTAAACCCTTTTGCCAAGCAGGCAGTAAATCCAGCTATGAGAGTTTTATACAAGTTTGGATAACTGCTTACTATAAAAAAAAGGGCAAAATAATAATTAATTTAAAGGGCACCTTTGCCTGCATTTGGTTTTAGGGTTCCAAATGCTAGTGATGACAACAGACTGCAGAAACCATTCAGGAATGCTGGAATTTGGAGGCCAAGCCAGGTAGAGGAGCAAAAGACAGTGTTAGCTTTTGATGCCTCAGCCCTGCCTGCTCATTTTTTTTCCTGGAGTTACTCAGTTTGTGAGCTTTAATCCTTACACAGCTCACTAGTTCAGGCCTTGCAACCTGTATTAGGTGCACTGTCAGCAATCCAGAGCTGACAGGACAATACCACTGTCCCAGGCTTGGATTGGGCATATGAAGGGGTGAAAACAAACACAGTTAAGTAGAAAAGTAACAGGAAATTTTAAGTAACTACCATAGAAACCTTCCTCCCTGTACTTCAGAGCAGTTCTAAAGCCGAAGCAGAGCCAGAGCTGAAGCAGGCACTGCTCTTGTACCTCCCTGTCCATGTGGATCTGAGAGCCAGCAGTGTTCATGCTGCCTTTCCTCCTTGCTGCATCCCAGGCCATTGCTGTAAGGCACATGCAAGGCTCTGTGCAGAGGAGAACAAGGGTTCTGTGAGGATTTCAGTGATCTGCCCAGTTCCCTGCAGAGCTGCTGTCGAGGGGAGCTGTGAGTGCTCATCCAGCTGTGCTCCAGCCCCGTCCTCACACCTTCACCACAGCTGGATTTCACAAGAGCCCCCGGGGCAGAGTGCAGCCACTGGGTTTCAAAACACTTGCAGGATGTTTGGGCCTAATTCTTTGGGGAGGATTTAATTTTCTTAACGAGTCTGAGTAAAGTGTACACTGCACCCACTCTGAATGCTGAAGCAGTGGCTCTGCACAGGCCTTTCATCTCAGAAACAGGACAGCTTAGCTCCTCACAGGGCTTGAGCCTTCACATTTCCCTTTTGTGGTTAAAAAAACCCACATCTTGCTAGAAGCATCTGTGCTCTCTGCAATACTCAATTCACACACATTAACCACTGCTTAATTTTGATGTCTCTTTATATTCCATACAGCAGCTCCAGTGTGCTCAGCAGGCTGGTTTTCAGTAGCCAATGCAGAGCACTTTCCCCACATCAAAAAGAGCTTCCTTGGCTTTTTATCTCCCAGCTCACTTGTTTCTGTTAAATAAAAGCCAGATTTCACATGAGGGCACTTCAGAAAGAGTGAAGGAGTGTGAGGGGGCTTTTTATATGTTTTTTTGGTTGCTTGTTTGTTTTGTTTTTCCTTAGGAATGGTTTACACTTTGTGTAGCTACCTATATTAGTGTTTCTCATGAATACATTTACTATAACACCTAGGTCTGCTCTACAAAATTTAGAAAAAAGGAAAAAATGTTGTCTCCACTGTGAACAGCCTCCTTCCTCTACCCCCAAATCCACATGGCATTTCAGCCCATTCAAGTGAAAAAAACCCTTAACCACTGACACAAATGGGAATTAAGCAGAAAAATTCCAACTCCTCATGGCAGTCTTTAAGTTTTAACATTGTGCTTTCCTCTACCTAAGAGAGGTCCAAGTGCTGTACTTCACAAAAAAATGGAGAGAGGGAATTCTGTTCCTATTCTTATGCCAGTAAATTAGAAATGACAGGAGAAGCCCAAGAGTGCCATGCACAGAGTCATATCCCAAGTCCAGAAATCAGGCAAATAATGGACCCCAACTAAGGCAGTTTTCTAACAAGTCAAAGTGGGACAACTTTCCTCAGCTCCCAGTGCAGGTTCTGAGCTGAGAAAGTTCTTTCTAAGCATTACTGGTGGTGTAGGAGGGGACCCTCAGCCACCTATGTGCATGGAGCAGAACCTGCACTGAGTGGCACAGGCTGCTGCCCTTGGCTGGGGAGCAGCACACAGCCTTTCTGTGGGGTTTATGCCAATGTCCTTCCCAGTTTGTAATGACTTTATAATACTAGGTATAACACAGACTTGAACAAGCTATGAGGTGGTGGGGGTTTGTATGGAATTGGGTGTTTGCTTTGGGTTTTTTACAGAAACTCTTTTTTCCCATCATACATATAAGCAATTTCAATGCTTCTGCTCTTTCCATACTTCAGGTGTACTAATCTGCACCAAATCCCTTCTTTGATTTACAGATTAAGGCAGTAATTCTCTACACAAGTCCAAGGTCCTTTTTAGACAAAGCCACTTTCAAACTTCTGTGCAATTGCTCTACTCTCGCTCCATGTATTTTGGAAGAAACCTCCCAGACATTGATGTGTACGTTATCTGTTGCCTTCCTTAGACGTGAGAGAGGAGGAAAGAACCAACTGAAAATAGATTTAAAGAGGGGGAAATGTAATTTAAGTCACCTGCATGACAATTTAATTGTAATTGAGGTCTATAGGTTTTTGTGTGATAGCAGAGATTTAAAGCTTGATGCAACTCAAAAATGAAGGCAAGGCTTTAATGAGGCAGCATTAAGCTGGGAATTAAACAGAATCAATACTGAGAGTTAGCAAGAAAATATTATAAAAGACATTTCAGTATTCAAGGAAAAAAACAGGTTTTGCATTTTATCATTTATGCAGTGTACCATGGCTGGCTTTTGCCTTATTTGGTGTTCAGAAGTGCAGCAGAACCACAAAATCAGGGAACTCAAGCAAACAGGAAATCTTTGGCTTCTTTGTGGTTAAAATGCATGGGTAGAAACACAGCTCAATTCCAGAAATCCCATTTGCTGAAATGGAAACCAGGCAATTGAGACTATTGCAAACTGCATCAGAGATTAAACCAGCCTGTGACAAAGGAACCTTCATTCCAAATCCAGCACTTACCTTGTCTCTGACTGTAAAGTTCTTCACAGTAGATGGACACTGGAATGTTTTATAACTTGGATTAGCCCACAGCAGCAATGCAACAAGGTCAGTGTTTAACACAAACCCCTTTTTCTTTTTCTTTTTGCCTCAATCTTTACAGGGAGGTCCTATCCAGAACCGAAAATCCAAGCGCTGCCTGGAATTGCAGGAAAACAGTGAAAATGAATTTGGATTTCAAGTGGTCCTTCAGAAGTGCACTGGACAACGCTGGTCCATCACAAATGTCCTGAGAAGCTTGTCATTATAGCAGACTAAATTTTGTACCCATTTCTTTTGCTACTGTGTAGCAAGTACTGCATTGTCGCCTGCTGTACTGTATTCCTCCCGCTCCCTGTCCCCGCAGCTCCTTCTCTCCCCTTTTTTGTCTCTGATTTGATTTTGTGAGTGTGTGGAAATAGGGTTTGTGGGCTGGAAACAAGAAGTTTTTATTTCACAATGATGTTTTCACGACATTTATAGAGATGCTGAATGACAGGTGACGGGTAGGCTATCCTAAAGTATTTTACAACTGTAAATATTAAGCAAATGGAGAATATTTATAGCTCAAACTTTTATTGAATAAAAAAGTCCAAACACTATTACTGTGTAGGTGTCTCCATGGAAATCAATTGGAAGCTAAGTGCTGGTTTCATTGCTTTCATTAACCCAAGCCTGATCTCAGCATGTTACTGCAGAGCATCAGAATTCTGCAGACTTTTGATAGAAAGTTCTACCTGCACACCAATAGCTACAGCAAGGGAGGATTTTTCCATTCTCCCTCCAGAGATCTGTCTAGGCCACTGTAGCTACTGGTGTGCAAATACAGGGCAAAGGTCTGGGGTGTGGAGGTGTTATGTCCCCAAGTGTTTTTCCTCTCCAGTACCACTTAATAAAACCCCTGAGAAAACCCCAGGGCTCAAGTGAGGCAAGGAAGAGAATTTATTAAAAAGAAGGAAAAAAATATCCCAAGAGAAAAGCAGCAGCTACTGGAAGAAAACTAAAATATAAACCCTGACATTTCGCAGTGGGCTGGCCTCCATTTCAGTGGCTGAACTTTCCTTCCAATCCTTCCAAGTCCTTTTTTTAAATGCAGTTGTTCCGTGGGTACTGCAGACTTGGGTAAAAATGGCTCCATCCAAGAGAAAAAGGTATGAATTCACTCTGCTCTTCTCCCTGCCTTGAAGGATGTGTGAATGCAATTCCATATCACTTCATCTCTGCTCAGATTGGTGAGGAGATAAAATTTGATGAGGTAAACCAGAGCACTGGGATTACTAGAGTCCATTTCCAGCAGCTTTTATTTGTATGTAAATTCCTTCTCTTTTATTTCCTTTCTCTTCTCTATTTGTTCTTTTTATTCTGTTTGCTACCTTAAGCAACAGTCCTAACCTGTTTTGGAGCTGGTTAAGTGCCAGACTGTCTTTTACAGACTGGCTTCACATTGAGGATCAGCTCACAGCATTGCTTCCTGGGCTGTTCAACAACCCTTGGGGCACATCAATTTAAGGTATTCTAATTTCTGCTGTATGTATTTATCATATAGATAGATGTACAGTTACCATAAATCTGCTTCTCAAAGAGGAAAACCCCAAGTCCAACAACAGGAAAAAATCACAGAGGTGGAGAATGGCCGAATATCTGACCTTTGACTAACTTTGGAGGCCTCGGCCTTTTTGAGTAAAACACACATTAAAATTACAATTAGAATGCAGAGTCGTTTTGAGCACTTCCATGTTCAGACACAAAAGCATGGAACACATGCAGAGTTAGCAAGAGAAGAACTGAGCTTCCTTCCAGCAAAGATGCTGAGGCTTTGGTGCATGGAGGTGCAAGGAAAACACAAATGCTGTGGATCAAATCAGTCTCCTCTTGATTTCTGCAGGCTTGCTGATGTGGACCTACATTTTTGGTCTGGGGATGTTTTTTTTTTAAGAACACTACAAGGAGATACCTAGCAAAGACTTGAAAGAAAGGTGCTGAGCTCTGAATTGCTATATTTCATACTATAATGAGCATACTATGTCTAGAATCGGCCCAGAGAAGATTGGAGTTACTCCTAATCACATTGCAGCAGTGTGCTGATGCCCATTGGCAAGTGAAAAAACCCAAAAAAAACAACCAAAAAAAAAACCCCAAACCCACACCCTGTTGCTATAGAAGACAAAATAAAAATGACACACATGCTGGAACCTCCAAAGTAAAAAGAAGGGAAGTTTATTTTCAGACTCCAACATTTATAGACTTTCAAGAGTGACAATGGGTTGGAGGATGACAGTGCCACCTCTCCAATGACACTGGACAAGACAACAGTCCATCAAATTTTTCCTCATCCAGAAAAGAATGTAAAACAATAATTATTTACAGAAAAGTGTGTGGGAAAGTTCATTACAAGAATGTAAACATCAGAAGGCTTAGAAGAACAGGGGGACAACACCTCACTTAAGTGAACCACACCATGGTGCCAAACCACAGAGTCATGGGATGGTTTGGTTTGGAAGACGCCTTAAAGATCTCGAGAACCAACCCCCCTGCCATGGGCAGCGACATCTTCCACTCAACCAGGTCACTCAAGCCCCTTCCAACCTGGCCTTGATCCCCTCCAGGGATGGGACATCCACATCTCTGCACAGCCTGTGCCCCACCACCCACACAGCAAGAAAATTCGTCCATATATCCAACCTAAATTTCCCTCTTTCAGTCTGACCCCATTGCTCCTTGCCCTAGTGTTGAGTTTGTGAGGTCCCCAGGACAAGGTGAGAGATGAGAATCTGACTCCACGTTCTCAGAAGGCTGATTCATTATTTATATGTACTTATACTACATTAAGAGAATGCTATACCTAAAACTATACTGAAGAAAGAGAAATGATACAGACAGAAGGCTTAACAAGAATGAATAATAAAAGCTCGTGAGTGACTCCTCAGAGTCTGACACAGCTGATGGTGATTGGTCATTGAGTAGGAACAATTCACATGGAACCAATCAAACATGCATCTGTGGGTAAACAATCTCTGCCACATTCCAAAAGCATGAAAACAGGGAGAAGAAAATGAGATAATACTGTTTTTTCTTCTCAGCTTCCCATGGGGTCTGCACTCAGGAACACTTTTCATCAGCAGCCTTACATGGAATCTCTCACTGGTGACTGTGGATTTCAAATGTGAGCACAACTGCAATTCTGGTAACTACAGCAGAATTACCAGAATAAAAATTCTTGGTGGGAAACCCTATAAATCTGGACTTGAACGGTTACTTTATACTGCAGCAATTTGGCTATAGGTAAAATGCACGATTTAGAATTTACTTTTCCCTTTTTTTTTATCATGGAGCAAACATTTTTATTTGATAACATAATAAAAAGGGAAAGGGGTTTAAATCTGTGGGTAAGCCTACAAGGTACAGTAAAAACTGTGAGTGTAATAAGCATTACCATTATTGTGCTCTGAGACCTCAGGCCTCTGAACAGACTTTCTCTGACTAGCTTCTCAGAAAAACACAACAGCACAAGCAGAACTGAAGGACGTGGCCACATTTCACTGGACACTCTTAGCAATGAGCTGCCTCATCTCTGCTTTTTCAGCTGCACAAAAATTACACAGATAGAGGAGCACTGCCTCACACTGTCAAAGAGTAAAAATAATCAAAAGTACCAAGTGGAAAATAAAACTCATCTTCACTTTCTGGAAAACTATAGAACCTTATTCAACCATCAGTTTCCTCAAAAGGTAAAATATATTCCCTAACAATAGCTGTTTGTGTTTGGGGTTGATTTTTTTTTTTTGTTTTAAAGAGGAAAAGCTAGCAAAGAATACCATTCCAGAAGTCAGAAAACCCGACTGAATCTAGTCGGAGATGAAGATGACCAGAAAGATCCAGTCAGCTCCCTCTTCCTCCTGCTGCTTGACAACTGTTCCCACATATTTGATCAGTTTTTCTTGACAAATAGCAGAACACCTACCACATCTACCAGCTGATAAGGATATACTGACAATTAAAGGAAATATAACATTGCAAGAAACCCTAAGCCTTCTTTCTACAGTACTTGCTTAAATATTATGGACAGCAAATATCTTCTCAGGTATCATCCCTTGTACCAGGATGTCACCTAGAGTCGTTTCCCAAGGTCTCCCACTGTGTGTTCTCTCACCACGTTTGCACTTGGGGCAAGCCACCAGCACCCAGCAGGAAAAGCTGTGCTGGTGATGTGAGCACAGCCTGCAGAGCATCCCCACATCCTTAGGGAAAAGGTGTTAGGGCTTGGTTGCTATCAGAGATCCCTGGGTAATACTTTGGGAGATGGGCTGTACAGTCTTCAGAAGGGATCCAGGTTCCAGGAATTTATTCATTTATATGTTTATATACTTATTTTTACAAAGCTACGGTTTCCAGGAGCACAGATTACTGACACCATACCATTCATTCCCAGCTGGAACTCTGACAGGAGAATTCCTGATTATCCTTGCCTGTCTGATCTTTCCAGCCTGGCCAACATCTGCTGGCAGTGACTGTGCAGAGCATGGATTGGGATTGTCCTCTTTTGCTGTGGGAGGTTCTTTGGTTTCATCTTTCTGAAGGACCAAAATTTCATCCTCCAACACCATGTGTCTTTTTCTGTGTCGTTTATAAACAGGAGTTAATCAGTCAAAACTAATCACTGAGCCTTTTTGTGTATGGTAATCAAGAGGTAGCTGCAAAAATTATAATTAAGCAAGTAGCTGTCACATGTCATTTTATACTGGGTAGCACCGAATACTTACTTGGCTGGAGATATAAAGGGAAACAGATTTGGAAGGTCATACTTACATTTTACAATCAATGTAAAAATGTGTCTGTAAGCATCATTTTGCTTGCGCAATTTTGCTTGCAGACCTAAATGACGTGTATTTGTGTGTGTATATCTCTACATCATCAAATACATGTAAATTTATATCTAAAACATAAGCATGCATGTACACAGACAGCTTACTGGCCAAGCACAACAGAAGGAAAATTACATTAAAGTGCACTTTATCCTACTACAGTCTTTTAAGACATGCAGATAAGACACCAAAATGTCAGGTTTGGTTCACAATTACATCACTGCTGCACAGATCACCTTCAGCACTGCAGCTATTTTTAGTGCTGATAAAAAATGCAGAACACATGATCCTTTTTCAACATTTTTTTCAAGTGAATGTTAGAAGTTTTCCACAATAACTTCTTCAACCAGAGTACAAAATAGCTGTGTTCACACAGAGGCTCTGGAGGCAATTAGCAAGGCTTTTATCTAACAGGGCATTTTCTAGTGATTTTCTAAATTTTCCCCTGCTGCACACCTTGCTTTAAAAATACTTAAAAGTGCAAAAGTAGGTCTCAGGTTGGTCATTCATGGCTATATTCTTAACAGCAAAGCGATGTATTGTTGTTTACTGGCTAACATTAGCATTGCATTGTCACATGAAATGACAATTTTAACTGAATTCAGTCTTGTTCTGAATAGTCTGAGGGGATTTTTGTGATAAACCATCTGAAAACTTTTTAGCACTACAAAAACATACTTTTCATGATAATATATTGTTTCCAGTGAAGTAGTCTCATTTGAGGTGCATATATGATAGGATGGTTTTTCAATTAAAGAATATCATCTTAGGATATGAAAATAACAAATATATATCAGCTCAAAAGGCCAAAGATGCATGAAATTTTAATTCAAATTTCAAAGGAAAGAAACTGAGTAGTCTAAATAAACTAGACCACAGTTTAGAAGGTGGTAGCTGCTCAGACCTAAAAGTATTAAGAGTTCAACCTTTAAACTCTGCTGACATTCTTGATCAGAAGTCTGTGTGGATGGTAGTTTTTTGGGGTTTCTTTAATAAACAATAGCAGGCAAAATTTTTAAAATAGAGACTCTTTCTTACTCCTAGAGAACCAAATCTCCTGTAAGCACACACAAAGAATGTTGTGAGCCTCAGCTTGTCATTTGAACTGATGCTCCCTTACCTTCTCTCATTGCTAAAATCACTTGATTTCAGTGTTTTATTTCCCCATCTGCCCTAGAAGTGGCATACCAAGAGCTAACCTCAGGAAGATCTGCCTTTTTCTGCAAACACAGATAGGAAATAAAATATTTAGGTGCCCATAAATGCCAGTTATTCTCATACCAGTTATGAATATTTTGCTGCAGATGACAAGAGCACTCATTCAAATTCAAAACAAGCCGCCAAAGGTTACATTCTTATTTTCAGCATCTGTCAATAAGGGTTTTCTGTGTATCATATTTTTGTGATTTACCATTACTTTATAGCTTTCTGTATTCTCATAGACATTGTTCAGCTGTTAAAACAAGAAGTATCACTTGAGTTAAATGCCCTGGAAATGCTCACAGTTAAAGAGGATATTCTAAAAATATGTCCCAAACTTGTGGACAGATCACCTTGAATAAGCACTGACAACCACAAAAAGCATCCTGTTGCACAAAAAGGATCTTGCCACCAATATTGGGTGCTGAGACCTTTCTAAACAGTAGAAAAAGTGCAACACAAGCAGTGCAAATACAAGAATTAAAAGTTGGACAGCACTTTCCAAAACATGTCTCGTGCCTTAGGCATTTTTGCTGACCGTATCTCACCAGATCTGGCAGCCATTCAGAGAGAGCTTATTTTATTAAGAGATGAAGAAAGATCATCACACTAAAGAAGGGAATTACCTTGACTTTTAGTGTTCCTCACATGCTTTGCTATTGAACACTTTTTTACCTGGGCATGCATTGCAGGAGGGAAAAAAATACCACAAAACCACCAAACCCATATCAAAGATAGCTTTACATTTCTGGCAGGCATCACTTCCTAATCTGCTTACTTTCCTATTCTTAGAAATCAGAGTCCAAAGATCAACTGAATATCTTGGAAGGCACATTGGGTATGTGTGAGATACCAATCCTTGTGCCTGCAGCTGAATGCAATGTGTACCACCTCCATTTTTCTAACCTGTGTGCACTGTGCCTAGGCACTTAAATGTTAGATTTCTGTGTATTTAGCAATGAACAAAGTTAAAGAAAAACCCCTCTCTTACACCAAATTTTTTTAGCAGAGAGACAGAAGCATTCAAAGTGTCAGTTCAGGCTTGAACCAGTTCATATTTAAATCATTTTTTTTTGTTTTGTAGCATGACTTCCTCTGCTTGGTCTCACAATCATAACTCCTGTCAAGGATGGCAAATTTAAATAATTCTTCTTGAGAGTAAAGCTTTCAGATATTAAATCCTTGACTGAATTTTCCTAGGAGAGATTGAATCACATGGAGATTTCATCATCTGGAAAGATCTGAAAAGAATGCTGTGTATCATATCTAAGCTCCCTCAAGTCATGTTTTATTGGGGTAGTTTCAGAAGCCTGTCTGTTCACTTTGACTTTAGATTGTCTGCAGAAGTGGTCATTTACTTTATGGAAAACATTCATGAAAGATGAATATTACCTGAGTCAAATTAGCAGGAGAGCCATAATTGTCTCTTGTATATCAATTTCTGTGGGGCAGTTTGCAGTGACACATTTTCCAGGAGGAACATGGTTATAAAAACCTGCCTCTTGGAATTCTTGGATGGAATTATTAATTCCATCGTGGCCTATGGATCCATGCTGTGCTCTTACCCCAGCATAATGCCTTGCAGTTTTAAGGGCACAGTGGAATCAACAGATTGTAAAGATTATTACATGAGTCAGAGGTACAGGAAATTGAATTTTCCAGCAGATTTTGCTGTGCCTTGTGTTTTACCCAGAAACAGCACCTGTATTACTCTTGACTGAGCAGAAATTCCTCTGGCATGAATGATACTGCCAACAGTTTCCTGTGAAACAACATGTGGATGTGTTTTAGATCTCCCCTTAACCCCTCAGAATAATAACAATTCCAATTAACACCCTAGGTTCTGGTATTTGCTTCTCCAACTTCTTGCCCATATAAAGCCTGAGATTTTTTTTCTACAAAATTACTGAAACAGAGATAACATCAACTTGTCTGTAGAAAACATCACCTGCACTCCACAGGTAGTTTGAGCCCATGTTTGTCTTAAAGATAAATTGTAGTGATCAATAACAGCACAAGGCAACAGTGACCACAGAGATCAAAATATTTTTATGTATCTCACTATTCAGCAGTCTATAAAAAGGAGACAGGGGCTCACTTTTACATATGTTGTAATTTTTGAATATTGCACTTTTAGAGAGCCACATGTTTCCAATCCACTCTACACAAACAGGGAAAGCAGCTGGTTTGGCCTGAAGCACCTGCTAGAGACCAGGAAGAGAGAACCACATCCAGCTGTGGCTGCAGACACTTGGAAAGGGTGAGAGAGAGAAGAGAGAAGAGAAGAGAAGAGAAAGAGAAGAGAAGAGAAGAGAAGAGAAGAGAAGAGAAGAGAAGAGAAGAGAAGAGAAGAGAAGAGAAGAGAAGAGAAGAGAAGAGAAGAGAAGAGAAGAGAAGAGAAGAGAAGAGAAGAAGAGAAGAGAAGAGAAGAGAAGAGTTGTTGGCAGAGGGTGCAAGACACACAGGGGTGACAAATCTGTGCTTCAACATGCAGCACCTTGCATAAGACATGTGGCATGACAGACTCATAGATCAGAAAATAATTCACAGTTCTTAAGGTAGGAGGATTCTCCAGTTGTTGAGCCTTTCCTCTTGCCTGGCAAGGCAGGGTGCTCAAAGCACAGAGAGCATAAGACAGGAATTCCACTTTAAGGTTTAAAAACTTCCAGCACATGGGAGCGTGTGCTGAAGACAGGAACTGCACACAGATGTTTGCAAGGTCTTGGAAGAACATTAACAAGTTTAATAGCTGGTCACAGAGAGATCAAGTCAGCACAGCATTCTGGTTATTTATAATGTTGCTTAAAGTCCCAAATGCATTTTTTTTTGTAATTATCTTGCAGATATTTTTAGTGCTGCATTCTCTCTATTCTTAGCATCTTAGGAGACAAGTAATTCCATGTCCCCTAGAAGCTGCAAGCAGCACAGGCACTGGCTATGCACAGTGGGGATCCAGCTGATTTTTCCAGCTGTTACTGGAAATAGTGAACGCCACAGTTGTGCAAATATCCATTCTGGCAGCTGGGTAATTTGGGGCCAGCTCTGCTCCCCCACTGCCACAGATGCTCAGAAAACTTTGCACCAGTGCTGCCATTCCTCTCACAACAGAGCACCATTTTCATTTTTTAATGTTTTCTGAAAACTGGTAACTTTACACAGCCTGTGCATTCAAGTGTAACTTCCTCTAGGAGAAATTCCCCAACAACTCACCCCAAGGAATTCTTTTATGGGGTGCATTATAACTTATCACTGTATATATTTACATAAAGCAACGGCTGCATGCAGGGAATTGTTTGCAAATGTGTGTGAGGAGACAGCACTCCAGCCTGTGTGAGCCATGGTTTCCTACAAACCCTTGTTCCAAAATTATCTGCTTGTAAATGCTGCTCTTCTAAACGCTGCTCTGCATTCAGAACAGCTAAGTCAACAGAAATATTTCCAGCTCTTTCATCACATTTTTTACGAATAAGCAATGCACAAATTGTTGTTCTGAGTTTTCCTAAAGACAAACTTGTTTCCTAAAGAAAACAAGTTGGATGTGAGGATTCCATCTCTAATGATATTACATAATTATGTCTCTAATGATGTTATAGAATTATGAGATAAAGCATTACAGCTATTTGAACTTGGCAATCATTTACATTTTCAGAACTAATACCTTGTAATTGCTGATAATTTTGTCACAGCAGCAATTTCCCCAAAACACTAGACTTTATTTTATACTATTATAATGAAGTATTTACATTTACCATAAAAATAAAATTAAATTACCATTTACCAAAAAAAAAAAAAAAAAAAAAAAAAAAAAGGGGCATGTGTCAATATCTCAACCAAGAAAGAAAAAAAAAAAAAAAGAAAAAGAAAAGGAAAAAAAGCTTTTAAATCTTTCCAAAATTAAGGCTGTTCATAAAACAGCAATTATATATGACATTATATGGTTTAAAGTATTTCTGGAGCAGCACTAATTAGGTGTCAGAGTTTAAAAATAAATAAATAAATAAATAAATGTACAATTTATTTATTTTATATATATATATATAATATTATATATATTATAATATATATAATGTACGATCTATAATATATAATATTTAATTTATAAATATTATATATTATATATTATATTATATACATTATATATTATATTATATATATATATATATATATATATATATATAATTCAAACTCATTGTTTTGAATATCTTCTCAGACCTTGACAGGTGCTCAAGCTCCTTTACTTTTTAGACACTTTTTTCTACTGGCCAACATTGCTTTGCAAGATTTCAGTGAAACAAACTTCTGTCACTTACAAGTGTTGCCATGTGGAAATTGTTAGCCTACAAGGAGTTTCAGGGAAATTGTTATAAAAAACTCAGTAAAAGCTACAATAGTACACTAGAAAAAGAAAAATTTGGGCTATTTCAAAGGATCTGAAGTGTTTCATTTCAGTCATTCTTGGATAAAACACTGAATCCTGCCATGATCCAGGTTTTGCTCATCACATGCTCTTCTGCTGCAGCTGGCTCCTTTTTTAAGCTTCAGCTTCACCAAAAATCGTTAGGTACAGAAGTATGGGATGTAATTCCTGAAGACGTGGCTGGTTATGTTCTCTGAACCCTCATGTAAGTTCAGTCACTACTCAAAACCAGCAGGATGAGAAGGTGTGCCCATTTTCCCTTTTGTCAGCCATTAACGCCACTCCCTCGGAAGTGGCAGTTCCATTAAATAACCTTCTTTCCCCAGGAATAAAAGCCCATTTTTCCTTTTCCCAACTTTCAGGGGAGTGATTTTCCTAAACAACACCTTTTTGAAGTAGTCTGGCAAGGGTTTTTCCTCTCTTCAGTGTACTTTATCACAGTGTTTCTAATTTATTGCAGTGAGCATTTAATAGGTTATTTTCTCCTCTCATTCCAGTTAGATGTTTGGCTTGGATTTCTAGCTGAACATTTTGAAACAATAGTGCTAAAATTGCTGACTTTCCAGTTTCTTTACCATATCAGTGGGTAGTTCCCACCTAAAAATAAAAGTGTGAAGAATATCACAGAATAAATCAGTATCATTCTAAGGCAAATGTGGATCACATACTTTACAATCCTGCCTAAATAATTTATTAGTCTTTATAACATTCCCATGAAATAGGTAATTTATTTCTATTGTACAGCAAGTTAAAATGAGGCATTAAGAAATGCTTTGTCCAGCAATCTATGAACTAGACCAGTATAAGAAATGAGATTTTTGAAGTGTATGTTCATTTTAAATCACCATGAATCCCCTACTATTTTAATACTCTCTCCAAAGATACAGATGCCGAGTTACATCCACAAGCAGTGAAAGAGGATTTTAAGGGAAAAAATCGCCAAGGTAATCCATCTGACTACTAAAATACATGCATACTGTATTGTGCAGCTAGAAACTAATTAATTAATACTTAATAATTAATTAATACTCAATTAATAAAATTATACTTTGCTAGGCTAAGAGGCAGAGAAGTTAATCCAAATCCATTGCACTGGGAAAAAGTGAAGCAGCACAGATTGGTGATATACTTTGCTGTCAATGGGAATTAGAACCAGGCAGGGGTTTAGCACTAAAATTTGGCAAGTTACTCCTGAAGAACATGGAAATATGCACCCTAAAGAGTTTTTAATTTTTGTTTTTCTGGGGGCAGACGGGGGTGGGCCAGGCTCAGGAGTGAAAGAATAGAGAAACAAAGCTGCATACCTGTATGTTTTGGGGGGATATTTTTTAATATTGCTGCTTTCAATTTTTCTCTCCTAGACCTAACCCAGCAGACAAAAGCTTTTACATTATACAAGGAGTGCATGAAAGCTGGATTTGCACTGCAGACAGCTCAAGTTCATCCCCTGCCTTCCTGGCACTGTGTGCTTTGTCACAGGAGACTGTGTGGAATTGTCAGAGGAGAAAGTGGGATTTTGTTGTGAAACACTGATCCAGAGAGTTCTGGTAATTTCCAGAAGGGACAATGGTGCGTTATTCACTGAATTTTGTCCTCTCAGGGCATTCAGTCCAAGGAGAAACACTTCTAATAAATATTATTGCAATACCACTCACAGAACACCCACTCTCCTACAAGTACATCAGGAGCCATCGTCCCTGCTCTGAGGAATTCACAATTTGCCAGGCACACAAAAGCAGAGGGAAGGAATAGCACAGGCACAAATAATGAATTCTCTGGTCCCAGGAGTTCTCTGCATGCAGGCAGGCAAACATGCACAGGCAAAAATCATCCCTGCACTTACACTTCTAAATAACTTTTAGCACCTGGGAAATGGAATAAAAACAGAAGAGTATATCCAGCCAAGATGGTAACAAAAAAAAAAAAAAAAAAAAATGAACCTTTGGGAAGATGTTCCAGGTTCAGAAAGAAAGCAAATTATGATTGTAGCAGCCTGCCAAGAAAACAGGAGTAGTTCTGCTGAATGTGAGGAGGACCAGCAGAGATAAAGCTGGCAGCACCAGCCTGACAGAATCTAGGGGCACTTGTGCATTAACAAATCTTTATCCTGAGGAAGCCAAGCTGGAATAAAAAGACACCACCATCATTAAACCAGGATGAACAATTCAGGTACTGGCATGATCAAAAGGAAATTATTTTTCTCAGAGTAGGCCTCTGGAAGAAAAGGTTATTTCTGTCTGCTGCAATGGGGTGACAGGCCAGAGGATGAAGTGAAAGAGAGCTTAAAGTTCTCTGGTTTCTAGGGATACAGGAGAAAGACAGGAGAATAAAAAGCTGAAAAGCAGAGGGAGAAAATTCTTTAGTTCCAGTCTGCTTTTGTTGTTGTTTATTATAGGTTTTGTGGGATGAGGTTTTTTTAAAGATGAAAAACTGACAAGATGCCACTGGTTCTTAAAATAAAAAGATTCCTTTTTCCCTCTGGAAGGCCTGCATTCAAGTTCCTGTATGATTAAAAATTCCAAACTTGCCCCAAGACTGCCCCAGTTCTGGGCTTCTGGCCCCAGCTGATTTATTTGCATTTGCACCAAGCTCAATAATCAGCTGAAAAATAGAACAGCAATGTGAAGAATGCTGGTCAAAAATGCACATAATTGATGGGAAAAAAAAGTAAAGAAAATGGAAAGGAGCTGGAGGTGAGTAAAGAGAGGTAAAGCATGGAGCAGCCACAGGAGCACATGAGCTGCTTGTCCCAAAGAACAAGTGAGGCAGGAGCTCGAGGTGAGAGGTTGGGAACAGAAATCTGAGAGCTGATGGTGTCCTATGAGAACAGAACAAGGTTCTGAGGGAGAGGATGGCTCTCCAGTCTAAAGGAAACATTATAAACAAGATTTTTAAATGTTCAAAAGAAAGTAAGTAAAAAATAAATGCAGTTCAAAATCTAATTTATACCACCTTGTAGAGTTCTAAGAGCTAGGAGAGAACTTTCTAAGAGATAACTTTGTGCTGCCCAAATAAAATGAAATATCTGACTAATTTTTTTTTGCCTATACACAATTGCTAACATGCAAAGAGTTGATAGGACTGAAGGGAAAAAAAAAACAACCAAACCACAAAAAATAAATCAAGAGCATAACCACAGTGACATGGTCCACTTATCCCTCATTTTCCCATAGGTTCAGATCCCTAGTAAGTCACTGTGAAAAAAGAAGCAGACAGAATTTGAAATCCTACTCATCTACAAGCTTAAGTGTTGTGCTTTACTGTGTCTTGAAAGCAATTGCTTGTTGTTATCCTGAATAATAAAAAATGCAGGCAGAACTAAGCAGCAGTGTGTTCTGACACATAAATGCAGCACGGCACAATACAAATGTCTGCTGACATAAAAATATGCAACTGCAGATTCTTAAATCATACAATATCAATAGGAGTCCAATGAGAATTAGTACAAAGGCATTGATTTTTTTTCTGATGGATTTTTTCCCCTGGGGTGAGGCAATAAACAGTGACTGGGGTACATAATCTGAACTCTGTTATAAAAACTAGTTTCATGCAGTTTAATTCCCATAAGGATTATGTTGAATCCCAGCACTAATAATTAAAAAATATAAAGCTAAAATGGGTTTCAATATTCTTTCTTCATGTTTTCTGTTGTTGCCTGCCCCAGGAAGCCAGAAAAGCAGAGTTTATAAGTCCCACACATACTCATTTGTTATGCTGTTCTGCACAGCCATGAAACAGCTACAAGATAAGAATTCCACATTCAAATTATACTGTCAGCAAATGGCCTTTTTCTTTCCTTTAGGAAAGGTTTGCCAAGCCCTCTGGGATCAAAAGTGATATCATTAGAAGATGGATGGGAGAATATCGAGAAATAAACACAAAATTCAGTCATTTTCCAGCCTGGCCTACCATAGGGAACATTAAGAGACTTCTGCCATTATTGTATTGCTCATACCCCAACCATAACCTCTCCAAACTACACTGGTGGTACAGGGGCCGTCTAATGCCAGGGACAGGAGCAAATGCATGGCCACAAAACCCAAAACTGTTTGTGACCTCCAACATGGAACAGGGCTTATCTTACCCCCAGCTCCCACACGTTAAAAGAGAGATTTAAAAGATGTCCCTCATGGTTTTGGAAATTAATCCATTGCAATTCCCACAGGGTTGGTGGATGACTGATCATCACATTTTGGAACAAAATTAACCTGGAGGAAAATTGTCCAATTGAACTGAGGAACAGTTTCTATTACTAGAATCATTAATAGATCCATAATCCATGAACAAACTCCATACATCAGTGCAAGCTGCAGTTCTTGTGCTCTGTTCTGGCTAGTAACTGCAGAGGAACATAAATAAGGCAAGGACAGAAAAACTGACAGTGAATGCGCAGTGCCTGACCTTTTTTATTCATTGTTATAGGATGATGACAATCTACCTGCAGAATGAATTCTGTCTTCTGCTGTGTTTACCATCTCCCAAATAGTGTGATCTTCCAGTAACCACTGATACTGCCTTCTTCAAAGTGTTCTTTTTATGTGTGGAAATACCCATTCCTCTCTATCTGAGAAATCTGAAGTCTTCAAAGAATCATTCTTATCAGCACTTGTCAGTCTGACTCAGTCCATTCAAACCTGATATGGCCTGTCTAGATTTACAAGGAACTTCTTGCAAAGAAATTATTTACTCCTGCTTCCTTCACTGTTGAGGGAAATGGGATTCTCATTCATAATTATTGATCTCTGCACTGCAGCTTTTCACAGCTCCCTGGGCCCAGAAGATAAGCCAAATGCTTTTTCCTGCCCCAGAAGAACTCAAGTTTTGCAACTCAGTGCAATCTCAACTAGGACAAGCATCAGCAAAACAAACCTGTAAAGCATTGCAAACCTCCAGGAGAGCAGCATGTGTGACTTACAGATGTGACGGGTGGGAATTGCCTTGTTTTAGCCCAAGACTGTCCATAAATGACTCCCTGGAGTTCCCTAGCAGGGATCCAGAGGTGGTGCCAGGGCAGAAGCTCACTCAGCCAGCTCAGTGCTGTTGTTGGACTGTGCCCACTTCCCAGGATTGTCCAACAGGAATGCCAGCTCCAGAAAACCAAGGTGGAAAAGCAACTTTCCCCTCCCAACTTCTGTACAGCGAATAATTTGGCATTAGACAGCTTTTGCTTTACTTAGCAAAGGTAGCTGCAGGGATGAGGGGAGACAGAACAGAATCAAAAGACAGTGAAACTACCACTCTGAATTTATTATTTAGGCAAACCCAGACTTGAAAATGGAAAGCAAGTTTTACTTGAAGATTGCCTCCTGTCTATCAACTAGTGAGAGAGGTTATACCAGCCATCAAACTCAGGGGCCAAAGACAAACCTCTCTGAACTACAGTGTATTATCCAGGCAGTGCACATGACTGGATACCATAGACCTTGCTGTGTCTGACCAATCACAGGCTTTTTCCAAAATAAAATGCCATATCACACATGCAAACAAACTTCTTAAAAGCAAACAGGATTTATTGTTACATTAGAAGGAATTTTTAATTTGTAGTCAGACCTTTACCACAGCCCCTGGATTTCATGTTTCAAGTGAGGTGAAAAAAAAAAAATTAGGTAGAACGAAGGTTCAAAAATGGAGCACTTAAACCCTAGAAATTTACCAGTCTAAAAATGCCTGCTGGATACATCAGCTGTGCCACAGTACACAGAGATTCATACATTTTGAGGAAATGGCTGAGTCGAAAAATTTGGTCACAGGCAGAATTTACTGACTTTACTTAATCCCAGGTAGAGAATACTCATGTAAATAAAGATTTTACAGTTACCTCCCTTAAAAACTTGCTGTCCAAATACAGATCAGGAACATAGAACACAAACTACACGTTGAAAACTTTTTAGGAAAATCTGGTGCTGTAGGTACCAGCTGTCATATTTTGATGAGGCATGGATAAAGCTTCTCAAGACTTATCCAGGTGTCCCAAATTAGATTTCTCAGCACACTGAAGGTTTTTTTTACCCACCCATTTTACCGTGGCCCTTTTACTGCCAACGAGTAGCTATGCTTTTGATGTAATCTAAAACACATGCCAGAAGGGTAGGAGGACAAATACTGTTTTACAGCAGTTGTGCTTTGTATCACTCTCATCTAAAGGAAAACACATCTTAAAGTCTGTTCTCCTTTCCTTGTACCAATGAAACCCACTGAAATACGTGGAAATGGTCTGTTTTACACAAACAGCTTGTTAATGAACTTTGTGTTTTACTCCAGTTCGCTGAAATGGCCTGCCAAGGGTTCCAGCAAGGTATTTTCTCTGGGAGTTTATTACACACAGGGAAATGTGACACACTGCAGCCAAGGCACATCTCTGGAAATCTCAGATGTAATCAGGATAGAGGGGGACCTGCATCAACATCCCTGGTGTCTATGGGATTATTCACCGGCACACAGGAGCTCAGGATGGACTTGCTCTTTGTTGGCTCCCTGTTATCCTTGCTGACATTACCAACCAGAGAGAAAAACCTTAAAAATTGCGGGGTTTCATTGCCTTCTCCCCTAGGATTCATCTTTACTCCCTCTTGAGAAAGCTTCTGTCTTCACACAACATATTTAAATGATGCTGTGGACTGGGAGCTCTGTAGAACTCCATCTGTGATTTCAGAGTTCACAAGCAACCATTTGAATATTCTAGAGCTGAGCAAACAGAGGCACGGGACAAACAATAATTCCAGTTCTGGGCTTTCCATTGCAAGCAGCTCATAAAATACTTCTGTTTGAAGTACAGAGCATCACTCTTCAAAGATGCTTTCTCCATTTACAGCTGTGCACTTGGAGTACAATCTCCAGCAGCACTTTTATCTGCTTTTTAAACACAAATACCAGTGACTAGGTTTCTTTCTTTTTTTTTTTTTATCTAAGTGAAGTTTCAGAAAGGAATTATATGGGCATGATAAATGCTTGATGAACTCATCTGCATTAATAGTTCTTTAAAAGCCAGGACTTTTATGGAGAGAAATAATCTAATTTCTTTTCCCTTTGAGATGCATTGACAGCAGTACAGCTCTGTCACATGAAGGAATGAAAATTCCTCCTCAGAAATAGCTTTCATGTTAATATGTACTATTTGGGTAATTTTACTAACAAGAAAAATCATAAAAAGTGGAACAATGCAAACCTAATCAACACAAATGCCCACTAAATGAAAAGCAAACCTCATTAAAAACCAATAGCAATTTGGTTTGGAGAGAAAATATTCTTAGTTGCCTTGTGTTAGAGAAATCGTTGGCACAAACACACACTGATGCAGATGAGTTACTCGTTGTCACCAAATTTCTCAGTACAAACAGGCTTTTGTGCCTGAGAAATTAGGTGACAATCAGAATCAGCTGTGTATTCTCATGAATGTCACCAAAGAAGGACCAGATTTCATTTGTCCAATTGGAAGCTCAGAAAAACAACCTGAAAATTGGACTTGAGGACTCAACTTTGAATGATTAATTAACCAGTAGAAGAGACAAATTCAGAATTAATATAAAACAATTAAGTATAAACACAACTCAGAATTAATATTAAAAAATGAAGTATTTTTCTAATAACTTCCTCTTCTTTCCATGGCAAAATGCACTAATATAATGTTTACATGGAAAATGGCCGAACAATTGCTGGAATGCTTTGATCTTAAAATTCCCAGATGTTTGAATGATTTATGCACATACTCATATATTTATATTGAGATATTTATATATTACATACATTACATATGTGACATATATTTTTTCAATCTTTTTAATTGGCTTGTGTTCCATCCAGACAATGGGAATGTGATAGGGAAGGTTTTAAAGTAAATTCCAACAATTTGTTATTTACGTGTCTAAGAGCTAATTTTCAAAACCAGAGTTCTTCAGCTTAGATTTACAGTACAGTGCAAAACCAAAGGATAAAAGCATGCTCTCCCATTTTGGAGTCATTTGTCAAACACAATGTGCTGATAGGGGACCTGCAAAAAGAATTGTCAAAATTCCCTGGCCTTCATCTGTGTGCTCTGAATATCTCAAATTTCCAGACCTACAAGAAGAAAAAGAAAGGAAAGGAAAGGAAAGGAAAGGAAAGGAAAGGAAAGGAAAGGAAAGGAAAGGAAAGGAAAGGAAAGGAAAGGAAAGGAAAGGAAAGGAAAGGAAAGGAAAGGAAAGGAAAGGAAAGGAAAGGAAAGGAAAGGAAAGGAAAGGAAAGGAAAGGAAAGGAAAGGGAAAAGAAAAGGAGAAAACAAAAATATTATTTTTCTACCATGCAAAATTTTATCCTTATTTAGGTTCTAATTTGAAGAACAGAACTCACTTTTCTAAGTAATGGAGTAAGGGATGGAAGCATTAAAAAACCCAAAAACCCCATGAAGAATTAACAATATGATATAAGCTTTGGCCTGACCCAATTTTTCATAGCTGAATTTGAAAATCCTCTTACA
This sequence comes from Melospiza melodia melodia, assembly GCF_035770615.1. NCBI lineage: Eukaryota > Metazoa > Chordata > Aves > Passeriformes > Passerellidae > Melospiza > Melospiza melodia. The sequence goes on along the minus strand of NC_086199.1, from coordinate 50,630,433 downwards.
GGCTCAGCTTGAGCAGAATTTATTTTGATTCCACATGTGTTTTACTTGAGGAGGCTGCACATTCCTCCTCTCCATAACATTGAAAATCCACTGCAATGACTCCTGGAGCAGTCATCAAGCTTGGGAGGTTTCACTGTAAATGAAATTCACACTTACATTAAAAAAACCAAATCTTCCTTGATAGTAGGACATTATCTAATGAGAGGCAAGAGGTACTAAACAATTTCAAAACCAGGCTTCTCATTTACCTTTCTGAAGTGAAGGGAAAATTGCCCTGATTTCCTGGATTTTTGGATTTGTTTCTGGGCAAAAGTTTTGGAGACAAAACTGGGCCTAGTGTGAGTTTTATTTCAAGCAAGGTTAGTAAGGGAAGAGTCAACATTTCCTTGACTAAAAGAGGCCATAAGGCAGGAGAGGACAAACTTTAAGACATGAACATCCCTCACCAGGTGTGGTTGGGATATGTGTGAGAGAAGAGATAATAGAGTGAAAAACATGAGAACAAAAATGAAAGGAAGAAAGGAGTAAGGCAAAGGTATTAAAGTCCTTCCAGATGTAAAAAACAATAAATCCATTGGTAGCTGATTTGCCCTATCACACGTTAAGCTTGGGTCACTCAGGAGAATTGAAGAGAACTGAATGAACAGAGAATGAAGCTTGACATTCCAACTGGTGAAGAGTGTTTCCCACATCAGAAACTTCTGGGCTCTGGAAGAGGAAACGAAAGGGACACAACAGAGAAGTCAGCTCTTTGCTGGAGCTGCTTTCTACATCTGACAGTGGATCAACCCAGTTCTTGACCTTTTCCAGAAAAAGAAACTCAGTGTGTGTACACTTGTAGGGGGTAATTCATGCCACATGCCCTACTTCGGGCATTTCCCATCCTCCCTGAGGAATAGTGTCAAGTGTGAACATATTTTCTTGTCATTTAGCAGAGCTCTTCATCACAGGCACTATATATATATTCTCTTCCATATCACCCAGGAATTCCATCATCATCACTGTTGTTTGCAAAATTCCCATATCTCTTATCTTCATCTAATGACACAATTCTCTTTCAATTTCAAAAGCAGCAAGCAAAAGCAAGCCATCATGAGATATCCTGCAGTTAGGAATCTGTGGTGGTGCTGCAGTTCTGGGGTTTTTGTTGCTCTGGAGACCCACATCAGAGAATAATACTGTGGGGATGTTCAGGGGAGAAAACACAGAAAGGTGAGATCCAGCAACAAAGAGACAGACAGATTACACTGCCACACCCAGCCAAATGCCTTCCAAATTAGGAAAAAAATATTTTTAAACATTATATGAAAAACTATTCATTGGTAAATATCTTCTCTAGCTTCTATATATTTAGATGAGATCTCCACAAGTACTTGATATTTGTTCTTTAATAAGAAATAAATAAATAACAGACAGCAAAATGAAAATTTGCTATTTCAAAACTGAGCCTAAAATAAAATTCTTCTTGCCTCAGGGAATTATGACACCTGAAACATCAAGGGACCTTGCAGAATGGGAGGATCCCAGGGTTTCTGCTTTGGCAGTAACTACTTGCATTCAAAGATAGTAGAGGGTAGTTTGGGAAAGAAATGGTGGATTTGTGGAAAGCTAGCAGAGCCAAAAGAAGTCTTAACCAGAAAAATCTGAAGGAAATAAATCAACTTTAACTTTCATGCTCCTGTGTGAATATGTATGTGTGTATATATAAATACATATATGTTTCTAGTGTAATTCTAAAAGAACTGGGAGAGGAAAGACACATGAAATGCATTTAATTCTAAATGTTTATTTATATAAAAGCAACAAGATGTCAAGGGTTTATTTACTGAATTTTCTTTCACTGGCATTCTTAATGTTTGTTTTTAAATTTTAAAATCTTGTGCTTTGTTTCTATTCATTCTTTAGCCTGACCTTCCTAAAATGACCAAGCTGATATTGTGATTAATGAGCCAATTATTTTCACCTGAGATATGGAACAAAACAAATAGCCTATTCCCCTCCAATTTACTTTTTTAATAAATAGTGTCCCCACCTCCTTTTTTGAACCACTGAAATTTTATTACATATTTCCTATGCAACTCATTCCCTAGATTAATAGGATCTGAACAGGGCAGGCTAGAAATGTGGGGGTTTAATTACCTTTGCTATTTAAGGAGATGTAAATACAACTTTACTAATCTGAGGTGAGAAAGGCTCAGAAGGGAGGCTGACAGCAGAAAGGAAGAAAACACGCACTTGAAGACAGCCACCCTCCCCACCAGGCTAAATGAAGGTACCAGCTTTCTTCCCTTGTCTTCCTGAGGCATGTTTTCACCCCTTATTAAAAAAAAAAAAAAAAAGCCCCTGAAGTATATAAGAAAGGTACAGTTGCAATAAAAGAATATGAAAATGATTTTTTATAAATAAAGCCTAAACCACGTGAGTGAACTGTGCATTTGTAAAAAGAAGGAAATGAGGGAAAGAAGAAAAAAACCCCCAAAAATCCAACAACACTGTGGGAAAAGATTTCTCCATCCAAGGAGCACCACAGTTAAACAAATAAATACACTGGAAAGGCATCAAGGGAAATTCATTATATTACACTCAAGAGACAATTTAATAGCAATAATGGAAACTGTCCAAGGGCCATGACTTGTAAACTACAGGTCCTGAGAATCTCCTGCCTCCTTGGGCAGCTGCAGAGCACCAGTTCCAGCTCAGCTGTGGAGCCTTGGGCGATTTGGGGTCTGGTGGCTGCAGCCAGCTCTGAGCCCACCTGTGATAAGGCATAATTTGATATGCAGAGCAAACACTTGCCTTTCCCTCGGCATTTCTCTTTTTTCAGGCCAGAAGTTTCATTTTCTTTTTGACAGCTTGTGAAAGGCAGGAGAGAGAGGCTCCACTTTCAAGGAAGTGGAGATAACAGTTTGCAACTCCCAGTGCAAAAAAAAAAAAAAAAAAAGGATTTATTTTACTCTGTGTAGTGCTCTGAGTAGCAGGCCCTCAGCAAAGCACCCTGGAATAATGATGATTATAACCCTGTCCTGCAGCATTTTATTTGAGGATCTACCTCTGTGGTCCTCTGGTGCCTTCCACTGGAAGATTTTCCTTTCCTCTATGGCCTAATAACCAATATACTTAGCAAGGAAGCAGCTGGACAAATACGCAAAAAACACCCAAAATCAACCCACTAAAAAAAAAAAAAAAAAAAAAAAAACCACCAAGAAAGGAAAAAGGAAAGGAAAAAGGAAAGAGGAAAGGAATGCAAAAAACCCCCAACAAAACTAAACCAAAGGAGGATTATGAAAATACCTTGCCCAAGGTGACTCATGAAGTTTGTCAGAGATAATGACAGACAGACTCAGCCTGAACTCGAGTCAGACACAAAAGTTCCTTTGCTCATGACTTGAGTTCAGAGGATCCCTTATCTGTTTGAGGAGCCAGAGCTGCTCTTTGTGCCATGGCGCAGATGGGAGACAACACACTGAGCAGCCCCAAACCCCTCAATAATGTGAATGCAAACCACACAGAGCACAAACTTTGGAGTTCAGATATTCAGAGGGGTCACTTCCCCCATCTGCTGCAGAACACAACAAATGCTTTTTCCCTGTTTGGTGCTGCAGATTTCTTGGACAGCAAATGAAAACATCCAACCCCTTTCTGTGAGTCCCAGATCACTTCCATACCTGTCTAGGTGGGGATACAGATGCTTGTATCTCTTCCTGGTCTGAATAAACACTGATTTTATGAAGTGCTCAGAGTTTCTTTTGGTTGATAACTGCATTTGGATTGTGCATCAGCCCACAAAGGATGAAGAATGCAAAGTTGCTGAAACGTGTTTTAGAAAACCTGTGTCTTACAGGAATATTTTTGCTACTGGCACACACAATCCAGTTTTTTTTTATGGATTTCCAATCTAATTCATTCCCTGAATGTCTATGAATAATTTAAAATACAGAACTTAGGTTTGATGTGTCCTCTTTTATTCTTAGCACTTTATGAGAATCCACTATTCTCAGACCCTGATCTCATACCAGTGGCTATCTAATCCCTAAGAAAATCTTCAAAATGGTATTTAAGGAATTCTGTTGATTAATGGTTTTCCTTGTCAATTAATGATCAAGATCCTCTATGTGCTACAGGCCAGCCTGTCTTATTAATGTTTACATTTTTCAGTGTATAAACAGTCTTACTTCCTCCTAAAACCTTAAGAAGCAGAAATATTTTATACTAAAATCAATAAAGATTTTAAAAAGAACGCACACAGATAAGAGCAGTGCCACAGCACTCAAATATCTCCAATGCTGAATGTTGAAGGAAAGAACTTGCTGCAGAATACTAAAATATAAAGGAAAATCCTCATAATCTTTGAAGCAGATTTTTTTGATCTTCAACTGAAAGCAATTCAACTGTTCTTTCTGCTGAGCTGCAAAATCCTATAGCTGAAATCAGTCATGCATAGTCTTTGGGAAATGAGAAAAGAATAGTTTGAACTTTGGAATTCCATACAGGAATTAGAAGAAAAGTCCTCTTAATGGAAAGTTACTTTTCAGGAGGGTGCTGTGCTCTAAATTAGTGCTGACTTTTGAAGGGTTCTGGAGAAACCTGTGCCATTTCAGCAAGCACTAATTGATATTTACAGAGTGCGTCTGAGTGGGGTTATCACCATTTCTAACAGCTCCAAAAGTCAGACAGATTAAGCACAAATTGAGGAAACCTTCTCTTCTGTACTTCTTTGCTGATGTAAATGAAGTTAAGGCTCTGAAACTTCTTCATTTCAAGAACTACAAAAATAAGGAAAATACTAGTAACTGTCTATACCACCACCCAATACTGAAAACTGTCCTGGATTTGAGAAAAACTCAAGGCAGTCTGCACCAGGCTGTCACAGACCACCTTCTAAAAGTTCCTTCATTCTCAAACTTTCCATAAAGCTAAGGCATTTATGACTGACCCCAAACATGGAAATCAAAGCGACCAAACTTTCAAAAGAAAATCTGAAGTCATCAGCAATTACTGAAAATTCGAGCCGGAGCTTTAAATAAATAAGTGACCAATTTAGGCCACTCAATTACAGTTTGCTGAAATGCTAATGGATGTGACCCTCTTCTTCACCCTTCTCTCTCACCTCCTGAACTCCTTGAAATGCACTAGCTGAACAAGTATTATTTTAAATCTCTTATTTCCTCTATTCAGTGTCTTCACATTTTAGCACTCTTCCCGTACTTGGAGAGAGCAAACATTTTGTTCGCAGGCATGGAGTCTCTAATAATACTGCTCGTGTTTTATTTGGAAGAACAAAACACAAGTCAACAGTACCAAGAAAACAAAACCAGACCAAACAAAAGCCCCAGCAAAGGCCAAAAACTCAACCCAAATAAAACCCCCTCGCTCTGAATTTACATGCTCAATGACAAATGGAAAAACCTATGAACATATTCTGGTGACAAGGATAGAATTTTAACACAGAAAGAAGTAAGACAAAAGTGTATGGGGATTGATTCTTAGCTGCAGGGGAAGAAAAGAAAAAAATATTAATAGCTGCCCAATAGACTTAAGAGTTTGACATAGCATCACTGCTCTTGTATTAAAAAGAACAAAAAATGCATAATAACTGAAACAGTACAGAATTTTCTTCAATATCTGCCTTTCTGTATTAGAAAAGGAGAAAACGCTCAGAGCTTGAATATTTGGCAGAAAGTTGATAGGCAGATACAAACAACAGCTAATGTATCTTTCAAAATTTCGTCCCAAAATAGAAAACTTAATTCTGCTGTCAGGTTACTACCTGGAGTATTTAATTTGTTGTAAAACAGGGCCCTTGCAATGCCAGCTTATTACCTGAGATGTGCCAGTCGTGGTAGCCCAGTCTTCCCAGGAGCTTGAGCTACAAGCTCAGATCTTCAAAACCTTTTACATTCTTTATTTATGAACTGATATACTTTGATCAGCCAAGCCAGTTATTCTTACCTCCTCTCAATTTTCATCTTTCACCAAACTCTGGATAAAATTTATTTCAGACAGGTTTATCGAGTGGTATTATACCTGGGGTAATTCACTAAAGATTATTTTCTATGTTAATTTCAGAAGCAGATAAAAGTAAATTTTACCCCATTATTGAATTTTCCTGACAGTCCCTCTCTTCTTGCAGAAAGGCACAACCACATTTTATAAAGATTAAACTAAATAACACATCCCCACACCCACTGGGAGAAAATATTCCTCATCTTTCAATAGATTAAGAGTATGTAGGAAATGGTATAAGCAAATTCAATACATACTATAAGCAGATAAATTTAGCTGCATATTCAGGTGCATTTCTTGAGAAGAGTAGTAAAAGGCTCCTGTAAGCAGCTGGCAGATTTTCTGTTTAATTTAGTGCATCCCAGGTGATGGGGTTAACCAACAATGTGACTGAGGCTTTAATCAGGTGGCAATCAATACTGCAATCAAAAACAGAATATACGGAACACAGAGAGGGTATGGAGTGTACAAGTGCAGACACTGAGAAACCCTCTGCAAGGCTCTAAAGATTTTAAAATTATTTTATAATACTGCATGTTCCTTAGGGGAAATGAGAAACTGTGGAGTTAAGGATATTTCAGAGGCCAGGGGCTGAGAAGAATTTAGTTAGAGGCAGCAACTGTGGATACCCTTGTCCCTTCGACCAAACATGGCCAGTTTTTTGTGGTTGCCCATTTCTGAATAACAGCAGCACTAAAAGTCCAGTTTTAACTTCACAAGAAACTGCTCAGTTATTCTGCTCATGTTCAGAGATAAGGAAGAAAAGACACATGAACTGTAGTTACTTCTGTCTGTTGCTGCTGAGCTCTGTACAGCTCTTAGTGCCTGACAGAAATTATTAAGAGAAAAGCCTTTCCATTTTGAAAATAAATACTGTGGATCTCAGCCGTGAATTTTAAGCTTCCAGCATTGTCAGTGTTTTTAGGAGGGGAAAAGGACAGAAAGTGGAAGAAAATAAGTTTCAGTTTTGTCTCCTGAAATGGTCAGACCATTTCTTTCCCAGCGGTATGTGTGAGGGGATAAGTAGGTTAGAGATATTTTGTGCTCTTTACTTCAGTGCAGCTTCTGGGAAAGTTGGCCCAAGAAAAATCAAGGTAAGTCCATTTCCACTTCCTATTACTGAATGACCTTCTTATTGTCTTCATTTCCTTTTTAAGCATCATAAAATTAAACAACAAAAATCCTCAACTCCATAAGAAAACTGTATCTAGACTACCCACAGCCATTGGTTTGACTACCATTTCCCTCCTATGGATGATGGGCTGTCAAAATCCTCAGCCAAGGCTCAGTTGTTAAACTCCTACAAGCCTCAACTGCTGGAGTTGTTCCAGCTCTAAAAATTGAAATTCATTGTTGATGTGCTACAGCAGAGTAAGTCAATACACCATTCACTTCAGCACCTCATTTCCTCATTAGAGATGCTCCACAGAAAGTGAGCTTTCTTTCTGTCTGTAACTTTTGTTGCTATTGTTTTTTAAAATAAAATTACAAACAAAAAAAAAACCCTTTTAATCATACTCTGCCACGCAAACCAAGGCAGACATTACTGCAGGTCTTTAAGGATCCTAAAAATCTCGCTACTCAGGGAGGATTTGAACCAAAATTCGCTAAAAGCTGTTGAGATCTGGAGACTTGTTTACATTGAGCTGTCAAAAAAACAAGCCAGCTGACAGTTATATCTAACAAAATGTAGATGTACCTGGCCAAGGTGAAAATAATGCTCATTTGAACAATTTACAAACAGGACATTATTAATTTCTTTTAGCTTTTTGCATGTATTTCTAGAGGGGAACCCATCTGCTGCATTTTATAAGCACACCTTAAAGTGAAATTAATAAAGTAGATATAAGCAAGGGAGTCTAGCAAACAAGCTAAGTGCCTAGATGTGAACCAAGGAACACCATTAATTGCTACCATTGTGTATCCTAAAACATAGCTTTTTCTTTACTGTGCACAACACAAGAAAACACCACATATAAAAGACAACATATAATCTGTCAGGAGTTTCACTCTAAAACATAAGCTCCACTCTCTCAGTTCCAGTGACAGTTTAATTTTCCTCTCGTTCACTCTGAGGAAATCATAATTTCACATCTCTCATCACATCTGGGGCAGCTTTTTGACCCTCCAAGCACACTTGTCATCATTTTGAAAATATAAAACAAAACAAAATTATTCTCAATGACGTGAAACAGAGCTATTCCGATCAGTGTAGGCTTGATATGTCCCAAATGAGTAATATTACTCCAAAATCCTACTACATAAACTGAGATTTCCCAAATTTTTCCCAGGACATGCTGGGCACATGCACAGATGCACCTTGTCAGTGCCCTTGGTTCTGCAGTGCTGATGGACCATTAATTAAACCAGTTTCTTGTGTAAACTGAGGAGATAAGGGTTCTGAGAAATCAGTTCTACATTTTGATCAATCACACTGATAGCTGGGCTGAACTTTGCAGTTTGCTGGGGCAAAAGATACCACTGTAGAAGAAAAGGGACTCTAATAATTCCAGTCATGTGCCACTGCAAAGAAAGAATAACTCAGTTCTCAACACAGATAGCATTAGAGCTGGCCTAAAGTTTGCTGCCACAACTCAAAACCATATTTGAACTAATGTGACATTTTAGGAGTGTTTTTGTTGGGGTTTTTTGTTGTTTTGTTTGAAGGTTTTGCCATGTTTTGCTTGTTCATTTTAATTCTATTTCTTAAGCACAAAAATGCTGCGATCCTCCAAACTCAGGAGGTTTGTAGGTGCCCTTCTAACTCAGGGCACTTAAAAATGATGGGTTTCTGCACAGCAGCAGCATTTTCTCAGCCCCCTTAGGATCCTGGTGTCCAGCTGACCCTGCTGTCCTTCCCTGCACTGCAGCTCTGCACCCCAGAGTATGCTGACCTAAATGCAAACCCTTTCTCCTCAACTCTCTCTGTCCATCCAGCTCCTTTCCTCTGGAGATAAAGGCTGCCTCTACAAAAAGACCTTCTCAGTGCCCTGTGCAGAGTGTGAGGGTCACCACTGAGCAAATCACCAGCTGAGCTTACATTATACACATACACACACACCTAGGGGAACTGTTTTATTTTACAATCCTGAAAACTTAATTTAACAGAACTGAAAGTCAATAAAGACATATGCCACATCCCACAAAGTGTTTTACTCTCCCGCTAATTCTAATAAAACATTTTCAAATTTGAGAACATGCTCATGTTGAGCTACATATAATTTTCAACTGTTGCCTTCACTCACTTGAATCCCTACTATACTTGATTTCAAGTGCATATTGCTTCAAATGCAGCTTCTCACTATGGATAGCAAATGCTCTTCTAGAATGTTCCAAGGGCTGTACATCAGCACTTTATTTCCCTCCATTTAAGAGCAGTAGAGTCATTGTAGTATTTTTGGTTGGTGTTGAATATGCAGAATAGTAATCTGTTAAGAAATGCCGTGCAGGGCAGTCAGAGAAAAGTTGCTGATGGACTTGGAAAATAGAGTCTAGCCTCAGGGTACTAGAACAAACTCCTGTCACACTGACAATCAAATTAGTGAGCACAGATTCTTCCTTGCCCCTGACTACTCTCTTCTCATTCTAACTTTTACAGCTTATTGGGCCACATCAACTCCATGGTTCAATTTTTTCTTTTAAAACAAAAAAGACCCCAAAGTCTTCCCATAGTATTTTCAATTAGTTTTTCTTACCTCTGATTGGTATTGTAATGCCTATTTAATCATGTTTTCCTGCTAGACTTCCAAACCATGAAGTTAAGAAAGAAGAGGTAGACCCCAGCTGTGCTTTTGGAATGCAAACAGTGACCATCTACTGTCACAGATATATTTTTTGAAAAATCCCTTCATTAGGACCTTTTCTCCTGAGAAGCTTCAGCTTCTCCATGTTTTGCTGCTTTGGAATGTGATCTGCAGAATTGTTTACCCAGCATGTGAAATTGTTTTTACTTGATAACCAATGACAGCCAACAGTGTGGAGGCTGTGAGCAGTCACAAGATTTTATCATTGCTTTCTATTCCTTGCTGGCCTTTTGATAAAATCCTTTCTTCTATTCTTTACTATTGTTTTAGTATATAATTTTCTTTTAAAATAATATATATCATAAAATAATAAGTCAGCCTTCTGAAACATGGAGTCAAGATTCTCATCTCTTCCCATGTCAGGATTGCCTGCAAATTCCACAATCTACCTCTGCATGATTATCAATAATTAATACCCAGGTACATTCCACTACTGGTGCTGTGACAGATGGATCAGAAATATCTTCATGCCACATTCTGGAGGGAAGGGAAAAGGCTGTAACAAGCTATTTCATCCATGTGGTTTTGCAGGCCTCATTGTGGCCTACTGCCCTGCTACTTTGACAACAGGTGCTACTGCTGGTAAGCACAGTAAGATGACATGATACAACCTTGACATTCTTTTAAAATGAGAGCAATCCTTGCACTGTGCTCCTTCCTGAAGCACATGGAGCTCTAGAAATGTAAAGGCCTTTTCAGGCCAGAGGTAGTTGCTCTTAGTTGCACTTCTCACACGCTCTCTCTTGTGTTAAGAAAAAGAAAGTTAACTGAGAAACAATAAAAAAACCTCACAAAATATCCCTTCTTTTTTTTTTTTTTCCTTTAACCCACAGGCTGGGCATCTCTTTTCACAGAGCTCATTCCACATTGTCTTCTACCATCTTTAACTACAGTCACTAAATTGGACCAAAACCATTTTATCTAATAATTAACCAAAAAACCAAAAACCCACTATAGCACTAATACAGCAAGAATTATATTCCAATTCAAGAATTTAAAATTTACGAATTCTGCAGCCATACAAATGTTAATTCAGGCTGTGTGTAAAGCAGCTATAAAATACCTTCCTCCTTATCAGGGCAGGCCTTATGTTGTTAAAAAGTCTGTTGCAGGTTTGTATCTTTAAGCTTTTTCATTCCTAGCTACAACTTCATGTATCAGCAAGTCAGTGGGACTGCATGCAGAGTTTAGAAGTGCATGAAAATTTAACTCCTTCAAGTTAAACAGTAAACAGAAGACCTTTGGCTAAAAGGCTTCATTTTTAGCAGAAAAGCAGGAGTTAGAGTTCTTGTTCTCAAAAATCCATGTCCTTCTCCTTTCTCCTGACTCTTCAGATGGGATCCATGTAAACAGCAGTGTTTGATGAGTTCACATCTCTTGCTGGCATTCCCGATAGATCATGACTGAAATGGATTTTATTTTAAGTATGTGACGCTGCAAAGAGAAGAGATGAAGTGAGGCTGTCTTTGCAAATACCAACATACACTTAACTAACCTCAGAAGTAACCAAGAAAGAGATGCCTAGATTCTAACAAATGAGCATTTTAGAGGTGCTATATGGTATTCACAATTACTTTTTTCCTGTTTTCTTCTTGTAAAATAACAGTGATTCCTGTAATATATTTCCTCTTCTTTCTCTCTGTTACAAGAGCTGCATATTAGACAGACCACTCTTTCTAGTCAGGGCATTAGGACTCAGGGTTAAGTAGTTTACTACTGCTCAAAGGCACTCCAGGATATTTTCTCTAGTCTCCGAGCCCCCAAATAGATGTGCTAAAATAAATTGCTTCAGGAGAACATTCATGTTTCTAGAAGCTCTGACTAAAAGAAAATCTCTGCCTCTCATGAGCCTTGCTTAGCAATTTAAATCAGCTAGGTAGGTTTAGAGAACTGCTGGAACAGGCTGTAAGGAGAAAAACTCGAGTTTAACACTACCTTGAGCAGTTTTTATTATTACTGACCTAAAAACCTATCTCTGATGACAGTGGGAGCATAATTTGCTCCACTGAATAAACCACCAAATTCAGAAGAGCAACAGACAGTAGAGCTTGCCATAGCCAACATAAAAATACAAGCCTTGTGACAGCACTAGAATTTAAGGACTGAGTCAGTCATACCTTGAGGTAATGGGGAAATGAATAAGTTGAAGCCTTGGACCCATTCACTTCCAGTGTAATTCAGGCTGCACCTTTGAGTAACTCAGAGACTGCTATAAGCACTGCTTGGAAACTACTGAAGAAGAAGATGGGGAGAGATGAAACTACTTTTCCTGCCTCCCCCATTCCTTTTCATGTCCTCCTGTCTGAGAAAATCCATCTCCTAGCTGCTTGAAGCAAAACTTCTCCTGTTTTTGTTTTTTTGGGTTTTTTTTTTTTTTTTTTTTCCCTAAGAGTTTTCTATGATCTCTCAATGGGAAACTGAGCAAAGTCAGGTCCCAGTGACACCTATGGCGTCAATCAAACTGAAAAGAAAGATGACTTCCCTAGCATCTTCTTTATGTTTAATTACTCCTTGTGCTTTCTCACAAGGGGTTCAACTAGGCTGGCTTATACTAAAGGCCTCACAATCCTCAGGTCTTTTACACAGAATTTGAAAAACAGGTCTAGTAAAGCTCAGAAAATCAGAGCATTCTTTTAAAAAAATGAACCTTGAAAAGGACATTCTGCTCCTTAAATCCCAGTCCTCAATGAAAGATGGAAAGCTGAAGGGACTGAGTGCATGTTCTTGTTAATTAAGGCATTCTCTACCTTTAGGAATAACAGGAGAGAGTTGTTTTCATGACATGTCTTGTGCAAAGCTAGCCTTTAAACAGGGGCATCTAAAGACACCCTAATAACTTTTTAAGAACATTTAAGAATTTTGATCTGTTTAGAGAAGTTTGTGATGTATAAAATTCTATGCATGTACTCTTAGCCATAATCTTAGAAGATTACAAGCCCATCCTTTTACCAGCAAGGGCTCACCAGCTGAAGAGTTTATTTCCAGATTCCTGCCAGGGTAACAGCCACCAATTTCTCTTGTGCAACCTGTATATGCTATTCCTTATTTCATTTCCTATTTGCATCCCTTACTCCAAAGGATGCTTTTAGGACCAAGAATTTATTGCTTGTTTCCTGTGAATGGGAAGCACAGAGCTCATCTTTCTCTAGATGTTAACAAGACACTGATAACCTGAGTCAGTGCTACTGCTTGATACCCATCAGATGAAGGGATGCAAGTTGTGCTTTCTCTCTGTTGAATCATTCATGTGGAGGGGAAAAAACCACCAAAAAAACCCCTAATGGATTTACCTGCTGACTAGAGAACTCATCATAAAATACTTGTCCAGTCTGATGCTGAAGAGAAGTCAGAGATGAGGTATCTCCTGTTGCTAAAAGCAGTGGCAAATATAAAATAGAAATCAATGAATCTAAAGCACCTAAGCAAAAAAATCCTTGGATAAAAAAATATAATGTAATTGCTTCCAGGATTATTTTAGCTTCGCTGTGTTTGCAAATAAACATAAGCATTGCTGTGGACTATTGAAGAATCTATCAGACTGTCAACAGACTCTTCAAGAGCTGATAGTCAATTTGACAACTCAATTGCCTGAGAAAAAACTACTTGACCATTTAAATCCTGAAATTTCATATTTACAAAGCAGCAAAGAGAAACTCAGCCTCTTGCCACCATTTCAGCTCTAAAAGCTTCTAATATAAAATCATACTAAAGGGAAAATAAAATCTCTTCAGTACTCTTTAAAACAAGAATATGAGTACAAAATTAAAGCAGTAAGTCTTGCCTGTATAAGGCTTTGTGTAGTATCTGCACACATTAACTAAAACATTTCAAGCTATATTCTGAACAATTTCCTTTGCAAATGTTCTTTCAGAAATCATCTGGGCTGCTGCTCTGCAGGATGAAGAGTCTGACTCACTGAATTGAGAGATACTATTGAGTCATGGCAGCTGAGTCATTCAGTAGTTATGTTTCTATCTAAAACAATTTTTTAATCACCTGAAGATATGTAAAATAGTAAGGATTTCGAAGGAAAAGGGAAAACATCAATTCAGAAATGCAGATCTTCCTTTTACACAGGTCCCCTTGGAATAAAAACCACAAGGGCATACATAAGGAAATAAAAGTTTCAGAGATGTCAATTTTGGAAGCAGGAAATGTATAGAAATAGAATGCTTCCCAGATATTTCTACTAGACAACTGAAGTTTTAAGCATAATTCAACCACTGTTCTGCTACTTTTCACTGAATTTCATTTATTTGGCAGCCTGTACAGAGCTATAATTCTTTTCATCATTACTGTAACGTCACTGCTGATACTAAATTCAGTTTTTGAGGGGAATGCATGCCACTTCGTGGCTATAATTGATTTGGAGTCAATACTATCTCAAAATAGGGAAAAAGATGGAGACAGCTACCAGCCTGTTCTTTCTGACTCCAGCTTTTTCAGTCTTACATTGCCCATTAACTACTCTTATTCTTAGACATTTTACACACTTTTAATGGAGAATTACCTTAATAACCTGCTACAGCTCTGAACAGAATGAGAGAAAAGCAAATGGTCATCCATTGGGAAAATATTCCACCTAAGATTTAAGCTTCATCTTATAATAATCTCTCCAAACAGTAGAAATATTCTAAACCAAAACCAATGCTAGACAGAGATGAACAACAAAAATGCACAGAAATCTGATTCACTTCTTTCATCCCTTTTTTATAAAGAGGTCCGTTCCTCTGATAAGCTGAAGTTGAGATGTTATAGTTTTCATGGTTTCTTAAGCATTTATAGTATTCCTTATGGTAATCCAGCAACCTTCTTTTTTCTGATGCTTCCACTCCTGCCTTTTTTTTCCTTTCCCAAAGGATCTGAGCTTGTCCTCTACCCCAGCAACAGCAGTTAACCCCAAACAAACACAAAAATCCACAATCAAACAAAGGAAAATGCCTGGGCTTATTCCAAATCACTGCTAAATTGATTCATCCAGAGTATTTTTCCCACCATCTTTTTTTACCTTCCCTTTTCCCCCAGCTATATAAAACCCAAACACATAAAATGAACAAACAAAACTAAAACAAATAAACCCCAATGCAACAAACACACACACCCCTCCATCAACCACTTCTGTGCTCAAATCTCAACTGAAGATATCTATCCATGAGTTGTGTCAGTTTAATTTGAACTGCCAACTTTCAGAGGCAAGGATATCTTATATAGTTCTTGTAAGCTCCATATTCTTATAATATTCTTCTTATATTATTACTCAAAATTTTGCAACTGTATGACTAAAAGGAGAGAAATGTCCAAATTTCTCTGAAGTTCAAGACAATTTCACACTGAATGCTCATTTCTCCATTGAAAGAAGTAAGCCACTCTCCAAATTTAGATCCAGAACTTAATTCAGCTAAGAGGTACATTTTCTTCTTGGGTTACTCCTTCATTGCCACTTACTGATACTAACCAGGTAAATTTTATCCAGTCGTTTCATGGCCTCAGACTTGCATATACAAAGAGATTTTTAGAGCTCTAAAGCATATGGGGGGGCCTCAAATATGTGACTCATAAGCCTCACAGGTTATGTTGAAATTACACTTCTTTTGAAGTTTTCCTCCAGGAGTACCACAGTACTTTTCCCATAGTCTCTTCATAGCTTTGAAGGGATCCATTTGTTTTTCCTTATTTTTCTAGGAGGACTAATCTTATTTCTTCACCCACATTAATTCCTATTACTTCCCCATTACTGTGCTACTGCAAAAGTATTTCCATTTGCAGTTACATACCATTGCTAATGACATTCTTTACGCTCTGCTATATAGAACCTCTGAAGAAATGTTTGGAAGTTATTTTAAGTTGATATATCAATATTTCTTCTTTAGAGATTTTGCTTTCCCCTTTGAAAGATTTAAACCTCTTTACAGCAACACAATTGATGCCAAAAAGGGTTTAAGTAGTTGCTCTGCTAAGCAGGATGTAGAGTTTCTTCAAATGATTCTCATATCCAATCCATAACTTTTAGTCAAACAAAAGCTTGTCTTCCAGAAAACTGCATTTTTTTAATCTTAAGAAAAAACCACAATGCCAGTTTGCAGTGACTTAGTGACTTGCACAAGCCAGTTTCTGCCTTCCTATATTCACTTGAAAACCCAGCAAAAAAACCCACATCTCTCAAGGGAAGCAGAGCTTGCATCTGAATTATTTTTGCAGGCACTTGGAGATAAATCCAGAATTGAGAAAAAACCGAGTCAGTGATAATTTCCCAGCAGCTGCTTGAACTCTGCTCTTCAGGCTTTTACAGCTCCTTGCTTTCACACACAAGGGTGATGAGATATCCCCCAAAGTCAGTCCCTCCTGCAGCCGGAGAAAAATCACAGATGGCATTATCCAGGGAAAGAGAACTGCAGTCACATGAGATATAATTATTGAGGTTTTCTCACAATTACATCGATAACAGTAACTCACATTCAGTAAAATGAGTTTTGCAAACTCTTCTAAGGAGTGCATAAACAATAATATTTCCAACAGTGGGAGCCATCCCAGCAATGAGACAAATTCTTTGCTTTAGAAAATCCGTTCCAGGTTTAGAAAAAAATGGTTTTAGAAAAAGTAAAATTATTACATTTTCAGCCCAAAAATTAATCTAATTTTTTTTAAACTTGAAGTGAGATTCTGTATGGTGTCTGTCTTTTGAAAGACTTCACTGAGATAACAGTCAGTTTAAAAAAAGCACATCAGTATCATCCTGCATTGGAAGAGAGGGGATTTTTTAAAATTTAAACAAAAGGATTTGTGAATCTGGAAGGGTGCTCATGGGTTTTATGTTGATTTGTTGAATTATTTGCTCAGAGTTTGTTTAAAGTTTTACCATTTAATATCAATTAGTATTTATATTTTTACAAAAGCCAAACACATTCACTGTCACAACATAACACAATCTCTTATTTGAGAAAAAAGGAAAAAACACATGAAGTGACTGTGTAGCTATCTAACCTGGAGCACATGAACCTTTCCTTGTTGCCCAGCTTTTAGAATGACAAAAACTAGATTTAACAATTTTACATGCAAAAATCTGAAACAAGATGCAATAGAAAAACTCAATACATTCATTAATAAGTTTGCCTTTGAGGTTTACAAATGTAAGTCTGCTGAGTTTGGAATTTTAAATCTCTTTTTTTTTATTCTGCACACTAATTTGGCAGAGGTTCTAAGCCAAATCCTGCATTATTTGGTCAGGCCAAACAGCTCCCCAGAGCAGATAAAGAACTGTGTCTCACAGCTGTTCAGCATTATAAGAAATTATCCAAAAATGGATTTATCCCTTAAATAACACAAGGACATCTCTTACAGAATTTATGTACTACTCAGTGTGAACTACTACTCCTGTCTCATGAGGAAGCCTAGATGTGTAGAGAAATGTTTTACATTCTTTAACTCTGATAAGCAAAATATTAAAGAGACCCTGACTCAGCATTCAGAGTGTTTTACTGTAACTTCATCTTCTAATAATTACAGCAAGTAACCTTTTAGTGTCATATGGAAAAGGTATTCAAGAATGAAATTAAAATATTCATACACCTCAGTATTATTCATTTCATTACAGATCTTCATACTTTGTATTGCCCAGAAAATCATGAATGGTCCAGCATAGAAAAGACAAGGGAAGCCTTTGAAAAGGGAGAAGGAAGGAGCTAAAGGGACCTGTTGGAACCACCAATAAACAGTGATTCACACACTTCATAAAGCCCCAACAGAGAGAGGTTGCCAGGTTCACAGCCTCTGTCTGCAGAAAGCAATGACTGCCTGATTAGAAAAAAATTATCACTGATTAGATAAAAATTATCACTGAAAGCTGCACCCTCATGTGTGACCAGGCAGTGAGAGGCCAAGGAGCAGCTCCATGGGCTGTGACAAGAGGAGACCAAAGCACAAGATGCTTGTCCAGATCAGCCCTGTTTTCACTGGTGCCTCTGCATCAGACCCTTCTGACCACACCACAACAAAAATGGCTTTGTTATTTTTTACAAATTACAGCAGGCTAATGACAACTTTAACTCCTCTCTTCCACATTTTGATTCAGCTGATTAAGGCTTGTACATGTCCATAAAAAAAACACCCCAGAGGCTGAGACAATCTCCACATCTTTTGGCACTGGAAAACCTGAAGCAGATACCCTGTGGAAAGCTAATAAATGGTTACTTTTACATGCAGTAGCAGCAAGTCACTATCTCAAAAAAAAAAATTCCTAATTCATTTATCTCACTAGAATAGAATAGTGGCTTTGATTTCACAATTTATTATATCATAAAAGCAGCAATACAGAAGCAGCAGCAGAGAATTGTGGCATAGTTTTATATACATTTTAAAAGTTTACACAGCTTAGAAATCTGTGTTGCACTGCAGCAGTATACCATTACTTCCAAATTAATTGTCCAAGCAGGAGGTCACAGATCCTAAACTAAGTTTTGATGGGTAGCACAAAATAACAGCATCAACCACTGCAAGCACACCAATGACAAGCAGCTGTGCATCTGCAAAGCCTAAAGAATCTCACCCACCCTGGAGCCTTTTTCCCTGGAAGCAGCCATAACCACAAACTTTGAAGACAAACACAATGACTCCAGAGAGCTAAAAAAGAAAGCCTTTGCAGGAGAAAAAAAGCCCACAGGAAAAGATAAGGTTCTTTGTCACAATAGGATAGCAAATAGGATGTACATATTTATCTTCAAGCACTTAAAGACTTAAAATTCATCTTGTGTGTCTGTACTCATCAGAAACTCAGGAAAAAATTCTAAAGGGCTGTGGGCTAACATCTCCTATGTCCCTTATCTTAGGACAGGACAAATAGAAGCACAAATAAGGGGGGCATCACCCTATTAAGATTAGCAGCACAGCTCTGTACAGCTCCCTGTCAGGGCAGTAATTGAGTAAATTAGATTTTCAGAAGTTTACCTCAAGCAAAGGAATGAGAATTTAGAAATTAAAAAAAAAAAAAAAAAAAGAAAAAAAAAGTGGAGACCTGTGGGTTGGTTTTCTTTTTGTGCACACAATAGGCAAGCTTTATAAAGTTTTAAAAAGTAGCTACTTTATCCACTAGTTTTCAAAGGTTTCTAAATTTTTCTAAGCTATCACATTTTTAGATAATATCTGTTGTGACATTACTCAAGAAACAAACTCCAGTCTGTCACTGTGATATTTTCTGAAAAATCCCTTTGCCAGGATTTCTTCTCCTGGGAAGATGAGAAGCCTCAGCATCTCCATGTTTTGCTCCTCTGGAGTCTGGTCTGGAGATTGTTTATCCAAACAAGTGAATTATTTTTACTCAATTACCAATCCCAGCCAGCTGTGTTGGACTCTGAGGAGTCATGAACTTTCATTATAATTCTTGTTTAGCCTTCTGATGTCTCCTTTTTCTTTCTTTAGTATAGTTTTAGCATATAATTTCTTTTAATATAATATTGTATCAGAGAATATTAAATCAACCTTCTGAGAACTTGGACTCAAATTCTCATCTCTCACCTCATCCTGGAGACCTCACAACATGACACCAGTCATTGCACACTCTGAAACTCCCAGGATTACAAAAGTTATACCTGAAGGACACAGTTAAACATGGACAGAAAGATATTAGTTAAAGCCACTAACCTTATTTATTATCTCTCTCCAATTCCCTCGCACCACAAGACCTTCTCAGCTCACAGGGGTGGTGGTGCAGAAATCTGATGCAATTAACAGACTGCAGGTGTGTGCTGTCCCATCTTGTTGCTTGCACCTGGGCCCTCCCAGCCATCCTCCCCCTGCCCTATAATTTCCCTCAGCAAGCTGCAACCTCTTTTGCTAATCTGAATTGTTTCACTGGAACGGGAGCATTGCACTGGGCAGTTTTCCTGTTTCCAGACACAGTAATGTGAGGAATTCACAAAGCTTTGGAGAGACTGCAGACTGATTATTTATTAATTTTTTTTTTTTAATGTTTGCTTTAACAAAGAGCTCACTGTTTTTAAGAACCTCACAATTTCTGAATTTAAGTGTGTGGGTCACTGCAAGAAATCAATTGGTGATTTATGTTCAGTTTTCCTAGACTACAGAGGAGAAAAACTGAAAGTACGGACAGACTCGTTAGAGTCTAAAGCTATAGGGAGATGTAAAGCCAGATGTAAAGGTAGAGTTGTTTGGACTCTTAAAGTAAATAACTATTGCTTTTCCTGTAACCCTTTTAAAAATCATATAACACTGAAAATTCCAGGGATTTTTTGAAAGTAATTTAATTTAGATCTGCAATCCAAAGATAATGGTAAAATTTTCTATAAAACATGATGAAATGGAGCCTCTTTACTTTGATGATTTTCATGGAAAAATATTTTTCAAGCTTATTTAGTATTTTCTGATACCTGCAGTTAAAAAAAGAACTCTGATGAACTGGCTACAACACACATTACCTAGTCTTTGCCCTGGGGGATGTGAAAAATGCCAATCACTTATTTTTAAAATTCTAAAAGTTTAATAGTAATAAAATGGTTATAAACATAGCAATATAATTAGAGTAATAAAAATGTGGACAATTTGGATTAGGACAATATGAGACAATAAAAACAAAAAGTTACGGATGGTCCAGGTACCTTTTCTGGGCAAAAAAAGGACCCACGTTAATGGAAGATTAACCATTAAAAGCAACAGCCTGTTGCATATTCATACACCACATACATGATGCATAAATTCCACACACAGGATTCTGTCTGGGCAGTGACAACTTCTTCATCTTAATCCCAATGTTGTCTTCAGGGCTGAGCGAGACAGGAAGAAGTTTGTTTCTCCTGATAATGGAGCAATAAATTCTTTTTCTCTGAAAGATTCAGGTGTCCTGTGGCTGCTATCTCAGTGCGAGTCCTTTCTTTAGAAAAATATCCTACATAGCATAGCTTCTATTTTAACATTATGTTATAACCTAAAACTATATTTAATGCACTACTTAATTAATACAGCATAACTTTCTGACATAACACATCTAATATTCATTTAAATATTTGTAAAAAGCCAATCATAAAACACACATTATTCACAGGGGGAGGGAGGGAGAGATTTAGGGGGTGAATCTGAATCCAGGAAAAGGGAGGGCTGGAGGGAAAGTTGAGTCCAGCTGGAGAGGGAATGGCTTTACTTGTTCAAGCTCCTGCACTGGTTTCCAGTGTTAGTCATGTCAGCACTGCCACAGAACTGAATTGATTTCAGTGTGGTTAAATGTGTGAAGATTTTGGGTTTGTCTTTTTCAATGGAAACTGTTGCTCAGCTTTTGCCTCTGAATTTTTGCAAGACTCAAACCCAAAAAATGTAGCAGCACTTTATAGTTGTGTGATTAACTCTCAGGCTGGCAAGGGAGGAAGAGACAAAGCCCTGTTCAGCTGACAAAATGACCAAGTTATGATCTTTTGGTGTGAATGGAGTCCACAAAAAATCAGTGACATGTAAGATTAGGCAGGAATAATGTCTAACAGTATTTAGACAGACATTTGCTGCCATCTGTTTTTTATCAGGAATTCACAGGATGAATATTTTAATCTTAGTTGAAGAGAAACTTGAAAAGTAAATGAAAACAAGGGAATACAAAGATTAACTCTTAAGTCTATTCATACAATAAATATGAGTAGATATATTCAGCACTAATTAAATACTTCCTGAGTGAATATGTATTTTCTCATTGTTCCTTTTGTTGACATGATAATAAATTAATGTGGGGGGGCTAAATATTCTGTGTGACCCCCTGAGTTGTGTTGGGCCTAACTTAATGTGCATATATTTCTGAGCTCAAATGGTACATGAAAAACAAGTCAAGAAGGAAATGTGCATTCTAGGTGCATTTAAAAAATCACCTGGAAAGCCAATTTTATTAGAATTCAAATGTTCACTGAGAGCATATATAGAGGGTCAAAGATCAGTATTAAACTGTGAGGTTCCTTGAGAAAGAGTGATGGATAGTGCTGAAGAGCAAAACCTAAAACCCAGTTTATTGGGTTTTTTTACTGTGCCATCTTTGTGATTTTCCAGTATTGTGGGAAAATGATTCTGTCTGTTGTTTGTATGAACAGAAGTGCTCATTTCGTGTGTGTGAAATACGCTTTGCAGGAAGAATCCAGTATCAGTCCTGCTGCTAGATTGCTTCTAATTGACCTAACTTTTGTTTGTAAATGCAGGGGAAAAAATAAATCTACACCATTGCATTCAGTACTTCTTTGTGACTAACCTTTTCAGAAGACATTAACGGCATGATGAACATGTTGATATAGCACAATTTATTCATCGTAGAAGCTGAAAAGATTCACCATTCACTGTAAATTCTTTTGCTGAATGTAAGCTCCTGAATCAGTTGTTTTTTGTGTGCAATGCAGCAGTAAGTTCTCTGTTTGCAGTTAATCTGTAGGGCCAAAATAAACCCAATTATAAGCAAATACAATTCTGTTGATGCCAGGGAAATTGCCCATGATGGGCTTGTTACCTAATATTCTTTACCACATTGGTTGGCAGAAAACGGTACTTGCTTTCTAAGAATGTTGACTGCAGGTCCTTTTTGTTTCTTTTTAATTTGTTATGCTTTTAACATGTCTCAGAATGATCATGTGAGATAATTGACAACACAGACTTGGTAGACACTGCTGCTGGCTTTGAGGAAGTTATTTAGATATTACATTTAGATATTTGTGTTCTTCCTTTCATCTGGTAATAAGATGCTTGCAATGAACCATTTTCTTCCTCAGGCCGTTTTCAGTGAGATAAAGCTGTCCACAAGCAAGAAAGCACCACATTGTTGCCTCTGACTATAGAACTGCTGGTTTAGATAAACTTCACTCTGATAGAAAATCATCAAGCCTGTACTATTTAATTTTTTTCCTTTCAAGACTGAGTGAATCACAAGGAATCATGGAAGCGGAAAGAGCTAGGGCTGAGGAATATGATGACAATTTTGGCAATTAATTCAGTATTGCTAGCATTTTGAGATTATAAAATATTGAAAATAAAGATTATAAAATTCTTCATGTTTCATGGCATTTTCACGTTTTGTTACCACAATGTCTTTTTCTTGTATGTTCTGACAAATTAAATCCTTGGCAATATTTATATGGGTTGTCAAGTTAACTGTCATTCAGAGATTAAATGCTTAGTGTAAATGAATTACAAGTACAGAAAACACATTCCATCCAGAATTTATCTAGGAACAATTTATCTAGACTCTAACTGCACTATTCTTCCTTCCTCAGGCATGGAACAACTTTAATTTGTATTGACTTCCCCCCGCTCACTTTTACTTGCAAAGAGCACAGGTAATATTAATGAGTAAGAAAACCTATGATATTACAAGGAGCTTTAAGACTGTTCTATGTTATGAAAAACAGTATTTGAGTAAGCAATTTGTGGTCCAGTACTAAAAAATGTTATTATTCTGAACCTGAATGTTAATGGTTATTGCCTGTGTAGTTAATTTTACTCTCAAATTAATTGGACTCCCCAGTATTGTATTATTTATAGAGTAATAGCCACAGGCTTTTCTTTTCCTTTTTCATTCTTTTCTTAGTGAGTTCTTTTAAGTATTTTATCCAGCTTCAAAGAAAAATCAGGATGTTTTCTCCAGCAACCAAGCTGCCTAGTTTTACACATTCACAATCCTGCTTTTCTTTGGAAATTGTAATGCTGGTTAATGGGTCTCTTTTGCTTTGCAAAAAGTACTGCTATGGATACTACATCTAAATTACCATTTTGCTTGTTTATGTAAAACCTAATGATGATGATCATACTGCTCTGACTGCATATTTAAAAGGAAATTATTGTACTTCTACATGAAACATAGAAAATGGTAGATGATGTACGCATTGTTTGTTATTACCATAACCTACAAACCCAAATTCTTGTGGGATTTTGTTCACTAAGAAAATAATGTCTCTTTGCAAGGGATTTAACTCAGATTTAACCTTCTATCTCTATAGCATGCAATTTTGAGTGTGAGTGGTAAAGAACTAGTAAGTGAGCTGACTTACTTACTCACAAGGATATCCCACTAACACACACAGAGGTTTTTCTAGAGCAATTGGTGTGATGAATGTATTTTCAAGGTTGTGGGTTTAGGATTTTAAGTTAGAAGCATTTGGCTGAGGAAACAAAGTGGGTTTAGGAGTTTAATGACAGTTTACAAATTACTCTGAACATGAGTGGAGATTGTAGCTTGGTGTGGCTGGTCTCCCAAGCAGCAAGTGATAGAATGAGAGGAAATGGCTTAGGTTGCACCAAAGGAAGTTTGAATTGATGTCAGGAAAAAAATAAATTGAATAAATGAGGAAATAAAAATAAATTAAATCTAAGTTTGTCATTTACAGAATTTATTTATCCAATTCACAACAGCTCAATGCATTTTACTTGAGTTTCTCTCATGCATACGCTTTTTTCCCCCCCTTTTTACCATTTTCCTGCCTTGATGTACTCTCTGATGAGTCCCTCTAAGAAATGGCTGCGGTTACTCTCAGATGATGGAAAAACAGAAAAACAGGCAGTGAGTCTGTTTGAGTTGGCTTTTTTGCTTTTGAGCACAGACACTACTGCATCCAAGAATCACTTTTCCTGGCAGTGAACGTGGGTTTAATTTTATAATCCAAAAGAAAATGTTACCGCCAAATTATTCCATATTAGAAATACTGGGAGGATTCTCTTTTTTTTTTCACTGCCTCTACACATAGAAGAAAGTGATATTACTTAACCATGAGGTTCAATTACTGCCATATTTTTAAGGAAGTCTTGGAATTTACTTTTCACTTTTTTTTTTTTTGTGAACAGAATTCCAAACTGAAGCACTGAAGTTGCATCTAGACAGATAGTATTTTTGTCTCTGTATAACAGGCATAATTAGTCTCATCCATGCAATTATAAAAACAAAAATGTATTCTAAAAGCTTAGACATATGCTCTCTATTTAGTAGAGTTTCACTGGAACGGTTTTTTTCTCTAAAAACTTTTATTTAAAACCTGTGTCCAACACTGTGTGGCTGATAACACCAAAAAACCCACAGTGCCTAATCACCAAAAAATCCCCTCAGCCTTTCCTGTAGGTAGCGTTAACTGTGCTTCTTTTTAGACCCAAATGATCTGACATTCAAAACTGTGGGTTACCAAGTGATTCCTTAATATCAGTAGGATTAGCAGCACTTAGGTCTTTGAGAAATCCAGTCCAAAATTATGGAAGTGAGTGTGTAAACTCTGCAATCTGCCTGTAATCTTGGTACCAGTACCTAAATGTAATTCAAGAGAGCAGTAATCCCACATTCACCTTTGAATTGTTACACCCTGACTTTTCCCATCTAAGACTAATAGAGCAGACATCTTGCTACTTTGTAGTCTGATTTTTTCCCACCTCAGTCACAGTATTTCTGGAATTAAGGAAAATTTTGTCATCAAATTTCTCGTACAGCTAAGACAAAGCAGCAATTAATAATTATTTTTCTGAAATGTCGGCTTTTTTTGCAGCCACAAAATGAAATATCACTTTCTTGCTAGCATAGAGACAAAACAGAAATACTTAGCTAATGGGTAATTTATTTTAAAAATCCAATCTATACAACCTTCAAATGCAAGAGCAATTTTTCACACTTTCTAACCAAGATCTTTTCTTCTCGTTTTCAGCATTTAATGGGATGAGTTTTTTCCAAGCACAATTCCCCACCTTACCTTTAAGTGCACAGTGGTGTCAGAAAGGGCATAGGCAAGATAAATCCACGTGTTTTTCTTTGATTTGAGTATGTTGAGATTTCAGAGGTTTTCTTTATTATTCAAAATGCATATTTTGTGCTAAAAAGTTTTAAAGCCCTTGGGGGGCTTTCTGCAACATTTCTAAAGAGATACTAATAACTTGCAAGTTGATATTTAAAGGGGATTTAAAAGAACATAGAATTAATAATTGCCACACCTACAGAGGGCTTTCAAACATGAATAGTAATCATTGTATTAAAATCAGTAATTCCTCTTGGAAGCTTTTACATTTGGCATTGCTATCATTACTAAATGTGTTTATGTCAGCTACTTTAATAATTTTTCTAATGCCATAACTTTCTTCAGTTAATTATAAACAAATTGGCACACTAATTAATGGGTCCTGCTAATAGTATATTATCCCAGATATGTGTGAATGATACCCTGTTACTAGCAGTGATGCAGCTCAATTAATGATGCCAAATATCATGACCTTCTTAATAGCAAAAAGACTCACTGATACTCCTAGAAACAAAATTAGACGTCTTTAAAATGGAAACAAAGCAAGAGTGCACTGAAGGCAAAGTGCTGCTGTCATGTTGGATTTAAGCAATTCCAAATTTACACAGAACAACAAGGAAAAACTGTGCCTGACACTTCTAACAGAATAAACAAAATATCTGCTGACTGTCAGCTCAATAGGAAGTGAGCAGCCATAGCTTTGTTCCTGTGTGGGACAAAGAAACACAGAGAAAACCAAGCCTGTGAAAGTCCTTAATGCTTCTTGGGACACCTCCATTTGTCAGAGCTGATGAATGAGCCACGTCTGAAGCAGTTCAGACACAGCTTCACAGGATCATTTCAACTTTCTGACTACAGAAGTTGGAATATAGGTTTACACAGGTGGCTTCAGGGGAGGAAAGAGGCATCACAGGACCTTGTTCTTTGGTGTGGTTGACAGCAGGGGAGGATTTGTGACATTCCTGTGTTTAATAGCATAAAATTATTCATTTTTATTAAGTTCAAGTCAATTCCTTACTGTAATGAGTAATAAACAGCAAATACAAAGTGCCACAGTTTAGTAGAAAAAATCATTAATATAAGCTATTTTCCCCAGAAGGAATAATCTGAACTTTACTAATTGCCCAAAATGAAACACTGCAAGATAAAATAATTTGGTTTTCTCCTTTTCTGTTAATCACAGGAACTGTTCCTGTGAACTTTGTGTGTATATAGCATCATTGCTTATAAAAAAGTGCTCCAGGTTATCTGCATTGCCATTTATTAACATCTATCTATCTATCTATCTATCTATCTATCTATCTATCTATCTATCTATCTATCTATCTATCTATCGTGTGTGTGTTTGTGTGTATGTATATATATATATATGTTATATATTTTTTATACATATATGTGAAGTACCATATACGTTTCTGGGTGCTATAAAAATTAACACTTGAAGGAGCATGATAAATGGGTGAGTTAGCAAAGTAAAATTGTGCTTTCATCAATGCAGCCACTTTATAGTGATGTGTGACCATTACAGGGTAATGCAGCCTGGTACTTGCATGCTTGGAAATTCAGCTTGCTTGGTAACACAGTTCTGTTGTATCCTTTCTTTCCTGGGGAGGGGAAGAGAGGTAGAATGAAAAAGAAGGGATGAGAAAGATGGAGCTAAACACCAGGTTCATTCTGGAAATACAAATCAAAGCCATTTGATACAATCTACCCTCAGAACTGAGGTGTTTTGGTATTTTCTCCAAATTTCATTATTATTGTCAGCAAAAGGCCTGCTGGTGATGAAGGCCTACTGGTGATAAAACCTACTGGTGATTCATATCTGAATGACTCTTTCATTCTAGAGAACATGCCAATCTACAGGAGACAAATGTCTCCAGAGAAAGAATGGTTCAGAGCTGCCTTTGACTCCCCAAGCATTTCAGCAAATTGAATCACCGCTGGTTTTTGAAATTATATTGCAGTGGTCTCTTGCAAGGTCAGAAACAATGTGAACGCTTTCCAGCTGCTTTGCACTGGGCATTCCATTAGCAGATCTTGTGCTGGCAAGTTCTGCTACAGAGTCAGAAGAGTTTTACATCACTAAATGTCTGAAATGTCTGACCTGACTCGCAGGGACTAAAGATAAAGCGGTTAGAGGCAGAAAAGCCATTGGGTAGCAGCCCAAACAATATTTTTTTCAATATGGTTATCTCTGGCATTTTCTCCACTCACCACTGGTGCAACAATTTTGGCCTGTCTCAGCATTCTCAAAATAGTTTTAAATTCATTATCAGGCTCAGAGATTTTCTGTCAAAGGTGGACCTGTGCCACACACAATCATCCTTATTCTCACCTGGTTTAAGTTCAGGCAATGCCAAGCCTTCTTGGTAGAAGGGATTCTCTCAAACTTTCCCTGTCCACTACTATAAATTTTCAATATAACAGTTCTCATAGATCAAAATCTACACTCTAATTACTGAGTGCTCAGTGGGGTCCCAATGCATTGATTTATTTCACTGCTGGTAGAGATCAGATACTGCTGTTGTTTCTCATTAATGAAGTCCAAATTAATAATGTCTGCTTTCCATGCCCATTTTAAATTACAGACCTGGCCTAGAACACCCCACTTTTATTCTAAGAATAAAGAACTTTTTTTTTTCCTTAAAAAGTTCTGAAAAAGAGAAGGTATTGGCCACAATGTATCCATAACCAACATTTTCTTTTATTATCATATTTAAATCTAAATTAAGCTCTAGGTCTAGGAACATCAAACAGGTCTCTATATATAAAATTTTGCTTTATTTTGAAACAGACAAGAAATGTGATCTTAATGAGATAGTCACACGTTGTTTGTTCAAATAGAGTAATTTGAACTGAATGAGAATTGCCCTGAGTTTATGAATAGCTAAATCTCACATCTCCTACCAGCAAAGATTAGGCAACATTTGGCAGCTTTTAGAAAAAACTAGGCACTCTATCTAAGATAAAACACTATATCTTCAACAAAGTACACTAGCCAAAATATACGGATAAACATTTCACTCTGTAATCACCTGCTTTATCTACATAAAGTGTAACGTGCTCTTACTGCCTTTTACCATCAGAACTGTCAGCAGAATGAATCTGTGAGCCACCAATTTATACCTATTGAGCCACTTTTTATCCTCCCTCTTCTTTTCTGCTTAACAATGCAAGAAACCTGCTAGTAAAAACATTACACAGCTTTAAATCACTTTGTTAGCCACAGCAAATAATTAATGAACAGAGTGACCTTCCTAGAACTTAACGTATGTACTGAGGGGGAAATTCTTCCTGGCATGAAAGTAGACAGCAAGAAAAGTGCTTGCCATAAGGTATGGATTTAAACAAGAAACAACACTCAGATAACTATCCATGCATATTTTAAAACTTTTATTTAAAAGAGATTTAAGAGTGTCATCAGATCTGGTTTATGAATACTGCAGATCATCTGATTACTCAGTTCCAGTGCATTGTACAGTACAACCTCCATCAGTGATGCCAAAAACTATTCAAGACACCATTTAAAACAGGTAGTGAGGCTTCATCAAAACCCTTTATATATTTTAAGTGAAACTGAAAGAAAATTCTGCAACAGTTCTTGCATAATATGAGTCTACAATATAACCTGTTTACTGAGAAGTTTTGTGAGTCATTAGGAAATTCCTCTCTTAGAATAATAATTTTTGGCTGCACCTACTGCTAAAGAAAAGCATTGGATGATTATATGTACAAACTTACACAGAACAGCTCAATTAAAATTCAGGCAGCAGAAAATATCATTGTTTAAATGAGCAACCAACAAACAGATTCTACAAGTGGAAAATATTCCAGAGTGTGGTCACACAGCTGCCAAGTTTTCCTACTGTGTAGCAACAATGACAGAAAAAAGAGTTTAGGGGGATTCTTACTTACATTTTTTACCACAGTAAACAGGAACAGACACTGTGAATTGCATGTTTAGGGAGCTGCAGTGCAGTGGGAGCTGCTTTTGCTCTCCTAATCCTAGGAGTGATGCCCTGAACAAGACCAGCCATACTCTGTTCATATGTGCACAACATCAGGATTGAGAATGCAAGTTGTGAACTCCTTAGGCAGCACAAGCATCAGAATCTTTCTGAACAAGCAGGGGTTTGAAATACTGAGACACTGGACTGTAAATCCCCTAGGTCACTTATTGTATTTGCAGGGAGCCCCGTGGCAGGAAGGAATGATGAATCTGACTCCATGTTCTCAGAAGGCTAATTTCTTATTGTATGATACTATATTATATTAAAGAATACTAAACAAAACTATACTAAAGAATTCAGAAAGGATACTTACAGAAGGCTAAAAAGATAATAATGAAAACTCCTGACTCTTTCCAGAGTCCTGACACACCTTGGCCCTGTTTGGACAAAGAGTGAAAGCAAGTCACAGCAGAATCCAATGGAACAATCACCTGTGGGTAAACAATCTCCAAACACATTCCACATGAGCACAACACAGGAGAAGCAAATTAGATAATTATTGTTTCCCCTTTTCTCTGAGGCTTCTCAGCTTCCCAGGAGACGAATCCCAGGTGAAGGGATTTTTCCAGAAAATGTGAATGTGACAGTCACTTGAGATTTTTCAAGAAGGGCTATCATTTAATGTTCAGTGGCAATTCTGCCCCAAACTCCTTAATTTTTATTGATCTAAACTTTGATCTCTATGTTAATACATTTGTAAAGTTATGCATAACAGAAATAAATGGCCCTGGCATAAAATGGATCTTTAAGGTCAAGTAGATTTTTGTGGTGGGTTGACTCTGGCTGGATTCCAGGCACCCTCCAAAGGTGCCCTGTCACCTTCCTCCACAACTGGACAGATGGGAGAGAGAATGTAATGAAAGCTTCGTGAGCTGAAGGACAGGGACACACATCACTCACCAGTTACCATTGTGGGCCAAATAGACTCAGCTTGGGGAAATTAATTACCAATCAAAACCAAAGTAAAACAAATCTTAAAAACACCTTCTTCCCACCCTTTCCCTTCCTCCTAGGCTCTACTTCCTCCTACCCAGTGGGGCAGAGAGACAGGAGAGGGATAGGGAATTCTTACTACAGTAAGGATTTAATTCTAGTGATGATAATGAAGTGATGACCAAGAGAGAAATTTAATATGTAAGCCTGCAGACACTGAGGTTCACACTACACACTAAATGAAAATCCTGCTCACCATGGGTCCGTGGAATCCCAGAGTTCGTGGAATCCTGGAGTGATTGAATCCTGGGAACCACACTCATCTTTGATGTTGAGATGATGCTGGGACATCACGTTCCTGAGAATGTTCTCTGCCTGATTAACTGTCTGGATATTTTCAGTCAATTGCATGTCTCTTCTCAATTCTGATATGTTTCTCACATCAAACCAATTATTCCCTTCCCTTTACTATCCAGCCAGCAACCTTCCCTTTATATTATTACCTAAGTTTTCCACTCAGATCACAAGAAATTAAATATTAGCACTCATTGCACCATCCATTTCCAAGAAGCAACTTCCACACAACAAGATAATTAAAAGCTATTTTTCACAGCATAAGATTTCTGTGCGATAAGCATGGTACAAAAGGGCAAAAGGGAAGAAACAAAAGGGCAGATCTCTGGAGAAAATGCAAAATAATTCTACAGTTGCATTTCTCTCAAAATTTTCTCAGCCAAGCCTTTAGAAATAGGCCAGAAGAAACTTTATTTTTATTAAACTCTTTTTATTAGATTCCATATCAAATCCATGTACATTTTACACATGATGGCTGATACAATATCATACACAGAAGGCTGAACCTTTTCATCTTGGAGTGGGTGACTGTGAAAAGCATCTATGCAATTATTCAAATTACTTGAGTTACTGTTGGTAGAGAAGGTTAATTCAGTTTAAGCCCTTTTTGGAGGATAACCTGAGCCTAAATAATAATAATTAAAAACACGTTCAGTAACTGCTTTTCAAGACTTATTGTTTTATTCACAGTCTAGAATAGAAAAAAAATCTTTAATTTAGAACAGGTAAACAAAGGAACGCCTGTGGGTCTTTACAACAGAAATTTCTGTGAGGGTTGATATTTCAGCCAAGGGTATGACTTTAGAACTGTTACATGAATACAACAAAGATAAGAGTTCAGTGACCTTGTTGTAACAGCCTAAGGACTGAATGCATCAGCAATACTAATGACCATTTCTGACCAAATCCCACAGCCCATTCCTGAGGAAAGACAATGGATATTTGGTTGCACCAAGAGCATTGGACTATCTGATATCAGGATTGTGTGAACAGAGGGAAGATCTTCCAGAAGATTCCCACTGGCACTCTGCAGTGGCCAGACTCTGTGGACAACTGACTGAAAACATCCAGGTAGAATTCACTGGGAACAATTCAAAGATAATGAATAACAGTAACACATGAGCAGACCTCAGAATGCTTTACAAGACAGGTGTGCAGCGAGAGAAACAGAGACAGACACTACAGTCTATTAGAAATATTTTCCAAATAATATGCTCTAGTGATTGAATTATAAAAACAACATGCAAAAAGGAACTGGAGAAAATAATTGTTATTTCTTAGCTTGGTACCTTGTCTTGCAATGCTTCCCTCCACATGCAGTCAAATAACCTACACACTAAACTAAACCACAATCAGAGCAACGATTTGGAAGCTGCTGGCATCAGTGATTTTAGATTATGAGGCACAGTTCATGGCTTTTTTTCCCTTAAACAGTCTTGTTTAATAGAATGAAATTACAAGCAAAGGGACACAGAATTTCCTTTCTCCTTGTTTTCTACTAGAAAACAGGCAGCTTAATAGAGAAAATATCAATACTATATTTTCTGCTTGACAAGAACACCAGGAAGAGCAGATGTGGTGCAAGCCCTGAAAGTGCCTTGACTTGCAGAACAGGAGCTTCATCCCCTTTTGGACTGACCATCCATCCATGCCCTGTTGTTCCACTGCTGATGACTTCCTGTGGGACTCATCTGAGTTTGTACTACACGATGGAGCTGAATGGCTGAGTCTCACATCATTATCTTGGGTGTTTTTTTCCTCCCTCCTCCTTTATTAAACATTTTACCTCAACAGAAGTTTTGTCACAGTGTGGGGAGATGTGGTGCTTAGCTGCTGGCTGGGGTAAATCCATCACGCTGAGATTAAAACAAAAAATACAAAATTCAAATCTATAAAATGGCATCCTCTGTTGCTGCAGAGGAAAGACACGAAAGAGCACAAGCACACCACCGCTCTCAAGGTGAAGGAAAAAAGAGAAGTTTATTTTCTGACTCCAATATTTATAGTTTTACAAAAGTGACGGTGGATTGGAGGGTGACAGTGCCACCTCTCCAATGACACTGGTCAAACCAACAGTCTATCAACTCTCTCTTCTTCCATAAAGGAATGCAAAACAATGAGTTCTTTACAGAAAATGTTTGAGAAAGTTCACTGCAAGAAAGTCAACATCAGAAGGCTTGGAAAATCTTAAAAAACCAGAGTGACAATCTTCCACACCATATAAGACTCCTGTGGCTACAGGAGAGCAGGACCCCTCTCTGACAGTGCTAAAGATCTCCCTTCCTCCTTTAAGCAGCCTGGAGAAGGCTGAGAAAATAAGTGAGTCTCAGAATCATTACAAATGACATTGCCTTAGGTGGGACTGCAAAATGCACAGGACTCCAAATTCACTTGAAGGTTTTTACAGAGATTTAAATACATGTTTTAAACTAAAACTATGGGCATGTTGGTATTGGTAGTAAAAATAAAATTGTTTTGAATGACTGATATAAATTGATCACAGTGCCATTCATTGCTCCTTCTACAGTGGAAATACAGTGTGTTAATGAGAGATTCATTGGAGGGCAGCAGATGGTTTACTGGAAAAGGAACAAGACCACAGGTCTTGTTTGCACTTGTTTGCAGGAAATACAAATTTTTAACCCAAAATTTATCTCATATTCAAGAAAATTTGCCTCCACATTTAAAGACATGCATCCAGGGAAATAAACTCTTTAAAAACATGCTCACAATAAATGTTGTACTCTGCTGATGATTTTTTTATCAAACCTCTTCATCCTCTCCTCGCTAGAACTAGCTCCTAATTCACTTTGTCCTGAGTAGATACTCTGCATATCAACCACATATATAACTTCTGCATATAAATGGCAACTAGGAAAGCAGAGACAGCATTTCAAAAGTTCGGATATTTTATTTTGAAATTCAAGCAAATTTTAGGCATATGAAAATTCAGTGCAATATTCAAGAGAAGAATACAAGCAATGGAAAATGCACAAGACAACCTGCAGGATGTTCTCTAAATGGTGGCAGAAGTCCTGAGCTGGATATAGGGTGAGTTCCATAAAGGAGGATTCCATAAATTTCATGGCCCAGCATGAAATTGCTTTTCCTTATGTGCACATTACTAAAATATATGCAGAGGATTTTATTGTTTGCTTCCACTCATAATTTCCAGGTTGGCAGAAATGTTTCAGTATTATTTCAGCCTCATAAGTGTGCACTAATAATCAAAGTCTAACCTCTTTTGAAAACAAAGTGGACCTGTGAATGTTAAAACACAGGAAGAGCTAAACCATGTTCTGTGGGAAGAAGATTTGACAGGAAATTATCTTTACAATCTGTTGATGAATAAATATGAACTTTGCTTAGAAATAGATTCTTAATAGAAAATGTTAAACATTAGAAAAAAGTTTCTGTTTTTCTACAAAGCAATAAAGCTCATAGAGCCAAAGTAATCTGTATGAAGAAATACCATCCCACATAACACAAAACATCAGGCAGTGCAAATATCAAAAGACAATTTGAGGAGTAACATCTAGTTTACATCTCGGACCTTAAAAGCAGTTTGTAAATCTCCCTTGAAGACTAAGAGTTAGATTTGAGAAATAGGAGGTCTGATATTTGATACTTGTGAAAAATCTTCTCTCTGATAAAAAGCTGTCTATCTTTTCCTGACCTTCTGTGTAACTACATTCAGGATTTTATCCATTCAATTTTATTTCCCCTTTATTTAGATAGATTTCAAGACAGAAAACTAACACTTGAAAGTCACAAAGCACCTTGCAATACAACAGAATGGCAATTTCCTCTCTTCAGCTCTAGCACCAACCACCACACTGAAGATAGGCAGCTAATAGTTACTTCTGTCTAATCTTTTATTTCTATGCACATAAGATATGCCAGAAATATGCATACACTATTATTTTCACCGGCTGGTTTGAAACAAACTCTATTTAATAATAAAAAAGAAAGGTTAAAGTGAAATTAACTTTAAAAGTGAACACTGTTATTAAACCAATAACACAAGGTAAGATTACTGTGGTGTTCAGACCTCATGAATATGTTAAGAGAGTTTCATATGATGCTGGCACAGAACTGTCTGAAGAAATCTTTCATGCAGTATACATTGCCTTTTGCTCTGCTCATGGATGTATTTAAAAGTTTAGATACTTTAAATAAGAAATGAGATTCTATTTGACATCATATTCCACTGAGGTTACTCTGAATTATGAAAAGTAAGCTTGTCTCTGTAGAGATATAACCCTATGAGCTAAGGTACTTCTCAGATATTAAATATGGTTTCTTCAAGAGTCATATTGATTTACAGAAAACCCAGAGATTAGAAAACATTAAGTATTAATCAAGGTTCTCATTTTATTTGGAACTTGTATCATTTAACCTCTTTAAAATACTTAAATGTGATCACTGAAATTTGATAACAAGTGCGAGAGAGAATTCTTGATGAATTTGATGCCCACTGTACTTCAAACACTGCAGTTCAATGCAACTCTATACTTAGGAACACTAAGCCAAACTCTGAAATGCTTTAGCATGTGAAGAAATGATATGATACCAAAAGGAATGTGCCAAAATCTAATGCTGATAACTCAGAAGCTCTTAGAACTATGTGGCAAGTAATTGAATGCCTGCTCTGAAAAGCTAGAGTTCACTAAATTCTCCAATCTAACATTCTCAATGCCATTTTTATTTATATTACTTTAGGGTATTTCTCATTGAAAAATAAATTCTGCCCTCTCTTTCTACCACTGTGTGGAAATAGAAACTACTAGGAGCAGACCCTGGATAAATGGGGATATCTGGGATTTAATCTGTAAATGCTGAATAACTGCAATGAAACATGGTAACAAAACATGTCCTTTTGAGCAACTATTCATGATTTTGGATGGCTAATCTGAAATACCTTTAGGAGGCTTTGATTTCCTTCTCACCTGTCCTTTCAAGAGGAAATAAATGGAGCAAAGCAGATGCTTAATGATTTTTAAGAGCAATCACTGTCCTGTCTTTCTTTTTTTTTTTTTTTTGAATATAAACCAACCCAAACTAGCAAAACCAGTCATTTCTGAAAAAAAAATATATTTCTCAAAAATGTACTGTTTAAAATTTGTTCTGCCTAGCAAATGACCACTGTAGAGAGGCTTGATTTACTTCTGAGGGATTCCTATCTCCCAAGTTTAGGGTCGCAGATTTTTCTTTGGCCAGGATTGATTGTTCTCTCTAGGCACCTCTCAGCTAACTGAACTAAACAAATAGCTTTAATGAGGAGTGATGGATGCAGAAAAGCAGAGTGTCTTTCATTAAGCCAACTAATGAAGCTGGAAAAAAAATATTTTAGACTCACAAATCCTTCATGTTAAGTAAATAATCAATTTAATCATAAGTAAATAAAAACACTGTAGATTATAGGAGACTGAAGTTTAGTAATTAACATCTAATACATTCATTTGGGGGTAAGATCTTACTTAAATTTCATTCAAGCAATATTTCTTTAGTGGAATACCAATGATTCAGGAGTACTAGGGAAAGAGTGGGGCTTTGGGCCTTGGTTATCCTTTGCAGGGATTTGAGGTTTTTTGCTGTTTTGGGCTTTTTTTTTTTTTTTTTTTTTTTAATGTAAAAGTTCTGAAAAATCATAAATCACTTCATAGAAGCACAATCTATTTCAGTCACTTAGTTTTCAAAAGATACATTAGCTCTCACCACTCAAGATTCATTAAAAAACTCCATTCCCCTTATGGTTAAAAGCTGCCTTGAACCCTTCAAGAAAGTGCCCTCTGTGATTGTGTCACCCGAGTATACTCAAAATCAATTTCTACTTGAAAAGACTTGCTTTGTAAGACAAAGCCTTTTCACAATTATCTCTCTGAAGCTGGCATAGATGTGTGTAAAAAATATATTAAAAAGGAAGATGACAGACAACCATCTGCTTCACTTTGTTAATGCAGAGATGAAAATAAACACAAAAAAAACCAAAAAAAATTTTCAGCTTTGTATATTTTAGGCCCTTATTTCCCCATATTCATTTCTTTAAAAAAACTGCTGTCCCAGTGGACGTATTCTGAACAGAATTTAAGCAAATAAAGTGTTTTTATGTCATGATATAGGCAAATATAAGATGTGCTGTAAATATTTGTTTATGAAAATGTCTCTCCCAGGTATAGCACCATTTTAGCTACCAAGGCACTTGACAAATCAGGATGTATATATTTACAGTGCAGGGTAACACATCAGAATAAACAATAAACAAATCACAGGAAGAGAGGGCATGTGTGGAGAATGACTGAAGGTGAATGGTTCCCTGATACCAAATAATTTAAATATTTCCAGCTGGAAGGCATAACTGAAAACTTCCAGTTAAAATAATAATATAATATAATATAATATAATATAATATAATATAATATAATATAATATAATATAATATAATATAATATAATATAATATAATATAATATAATATAATATAATATAATATAATATAATATAATATAATATAATATAATATAATATAATATAATACAATATAATATAATATAATATAATATAATATAATACAATATAATATAATATAATATAATATAATATAATATAATATAATATAATATAATATAATATAATATAATATAATATAATATAATATAATATAATATAATATTTATTACCCATTAATTTACCAGACATGTTTATATCAGAATACTTACATGGAGTGTCCAGGACGCTAGACAAGTATTTAGCAACAAAGCAAACCAAGCAAAACAAAAGGTATATAGGTGAATAATTATAGTTTCCCTGAAGATGGGTTTGTTTGGATTTTTTGGGGTTTTTTTTGGTTTTGGTTTGATTTTACTGAACATAAGCTACAGGGCTATTAAATGAATGCCAAGTCATTTTCCAAAATTACATTTTTTCACTTGGAGACCAATTCATTTTCCCTGCACAGAGATTTTGCTTGATGTATCAGCAAAATTTTGGGCATTTCCACTCTTTCTTTGCAGATGTCAAGCACATCTCCATTACTCTCAACATATGTGACTTAATTTTTTTTTCCTTTTTCTCAAAACATATTGAAAGCTTTGAAGACTTTCATCCTCCCTGTCTCTTGAGAAGGGACTTTATTTTTTAAAAATCCAATTTTTTTTTTTTTTTGTTTTTAGA
The DNA here is from genome assembly GCF_035770615.1 of Melospiza melodia melodia. Lineage (NCBI taxonomy): Eukaryota > Metazoa > Chordata > Aves > Passeriformes > Passerellidae > Melospiza > Melospiza melodia. Next base: position 50,592,427 of record NC_086199.1, on the reverse strand, counting down.
CTTCATAAGTTATTTTATAAAACTCACTGTATTTTTGCAAAGATTAAAGATATAATCAGTTAAGGTCCCAAAGAACACACCTGTGTAACTTTTCACTGACAATCCTCTAGAAAACCTCAAACTTTAAACAGTCAGAAATGGGTCTCTTCATATCACATTGAAATTTTGTTAGTGGATATATACATATGAAAATTTCCAAAGTTTAGAACTTGATTTTTGGTTGAGTGGGAAGAGAGTGTTGTTGCATTTCTTTCCTCCACAACACATTGATTTATTTTTTTCATCTGTAACAGAGGTGTCAGGATCTGCCACACATTTGGCTTCAGAGAAATTCAGAAAAAAATTCAGCTGAATACTTATTTTAAAAAAATTAATTTATATTTTCATCGGAAAGCTTGAAATTCTTATGGAATTTTCCAATAATTTTCTTCAAACTGAAAGGATTTGTCCCAGCAATGCACAGCTTTAAATACCCTGGGTTTTTATGCTGACTCTTTGCTGCCACTGCTCTTGAGACAGACAAACATCATTCTTTCAATTCTTGATTACTACAGTGTTTCTCATACTCTCTTTTATTCACATGTTAGTGTAAATTATTTAGAACAAAAAAGGAAAACTCATAATTTGCCTCCTCCTGTAAGCATAAGATCCTCAGCTGGCATAAATCAGCTGATCCGTGTCAGTGGAAACGCTGTTGCAGAGAGAGTTTGGGATTTAGCTGAGAGTGGTGGGGTTTTTATAAATATTTAAATAATATTTTTCCATCTATTAGTTTTCATTAATTTACTAGATGTCACCTAGTCATTTGACTTTCAAATTACTAATAAGGCTACTGATTTATGATGAACCTAGATAGTCCACTAGGTGGTGGTTTAAAATCCAGCTGAAAGATCTTTGTAGAAATCAATTTAAAAGAAGCAATTAAAGATATGACTTTGGCAGCAGCCTAAAAAGAAAACTGACAGATCATCATTGGAAACATTTGGTTTAATATTGATTACTCCTTGGACTGTTCAATTAGGTTTCTAATTAGGATTGATTTATTGTGTCCTTAGCAATGAAAGCAAAGATGGTGCCTGAGAAAAATAAAAGTGTAGGTGGTTGATTTTTTAATTAATGTGGACATGCATGTCCTATAATCAAAGAAAAACTTGCAATATCCTACATATTCTATATTTTTTCTCTTTCAGTCTCAGATACACGACCATCTGTATCTCAATCAGATTCCTCCTGCTGTGATTCAGAGTACCTGAATAGAAAGCAGCAGAATGCAATGCTGCTTTTCCACAGTGCCTGAAAGGACACCTCACACACTCTGAAAAAAAAAAAAAGAGGAAAGAAATAACCAGGCCATTGAGTTTCACACAACTGATCCTCATGGCACTGAGAACTATTCTGTTCTTTCTGGTGTGTGTCCTGTGGCCTACAGCTATCTCATGACAGAGTTAAAATTCTCACGGAAGGGGATTAAAATCTCCCAGTAGCTTCTAAAGTAATTTGCACTCTTGATCCTCACTTCTACACATCTATTTTGAAGCAACTGTTTCTGCCTCCAGCATGAAAATGCAGGACATCTGCTGGCTGCATTTTGTGGTTATTAATTAATTAATGGTGTTGTGGGTCCCAGGACGAGGTGAGAGATGAGAATTGACTCCAAGTTCTCAGAAGGCTGATTTATATTATATTATATTATATTATATTATATTATATTATATTATATTATATTATATTATATTATATTATATTATATTATATTATTATATTATATTATATTATATTATATTATATTATATTATATTATATTATATTATATTATATTATATTATATTATATTATATTATATTATATTATATTATATTATATCAATTATGTTATATATCATATTATATTATATCATACCATATCAATTATATTATATTAATTATATAATATCATATAACATCAGCGATTATAGACTAAAACTGTACTAAAGAAAGAGAAAGGAGACATCAGAAGGCTTAAGAAGAATGAATAATAAAAACCCATAACTGGCCAGAGAGTCTGACACAGCTGGACAGGGATTGGTTATTAAGTAAAAACAATTCACAAAGTACCAATCCAAGATGCACCTGTTGGTGAGCAACCTCGAGACCACATTCCAAGCAATCAATTATTGTTTGCATTTCTTTTCTGAGGCTTCTCAGCTTCTCAGGAGAAAAAAATATCCTGGTGAAGGGATTTTTCAGAAAATATCATGGTGACAAGTTACTAATTTCTTCATGTGCTGGGAAAAGGGGGAAGGGAGTCCTCTCTCCAGCTGCCTGCACCAGAATTACCCTGCTGCCTCTCTTTGTTTGGTAATCCCACTGTGTTAACATTCCAGTTATCTAGGGACTCTGAACCCAGCACTACCTCTTCATTTAAATGCTCGAAAAGCAAGTCCCATTAACTTCAGTCAACAGAGGATTCTTTCATCACCTCAGTGCAATCTTCCTGGATTGGCACTGACATCATCAAATGGAACATGATGCTCATTATGAATGTATAGCTGCATTTATGCAGCGGGATCAACCCACACGAAACTGACTTTGAACGCACAAAAATGTGGGCATTTACTAATAGCCACATTCCTTCAGGTCCCTTTTAGTTCTGAAGTGTACTAATGTCCCTGTGGTGACAGAAATTACTGCTGTCTTGTGAAATCTTCAGAGCTGTTAATTGACTCTGTGTTGGCAGGTAAGTGCCATTATCTTAGGATGAGGATCCACTAATTGTGCAAAGTAGTCAGCTGCTGTAAGTAACTTTTGCTTTCTGGAGCACTTAAAAGCAATTCAGGGATTTGTTCTCATTAGTGGCAGTAACATTTGTGATTTCAGAGTAGAAGCAGAGCCTACATCTTTCCATTTATCTTACAATTGGATCAGGTAGGGTGTACTGAGCCACAGCCTATGAACCAATCTGATTTGGATTCAAATTTTTTTTTAAACCTCATTTTATAAGCTAACAGAATCTTATTTACATGAGGTATGGAGAGGTTCAAATAATTTCAAGTAAATTTTGGAATTTTTTATCTATCTCACTAGCAGCTGTGAGAGAATTCTTCAAAAGCCAATTTCTATGCAACAGTTCATTAAGGTCTGACTGATCTTGCTAACACCAAGCAAGGCTAATCTGTCATATTTATTTATGCTTTGGGAAGTAATCATACTGTAGAAAACTAGAAGTTTTCTGCATCCAAGAAAGAAGCACATGAAACATATAACTTTTAAATTTATTTCAACACTGACATTTGACTTTACTCCCAGCCCTGGAAAGGATTCTGGGGGTAAAAGAAGTTCCTCCCTTTTACAAGGGATTGTTTGAAAGGGAAGTGGATGTGGTATGCAAGAGTGTAGGACTGAAGTCTTGAAATCCCAGACTATTATTTGGTTAAAGAATTGTTACTCACACAGCTCACTGCAGCTGCAGAACAACTAAAATCTAGCAGGCAGGCAGGGATTCTCATGCCTCTATTAGAAAAACAACCACCACCCAAATACTTAAAATATCATTTATACTAAAATTCAGATTCAATGATTGTGAGAGAACCGTAGGAAAAGCATAAACCTTGTTTCACTAGGTCAAATTTAATCTGGGGTGAGACATTACATATCAGAGGCATAAACAACAAAATTTGGTTCTCAGGGCAAAGACAGATTTTGAGCTTAAGCTCCAGCAGTGTTCTCATTGCCCACTCTGCTAAGATTTTGTGATGTGGAGAAACAAGCATCAGCAGCCACAAGGGGTGCAGCAAGTGCCCCACTGGTGTTCTGCAAAGAGCTGCTCACTCCTTCCCACTTGGGAATTGAATGGATCTGAATGGATTCTGGTCTTTTGTCTCGCATTACTGATTCATATTTATTCAGGCTGCCTCCAATTATGACTTGAAATCTTCTCCAGGGGATGCAGAACTCATGTAAAATTCTCACTCTGTCAATGCACCCTACATCTGACACACAAATTTACAAGGCAAGGGCAGAGAGAGACTAGGCATTATCACAGTCTTTCCCCATTTCCTAAATTTTCACTCCTGGAAACATTCTCTGTCACTTGCTCCACGATTTTGTAAGCTGAATAAGAGTTTCTCCTCATCAGGGCTATGATCTTACCTGTCCAGCACATTAGAGTCAGTCATTCTACATCTCACCAGAATGAGGGAGAGCACAGAGGGCTGTAGAAAATTAAATGTACTCTGAAATGAACCTCAAAGGGCAAAGTGTTTATAGACTAACAGTTCTTCTCCCTGGAGCAGAGGGGTGCAGGAGTCCTGTACAAGTAGCAAGTAGTTTTGCAGTGTAGACTAATAATTGACTGTCACTTGAACAGCCCTTAGCAAAGCTGAACACAAGGGAGAGAAAATACTGAAAAAGAAAGAAATTTTAAAAAAATTTAAAAGAGAATGGGCTATGTTTGAATGCCGTTTGTAAGGCAAAATCCCTTCTGTTTCAAAACAAATGGAAAAACATGACCCCAGAAACCATGACATATTTTACCTTTTAAAGGAAAGCAAAAGCCAGTGTAATCTATTTTCATCAAAAAATTATCCGATGTTTTTGTAAGTAATATCTAGCGGTACAGAAAGGACTTGTTTAAAATTAAAATCTGCACTGATTCTTTCATAATTTGCCCAGCAGTGAGACCCAAATGCAGCACAATGTTGGTACCCCACTTCAGCCAAGTGGTGCAAAGAGGGCCAACCCCATGGTGCCATTTCATTTCCTGGCCAGTTAAGGAAAGCCTGACAGAGTGCCAGTTTTTGGAAATGAAGAAATGGGAGGGAAGTGGAGGGAGCAATGGAAAGGAGGTGTTAAATTGGTATGAAAGACAAAGGAACCAGCTGAGCCTGCCCCCTGCTTTCAAATCAAAATGTGCCTGACTGAATTCCTGCCCACAGAAGGGTCTAAACTGGAGTCCTGCTGGCAGTATCCCATGTAGCATTTACACAACTGCCTGCTTACAGCTGGGGCTGATAACTACTGGATTAATCTGCTTTGACACAGTCTGGTCACGGAGTTTGTGCAACAGTCATGGGGCCAAGACACTGCAATTCCATCTTTTGCTTTCCTGCCTTCCTGCTTGTCAACCACACATAAACATTTTAATTCTTTGACTCTAATAGCTTTAAAAACAAATAAATAAAATCTGTTTTCAGTTTTCAACCTTCTTCACTCAGGATTTACAGCCAATGCCCCCATCTCTCAAGACCCACAACGCCTCAAGACAGTCAATTTAAATATGGCAGGGAACATTGACCTGGAAGCCCCCAGTTACAATTGAAAAGCCACACGTAAGGAGTGAACACTGCTCAGTTCTGCAGCTCTACCCCAGGCCTGGATTCCATCCCTGTGGATAATTACTGGAGCTAACAAACTGTGAGTACCAGTGTCATGGTCACATTTTCTGGAAAAATCCCTTCGCCAGGATTTCTTCTCCTGGGAAGCTGAGAAGCCTCAGAGAAAAAGGAGAACAATAATTATCTCATTTGCTTCTCCTGTGTTTGCTGCTTTGGAATGTGGTTTGGAGATTGTTTATCCAACATGTGAATTGTTTTTACTTAATGACCAATCACAGTCTAGCTGTGTCGGGACTCTGGAGAAGGTCTTGACTTTTCATTATCATTCTTGTTAAGCCTTTTGTCTGTATCCTTTCTCTATTCTTTAGTATAGTTAATATACTATAACAAACATAACATAACATAATAGGCCTTCTGAGAACATGGAGTCAGATTCTCAATTCCTCCTTCGTCCTGGGGACCGAGCAAATACCACATACCAGGGTTACCATGGAAGGGCACCCTCTGAAAGGACCACAAGGACCAAATTCCTGTAAAGTACGAGACAAGCCAGATATAGTGGCACTCTATTTTCCCCCAAAGTGCTGTATATTAATCAATTTGTAAATTGCTTACAAAAGTATCAACTTGGGGTTTCTCATTTTCTCCTAGATGCTGAATTTTTTTGGGGGGGACTCTTGAAATTATTTCTCTCTGCAAATGGCTTCCATTACATGACTGGACACTCTGGTCCCTGCAAGTAATGGCGCTGGAATGGTGTAAGGGAAAGTTGCCTTGTTTCAAGAAATGCATTTGTTCTTATGATTTACACAATCAATTCTTACTGAGAACACAATACATCCTGATAAAGCTTCAAATGCCACCAAACCTCCTAGTAGATCATTGCTGGCAAACACTATAACTTCTTTTAAATCACCCTTCTGTGAAAGACCATGCTTTAAAAAGGGAGGAAAAACACCCCAAGACCCTCAAAATTTCTGAGCAATTACCTTTAATTCCAGTACATCAGCTTTCATCACATGTACAGTAGAGCAAAAGAATTAAATTTACTTATCTAATTGCAAAGGTTGTCCTGAGTTACCAGGTACCAGACACTGCAGGTACGTTTGGCAACTTAGGTTCAAGCTGTGCATCTGTCAACAAAGGTCTCTTGAGTTTTTCCAGACAGTTGCAACATGATTTTTATATGTCACACAATGCACGCTACATTGGCAAATATTATATAAATTACAAATTAATTTTAAAAGCAACATGCTATTCTTAAAGGCTAAAAGCTCCCTAGCATAAGCATAACTAATAGGCCATGTTACATGAATCATGTTTACTCACACTTGAACAACTCAGACCAAAGGGTTTTTTATAAAAAGGTACATTCTTTCTTAAATGGAAAAAAAAAATCAATCTAAATGTAAAAACTAATGGAATAGTCCATCAAATGGTAAAAATTTAATTTCTTTGTGTATCTCTCATTAATATGTGGAAGGAAATAAGAAAATGGATTTATTATTTCAAATGTGATGTAATTGATGCTGTGTCCAAGGTTCCTAATCCAGTTGCAGCAAAATTTGTTCCCCCTAATTTGTTTATAGACAGGTTTCAAAAAGCTAAAGAAAAAAAGTTGCCAACAAAATAATTAAATATAATTTAAGAGAAAAATAAAAGAAAAACCAGTAACAAATTCCAGGATTATCACTGAAGCACACAAACTTCATCTACCAAGTCATCCTGAAAAGCAGGCAGAAAGACTTGGAACATGTTGTGAATGAAACCAATGTATCTGGCACATAAAGCTGGCCATTGGGTAGAGAAACATGCATAACGATCTGATTGAAATAATCCCTCCAGTAAACACTACTTAGAGTTGGAAAATTTATAGGATTTAGGAATAGAGAGGACAGAAACAGTAGGCAGTAAAAGCTTGATACAGTAGGGCTTTTTATACCATAACCAGCTCATCCTGCGCCTCAGAAACATCTTGTTTTAATTTTTTTTTTAGAAAATTCCACACCTGTACTTCTGAGATAATCATAAGGCACCTTAAAATGCAGATTAAGCCTCAGAAAGAAATCAATGACACAAATATTGCTTGAGGATATCAAAGACACAGAAATTTACAGGCACATTTGGAATACTAAAAACACTCCTCGGGATATTTTTTTGCTTAATTTTTGATTGCAAGAATCTGCAAATTGGAACATTTTTTGTGAACCAGCTGACACACAGCCAAATTAATCTGAGCTTGAAAGACAGGCAGATGCCAGTACATTTTCTGCTTGAAACGTTGATGAATTCAGCTTCCATTGTGAGTTTTGTTCAGGATCCCCCCATGGACTGAGGAAAGGAAGAATGCACTGCTGAAGTTCTCTGATTCTGGTATGGCTCTGGACTGTTGCCACTGACTTGGCTGGAGTTGCTCCATTTTGTGTAAATAGGAGGTAGCTCAGCTTCGTACACTTCAGGAACCATCAGTTTTCACATTGGCTGTAATCAAAACAGGGTTAGAGTTAGGGTTAGGGTTAGGGTTAGGGCTGCTGTTAGGTAGACAGCCTTTTCCTCCCTGTAGCACTTTTGCAGTCTGATGCCTCCCAGTGAGAACATTGAAAACAATCCAGAAAAGCAGCAGCACTTAGCAGATTTATCTTCACTGCTCTTGCAAGCAACAGCCAGGAAGTGATATTAAAGCAATGACTAGAGTTATCACACTTTTTAACATGTGTATAACTCGTTCAACAGAAATTGGTAAAAATACATTTTCAGCATTAGCCCCAAGAATACATTTTTGGCAACCTAGCCACCCCTAAACATAGAATATTGTGGCAGCTGCATTATGTGTTCTTGCATTGGGGTTAACCCACTATCAGTGTTGCAGTGGAAAAGGGTTTATTCTATGACCCATTCCAGTGCATTGTTTATAGAAAGACTTGAAAACCTCCCACCTTGCAGCTGAAGATCAATGTGCTGTCTCACTGGCCAAGTTTCTCTCTTCCATCACAATATTTCCAACGGGGTTCTGTTGCTTGCACAGCTGATTTTTCAATGGAAGTAAAAAAGTTTCACTATATTCAGGTAGTTGTGGGATAATAAAGAGAGAGCCAAAGATCAAGAATGACATAGAAGTAAGCACATTCTGGTTCAGCTATTTTTTAATATAATAATGTGTCTAATTTCAATTGAATATTTTAAATCAATTTTTACTGTAAGAACCTATTACTCATGATGCAGCTTGATTTCATACTGAAGAAGACGGCCCCCAACTTTGCTGCAGATATATAATTTGAGAGTTTGTTTCCCTTTTCATGTGATAATTTCAGTTAAGGAGATATACTTTTGTTAAGTTTTCCCAAAGAACCCTGGAAATAACTATTGTGAGACACAATGATATGAAAATTCTCAAATTCTCAAATTTTCATTCTGCAATCATTGGAGTCTGCAGGAAAACAGAACTCCTGTACGAGTAACCATTATGATTGAGCAGAAGCCCTTCATTATTTATGTTATGCACTTATTTATACATTCTAACTCTACTGCACACACTCATCATGCTCTTCTTCATTGGTGCCTCTGTCTTGTCTAGTTCTGTATTTGTTGTGTATTAATATTTTTTTCAGGCAGATCCCTTGGGGATCAAAGATAGTAGCATGGATAATGGACACCATCTTATCACAGCCATATTTTCTGGAAAAATCCCTTTGCCCAGGATTCTTCTCCTGAGAAGCTGAGAAGCCTCAGAGAAAAGGAAAACAATTTTTATCTCATTTGCTTCTCCTGTGTTTTGCTCATGTGCAATGTGTTTGGAGATTGTTTACCCACAGGAGATTGTTCCATTGGATTCTGCTGGGAGTTGTTTTCACTCTTTGGCCAATCAGGGCCAAGCTGTGTCAGGGCTCTGGAAAGAGTCACAAGTTTTCATAAATATCTTTTTAGCCTTCTGTAAGTATCCTTCCTGTATTCTTTAGTATAGTTTAGTATAGCATTCTTTAATATAATATAGTATCATAAAATAATAAGTTAGTCTTCTGAGAACATGGAGTCAGATTCATCATTCCTCCCTTCGTCTGGGAGCTCCACAAATACAACACAATCTGACCACATTCTGTGGGGAAAACCTGAAAGATTTGGCATTGTTTCACCTACAGAAGACATGTTATGGAATATACAATAACAACCTTCAAATATATAAAGAATTGCTGCAAAAGTCTTTTTTTCCAGTTACGCAGAAGATTTGGCATAAACCCAAGACTGAGAATTTCTACACAAATGTGCACAACTCTAGTTTTTAAAAAACTGAAATAGTTTCAATGAAACCACAGGGACCAGCAATGGTAGAGAACAGAGTAAATGAACTTTTGAATTGTTAAAAGTTTTTCCATTGGCTCTAATTAGAACTTACTTGCTGATTCATAAGCAAGAAAATAATCTCATATGAATCAAATAAATAATTCTCTTTGAATAATTCCTTTATCACGAGTATAAAATTATACTTTTCAAATTGAAAGAAAGCATGTTTTGGAAAATGCAGGTGATAAAATGTCATCAAATAAATACTTATGTCTTGACCAGATGTATTCTAAAGCAGAGACACACTGTGCTCTGATAGGTGTCAGCTTTGAAACTAAATCAATGATAAAGTTTTAGGTTCTTTACTGATCTCATCATGGAAAAAAATACCTTAACAGTGAAATTTAGTTTTACTTATCAATCCTACATCTTATTTTAATGGGGTTTTCTAATTGCTCTCAATGTAGAAGGCACTATGATGTAAAGAACATCAAAAAATGGAAATGACATCTCCAGTGTCTTCTTTTAGACTGGAAGTCATTCATCCTTCAGTTATCTTAGGTGCAAATGAACACAATGAAAGATCTCTGGTGTAAACTTAACCAACACACAAGATCATACCAGGGTTGGTTAACCTCCAGTAATAATTAAAGTGCTTTGGCAGCTACTCTTCTGTGCTAATTTATAATTAACTTCAGGTGCTTCTTTGATCTTCCTGATATAGATTTTCCCTGTTTCCTTATCAAGAGTCTGCATGCAGCCTGTAATTTTGCTTCTTAGCGTGACCATAGCTTTAAGTAAACACATTAATATAAGCTTTGGGAAAATATTAGTTAAGCCAAAGCAATCCCTTACCTCTGAGCTGGAGCATCACCTGACTAAAAATGTAGTCAGCATCTGCTGACTAAAAATGTAGTGTTATATAAGCTGATAATAGGTTTGCTATAAAAATGAAAGAATGATTCCCAGTTTTAAGGTAATGCATGACAGGAGCAGTAAACCTTGCACCCTACCAATGATCCACATAATAATCGTCCACATATTATTCAGAGCATTAATACCACAATGCTACAAAATGCAGAAAAGGTACATACTAATCCTGACACACTGCTCAAGGACTTCTTCCACCAATACAACTTCCCCACTACAGGACAGCTTCCTTTGAAATCAGTAATTGCATAAGAATCAGAATCATTCTGTAACAGTAAAAGAAGAATGAAAAAAAATCACAGAATGTGTGAAATTCACAAGCAGAAGCTAAGACTGATGGGTGAATAAACATGATGGCACATCTTTAATTTTATTAATTTTTTCCTTCTACAAAGATGAGATAAAACCTGCCAAGTAGCAGAGAAATTTTTTAACATCACAGATACAGCAGTCTTCCCATCATACATTATCAGATTAAAGGCATATTGTGCCAAATTTACTGCAGACTCATTCATTATTCTACCTGGAATGTTAAAAATAAATATTCCTAGTGCAGTCTGATAGTCGATGCCACACAGCACCAACTGGAAATCTGCCAAGAGCAAATTGAGTGGCTCAAGGAACTTTTTCCCTGTGTCAACAGAAGCAGCTGTCCATCCTCATAAAATCTATGTGGGCCATTATATTCTTCTGCTTAAGAGTCAGAATTTTGGAGTGTGCCTTTCAGAAAAGAAGGCAGAGTGTTGTCCATGATGGAGATTCTATTTCTACAGAGCAGTACTCAAGTACCCCTGGAAAAACATTTGGCAGGACCTTGCCAAAGATATTTCGGAGAGAGGAAGAATTTTTGTCTTTCTATTTAAAAAAATGAATGTGTCCCATTCTAAACTGCTCTCAAAACTCTGTTTTTTTCATTCAAAACTACTGCAATCCTTCTTGAATTATCAAAGCTTGCATTTCATATAATCATGAACAGCTTTTATTAAATAGTGAGAAATCCCACATGATAAATATTTATGAAATCTTCTTGTTATGGGCTCTTTTCTTAGACATTGTAATTTCTTTATGATATTATGACAAAGTTTCATTTACACTGCAATGTTTCTTTTCTTTTGCTTGTGACACACTTTTTCAAAATACAAGTGATGCCTTAATCATGCATGTTCATCTAGAAAGATTTCCATTCACATTTTCTGGATCTTCTCTCAGAAATTACAGTACATCTTTCTGTGTGCTGAATTTTTTATGAGGCCTTCAAAGAATAGCATAAAATATCTATGCAAGAGTATATAAGAAACTATGAGTACCACCAATGCATAAACAAATTAATTTAATACATATTGTTTACAAAAGTGAAAACTAATCAGGCTTACATCTTAACCTCTTTTTTGGTCTTTTGCCATGGTGGAATTACCTTGGGGAAATTACACTTTACACTATCCAAACCTAAGAGGAGGTGATGGAGAGGATGGATACAACTTTTACTAAGGTGTTCAATGAACAATTTGTTCCATTTGCTCAGGGTAACAAATTCCTTTGCTATCCCATCCTGAGGAGGAGATGCTTTGGCTCTTAGGTAAAAATAAAAGTCAAAGAAAAATATATCAATCAATAACTGAAGCTAAGGCAAATTCAAGTGAGATAGGAATTTCATATTTGTGACATTGAGTGTAACACTTTCTTACATGTTCTATTAACTAAATGCTAAAATGTGATAGATTTTTTTTTGTTTGTTTTTTTGGTTTGTGTTTTGAGTTTTATAAATGGCTCCTTTTACACAGGCTTTTCAGTAGTTATTTGAGCTGAGAAATGCACAGTCCAGTCCACTACAAACATTTTTGTTGAAGCCAATCATATGAATAAAGCTGTGTTTGAGCAGAATCTGCAGAACCTGCTGTAATAGATATAGAAAAATAGAAATAATAATAGAAAAAGCCCTCCACAGAACTAAACAGATTACCCAGAACTAGCGCAGCTCATTTTCTTGGGGAATTACAGAACGGTCTTGTAGGGCAGAAAATTTCAGCTTCAAATCTATCAAAATAAGTGCTAGTTTTCTTAAATGCATTCAGAACTATGAAGCATGTACTAAGAAGAACTAGAATAAAAATGAAATAATTCAAATAAATGAATGGTTTAGATTAAATGTAGTATGGTCACAATTCTATGATTCAGCAAAAATAGGAATATACATTTAAATCAAGCTAAAAAGTCATTTGTCAGCAGCAGCAAACAACAATAAAGTAACTTGAGAATCAGAGGAAAAAAAACTGATAGAGTGACTTTTTGCAGGCATGGCTTTATGTGACTATACTGGAACACTGTTTGATGGGTGCTAGAGAAACATCAACCCAAAGGACCTGAAATTTAAAATACACAGAAAGCAACTATTTGACTTTTAATAGAAGTCCCCATAAAATTAGTTATCTCCCTCCGAAGGCAGTGTCACTGCTGAAGAAGGAATGACCCAAGGCAGCACAACAAGGCTCAGGTCAGCTCTGAGGGCCTCCCACAGAATCCAGGACAGAATTCCTGCTGAGCTCCACAGGGCTTCATCCCCACTTGCTCCTCTGCCCCAAGCCTGCATCTGGGCATCTCCCTGGGCCCCAACTTGAAAACGTTTGTGTGCTAAGGGACCGTAAAAGCTGCAGCCCAATTTGTGCCCAGAATGTGTTATTGCAGTGTTGGGAAGGATGAAAGTTTGACAAGAAAGTCTCACAGATATGTGTGCTTGGCAGAAAGATTTTTAAATGTGGAGTCTGATGAAGGAATGGAGATAAAAGCAAGTTTTGATATAGAAGAAAAGAATTGCTGAGCCAGTCTGACTGGATAACCAAGGAGGCAAAGGGTGTGTTAGTTAGAAGGGGTTTTTATGGCTTAGGGCAAAGGATAAACCCACCCCAAACAAGGAGATGTTTGTACCAAGCAGGAATATAGCACAGGCAAACAAGCCAGCAAAGTGGTAAATAGGAAAAAGGTCTCAGAATTTTCCACTGCAAGAAAACTGAAAAACAACTTATAGCTTAAGCTGTAATGTACTGACTTTTAGTGATTGGAGAACAGTGACATGAATATGGTAATTATAGCAGTTATGATAGGCTAGAGATAAAAGTTAAGGTATAGTTTGGTTCTACTCTATGAAGATGCTCAGCAAAGAAAAGCATATAATGCATTTGTAACCAAAAGAAAATTATATAATGCAATGTAACCAAAACCAAAGGGTCTCCAGGCCTGCCTGCAGCTGGAGCTGACAGCTGTAGGCACAGCTCTGTCACCTACGACCCTGGACTGCTGTAACCTCTTGGATGGGATAAATTGCATTTTGGAGAGCCTCTGGAGTCCCACATCCCTCATTCAGGCTCTTACATTGCAGAGTGCTCCTGCCCAATTCCTGAAGCCACAATGCCAGCCTGAGAGCGTCCAGCTTCCACCCTCTCTGGGAAAAGTCTCTCCCCCAGGTCTGATTTAGTGACAAAACGAAGAGCTGCAGAATACCAGCACTAACTCACCCTCACTGGAAAGGCTGGGAGAAGTTTGGAAATATATAAATACACTAAACTATAGGTTTATTTCCATTAACAGAGAATTGTGAGAGGCTGTACCTATAGTCCTTACTGTTTCTTTACAGGACCACATGAAATAATTTTCTACAGCTATGCAGGTAACAATTGAACAGTTTGTATTGCTGCAAAACAAATGGACTGGGGAAACAAGCAATGTGACATGAAATGCTACAAAACATCTATTTTTCTTTGCAAAGGGGGAGAGAAAAGCACAACCCTGCAGCATCTCCTATTTGTTATCAATATTTTTCCCAATCAAAGCCATCTGTGAGTGACTCTCTGAAGAGTCATGGGTTTTTATTACTCATTCTGGTGAATGAGAAATATGTAAGGCAGCACAAGGTGGAGGTTGACTCCATGGGGGTTTTGGGGAAGCTGCAGGGATGCCCTGGTACCCTCGAAGGCACTCCCCAGGTAAGGTGAAAGATGAGAATCTGACTCCAAGTTCTCAGAAGGCTGATATATTATATTATATTATATTATATTATATTATATTATATTATATTATATTATATTATATTATATTATATTATATTATATTATATTATATTATATTATATTATATTATATTATATTATATTATATTATATTATATTATATTATATTATATTATATTGTAATATAGTATATATATATTATATATATATATAATAATTATACTATATTGCATTATATTACATTATTTTACATTATATTACATTACATGCTATACTAAAACTATACTAAAGAAAACAGAAAGATACATCAGAAGCTTTAATCAGAATGAATCATAAAAACCCATGACTCCTGAGAGTCACTCACAGCTGGCTTTGATTGGTCATTAATTAAAAGCAATTCACATGGAACCAATCAAACATTCACCTGTTGGCAAACAACGCCCAAGCCACATTCCAAAGCAGCAAACACAGGAGCAGCAATCAGATAATTATTGTTTTCATTCCTTTCTGGGGCTTCTCAGCTTCCCAGGAGAAAATCCTGGGCAAAGAGGATTTTTCAGAAAATATCACTGTGACACAGCAGAATCACAGAACATCCTAAGGTGGGAGGCAGCCCCAGGGATCATCGAGCCCAGGTCTTGAGCAAATGGCCCAACCAAAGAGGCTGAATGCCCAAACCTGAAGTTCCTATTCAGCCCTGTGGAGACACTAACACAAACCACTTAAACCATGTAAAACAGTTTAAATCAGAGGGTTTTATTCTTATACAATCAATCTGAGATTTTTCTGAGCCTTTCAATTCAGCAAAATATTTTGATACTTGGACTTTTTCATTAGTTCTGGCTGAAAGCAATGTTGAAATGACATTTCTCTTAGGAAAGATTCTACTCTTCACTTCTTTCTAGATATGATTTTAATCATGACCCTTTAAATACAGTGAAATGGCCTAGCTAAGCATCAAACCGGGAATTGTTAGAGAAAGTATGCTCTGACTGTTTATCCATTTCTGAAAAATTCATTTACAGGGTTGCAAAGGTATTTACTTTTATATGCAGGCAAGGTTTCTGTTCCCACAGCAATTTTGCTCTCTATATGAACTAGCACCGTAGGAAAGAAAAAACAAAAATATCTATTTTCTGCCCTTAGAATTAGTTTTTAAATTTTGAAATGTTCTTGGTCTTCCATATACAAACAAGGAATGATACTGGATTCTTTAGGACCTACTTTCATTTTACTGGGAGTATCTTGTGTTCCTCTCAACTTTAGCTTTCCAACGAAAAGGTCTCATAACCAAATATAGTATAGTTCCGATTAAAAAAAAGTTGTCTTCTTATTCCTTGTGATATCAACAGTAAGCTATAAACTACACAGACACCTCGAGTCAAATGAAGCTGGGCCCAGTTCAGCAAAACACTGAATTATGGATTTTTGGCTCACTGAGGTCAATGGGGATCAAATGCAGGCCAGTCCTCGTGGTCTGGACACACTTAACCATGCACAGCACACAGCTAAGTACATTTTCCTGAAAGCTGCCCTGCTTCATTTGCTATTCCCATCCAAAACAGACATTCTCAGTAAAGGAAAATTTAGCCCTTGTATCTCCATAATTTATGGAGTTTGAGTACTTGTACTTCCACATCTGTTATGCAACTAGACCCAATAAAAATGGTTTCTTAATATATCTAGGCATATCATATCTGTGAGGAAATGCCATTTACCATGTAAGAAAAGAATTGCTAAAAACCCTCCTCTGTCCTAGTTATTCCAGATCAAAGCTATAAACTGAAAACATGTTAAAGAGAACCAGATAAAGTACAACCCTGGTAAGCAAATCAAAGCACCCAGTGAGAAAATGATAAAATACTTAAATAACTATTTTAAAATTGCATCCCTAAAACTCTCAGCTAGATTAACATGTGTTTTAATACTGCTTGACAAAGTGTGGCATTCCTCATTTATCTTCTATTACATACTGTGAATAAGGAAAATATTTTCAGGAATAAATCAGTTAACCAGTGTGTCCATTTTTCATTGGCAAATGGATCTCAACAGTCATTCCTTCAAGTATGAGGAAAGTTTGAAGTTTGGAGCTGGAACCTGATGCATTATTTATTGCCCATCATAGAAACCTATCATCCTTGTATACTGGGCCCTAATCCTGATCCTGGAACAGAAAGTGTGGTTGGTGATGGACCACATCAGGTGATGGACACTCTTTGTCATCCTAGAAGGTTTTGTCCAGTAAATTTTAAAGCTTTGGAAACTTCTGCATGTTCTCTGAGGTACAGGAAGGTCTCCTATTAAAAATGACCTTTTTGAAGAGTCTAATCAGAAATATCCTTTTAGAAAGTGCATGTGACCATTAAATCATTAACTAACTGTCATGAAATAATTGAGATAATTTTATAACTATATTTAAATATTATTAATAAAAAATTATCTGCTGATTGCAGTAACATTTAATGTTTAATCATTTAAATTTTATTAATATCTTTAAATTCCCATAAAATATGTTGGGGTTTTTTTTTTTTCTCAGAGGCAATTCTTTCTAACAAAAAGTGAAGAAGGGTGTTTCTTTCAAGCAGTGTCATGATCCAACACAATGCCAAACATCCTGGTTCCCTGAACATCACCCCTGCTTTCCATCCATCCATCCATCCATCCATCCATCCATCCATCCATCCATCCATCCATCCATCCATCCATCCATCCATCCATCCATCCATCCATCCATCCTCTTGTGAGTATGGATGAGGTATTCCAAGGTGCCTTGTTGCCTCTTATGGTTCTGCACAGTGCCAGTAATTAAGCACACACACAAATGAGATCTGTATTCAAAAGAAAAATTAAAAGGAGGCAACTGAACAGGGTGTTCCAACCCCATAAAGGTGAGAGCAACCCAGGTTTTTAGTAATGGATCCCTTGGGGTGGATTAGAGTGAAACAACCCTGAATGATTAGAGTTGATAAATGTAAATCTCTATGGTTTGTTTTAGAACAATTTGGGGGCAAGGGAAAGCAGGCACGTAGCCATCTTGGTTATCATTATCTTTAGTAGGATGACAGTATAAAAGCATGAAAATATCACTTTAGGAAACATTTTTCTTGGGGAAAAGAAAGAGAAGGAATGATTAGAGTGGAGACATCTCACCAGCTGAGGGCCTTGCAATGAGATTTGTTTGCTGCAATTTGTGTCAGTGTCTGCTGGCTGACATGAAGGTTGCAGACTGGATCCACCTGGCAATGAGAGAAATCCATGGAACACAGATTCCACTGGGTTTATAGTCACTCAGGTAAAAACTCCTTGTGTCCTTCACTGACCTCAAACATGAGCCATGTAGCAGAAAACAGGTTCTTATTCTCTCCAAACAGAACAGAGAAAACTGTTAGTTCTCTTGATTCATACTTCATCTCGTCTTCCAAACACAAAACCACATTTGGCTTCATCCATTTTACTCAATAATTTCATTTAAAACTGCAGATATTCTCAGATGACTCTTAGAAAAATCAAGCCTCTGAAGACAATGTGTAATGCATTCATTAATAATCTAATGTACACATAATGCATACAAGTACTTCACAAAAATAACCAGAAGAAAGATCACTTACACATGTGTTATTGCAAGTCACCTACAATTTTCTGTGAAGCTTTTTTCATTATTATTACTGCTCTATTTAAGTTCCGTTTATCAGCATAATCAACTGCCTTTGCCAGGAAAATTTTATCATTCAGTCTGCTGGTGCTTGCTGAAAAAAGCATCTCACTTCTGTGGGATGGAGATGTGTTTGCTTTCAGGCCAGAAAACCAGTTCTACTTTTTCAACATCACCTCTTCTTCCTCCTTCAATCACTTACAGCAACCTTCCTCACACCAGGACACTGTCAGGCACTTTTGCTATCATAAACCCATACTGCGCTTGCATAAATATTGCCAACCACAGACTTATTTTATTAATAACTTATTAAGCAGGTCATCTGCTTAATGCTTAATGCCACAAACTATTATCCCCTACAGGGACAGAAAGAATGACATGATTCTGTAGTGCAAGTATGAACAAGAAAAGAGGTGATTTCCAGGACAGGCTTTGGTGCATTCAGCAGCACTTATGTAGGGGAAGTAGAGCTGATGTACTCTGCCTTTGGCTGTTACGTGTCCATCTATCATGTTAAAAGAAAGAAAAAAAAAATATATAAATATTAATAAATATAATATTATATTTATAAATATAAAATATTGATAAATAAATATTTTTAAATTAAAAATATCCGAGACCTTAGTCAGCAAACAGAAGTACATTATCCTCCTGCCTTGCATGTAAAGCCATAGTCCACAGGACTTCACCTGGGGAGGGGCTGGACAGAAGGTTGAGTAAGAACAAAATTAATAAAAAACTCCTCTGAACCTCTGAGTGCTGTATTTCTTCCTCTGTCATTAGTAAATCCCTATTGACTGTGTCAGGCATGGGAGCAAATGGTAATCTATAAAACTGACTGAGCACTATGGCATTTCCATTCCTTATGCTCTATATCAGAACAGTAGAAGAACTGATGGATATAGGAAAATACAGGGAACGTTCTCCTTCTGGTAGATCTTGGTTATTAGGGAAACTAGAGTGTTTTTTAATCATATGGGTACATGTCCTGCTATTCTCACATTTTAGCTGTCAAAATGAGTGAACTAGATACTTTTGAAAAAGGAATTAGAGGTCCATTTGCTAAGCTGAAGGCACTTAGCACTCCTGTCATACCATATTTTATTATGAGGACCAGTAAAGGATCACAGCTGTCAGATACAGTTCTTACTTCAATTCTCAAAAACAGTATAAGTTACTTTTCAATTTCAAAATTCTTGGGAGTTTCTAAGATTCTGTCATAGAAAACAGTACAATAGCTTCTAAAAAACTAATTATAAAACCTCAATATTAAAGATTTTTGGGGTTTTTTTGCCTAGTTGTGAGGCCACTCATTCATCCCACCTAACTGGCTATGATGAGGATGCAGACCAAGCAAAGACCATCCTTCTGCAAGATTGTCTGTAATGCTAAAAGCACCCAAAAAAGAGCAAAAAGAAAGCATGCATTTAAGTCTCTTCTACTGGGTGTGTACAATTAGGGCTGTTTTTGCAGCTAAATGTCTCAGGCCATTCAAATAACAATGCAGCTGCTTATTTTTACTTCTTGAAAAAAAAATTAATTTTCATTTGCAAGGCTTCTAATTAAAAGCCATGTTTGAATCTTCTTCATGACAGGCAGGGCTGATGTGCAGAGTGCCTGGGGGAATGCAGAGGTCTCCTCTGCACAGTGTTATTCCCACAGGAAGTTTTTCTGCCCTAGAATGTCCATTCATAGCTCAGCCTCCTCTGTGCTTCCACTTGGCTTTTCTCATCTTTCAGACTTGTAGATATTTCTGAACTCTGCTGGATTTGACTGAGCCCATTTTTGATCCTCTGCATAGGCCACAGGGAGCACACTTCATACATCACTCTTGTAAATTAATTATGTTAACACATGAAGGATGGAATCATATCAAAGGGTGTGCCTGTGCCTCTGAAATCACCTGAGCCCAATGACTTTTTCCTTACAAAACTTGAGTTTCTGCTTCTTCTGCTGAGAAAGCCTGAGGCAAAATCTGGAGCAGTGCTGGGGATACCTCTCACTGGCTTCCCTATTCATTAAGGCAGGGAAGAAATAGTGGCAACTCTGCAGCACTGGGAACACCCCAGAGAGTCAACTTTTTATACCCTGCAGCTTCTGGCTCCATTTTTTTCCATTGTCAGTGTTGATGCCGCCATTGTCTGTTTCTTTCCTACTGTTCCCTTTTATGCCAGACCATTTACTTTAAAATCCTTTCAAACCCTACTCACCCTGTAACACATAATCCTGCCCTGGTCATGGAAGAGCCCCACTGATCTCTGCGTCCATGGGGCCAGGTCAAGGTGACCAGATTAACACAAATCTGTCAGATTGCCTCTGGCCAGCCCATTTCTGTGAACCCCAGCATTCGGCTCGTGTACCTGCAGTTTGAGGTTCACTCCTCAGCATAACTGCTGAGCTTACTTTTTCCAGCCACAAGGGTTTCCTTAATAAAATGTACTATTTCAAATGAACTTTCTTTTTAAGCCTGTATAACCTTTCTCTGTAACAGCACTATTTACTTTTTCTGCAGAAAGGGTGAGAAAGCTGGTGTAACTAATAAAACAAGTAAGAAGAGTGTAGCACAATTTATATTTGGTAGGAGAAAGTCTCAGGAGAAAGTTAATTCTTGGGGAGTGGTAACGACTTTGCTTTTCCTCTTAAGGCCTTTCTCACATTGCAAGAGAATTTTACAAGATGAGAATCAATCTTCAGTTGAGTTTTAACTACAGGACATCAAAATACCAGCTGAAGGAAAAGGCAAAATAATATGACGATACTGCCAGCTCTTTTTGCAAAAGACCTGCAGCATCTTATGGCAAATGAGATGTCAATCCTGTAATTAGCAATTCAGTCAATATTAATTGTGTGTGTGTTGCTTCCTCTCAATCACTGTCATTTCCACGCAGTCAGGATGTTTTATGGAACTCAATTTGTAAACAATATGCAAAAGTTTAACACACTTTAAAATAATGTTCCTAAGTAGGAAAAGGGATGCTTTTTCTATTTCTTTCTATAAATGGACTTTAACAATTCTAGTAGGTCCTAAGGGAAAAACAAGCATGCATTAAAGGCCATTAGCCCACATCCAAAACCATTGCAACCAACGTATAGCACACAATTTCTTGTAGCACAAAACTGAAAAAGCCATGAGAGAGAGAGAGTCAAAGGCACAAGTCTTTCCAGCAATTCATATTTTATGAAGCAATGTCTGTTCTTGATTTAAGACGTGTCCAGCAAGACATAATCCATGGCTTGCTAGCAAGTGGGGGACAATTTTTAAAAAGTATTTAATCCCCTGTCTCTCAAGTTTATCAATTTCAAACATCAGAACTTGCTTTATTTTCATCTGATAGATTTCAGAAAGCTCTCTGTAGGAAAATTGTATTTGTCATTAGTTATGAGAACATATAAATTATATTTCTCATATAATATCTACTGCAACCACCCTTTCACCTTAGATTTGATAGATTAGGTAGATTGAGCTCCTGGAATACTTCCTCTTTAATAACATTTTTTCATATGCTTTAATTATTCCACTGGCTCTTCTCACTGGTGATCAACTGTCTTACTGAATTATGAACATTTGTCTTCCACTGGGAGACCACTGAAAGTGCCAAATAAAACAAAACTTCTATTTAATATTCTCAGGATTGCATTAAAACCCTTGCTGCAAATTGCATTCTTTCTCTCCCACACCATTACTACTTCTGACTGAAAATTAATTGCTCATCCACTGCCTGTGAGCTGCTTAGATCCTGTGCTTAATATGGGCAGGCTGTGAGAGACAGAAACTCTGAAGCACAACCACCATCAGGAAATTTTTCACGTGTCGTGAAATGAATCACAAACTGTGACTGTCTTCAGTCTGTCTTTGGAGAGCTCAGCCCAGGGCACAGACTAGAACTCGTGTGTGAAGCTGCCAAAAATGCAAATTACAAACAGGCTACCAGCTTTCCTTTCCCTTTAACCCAAAGTTAATCTAAAAAGAATATACATGCTCCAGCTTAAGCCTGGTTTGCACAGTTTTCAGGACAAGTGTTTACAATTATATTTCTTATTAATGTGCTTCTTTGCAACAGAAAATATCTGTGCATAAAAGTTCCCAGAAAGAGAAGGACATCTTTCAACCTGTGGTACCACTTTTCAATACTTTATGCCCTTTCCTTACCCCCAGTTTTTGTTTCTGGGCCTCATGAGCCATCAGGTCAGGAAGGCTTCCTAAAATATCCACACCTCATTGGCTCCAAAGATAGAGTTAAGTTGATGCACCTTCCTGCTCCTCTAAAACCTGGGATTTCATTTTGTCATGTGTGTTTGCTCTTGAAAACCCAGCAGACGTGCTAGGACCAGAAGCTGTTATTTTTCCACATAAAATCTAATGGTGTATGGTACTCATAGACAAATCTGCTCAGGAAAACAAAACTCAGATTTGAAAGGGGATGGCCACAGTCAGAGTACCCAGCCTGGTGATTTTCACTGTTATCTGCACCCTGGAGTTCATGTGCTCCATATCAGCACAAGTGATGCTGTGGTATTTCCCCAAAGAAAGTGTTCTTTGCAGAATGAACCATCTCCTCCCTCATGCACATTGCTCACAGATGGAAAAGGACAGGAAAAGTCTTATAGTCACATACATCCTAGAATGAAAGGCAGAGAAAATAAAAACTTAAATAAAATGAGTAAAGGGTTTACCTTCCCAGCTAACAGACAGCAACATATCCATTTTACTTATATCTCTGTGTCCTGATAGTCATATATATTCTACACTGGTTTTTACTGTTACCTATAAATAACCAGTGATTTATCTATAAAACATTCTTACAAGCTTTGAAATTGATTTAAAAATATGGACAACATTATGGAGAAGATGGCTCTACTGAAAAATAAAACTGAAAATGCTAACAAAGTTTTGACATTCAGGGAAATTACAGACAGCATTCTTGGGAAGAAACAGGATTTATCATCTCAGTAGTTTGCTGGGCAGATTTTTTTCCACTGGAGGTACTACAACAATGGAAGGGCCCTAAGGAAGCCTGAGCCATTGTTTAGGAAGATACTTAACAATGTTTTTTGCTTCCAGCATGATTAATCTTATTACTTTCAATGGAATTATTCACACTCTTCAATTAGGCTTCCTGGAGTATGTTTACACAAAGTAAAAGGGGAAAAAAATCACAGCCCTCCAGAGCATCAATCGTTCACAAAACTCATTAAATCAGTATTTTGTTGTTACAGTTCATGCAACTGCCTGCCTCAAAGAGCAAGAGAATACCACAACTTCTTTTATTTTTTGCCACATCTTTTGATCCATTCAGCCTGGATTCCTCCCATACACCTTTTTTCTCACTTTGGGTTCTTTCACTTACAGGGTGGATCTCCACTGAGAGTTTGCCTTTTCATGATTCAGGTGGAGACATTTTACAGTGACATAGGGCAGTCTGTTCAGAAAGACAATATTTATTAACTGCCTAGCATACAGCACCTTGAGGACCCTAGGGCAGAACGGACAAGAACAGATTACAGTAAGTTTTGCTGTCCAGAAGAACAGTTTATGATTTATTCTCTGGGGGTGCTTGTCACTCAACCCAGTGTTGCTTCCCAGGCTCTTACAGACTTCTCTCATATTCTTCATCCCTTATGAGCAAATATCCCATCATGGTGTGGCTGTTGCATCTTTATGGTAACACTGCTCATCCTAAGATGGTTTTTGGAAGTTCACTTGGCTTTTCTGACTAACAGCTCAAGAGAGAAATTACTCCCTTTGGTGCTATTGAGACACAAAACAAAAATAAATGAGTGACAGAATCAGGAACACTTTCCACACAGGCATTGACTGTTTCCTCCATAGCTGTCAATTCCCCTTGCAGTAATTTCAATTTCTTTGAAAATATGTAGTGAAATTCTGTTCTTCTGAAATTCTGGGCACTTTAAAGGAGCCAAGACTTTATGCAGATTTGTTCCCTTTACTCTCACATTTTGACACATATTACTAAGTGAAAAGTCTGGTGCACATCTGGTTTTTGCCCTGGATTGCCAGGATCCAACAGCAAATATGATTAACCCTGTCTTGCCCATACAGTTAAGCAATGTTCCACACACTGCTTTGCAACATTTCTGCTTCAACAACCTTGTCTGTATCAGCCAAAGTTGATGTGGGAGCCAACAAAAAAACTCTTTTAAACAGAAGTTTGTGATTAGATTTTGTATCCAGTTGTACACAGACACAATAACAGATGGAAGATTAGTAAAGAGTGGAAGAGAACTAATTTTCCATGTCATTATCTCTCTGAGATGGGAAGTAGAAAACAACACCTATTCTCTTCCACGTCTGCCACAATGGGCTTCTGTCTTTGGGCCAGATGTGATCTGCTTTTTGAAGGAAAGTAGAAATATAATTAGAATGTACTGTGGAGAGACTGACCCTATACTCATCTGAGTTTTCATTACAGTAGCTATCCAAAACACTTGATGTGTTGTAGGCTGCAGCTGTCAGCTTCAAGAGCCACTTCTGAAAGCCCTAAAGAAGAAATAATTGCAAGGTAATGACTGCAGCACAGTGCAAGTGCAGCTTGCTGTTCCATTACGAGAATAACCTTTTAATTACCAACAATTAAAAGAGGCTTTTTCTATGGGCACTGGGGCAAGTTCTAGGAATTGTGAAGTTCCTACAATTCCCATTAATTCCAAAGGACCTTTCCAGCACTTATCACCACTCAGGACTTCACGCACTCAGAGTAATTAGATTTTTAAACCATTGTTTCTAAAGTTTCAGACATCCAGCCAGACCTTTAGCAGAACACCTGATAAGGTCGTCTGCTTTTTTTTTTTTTTTTTTTTTTTTTAAGAAGGTATATAAAGTGTGTACTTTAAAGGGTTTACAGGTCTTTATTTGCAAATGCATTATATTTAAGGACATCAATGAATCTCATCTGCTGGTTTTGCCCTTCAGTATGCAAAATTACTTGAGAGGATGCCACTAAAAGAACAAAATACAGAGCATTTGCCAGCTCATTTCCTCTTCCAATTAAATTCATAGCATTAAGAATGCAAACCTTTCCCTTGATCTGACAGGTAGCAGAACAAAGCACTTGTATTTTAGGTGTTGTCTGTCATGTTTTATCTGAGGAAGACATTTACATACTTCAACAATGCCAAGAACACAGGCTCCCATATTCCTATACAAAATGGAAGCATTCATTAATCACAGATTAACTAGGCAGCAGTCCAGAAGAACCAGCTTGCTCTGAGGGCTTGATACCAACTGAACATCCATCAATAGATTTCTAATACCTGAGAACATTTCGTATTTCTAAAAATTCCAGCAGCAGAAATGTCAAGAAGAGATTGCAATAATGAATAATTATTTGCTATTACAGCCAACAAGCTAATATACTAATGGATATCAACTTTATTCCCCCCTTGTAAGATAACTGATGGTTAATGCATGTTTTTACGTGGGACTATTACTCAGACCCCAAAACATTACATTACTCTTAAAAAAGAGATTCTGATACTTTGCTGAATAGAAATGCTGTAGGGTGGAATAAATGCTGCCCATTGCTTTATTGCAGCTCTGCAGTTCTGTGTTAAAAGCCAGTGTCTCCTCAATACTTAGCTTCTAAATAAGGATTTATACTACAGCTAATGCAGAAACATAGGAACAGGCAACAAGAATTTACTTTTTCTACTTTCCACACAAAAAGGCTCAAAATAGATGGAATATTCACCATTGCCCACTGGGGATGTTTAGTCTGGAGTAAAAGCAGCTCAGGAGAGATCTGATCATGCTCTATGAGCACCCAAAAAGAACTTGGGGTGAGGTGGGCATTGGTCTCTTCTCCAAAGTCATACCTGATAGAACAAGAGTTTGTGCATGGATTTCTTCTCCTGGGAAGCTGAGAAGCCTCAGAGAAAAAGGAAAATAATATCATCTCATTTGCTTCTCCCTGTTTTGCTGCTTTGGCATGTGTTTGGAGACTGTTTATCCAACAGGTGGTTGTTTGATTGGTTTCATGTGAGTTGTTTTCACTCAATGGCCAATCACCGTCCAGCTGTTTAGGGGCTCTGGAGAGTCGAGTTTTCATTATTATCTTTTTAGCCTTCTGTCTGATAATAATATATAATAATATATAATAATATATAATAATATACAATATAATATAATATAATATAATATAATATAATATAATATAATATAATATAATATAATATAATATAATATAATATAATATAATATAATATAATATAATATAATATAATATTTTTACATTCTATTATTTTATATAATAATATAAAACATAGTATGTAATATAAAATATAATCTATAATCTATAATATATTATATACAATAATATAATATATTGTAATATATAATAATATAATATACTGTAATATACTATACTATACAATACTATATTATACTACAATATAATATAATATAATCCTTCAAAAACATGGAGTCAGATTCTCAATTCCTCCTCTGCCTGGGGGACCTTGAAAACACCACACACCTGCTCTGGTGCAAGCCTCACAGGACAATGCATCCCATCAAACAGTGGGGAAATACAACTTTTTTCTCCAGTGAGCAGCAAAATTTATTCTAACTACCAGCAAAATAAACCAGCAAGCTTTTCAGCCCTGCTGAAAACACTGACAGCTCTACAGGGGCAACTTTTTTCATCTTCAAAGCTTTTTAGAAACACTGAATAATCTTCATATTCCTCTAGTATCTGTCAATTAAAACCAGTACAGAAACAGAGGCACAGAGAAGCTGTAAGAGAACAGCTCAGATGTTCTGAGTAGGTAAGACCTCCCCACCCACTCTTCAGCTAGAGAATGTTTTGGTCCATTTGAAGTTCCATGGTTTTATCCTTCACTTTGCTAAGAAGTGGAGCACAACTGGTATCAAGCTGGGTTCTTGCTCTTCCTGTCTCCCCAAGGTAGCTGATGGTAATAAATAAGTAAGGAGATAGAACAAAAGGCCCTGTGCAGCATTTGAAGCATCAGCTTAGTTTTGCTGCTTTTTCAAACTCACAGATAAATGGCGGCTGGCTGATCATCAAAGAGAAACTCAGCCGGGCCTTCTCTAGAAATACAGTGAATCCATTGCAGCTCAAGAACAGAGAATAAAAAGAGAAATGGGGCCTGCTCACCTCTGCAAATGATAGCCATAAAGATACCCCAACAAACTGCTTCCAGCAATAAAGGACTTCATCTGATTCCTTCTCACCTTCCACAGAGAATTCAAAATGCACTGTAATAATTCAAAGTGTATCAGTACCAAGGAAGTATGTGAGAATCCTGAAATACCTCCTGGATGCAATTGTGGGGATCTCTGACATTCACATTCTCTGAAAAATCCCTTTGCCCAGGATTCTTCTCCTGGGAAACCTTAGAGAGAAAGGAAAATAATTCTTATCTCATTTGCTTCTCCTGTGTTGTGCTCATGTGGAATGTGTTTGGAGATTGTTTACCCACAGGTGATTGTTTCATTGGATTCTGCTGGGAGTTGTTTTCACTCTTTGGTCAATCAGGGCCAAGCTGTGTCAGGGCTCTGGAAAGAGTTAATAATTCTAACTCTTATAAGAGTTATAAAGTTTCATAATTATCTTTTTAGCCTTCTGTAAGTATCCTTCTTGTAGTCTTTAGTATTCTTCAATATCATAAAATAATAGATTAGGCTTCTGAGAACATGGAGTCAGATTTATCATTCCTTTCTTCATCTGGGCACTCTGCAAATACAGTAGGGACCCTGAGGAGCATTCCTTGGGTTAGAGAGACACAAGGAGCTTCCCTCAAAAGCTGTTTGTACCCATTGGCTCCTTCCCTTGTTCCTGTGTCCCTCCCTCCCTGTTCCCCCATTGAATCCCTGATCTTTGTCCTGCCCCATGGCACTGTTCAGCCCCTGCCTCTGGGGACACAGAAACCTGGACTGTCCCCATGAGTGCCCTTGGACCCGAACATATTCACCACACAGCTGAATTAAGCACCTGTAGATGTTCTGCAAAGGCCTTTTTTGCTTCCTTACCCTGGGCTTTATTAGCTCTAGGGATCTCTCGCTGGTCACAGTGACCTCAAGAAAAGTTAGAAAGTCTCTTTTCCCAGCCTGGTGCTTGAAGAAGGAGTCAGGGCTCTTCGTTTCTCAGTCTCAAGGTTGTTTATTGTTCCTTTTCTGTAAAATATTTCATTCTGTCCAGCTGAGGTCCATTCAGCAAGACAGCCCAAGGCACTCTGCCTGCCCCCAGGGCAGTGTTATGTCTTTATACTAAAAACTGCATGTACAATGTTTACAATTACTTTCCAAGCTCACCTATGTTAGACAGTGAGCTTCTACTCTAACCCAATCCAAAAGTGCCAGCACCACAGCAGAAGATGGAGGCCAAGAAGAAAAAGGAGAAAGGCTGGACACGCCCAGATCCCTCCATCTTTCCCCCTGAACCCCTATTCTAAAAACCCCAAAATCTACTTTTTCACCTTGTGATAAATTCACTATCATTTTACTTAATTTGTCATGGCTTGCAGATCTTCATCTAAGGTTGGTAACTTGCTCCACGGGTCATAATCAAACCCACAGGGGCATTTTGGGCTCTGTGCCAGGGTGTCTGAGCCCCCTGGCAGGGTCTGGGCAGCTCAGGACAGCCAGAGGGATGCCCTGGGTTCCCACAATTAGCAGTTATTCCAGCTGCAACATGCAATATTTTGAAAGATAAAAAAACGGAAGATAACTGGGTTGGATTCAGGGTTCTGATAATCTGGGATCTATCATGCTAACCTGCTCTTCAGAAAGAGACAGTTATCAATACACACATGTAAATCCTGCCAGTTGTAAGAAAAGGATGGGAACAGGGAGAAGGGAATAAATTTTCACTGTTCTATCCTGAATCAGTCTTTGCACAGACGAAACAATTGTGCAAGTGGAAGCAAATTTTGCCTGCCTAAAGTACAAATTCCGCCTTGCAGCAGGAAGAAAAGAGTAAGAGCTGAGATTCACCTTCATCTGGCTTAGAGATCCCCAGTCACGACTTGCAGGCATCACAGGCACAAACCCCTGCAAAGGAATCAGTGAAAAGGCACCTGAGGGTGTTGGAGGGCACATCAGACCAACTGAGCTTCATTCTATTGCCCCAAGCAGACTGAAGTGGAATCACTTCTTCATGGCTTTCACAGTTTTCACTTCTCTTCAACAAGAAATTTCTAGTTCTAGTTGTCTAGACAAGAATTACTACTTTGCCACTCATAAGAGGGAGATCCTTCTGGATCATGGAGTTTAGATCCAGATTTACTTCCACTTAGCATGATCAGAGGTAACAGCAATGATCACCAAAGGGTAACATCCAGAAAAATGTATCCTTATTCTAATCACAAAATTTTTTCCCAAGTGCTTTTTTAAAAAGCAACAAAGATGTTGAAAACCTGTAGCCTGCAGATATTTGAGAATCCGTGGACTATTTTTCATGTCCATAAGACATATTATCAAAGGAAACAAGCTCAGGCCAATAAGATTTAATTCATCAGGACTCAGACCATCAGTGAAAAAAATTCAGAGGCTTGTACACTGAAAAATTTGAATACTGCATTAGGGTGAATTTGAGTCAAATGGTTTTATTAGATGAACAAATCATTGTATTTGAATGTATACCACATATTGCTTCGTCCATTCTAAGACAAACTTTTAACTTCCTTGCATCCTTACATCTTAATGTACTCTTGCAGGGTCTACCAAATACAGAAATTTAACACAGAAAAAATGTTGTCTAACTATGACCTAAGTCTTTAAAAAAGTATTTCTCAATTTTTTTTTTTTTTTTTTTTGCACATTTGGACACCCAGCCACAGCCCTAAGTTTGCTTTCTACTGTGCTTGGCTCAGCTCTTTGTTGTCTGGTCTTAAAATCAGTTAGAAAGAAAACAAATGCATTTGAAGCTGCACAGGTAGAACCGGAACAATTCCATCAAGATTTCCTAAAGCAGGAAGCTTCTGCCTATGTCAGATCCCGAGAAATGAAAAACAATAAAGTGCAAAACCAGAAGGATTTAGCATAAACTGTAACCTGCCTTTTAAAATTGAGTTCACGGTAGCTCATCTTTAGCTTTAATGGAAATGTTTGTATGCACTGTGTGAAGAATGCTACCTCAGATAAAATTTGTGGTACTGTCTAGCTCTTACAGATAGTAAAGTTTGCTAAACAATGACAACACTGCATTTATTTTTATGATTATTGCGCTAATGGGAATTTTTACAGACATGTGGCATGAAAAGACACAATATTAGACTATTTTCTCAAAATTTTTACATAATTACTACACTAGTTGAGGTCTGTGGGCTCTTTGTCTCAAATCACAAATTGTAAAATCATGTTTTCCTGTCTGATTTCCCCATTTTTCTTCCCTGTGGGTTAAGGTGAAGATACATTCAAATATCTACATTATTTATTTCATAGGCCATTTGAATGATAAACATTCAAACAACAGAAAGCAAGATTGTCCAAGAATCTGCAAGTAAAACTTTTAACTTGGACTTCAATACTGATCAGACTTACTAAACTTGGAGCATCTAACTAGTCAGAAGAGTGGTGTGCCAGGTTTTAGGGCATGATGAAGACTAGAAAAACCAGCATTAGCTAGTCATCCTCTACTTTGGTTAACTGCTGAATAGACTATTGAATTGTTTGCTGTTTATTTCATTGCACTAATGTGACAACCAAGATGAGCATGGCCTTGTAGAAGCTGTGTAGCACATGAACACCTTGCAGAATACACTCCTCACTCTTCTGAGTTAGCAAAATTGTGCAGAAAACGGGAGAGACAGAAGCCAAACAGCAGATGAGTGGTTACAAAAATCCCAAGACTCCTAAACTCTAATCCATCACTGTGGCCTCTGGACTGCAAGGTGCTCAGGCTATTTTTCTATGACAATAAACTGCCATGTCCAGTACCAGCACTGACATTAATGAATAAAAACAACAACAACAAAAGCCAAAAAAAAACCCAAACAAAACCAAAACCCTCATAGAAATAAACTCTGAAAATGCACTGGGAAAATCTAACATCTTTTTTTTTATCCAAGCAGCCAAAGTAAATGCTTGGTTTGGTTCAGTCTGCAGCAAGATTGTGCTGTCTTTTCCTGCATAATAGTTCGCACAGCTACAATAACACAAAGTGGAATGCAAATAAGACTATGCTTATGCTAATTTATTGCAGAGAAGCATATGCTGTATTTACTATGAATTCCATGTTTTCCTTTGGTTTGCCAAATGCTTTTTTTCTGGGAGAGCTGTTCTGTTTGATACTGTGCTTCTGTTTGGTTAACAGGCATTCCCTCATCCTGTTTCTTCCGATAAGAGTGATACAGCCCAGTGTCATTAATGGATAAACACACAGTGAAGTGTGCAGATCTGTCTCAGGGTTGCACAATGTAGAGATGCTGAAAGTTCACCACATCATTACTTTGAATGCTACTGGAATCCTAAGGACCCATTTCAAGGAAAGTAAGAAGCCAAAAAACAGATAAAAGAGATAAAAACTGGATAGACAGAGGTTTAGGGGCTGCGCTGAGGATGGACTGTCACAGGAAAGTTTCTGTAGTCGCACACAGTCATTATCAGCAGTGGTAAACTCCCAGTTCACTGATTTTTATTTTCTTATTTTTTATTTTTAAAAGGGGCTTTTCTCTTTGCTGGATGGAAGTAACCTTGCTGGGAAAAAGAACCTTTACAGGATCAGTGGTGAGTGTGGGAATAAAGCTCATGAAGGTGTTCCAGACTTTGCAGGTCATTTACATCACACATTAGAGCTCAGGAATCTCACTTCCCTCAGAGGGATTGTGAAAAGGAATCAGTAGAAGGATTTTTCACTAAATGTTACCTTTTACTGTGCATTTTTAGTTATTGTTCTCAGAATTCCTTCCTTTGAACAAGTAAATGGTACAAAATGTAATCTTTATGCAGTTTTCTAGGAACAAGGGTATTAATTACCAACATATCTCAGCCCTGATGTAGCAGAGCATGAAGTCACAACAGCCACACTGTGCAGTTACAGCCTTTAATGTTTCCTTGTGCTACTGGGACCGTCTCTTTGCCTTTTCCTCATCCTGTAATTATCATTTCCTCTCTACTTGGACAAATCCACTACACAAAATATCCCTCAAAATAACAGAGGACAGACCTCTACTATCTCTTAGTAACCACGTAAACAACTAGCTCTGGCCACACTGGAAATTTGAAAGGAGCATTCAAACTGAAATTTTTCTCACCATTTCACTTTACATATGTTGAGTGAAGTCGCTTACCTCAAAAATATAGTAACTCCACATTAGCTTATTGTATTCAATACAGGCTTTTATGTGATACAATTTGATTTTTCATATTGCTTATTCCAAAGTGCTGCAAGACACTGTCTTCATTAACAGGATTGGACTAAATTCAAAAACTTATCTGTGACTGTGGTCACGGGGGTTTTCAGGTGAAAACCTGAGAGACGAGAATGTTGACTCCATGTTCAGAAGGCTTGATTTATTATTTTCTTATATATATATATATATATATATATATAATATATTATATATATAATAAAATATATATTTATATATATTATATATTATAATAACTATACTAACTTTATAACTATAAAAGTTATAACTATACTAAAAAGAAATTTTAGTTATAACTAAAATAAACTATAACTATACTAAAAAGAAATAGAAAAGAAAAGGTTTCCTCAGAAGCTAGCTAAGCTAAGAACAGAAAAGAAAAGAATGATAACAAAGGCAGCTCTCTCAGACTCTGTCCGAGATAGCTCCATCTTGATTGGCCATTAATTAATTATAAACATTCAAGATGGCCCAACCAAAAATCTACCTGTTGCATTCCACAGCAGCAGATAACCATTGTTTATGTTCTTTTTCTGGGGCCGCAGCTTCCCAGAAGGGAAAATCTTAAAGAAAGGATTTTTAGTGAAAAAGATGTCTGCGACACTTACCAGGATGATTTTTAGAAAACAGTTCCTTGTTTATGCTGTTTATCCTCTCCTGAATCCCTCTGCTACATTAATGCCTTTCTTATTAGCCACAAAGTGTTTTAGAGTAGCCAATGTTGACCAGAAAGAAATTTACCTACCACACAAGGCGCATCCAGGTAACTGTCCTGCCTTCTGAGTAGCTTTTGGAACACCCCATTTAAACTTGGCATTCTGTAAGGTATTCTGGAGGAGTTTAGTTCATTAAAAGTATTATCTTATCTATAGTGTACATATCACTGATGTATAGTAATTATTCTTTCAGTCTGTGCTGACTCAGCTGACATTCTCAATCACTTGCTGAAAATAGAATGAGTGCATTTTGCACATATATAATTGTATGCACACAAAAGCAGCTATGAGATTTTCTTTACATTTTCCCAGACAGTAAAACAAAATTAATTAATGCTTTGTGTATAGTGTTACAAATGTTAATGCACTAGTAGTTATTTACTGAAGTGACATATGTGTTTTCATTTGGACACACACACATTAATTCACTGTTGTCTCCAATTTTTTCCTTTGCCAGTTCCCATCATGTTTTTCAAACAACTGAAAGCATACTGAGTTTTAAAGTGTAACAAGACCGTACATGGCCATCTTACATACATAAGTCTTCCACCTAATGCTAAACCCAAAATCTCAGATACATTACAATAAATCCATGTATCATTAGCTTCATCCACAGCACACATCAGGGCAACAACAGCCTCAAAGTTCATCAAAGAAACTTTCAAGTTTTTCAAAACTTCAAAGTTTTGAAAAAGTTCATCAAAACACAAACTCATTTTTCCCCTCATGTTATCTCTAAATCAGTTTTCAAAAAAGTATCCCTTCCAAAATGTATGAATTATGAATCAATAATTTTCTGGATGTCCAGCCTGTGGTACCTGAAAAGGGTAGAGTTTTCAGATCACAGGATTAATGCTGAGACCACATTACTCAAAACTTAAAAATACTGGTTTGGGACTCACTTGAGTCCCAAAGGAAGCTTATATTACTGGAGGCTATCCCACATCTCTAAGTAAAGATGCAGTAATCAGGGACATTATTATTTCTTTTAGAGACAGTTCTGATTTTTTCATTGCTGTGACATTTCACAGAATACCAGATCCAACCTTCTTGAAACACATCTGTGCTCCTGGTCAGAAGCAGCAGCAAGCACACCTTTCTGCCATTGCAGGGAAGACAAGAAGGCAATGGATCATTACTAAATGGTCTGGAATCGATTTCATCACCCATATCTCTGAAAGCCCATATCTCTGAAGCCCATATCTCTGCCTGAAGGCAAGGCCAGCTCTGCAGAAGGCATTTATGGAATACCAGTACCAGTAGCCAATACAGAATACCAGAATTGAGTGCTACTGGTTTAAATATTTCAGCCAACAACAGATCACTCTTATAATTTTAACCACCAAAATCTATCAAGGATACAGGTCTTAATTTTTATATATTTACCAAGCTCCCTCTCAGGTTCAAAATAAGCAATTACTAAAAGTGAAGTCAAATAGCTCCACTGAAAATGTCACGCCAGGTTTATGGGCCAAATTGTGATGTTTATCAATATTAACTCCTGTAGTTATTCTGGATAAATGCAGCTTACTGAAGATCAGAATATATTCTAGCTTGGGTTATATCTCCACTCAAAAATGCAATGGCACATACAAAAACACAAACAAAAAAAACCCCTTAAATAACTCACTCAAAGCACATGGCTTTGTTTGGTTCTCAGCTTTATAATCTCCCACTTACAATTCTGCCATTGTCACTGTTAACGTAATGGTAAATGTAGAAGTGTATAACTATAATATTAATTCTGTCAGCACATCTCAAAGTAATATTCACCTTTTATTCAGCCATCAATTGCTTGCCACAAGTTATGACTCTGACCACCTGAGGTTTAACTCAGAGCACAGCACAAGAAATCACATTTCTGGCTTCCAGCTGAATGTGCTTGGACGATATGTTGTTGAGCAGAGGGCCAGATGCTGCCTGCCAGCCCTGGTAGCAGCCCCTGCTCTGCACAGCTGTCTTTCACTGCCAGACTGACAACATGAATTTGTATGAGCAGCCAGTGATTCCCAAACCCCTTCTGTGGAACAGCTTTCTGTGCCAGCAGCAGACCTGCTACACTCACAAATTAGTGGCCTTCCAATGCTATTTCAGGGCACTGTCATATAGACACACACATGTGAAACACGGCAATCTTAGCATGAAAAACAACTTTTCTAGATTTAAAGGCACACAAGTACAAACATACCTTACATATACAAAATACACTGTTCTACTGTATTTATATATGCATATTGATTTTTAGTAAGAACATTTTCATTGTAAGGGCAATAAAAAATGTTCACCTCACTAGCTAAGTGTTTTATTCCTAGAAACATTGTAACATATATTCTAATTGAATAATAGAATTTGATGCACAATTATTTACAGATTGTGTGAGGGTGCTATGCTTTCATAGTTGGTAAGGAACAGTAAAGCTCAGAAAGGAAGAAACGAGGTACACCCATATTGTGATAATGGAGATAAGTAGAAATGCAGATTGCATCTCCAGAGAGTGAAATAACGCATGAAATAACTCCCAAAATAACTCATGAAATAACTCCCCAAAAAACTCACTTCCTTTCAAAGCAGGACACTCACACATGCAAAATGAAAGAAGGAAATTACTTGACCAAATTTAGATGAAATCCTCTCTGTATGTATCAAGGAGAACAGTCAGTTCTCTGCTGGGATATTCTTTCTCAATGGAACGATGATTCAGGAGTGACCCAGGGTGTCCAGCACCTAAGCTCTGAAAATAACAAGCACACAATGTCAGTGCCATTGGTTGTGTTTCAAAACACCTGGCATATTTTTATGCTGACATTGTCTAAGTTTTATACTTCTGCACAGATTTAACTGTTGAGGAACAGCTGGCACTTTTAAAAATTCAATATCCTCTTAAATTAAATACCCCGGGAAAACCCTCAAAACACAGAATTAAAACCTGGCTTCGAATTTGCAACACCTTGAAATACGATCATCCAAATAGGACCTACATCACAGAAAGTAAGTGTGGTCCATGCCATAAAAAAAGCTCCTACATTGTTAAATTTGGTGCAGAAAATGTACCTTTTTTGTCATTTTGCAGCTCACTTAACATCTACTTTATGAGAATTTGCCCTGCAGTGGAAGGATGCGATGAAAGGAGGTGGAGAGGCAGTCCTGCACACGCAGTGTGAGATGCAGCAGCAGCGCTGCTAAATCAGCCAGCACACGGAGTGGGATGTGCGGGTGCATCCATTCCTATTCTGCCACTGCTCTCTGCTGGCACGAGTGGGGCAGAGCAGCTCCTGGACGTTTCTCCTTGCTGCTGCACTGTTTCCTCTCACTGTGCCTCTTTACTGCAATTTACCATCTCTCTCTCTGCTTCAAAAGCTGCTCTGGTGGTTCTCGGTCATTTGCAGCTGAGACCTTTAAATTAAAGCAATCTGACCAAGATCCCAGCCAAGGACTCATTTTGTGGCCTCCTCAGGCTTGTTTTCATCACAGAAATATTTCCCAGTAGTACTGGAAGCCCCTCCAAGTGCAAGGGAGCTGTGCCTTCACATATCTGTTCCTTAGCTAGTGCTCTCTACTTTAGGGCTAGGTGGCTTCTGGGGACACTAGAAACCTTGACATGCAGGTGAGAAATCTTTCTTGTTTGGCTCCAGAGCAGAGTTATGGCTGGATTTTATTTTTTTTTTTTCCCCAACAGTAGTTGCACTTGGTTTGGGTGGTTTTATGTAACAGTACACTAGGGTGTAATTAACTTTCCTCTGGACTTAAAAAAAAAAAAAAAAAAAATAATAAAAAAGAGAAGAATAGTTGGTGATTGCCTCTCCTTGGTGTATCTCTGGAGACTTAAGGAACACTGGGGACGGATTTCAAAAGCAGAAATTGTCCACTATAGCTCTTCAGGCTGACAGAAGCTGCTGGAGACAAATTGCTTGCCCTTGCTTCCATAGGACCTGAATAAATCCTGGTGCTTTCTTACACCTGAAGGGTGACTCCTTAAACTAATAAACTGTAAACTGGGTTTCCAGAGTCTGAGTTTACCCAACACTCACAACTTTAAACCCAGGTTCTTCCAGCCCAAATCACTCTGTGATTCTGTGGAGGGATCTCTGAGCTCCAAAAGATGTGGAATATGTCTAGAGCAGAGACTTGAGGTAGAAGGAATTGGCCCTGTAAGACAAAAGGACAGTCATGCTCTGGAAGAGGGGGCCACTCTCCATTCTTGGAGACCTTCAGGACCTGGCTGGATGAGGTCCTGAGAAACAGGATGTGAACTCCATGCTCAAATTTATTATGCAGGAGTTTGTAGGCTGAGACACTGAGGCCTTTCCAACCTGAGGCTGTGAGCATCCTGATTTTGTGATCAATTCTGACCAGGCTAGAGATGAGGCTTTTGTTTCCCCTCACAGCAGAGAAAACAAGGTCAGAGGTGTTTTTTATTTCTGATCCACCTCGTATTTCATAGCATGCTTCAGTGAGTGATGAGTACTGTTATGATATTGTCAATGCATCAGCATGAATTCATTGCTGTGGAAAGAGATCATTTGATAACCTATCGTTCTTTTCTTAACCTGGTTCATGTTGTTGGCATGGCAAACTATTTCTGGGGAAGCACTACTTCTGCTTTTACGACAAAAAGATGCTGTCCAAATTTTTTTGTTGTTGTTTGGGGTTTTGTGGGTTTTTTTTGCTTGTTTGTTTAGAACACCTAGTAATATTAGGCAAGAGTCATTAGGAAAAGCAGTATCTTTTATTATAGCAATTGATAACTGCTGGGAATAAAAAAAAATCAGATTTTCAGATATACTCCCTTTCTCAGATTTGCCTTCTCACTATCTGTCATTTCATCAAGCCACTGAGAAAAGCATTTTTGATAGCTCCTGGCTATCAGGAAGAACAATGGTGTTGTATCTGTCCAGAGCCTGTGCACCAAAACAGGTTGCAAGCAATGCAAGGAACACAGACATGCGTATATTTACGTGGAAAAACCTTCATGGTGCACCAATCCTTAGTAAGGCTCTGAAGTCTCATTGCTAAGTTGAATCTCAATGGATTTTTCCATCAAGAACATGATGAGGGAAGGGTCTTTGGGCTTGAAGGGGACACAGGAACCTTCTCAGAGCATCATTGTGCCAAATGCTGCTCAGGGGCAAGGGGCAGATGCCCCACTGGAAAGCTTGGAACATGCATATGTGGAACAGGGAGATTGTGAGAGAGAGAATCCCTGCACTCCTTTTGTGGAACAACACAACAGATTAAAAGATTCATCCAAGGTCATGCAGGAATTTCCTGCTCTTTAATTTAATTTAACATCAGATACGTTGGATGCCGAGCTTGCCACCACACCATTCTTCTGCTCAGGATCCAGTGGGGTAAAATTATTTGGGACTGATATTTACTTATGGCCTGTTTTGACGACTCCTTTTTTGCTGTAGAATTTGGAGGGCTTTCTAACACCTCTGATATTTTTTTGTTGAAATAAATGTATAACTCCTGAGATCAAATTCTTTCATTGCTACACAAACAGCAGCAAAGGTTCAGTACAAATAGCAAATAATTCATTCACTCCAAGATACCCACTCCCCTTACCCAATGTCCATCTTTTATATTGTCCTATTTTTAATGTAGAGCACTTCATGAATCTACATTTTTTTATGGTTTTGTCTATAAAAACGACTGAAAGGTTGAAAATTATGACTACTTATTACTTGCATCATCAGAAAAAATCTAGCAAAAAGAAACCTTGAGACATGCCTATGTATCCTTGTAGAAAATATTTAAATGTGGGTTTAAATATAGTCAGTCAGATGTTTCTTACACTTCAGTGATTAAAATAACCACTGTCTATAACCATTGCATAAAATTTAAATTATTCACAACCTAATGATTTTATCATTTAACATAATCACTTTTGAGCTATTCCAGAGAATCAGAAGCTTACTACATGCTTAGATATAATTTGAGTTAAACCAGTGTCCTGCTGTAAAAATCCATATAGAAAACTGTCATAGAAAAAAATTACAAAAAAGTAACAATAACAATAAAAAAAAAAGGACATCATCCAGGGGGTAAAAATGTATGTCTGGAAAACCATGAAGCTTCCAGCAAAGCCAAACACATGCAGGGGGTGGGCCAAATAATCTCAATATTTCTGCAGCACGGAAAGGATACAGGACTGACAAGGCTGGATATTTTTATGTAACATATCTGGGCCTAAAGAAAATCACAGAGTCATCAAATGGTTTTGGTTGGAAGGGACCTTAGAGATCATCTAACTCCAACCCCACTCCCTGACATGGGCAAGCGTAAAAAATGTAAAACTGAAATAAGTTCTTGGTGGTAAATTTAACCAGTAAGGTCTAATAAAAGCAATGTGTTTCATATGTATATAAACTTTACTAGAAAAGGGCAAACCAGGGCTCTGCACAAAATAAAAGTTGTTCCCTTGCATACCTCTCAGTTACAAATGTATTTGAGGAAATTATTTCCATAAAATTATACAGAAATACTTCTTGACATTGATGCATTTTTATTAACATCACCATTTTCCATCTTGCACAAAACAGAACTAACACAGAATTATTTCTGTAAAATTAGGTTATCTCTATTCATTTTGAAACCACATAACTACTCTTGGGTATCAAGCAGATATATTTTAGTGTTAAGTATAACAAAAAAGTTGTGTTACTCTACAGCCTCACAGATAAAGCTAATTATATGGAAAACTCATTCAACTGAGTTTGCATTGCTTGATTTGAATCTGAATTAGCAAGGGTTGGATTTGTATTTAGTTTTCTAGCTCGAACAAGAAATGCACACATGCATAATTTTGCTCTGAACATCTGAATCAGGGAAGTCTCTGGAGACTTGCTGTTGTATCCACACAGAATCTCAATGACCTCCATGAATAATCCCAGCACATGCATGAGGATGTGTGTATGAAGAAATAGCTGCAGAAATTGGGCTTTGCTCCCCTCTCCTGGCTCTTACTCCTGTGGCTACATTTCTGATTGAATTGCCACATTTTTGTATGGATCCTAACTAAAAGTGTGTGAACTTCTGAAAGCCCTGAAATTACATAGGATAAGAGGGAATGGCTTCAGACTAAGAGAGAGTAGGTTTAGATTGGAGAATAGGAAAAAAAAATTTACTGTGAGGGTCATGAGGCACAGGCTGCCCAGAAAAGCTGTGGAAGCCTCACCCTGGAAATGCTCAAGGCGAAGTTGGATGGGGCTCCAAGAAACCTGGTCTGGAGGAGATGTCCCTGCCCATGGCAGGGGGATTGGAAATAAATGATCCTTGGAGTCCCTTCCAACCCAGACTGTTCTGTGATTCTAGGTTATAAAAACCAAACCAAGAAATGTTGAAGCAGGTCTCAAAAAAGAAGAGATGGCATTTGGGATATTCATATCGGTATCGGTGTTTTGATCTCTCCAGATCTTGGACGCAGCATGTATGAGATGTCATAGCTTTGCAAAAAAAAAAAAAAACAAAAAAAAAA
This sequence comes from Melospiza melodia melodia, assembly GCF_035770615.1. Lineage (NCBI taxonomy): Eukaryota > Metazoa > Chordata > Aves > Passeriformes > Passerellidae > Melospiza > Melospiza melodia. Next base: position 50,551,714 of record NC_086199.1, on the reverse strand, counting down.
AAAACAAAAAAAAAAAAAAAATTGAAGCTCTCAGAAATAGTGAATTATGAGTTTGGAAGGCAGGAATGACTAGAAGGATAAGCTCTATAGTGAAGAATTTTGGGCTACCCATTAAGTATTCTCTGTACATGATAATGTGTTCTAGAAAACTTGAATCAATGTAGTGAACGTGCCCAAGATACATCACAGGAATTGCTCCAAGTGACTACATTGAAAAAAACAAAGTTCTGTTTGTGAAAATGATGGAGTAAAGGTTCTTCATAATGCATTAGAGCAAAATACAAGGGATTCATTTTGGCATCTGAAGTTACTCTTATGCAAAACAATCTCTGATAAAAGCGTTTCACAAGCATGAACAAGAATCCTCAAAAATCCCACTGTAATTAATTATTGACTCAGGATACAAATGTGCTCCCCAGAATCTTGAAAGGGAGCAGAGAGGCAGATTCCATTCCTGTCGACAAGAACCCAAACAATAGACAGTAGGAATTTCAGAGGAAAACAATGTACAGGAATTCCAGGCAGTTGCAAAGAATAGCTTTGAAGATGACAAACACGGTAACAGGAAAAATACCATGAAATTGTTGAAATAAAATCAGTGATAAAGCAATAGGAAGTAACACACAAAATCCAGAATTTTCATTATTGTTGAAAAAAGTGATGAGTAATAAAATAAAAAATACTGTCAGGAAATATTTAAAATACAAATATATATGAAGGAAATTACACCAACTGAAAGGAAGATTGGTAAAATAGGGGCAGAAAAATTCATTTTTAAAAACACATCCCTACAAAGCTCAATCTAATACTTTAATGAGTTCTTCAACGCTGAAATTTCTAGAGGGCATGAACAAATAGCTATTTTCCAATTAATTATCTACAGGAAATGCAGCTTCAATGACATTCTAGAATGACCAGAAATAATAAAAGCATCCACTGCTGATAGTGTTTTCACTGAATTAGTGGAAGAAATAATAAGGAAATACAGTATGTAGTAATAATGAGTAGCAATAGGTAAAAAAATTACAAATTAATTCTGTCATCCTACACTTCAGAAATCATGCCCAGTAAATACAAAACTACAGGAGCATCTTCTCATTACAGCAGCTTTTCAAATTTTAACTGAATAAATAGGGGATGCATAACAGACAGTGACACATTCATCCACTGCTAAAAAAGCTTTTAAATTCATAATGATTCAGGGAAGGAGAGGACTGTGCCAGATTACACAGTTTTCAGAAGAAAAAAACCCACAACAAACTAATGACTTCTGAAATAGTCCTTTTATCATGGCAGGATATTAAAGAATCATTTTTATATACTGAGACAACACAACTGCTTGTTTATGAATATTGATGTGTGAGAAAGTGAAAATGAGTCTCATTTAATACTGGCAAACAATGAGGAAGATTTCCCCACCCTTGATACTTTTTAACTTGACCACGAAAAAAAAAATAATGCCTTCATGATGCCTTTTTCTGAATGGGATGAACCAAGCAGATTGAGCAATTCCTGCTGGTGAGCTGCCTGCTTTGGCGATCTCAGAATATTCTGCAGGCTCCAGGAAAGAATAAAGCAAAGTATGAGCCCAGAGCAAGAGGGCGTTTGTTGGCAAGATGAAGAGATATTAAACAGGTTACTGATCAACCAACAACCCAAAAATATCAGCATGTATAACACCAAGAAGGAGCAATAATTCATAACTTGGAAAGGAGTTTAAGGCAGAGATTCAGACCTAGAAGGCCAATGATTGTTTTGTATGTAGGATGTGAGACATGGGCACCTATGAAAATGGGAAGAAATGCAACAACTTTTATTAAATAGGGCTCAAAGGTGAAAGGTTGAAGACGAATTCCAAAGCAACATGGTGTAACATGAAGATCTAAGCCTAGAAAACAGATACAATTCTACTGAATCCCTAGGCAAGACTTACAACCAGGATAAGACAAGATTAACATTCCTGGAATCCTATGCGCCCATGGGCAACAGCTGCAGACCCAACACAAGCTGCTCTTCAAAGTAAAAATTTACAAACAGGAATATCTGCTCTCTAGGCAGATTTCTATTCATGGTTTTAAAGGCAAGCCTAATGGACCAGAACCCATTGGGCTGCTTACTCAGACTTTGCTCTAGGTCTAGTGTATGGATAAAGCAATCACAGAATGCCTAAGGATTTGACACATTTTACTTCATTAAAAAAACTCAATTTATGAATTCAGCTGAAGATAATTCCTGATATTCTTACATTTTAACTACAAAGTTTGAGGGAGGCATTCCTTTGACCAACATTCTGACACCTAGAATATAAACATGTAGCCTAAGCTGGATGTTCTTGCTTAGGGGAGAAATGTCCATCTTTGGTCAGAGAGAGGAATAAAAGACACCTCCAGAGCAAGTCTAGTGCCAGCTTTCTCTGACATTACTGCAGCTGGTTAAATATTCAGTAATATAAGGCTGTAATTATAGATATAATACCTAACATCTATAAACAAGCATGGCTTTCTTATAAAAGAGTCTTTCTTCAATTTAAACAGCATTCTAAATTCCAGAGGACTTCCTTGGGCACAATCACCTCCTAACTTGGGCTATGGCATATTGTTATACTACATTGGCTCAACACTGAAGTGTTGGAGAATTTTGCTCAGAAATGGCTTAAAAGGCAGCTGTGAGGAGCAAATTCTCACAGCCTGTTTCTGTAAACAGCTAAGTTCTCAAGCCTGTCTTCAATAACATGGAGGCCTTTAGAACTTTCATAACAGGGTGAGAAAATAAATCTTGGATTCAATAACAAACCACAGGTATTGAAAACAAAAGGAGGGGTTAATGTGTAATCTGTGACCTATGGTGAGCTCGGGTTTGCAATATGCATGAACCTAATTAACACGGTTATAAAAACCTGCATTTTGGATCAATAAAATGGAGTTTGATGCTGATCAATTAGGATGGGTCGACTCCCTTCACTTTCAACACTGATCTCAACACTGGTCTCTACCATTCTACTGTGTTCTTACCATCAGACAAAAGTGCAGCTCTTTGGTTATCTGCAATAAAAACTCATTCAATAAAAAATTTTTGTCTGTGCTGCAGATCTTTTTCTTATTTTTTACTATAGAAACCTTTAACTTTAGCATGGATCTAGTATCCTGCAATAATATTGTGATACATTAAAAGCAGAACTGCAAATTCAGCTGAAAACAGTTCCTCTTCCTGAACACAAGCTGACATTTCTCAGGTAAATCAAAAGCTAGTGCTAAAAAATTCCACAATGACTGCTTTTTCAAACATCAGCAACTTATGTCGGCACTAAGAACAAAGCAATTTTTCCAAATGTAATGCTGAAGGATGCTATCCAGCAAAAGATGCCATGTGAACTTTGTATTCCTGGCTGAAGAGATTCAAACTGCCTACGCTGAACATGCAGCACTGTAGAAGTCAGATATAGTGATATGTCAGTGAATGCGATTTGATGATGTCAAAATGTGCAGCTATTTCTGCTACTTGTTCTCTTCCTACACTTCTTCCATCTCTTGGTTTCATTTATCTGCTCTGTCTAGTGCTTTAGACTTCTGTCTGTTGAAGACTGAAATCACTTCCTTATAAATATCTACCTATGCAGAGCCCTGACCTGGCTGGAGTTTTGAGACATCCAGCTAAAAAAGCCCCACAACAGCAGTAAATTACCATAGCAAAGGTCTAAAGTGGCTCCCTCGTCCAGCAGGCACTCTTTAATCTTCAGAGCCCACTGACACCTGCCATCCTCCACTCCTTCCCTCCAGGACATGGGCTGCTTTCAAAAGCACTATCTGCTCTCAGTTCTGAAGGCATTTCTATTAAAACATTGAATTTTTTGGAAATTAAAAGAACTTAAATGACAAATAATTTTATCTATGTCCTTAAACTTCACATCAAACCAGCCAATAGGTTCAACAGATAGAGGACGTAAGTATAAAGCCAATAACATTTGTCAGGGACACTCAAAATCATAGAATAGAAACATAAGATGTTTTAGGTCAGATCAGAAGAGCATATGCTCTTCTAAATGGAAGCTACTTTCAGCTGCCAAGAGATGTGCATTAAAAAAATACATTTCATCAAGACTCCAGTGGAAAAAATGCACGACTATTATAAACCTATTCTTTATGTTGATGAATAGAGTCTTTACTCTTGGAAATTAATAAAAGCAACAAACTATATAAGCATATAGATGTCAAGAAGTAACTCTATTTTATGGAATAGCTCTTGTAAAAAAGGAAAAAATAATCCAAACAAGCACAAATTCAAATAGGTTGAACATCAGCCACAACATAATTTAAAATGTCCGATGAGAAAATGGTTTATTACTTCTCTACTGAATTTATTTTCTGCTTTAAAACATGAAGTCAATTTGATGATATAATACATAGTTTAGTAATGTTAAATATCTCTTAAGAAGAGTCTCTTTGACACTAGAACACAGTCTCACCAGTTAAATAAGACTGTTTAACAGTGAAGAGAAGGAGGAATTTCTTGAATATTACATTGTGGGCATCCCTTGTGTTATGTCTGTAATCTACATAAATTTCCAAAACATTTGACACCTCCATCAGTATCCACTGAAGAATCAAAAGAAACTCAAGAATAAAATAACGCAGGTAAGGAGTGACACATCTACTGCTCTCATCCAGCCTGTTACCGTTTTTAATTTTCCTTTAATTCCAGGGTGACAGAAACAAAGATTAAAAATCAAGGAGGGAAGAAAATGCAATTTCTGACATCCAAAATCTTGCAATGTCAGAAATGCTATTAATCACAAAAACAATGGTCTCCGCCACCATTAAGGTTGTTTTTTATAAACTCCAACTTGAAAAGAAGTTTCCTTTGGAAGTAGTAAAGTATTCAGAGGTAAAAGCATTAGCATAGATGTTGGAACAGTTAAAGACAACACCAAAACAAAACATGCTGCAGGGCTCTGAACATGAAGGGCATTTTATTTCTCTCCTACTGATTTGTTGTAAGAGTAAAGAAGTGGTCTGTGGTTATCTGCTGGGAAAAGCTCCCTGAACATTCCTTGGAGTGCAATGCCAGCAGACACACTGACACAGCAGCCTGAGCTCATCCCTGGCTCTGTGCTCTTGGCTGCCCTTCTGACTGAGTGTGGTTTCTGCATTCTATTATGAATTTTGTCTAAGCAAAAACCTAATAAAAATGCCTCTGCTTTGTGTGACAGCACTGTCATAAAGATTGAATGTACAGGAATATCCTGAATTTTGACACTGCAGAAAAACATTTCACACTCAGTGACAATGCACTGCAGTTCCTAGACAATTGAACACTCAGTTCAGTATGTTGTCAAAGCTGTTTAGAGGTTCTCCCTTTACAGATGCCCCAATTTTTTCATTGCTATCAGTCTGCAAGCTTTCTTGGAGATTTGTGGGGGAAGGAGGGATTTTACCCCCTTTGCGGTATGATTACCTCTTAAACGCTTCAGCACATTTGCATTTGGTTTCCCCAGGTAATCTCATAAACTCGCTTGCTAAAGTCAAACCTGGGGAAAAGCAAACACATTCCAACCAGAATGTAGTTAAACAAGTAGGAGAGTTAAATGGAGGCACACTGGTTGTGTCACGCTGGGAAGAATTATCAAATCCATCTCTAATATCAAATACTCTGCCTAGGGAGACATTACACAGTAAAAATTCTTCCAGCTATCTAGGAAGAAAGATGTGAGATTATGAGAGATTAAAAAGGGAATTGCTTTTAAGAGAATGAAAAAGGAGTTCATAACGTTCAGAGTATCACATAATAGGCATATTACACAGAAATAAAAGCTCAGAGCCTTTGAACAGAATATCTAAAATAGAATATTAGTTTTTATTTTTAAATGGAGAATTCAAAACAATAGAAGCAGTAAAATTCTGTAAAATGCGGAAGGGAATCCACTAAAGTATTCAGCCACTTCAGTCACATTTCCTTTACTAATCATTGCCACAGCTTATGGAATATGCACCCCACTACAGGTAACTTTAAGCAGGTCTTTATTGTAGCAGCAAACAAAGCCAGCTAAAATCCACCCAGCTGCTCAGTAAAATGTCTCCTTTGAAAAGCCAAAAAATAGAAATGTGAGCACTGGAATCCTAAGAGGAGACAGTGCATGACATATGGAAAGACAAATGCATTGGGCTTTCAAGAGTGTAAACATGAAAGAATTAGAGAAGGCAAGGTTTCAAATTAAGAAATTAACAAACCTCTGCATGAGGCTTAGATAGAAAAGAAGGTTTCAGATCCAGGAAAGGGGAGGTGAGTGTTTAAAATCAGGCTGTATATAAAACTCAGTGATAGAAAGACTGGGGAAGTATTAGAACATTGCCCAGCAAAAGTGTGTTTCTCTATTTGCAGAGAAAAACCAGATTTGTCAAAAATGTGTAAGAATAGCATGTCTCATACTAGGGAAAAGGAATAAGTTATGTAGTTCCTTCATGTCTTTTCTAGACCAATTTCACTAAAGACCACACAAAGCAGGGATTCTTACTATCTTTTACTACCTTCTGCAAAACTCTCACAAGTCAGGGTCTAACAGATTCTGCCAACACAAGGCCTGAAATGCAGCTGGCATTTATGTTACATTAAACTATGCAAAATATTGAATAAATTACTTATCCTTGGGTCCCCATGCAATGGATAGTGAAATCCTCCTTTTATGATCTGAGGCACAGATAGGGTGGCAACTTAAAACAAGAAAACCAGCCAGACCAAAACCTAGTCTCTCCTTAGATTGTTATGAAATTATAAACACTTTTAATTATAAACACTACTGTTCTTTATGCTCATTTTGACAAGGGGTTTCCTTAGAGAGCGAGTTTTGGGGTTTTACGCACTGGAGATAGCACCAACCATACCAGCGCTGGATAATGTTTCATCTCCTGTCTCCACCAATATCACCCTTGATCAGGAGAAAAAATGTTCCCTAAACTATGAATAATGCTTTCCTCACATATGGCAAACATCCTACTGGGAGCCTGTTGTTAAAATATCAGCTTTACCATAAGGATGACATCTGACTTAACAATCCAGTTATAAGATATTTTTTTCCGATTCTACTTACTCTGTTTTTCCTCTCATCTTCGGGAAATTTTCCCATAGTACCACAATCTACAGTAGTGGGATTCAGGTTTGTTATTTTAATCTTTGCAATTTATTTAATCCACATAGAAATGTGTGAAATTTATGCATAAAACAAATCACAGATGGGGAGTAATATTGTTACTTCATTGAGAATATAAGAAGTTGGACTAGTTTAATTAGATCCAGACATAATTATGGCATGAGTATTCAAAGTTTTGATGCAGTCAGATTCAAGATCATTTAATTCAGGCCAAGTGGAATGTACCTGCAGCACAGGGGAAATGTAAGTCACTGTGCTGCAGCACCAAGCAACACAAGCTCTTAATCTAGCACCCAAAGAGCTGAGAATATTTTAGGAGTTAAGGTAGACTCAATGGATGCTGATGACTGGAATCACTGCTGCTGAATGGAGGACTTCAGGTGCCCTCCATCCCCTCCAATATTCCAGATGCAATTTCAGCTTTGGCAGCCTTCTCACTGTAATTCTATGCATACTCACTTGTGTTCAGGACTATGTCAGAGCAGATGTAATACAATTTCTTCTGCAATGAAGATTCCAGGGCAGGATTTTGAAATGCAGTCCATTATTATCTCTTGGGATCCCAAGATACTCCATCCCAATTCTATTTAAATTACACCGAAATTAAAATTATTTCAATGAATCCACTTATTTTAATGAGAACCACATGATAAAGTGTTCACCAAGAGCTGAACAAAGTCCTACAAAGACTTTTACAGAAGTCAAACAGTCCGACTCATGTAATGGCCCACTGGAGCAAATACAATTACTTAAATGTATGAAAATATGTATGTACATAATGACTTGTGGGATTGCAAATACTTCTACTGAGACACAGAGAATGCAGCAGCTTTTACAGTAAGAGTGGAAGCTAAGGTACATATTAGTAGGTTTTATCTTAAGCCTTTGTCACAAACTAAGGAAATTGGAATACTGAAAGGGTTCTTCCTTAAAACCAGCACCAATCATATTGTGATCATCAGATATCTAAATGTCATAACAGCCTGCAGTAAATTTCTAGAAGTTGGAACAGGCAGATGGATATAAAATTATTAAAAGCTATAAAGGCCAGCAGGGTAAGCTATCTGATATATTTATCTTAAAATATGTTTTGCACAGATTTGATCGCAAAAACTCTTCTGCACATTTTCTGGAACAAATAATCTCATATTTTCTATTGTGCTAGTATGCAGAGCAGTTTGAGGAAAATAAACACAAGCTTGTTTCTCAGAGACAAGTTTTTCCTTATACTGGTTGCATTTATATGATTGTCAAAACATTCCTCAAATCTGAATATGTTCTGTTTTCATTACTCAAGTAGAAGGAAAAGAGAAGCAAGTATGGAACAATTCTTACAGCTTTCTCTTTCAACTCCTCACCCCTTTAAAGCACACAAAACCAAATCCAGTTCTTGGAATACATTTGCACATATATTAGATTGCCTCTTCCAATATTTTTCATGAAATTACCCTTGTTGTTAGACATTTCATACTGTAGTACATTTATAATTATTTATCCTCTCTGCATTCAAAATGTAAACTAATAAAATGTCTATTTTGGCCTATCAGATATCATAGGCTGCTTGCTAAGCTCAAGAAATTAAGTGCAGTTGAACTGAATGCCTGATGGCTGATTAGGCTCAGGTTTCACAGTTTATTGAAATAAATAGAATAGAAGGAATATATAAACAAATTCAATTTAGTTCTAAGACCAACAAGTTTATACAGATTTAACAATAAAACCATAGTAACATAAAAAGCATAATTAAACTATAGGTGGAAAGTCTGATATTATTTTCAATTATTAGAAGGGGCACCAAGCCTAGAATGGAGGCTGTAATTTTGACAAACTTTGATACCAGTTACTCTCACTTATTATTAAATAGCAAGCTTTACTAGACTTTTTGTAAGTTAAAAAAAAAAGAAGACAACAACAACAAAACCACAGAAAAATTAAGAAAGGTATTTACATTAAATCACATTTCACTTCTTGTAGTGAGATTGCTACACTGTATCACTCTTTATCTCCCCTTTGAGTCTGATTAATCCCACATTTAACATCCTTAAACTCTGTCATTCATTCTCAGTGAGCTTAGGATAGAACCTTAATTGCTAAAGCAACAAACCTTGGAAGCCTTCACAGCCAATAATGAAATTTGCAAGGACGGGACTGGTTTATCAGCATAAAGTGTTTAAATTTCTTCCCAGATAAGAGCCACAAGACTTCCTTCAGTCAGAACATGGCAACAAATACATTCCAATTAAAACCAAGCAAATAAAAAAATAGAAAAGCGCTATCATTATAGTGCAAGGGTTCCATATTACCAGAGTTTTGTACCTCCGTGATGTTTCTCATAGTCAGCTCCTCCAGGCACTGACTCTTCCTTGTCCTCACAGGAGCCAACTGACTGCAGTACCCCTCAACCAACCAACCCACTCTTTTGTGACACTCTTCTTATTGGCTACAGCTGTGGCCTGTTAACATCAGGCCTGCTCCTAATCCTGAATAATTGGCTCAGCTGCAACTCTTTAGGGGCAAGATTACTTTCTATATGACCTTTATTTACTTATGTTCTATCCCCCTACAGAAAAGAAAAAAAAAATTAAAAGAAAATTGGATATAAAGGAAATTTAAAATATGGGCGTACAGAAACATGGACACAAACGAAAGGGAAAATACAAAACCTCTCAGAGGCTGTCAAAAGCAGAGAGAAGAACTATACCACAGGGTCTGTGTGAACTTGGGCATTGTTGCTTTGAGTGCTCTGAAACAATGGTGACCAATTAATTTACTTTCCATGGAATCACTGAATGCCTGAGGTAGGGAGAGCCTCTGAAAATCTTGTTGTCACCTGTTTGCTCAAGCAGGGCCACCTGGAAAAGGCTGCACAGCACCATGTCCACCTTTGGAGTATCCTCTAAAATGGAGACTCCACAACCTCTTGAGGTAACCTGTGCCAGTTCTCAGTCACCCACTGTCTATTTAAATTAAAATTTCATATTAATGCAGAGGAATGTTTCTTACTGACAGTATGGTTAATATTGCTTTGTGTGAATGAACAGGAAATGTTTCTTTAAAAAAAAAATAGCAAAAAACCAATACATGTTCTTAAACATTCCCACTTGCAATCAAAGTTTTTAATATTTATAGAAAAATAGATGTCATAATTTTTCCTGAATTATTACCCTAAAGCCAGAAATCACATTAAAAAAAATTTGACTGTCATCGAATCAGAGAACCTCTGGATGCTGGGGTCCTGTGAATATGCATTTTCAATTAATAATATATTAAAAAAGAAAATTGTTAAAATCTTAATATTAACATCTTTCATTAAGAGGCCGCAGGAAAAGAAGAAAAAAGTTCACAGGAAATATTCTGAACACATCTAGACCAAGTCAAGGACACTCTCTTTACAACTCAGGTCCACAATTCTCGTGGCACCTCCTCTCCAGGCAGTGTGCTCACATTCTACAGCAAGGACTTTTCAAAAGGTGAGAGTGGCCATTGGTTAAGCTTGGCTTCTCTTCCTTATTTCTTCATGCTCAGAGTAATTTCCACCATTTCCTCCCCAGTTTCACATTCCCTTTACCATATTGGAAATAGTCTAACCCAATTGGTTTAGTCTCTTCATAGACACTTTCCATGAACATCATCTGTGGAGGTTTGGCTTTGTCCCAAAGTCTCTGCAAATTTTGTGCCCTGCTGGAAGATTATTGGGTGTCTCTTATCCCCTCAGCTATAGGGAATATTTCAGTTTTTATTTATATTTTATCCTTTAGGTTAGCACACTCAAAATATGGGCTTAGGATTGTACTTTCACAAGTTTTCTACTTATGATAAAGCATTTACATGCCTATTTATTCAAAATCCATGTTAAATTACAAATGCATACATTGAAGAAAAAGGCTTTTTCATAAACAGAAAAATCCTTATATTAGTCTCCTGTTTTTCTGATCTGCATCTCAAATTGAGTAACTGTGAAAAAATCATTTCACCCAATACAAAATCCTACTTAAGTTGCAGTACCCATCTTACTTTACTGTGCTGCTTATCTGCTTACCTGCTGCTAAAAGAAAGGTTTGCTCAACCTTATCCTCTCATCTTTGAATCATGACAGGATACCAAATATCAAACCAGTCAGTTGAAAACCTGAAATAATTTATAATTGAAAATGCTTCTCTGCACACACAGTTTTTTCCTCAGAGATCAAGGAAAGACAAGCAGAAAGCCACCCTTGTTTCTAAGCAATTCTGTCCAAACTAACAGAACTCAAATGATCTCTCTATGGGGCACATAGGCAGCTGTGTGGGGTTTCTTATGTGTATTTCTGGAGTGAAGAGGACAGAATATTTTTTAACAGAAGCTTAAAATTTGCTAAAACATTGGTGCGTGTTTTTGCAAAACCAAAAAAGGCAAAAAAGATGTCAAGAAAAATGCTGTTTCTTAAAACCTTGAACCTACAACATCAGCAGTTACGTCAACGAGGAGGGACAATTTTTACATTTTTTAACCAAAATGCATGAACTCAGAAGAAGTATCCAACTGCTGACTTAAAGCACACTTGTTTAAATAATAATCCAATTTTAGAAACCTCCCTTTCTAACCTAGGGATGGCTTCACAGCTTCCTGCTTTACTGGGTTTAAGATTCCCTTGGTTGTAAAGATTTCTTTAAGCTGCTTCTCTTCATGAGCAATGGACTACAGTGAAGTCATTTCTCTGCAGTATTTTCTTAGTGAAAAGGTCCACAAATTGATTTTTCACCCTTTGCCCTTCCTTTCAAGATACAAATTCAAATCTAAACATGGCAGACTATCACTCACAGTATATACATCTTTTCCCTCCGGTGACTTCATAAAAAGGCAACATATACAAAGTATTAGACATCCATTGATAATGGATAAAACCTACATGAAGAACTTAGAGAAACATTGTGAGCTTTCATAAAAATTTCAAATAAAACCTCTCCAAATCTTGAACGAGAGCCCACTATACTAAAGTGGGAAGATTGAAAGTATTTCCTCCCTCTGAAAATTATAAAAGGAATTAAATCTTCTGTTCTATGGGAATCCAAAACAAAAAAAAAAACCCATTTCACAACCATATTGTTAACATTTCAAGATTTATAAAAATCTTCTTGCACTGCGCATGTTCCAAACTCAAAATACATCATCCTGCCCCTGTATTACAGGAAAGAGTGCAAGCTGGGAGAACCCCAGGGCATAAACTATTAAAACACTTCATAAATTTAAAGAAATTCCTTGAATGACACCTTGAGATGAAGCCCACAGGTAGAGTACATTCCCTCCAGGAAAAGTACCTGTAACTGTCAGCTGCATTCTGCTGAACTTCCTGACTGCAGCCTGGAGAGTTGAAAAAATCTGGGAATGAAATGTCTATTTTTAAGCTAAAGAGCTATGACAACAAAATGCTTGGAGATATTTTCAAAATACATGACATTCTTCAAAAATAGAACCATTTTTATTCAAAAGCAAAACCCACCGCATTTAGTTATGGATGACTGACATCTGATACTTTATTTTAAGGTAAGTGTAAAAGGCAAATTAAGTTTCTATGTTATTTTGCATAAGATTTTTATGGCATAAAAGACATCCCCATTTTATATAGCTCTGAGCATCATCCTAGCAAAGGTGAGCTGAAAATTGGCACTGTGCTTGTTGGGGTAGAGATGGACACAGGACAAACACACACACACTTGTGCAGCCACAGCAATGGCTTCTCTTTTATTACAAGCTGTTCTTAAGTTTTATACCCCTAACACAGCGTGATCTTAAGTCATTAGCTTCATCAAAGCAGTTCATTATATTGATTGGACAAAGCAATAGCTTACTGTATTTTACTGGTACAAAGCAATTAACGCCAATAATTAATTGGCAAGAATTTACAACAAATTATTAAGCCACATATGCTGCTCACTAAGGCACCTATGCTCTAATTGCAAATACACTTGTGTGTCTGTTTTATTGGTTTCCATGCTAACAGCCTTGCTTTCTTCTGTGCTATGGATAAACCCATATTTTATCAATTTCTTCTTCTGCTAGCTCAGTTGTTTGGCCTGCAGACCAGCTGCTAAGCCTGTCTCACTGTGATTTTGGCCAGGTCATTTTCCCTTGAAGGGTGACTGAACCCACTTGCAAAAAATGAGGTCACAATAAACAAATATTTGACATTAAAGGGAATTGGTGTGACTCAGTATAGCATTTGAAAAGCCATTTGCAGTTCTAGAGCATTTAGCAAATGCTAAGTCCCATTCTTTTCTTGTTCAGAACATGAAGGGGTGACCTGCAGTACTTGTGAAGAGAAATAAGTGAGGCCACAGCTGTGGGCACCCACAGCTTCAAAAATATCACGTGCCGTAAATAACTATAAGTGGCACTTTGCATCTTTTTGACCTCCTCTTTTTCCACTTGATATTCCAAATGGTTCCTTGCCTCAAGAAGAGCGTGTATTTGTAATTTGGAGTTTGCTGAAATATCTTCTGATTGCAGCAGCCTGACGTGGTCTGAGTTCAGCAAATTTTACAATGTGACACTTTATTAAGCTGAAATACCCCAGTCATTTCAAACAAACATTCATTTTCATAAGCTAAAGATTGGATTCTATACAGGTTTTTTTCAAGATTGAGCATTTGCATATTTATTAATCTTAGATCAGAATTTAGAGCTCTGTCTGAACTCCAAGCTGTCAATCCTTTGATACACAGTAAAGAGCTCTTTGGTCTCTTCATTCTTTGAACTGCAACAGCAAAATTGAAGATTTCACTGGGATAATTCCTTCCTTTCCTCTTTGACATTAGAAAGTTATTTCAAAACTTGCCCATTTTTTTTTAGTTTTTGAGGTTTTTTAATCCTTATTTTTCTTTAAAGCTACCATGCATTTCATCAAGAAATGTTGATTTTGTTTGAATGTTGATTCCCCTTGAAATACGTCTCCCAGCAGAGAAATACCATAAGAATAGGGTTAAACATTTTTCATTGTGAATTAGGAAAATTATTGCAACTGTATCTGCTGTCTTTTAAACATCCTACAGCTTTTGGGGATACATATCCTTTCTGGCATATAAACCAATAAATACAGAATTCCAAAATGGAAAGATGATACAGTGTTCCTTTCATAGACTATTAAATTAACATTGTGATACTCACTTGCCTGCCACCAAATTCTACTTTGACATTTCCTTGTTATTAAATGTTGACAGTACTCTAGAGAGCAATCCAAATTTCTGCGACTGCTTTCAAAAGTTTAAGGCCCCTGTGCACTGAGGCTCCCAAAAGGCTGTCTGGTTTCCACATTTCAAGCCTTTGGGAACAGATGTATGATCCTTTATGAAATATTTGGCGTTCCTTTAGTTCTGGCCCAAGATTCTGATGGGAATAGCAACCATACACATGGAGGAGCCTTGCACACACTTCCCTTCACTTTGCTAGTGCACTGCCTCATTCAGATTTCTCTTTTGGTGGCAAACCTCAGTAGCCAAACCTATGCATTATTAATAGATTCACTGTGGTTTCTGCAATATCACTGGATGCCAGTAATTGCCCAATCTACAGCAGTAGATGTCTTAAAATACCATGAGTCCCACTGTTATCTAATTATTTACCTGGAGCCAAGTTCTGCTGTTAAACCCATGAAAACATTTTCCCAGTACTGATTTTCACCTTACTCATTTTCATTTACTTCCTGTGGCAAATAACCAAGCTGCTGATCTTTACTTCCACTCCCCACTATCAATTGTCTTGACTCCAGGACAACAAAGGCTGTGATCCAGAGGCAAGGGGAGCATATTAAAAACATGCAGAAAGCCTGTTTTAAAGCATGTTCTTACACCAATACTCTATACCCAAGCATTATTTTAATCAGGTGAGAAAAGGAGAAAAAAGAAGGAGGTTTGTTTGACCAATTAGAATTAACTAACACTTTTCAGTGTTAGTTATTGAATGGTAGTTGCTGTACATTGAAAAGTTTAAAAATCAGACCTTATTCCTTGATATAGGTAATTGCTATTGAAAAATTGCTAATTTCAGGGAAATACTGCACTTCTGCCAAGTGCAGAACAAGACAAATGAGGTTACAATAACTAGCTATAGGATAAAGTGTGAATTATTTACCAAGCTTTATTCAAATTCATAATTCTTAACAGACAAGCATGCAAATCAGATCAGTCAATTCCACACAATCATATAATTACTAATTTCATACCCAATTACTTCATCAGTGTCTGTAATTGTATTATTTAGAGCTACAGATCTGATAATATTCTTGTTTGCATATTTTACAGACAGCTAGGACATTTTTGGAGCCTATGTAGATACTCAGCATAGAATTTTAAACCCCAATTTTTATACTTCAGATATAAAGATAAGGCCATATGCTCATAACAAATATTTTCATCTAACTGTAGAAGAATATCTTCAACTTCTATCTTTCTCTGGTTTGGAAGGCACAAACTGTACTCTGTTACAAATCAGAGTGATTTTTTCAATGGCAGAAAACATAATTCAGTATTTGTTTGATAGAAGGTAGACAGAAAATACAGAGTAGCCTTTTACTTAAGCAGTAACCATTGCTGCCATTAAGCCTTAAGTAACAATCAACTTGCTGCTGCTATACTTGACAGGTTCAGGTAGAAACTTAAGAAAATTCTATTCAATATTCAGAATTTCTACTGATGGCTGTCTTCAACACACTGTTCTAATTTGCAGTTTCTATGACAACTGGAGCAGCACTAATTTCTTCAAATCAAAAGGAAACATAATTCAATTTTTATATTTAAACAAGAACAGGCACAATTTTCTTTGAAAGCTGTTCCAGCAGATTGAGCATATATACATCTACATATATATCTCCATTTTAATGCAAAAACCATAGCCAAATATATTCAATTCCAAAGATTTACCAAAGCAGAGAAAAGAGCAATCTGTTTGAGCAACCTATTTTTTATGCAACATTAGGAAATTTTAGTCAGTACTGAAAGAATTGTACTTTTACCTTTTAAAAATATTCAATAAAAACCATGTGAATTTCTTTAGTTAGATGGAATAAAACAATGGAAAAAGCAGCATAAATATTGTGTTTCTTTGTCAAAGAGTTTCCTATACATCCTATATGATTATGAGGCATAGGATTTTTTTTCCCCTACACCTGTTGCTTAAGTTGAACTCTCTGAACCTGACAAAGAGAAGCACAAACATCTATACAGCTATTGTAAGATTATGACTCAGTGTATTGATTTCACTGAAATCACTCCTAAGACAGGTCTGGGCAAGCTAAAAGAAAAAAAAATTGAAAATTTTGGGAATGGATAAAAATAAGAATGTTTGTTGGGAAACAAAGAAAAGCAAAACTCAAATATGTTTCAAAAACCTGTATTTGTACTTAAGACCTTCCATCCACGTTAATGGTAAATGCTTCAGACCAAGTAGCCTAATTTTATCTATTTTTGGCAAAATTAATATAAAACTCCTCTTACATTCTTCTCCCTTCTGCCATCTCTCCATCATTTAATATCCAAAACCAAGAGTAGGCTATATGATTATGGTCCACCTTTTTCTCTCATGTGCTACTTCCCATTTGGTGATGATAACATTCAACTGATTCTTTTTTCTCTGTCTGCTTTAATGAACAGAAAACTTGGCAAGTGCATTGGAGCATTCTCTCCCCTTTATCATGTCCATCCATCAGCGTTATTCCAACTAAAATGGAAAAGCAGCATTTAGCAGGAATCATCCAGAAAGTCTTGCCCCTTTCTGTAGCTGCTTGGAGAAGAAACTCTCTGCAAGTGACATTTGTAACCACAGTGTGTCAGAACTACACACTAAACCACAGTGTGAGTCACCACAGCCTCCACAGACAATGAAGTATTTTTTTACAACAAAACCAGAAAAAATAGCTTAATGATGGAATTTCCACGATTTTACAGATTATTATCAATATATACTTATGCTACCATCAAGAACAATCAAAATATGTAAGTATATCTGCACATGAAGACAGAGTTAAAATGGCCATTGAGACTTTAATATTAATACTTTTCCCCTGTGTAATTCATAGCAAAATCCACACCTTTCACACCACATACATTGAGCTTTGGAGCCTCAATCCAGCAAACATCTGTTTACAACAGAGGAATTGTCCCATTGATTTTTAGGTACACACATTAAATATTTTTATTGGATTGGAAACTTGTTACTTACTTTTGTCAGCAAAATCCATTTCACTGGTTATCAAATAGCTCTTGGATCTGGCAGTTCTTTGGAGAATGAATCAGATAAGGGTTATTATTTGCTCTGGGGAAGAAGGCTGCTGGTTTTGCCTGTATGATGTGTAATACATGAACTCCGTTAAGACCATTCTAATTATGTTTCCAAGATACACACAAACATTTTGTTAGCATGGGCTTATCTCTGGCTCAAGGCCTAAATATAATTAAGGCTCTAGGCCAGAAATGGAGATGGCAGAAATCTTGACAAATATGAAATACAAGAACTAGTCAAGCAATGTTGTAAAGCATGATGTGATTTGTTTATATAACTTTTTATACAGGTTTTATACAGCTAAGTCCCTTCCTCAGGAGTCAACAATAATAAAACTGACTACTGATTAGAAATCAAAATAAAGTAATGTGAAAAGCACAAGTGTTATTAGTTACAGTAAAACGTAACTAAATGTGTAATTTCTGAGATCAATCTAATAAAGGTGATCCTACACTTTATGCTAAACAAATCCTTAAATTCTCCCCATTTCATTATAAAACTTCATACTGGAATTTCATAGTCAGGGAAACCCATGACTGTTCAGGAGAGGTAAAGACAAAAATTGAGACTCAAGTAAAGAAACAGGGAAGTGCTTGCCTTTTTCCTAGGCACTGTCAGCGCTTGTCAAAAAGAAACACACGATGGCACTGTCTGCTCTTAAATGAGAGAAACACAGCCAGCCCAGCTCGGAAACACAGCGAGTGCAGAGCCCAGTTGCAAACGTCTCAGCTCTCAAATCTATTGTGCAGAAAAAAATATTTCTCTGCTCTTCCCCTTCTAAATGCATACTCTTCTTTACACCACATGCAAAGAAAAAAATGAACTCCTTTGCCTTAACAAATATTTTCGCCCCAAGTCTGCTAACAGACTTGAAGATATCGGGCAAAAACAGCGCTCACAAAAGTGCCAGCTGAGAAAGATGCTTGCTGCCTACAGTTTCAACTGCACCCATTTGTGACCGCGGTCACAAGGGTTTGCAGGTGAAGAGAGGGGCGAGAACGTTGATTTCATGTTCAGAAAGCTTGATTTATTATTTTATGATATATATATACTACATTATAACTATACTAAAAAGAAATAGAAGGAAAAGTTCTCAGAAGGCTAGCTAAGCTAAGAATAGAAAAGAAAAGAATGATATCACAGGAGCTCTCTCCGACTCTGTCCCAGAGAGAGCTTGGTCCTTGATTTGCCATTAATTATACACATCCAACATGGGCCAATCACAGATGCACCTGTTGCATTCCACAGCAGCAGATAACCAATGTTTACATTCTTTCTCTAGGCTTCCTAGAAGGGAAAATCCTAAAGAAAGGATTTTTAGTGAAAAAGATGTCTGCGACACCCATTAAACTCCGAGCACACGCCTGCTATGGGCACGTTCCTTCTCAGCCCTGGGTATCGTCCTAACCTTTCAGTTTCACACAGTCAGGATCCAAACAGAACAGCAAGAGAGAAGGCTCACACATGGAAGTTTAATTCTTCTCCATAGGTGATCTGGACAGCACTGAAGCCCAGCTGTGGCATTCAGCTTTGCTGCTTCTCAGCACGTCTACTCTACAGAACTACTGTGTTTTGTGCACGGTTTTTCCTCAGCTCTAGGTACACTCGTGTGTTTTCTGCAGAGTCCAAGCTCTCCTTGGAGCTTTCACTCAGCAAAATGTGGCAGGAGCAAAGCACATGCTGGATGAGTGGTTCTGTGTCTGAGGCATTCAACACAGCACCAGAATCAGCAAAAGGACTATGAAAGACAGCAGTGGCTTTTCACTGTTGTAAGACTTTAAAAAAAAAGTTTCCTTTTTTTTTTTGCAATAGAACTCTCTTGCAATCTTTTCAGTCTCTCAGAGCCCGCTAGCAAACATGAAAACTTCAGGCAAAAACAGTGTCGCAGACATCTTTTTGTGAAAATCCTTTTCTTGGGATTTTTTCTTCCTGAGAAGCTGAGAGGCTTCAGGAACAAAATGTAAACAATGGTTATCTGCTGCTGTGGAATGTAACAGGTCCATCTGTGATTGGTCTCATCTACTTGTTTCTAATTAATGGACAATCACAGCAGAGGTGACTTGGAGAGGGAGTCTGAGGCAGCTGCCTTTGTTAGCATTCTTTTTCTTTCTATTCTTAGCTTAGCTAGCCTTCTGAGATGAAACTTTTCCTTCCATTCTTTTTAGTATAGTTTCAATGTAATAT
Source organism: Melospiza melodia melodia (assembly GCF_035770615.1). Taxonomy (NCBI): domain Eukaryota; kingdom Metazoa; phylum Chordata; class Aves; order Passeriformes; family Passerellidae; genus Melospiza; species Melospiza melodia. The sequence continues at coordinate 50,532,138 of NC_086199.1, read as the reverse complement.
ATATGATAAAATAATAAATCAAGCCTTCTGAACATAGAGTCAACATTCTCGTCTCTTCCCTCACCTGAAAACCCTTGTGAACACTAACAGAAGTGCCAGCTAAGGAACATCTTGCTGCCTACAATTTCAACTGCACTCATAAAACTGCAAGCACACACCTGCTATGGGCACTTTCCTTCTCAGCTCTAGGCAGTGTCCTAAGCTTTCAGTTTTGCACAGTCAGGATCCAAAAGGAATGACACCACTCACTAATGTTTCATTCTTCTCCATCTGTGATCTGCCCAGCACTGAAGCCTAGCTTCAGAGGCCTGTGGCCCGGAGTGGCCGGCTGGGTGCTGAAATTCCACGATACGCAGGATGCCTCCCAGACCCAAGGTGGCACCAGTGCCAGCTTGGGCTGGTTTGACAGTGCCAAGTGGCTCCTGCAATCTGCCATCAAGAACCGAGGCAGGTGAGTTTTGTTTGCCAGGGAAAAGAGCAGAGGTTTGTGTATGGGGCCTGTGGCCGGGAGTGGCTGGCTGGCTCCTGAAATAGTGCAATACGTAGAATAGAAATAACCTCTGTTCCAGGGGACAGTGAGCAGGTTGCATCTCTCTTTGAAAAAGGCTGTTTGGGTAATCTGGTGTGTTATACAACACTCAGATTTATTTAGGTAAATTGGTTGCCTGAATAATTAAAATGGAAACCACTGCAAGAATAACCAACATAAACAAAGGAGTTTCTGCCTCACTCATCTCTCAGAATTATTTGAACATGCTAATAAGTGGCAGACAGAGAAGAAGGATCTTGAATATGACCTGATTTATAAATTTCTGTATTCCTAAGAATATCACATGTCAAGACGTATCATCCACCCGTGCATGAGTTTCCCTCAGGGATTTTGTTCCCTCACTTTCTGTTTTCATCAGAAAAGGAATCCAGACATGGAAAAAAATTTTACGTAAAAGTATTTATGTAAAGAACACTTGTGCATTTAAACAGCTTTTCCATCAATGTGTTTTACCTCATTTAGGATTTTTATCATGTATTACTTTGGCTGTAAGTTGGCTTCAACAAGTTTCATAGAAAACTACTGCAGCTCAAGGAGTTTCAGCAAGCACTGGCAAAACATTTGAACACAAAAGTTTTTGAAAATCTGATGTATTAGCAGCATCTCAACAACAAGTGCTCCATTATAATTAAAATAATGCCATTAGTCATGAATATTTGCAATCAAGGGCGGATCTGATTAGGTGAAGGTATCACAAAGGTCTTTTTTTGCCTACCATGCCCTCTTCTTGCCTCATCTTATCATTACATCTGTACATCTAATTGATTTTTCCAGATATCTCCTTCAGAACCAGAAAAACAAAACAAAAGTACCAAAGATTATGCGGGAGGAGGTGCAGTTTGAATTTATCACACCGAATCACACACGCAACAAGGAGAAGCAGCCCTTTGTAATGCTTCTCTCTTTGCTCAGTGCATGCACACAGTGCCTGAAATGTTCAATAATTGTTTGCTGACCCAAAACAACTGTGACAACACTTCCAAGAGCTCAGTGGCAGTGGCTTCCTTCAGTGTACATTCAATGGACCAGATTTTCCAGGGTGGTTCTTGAAACCAGACTGCCAGGGTGTTGGGGTTTTTTATTGGTACAGTTTTAAACAGACTCTTGTGTGAGGTTCCACTGCTCCCACAAGCCAAACGTTCTTGCTGGGAAATGTTCTCTGTGCCAGTGATCTCAGAAGGAGAATCTGGCCCACAGATCGAATTCCCCAGCTCCTAGCTTTCTGTTTTGGGAACAGAGCAGGCATTCCCTAGTAAAGACAGTTCTTTAAATGCTGCAGAGGCAGGGGTGCACAGCAGGAGCTCAACCTCAGCAAAGGAAGTTTTTTATTAAATCCTGATATCTGCTGTGAGTGTATTGACGTCATCAATGGACTCACATTGTTCAAAACCACACAAGTTAAAATTTAATAAAAGGCCTGTAAATTGCCTCCCTGAGGAGCTGGTGACATTTTAGGGAGGACACGGGTTTCTAAGAAACTTCCTCTAACTCTTATATCTATAAAGTTCTGGAACTTAGGGTTTAACTGATGTTTGGCCTAGGGACCTTCTTTTCAATGGTTGTTTCTTTTGATGACATCCACAATAAAAGTTACAAGAATCCCATCCTACCAACAAGGATGGGAGTTTACTTGCTGGGGAAATGAGGAAGAATGGTAAGAATCTTGAGGGGAAATTGCCTATCAGCTTTACATGGGTATTCGTCAATTCTTGAATACATTACAAAGATATTTTTCTATCACTGCTGCCCTCTCCTGGGCACGGGGGACCAGCAGGTGCACAATGAATGGGTTTGCTTCTGCTGCTGAAAACTGGTAATATTGGGTTCCTTATTCATGCCATTGAGAAACAAATCTCTCACATTTCTGAGAACAAAACAGCCCGAAACCCTATTCGTAAGAAAAACAGAATCTGAACAATTTGCTCAAATAATACAGAATACAGAATTATAGAATCGTAGTATGGATTGGGTTGGAAGGGACTTGTAAAGGTCTCTAATCCAAGAACCCAGCCAAGACAGTGACACTTTCTACTATCACAGGTTGCTCTGTGCCCCATCCAACCTGGCCCTGAGCACTTCCAAGGATGGGCAGCACCAGCTTCTGTGGGGAAGCTGTGCCAGTGCCTCACCACCCTCACAGGCTCGAATTTCTCCCTAATATGCAATCAAACCCTGCCCTTTTCCAGTTTGAAGCCATTCCCTGTGTCCTGTAAATATTCTTTCCCCACCTTTCTTGCAGGCTCCCTTCAGGTACTGGCAGGTTGTAAGGAGATCCCCCCAGAGCCTTCTCTTCTCTGGACTGAACAAGGCCAATAGTCTCAGCCTTTCCTCACAGGAGAGATGCTCCATCTCTCTGACAGCCTTGGGGCCTCTCTCTGGGCTGGCTCCAGCAGGTGCATGTCCCTGCAGGGCTGGGAGCCCAGAGCTGGAGCAGCCCTGCAGGCGGGGTCACCTCTCAGCCTGGGAGCCCAGATTTAAGGCTTGATTTATGGATGCAGCCCTGCAGGCAGGGTCACCTCTCAGAGCTGGGAGCCCAGATTTAAGGCTTGATTTATGGATGCAGCCCTGCAGGTGGGGTCACCTCTCAGCCTGCTGCTCTCGCTGCCTGTGGTGCAGCCCAGGTGCGACAGAACCTTCCCACAGTCACTGTGACAACAAAGGGAAACTGGGCCAGGTTCACCCTGCAGGAATCCTGATGGAGCCAATGAGCTGTGGTTGCACAAAGGCTCAATCTGGACTGAGATGTGGCTGATCTCTTGTTCAATTGAAGGGTTGACAGGTGAACTCCTATGGATTTAGAAAGAGTGCTTAGGGATGTTACCACCTCCCTGTTGATTTCTCCTCCCATACCACAAATATTGAGCTGCACTAATCAGGCACAGGAGTATTTCTAATCAGCTGCAGAGCAAAGACTGACAGATTCCTGGACAGAAAAATCCAGCAGAAACTGGGCCTGTATGAAAATTGTGTAAGTGTTTGAGAGAAATCAGATGTAAGGAGCAAGATGCAGTGGTAGTGATTCACACAGTGCCTTACACAATAGCACTTACATCAGGATTCTGATGCAGTAGTGAAGTCTTAACCTCAGAAATCAGCAATGTCCAAAGATCTGTTCAGTCTGAAACAGATTGTGCCAAACTGTTCCTAATTCACAACTGTCACATGGTTTTTGTAAAAATATAACTTTTAATACTTTTAAAGCAAGCAATTGACAAGCTTTTGAAAATGTTTTTTTCTCCACTTTCTCATGACTTGAGCTATATAATTTGATCCAATGTAGAAAACTTGAGAACCACTGATCTATGTTAAAGTAATTTTCCCACTTTCTTCTTAGTTCTTCCTTAGTTCCAGTAGAAAAACCATCCCCTAAAACCCAAGGCATGCAGAAAACAAATACCCTGACAGTTTTTTTGTTTCCCAGTAAGAATAAAATTTTAGTTCAGCTGGAGTAGAGTTAATGTTCTTTGCAGTGGCTGCTGTGGGGCTGTGTTTGGATTTGTGCTGAACACAGGGCTGGTCACACAGAGATGTTTTTGTTGTGGCTGTTGCACAGAGCCAAGGCCTTCTCGGCCGTCTGTGAGCCCCATGGTGAGGGAGCTGGGGGTGCCTGGGAGGGGACACAGCCAGGACAGGGGACCCACTGACCACAGGGACATTCCAGACCATGTGGTGTCATGGGCAGTGGATAAAGTGGGGGGAAGAGTAAGGAAAAGGGGGACATTTGCAGTGATGATGGTTGTCCTTCCCAAGCCGCCTTTACTCATGACAGTCTTGATCTCCTGGGGAAGGCTGAAATCCTGCCTGTCTATGGCAATCAGGGAATAATTCCCTGTTTTGCTTTGCTTTGTGTGCATGGCTGTTCCTTTCCCCATTAAAGTGTCCTTATCTCAGCCCATGATTTTTGTAGCTTTTACCCTTCTGATTTACCCCCCAGTCCCACTGGTGTGGGAGTGAGCAAGGAGCTGTGTGGGGCTGGGCTGCCAGCTGGGCTTAAACCATGACAAACTTTTATGTTGGTTTCCCTGTGGAGAGCCACAGATATCCTCAGGGATAAAATCTGATCCTTGGAAAATCACAGAGTGTCCTGGGTTGGAATGGGCCTTAAAGATCATTCAGTTCCACCTTCCACCAGGCTGCTCAGAGCCCCACCCAGCCTGGCCTTGAACATTTCCAGGGATGAGGCAGCACCAACTCCTCTGGGCAGCCTGTGCCAGTGCCTCACCACCCTCCCAGCAAGGAATTTCTTTGTAATATCTAATCAGAACCTACTCTCTTTCAGTTTGAAGCCACCCCTCCTTGTTCTGTCACTGCATGCTCTTGAAACAGTCCCTTCCAATCTGTTTTGTACTGGAGACCCTTGGTTTCAGTGATCTTCTGGTATCCTCAGACCTGGAATTATCCTTCAAACCTGGAATCCTTCAAGTAAATTGCAACTGCCATCCCAGAAAATGCCTAAATCTCCTGCAACATTCACAGTTAATTTTGTTCTCTGCTGGAATTACCAGGAGTGGGGACAAGTGCATGTTGTGACATTTGTCAGGTGATGTTTGTTCCTAGCACAGGAAGTTAAATCCAGTTTAGCCACATATTGAGCTACATCTTCAATCCTCTGCAGGTGCTGTGCGCAGGTCACAGGATTTCCAGGCACAAAACCTAAGAGAAAAAGAAATCCATGATCACTTAGATCTTATCCTCCTTAGCAAACACTAAGGAAGAACTAGAAGTACAAAGTGTAAATATTTTAATAATCATATTAAGACCTTTCCTACCTTAGGAATTCTACATTACTTTGTGATGGCAGAAAAGGAGATACTGACATGCAGAGGATGGAAACAAGAGGCTCAATAATTCATCCCCCTGATTTAGAGAAATCTTCAAAACCACTGAGAAATGCTGTATCAGTGTCAGTGGGAACACTGAGTTTATAAAGCAGACTGTAATGCCATAAAATGTATATCTAAGCCATCTCTGCACAGCTAGGTGAAGCTGCAAAAGCAAAAAAAACTTCATTAAATAATCCAGCTACTGAATAAAGAGGCATGGTGAAGGCCTTGTGGCACGAGCTTCACCATGGCCTGGCAGCTAAAAAAAAGATCTCCTCAGATGTTCCTATTGATGCCAGGATGGCTTGGGCCAATCATTCTAGCTGGTGTGGATGAACATACCAAGCTGAAATGATCCTTTCTCTGCCTGGATAGCTGTAGGTAACTGGCTAACTGCAAACCTCAAACAGCATTGTAATGGCTTGAGAGTGCTTTTCAATTTGGGACTATTTATTAAAAGTATGTTGAACATGACTTTGAAAGCCCCTAGAATTCTGGAGGAAAACATAATTACCTAAGGAATTAGTACAGGTTTATGCTACAGTTTATGTAATTTGCCTCTAGATGGTGCTGTCACGTTGAGATGAAACAGCTTTTTATCACAACTCTCAAAATTAATGAAAAATAGCTAAAGATTTCTCTCAAAGTCAAAACGGCCAACGTTTTCAAAAGAGCAAGGAAACAAAACTTGCTGGAATGCATATGAGTGTGCCATATGGTAGTTTCAGATCACTGGTGTCCTCCACATGGCTTGAGAAAGGGTTTTTAGTTCTAGGAAAATCAGCACTAAAGCCACACAATACTTCATAAAAAAGGTTAAAAGTCTAAAAAAATTTAAAGCATTTGTCAAACAATATCTTTATGGTTAAATACCATCATTCCAAATGGGTGATCATCCAGCATTACAAACTGGAAAATAAAGGCAAAGGGGTTTAGCTGTGAAGGTCAATGTTTTACTGTAAGGACAAAGCCCACTGTTCCCTGTGTGGTTTGTGCATATTTCTACTCAACATTGCCCTTCACATGATGCAAGAATTATGGCAGAAACTAGAGGTGATTTATGTGTCTCAGAGATTTCTCACCATGCCCATTGTGTTTGAGCAGGAGGCAAGTTTTTACATCATTTATAAATGATGAGAATTCTTCTGGACCCTTTTCTATTTTCAACAAGCAAGTCACCTCACTTGTGCACATTCCTTTCCAGGTGTCCTTCACCAGTAAGAGGCTCTCTCAGTCCCACCATTTGCTCCCTAATTCCTCTGCCACGTGTAGCTGTGACACACACAGGAGCATTTTGGTTAACATTGAAACAGAGGAACATTTTGGAGGCCAGCACTGTCTTGCTGATGACTCTGAAATTGAAATGACTCTTACAGAGTGAGAACTTTTCCCTGCCTTTTGTAGTTACTTAATATCCGCCCTAAACTTTTTTTTTTTTTGCCCTCCCAGCCCTGTATAGACAATTATGCAGGGCTCCTCTGGTTCCTTTCCTCGCAGATTTCCTCTGGTTCCTTTCCTTCTAGGGCCACATTAGACTAAGCCCTATTGAGACACACCATTCTTTATTCCTTTGCTTCTTTTCCTGGATTTAAGCTTCTGTTCCAGTTCTAGGTAAAAAAGAACACTCAATTGCTTATGATGAAGACCAGGATGTGGCTGTTGCTGTTTCTACACAAAAAGAGTCTATTTGTTTTCAGGCAGCACAAGATCAGAGCTGTGAATTATACAAAGCTGGCATTTACTGTGCCCTTTACCTTTAATACACAAATGCATTGAACAAAAGCAACAGAGACTCCTGTCTGTGCTGACCCTGGTTAATAAAGAAAAGAAAGATGAAACTTGAAGATTGTGAGAGATTCTAGAAAATACTGTATGAAATTATTTCCTTTGTGAGAAATCCAGGCTCACGAGCTGCTCTTCTTACTCTGCATGACACTGCTGGTGAATAAAGATGTACAGAGAGAATGCTCAGGAATATTTGTTCCCTGTGGCTCTAGGGTTGAATTTTTTTGCTGTGTGACCTGACCTCAGGAATAATTTAACTTCTGTTCTCCAGTATCTGCTCCACTAGCCACTTTTCAAATCAATCACTTTACAGAAAATTGTGGAATCATCATAGGATATCCTGAGCTGGATCAAGATCATCAAGTTCAACCTCTTCTGCCTGAAATAATTTAAAACACTAAATCACCTCAACATAGTAGAATTGTGAAAGCATTCCCAGCAAAGCCCCAGACAAAGTTCTGGCACAAGAAAAAATTGTACGCTTTTTGCAAAGATAAAAGACATCTTAAATCATGAGATCAAATCTTTTTCATCTTTCAGAAGTCAAACACATCAGGAAATCGATGCACACAGAATTGTGAATATCCATGTTCCAATAATAATATTCCGTGGTGACTTTGATGTTGGAGTAGCTACTATCCTGAATTCTTTGTTTGAAAAGAAAAATCAAATGGAAGGTACAGGTCTGTTGAAACATTTCCACTCCTCATATAGTCTCATCTGTAGAATTACAGATCTCATTAACTAATTTTTTTTTTTAATAAAACTTCACTAGGAATAAGAGGTACTGATTAGATTCTTTTTTTTTTAACAGGAATATCTTTAGCATATCTTCAGTCCACCCATGACTCTCAGCCGCAATAGAAGGGCCAACCCCCGTATCCGCCTTACTCCACTCCAGCACAAAAGTAGTTGCCAGAATTTTCCTACTCATCCCAACCCACCCTCTATTCAACAATAACCAAACCACCCTAACTCTATGCCTCTGCCCAGGAGCTTTATCCACACTATTTGCAGCAATGTATTGCAGTATCCTCCATAGCAGAAATTTTATTTCTCTTTCAGAAATGGTTCAATAGCTTTCTGTGCATGTTGAACTGAGGCGGCAGATAGCACTCATTGTGCGGGGGGAGAGAGCAGGAGAAAGGGAAGAAAAGGAGAAAGGAGAGCAGGAGAAAGAGGTGAGAGTGAAATGCCAGGAGAAGGAAGGCTGTGCAGCTGCCCTTGCTCTCTCTCCCCACACTGACAGGCACAGAGCTGTAATCCCCTCCCTGTGGCACACAGAGCTCACAGACAGGGGGAATGATGACTTGTTTAAGGTGCAGCAAACACGGGGTCTGTGCGCCTCTGCCACACGCAGGCAGTAAGCACTAATGAGCAGAGCTCAGCTGGAGCTGCTCCTGCAGCTCCTTGCCTTGAGGGATCACATTGCGCGCAATGTGCGCCTTTCTCTGGGTCAGGGCACTGTGGTTAGCGCTGCCAGGGGCAGTTTCTGGTGGTAAACTGCTGTTAGGCTAATGAGGTGGTTTGAAGGCAGTGGGAATGAAGGAGCTGAGGCCTGTAAACCACGTCAAGAATTGCATGAACATGCTTTATGACATGCACAGTCATTTTCTGAGTCAGCTTTGTGAATTGAATGGCATTTCTTTCCTCCTTTCTAAGAATGAGCTTCATTGTTTCCCTGAGAAGCATAACCTTAGTTTAGCATGACTCTGACAAATATTGGGGCATCCATTTCAGTGGATTCTGTTTTCTAGGGTCAGTACATAGCACAGAGCATCCTTGATTGTCATAAACATCAATTTTTTCATCAGTAACAATCTCACACATGCACTTTGCTCTGCTTGTGGGTGGCTCATCACAAATATGACATGATATTCCCTTATGTGGATGGCTTTATTAAGTATACAACTTCTTGTCGACAATAAATTGGATGGAGCAAAATGAATTAAAGAAAACTGACATTTCAGCTACTTTTCTGCTCTCTGGACAAAACCTGCCCAGCACTGTCACTGTTTGCTGGGAGACAATAAATGTTTTCAAAAAGAGTCACCTTTCAGACTGAGGCTAACAAAAAATACATGTCTTGTGTGAGAGGACACAAGGTCAGTTTTGATTCCACAGAGCAGAACCAACTCAAGTGCCCCACTACCTCCACAAAAGAGTCCTTAAACTACTGCAATTCTTGAATAAGTATGCTACACACATTTCTTTCTTCTAAATACAACTTCTCTCCAAGGCTGTAGGACTTTCAGCTGCAGCCTTTCCATGTTTTCAGCTTTTCAGGATTCATGGCTCCATTAGCTAAGGCCTTTAGGTAAACTTAACGCTCTAATGTTTTTATATGTATGTAGGACAGAGTCAGATTCAGTTTGGCTTAGAAAGAAGAGCAGCAGCTGTGGGTTTAGCAGCCTGAATCTTATTCTTCCCAGGCTGCTTAGTCTTCAGCTGTGAAATTCCCTGTACCTCAGCTTTACTACCAGTAAAACTGAAATATGAACCTCATGTTATTGAGTCCAAGGACCCAAACCTACCAGAAAGGATAAAGATTTGCAAGCAGGTATGTGCTGGCCATTGCAATGAAGGACACTCTCCTCAACCTGTGATCCTGTCCAGCCCATTCCTTCAATGTGAGCAAACCAGCACACTCAGAAAAGGAATTTCATACTTTTCCACTTGTCTTCCAGTGAGTGTTCACTCTTTACTACTGAATGAGCAGAGATGGCAAGTGGGATTGTACACAAACACAAACACACTCACATCTGTGACTGTGGCCTTGTTTGTATCAGCCAGTGCCATGGTACAGCAGAAAGGGATCTGTGAGCAGAACTGCTCATTCTGAGCCTGATTTCATTTGTCTTGGGAACCTAAAAGTCACATGCCATCAGCCTCCAAGTTATGAAATTAGTCTGCAGCTCTTATTAGAAAAGTGGGCTTGCAGGCATCAGAAAGCAAAGAGCTGAGTTCTAGCACACTGTGAGCAAATCTTAGTGAAGTTCCAAATGTGTTTTGGCTCTTGAATTACCTTCAGTTCAGACTCTGCAAAACATCTTTGGATGTGGCATATAGGATCCTTTCTGACTCAGTTTTGATATTTATCTTTTTCTTCCTGGCAGAAATAATCAGCTTAGTCTTATTTTCTAACATTTCAAGCCTGCCAGGAAAACAAGGATCTGAGTCCTCCCTAACATTGTCACTTCTTCCCTCACAGAAGGGCTTAAACACAGAGGAAACATTCTGTGAACCAAAAATTGCCTCATCCTCATAGAAAAACTAGAAATACCTAAAAAAACCCCAAGTTCCAGCAGCTCTGTGGGCTCTGTTATTGTTTAGAGCTTCCTGTATCAATTGTTCTCCCCAGAGCACTCTGTGGCAGTTACATTTGTACACCTTCCCTCTGTACCTGGCAACACTGAGAATTTCTCTCCAAGTTTTCTTTCTCACACCTAAAAGCAACTTCTCTACATTTCCCTCAGAGTGTGCTGATTCCATCACAAAACTATTAGCAAGAAAATACATCCTGACCCATGACATTTTCCTAAAGGATTAAAATCCTAGTGGATTTTACAAGAAAATTAGATCAGCTATTTTATTGAGCTTTTTCTTTTGTTTATTAAGAATTATGAAAGAATTCATAATTGGAGTTTTCCTTCCAGAGAACTCCACTCTACAGTGATGAATTCTGTATTTTTTGAGATATTTCTATCAACAAAATTACTGGTTTCATATTACAGCGTCCTGAGTGGGTCGCTGGAGGTGAGAGAGAGACGGTGAATCTTGTTTCTAGATCAGAAGGCTGGATTTATTGATATATGATACATAGTACATTATAACTATACTAAATAGAATAAGGAGAGAAGTTGCAGAGCTGCTGCTAGGCTAAGAATAGAAAGAAAGAATCTATTACAAAGTTGTGTCCAGGGACTCTGTCCCTAGCTTGCACTGGTGATTGGCCCTTAATTATAAACATAGGAAATGAGCCAATCAAGGTGCATCCCATTGCATTCCACGGCAGCTGATAACAATTGTTTACATTCTCTTCTGAGGCCTCTGCCTTCCAGAAGATGCAGAAATCTGAAAGAAAGGATTTCTGCGAAAAAATGTCTGCGACAGTTTCACCCAAAATTATTTCTTTAATATTTACCAAAGTGTGCCAAGTAACAACTTTCTGAAGCATCTGTCACACTCAAAGAACAAGATTCTCTGTTTCAAGGCAATAGTGCTTTATTTAACATCAGCAGCCATCTGGAGTATTCCAACAACAATTTTACACTTTCAAATCAAATTTTCACTACCACAATCAGTTTCAAAACACAGCATTTTCATTTCACTCAGGTGAGCCATCACTGTCAAAGTTTTAAAAGAAGAAATCAGAGTAAATATGATCCAGATGGGGGTTTTCTAGACACAAGTTTTAACAAATGGGGGAATCAGCATAAATGCTTCTCTAATGCATTTTAAAATGTCAGTGGGAACAAATGAATATTTTATTACTTGAAATATAAACTCTTCAGCATTCAGCTGGGATTTTATAACTTTAAATTGCATCCAAGACCAAGTCTCCCACCACTAGAAAGGTAGAAAGGTAGAAAGGACAGGCCCTGAATCCCAGAAGCACCACATTGCCCATCATGAGGAAACCACAGTCAGAAAGGGTTCAGGACCTGCAAATGCAGTGGGTTTATAAACAACACAGCATTGTGGAGAAAGCCCTGCAATAATCAGCCTCCAGTATGCAAGAATCTATGAAATTCAGACGGACACAGCTCTGGAATAACATAACATCCCAGAGAATCTGAGGGTGGCAGCTCAGGAAAGGACAGAGGATGCTGATGGGTGTGGTGGGATTATTCCAGAGACTGGAGTAAATGAAATTGTGAGGGTTGGGTGTTAGTCATTTGGGTAACCTGGAAAACACTGCCAAGTGAGGCTGACTTGGTACTAAGGAGTAGGGCTGCACTAATCAAACCCAGCAGCCTGCAGCAGAAAACTCCTATTGCACCAAAAGGGTGAATACAGCCAAGCCCAGCAAGGCAGACCTTCTAAAATGAATGCCCTGCAACAGGGTAAACCCTTGCAGAACTTCAAAACCAAAAGCATTTGGTGAAGAGATAAGCTGTGGCCCTAAACATAAATTATGAAGAAGATTAGCCTGCCCAAAAAATAACATAACAATAACAACCAGCAATAGCATGTTTGACTGGATGGCAACACGGAGCACTCATGAAGAAATATTGTCCCAGTATGTCTGGGATAAAGAGCAACTGCAAGTTGTCCCAAAAGAAGATTAAAGAGCTACATGAAAGAGAAGATGGGTAAAAATGTATGTTGCATATGATAGGTGAAAGCTAAAATGAAAATAACCCTAACCAACACACAAACATTTTTCAGCCTGATGAAGCTGAAGTCATCTAACAGAAACTCGCTGTGTTTTGCATTAGAGCAGGGTTAAAAATAAGCTCAATCGTGTTAAAAGATGGTCTCACATGTTTAAATAAGGAAAGAAGAATAAACAGGTTTTCTCTTTATTTCTTTGTACAATTTTGGGTACATGAGACTAGAAGTAGGCTTTCATATCTGTTCTGGACAACAAAATTAGTCAAAAAATTTTGAAAGAACTGTTACATAGGAATGAAAATGTTAAAAAACACATGGGGGAAAAGCCAAGGAGACTGTTCCAGATGTCTTGAAGATGTGCACATGGTGGAACTCAGAGCTCCTGCCCACTAACTGCACAGACAGAGAAGCTAGAGAGAGCTGCAGTCTCACATCTGTGCTGGTGGGTCCAAAGGCATTCCCAGACCATCCATCCCCATGGATGGGGATACTGAAGAGCAGCCAAACCCTCCAGCAGCTTGACCAGTGGAGAAAGCCTATCACTGTTACTTAGCTCCAGTATGAGTAAACTTTCGTTAACCTGATTTTTTCCTAGATTCCGTCATGTTGAAGAGAAAATGTGACTTTGTGTGGACTTTCAACTCTTGGCTGTTTCTGCTGCAGCATTTACAATTAAAAGACAGATAAAACTGGTTTTTTTCAGACTTCCAGAAAAAAAAAGGCACTCCTTTGAGTTAAAAACTGTGAGGAGAGATAATTAGGCCAGCATCCCTTAGAAGGTGCCTGTCTGTGTGTGCTGCAGAGCCTGAGCTATCGGATAGCCCAGCCAGCTGTGCTAACCCTGGGACTGGAGTCGGTGTCGCTGCACCCTCGTGGCACTGCACTCAAACTAATTACTTGGGTGATGAGAGATGAGGCTTCTTCAGCTTGCCAGGTGGTCTAGAACATATTGCACGTTAGGCTGCTCTGCTCTGCTCCACTCTGCTCTCCCCTGAGCCTTTCCCCTGCTGGAGCCTGCCCAGGGGTCTCTGTGAGGGGTCCCCGAGCAGGCACCCCAGGGACAGGGACAGAGACAGGGACAGGGACAGGGACAGGGACAGGGACAGGGACAGGGACAGTCCTGCAGTGGGCAAAGGGCTCTTAGAAGAACAGTGAGAAGAGCACAGCTCTGCCTGAGCCTCAGACTGGAGGCACAGTGCTGTTTAGTGGCATTCCTAAGGGGAAGAAGCAGACATTGCTGTGCCTGTGGCTCCCCACACAGCTGGCTGATGTGCCCTAACTCTGACAAGCATTTGACCCTAGCAACAAAGCCACCAGGTCATGCTTTGAGAACTGTCTGCAGCCTTATCTTCCTCCCATCAGTGATGTAGCACACAGAGGCATTTCATGCTTCACCATGGAAGAGATCCCAAACCCTGAAGTGTCTTTACTGCCACTCCCCTGATTTCTGCCTGGTGTTACCACTGACACCCAGAGCTGTGTTGGTCTATCAGGACATAGTTTGTTTCTCTATTTTTCTGAGCTTTCTTGTTTTGTAATGCTTGGATTGAGTATTCATTTCAATATCTCTGTAATATATTTTGTCCTAAGTTAGTGCTGCATGCTCTTACCTGCATTGTAATATAGGGCTTAGAAATTCCAGAAGCCACAGTGGTATGGCTGTACACGAGCCTGTGCTCACAGAAGCTCATCAGAACTCACCACCTACACACTGAGGCAAAGAACAAAACTAAACATTTGGGCTCTGTGCTTGCAGTGTCTAGTTAATGCCCAAACAACTACAGCTCCTTTCTCATGCATTAGCACTTACAGAAACAATAGATGGGATCAGTGTAAATCAGAGTAGCAGAAGGAGGGGGGTTTGCAGCCACAGAAAACAGATTTTTTGGAGTTGGTCAAAGCTTGGGGTTGCTTCTGCTTTCGGGGGGGTCTCAGACCAGATGAGGTCCCTTCCAATTAAATTTTCTCTGTGATTTTAAAAGATTCCAAGAGGTTGTAGCGCCTAGTTTAGTAAGACAAAGAGAAGATAAGGAAATGAAGAAATTGAATGAGACATGGAGGAAATTAAAGAAAAGCTTCAGCCTTTTTAAGACAATATGCAGACTTGATTTATTTCACATTTTATCTACAAAATGGACTGCTGCCCTTCAGGTAAAGTTAGTGAATCCTAGTGCTACAGCTTTCATTTCTATGAAACTCCAAGAAATACGAAGATTTTTAACTAATGGAAATAGTTAAACTAAATGCAGCTGATATCATGTCACAGAAACCAGGGTTTGACAGAAAAAAACTCAAGTACAAAATAATGTTTTATGCCGTAAGAGTTTTGAGAAAAGAAAATGTCCTGAGTTAAGCAGCAATAAAGAAAAATAAAAAAAAATCCAGTATGGCCAAAGACCAGGGATACTGACCCAATGTCGAATAAGAGCGGCTATTAAACAGTTCCACAGAAGAAATGCCCAGTTTGATTTTTTCTGCTGCTGAGCCTCAAAGCTCACCAAATGGATCTGAATGAGGTTTACAGAAGTCTTGCCTTTCAGGGCCCTGCCTGCCTCAGCTCCTGATTGCAAGCCCTGCCTCTCTAAGCAATGCATTCAACTTTAATCCCACCGGCTGCTCCTGCCAAGAACAGAGATAAATGTAATTGACGCCCCAAAGAGCAGAAAGGTGCTGCTCTCCTTAGCAGAGTGGGATTGGTTTCTCTCCTAGAGGAATCCTAGTTAGAAGGAGAGAAGTGTTTTCTAATCCACATTCTGTCTTCTCTTCCACATCCCTGCTCTGAAGAATTTCTTATATAGAGGCAAACAGTGCAGTGAGAGGTTCCAGAAGACTGGCATGCTGGGTGCATGGCAGCCTGCTGTCAAGGTCACTCTCATGGACAATGGGACAAGGAATTAGCACTAAAGCCACTCATCATCTCGACTGAGGACTGAAATCAGGCCTGTCAACACACCTGCTGCCACCTTAATCACCGTATTACTGGATATTTAGGCTGCTCCAAAATGAGATCACAGCTCAGAGTTGCTGCTGGGTCAGTCTGTTGGAGAAAGGACTATTGCATTTGGGCTGATATTTTAGGTGAGGGATCTTTGGATGCTGTACATAACCACTGAATTGGTGCTTAAACAGCAAGCCAGGCTGCAGTACACAGCCTCTACATATTCTTCATGGGTAGAGCAGGTGTTTTTTCTAACTCCAGCACATGGAGTTTGCTGGGTTGTTGAGCATTTGCAGGCAATAGCTGCGGTGAAACCACGTTAGATTTGACCCCTCTGGGAAGTGCCACGGCTACTGTGGGTTTGTTACAGTGTTTGGCATTTCTGAACACCCTGCTGGCTGATTAGGACTGAATGGTGGGACCAGAAACACCTGACAGGTGTCCAACATGTCCTTAACTTCTGCCCCAAAAGGCTGTATCCTTGGGACCTTGAAGACCTGATTGCTCTGCCTTGGTTGTCAAGCCCCGTTGGAGGTTGCAGCAATATTGTAGTGACATTACAGCTGCTATTAAATCACAGACTGTAAATTCAAGTGTCTTAAAAAAATAATTTCATGGCAGTGAGCGTTACAACAGTGCACTTGGCAGAGTTTAAATTTACTATGTGGCCAAGAATATTATTTTCTGTTCTAACAGGGATAATTCTAAGGTGAATTTAAACAGTTCTCTAATAGTGGTTCCGCTGAGTGTAACCTATCTGGACAAAGCCTTTTTCAGTGTTGGAATTCATACAGTTCATTGGTTGATGAGATATTAATCTTATCAGGGGTGTCTTGACATCAGTGGCATCTTGCAACCATGCCCCACAAAGAGAGTACATTGCTCAACCTTTGTAGATCTGCCCTGTGATATTAGTGAAGATAATGACTGGCAAATGAGCCAATATTTTCTTTTCTCAATGCTACCCTAAGTGTGGCCAATAGCAGATGCTTAAGGAAGCAGAGTGTAAGAAACAAAGGCAGGGTGTTGCTCTCCTTGCTACCCAACTTCTGTCTTCCAGTGCTACTCACATGTCATCAATAAATTTTCTGGAAACTGCAAATGGCACTAAGGTTGATGGCTCCAAATCAGTGTCAAATATTTGTTGGAACTGCAGTAGCATCTTAAACCATGTGTGGACGCTGCTCTGTACAACCACTGGCATAAAGTAAAATGCCACATATGAGTTAATTACAGGTACTAATCCTGTTTGTGGGCCTTCACTATTTTGTTTTGCTCTTGCTGACTTGTGGGTCTCTTTAAGTAAATAAGTTACTTAGATGAAGATGCAGAGTTTCTGAGCATAGTCTTTCTCCTACTGCTATAACTATTTTACTAATTTTAAATTTCAAATCACATCCCAGGTTACATCATTCAATGACTCACATCAGATTCTAGCTAATAAATAAAGTAAATAAAGAAATAAATCTCAGAATGGGTCCTGGGACTGTGCCTAAGAGCCAGAAGGTAAGCATACACCAGAGTGATCCTTTCTTCTTTGTGCTGCTATATCTGCTGCAGATTTTTAGGGACAGTTTCCAGGCCCTGGCCAGAGATGCTGCCAGAGCAACCCCTCCACAGGCACAATAAGAATCACTTGCTTTGTCATGATGTCGTTTCCTAAGGTAGGATTTGCATTTTTCCATACTTCAACATGCTAACACAAGGTTAACACACAACCAGGGATCTTGTCTTCAGCAGGGATCTTGTTCTTGTTCACCTTTGAAGCTGCAATTTGCCATGAGTCTGAGGCTGTTTCTTAGAGGCTGTTTGTGCTATGGCAGCCTGGAAACCTTGATGAAGAATAACAAAACTTTCTTCTGTAGATAACTGTATCAATTGAGTGTTGACAGTGCAGCTATGAGAGAAGATGTATTTTTTCCTTATCCATTCAATGATTCATACTCAAAATAAAGGAAAGTTTACATGATTCTCCCTTTCCATGTCTAGTGGGTTTTCTAAACACCTTCTCTGTCTCCACAGTCCAAAAAGTCAAAGGCGCATCACAAATTATTTCGAGTCAAGTGTTTTTACAACTCTATTTGCTGTTGATGGCCAGTCTTCAGCTGTTCCTCATCCACCTACACATCTTTGTGTTTGAAATCCTTCCCTGCCCTACTTTCTGTTGCCTTTCCCCCTCTCTTTTTTTAATTACTTTTCTTTCTTGGCTTTTTATCTACTTGCTTTTGCCATCTCGAGCTATCTTTCCAAGTTCAGAAAACAGAAAAACACAGAAAACTCTGCCAGAGATTTAACTTTGTCCTCACTACAACCAGGATCAGCAGCTCCTTGGGCCACCTGAGTAAAACCAAAATAAGTGTAACACTTTTTGAAATTACTCTAGGGTGGAAAGCATGGGACAATTAGAAGCAGCAATTAGTACAGGGCTGTGGAGCAGTAACTTTCCTGAGGACAAAGGAACAGCTCTCTGAGCTATCCCAGCAGGCAGGGTTGGCACAGGCAGTGGCACTGCATGAGCAAACTGGTGGCCAGCAGACACAAGACACCTTGTCTCACCAAGTCTGTCCCTGGGCTCAGCAGAACAAGCAGGAGTTTCTCTTCATCCACTTTTCATTCAATGCAGGCTACAAAAAATTAATGAACCCAATTGCCTGCTCTCCAAAGGCACAAAGGTAACATCACTGTGATGTGGATCATCATCTTCAGGACCTGGCTTCACCCATCCCTCTCATCTGATCAAGGCCCACATAACTCTGTCCCAGTTCTTCCAGTGCTGCTATCCATCCTCGAGATGGGGATGGAGACCCCAGGCAACAGAACAGTGGCCTGGTCTCTCTTGTGCATCTTCCTTTGGTGAGGAGGGCCCTCATCCCTGATTGCTTCAGGCTTCTGATCTGCCCCTGTCACACCAAGTCACAAGGAGTATAATGCAACATCACCAAAAGGATAAACAGTACAGTAACCACCAACGAACTCCAGACTTTTGAAACAGTGATTATGTCTGAAGAAGGGATTGCTTCACAGGTGAAAGTATGAAATGGCTTCCTTTGAACAGAGCAAGCATGAGAAATACATTCATAAGTCTGAACCTGCAAAATCAGACAGCTCAAGAGAAAGTCTTTGGAGAAAACACCATTGAGGTGGGATGTTCCGCTTATATGAAAGTATATTATTAAACTGATTATTAGAACATCAGGAAAAATTGTGAAGCAATCATCATGGGCAGTAAGAAGCTTGTAAAGTTTAGGTAGTTACCCAGAGGGAGAAATGATCACCCTTGTTTTTGGGAGCCAGGTGTGATTGTCTGTCATCTCCAGGATAAATCATGCAACTTATGTAAGAAAAGGGTAACTGAAACAGAAATAAAAGGGAGAGCTGACCATGAATTCAAAAGTATCAGAACTTGGGGTATATTATGTAGTTATAAAGCATAAGAAAAAAGTAGCTTCCAACATTTTGATGTGGAAAACTAATAAATAGAAAAAAGAGGCAAAGTGAAGCGTGAAATGAGCCGACACAAAAGGAAATAGCTGCAAGTAATGTTACTGTTGGAATAGTGATAATGAAAATTCACTGATAAAGTGAAGAAACACTTGTAACATAAATAATTAATGACTACCAATTAGAATTAATACTGAAAGAGCCTGTAGCTTAGATTGCTAGAAATTATAAGAAATTTTATTTTTATACAAATGTGCAGTTTTGTGTTTGGGAACAAATAGCACCACTATGTGCTAGAACCTCAGTTTGACATGACAGAAGAGGAACTCAAAATATACTCTTCAAAATCACACTTTTTGTGAACTGCTGGCATGAGGCAGCTATGCCAAAACAAATATAAGCCCAAGCTGCCATCGAGAGATCTGATTTCAGTAGAGATATGAAAATATTTTTTTGCCATGTAAGATCTCAGTGAACCTTTACCTGGAATATTGTATAAAATTACAAATTTAATCTGAAAAATATGCAAAGATGGGCCCCTGGAATAGATAAGAGATTCTCTACACAAGAGAAAATTTGCAGATCACGGTTCTTCTAGCCCTGTAAAAGGAAAGCTGAAATGGGGTAAGATTGCTCTCTACAAATGTATCACTGCAGGAGTGGTTTGTTGGCTTAAAAGGCGGGTGCTGACAGGGAAACAAAGGTGTGTATTGGCAAACACATTTAGTCTGAGAGCTGAAGGACAATTAAAAGGAGGTTAGAGGCAGAAAAGCACAGCTGTGTAAAAGATCACACGTGGTCATTTTACAAAGGGGCTTCTGTGAGCCCCTGCCTGCGGCAGCTGAGCACCACGAGCCCATTCAGTTCCCTTTAATTCTCTGCTCCTCACAGAGGTACCTGGCTATTATTTTTTTTCAGCCAGTCTGTTGAAAATAATTGAGCAATAACTTTTGCATCTTCAATACCTCTGAAGGTTCTTTCAAGAAGTCTATTTTGTACAAAAGTTTTTCTTTATAAACTGTTTTATTTTAGTCATATGACCCAGAGAGTCCCATTTTTTTAATGCATTACTGAGCCAGGGCTCACATGATCAAGTTATAACTAAACCTCAATCATTCCTCTGAAGGTTCCCTTCCCCCTGCAGCACTCCTGATGGATGTCAGCCTTTCCTAGCAACTGTTTCTATCACCCACACATTTATCAATATACTCAGTGTACTAAACTATAATTAAGTGTATTGATACGCCAAAAGGCAATGAAAAAGAAAGTAGGAAATATCAAACATAAATATCACTCATATTAAACTGGCTGGGCTTGGCACAGTGGCCAGTACAGTTCAGAGGTGTTTTAATTAGTTTTTTTCAAAATAAGAAGAATGAAATGAAGTTTCATATTCAGATCTCGTGGTGGGTATTTCTGCTGCCGGTAAGTGACGTGGCAAGGACGCAAAAGTAGAAATAATGTTTGTGTTTAGTCATGCAGGAAAAGATAACAATCAGCCAACAGGAAACTTGTGAAGTTCAACAAAAGGCATGCAAAGCCCTGCACTGGGGTGGAAAACCCCAATGCCCCAGTACAGACTGGGGACAGAGTGGTGGAGAGCAGCTTTGTGGAGAGGCCCTGGGGATGCAGGTGCCAGCACACTGACTGTGAGCTGTGTGGCTAAGTCCCTGGGCAAGGGACAGCAGGGACACACTCTTCTCAGCAGTGTCCAGTGATAGGATAGGAGGCTACAAACAGAAATATGGAATTTCCACTTAAACAAAAGAAAACCCTTTTTTATTATTGCAAAGGAGGTCAAACACTGGCACAGGCTGCCCAGAGTGGGTGTCGAGTTTCGGTTCTTGGATGCTCAATGCCCAGCTGGACGCAGCTCTGATGAACCTGCAGAGAGGGTGGGCTAGACAAGCTGCAGAGGTCCATTCCGTTCTGATTAAGTAATTTTTACTGAATATACATCATAATCCTAACAGCCATTCCCAAACTCTAAAGAATTAGCACATTATTGCATAGAAAGCATAGAAAAGGTAGCAGAATGCATTCAATTGCAAACAATGTATTTGCTACCTATCCTGTTTGTACACTGATATCTAACAAGCAGGATATTCAGGGTAGAATTTAAAACCCACTCAGATCACTAAATAAATATCCTCAATCAGTTCATTCATTAGTAAAAGACAAAAGAGTCACTCCACAAAAAAACTATCGACTCTTTGGAGAGTAAAATCACAAATTTTCTCTCTTGAGGTGTTTGCCCTGTTTTGAATCCAAAGATATCTTTAAATGCACCAACTAACTTTATTCCACAGCTAAAAATAAATTCCTTCACTTTTCCTAAACTGGTTGAACTAGTTTTGGTCAGACCCTTATCTTTGAACCATAGTGCCTCAAATTAGAAAACAAACAAGCTTTAACTGTGTTAGTTACTGCTCACACTGAAGCAGGTTCTGAGCTCCTGTAGGATGGCTCCTTTCTCACTGCATCCTGTACAGCTGTAAGTTTGCAAATTCCAGCCTATATTACTGTGCAACATGGAGACAAGAGCTGCTAATGCTCATTGCATCACAAATGCATCCTTTATAAACCCCTTCATTCCATGTGGCTGTTAGCCCCTTCCAGCCTGAGCACAGATGAAATATTACAGGAGTCTCAGCTTGCCGAACAGAACCTGCCTGTGCCCTTTCTTCTGGCAGCACAGAAAGTGACATTTCTCTTGGCTAATCTTTTAATTAAATGGGTTGCATTTAGCAAGGAATTGAAGTGAGCATCCCTGTGGCCTTCACAAGTAGCTAGGCCGGGGTAAAAATGTGCCTCGGTTTATGCAAAACACTTCATGGTGTGCCCACAGGCGACTGAAACAAAGCAACACAACTGCAGTTTGCATAAAAGCAGCTCTGTTCCTGAGGTAAACAGTGTATGCATAGGCACCTAGTGTATATATTTGTAAAAAGTGAAGTTATGCACAGAAAAACCAAGTTTCCATATGAACACTGTGCCCTGTAGTGCAGCTGTAAGTCCTGCTGATACTTGGTGACTTGTGTGTGGTGCTCTGTCAGTGTCCAAGGAAGAAGATTGGGGAACCTTGTCCAGGTAGGGGGTGCAAAATTAAACATTTCTATGAGCTGTCAATAAAGGACACAAAATTGTTACAATCGTTGACCTTGCTTAAAATTGGAGAGATATAATGAAGCAGTCTGCAAAGCTCCAAAAGGTTCCTGTGAATGAAGCAACTTGCTGGCATTGGGTAGAGAAGTGGGTCAATTTAAAGAGACAATCCAAATCTCTTTTTTCCCCCCGATAGTGAGCATTTAGGGGTTTGTCTCACTCACATGGGTAACAAACCAAGATTTTGCCTTGCAAGCACTTGCAGTTATTTACCTATGGATTCCCACAACCTTATGTCACGCCATCTCTGTGCTGGGTAATAGAGTTTCAAATAGGGTTGGGTTGGGTTTTTTTTTAATAATTTATTCAGTGTTCCCAGACTAGGCCTCATTGGTGTTGATATCTTCTCTTTCCTGCAATGAAAAATTCACAATGCTACCTTGAATAACCAGTTTGGTAGGTTCTTTGAGAAGTAACCATATGTTACTACATTAAAATGCAAATGCATCATGATACAATGTCACTGTGACATTTTCCTGATCATAAATAATTTAGGAGAGATAAGTTAATCGTGACTTTAAAAGAGTAATCTTGAAAAAAATCTGATTTGCTTTATTATTATTGTTATTAATAATATTAATAATAATTTATACTGAGAACATCAGTTAATCCACTGTCACTGCATTATAATTTATTAATGGACTGCAATGATCAGAGGATATGGTATTTATTAGAGACAAATTTTAAACCACCACCATTTTTAGCTGTTTTCAAAAACCAGGCTGGACACTGTTGTTCCCACACTGAAATATTGCTGGGATATTCCCCATGACTTTCATTTGGGGTCACAGACACATTTTACTGAGTGACTTCTGTAAAATGTACCTAAATTTAACTGCTGTAGTAATCTGAGAAACTTTAATTTACATATTCCAACTAGAGTTTTTTTTATTTAATTTTTTTCTTAAGAGTTCATGTGCACGGACTGCAATTCTGTGCCTGTGCTGCAATGGACTCATCTTTTCTTGGTAATCTGAAATGGAAAAGCCTCATCCCACAGTCTGTAGGGCTGCCTACCCCATGTAAGGGTTTCCATACAACAAAAAAGGAACCCTTGGTGTGTAGCAGGGTACAACAAAATGGTAAAACTTTTCATCAGGACTGTGGGAGATTCAGACTCTAATCTTTGTCTGCCTGAGTGAGTTTTCCTATGACTGAATGATTGGATGATGTCCCAGCTTCAGTGACCAGGTGTTTTCCAAGGGACAGTCTGTGAAAAACCGTCCACTAGACAGTTGTGATGAGGAGTTTGCAGTTATGTGATTCTAAATACTCTGTCAAGAAGTACCTAGGTACCAGGAGTAACTACTCCAGAGTGAAAAAATCATGAGAATACATATCTAAAAATAAGTATAAAATAATCACTGGGCTGCTGTGGAGGATGTGAGCAGAGCTCTCGTTCTCATGGCCCTCAAGTCATTCTGAAAAACCAACCTGCCCTTGCATAAGCCAAGACTGTGCTTACAACAATTCTCATATAATACCTTATTTGTACAGTAATCTGGATAGTACAGGTTACACAAGTTTATAAAGGGTGTTTCCTAATTTTAAATGCCTCTTCTTTTTTTTTTTTTTGTTTTTTTTTTTTGGTTTTTTTTTTTTTTTTTTTTGTTCAGCTGATGCATGTCCATCTATGCAATATTTAGTTGTGAAACCAATGGCATATGGTGGCAGGGCATGGCATCATGGCAGCACAGCACCAGAACATCACGTTGCACTGTTTGGTAACAAACAGTGAGGCAAGTGGAGCGCAGTGACTTTTGCACACAAATATGGCGCCTATCAATGGCAATCTGATAATCCCAAAATTGAGCTCAGCGCTTTGGGGGTTGCAGTGGCAGTGCAGGCTTGGTGGCTGGGCTGGGTGTTCTCAAAGGCCTCTCCCAGCCTTGGTGGTTCCACCACTCCACGGTTCCTCGATTCTCGGCCATTGGCACGGGGTCGTGCTGCCTTTGCCCCGCGGGCTCCAGCAGCCCCGAGTGCTCTGACCCTCTGTGAGTGTGTGTGTGTGTGTGTGTGTGTGTGTGTGTGTGTGTGTGTGTGTGACCCTCTGTGTGCACTGTGTTTCCGTCCCTCTGTGAGTGTGCGTGTCTGCGTCTGTGTGTGTGCCCCTCTGTGTGTGTGAGGGTGTGTGTGACTCTCTGTGTGTATCTATGTGTGTGTGTGTCTGTGAGTGCAACCCTCTGTGTGTGCCTCTGTGTGTGTCTGTGTGGGTAACCCTCTGTGTCTGTCTGTGTGTGTGACCCCTGGTGTGTGCCTGTGTGTGTGTGTCTGTGTGAGTAACCCTCAGTGTGTGTGTCTGTGTGGGTAATGCTCGGTGTGTGTCTCTGTGTGTGACCCTCGGTGTGTGTCTGTGTCTCTGTCTGTGTGTATTACTCTCAGTGTGTGTCTGTGTGTCTGTCTGTGTGTATTACTCTCGGTGTGTGTCTGTGTCTGTCTGTGTGTGTGACACTCGATGTGTGTCTGTGTATGTGACCCTCGGTGTGTGTCCGTGTGTCTCTGTGTATGTGACCCTCGGTGCGTGCGGCTGCGTGTGGCTGTGAGGGGGGAGCGCGCGGCCCCCCGCGCGCGGCGCCGCCGGGGGCGGGGCCAAAGGCGCCCGCCAATCCGCGCCCTCCCTGTCCCGCGAGCGGCGGCGAGAGCGGCCAATGGGCGCGCGGGGAGCGCGCGCGCAGCGGCCAACGGGAGCGGCCGTGCCGTGCCGCCGTGCGGGACCCTCGGGGCGGCGAGCGCCGGGCGGGCACAGCCGGGGCCGGGCAGCGCCGGGGCCGCGCCGCCACCGCCCGCAGCAGGTACCGGCAGCCGCGCCCGGCCGCGCCGACCCCGCCGACCCCGCCCGCGGACCGGGAGGGGGGTCTTGGGGGAGGGGGCGGCCGCGCCTTTCCGGCAAGGAGGGAGGGATGGATGGATGGATGGATAGATAGATGGATGGATGGATGGATGGATGGATGGATGGATGGATGGATGGATGGATGGATGGATGGGGGGGCGCCGCGGAGCTCCGGGGCTTGTCGGGGTGGCGGCCGGGCCGGCGGAGCGCGGCGGCCGCGGTCGATGCTCAGCGAAGCGGGGAGCGTGGGCGAGGCCGAAAGCCCCCGCTCCGCCCGCCGCAGGGCCCGGGCCTGGGTACCACCATCCCCCCCGGCCCTGCCTGCCCGGCGGCTCCCCTCGGGCACAGCCCGTGCCGCGGGGCCGGCGCACGGAATGGGCTCGCAGGGAAGGCCACGGGTTCCTCTGGCTCTCAGAGCGGCGGGAGCGTGCGGGGAGAGCCGGGATGGGCCGTGCCCCAGCCCCGGCCCCGCGGCTCCGTGCGCCGGGAGCGCTCCCTCCATGGGGAACAGCGGAGCCCTTCCTCCGGCCGGGCCCCGGGCGAGGCTCGCCGTCCTCCTCGGAGCGGGACCCGCCGCGTCCTCCAAAGCGCTTCCCTGAGTGAAGTTTAATGTGTAGCTGATTGCAGGGGATACAGTGGTTGGTAGCGAGCTTGTAATCGAAACCAGCTTGATTCCCATGAAAATAGAAACCTTTAATTTCATTTAACCTACTTCAAGGCTCTAGCAACTGGAGCTTTTTTTTTTTTTTAATATTTTAATAACTCTTTCGGTAATAATTAAGAAGTGGAGCATGTAGGAGTTTTACTATCTGTGACATCCATCTGTCCTGGGGCAGGCCAGTATTTCTTGATCCCAAATTTGTGTATCACGTCTGTGCTTCTTAAATGAGATACCATTATTTCAGCAATTTGGAAATTATATACTAGGTATATCGTAGATTTCTAGGATCTTCAGCTTCTCTACCCTGTTTTTCACTCTTCACTCATATATCGGTGCCTTAAAATTCAGCCATTTCCCCATCAAAAACCTCTAGATGGATAGGAAAGATTAATTTTATGGGTTATGTTTTTATGTGTTTTTTTTTTATCTCTACCTATTGCGGAGCTATAAAGTAATGACAGATCTCTCTCTACATTTTTTACTGCAAGTACTTGGTCTTTATTGTTGGGCCGTAGGTATAGTGAAGCTTTACTAGACACAATTTTAATAATGAAAGCACGTTGGGGGAGTTGTTCTAAATTAAACGTGGCTGTAAGTTTTGGACAGGATAAATGTTTTTTTTTTTCTTATAGTTCCAGAATAACCCAGCCTGTCCATATCTTAGTTGTTAGCTGCTGATACTTGTGTTGATAAAATTTAACATTGAAGCAAAACTGTAGCCATCCATACCAAAAGGCCAAACTGAATCTCCTTCTGGCTGCTACAAAGTGAAGAGTTCACTGTCCTCTTCCTGTTTTCAGTTCTAGCTCTTGGAGGAGCTCCCAGTTCCTCACAAGGGTTATTGTTTCCGGTGCTAGGAAGGGGATGCACCACAAACTAAAATGGTTATACAGCCACGTGGAAGGTTGAAGTGAGCGAAGAAGGTCCTGGGTGTTGTTGGAGACATGAATTGTTGCAGTGACTTCAGGCTTGGTTGCCTTCTTCAGCCGGAAGTTGTGTCTGTTTGGTTTTTTGTCACAAAATATTCAGTGTTTGAGGATGTTCCGTGTAGTTTGCTTGCTACTTGTCTGCAGGAAGCAGAGCTGCTGAGTGGCAAGCTAAAAATTCTGAAAAGGAGCCAATATCAGCTAGAGTTGTGCTTGGCTAGTTTGGTGGATGCTGTGGAGCACTTGCATTATGTAAACATTCGAGTATTCAGGGGGTTTTTTTGTTTGTTTGTTGGGGTTTTTTTTTTGTCTTCTGAGTGTTTTGTAGTGAGCACTGTGTTTCTGTTGAGCTCTGTCCAGTAGTGGGGACCCCAGAGATGTCACCTGTCCCTTTGTGCCCTCACTGTGGTGACAAAGGCCGTGCTTTTAGCAGATGTTGGTGTTGGCATCTGTGTGTGCACAGGACCTCACACCTTTCTGCGCCATTGTTCAGCCTGATGTTTGTAAATTTGTAGGGCTCCTTGTGCAAGAGGCTTAATTGATAGGACAGGACATCCATTAGCATAAATAGGAGTTAAGATTGGAGCTCTTGGCGCCACACAGGATCAGTATCTGCCATCCTGAACAGGAGGAGGAGGAGGAGGGAGGCTGCCAGCATCCTGTTTGGAAGACAGGTAGGCAATCTCTTGGTACAACTTGCTCTGAGTGTCTGTTAAAGTCACTTTTAAAGGGAAGAAAATGGTGGAAATTGGCTTTTATTTTTTTGTTGTTGTTTGTTCCACATGTATTGGAAGAAAGGAAAGGTAAACTAGTGTGGTTTGTTTTCCTTTAGAAGGTGATTATGTTTCAAATATGACTTGGTAGAGCACTTGTAAGATAAATGAGTAATTTTTAGGTTTCAAAAGAATTATCGTGAATTTCTGCAGGAACATAATAGAAGAGAAAATACCATTTAATTGTAAGATTTGGAAAAGTATGGGAGGAATCTGGAAGTGTTGTTTCCTAGGACTTTAAATTCAACGTGTAATGTCTATTGTAAAACATGATTCATGCCCTCTGTGTAATTTAAAACATGAGAAGAATAAGAGCTGGGCTTTTTGTTCTTGATTAAGTATTCCAATTGTAATTGCTTTGTGAATAATAAGTTTGAACAGAATGTAATTGCAGGTGCAGGTTTTGGGTAGTTATCCTTGTCTTGTCTGATCAATATATGAAAAGGTGGATCTGGGTTTTAATTACCAAGATTAGGGAGTTAACCCTGAAACAAAGTAGAGGCTGTAAGTCTCTTATCACTGAAACTTGACAAACTGCTGAGCACTTGAATGTTGTGTGTTCTCCCACCCCCTTGTATTTACTTGATTTTTGGCTTTCCCCTCCCAGCAAAATGACAGTATCACAGTGGTAGCTGCAGCAATATTCCTGCTGCTGCTAAAGCTTTCCCCAGTGAGAATCAGGGCTGGATATCAGGTGGATATATTCCACCTTCAGGTTCCTCTGAAGGCTGAAGTGATGCCTGTGGCCTGTTTTCCTAAGGCAGTGAGTAAAAACTGAGTGACGGAGAGTCAGCTGTGAGTGCTGCTCTGCCCATTGTGTTGTAGATGTGTCCTTCAGACAGGCTCTGTTCTCCTTTAGGGGTTAACTCAAGAGTAATGATATATGCAAAGTCAGAGCCATGATTTATGCAACTACTCTGATAAACAGTGAGGCTTTATCTTGTAATCCTTTTCATAACCAAAAGTGCAAATGAGATTCTAATGCAGATTTCCAATTAAATTAGATAAAATGATCTGGAACTCAGCTTCTGTTCACCAAATCTTGAATTTGCCTGTATCTTGATTTCCTATAATTTGTTTTAAATTCCCCCTGCATGTGTGTTAAACATGTTTTCACATTAACTGGTGATGGAGTACAGTTAATGTTCTTATGTGGGATATGCTTTCCTGGAATAGCTTAATTTCTGACCTGATCTGTGCCTTCTGTGCAATTTTGAGAAATGGGTTTAACTATTCCAAAAGAGACTTTTTTTTTTCCTCTTCACTGTGCACTTGATGACTAGACTCAAACAGTAAACAATTTAGAAAAATGTCAACTTATAACCTAATTATAAAGGGATTGTAAAAACCTCCTGCTTTGTTCCAGTTAATTTTTGGAGAAGGGACTGTCTGTAAAAGAAACAAATTTACAGCAAAGCAAGGGACTTCCCTAGTATGTACTTTGTGAACAGATTACTTACTAAGAAGTAATTACAAAGTCATCTGGTACAGAATCCCTCTGAGTATAGGCACAAGTAAGTGGAAATTTGCAGTAAAGTCAGCACTTTGGCTGAAGGAAGGTGTGTGAACACATGCTTGAGAAATATCTGTGTAACCACAGGCATTGAATAGCTCTGACAGAGTTCTGCTGAGATCAACTCAACAGTGTCCCACATTGAAACCAGGTTCTGCTCTGTAAGAGTAAAGGATTAAAAGAGGTTAAACACTCCATGGCTGTGAGCACAGCCCTCACTTCAGAGTATCTTATTTCACCAAAGGGTGTCTTTGGTGAAGTAGTTGATGAGTTGGGCTGAATTCTGCTGGTAAGTTGTTGGGTGGCCATGGGTTAGTTGGTCCCAATTCACCACCTTCCCAAAGCAATTGAGTGAATACTGTACTTGGGTTTCGTCATTGTCATCTAAAAGAAAGTGACAGAACTACTTCTGTGTCTGCTATCAATGTGAATTTTGATATTAATGTTCTGTAGTGCTGTTCTAGAGATCAAATGCAGTATTAGCTAAGTCTCACCTAATTCAATTTAATAATGCTCCTTACCTTGAATGCCTGTGCTGCCAGAGGTAGTAATGTATCCAGGAGGAATGTAGCTCGAGGAGCACACATTCTAGGGCATGCTTTCAGTATCTAGCATATTTCAGTAGTTAAGAATAGTGAGGAGAACTGTTTGAAAAGCAAGTCTACTTTATTTTTGTACACAGAGCTATACACTCAGCTATGTAAACTTTGACCTAACTAGATTGGTTACTCGAACTGGTATTGTGTTTCATTAGATAAATGATTTAAAGAGGACAAATCTTTTCATTGGCAGTTGGGAAGTTTCTTTCTAGTCTTCAATCCTGAAGATGTTCAACTAGTTTGAAATGCCTTATTATTTTTCAGAAATTCTCTTAAATCACTGAGTGTCAGCCACAAGTTTGCCGTAGAGTTTTTGGGACTTCTGGTGGCATTTATCCATGCTGCAGTTTTGGGCCTGGTCCTTCAGATTGATTTAGTTTTGTTGTATTTCACATGTAGAGAACACAGTATTACCCTGAATCCATCCCCATTATTGTGTGGAAAGTGTGTAGTGAGACACTTGAGCTCTGGCATATTACCCAAAGACTGGCTAGTTGATGTTGGATTAGTGGGCCTATTTTGATAATTCTTCCAAACTTAGTTGTTCTAATTAGCTTTCAAGCCTGCCAGTAAGTTTTCCAGCTCCTAGAGGTGTGTTACATTTTCTTGGTCCCTGGCTTACAGCTAGTAAAATGAACTTGCAGAGAGTAGATAAGAATGCTGGTGAAATCTAAAACATGGATAAATCTGTCCTTCTGCTAGCTGAGGGAAGAATCCCAAATCTTCCATGTGACTGGGAAGTTTGGAATAGGTATGCTTTAAGGTTAACTTGCACCCAAAGCAGTTTACAGTCTCTACTCATCCTTTAAAGCAGTATCTTTCACAGATAAGGTTTCCCAATGGCTATAACCTTGGACCACAAAGACAAACAGACTGTATCCTTTGGAGATATGCTGCCTGGGTATTGGCCACATAGGGTAGGTCATTGGCCCTTGTGGTGCTTGAAAATGTGGGCATTCTGCTGATAGCATTCATTGATTTGCTTTTGTGGCAACAAGGCACAGATAAACTGAGACATGATGATATGATATAATATGACATGACCCAGACTCGTCTTTCTGGCAGTAACCTTGTTTAGATGAGTTAAATATTACTTCTTTTGTTGCCCGAGTCTCTCCAATCTTTCCAGTTCCCAGAGTTTTATTTTTTTTTTTTGGCTTGTGATGGTGTCCTTGTAATGTGGCAATTGGAGCTCTGTATGAGGGACTTCTGTAATGATTTTTGTCTGGTGTGGGTGCAGTGGGGAGTGTGTGTGGTATTTAAACACACTTGGTGCACTCAGATTTGATGTCTGTCTGGACAAATTTCATCTTCTGAATATACCTAAACAAAATACTTCTGCCACCTTACTTTTTCTGCTTTTTACTCCTGCTAGTGCTGGGTTCAAGCTGTCAGAGGGAAGGGGCAAATTGATTTGTTGGGCTGTGTTTTTGCAGAACTTTGTGTTTTATTGCTGATGTTTGAGAGGTTGGGAAATGCACATTTTCCATTTCCTGTGAGCAATAATCTTGATAGGATTGAATTTGGAGGGAGCATGCTGTTGACCTAATGTTTGTCAGTGATAAACCAGAAGACAGAGCATTTAATCTCTAACAAGGACACACATGCACACTCTCTGGCTGCTGGATTTAGCATTTAAACATTTAGTGGAACTGCAGCAGGCTTTCCTGGCACTTGGAAAGCACATCTTTAAGCATCTTGATCTGTGTTTGGACAAAGCTGGGAACTGATCATTTTCCTGTTAAAAACAGAATTGTCCTTGTTTTGAGAGTCAGAGCCCTCTGAAGCTGGGAGTTAAATATTGCTGCAGTAGCTCTGGAGGCAAACAGAGCTGCTGTTGTTTGCTCCATAAAAGCACTTGCTCAGCCTTGGACACGAGAATTTTTTGCAAGATGGGGAATGTTGGCTAGGATCCTGGAGTGTTGGTTTGCTGGTGGTTTTTCTTTTTTTTTTTCCTGAAGTGCTTATGAACTCTTCACTTATCAGAGGGCAGCATCCTTCACATAAGCATATCTACAAAGTGTCACTGTGGGCTTGGCCCTGAACCTGGGAATTCAGAAGGATCCCAGCAGTTTCAAGTAAGATTCCTCTAGCAAAGGCTGTTTATACCTCAGGGTGATGTGGGGATTCTGAGCAT
Source organism: Melospiza melodia melodia (assembly GCF_035770615.1). Classification (NCBI taxonomy): domain Eukaryota; kingdom Metazoa; phylum Chordata; class Aves; order Passeriformes; family Passerellidae; genus Melospiza; species Melospiza melodia. The sequence goes on along the minus strand of NC_086199.1, from coordinate 50,500,660 downwards.
TTTGGTTCTAGAGTGAGAATTCTTTACAGAACTCTTATTAAGCCTTTCAGCGATCAAATTTCTTTTTTCTAGACTTTTATTGCTTATTAGCTCAAAAAGGTGTTTATAATACAGGGTTTTAGATATCTCACAGTGTGGATTAGACAATTTTATGTTTGGTAGGAATTCTCTGTGTGTGTTTGAAGAGGTAGGTGTTAACAAATGAATGGGTAACTGGTGACAGTATGTATTGCTTGTTAACAGCTATTGTAAACAAACAAGATATGCTCTAAACCAGATAGATAAAGTGATTGCTGACACTTAACAACCTTAACATGTTAAATTTGTTTTTGCTGTGGTACCTTGCAAGGTAGATATATTTTTTGCACTTGTACCAGCTTGTTATGTGTTAGAGACTAAACTAAATTTCTGATAGGAACTACATTCTTACTATTCCTGTATTTCTTGGCAGTTTTGTTTAAAAACAGAATTATAAAATAGTTCTTCCAACCCTATCAATCCTGTGATTCTTCAGTAATTTGCTGCTGTAAAGAACTTTAAAAAGTAATATATTATAGCTTGTGAGTTAGAGATGAGGAGTTGCCAGCAGTGCTGTGCTCACTGGCATGTGGACATACATTCTCGGAGAAGGCAGGGAAAGGTAGGTGGAGAATGGGAACATTCTTTCCTTTCCCTGTGCTTGAGATAACCTTTCTTTCTAACCTAGCAAAGCATAGGCTGCTGGATTCAGGTTTTGATCATTCACACCTAGATTCCATGCATGGTTTTTACCCTTTAAATCCAATTTGGTGCTTTTAGGCAGTTCCCTCACAATCCATGTGTTTATTGCTGTAATGTTGACAACAATGTGTACTTCTGAAAAAGTCACCAATTATGTTTTCTAGCTGGAATCTTCCAGAGTAATGGAAGTAGAAGACAATCTCAGTGTGGGGAGTTGCTATGAATAAGGTCTACCAAAGTCTGGTTGCTGGAGTACCAGATAAATGGGAGTGAAAGTTTCTTAAAGGAAATATTTCTCAATCCTTAAAAAAAAAAAAAAATTAGCCTGCAAACATATAAGCGTGGCTGCCTCTCAAGTGTGAATGTGAGTATTTGTGCATAGTCCTGGTTTTTTAATTGAACCCATTTCATCATTATGGTTCATCGTAGCTCTGGATGTTGATGTTTTGTAGGTCTGGTATTCTGATTTCAGCCTCTTACACAAAGGAATATGATCAGAAATGAAAGCAGGAAACTTTGATCCATTTTGTGCCAATTTTCTTTACATTGCCTGAGCCTAAATATTTGTCAGATTTTGCAGTCACTTAAAAAGCTGGACTACAGCAACACAGGTATTTCCACTGACAGCATAACTTTTCATTGCTTTCATGGCTTTCAGAAGTAGATGTTGGACCATAGCCATGTACTGGGTATTGTCCAAGGTTCTGTGTAGATGTAGCCAAAGACTCTGCCCATGTGAGCAGGTTTGCATTGTGTCAAAGGCAGGATTAAACCTTTCTTTGAGGAAGGACAGGTGAATGGATAGTATTAGATACTCTCATAGGGTCTCAAAGTGTTAAAAATAGAAATTATGGCTACTTAGGTAAATTAGTAAGAAGGGTATGTAGGAACCATAACAAAACTGATTCTTAGTGACAAAATTGCTGCAGTAATGATTGCATGAGTTTTTGCCTCCCTCTTTGAGGGAACTGAAATCCTGTCCTTTATATGGGAGTGATCATGCAGATCTTTAGGAGGAAGTGAGTGGTGTACACAAAGACCAGGAAAACAAAAGTTATGGGGAAGACATACCTGAAGAGCATTAACTGTGACTTTGAGCCATGATAAAGACAGCAGGCCTGTACCTTAACTGAACAGGGAAAAATGACTCATAAGCATGCTGTGTCTTGCACTCCATGCTTTGTGGCAGGAGCTGTGGTTTCAGATTTGCATTAGAGTCTCTTAATTGTGTGGTGGAAGTGTTTTGATGTAAATAGCTTTTTCTCTTGACCTTCAAAGAAACAATTCCAGGTGATGTACTGTGGTTAGTGGAAATAGTAGTGCTTGTTCTGCTCAAAACTTGCTGCTGTGTCCTACTATCTGCTGTTAGATGCTTCACTTGTCAAAGAAGGGAGTCAAAAGAAGGATTTGGAGTATCTGACATAGCACTTGGTACCCAGACTTGTAGATAGTAACTCCTTTCTAGCAAGTAATCACTTGGAACTTAATCAGAGACTGTTGAGATATGAGCACATGAAAAACAGAGCACAATTGCTTTGATCTGGTGGGTACCTGACAAGGAGGTGTTCCAAAAATATTTACTTACTTTTCAGGCAAAAAGGACAAATTAGATGTTCACTCCTAGCATACATTCTGTGCATTCCCTGGTAAGACCCTGCTTGCAGGATCTTGCTGGCTTGAAAGAACTGAGTTCAGTTCTTTGCACCTTTATTCCTGGGTGGCAGGTGAAGAAAGGTTCTCACCCTGTTAAGGTATTCAGTGTTGTAATCCTTATTTGCCTAAGAAGCATTCCGTCTGTGTTTAAAGATTCTCAGTTCTGTGGGTTTTTGTTTTAGTTCCATGGTTTTATGGACTCTATCCCTCAGATGAGCCCATCTGGTCAGTGTGATGCTAATAACACCAAGGCTGTGGGGTCAATCCCCTTATGGGCCATTCACTTGAGAGCTGGATGATTCCTGTGGGTCCCTTCCAGCTCAGAACATTCTGTTACTCTCTATGGTCCCTTTCTGGGAGTGTTTTGGTTGTAGCAGTTTGCATGGAACTGCTGTAGAGGACTATAATTACTACATCAGCTCAGGATTTTGATGAGTGTAATCAGAAAGATTGGTAAAATGTGGTGCAAGTGTATCATAATGCTGCCATCTTATCTAGTGAAAGTAAACTGGTTAAGTGTCGCAGTAAAGATGACTTAAAAGAATGGCAGCTCTGGATGATGCGCTGTAATTGATCCTAAAGGCCATGTTCTCACTTTATTGTGAGACATACCATATTTGTCCTCAAAAAGAGTTTCAGTTTCTCTTAGCAAGAATGACATCATTTCCAAGAGGCTGATAAAGGGAGGGGAAAAGAATCATGATTCTCAAGGTTAACTTACTAACTGAAGCAAAACCTAAAGCACTTTCTAGCTTTGTGCTGAATTTGAGTAATAATCCCTTACCCTTCATTTTATTAGGAGGTGTATTTGTGGTTACATCTTAGTTTGTTGAGAATTCTAATGACTTTATTGTTTGGTTTTTTTCCTTCCAAATGATTTAATGGATGAAGCAGTTGGAAAACTCTTATCTGTGGATCTGTTTTTTGTAATCAGTGTAAAACTATCAGATCCCATTCCAAACAACTAACTCAACCTTCTCTCTGGTTTATTTTAATTGGTAGGGAGGCTCATCCTAACAGTGACTGGGGGCTCTGCTGGCGCTGTCAAAATTGCAGCAATTGGGATGCTTGGCTCTCTGTCTTCTGTCAGTGGGTTTGAAGAATCCATTTGTGATTACATTTTAATGATACAACCTCTAGTTCACATGGAGCAGCCCCTTGGAGTGGTGAAGGACTGTGCACACAGAGGCAGAACTGGACTGAAGTTGGGCTATTTTCCTGGCTGAGTGGATATCTCAGTCTTTAAAACACTGTTAACAGGAGCAGTTTGCAAGACCTGGAACGACTGTAGTGACCCTGTGGGAATCTTTCAGAATGTTGTGAAAAAAGACAACTTGAAGTACTGGTTAGAGGTAAAAAAATCTGTTAAGCATTTCTTTCAGGTATAAACAGCACAGATATGATTATTCAATCTTCTGCAAATCTGGAATCTGTAAGTTCTTTAACATACTTTTTGATTTTATCTTTTGTGAAGGTCACAATGGTTTCCATTCCTGAATACTATGAAGGAAAAAACATCCTCCTGACAGGAGCTACAGGCTTTGTGGGAAAAGTGCTTTTGGAAAAACTGCTCAGATCCTGTCCTAAAGTGAAGGCAGTGTATGTACTGGTAAGAAAAAAAGCAAAACAGACAGCTGAAGCACGAATAGAAGAGATTACCAGCTCTAAGGTATGTGTCATATGCTCACAAAGTTCATTTTTGTCCTTCATTATGATGCTCTCATTTCATTTTGAGAACAACTTCAGTCTGTCTAAAGCAAAATGTTATTGTTAATTTTGTTGTTGTTCTAACAGAAATACAAAATCTAAGACCTGGCAGTGCTTCTATAGCTGCTTCTATAGCTGTTGGTCTCTAACAAAGCCAGTAGTTGAAAATTATCCTGTATTTAATTCGGGAGGAGGATGTTCAGCTGTAATGCAGAAATGAGAAGTAAAAATCCATGTCAGAGTTTAAGAGAATATAAAATCAAGTAAAAGAGATAGTGGACTGGGAGTTGTAAGACAGATTGAGACTCTTAAAGGTTTCAAGCAAGTCACTTTTTCACCTTGTGCCTTCTCTTTTTTTCTGGAATGTGCTACTGGATCTAGCAGTAAATAAGAATGTGTAATCTCAACGGGAACTTAGATTTGTAAGTGGAACAGAAATGTTTGGCTTAGCAGATTGGTCAGCCTGTGACAGCTAGAAAGGCACTGAAGGTCTGTGCTGTGGAATTCTCCAAGTGGCTCTCTAAACGATTTTCTGTGCAAGCTGGGTCAAATACTTTGCTCCTGAAGAGACTCATTACCTTGATATTTTGGTGAGCTAGGCTGACCTTTCTTACTAAGTGTAGAATTATCCATCTCTGTTGCGCATTCTTCTCCTTAGAGAGTATCCTGTTCATGATGGGAAGGATGAGGAGAGATTTCTAGCATGAATTTTGCTAAAGCAGAGTTTATTTCTATCTGGGCCTTTCTCTTATGAAACACAGGTGTCAGCAGTTTAATTTTTTCATTGAGATACAATGTAGTCTGTAGAAATTGTGCCCTTAGAAGGTGCTAAAGGAGAATCAATAAGGAGCTATGTGCACTTAGAGGTAAGTTGTTTAAAGTACAGCAGTGGATTTCTACAACTCTGACTAGCTGGGATGATAGCAGATATGAGAATGGCTGTTCCCTAGTTAATTATTTTCTGTAACCAGTCAAAAAACTGTATCTCATTGCTCAAAAAGCATCTTCCTGTAGTCTTGAGAAGTGTCATAAAACAGAATGAGTTACAGTGGGGTTCTGTCTTAAAATTCAGTTGCATGTTCTCTCTATACAAAACCTTCAGTTTGTCGCTGCCCTGAAACAAAGAAAAGATCTCCAGACTAAGCTCTGAGATGCAAAAGGAAACATTTCTCAATCCACTTTTTGTATACACTATTACCCAAAAAAAGGTAGGGTATATTTGGGCAGAGAGAGAAGTAGCACTAGTGTGGACTGATTTCAACTTTGGTAAGCTGTAAGGCTCAGTATGGCTTTTAGGAAACCTGTTGTAAAAGGCTTTTAAATTTGAGTCAAAGTCTGCTTGTAGTCTGTTCCCTCTCCCATTGAGATAAAAGTCTGATGTGCTTTGAGTCTTGGTGAGCCCTTATTGCTGGAGCAGGTTCACAGCAGAAGTCCTGTTAAGCAGTTACTGCTTGAGGCAGGAATGTGCAGGGATGGAGTTGCTCATCTATGCAGAGATGTCAAATAGGGCCAGATGTTTGTTCTGTCTTTATCAAATGATTAGATAAGATTGAAAGTCCATTGTCTAAATGGCTTTGGTGTCATCAAGATTCTTCCAAAAAGTCTATGAAAACTTTAATAAGATCTATTATTTTAAGCTGTCCAGTTGCAGTGGCACTGCCAGTAATTCTTCACAGTTTAGATGGACTCATTAAGTGTTCTGAAGATCTTTCAATGTTCTGTTTCTTGAAGAGTTTGAAGTCTAATTGGGTGAACATGGTAATAAATAAAATAAATGTGAAATAAACTGGGCTGCAAATAGCAAAACAGTGTTGAGGTTTCTACTTTCTTTGGACTTCAGGTATCTTAATTCCTCTGCTGATTTGCCATATGTATTGCATGCAGTCAAGGTATTTCTTCTCCTTAGTCCTGGTGTCAGTGCTAGTAAGGGGTGTGTGGGAATAGTCCATGACTGTGGTTGTGAAAAGAGGTATAACAGGTGTGATGGATGTATGAAAAATAAAAACTGGCTCTTGAAGAGCTCATCCATGGTACTGCTTTTCTGTTATAAGGCAATATCACACATAAATGTGGTTAACAGGCAGTTGCTTCAGCTCCCCAGAGGAAGGTGCCATCATTCCAACCAAAACCACAGTAGGCTTATTTTTCAAAATCACACAAAGTTTCTGCCCTCAGGTAAGAACTGTTTGTTGTACCCATAAGAGTTGCAGAGGCTTTAAATGCTGTCTTGGCAGCTTTGTCCTATAAAGTGAAGCTTCATGTTTGCAAAATGCAGTCAGGCCTCAGAGTGGAGATGTACCATGTTCTCACGTAGAATTAGCACTGCTACTTCAGGTGGCCACACAAAGAGTTGCAGTAGCTTATGTTTGGGCTGAATAAACATCTCTAAAAAAAAAGCTGGACCTTTTTTAGGTCACACAGCTCTGGGGCTTCTTGCTCTTGCCAGTGTCAGAGAAGCAACAGGAATAAAGAAATTAGAAATGCAAGCTTATATTGCCTAAAGTGTTGTGAAACTGCACCTTTAGGTGACTTAATTTATAGTTTAAAATTATTTAATGTCATTCTGTAAGGAAATGTCTTTGACTGTTTGTATTTGGTATAGCCACATGCTTGGGCAGGAAAAAGAAAGTGCTGCCATGATTTTAATACAGTACAATTGACTGGTGTTGAAGCAATTGTAAGAAATTGGCCTCTGGACAGTAAAGAAGGGTCTGCTCTTCTGCAACTTTCAAGGGTGTTTTATTGCCACACTACTGTGTGGCTCAGGAAAACTTGCATACTAATGAGTGTAAATAAGATGAGGCAAGAATTTTGATCCGTATGTTAAGCCACCTGGCTAGAACACAGCTATTTATGAGAAGAATTCTTGATGGAATATAATTTTGATGAGATTTTTTTCAGGGGGAATTGAACACCAGTTTGATAAAGCTCAATCAGATGTTCTAATGTGGTTCTCCAAGACTGGCATAATTTAGGCATAGCATTTCTTAAATCACTTGAAATTTGTAAATCTTAATGCAAGATTTCTAAACCTAAAGTCCAACATGACTTATATAAGAATTTGAGTAGCTGTTATCAAGCTTGGGAAGTGGGTAGACTGTTCCCTTTCCTTATGCTGGGAAAAAAAAATTTCTTTATGAGAAGTCTGTAACATGTTCTTATGGTATTGCTAATGCAGTGTTCTAACTTCCTGATGATCTCGAGAAGTTAGGAGGCATAGACAAAGAATGTGGGATTTTTCTTCACTTAAGGAATTGTTTCTCTTACCTTCACTGAGTTTATATTCCTGTTGTTTTTGACAGCTCTTTGACAGATTGAGAGAAGAGCAACCAGACTTCAAAGAAAAAATAATAGTAGTTGCGAGTGAACTTTCACAGCCTGAACTGGATCTTAGTAAATCAATCAAGGAAGAACTTATAGAATGCATTAATATTATATTTCATTGTGCTGCTACAGTCAGATTCAATGAACCACTAAGGTGAGTCTAAAATTCTGTTTACCCTGGTCTGATCAACCAATGGTGCTCAAAGGGAGGGGGTGAATCAAGTGTCTGCCCAGTGTTGCAAATATGGGTAGAAAGGCTACAAATAACCTGTAGCTACATCTACTGTTCTCTCTAGTAATTCCTCCTGGTGTAAGCAGAAACTATTCCTTTGGCCTGCCTTGTTAGAAAAGGAATGCATATTTTCAGAGGGTAGAGTTTTGTGAGAAAAGTTGTGTGTGGGAGGTTCTAGTGCTTTCTCTCTTACCTGATAAGAAAAACAGGAGAATACAGCTCAGCTTTTCTTCCTGGTTTTTAAAAGTCCCTTATTAATAATAGAGGTTTGCATTGGAAGAAGTGGGGAGAAGTAGATGCACAGGGGGAGAGATGAAAACAAGAAGTGGAAAAAGTGGTGCACACAGCTGGGATTATGAGCTCCTTTGACTTGTTGAAAGAGGTAGCAAACTAATTAGTTACCGTTGATGTTAATTGCTTTGGGATAATGCTCCTTTCCTGTCCCCCATTTCTGTAATAATGTGAGATAAAGCATTCTGGAAATCAGTGATTGTTTGGGGGAATACCGATTTTGTTGTTGTTTTTAATGTAACACTTCTTTTGCAAAGACTTTGAAGTGTTGCTTAGCTGCACTCTTGAAACTTGATAGTGCACTGTGTACAAGGAAGCTGGCGCCCACAGCAAGTCTGTAGGCTGGACAGAAGATGTAAACTATAAAATAATCATAGGAGTTGGTCAGCAAGCTGTTATCTGCTGGGAGCTGTAGAGATACACCTACTCTGCTCTAGGGTCCTTAAACATAGGAATGAGCAGTGGTGGAGCTGCAATGGAGGGGTGCTTCTTGGTGGTTTGCCTTGTTTTTTTCCCCTTCCTTCCATCCTGCATGGAGCCTTTTGGTATCCTACAAGAAGATGCCAGTCTCTAACTTACTGGCCCACTAAGCCTCCAAGTTGTTGACCTCTCCCAACTTGAACTTGGAAGTTCAGAGGTACATCTTATGGAAGCTTGCTGTTGTTGCATAATTTCCTTTATGTTTTTTGGAAAACATACAATTGGGATTTAGATTGAGGAAATCAAAGGAAGTTGTTAAGAAAAGGGTGCAAGAAGCATTATTCTGAACATTGGGAGGTGTTCTAGATTAGGACTGTGGCATGTTATTCTAAGCAGAAAATTAGGGCAGTATCGATGCTGCTTTTTTGGGGTTGGTTGGAGAATTCAGGGATGCTTTATATACCCAGCAATGAGGCATTTAGGAATGAATTTTCTTTTTTGCTTGTTTTTGTCTTGCTTTCTGCTAATGACATTTCTATTGAATCAATAGGGATGCTGTGCAGTTAAATGTGGTTGCCACACAACAGCTCCTGTCCTTGGCACACCGAATGAAGAATCTGGAGGTGTTCACACACGTTTCCACTGCCTATGCCTATTGCAATCGAAAACAGATTGAGGAAGTTGTGTACCCACCTCCTGTGGATCCCAAGAAACTGATAGATTCCCTTGAGTATGTGTTATGTTTTATGAATTTACTTGGATAATCTGTATCCTTTTTCTTCCTGCTATTGAATGTCACAGTGGTCACAAGGGTTTTCAGGATGAAGAGAGAGACGAGAATGTTGACTTCATGTTCAGAAGGCTTAATTTATTATTTTATGATATATATTACATTATGACTATGCTAAAAAGAATGGAGAGAAAAGTTCTCAGAAGGCTAGCTAAGCTAAGAATAGGAAAGGAATGAATAACAAAGGAGCTCTCTCTGATTCTGTCCCAGAGAGAGATCGGTCCTTGATTGGCCATTAACTATACACATCCAACATGGGCCAATCACAGGTGCACCTCTTGCATTCCACAGCAGCAGATAACCATTGTTTACATTCTTTTTCTGGGGCCTCAGCTTCCCAGAAGGGAAAATCCTAAAGAAAGGATTTTTATGAAAAGATGTCTGTGACAATTCAAGTATCAAAAAATGGTTAGGAGCTGTAAAGATGAAGAGTTGTCTTATGCTGTTCCAAAAATCTGGCAGCATGTCTGACACTCTCTTTCTCTGTATGGGACATGGGTTAAGGTTTATGGTTTCTTTAAGCTGAGCTAGGTGTGGAGGGGTACTGAAGGAGAGGGATGCTCACATGGTGCCCCCTCTGTGCTGAGAGTGCCAGTCTTTCAGCTGAATGATTGGCTGAATCAGGAGATGCTGATAACTTGTGCTGGTACCAGCACTGTGAAGGAAAAGATAAAACTGAGATGCCTTAAACAGCTGTCTCTACTACATCCACCTAAATGCCATTGCAAGAGGAGACTGAGATGCTCAAATTATATCACTTATTGTAGAAGTGGTTCTGTTAGGTATACTGAGAGCCCAGACATTAAAAATCTGTTTTCTGTAGCTTTAAGTCTTGGATTGGGCATTATGGGTTGGAAAAATGACTCATTTGGTATTTTTTTGTGTGTATATTAACTGTCCTGAGGTCTTACTTAGTAGCTGTCAAACTCTGAAACAGGTGACAATATGGGATAAGTGTAATGTAACTCTACATCAGTCTCTTCATTCTTACCTGTTGTACAAAATATGACCTCTTGGAAGAGAAATACGAAACTGAAAAAAACTAATTAAAAATTAAAATACCTACTTTAACTTGTGATTTTAGGTGGAAGAATGCTAACATTAAAACCAAGTGAGCTACCACCTGGAATGCACATTGAGCCAGCCCTTTCTTATAACATTGACTTTAAATACACTTAGAAAATGAGAGATTGCAAAACAGTCATGTTTTTAAATATCTGAGTTGTGAAGAGACAAATGTAACTTAAACTGTTTGTTGTGGGCTAAGACAGCTGTGTGTGCTTTAGAACTCCTGAGGGGAGGCTTTTGTGAAGTTATAAAAGAGTGATCCCTAGCCTTCACTACCCCTCTTCCTACCCTGTTCACATCATGAAAGGAGTCTGATGTGTATCTACTTTGTAACATGACATTGGTGAAAAACAATAAATTCCATTTCTGTGACTAATAAAAGCAAATAAAATTCAAGTCCTGTTTTGCAGCGAAGATCACCAAAGCAGCAATAGTTGCAGGGGCACAGCTAATTTGTGTGCTATGACTGAAGGCTATTAGGATTTTAATAGGTACTGGGAAGCAAGATGAAATTGCAAGATTTGATTAATTTAAAGGGAGAAACACTGTGACCAGCTTGCTTCAGGGGTGGTATATGATTGCTCACCACCACAAAGGTGGAGGGGATGCTGGTAATACAGCTGGGACTCCCTTGCAGTGATATCACTTTGTAGATAATACAGTGAGCCTGTGTTCCAAAGACTAATTTGCTGTGTCTGCATTCCATCTTTGAGAATTTGGTTGGCAGAATTTGGATTATTGTAAATGAGTGTACTGCTTGCTCTGTAGTTGGTGTGTTACAAATGAATTCTCAGGGCAAAAAATAAATCCCAGTGTGCTTCTTTTGATGGACACTGAACATGCAAGCCTTCATTTTTCTGAGAAATTTGTTTTTGCTTAGGTGTGTGTTTTTGTTTAAATGAGGAAAAAATAGTCATAGCAACTACACCATTTCACACCCCACCTCCCCAGTGAAGCAGCATGCAGTAATTTACACTTAATTCTTGTTTTGTTTCTTTAGGTGGATGGATGATGACCTAGTCAATGATATTACTCCTAAACTGTTAGGCAAAAGACCTAATACCTACACATACACAAAAGCCTTAGCTGAATCCGTGGTGCAGCAGGAAGGTGCAGATTTAAACCTTGTCATTGTAAGGCCGTCCATCATTGGTGCCAGCTGGAAGGAGCCTTTTCCTGTAAGTCCCTGAGCTGTCACCTGACCATCTTGCTGTAGACTGTAGAACTTTGTAGACGAAAATCTCTTGGACCATGAAGTTGTGTCTTGGTTGCTTCTGGATGACTGATAACAGTATGAGTCTAAATACTGTCAAAACTGAGCAAGAATGTATTTTGGTTCTAAAGTGAAAAACACCTGAGTTGCTAGTCTAAAAAGACTTGTAAACTTGAATACTTTGCACATAAAAGTATTTTTATGGGTAATTGCAGTTCATTCACTAATAAGTAGATAACATCTTTCTGTGAAGAACCATGGTGTCCTACGTGTAGATCTCTTGTCTGAGTCATAGAACTTGTTACATCATCAGAATTTGCTACGGAAAAACTTTATTTAGCAACATGGAATTAAAAATCTTTCTCCTCTTTGGTCTCCTTTTCCTCCACCCCTTTACCTATATAGAAACTGCTCAGATTTTCACTTGCAGCTGCTGACTTCAGTATGCTCTAACCAAATCCTTTCCCTCTCTCCCTTCCTAATAGGGCTGGATTGATAACTTCAATGGACCTAGTGGTATCTTCATTGCTGTAAGTAATGAATATACTTAATTTTCCCCCTCCTTTTGGGAGGCAGAAAAGCTTCATATGTTTCACTGCTGGGTCTTCTGTCTCTCTTTGTTGTTTTGTTCTTCAAGGCAGGAAAAGGAATTCTTCGAACGATGAGAGCTTCCAACGATGCATTAGCAGATCTTGTCCCAATAGATGTTGTTGTCAATACCACACTTGCAGCAGCCTGGTATTCTGCAATTAATAGGTATAAATAGTGACAAAAGAGAGTACTGAATATTTGGAAATGATATTGTGTGTTTACTAAAGCAGTCTTGTATTGAAATCCTTGTCAGTGTCCTGCTGTTCCTTCAGGACAAAGCAATCTAAGGTTCTGACAGCTTAGTGTCTCAAAGGGTAACTTGCTTATGCCAGAGGAAGATAGCACCTTCTGATATTATGAAGATATGTCTGAAAATTCTCTCCTGGGTCTTGTTTGTAATCAATACAAGCTGTAGTAGTGTAGGTGATGCCTTCTCTGAAATAATAATAAAAAAAAGATAATTAAAGAAGGAGAAAAATACTGGAAGATGCTAAAGCAAAGAATCCACCATGAGACTGTGCTTTCTGCTTTATATAAATGATGCTGTTGAGGGGAAGCATAATTTTGGGCATCTGTTCTGTTTGTATTTTCAAAAGGTTGTTTTTCTTCTAACTTGCTCTTTTGTCTTCTTTTTCCCCAGACCAAAAAAAGTCATGGTATATAACTGTACAACAGGTGGCACCAATCCTTTCCACTGGAGTGAAGTTGGTAGGCCATGTTTCTTCTTTCTCATTAACCTTAATACAAAAAGAAAATCAAACAGGTTATAATCAGTAAACCATAATGCATTTTTAATTTTGAAACTGGTATTTTAGCCATACCTCTCAATTTTGCAGTGAACTGTGCTTTCTCATTAGCTTCCACTGTTAATTCTTCCCCCCCTCCCCCTGCAGCATTTCATTTAGTTCTTATTGGTATTTTTCTTTGTTACTCTTATTCCATTATTAACTTAAACTATGGGAGAACTGATTTTTCGGTTTGCTTCTGCCATGACCTAATCCACAGAGTGTAGGTAGTGTGTGGAGAGGAGCATTGCTCAGAGGAGCAGCAGTGATGCTGGCTGTAATGCCAACATCAATAAATACATGTGAAAAAACATATGAATAAGCAGCCCACAATTAAATGTTTTGTACATCTGCATAATTGAGAGGTCTGGTAATAGTTTTGCCCTTGTGTAGCTTTTTTGTGTTTGGCTTAAGCTGATTGTTGGTTGAGGTGGCTTTTTTAATATTCAGATTGTTGCATGACACTTGAACAATTCATGTACAGGGAAGAGTAGCCTTTAAGGAAATATGACCACTTGTTTTCAACTCTGAGATATCCTGACTAAGATGTAACCCACAGGCCAACAGCTTTGTAATAGTGAATGTTGTAAAGAACAATGCAGGCTGTTTGGCATAGTAAAACCTTTTATTAGTTTTCAGTTTTCCTAGAAATTAGTTCTGAAACTCAGATTTTTCTTTCAGCTAACCTCAATACTTAAATCCATTTTACTTGCTTTTGCCCATTTTACGTGGATTTGTAGTTGCAAACATTATTGCTTCAATTAAACTTTGAGAATTGCTGACTTCACTTGTATCCCAAGTGAATCAAGGTATTTAAGTGCTGTCTATAAACAACAGCATAAAGTTATAAGAGGAGATTTAAAGGAGAGGTGCATTTCCACATAACTTTTAAAAACCCTGATCCTGCAATATCTGTTAGGTACTGAATTTACAGGTGTTAAGACTTTCTCATGAAGTCCCACCCTAATTGCTTTTTTCTTAATGCCCAAATTTGGATAAATTGGTTGAAAATATCATTTCAAATCACTTCAGATGACTGCAGAGTCCTCAATCTGTTCTAAAATTCTTTACACAAGTGATCAGAATAACACTCTTCATGAACTGTAGATAACTATTTAAATAGCTTTACTTGCTTTATAAACTGAAATTGTTGTCAGTGTTTGAAACTACCAACTTCTAAGGTAGGGAACAGAAAGAGAGAAGCTGCAGTGAAATATGAAGATGAGGGCATAAACCATCTCTTGATTATAATGAGAACCAGTTCAAGAGTATTTTAAGTTAAAAGCTTATAACTGTGCATTGTAGAAGAGTTATGGTGGTTATTTCAATAAGACCCTCCTGTTGATGCTGTACCCTGTCATGTACTTAGAAAAGCATTACATTTGACATAGTGATTATCGAAGCTGTTGTGCAACTTTTCTTTCTCAGAATACCATGTAATTTCCACTTTCAAGAGGAACCCTCTCGAACAGGCCTTCAGACGGCCCAATGTAAATCTAACTTCCAATCACCTTTTATATCATTACTGGATTGCTGTAAGCCATAAGGCCCCAGCATTCCTGTATGATACCTACCTCAGGATTACTGGAAGAAGCCCAAGGTAATGCTGACTGGCTCTGCCTTGTTTGTTCCTCTGACTTTTAAATGAAGCTATGCTTACACTGTGTTGTGTGTTGATTTTAACTTTTTTGGTATTTTTTTTTCCCCTGAATGTTTTGTGACTAAAACTCAACCTTTTTTCCTGAGAACAGGTCCTGGAATTCAAAGTGGCTTTGAACTTTCTAGCAAAAATGAGATAGATCTTGGATAGTCTGGGGGTTTGAGTAGTCAAGAAAATTAAAAGATATAGAAGTGATGTTTATTCTTGGAAAATAAATACTAAAAATATGTTGATCCTTATTTTTTCCTACAGAACGCATCATGAGTAAGAATTACGAGAAATATCCGCTAGAAAAAGTAGCGAGAGAACCTGCCTTTAATTTTTCCTACAACCCCCTCTTGTTTTACTGCCGGTGTGCAGAGAACTTTTTAGTGTTTTTCTTCTTTGATGTTTTGCTCATGTTGACAGGTCGGAAACCATGGTAAGAGGGACAGGGCTAAAAATATCTTGCCCATAAGGTGGTGGAGACTTGTAAAGAAGACATGGCCTGGGCACTATCTAGGTTTACTAACTAAGCAGTAAGAATCCAGTGGCTGCATTTTGAAGAGTTTAATGACTGGCCTAACAATGCTGTCCAAGGGATGTCTTGGATCAGAATCCTAGTCAGTCATTAAACTCTAGGAGGTGGCTTGTGTTAAGGTTGTTGTTGCTTTTATAAACTGAAAATGGAATGGGGGACTGGTCTTTTCATTGCATATTATTCCTGTAGATGATACAAATCGACCTGGTATGTTGGTTTGTATCATCTCAACATTCCATTCAGTTTATAATATTTAGGCTAGTATTTGGCTAACTAAAGTGGTGAAAATAATAGGCTAAACTAAATCATGTAGAAGGTATATAAGGTACCACTACAATTTGTGTCAGATTTGCAAAGCCACATGGCCTTAAGTAATTTCTTGTGTTACATTTTCATAAGCATTTGCCTTCAGACTATAAAACCTCCACTGTCATGACAATGCATTGATACAAATGGTATTCATTTGTTGTCCTGTAGTCTAGGTCTGTCTTTACAGCACTGGATGAGTAGAAAGGAGCTGTGTAAATGGTTTGTAGGGGAAAACCTCTCAGCTGCAACAGTATAATTCTTAAAGCAGCAGCAGTGGCAGTCTGTACAATAATCTTCCCACATTAAAAAGTTTAAAGACTTTCAACTCTAAAGAAGGTATTGTATATAAAACATCCTAGCTTCCGGGTTCTCTTGCATTTTTTAAGTTATTTTTAATAAAAATTGATAGAAGTTCCCTGACAGATATGAAAACTTCATCCCTCATTAAAATAGTTATGCTATAAATGCCAATGTCTTGTCTTCTGCATGGCTGGGAAGGAGTGCTGCCAGAATCTTGTCAGGCTTTGAAAGGCAGCTGGTCTGCTGAGTATTTGACTAGTGGGAGTAAAATGAGGCTGTGAGAAATCATGCAGTTTAGAATATTTAGCTTAGGTTTTATATTCTAACATATGAATTGAATGTTGATTCTTGTTTTTGCTTTTCCTAGAGTTCTTACTTGATGTCTAAAGATGGAATTTAGGACTTTTGTCACTACTGGTACAATTGGTGACATTAATACTTTACAGAATAAAAAAGAGATGTTTACTGATATGAATATTCATACTTAGCTTACTATAACAGTGATTGGATGGGTTTCCTATGAAGAAGGGCTGGCATAATTAAAAATGTGACCTTTTCCACTGCGATTTACCAGAACAACAGTATAGTAAAAATGAAATAAAATGAGCACAAGAAAATACAAATACTTTGCTAACCTGCCTTTACATGGGTGGGTGCTTACCCTCTCTGTGCTGAGTACACTGAACTCTCTACAAGAAAAATAAGTAATGAAATCACTGTGCAGGTTTAACTGCACTCTTGTCATACCATCAGGATATTGTACTGCAATCAAATGAAAAATTTTATCAAGTAGAAGAAAAGGAAGAAGCTAGAAATAGATCAGGTCTATGATCCTACAGAATTAAATGATTATGTTAGTAATAATAAAAATTAAAACAAAAAATCTTCCTATTTTCAAAGCATTTATCTGTTGTAATCTTTCTGCAATGGGGAGTCAATTTTTGGCACCTCACTTGTGGAAGCAATGTTTTTGATAAAATGGAAATATTTTTGCTGTTTTTGCATCTAGTTGAAGGTTCTTGAATTAAACGATTCTCTGATAGTATTAAAAGGTAAGGAAAGGGAAGGAAGAAATAACCTATGTAGTATTTCTTCCAAATTTGTATAGAAAGAACATGTACAAAAAGGACTGGCATAATGAAGATTTAATATTTTATACTAAATAATGCTCTAGCATTGTGCAGTTATGTAACTAGTGGTAATAAACCTTAGCATTGAAGTTTAAAGGTAGTGTTGTTGGTAGCTTGCCATACATACCTAGTTGCAAAGCAGAGCTTACTAGTTGTCTAGTTATCTTTAACACAAGGCATAGTTTGCTCCTGTAGCTTTCCATAGTGCTTAGCATGACAGAACTGTGTGTTTTTTAAAAGCAGTTTGGTATATTTGAAATGTTAAAGCCTTTAAAAGTGCACACCAAGCAGATCTTCCCAGTTGCTCTGAGAAAATAGCATGTGATGTGAAATATTTAAAGTTGTAGTTCAGAGATTTCTGCAGCAATTCTTCTGTTACTGCTTCTTAGAAAGCTAAAGGAAAGGTGTGGCTGATATATGGAGTGAGATATGAAATTAGGTCTTTTTACATCTTGTCATTTCAATTTAAATCTTCTTAAAACTGGAAGCATCTTTCATGTAATTACTGTCTTACAAACCAGAAATGAATTAGAAGCAAATCATGTTAAATAGATCAATACATTTTTATACCTTGACAGTGCTTAAATTGTGTGCTTAAAGCAACCACAGAGCTGCTGGAAAGATAAGAATTCAGTAGTGTGTCTTACAGTTCAAAATTTACATCCTGGTGAAAATCTGAACCAAGACAAATCTAAAAGCTTGTTCTGTGTTTTTTAGAGGAGTCTTTAAAAGAAAGTAATTATCTGTAATGCTTCTGCAGAGACTTGCAGACTGGCAGCCTGTAGATCCACTGAGGGATCAGTCTGTATTTGGTATCAGGACTGTTTTAACATGGAGACAATAAGTTGTGTGCAAGACTTCTTCAAATTGCAGTTATGGCCTTAAGCCAGGTCACTTTGAATTGTCTGATACAGAAACAAGCCCACCTAACTTATGGTTAATTGAATTAACTTGCTTAAACTTTTAATTCCTGTGATGTGCTTCTCAAACTGTTGTAATGTGCTTGGTCTTGATGGCAGTTAGGACTGCAGAAGCAGGAAGCAAAACTGTACCTTGAATCTGGGCGCAAGTCACCCAGACTGGCTGCTCAGGTCTGTGAGATGGTCACAGGGCTGGCTTTTTTCTGTCTTCAGCTGATGAAGAAGCTGTGAGGCAATGCTTGGTCTTGTACTGACTGGTTATATTTGGTGTTGGTATTTATGACTTGTGTCCAATGGCTGGCTTTGGAATAACTAACCTTCAGAACTTGAGGGAGAAAGTTCCATTGTGTGACTTGGTGCTGGGTTTTGAGTCATGTGTGTTGCCATTCACAGGAGGAGCATGGTGCCATTGCAGTTCCAGCTTAGTCTGCCAGAGCCACACCAGCGTCCACTAAAGGGCACTCATTGCTGACATCTCTCAATGTCACCAGGCTGCTTTTTCCTCCCCTCAAAGAGAAGTGTAGTTTCCTGTTGATTTAGTGCAAACCAGCAAAGTGTCACAGAGAAACTTGGTCCACTTCCTCCAGCTTTGTCATTTATCAAGCAGCTGAGATAATGTGCAGAACTGGATTCTTTGGGCTGGTAGAGAAAGAAATTAACCCTACAAAGAAAAATTTTTCCTTGATGAGTTGAATCAGCTGGTTCTATGGTCAGCTGCTAAATCCAATTTGAGTTGGAGAGAGGGAGGGAAAAAACCCTCTTTTAAGCTTTTTTTTTTCTGTAATCAGCTTAGCTAAGCTCTAAAGTCATATCCATGAGCAGAGGCAAAAAGAATCCCAGCGCAGTTTTGCATTAGTTTAAATTTAGGGGTTTTTTTTTTGTTTTTGTTAAGAAAAGAATGAAAACCAATGTCAGTGTCCAGAAACAAGTTCAAAATATGCACTTATCTAATCAGATATTCATTTGCTCAGTTAGTATTTTGCAGAGGCGCAAGGTTTTTGAACAGTAGCAGCCAAAGCGCTCTAAAATTCAGCTGCTTGTCCAGCTTAGCATAAGGACACAGACTGGGAAGGTTCAAAAGGGCAAGTCAGGTTAAATAATCTTCAGACTGTCAGTGGACAGAGCTCTGCAAAAAGGCTTAAATGCTGTTTGGCACTAATTTTATCCAAGCTCTGAGGTATTTTTGGCTTATCTGACCAGTGAGATCTTTGCTTTCCAAGTTTTGAGTTATTTTCCTAATTTTTTGACATAACTAACATAAATCCCCTTTTTTCTGGTTCAATGTAGTCTTGGTTGCACAGGATATGTTTTGGATGCAGAGTTTATATTCCCAATTATTTCTGCATCAGGGGAGCTCCAGTTCAACTCAGTCCTCATTGGTGTCACCTTGCCCAACTGGCGAAAATCTAAGCAGGTCTTTGAAAGCTCCTAGAGGTGCTTAGTAATAAAATCAGCTGCTGATCTAACACTTGAAGTAATTTCTGAATTGGTAGATATATTTCTATGAGGTTTAAAAAAAGATATGCATTTTGTGCTTTAGAGATTACATTTTTCAGTAGTCTCTGTGGTTTGTGTTGCTCTATTCCATTCTGTGAGAAGAAAAAGAGGAAATTTTAATGTTTTAGATACTGAGATGCCAGCTGCTAGTAAGGGACACTAATGCAATGCAAAATACTCTCTTTAGAAGAGTTTCTGGGACAATCCCTTCAACAAGTATGAGTGCATCAAGATGCATTCAAATGCATTGTAGCTTTCAGAGAAAAATAAGTTTGTTTTTATTGCTTCTGTGATCTTTCTTGGCAAAATCTACCTTCAGAAAACCATTTCCTGTTAGTAGTGGGTTCTGCTTTCTTTGCCTCCCCCCTTACTGTTGTGCTTGAAAGGATCCATGTCCTGCTATAAGGATCAAATTGGAAGCAGTTTTCCATTTGTGTGAGATGGAAATACCTTGAGCACTCAAAGCAGGAATTTAATAGCATTAGGCCATGTGGTACTAGTTAGTACTTATTAAAATTGAGTGGCCATCTCTAGCACTGGGACACTTGAAACAATTTTCTTGTCACAAATGTGGAAGCTTTGCATGTGAGAGGCTGGATGACTCATACTTTTTTTTTTTTGGCCCACTTTGGATTGTATGATCAAAGAGAAACTTGCCCAAATTGATCCTTATAACATAATTTTTCTGTATTCCAAGTGATGATTTTATAGAGTTTCTTCCTCTGCATAATAAAGGATGATGGAAGGTATTTCTGCATATTTTGAAGTAGCATAGAACACGATCTGCTATGATCTGTCTCTGCCCTTAAATATTTTCCTGCCCTTTGCTGCTGGTGGTTTTAAGCCTGGATCTCTTAGTAACCATGATGAAAACCTCTGTTCTGTTACAGAGATGTGGTCTTGCACAATGTGCAGGAAGATCAGGGCAGCTTCCTCCCTTATTTAAGGGAAGGTCCTGCACAGACATTGTGCTCTGTGCAATCTGAGCCTTCTGTCAAGTCAGACTCTTGAGTACAGCTGAATATTCCAGTGTGCTGAAGGCAAAAGGGTTTCATCTCCCTGTCCCAAACTAAGAGTTACCAGCAGAAGACAACATATTGTTCCCTGTAATAAAAAAGAAAAAAAATGTTAATTTACAATTCCACTGGGAAGTAGGATTAGGAAAAAAAGGACTGTGACAATTTCTGGTTTATGCAGAGATTGGACAGCCAAAGTTCACTTCAATACTATGCAGAAATATCCTATTGATGTAATATAATATGCTTTAGGTACATCTCGCTTTAGGCAAGATGGGATTTTTGGAGGTGGGGTAGGGGATTGGAGGGTACAAAATGTTATTGTCTATTTCCCTTGTTGGAACTACCCTTTACCCCTGTAACATGTCTGCTCCATGCCTCGGGTTGCAGGATGATGAAGACAATAACACGTCTTCACAAGTCCATGATGTTTTTAGAGTACTTTACCAGCAATTCTTGGACCTGGAACACTGAGAACATGACCATGCTGATGAACCAGCTCAGCCCTGAAGACAAAAAGGCAAGTGGCTGTGTGCTGTGGCCATGGGGGCTGAGAGGGGGCAGCAGCTCAGCAGTGCAAGATAGAATAAGGAGCTGATGGAAGGTGCAGCTGAGCTGGGAGGAGCTCACACTGCAGGTTCCTGGGAGATCCTTTCACATGTGCCAGGCCTGTGTGAAAAGCTACATCAGTGACACGAGGAGATGAAGGAGGGCAAGGAGAAGTGAAACACGGATGACAGTTTGTTGAGGAAGAAGGAAAAGTTGTTTCTTCCCAGGTTTAACTTTACTCCAGATTTTCCCTACCTCCTCCACCAGGTGCCCCAACTGAATTTCAACTTCCTTTCTGCTATGACTTTGTTGGTTAGTATTCAGCAGAATAAAAATTACCAGTTAAAGTTCTAAAAGCTCAGATTCCCTTATGTATTTGGAACAATTTTGTCATTCTTGAGATGTCTTTGCTGCTGAAGTGTTTCCCAGTAGTTACATTCCAGAAAAGCTGCCAGAGTCCTATGTAAGCTGTCTAAATGTAGGAAATAAAATAGCTTTTGGTGATTTTTGCGTGGATGGTATTTCCACCCCTTCCTGTCCTCTTGCCTCCTCCTAGCAACTTGAGTTCAGGAAAAACTTGAAAACCAAAATGCCAGACAATTTGAGCTGTTAGTATTTTCAAATTGCTGCATTTTGTTGGGATTTAAACACTGTTACTGTAGAATCTTGAGATGAAGAAATCAATACATCAGTAAAAAACTTTTGTATCAAATTCATCATAGTGATCTTTTCTCCTAAAGAAGGCATTTAGATGTAAATCTGTATTTAAATATATTTAAAATCTAACAGTATTTAAAATATAACCGTACAACTCTAAGCACAGCTAACAGCACCCTGCACTTACCAAACAGTGAACTTGGCACAGAGCAGTGTTTATTATAGAGCTTATTAGAATAATTTTGTTGCTTAAAAATAAATAACCTACTAGGAAATAGTTATTTTTAGAATGGAATTCCTTACAGACAGTTGAAGTGGGAAAACTGAGAAGTGGAGAGAAGAGGAGGGAAAATAAGGCATGAAGTGATTGAAATTTGGAAGAGATTATGTCACGAGCTGGTGGTTGAATCAGAAATGGAACCTAAATCGGGACTGTCTCTAGGATTAAGGATAGAATAACCTTCTTGTGTCAAAGGCAAATTGGATTTATCTGGAATAAAGAAATTTATTTTCATTTAAATGATACAGGGGTGAATTTTTAGGCAATTAACAGTGAAAGCTTTTCTCTTATGCAGACATTTAATTTTGATGTTCGACAACTACACTGGGCAGAATATATGGAAAATTACTGCCTGGGAACAAAGAAATACGTGCTGAATGAAGAAATGTCAGGCCTCCCTGCAGCTAGGAAACACTTAAATAAGTAAGTATAATCTTAATTTTTTTTTCTTAAAGTCTAATTTTATATTTTCTATGCCCTGCATAGGTTTGCTTTTCCATGTCAGGACTCAATTGTTCTTCATAGCAACTGTTTAGGTTTTCCACAATTCTTCTGTTCCAGTCCAGTGGTCTGAAGCATTTTCAAAAACATTTGTTGTTCCTGAGTTGCTCCCCAGAATTAATAGTTGCAGTATCAGTCTGGGATCACTGGTGTGGATGCTGTAATTCAGGCTTTTGATTTTACCCAAGCATCTTTTGGAAGGTCAAAGCTACGTGGCTACACAGGTCAGAATGGCTTCTTTGGGGAGTTTAATAGAACAATAGCTGTTCTGGGAATGTGATCTTTTGAGGCAGGTAAATAAACAGGCAGAGACTCAGCGCTTCAGAGCAGGACACTTTGTTGGTGCTCTAGGATGACCTCCTTTGGCCTTTTCTCTGTGACTTAATTCCTGCCATTTGGAGGGATTGATACTGTCCAGAATTTTATTAGCACAATTGTCCTTGTTTTGTTCTTGGCTGATTCATCAAGGCAGCTGTAGTCTTTGATTTCTCTTTTTTAAAAGTGAAATAAAAATCATCTTGTTCTGCAATGCTACATCATGTCTGCAAGCCTGATAGCACACAGAGAAACAATCCATGTCGTGATTTGTGACTCCAGGTTGTTGTCATTCTAAAGACAAGGATTTGCAGCTGTGGAAGGGTTTGGTCTATGTTAAAATGACAAATATACTTCTGAAAGACAGGATCTGTGATAATTGTGGAAATAGCTAAACAAGTGTCCCTTCTGGGTTGTTTTGTTAGGGTGGTTTATTAAATTTCTGTTTAGATGCTATTGAAAAGTGAATAGAAATTATCACATGGCTGCTGTTCTTTGTGCAAAGGATCATAGTGAAAATGACTCAAGAAATAATCTTGTATTAGAGCAGGCTCTGGTTGCCCCCAGCTCTAAAGTTTGTAAGTGGATTGTTTAGCAAGAGGTTTAGATTCTGACTTACATTTGCTCTGAGGTATTAATTTGGTCTCTTTTATTACCATCTAGTTCTTAACTCTAATCTGAACTTGCAGTCTGCTGCCTTAGAATTAACCAGATTTGGCAGCCCAGGTGACATTTTTCTCTAGGGAACCACTGGGTAGATTTGTTCCTCAAGTGGAAAAGTATTGCTTTTGTAACACAGATTTTAGCTGTTTTTCTCTGCAAATAAGATTTGTAAAGGAACCCAGCCTTACCTGTAAACAAGATAAACGATAAAGATTTCAAGGTTTTGCAAGATTTCCCTGAAAAGAGCTGCCTTTAAAATATAAATTGTCATGATCTACTGAGCCAAAGAGATTGCTCTGTTTCTAAGTAATCTGAGCAAATTCTGGGTGCTGTTTTTCTTGACATTTCCATCTCTACAGGTGAAAAGATTGCTAAAAAAGCACAGTGCTCTAAAAGGTCACTTAGTTTATCCTGCACTTTCAATGTACCTCCTTGAGAAGGAAGGAGTTTGAAATTGCAGTGAAGAGGGTGGAAATATCTGGAAAATTTGATGAGTTCTTATGATGGGGTGAGGCATTTTGGTTTTTTTTCTTGTTATTGTTATCAGTGTTTACAGTTATTTTTACGTATTTAAGAAGTTTTAAATACATGGTAGAGAAAAGGAAAGTTCAGAGTGTTAAATATTTTTTGGTTGGCAGCCTTCTATAGGTAAGTTATCACTGTGATGTTGGCTTCAGGAGGTTTCCATCAAGCAGCTCTAAAGCAGAAGTACATGTGGTGAGCAACAGGTTACAATTATATTTTCAGCAGTGAAAAGCCTTCTCTGTTTGTTATTCACTTCTGTCATTACTCGTAATGTATCTTGAGATGAACAGATAAACAAGTTGTATTCTACACCAGAAATTAATTTTTAGAGTGTTCTTTTTCCCTCGGAGTTGTTGCAGGTTGGCCCTTAGTGATGGCTTTTGTTTCTCCCCAGGTTGAGGAACATTCGCTACGGCTTCAACACGATCCTCGTGATCCTGATCTGGCGCATCTTCATCGCGAGGTCACAAATGGCCAGAAACATCTGGTACTTTGTGGTTAGTCTGTGTTACAAGTTCCTCTCCTACTTCAGAGCCTCCAGCACAATGAGATACTGAGGAAGAGAATTTAGCATTAGGACATCTATGCATATGGTGGTCTAACTGCACAAACCCTGTAACATGTAGTCATCTCACATTTCGTGAAGCATAATTTCGTTTTTAATTGAGGTGAGAAATAAGAGGTATGGTATTTGTAATGTTAGCTGTGTATCTTCCTGGAAAAGGAGCAAATAACAAGGGCAAGTGCCACACTGAATTGGCTTAGAAAAGCATTTAGATAACTCTAAACTGGGGAAGACATATTAGACCACTGACCAACATAACTGTGCATTTTGGAACGTGTTTGATTGGAATCTGCCTTAAGATGATTTTTTTCTTTTTAAGTATTATTCCACATTGAGCAAGATAAATATTGGCATAGTAGATACTAGTTGCTGTAGACCTATTTATTTGAATTCTTCTAAATTACGAAGGGTTTTGCAAGTTGCAAAAGTGTACAAATTACTCTGGATCTCCTGAAATAAAATAATTGAGAACGTTTGTAATTTGTCTTTAGGTTTTGCCACTTCTTCCCTTCCCCTCAAAGTAGGGATGCAACGAGGGTGCCTCCTTTGTTTTAAAAGAAAAAAAGAAATTAAAAAATGAACCAACCTTCCTTATTTACTGAAAGGCCTTTTGTAGATCTGGGCTTCAGAATGCACTTTGTGATTCGGTTCTGTGCTTGAACCTGGCTGTGCCCAACTTGCATTTGTGTCGGCATGAACAATTTGCTACTCTGAAAGCAGAATTGATCCTTGCATTGAGCACATAAAAGGAAGTGTTACCTAGAGAGGGGTAAATAAAGTAATCGACTGTCTTCTTTTTAATGATTTATTTTTTTTATTGAGAACACAGAGCTAGCACTTCTGACTTCAAAGGGTAAATGTAATGAAAAGGAATTCATTATGCTTGGTTGTTATTTATATTGCTGGTAATAGTAGCAGGACAAGCTGTAGACTTTCATTAAGAGATACACCTGTTTTTAAGTTGTAAGCAATGTTAGCAAATACATCAAGAATTAATATTTTTTTCCAAATCTCTGAGCTGGTAAATTCGATGCATGGTCAACACCAATGCACAAGCACACTCTTTCATCCCTGTCCTAGTAAAACCTTATTTCACTGGGCAAGCAGAGTAAGATGCACCTTGCTCCAAAATGAAGAGATGTTAACAGTTCTTCCATCTATCTTATAACTTAAATTATTAGGTTTAAACCTGAAGAAATCTGTTTTTTTTCCTGCATGTTATTACTTTGTTTCAGTAGGGAAGACATTTGTAAAAATGGAAAGTTGTAGGAAAAGATTGAATCCTTTCTTTAATCCAAGGCAATACATGAAGATCCCTTTAAATTTTGGTTGCACAGATTTGAGAACACTGTAGTGTTCCTCTAATTCATGCACTGACCAGTACCCTTGCCCAGTGTTTGTTCATTCAAATCAGTTTGTACTGATGAATTTGTTCTTGAATCTGCCTGGAAAGGCAAATAATGACTTAATTACACAAGAACTACATTTTACTTGCCCTTGGTAGTTTTTTGTCCTATTGAATTAAATTTGTAAAGAACTTATTTTGCTATTCCTCTAAAAACTCTTACTTTAAAGAGAGCACCTTTCCTGCAGGTGTATATCTCATTTTGAAAAGATAATGGCTTCCTTGTTGAAGCTAAATATTCTGTAGTAAGTAGTTAAGCTGTAATTCCTTTTTTAAATTCCTGGTGTATATACAAAGCTAGTGATGAAAAGCCTAAATGGTCCAGGACCACACCTTGTGTGAGAGACCTCAGAGTGTGGCTGAAATCAATTAAGGCTTCTGTGCTTGGAGATGTTACACTTTAACAGATACAGTAAGTGTATGAGATTTTAGCTGCCTCCCCAAGTATCTCGCTAGACCTGAAAGTATGCTTAAGCATTCCTGAATTCTAGACTTTATTCAGAGGGGCCTCCAGTCCACTGACACCCCTTGTCCCATGTTGGCACGTAGCTGAAGTTTGCTAAAGGTAACTTCATCATACTCTGAAAGTTATTCTGTGAAACAATCCACTTAGGAATTTTGGTTGTTTCTAACTATAAACATAATATATGAACATTATAACATGATACTTGTAACCTTGATTTGTTAACACTGAGATGAACTATGGAGCCAATGAACCCATTACTTCTGGTCCAAGACACTGCTTAGAAATTTAGTCTTTTGGATAAATAACAAAGAGAGGGATTACTTTAAGCCTAAGCTTATTTAACCTCTACACTAAACATTTGCCAATTTAGAAATCCATTTTTTCCCCTCTTTGGAGACTGTTCTGTGCCCTATTGGTATTTTACACCAATTCATCAGTCATCCTGTTGAACTGACAGTAGATTCAATGTCACATTTTTTCTGCTGGTTTTGTCACTTCCTGTGGTCAGTCTGTGAAATTCTACCTGGAACTATTGGATTTTTTCCGTATGGGAGCCCTGTCCTCCTGCAGTTCTTCACACCAGTGGTTGCACATAAAGGATGTTGGTCAGGAATATACTGGAACTATATTTTGGTCCACGAAGGCAGACTCAGTGTTTTGACTAGCAAGCTACAGGAGGGTTATCAGCTGGTTAATAGGAAGAGGAACAGACTGAAACAACATTATCACTGAACTGTTACTGGTATTTAAATTGGGGACCAGGAAAAAAAAAGACATTTTCCTGTAATGTTTTTCTCTGCTGTAGGAACAGATGTTTGGAAACAAATGCTAAATCTGTGAGCTTTTATATGACATAAACAGAAATATTGGGTGCCTTTGTTTGTAAACCAAAAATAAACAAATCCCTTGAAAGTGTTGTTACAGTGTTCATTGTATCTTTTTATGTTGTTTAGTCTAATTTGTGGAAAATACCAAGATAATTTAAATGCCACTTCAATATACATGAACATGCTCTTTTCCTTTGTGAGAACTATGAAAATCAAGTTCTGATTCATGAGCATTTTGAAAAAAGCAAAACCAGAGAAACTTCACAATCACAAACCAAAACCTAAACCCCAGAAAGTCCACCAAACCCCCAGAATCTAAACCTGGCTTCCAGGATCTAATCCTTCATCAGAACACATGGAGAGGTATTCCTGCTCATGGTGACTGTTTTGTGTGTCAGCCTCTTTTCCCCTCGCTGTCATTGCTTGTTCATTTGTACTGTTAGTTTCACATTTGCTTCTTTAGCATGAACCCATCTGCATTTTCATATGGTTTAAAAAAGGTGCTGTGGTTTTGCAGAAGCTTTAGGATTAACATTTCAAGGAACTTCAGTTATTTATGGCATCTGCATTTCATGGTGAGGGAGGGAAAGGTAGCATTAAGTCAGCGCATCACCAAAATGCTGTGGGTTTTTGTTTTCTATTTTTTGGAATATTCATTTTTCACAGATTCCTCCTCTTTTTTGTCAATAATACAATCCTAAAACTCTGCAAGCTGTGGTTGGGGGTCTGCCAGCTTTAAGCTTAACCTTTCCTTTATGACTAAAAAACCAAACCAGGATGGTTTTTGTTGATCTCAAATTCAATCTTGGAAGCAAAGAGCAAAAAGGTTTTAAGATGCAGTCCCCTATGTCTTGTGCTGTTGAACATTTTGCCCTTTCTTCATAGTACAGTGTTAAATCCTGTGTTGTTGAGAAGCAAAGAACAGGTTTGTAAAGGTCACTTGGACTGAGAAACACCCAGCATTGAGCTGGGAAGTAAAACTTCTCATAACTGTACATATTTCCCAGCCTGTTGAGCAGAGCTGAAAGCAGAAATGAAGAAAAGCCACCAAAGAATCCCTGCTCTGGAGCAATGCACTGAAGTGTATTTTTGTTTGTCAATCTCTTTGTGCCGAAGCACGAGCAGTTTTTGTCTGGCCTGGAGACACTGGCTGTGTGTTTGGGTAAATCTGCAGAAGCAGTGGAGCTGCTGGCAATTGTCAGCTCTGATTTTCAAGATGTGCCCTACCATCATAAATGTAGAAGCACAGGTCTCACTTAGCACTTTCAGTTCCAGGTTTCCTTCCTCTCTTGTGGAGCATTGCTCAGCCCCTCAGGCAGCTCTGGCCTCCTTTCTGCCTGCAGAGCACTTCCAGTTAAAGGTTGTGTAACTGAGCTGCTGCTCTGCCATCTCAAACTAAATTTAACCCCGCTTCACTTCCAAGATATTTATAAACGCTTTTCTGCTTCGTGTTATCCCAGAGCTTCTCTTTAGTGCAGGAGCCTTGGCTTTCCCTGCTCCACAGCTATTGTGACTCACTGATAGGTAATTAGTAATTTGTAATTATGCAACTGTCTCTTCTGGAATATGGAACAGTGACAGCTCCAAGCAGCTTTTCTTCTTTCTATGGGAAGCAAGAAGAACCGTGGCTAATTGGTGAAAGCACAAGTTCCAACTCATTAGTGCTCTGGCATGCTTGGAGCCATGGGCCCTAGGTAGGGTGAATGGGACTTTTTACTTCTTAATTCAGTCACAGGCATTAACCTCAAGTCTTGGGATTGTTACCATAAGCCTTTAATATCACTCTAACTGAACTGTTAGACCTTTGAGGATTGTCATTGTGTAGCCACTCTCACTTTTGGAAAATTGGTGGCCTGACGTGGAGAAGAAAGGCCTCTTTCACTTCTTAATGCACATATGGAAACTTGCTATAGATCCTTAGAAGTTAAGAAATGAAAATCACCACTTAGTTACAATGTTCTGGGGTGTAGAGTGAGCATTAGGTCTTAAATTGCCCTTGCCCCTTCTGGTAGGACTTCCTGTTGTGTCCTTTGTGTAGGAACAGCAGTCCAGTCCACCAGCAGCAGAAAGGAGCTCTGCTATTCCCGTGTTCATCAGCAAACATCTGATTTGCCACCTCTGTGAAAATTATTCAGTACTTAGACACTGTTAACTTTTGTATGTCAACCTTAATCCATATTCAACATGGCATAATAGAATTGAATTATTTTTATCTTTATGAAACTCAGCTGCTCATCCTTTCCTTCATTCCTGATGAAATTATCCCAGAACTGGATGTCCAGGACACAAATAGTTGTGCTTGCTGTTTTAGGCACCTACTTGGGTGGAATTCAAGAATCTAAAGCCAGGAGACTTGACTTCCTCTAGTACACAGCTTTCTCAGTATGATTCAGAATCATAAGGCAAATGCTTAAAATAAGCAGAGACTTTGCAAAAGCAGTCACATTGTGGGGTGGGAGAGACCTGTGGAAACAAAAGGAAATGGTTAAATTAAGGGAGAAGGAGGCTGAATATGGCTAATATTTGTTCTCATGTATTCTCCAGCTGTGTGAAATCACCTTTACTTTGAGAGAGACTGATGGGGTTTCTTTTGCCTCCATCTTTGAAATCGATCTTACCTTTCCCGTTTCATAAAGGTTCTCCCAGATTAGGTCAGAAACCTGCATGAGGCACACAGCACAGAGGTTCAGAATCTTGTGCTTAGTAACTAAGGGAAGGATTCAAGGGAACTTCAGGCCAGATTTATGTAGGACTCACAATAATCACCTTTTTCCTCTGTTTCACTTTGCAACACTGACACTCCACTAGGCAGCTTCCGTGTTCAGGTCTTGGGTTCCATGTCCTATTGCTGAAGAAGCTTTTCAAAAAGGAAAACCTGAGCTCTGGATTTAAATATGCTTCAGTAAGTCCTGGTACTGATGTATTTTATGGAGTGAACCAACTCTTCAAAACTCTTGGCTCCTTTGTTTTGCTTGCCCACCCCAGGTGCTGCCATTGGTGCCTCTGCTCTTTCCACCCACTCAGCTGACTTGAGACAAAAAGATTGGATGCTCTTGGCTGTAAAAGCTTCACTAATGCCAGGCGCTGTAGGGAAAATGCCACTTTGGAGTTTTATTATTTTCAAATTCTACTTATTGGAAACAAATGAAAGGCTTCTAATTTGCCTGGGCTAACACACACGCACTTTTAAGGTTACTTAGCAAGCAGAGCATGTCTCACCACTTTTCAATCCAGGTGTGTGGTTTTAAGTCACAGCTAATCTCTCCTTGTCAGTGACACCTGTGGTTTTCCTCTGATAAATATTTGATTTGGAAAGAAATGCATGCAAGGTAACTCCCACTCTGGTGACTCTAATTGAAAACCAAGTCTATCCATTTTTAATAGGAATGTGCTGCACTTAGCCCATTAAGTCCCCTTTGGATAGAGCAGCTGCTGCTTTGCTGCTTCCTGCATTTCAGGAGTCCAAACAGCAGGAAATGTGACTTGAAATTCCATGGGACATGAGGTGGCTGAAGATACTGTAGGGACTTCTTCTCTGTGAAGGCTTTTTTGTAGCAGTCCTCTGGTTAGAGAGACAGAGAGCAGTTCCATGTTTGCAAGTGTTAAGTGGTCTCCCTGTTTTATCAGTCTCTGCCATGACTGCAGGGGAAGTACTGATAGGAGTTAACCTGTTGGTAGAAAATACTGGTTTTGTCTGAATTAATGAGCTGAAATATTTTTAATATGGCTTGGTAAAAAGAGAAATGCTCTGAAAACTCAGAGACACAGAATATGGAAGCAATTGGTGATTTTCTCTTTAAAGGTTGTCCTAACACCTATCAAATAACTTTGCTTCTAATTAGAAATGAACTTTTTAAACTTAGTGCAAAAACATCTGCCAGTTCTTCTTGGCACTTCTTGTTTTTCTTCATTTCAAACTCATGCAGTCTTGCCACTTTAGCCATCCTGGTGGAAACTTGGGGGTTTTGCTTTCTGTCTTGTTTAAATGTTGTTATCCTGGGAGCCAGAATGATCAGCGTTGCTGTCATGAAAGCTGAATGAAAACTTGGAAAAAGAAGCTCCTCTCACTTGCGGGAGCTTTCCAGGTGCTTGGCATGCAAGTTTAGCAATGAACCCTTTTCTGGCAGGCTTCTTTTGGGGTTAAGCTGGGAGTGTGGTGGCATGGTAAGATAACTTGCATGAAGGAGCCATCTCTTCAGGCACTTCAGAGCCAGAAAAACTCTGGAGTGTTTTTCCACTTTCCAAGTGCAAAGCCAGTGACACCTGCACACTCCCAGTAACACCCTTCATAATCCTGAGGGGTTGTTGCCACCGCACTGAAATGTTTTTTGCATTTGCTGTCATAAAGCTGTTGAAACATGACAAGTGAAGATGATGACTTGCATCCCGAGGGATGATGAAAGCATGAAATCTTTGTGCAGGTCACCTTTCTCTTAATTCCTCTCCCCACCTATGCCACATGGGCTGGCTCCTGCGTTGAGATCACTTTGTTATTTTTAGAAGCCCGGGTGGGAGAGTTTAGAGCAGGTAATTATTAGCAGGTGGTGCTGCCAAAAGACACAGGTGTTGCACAGTAACTGCCTGGGGCTTTAGAGCAGAGCCAGGAGGAGTTCAGCTGTGCCTCAAGTGATGCTGAAGGAAGGGCTGCCACCACCTGAAACTGAGGGTTCCTGCTGCCAGCCCTGCTGCCCAGGGTGTCTCCTGTTCCATTCTGGGCTTTTGGGAGCTGGTGGCTGCTGCATCTTCTCAGAAAGTGCTGCTGGTTACCTTCAGCAGCAGCAGCAGTAGTTTCACAGGATGCCGTAGGAAGTCAGGCAGAGATGGAGATGGACACAGAATGCAGGTGGGAGATGCTGGAAGATGGGAGGAAAAAATTCAGCCTTTTTGCAGAAATTGCTGCTTGAGGCTTGTCTAAAGCCTTCTGCCCTGGTGCCTTATGATAGCAAGAAACACTTGTGCTTAAAGGAATGGGGCAGTGCCAAAAAAGTGTCTGATTTTATACAACTGCATTAAATGAAACTTGCAGAGTTTGTTGGGAGTATTTGCATCTGGCTGAAAGAAGAATGGAAAATGAAAGTTAAAAAAGAAGGTAGATGGTAAATCACTGCTCTTAAAATCTTTTTACTGCTGTCCTTTTCTTTAGGGTGGAAATTGTAACTGCCTTCGAGATTGTGGTTGGGAAGTAAACACTTTAATGAACTATTGCAAACACTGATCTTTGCTCCTGCAGGAATTGGTTTTAGTTAAATGTAAAATTGCTGTGGGGTGATGTCTCAGGCTGTTGAATTCTCTTCTGCCAAAATGAACTATCTGGGGGAAGATGAAAAGCACAAAGGCTGTGAGTGAAATTTGATTGTATTGCAGGTTTTGAACAACAGACTCCTGGCCACTGTCTGGGATGTCTTTGGGCTAAAATAATTTGAATACATGTGATGTGGGTTGTTAGGCTCTGCTTGGATTTCAGTGCACTAACATTTGGAGCTGTTTATTAAGCTTTGAGCATTTATTAAGTTTACTAGAAAAGCAATATTCACTATTCTGAGGAAGTGACATGCAATTACCCTTGATATGCACTCAGACTGTAGCATCATCAGAGCAGATTTTCTGACACTGCTGTGCTTTCACTTCTTTTTTCTTGGAGAAGAACGACTGAAGAACAGTTGTTTGTTGGGAACTGAGAAGCAGAGCCCAGGTCAGTCTCACCTGGTAATTAACTTCTTAAGCAGAGTTTTGCCTCAGGGGGCTGTTTGTAAGTGCTGCCTGCTACCAGTGTTGTGCTTTAAAAGTACGTGAGAAAACAATCTATACAGGCAATAATTTTCACACTCATTGAAGTTTAACAGTTTGCAGACTACATGATACATTGTGATAATTAGCCTGTAATAAAATTAAATATTTTCTAACTCATTGTTAAATAGCAGATTAAAATGCTAGTGCCAACTTCCAGATAAAAACCATCCCCTCTAAATTACATCATTTGCTCTTTTCTGGGTGTAAGTTCTACAAGCATATATGTGTACATGCATATATATATATATACACACACATACACAAATGTATGAGTGTTTCCAATGTCCATCTTTGTAGCAAAAGCTTAAATTTCTAAATTTCACCTTTAAAGCACAAGCAGTGCAAAGTGAACAAGAGGATTTCCACTGCTCCAAGAAGCTGGAAGGTTTTTAATCTCCATTTCACTCTTACCAGGTGGACTGAATGCACTTTGGAGCCTTACAGCCCTGGGCTGGTTTAGTTACTAACAGCATGAGTTGTCAATAAGTTCTCCTCCAGGGCAATTGAGTTGTGAATAGAAAGGATTAGCAAAGAGTGTGAAAAATTACGCTATAAGAGCTATTTTTGTGGCTCCAGTAAGAGGTGTGCACTGTAGTTTCTTTCCTGTTGGGGCTGAAAGTCTTGGAAAATTGGAAAATGATTTTGCTGAGAGAGGCAGTGTCAGAGCTTGAAAGTGCTTTTTGCCCATGCTTGAGCAGGTAGCAAGAAATGGAGAGGTGAAAGTACAGGAGTAGCTTCAGTTGCATTGCACAACAGGCACTCTCCTCCTGCCAGTTAATGAGAACAGCCTGGGACCTTGTAACTGCACACATTGGAGGGCATAAAAAAGCCTTTTAGTTTCCCTTTTCCCACAGCTCTGCTCTAGAGTTAATTTTTAAAGCCAGCTGGAATGCAGAGCTAAGCAGCGGTCGAGGGAATGTGCTGGTACCCTGTTCACAGGAATATTGCAGATGCTGTTGCTGTGGTGTGTTTTTTTTTTGGAGTGACAACTCACTGGCACGGGGAGGATGAGCCAAAAGAGGAGGTGTCCCCACGGTGGGCAGAGCTTTGGGTGAGCAGTGATGGGCAGGGAGCTCTGCTGGTGGTAGCTGCTCCTGGAAACTGAATTATTATTATTATTATTATTATTATTATTATTATTATTATTATTATTATTATTATTATTATTATTATTATTATTATTATTATTATTATTACTAGCGTGAGGGAAGCAGTAAAGGGGATCTCCTGTGGGAACACATGTTGTGCCAAGGGGAATTTGAATGGCAAAACCAACTCCTGCCACTGACTCAAGGCCGGGCTGGATGGACCTTTGAGCAAATTGGTGGAGTGGGATCATCCCTGAACTCCCTCTCCATCCAAACCTTTCTTTCACCCTTGTGAACTGCTACATTCCACATTTTGTTGGGTATGAGGAGCGTTCTGGTTAAAGGGAAGTTTCCTGAAAGGAAAAAAACCACCCACAGCTCAGCTGCCATTTGAGGCTGGCCAATTAAAGCTACACAGCAGCAGATGATTTAATTTAGGCTTTAATTCCAAAAGCTGCACTTTTTGCTCATAAGCTCACTATAGGAGAGAACTTTGCACGAGTGAAGTCTGCAGAGCTTGCTGGAATGTCTGAGTGCCCACAGCAATCAAATTATGGCAAAATGGATCTTCCTCTGGTCTCATTGCCCTGGCCAAGAAGTCAAGATGATTAAGCCTCAGCTGGACTTCTCAAACTCCTGTGTAACTCCTCTGTAGCACCTCAGCTGCAGTTGTACTTACTGAAGTTTTTGAGTGTCCAGATGGCCAAAAATATCTGTAAAACACGCAACAGAAGAGTGGCATCTCAGGGGTTCTGAACTGATTTTTTTTGTTTGTTTGTCTTTCTTGTTTTTGATTATTTCAGCCTTTCTGCCATTCTAACCTTTGCAGTGGCCACTCATGCACCACTAAGTGATGCAAAATCCTAGTTTTGTTTATTTAATTGTATCACTTTAATAACAGAATCTTGTATGGGGGATTTCAGAGCGAGGAACAAATGAGAATAACGAAAAAAAAATAAAGTTTCAAGTTTGAGAAGTTTTAAGCTAAAGTTAAATTAGCTTAAAGTTAAAACCCAAATTCTTTAGTCGAGGTTTTTCCACTTTCATTAAGTCCAGACAGTTGCTCTGTGTGTGTCAATTTTATGTTTAACTCGATCAGGGCAGGAGAACCTTGCCTGGACACAGCACACAAGTGACAAAAGCTCAGAAAATCAGGCTGCAACCAGAATCTTCCTGAGCTCAGTGGTGAATCCTGGCCTGTGGGAGGGCTCTGGGGCTCTGCAGCCTGTGACTGACTCTGCTGTTTGAAAAGTGACTCACACCGAGCACACCTAGGCAGTAACCACTCCTTTCCTGCCTCCTCTCTCCTGCTGTCACAGTGGCAATATTGGAGATTAACTCCTCACAGTTCTGAGCTCAGCATCCTTTTCCTGCAGGCTCAGAGGGGCTCTTGAAGCTGCAGGAATGTTTGGCTTGGCTCTCCTGCTGCCAAAGACCCTGCTAAGCCCACAGAGAACATCTAGCATTGCAGGTAGAAATATTGGAGTGTGAAAATTTGAATTTTGTTTGTGTATTTTTTTTCTTTTTTTTCTTTTTTTTTTTTCCTGTGGTAGATTACTCTGGAGGAAAGGATGTGCCTCACTGAAGTTTGCTGTGCTGTTTTTCTATCCTACCCCATTTCCACTCATCCACCTGCCCAGACACAAATGTACCAACTCAAGCTTTCTGTGCTGAGGCTTTTGTTTTGGTTTGGTTGTTTGTTTGGTTGGTTTTTTTGCATGAAAAGATACCAAAAACTACAGTTTACCCTTGACCCTTGCTCTAGAGAAAGTAGAGAGTTCCTAAACCATGAATTAGTGATGGAACCCCATACATATTACATTAGAGCAAGGAACAGGGCAGAAAGTGGTGTGTGCTAATTCAATATAAACCAGCACAGAGTGGCACAAAATTCTGCATTATTTGTGAGCTGCAGCTCTGAGGGCTTGACATGGCACTTTCCTGCATAAAAAGGGTTGCATTGTGCACAAAGTTGTGAAAGAAACGCTGCTGTTCAGTGTGTTTCAGCTGTTTTTTCTGCAGGGAGTTAGTATTTGCTGTCTACTTTGTTGTATGGCTGTTTTTTTGGGGCTTTTTGATTTTTTTTCAGAACTGGCCAAAGCTCTTGCACCATCAGCACAGGGCTGTTCACCACCCCCATGGCCACAAAGTCTTGGGCTTGCACAGAATTTGTAGTGGTGCAATTCTGTCTCCTGTTCACACCAAACTGAGAGCAAAGCTTGTCCAGTTTACCTGAACACCGTGCCTGCCTTGGTGGAACTCACCTTGGTGTTTTTGGGCCAGGAATAAACGTGGTGGCCAAATCTCCCTGTGCCACTCTGGCAGGAATGGGTGTCCCCAAGAAAGAGGGCTGGCATTGGAGCTCACCTGCCTGCCTTGGGAGGAATCCATTGCAAAGAATCTGATGGTTTCAGCTGCTGCTGATGGTGTGAACGCCTCACATCTGACGATGAGAGGCCAAAGCCTTCCTGTCTCTGAGCACGGTGTGGTTTCTGTGGTGCTCTGTGACGCTCCTCAGAGGCCTGCAGCTCTTGGCTGGATTGCTCAAGAGACTCAAGCAGTGGCACAGTTCACTTTTCCACCCACTGCAGTTTCACCCTGGAACTCCTTTGGCTCCATCTTCTTTAAGCTTTTAAGACTCTTCTGTGGTGGTTTTGTTGCAACGTGCAGCAGGGGCCTGGCTCTGCCCTGTCCCTGCAGGCCTGACAGGAGGAACCTGCACCCTTAAGCTCTCCCAGCTTTGCCAAATATTGCTGAGACAGCTGAAATTCATCCCTTCCAAGGCAGGCGTGTGCTGGGATGGCTGCACATCCACGACTCTGCTTCACAGCTTGCATGATCACATTTCTTACAGACAATCCAAGGGTGTTTCAGGGTTTTTTTGTAGCTCCACTATTCAGCATTTTTGCTATTGCTTTTTGCCTCTTCCCAATTCTTTTTTCAGTCATGCTTGCACATTCAAAGTACTGAATATTTTTAAGGCAGAGTTCTCATTTCCTCCTCATTATTTACAGCTACACTGACGGTTGCAGAGACAGGGAATCCCCTTGGCTTCAAGACCAACATTTTCTACTTCCCCTTGCTCGTCCTGCTGTGGCATTTACTGCAGCACAAAGTCTGTTCCCTAAAGGAAAAAAACAGAGTTTCATTGCTGGTAATACCTGAGCCACAAGTCTCCTGTGGCAGAAGCTGCTTGTGATCAGGAGTCTGGTGATGAAAATGAAAAAATAGGAATATGGATCCAGCTGGACAATTCTAAGTCAGCTTAAACCCAGATGACTTTGTGTCAGTGCATCCACAAGGGTGAATCCTGCTCAGGTTTGCTGTGGGACAGAAAGGGTTTGAAATTCCTGCCCCTCGTACCCTCACCGCATTGAGAATGGCCACAAAACGGGCAAAACCAGGCAAAACCAAAACCCCTGCAGCCAGATGTGTGCTGGCTGTGTATCACTGATGTGCCTCATGTGGCTCCTCATTATGGTCAGAGAACTTTGCAGGTGCCTCAGCTTTCCTTGAGCTTTCTGTGCAACCACGAAAACCAGGCTGAAATGAATTTCTACAGAGCCTTGAAAGGAGGGTGAACCAAACCTCCTGACACGGCTTTAAACATCTCACTGTGTCTGAATGAGTTTTGCCTTGCAGTGCCAAGGGAAACAATACATTTTTATAAAAAATATTTACTTTTATGGGAAACGATCAATGTTGATTTTTATGTTGATTTTTACAGCTGGCTGTTACTGAAGCAGACCATGGGAAGTTAATCCACCCACCTCGGTGCTGTTCTGCCATCTGATGGCAGAGCTGGGACAGAACAGGGCTCCTGCCTTTCCCAGTGCTGGTTACTGAGGGTGTATCCCACCAGCAGGACAAATGTCAGCGCAGGAGATCCTGCTGCTGCCTGTATTTTAACTGGAAATGAGGAAATATCCCATCCTTGCTCATTTATCCTATCTGGCCTGGCTTTCCCCATCTCTCTGGAATGGCTTGCTCCTTGTGCTTCCCACAGTCTCACATTGCTCGGGGAGCATCAGGAGCAGGAGACAATGTTCTGATTTTAACTTTTTTGCCGTTCCCCCCTCTGTCTCTCTGTTCTGTGTCTCCATCTCCATGTTTAAAACTGGGAACTGTGTATGTGGAAGTCTTTTACAATCCCAACCCGCTCCCTAGATTTCAGCCTGAAAATACCCCAAATTTGAAGAGTTTTAAATCCACCTTTCCACAGTTTTGGCACAACATAAATAACTTTATGAGCATTATACTTCTTGACTTTGTTCTTTCCTCCTTTCTGGCTTGATCTCCCAGCAGCTGAGGGCTGTGAACCTGCTCTTGGTTGCATTTGATTGTGTGATTGAAAATGAGTGGTTTAGCCATGGAGACCCAGCATGGAATAGAGCAAAACAGACTCCTGTGAAAGGGGAAGCTGCTCTCACTTGGCTGATCAGCAGCAAATACATGGATTACTCCTGGACTTCCTTCTCATGGACTTTAAAGCTTGTTTGACAGGTCATCCATCTCTTCCTACTCTTTGGGCTCAGCACTATCTCCCAGCAAGGCAGGGAGATGTGAACCAGGCTGGGCAGGGATACCCGGAACCACCGGCAGTTCTCTCCTTTCACCTCCTGGTCTTGATCTGATGTGAAGTGCAGACACAACTGACAGCACAGCCAGGCTGATGTAATACTTTTTTTAATTTTATTTTTAATTTTATTTTTAATTTTATTTTTAATTTTATTTTTTTTATTTTTTATTTTTATTTTATTTTTTATTTCCTATTTTTCATTTTTATTTTATATATTTTATTTTATTTTATTTTAGTATGTTTCTGAAAAAATCTGCAAGGATTCATCTCACTGCTGCCTGCCTGAGATGGCGTATTTCTGTATTTTGAGCATATTCTGTCCTACTGTAAATCTTTACCCATGTTAAAAGCATTGAAATGTATCCACTGTGCTCTCCAAAAATCAGGTGATGCACTGGATTTTTTATTTTTTGTTTCTATTTACCTTGAGCAGCTGCCACTGTGCTGTTAAGAGTTTTGCATTTCACAAAACATTCCCAAGGGGACTAAGCTGGGAGTTAAGTGACCAACCTGCTTCTGACTGCTGCCGATTTGTTTAATCCATATGCCAAATATTAGCTGAAAAGCATTAGTATTGATCTCTCCTTACAAAGCATTTTGAGACATTCAGGGCAAATACTTAAGCTAAGCACAATTTTGTTCCCTCTCTCTTCCTTCATTTGTCCTTTCCTAATTAATCAGTGTAAGGCTGGGCTCCACCCAAGGGAAGCTTTGGCTGATATCAGTGCATTGTGCTCTCCATAGCCTGCAGTAGTTCTGCATTTGTTGGCCTTGTTTGGTTTTGGTCTTGTTTGCTTTGAAAGGTAAAAATTCTGTCTGGGAGGAGACTTAGCTGCAAAAAGGAAAATTGCTCATCACAGGTGTAAGTAACTGAGCCTGTATCTGTAATTCTCATTTACTGGAAAATGGAAAAATGCAGCTGCAGTGAAAAGTGGGAAAAGGCCAGCAGCTGCTGTTTCTTTTAATTCCTGGTCACCAGTGACTTTGGCTGGTACATCAACTATCGAGCATTGCAGGACGAAAAAATGCATTTTGTGTTAAAATTGTGCTCCTTTTTTATTGCCCAGGAGACTCAAATAGATCTTGATGCATATCCAAAATCCTGAATTAAAGAATAAATGTTCTGGAGGGGTTTCTGTGGGTTCTTCTTGCCACAAGCTCTCCTTTGAGCATTCTTGCCATTGTGCACTTTGTTCTGTGCCCTGATGGGCCGGCTGGAGAATTTAGGAGAGTGAAGTGAAAACGTTATCAAGATCCAAACCTTCAGCTTTACTGCTCCTTCTGAGTCCTTGCTGGAGCTGATTGGAGGCAATAAAACATCACTCAGGGTCTCTCTGAGGCAAGAACCCTCATCCTTTTCAGTTTGGGGTGGCTGAGATGGGAACAGTGAGGGAGGAAGTTTTCAGTGCCTCCCCTCTGCATCCAGGGCAGCCTGAGCTGTGGGGCTCACTAACACTTGGGAGGATGTAGAGCACACCCAAGCTGTGCAGGGCTGGCAGCAACTTTTCCTCTTCAAACCTCAGAGTTACTGGGTGACTTTTAACTCCTGCTGTGCTGCTGAAAGCCTACAAAGCTACTCTGCCCTTTGGGGATCTTCAGCCCTGGGGAAAACGGGGATTTCATCATGCCTGGAGTGTGATAGGTGGTACCTCAACATTTCAGGATACTTGGCTGAGACTCATTCACCAGGAGCAGGAGCTTGGAGCACAAGCTTGGAGCAGAACTGGAAATTCTGGATCTGCTCTGAGGACAGGGCTGTGTCTAGAACAGCCCTGAATTTCATGATGGGTTTTGATGCTTTAAATTGTGACTGGGGGCGCTACATGTGGAAGGAACAGGCTGGGTTCTGTCTAGGGCATGTATTCATTCCTTGGCATCGGCACTGGCATTCAATTTTTGGTAAAAAGCTTTGGTCAAGAAACCAATCCAGCTACAAGAGCAAACCCAGCTCCATAAAACCAGCTCAGGTCTCCGCAGAGCCTGGCCAGGGCTGAGCGTGGCATGAGGGGAATGAGCAGAATGCCCTCTTGGTAGCAGCCTAATTTTGGGGTGCTTTAAAGCCATCAGGGATCAGCAAGCACTGCCGGAACCCTCATCAGACGTTTTGGATCACTTGGGAAGGATTTGCCTGGTGGTTTTTGGCTGTCAGTTTGTCTTTGGTAGAGAAACAGGCACCTGTCAGCATTGTTTTTATTAATAGATGGAATCACATAGGTTCAAAATTATACTGGCTTTTAGCTTTTGTCTCTGACCTTTTTATAAATACTTATTTTCTAAATTTTCAGACAAACAATCTGCTCCCCAAAAAAGGCTTGGTTGGGTGACTGAAAAATCATGGATATGATTTTTTTCTGGAAAATGAATTGATAGCACAGCGAGCATTGCAAACTTTTTGTTTGTAGGTCTTTTTTTGCAGTTTTTACCCCAACCTAGCTATAATCCTAAACTAGAAGACCAGATTAACTAGGATTCACATGGGAATACTGAGCTGAAATCTTGTAGTTTGTCTTTTGCTAGTCAGGTATATTTATCAGTGATCTCTGATGGTCCAAAAAAAGTACATGAATCCCAAACCCACGAATCCCAAGTGAAGGTGTAGCATGGTTTGGCTTTGATATGTGACTTTATTTGCACTGAGGGAGAGAGAAAAAACATGGCTGGGAATTGCAGAGGTACTTAATGTTGTGATTTTAAGAACTGAGAATCCCTAATTCCCTCAGCTTTTCAATTTATTTGTCTTTGAAGTAACATGAAGGTTCTGATTAAAAAAGGTGAATGCCAAGCTCCCCTCCCTCAGTGTGAGGGTGGATGGTGGCTTTTAAAGCATAATAAAACTGAGGTGAGTGTTTTGCTGGTGCCATTCAGGATCTTTCATAAGCTTTCGGGGAAAAGGCAGGCAATAATGGGCTTACCTTGAGAATTAGATTTGATTTTTTTTTGTTGTTGTTACAGCAAACTTGGAGTAATTGGAATTATAATAGATTAAAACTGCTGAAAAATAAGTTTGTTGGAAAATCAAAATTCCTGCTCAACTATCCAAATATAAATGCATTAATTTCATGTTAAAACTAATCTGTTTTCAGTTAAGAACAATTGGATCCAGAAGAATAGTACATGAATTATAAGATTTATGAAGTTTCATATTTCAAGACATTATATCTTGTTTAGAATATGACACCATGAATTTTATTGAGCTTAGAGATTTTCCAGTTTTCCTGCAGTGACCTAGCAAACTGCTAGGATGTGACCCTCGAAAGCGCAGCTCATTGTATTTAAAAAAACCAAAGCACAAAAAAAAAAAGCGCCAAACCCCAAAAAACCAATCCCATTTAAATCTTGTTTTTTAATACTGATTTCTACAGCACTGAGCACACTTTGGTTTACGAGCATTTCATTCTCCCAGTGCACAGCAAAAGCAGGGACAGCCCAGGCTGACTAACATTGATTAATGCATCATTTTGGGGTCAGCAGGAACAGGCTCTGCCTGCTAAAACAGTTTGGGACAGTTAGTGATTCCATGG
Organism: Melospiza melodia melodia; assembly: GCF_035770615.1. NCBI lineage: Eukaryota > Metazoa > Chordata > Aves > Passeriformes > Passerellidae > Melospiza > Melospiza melodia. The sequence continues at coordinate 50,458,783 of NC_086199.1, read as the reverse complement.
CTTTGTTTTTCTCGCTACAAAGCTTTGGGACACAGAGCCAGCTCTGCATTGGGATTCAGAGCAAAGGAGATCAGTGGTGCTGTGGTGGATTTGACCTTGGCCTGTGGTCTGTTGGAAGCTGGGTTGGTAATTTTGCTGCTGGTTCTCTTCATCGTTTTGTGTCTCCCTCATCTGCTTGGATTTTGGCAAGGGCCCTGCAAAGTCCTTTGCAGTTGTTTGTGGCTAAAATACAAAAAAAGGGGAATTGTGGAGGAGGTTTTACAGTGACTGCTGTGGGCCAGAGAGAAGTTTGATAAGAGGATCCATGTTTACTCCAAAAGAATTTCCTACCAAGGTCGTTGACAAAGAAACCAAGAAAGAAGGATAAATAGAGAAACCTGCAACTGCCTATTCCAATGAGCACTTTGATTGTTTCTTGTGACTGAACTGTAAACTTAGGAGTTTTGTGAAAAAGTATACAATTTGGATTGTTTTTCCATCTGCCCATTGTTTCTCCATCTTCTATTCCACATCAGTGGCTCGTGTATCATCACTCATAACCACAGGGATTGTTTATTCTTGTTTTTATGCCCTCCTGTTGTGGTGGGTGAGCTCAGAGCTCTGCTGTACATGGAACTGGTTTAGGAGTCTGGAGGGTTTGTTCTGTCCCTGTAAAATACAAATGAATCCCAGAAGAAAAGCAGCTTTAAAAAGTTTTTGATTAGTGCTGGAATCATGTTGGTCATACAGGTTTCAGAAGTGGCAGAAATGGAGATTACCTCAGGACTAGTAGGAAAACTGCACTCAATAATTTCTGCATCTATGCCAGAAAAAAAACCAAACCAACTGCAATTCAAAGTTTCTAGGACAGGGTTTATATTCAATTCTTAGAAAACTGCATATTCAGAATAAAAGCTGGGGTTTGTTATCCTTTGACTGGCAGGGGAAAAATGAAAAACTAGAATTGCATAAATACATAAATGATTGTTGTGGTGGTCACTGATAGCGGATTGGGGGGATAGCTATTGAGAAGCCTTTGGTCAAAAAATAAAACACTGAGCATGCTGCCAACAGCATTATAAACCTGTGTTTCTCAGGTCTGTAATATTGGCTAAGTATAAAGTTTGCAGGAAGTATAAAGTTTTGCCTCCTCAAAAAGCTGTAGAAATTGTTGGGGCAAATAGCAACTGATATTCACTCCATGTGAGCTCTATTTCCATGTGTAGATCTGCCTGGGTAAGTTGCTAGCAAAGCATGCCATGGTAAATTCATTTTGCCTCAAAAAAAAAAAAGTTCCAGAGAGGTTTCAGTATTTTACAGCAAAGACTTCAGTGACGGCATGTGGAAGAACCATGCTCTATTAAATTTGGTATGTTAGGCTGGAAACGGGGGTGTGTATTCTATTCCCACCTGTCCGAGGTGGGGTGGTTCTCTGCTGTTCATGGGGCAGTTTTTTCTTTATCTCTCCCACAGCCAACCCTCCCTCCAGGAGATCTCTGCTGTCCATGGCCACTGAGTGTCCCTGCATGGCTGAGCCAATTCCAGCATCCCATGGGGAGATGCTCCACCCAGGGGAGGAGCCAAGCATTTCTACCTGGATACAATCTGAGGTTTGGGACATTCCTACCTGGATACAATCTGAGGTTTGGGACATTGCTACCTGGATCCAATCTGAGCTTTGGGACACCCCAGCAGCCTTTGCCCCCTGCATTCCCAGAGGAGCAGCTTTCTGCTGCCCTGCATGGCCAGAGGGAGCCCAGGCCCATCTCCAGCAGCCCTGGAGCTGCAGAGGAAAACTCCCCCCTTGTGCAGGATCCACAGAACCACAGCTGGCACTGTAAACAAAGTAAACAAATTCACTCTAAACTGGGAGGTTTGGATGTAGGAATTCTTTCAAAAGTCCCCTATGGGGCAATGCACTTAATGACATGATTCCTTTTTAATTATTGTATGGGTTGTAGGACAGGTTCCTGAGAGCAATTTTGCAATGTACCCCAGTGCAATAATGCTTAGGGCTTTCTAACTTAAGAACACTTGATAAATTAATTAATGTTGGAAAGAACTGGATTACAGGAAGGAAAAAAAAGTGGGATAAAGATTAAGTGATTGTTCCTCACTCCTTTTTTACATGCTCAAGCACATCAGAGATGAACCCATGAGGAAATTAATCTGTCTCTCCCCTTCTTGACAATCCTGACTGAACACCCCAAAAATGAGTGTGTCTTTTAAAACCCACTGTCCCCAGTGTTGCAGGTTCTCAGTAAGGCACAAGAGACCCCAACAAGCTCTTTAAGGCTTCCTCAGCCGTACAAGGGCTGGCTCCTGGGATTTTTCTGGGCTTGTTTTCCAGGGAGACCCCTTTTGTGTCAAGGCAAGCCTGGGGGCTGGAGCCTTGCTGGTGTCATCTCCTGGGGATGGGATGTGCCTGCAGCTGGAGAGGGAATGAGAAGAACAAACATTACAACAGAGGATCCCTGGGAATGTTCCCAGACCTCAGCATGCTGCTGTACTGGTAATGCAGTCCCCGCAGTAATGCTTGTGGCAAATCCTCTCTCTTGGAGCATTTTATTTAATTTTATATTTTCTCAGGATACAGCACTTACATGATTTCCTGTCAAAGCACTGCAGCATTTCACAGTCCCTTGGAGTGTTACTGACAAGCAGCTGTCAAAACCAAATTGAGAGCATTGTAAATGCACTTTACCTCCTACTTGGACCTTTTTTTTTTTTTTTTTTTTTTTTAAGAATGAACCTTTTATGCAGCTAGCCAGTTAGCATGTTTATTGGAACTTTTCTTTTTTTTTAAGTGGAAATTCACCAGTTGAAAGTATCAGAGATCCATATGCACTTCTTTGAAGTCACTTGCCATTTTTCTCAACTAAAACATGTTGGATCACTCATCTGACAACAACACGGGGACAAGTCATGCTCAGAAGTGCTTCTGTTTGCTTTTCCCAAAAGGCCATGAATTCCCTCTGTAGTGAGGAACAGTGTGTGACCATCAGGCACCGCTGCCAAAGTCATGGAGCTGGAGATATAAATGGCAGGGGTGAGCTTTACTGAGAGTTATGAGAAACTGAATTGACATTTTCTTCTAGTTTGGGCTAATTTCCTCAAAGGGATTTGAAGACTGTGTTAAAACTTAAACAGATAATTGAAAAACTGAGGGAGGGTTATTTAAGAGGTTTAGTCAATGGGAAGAGAAGAAAATGGGAGAAGAAAAATAAAATTTCCTATTAGAAGCCATCTTCAATTGATGATTCAAAGAAGGAACCCCCATAATGTCAGAGAAAAATGAAAAGCGTTTAGCTTCTGATAAAGTGCTGCTCAGACTGAGTGGTGGCCTGTCAAAGCATGGTTCCTTCTGGTAGGGGCTACTCCAGAAATGTTTATTTCAATGTCAGCATTCCCTGAACTTGCAAATTTGTTTTGATTCCAAGCCCTAGTTTATTGTAGGGCTGGGATTATTTATTTATTGTACCACTGGGTGTTGCCTCAGTGCCATTTCACATGGACAAAAGTAAATTGTGAATATTAAACTGCAGTAATTTATTCTTCTTTTTCCTCCCCCTTCCCTATCCCTCCTTCATTAGATCTGAAAGTGAAAAGCTCCACAGGTGAGTACACTACTTTCCCCCAATATCTTTTATTTGTGTTAAAGCATAAAAAGCCCGCCCCAAAATAGCTGGAATTCATAAAGGAAGAAACCTTTTTGAAAACATTTTTGCCAGCTTTTGTTGGTCTTCCCAGGATGCTGCAGGTGCAATAATCTAATAAGTACTTGACTCCTTAAATTTGTTTGTGTTTACAGAGTTGTTGATAAATGCTGCTCTCACTGGGTTACCTTGCAAGGAGAAGGAAGGGCAAGAGGAGATGATTTTTGTGGTGTTGAGTTTCTGCTGACACTTGACCAAAGAGGAAAGCTTCTGCTTCCTTTATTAAAGTAATTTTTTACAGCACATTGACCTGTTGCAAAAGTCTCCTGCTGTAACATAACCAAGGGCATCATTTCACATGGGCTGCCATGAACACTTTTGTTATGCTCTGGGGTATCCATTTTTCCTCGCTGAAAATTATTTCTACTGAAATCTTCATGTCGCCAAGAGTTTCTTTAAGGTAAGAAATAAGCACTGCCATTTACAAAAAAAAAATGAGAGTCCATTGGCAGGGCTTTATTCTTGCTCCCAGATGATGGGGTTTAAAGCTGATTTACCAGAATTCCAAATAAAAGAGTGAAAAGAGAAAAGACAGCATCAGTCTGCCAGCAGAAACAAAGTGCAACTCAGCAACCCTGTCTCACAATATCCTCCAGATGTTTGAGATTTTTGTGGAACAGCTGATTGCATATGTGTCAAACCTAATTCCTTCCATTATGATTTAACTCACAGCGTTTTATAGTGTTCAGGATGGAAAATGCTGCAGTAGTGAAGGGGAACTACCTTTTCCTGGAAGGCCTGAACAGTTCTATCAAAACCATCAGTAAGCAGAGAAAACAGTGTCTTCCCCCAGAGAATATTCCCCAAGCAAGTGTAGGTTTTGGTTGCATTTTTATGAATGGGAACTGATTTCTTATTCCAGATTGTGTGTATGGACTCTGTTTGTAATTCCAGAAGGGAATTACACATGGCTTTGTTTCTCCCCCTTTTTCTGAGACTATGATTCTTTATCAGTCTGTTCAAAGGATGACAGACTTGTGGGTGAGTTTTTGTCCCCTTGTTTTTTTAAGCAATCATCCAGGCTGGAAAAGACCTTTGAGCTCTATAACCTGCCAGAGCACTCCTTATTCCAACAGCAAGGGCACCCAGTGAGGTGGTGGCTGATTGTTTCACTTGCTTGATCATTGAGATGTAGGATCTGAAATAAAAGAAAAAGAGTGTGGGAGCAGAAGAGGCTGGAAAGTGCCTGGTAGGGAACTGCATCACATTTCTGGTGTCAATGATTTTCAATTTTTAATAGTGTGAATCTATCTGGGCTAATGGATTAATAAGGAAAGTAGAAGGATGAATAGGAAATTTCTCTTTAATCCTAAAATTTGATAGCTAAGTATTAAAAATGGTACATGCAAGTTTTCTCAAGTAACTGAAGGCTTTGAACAGTGATTATTCTCTAATGTTATGTTTCAGGGAAATTCTGTGGAGGAGATCTTGCATTACCTCTTTTGATTGGCTCCAATAGCATCAGGCTGAAATTTGTTCCTAATGATGAGGATTATGGAACTAGATTTTCCATTACCTACAAAGCTCTTATACCAGATATTCTTCCTGGTAAATTTAAGCCAAATAATGTGCAAGATCAAGCAACATGAGCATGAATGATGCTGCTGGATGCGGTAAAGAGGAATCACTATCCACCCCAGATAAGTTTGGATTTGTCCTTTAGGTTAAGGTAAAATAGGATTTCCTGGGTTAAATTTCATCATGACGGATTCTTCTACAAAATTTAATATTTATGTATCACCTGTGAGAGGTCTGAATGTCCAAACCTTGCAGGAATCACTCACAATCCTAAAGACCCTGCACATCTTTGAATTTTTTCCATATGACTTTCAAAGCAAGGTTCACTCTTTCATTTTTAAATTTAAAGCTTACATACCAGTCTTTTGAAGTAGAAGAGAGTGAAGATTGGTCCTATGATGCCATGACTGTGTATGAAGATGGGGGAAAAGAAGAGAAAATTGGTTTGACTTTTGATTTTTTATTTTGGGGATGTTCTATTTATTTTATGACTTTCACTAGCCCTCTTGACCAAGGTAAACTTGCTTGTAGAGTCTGAGGTAATATTATAGTACTAGTTTCAGTACCTTGAAAAATGCTTGCAGGTATTGCTAATTCTTCTCAGCTTAGAGAGGCAAAGCCACACTGAAGTGAACAATTTTTGAGTGTTTAAATTCTGTGTGAAATGCAGTTCTGAATTGGTTCCAGTGAAGAAAATACATAGCACAGTAATTTGGGTCTATAGGAATGATCACACACAAAGCACCCAAGACATCTTCTTTTCAGAGTCTGTTCATCACTCCAGAGCATCATTCGTGTAATTTTTAAATTTTTTCCCACTTGGCTTATAGTGAATGAGAGGAAATCCTATCCCAAAAAACTGTTCTCAGCACTTGCTTGAAGCTGGTGCTTAGATTAGGGAAAATCAGATAGCTGGGGTGTTTCATTTGTAAGGAAGTTTGTGGGTGCTGCAACAGACTGTTGTGAAATGATGCCAGAGACTCCTTGTTCTGATGAGGAAACTTCTGAACAGGCTGCCAGGAACAGGTCAGCCCTTCAGCCTCAGCCTGCCTATCTCTTGGTCATGGCTGCTTTTTACCTTCCTGTCTGGAATACACAGGAAATTGTGCACCCACTGTTGAAAGAGAGAAGGGTTAAAAAGCACCTGTTAATTATTTAGTGAGCCTTTGCTTCCTCATTTTTAGTTGAGTCTTGTGGATTTGCCCTACCAGCATGTGCTCCAAGCTTCCTCCACTGTGATGCTGGTTGTCTTCCACCCTGATGAGACAGAGACCTTTGCAGGATTCAGAGCTACAGTCTCCTTTGTTCATCTAACAGGGAACAGAAAACTAAATAGAAACTTGGGAAAATGCCTCCTTGGGGCAGCACAAAGGCCTCTTCAGTGGACTGGATATTCAGAATTATTTTGCTCTAGGAGATTGTCATCTAACAAATTATTTCAGTGAAAAAAAAAAAGGATTGTGAACCTCTTCAGGTATTAAACAAAGACCTAATGAATGGTGAAGACAAACAATGAATCTGGCTAAAAGCTGGGAGTTTTGTTTGTGGCACATTTTAAATAGCACTTTAATGCTGTAATAGCACACATCCCTACAAGAGAAATCTGCTTCTTCTACAAAAATAAATAAGGAAATAAAAGTTATTCTATAATACAAATATTACTCAAGACATCCTGCTAACACACTGACCACCCTCATTTGCTAGATTCAAATATTTTGCATTCAACTAAAGACTAAGATTTTGAAAACATGAATGTTACTAAAGAAGAAATAAAGGTTATAACAGGTAAGACAACCTCAGTTATGCTTCCTTCATGGGAATAGAGAGTACCTTTTGGACTATAAATTCTCAAAATACCTAATGGTTGCAGTTGGTCCAGACTTTTTTAGTAAGATATTTTGAGGAAATAAAAATATGCACAGTGACATTTATATGCTTAGACTTTAGCAGAACCTAATTTTTCTTGTTTCCTTCAGATTGCTAAGTGATGTACAGCTATTCAATAACATTTCAGCTTTTATGTCAGTTTATACCTACTTCCCTTGGTGAAAACAATTGCAAAGACTACAGAGTAATTGAAAATAACAATCAGCATTTTAGAGCTGCCCTTTCCCCCTCTAGTAGTCTATAGAAAACTGGATGAGTCCCTGTTCATTGTAGGTTTGAGGCTAAAACTTCTGAAGGTAAATGCTAGCTTTCATCTTGGTGAAGCTCTGTTTTTGCTAGGATCATCTCCTCATGGTGGTCTAAACATTTGGATCCTATTAAATGAGAGAAATTGGAAGATTTAGTAAAAAAGGTAGCTTGAAACACTATGGGGTTGCCCTTAACTGGAATGTTCTTTACTTCTCCCAGTGTTAACCCAACCTCTAAAGACTCCTTGGAACATCAGTGCTTTCTGTTTCAGAGGATGCTTGTGGAATGCCTTCAAATCAGCGCAGGTTCCTCTTCAGGAGGAAAACTGGAGGTGAAGAATCTGTGCCCTCCTCATGGCCTTTGCACACTTTACAATTTGCAGCCCAGTGTGCAAACTGCAGATGAGCACATCTGTGGAGGAGCACTCCTTGCCCAAGAATGGGCTGTCACAGCTGCTCGCTTTTTCAAAATAGTTTTTAATGTAAATGTGATTCCCAAATCCCCCATGATGAAGCAATCCAGCAGCCTGATCCTAATCTGCATTTACACAACAGCTTTTGTGTGCCTGTCAGCACAGATCTGTGCCTTCACTGAGCTCCAAAGCTCAGAATCCCAGAGGATGAGTGAGAGGTGCATTGTCTCTGTGCTCACTGGTCACTGTCACCAAGACAGAAAGATTAGGGCACAAGTTGCCACTTGGCTCGCACTGGATAAATGTTTTTTCCAAGGCTCTCTTCTTACCCTTGCTGGATAGAATTTTCTGCATGTTCCCTGTTCCATGTCACAGATGCAAAATCTTGACTTGTTAATATCAGAAAGCTGGTGGTTTCTGGAGCTGCTTTTAAATGTGTTCCCTTCTTAAGGCATCTTGGAAATTTATAAAACCAAAGTTACTTAAAGCCTCACACTCCCAAGTCTTTCAGAAAATGTCAATGTCTTTGCTTTCCTAGAAAAGGTCCATCAAGCAGAATTTTATACACTCAAACTTTAACTCTGACACTGCAGCCCTGCTGCAACTGGCTGAGCTCTTGGAATTCACCCCCTGTGTGAACTGGAATTCACCCCCATCCAGGGAGGAGGTGCTGGAGCCCTCGAGGATGTGTGTGGTCACAGGGTGGGGTCACCTGAAGCAGGTATGCAGTCTTTGCTGCTTGGGCATGTTGTGGCTGTGTTTTAAATACCACATTCTGTGCTGGAACAGTCCTTTTGTCTATATGTTAGCTTTTGGAGAACAGACATGTTAAAAAGTTTTCACTCTCTAGCTCAGTTTTATGAAGATCCTCTAGCAGAAATATGGGCTTTGGTGGGAAATACTCAGTTGCCAGGCTGTCCATTCAAGTTTTAGATTTGTTCAACAGAAATAAATGGCTACACATATCCCGATCTAGACAACAACAACAACAAAAACTTTCCAGGAAAAACCAACAGGGTGAAAAAGGAGGGAGAAAGAAATCTGAAATGAAGAAAACCATAAGGGGAAAAAAGTGAAACTCACTTACACTAGAAATATTTTTCTGCTTGAACAATAGATGTTGGAGTGATATGGCATGTTAATCCTGCTTTCAGTTCATTAAAAAAAGTACTGAATTTCTTTATTTTTCAACCTGTAGCTCAAGGCAATTACTTCTCATATACTGCAGGGGAAATTTAGAGCTGGTCTTTAATACTGCATTATTTTAAACTACTTTGTAATATAAAGGTGTGTATTTATAAACACACACATATGAGGATATGATTCTTATTTTCTTGTGTTTCTCTCAAGAAACATGAATTCCTTCTCTATCTGCTGTAGAACGTTAGATTTCATTTTACGTATGTTTCCCACTCTGGATACGATTTTCCAGGTACTTTGTCTAAAAGTTAATATTATTGATATTTTTTGCTTCCAGGAATTTTTTTTTTTCTTTTGTAACTATGTCAGCAACCAAAGAACACATTTGTACAGGCTAATGGACAGCACAGCTGTATCTATTGCAAAATAGATATATGGGTGGGAGGAGAGAAATCAGGTAATTTAGATTGAGACCATTTGACAAGGAGAAGGGTAAAGCTTCCTTCTGGAACCACTACTTCATGCCTCTACTGGATGATGGCTTTTAACTCAAGACAGAGAAAAGGGGAAAAAACTGCAGCAGCTGAAAGTCCCCATCCTGGGGCCTGACATATTACATAAACCTTCCCAGGAAAGTGACCCTGGGCATGATCTGTGCAGGATTCCCTCTGCAGGAAGGCAAGGACCAAGTTACCCTTGGGCCACGTGAGTTCCAGAAAGGGAAGTGTAAAACCTCCCAAAGCTGTTTTCTTGCAAACAGGCTGTGGTAATTTACAGTGAAAGACTCCTTAGCAGTCAAATATTAATTACCCATATTGCAAAAAGAGTTACTTCCCTTCAACAAAGGTTGTACCTTTCTTTGTCTTTTAAAAATGGAAAACCCCAAGCACGTTAGCAGCTGGGATCTCTCCTTGCTGAACTGAGATTTTAAAAACAGCAGGAGTGATGGTGGCTCAGGACAAGGTTCCTTTGTCCTTGTGCAGGGTTGTAAAAAATATGTATTTTATGACTGGCTTTTTGCAAATATTAAAATGAATATTATATATGTTATGTTAGACAGTTATGCTGTATTGATTATCTTAAGTAATGTGTTAAATATAGTTTTAGGTTATAACAAAATGTTAAAATAGAAACTATTCTGTGCAAGATACGTTTTTTAAAGAGAGGACTTGCACTGAGATAGCAGCCACAGGACACCTGAATCTTTCAGAAAAAAGAATTTATTGCTCCCTTATCAGAAGAAATGAACTTCTTCCTGCTTTGCTCAGCCCTGAAGATGCCATCAGGATTCAGAAGCTGACACTGCCCAGACAGAATCCTGTGTTTGAATGGAATTTATGCATCATGGATGAGGTGTATGAATATGCAGCAGGCTGTTGCTGTTAAGGGTTAATCCTCTGTTAATGTGGGTCCCTTTTCTGGGCTTATTTTGCCCAGAAAAAGGTACCTGGACTGTCCCTAACTCTTTGTTTCTATTGTCTCATATTGTCCTAATCCAAATTGTCCAAATTATTATTACTCTAATTTTATTGCTATTTTTATAACCATTTTCTTGTTTTTATTAAACTTTAAAAATTTTAAAAACAAGTGATTGGCATTTTTCACGGGGTGATTGTGGAGGCCCATTAGTTTGTCCTTCAGGAGACAACTCGGGGTTTTACACTCTCCATGGAATCACTGGCTGGGGCTTGGCATGTGGAAGGAAGAACTACCCAGGAGAATACACCAATGTTATTTTTTGACTGGGTCAAGAAGAATATTAATAGTAGTGGTATGTATATAAAAAAAAAAAAAAAAACAACAAAAACAACCATTAAATGAATCCTTTAGCTATTGTTAGATGATTAATTTGAGGTCTTTTCCAGGGTGTCATTTTTATATTTGGGTGTCCAGCACTCCCTGAGATCTTGGCTGTTTAAAATATCCCCAGCTGAATGCCCAAAAAAGAAACAAACTTAAATCAGCAGTAACTTCTGAAAATCTTATTTCTTCCAGTTGTATTATTGTTATTATCCCACTCTCCAATGCATTTCATGTGTGGATGAATGTTTTCCCTGCTGTGGCTTTGCAGCTTCATTTCTCAGGGTTGGGAGGAAGCAGAGGAGCAGGAACTGACACGTGGTGGCAGCTGAGTCCACTTTGACAAGTTTATAGCCTGTCTTCATTGATGGTCTTTGCAGAGTTTACCCTGTTTTATTCTGTTTTTTTCAGAGCTCCCCATTTTCATTGTGTGACTGCAAAAAGAACAGCCCTGATGAATCCCATTGTAAAACATTCCCAAAGCACAAATATCATTGAAAACAAAATTTGGTGGGAGCATGCAGGTTTCTTGGACTGATGAACAGATCCCAGAGTAGCTGATACTCTGGGGAATTTACTGCTGATTTACCTGAACTGAGACTCTGGCTTTTCACATGTGTGTTGGAGCAGTCACGAGTTACCTGCAGCCTTCTGACACTCTGTTAATCCATTTTTGAAAGGAAAAGAGGGAAAATGAGCCACATGAGCCAAGCGTGTTCTTGAATGTAGTGCTGGAGACTCTAAAAATACTGCAGCATATTTTTAAGAGAGTTTCTGGTTTTACAAATTGTTTGGTGATTAAACAAAAGTGTTTGAAAAGACAGGTGTTACAGGCCAAGGGAGCACGCAAGAACTGATAGCTATCCTAATTAATCTATGCATTAACTTGTAACTAGCAGTTTAATTAATGTCCAAAAGGCTGCTTATGCAGAAATCTGTGGTGACAGGCTCCAATTAGCTTTGCAGACGCTTCTGCTCTCAGCTGTAGTGTTTAAAACTAGATTAGTAGGATAGTACAACAGGTAGCAAAAGAATAATCCTTCTTTGACTCAATGGTCCAGATAATAACTAGAAGTTAAGATATCTCACTTGGTTTTTGTTGATATTAATGGCAAAAATATTTAGAGATTTTTTCCCATACAAGCATTTGATGCCAGCAAACGTCCCTTTTTTATTTTATTAGTTTTGAACTTTAGTTCTTTAGGTTTTTTAAACTTTCAGTTTTATTCTGTAGCTGGGAAAACAATAACCTCACTGATTTTATTCTCCAATGAATAAGGTAAACATATTTCACCACTTTCTTCTCTTCACCGTAAAGTTTGAGGCAAAAGCCCACAAAATCTTGAGCATGAGGTTTTTTGTGAAGCTATGAAAATACTTAACAGTGGAAGGATTATGGGCAAATTGAGATTCAGTGATTCAGATTAACCGCTGTGTTACATTACTGATAGAGTATGTGTGCTCTATCTTTGCTAAGCTCTCTGAAAAGATCTTTAGAGAGAAATAGAGGGAAAATATCCTTTGTAAATTTTTATCATAGAAGCCTGTTAATGTTTGGTTGTGGTGGAAGTTGCCATTAGCTGACTGTATCAGTTTATGCTGGGAGCAGATGTGGATTATCTCTTGGCTGCTGTTCTGTTTTGCTCGACAGGAACACAGTGACTTTCATCTGTTTATTAATTTAAGACAAGGATTTCAAGTGGATGTGTTCAGAATAGAAAAATTTGTGTGGGAAGAACTACAGGTGATGTCAGCTGTGATGATATTGAATGCAGCAATAAATTGGTACCTCTTATGAAAATTCTTATCTTAAATTCTATCTTAAAATGTCTGCTTTTGATTCGATTGTTATGGCACTAACTTTTTGCTTGGCGGCTTGTTGTTGGCCTTTGTGTTTTTCCTAGTTAAAAAAAAAAAAACAACCCAAGCATTACTTTCAACAGGGTTCGTATTTCTTTCCTGATCCATGTCCCACTGTGGGTCTGCCCAAGAGAACAAAAAAAACCCCATTCTCATTGGATCTTCCCTGTTTTCTTTTACCCTCACTTTACTTCCCTTGCACTTTTCCAGAAGTGGCATGAGGGCAGGTTTATTTCTCATTTAGGAATCCATTAATTGCCACGTGTTGGGTGCACAGAAATGCTGCTATTTCTTCATCTGAACTGACCAGCTCGACTTTGTTGCCCTTTGTGAAAAACGCCAATCACTTGTTTTTAAAATTTTAAAAGTTTAATAGTAATAAAATGCTTATAAAAATAGTAATACAATTAGAGTAATAACAATTTGGACAAATTGAATTAGGACAATATGAGACAACAAATACAAAGAGTTTTGGACATACGGGTACCTTTTTCTGGGCAGCATGAGCCCAAAAAAGGACCCACGTTAACAGAGGATTAACCCTTAAAAACAATAACCTGCTGCATATTCATACACCTCATCCATGATGCATAAATTCCATTCAAACACAGGATTCTGTCTGGTCTTCATCAACTTCCTCTGAATCCTAACAAGCACCTTCAAGGCGGGAAGAAGTTAATTTCTTCTGATAAAGGAGCAATAAATTCTCTTTCTCTGAGAGATTCAGGTGTCCTGTGGCTGCTATCTCACTGCAAGTCCTCTCTTTAGAAAAAAAGTATCTTACATAGCATAGTTTCTATTTTAACATTATGTTATAACCTAAACCTATATTTAACACAGTACTTAAGAGCCTTAATACAGCATTACTTTCTAAGACAACACATATAATATTCATTTTAATATTTGCGAAAAGCCAATCATAAAACAAATGCATTTTTCACACCCTCCTTTTCTATTTCTTGGTAGAAAGAACTGTGAAGCACTGGAAGGGGCTGCCCGCGGGGTCCCTGTCCCCGGAGGTGTTTAAGGAAAGGCCAGACATGGCACTCAGTGCCACGGGCTGCTTGACACGGCGGTGTCCGGTCACACTTTGGCCTCGGTGATCCCAGAGCTCTTTCCCAATCTCATCGATTCTGTGACACCAAGAACGCGGCTCCCGGGGCAGCCTGACCCGCCCGGGCTGAGGGCGGAGCGGGGCTCCCCTCACGGCCCGGGCCCGGGCCCGCCCGTCCCCAGGCGGGACCCGAGGAGGAACCGGGAGGAGGAAGGCGAGGGAGGATGAAGAGGCGGAACCGGGAGGAGGAAGGCGAGGGAGGATCAGGAGGCGGAACCGGGAGGAGGAGGGCGAGGGAGGATGAGGAGGCGGAACCGGGAGGAGGAAGGCGAGGGAGGATCAGGAGGCGGAACCGGGAGGAGGAAGGCGAGGGAGGATCAGGAGGCGGAACCGGGAGGAGGAACCCGAGGAAGGATCAGGAGGCGGAACCGGGAGGAGGAACCCGAGGAAGGATCAGGAGGCGGAACCGGGAGGAGAAACCCGAGGAAGGATCAGGAGGCGGAATCTGAGCGGGCCCGGCGCCGCGGGAGCTGCGGGCGAGGCCGCCATGGAGGCATTTGCGGTAAGGGCTGGGCTGGGGCTGGGGAGAGCCGTGCCCCTCAGGGCCGTGCCGTGCCCCTCAGGGCCGTGCCGTGCCGTGCCCCTCACAGCCGCCGTGCCCTCACCGCCTGCCCTTCTTCTCCTGCCAGGGAGCGCCTGTGGCCATCGCCGTGGCCGTGGTGGCGGCGTCGGCGCTGCTGCTGCTGCTGCTCCGAGGGACGGCGCGGAGGCCGAGCGGCCCCGTCACCCTGCAGGACCCGCTGGCCAAGTACCCGCTGCGGCTGCTGGACAAGGAGGTGCCCGGGGCTCTGGGGACATGGGGCGTCGGGGCTCCGAGGGCAGTGGATGCCCTGGTCTGGGAGGCTCTTGGCCCTGGGCTACCCCAGGGATCGAATCCCCAGAGCAGGGCGCGGAGCTGTCCGAGGATGGCTGTGCCCCCCGCAGCCACGCTGTGATGCCCCCAGGGTAGAGCAGGGTGTGTAATAGCGTTTATGGCGTGCTGCGAGCTGCTGTTTCCCGCTGCTTTGCATGTTTGCATGCTGGCTGTGTTCCTCCCTCGGATCCTGGCCTGGGTGCACCATGAGAAGCGAGCCCGGAGCTGCTGCACGGCTGTGTTGCCTGATCTCTGTCTGCAAATATGCAGTGTGCTCACTGGGCTTGGGCACAGAGTTTCCTAGTTTTATCTATGTAAAGAGGCTGTAGGGATTGTGCAGGCAGGCAAAAGTCACTCCTTGTGGAAGTAAGGACTGCTTCTGAGACTCCTGGTTATTTCTACTTTGTTTTTCAAAGCTGTTTCTGTGTCCTTTCCCAGCGTTTGGCTTGCATGCTAACAAAGAGCAGGCTTGCTGAAGCATATTGTGTTGAGTAGAGTTTGAAATTCAAAGTAGTGGTGATCCTGACCTTATTCTGACCTTGGATTTTTTAGGAAATCAGTCACGATACTAAGAAATTCAGATTCGGGCTACCCTCAACAAATCATGTATTAGGATTACCTGTAGGTAAGTACTGTAAATAATTACTTGTATTTCTGGTTTCTCACAGTTCTTGGACTTCTGACTGTGAATTTAAGGCTCAGCAAAGCCGAGAGTTGAAAGCTGCATCTGAATGCTGCTGTCTCAGGGAGAAATGTCAGGTTTCCTAGAGGGCTTGTATTTCTGATCTTTTGTGGATACTTTGTCCAGTTGTGTGGTGTAGGCTGGAAACAGAGCAGTGAGATGGAACTGAGCCTGATGGAATTTGTCACCAGTCAGGATATAAGCAGGAGTAGTAGTAAATGTCAAAGCTTTTTCATATTTCTTATTTGCATTTTACTTCCATGTGGTCCCCTCAGTCTATTGGCAATTGCCCTCATGGTTTTGGCAAATACAGATACTTGTAAAGGAGGAAGGGGGCAACTCTGAAATATTCAGAGCCTTTCCTGTGCATGCATTTCCCTTTGAATTACACACATTTCCATGCACCTTTATCTGGAGTTCTGTAGCATGAATTTCAGCCTAGGATTGGCCTTCTTTCCTGTACCCTGGAACACTGATAGCACTGAACCTTGGACCTTGAATCAGTGAAAATCTGTGTGGGGGAAAGTCTCTCTCTGATCTGCAGACGTGGCTCTGTTTGTTCTGCACTGTTTGGCAGTTCCCTGAGCTGGATGGCAGGTGTCAGGGTCATGCCATTCCATGCTCTGAGCATGTCCTTGCATGCTGCCTGTTTTTCTCCAAACTCTCTTCTGGCTTGTATGGAAAAGAGTAATGGAATCAGCTAGGCAAATGGTAAACCAGCTGAGATGTGCTCTGCAGTGCATGTGTTTATCCAGGTACATTCTTAAGAATTTATGAATAAGATCCTGAAACTGCATTACTTCCTGGGAGATGCCTGCTCTGTGCTGAAGAAGGAAAAGAAACTGAATGTTTGGTGCAGCATTTGTATGGCAAAGATTTTCTCTGTCATTGCATGTGTTACACAAGCAGGTTACAATACCTGCCTGTCTCTCTTGTCCTCCAGGGGTGAAAAAGATAATCAGATTGTAATTCTTTCTCCCCAGGCCAGCATGTTTACCTTTCTGCAAAAATTGATGGGAATCTGGTGGTTCGAGCCTATACCCCTGTTTCCAGTGATGAGGCAAAAGGTTATGTTGATTTAATTATAAAGGTAAATTTTGGTTTCCTTTATTAGAGATGAGTTGCTAACTAGAAGGAGGGCAAGCACTTCATTTTAGTGAAATAGTTTGTTTTGATTTAGTAATCAAATTTCGTTGTCTTTAATTCAAATTTTATTAAATTTCGTTTTCATCAAATCTCCTATTTTTCAAATAGGGTGACTGCATGGCAAACACTTCATTGCCCTTGAATAGTAAGTTGTGTCCTGTGTATCTGCTGTGTGGCACTGAGGGATGGCAGAGGAAGAGTAGAGGGAGGAGAGAATTGCTTCCCTGGCAATACTTTGGGAATTTCCCTAATATCTTTTACTAAGCAGTGCATGGATACTGATCTCTCTCCCTCTAGATGCCTGTGCTGCTGCTACTGCTTAATGCAAACAGCTCTAAGCAGAAAGCAAGTCACACAAGGGAAATCCTTTAAGCCAGGGGATGCAGGATTATCTGATCCCAGCACTTCTGGATTTCCTAATTCTCTTTTATGATAGCATTTGTCCTTAGGCAAAAATCCAGGCTTTTTTAAAATTATTTTTTGCATGTTCTGTTCTTTGTGTTACAAGGGTGGTGAATTGTTATGAGCTGCTTAATGCTTCTTACATGCTTTGAAAGCTGAAAAAGCTGTTGTATGGCTTGTTGTGTGGCTGACTAGGAAAGGTTTAGAAGGAAAAGATGCAGCAATGCTGTTTTCAGAAGGAACAGCCACAAAAATGGGGTGGCATAATAGTGAAATGAGAGCAGCAGTGCATAATCTGCCTGCCACCCATCCCTGTTATCCCTGTTTGCAGGGAGCAGAGGGACACGTTTATAAAATAGCACATTTTACTTTTTTTGGCTGCTTCCTGTTGCAAGAGATAACTCAAGAGATAACTGAGAGCAAAGAATTGCCTGGATTTATTTCTCAGGTGTTGA
Source organism: Melospiza melodia melodia (assembly GCF_035770615.1). NCBI lineage: Eukaryota > Metazoa > Chordata > Aves > Passeriformes > Passerellidae > Melospiza > Melospiza melodia. The sequence continues at coordinate 50,441,570 of NC_086199.1, read as the reverse complement.
ATTTCAGACTTGCAGAATTATGTTCTACAGATAACTGTCTGCAGCAAAGGTAGTGGTTGATAATGTGCAAATAATTGTTCTTGCAGATCTACCACAAAAATGTGAACCCCAAGTTTCCAGAAGGTGGGAAGATGTCCCAGTATCTAGATAACATGAAGATTGGAGATACCATTGATTTCAGAGGGCCAAATGGACTCCTGGTCTATAAGGGGACAGGTACTGTGACACAAAGGTGGGAGAGCAAAAGGGAGGTATTGGTTATTTTCAGAGGTGTTTTTTAAAACTTGACAGCTGTAGAGAATATTTTTTTAAGTGGAAAAGAGGAAAAATCACCTTTCCTAGACTTGACCATGAGCCTGTCAGAGTTGGTATGATGGGAAATAGTACTTTGTGTATGGAATAACTGATGAGTGTCTCATTCCTGGGACTATAAATCTGAAAAAAAATTGCTATTGCATTATGTGACTGAGAAGTCTGCACTGGAAATAAAATACTTCAGCTGTACATATGGAGGGAGATGCTCCAGATGCTTCTTAAGCAAGTGGGGTTGTGGCCTAAAATGTCCTCTGAGAATCTCTGTGCTGTTACTGAATAACCAGCTGACTGAGAGCCAGCTCCATTTCATAATTAAAATCAGGTCTGAGTTGACTGTGAGGAAATAAGCTCAGAGAAGTAATCCTCTTGTAGGATACACATGAAAGATTTTGCACTGATCTTGACTGAGAGGAGCTGTGCACTTCAGTCTCACCTCAGAATGCTCAGCACTTCTCTGGATGCTGACCTCTCTCCTGGTGCCTCTTATCTCAGCAGAAGGGAGGGATTTCCAGAATATTTTTTTTTTATTAATTGATCACCTGTGGTAATTTATTCCCATGGAATTTGTGTCCATGTTTGTTTGGAAGCTTATGTACCTATAGGTTTGGAATATGTCTTCTAGGTACCTTTCTTATCAAGCCTAATAAGAAGTCTGAAGCAGAGAAGAAGTTTGCAAAGCACCTTGGGATGATAGCTGGAGGAACAGGTAAAACTAATCCCATCATGTGGGGTGTCTAGAGAATGAAAATGTCTTTTGGGTATATGTGAGGACTACCAGAGTATTTACACCTGCATTTCTTTTCATTAATTTCTTTTCATGGTGGCAACACTGAGGCATTCCAGTGGTTTGAGCTCAGTCCTGGGGAGTGGCAACCTGAGGGTTTGAATCCTAATTTACCTTGTGACCTCAGAGAACTCACTTCATCAGTGACAAAAAGAATTTTAAGAGAATGTCTTGAGGGGTAAAATTATGTGATGGAGAATCCTGAAGAGAAAAGCACTGCGTACAAGAATTCTGGGCTTGTGCTGGAACTGTTTGTCAGAATAGAAACCCCCAATCTCTGCACTCCATGTGGATAAGAAATCCTGAGGTGTTTAACCTTGTGCAGACTGAGATCCCATTGAAGACTGAAAAGAGGCAGGATTAACAGTGAAACTGGAGCCATGGACAGAAATACCCACTTTACCCATTTTGGTTTTTAACAGGAATAACTCCTATGTTGCAGCTGATCCGTCAGATCACAAATGATCCTAGGGACTCCACAAAATGTTACCTCCTTTTTGCTAATCAGGTGAGTGTCCTGAGCCATCTGTTAGTTCTTCTTTAGTAGCCTACTTGGTTTTGCTGGCCTCTGAGCTTTTTAAACTGATGGCCCATGTTTCATACTCCTTCACACTTAGCTGTCTCCTCACAGTTTCACTGAATTCCTACATTAGGGAGTAAATACAGCAACCAGATCCTGATCCCTCTGCTCATCTTAGTCCTTCACTGATTTCAAGGAAACAGGATTTGTTTCCACTAATCTTTTTGTACAGCTAACCTTCGCCAACCTTCACCATGCTGGTCCAGGGACATTTGCCAGGGTCAGGAACAAATCCAGCTCGTGATTTTAGCCTGGATTAAAAAGTCGTTCTAATTGCCATCTTTAGGACTGTGTTTAGGTAGCTGTAAGTCTCACATTTGTTGTTCTTTACAGAAGCCTGTATTGATGATAGCTGCCATGGAGGGGACAAAATACCAATTACTTTATTGATTTACATAGTTTTTATCATTGCATTTGTTGTGAGCTCCCAGCAGAGGGCTCCTGGGATGGTTTGGACCTAACCAGCACTCTCATTTTGCAGACAGAAAATGATATATTGCTGAGAGCTGAGCTGGAAGACATTGCCAAGAGGCATCCTGAGCAGTTTGTGCTGTGGTACACCCTGGACAGACCTCCAAAAGGTAGGGACACATGGACATGCCTTTGCTTATCCCTGTCAGAGCTTCACTTGTGCTCAAGGGGACAGCAGAGTAATGTCAAGTGTTCTTGTCTTACACTTTGAAACTCCTCCTTTGAAACAAACCTTACCCCACACCCTGTTTTAAAAAGGGATCTAAGCCAGGTGGGATTTAAAAAGTAGGAGCTCATAATTAACCTCATTTGGGTCAGATGTGTTACTCAGTGCATCTTTTCATGTATTCCAGTTTCTAGGGGTTTTCATCCAAAGTTCAGCTCTGATTTGGGCTGTCTCCCAAATGAAGTTATGTTAGCATGCTGTTGGCACTAAATTGTTTAATACCTGTAAATATTATGTGCATATCTTTGTTTTGCAGCAGATTAGATTCTGGTGAAACAGCTGCCATGTGTATGGATGAAGCATCATTTTCCTTCTTGGCTCACTTCAAATGGCAAATGCATTCAATAATACTACTGCTTGAAATAGTTTAGCATTCCCTCTTTTAATTTGTTTTCTCTTATCACTAAACGACATGGCAGAGCTTTTGTTGACATTAAACTTTGTCACCTCACCACTCCATCTCAAAAAAAAAAAAGTACAGGTCTCAATACCTCTCCCTGCCACTGGGTGACCCCTCTTCACTAGAAAAGCTGATTCACTCTTCCTTTTTATTGCTACCTGCTCATTTCTTTTAAATTTTATAATTTATTGTTTTAAGATCTCCGTATCTACCTGATCAATCAAATCCTTGTTATCCTGTGGAAGGGGATCATTAGGTTTGAGCTGAGTGAGAGATTTAACCCTTTCCTGGCTTGCAGTGATGGTGCCGTAACTTGATTCTCCAGCTACTTAATGAGGTTTGAAGAGGTTTCAGCCTGTACAGAGATTCGGAGTAACTGAATTCATTTCTTTGTTGCAGACTGGAAGTACAGCTCTGGCTTTGTCACTGCAGACATGCTGAAAGCCCACCTGCCTCCCCCTGGCAGTGAGACCCTCATTCTCATGTGTGGGCCCCCACCAATGATTCAGTTTGCCTGTCAGCCCAACCTGGACAAGCTGGGCTATCCCAAGAGCAGCACATTTGCTTACTAACACTGATGGCACCTGGTACCATTTTTGGAAGTACTGCATCTTTTTCTACAGGAACAGTTGATGTGCAACTGTGCAGCAATTGTATGTGTGTGTGTTTTTTAACACCTTGATATAATTTCTATGGTTTATAACTTCATAATTACATTGTGTGTTTTAATACTAAGAAGTTGAGAAGTCATCTTGAATTGTATGGGAGTTACTTAGTCTTACCTCTGGAATTAGTATAAAGTATTAATTCTGAGGGGGGAAAAAATAAAGATGAAATGTCATCCACGTGGATTTGTGTTAACTCATTCCACAGTCAGCAAAAGAGAGGGGAACATTCAGAATTTATTCATAACAGTCAAAAAAATAAGCATTTATACCAGTGTTATGCTAATTAGGATTTCTTACTACGTATATTTAAAAGAAGAATCAACTGTTTTGTGGATTGACTATTCACAGCCAAGTTAGCACAACAACACAACGAGTTGCAAATACAGCATTGAAAGAAAATAGGAAGTATTGTGTTTGGAATATCCCAGGGCAGCTGGAGCAGCCAATCCCATTTGCAGTGCTGTAATAAGTCTGTTGGCTGATTGACCTGACAAAGTATTTTAAATGACCATGGTACCTGAGCTGGTCACTAGCACTGACTGCATTGCCAGACTGGTACATTTCATAGCTTTTATTAAACATCAGTAATTTAAAAGACATCAGTAATTTGAAAGATTGAAAGACTTACTTCTCATTTTTCTGAATATTCCTTTTTTTTCAGTTGGCAGTGATTGAAAAGAATTTGCCTTGATTTTACCCCTGTGGACAATCAAATCGTGTTTATCTTCGTCCACCTGACCATACAGTGCAAGGTCTGCCATGAGAGGCTGGTGAAGTGAGGACAGGGTGGCTCATGTGTAAAAACCACCCCAGGCAGTTCTCAAAGAGCCCTTGCTGCATCCTGTGGCCAGCCCTGGAGTTTCCCTCTTTCTTTGGGAGGGTTGTGGCTGGCAGTGGCTGCCCTGAGGCTACATTGCAATCTACAGCAGCACCTGCAGCCAGCAAGGAGAAAGTAATGCAAACCAGCCCTGTACAAAGTACTTTTCCTTACAATTAAGGAGATTTTTTTTTCCTGGCATACATGTGTTTACTAAGAGAGCTTGTTAATGGCTCATTAATACAGGAGATGTACATGTAAACAAATGCCACAAGTAATTGGTGCTGTAGAGGGGACAACTTCACCCTGGGCCCCTCAGAAAGTGCGAGGCCATACTTCCCTCTGATGCAGTCTTGTCTAGCCCAGTACAGCAGTAAAATATTTATTTTGTCAGGTGTTTTAAAGAAATAAATCTTTGTTTTGTTCTGGTAATTTCCTGGTAGTCTCAGAGTTACAATTTCCTGCTGCAGTTGTTTTTGCCTTAGGTAAAGATATGTGAACAAGGCAGCTTGTCATCCTAATAAAAGCAAGGGCTGGATGCACAGTACTATGTTCCATTCTTCCCATCCTACAGTGCACTGACTTGGATAAAGAGAGGGCAGGACAGGTGCCAGTGACAGGGAGGAGAGATTGAAATCCTTTCTGGGGACCAGTCTGGCATGACCACAGAAGTGGTGAGTGAGCCATTTCTGCTGCTCTCACCAACATTCAGCTCTGATTAGCCCCAGTGGTACAATTATGTGTTAATGATTCCTGCACTACAAGTTAATTAGAAAAATAAAAAATTACAAAAGGTCTTTCACGTAACAGTACATCAACATAGCATGTAAAAGTCAAGTGAATGAAAGGACGAAGCATTGCCAAGTCTTGGCTTTCCAGACTCTGGATCTGAGTCCCCCTCCTCTCCCAACTCCTGTTTCCTGTTACATGATGTGGGAAAACAGCACAGAGGAGAGTTACCTGTAAGCTGTGGCTACACTGACAGTAGGAAATGCTAGGTGGGAGGTGGCAGTGGCAGAAAAAGGCAAAGCTTTCCTGCTCCACGGCATCCAGCTGCTCCTGGCCACTCCTGCAGGCGTGAGGTACCAGCAGTGATCTTGGTCCTGCTGAAGCATCATCTCCAGTCTTCAAAGGTGGGTGTTAAAAACCTGCTGTCATTCAGCATTTCATCCTGGCTCAGCAATGTCTGAAAGAGCAAGATGGGAAGGACTGAGGGGGTTTCATGAGAGGCCTGTGCTCCCAGAGACCCAGTTGCAAAGAGCTCAGGCTCACAACACCCGAGGTGAAAGCCACACACAGTCTAAAGGAATTTCTTCAATACAGCTTTAAATAAACTTTTTTTGTGTGGGGAAACTTGTAGAGATTATGTGTCTGGCATGCAACTCAACTATATTTCATAATTCTTCATTATGTCTTCCAATCACTTATTTTTTTTTAATACATTGGCTTCTGTGGAATGAAGAAGCAAAAGTGAGGTGTTTGGTTTTGCACAGTTTTAGCTGATGTAAATTTTCAAAAGTCTGTACCTCGTTCCTAGCTGCTGTGACTGAGGTGGTGGTTACCTGTAAAATCTTTGAAGAATTGTTTTCATGTAAGGGGATGAATATCTGTCATTTTGTCAAAGAGACATCAGAGTTCATGAAAACTTAGGAGGCCTAAATAAAGCCTAATTTCTAGAGCAATTTAAAAGCAGGGATTGTTTTTTTTTGACTGAATGTGTCAGCAGACTGCAAAGAGCTACTTAACAAGAACAGAGACCCACTTACTGTTCATTACCACAGCAATGACCAACTTTCAGTGAGTTTTAGCAGAGCACAAGGGTGACTTAGGAGCAAGAGAGGAACTGGTACTCACCGTGAGGTGGGTTATGCCTTGGGAAAGAGCCCCTATTTGCATTACTGTGCCTTCTGAGTGTTCCATCTGTAAAAGCAGTCAGCAACTAGTTCAAATCAGACAGCATGTGCAATTTTATTCACTCTACATGCAGCTTTGGGAGGGATCTGTGCCTGGACAAATGAAGTTGGGGTAAGCTGAATAGCTCTTTAACAAAAATGCCTCTCTGCTACAAGGTATGTGAAAATGCATTTAATGATAGGAAGACTGGATCCTGATTAAGAGACATTGATTCCATTAAACTTGTCCTTTAATTCACAGAAAAAAGAAAAAGCTTAACTGATACTATCAGTCAAAAATAATTTCTGAATGGTCTGACACTACTTATTTCTGGTAGGCTTTCACAGGCAAGAAGTCCTTGATACAATCCTACCTCTTTTTTCATAGGAATGTCACCAGTTCTAGGGCATTGTGATTTCCTGCTCAGAAAAGTCATGCTCAATAGACAGACCATGCTCCTAGAGAAAAATCCAGTCTTTCTGTCACACTTGAACAACTGCACAGTGCAATTCTTGGCTCAAAGTTAATGCATTCCCTCACAACTCCTAGCTGAGCAAGTGGACATCCACACTCATAGTCAGGGTTTGGTATTCTCCTGTTTAGAAGCAGTACATGGAAAAAGATCACAGTTAGCCAGTGAACACAAATGGGATGTTAGATGCACTGAACCATGCAAATGAAAAGATTACCTGCACAGTTAGTCTTTTCAAGGTTGTGACCATTCTCTTATTAGGCCTAAACTGTTTTTATGTCACTGGAGAAAGGCCAGTTTACTCCAGCTGCCTCTGTGTGGCTCTTGTGTGTTGCTGAAGTTCACACAAGGCTCCAGGAGTGCTCCGTTTTTCAGGGTTTACATCTCTTTACACAACAGCAAAGTTGAAATAAAATTTGATGGGTTTTATCATCATTTCTTTGTATGATGTCTAGACAGTTTCATTCACAAGTTCACTACTACATTACAAAAGTGAATTAACTATTGGTTTATTAATAATTTGTTCATTGTTGATGCATTGTCTTCATGTATATTATCTAAGCAGAACTACTCCCCACTGTACACCATGAAAGAAAAATTCAGTTGGATTCTCTGATTACTGTCTGTTAAAAAATACAATCCAGTTGTACTTTAATATAACTCAATAGCTTTGTACAAGTTTGTCCAAATGAATTTATTACATTAAAAACCACCCATAAAGATAATGAAAAAAAATAGCGTGCCATACTAAAATTATGAAAGCTAAAAGTACAAAAGTCTTATGTTTCCTGCAACCACACCCTTGATTGACAAAATACCTCGATCTTCAGAGTGTAAAGGTGTCATAGTCCTGAAAAAGGGCTTGAGGGTGGATGAGCTTATTATGATGTTGATTAAAAAAACCCCAGCATTCTTAGTCTGGAACTCTTTCCAGTGTCCACAGCCAATACTTTTCTCTGTGAGTTCATGCGGATGTAGCAAAGAGTTTGTTATAGGGGAACATTTGGTTATTTGCAAGCTTTGGAATGCATGGAGAGGATGAGATGAGCATGGCATCAGTCTGTCTGTCCCACCTGATCCAGTTCCCTGTCAGTGAAAGGACTAAGTCCTTTGTAGCCACCGTAGTTTTTCGAAGTACCATTTGTAGCAGCTGGGCTTGTATCCATAGGACAAATGTAGTCTGTTGATTCGTCAAACTTCTTTTTCCTTAAGTTTCCAAAATGCGAAAATCCAAGTTTCTTTGGCTAAAATAAGGAGTCAACACAAGTAGTTTGAGTAAAACAAGTAAAGTTGCTCTGTAAACATTTAAAATCCTCCCCTTTTTCAATTACTGCTATATCCTGGTCATTCAAGAATGTAGATTCTGAATTAATTACATTTGTTCTCAAATTGGAGTTCCAGTGGATGTTAAATGCATTTGCATGATGCTCCTTCTAAGGAAAGGCAGAACAGATTGCTTGGTTGTTTTCAGGACCTGATTGAAACAGGTACATAGCAAAAGGTCTGGTATCTAAAATTAAGGGAAATGTAGCCCTCCTAGAATTCACCTCTCCCTACCCACCTTTGTTCCTTACTTTCTTTGTAATTCAGAGTGGAGAAGTCCGACACTGACATCTCCTTTTTGACAGCAGTACCTACCCGAACTTTGGCAGTGGTGGTCAGAGGTGTGTATGCTGCTGACTCCATGGTTTCTCTTTTTTCTTGCTGTGCCTCTGGCCCAATTAACACGTTAAAGTTGGTGGTGAGGTGGCGGCGCAGGAGGGTCTTTTGGGGTGGGATGTTCAGGAGCATGGCCAGTGTGTCACCGTTGAAGCGAGGTTCCAGGATCTGGAAAAAAGGGAAGATGTTTACTTTTTATATAAATATTTGCAATAAAAAACCACTACAGTGCTTAGCAGGGGATTTCTCACTAAGTACCTGCTCACATTAGACCTTTTATAGCTCACTCATGATACTGGGGTTTGAATGGGAAATACCTGAAAGGAGCCAAGAAAAAAATGCTGAGCGTGATCAGGCAAATATGTGTTTATATTTATTATCAAACCCATCAATATGTGTTTATATTTATCATCAAACCATACCTTTGTTTGGGTTGAACATGTTTCTTTTCAGAATTTTCTGCTCTGCTCAGGGTTAAAAACTTAATCTTAGTAGGATTTCTACCATTGCATTTTTGCAAAAATTCTACAGCAGTAGAATCATGGTATTTCAGAACCCTGACATTTACTCACCTGCAAATAGTTCTGAATGTTTTGAATTAAAAAAATGTTGTTCCTGACTGCTGTGATTTCAGGGTGGTTCAGAGTTCTGGTAAATCACTCAAAGAAACACTCAGGGATGCTTTATCAAAAAGCAACTTTTGCACAGCACAGTTGAGGTTTCCTTTTCTGTGCTGCTGTCACACACTTGTGCAGAGCTCAGCTTTGATTACAGAAAGTGTTTGAGCTGCTCCTTTTTTATTTTAGCTTTCCTTTGTGGAATGAAGATGCGTGGATCAGACAAAGAGGCTCCTTAGAAGGCCTGATCACACTGCCACATTGCAGATGTGCCTGCTTCTTTCAGCTTGATGAACATCAGACAAAGGACGGTTTATATCACAACCTGAATTTTCAACATTACAGTCAATTTTTTAGTAGTGAAATGGTAAATTCTTACGATCAGGCCCCCGTGCACTCCGCTGCCTCGAAGGTTGGGTGCATATTCTGCCAGATCCACTGATCTGAGCCATTCCATCACCCTGTGGTTGGACCACTGCACCACGTCGGAAGGAGAGACGTTGCTCTGTGGGAGGAACCACAGAAGGTGATGACACCACAGCCTGCACTGATTGTGCACAGCTCAGAGCTCAGCTCAGCTAAAAACAGCCTCCCTCCTCTTCCTCCAAGGGCATTGTTCTTCCCTGACTGAGGGATTGTTTCTCTCCAGGCCCCTTTCAAGCAGTCTCTGATGAGATGGCAGACCTGGTCTCATACTGATGAAACCCCCACGTGTTGCATCGGGAAGTACAACAACAGAGATTGCAGATTACAGGGATAAAAAGGGAATGTTTGACAACAGGGCTATTGACAGTGTTTAATGCTAAGTAAAAACTGTGCTGATCGAGTAAAACCTTACAGATTTTAAATATTAGGTCAGGTGAAGACAAATCATTCCAAATCATTCTCTTGGAAGATTAATTAACTTTTTTCCCACTATGCAAGTAACTTCTGAAGATACACACATGAGATTCAACTAATAAGTGGCATAACTGCTGCTTTAGGTGCAAGTCCCTAGAAAGAACGATTCTGTCGTATCACTGTACACTGCTGACTTTCTATTCCTTTTGGCTGGGTCCAGGTAATTTGTACTTGCTTAAATTAATTTATTTCAACATTCTTTTACCTCCTCAACTGGCCTCCTGCGCAGACAGTGGGGATTGAAGCTGTTGACGTGCAGCACGTGAATGGCACATTTAATACTCAGGTGATGCAGCTGACTGGTGACTTTCAGGAAGAGAAGGTCATTCTGTGAAGGAGAATGCCATCACATTTAGCTGCCACAGAACACACACCAAAACAAATATTCTCTCCAAGAAGAAAGAGTTTAAATTTGCTGTGTAGTTTTATATAACACTGCAGTAACTGTGGTTTAGGGAAGATGAAAGTTTATACTTTAAAGAAGGTTTGGGTTTTGTTAGGGTGGAAGTTTGGAGGGGGTTCTGTTGTTGGTTTTTTGGGGTTTTTATAAACATTGCACCCCATCATGACCTGGCTAAAAAAAATGAAGGTAGAAGTGTAGCCTGTTAAGGCAAATCCAGGCCTTAATTATCCAGATTTTGGCAGGAGAATGGGAAGAAAACAGTGGCTGTGTGTGGCTCATGGTGTGCTGTGAATGTGGTCAGGGCTGTACAAATCACTGGATTTTTTGTTATTACTTTGCTGAATACTGTTGCCAACTTGGTGTGGAGAACAACGAGCTCCAGAGGTTACACATAGAACAGGTCATTTTACTTTTAATTGTGGTGGGCTACATGACGTTGAAAGAAGGACTTTGCAGAAGTTAGCCCTAACGTGACTTTTTTTATGGACCTTAGGAACAAATTCCATGCACTAGGCAGCACAAAGGAGATTTCTGGCACTATCTCTGTCTTGCAAAAAATTTTTAACTGCTCACATTCAAAGGAAAAATTTAAAAGTTTTTGCTTATTCAGAAAACTGAGGAAAAGGGACTGTACTTACCACAGTTAAGTACTGCAACATCCTCCCGTCTACTCTGGATTCATGAAACTGGTCTTTGTACTGAGGCAAGCCAATGTCATCAAGCCACCCTGCAGATATGAGAGCAATGGGGAACCAAATCCAGATTGGTGAGGATAAAGCCCTTCTCCCCTCTTGCCTGGCTTCTTTTGAGGCATTCAGGTGGCTCATGTTACCTGTTCCCTTTCCTGAGGGAAGCCTCTTGCCAGCAGCCTGAAAGCAATTCCCAACAACCAGCTTTGTCCACAGCAGCAGTCCTGTGATATTTGATTTTACAACACCTGATGGAGCACATCCTCTGCAGCACAGTGGAGCTCTTCCCAGCCTGAGCCCACCCATTTGATTTCCTGATGTCTGACAGAGCTCCCCATGGAAGAACACACCACAAGCTGTATGTTTGGATGTCAAGAACAACACAAAAATCCTCAATTCTTCTTTGGGGAAACTTGGTGCTTTTTAAAAGGTGCTTGCTAAGTGTTTAGACATGAATAAGGCTGTCCTGTCATAGAGGTGGGAGAAATTCCTTCCCAACAAATCCGGGAGAGTCCAAACACTTACGTGTCACCCAGATATGATCAAGTTGTGCAGACTTCTCATCTTGCTTTGCATTTATAGCTTTAATGGCCAAAACCAATTTCTTCCTGTGCAGTGGATGCTTTATTCCCATTTCCTGGAACAACAACAAAAAAAAAACATTAACAAAAAGTTTGCCCTGCCTCTGGCTCCTTTCCTCACGTGAGGTAACTCTGAAAATTGACACTGTGGATTTCAGAAAGGTAGAGCCAATGGTTTGGAGGGGCCTGGTGGGACAGAATCAGCAGTGATTACCTTTTCCATGTCCTGAGGAGTGGCAGTTAACAGCGTGTGGCCTGATGTCACCCACTGCCGGGCAAAAATCACGTACTGGCCCAGGCCAAAGTCCTCCAGCCAGTTACAAACTCTTTCAGTGCTCCACTGAGCAAAGGGGGCATTGTGGTCGCTGAAAAGCACAAGAAACATTGGGAAAATCTTAAAGGAAAGAAGGAATGTCCATATTGGAAAGCTCAGGGTGTGCCAGGGGCAGCACAGCAGCAGATCTGTTGGTGTGCTGTGTTCTGAGGCCTCCTGGGAATTTTTGCAGCCCAGCCAACACGTGTGAACAGCTGCAGGGCAAATAAGAATTCTCCATCTTCTGCTTGAAAAGAGGGAAAAGAGGATAGCTGAATCCTCATCGTTATGCAGATGAGGAGGTAATTATTATCCTTGCTCTTTAACAAGGTGAAATTTCTGACACTCCACCAAGCAGCTGCAACGTGCAGCTGGAGGAGCGCAGGCCGGGGATGGATTTTTGCTACCAGGGAAAATTCTTTCCAGCTGTTGTGGAATTCTACGCGGACCGAAATGCTTGGGCAAAGCCCCCAAGAGGAGGGATTGGCTGTTGGGCACATTGAGCAGCAGCAGGGAGGGGAGGAGGAGCTGTTACCTCTTCTGGCCTTTGGTGTCCTTGGATCGGGATAAGCGCGGTCCAGCTGTTGCCCGCAGACCTCCCCTCCGGAACTCGGCCAGCCCCAGGTCGTCTGCAGGGAAGTTACCTGACTGAGTCCTTCGAATTCTTGCAAGACAAGAGTGCCACGACAGGACTGTTAGCTGCTGACAGAGGATTTGTTTGTTCTGCATGGAAACTACAGTGACAGCTGACAGCTCGGGGGATCTCCCTGGGAACCGCAATTGCCAAATTCCAGAGGCAGCTGAAAGGAGTTCTAGGAAATTCAGCCTGGATCTAACTCTGGGGGAAAATAAAGGAGCTCCACAGAGCACTTTGATCCAATTAATAATGCAGACTTGGAAATGGCTGCTGTTGCTGAAGCAGATCAACACAGTGACACAGTGTTCCTTCTGTTTCCCTCCTTTTTTTTACCTAGTGTCATTCATAATAAGCAAATTGCTACAATTTAATTTTTCATGGCTAATAAAACTGCTGGCATGCTAAATTAATAGCATTAAGATGACAGCAGTGCCTTATTTCTTTCACCAGCATGATGCTCTGAACACTCCCAACATTTTTTCCACCCCGACACGCCTGTGCAATCCCAGAGCTGTTTTTGCTCCCCAAATTTTATTTTATTCTTGCTATAGATAATTGTAGATAATTCTCAGCTGAAATGCTTTGACAGTGAATAATAAAAATAATAATAAAAAAAGACCTTACTTTCCCCAGATTTTCTTGATCCCTTTTGGACTCTTTCTGTTTTCTGGAGCCCATGGAGATTGTGGACCTGAATCTGTTCCCGAAGGTGAGAGGTCATCCGAGACCACTGTACCATCCATGTTCTCTGTTTCCCCTGGGTTAAGAACAGCATTATAGTCACATTTTATACTCATTATTGATAAAGCTGTTGTCTGGGAGGCTGATGTTTAAATGCAGGACATGACACGAAAGTAGAGATACCTATAAAATCATTCTTTTTTTAAAAAAGCCAAACATGCTCAGAAGGTGAAAAAACACCTGGACATTTGATTAGAATTATAAAAAAAGTAATAAAACATTGGGTAAAATAATTCTGTTACTTCAGTCTTTTCTATTTAACTACGTTATTTAAATTAATTGAAAGTCTTCCTGCCTGCTCTTAATACCTCAGCTCCTCCATCAAAATCAGTGGGAGTTTTTCTAAGTTCAGTGAAAATAGAATGAAACCAGGAATAAGTGCCATAAAAAAAAAACCCAGGTGAATGCCACACAGCAGGAGCTATTACTTCATTTCAGTACTTCATGTAAGGAGTTCAGTCTAGAGGGCCCAGCTGGGATTAGTATTTCATAGGGACAGGGAGAGGGAAAGGAATAAAACCAAAGTAAGCAGCAAACTGAGTGTTAAAATTGCATCTTGTTTGGGTACAGTACCTAGCACGGGTGCACTGACACTCCTGCCGCGATCTTCAGTCATCCCAAGAAGCAGAAAGCCAGATGGAGAAGCAAAGAAGATACAAAACACCAGCAAAATAAAGTTACAGAAGGGCAAAGTAGTTAAGCTAAGCACTTAGAGCAGAAACAAAAAGCAAAAGAAGCAGTTATACATGGAAGTGAATATGCATTGGTGTGCACAAGCCCCAAGAACTCTGTACAGATCATCTGAAACAGGTAGGGATGGAAATGGATCTGTTTGGGCTTTCCTAACTATTCTTGGAAAGTTTCAGCTCTTTAAGCAAAGTCTACAGAGCTCTACGAAGCTGCAGAGTATCTGAAATGAAGCAGTGGCTGAGATTGCATCAAAAAATTGCTCTGAAATACAGAATTGGAGGTGGAATGAATTCACTGCACATGCAAGAAACAAACCAGCCCACAGAAAAAAATTCTCTTAACTTGGTGTATTTAAGAAGCCATTGCTTGTTTCTAGAAAAAGAACATTTTCTTTTTCAAGCTCACCCACCCTTGGATAACCCTGCAGTTAAAGACACTTCAGCATGGCTCATGCGTTGCCTGCAAAGTTGCTCTTTAAAACCCCCTAAACAACCAAAACCTATTGCAACCTTGAAACTGCAGTGTGCCAGCAGCTTTAGGGACCATGAGGCCTTAAAATTTACCAACCCCCACCAAAGAAAAAAACCACTACAGCCAAACAAAAAAACCCTACTGTAACTTTTAAAGTGCAGGAAGACTTCAGAATCACAAGGGTTACTCTTGTGCTCCTTCAGTCCTAAAAATACCTGGTGCTGTGCCTCACTCTTAACACCTTTCTGTCAACAAATCTGTGCTTAAGGTGCCACTGGAAAGAAATTAATTCAGGATTCCACAGGGCTGTGGCATGGAAATATATTTGTAGTTCCAGAGTCCACAGATGTTTTTCTGCATGTAGTAAATTAAATTTTCACTGGTGTTAAATTTTCCCCCACAGCTAAGCAACCAACAGTGCTGATAGAGAGATTTTTACCCAAAATTTGCATGTTTTTGATGGTTGTACTACGAAGTTTCAAGTGGTATTGTCAGGTGCAACAGAAAAAAAAACCACCCTCAAAATTAAACCCATCTCTCATTCTGCCATGAGTTATGAGAGAAGGAAAGGAAAGGAGAGGAAAGGAGAAAGGAGAGGGGGGGAAAAAGGAAAGGGGGGAAAAAGGAAAGGAGGGGAAAAAGGAAAGGGGGGGAAAAAGGAAAGGGGGGGAAAAAGGAAAGGGAAAGGGAAAAGGGAAGGGAAAAGGAAAAGGGAAGGGAAAAGGAAAGGGAAAAGGAAAAGGAAAAAGAAGAAGAAGTAGCAGGACATTCCCTAAGTGAACCACGCGAACATCGCAGTGCAATGTTCTGGCACAGCAGATCCCATCCCACGCCATCCCAGCCCCTCAAACAGTTTGGATGCTCCCTCTTGGGGAGGCACAGGTACATACTCAGGCCAGGGACGCTGCTGTCATCGTTGTCACTGGTGCCACATCCCTCTGGGGAGCTGTACATTCCCTGCTCCCCGTTCTGCAGGGCTCGGGGCAGCTTTCCTGGCAGCGTCTGGTACTTGCTGCCTTTCCCCACTGGCTTACTCTGTTGTTTTTAAAAGAGGGAAAGATAAAATAAGTACAAAATTCAAACTGCTCACAGCGTCTGCAATCTGCTACACAATGTTCTTAAAGCTGAGAAAAAAGTATGGTACAAAATGACTCCACTCCCTGCATGCTCCTGCTTACAGACAACTCAATTTAAACCCATCCAGCAGCTGACAGTTTCCTAGCTAAGACACAGCCCTGCCTTCCCTCATCTGCTCCTCCCACTTCATCCACTCTGCCTTGCTTTAAAATATATGTTAAATATTACCTGGTTTTGCCATAAGAATTTTTCTAGCTGTCTCCCTTTCCTCCAGGACCCTGTCACTAATTAATTGTTTGATCTTTCCAAGGTCAACTTTGATAGTACCAAAAATGTGTTTAGTTACTTCTCAGATAATTTTTTCTCCCCCATTTTCCACCAGACTTTCTCTGTTTCTGCCTCACAATTTTATCTCACTGGAATTCAACCCAAAAGTAATTGTACACCTCAAATTTCCACAAACGTATTTCCTACCACCGTTAATAAGAGTGTAAGAATCAAAGCTAAAGTTAGGGTACAGAAATTTAACTTTTGTAAGGACAAAAATCTCTTTGCATAGACAGAATTGTAAATGTGATTTTTTTTTTTTTAAGAATTACAGCTAAATATAATTGCCAGTTCTATCACAGAACCTAATTTTCCTTGCATTCAAGTGATATCTACTTGGGCACCTTGCTCCTTTTACAAGGTTAGATGAAAAGTTCCCATAAATCTGATGGCTTTGAGCCCAATAAGTTAATTTTCCAGGCAGAGCACATGTTTCACGGGAGTACTTTTGCCTACAGTTTTGGAAATGGTCTGTTGGGATTTCTTCAACACTGAATCCAGAGGAAAAGATGGACAAAACAACCCTGTGGGTGAAAGCTGCAGGACAGGGATGCTTTTTGAGACATCGGTGAACCTGCAGCTCCAGCTGCCATTATTAGGGGGAGAGGTGTACATCCAATATGTGTTTTGGAATAAACTCCCACTGGGAAAGGTTTCAGTGTCAGAGTGGAGGTTTCACAGGAAAAATTTGCACTGGAAATAGGCAAACCATATTTAGCACGCAGGAAAGTAGAGCGTGCTTCTATTCAGTATCCCCACTCCAACAAAATTTTTTCAAAACATTGTCTGTGAAGGATGATACATTAAAAATTCTATGAGATAACCACTGCTTTATCTGTTCTGATTCCAAGGCCTAGAGGATTCTTTGGATACTACAAATGCAGGCCAGATTGCTCAGGTCTTCAACTCCTGCTCCTTTTTGGCAGCTGCAGGAGTACATCCTGAGTACATCCGAAAAGAGTAGAGAAATTGTGTCTTACATCAGCAGTGTCTATTCTGAGACTGACTGACCTCAGCTTCATGTAACAAGCTTCTAGATAAAAAGTAAAAAACCAAAACATTTCCCTCTCAAATCTTTACCCCTTGTGTTGTTTGTCAGCACTGGAACTATGCAAACATTTTGAAGAGAAAAGGAATATAAAATGCAAACCAGCCATACCATCACAGCACATCACACCACACCAGAGAATTGTTAGGGAAGGATGCAGTTAATATACCTCTTGTTCTACAACAGGCTGTGCTGGTTTTCCATCTACATACTATGGAGTTTCAGGGAGGGCAATTTCAAAGTTTTGTGGAAAAAAGCAACAGACAAATGTTAGTATTAACATACATACATGGAACATCAAATGTAGTCTTATTGCTATAGAGATGGTGCTTAATGTAGGGACAATATATTACAAGGACCTCTTAATTTCATCTCAATCCAATATTTAATACTAATTGTGTTTGTTCTTTCCCCACTCTACAAAATTCCTGTTTACATTCTGTTGTGATCAAAGGAATTTTGCTATTTTCAGGTTTCTGGGTGGTCCCTTTAGAGTTGCTTTGAGCTGGGAACACGACAGCTGTTTAACAGACCAATATGAAAACAAGTGACATTAAATAATACACACAATCCTGTATGGATCCAGCTGAAATCATAAAGAGCTCTGACAGAAACCAAGCGATAAAAATTCCACAACAGTTAGGTCAAGGACACTGATGTGGTTTATTATTTTATTATTATTATTATTGCTGGAAGCAGGGGGACTTTGAGCTTTGAGCAAGGCAGAATAACTCCAGCACAAATGTGTAGGTCCAGCCTTATCACAGCACATCACAGAGACAAATTCAGATTTTTGGTTTAAGACAAGAAAATAACTAAAAGTTATGACAGGAAAACCTTCATCAGTTCTCCATGGAATGAAATGTGAGTTCTGATTTGTCACATGTGTGACTACAATCAAATCAATGCAGCACAAATTTCACAGAATTCCTTCTACTTGGTCACTATCCTGTCCAACAATTCAAGAAATATATGAAAGCATTTAAGAAAATTTTTTTTAAATCTAAGAACTGGAGCAATCATTTGACTGGTATCTGGTTTCAATGGCATTACTGGGTCTAAAAAAATATTAAGCTGATATTAGGCCTAATTTGGGTACAGAAAAAAACAACAGTCTCACAAAGCAGAATTTAAAAAGTGTAGAAAAATGTCAGTGTACATAATGACAAAACAAGACTGTGGACCACAGTGTAACAAGACTTTGCAAACTGGGAAGATTTATTCTGGAGTGGAATTAAAGCCCTTGAGGTGCTCCTGCTGCTGCCAATTTCAGGAATGCCTTTTGTATCAGAAAGCTCAGGGAAAACACTGCTACATGCACACACCCAAAAAGGAATCATGTGTGGAAATACCAGTCCCAACATTTAGCTACTTTCAGGATTAGCAGCCTAAATATTTCTGGTGATTTGGAAGTAAAATAAATTTTAAAAAAACCCTATAAACAAAATAATACTGCAGTTTAACAAAACGACTCCTCATTATTTCTTGTATTTCACTTAAATATTTTTCTCTCAGGGCAAAAACTGAATTTGAAGGTGTGTCCACATGGGTGTGTCAACCAGCTTAGAAATGGTGGGGGGGGAAAGAACCTGAGCTGTTTTAGGGCTCTTTCTTCACATACAGAGTTAGTGATGGTTAAAGTTACTGTGTGCATAACAAAAAAAAAGTGTTTATACTTGATCTTTGTCTTTTAGTTGTGACATTAAACACCAGAAGCTGTGATTACAAATGAACCAACCTTTTCCAAGGATTCACTCTGCAAGTCTTCCAAACTACTGGACTTTTTTTTCTGTGGAGCCCTTAAAAAGGCACAGGCAAAAAAGCAGCAGTCAATAAAACAGGGTTTGTTTGCATCTCACCCCTGTCTTGTGCAAAAGTCACACAATGTCCGCATGAAGCATAGCTCAGAATTAAGATACTTGTTTATTTTATTGTGCTTTTAGTCTGAAAATCATGGCATTGAGAACAGCAATGGATGAAGGCAGAAAGAGCAACAAGGCATCCTCTGGCCAGCAGTGAAAGGCAGCCAGGCCCAGTGGGCAGCTGCAGCCTTGTTACTCTAGATGATTTTAGAAACTCTTAACAAGCACAGCAAGAACTCTCTGTGAGCAATGTGCAACCTTTAGGGATTTTAGAAAGGGAGATTGTTTCACATTTTGATGAAAGTTACTTATTCTTACCTATTTGTGACTTCCAAAGAGTCTTCCTGCTGAGAGGTTAAATTACTTGAAGGTACTGGACTGCTTCCACTTTAAATAGAAATAAATTTATATATAAATATATTAAAATATCCTATATAGACATACATATAAAAACATATTTTATATAAATAAATATAAACATAAATATATAGCATAATAGAACATATAGTATATATTTTTCATAAATATTATATAGTTATAATATTAATATATTCATTCTATATAACATCAATATACTACTATATTCATTATAATAAGAATATATTCCTTCATATTCAAAAAATATATATATATATAAATATATCCAAGCATTGCCAACCTCCACAACAAGCAGAGCTTTCAGAAGTGCCCCAAACTGCAGCAAAGCCAAGAACAGTCCAGAGAAGATGCCAACAGTTAAACAGTGTAAATAATACAATTTAGCACCACAGGAGAGAGAAAGGTCTTGCCTGATTTCCATGTTTTTGTGCGGCACTGGAGGGAGCACAGCTGGTGACAACTCTCCTGCAGAGGCCTGGGGAAGACACAAGAGTTTCAATACTGTGGCTTTGGTGTCTTCTGCTGAATCTACTGTGCCCATGCCAATAAAAACAAAAATTCTGCCAGGGCTGAACCCTCACCCACATTACTACAGAGAAACCAACAGCAAAAAATCATCTGTGCAGCAGAACCAGCTTGTAGATGATCTGTACCTCTGTTTTCAGTAATTCCCCTTGAGAGTTATTCAGAAGATTCCACTTCATTAAAGTCGCCTCAAGTTCCTCTTCACAGCCACCAGAGACAGGAGAGCCTGAAAGCATTGGAGAGTAGAAAGGGAGAGAAACAGGTAAAGCTTGCTCTCTGCAGTATCAGCTCAGCAATCCAGAGCATCATGGCTTGCTCCTTGCTTCTTTTTATTTATTTACTTAATGAACGTTCACAGAGAGATTTACTCTCATTCTCTATTTTGTGTGTTAATTGCATTCACTCTCATTCCAAATGTTTGTGTGTTAAACACAAGTTTCCATTCTGCCATGCAAGGCCTAAAAATATTGTTATTGCTTGTTAATGTGATGGTGTGCATGGAACAAAACTGTCCTTTCAGAAGGTCAAGTATCCCAGATTCAATCCAGTGCTGAAAATTGTGGTGGCAACTTAAAATGAGATAGTCCTAAAACCCATTCCACTTCCTACACTGTATAGGAGAACTGGGAAACAGATTTATTTCCCCCCTCCTCAGATTTTGAAGTTAAAACCACAGAAGTGTGTGCAGCAAAGCAATGTGGGTTTTCAGTTTTGCCTTTTGTCAGTTGTCAGGATTTTCCTCAGAGGAAGGAAAATGAGTTCTCCCTCTTTAGGATCATTTTATGCTGTGAAACATGGCTGGTGGTCACAGGTCAAAATGGTCACAACACACACCACATAAACTAAAAATAAAAGCAGGAAATTATTCCCAAGCCATTTTACCATGAGCTGCAACCATGATGTCCTTGACCCTCCTGTACTGGCTTAGCAGTAGTGTCAGCTCCTCTATCCGACGGTCCTGTGGAAAACATGAAATAAATTAAATTACATTTTAAATCCTTCATTTTAACTGCAGAAACACTGTACTACATCTCTGTGATTTTAATGAAAACAGGCTCAGTCCTTCTCAGTCCTTCACACACCTTGTAAGGAATGTTTTTTGCCTTTGTGCACAATATTTGCTGGACAATGTGAAATAACAGTTGTAAGAAAACCAGAGGAGTTTGACATTACAGCTTTTTTTGAGAAATAAATGTTATGAGCTACATTAATGTTCTCCAGAAGTAGTGTTTCCCTGTCTGGATTCCCTACTTGCTAAAGGAACTTTTCAGGGATGCAAATTATTGTCTATGTGATTATATATGGGCATGCCACCATCCAGAAAAATCCCATGGCTTGATTTGTTACCACAAAAATGACAGGGGATTCATTCTTCAGGAGACTTTCTCATTTAGTCCTTAAAGAAAGTGCGTTATTTGGAACATTTCAGAGATTCAAAACCATAGTTTCATTCTTAGCACATAGAACGAGGATTATTTTCTCACCTTTTCTTCATTTGCAGCCAATAATGTCTCCATTCCTATCTTCAACCTCTGAACTTCTTGGTCTGAAAATGTTTTAAAATGTTGTAAGAGAAATAAGGCTTGTTCTGTTTACTGTAAATAGATGTTTTGTGATACTTTCCCTGTGTTCTTACTAATAACCAAAACTATGTCAGTGGGGTGGCCATATCTACATTTAGTGTAGATTTTTACAGAAGTTGAACTATAAAAAGTATTGCACAACACAAACATCCTGGTTTTGCTTACAAAAGACTGCATAACACTATTTTTAACTATGACAATCAAGCAATGGAAAAGAAAAAACCACAGAAGCTCATTTTGCAAAAAAGATGAGAGTGTGTTTGCTGTTATGTTCTTAAGGAAATAATTTAAAGTAGGATTGAAAATATATTCCATCTGAGAAGTAGCTAAAGTACATTCACGAATTTGTGAATGAAAAATAACAAAAACCTGCTTTGATAGAAGGAAATTCTGTAAAATGTTATTTACTTAAATGTGTCAGTATGGGCAACTTGGTTTAAATCTACATCAGGAGCTAATGGAGAATTTCCTCACACACAACTTAGTGATAGAGGCT
Organism: Melospiza melodia melodia; assembly: GCF_035770615.1. Classification (NCBI taxonomy): domain Eukaryota; kingdom Metazoa; phylum Chordata; class Aves; order Passeriformes; family Passerellidae; genus Melospiza; species Melospiza melodia. The sequence goes on along the minus strand of NC_086199.1, from coordinate 50,419,947 downwards.
ATCCAGTGATGTTAAAATCAAGTCAATTAAAACACTCTCTCTGAAACTGATGAGGTTGTCAATCACATCCTAACTTTGCTGAACCAAGTCTCTCATTTTCCCCTACAACAATAGTCCCAGCAAACCTTCCTGAGCAAACCAAATGTGATGGAGACAGAAACTGAGATAGTTCCTGTGCTGTAACTCCCACCTCCAGATATTCATGCTTTGACATTACACCAGACACAACTGTTCCCAAAAAACCATGAAAACAGATGCAGGAAGGGAGAGAGGGGAAAGAAAATCAACATTGCCAAAGAGCATCTGTGAAAAAAGGTTTTACAAATGAAAGTTGAACACACAATGTCATAGCTAAACTATTTGAAAAAGCTGTAATTAGTTTTTATTGCAGGGATTCTGGAAGAGTGCACGCCTTGCAATGAGTAAGTTTAAAAGATGTACATGAACCTCACAGGTGTTTTCTCAAAGAAGAGACACAGGACATGCACAGGCACAGCCAAATCAAAAACTAAAGCCAGCAGGCAGTGGGCAAGCAACTGGGAGACTTTTTTAAAAAAATCACAGTCCTACTAATTTCTTTTTATAAATGTTAGACTTCAAAAAGGACTGGTGTCAAGGTAGATTTAGGCACACTAAAGCAAATTTTACTTACAGTATTCATTAACATCATCAAGTATGGGGACATTTATTCAGACTTTTAAAAAAATGCAATGATTTTTTTTATGCAATGATTTAAAAAATAAAAAAGCCTAAATCCTCCCCTCCAAAGAGAAAGGCTTTCAATTAAAGCTGTCTTTTCTGTTATTAAATGGGGTTTACATACGTGCAAATAAAAGCGAGCAATTGTTACGTTTTGGCTCTGTTAACCTTGACAACATCCCTTTGAAGTCCAACAATTTGATTTGTGCACCTCTGACCTTTATTTCTGCAGTGAAATCTCCCTGAGCAGGGAAAGGAGCTGTCTGCTTGCTGCAGGCAGTGAAAGCAGTGTCTCGTGCGTGTTACAATTAGACAGCCAAATCTAAACAAACACGGAATTATTGCTGCAGGAGGCATCTGAGTTAACATTGGTGTGAAAGGAACAGTGAGGTAAAGCCAAAAAGGGAATTGCAAGGCTTACGTTTTTCTTTTAGCCTTCTCCTATAAACTTCCTCTACGATGGGAAGTGGTGAGAGTCAAGTAAAGTATGTAGAAAAAGCACACATTAGATCAATCCTGCAATTTAATTAGGATATGCATTCTAGCATTCTATAAGTACATTCACATCATTTTTCAACTTTATTTGAGAAGACCACCTAAAATTCCGATCGATCAGTAATTTTTGTTTGGTTGGTTGTTTTCAGAAGTATTGTTACTGTTTCCAATACAGTCTAAGTGCTTTCCTTGAACATAGCCCACAAATTTTGTAGAGGGTTTGATTCTTCTGCCACTGGAATCAAGGACAGTTTCACCACACTGCTAGAACCTGAGTGCTGCTGAGCTCTAGATTGACTGTCATACCGTTATCTTTCCTTTGAAATAGCCTAAATTATTTGGGAATCTCGCAGAAGATACATATTTCCATTAGTAGAAGGGTTCCTCTACCGAGCACTGCTGTTAGACAAACTAATTTTCTGGTTAGACATGCAGCTCTCTACATGCACAAGCTCTGCAGCTGGGTGAGATCACCACAAGGAGATGTTAAGTCACTCTGTTGGAATGAACCAGAGGAGGTTCCTGGGGAGCCCTGGGCAGGGGGAAGCACAGCACATGGAAATTCACATCCCAGTCAGGGCAGTCTTGGGAAGCACCAGTTAACCCACAGAAGCTGTTAGAGCAGCAAAGCTGATGCCCTGTGCTGAACTGCACACAAACACTCCTGCATGGCTGAGTGCTGGTGCTGCAGAGGAAAAATTTCATATTCTAATTCCCTAATTCCATATTCCATTCCCTAATTCCATATTCTCCAGGCCCAGCAGTTGGCAGGAGCCCCAGGGAGTGAATATTTCAGAGCTGTGGCACCACTGGTTGAGACCAAAGGCTAAACAAATTGGTTTGTTATGCCATTGACGTGTGTCAACAGAGACAAACAGAAACCTGCAATATCACCTGCCCAGGCTGGCAGGGACACTGAAAATGCAAACTTTCATGGGACAGGGAGCCTGAATGAGACAAAGCCATGAAGAAAGGAAGCAATGACTCTTTTAGGATGTTTGGTCATTGAAACATTAGGTTTAGCTACTACCATGACCCTTTTTTCCCCTTGTAAACCAGAAACTGGTTTCAAAGAAATTTTCAAGGTATACCTGAAAAATAAACTACTATGAGTCTTTACAATTACAAATAAAACACCAACAGAAAAAGTTTCAGGGTCCTGAGGATACTTATTTCAATTTGTGCTGCCTCTAGACTGGAATGGAATTTCATACATTAAAGGCCTCTACTCTACCAGAACATAGAATGAATTGACATTGCTTACATTGCTTTTCCTCTCATAGTAAACTTTAAGTCCATTCTTGCATTTCTTTGTATCTCTTTGCAATCCAGTGTCCAAGCTGCTACCAAAGCAAACTTAAAGTAGGGTTCTGAATTTTTAATTTTGTTTTCCCTCCTCTTACCTCTTTCTGCCACTTCAGTGTATGAGGAGGTCCTGGAGAGCTGACTCTGCAAACGTTCTATCTCTGCATCTTTGAGAGCCAGCTGCTCCTGGAGCTGGGCTATCTCAGCCTGGAAAAGAGCACAGCAAAGTCAGGATAACTTCCCCACCCATTGTCTGTGAGTCTTTCCCAGGAAGGAGGAGATGTCTGAGTGAGGCTGTGATTGAGGTCAGTCATCAGCTTAGGATATTTCACAAACACCAGGACAACTGTACATATTTATGCTGTTATTGCTATTAGAGAAGCTCAATTTTCCCCATGCAATTAGCTCTTGGACAAGGCAGACAAACATTTCCAAGGCTAATTATGTAGGTAAGGAAACTCTGGAAAGCTCTCAATGCTACAAAGTTAGTACAACAACAACCACTAACAACAACCAACAAACACCCAACAACCACCCAACAAACACCAACAACAACCACCACCAACAACACTACCAATAACTACTACTACTATTATAGGGAACTCAAACTTTGCATGGAGACCTCTAAAAGATAGCAAAGGATTTTTAAACAGATACTGGTGTTTTTTTATTTTATTTATTATTTATTTTATTATTTGATTTTTAATCCTAGTTACTACCTATTAGTATAACTGAGAATCTATTAATACTGAGCCTTCTCTGCAAGATAACAAAATTATTTTTTCTCAAAAAAGCAAATAGGGTTGAAGGAAAGCATGGCCTGGAAAACCACCACACACATGCAACAGAATACCATATTCATTTACATTTACTGGAGTTTTAGGGCTGCCACCCGATTTGCATGGAAAATCCCACATGAAAAAGCTCAACAAGATAGAGGGAGAAGAATTCTGTGATTGTTCAGCTTGAAATGCTGTGATTCTAATCCGGTTTTTGTGTTTTTGAGAAAAACTTCTGGCAGCATATTTTGGTAAGTCAGCGGTTTGATAAGGTTTTCTTCAGAGGTCTCAAAATCATTGTGTGTCAACATTCTACATTTCCCCTGCAAAGGCACACAAAGCCTCCTTGCAGATGAAGGACAAAAGAAATAAAAAGGGTGGGGAAAAAGGGAAGAAAAAAGCAAAGAAAAAGGACAAAAACCGCCACGACCAGTTTCTCAAAATAAAATAAAGCAGGAAAGATGCAAACCACCAAAGGACATTATCCAAACAGGGAGAAACATGGATTAATTAACACATAAACTTATTTTCACCAGGAAGCAAGCAGTTGGATTGCAGGATAACATCACTGCTCTGCCTAAAATTCCATGTGGAATAGAAGAATCTGCCTTGCTGCATCTCTGAACGGCTCCTACACTTCCCAATGACTAATATGCTTTTTATATCCAGCCATGGATTTATTCCAATCTCTCATCTAAGAAGCTGGAACAACAGGAAGACAAAAGCCTGCAGACCTCTTAATACCACATCTGGATTTGCCTCCCCTGGTCTACTCAGCCTCAGAGCTCTTTCAAAGGCTTTCTTTTCCCTTAATATCTAATTCCTGTCATCTCTAATTATTATTATGCTTCCTCTCTCTTTCCTTGCACTTCTCTTCCTTTCCAGTCCTGCACCTTCTCTCCCTCAGTGGGTCTTATGATTCTTCTTTCCTATTTTCCTTCTGCTCCTACTTTTTCCATAATTTCTGTCTTGGCAGCTGGCGACACACTGCTTGAGAAAATATTTTCCCAAAGGCTGTTCATCTCCACCACGTCAGAGAAAACATTTTCACAGATTGAAGAACTATTATCTTAATGAGAAAAAAAGACATGGCAGCAACTTTCTGTTATTCATCCAAGAATTCTCAAAATAAAGAAATGCTAATACAAATAATAGCTGTTTGTCATGTCTGGATCAAGCTATCAAGCACTGAATAGAAAATTCAGTTTAATAATTTTGAAATGTTTCTCCAAGACTCAACCACAAGTCAAGAGTCAGCCATTCATATCAACAGGGATTATTACACAAATGAAAGGAGATGTGATTGCAGCACAAGAAGGAAAAATTGTAGGGTGCTTTTTAATCCAGTGGAAAAGGGCTAAAAATTCAAACTAGAAATAACAGTAAGAATATTCCACTAGAAAAATTAATTACTGGGGAAAATTATTAAATGTTTGACATGTCAAGTTTCTCCAGATTATGATCCAATAGCTATGCAGGACTTAAGGTCACCAAAAGTGTAAGGCAGCTGTGCAGTGTGATATACACAAAGTCAAAGCAGATGATCTAATGGTGTATTTTGGGCTTAATGTCTGTGAAAACAAATTCCATAGTAAGCAAACACCCAACAAACTTTGCATGCCTCTTCAGGAAAAGTATATCCCACAGAGGCTTGTCACCATTACACAAATCACAGCTAGGAGGCCTTCAGAGAGACATTTTCTCTGAGCAGCTCTTTGCAAGTCAAAATGCCTTTTGCGGTTTCCTAAAGTAAGAATTGCAAGAAGTACCAGACTGAAAACTGCATGGAGGGAGCAAAAGGCACAAAGAAAGCTACACCACCTTCAAACTAAGATATTGATTCCAAAGGTGGTTAAAGAAGACTTGACTTCACAGCTACCCTTCTCAAGGTAAATGCCAGATAAGTAGATATTGATGAGAAATGGAGCATATCCCCTCCCAGCTGATACATGCCTGTCATTGGAAAATGCCAGGGATTGTGCTTACTTTGGTTGCTTTCAATTTCCACTCATACTGATTTCTTTCGTTTTCCAGTTCTTCCACTTTAATTTTGAGGTGTCTGAGTTCCTGTAACAAACCCTGCAGAGGAAGAAGGAAATTAAAGGCAAGGTTTTTCTGGCAGATATTAATTTTTCCCGATCCTGAATTACAGATCATGCATGAGCCACACAGTATTCAACACTGAACTGCCACACTAAAAACTGTGATCTGCTCTAGGAAGCTGTCCCTTAAATGTCCCTTCTCCCAGTCCTTGATAGAATTGTATCTTACTCACTAAAGAACAATATTATTAAAACCTTGATGGAGCACTAACAAGACAAAATGTCTTAAAATGAACTGAGGAAAGGAACAGTTTGGAGGAGTAACCCAATTTATGACTCCTGTGCAGTACATACATTAAGCACCACACTAACATCTTGGATTACATGAAGATTTATTTGGAATGACTTCTAGATTTGATTCTTACATTATTTCTCTAACCTAAAGCCTGTAGTTCCAATAGTCCATTAAGCAGGTCTGCACAAAAACAAGCCCAGAAACAACAGCACTATTTTCAAAATATGTGTAACACATAGAATGGTTATTTTTATAATGTAAACCTATGAGAGAAATTACTGAAAAACTCCCTCACAATATAAGAAGATTACTTATGAGTTCTGGGCATGCAAATTTTAACCAAAGAAATGTGGCAACAACCTGATTTGAAATCATGTATTAAAATGTTTCTTTCTAGGTGTACTAGCATCATTCCACCTTCAGTGATATGAAGCCATTTATGCAAAGTACCTTTTGTTTTGCCATGTGACACATTTTTCATCAAACACAACCAGGATCTGTTATGTAAATTCTGGTACCTGCTAATGGCAGGGAATAAACAAAACTGTGATGGATTTTCTATTTTAAAAGTACCAGCAGATGATTTTGATTATGTCTCTTAATTAGAAAACGAAAGGGTACATATCAGAGAATCTTAGCTGAGATTATTTGATATCTGTGTTAAGCTTTTAAGATACCCAGGAATCAATAATCTATGTTTAGAGGATTGGTTAGGCCACACCATCAAGCACAGCTGGGGTGGCATCATCATGAGGAAAAGCAGCAAACTACAAACCATGCCAGCATGCTGCACAAAATCAGACAAATCTCAACCCCTAAATCCAAAAAAACCCACACCACACCAGCACTGCAGACTTACAAGTGAAATGGAAACTGTGAAAAATCTGAAAGGGGTTTTACAGATTTCTGTGCTTTAGCAGATCAATGGTGACCAAATTTGTCCCAGTAATTGGGGTGGAGAGCCTGGGGTGAGATTTATTTTTTTTTTTCTGGTCATTTTTTTATGGCACTCTCACTCTTTGCTAATGAAAGCCACAAAGATTAATGCCAAAACATTCCCAAGGCAGCTCTGGTTAGTGGAATTTAGCTTCTGCAGGAGGGAGAGGAGGCAATACAGAGGATTCTGCCAAGGGGAGCTTCTCGTACTTCACACCGAGAGCAATTCTTCTGGCCCAGGGGCTCTACTGATCTTGCACCACTTTGAGCACCATTAGGGGTCAAGTCTGCTTTCCTATCTTGAGACTTTCTTTCTTGGATCCTACTATTAATTTCCAGCTGCAGTCTACACATCTGCTCCTGTAGGTCACTGATCAGGTTCACTACTGACTGAAAACAGGGGAGGAAAGGGAGAAAAAAAAAAGACAAAAAAAAATACGGGTGAGAAAAAAAAATGATGCAAAGAATACGTTTATACAGTTGCAGCACAAAGAAATATGTGAAGCACATCAAAGGCAAACTAAAAAAAGACAGATTATGTGTTTCCTTTCTGATAAATTTGATGTAAATGAGTATAAACCTGGAATATTGCACAAAGCCACAGTTTACATGGAACAGAATCTACATTCCAGACTAATTCATGATTCTGACTCTGAAGTTAAGATCAGAAACTTTTTTTGGAAAGTTTCACAGTCATGTGAGGGATCATTTGGAACATATTATAATATGCTGGCTCAGAGGTACACTTTTGCTGAAATGGGACTTGATTGCATTCATTTACCCTTCCAAATCACCCAGTAGGAAGAAACTGCAAAGTGCTCAGATGGGGCCATAGCCTGCTCTTTGATAATTTATACACAGAATAATAATATACCAGCAAAGTAATTCTGTTTCCAGGTCTAGCACGAGGCAGAAAAATAACTCCATTACCTCTCTCTCTATCTGGGCAGGATCTTGAGTTGGGGGAGTTAAGCAATAGAATCAGGAGAAATCAGGAGAATAACACAGAAGAAAAAAGTAATTATTTGAAAGTGCACCAGTCTGCTGGTCAGCTTCTTGGATTTGTGTCTATCAGTGATACACACACACAAAAATCCAGCTTAGAAAGCAAACCAAAGTATGAAAATCTATGTGATATTTCACCTAAATTCCCCAACTCTGAAGCAAATAGCACTGAGCATTTTTTCAGGCATCATGAGTCTGAAGTGCCTTTCTCTTAGCTTTCATGGACACTAGTAACATAAGTTCTGTGGTTTCTCAATCTTCTCAGATGGAACAAATTTGAGGAGCTTAATCCATCTTCCAAAGGAGAGAAAAATATTTCAGCGGACAGAACAACAGATGACGTGGCAAATATTTTTTTTAATTATTTTCTTTATCAGAGTTGCCAACAATCCTCCTGTAACCTCAACTCTGCAGTAAAATCAGGAGTCTTAGAGCTAGGGAACAGCAAGGACAGGGCAGTAATAGCATCCACAGTCAACTTTAAACATCCACAAAGATTCACCTAACTCATACAAAAGAGTTCCACACATTTGAGTATTTCCTAGCTCACTTTAAGATGAAATTCAGAAAAGCCCCATTACATACATTTTACTTTATCCATATTATGCTCTATCAGGGTCATAATGTCTGATGCTCATCCTCTTTCACCCAGCAAACTTTTAATGGACATAAATGAGGATTAGGTTTGTTTTTTGTTTTTTACCATCCTCTCCACAATCAGGTACCTCCCAGAGCAGCACCAGCTGGGGATGGAGACTGGCAGGACACACACATCCAAATCCCTTGTTCTCTTCACAGAGAAAAGCAAGGCACAATTATTCCCAAAGATTTCTGAGATTCACACTCTCTGAACCTCAGAGAAAGAGAAAACACAATTCCTATCACTCACTGTACCTGTGCTGTACCAAAGCAGAATGCAATATAGAGATTGTTTGTCCAAAGTGAAGATGTTTTGTTTCCTCAGGGCCAACTCTGTGTGTGTGTGTCAGCTGAGAGTCACAAGATTCAGTACAGAGTGAGCAGTTGTGTGCAGAGTGAATGCTTAACAGATTCAGTTTAGATAAGATGTATAGAGAATAGTATAATAAAGTCATTAATTAACCTTCTAGTATCCATAGAGTCCTCCTCATCATTCTCTCCCTGTCGTAGGAGTCGCCTTTGATTTACAATAGAAACCCTTATCCCAGGGGAACTCCAGCTGTGACTTCCCAATTGTTTCAGTTTCAAGGTAGAACAGGCCTTTTTGAGTCTCTTTCCCAGCATGAACATCCATCAACACTAACTACACCACCTTGATTCAGATGAGACAGCACACCAGGCTCCCCAGAGGGAGTCAGTGCCTCACTGACTCAGGTTTCTTTGGAATTGCAAGTAGCTTTGCACTAGATATTTTATTCAGAAGCTGCAAGAGCCACAAAATACTTGCCAGCAGCTTACAGCCAAACTCAAAGACTTATCCCATGCTACAAAAGGAAGAAGCAGGACAGACAGAAAGTCTCTTCTGTCCACGTTCAGGTAGAGCAGACATTTGGGCAGCCACAAATCTTATGACAACGCTGCTTCCTCATACCTTGCTCCATTAAGAAAAACACATTTTCAAAATTTCTGAGGCTTCTCAGGTAAGAGAAAAGCCACACAACCCCTTCAGGTGAGAGTCCAGAAACCTTCACAGCATTACTGTGTCAAAAGTAGGACTTTATTCCCCAGAAAAGGAATTATAGTGACAAAGCCAGGAGTGAGATATTTCATGTACAAGCAGCTATTCTCCTGGCCCACCTGTAATATATACCTAAATAAATGGCACTTTATATTTAGTATGTACTTTTGAAGAGCCAGAGACAAGTGGCATTCAGTGTGAAATCAATACCTGTGAGAGGAGGCTAGAGATGCTTGATGAACTCTTTGCTGCTCAGTAAAACCAAACCTAAATGACAGCTGCACAAGATAAAGTGAAACCAATCTTACACATTAAAACTCACACACATTTGGATGGATGTCTTAATTTGCTTTCTTTCCTCCCAGCCCAACCAGAAAAATAATTCTATAGATAAATTCTACGTGACTGGAAACAGCTGCTGTGAAATAAGCCGAGACAAAATTAGAAGAGAGAGAAAACATGGTTCAGCTGAATGATCCTGCAATACCACATTTAATTTAAAACTTTTAAAGCCCCATTATTATATTTAGAAATAGCAGGGTCAGCCAGGAAGTATCTGAACAAGCTATTTAAAATGGTTTAACTACTAGATGCCAAAACCAAGAGCAAACAACAGGTAGACTGTTTTTGTCAAAGTGGTTTCTTCATTAGAAAGATGTAGTTGGGCAGTGGAGGCAAAGAGTACAGGAAAACACTCAAAATATGACCAAATTTAAGCAGCTGTAATCTAATAATGTAAAGAACATTAATAAATTTCATTCTGATGTTTGAAATCGTGTCTGTATTGAAAAATTAGTATAATTTACAGGAAAAGGAGCAGAGATAGGGTTAAAGCATTAGAATTCATCTAAGCATCTAATTTGATTGAAAGCAACTTGTGATAAATGGGATTAAGGCTTATTCAGGAGAATCTGAAATAAATACACAAGTAACTCAACCAGCAAACCAAAAATGCTGTTTGTGTCCCACACCTTTCCTTACTTTGCACACACAAAGGTTTGCAACTTTCAACATGCCAGAAACCCAATCACACTTTGGGGTAGTAAATAATTCAGCCCACACTCCACACAAGGATTCTCAACTTTTCCATCAGATTAGAATCCTTTTTTCCATCTCAGCAGGAACGTGTCCTATCACTTTGCACCACCAGCACCACCAAAGGCATCCAGGCTGCTGGAGCTCACCTTTCCCACCCAAGGGGGCACACACCTCACTGCAGCAGCAGAACTGCACAGCTCACAGCACCAGACCTCCCAGGCACTCAAAAAATCCTGACCATAAAAATGCACCCAAAAATCCCGACCATAAAAATGCACCCAAAAATCTTTGCTGCTTTCCAAGAGCCAGGCTGGCTCTGCAATAATTTAGGCATCCTCAGCCCTGTATTCTACATTCATGGGAGGCACTGGGAGGCTGCCATCTGTAGCTGCTCAGACCTGCTCAGATTTTCAGGTAGCTTGAGAGTGCTCAGGCCCTCTCTGTACACAAGGCACTGGCAATTATGTCTGAAAGAGCACCAGGAGGGCCACAGGTGGTAAAAACAGCAGCTGGTGCCTCTCTGGCTTGAAAGCTCTGCCCAAAATTGCTCTCTTTATGTTATCTTTGAATCTCTAAAGAAAACTTCAGAGAATAAATAAGTTGAAAGAAAACACACCCCAAACTACGTCACTGCAGGCAAAGTACTGATACATAGTAATCAAGTTATCACCTATTCCACTAGCAGAGTTGTGGAGAGCAAACAGTTCCTAATGCTGCCTGGAATTCAAATCCTCCTAAGTCAATGTGGAACAAAGTTTGGTGTGTTTTTTTTTTTTTTTTTTTTGTTTTTCCAGTCAGCAATGTGTAAATCTCAGACTCAGCAATCCTTCCTTTCCAGGCAGTCCTCTCCTGCTGGCTGGTCCTCTTACAGGACCACTGAGTAGAGCAACACATTTGTATGAATTTCTCTCTTCCACGATTGCTTTCCTCCCCAGCTCCCACCTGCTGCTCACCACCATGATATGGATGTTGCTCAGATGAATTTCCTGTTTTATATTCTCTTTCTTAACCAATACAGCAAAACCCAAAGCTCCTTTGATGTCCAGAGCTCTCCACATCTGAAAGGGAGTAAGGGCTGAAATTGCCTCCAGCCCATGATAGATTTTTGTCCTATTTATTATGCAGCCACAAGGGGAAAGACACATTTGAGGCAAATGCCCTCCCAAGTGCCACAAATACATTTAAATCCCTGATCTCAGTGCTTGTGACACCTCTGACCCTACTGAGCTGACAGTCTTTTCTGCCACAAAAATGATGGAAGGCCTGGCACAGCCATGTCAGTGCAGCTCCCTGGGAAAGGAAAGGGTTAAGTGAACACCCACTGCAATAAATGCTTCTGGAAAGGAGTCTTGCCTTGATGAAAGCCAAACAGCAACTCTGAAGTATAATGAGAGAGAGGAAAAGAAACCGCATCCTGAAAATGCATAATCCTGAATTCATGGGATCAGGGACACAGGCTGTGCTGCAGGCATGGGAAATCCCAATCCCTGCTGATTTCAGCCCAAAAGCTCAGGTGTGTGACAACACACCACAGACATGGAAAAAAAAAATCAAACAACTAATCAACGAAACTCACCTCAGCTTTGTTCTGTTTCTCTTCATATTCACTCTGCTCCTTTTCCATACCAACCAACTTAATCTTCAGGTCTGAAACTTCAGCCATCAGATCTAATTTCTGAGTCTCAAGCGATGTGCGACTTAGCAGCTCCTGAAAGCAAAGCAGAAAGGTTTCCCCAGTTATTTATGTGAGCACTGACAGACTGCTGTGTGTTTTATTGGCAGGCCCATATTAAACCCTCAGTTTGAACCTCAGTGTGTTTCTCAAGTGCTGCAGTTATTTTCATCTAAACGTTCTGTGTTAATCACCAAACCACCGTGTCCCACTCCTTATTTCAGGCAAATGTGTGGCAAAGTTAATCCCTGGGCTAGACATGAGATCAAAAACAATACTGAGGCTGAACAAACCCAAACCTATAATGGCACATTACAAAAGAGCTGGCGTCTTCCTGAAACACTCATCAGCCAAAGTTATGCCTCAGGATTACCTTGCAGACCTTCCTGTCAAGTGTTATCCAATAAAGGATGGACTGCAGAATGAGCACCTTAACCCAAACTGAGTAGCAAATGCAAGCAATACCTCTACACCAATAAATAGCAACTCACACCATGTAGCACCTGATGGCTTTTGAGGGCTGCCCAGTGTGGAAGGAACTGCAGTGAAAGAAATGCCCCAGCTGGAGTCTAAAAGGCAGTGTCCAAACTAAGAAACACTGTAAAGGAGAAATAACTGCTCGTGGCTTTTGCTTGTGTGCCCCAAGTTTGTTTTGCAGATTGCAGAGTACGCATGCTTTGGATGGAGTCGAATCAGTGTGTTTGGAGAACGGTCAACATTCACACCTTCACTGAATGTTTCATTTCTCAGGAAAGCCAAGGCATGAAACCACCCAAAATTTAACATACATCAAATGCCTCTGTCACCTCTGTTTTCAAAAATAAAAAAGTCCCATCAGGAGTTTAAGCTTTATTGAAAAATTCACGATTCATTTCCCAAGCATGAAATAATTTTTAACAAAAGAATGTAGGCTTCCAAATGGTTAAAAGATTTTTTGATAATTCACAAATCTCATTAGTGTGTTGATCACATGAATCACACTGAGGAGTCACAGCACACTGTGCTTTGATTTACATGGCAGCAATTTAACTGAAGTTGCCACAGTTAATCTGTACTGATGTTATTGAGGGATCAGAAATCACCACGTCCAGCAGCCTTTTCTCATCTCTTCCTCTGCCCCAAACTGCACAGTACATTGTAGGCCATGGCTTAGAGAAGCCACAAAGGTTATTTCAAAGATTACAGAGTCAAGGTTAATTTCAAAATCTGCTCTACATGTAAGTTATTTTAGTCTGGTGGGGAATATTGCACAAATTAAAAATAGTACTAAACTTGCATCTGTATTGCAACACCAATTATCTAAGCCACTCACTATTCCCAATGCCATGCCCATTCCTGCTGACATTGGCAATGATATTTGTGGATGGATGGGAAAATAAAAGGAAATGTAGCCTTGTGGTTTTGGCTTTTTTCTTTTTTTGTCTTCTCCGAATGAAATAAATCAAGCCCTAATCAGGAAAAGATACTGCACGGACTTTTTTAAATTGAAAAACTCTAAGAGACAATCACTTTATGAAATTCCAGGAGGAGCTGCTTTCTACACAGGTGATTACAAATTACAATTGTAATTACAAATAACTGCTCTGTCTTCCAGAAAAACACTAATTTGCAGGAGTTTCAGAGGCACATCTCAGTCCATACTGGAACAGGCTCTGCACAGCTGTTAAGACAGCAGACTGCTGCAGGTTAAGGCAGAGTTAAAAAAATGGGAGCTTTGATATGAAATAAAGCCACTGAACATCAAAAAGAAGAGCAGGATGAGGCAACCCTGGCCCCAGAGACAGACTCTATACACTCTCGAGCTAAAACAACATTTAGAATTTTTTTGGACACTGACATGGCGCTCCATGATATGGGAGGAATATTTCTTAATAAGGCAAGGAGCCGCAGCATCCCTCTAGGGATTTTAAACAAAAGATCTGTCCTTTGAGTGCACCATCTGGCATTACTTCTTATTTTTCCTACAGACCCCTAAATTACCCTCAGTTATGCAGTGGAGAGCAACCCACACTCGCACTCCTCTCATCCCAAGTTCAGGAGCTCTGCGTGAACGTGGAGGCCCTACCTGCTCCAAGCAAGCACTAAAGCAGCTGCTTGGGTTTGCTTTGCTTTTAATCAGCTCAAACACAATTTTACAATTCGCGCTGAAGCCGGGGAATCAGATTCTCAGCTGGAGTAAACTGGCTTTAATCTCGTGACTTAAAACAGGCAAAGCAGCTAACTATCCTAGTTTGTTTTCAGTGGAGCTCCACTGATTTAAAACAGCTGACAATTGCTCTTGCATCCAGAGGACCTAACTTGTGCTTTGAAAGCAAGTGCCGTTTAAAGTAAATGTCTCCTCTTGAAACGGGAACATCTGGAAGCAATTATTCTCATCTTCAAGCAGATGCTCACAGTGAACAGCTCATTAAGAATGTGAACCATTTTGTTACAGAGAAATTATAGTGTATTTCAGCGGTATGATGCAACTTGAATTCAGCCAGAATAAATATGCAATTGTAAGAAGAGAAAATACAAATTTATGTTATTGGTTTGAAAGCAAGAAGAAAATATAAGGCAGGCAAAATGGTAATTTAGGCTGCAGCAGCTTTAGGAGGATCCTAGCTGAAAAATAGAACAGACATAGAACATATCCTAGGGAGTCTTCTTTAGAAACAAGATATTTGTGTTTAGTTTTCAAATGTACTAAACATTATACAATGTAAGTGTAATTTTTCTTCTTAAAGATCTTTTTCTAAACTAAACTTTTAACTTTAAAAATTGAGGAGGCATGCAGAAGTGGTGATATATGTGTACCAGACAGATCAAAGAGTAGCAAACTATTTCCAAACACAACACAATTTTTAAAACTCACTGTATACTCCTAAAGTACTTAATCAACCTTTTCAATATTCCCAATGAAGCTGTAGCCAGTGCTGCATATCTCACTCTCACATTTAGTTGTCTTGGAAATACACAATTATTATAAAGCAGTTTATAAAATGTAACACGACAGAAATAGCTTGACAAGAAGACACTATAATTTTTTAGGCTCTCAGCTGCAAGTACAGAAAATTACAGGATATTTAGCTCTCCACAAAACTGAGGAAACAGTCATGCCATACACTGATTGAGAAACCATAAGTAAGATTTTAGTCAAGTGAGGAGAGGAAAGAAAACACCTCTAAGATCCCATTTTGCTATTGCACACCCTACAAACAACATTTGAAAAAAACCTTACTTTTCACCCTTATTAAAAACCTTGAGAGAGACAGACAGACAGACCAATCTACCTACCTGGGAAGCCAAACGCAGCCAGAAGCCCCCCTAATGAGGGCTGCACTTCTCAAGAGCTGTGTGTCAGCTGTGGCAGAAATAAGATATTTGCTTAGCTGGAAGCACAGCTGAGAGCGATGTACGTGTGCAATCACCATGAAATGGTGCAGGGCAGCAGCAGGCAGGGAATTACAGCCCTCCAATTCATCATTTGCCCATTATATGGTTAAGGCAGGGAGAGGACAGAGCTTCCCATAGCCCTGCCAACTTGACCAGCCCTTGGATCTGCTCTCCCTTGGATCCTGCCCACGTTAACTCCAAAAGAGCAAAGTGGAGTGCTCACCTGGAGAGATAAAGCTGCACAGCTTGAGAGCATGCTCTGAAAACCTCAGAGCTCAACCAGAGCAGCACAGAGCACACTTCAAAATCTGAAACACTAAGCCAGCTGCTGGCAAGAAGCTCCTGCATGCTATAAACAAGTGCTGAAATTCATCTAAGATCAGATAACTCAGGCAACTGAAAGTTGAAGGAATGGTCTTTGCCAGCCAGCAAAGTTCCTGAGGAGCAAACAGATACACGCCAGATTTATACCCTTTAAGCAAGGCAGGATTCTGGCTCCCCTGAGCATGAGACAGCTGCAGAACCAGAGCAGGTACACACTGAACAGGGCTGGATTCAAGTTCCTGCTCTGACACAGCTCCTCCCTGCATACTTTTAATCCAGTTTTTTAAAAAGGTTCTCCACTGTCTGGCACACCTTCCTCTGGCCCTTGCACCCAGACAGGAGTGGGCCATAAACTGACACAAGAACAGAGATCCACTCTTGTTTACACCCAAGCATTTCAGGTTTTATGTGTATTTTTTCATAAGGCACAAAGAATCCTAAAACCAAATCCTTTGTACTTTTCAAGAGAATTCACTTGATTGAAGACACAATCGTGCTCACACAACAAAACTCTCCAACAAGAGTCCCCTAGAATGTGTCAGGAATTATTTGGAAGGCAAAAGGACATGGTTAGACACATCTAGGATTTGGGATTTGGTTCAGGTCAGGTACAGGAAAGACTCTGCCCCTCAGACCAGAATTGTCCTTTATAGAGCAAAATTACTTCTGTTTCCAACTCTACAACACGTTGATAGGACATTCCCCCAAGGCTCTCTCTCTTCTCCAAAAAAAAAGAAAAAACTATTCTTTCTTAAAATTGACTGGAAGAAAGTACTTAGTAATGCCACAAAGTAACTTACAACAAGACACACACATCATTGCTCAAATTTGCTGTAACTTTACAATTTAAAGCAGTTGATATACTGGAAATGGGCTGTCACAGCATAAATTGTTTTCCTAGGATAATTCTAGGAAGTTTTTTTTTAAATTTTACTTCTAGACATCTCCTTTACAATGTGCCAAGGGGAAAGGCAGGTAGATGTTCACACAGGCCAGCCTTTCCATATCCTTCACACATTCAGCAGCAGCACAGACATCCCACTGGAAGGTAATTCCATGAAATTAAACTTGTGCCTTGCTGCCAGCCATGTTCCAGAACATTTTCTGTTACCAAAGATGACCTTGTTTCTTGGTCTAAACCTGAATTACACTTCAGGACTGAATTAAGGTTTTGCCATTGACTTTCATGAGTTTTGAACAGGCCTGATTCGTTTTCTTGAAGGAAGAAAACCCAGACACCTTCAAGGTGGAAAAACATTTTTCTTCATTACGACCTGTGGTGGAAAAAGTGTCCTTACAAAAGTGAAACATTGGGTTTGATGCTTTAAGCATCACGTTATCTGTGCACACCAGGGCATCTCTGCCACACACAGGATCCTCTCAGTGAGGACAAAGCACATCTCTCCATTGCCCTTCTGCCACACCTGGACCTTTCCTGTGAGCTGTTTGGCTCAGCCACCACAAAAACAGCCCCTTCCTCCCAAACCCCAGGCCAGATTTCTCCCAGTTGTGGAGGAGAAGGTTTGCTGTGCACGGCAGGCTCAAATCAGTGGCAGGAGCAGCACGGTCGGGAGGAGGGAGAAGGATGAAAGGAGAATCTTTCCTCCCTTCTCCTCTGCTGCTGCTACTCCACATTCAAGATACCCACCCAAAATGCTGAACAGCCACTTCATGTTATTTGTGTAACTTTTATTCCAGTTGCTGTTTCAGAAGTGGTTCCACGATCGCTTTGTAGCAGGGTTCAAAACAACGGGGCATAAATAATAAGCCAGAAGGATTTTTTTGCCAGTAACCCCACCCTGACAAGTCTCTGCTAGCACAGATTCAGCAAAAACTACGTTGCAGGGTGGCATTAGATACCCTTTCTGCTGTGGAACTTCCAGATACCATCATTAGGTTATCTTAAAGTTTATAGGTTTTTTTATTGAAGCATTTTTTTTGCACAGAATTAATTATGAGTCACTCATCTTATAGTTCTTGAAATTAAAAAGACAGGGCTTTATCTTTATTGTTCCATTTTCCACTCAGAGGAAGCAGCTGACTTAAGTTCACAAAGGAAAAATCAGTGGAGTTCAAATATAATGTAAATAAGGAAGCAGAACCATGAAATAAATCTGAATTTAGACTACACTGCCTCTCAAGAGGGTAACAGAAAGCATTCTGAAAAGCAGGACACCAGCAGCAGCTGCTGGCTGAGAAGATCTGAACCCAAATCTCCCCAAAATCTGACTAATTCATCTATTGAAACTCCTGAAACCACACACTCGCTCTACTTTTGACAAATTATCTGCAGAAACATCCACTGGCCACATATCTGACATGGATGTCATGATCACCACATCATCAGGTCATTCTCTTCTGCCCAAATCTCAGCTCAAACCCCACAAAGGATTCAACAAAAGATGGAATGGAGAAGTGAATGGAGAAGAGAACCTTCAAAATAAATGATATTAAAAAGGATCCTCTGCTGAGACATTGAATGTACAACTTCTCTGACTGCTGAGAGATCCCACTTGGGTTTCCCAAATCCCACTGTCTACTGGGAGAAACAACAATTCCAGCTGCTCAAAAGTTATCCCAAAATTTAGATTTAAGGTTTATTTTAGGCACATCTGGAGATTCTCTGACTTCTTTAGCTTTGGTGCAGCCTTTTGCAGTTTATCACTTTAGGATCAGCTTTGTAAGCGATTTGTGCACGTGCCTGAGGCGAGACAAGCAGATGCAAACATTTTCACTGAAATGGCAATGTTCCTGCAGCATCATAATCTAATTTCAGACACCTGAGTGTTCTGGTAAATAAGGCTTTAAGTTCACAGTTTCCTCAGAAGACTATCTGGGCAAAACATTTTAAATCAGAGAAAGAACAAGCAGTTTTAGCAGAAGTCACAGAACAGTGATCCAGCTTTAGACTGGAACAGGGAGCTTCTGCACTCTGTTGGGAATGCCTTCCTGGAGACTGAAAACAGATTTTCATAACTTAAATAATCACTGTTCTTTGAGTTCTAGAAAATACATGCACTCACTGCATTTTTAAAGCTGTCCCCTCAGAATACAACCTTGCCCAGCTGGAAGCATTTTGGACTGTGTGAGATGGAAGGTTTTTTCAAGAAGCTCAGAGGATTATAATTTAAAATGTTTAGAATACAATTTTATCGTATAGAAACTGCTGCCGTTTACATACATATACACAAGGATCCTTATCATCATTTAAAGCTATGATTAGCTCATAAAAAGCTTGTGTATCTCACATGGACTAAAACAGCAAATTTAGAACACACAATATTTGTGTGGGGAGAAAAACTAAGCTCATAGAGAACAGTATCTATCCTAAAAATTTCTGGCATAGATTTTTGAGGCTTATTTACAGTTTCAAATTAATTTTTGGTATCTATGTACTGCATTAGCAATGGATAATTTGCATCTACAACAACAGAAAATTGCACAGGGAAAGAACTTCGGCATCAATAGACCTGCAAGTTCTGTAAGGTATTTATCATTTGCTCTGCTCCCTCAGCAAAGGACATCAAAGAGCACAAATTAAATCACATAGCCTGAAACTGTTGATTCAAATAAAGAAAAAATGTCCTTATATATTGATTTTCTCATCTCAAACTAAGGGGAAAGCTCCAAAGTTTAGCAGAAATGGTTATAGAACAGAACTTGATACAGTAATTCATTCCAAATTGCTGCTTGTTCAACTTCAAAGCCATAGGAAAACAGAAGGCATTTAAATAAAACCTCTTAATTCTAGAACTCCTACATGTATTAGATACATTTAACCTGTCTAACCAGTTACTCAGCCATGTCCAAATAAGCACAGCTCAAATAAGACACAATAGTTTCATTTTACATGCTGCCACGTACAGCATTATGCAACCAGCCACTAAAACTTTTCTGCAACAGGAAAACAAAGAAACATTTCTAGGAGGGGAGAGTGCAAAGCAGGAGGAGAACAATGAAAAAAGCGTTTTTTCCTTCCCTGTTTTATCCTGTTGCCAAAGGCAGTCACACATGCAGAGAAGCTGACCATGTGTGCTCACCTGACCTCTGGAGAAGGTCTGCAATCCAGATTTTTACCTGTTGGAGCATTTCTTCTGTAGCATTCAGCTTCAACTGGTGCCCCTCCAGACAGATTTCTAAGTCCCGGATTTTCTCTCCTTGAGCTTCCACCTGGTCTGTGAGAACACTCACCTGCAATTTGAGAGGAGAAGCACAGTGCTACTGAACTGACTGGAAATAAGCTTCAATTACCTTATGCATATAACATCCAAACACACGTTTTGACAAGAAGTTCCCTTTTAAAGCCCTCAAATGCTTTAATATTCTTGTGCACTGCAGCAACCTGCTCTACCAAGAGAGAAGTTTTGCAGTCTTACCTCTATTTCACTCCAACCCCGCCCTCTCATCTCCCCTCCCCTGCAACTGTTTTGTTTTGATATAAAAAAAGAAAGGGCATTTCAAGGAGAGGTGGAATGCTACCTATAGGTAGCCTGGGTCCCTTCATGCAAAACTCTGGAGAACTGGAAAGGAGCAAGCAAGAGCAGAGCACACTGGAAATGTTTTACGTGGTTTTGGAGCGTGCATCGCCATTTCTGGTTCTGCTGGCATTTCACTCCCTAAAACAGATAAATAGGAAAACTGTTTCTTCCCAACCCAACCAATTACTTTCCTTCTTTGTTCTTTACAAGAACAAAACTTTATTGATAGAGTACCTATCAATAAAGAGTTGTGAAGCTATGAAGAATGCAATGAGTGAAAGGAAATTTTTAGCTGTGGCAAAGTTCTATTCCAACAAAGAATCCCAGGCTTTGGCAAGCCAAAACATGAAAGCAAAAGCAGGAAGACACAGACAATGAACCCCAGCAAAAGAAACAATAAGCAATCCTGGTAAAGGAGCTGTGGGTATGGTGGTACAGAGAAGTGAGTGTGCAATAAAAAAGCCCAGCAGCTGAACCCAAATCTTGCAAAGCAAAAAAAAAAACCTGCACCCAGGCTAATGTTAGAAAGATATGGAAAAATCTCAGGGATAAATCTTATGTTATGAAGACTATACACTCTGTATATTCATATATTGTGATTATTTATTTATAAAAAAGCCTTGATTATTCTAGAAAAATATTATCTAAAACAACAAAGGAGCCTAAGGTGTTTAGCCTAAGCCTAAACTCCATTTTGAAGAAAATGCATTAATAAAAACTTATATCTGCTCTCACATCTGACCCTGTAACACCTTTATTAATAAAACAAAACAAAATTGTACAGTATGTGGAAGTGACACTTTTAAGATATATCCACTACACAGCATGTCTAAAACCCAATGAACAATTGAGTTCACTTCAGGGAAGCTGCAAAGGGAGATGTCTGTCTTTCTTTTACCTGCTGACACAATGCCAAGCATGCCTGGGAAAAAAAAAATCACAGAAAAAAAAGAAAGAAAAGGAAAAGACTATTATTTTTTCTATTAAAGGAGTTGTCTGTAGCTTAGACTACAGCTGAGCTCAGGATGAGAGGTGATAGGAAGGAGTGGGTGGAGGCAGATGGCAGGGGGACACATCCAAGCTGGGGCAGGAGAACTCCCTCCGAGGAGATCTTTTGCTCATCTACTTTGTTTTGTTCCCATGAAATGAAGGATGATACACAAAAATCCCCATGTGAGGCCAGAGGGCATGAAGAGACAAACTGAATTCTCTGCTTCAGTGTGATGCAAGTTCCAGAGAAAGAAAACCAGCTTTACTTAGAGCTTCAGGTTAGGTTTAAATACCATTGTAACATGGAAAGAAAGCTTTGGATGTTAAATGTGACCTGAAAAGCAATTTAGTGAAAGTTTAGCAGTTTTGGAAGCATGTCTTGTGTGTTCCAGCAGCTGGGCTGAGAGGCACATCAGCCACTTGGAGCTCATATTTTCCCCTCTTTCCAGGATCATATCTGCCAGGCTCTTCAAGGAACCCAGAACAAAATCCCAGTTTATGCTAAGCTGGCAATTCCATCTTGCCTTAGGAGTCTTGCAACACCTGCAAGACTCGGCCTGCAGGCAATATATTTTCTGTAAAAGTGAGGGGCATTGAGCACTTAGCTAAAAATGGAGCGTTAGGAAGGTTTGAAAGTCTGAGGCTAGGCTGGAGTGCTCCCAGCCTCATATTCCCTCCAGATCAGGAAATGAAAGGAAATGAAAGGAAAGTAAATTTCAAGGAAAGGAAAAAGGAAAAAGGAAAAAGGAAAAAGGAAAAAGGAAAAAGGAAAAAGGAAAAAGGAAAAAGGAAAGGAAAAGGAAAAGGAAAAGGAAAAGGAAAAGGAAAAGGAAAAGGAAAAGGAAAAGGAAAAGGAAAAGGAAAAGGAAAAGGAAAAGGAAAAGGAAAAGGAAAAGGAAAAGGAAAGGAAAGGAAAGGAAAGGAAAGGAGACAGGAGAAAGGAAAAAGGAAAGGAGAAAGGAAAGGAAAGGAGAAAGGGAAATTTCAAGGAAAGGGAAGGGAAGGAAAAAGGAAAGGAAAAAGGAAAGGAAAAAGGAAAATGCATAAATAATGTTTGATGGGGTTTGGAAGGGGGGTATTTTTTGGGGTTTGATGGGGGATGGAAGTGATGGGAGTAAAATGCAAGAGAGACATTTTCTAGTTCTGATTTTAGTCAATTCCTTCTAAGAAAAACTCTAGGCAGGTCCCAAAATGTGTCATAAACCCCTGTGCTTTGTGCATTGGGCTGGCTACTCCCCTCGGTACCTGTTTGTGTGGATAAAGAAATGGTTCCTGAAAACCTGCAGGACAAAGAGAATAGAAGCAGAGCCTGGGACAGTCTGCAGAGTCCTGTCAGCACGGGGCCTGTCAGACCCACAAAAGCTGATGCACAGATCACAGGACTGCCCAGAAATGTGGGGAACAAAGGAGACCCTCACAGGGGCACCAGGCCCACCCTCAGCTCTGGATGGAACACCTGGATGTGGTGCCCTCACTGTCCCTCCACTCATGAGCTGATCATGCATCCAAAACATGAATGTGCAGTGTGAGAAGCTGTTTGCTTTTACTAATGGAATCAAATTTTTAGTGTTAACAACCACTTGAGTAATAAATGGTGTTCTAAATAAAAAGATATTCTACTAACTATCAGTTGTAAAGAGAATTTGTAGCACACACTTAAATTCCAACCAGAAGATTGTTTTTCAGTCAGGTGGGTTTTTTTCCCCTAAATTTGGTAATAGCAATTTAGTTTAACAGCAATGGAGAAAAAAAAAATCCTACCAAGCCAAAGCTTGTGTCTCAAAGCATTTATTGTTTATTTAACAACAGCAGTGAGGTTTCTGCTCAGTAAATGAACACAAGTGTGAGCAGAACATACAGGACAAGACATGTTTACAGAAACTTGCGACTGAAAGCAGGGAGAACACCTACCCAACACACTTCAACTTTGTTTGATATAAATATAATGTGCTTATAATATGCATTTGAAAGCATGAAGGGAAAGGATATGCAAAGACCATTTAAATGATCTCCAGCTTCAGGTTTTTAAAAAGTATGGAATGTACAGTTCAGTACCAGCAAAAATACACAGAAAAATAATTTGCTTTGAAGTTGTGCAACATGTGTTTTCTCCAGGAGGAGAACTTACATGGGACACAGGATCTGTTTGAAAAAAGGCTTGGTAAACTGAGAAACAGGAAACCTGGAAGAGCTTAGGCATGCATTTTACTGTCAAATTTTCTCTGTCCCTGTTCCCTCCCCCTTAAGCTTTTAGAAGATGTAAACAATTTTGGTGCAGCATATAAACAGGAAAAAAAATGCCAATTCCATCTACCTACCTTTTAATGATCTTCTGGTTCATTTAAAAAAACAGTGGCATACAGAACCTAGAAAATTGGCACAAGCTAGCAAACCTAGAATGAGAACCACCATCCCAGCTGTAGCCTGGGACAGAATTATTTTTAATCCCTTTGCCACTCCCCCCCACTTTTACTGCCTTTACACCTCTCTCCTCCACCAGGTTACCCCCACCATGGAATCATTTAGAGGGATTATACAGATTACAAATTAATTCCTGGTTAAATATCAGCTACATTTGGTGAGCTGCTAACATTTGTTTGACAGAAAATATTCTGCCACTTCAGCTTTTATGTGCTGGATATCAATTATGCAGACAAAATTCTTCTCTCTTTTGGACATACCTGAAGGATGAGGGACTCTTTATCACCTTCTAATCGTGCCAGCCTTTCTTGATAAGTTTCATTATTGGATGAATGATGGTTCACCTGTGACTGGGAGGAGAAAAAAAAAGCGCTGTGAGAATTTTTACAGTTAAAGTTTCAAGAAACAATTAATAAAAGTTTTGTATATTAAGCAGTTCTTACAAGACAAAAAAAAAAAAAATGAAATATAGATCAGAACTGTTTATTTCATGTGTATTAAGCCTGTAATGTACGTTAAAAAATAATGTACATTAAGAATGTACCTTTTTTAAGCTGTATTCTGAATACTCTCTCATTTACAGCATTCAAAAGTGGTAAATTAATATGACT
Organism: Melospiza melodia melodia; assembly: GCF_035770615.1. Lineage (NCBI taxonomy): Eukaryota > Metazoa > Chordata > Aves > Passeriformes > Passerellidae > Melospiza > Melospiza melodia. Next base: position 50,395,825 of record NC_086199.1, on the reverse strand, counting down.
GATATTTTCTAGAAAATTGTAATTTCAATGGAAAATACCATCTTACCAAAACAAAACCCATTTAATTTGAAATATCTATTCTCCACAGTAATGAATCTTGTATTTATTGTCAAGTGGTAAAAATTGCTATAGGTGTATTATTCCTAGAAATTACTGAAAGAAAATTACAAGTTTTTTGTTGGCAAATAACAATTTATTTAAAGGATCAAATTCTTATCAGGAGCTACTTTAGCCACCCAATTACTTAGGGACTTCTAAAAGGCTCTAGGGAGCAAAACCTTTTAAAATATGGCCTGTCCTTAACTATTATACCCCATTTCCTATGAATTTTATTATTCACATAGAAACACCACCATTAAAAAAAATATCTGTGGATTTCTTTAAGTTTAGAAGAGTCTCCTCAGTTCATCCTGCAACATTGTGGGAAAGGAGCTGCTTGCTCAGAGCATCAAAAGTAACCTGAGCACCCAGAGGTTGATTTCCCAGCTCCACTGCAGGCACTGCATTTCTGCCAGGGAACTCAACACTCAGCCTGGATTTTCAGCTCACACAGGAATCCAAGGAGCTCCCCTCCACTGCAGCTGACTGCTCATTTATAGTTTCTTGCACAATGGCACCAATACAATTATAATCCTCCTCCCCAGATGCCTTTTTTTTTTCAACTCAACATTTGCGAACAGATTTTTAATTAAATATATTTATAGCTTCTTAATCTATACTGAGGCCAACAGGCCCAAACCTAAAACAAAAGCTGAAAATAAACACGGTGCTAGTTAACTCAAATCAAGAAACCAAATTTTTATCCTATCAAAAGATGCTTTTCAAGCCATAAAGTGCTGAACTAGATATAAGTGTGGCAATGAATACAAGTGTGGCACCTTTGTAAGCTGAGAGAAACCAAGCACCCTTGTCTCTGATTATTTGAAAGAAATTGAGAAGATCACTATGGCACCAATAAACAGGGGCTGAAAGATGTCTGAAGAGATCTTCTGGTTCACTATTCTGTCCTAGGGCTAATGAATATTTGGAATATTCTTGTTTTGTCTTCTTCTAAAGACACCCAGGGATGGAACTCACAGCTCCTCCATCTACTTCCTCCCTACCCATCATGAGAGCATTTTTCTTTGTGCTCAATCTGAATCATCTCTTCAACTTCATGGTTATCATACCACCATAAACTAAAACATAGGTCCTTCCATTCACTTCAGAGATTTTTGATATATTTGAAGATTATCTCTACATCTCTAATTAGCAGGTCCCTCTTCATGCTGTGAAAGAAAATATGAGTTTTTCTGTCTTTTCCTCAGAGATTAATTTTTCAAGATTCATTTTGTTGCTTTCTTTTTGTTCCTCTTCAGTGACTATTTCCCAACTTCTTCTGAAATTAAAGGCTTAAGAGCAGACACAGGACTCCAGCTGAAACTGGCTTGAGTGGCAAAACCTTTTCACAGACTCCTGGGCCATATTTATTTCCATATTAAACATACAGTAAAATTCATATCTTTTCAGCCTAGGACCTATAACTTCCAGATCCTTTTAAAATGCTTTTATTTAGCTGCCAGCCCATTCTTCATTCTGCTTTTACTCCAGGTTTCTGCTTAAATGTATAACTTTGAGCAAGTCTGTGCTGACTTGCATTCTATTTTTTATACTCTTTTCCCGTGCATCTGGCTCTTATGTTTTAACCATAGCTGCAAGGCCCTTGACTAGAATCACCTCTAAATTCAATAATCTTGGTCTTTTGTGCCTGTTTAAGGGGCCAACAGGGACACTGAAAACAGAATGTGCAGGTGCTCACTCCACACCTCACTTAACAGCACTCATCATCAAAAGAGGAACGTGTAAACTCTACTCAAAATATACTTTTGTCACAAGGTTTTGACCAAGTTTTAGGGATCAAGACCTCACAGAAGTGGCTCTAAATATGCAGGTGTGAGGTCAGCCAGAAAGGCCTCAGATAAGCACAGGAAGGTACAGTAGACAGAAAAATGACCTGCTAAATAAAAGTGTCTGATTGATGTACAACAGTTGTTTGAGCCTCGGTGATTCTTTGTGGCACGTATAAAGACAAGATAAAACAGTGTAACATGAACCAAGGCCATCTGTGGATGGCTGGGGAGCATTCTACAGTTGTGAGAGCCAGGACTGAGAGGAAACTGAGCAAGATGTCACATGTAGCAGCAGAAAATAAATACAGGACCCGAAGCACAAAAAACACGAGACCACAGCTTGCTCTAAGAGCTCCCAAACAATAAATGAACACTGGTCATGTGGTCACACAGGTCTAAAAGGCTGAATTTGCAGGATTTCCTATAAAGTTGTTACTTCAGAAGATCCAGTATTACTGACCAAACTGTTGCATGGGCTAGACAAATTATAAGGCAAATATGTTAACTATGCCTCCTCCAATGAAAGAATGAGAGAGATTGCACAAAACACATAAAAAAGTTTATGATAACAAAGTAGAAGGGGAGATATGCTAAGGCAAGGTAGCTAAAAATATGCTGATGGCAGTACTACTGCAGATAAAAAATCAGCTGCATGCCATAAATACTTTGCCTACAGGAATCATAGAATTCTTAAGACTGCAAAAGAGTTTTAAGATTATCAAGTCCAAGCAGCACCACCATCATTTTCACCATAAAACAATGTCCTCAAGTACCACATCTACACATTTTTTAAACTCTTCCAGCAATGATGTCTCCAACATTTCCCTGGGCAGTCTGTCCCCATGTTCTACAACCCTTTTTGTGATGAAATTTTTCCTAGCATCCAATCTGAACCTCTCATGGCACTATTTCAGCCATTTCTCTCATCCCGTCTCTGGCTGCCTGGGAGGAGAGGCCGATCCCCACCTGGCTCCACCCTCCTGTCAGGTGCTTCCAGAGAGTGACAAAGTCACCTCTGAGCCTCCTTTGCTGCAGGCTGAACATCCCCAGCTCCCTCAACTGCTTCTCAGAGGGCTTTTACCCTCCAGACCCTCCCAGCTCCACTGCAGCCCCTCAATGTCCTTCCAGAACTGAGGGGCCCAGAGCTGGACACAGCACTCGAGGCCTGGCCTCAGCAGCGCCCAGCACAGGGGACAGCCACTGCCCTGGCCTGCTGGGGACACTATTTCTGTGCCATTGGCCTGCTGGGGACAATATTTCTGTGTCGTTGGCCAGCTGGGGACAGTATTTCCGGTGCCATTGGCCCTCTTGGCCCCCTGGGCACAGCTGGCTCATGTTCAGTCCTTCTCAGCCAGTATCCCCAGGTCCTTTTCTCTGCCCAGCCATTCTGTCCCCAGCCTGTAGTGCTCCACAGGGTTGTTGTGAGCCAAGGACAGCATCCAGAACCTGGCCTCGTTGAATCTCACACCATTGGCCTCGGCCCATCTCTCCAGCCTGTTCAGATCCCTCTGCAGGCCTTCCTGCCCTCCGGCAGATCAACACTCCTCAGTGCTATCTTTGTCCTTACTGTGTGTGCACTCCATCCCCCATCCAGATCATCAATAAAGGCACCAAACAGGGCTGGGTCCAACACTGATCCCTGGGGAACACCCCTGGTGACAGTCCCCAACTGGATGTGGCACTATCCACCACCACTCTGTGCCAGGACATCCCACTGAAGTGTGGTTTTACCCACTGAAGAGTGACCTGTCCCAGCCATGGGAAGCCAGGAGCTGCAAAGAATTTCTTGGAGCACCTGTATTACAGTCTCCTCAGAAATTCTGAATTTTGGATATACTTTACTGCCCATCAGATGGCAAGAGATATTAACCTAAAAAGTTTCCAGGAACAATTCCAAATCAGCTGTAACTCCCAGTTCTAGAGAAAGAAAAGAAAAAGAAAGCTTTCCTTTTTTTTTGGGGGGGGTGTCAAAATGCATTCCATCACCTGCTTTAGCTTCTTCATTTTTATTTTCCTAATCTCTCTTTGGCTCACTGATTTAATATGAAAATAATATTGGAAAGTTGCTGGGAAGGTCTAAGTATCACTTACATGATCCAGTCATTACTGAGTCCTCTTCCAAGAAAAAGGCTTGAATTTTCTTTCTCATGTGACACACAAAATTTCAGACTTTGGAGAACAATTCAGTAGCTTTGATTTAAAACGGGGATAACCCGCAAAAGTACCAAAGGATCTGGCAAGAAATGTTGATCAGTTGATGTTCTCCTCAGGTGTGCCTTTTCAGCACCAAGAATCTCCAACACAGCTCATTTTAACCCTAACCCCTCCAACTTCTGAAGCTGGTCAGCAAGTTGTGACTCAGAAATTTGTCACCGACACATGGATCTCACCCTGGGCTGTGGAGAGGGGAGGAGCTGGGAAAAGAAACCTGGCAGTCACTTAAAGTGCTGATTTGTGAGCTTTTTCAACACGTCACCCGCCTCTGTGAGGAGACAGATTATGTCATAACCCTCTTCTCTTCCTCAGCCACATGGATCACCTTCTGCTCCACTGATACTTGCATAGGATGCCTGTGGTAATGATAATACTTGTATTAATGTATTAATTAAGATTAAGGACATGCTTGATGTGCTGCTTTTTGTTGTAGTTTAGAAGCTGAAAACAAGGAGGATGGCCAGCTGAGTCCAGGCAGTCAGCTTTACCACAAAAAAATGCACTGCATTCCAACACCAGAAAATGCACACTGCATTCTCTCCCCAGCCTGTTTGGAGTTGACAATGCTTACAAGTGCATGGTTTTTCCACCTCTGTAGCAGTCTTTTTGGTCACTAGAATTATGGTCTGAGTCACAAGGAGTTGTGTTATGATGAGTGATGAGTGAGCAGCTTACACAGTAAACATTTTTATTTGCCTCTGACTGTCGAAGCAAAAATTTAATCTCTTGGCATGTTAGTGCTACCTTAGACACACACCCATCTCAATGTATGTGCATTCCCTCAGTTACCTCAAAGGAGGAGGAGAGGGCTGGAACACAATTTCTGGATCTATAACTCTTGCCTTTCATCTGAAGGCAATTAGTAAATCAACAGCAGGATTTTTTATTTGCCATTGTTGCTGGTTGCTTAAATGAAAGTAGCAGTCACTTGAAAAAAGCTGACAGTGCATAGTCTGAAACTAAGCAAAGACAGAGCTAGGTAAATTTTGGTAGTCCTTAAACCAAATGAATTTTTAAACAAATATTTTTATTTTATCTGGATAATTTTTCTAAATACCTATTTTTTTCCTCCAGACAGTTACATGTCTTAAAAGAAAATATCCTTACAGAAGCCACAAGATTCACCCACAATATCTTGAATTTAATGGCTTCATCATGGGTTTGATCACCCCACCTCTTGCTAGTACAGGTTAAGAATCTCATCCAGAAAAAAAAGAAAGGCATAAAACCAATGTACACCAATTTCAGGCCAGCCATCAGCTCTGTGCCACACAGCTTGCAGTTAATATTAGCATTTATGTTAATCATTTTGGGCTATAAATACTTGTCTATGTACCAAAATATAGGTTGTATGGTGTTTATCTGGAATGGTGTCTTCTAATTAAGGTTGGGTGGAGAGATAAGAATAAAGTAACAGAAGGACACAAAATTGTATGTGAACCCTCTAAGCCAAGTCCATTGGGAGAACAAAAGAATCTTTGTTAAAAACCAGACACTTCCAGGTAGTGGGGGTATCTCAAGTCCCTTAGTTTGCAAATGAAACTTTTAACAGATCCACACTCAGGCCCTGTGGAAGAACCCTGTATTAATTACCTGCAAAACCCTTCCCCCAGACTGCCCAGCACTGCTCTATGACTGTGCTGCTGGCCAAGCTGTGAATTTAAAAGCACGATGTTTATACACAAGGAATTTGTGAATTTAAAAGCACAATGTTTATACACAAGGGATTTGTGAATTTAAAAGCACGATGTTTATACACAAGGAACATCCCCTGCCCTCCCTCCTTGTCCACATGCTCTCAGGTTTTCCTGCCACCACTTTCTCAATCCCTCTGGCCACTCTTGGGCCAGCATTTCCACAGGTCATGTGGACACCAATAAAGTCCAGTGGAAAGAGCTGGAGAGTGGTGACACATTATTTCAGTTTGATCTAAATAATATTTTTTCCCCTGCTGCCATTGCAAGATGCCACTGTACACATTATCTTACAAGAATTCTGCTTAAAACCAGACCCTCCATTATGAGCATTTGAAAATAGCAGTTGTAGCTGTTGTTTTGCCTGCCTGGATCTCGTGGTTTTGATTTTTGTTTGCTGCCCTAACCCAGTCCAAGCCACAGATACCACACAAACCCAGCCTAGCCAACCCCTGCAACATCAAAACCCATCTGGGTCTCTGAAGTGATTTCTGCTAATGATGAAATTTGAGCCAGCTCTGGCATACTTCACCAAGGCTTTATGGAAGTCTGCTGCAGTTATTCTCTGTTAAATGCCACATGTTACTCTGAAAGCAACTCACAATTTCATTATCAGCCAAAAAGCAACAGTTTATGATTGCAGAAACTGAAATCTTTATGTGCTGTAACAGTCAGTGCCAGACTCTGTGAGACATTGGGATTCTTGGACGGGAGGACTGATCAAGCAGCTTAGATTGTTTCAACTTTTTTGGTTTCTAAATCACTTGTCAAAGGAATTTGGGAGCAGACTGCTTAAAGTCCTCTGGGAACAATGCAGGATCAGTCTCAGTCCTCCTCCTTTCCCACCCATGTGCTCACCCCTTTAAAGGGCTTGCAAGGAAAAGCAGCAGTATTGATATTCTCCTTAATGTACCTGACATAAAGGGAATTACATGCAGCAAAAGCAGGAGCATTGTTAATTCCTGTAAAACCTCGTGCTCCATTTGAACACCGTGTCCTTTCTGAGCACAGCCCTCAAGCTGAGGGCAGCAGACCTCATTAACCTTTTTGTTAGCAAACATGTCTTCACAGAAATGAAATTTCTGGAAGCAGGAGTGGCAGACACGCTGTATCCATAACCTCATTTAAATAGCAAATTAATATGTGAGCTCAAAAAACGTGTTTTAAAATAAATAATTAGCTTTAACTGCACAGAGCACAGGTTAAACTAAGAGTATAATGTTACCAGCAGCTACTTCCTGTTGCCTCTTCACTGTCCACTCACTTCCCATTTAATCCCCTCCACAAATGTGAAGTTTCCAGAATCTGATGCAAATATTTGGTAAATTAACTTCAGGATGCTCAAGCTCTTATAAAAGACCAACACATCGTTGATATTTTACACTCATTCATGAAACTACCCAAAAGAAATGCTCCTAATCACATTTCACATTAGAATTGACAGATATTTTGTGTTTATACAGCTAGTAAAAAACCAAGAGAGCATTTGTATTCATGTGTGCATATATATAGACAGGCAAGAATTTGCAGGAAAAGTACACACAGGTTAAAACAGATTTTTAAAGAATAAGGAGAGAATGTGCTTCTTTCATGACACACAAATCCATATTCTAATTTAAAAAACCAGCCTATTCTGAGGGATCTAGTCATATCCCATTCATGGATTTTTCTAACACTGAAAAATAAATACTCAGATCATAAAAAACCGTAAAAGCTGACAAAGTGTTTTTTTCAACGTGATGAGAGAACTGCACAAACCTACTTTTAAAAAAAGAAGACAAAGACAATTTCATGCAGTCAATCCATGTCTGGGCAGTTCATCAACAAAATTTACAAAATTAACAGCCTTGCCTTTAAAAAAACAAACCCCATCTTTTTAGCAGAGTAACAGGCACAGAAGAAAACCACCACCATTTTTACCCGAGACAAAGGCATCCCGAGAGGTCTCTCACACAGCTACCCCGATGAAGAATCACTTAAGTGGAGATCTGGTGCAGAAAACTTTTCCCTTTAAAGCACAACATGGTAAACAAGAGCCTCTCCTCTCTTTTGCTATATGTTGTTACCATGCAGGATTTGTTTTGCTGCACTGCAATCCCCGGAAGGCACGAGCACTTGCCAGAATCTATTGCCATTTGCTCAAAGTTTGATCCTAGAGTTTCATTTTTAAAGACAAAGACAGCTGATTTTCTCCCCCCTCCCTAAGCCTCCTCCTCCTACACCAAGGCACGTCTTTGATTCACCTCTCATGAAGAAACTCACACCATTTAAAGTCTGAGGCACTGTATGAGTTTCTTTTCGCCAAGCAGAGAATCCTCACTGAGATTTTGCTAAATGTGCGTTTAGAAAGAGCAAACAAAGCCCAGCAAATCACTTACCCTCTTTAGCCACGTGAAGTGCTTGTAAATATCAATCTCACCATCCATGCTTTGGGCCCATCTCAGCAGTCACATTCCCAGGGTTAAAAGAAACTTTTGGAAGCAAGCGCTCTGCTTTGTTCTACAGGATGTAGCTGTGATTTCTTCCCCTTTCAACCCTCAACTTCTGAAATTTTCAGTGCCTGGTCATATTTGAAGCAGAAATCCCCTGCCCCTGTCCCACAAGGCTTATCCCAAAGGCTTCTCACAGATGTATATATAACACACAACTGTATAAACTTCAGGCTCCCCCCCCAAACATCTGGTTTTTTTAAACAGCAGATCGGTTTGCAGCAAGAACAATGCAAGCCTAAAAACTTTAAAAAGATAACTTGCTAAATGATCTTTAAAAAAGGATCTTTCGAGAACAGCATCAATCTGCAGGAACTGTTCCCCTTTAATGCTGAATAACAAGCTAAAAATTATTAAGCTGTCACTGAGAAACTATTCTCAAGTAGTGCTTTCTCTGGCTTTCTGTTTCAAGAGTGGCTGGAACTCATTACCAAAGACCCCCTATTTCCTGTCTCTGTTCTGCTCCCTGTTTATCGTAACACTACTCAGCCTTCTCAATTTATTTCAGGCTCAGACTAAACCTAAAAATAAGTTCTGCTTTTTGAATTACTTGCCTGTCCTCTCAAAAGATATTATAAAAGGGGAGGAATTCAAGGACGATCCTGTGAATAAGATAATGATCCCATAAACACTGCTATTGCCAAAGAGGCGATTTTCCATCCTAACAGAAGATGATGATACCCTTCCAAGATATTTGTCTGCTCCTGCTGAAGCTGAAATCTCACAACATGGCAACTTTTCAAACTTGCAACACCAAGATAAATACGTGTGCAACGCAGCGCTCTGGCAAGAAGGGAAGTTTAAAGCGTTGCCTGTTATTGCGGTGTCCTCTAGTGCCTCCACACAGCAGTTATCCATAACTCCTCATTTTTCCCAATAAAACTCCAGTTTCCAGTGTTGTTTCTCTCCCTAGTTCAAAGTGGCTTTGGCCTTAAACCAGGCAGCTGATTGTTACACACACAAGGACAGCTGCTTGGGCAATGTCTCCTTAGGCCCAAAGGCAGCTGCCCCCACGGAACCTTTGTGATCATCTCAGAACATTTGCTTATCTCCTCACTGCCTTCAGCTCCTACAGCCAGACTGCCCCCTGGGCTTAGGGAGCCACCAACCAGCAGCTGGGAAGAACCAGTGCCAAGGCTGCCTGTGGTACTTATGTTATACACAAAGGACTCAAAGTCTGAAGCTGTAGAAGGCCTTTCCTACAGGGACCAGCCTCACTCGGGCACCCACCCACACTCCAGACTGGGAAAGTCACAAATATGTGACAAAATTTCTTCAAGGGGATGTGGGTTTTTAATATTTCAACCATTTCTTGGTGCTTTTAACCTGATGGGGCTCTTTTGAGAGCCTCCTACAACACAAGGTAAGAGAGAAGGATATAAACCTGGACTTTCAGTTCCCTTCATATACTTATTATCTGTTCTTACCTAAAGTTACATGACAAGAAAAACATGACAATTTTTTCTGTCACTGCTACAAGGCTTCTAAAGGTGCTGGGATACCTAAAATCACCAACAAATGTGAGGACAAAAGACCTGCCTGTTTCCAAAAGCAATGCTACAAGACAGATCTGACTTGGGTTGCCCTGAGCATAGAATATACTTATTTTATGCTGTCTGAAAATGGATGAGAGGAGTTATTCTTGAATAGCTAATACTGTCTGGAAGAAAATCTTAATGCATCATCAACAGTGCATTAAAAAAAAATAAATTACTTAATAGAGTACATTTCCCTGTGCATGACAGCTGACATGTCATGGCTGACAAGCTGGAGACAGAATAGGGGTTGTCTTGACATTAAACAAGAATGCCCAACAGTATAAAGCATTTTTTTCCCCAAAAAACCTTGATATCTAATTATGGAGACTAGAAAATACATTCAGCTTTATCTCACAGCTTGCACATCCCATAATACCACCACTACGGTACCTTAAAGTTCCACATTTCATCCATTTCAAAGCATGGGCTCCAAGACTCCCATTTCAGTCTTATTCAGGGAAGAAGGAAATGCCTCTCTTAAAACATTCCACCACACTTTATCAGCTAATGACTTTGTTTTTAATTTTTAAAACTACAGAAAAACTGTGTTACTGAACTATCTAGTGCCCCAGTGTGGCACCTGCATCCTTTTCCCCTTTGAAAAATATTAAAAATGACAACATACCTTACTTCTACCTTGTCACTTGTGCTGGAGATCATGAGAAGGAGCCTTGGTTTCTGTGAGTCATTCTTCCTGATTAAAAGGTGTCTGAATTTTCTGCATCTTATCAGCCAGAATGTTGACAGCATACATTCCAGACAGTCACATGCTCTCTGGGAGCCTGTCACCTGCATTCTGAACTTTACATCCTGTTTGAGCTTTGGCCTGAAACTCTCAGAAACCAGCTGAATGCAAATCTCTTGCCCCGGATTTGCTTAGAATGCTTTTCCATTTCACTGGGAAAGCAGGTTAGCTTCTCTCGGCAATGGGAAAATAAGGAAAACACATTGCACTCTCACCATTGCTTCATCAGGTTACCACTGTATGTTTTTCTTATTTTCAGGAAATTCAGGTCTGTGTGTAGCTCTTCACTGAGCACCAGTTTCTGGCTCAGTGGAGAGCTAAAAACAAAGAAAAACAAAGTTCCACTACAGAACCACCACCCTCAAGTGTTACTCTAGAGAGAGGCTGATCCAGCTTTTGCTCTCTTGCACCCATCAAATTGTCTGTTTTCTCCAGGGCTGTCCCCAAAAGTAAAAGAACACACACATTATGGCAATACAATGTAGGGCACTAAAATATTTCAAGTTAGCAAAGTTTACATGCTCCATTAGCTGTATGATAACCCATCACGGTTTATTTGCCAGTTCCCTACTTCCATAGCAAACTGCTGACTGCTGCCAGACTTCATCGGACTAAAAACTCCATTTGCAGGACACCAAAGGTGCCAGCCCAAGAACTTTTAGCAATTTCACATTTTTGTGCTGTAAAGTCAAAAACAAAGCCCACTCCAGCACGTCAAACACTTCAAACAAGGCTTGCAGTCTCTTTTAAACAGCAAACAAACGTGCTGCAAGGGCTTTGAAACTGAGAGCAAAAACGCTTTAAATGATCAGCTACACTGATGTCCCTCCATTCCACTATGAAGAGACAAGAAAACACCCAGAAATCCTCCTAGAGCTGTGGAGGGAAAGGCACTGTCTGGTGTTTTCCCTCTTCTACCAACACTGAGCTGAAGAAGCACAGAGCTTTTCCACCACTCTTCCTCCTCTTTCTCCCACCCAGCAAGGGCCCTAGGGACACAAAAATTATATTTAGTAGCCCTGTTTTAGCAATTTTACATTTTATTTGTGGCAAAATGTAGGTTTTGGTGCAGCACAGATGCAAATGGTCAATCTTGTTCTTCTATTGTCTCTGAATCTCCTGGGAAATTAAAGGGCAAAGGAATAGGAGGAGTCAGAGCAGCCCTCCAGGTCTTCCTTTTCATCAATAATTTCTAGATTGTTCTGGTTTCAATTTTATATTCCCATCAGCCCCTGAAAACACTAAAAGAACTTACACTTGCTCTCTTAGAAATGAAGCGTCCAGGTTTGCATCCTCCCAGCCTCGTCAGGGGAGCCCAGTGAGCATGGCCATGCTAAAAAAATTTACTAATTCCCAAGAATTATTATATTAATTGTTAATAATGGATTCAATATTATTAAATTAATAATATAATTATTATTAAATTAATAATATTAATATTAATAGTATTAATAATATTAATACTATTAAATTAATATTATTAAGCAATAATGAATTAATAGTAATATTAATTAACAAAAATATTATTTATGTAATAATAATAATAACTAAAACAATATAACATAATAATAATAATTATTATTATTAGTAGTAGTAGTATTAGTATTAGTATTATTAGTATTATTATTATCAACTGTTCCTACATATCTTCCTCTGCATACGTTTTTTTTTTTAATTTTGTTTTTCCCCCCAGTCCTAGTGCCTGGGCTGCTTTGGAAACAAAGGGATTATGACCAGATTTTAAATGGGAAAATGTTTTCACTATGCCAATTCACATGTGTTATTCTCATGGTTCAGAATAATGAGAGGGCTTCAGAGTGAAAAAAGAGAGAGAAAATATGGGAATACTTGTGTATAGAGAAACTCAGGCCATTTATGTAGAAGACAATGGAGGAAGAAATCCCTTTTTCATGGCAAAAATGGCTTCAGGAATCTAGATGAAATATTTCCTGCAAGAAAAATTGTCTTAGAGTATTAATTGTGACTGACTGATAACGTCTACGTGACAGAGAAAGGAGAAACTCTTGGAACAAAATTTAAAAAAATACACTGCATTCTGTAGATGAGCATGCTTGCTTTACTTATGCTTGTGATAATTTAAAAATAATAAACAGTATCCTGGGAATCAGACAAGAAATAACATTTTGCAGATGCACAAATAATTCTTTCCCAGCATAAGACACACTCAATCCTAAGGCCTTACACTTGTTGATGAAAATCAAGAATCAGACTTGGCTCAGGGTTAGACAGGCTTTTTTAATGTAAGAAACCTGATTTCTGTTTTCACACAAAATATAAAAGATATTTCCTACTTAACAGAGCATCAACATCACTACGAGCACTTCCCCAGTTATTTGCAGAGTACACTGGTATGTAAAGAAAATAATTAAAGATATTTAATTTCATCCTACCACGCAACACATTACAATGTCAGGTTTAGTTTCCTGTCTCAAATGCTTCAAAGCACTGCTGAAACTACTAAAGCTGCAATAAATGAGGATGTGAGACACTTGAAACAGGATATTTACCAAATATTTGGATACACACCAATACAATACCAGGTAACAGTTTGCCTCTCCTCTCTATGATGTACATCAGATTTTTCTTTTCTAAATTTCAGAATGGAAAAAATAGTAAAAAAAAAAACCAAAACCATCAAAATAGAATAAACTGCAGATAGACCTTTAAAAGTCCTTATTTCTGATAAGGAATAGACAAATATTCTTTTCCCTTTTTTTCTTAAGCATTTTATTACTGAGGAAAATTAAGCCTGTTGTTCCCAACTTCTGGAAAAGAACAGGATGTCAACATGTTTAGAAAATTTGGCCAAAATAAGTGGGTTTTTTTCTTATTTCAGAATGGTCACAAAAGCTGAAAAAATATTTAGTTTCCTGTTATTAGCATACTAATCCAAAAGAGAATGAAATAACTTTGTTGTGGATACAATATTGCTATGTTTCTCATAACCAATAAAATTTAGCAAGTTTCAATAGGTTAGCCTATCCATCCAGATTGTGTGAAATGTGAATAGGGTTTATACAGAGAAATACTTCAAAGTTATGCCCTTCTTCTATTGTGCAAATAATGCCTCCAAATCAATACAGGGACTTTTTAAAATGAAATTTTGTCTTCAGTTTCTCTATGTAACCTCTACACCTTTTCTGTCAACACCATTGTTTAAGGAAACAATTTACTCTCACCAATCCCTCTGTTAATTACTTTATGAAAAGCATTTTCCAATGTTTCCTGTAGCTCCACTTGAAAAATGCATTTATACACCAATGTTTGTTAAATGAATACTGTGTGTAACATTTAAATCAGTGAAAAGTATGCAGCTGGAGATTGTAGTGAGATCAGAAGGTAAGATGGAAAAAGGACTCCATGAATAGCATCACACAAAAGGAAAGATGAATTAGTGAGATATTCAGCCACTTAGTGCAAAGGAAGGCACTGAAGCCAAGAGCTGAATGAGACTTGTACAAATGGAACTGAAGAAAGTGCATGTCTGAAGGATAACTTGCAATTTCTACACAAAATCCTGGCTTCATACAGAGTATTTCACTGACAGCATCAAGGTGTGGGTAGGCCACATAGCTGAGGATTGCACTTCATAGATGTCAGGAGAGTACCTTGAATCTTGGAAAACTAACATAAAATACAGTTATTTTATAATATTTATGATATTTCTGTTATAGCAGGAATACCACCTGTCTTCCATGAGTGCTCTCAGCCTCAGGCCACAACTCAATCCTGTTTAAGCACTTCTGCTCACTGTAGTTTGAGGTGGCTCTGTTAAACACTACTGATCCTTACAAAGGTGAAAGAAAATGACATTTTAAGAAAGAGATCTAAATCAGTCCTATCCACTGCAAAACTCTTTTAGACTTCTATCAGTTCTTCACATAGAGGAGACCTTACTTCTTCTGAGAGCAGTCAGAGGTGAGGGGGTTGGTTCCCAGACAAAGTAATCACAGAACTTTGGAAAAATCAGGCCTGGTTTAGAAAAGTCCCATGCAGGCTCTGTGCACCTGCAGTTCCACTGTCTCCAAGGCATTCTCTGGTTTTCCTAAATTTCTGAACCCATGAAGAGCACCTCTCTGCTGGCTCTGGTGTCCTGTGCATTGCTCTGAAACACCTGGGGAGCCCTGAGAGAAGCAGATTTTCCAGGCCTGGACTGGAAAATCTTGGACCTTGCATCATCAGTTCACCAAGAGGGAGGATTGGGATATTCACCTTTCAGCTCTGAGTCCTTCTCAGAAAACAGAGCCCATCTAATGTTTCAAGCTGGCAAAAATAAACACGCATGCTTATGGAGTGACTGCTTTTCCACACTGTCCCAAGCAGGCCCTGCTGCTCCCTTTTCAATCCAACATGTGCTGGTATCTCTTGGCAGTGGGGAGATGCAGCTATAAATATCTCCATCAGGACTCCCAGCAGCTGAGTTCTGCAGCCAGATCTCCCAGCAGATAAATGACTGTAACTGGTGTTGCTCAGAATACATTCCCTTCCCACTCAGCTGTTGCTGAAAAATGCTATTGATACTTTTATAAAAGCCTGTTTTCAAGTGCCTGGAAGTGCCCTGAATTCAGTCATTTTCTGCCTCTCCTCTGGAAGGGTGATCCTGTGAAATGAATCTTGGACAAAAGTGAAATAGAGAGACCAGTGATTATGTTTCAGCAGAGCACTTTAACACATGCTTAAAATAAAACTTTGAAGTGATTTCCAAACTCCACAAGCTCCATTGAGTCAGAATTCTGAACTGGGCTTGACTGTTTTCACTCAAGTCTTTGTTAAGACACTGGAGAAAAATATTCCTTGATTTTAACCCACACTGGAAACAATCTCTTTTGAACATTAATTATGAGCTATTAGCAACTAATACTGTAAAGAATTTGTCCTGTTTCTTGCTAAAAAGTCTCTGGTTTTACCACTAAAGAACAGATCCTCAAAAGAAACAAAGCACAGCACATATCATAAGGCAAACCACATTTATTAAAAATTGCTTCTACAGCATGCTCCTCTACTATTTCTTCTGCTCTTCTCTCCATTTCCTCAAATTGAGAATATTTAGAAATATTTTCTGAGTCAGGCTTCCAAAAAACCTTTGAATAATCAGGAAAATACTAATGAGTTTTCAAGCATTGGCATTTTAAGGGTCATTCTATAAAGCTACAAGATGGAGTGGTTTGCTTTAAGTATAGATGTTCCACTAGGAGGAAGATCATGTTTTGCAATCCTCAAAATGAGGCTTAAGGTCCATTGTAAGAACACAAGTGTTCCTCTTTACTCAAAAAAGGACTGCATAAAGGTAGATAGAATAAAACCTAGAATGAACAGTGTGGAAATTCATTTAGAGTTATGAAACTGTAACTAAATACATCCTCTTGTAGCTCACAAAGCCAAATTGTCACTGCAGCAGTTAATTTTTAATGATGAAATTACTATCTGCTTTGTGACAGGTCACATGGCCACTGCCAATACTGAAATATTTAACAAGAAACATGGATACTACCCATGAATTTGTTTTGTACAAACTCTCCCAGATAATCCCTAGGTCTTTGTGTCGTTTTTAAGGCCAAAGAATTTACAATCATAAAGCCATGTAAAACACTTCAGACATTCTCTTCAAGGTAGAAGTTTTTAATACAATTCCTAAGTACTTAAAAGTCTATAATTAATCACGTTTTCTGCCATTTTAGGTATGCCAAAAGATTTGTGAAACTACAGCAACTATAAAACACTCATTCCACAAGACACAGAATATTTCTAAATTCAGTGCTAACTTTGTCAAACCTATTTCATCTATCTCAAAGCAGGGACAGAACAGTTACTGTGTCTAGTTATTCTGTAAACTCAGGAACCTGAATTTTTCATATATCCCAGACCCCAGAAACAGGGAAAAAACCAAAAAAAAAGGCCTTTTTGAAAAGAACAGCTTAGTTCAACAGATGCTGTGCCTTGATTTTAGAGGAAACACCAAATCATTGTTGGCTACATAAGAAGAAGGAATTCAGCAGCTGGTCTCCAAAGAGTTAACAGGGAAGGTAATATCAGGTATGAAACATGAGGATTAAGTTTTCCTATTCTAGACATCTCTAAATTTTTCCACATCTTTGGTACTCACACCTAGAGCAGACCGGACAAAGAATATTAAAGTTACCACTGATTTAAAAAAAAATAGAATAAAAATTAAATTAATCTGAAACACCACTTGGTGACATTTGATGCCTGATAAATTCCAGAATTTGGTGCTATGGCCCTGAAGGCAGGTGAGACCAGGTGTAGTATCTATAAGCAGCAAAGAAACTGTTTGTTTCTTTGTACAAGAATACTGTTTGTATTCTTGATTAGCCATGGCACCTGAAATGATTTTTTGATACAATTTTCAACCACACTGAAGTGAAGGAGAACAACACACTTTCCTTGAAAGAAGCATACTTATTTGCTTTTAAGAACATGGAATGGCTTTTTGTATCTTTAGTTTCTAATGGGGACCTAATCAGGATAAGTTGGGAATATTCTTGGTGCCCATTTGAGTAAAATGTTAGAAACAGAGCAATTGCTGTAGTCTCTGAAGCTATTCAGCAACATGCTAGAGCAGCTCTCCAGCTGCAAAGGAAGGTGCATGGACCCCAAAAGTAAACAGATGTGCAATTAATCACTCACAGAAGAAAATCCCTCTCCATTTACAGCTGTTATTTAACCTGTAACAGCTCAAAACAATAAAATCTCAAAGGAATTATTTCACCCTTCACTGTTTGCTGCATACATTTCACATACAATGTTGGTTGCAATTCATATACTGCTACTGATATTAAGCAATCTTTTATGTAACTTTTCAGTTGAATACAACAATTAAAATACATTATTTTAATGGGCAGAATGCTTAGATGAGACAGTGGAGAATGTGCCACATCTGAGTGGTTTTTTTTTATGATATTCCAGCATTTCATAGAGTAATGATCACCAGACTGCCTTTGAGGCTTCCAGTGTGGATGGATTCACTGAGATGCAGAGATCTCATTGTTTAGAACTCACTACCTCAGCTATCCTGGCATACGACACATATTAAGTGCCACGTTTCATAGCTCTGAAATGGGCTGGAATGAAGGAAATTTCAGTGTGGGACACAACTATGAAATACATCTTTCATTTCATTTAATGAGCTGAATTTTATCAGTTTTCTTCCACAGCAATTACATGCATGCTTGCAAATTTTATTGGCATTTAAAAAGAAAAATTCAAGAAAGTTCTTCAAATATATAAGATTACTATCCATTTTCAAATAACAGTCACAGCAGCTGTGCACTACCCTCCCTCGACGCAGAGCAGTGCAGAATATTTGAAATGCAGTTACCTCTCCATGCTGCACTAGAGATACTCCAAACAGCACCTTCCCTGTTTTCTTGATTCTGAGTCCACACTGCCCAATTGCTCTGTCAAATGAATACTACTCTTGATACAGGTCCAATTTTACTGTGAACAACTCTGAAAAATCTGTCTTTTATGGACTAAACTCATCTCTTAGCTATCATAAAGATTAGAAAAATCATTAAAATTTCTGCTGTGGCAAGCATTTGGTAAGAGCTAGCCTAAGGATATCTAAATCCAAAATCCAACACTGTAAATGCAAATTAAACATTGCCTACACCTTTAGCTTTCAAAACTGGGACCAAATTCTCATTCCTTTCTCTCACGTGGGCCCAAACAGGATTTTCTAGCCACAGACCTGCACTTATTTGCTTTTAAGAACATGGAATGGCTTTTTTTGCTTTTAGTTTCTAATGGGTGCCTAATCAGGATAAGTTGGGAATATTTTTGGTGCCCATTTGAGCAAAATGTTAGAAACAGAGCAATTGCTGTAGTCTCTGAAGCTATTCAGTGACATGCTAGAGCAGCTCTCCAGCTGCAAAGGAAGGTGCATGGACCCCAAAAGTAAACAGATGTGCAATTAATCACTCACAAAAGAAAATCCCTCTCCGTTTACAGCTGCCATTTAACCTGTAACAGCTCAAAACAATACAATCTCAAAGGAATTATTTCACCCTTCACTGTTTGCTGCATACATTTCCCATACAATGTTGGTTGCAATTCAAATACTGCTACTGATATTAAGCAATCTTTTATGTAACTTTTCAGTTGAATACAACAATTAAAATACACTAAAATACACTGTAGGCAGAATGCTGGCAGTGGCAGGTTTGGGGAAGGGGAATCTTGTGTTTCTCTTCCTTTACACCCAGGGAGTCTCTACTTTTGAGGTCTATCTCTTCACCTGGTAAACCTCAGCCTTTTCCAGTGTAGTCAGAGGTTATTCCCCATCTATCCCAAGAGGAATGTGTCCCCTTCAGAATCAAAGGCTTTCCTGCTTTTACTCCCCCTGCCTGGTGTACAGGATGATTTGGTGATTTGTAATACTGATTATAAGGGCAATGCAGTAAGGAAAAGGAAATGAGGATCATCCAGTCTGGATCTGTCCCTTCAACAGACAATGCCACTCTATTCTAAACTGACAGTTTACAAGTTAGAAGTTTTGTAAATAGTTATAAATTTGTTATCTCCAGCAAAAAGTGAAATAAAGCAAACAAAATAAAAAAAAATAAAAAAACCCACAGAAATGGCAACTTTTTTTGTACTTCATTTTTACTATCTCTGCTCCCCCCAAAGGACAAAATAAGGTCTTTTATCTACTTCTTCTACTCCTATATCTGCATTGCTTTAGAAATCAGTACTTAAAGCAGTTATATCCTCAGCTGTTATTGCTCACCACCCCTTGCAGTTCTCTAAGTATGCAGATTTCAGTTTTTATGGAAATGATTTAAGTATGGGAATACTTGACCCAACCCTGTTTGCAGACAAAATGGAAAAGCTGAAATAGCAACTCACCAGGTTCTCCTCAAACCACTCCCTCAGACACAGTGCTGTGGCCCCTGGGATTTGGTTCCTCAGAGCTTCTTTCTCCTGAGGGTCCTCCAGCATCTCCAGGGCCATCTTCAGATCTTCCAGGAGGTGCAGAATTTGAAATGTGCCCAGGTACACTGATGGAGCAGGTGACACAATATCATAACCACCATTAGCATACTCTGTGGCTGACTTTGTGCCTAAAGAAAAACAAAGTGAGGAGAGGCAATAATGTCATATAATTGCTTTGTGGGTGGCAAATTAATAGGTACTGCATGCTGCAATATTTGGACTTGAGAGTGAAAAGTTTCACTCCAGGCTGAAAACCTTCATTTCAGGCTTAGAAATACCTGAATTAGTCTCTAGAGAAGTCATGAAATCTGGAGAACCAAATGCAAGAGGTTTGTACACGCATATCAAAAAAAGATTTTTGACCTAGATCACGTTTGCAATGTCCAAATTATAAATCCCAAAGCTTATCCCAAATCACCTGTAGTTTTCCACAGCTGCCATGAGATGTCACTAACTTCTCAGCTACACCACTGAAAGTCCCCACATTTCAAAGAAATGAATGACAGATGCAGCTCTCTGAAAGGAAACTGGGACCAAAATAGATCATGTTACCAGATCTAGAAAAACATAAATGACCATTGCAGGTCTAAACATATTTTTTGTATTTGATATGGCGCAATATTACATGGCCCCATGTAATATAGCATGGGGCCATGTGATATGGCATAATGTTACATGGGACCATGTGATATGGCGAAATATTACATGGGGCCATGTAATAAGGCGCAATATTACATGGAGCCCTGTAATATTACATGGGGCCATGTGATATAGAGTAATATTACATGGCCCCGTGTAATATAGCATGGCCCCATGTGATATGGCGCAATATTACATGGCCCCATGTAATATTACATGGGGCTATGTAATATGGTGTAATATTACATGGGGCGATGAAATATTACATGGGACCATATGATATGGCGTAATATTACATGGCCCCATGTAATGTAGCATAGCCCCATGTGTTATGGCGTAATATTACATGGCCCCATGTAATATAGCATGGACGCATGTGATATGAGGTAATATTACATGGCCCCCTGTGATCTGGTGTAATATTACATGGGGCCATGTAATATAGCATGGCCTTATGTGATAGGCATAATATTAAATAGGCCCATGTAATATTATATGGGTCCATGTGATATGGCATAATATTCTATGGGGCTGTGTGATACAGGATGGCCCCATGTAATATGGCGTAATATTATATGGCCCCATGTAATATAGCATCGCCACATGTGATATGGTGTAATATTACATGGGGCCATGTGATATGGCATAATATTACGTGGGGCCATGTAATATTACATGGTCCCATACAATATTACATGGGGCCATGTGATATAGAGTAATATTACATGGCCCCGTGTAATATAGCATGGCCCCATGTGATATGGCGCAATATTACATGGCCCCATGTAATATTACATGGGGCTATGTAATATGGTGTAATATTACATGGGGCGATGAAATATTACATGGGACCATATGATATGGCGTAATATTACATGGCCCCATGTAATGTAGCATAGCCCCATGTGTTATGGCGTAATATTACATGGCCCCATGTAATATAGCATGGACGCATGTGATATGAGGTAATATTACATGGCCCCCTGTGATCTGGTGTAATATTACATGGGGCCATGTAATATAGCATGGCCTTATGTGATAGGCATAATATTAAATAGGCCCATGTAATATTATATGGGTCCATGTGATATGGCATAATATTCTATGGGGCTGTGTGATACAGGATGGCCCCATGTAATATGGCGTAATATTATATGGCCCCATGTAATATAGCATCGCCACATGTGATATGGTGTAATATTCCATGGGGCCATGTGATATGGCATAATATTACGTGGGGCCATGTAATATTACATGGTCCCATACAATATTACATGGGGCCATGTGATATGGCGTAATATTACGTGGCCCTATTTAGTATTTCATGCCATGTGATATCGTGTAATATTACATGGGGCCACGTAATATAATATGGGGCCATGTGATATGGTATAATGTTACATGGGACCATGTGATATGGCGAAATATTACATGGGGCCATGTAATAAGGCGCAATATTACATGGAGCCCTGTAATATTACATGGGGCCATGTGATATAGAGTAATATTACATGGCCCCGTGTAATATAGCATGGCCCCATGTGATATGGCGCAATATTACATGGCCCCATGTAATATTACATGGGGCTATGTAATATGGTGTAATATTACATGGGGCGATGAAATATTACATGGGACCATATGATATGGCGTAATATTACATGGCCCCATGTAATGTAGCATAGCCCCATGTGTTATGGCGTAATATTACATGGCCCCATGTAATATAGCATGGACGCATGTGATATGAGGTAATATTACATGGCCCCCTGTGATCTGGTGTAATATTACATGGGGCCATGTAATATAGCATGGCCTTATGTGATAGGCATAATATTAAATAGGCCCATGTAATATTATATGGGTCCATGTGATATGGCATAATATTCTATGGGGCTGTGTGATACAGGATGGCCCCATGTAATATGGCGTAATATTATATGGCCCCATGTAATATAGCATCGCCACATGTGATATGGTGTAATATTACATGGGGCCATGTGATATGGCATAATATTACGTGGGGCCATGTAATATTACATGGTCCCATACAATATTACATGGGGCCATGTGATATAGAGTAATATTACATGGCCCCGTGTAATATAGCATGGCCCCATGTGATATGGCGCAATATTACATGGCCCCATGTAATATTACATGGGGCTATGTAATATGGTGTAATATTACATGGGGCGATGAAATATTACATGGGACCATATGATATGGCGTAATATTACATGGCCCCATGTAATGTAGCATAGCCCCATGTGTTATGGCGTAATATTACATGGCCCCATGTAATATAGCATGGACGCATGTGATATGAGGTAATATTACATGGCCCCCTGTGATCTGGTGTAATATTACATGGGGCCATGTAATATAGCATGGCCTTATGTGATAGGCATAATATTAAATAGGCCCATGTAATATTATATGGGTCCATGTGATATGGCATAATATTCTATGGGGCTGTGTGATACAGGATGGCCCCATGTAATATGGCGTAATATTATATGGCCCCATGTAATATAGCATCGCCACATGTGATATGGTGTAATATTACATGGGGCCATGTGATATGGCATAATATTACGTGGGGCCATGTAATATTACATGGTCCCATACAATATTACATGGGGCCATGTGATATGGCGTAATATTACGTGGCCCTATTTAGTATTTCATGCCATGTGATATCGTGTAATATTACATGGGGCCACGTAATATAATATGGGGCCATGTGATATGGTATAATGTTACATGGGACCATGTGATATGGCGAAATATTACATGGGGCCATGTAATAAGGCGCAATATTACATGGAGCCCTGTAATATTACATGGGGCCATGTGATATAGAGTAATATTACATGGCCCCGTGTAATATAGCATGGCCCCATGTGATATGGCGCAATATTACATGGCCCCATGTAATATTACATGGGGCTATGTAATATGGTGTAATATTACATGGGGCGATGAAATATTACATGGGACCATGTGATATGGCGTAATATTACATGGCCCCATGTAATGTAGCATAGCCCCATGTGTTATGGCGTAATATTACATGGCCCCATGTAATATAGCATGGACGCATGTGATATGAGGTAATATTACATGGCCCCCTGTGATCTGGTGTAATATTACATGGGGCCATGTAATATAGCATGGCCTTATGTGATAGGCATAATATTAAATAGGCCCATGTAATATTATATGGGTCCATGTGATATGGCATAATATTCTATGGGGCTGTGTGATACAGGATGGCCCCATGTAATATGGCGTAATATTATATGGCCCCATGTAATATAGCATCGCCACATGTGATATGGTGTAATATTACATGGGGCCATGTGATATGGCATAATATTACGTGGGGCCATGTAATATTACATGGTCCCATACAATATTACATGGGGCCATGTGATATAGAGTAATATTACATGGCCCCGTGTAATATAGCATGGCCCCATGTGATATGGCGCAATATTACATGGCCCCATGTAATATTACATGGGGCTATGTAATATGGTGTAATATTACATGGGGCGATGAAATATTACATGGGACCATATGATATGGCGTAATATTACATGGCCCCATGTAATGTAGCATAGCCCCATGTGTTATGGCGTAATATTACATGGCCCCATGTAATATAGCATGGACGCATGTGATATGAGGTAATATTACATGGCCCCCTGTGATCTGGTGTAATATTACATGGGGCCATGTAATATAGCATGGCCTTATGTGATAGGCATAATATTAAATAGGCCCATGTAATATTATATGGGTCCATGTGATATGGCATAATATTCTATGGGGCTGTGTGATACAGGATGGCCCCATGTAATATGGCGTAATATTATATGGCCCCATGTAATATAGCATCGCCACATGTGATATGGTGTAATATTACATGGGGCCATGTGATATGGCATAATATTACGTGGGGCCATGTAATATTACATGGTCCCATACAATATTACATGGGGCCATGTGATATAGAGTAATATTACATGGCCCCGTGTAATATAGCATGGCCCCATGTGATATGGCGCAATATTACATGGCCCCATGTAATATTACATGGGGCTATGTAATATGGTGTAATATTACATGGGGCGATGAAATATTACATGGGACCATATGATATGGCGTAATATTACATGGCCCCATGTAATGTAGCATAGCCCCATGTGTTATGGCGTAATATTACATGGCCCCATGTAATATAGCATGGACGCATGTGATATGAGGTAATATTACATGGCCCCCTGTGATCTGGTGTAATATTACATGGGGCCATGTAATATAGCATGGCCTTATGTGATAGGCATAATATTAAATAGGCCCATGTAATATTATATGGGTCCATGTGATATGGCATAATATTCTATGGGGCTGTGTGATACAGGATGGCCCCATGTAATATGGCGTAATATTATATGGCCCCATGTAATATAGCATCGCCACATGTGATATGGTGTAATATTACATGGGGCCATGTGATATGGCATAATATTACGTGGGGCCATGTAATATTACATGGTCCCATACAATATTACATGGGGCCATGTGATATGGCGTAATATTACGTGGCCCTATTTAGTATTTCATGCCATGTGATATCGTGTAATATTACATGGGGCCACGTAATATAATATGGGGCCATGTGATATGGTATAATGTTACATGGGACCATGTGATATGGCGAAATATTACATGGGGCCATGTAATAAGGCGCAATATTACATGGAGCCCTGTAATATTACATGGGGCCATGTGATATAGAGTAATATTACATGGCCCCGTGTAATATAGCATGGCCCCATGTGATATGGCGCAATATTACATGGCCCCATGTAATATTACATGGGGCTATGTAATATGGTGTAATATTACATGGGGCGATGAAATATTACATGGGACCATATGATATGGCGTAATATTACATGGCCCCATGTAATGTAGCATAGCCCCATGTGTTATGGCGTAATATTACATGGCCCCATGTAATATAGCATGGACGCATGTGATATGAGGTAATATTACATGGCCCCCTGTGATCTGGTGTAATATTACATGGGGCCATGTAATATAGCATGGCCTTATGTGATAGGCATAATATTAAATAGGCCCATGTAATATTATATGGGTCCATGTGATATGGCATAATATTCTATGGGGCTGTGTGATACAGGATGGCCCCATGTAATATGGCGTAATATTATATGGCCCCATGTAATATAGCATCGCCACATGTGATATGGTGTAATATTACATGGGGCCATGTGATATGGCATAATATTACGTGGGGCCATGTAATATTACATGGTCCCATACAATATTACATGGGGCCATGTGATATAGAGTAATATTACATGGCCCCGTGTAATATAGCATGGCCCCATGTGATATGGCGCAATATTACATGGCCCCATGTAATATTACATGGGGCTATGTAATATGGTGTAATATTACATGGGGCGATGAAATATTACATGGGACCATATGATATGGCGTAATATTACATGGCCCCATGTAATGTAGCATAGCCCCATGTGTTATGGCGTAATATTACATGGCCCCATGTAATATAGCATGGACGCATGTGATATGAGGTAATATTACATGGCCCCCTGTGATCTGGTGTAATATTACATGGGGCCATGTAATATAGCATGGCCTTATGTGATAGGCATAATATTAAATAGGCCCATGTAATATTATATGGGTCCATGTGATATGGCATAATATTCTATGGGGCTGTGTGATACAGGATGGCCCCATGTAATATGGCGTAATATTATATGGCCCCATGTAATATAGCATCGCCACATGTGATATGGTGTAATATTACATGGGGCCATGTGATATGGCATAATATTACGTGGGGCCATGTAATATTACATGGTCCCATACAATATTACATGGGGCCATGTGATATAGAGTAATATTACATGGCCCCGTGTAATATAGCATGGCCCCATGTGATATGGCGCAATATTACATGGCCCCATGTAATATTACATGGGGCTATGTAATATGGTGTAATATTACATGGGGCGATGAAATATTACATGGGACCATATGATATGGCGTAATATTACATGGCCCCATGTAATGTAGCATAGCCCCATGTGTTATGGCGTAATATTACATGGCCCCATGTAATATAGCATGGACGCATGTGATATGAGGTAATATTACATGGCCCCCTGTGATCTGGTGTAATATTACATGGGGCCATGTAATATAGCATGGCCTTATGTGATAGGCATAATATTAAATAGGCCCATGTAATATTATATGGGTCCATGTGATATGGCATAATATTCTATGGGGCTGTGTGATACAGGATGGCCCCATGTAATATGGCGTAATATTATATGGCCCCATGTAATATAGCATCGCCACATGTGATATGGTGTAATATTACATGGGGCCATGTGATATGGCATAATATTACGTGGGGCCATGTAATATTACATGGTCCCATACAATATTACATGGGGCCATGTGATATAGAGTAATATTACATGGCCCCGTGTAATATAGCATGGCCCCATGTGATATGGCGCAATATTACATGGCCCCATGTAATATTACATGGGGCTATGTAATATGGTGTAATATTACATGGGGCGATGAAATATTACATGGGACCATATGATATGGCGTAATATTACATGGCCCCATGTAATGTAGCATAGCCCCATGTGTTATGGCGTAATATTACATGGCCCCATGTAATATAGCATGGACGCATGTGATATGAGGTAATATTACATGGCCCCCTGTGATCTGGTGTAATATTACATGGGGCCATGTAATATAGCATGGCCTTATGTGATAGGCATAATATTAAATAGGCCCATGTAATATTATATGGGTCCATGTGATATGGCATAATATTCTATGGGGCTGTGTGATACAGGATGGCCCCATGTAATATGGCGTAATATTATATGGCCCCATGTAATATAGCATCGCCACATGTGATATGGTGTAATATTACATGGGGCCATGTGATATGGCATAATATTACGTGGGGCCATGTAATATTACATGGTCCCATACAATATTACATGGGGCCATGTGATATGGCGTAATATTACGTGGCCCTATTTAGTATTTCATGCCATGTGATATCGTGTAATATTACATGGGGCCACGTAATATAATATGGGGCCATGTGATATGGTATAATGTTACATGGGACCATGTGATATGGCGAAATATTACATGGGGCCATGTAATAAGGCGCAATATTACATGGAGCCCTGTAATATTACATGGGGCCATGTGATATAGAGTAATATTACATGGCCCCGTGTAATATAGCATGGCCCCATGTGATATGGCGCAATATTACATGGCCCCATGTAATATTACATGGGGCTATGTAATATGGTGTAATATTACATGGGGCGATGAAATATTACATGGGACCATATGATATGGCGTAATATTACATGGCCCCATGTAATGTAGCATAGCCCCATGTGTTATGGCGTAATATTACATGGCCCCATGTAATATAGCATGGACGCATGTGATATGAGGTAATATTACATGGCCCCCTGTGATCTGGTGTAATATTACATGGGGCCATGTAATATAGCATGGCCTTATGTGATAGGCATAATATTAAATAGGCCCATGTAATATTATATGGGTCCATGTGATATGGCATAATATTCTATGGGGCTGTGTGATACAGGATGGCCCCATGTAATATGGCGTAATATTATATGGCCCCATGTAATATAGCATCGCCACATGTGATATGGTGTAATATTACATGGGGCCATGTGATATGGCATAATATTACGTGGGGCCATGTAATATTACATGGTCCCATACAATATTACATGGGGCCATGTGATATGGCGTAATATTACGTGGCCCTATTTAGTATTTCATGCCATGTGATATCGTGTAATATTACATGGGGCCACGTAATATAATATGGGGCCATGTGATATGGTATAATGTTACATGGGACCATGTGATATGGCGAAATATTACATGGGGCCATGTAATAAGGCGCAATATTACATGGAGCCCTGTAATATTACATGGGGCCATGTGATATAGAGTAATATTACATGGCCCCGTGTAATATAGCATGGCCCCATGTGATATGGCGCAATATTACATGGCCCCATGTAATATTACATGGGGCTATGTAATATGGTGTAATATTACATGGGGCGATGAAATATTACATGGGACCATATGATATGGCGTAATATTACATGGCCCCATGTAATGTAGCATAGCCCCATGTGTTATGGCGTAATATTACATGGCCCCATGTAATATAGCATGGACGCATGTGATATGAGGTAATATTACATGGCCCCCTGTGATCTGGTGTAATATTACATGGGGCCATGTAATATAGCATGGCCTTATGTGATAGGCATAATATTAAATAGGCCCATGTAATATTATATGGGTCCATGTGATATGGCATAATATTCTATGGGGCTGTGTGATACAGGATGGCCCCATGTAATATGGCGTAATATTATATGGCCCCATGTAATATAGCATCGCCACATGTGATATGGTGTAATATTACATGGGGCCATGTGATATGGCATAATATTACGTGGGGCCATGTAATATTACATGGTCCCATACAATATTACATGGGGCCATGTGATATAGAGTAATATTACATGGCCCCGTGTAATATAGCATGGCCCCATGTGATATGGCGCAATATTACATGGCCCCATGTAATATTACATGGGGCTATGTAATATGGTGTAATATTACATGGGGCGATGAAATATTACATGGGACCATATGATATGGCGTAATATTACATGGCCCCATGTAATGTAGCATAGCCCCATGTGTTATGGCGTAATATTACATGGCCCCATGTAATATAGCATGGACGCATGTGATATGAGGTAATATTACATGGCCCCCTGTGATCTGGTGTAATATTACATGGGGCCATGTAATATAGCATGGCCTTATGTGATAGGCATAATATTAAATAGGCCCATGTAATATTATATGGGTCCATGTGATATGGCATAATATTCTATGGGGCTGTGTGATACAGGATGGCCCCATGTAATATGGCGTAATATTATATGGCCCCATGTAATATAGCATCGCCACATGTGATATGGTGTAATATTACATGGGGCCATGTGATATGGCATAATATTACGTGGGGCCATGTAATATTACATGGTCCCATACAATATTACATGGGGCCATGTGATATGGCGTAATATTACGTGGCCCTATTTAGTATTTCATGCCATGTGATATCATGTAATATTACATGGGGCCACGTAATATAATATGGGGCCATGTGATATGGTATAATATCACGTGGGGCCATGTGATATTACATGGCCCCCTGTAAGATGGTGTAATACCAGCTTGAAAGTTACAGGCTGTACCCATTGATAGGTAATGACTTGGTTGCTCCTGGATACAGAAAAAAAAAATCCTTGCTTCAGCTGTTGACTGATATAAAACATTCTGACCAGACACCTGATGGGATCCTACCATAAATGGAGTCTCCAAATTCACTTTCGTGTGCCTCTCACCAGGTAAATCAACCTTCAGTTGTTTCTCAGCCACAGGACAGCAGAGCAATGTGTGCAACTGCTCTAAAAGAGCCCTTCACAATCCCAAACAAGAAAATGTAATTTAGTTCCCTAAAATTAAAAGCTAATAATATTTCTTAATAATCTTCCATGTCACCTTCAAATTTCACTCACATTAAATAAAGAAAAAAACCCCAAACAAAAAAAAAGGCCTTGGTTTGCTCCTGAAATTTGTGTGCACAAGTGTATTTATGTAGTGAACACCATCTCTGTGTTAGCTGGCAAATATAAAACAGACTTCACCCATTTACGTATTTCTGGTTCACACAATATTTAACAGAGACAGGATACAACAACCATGAATAACCGAGGCAAACCAAAACCATATCTGCATATTCAAAATCATAATTAAACACATTTCCATTGATACTTTGTTGATTTTTTTTACAGTGAGCAACTTAACAGACTGACAAAACTGTACCAGAGTAAGTTACCAATTTATTAATTTTTTCAGGAAAACCCATCTGCTTGAGAAACATTAGAGACAAATTCTCTGGGTCATTTAGGGCTGGTAGAAAATTGACAGAGAGGGCCAGCAGCATTCATTTTGGTCTCCAGTGAGCAGCAATAGCAGAGAAACTGCCAAGGCTTCTTTCCTATGCCAGAAACACAAACCAGATCCTACTCATGGACCAGGAAAACTTAAGTCAAGGCTAAGAAGCAGTCAGGTAGAAAATTTCTATTTGCTTTACTTTTAGAACTTTTTACTTACAATTCATTTCCTCGTGTGTATAATAGATTGTACACATGTCTTCACTCATGTTCTCTCTGGCATAAAAAAAAAAAAATCACAATTTCCCTTCCTATTTGATGTAATGGGAGATTTTTTTGGGTTTTTGATTATTCACATTGTACTGGCTCCACATAGCATTTAGTATTCATTAGTAGACTACATAATTGATACACACAAGGGGATTTTAATAACATCCTTGCTATCCTTCTTTTTATTCCTGTATTTAACATAGTTTATGTGTCAGTAATAAAGGGAACAAAAATCTTTGACAATGACCTTCTAAATTTATTTTTCCCCTGAGCAGATGTATCTAACGTGATGTCAAAATGTATAAGGAATTCAGATTTTCTTCTTGAATGCACAGTACCTCACATTAATCAGTGTTAGTTTGCCTGCTGTGGTCATTTATCTCCCATGATATGGGCATTGCAAACTGTGTTTGAACCCAGTGTTTCATTTTACCTGCAGCCTGATACACATCCCATGAATACACCAACACTGGAGGTCCTAGGACACAGAAATAACTAAAGCAGCTTTTAATCAAACTGCTAATTGATAATTTAATATTTAATA
This sequence comes from Melospiza melodia melodia, assembly GCF_035770615.1. Taxonomy (NCBI): domain Eukaryota; kingdom Metazoa; phylum Chordata; class Aves; order Passeriformes; family Passerellidae; genus Melospiza; species Melospiza melodia. The sequence continues at coordinate 50,364,673 of NC_086199.1, read as the reverse complement.
ATATTATTATTAATAATTTAACATGGATATGAAATTATTAATGTAAATAATACTATTACTATTATTAATATTAATAATTTAATATTGTTCCCCATGTCAACCAGTTTTTTGAACAAAGACTATACTTGGTCTCTCATTTAATGAATGCCTAATTTTACTCACAGCTTTTGGGAAAATTAAAATAACCAGGTTTTCTTCAAGAAATCTTTCAATCACCCAAAGTAATCTGTCATGTCTTTGCAAAAAATTGTGTGGCTTGAATTCTACCATACAATCCATGTTTTGACAATTTTAAATAATGAAAATCTCTTCCTGGAAAATTTTCAAGGCTGTGTAGTAGGATTTTTCTTTTTTTATTTTGGTAAAGCAACAGTCATTTTCACTACTGCAGCACTCCATATTACCTTAATCTCTTTTCTGCCTCAGAATATTCTGTTTGATCCTGTTGACCTCTGCTGCTTATGAGTTTATTTTAATACCTCAAGTGCAAGATCTCATCTTAATTTCTGGCCAAGACCATGTGCAAGATAAAGTTTCTTCAATATCCGGTGCTCCAAGGCTGCCACAGGAGCCAACCTCACCCTGTAAACCAGCCTTGGCTTCCTGAATTACTTCCTTTTCAGGGGAGGATCAACTGTCTGCTCTGCAGGGCTTATTTTCTATAACCCCTAAATGACATTTTCTAATGTATTTCTATGCTCTCAGCGACTCAGGCAGGCTACAGCTTGTTTCTGTATCTCCTAATGCAGATTAATATTAAACTATTAAACTAAAAAGAGCAGATTTCCAAATTGAGTAAGGGGACATTTGGATCAGATAACCAATGCCATCTTTTCATTCAGCACGCACAAACTGATAACATGACCCTGACTTCTTAAGTAGCATTGATTCCTTGGTTATTGTGCCATTTCTCACTCTTTTGGGAAACTCCATGCCAATATCTCCTTTTTGCTTAGCAAGCACTTTCCACCCTAGAAAATCAGGCAGGGTTCAAAGCTATTTCATAATCAGCTGTGTTCGCTACCCCTTCAATGAACTGGCAATTTAGAATATTTATGGAATGGGAGAAATTGAAAGGAGCATTCTGCTATAGATTTTTTTCAACCTAGTTTCATGAATATTTTTTTATTTATAGACAAGAGAAAAAAACAATAACAAAAAAAGAAACCACCCAATCCAAACAAAACCAGATAAACTTACAGACCCACAACAAATACTTCAGGAGTGAAAAAAAAAAAAAACCAAGCTAAATACAATTTAAAATTTAAAACAGTTGTTCAGGAGTTCAGATGATTGTGCTAGGCAGATAAACACCTCCATCAAATGTACCACTGTGACTCATTGTGTATCACCTCTTGCCTCAATCCTTGCATTATCATAACTACAACACTTCTGGCAGCATCTGCTTTCCACAGCAAACAATCCCAGGTGATGCAGGAAAATTCAGTTGATATTATATAATGTAAGTGATATTATATTAATTATAATAATTTAATATTATGTGTTATGAGTGTTATTATATTAATTATATTATGTTAATTATATAATAATTGTACACTGTCAGTGATATTCACACATTTCATCATGCCCTCATTTGATTTGCCTCTACCAAAATACCAGGGAAAACAACATGCACACACATGGACTGCCACGTTTAGGAAACTGATTTTATAAAGGGTAAAATTTCTAAAGTGCTGGAGCACAGGCAGAGCCAGCCAGGAATTCTGTGATTTCCTGAGACTGGGCATGCCTCATAGGCATCCTTGAGTTATCCCAAGCTCTTCAACTGACAGTTCAGACTGGCAGAATTCTCTGCATCCTCACATTTTGCAAAATGCCCAATTACTTTAAAACTGGTTTGCTATGGATTGCTAACGTGGTCCCTTTCATTCTCCTGGCTGCAATGGAAAATGGAGAACTCCTCTGAATGCAACAAATAATGCACTTGGTGCTAGGGACAGAAATGCAGAAATACAGAGCCCAACTCAGCATTTTAATTCAGAAAACTTCCTGATTTACTGCTAAAAATTCAAATGAATCACAGGCTTGCTTCTCTTATTTGCTTTCCATGTAGTTTCATATTAAGTAGGATTGCACTGCTCACCAAAAGAACACACTATGGAAAACAGAAGTGTGTAGGAGCAAATAATTGTATTTCTTTGCCTTGCTTTAAACCTTGGCATCATTGTGCTGCAAAGCAGATGAAGTTTTAGCACCAGACAGTAAGAATTTGGGTATTCTTGCAGATTAATGAAAATAAAAAGAAAAAGAGATGCCACACAACATTATTTTTTACTAGCATTCTCTACCATTAACAGCTGTCTATATCTGTGTAGCTTTATTATAAATAACTGAAGAGGGGAAGAATGCAGTTCAAACACCAGAATTTTATCAATACTCAGGAAAAATTATTAAAGTTTCGAACTCTTGCCAAAGGACTAATTTTTTTTCTTGAGCAAGTCAGAGTCTTCCTGCACCTCACTTCTTTTTCCAGGGGCAAACAGGACACAGGGGAATCTTTTGTCATGAAGTTTATACAATACCCAACACCATGGTTTCCCCTAGTGTACTCCTGGAGCACAATTACTCATCATGAATGTTCACTTTAGAAGGGCAGGGAAAAAAAAGAAAGAAAGGGAGGAAAAGTGTTGAAACTGAGACATTCTACGTAGCTCCCTCCTCTCCTCCCCACACAGTCAGTGAGAGAAGGAGGTTAAAGCACATTATATGCAGGCAGAAAGAATAAAATAAGTCATGAAACAAGCAAAACAACTTTTAAGTTACTCATTTCTCCCACCCTGACTGTGCAAGCACATTTTTCTCTCCGAGTTCCTTGCAATTAGCAGAATGGCTTCAAAGAAACATTCCTTTTGGGCAAATACATAACCTATTCAGAAAACAGCACTGTCAGTAGTTTCCAAAAATAAGTTACCAGGCACAAGTAAAGAGAGAGGTAAAAGCCCTGCCAGGTTGAAAACCCCTCTCCTCAGCCCATGTTGTGTGCATTCATCCATCACACAGCTTCCATCTCTCCTAGCAGTAGGTGTTGTGTCTGATTTCTCACCTTCCCTTGCCTCTTAACTTCTGATCCCCTGCATTCATTCTTCTCAACTTTTTTATTCTCAAACTGGCTGAGTTTGAAAAAAAAGAAAAAATTCCAGGTAATGAATAACTCAGCCATCAGTGGTTAAAAAGAGTTTTTCCTAACAATGCTGGCTCCTTTAGATCACAAATCAGCAGAAAACAACAAAAGCCCCCCAGCAAACACCAAAACCTACATCTGTGCTGGATAAGGATGACTTTATAGAAAGGTGAAAATATTCATCAGTAACAATATTGACATCTGACCAAGAGTGGTTAGAATAAAGTTATAAACATACTTTTCCTCTGGCCTTTCAGTCAATCATTACACTGCTAGAGAACACATTTTTTACCTGAATTTTTACTCAGTGATCATCTAGGTTGTCCAAGTTCTTCCTCCCTCCATCAAGATTACACAGTGCAATGTTCTTTGAAGCAGTTTTCTTTTCCTCATGAAGACAGCCTTGAAAATGTGAATTTATGCAAACTGGCAGTAAGGGCTGGACAGGACATAGTTCAGCCTCCTGGATCCTAAGCCTCTTGCAGAAGGAGTGAAGAGGGAGCTCACACAACCCTTTCTTCCCCTCCTGTGATGCAGAATACATCACAAACGGTGTGTTTTGAATCACAGCTCATATTAACTTCTCCTCAAATCTCTGCTTTTAGATCTTTAACTACAGGGAAAAGTAACTATTAAGCTGGATTAGCAGGAAGCCCTGGGAAAAAATTTCCAAGCCTAAAAACACTAATGACCACATTCAGATGAGAGCTTCATGCAGCTCAGATGATTTTCAGCTGAGCGCTGCCTACAATCACACACGGAATCTTTCAGACAATTTCCAGGAAGTGTCTATAATTTCTTATGCAAATTATAGGTGTAATTACTCAGAACTTCTTTCCTACAAGCTTCCAGACGCTGAGCTGTGATGTGCAGCACTTTTAGGGACTGCACACACAGCTACAACAAAGAAAGTCTCTCCTAGCTAAGCAGCCTGGTGGAAAAAAAAGGAGGATGGATTATGCAGCTGTGATGGAGGTTTGAGGCTAAGTCTCCATTGCACAGGAAAAGCAGGATCTACACATTTGTTAAAGAATAAAAAATACTGGCAAGAATTTTGTCTCTCTTTTTTTTTTAGATTATACATAAAAAAGAAGTGTATTTAGGGCCAGTGAAATCATTAGTCTAAGTAAAACAGTGTTTTTAGCACAAAATCTGTATTTGTTTGTAATAAGCAGTAGTAAGATCATTCAGTTTGTGAGGAAGTGAAGGAATCTTGTTTCATTAAGATCACACAGTTTTCACTTTTAAAGACTCAAATCAATTTCATTAGCTTAAAGTAAGAAGTGGACAAGATACAATTTTGAATTTAATGATACCAAACTCCTTTAAATTTAAATCTTGGCAATCTGTCCACTTGCCTGTTAAAGAACTGACTCACTCATGTACTGAAGGACAGATCACATCATACAAACTACAAAAGGACCTTTGTGTCTCAGATTTTCAGTCCCATGGGCTTTTGGCCATCATGGTTTAACTGCCTTTCTTTGCCACATGTTGTATCTGCAGCTATTTATGTTTCTTTTTCTTTTCAGTCCTTCCTCAAAACTCAGTAAAAACAGCATTGATGTGTGGAGTTTATTTGGTGTAATTGCAAATGCATTGCTGCAGTTTGGTAAGTTGGTGTAAGTGTCTAGGACACTACAGCATTTCTGCTGTTCTATACTAGAAGAAACCTATCTCTTGTCAGGAATAAAAAATTTAAAGTAGCATTTTTAAACTGTAAGCATTTTGCCATTTTGAATTAGTTTTAACTCCCATTTTCAAAAAAAATTCTAATTTTGTGGTTTTGCTGGAAAGGCAGAAACACTTGCAAGGGAAGTTAAAGACCAAATAGATCAGTAAATCAGTTTGACTTGGACCTTCAAAGGACCCTACAGCAAACAATTTTAAACACCTATTTTTTAGATAATAATTAAGTATTTATAGGAAAGAATCTCTCAGTGCTATGAATTGAGTAAACAGAAAAACAATCAACTGCTCTATTTTTAAATGTTTAAAATATTTTTGCTATGAATAGGTTTTTGTTGATATCTGAGGAATTAACTAATCAGCTTTTCTGAAGTCAAGTATCTGAAAATAAATGTCAGCACCTTAAACAAATTTTAAGTGGCAAAAAAATAAAACCCCACAAATTATAAACCATAAATCTTGTGTTCAGCTTTTTTGTTTCCTCCTTTAATATCCTAGATATTTAGAGGTCACACACAATTCTTATCTTTCCTTCCCCCTCAAGCCCCCATCATTCTTGACACAAAGTTTTCTGGAACTGTTATGACAGGAATTTATGTATTCCCCTACCAAAGACCTTGTTTCAAGTAATTTTCTATGTAATTTCCTTTTTCTTGCTATAAGATCTATGCATAAACACACTGTAGTTAATGGTTAAAAAACCCACAATATTATAACTTCACAAATGCTCACCTTACTTAATGCATAGCAGTAACAAGGTACATAAGTGCTCTAGGTATATTATTTCTTTTGTTCAGAAAAAAATAGCCTAAATCATTGATTGAAAAATAATAGAAAATAAAAAGGAAATGCACTAATCATAACTGAAGCACAGCCTTTTAACACAATTGTAATTTATTTAGAAAATGCAAGAAAACCACTGCAACTGCTGTTTGTCCAATTACTTTGATCTGCAATGAAGGAAATTCCTTATTATTTAAATTGTTCTGTTGTGCTTATCATTATTTTAAATAGTCAGTTCAATGCTCTGAAGTTGAAATTCCAAAGATTCCTATTATAAAGTTACGCCATAGAAATATGGTATAACTTTCTAATACGAATCTTTGGATATACCAAACATTCCTATTAATAAGTTATACCATACCTTTACTACAGAAACCAAACTTTGAGTTTGAAAGGGTCGTGAACCTTGAATAGGACTTAAGTGATAAAAATACAAAACTGTTTGGAAGTGAACAAACTGAAAAGAACAAACAGAAACTATTTTCTAGCCATTCTGCACAGTCCCAGCTGTGCCCATCAGCTGCATGTCACCCAGCATGGACTTCAAATGAGACCCACCAGCACCTCCCCAACACACAAAGACAGGATTAAGTGCTCTCTGTCTGGTCTGAGCAATTTCAATCCCTCCTGAAGCAGAACAGAGGTGTCCATCCTCCTCAGTTGAAGTGCTGTGAGACTGAATGAATGCTGTGATGACATGTGGCTATTCAGGGGTGAAGGATGAGGTCACCAGGAAATACAGTGATTGCCTTTTATTTATGCAGGAACTCAGTGAAAACTGTGTTCAACGGAACCTAAAGCCCATCCAAAGGAGTTCAAGTGAGTGGCAGTGCTCTTTTTTTGTGTAGAAACCAAGTTCTAATCACTTATTAGAGGTGATTTAATAATCCCCACTAACAGCTCCTCCTGCAAATTCTGGCTGGTAAAGCCCACAAGGAAAATACATTAAACTTGAACTAAAAGCCTGTTTATCTCTGAAGTACAGTTTCCTCTGGAGGCCCCTTTTCCAGCAAGGCTGTGCTGGGCAGTGCTGGGTTTCTAACACAGCAGCCAAAGCCACGAGCTGAACACCGACATTCTGCCAGCTCAGGAGAAGGGAATTCAAACATGAATACTCCTTGCTCAACTTTTCAATTGTATTGGCTTTTTAATCTTTCTGTGCTAATACTGAAGCATTTATACAGACCTATGTGATTATACACTTAGCTTTCTCATTATTTTCCAGTGAGCAATAATTGCAGGACCTCTGGTTAAAAGGGAACTCAGCAATTACACTGATGACTTGGTGAATTTGAAGAGACTGTAGCAAACTATATATTGTGATGGGAGTTTTTAGATTTTACAGTTAATTTTACATTAATCACAAAGGGAAATAATGGAATTACAAATTGATGGTGGCGAGAAGCAGTTTGATATAAAATATTAGTAAAATAAAAACTGTATTAATTTATGATATATTGCAAAGAAAAATAACCAAAATCTACAGTCCTATAAAGAAACATACATTAATAAATGGGTACAAGCTGCATAAAAGGAGAAGTAATGACTTGGTTAAAGCTCAGAGGGAAACAATGCCAAAGTCACGCACCTTGAATGAATAATGAGTAGATGGATCTGATGGATGGTGCTTTTTTTTAGAGGAAACCTCTGTTTGGAGTGCAAGTCACTCCAGCTAATGGCTAAGTGATGTGCATTGACAATCACATTAGCCCTTTTTGCTATTTTAGTCAAATAAGGCTAATCATTTAGTGTGCCTAATTTATATAGCCATGAGGGCGGGTTATCAGTACAGATGTACCGAGGCATAAAAGACTTGGGAGCACTGACCTATCTGTCAAATTTGATCAGGCCCAGTGAAATTCAATTTGTTAATCTTGCCTCACAATCCTCCCTCATGCTAATAGGTTTTGTGCGGCACTGAGAATGAGCACAGGCTGCAGTGAGACTTCTTGGCTGGATTCATCAGAATCACGCAGGAGAGATGTTACCTCCTGGCGCAAGGGGTGGTGCCACAGACACATTTCATGAAAAATCCTTTTGGTAGGATCTTTTCTCCTGAGAAGCTGGGAAGCTTCAGCTTCTCCATGTTTTGCTGCTTTGGAATGTGATCTGGAAAATTGCTTACCCAGCATGTGAATTGTTCTTACTTGATGACCAATGACAGCCACCTGTGTGGAGGCTGTGAGCAGTCACAAGATTTTATTATCATTCCTTCTATTCCTTGCTATTCCTTCTGATTAAATCCTTTCTATTCTTTACTATAGTTTTAATATATCATTTTCTTTAATATAATATATCATAAAATAATAAACCAGCCTTCTGAAACATGGAGTCAAGATTCTCATCTCTTCCCTCATCCTGGGACCCCTGTGAACACCACCACAGGGTAGGACTTCTAGAATTGGAAGGCTAAAAGTGCAGATCTGTAAATACTTGTGATATGTATTTGCATATACTCAGTTCTTACCCTAAATGGCCACAATCCAATGTTTTATTGATAATAAGAATAATAATTTATTTCTAATAAAAGAAACAAGGGCTGATTAAAGAGCTAGGATGCTCCCTTTTTGCATGTGTACATATACATTTATACTCAAGCTTCAAAAGTTAATATACATCTCTGGACTTCCCAATTCTCTAAAATGGGAGTAATGCTAACTTTGTGCGTAAAGATGAAGTTTCTGAGGCAAACAGAAGCGTGTACTCACTCAGGCCTCATTGCAAAATAAAATGTCATTTTTATCAGCTACCTAAATTTACTTAGGTAAACTTAGGTCTTTGAATCCTGGAGATGTCCATAGATTCTGGATACAGTGAATTGAAATAGCACAAGCTCTTAAAAAAATGACTTTTTGCTTTTTTCTGTCAACTCTAAGAGCAGCTACATTTGTACAGATGACTTTTCCCATGTTTGAAGCTCTACCTGGATGGGATGTTTGACAACAAACCCAAATGTTTTCTTCATCAAAAACAATATTCAAATAATTTTGGCTTGGCAATTTGATCTTATCAATATGACAGCTGAACCTATTTTTAAAGTGAGCTTGGAGAATCATTATCTGGACACGATTTCCCAATTCTGCACTGATTGGAGGCTTATCAGCTGTTGCAGACTGTGGGATGACATACAGTGTTTTAATTCTTGATAATTGCCTAATTTCATATGCGTATTGTGTGATTGTGTATATTGTCTGAATAATTCCTAACTGCTGTCAGCTTCTTCTTTACTCCATGCACTGTTTTGCTCTCATGTTCCTCCATGCTTGTAACCAAAGGAAGTTAGAAAGCTTCAGCACAGCATGACAGTCATCCTTTCAAATGGGTTTTCTGCCTTGTATTTTCTCTCACCACCACACAGGACAAGAGACCATTCCTGTTTCCCAGTCCCTGCCCAAATTGCATACAGAAGCTTCCTGGATTGAATTAGGGAGAGTCAAACTCAAAATTACCATTCTGTGCCTCAGTTTCAGACAAATTGGGACAACAGCTGTATCCAAGTATAGACTCCAGCAGATCTGCTTGGTCCTTCAGTCATGCCAGAATATTCAAGAAATTGTTCTGGAACACACAGAACATTGGCTAGAGGAGAATGACAACAGACTTAACCTGTCTTAAAAAGTTTTATCTATTCCTGGCAAGAGAAAATAATAAAGAAGTAGGTCAACAACCTTTCCAAACAACTGAGTTTTTCCCTAAGTATAGGAACATATCAATATGTTTCTTTGTTAGTACAGGCAGATATAACACTGAAATAATATGGGAAGCATTCCATTAACATCCATGAGGCTTGACATATGCCCTGTCTGGGAAATTATTTTGCTTCTTCTCCCATTAGATATTTTATAAAAGCCTGTTCTCAATGTTATGATGCCTATCAGTGGACATCTGACTGAAAATAGAAGCAATGCAAAGTCACAAAGTCAACTCTCCTGGAAGGGTTGCTCATGACCAGTGTGGAAATAAACCCACTGGAGTTTATTTATGCCTGAATCTTTTTACTTTACCAGCACAGAACAGCTGTGATCAGCTGATTTCCAGGGAACAGTTCTGCCAACATCTGCTTTAGTGTTCTACACCACCAAGACAGCCAAGTGATGGGGGTAAAAGTGATGTCATCATTTGAAAGCCTGGGAAATTTTCATTTTATTCCTTATTTATCAAGATTAAACCCTGAAATGGTATGGCACAAACAAACAATGTGAAAAAGGAGCAGGGAAAAAAATATTAAAATCAACCAACCTCTGAACGAAAAGAAAAGCTGTCTTCTGGCCTCCATTATTTTTCTGACACGAAACTTAGGAAAAACATTTATTTTCTTAGGCTGTCACATATTAGGAGGTTATCTTTCCATACCATGAAAAAACACCCAGCACTAAACACCTATTGCCATAGCCTCACAACTTACAGCTCCTGGAAATAAACAAGGCTCTAATCTGAAAATCAATTTAAATAGAGTGACTCTTTGAAAAAGAGCCACTCTATTTAAATTGCTTTTTCTGAAGAGGGGAACCACCCGTGCATCCACGATGTCCCCAGTGAGTGCAGAGCTGGGTATAAATCACCACACAAGAGAGACACTGAGTTCCATTGTGCGCAGGAGATTTCTGAGCACAGCTCCCATGGCATCCCAGTGGCCAAAAAGTATTGCAGTTCTCTGGTTTATGAATTATGGTTTGGGACTTGCTTTTCTTATTCTTTCCTTATACATCTGAGGTAAGGTCAATGCTTCCCTGTCTATGGTGTCTTGTTAGGTGTGAGAAAATAAAATCCCAGTTAACTCCTGTTGGTTAAAATCTTGTTAGAACAAGGTTTTGCACTCAGAACAAGGAAATATATGTGTGATTTTTCCTCTTTGCCTAGAACTTTTTCCATCAGTGTGAAAAGTCACTTCAGTTATAGCGATCCCCAATTCATATTTACAGTTCTGTGTATCTCCGCAGTCTTGCACATAGAGAATAAAGACTCATATGAAGATGCAAAAAACAAACCAAACCCTAGTGATTGTTTATGCTAAAAAAGCTGGGTAGTGATCTAGCCTGATGGTGGCATTTAAAGCCCCATATCAGTCTCTGGCCAGAAAGCTTTCCTAGAAGAGCAGGGAGAAGATCAAGGAGCAGCACAACTGCATTGTGCTGCATTGCCATTGTCAGTCAATGCCATTGACTCCATCACCAGGGAAGAAGGCTCAGCTTGGGTGAGCCCATAAATCCCTATTTAGATTCATAAAGCTTTAGTGGATTCTTCCCCATTGTGCACAAGTGAGATCATGGCCCTACCCTGACACTCCTTTAAGGAGCTCCTGCTGCATGGTGTGTGAGCACAAACCCCAGGGCATAATAAAAGTTTCGGATATTTTTGTTTTTACATGTTTTTATATATCTCTTTGTGCAGGTGTTTGATGCAGTTACATATTACCCAGCTAGCCAGAAGACTCAGTGAGAAATTTTAAACTCATATTGAAATACAAAACTAACATTTGGATGTTGCCACATGGCTGAGGATGTGTTTAAGTTAGCACAGAGCATTAAAGCAAAGTAAATCTCTCTTACTTCAATGTTCACCTGTCTGAGGGGAAATTTGGGGGTTTATTTTACTTCCTTTATTTTGCTTTCAGCTTTCTCCACACAGCTATTAAACCAGAGTGTAAACAGTGAAGTCTACATGTCAGAGAACCTGATAAATTGGGAATAATTATTAAAAACAAAGCAGACACAGTTAAATCTCAAGACAGTGTGGTGCAAAACAGTGCATTGTTGTACCTGCAATGATGTCATCCATTTGCTCCAAAGCTGCTTCCAGCATATGACTGGCATCAGAAGCCATCCTCTGGGATTTCTTCAGATCTTTCCTCCCTCTACTGAAAAGACAGAATAAACCATATGTGTTACACTAAATAGCCTGATGGCAAAATATATGTCACTGTCACATTATGCATTGGGCTACACAAACAAAATCCATGCTACAGCTCAGTAATATAGCCTAGTGACACAAAAATACAGCCCGATAATAAGAAAACTTAACCATTCCTGTTCTTGATAGATGACTTGGGAGTTCTGATTCATTTTTTTGGAAGAGATTTTACTAAAAGAGTCAAATGCAAATAAAAAAAATCTCAAAGAAATTTCAAATACTGGAAGCCCAAGATTCTCCTGCTCCTCATTCTTAACAATGGTTTCCTAGATTCAAAGTTCAGTGCATTTCAGCCTTTTCCTATGTGGGGAAAAAAAGAGGATTGACTAAGGTTCAATGAAGGAATGAAGACATGGGGCAGAACATGCTTTCCTACAAGCAGAAATCTGTAGAAAGTCTGATTTTTGATTTCTGAGAGTAAAGAAAATTCTGAAATAATTTTTACTCTTCCTTTCTATATTCCCATTCAGTCTTTTCATCATCTCCTCCATGACACCAAAAATCCCATTTTTTTCTGTTCAAATAACCAAAATGCCCCAGGTATGAATTCTCTGAATTTACTGCTGCTGCTATAAAAAGTATTAAATACATTCATGTTACCACCTGACATTGGGGATAACAAAATAAAAAAAGGAGAAAAAAGAAAAAAAAAAAAATAGAAAAACCTTCCAGAATGAGTCCCTGCTTGTGAGCTGGTGCTGCTGGACTCTAATGGTGTAAATGCAATGGCCCCATGATTCCAACGCTACTGAAATGCCACAAATATGTGTTTATCATGTGTTTATCAATGGGATTACTCCTGCTAAGAATTCAAGTAGTTTGAATTGAAATAAATGTTACAATGAACATTTGTACCATTCAACCAAAATTATTTTCTTTTGAAAACTAAGAATCCTCAGACATGCGTTTTTCTCAAAGAAATGGGTTTCTTCTTCAAAGAAAGCCAATTTATTAAGAACCTCTGTGTTATCAGCATCCTATGTTGATTCCTGTTAATGTAGATAAGCCCAGGACCCAGAGAGACAGAAACAGGAATGAGTCAGGAGCTGCAGAATTCTCATTTGAACTCTGCCATTTACAGCTTGTCACAGTGGGTAAGCCACGATTTAACTTCACATCACATTGATCTGAAGAGCAACGTGAGAATGCCTCATCCTCACTGTCACCCAAGGCTCAGATTAATGGAAATGAATCCGTGGCTTTTGGTCCCTCAGTTTTTTTGTCAAAATAATCTCTTAAGTGCAAGTGATGCTAAATTTAACCAAAGTACTCGTCACCCAAACATTTCGTTTAACGGCACTGGAAATAACACAAACTGTGCTCAGAATAATCTGGAAAGTCATTAAGTCAGCTGATATAAAGTTAAAACTTCAGAGTGATTTCTTTCACACATGAACTTTGCAGACACTCCTCCCGATCCTGCTGCTCCGGTTTGCTGGTTTTTGGGAGACCTCCATCTCCTGTTGCCACGTCACAGGCCACCAAAGCCCTCCCAGCTGTTCCTGGCAGCATTTCCTCTAGTTCAAAGCAGCCATCCCACGGGGAATGATCACCTCGGAGACAGGAAATCCACCTGCAGGTGGCCAGCAGGTGCCAGAGGGGCACCAAGGCTCCGGTGCCACTGCCCCGGGAATGCGTGGCCACCAGCTGCGTGGGGAAACCAGGGCAGCAGATCTCTGGCTCAGAGTCAGGAGGCAGAAAAAGGCTGAAAAACGCTAAATGTAGCATAGAATTTGTATTTCTAGGTTGCGCTCCATGGTTTTATCTGTGATAAAAGCAGCACACCACCGGAGCAGCGCGTGGCTGTTCGAACAAGGAATGCAGGGCTACATTTCTTGTTAACATCTGATGTAGTGTTTCATCACTCGTGGTGACAAAGGCACAGAAAATGCTGACACACTGCATTACAAACTTGAAAATTCACTGATGGAAAACGCCTTGGCAAAACCCAGAGAGTTTTGCTGAAAAACTCCACCAGAAGTGAATCTCCAATCTCCTCCACAGCCTGTTTTCTCACCTGTACCCACTGAGGCTTTGCTGCCTAACTGCATTAAGCCATGGCAAAACCTGCTGATCAAACAAGGATTTATTAATAAAAGCAATGTTCTTTGCTCCAGAGAGATAATGTAATATTACTTGCTTGACATCTTTTTCTAGACAGACCTGTTGTGTGTGCTCCAGGCAAGTCTCACTTTCCCAGACACTCCCTCCTTACAGTTTGGCTGCTCTGAGTATTATGAAAAGAGCTGGTTAGATCTGCTGGGCTTTCAGCTACCATTTCTGATCTAATTCTATAGAAATATCTTTAACTATGGATTTAAAAAAAATACTATTAAATAACAAGACACTTGTAACAGCCCCTCAAAGAGGATCCATCTGTTTGCTGGTATTTTAATTACAAATATTTTTTACAGTTTTCATTCCTGAATGACATCAACATATGCAGAGCACCATGACTTATTTACTTATGTAAATATATACATATATTTAAAAGCAACCTCTCACATTACAGTACAAACTTCAATATTGGCAAATTCTAACCCTCAGGATTTATTAGATTAATTCATATGCCAGCAAAATACAAGAACCAGGCTACTCACCTTTTCAGGTCTCTAGGAAGAAAAGAATTTAATTTTTTGCCTGACCAGTGAAAATTCCTTGCTATTAATAGCTGAAGTTTTACTGTTAAGCAGATATAAGTCTAAATTATTATCATCCCTTCTAAGCCACATGCTCATATTAATTTAGAGCCCAGCCCACAGGGATATTGCAACCCTGTTTGTTATAATTGCCCAAGTAATGACATCTTCCAGGAAGTGCAGACAGAGCAAACTGGTCTGAATTCCTGAAATTTATTTTGCTAAGATAGTTTTGCACTGTATGTCCTAATCTGAGATTTGCATTCTAAATAAAATGAAAAATCTCTGGCAGAACTATTGTGCTCAGAGCGAATATGCCTTGCAAATTTCTTAGCCTACATTCTCTATGTAAAACTACAACTTACTGTGTCCAAAGGAACATAATATTTAACAGACATCTTCACTGCGAGCAAGATGTTCTTCAGAACGATGAAAAGCCTTAATTAAATTAGAATCTTTCATGGCTGGCTTGAACCAGCAGCTGCTCAGAGATAAGAATAGGAACAACAAGAACTCCTGCAACTCAGATGTCTTCCCAAGGTTGCTCATATCAATGAGGTTATCAACTTTATCAATTACAAGGGGTGTGCTTTTTGGTAGAAACTCCAGAAATCCAGACCTTGTCTGTGGCCCACAAATCCCTCTCACATTTAGCTGACACATGTAACAATTAACCACCACCACCTTTTTATTCCTAGGATGAATAAGTACATGCTTGTAAACTCTTTAAACACTCAGATCTGAGTACTACATTGCTTTGCACTTAATGGCATAATGAAATATCAAGTGCCTTGGGTAAGCTCAGAAGTCCTCCAAACTTTCCTTGAGCTGCAAGATGACTCCTGCCCTAGAATGCAGAAACCTGTCCATCCTTTTTTCCCCTTTCTTTTCCCCCAGCCACACTGTGTGCAGCATCCAGACAGGAACACAGCCATTGATTCATCCCTCCAACTCATGGCTCCATCAGGTACAAAAGTTATAAACTCACAAAAAAAAAAAAAAAAAAAAAAAAGCTTATTTTGAACTGGAAAGTGTGAAGTGCCCATAGGAAGGCAGAATGGGCAGCTCTAAAGAGAAATATCAATTAGCCAAAGTTGAACAAAGACCTGATAGAAAATCATTTCAGGTAGGTGTCAGAACTGCTAAAGTCTCTATTCAACAAGTTGCTGGAGATCCTTATAGGAGGGGATATCCTGAAGTGAAGCACCTTGGCACTGTAAAAGCCATATTTGTGTGTTACTGATGAAAGTCAGAGCAATAAGCCAAAAGCAATAATGCTCTTGCACATGATGTGCTAAATAATTTGATTTAAAATACACAGCTAAACTCACTGCACTATGAAGTGGCCAAGTCAAAACCAAACATCTCTTTTCAAAAATAAACCCATTAAGTTTGCTAATAGCAAACTGAATTTCAATAAGTTGCTAATAAGCCTGAATTTCAATTCTGAGGGGGGAACAGAAGGCAAAGGGAAAAATAAAGCCCCCTTTTAAAAAAAATGCTAGATCTGACTGATACTTGATGCTTCAAAACACAGATCACCTCACAGCAACTCCTCCCCAGGGCTGATGGATATTGAGTTACAGCTCCTCCTGGTACCATAACCAAATTTCCTGACTCATGTTTGCACAAAGTCTCATCCTTACAATTAAGAGCTGACGCTGGCAGAATGGCATGTGCAAAGTGAGCTCTCTCCAGCCCCTCTCTGTAACACTTCCAGCCACTGCAGGAAGCCCTTCAGCCCTCAGTGCTGCTTTAAACCTTGTCCATAAAAGCTTAAAAAAGCCCTTCATCGTTTAATTTCATGTTATCAGATATCTGAAGTTTTCTGTGTTACATGCAGTATAAAGGAAGAATGTTATACCTTTTGACTTTGCAAATCTTAAGATCAAAATTGCGTTAAATGTTACTGTATTAAGCCCAAAAAGTCTAATTATTTTAGTTAACTCTTCTGTCATCTGATTAGTTAAAATAAAAATAAAAAAGGTAACACAATGAGCAAATAATTTGGATATAAACTTCAGCTGAACAAAACACTACCTGATAAAATACACAAGAGGAAAGTCTCTGAGCCAAAATATGAAAAAGTCCAAAAAGTCTAATTACTTTAAATCACTTTTCTGTCACCTAATTAGTTTAAAACAAAAAAAAAAAAGGCAACACAATGAATAAATAGTTTGGATATAAACTTCAGCTGAACCTGATAAAATACATGAGAGAAAAGCCAAAATATGAACATTTCCACTCTTAAAATAAACACATACAAAAGTCAGATTTGGTACTGCAGTTCATATCTAGTTCAGAGAGTTTTACAACTAAGAAAAGTTAGATCCTCAAAATTTCAACATTTAAAATAAACTGGGGGGTTTTTATTATTTTTCCTTCCAGTCTAACTGGCCTCAAGGTCACAGCTCTGAATTTGCTTCCACGAAGGTCAAAATTTCAAGGAGATCTTTGAAGTTGCTGAAATCCAGCTCCAATGCCTGGGAAACTGCTCAGACCACACCTTCCCCCCACACCCCACATCATGTAAGTAAATTCATGCTCCGGTAAATTGGAAGGTGAGGAATTATAATAAAAGTAAACACAGAACTAATGCACAAATTAACTGTGCCCTGGAGTAAAGCAGAGGACAAATCCTTGACAGCAATGGAGAGAGATTAGGTAGATATGATAAGCAAAATTTTTCAAAGCTAGTCACTGCAAAAATCCTATAAATTTAGACAAACTAAACAGTGCTAACACAGGGCCAGAAGATTTTGTATCTCAAAGAAATGCGGGAGGTCCAATTTTCAAATCTCTCAGGTATTTGGTTGTTAATTGGAGCCCTGAGATGTGCAGGATGTCTCTGCTCCAAAGAACGAGTCAGAGCTCTTCAGTTTTCAGTCCTGAAGTTGTTTATTAATTCTTATCTATTAAATTTTTTTTCTGCCCAGTCGAGATCTGCTCAGGCACTCTGACCGTCCCCAGGGCAGTGTTGTCTTTTTATACTACAAACTACGTATAACGTATTTACACTTAATTCCCAACACCTATCACCCATGTTAGACAGTGCACTTCTACTCTAAACCAATCCCCAAGTGCCAACATCACTGCAGAAAATGGAGAAGAACAAGAAGAAAAAGAAGAAAGGCTGGACATGTCCAGATTCCTCCATCTTGTCCCCATAACCCCCATTCCAAAAATCCTAACATCTGCATTACCACAGTGATAATTTTGTTATTACACTATTCAAACCTGTGTGACTTTCAGGCCCTCATACAAAGCTGGTAATTTGCTCCAAGGGGCATAATCAAATCTCCAGGTGTTCTGGGCTGTGTGCCAGGGTTTCTGAGCCCCTCAATGGGATCCTGACAACTCTGGACACCCGGAGGGATGAACTGAGATCCGACACCAATATTCTCTGTTTCTGCGGTTCCTTAGGATCATTGTAGAAATCAGCAGCCTTGCCAACAAGGAGCAAACACTGCTCAGGGAGCTGGCAGAGCCCATGGAGCCTCTGGAACGCCACGGGAATCTTTCAAGGTGCAGGGCATTTCTGACTTTCAGAAAGATGCGAAAGAATGACTGTGACAGTGTTCACAGGGGTCTTAGGATGAGGGAAGAGACAAGGATTTGACTCCATGTTTCAGAAGGCTTGATTTATTATTTTATGGTATATATTACATTAAAACTATACTAAAAGAATAGAAGAAAAGATTTCATCAGAAGGCTACCTAAGAATAGAATAGAATAGAAAACAATGATAACAAAGGTTTGTGGCTTGGCTCTCTGTCCAAGCCAGCTGACTGTGATTGGCCATTAATTACAAACAACCAACATGAGCCAATGACAGATGCACCTGTTGCATTCCACAGCAGCAGATAATCAATGTTTACGTTTTGTTCCTGAGGCCTCTCAGCTTCTCAGGAGGAAAAATCCTAAGGAAAGGATTTTCCATAAAAGATGTCTGCGACAAATGACATGATGTCACAGGTGGAGGTGTGGATGTTTCCGTGTAAAAGCCACGAATCTTTACAGAAATAACTCACTTGGGAGGTTTAGAAGAAAGGAGAGCACTAAATTCTCCTTAACATGGGCAGACAGTGGGAAGGGTGAGGATCAGGGAAGGAATTGGCACCAGTGGATGCAGAGGGACCCCTGTTGGGTTTTTCTGCAGCAGAACCTCAGAACAAAGGGCAGGGTTGGTGAGCTAGAAAACTGATTTCCTGCAATCCAGAGAGGCAATTCTCATCCACAAGATATCTAAGGTAAAAAAAACCCTGAGGTCTGGGTTAGACTGCATAGAAAAACAGTTCAACATAGACACACGGAAGAAAAATATTTCTTATGAATATCTATTATTTCAAAACTATCTACTCTTGGGTTACTCTGATGTTAAAGCTCTCTCCTGAATTTCCCTCAGCTTTACAAACATGACATGAAGGCTCTGGGGAAGCCTAAACTCAGCTTTAGACGCAAAGACTGAGAATGTGTGCTAAAAAGTCAACTTTTTGACTTTGCAAAATTCATTTTCACATCAGTATTTTTCCCCCTTTGAAACATTCTGTGCAGCAATTTATAAATAACACTCACTAGGCTGCTCTGATACTACCCAACCTGCATCTGTGGATACAAATATGTTGAATTTATCCTAACAGGAACTGACAGTATCAAGCACTTCTGTATAAATTAAAGCTTCAGTAGCTATTTTGAGGAAAGTGTCTGTGGGAAACAATGAGAAGAAAAACATACTTCTGCTAGAAACAGCAAATTCATCAAAATTGAATCCGCTTGGATTAAAAGCGCTGAACAGCAAATGGATCACTATGAAAAGCTCCACATCCCACATTACTCAGCACATCAACAAAAATATAAATTTTAACAGCTGTGCCAGTTCAATGCCTGTACTTATAAACAAAACATTCCTATATAGATTGCTTCCTGAAGATCATTGAAAATATCCTTGGGAAAAAAAGCTATATTTAAGTTTTTCCTCTTTCTCTACCTCAAGAATAGGTATAACTGCTGTCCCCAAATAGGTTATTTCACCTGGTGGGCCAGAGACCAGCCCACACACAGAGCAGAGCTGCACCAGTTGCTGAGCTGGCTTTGCTACTTTCTTCCTTATCTTGGGAATTGTGCCCCAAGTCCCTGTGGCCTGTAAATTCTGCATTCTTTGTGCCCACTCTCAGTGGTACATCCGTCTCCTCAAGCTTTGTTAAATTCTCCCTAAGTCTGAGATCTTCGATCACATCAAGCCCTAAACTTTACCAAGACAACTCCACAGACAAGTAACTCATCATTCCAACACCTGGACACCATAACCAAGAGGCAAAAATTGTTCACAGCAAGTAAAACCTTGGTTTGAAATGACATATTTTGTTGGTTTTGCTCCTCCATTATTCAGAATGTGGGACAATTTACTCCCTGCAGAACAGGCCAACACTAAGAAAGTATCTGTATCAAACCCTGTGCCACAGCTGAATTTTAAATCCCAGCCTCCTATCATAATTGCTTTCCATACTTAATGGAGTAACATGATTTTCTAATTTTGAAAAATAGGCTTTATATAGATAGGTAATGCTGCAAGACAGACAGTAGAGTGGCTCTGGACATCCAAGAGCAACATTTAATACTTTGAAGATTCACAGAGGTGAGAGGAACATAAAACATCTCCCAGCTGAAGAATCATTATTACAGGTGGCAAGAAGAATGCACCACCCTTTATCCTTGTTTTTCCAGTGAATTCTGCAGGAAGAGTGAATACCAAGGTGCCTGAAAACAGATCAGGCATGCACTGAAACCAGAAGCTGACTTTAGAGGGAAAGGGAGCAGCCACAATTAATGTGTGACAAGATATCCAGGCCCCCTCAGTGACCTGTTTGATGGAGGCTGTATTTGCTCACAGAAACACATATTTACCCAGGGAAGGCTCCTAAGGGATTCCCCTCCCTGAAAACCCACCCAAGTACTCAGGTCTTTGTGATGGTGTTCACGGGGGTTCTTGGATGAGGAAAGAGATGAGGATCTGACTCCATGTTTTAGAAGGTTTGATTTATCATTTTATGACATATATTACATTAAAACTATACTAAAAGAATAGAAGAAAAGATTTCACCAGAAGGCTAGCTAAGAATAGAAAAAATGATAACAAAAGCTTCTGTCTCAGACAGAGATTCTGAGATAGCTGACTGTGATTGGCCATTAATTAGAAACAACCACATGAGACCAATCACAGATGCACCTGTTGTATTCCACAGCAGCAGATAACCATTGTTTACATTTTGTTCCTGAGGCCTCCCAGCTCCTCAGGAGGAAAAATCCTAAGGAAAGGATTTTTCCTAAAAGATGTCTGCGACAGCTCTTGTATCTCACACTCATCTTTGTGCACTGGTACTAGTTTGACTCTATCACAACAAGTAAAACAAGCAATAATAGAATAAAAAAACAACTGTATATACAATTTTGAGTGCCTGGAGAAAAGATTTTATCAGCTTACAAAGAGTCCTGAAGTGCTCACTGTGCTGCTTCCACAAAGGGGACACTCCTGTGGCACAGGATACAAAAGAGATCCCCAAATTGTCCTGTAAAATATTGCACCTTTTAGTACCAGCTGTGAGAGGTGTTCTCAAGTTCTTACCACCCACAGAGCCCATTGTGCAGTGTCTGCCAACCATTTCCAGGGATTCTTTCCAAGTTCTATACAAATGAAAAATGAATATGTTTCCATGTCAAATCATCTTAGCAAGGATAAGCCAAATCAATGTAAATTTCTCCTTATATGTTATACATGAGATGAGGGACTAAGAAAGAGATAAGAAAAAGCAAAGCCCCAGTTCCATGCAGCAGGAAGCCTTTTTGAATTTGTAAAACTCTGGAAGTACGTGCCATTTCCAGATATTGACTGATTGCTCAGTAAACCGTTCAAGCCTCCCCTTCCAAGTCTCCAAAGTTTCCATATTCCAGGTCTGTCATTTTGGCTCACAGATTTTGCTAAGACACAAAGATTTCGGGAGTTTTGCAAATCAACTGAATGCAAAAGCTGAACCTAGGAACAGACCTGTTCATCAACTCAGTGCTCTCCTGGGTTTTCTATACATATTTACAGCTGAAGTTCAGGATGCTGTCAGCATCATCCATCACTGGGGTATGTTTAAAGGAAACCTTTTAGTCTCTGAATTCCCACTACTTTTAGGGCATGAAAAATCCACAAGTTAACCATTATAATGAACACACAGAGGATGTCTCTACACTCCTTCCCAGATAAGTATTTTGATAAGTATTTAACAACTTGAACATGAACAATGACACAAAAGGATTTGCCAAAAAAAAAATCTAACTCTAGCTAAAACTCTACTGCATGTTACTTCCAGTCCCAAGAACTCTTTCATATGGTTGAAATTTTAAGAACTATTTGAAAGTCCTACTATTCATATTTGGTCTGTGAATAGACCTGTGGAGTTCCCTGAGATAATAAATTAATCATGAATTTTAATGCTTGATAGCAATGCCTTTATTTGACCTGCTTATTAATACAGCCACAAAATGAAATTATTTCAGGATAATGACTTGCAAAGCCCTTTAATCCCTAACAGCTACCAGCTGATTTGCCTGCATGAAAAGTTTGTCAGAAGTTTCTTGCATTTGGAGCCACTTGCATCAAAATCAAAACAAAATACAGACAAAAGACTAAAGTATTGAAATGACCATCTGCTGGATAACATTATCTTTTGCTTCTATTTCAGGAGAGAAAAGGGAATCAGAATTCACTATCAGTTTCTTCAGTTTATTTAATTTTCCAGAAAATGGATCAAAGTCTGCTTCCATATCTCTAATTGTGGCATCTTTGTACTCTTCTATTAAATTTGCAAGGAAAATTTGGTTTGCTATTATATAAGAGAGATTTAGTCTTTCTTTCAGTTGTTTTCAAACCTCCAAGTGGAAATATTCAAGACAATTTCATTAATTCCAAAATAATATAGATCCTATCCATTCCTACTTGAAAAGAAGAAAATGGTCATATTGGCAAACACTAAAATACAGCTCTGTCATGACGACTTTTTTTCCCTCTATTATTGTTTATTGATAAGGGGTATTTTTGCTTCAATACTGTGCTGTAAACATGTAACAATTCTGTTTACTCATTAGTTAAGAAAAGCAAATAAAATTCATTTACAGTGAAATGATATTTATGAACATTCTGCTTGGTATGGCACTTTTATCAGTCTCTACTAATGTGGAAGCTCTTCTAAGTACCCAAATCTGGGTTTCCAAAGAGAGTGAGCAGCTGCTACTCCCATTTGCAATTAGTCCTGGATAATCAGAAGCTTTGATTAAATAAAAACTACAAATGGCTGGCGAATCCCAGCCACATTTTAGAGTTTGAATTCCTTTTATAACAAACTATTTACTCTGAACACAAACTCCTCGCCTCATGCTAAAAAAAAAAAGTAAAAAAGCAGGTTTCTAAAATCTGCCTTTTACCAGTTAAATGAGAACCAGCTGTGCTTCACAACCTGCAGAGGAAACTGAAGAGGCTACCAAGTTTCCTAATTAACATGAAGAAGGCAATCAAGGCAAAACAGATTCGGACCACAATTCTTAAAATAGTTTTCCAATCTTTGTCTCATTTACAATTATTATGAAATGTTGCCCGCACTGCACTGGGCATAGTATGGGTAACTACTGATGGTTATTCAGTATTTTTCACAACAGAGCAGACCTCCTTCTTGCACAAAAGCTTGTTAGAATAGCTTTCTTTTAGTGACAAAAGTTCTAATTTGATTTTCTTTTTATACATACAAAGTCTGCCAGAGCAGATTGAGAATTGTACTTACAGTTTCAGGTAATATTTCTATTTTGTATGCATTCACCTTTCTAAATTGAAGAATGTTTTAATGCAATAACTAGTTAATTTATAATGCCCGTGACTCAAATTTTCAAGTTTAAAATAATCTCTACTAATACTAAATATTTTGCACATATACTTCTATTTTATTTACAGAATATTACTTCAAGAAAAGAAAACATTGACTTCACTAATTTTGATTTTTATTTTCTTCAGATGTAATGAACACTCTTTAAGAAAATAACATATCCTACTTTCATAAGTGGTATGTGCTTGTTTCCTACCTATCCACACAAAATGGGTTATCTCCCCAAGGTGTTTGCTAGAAATTTTTATTTTTTTTTTTGTCTGGAGTGAGACATCAGAATTCTTCTGTTTGGGAGCTGATTGGATTATGCTCATTATTTTATGATCATCCCAGAAACACACTCATAAATCTTACTGCAATGCCATTAGAATAAGATGTTCTGATTATGCTTTATTAAAGCAGATGCTACCATCTGCCCTGCAGAGGAATAAAAATATGATTCACTACATTCAAGAGACTCTTGGCAAATATCTTCCCCTGTCCAAATAAGATTTCTGAAATAAACTTTGGGTGGAAAATAGGGAAAATTGGAAATAAAATTCTTTTTTTTTTTTTGTAGGAGCAGTACATAGAGAAGAAAGGAGGCAACCCCAGCAAAGTCACCTCTGAATGCAGAGACCAACCAGACTTGTTTTCAGAGGAGGATAAGGTAAAACAGGAGTTCCCATACTCTAAGTGATGGAAATCCAGATTAAAATGCAACAGCTTAGATTTATCTTCACTAATTACTTTAACTGGCACACAATCTGTTGATCTTAAAGACTGTGAAGACCTAAGCAGGGAGTGAATCATTCCCTATGAATATTCACACACTCTCTGTTGCTCTAATGGCAACAACGCTCACAGTCAGCATTGGATAAGCAAGGCTTGGGACAGAGGCATCCTTAGGACCTGTATTTGCTTGACGTTGAGTGTTCAGTCTGATTTCAGCCCTCCAAACCAATGCAAGGTTTCATTGAAGGAGAATCAGCTGATCTGTTTTCTCCAGATTCACATCTGCTTCAGGAAACCACCAACAATTTATCACCAGTTTATACTTGCAACTTTTTGGAAGTCAGATCCATTATTTACCATTCCTTGAATTACACTGTCTGGTCACATCAGGCTTCTTATCTTTACCCCTCTATAAAGTGCTCTATTTTAACCTGTATTCAATCCTCAACTTTTATCTTCAGCTACTTCCGATTTAACCTGGAAAATCTGACTAAACAGAGAAACACAATGTATTTTATATATCACATACACAGAGTTGAGAAAACCACTAATGGTTCCTCATTTGTTTGTTGATGATCTGACAGAGAAATAAAGCCTTGGTTTAGGCATTTGAGGATACCACATTTTCATTTTTGATCTCTATGAAAATATACAGCTCTTTCCCCTTGGCAAGTTTCAGTCACAGGTTTTGCAGAAATACTAGTGAACCACAAAACAGTCATAAAAATCTTGCTGTACAGGTTATCAAATTAGAGTTCAAAATCCAGGTTGTGCTTAAAATCCTCTAAACCACTACACTGGAACTTGGCAGGTGCACATTATAAACACAAATTGACCTAGACTGGCAACAGTGCCACCAGGATTTACTTTTTATGTTGGCTTCAGAAAGAAATTATCTTTGTAATTTAACTGCTTTGTTCTCTGCATCAATGAATTACCAGATAAGAGCAAAGTGCTATTGAGAAGTGGTTTTATAGAAAAGAAACACGTGAAGATGGAAACAAAAAAGGTAACTGTAATGCTACAAGGTCAGAGAGATTTGAAATAAAAATGTCACACTAAAACACGTAGGCAGAGGCATCTAGCTACAAGAAAAAAGGCACCTATATTTTGTTGCTTAATGTGCATCTGGGTAAAAGAAGAACTAAAATGTTGTAAAGGTGGAAGAAAGAAGAAGGGAGGAAACTCAACCTGCCACAGGTTATCAAAGACATCACCTCAGAGCTGGTACCTAGACAAAGGCAAAGAACAGAATGAGCAAAGGGGAACTCTCAGCTTCTTCAGCTTCAAAGCAACAGGTGAGTTGATAGCACTGCACAGACAAAAGCAAACTGGGGATAATTTAAAGAACCTAATTCACTGCTCAGTCTTTCCAGTTCTCAGGGTATTGACTGAAGCAAAGTTATTTCATACATATCTACAGAACCCTGGTAACTGATCAAGTGTCCCTCCAGGGACATCCACTGCTGCTAAACCCTCCCGAGTAGCTTAGGAGATTTTCAAGGTTATATCCAGAGGGGTTGAAGTGATCTCTGGGAATGGGGTGGCAAAAGGAGTGAGAAACATCCCTAGAGACTGGAGTGATGCAACTTCACTGATAGAAAAGTGACTTCTGACAGTCCTCATCTACTGCCCTAAACATTGTCATCTTCTGCTGCATTGCTATTTCCACACCCTTGGGTATTTCTGGAAAACACAAACCCCTGTCTTTGTACAGCACGTTCAATGATTTTGCACCTACGCTGAGCGATCATTATCATGAAACACATTTCCTTATTTGTCATTCCCTGCTTTGACAAACTAAATCATCACATTATAGACTTCTAAAGCAAGCAGGAGGTTTCCCCCTATTGCTGTAAACGTCTTTTCTGGGGAAGGGAGCAGGAGGAAGGTGGATTTTTTTGCTTTACCTGTGTGAACACAGTCCTTTGCTAATCTTACCAGGTCAAGGCTGCCTGAGTTCAAACAAATCCTTAGCTGCAGGGAAAACCAACTGAGTTTCTGGTCTGCCCCTGAGTGGCCTCACCAGAGTGAAAGCAGTGTCTGGGGATGAGTGCCTTGTGCAGATTTGTGGGAGTTTGTTTGTTTTGAGGAGAGAGACCAGAAAGAGGCAAAGAGGAAACAAGTGAGGTAGATGAGGGCTGGGAGCAGAGCTGCACACGGAGTAACAAAGATGAGGCTCAGTGTCTCTTGTTCTGTTTTCATTTTCTCCTCTTTTGCACTCACAGGACATTGTCCCTCTGCCTTTCCTGCCTGTTTGCTGACACAACCAGCGTGTTGAGGAAGGTGATTATTGAGATCTCCATTCTAGTCTTGTCCATCTGTCCCCGGCCCATGCTCCATTCCAACTCTCTCTGCCACATGGAGCCACATTTTGCTGCCTGCATGGTCTGTCTGGAGAAGCCCTGACCCAGTGTAACAAGCATGACAGGAAAATGGGAGAATGGATCCAAGAGCCCAGAGAGCCCTTCTGTGGTCTGTGCCTACACCCAAACATTCTCCCTTTGCTGGACACACACACACACACACCTCCTGATCCCTTTTCCACACTGCTGATACCACATGAAGAAAGATGAAGTGAGATCAGATACAGGAGGAGTGAGGGGAAGATAACTCTTATTATCTCACCTTTCCTTTCCCACCTCCTTCCTGTCTCCCCTGTTTATCTGCATGTGGATAGGGGTGAAACAGGGATGGCAGCAGCAGAAAGTGCCCTCTGCACCATCCCTCTAATCCCTCTGCTTCCTGGGACAGGAGATGAAAGCAGCCAGGGAAGCTGGAATCAGGGAACAACACTCCCAGCTCAATTCCTACCACGTTCCAGCCACACAGTTCAACCCAGTCCCTACCCCTTCCTTTAATTTGGGCTTCCCATAGGGCAGAGCCCCAGATGGGTGACAGATAAGCTGCTGTATGTTTTGTCAGGATGTTTGATTACTACCTGGCTCAGGTAAATAAAGTATTTAAGCTTTCAAAACCAATGCTAACATTAGTTCAGAAGAGTTACAGGCAAGTCATGTGTCTCTACAACAGAAAAAAACTTCAGCAGTCAGTGGTGAGACCAGTCTTGAGTTATCCCTCCACTTAAGTCTTGTTACTGGGGACTTGAAATTACTTTCTACATTATAAATGATATCATTATTACATATTTTTTTCCTCATATTCTGGTACCAAGCTATACCTGTCCTCAAGACAAAATTGGGTGGTTTTGAGTTCTACCTCTCTGGGTTTCCTTCAGGTTCAAGAGGCCTTTACAATTGTTCTCAACTGGAATTAGAAGCAAGTGGATGGAAAACCCGTATCATCTAAAAATCAACAACCCATATTTGCTTATGGTTGTCCCAGTCTGACCTTGCACTTTCCTGGTGTACTGAGTTTTATTCAAAGTATTTCTCCATTAGAAAGATGGAGAGAAACTTAAAGATTCATTGGTTTAAAGTTCAAACAGCAGATGCAAGTAAAAATCAGGAACACAGGCAAAGTCAATAAATAAACATGGAAAGCTAGAATTCTGCTTTCTTTGCCCTCCCACCTGCTCTTTCCACGTTTCCAGAGCAGTTTCAGAAAGAAGTCTTTTATGCACTTGTTCATATACTCCTTTTAGTAAAAAATCCAACAAAATAACCCCAGAGAAGCACCCCTCAGTGAATCCCCTCCTTCCACAACCTTAAAATTAAAAATCTGAAATTGCAAATGACCTTTTCTGGCCGTGGAAATACGAAGCACAGTACACACAAATCTTCAAAAGCAGGCATTGCACTACACCCACACACAGTCAGACCTGCCAAAATGATCTTCAGCATCTCCTCCTGCCCCATGCAAAGCTGAGCAGAGGACCATGCACGAAGCAGGGTGGTTCCTTATCCTTCTTGCAGATGTCAGGAGGAGGTGTTTTTATCAGAGCAGCGCTAGCCCACGGGACTGGGGAACTACTTGACATGCCCTTACCTTCCTTACCTCTGTGCTGCTTGAACAGACAGCTTCATCTTCCAGCTACTTTGTCCCGAACAGCCTCTAAACCACCTCTTTTCACCGCTTTTTATAGTTGATTGTCAAAGCCTGGGGAGGGGAGGAAGGGGAGGGCTCCCACCCTAGACAGCCGGGCTGCAGCTGGGTGTCATCAGCTCGCTGAACCCCCTGCCCTCCGCCAACAAAGCGCTTTATTTACCGACCTGCCAGTCCAACTGCAGCTCGGGAGGATAAATATTTACCTCGCAGGAGCCGCGGCTGTTTAAAAGCCCCGCTGCTTTTGGATGAGATGGGATGGAGTGGGGAGAGCAACAGGAGCGGCGGCAGCGCCGAGAGCGGCTGCGCTTGGACACCCCGGGCCCGCTGACCTGATCCTGATCCGTGTCCTTCTCCTGGTCCTGGTTCTGGTCCTGCTTTTGGTCCTGGTCCTTGTCCTGCTTCTGGTTCTGCTCCTGCTCTTGGTCCTGGTCCTTGTCCTGCTTCTGGTCCTCTTCTTAATCGTCCCCGGCGCTGCCTCCGCAGCTCCGGGACAGTCGCGATACTCGGGACAGCCGGGCCCGCTCTTTCCGGTCCCGATCCCGTTCCAGTCCCGATCTCTTTCCCTTTCCAGCGCCGGTCCCGCTGTTCCCGTTCCCGGCCGCGCTCGGGGCCGCCCCCGAGTGACGGCGCCCGGCGCTGCGCCCCCCCCCGGCACGGGCAGGTGCTCCAGGGAATCCCAGCGCTCCGGGAATTCTCTGCACAGCTTCGCTATTGCTGCAATCGAAAGTATTTGTTTTATGTTGGTTTTTATCTTTTTTTTTTCCTTTTTTTTTTTTATTTTTTTTGGTGCGTTTTCCCGTCCCCCGGAGGTTTTCCAGGTTAACACGGGCATTGACCGAGGAAAACACCGACTGCTCCAAAGATTTTAAAAAAAAATCAGGTGTTTCTCTACTTAAAGCACTTGTCTCCGGCTCTAATTGTCTTAGTGAAATAACAGCATATTTATATTGTTATAGCTATTTCATATCAGCATTTACTTGCAAAAAAAAAAAAAAATCAGCATTAGAGGCTGGTTTTTGAACAGGAGTCAACGATCTAATGAGTTTTTTTTTACTGAAAAAAAATCTCAAGTGCAGGAAAGCTGCAAGTACACAAACGTTAAACAAAAACACCCTCGTGAAGTGTATCTTTTCTTCTGTCTCTAGAGATTCCAGGATCACTCCTGAAAATACTAAAAGTGCTGTGGGTTTTGGTCATTGGGAGCTCCCTGGTGATCATTGGGGCGCCTGGATGAGCAAAAATCTGACAAAGGGTTTCTGTTGAGCAAAGGGGTCACCTGTGCTGCACTGGCTGGGATGTCAGTTTTCCGTGGAGCTGGCTAAACAAAAGTAACTGCTTAGCAGAAAGTGAGATAAAGAGATTCCAGACAGGTATACAATGCAATTAACACACACTTTTCACTCTTTGTGGATTGGTTTTATTTCGACCACTATAGTTTGCTGTCTTTTTTTCTGGCATTATGGTATCTTTCACCTAAATAGTTTAGGCATGTCTAAAACACACGTGTTTTTTTTAAGGTAGTTTTGTCACTTTCAACACTTCTCCTCAGTTTTAGAATCTCTTTTTGCCTAGAATAATCTTCCAGTGTATTTGGGGTGTTAAAACTTGTTCCCTGTTACCAGGGAGCCTTTCTCTGACCTTGGGAAGAATTGCATGTTATTTCAGTTTTGCTTTAAATTTACACAAAACACCAAGGCTATGAATCACATACCAGATATTCCAGATAGAGGATTGGACATAGAGAGCAGACATGCCCAAGGTGGGGGAGAGAGAGAAAATGGGAAGTGAAGTAGAATGCCTTTGAAACATCTCTGAACACGCCAAAGAATAATTTAACCTGGCAAGGATCCATGGGCTGTGTATTAATTTGGCTTTTGAATGTTTCTTGTCTTTTGGCTCAACTTTGTGGTAGCCCTCTTAAACAGGCCACGTAGAGGAGGGGTGAAAACGACACAGGTTGATAACATTTGCATCTCTCATAACACCGATACCAAAAATTATTGGGCAGTGAGTATTGAGTCAGTGGAATTTAGAACAATCTGGGCAAAACTTGGTTGAAAGCAGCCCAGTTTCCCCTCCTTTTTCCCAGCTCACTGGACAGGTGTGTGGACAGCTTTGCCCATGAAGCAGCACCTGTGAGCCTCATTGACGCAGGGTTCCTCCTGCGTGGTTTATTCGTGCCCTGGAAGTGCCAAGCCCCTGCTGGCACATGCTGCTCTCCAGTTTTTCTGGGAGAAGCAGTGTCAGGCAGGGCTGGGAAGGCGAGCAGGGCCTTGCCCCAGTGCAGGGGAAGGGCCTGGAATGAGGAGGCAATTACTGCCACTCCCTTGGGAAGAGCAGGCAGGGGCAGAGGGAGGCTGAGCACGCAGCACAAGCCCCTGTCTGTTCATGGTTCGTGATTTTACAGTTTCTTTAGTGTTTGACACAACATTGCTGCACCACCAGAAAGCAGAGAGAATCTTGATTCTGGGCTCCCTTTAGCTCGTTGGTCCTGTCTGTCCTGTTTGTTGTCGTTGTAATAAGTGAGTCAGTTCTGCACCTCTGTCATTGCAGCGGGTTCCAGGAGCACTCCCTCAGCTGTGCTGGCCTCTTGGCTAATTACCATTCCAGAAGTGCCCCTTCCATGTGAGTGGTGTCTTTGCTGCAGCGGTGCAGACCCATGACTGTCACAAAGCTGGCATTGTGCTGAGTCTTTGCCTCTCTTGTGCAACAATGGGGTTTATTCAGGGAGAGCAGAATCATCCTTCTCGGAAAAGACCCACGAGAAAAACAAGTCAGGAGCCCCAAAGCAGAGCACTGGGGCTTTACCAACCATCTTCACTTTTTCCATCCCAAAAAACAAAGTTCTCTGTGAGATTTCCCAGAGTTTATCCTGATGAGATTTAATCACCAGGGTTTATTCTTATGTTCTTGAAAGTTACTGGGCGGACCTGACCGAGTTTCTCTTCCTCAGCGCCGCAGTCACATTTTGGGTCACTTTGGCAATGCTGAGTTTCAGTTCAGGCCAGGTTCCTGACCCTGCAATTGCGCCTGGATGGTGCTTAGGCTGGTGCATCCAGGGGTTCTTTCCTTGTGCTGCTTGCCCTGTCAGTGGATTGTGCAGAAAAGTGGCAAAATGGATCACAGTCCCTGAGGGGTAAGGGCCAAAACAGACTCTGAGATGAAGGCTCTAAATGGCTGTGCTCCCTGGATAGAAACTCGTGGTTCTAAGGCAGGAAATTAAAAAAAAAAAAAATCATCTTTTGATACATCACTTTTCAGTATGTTCCAAATTGCTGTTATATTTGCTGAAAGGTTTTTACGAAGCTGTAATTTTCCTGTTTATGAATGAGAGTAAATTAGTTGCAGCTAAAGTAGTCTGAATTCGGTCCCAACCACTCTGATATTTTAGTAGCAATTTGCTCAAGAATTCTCACAAGATTTCACATCCTTCTTTATGAAATCTTTTCTCCAAGACTACAACAAAAGTTAGCCACACTATGGTTGCACTGCTTCCCCCAAAATCACAGCCCTCATAGGCTGCAGGCTGGGAAACACCAGCATTAAAACAACAAATAAACATCATGATGCAGGATGGTGAAAGCTGCAATACTGTGTAATCTCTTTTCTTTGAAAAAAATGACCCATTGAAACACTCAGGGGTTTCCCTTCCTGTAAATGGGGATAAATTAGCTGCAGACAGGAAATAATATGTTGGAGGATCCTTCCCCATGGACTCCATGCAGCTAATCCATTCTGTCCCACTAGAAAGTGCAGCCTGCTTCATCTTTAGCTGAGATTTGTAGCCAGTCATGTCACCAATTTCCTCTGGCACAACCTTCTCTTACCCTTTGAAAACTTTCTTTTTTTAACTGGCTAAGGTATGCCTGTGGTTTGTCCTATTTGGTGGAATGACTTTGAAACATTCAAGTTGAGAGCTTGAATAGAGATGTTTTGCCCCTGCATAAAAGTAGAAATTCTGCATTTAGAAACTAGAATAATGAGATTTTGCACATTAGCTACAGCTCCTTGATACGAAACCAGAATTTTATTTTTCCTCTGTCATCATTTAGCAGAACACATGATAGAGAGGCCTTCTTACTAGGACAGATATGATACAGTTTAAAAAAATTCCTCAATATGTGGATGGTTTTGTCAGAGAGAACTATATTTGTTGAGCAGTTTGGGGCTTTTTCCCCAATCTTCCCATTTTATCCTAGAATACTTCATTGACACGTGCAGTCCTTAAATAAAGCCTTTCAGCAGCCTGTTGCCTCTTTCATTCAGCATTTAAAAAAACATTTAAGCAAGGCATGAATGAGGTTGCTCGCTGTAACTGGAATTCCACCTGAGGCAGGTGGAATTATCCAAATTTAGGCGGTGCTGCTGCAAGGACTTGGCGCCATCTCGTGTTCAGCCTTTAGGAGATTTAAACCCTGAGATGTTTTGGGGTGGAGCGTTCGTTCTTGCCTCCCCCCGCCCCAGGTAAACAAAATTTTATAAATTCTGGGGTTGGCAAACCTGCTTCAGTGAACCAAGAGCTGGTGGGGGGCAGCTGCAGGCTTTTCGGGCAGGCACAGCTGTTTCCAACACCTGCATTTGCTCTCACCATCAGGAGACACAAGATTTACACCCTGTGTGGCTGAGTGTATTGGTGTAGAGAACACAGCCCCATGCAAGCTGGTGTTCCGTGGTGATGTTCAGTCGTGGGATTTGTTTAGTCACGCCGCTGGGGGATTCAACAAATGCCTGAATTCGTTGTGGGGAATAGAAAGAAAAACATGCTAGAAAGGCTTGTGAGCTACAGAAGATGCCATTAAGCTGAAAATATATCTATTGTCACATTATCTCTTCAGGAAATCTAGTCAGGTTTTTTTTTTTTTTTTTTTTCTTAAGGTATTTCTTATTAAAAAAAAAAAAATCCACATGAAATCCTGTCCCTTCAAACATCAAGAGAGACCATAACAGCAGAAAAACTGAGTTCAGCTTACCTGCAAGCTTGGAGGCAGGGCACCAGCTGGGTCCCTTGCCCTGATGGCGTTGTTCCTTGCTCCCCTCTGTGTGTCAGGGGGGTGGTGGCTCTCTCTCAGCCCTTTTCCCACAGCCCCACACCCAGCTGCAGCAGCTCATGCCTTCTCTTTGGGTTTTGGGGCAGCCCTGGGGGCAGCCCTGGCTCAGCTGTGACGGGACAGAACGCCCTGTGCTGGCCGAGCTGCAGGAATGAGCTGTGGGCTGGGACTTGTCCCGGCTCTCAGGAGGCAAGATTAGCCTAAACCCCTTTCATCTAACCCCAACAGGAGCCAGAGCAGACAGGGTCAGCTCCTGGCGCTCAGCTGACGCTCCGGAGCTCTCTCACATGCCCAAGCTCAGCTCTGCTCTGCTGTTTTCTGCTGTTTGTTGAGATGGGAATTCCCCTCACAGGCAGATTAAAGAGTGGCCAGCTGCAGAGCTGAGTCTCTGCTCGTTCACATCCTAAATGGCAGTCCCAGAGCAGTCATTAAGGTCCATTACAGCAAAAATCCCACTGAAAACCCCAAACCCCAAGCCGAGGGCAGGGAAAAGCAGCAGGTCCTGATCTCCAGGGCTTGTCTTGGACCCAGCAGCTGATAATCCACATGGGTTATCCAGAGCTTGCATGGCCTGGAAATTGTGAGTAATTGACCCTGAGTTACACAGCAGTGGGAGCCCCTGGATTTACAGGTTCCCTGGGCAAACGTGACCTGGTTTGTGCACAATGCAGGTTTCCTGTCAGGGAACCCTTCTTGCCTCTCTGAAATCTGAATTTTAGCCATTTTTCCATTTCCTTTGTTCCTCTCTCTACCCTCAGAGATAAACTTGGTGTTTTCCTGAGACTTGATTTAGCACCTAAGACCTGTTTTGTTTATCCAACAGATCGCAGGTTTTCAGCAGTTCTTTGCTCTTAGAGTTTGTGGGGCTTTTTTTTGTGGTTTTTTTTTTTTTTTTTTTTTTTTTTTTTTTATTTTGAGGTTTTTTTGGGGTTTTTTTGTTTTGTTTTGTTTCGGGGGGTTTTGTTTTGCGTTTTTGTTTGGGTTTTTTTTGGGTTTTTTTTGTTTTTTTGATTTTTTTGGGGTTGTTGTTGTTTTTTGTCTAAAGAGCTTCTTTTCTTCTGCCCTGCCTTTGAGCTCCATGCATGTTTTGATGTTTTGTAGATGACTGCCCATACCCTGGTCACTATATTTTCATTACATTTTAGAAGCAACCAGGAAATTGTCTCCTGATTCGTTTTTACTTTCTCAAAATTAACTGGCCTTGAAACTGGACTACACCTTAAGGGTAGAAGCTGTGCAGCCTTCATGCACATTTTGCCACCTTGAGACTGGAGCTGGTGGGGAACCAAGTGTATTCCTGCATGAGCTCTCTCAGAAGGGTAGTTTTCAGCTTGATCTCAGTTCTGATTGACTGAGAAAACCTGTGTTTCACTGCCCATGACCTTTGAATCCTCTTGTGATTTCATGCTGATTGCAGCTACATAAGCCTCTAAATAAACTTGTCTCTGTTTGAAAACCAAAACTTTGCTTCTGTGCTTTGCCATGCTTTCTGTTAGCTCAAGGAAAACCACAATTAATCATAGAAAAAGATATTTATGAGTGCTGTAAATCCTGACATTTGGGCAGTGAGCAAGTCTTTTCAGGTAATTTGCAGTTTAATTTTCTTTACACAGATCCAATCTAAAATTTGAGATGTATTTACCATAATGCATTATTTCATTCTTTGCACCTTCTTAACGTACTCTGTCTTTGACTTGTAATATTATTAAATAGTTAGGGGGTCCTAGCTCCCACAAAATCATCTCTGAACAGGAAATAATGATGGTCAGTCATCTTGATTGTGGTTCTCATATTTGTTGCAGTACATGTGCTCTGCTCTTGATATGGAACTAGAATTTTTTTGCATATTTTAATCACCATTATTTTCTTCCTGGTGTGAATTTATGTCCAGCCAAAGGAAACACCTCAGTATCAAAAACTTGCTGGTATGACAACAGCTGCATTTCTGTCATAACTATAGATTTAGACAGTGGTTTTCTGATCCACATCTGAATTGTGGCTCATGGATTCGGTCTTAGAAGTGTTTCATTTTTTTGCTATTGTAAATTATTTTTTTCCTGCTCTTAAGATATTAAGATTTCTTCTGGGACTTTTAGCTGAACTGTTTAGGAAGACGTTCACTTTTTTCAGGCTCATTTAAAAATCTCCTTGGTTCCTAAAGCCTAGTTCACCATAGGAGTGCCTAAACCACTGGCTTTACGCAGTGCACAGATGGAATGTTTGTTTTCCTGAAGTAATGGAATGAATAAGGAATTTAGCTTCTGCTTTGCTTTTGCATCATCAGACATCCTCTTTCTGTGTACACATCACATTCCTTTTCAAAAAAGTATTCTCATCTTGTTTTTGAGCATTCCTTGCTGTTTTTCTGGCTAGTCAGTCATGTGATGTTGTATGTCCTCACCAAACAGCCCCACAAACTCTTTTAGTTTGGACACAAACAGGGCTGAAATGAAAAGCAGTGTTTGTGGGTACTGACATTCACAGTGTTGAAGTTAATTTGGTGTTGTGAGTACTATCAGACAATGTAAATATAAATATTTCACCAAAAAGTTTGCTTGTGGACACGATAAGCAGCACCTTCCTTGCCCTCTTCCTTCAATAGAGGGAGTCAATAAAATCATATCTAGTAAGAAAACTGCAACTTAATTGTCTCAGCTGGATGTCAGTGCTGTGCTCTGGCTGATAAACCTATGGAGGTTTATCAGGTGGGTGGGGAGAACTCAAATGTTTTTTCATAAAAAGATTAGATCTCATCTGTTTTTCAAACACCAAAACATAGACAAGCATATGACCATTGCCGACATATTTTGAATTGCCTGGATAGAAAAAAGTGCAATCTTCATACCCATTGGTTAGTAAAACATTGTTTGAAGTAAAAACTTGCTGAGGAAAAGATTTATTCCAAGAGTACATTTAAAGCTCTGGGCCCCTCACTGCAGGAGGGGCATTGGGGTAAGTCCAGAGAAGGGCAGCAGAGCTGGGCAAGGGTCTGGAGAGTCCAGCTGAGGGAACTGGGGTGTTTAGCCTGGAAAAGAGAACACTCAGGGAGATCTCACTCTCTAGAAGTGCCTGACAGGAGGCTGGAGCCAGGTGGACTCATCCTCTCCCCCAGGTCACCAGCAAGAGGAGAAGAGAGAGCGGCCTCAAAGTGGCACCTGGGGAGGTTCAGGTTGAACATTAGGAAGAAATGTCTTCACTGAAAGAGTGGTTAAACATTGGAGGGAGCTGCCCAGGGAGGTGGTGGAGCTGGAGGTGCTCAAAGGAGGAGGAGGAGCCTTGGCACTCAGTGCTGTGGTTTATTTGTGGAATGCAGCATTCGGGCAAAGGTTGGACTCGATGACCTTGGGGCTCTTCTCCAGCCTTAGTGATTCTATAATTCCCAACCACAACCTATACATTTATTTGAAATTTAGTAAGTTATTTGTTTACCAGACTGACTAGGAGGTTCAGGTTGAACATTAGGAAGAAATGTCTTCACTGAAAGAGTGGTTAAATATTGGAGGGAGCTGCCCAGGGAGCTGGTGGGGCTGGAGGTGCTCAAAGGAGGAGGAGCCTTGGCACTCAGTGCTGTGGTTTATTTGTGGACTGGCAGCGTTCAGGCAAAGCTCGATGACCTTGGAGCTCTTCTCCAGCCTTAATGATTCTATAATCCCCAACCACAAATTACACATTTCTTTGAAATTTAGTAAGTTATTTGTTTACCAGACTGACTAGGAATGTAGTGGTAACAAATATGCTACACAAATGTGAATATGTTGTTTTTCTTAGGATAGCAATGCCATGGGGGAAAAAAAGGATTCAGGGTAGCCAAGAGGTTGTTTCAGTTTGTTTGAGTGCAAGTTCTTTAAACTTAGAGCAATACATTTTTGACTTTACTTCTGTCAGTGATCCTGAAAATTTATGTTTGCATTTTATGGTCAAACAACAGAATAGGAAATGCTTCTTTTTCTGGATGTACTTACTAGCTCTCAAAATGGGGGACTAAACAAGCAATTCATAGCATGCAGCAAAATTCCTTTTTTTTGCTAAAATGATTACTGAAATAGAACTTTTTAGAGGCCCTCATAGGAGGTTGTGTTTTTAACAGTGATACAAATTCTGCACACACTTCAGAGGTGATTGCTGCTGGGACTGAAATATCTGATTTCAGACATTTCCCTCATTTTTTCAGAATCTGTATAAAGAGGATCTAAAGCTTTACAGCAGGTTTTGTACCTTTTGTGCCAAAGCTGTTTTTACAAGCTTGTCTTAGGTTACAAGATGTGGCTGGGGGTGTGTGTTCTGTCTCCACCTGTCCGAGGTGGGGCAGTTCTCTGCTGTTCATGGGGCAGTTTTTTCTTCATCTCTCCCACAGCCAATCCTCCCTCCAGGAGATCTCTGCTGTTAATGGGCCATTCATTAATAATTATCATTGGTTAATGGGCCACTGAGTGTCCCTGCATGGCTGATCCAATTCCAGCATCCCATGGGGAGCTGCTCCACCCAGGGGAGGAGCCAAGCATTCCTACCTGGATCCAATCTGAGCTTTGGGACACCACAGCAGCCTTTGCCCCCTGCATGCCCAGAGGAGCAGCTTTCTGCTGCCCTGCATGGCCAGAGGGAGCCCAGGCCCATCTCCAGCAGCCCTGGAGCTGCAGAGGAAAACTCCCCCCTTGTGCAGGATCCCTGCTGCAGCAGAGCCACAGCTGGGACTGCAGGAGGGCTGAGCCCCCATGGGATGGGGCTGGGACACCACCCTGACACACAGGGGGCAGGGACTGCTCTCACTCTGGCAGTGTTTTATTTTTATTTTTGTATTATTGCATTTGTATTTTTAATTTTCCTTATATAGAACGGTTATTCCTACTCCCATATCTTTGCCTGAGAGACCCTTAATTTCAAAATTACAATAATTCAGAGGGAGGGGGTTTTCATTTTCCATTTCAAGGAATGTTGCTGCCTTCCTTAGCAGCCACCTATCTTTTCAAAGCCAGACACAGCTGTACATGTGGCACTGGAGAGCTGGCATGAAAGCAGGATGCAGCTTGCAGACACATTAAAAATGCTTTTGGAAAAACACACTGTGAGCATAAGGCCAAAGTAAATCTTTGCAGCTCCTCTGAGGAGAGCCATCCGTCTGCATGGAACGGCTACTGGCTTCAAACTGAGAATGTGCACAGAAAATGATGCTGACACTTTATCTTCTAACCTTCAGCTGAAGTGATAATGCCAGCACTATAAGGCCTTTAGAAGAAAAAGCCATTTGTCATATGCATTTTTTAAATTAAATATTCTGATAAAGCGCATATAGTGCTTTAATTAAATAGGCTGAAAAACCTATATTTAAAAAGTCCACTAAAGCACTTAATTCTGTCTGGGTATTTGTTAATAATTACAGAGAGTTTCAGGATTATGTGAGAAGTACAAAATTTAAGCCCTGCTCCCAAAAATTCTACATAGAAGATTAATTATAACAAAGGATTGGATAATAGAAAAGTGTATAAGATGTTCATGATCTGACTTGTTGCATTAGCAATTAGTGTTCACATGTTGGATTCTTTCATTTTCCTTATTAAGAATAAGAAAATTATGACTAACTTTGAGGTCACAGAACAATGTAGTGTAATAATCCTCTATTAAAGGGATTTTTACTTGGACATCCTCATGAAAATATTATTTCTAACCTCATCTATCACAAATATAGGACAAGGGTACCCAGATAAGAATTATAAAATGTTCCATTTTTCAACGACTTTATGCCAATCATATTTCCAAGGCAAATGAGTGCAACATTAGATGGTTATCTGCAATAAATATGACACTGGCACAGGGAGCATTAAGAAGGTTCTTTTATTAACATTTTCCACATAAAGGTTTTACTTGTTCGAAATCATTCTAAAAAGTGGTTTAAAATAACAAGGGCTTTTGATATA
This sequence comes from Melospiza melodia melodia, assembly GCF_035770615.1. Taxonomy (NCBI): domain Eukaryota; kingdom Metazoa; phylum Chordata; class Aves; order Passeriformes; family Passerellidae; genus Melospiza; species Melospiza melodia. The sequence continues at coordinate 50,325,910 of NC_086199.1, read as the reverse complement.
TTTTGCAAAACTAAATTCTGAGACAAATGACACCCATGCCAGTATGAACATCAGGAAAGAAGACTCAGCAATAACCAGATGTCACCAGCAGAAAGGTGTTTAGACATTGGAAGGGGCTGCCCAGGGAGGTGGTGGAGTCACCATGCCTGGAGGTGTCATGGTACCTGGTCAAAGATTGGACTCGATAATCTCAGAGATCTTTTCCAACTTTATTTATTCTGTGATTCTGCACATTCCTTTTTCTGGCTCAGGGCTCAATCTGGTGGAAGTGTAATAAAATGTTATTTTCCTCTATGCAACGGAAACCCAGGGAAAGTTCAAACAACTCAAAAAGCCACAGGTCCTGATTTCTGCCTTCAGGAGGAGCTATTTCTTCAGTATTAGGAGAGTGAGCTGCATTTTAATGGTTTTGATTCTGCAGTTTCTTTGCTGAGCTTCCATGCAACTGAGTGGGAAACAGCACAGGGGGAAAAACATGCACCATAACAGAGCAGGGTGACAACAGTTGCATTTTTTAGTGATAAAACCACCTGTCACAAACATATAGTGTGTGTTTTTCTGAAATGGTGCCTGCTTGAGTGAATGCTAAAAGGGGCTCTCATCCTCCAGACTCAGGCAGGTGGGAATGAAGAAGAAAAAAGACACAGGAGGATTATTTTCTGCCAAATAAGCTTATCTCCAATGGGCACTGTGAAAATAAACCCAGTTAAACTGGCATGCTCCTAGCAGCACACTCTGCTCTACTGGTTAAGTTGTTTTTAGCAGGCACATATCCTTGGTATCCACAAAATCCAAATAAGAAAGCACATGGATGTCAGAAAGCTCAAATTCATCACGTGGGTGTCAATAAACCGAGAGAGCTGAAAACTTTTCTGTCTGTGATAATTCTGACAGCTCCAAGTGCAAACAGGACATGATCACTGCAGATTATTCTGACCTGAGCCACCTTTCTGGGGCAGAGATGGCAGAGGGAATGGAGGGCAGGGAAATGAGGAGCATCTGTGCAGTGAAACCTGCTCTCACAATGGAAAGGGGCAGGAAAAGGATGAGGTGACAGCAATGTCACTGAAGGGGTGAGGGACCTGCAGCACAGCCAAAGCACTGAGGAGTGCTGCTGTTGTTGGGAGGATGGTGATCCTGCTGTCAGAGCACAGGGCATCGAATTCTCCTCTAGAGGAGGGTCTGGACCTGAAAAAGCAAAAAGCCAGTGGTTCACATGGAACGAGCACAGTGGTTCAGGCAAAGCGAGCACATGGAGAAAGTGTAGCATGAAAGGACTTGAATAACAAGGAGAGTAATAGATGTTATCTAGATGGTGAAGGTGGAAGTCATAAACTCATTTGTGCTTTTTGTTCCTGATGAAGACTCCTCTGTGTTGGTCCCCTTGTACCAATTCCATTTCCATGGTAACAATCGTATCATCTACCTGAACTGGAAGTCAATGCCCTCTTTCATGCAGTCTTGTCATGGCTGTCTCCTGCCTCCTGACTGTCCTTTGTCCTTGCCTTTTGGAGACTGCTGTCTTGGAGAAGATTATTCAGTTCAGATATTTGTCATTCTTTCCTTTCTCTTTCTGAACAGACAGTCCTTTTGACATTCTCAAAAATATCTGCTTGTGTGCTATGTTATGAAAATTAATGAAATCATCATACATATTTCAGAGATTACCAGGAAGCTGGAGGAGAGTGCCTGCCACCTTTTTCTTACAAGAATGTTCACTGATCAGCAGAGCAGACCACATTCACAGATATGAATCCCTCACCGGTCCCCGGTGCTGTAAGCCCAGAGATGCTGCTGCCACTACAGACACAAAATCCATGTGCTACCCCAACCCAGCTTGTTCCCTGCTGCAGCACCAGTGGCCTGGACTATGTTGTGCTCCAGGAAGAGTGTGAGCAACGCTGATTTAAGTGATTTAAGTTGTTTTTTGTCTGTGCATGAAGCACATCCCAAGAACCCCTCTTCTAAAAAGCAGATTCAATCCACATTTGCACCCAAAGACTTTATTTCTTAAATAAAGTAAGTTACACAGAATTTCCAGTAAAAGTTCTCACAGAGGTGGCTGATACCGTTTTCAGGCATTTACATGTTTGTAATTTTACAGAGGAGGAATAAAAGGTCAAATTGTGCCTTTCAGCCAGGAAAGCAGTGCCAGCCCAGCCCCCTGGCAGCCTGGGGATGTCTGTGGCTGTGCACCCTCTGTCTGCTGTGCTCCACTCACTAGCCCTGCTCAGAGTGACAAAGGCAGAGTGCCACTGGTGCAGCCCAGCAGTCTATACACTCCTAATTGTGCTCTGGAACTCCTTTTCAAAATCATTCCCTGATGTCTGGCTGTTCTCTGGAAGATATTTTTAAACAGAACAACAGCTCTCTCAGTGTAATGAACAAAATGGGCTTTTCTGTAGCAACAACTGTGGACTGCTTTTCAAGTACCATTATTTGTGGTTTTTCAGATTTTTTTTTGTGTGTGTTTGTTTGTTTGCTATTAGACATGCAGCTGTCATTAAAATAAATAAAAAAACCACAATCTATACCTGTATTTAACATTAAAAGCCTTTTTTTGTACATTATTGAACATTTTAAACATTATTTTTGAAACAAAAATACCTAGAGTCTGTCTGTGATTCCCAAACCCAGGACTGAGCAGTGCCATGCCCTGCTCACCTGAGCCACCTTTTCCTGGACGTGGAGGATAGGATGAGAAAGACTCTGCTGTAACCAATGGGAGCTGGAACATTGGGGCAAATGCCTCACAAGTAGATGCTGAAAGAGACCTAGTGACAATAACAACAAAGAGTGACACGTAAAACCTTCCAAAGTGGTGTGTGACCCAGAAGAGCTCACCTAGGAACATTGCTTCTGACACGCAAACAGCGATATGCTCAAAAATAGTGAAAAGTGGTGCCTTGAAGCTGAAAAAAGTGAATATTGGGCTGCAGCTAATGTACTGGCAGGATGCACAGTGGTCTCTACAGCTATATGGATAGGAAGTGTGGAATTTTCATGGAAATACTCTAGAGGTTCAATGAACAGGAGTAGCCTTGATGTGATGTATGAGAGTTCTATGTTAAATATAAACCATGTTTGTGGGGCTGCCTATTCCTACAGTTTGTGGTAAAATAAACCTCTCCTGTTAAAACTGATATCTAATTTCTCTGGAAGCATGTGATTTTATACTGCTTACTAAAAGGCTTTCTATAGTGATCTTCAGACTAGGAAAGGGTGTCAGACTGTGTTTTGGACAGGAAGGATTTCTGATTTGATTTCCATGGCATTGAAACAGAAAACATAGTTTCAATAGGAAGAGAAGGTGTCAGAAATGGGCTATTATTTGTTTTCAGATTAACCTTAGACTTTAATTTGGGGGGGGGGGCAGGAGGGGTTGTGTATGTGTGGCAGTTAGTCATCATGTAATTTGTATTCATTCGGTCTTCACATATTCTTTATTGGGCTTTAAGATTACTGGGGTACATAAATCTTAAGTTACGTAAAATGAATGAAAGTTGTAACAGCTGGGTATAATGCAATTTTAATACACATAAAAGGCTGTGTTCACCTGGGACTGGTGGCTTTTAGGTCTGCTTGAAAAGCTGCTGAATGTTTTAAACTTTCTTCTCTGTGTGAAGTTTGTAAATGATCTGGGACCCATCACCCCAAGCGAAGAGCTGCTTCTCTTTAGGATTGTAGTGCACGCTGGAGTGGCCACCCTGGCGTTTTGGGAAATGCAGTCCTGGGTTTGTGTGAGCATTCAGAGCCCCCAGAACATCATAAACGCACTGGATACGGGAGGAGCCCCCAGAAGGAGAGTTGTAGACCACGTGCAGGGTGTTGCAGGCCATGAAAGCTGCCTCAGCATCCCTGCTGCTGCAGGGCGTGTCCCAGCTGTGCTCCACCGCCATGGCCACGGGGTTGATTTTGGTGAGGACAATGTTCCCCCCGGTCTCTGGCTCTGCGTGGAGGGCCCACAGCCCCTGCTCGTCCAGAGCCAGGTCTATCTTTGTGTGCGGAGAGAGCTGGTAGGCAGGAATCCTCCCAGCCCCTGGCAGCAGCATCTGGTCAGCCACGCTCCTTCTCTGGAGGTGGAACTTCACAATCTCGTTCAAGGAGCCGTGCCTGTGGTAGAAGAGGAAACCCTGGTAGATGACGTGGCCAGTACCTTCCCAGGGCACTGGCAAGGGCACTCTGCGAGCCTTCAGAGTCTGGTTGTTCTCCATGAAAGCCATGATATTTGCAAATTCCAAAACCACGTTATTCACAGAGCCGCTTAATAAATAAATCTTGGCGTGCTTTTTGCCGGGGTCTTTCATCCAAGAGCCGTGCTTTCCTCCAGTCTTCTTAACCACCTTCAGGGACCTAATACCTGCAAGCATGTGGTCACAACCTGCAAGGAAATTACCAAAGGCAAAGAAAAATAAAATTAGAATATCTGTAAATTTTCGAGTTTCTTTTATTTGAATTACTTAGTTTCCTTTTAATTCATCAATATATCAGTAAAGGTGATTGACTCAAAAAAGAGTCAATGTATCAGTAAAGGTGTCAGCAGTGTGGCTCTGGTAAATAGTACTGAGAATAGTTTTATATGTTATATTTGACTAATATTATAGTATATTTGAATATATTTGAATAATATTTATATAAAATATCAATATATATATTATATTATATAAGAATATATTATATAGTGATTATTCAATAATATATCATATATCATATATGTGAATAATATTATAGTATATTTGAATAATATTATATAAAATAACAATATAACAATATATATTATATATTTTCTATAATGATTATACAATAATATATTAATATATAATCTATATTAATATATATTATATTTGAATAATATTATGATATTATTATATATTCCTGCTAATAAAACTGTAATATCTTCATCTACCTGTAGAGTGCTTGGTTTTGTTCTATTACACCAGTGTTATCCAAAATATTTGGATGTTTTTGTGTCTGAGAGGAGACCAAGAGCACAGTTAGTGATTTTGTGATTATTCTTGTCTGCCTGTTTACAGGGCTATAATTTTTACTTCAGAGAACTGACTTCTGGTTTAGATCAACACAGTAAAGTAATCAGATTTATTTCTTGTTGGAGGCATACAAATTAAAATCCATTATCTACATGTATAGTATTTTTTGTTTCAGGACTGGTCTTATCCTCAGATAGCCTCTTTGTTATGCATTTATAGTATAAATAGAAACAAAAAACAGTTCCGCATAACTGAAAGCCAAAAAACTGGGCTATCTTCCCATTCACCTTCCCAACACCTGCACAGAAAGGAGCAAGAACAGAATATAGATCACACGAGCAGGGGTGTGCGTGCACTGAGGCGGCCTTTGAAGGAGCTGGTGTGGTGTCTGTGCTGCCAATTCCTGTGCCAGGAGCGTGGCTGGTGGAGCCACCCAGCTCTTTACCTCCCTGTGGGGTTAAAACTGGCCTCAAGTCACAGCTCTGGCTCCTTCACATCTCCTGTGCCCTCTGCAGGGAGGTTTCAGACCAGAAAGCACCAAGCCTGGGAGGACGCAGGCATGTAGACTCTGAGATCTTTATCAGGCAGCATCCTTTCCAGGGAAAAAAAAACAACAAAACTATTGCAAAGCATATTAACCAAGCTTGTTTACCAAAGGCACTCATAAATTACAGGGTGCAGCATTTGAAGTTGAAAGAATTGCTTTCGGTGGAGTGCAGCCATTTCAGCAAACAGGACAAACAAAGCTCCAAGGCAGGAAGTTCTGGCAGCAGATGAAATGGAGAAAGCAAAACCAGCCCCCCTGCTTGGCCTGATAGGAACCTATTGAAGTCAGTGGCAATACTCCAGTTGCCTGTAGAAAGCAATCTTTATGTAATTTGTGTGCACTGATACCCTCTAATCAAAGCTTTTGGATATTGCTGCTACAAAGTGTATTTTTTTTCCTTCAGAGGAGTCCTCACTCTGGAAGTGCCTTCCCTGAGCAAGCCGCAACAGCTCTCTCAAACCTAACATTTATTGATCAGATAGATTAAAAAAAAATTAAAGGTGCTGAATCAAAAACCCTAGGCAGCCTTAGCAGCATCTTCCTCTGCAGGGGAAATAACCAGATTTTTGTCTGATTGTTATTTTCTGTGTGAATTGACCCAAACACAGTAACAAAGCTGGACTTTAAAACCCTCTTTTCTGCTATATTTTTGAAGTGACTCAGCAAAAATAATCATAGAGTCCGGTTAAGACATGAAAGCATAGAAGAAGAGCTGCTATTTTCTAGAGTTGAGGATCTTCCTACTTTTTCTAAGTGCTGTAAAATCTGCACAGGGAATACTTTTGACATCAAATTCAATGGGAAAAGCATCTGACTAGTGCTGACAGTAGAGAACAAATTGAAAGTAAAGTTCCCATGAGCTGCTACAATAAAGTTAAAAGTAATAATTTCCAACAAAGGAAAATGTAAAGTAATTTTTTCCACTCTGAAACTCTCAGAAAGGTACAATTTTCAAAGTGCCTTAACTGCAGTCAATTTAAAAATCTCCAATTTTTTTTCCTCTCTGAAAAAAATGCCTGATGTTCAAAAGTTCTCTAAATGGGAAACAGAACTATTGATATTCAGAGCACTGAATTGTGGAGTATGGGGAGACTCAGAAGCAGAATAGGTGATTGCTTCTGTAAGCATCTGCATTAATACTGATTTGTTTAAAAAGTCTAAGCAGAAATTGTAAATTTCTGTGTAAAATTAAATCAACCTCATTCTGCTGAAGTCAGTGGAATTGTATGATTGATGATGCTAAAGTTCTTTCACTCACTTTTTAAAAATTTCAGTTTGTATCTCTTATTATTTACTCTTCATTTCTTACTACTATGAAAAGTCTTCTTTAAATTTGTCTGTAATATATAGTTTACATCCATACCAAAACTTCTTAAGGTAAAGATAATTAAGAAATGTAATTTGTTTTAAAAAAATTATAGATTGTGCACGTATTTTTCATGCTAGGTACCATAACACCAAATCTACAAATCAGAACTAAGCTTTGCTGACAGCCAAGCCAGTGTGCTCTCTTATTAAAGGAGGGGACAAGGACAGGAAGGATGACAGAGCAGGATAGTAAAGCTGGTAAAAATTGTAGAAGTAAATTAATTAGTTTATTAACCCATGAATTTACTTTTGAGTTGAGGTTTTGACCCTGCCTAGTCCAAAAAGCAAAGACCACTATTACTTCCTTAGTACAGCTGCAGTACTCAGAAATGTGTTTTTCTGTGACTTTGCAACATCACACCTCCAGAGGATTTTACCTGATTTTATAATAAAAAAGTAACTTCCAAAGAATTAATTTGATATGCAGTAGAATTTCTGCAAAGTGAATGTTTGAACTGTATTTTCCTCCCTCCCTCTCCCATACCTTTTTTGCATATACATGGGTTTTATAAATCTTGCATTTACGCAGCCCAAACCCCCTTGCCGATGAAAATCTCTTATCCCTGCGCCAGCACACGCACGTGGGACTGCTCACGCCGAAGCTCTGAAAAACAAACTGCTCTTACTTGCGTTAAGCATGAGTTTAAGCCTCTTTTTCTCCTCTGCCTCTTCCAGCAGCTGCTGTTTCAGCAGGTCCTCGTGCACTTCCACGCAGGCGTTGGAATCCGTGAGGGATCCGAAATAGTCGATGTCCCTCTGGGCGCGCTCGACCCTCGTGAGCAGATTCTCCACCTCCCCCTTGAGCTCAGCCTTGTCGGTGCTCAGCCTTGCCAGGCGGGCCAGCGCCGCCTTGGAGAGCTCCCTGAACTCATCCACGTATTCCAGCAGGTCTTGGCTGCACTTCTCCAGCCTCCTCTTCAGCCAGCGCACGGGAAGAGAACAGATGTGGGTATTCTGTGTGCACCCTGCGACCTCGCTCATGGTCACTTTCACAACCCTGCTGCTCCCTCCTTCCCAGTGCCCTGCACCCACCTATTCCAGCCCAGGGTGTCTGTGTGAGGAGAACATCTCAGACTGGCACAGAATTCAAAAATCTGGACAAAAATCCACATTTTTTGACTTGACACGTCATTTCAGGATGACCCCAACAGTGCTCTGACTCCGTGGTTCAGGAGGCTGAACAAATGCTTTATTAAGCTATACTATTACACTAATACTACACTAAATTACATTCTAAAGAGATACTATACTAAAGAATATTACGCTATACTAAAGAAAAACCCTGTGTCTGTCTGGAGACAGCCATGACACGGCTTTGACCCAACTGGCCAAGGAATCAAAACAACCTTCACCAGCGTCCAATGAACAAATCACTTCGGGTAAACAATCCCCATAACACATTCCACATGTGCAAAAACGACAGGAGCAGTGAATAGAGACAAGAATTGTTTTCTCTTCTTCTCTCTGTGCTTCTCACTGCCTTCCCCAGGAAAAGTTGTGACCAACCCAAAACAACAACAAAAAAAAAATAAGAACAAACCCCCCCAAACATAGAAAGCAAAAACCCTATTTCTTTACACCTAAATTCAAATTATCAGTGTTTTCAAAGGTAAGAAATATGTTTCTCTGTTGCAATGCAGCTGCTTCATAGGTATCCTGAAAATAGTAGTTCAGCTGCCACTTTGGGAAGATGAGGAATTTGAGCAGATCTTTGGTTGGTTTGCTTTGTGAGCTGTGTTTTCTGTGGCACATCCTCTCTCCCCCGTTTATACAAGACCATAAGCCCCCAGGAAGTTGCTTAATTGCTTTCTACAAAACCTTTATTTTAAATGCTTTCAAGTGCTGTCATCAGTATCTGCCTCACTTCTCTGTCCTGTTCCTTTTGTGCCCCTTGTGCCAAATGCCACAGGTTACCTCGTTTTTAATGGGTGCCAAAGGAATAGAAATTGCCAGGTGAAACTACTCCTAGAGTGGCAAAGAAAATGTAAATCTCCATCTACACAGTGGGAAGAGAATATCAGGTTAATCCTTCAGTGTTGAGAAGATAAGACTAGTGAGGGCTTTGTATGGAAAGGGACATCAAATCAGGCAAGTTAGAGCTTCTCTGTGAGTCTGAAAATGTAAGCCAGGAGCCAGGGACGTGTCAATAATTCAAAATAAACAATATATGATGGTAACACACCAATACTGAAGAGGTATTTTGCAGTACTGGTAGCTTTTTACCGTAGGAAAAAAGCAAGAAGTGATACATTTATATAAGTAATTGAAAGGAATTCAAGGAATTGAAAGGACTGCATTTCAGTCTCTCTGATATTAAGGGTTTATTTGAAGTGCAGATAGACTGCTGGTTTGCATGAATGTGTCTTAAACTGCCCTTCCAGGTGGGGATATCTGCACACAGGAGAAAAATACCTGATAAATTTCTATCTCCTTGCTAACAAATACTTGACAGCACTTCTACAGGTGAAAATATCTTTATACTGCTCCCTAGGATGGTCTGTGACAGTTCTGTATAAACATTTGCATTTTTAGCTAAATTCAATGATGCCATTTAAAAAAATAAAAATTATAATAAAAACATAACATTATGAAATTTTATCCTGCAACAAACGATGCGGTGAGTTGGGATCATTACAGTTAAAGTTTTAGCCACGATTTTACTCATCCATTGGACAAAGCTGGAAATTCACCCTCCTGATTTGACATATCATGCAGGCTGTCCTGCCCCCAGAACATCCACACACTTTCAAGCCTCTTTTGCTGCAGAAGGATTCATCAGGCACATACCTCCAGAGACAGAAAACGCTGGTCAATGTAGCTCAGCAGGGCTGCATCCTGCATCACGTACTGTGCTGCTCCCAGGATGCTCATGAGGGATGGAACCAGCAAGAAATGGACCTGTAAGGCTACCATGGCACCAGAAGGCTTTTGGAGGAAAGTGGTGAATCAGTTCTGTGGGCAATCCCAAACGCTGCCAGTCCAAGGTCAAATGCAATTTACCGTCATCTGAAGTGAAAAAATAATAGTAAAAATTACTAAAAAGTTAAAAAGTACGGTGACTGAAAAGATTAAAAGTACTTAAAATGGCTGTTGCATTCGATCATTAAGGAAGTAACATTGTGGCAGAGGGACTGAATGTGTTTATTTCTAGGAGCCAGATGACTACTTCTCAGTTTGTGATCCTATGATCAATCCCAGATGTTCAGCACTGAGTCACATCCAGCCTGTAGGCCAAATTTTATTAAAGAATACAAATAAAAGTAATTTATTTTCCCCTCCTTTCTCCTCCCATCTGCTTTCCCGTGTGACCAATCCTGCAGAGTGTGCTCTTTGCAGGTCAGAGTGGATTCACAGTGGGTGGAACACAGGGAGGTCTGGTGCTGGGTGTCTGTGCCTGTAAAGCCACCTGAAGCAACTCATTTCACTTCCACTATTCAGCCTATTTACAGTGGGACTGGAAATCAGACATAAAACTCTTTTTAAAAGAAGTTCCTCCTCCTTTTTCTCTTGACACTACTTTTCCAGCTGAAAACAATACCCTTAACACAGTTCTGTCCATTCAGTGGAGTTTATGACAGACATCTTTTTTTGGAATTATAATTCTACTTAGTCTGACTTAAAAATTAATTATAATTAACTTACACGAGCCTACTGCATTGGAGGCAATTTGTATTTATTTGATTTCATAATTTTCCTGACTGAATGCCTTGTTTGGAAAAACTCATGGCCATGCTAACACTATTTGCTAGAAAACCATGTGCTAGGAGCTTAAAAAGCTGCCTTTGTATCTGAAGCCAAGCTGGACGCCTCTGTTTCTCAGAATTCTCCACCTCTTCACTTTTTCCTCCTCCCATTTTTCTTTTTCTACAGTTTTGTTTTTTTAATTTTTCATCACATTTACCAAGCTTTCTTTTTCTTTCTAACTGCCTCGTGTGAAGATTGCAGAATTCAAGAGAGTGTGTGTGCCACAGCAGGCAGATTTTTTCCTCTGTGTGTTTGGTTTTTGCACGGTGCTTATGTGTGCTTTGCAGGCAAATTTCACCCCAGTGCACACAGCAGTATTCTGTATTTCAGTATTGCTTCACCCTAAGAGGGGCACACAATTTGCCAGCTCCTATTTACAGGCACAGTCAGTGATGCACAGAGAGTTTAATATTTGATTTTTCAGTCCAGTGACATTTCAGTTTACTCCAGAGCTCCTGCTTGAGGGGACAGAGTGCTTGACCTGAGGGCAGACACACCTTGGGAAGTCTGAATTTCCTTGATTCTGTCCTGTGGAATATATCGACATTGTTTTCCACAAAATAATCAGCTGCAACACCAGGGAAGATCAACATAGGAAAATAAATCCCTTTTCTAACCTCTGAGGTGAACCTGGAAGCCTTCAGAGTTGTTCTCTGAGTCTCACATCTGTCCCAGCTAATGACTGGGAGATGAAGGTTGTGGAATTCAAAATTACAAACTTCCTTTCATGAATGCATATTAAGAAGCCAAGATACAGATATATAACTTCTTTCCTTTATCTTAAGACAGGGAAAATAATCTAAAAGGTAAAATATCTTGAACTGCTGTACCCCCTTGATAAGCCTAAACATGCTGCACATGGAGTTAGATTCTGTGAAGTTGTTCAATCATTTCTTAGAATCGCCCACAGCTGAAAGACCAGAAGGATTCCTACAAATCCTGGAAACCCTTCCAAGGATTTCTACAAATGGGGCATTCCCATGTTTGTTAAACCACGATCCTGTGGCAATGGCAATGCTGGTCCATGCCCAATGCACAATTCTGGGAAAGCCACAGCACCTGGTGAAGTCCTGAGCTTTGTTGGGTTTTTACATTTATTTTGCTTTGTTTGTTGTACGTTTTCCACTTCTCTTCAGCCTAGATATACACAGAAATTTTTTTTCAGCTATATATAATCTGTATAAAAACCAAATATATCTATATCTAATCTATAACTATCTATAGTTATATACCAGCTATATATAATCTGTATAATAAACAAATATATCTGTATCTAATCTATAACTATCTATAGTTATATACCAGCTATATATAATCTGTATAAAAACCAAATATATCTCTATCTAATCTATAACTATCTATATCTATATCTATATCTATCTATATATCTAATCTGTATCTAGAGCTAATCTATATCTATAGGTATGTCTGATGGTGATTTAAAGCAGGATTCTTTGGCATGCCTGGGAAGACATTGGTCCCAGTGCACAGGATATTACACACTAACAGAGCAAAAACTTTGCTTTTAACTCAAGGAACTCTTTTTCTCATAACCATTACTCCCTTGATTTGACAGGCCTCTCAAACTTTAAAAGGAAACAAGTGTCTAAATGTAGGTGAATATGCCTTTTCACTGTTCTTGTCCTCTCCCTGGCTGAGATGTTATCTTTTTCTTTTCAATGCTGCTTCTTTGCTGTATTTTTTCCACCTTTTTACCATTTGGTGTCTGTTTTAACAGCTGTTAGATATTTTCAAAGGAAAAATAGGCATTTTCAGCTCCATCTGTGTTTGTGGTTTTGATTTCAGATGCTGGATGGAGCTTTATGTGTTTTAAAAGCAATGTTGAAATCAGTTCATAGTGTGTACTTGATTTGGGGGAAGAATGACATTTCCTTAAGATATTATTTCACTCATATGATTGTATTCTATGTTTTGTTGTTTTGGTTTTTTTATAAGTCAGTTTCTTTTTGTCATTTCAGGTGGGATAACTAGAGAAGTGCCACAACAAATCAGATTCTTTTTCCTCCAGTCCCACTCTGGTTTCTCAGCTCCTCAAGGAATCACAAGACATTTTTGAGTTTTGAGCTTTTGGAACATCCCTGACTCCCAGGGCTCCCTCACCCTTTTTCCTTGGCTTTTTCCTTGGCTTGTCCTGAGCCATGGATGCTGTCCTAATGCCCTGCCCTGTGTTATTACAGCCCTGAAAACAAGTGGGAAGTCCCAGCTCCTGTCACTTAGATCCAAGTAGTGCACAAATACACCAGATTTTACTCCCAAACTACACTGTGGCTTAAAACAAGGTTAATTATGTTTTTCATCTTTAATTAACCTCAGCATGCAAAGCAATAACAAATGAAAAGTAAAAATCAGATTCTGATTCAGAGCTTTCTACTGATTTTATACACACCTACATCAGAAGAACTGCTCACCCTGATGCATCAGTGATATCCCAATGCTTGTGTGCTCATGTGGGACTTTGTATGTGATTGCAATTTTGTTTAGTTTACACCTGCCTATTTTGATAGATTTTGATGTTGGTGAATCAGACTGGTGTTTTATTTTAGTAGTATAGGGAATGTCATGGTCTACTTCTGTATTTTCTAATTTTGTTGGGACTTGGGTCTGCAGAACAAGTTCCTTGTTACTACTGGCCACAGGTCTAATGCTGAGATCTGTGAGGTTAGACAATATCTTTGTCACAGTAGGAAATCAGCACTTAATTCCAGTTCAGTCACCGCCTTTTTGTTTTTCTTTGTGTTTTTTCCCTTCAGTTCTATACCTTAGAAAGTGACTCCCATTTCTGTAGATAGGACCAAGACATGAAGTCCGAGTGAATTCCTTCTGTGGTGCTCAGCTGTAAAAGCAGTGCTGGGAGTGGTATCAGCCAGCAATGCAGTGATAAGGAGGAGGACTGGCAGAATTTTGGGACTCACAGAGGACTCCAAATATCTTGCTATTTAAACTTTTCTGTAGCTTTGGGAGTTATTCTAGACAAGCGTTAATTCACAGACCATTGTTCTATTTGTCCTTGCTTTTCTACTTTTTAAATAATTTTTCTGCTGACCAATCTCATGGCTACTGCTCAGCTCTAATCACAGTTCTGCTGTCTCTGAGGCCTGCCTTTTGCAGCTTTCCCAAAACCCTCTGATTTTAAGGATTCGCACAGTGCTGGGAGTGGTATCAGCCAGCAGTGCAGTGATAAGGAGTAGGACTGGCAGAATTTCAGGACTCACCGAAGACTCCACTAGGCGGCTCCCAAGCCCTGGGAATTGCAAGGCAGACTCGGCTGGAACACACAATTCCAAAGCCTCTGAGGGGGATAGAACACGCAGAGGGAAGCATGGTTTGGGGTGGAGAACACCAGGGAGCCAGGTGGAGGGAAAGCTCTTCCAGGCTTTAGGTCTGTGCCACCCCAAACTGGGAATTCCTGAGCTCCCTCAGACCAGCAAGAGCCCAGGATGCCCAGCAATAACAGGAAAAATGAGTTGTCACATCAGGCCTGTCTCTACGCATGAAATAATAGAAGTGAAATAAAGCTGTACTCTATTTGTGTAGATTTCTTGTTGGAGTTGGCATCTTGGTTGGGAAGCACAGGTTTCTCTCAAAGGCAGGAGCCTCTCTTGAAACAGAAAATGTAAACCCCCTCCCTCTGAATTATTGTAATTTTGAAATTAAGGGGCTCTCAGGCAAAGATATGGGAGTAGGAATAACAGTTCTTTACTAGTAAAAAATAAAATAAAAATGCAGTAATACAAAACAACCCTGCCAGAGTGAGAGCAGTCCCTGCCCCCTGTGTGTCAGGGAGGTGTCCCAGCCCCATCACATGGGGGCTCAGCCCTCCTGCAGTGCCAGCTGTGGCTCTGCTGCAGCAGGGATCCTGCACAAGGGGGGAGTTTTCCTCTGCAGCTCCAGGGCTGCTGGAGATGGGCCTGGGCTCCCTCTGGCCATGCAGGGCAGCAGAAAGCTGCTCCTCTGGCAATGCAGGGGGCAAAGGCTGCTGGGGTGTCCCAAAGCTCAGATTGGATCCAGGTAGGAATGCTTGGCTCCTCCCCTGGGCGGAGCATCTCCCCATGGGATGCTGGAATTGGCTCAGCCATGCAGGGACACTCAGTGGCCCATGAACCAAAGATAATTAATAATGAATGGCCCATTAACAGCAGAGATCTCCTGGAGGGAGGATTGGCTATGGGGGAGATAAAGAAAAAACTGCCCCATGAACAGCAGAGAACTGCCCCACCTCGGACAGGTGGAGACAGAACACACACCCCCAGCCATATCTTGCATTTCTAACCCAAGACAGTTGGTTAAATGGTAGAATCATGGAATATTTTGAGTTGGAAAGGACCTTTAAAGCTCTGCTGGTGAAAACCCCCCTGTAATGAGCAGGGACCTCCTCAGCCAGAGGAGGTTGCTGAGTCCTTTCCAAGCTGGCCTTGAGTGTTTCCAGGGATGGGGCTCCCTCACTTCTCTGAGTAACCTGTTTCAGTGTTTCATCCCCCTCAGTGTAAAAAACTGATATCCTGTATCTGGTCTGAATCCACCCTCTTTTAATTTAAAACCATTGTCCCTTGCCCTGTTGCTCCAGGCCCTACTGAACAGCTTGTTCCCATCTTTTCTATAAGCCGCCTATAACCACTAAAACAATCCAGAGAAATCCACCTGGACATGGGTCATGAAGTAGTCTGGCATAAATATCAACTGCTTGCAGTTATTCTGAATAATCTGTTTGTTTGTTTGTTTGTTTGTTGCCGAACTCAGAATCTCACTTCTGTTGATCAAAGACAAGTCCTAGTAGCTTGAAACTTCAATTTGTATCCCCAGAACTAAACAAACTTTGAATTACGCAATTCTATATAAACCAACATTAAAATTTTTGCTGCTTTTAGTTTGTTTTCCAGTGTGGAATTTGCTCATGAATATTGTCACTAAAATTCGTTTTGCTTGAATGTTCATGTTCATTAAACCTATTCACAGGAGTGCAGTAGTCAAAATGACATTGCTTTAAATTCAGAGTATTTACAGGAAATGATTATGACATTTTCCCATCTCATTTCAGTTAAGAATGCCTGGTGTGGTTTTTTGGTTGTGCTTCTCTTTCAAATGGGCTTTTTAGGTGTGAGGCATGACTTCTGAAAAGCTGAAAAGATTCTTTTTGAACTTTAAATGCCTAGGATGTCATGTTTTCAGGTTTTTTTATTGTTTTTTGTGTTGTTTTCTTTCGTTTTTCGGGGGGAGGTGGTAGACAATGACAAGGTAACATTTCATCACCTAGTGTTGTTTCATTTATTGTTGCACCGAAGAAATAGATTCATAACCTGCACTAAAGTGTTGCAAAGAACCAAGAAGGGCTCTGTACATACCGGGGAAAGCTGTTAAAATTTAGCAAGTAAGTCTCCCTCTGCACTCACTAAATTCCACCAGCTGGTGGAAGAAATACGCTTAGCGACAATGAATAATGCAAATGTTCGTGGGTCAGTGGCAGGTACGGAGAGAGTTTGTGGCAGGGTGATGTGCTCTGGGACTGCTCAGTGAGTTCAGGACTCTGTGGTTTCCTTGTTTCAAACTAAAACTCTGATCCTGGTCTGAATTTCTGAGTGCTTGCTGATGCCACGTTCAGAGATTCTGGTGATGGCGACGGCAGCAGAAACTTGAGCTGAGCGGAACGGAGCTGTGCTAGCAAGTGTCCAATTAAATCTGCCCAAACCCTAAAAGATGGGGAAACATCTAGGAACTGGGGGAACTAGGACAGAAAAGGCCCTGAAGGAGTTGCTGAGGATGGGTGAGATAAATTGTGCTGGTTTTTTTTTCACATTTCCAGTAAAAATGAGGAAGATGGGTAAAGCCTGAGCTCCAGAGTCACGCTGAAAAGCAAGGGGTATTTAAAAAGAAAGTTTTAAAAAAAAGTCAAAATATGGTAAAAGAAAAAAGTACCTTGGATTTTTTCTTGTTATTTGTGTCTGCTTGCTATCACCCTGGTCTGAAGGTAAGACTAACAAGACCTGTTGTGTTCTCAGTTTTCTACATGGGAGTCTTGAGATTTCTGCTTCTGGGAAAATTTGTTAAATCTTTACAGCTGTCTGAGAATACTTCTCTGGACAAACTCAAAATTAACAATTGCATTCAGGAACTGAGCCAAAGAGACATATTCGGACTTTAAATGGTGATCTAAAGGTATATAGATTTTTATGTCTCTCTAATCTAGTCCCAAAAATAAATTTCATGATTTCTATCTTTTCTATTTCTAACTTTCATTTCTGCCAACCAATTTATGGTCTCAAAATTATCCTTGATGCATGCCAGAGAATCTAAGAAAAATAAACTTAGTAATTATAGGGGGGGGCAAGTGAGCTAATAAGCACAAAAAAGTACATAAGAAGAGAGGATGTTTTTTGAGACACATTATTCTGAGAATTAGTTCAGGAAATCTCCTGACAGACAAGCTGCAGGTCCGGGAAGGGTGTGTCCATTGGGCCTGCAGAGCAGTCAGCTGTACAGCTTTTCAAACTGACAATTTTCAAAGCCCCTCCATGACAAGATGCTTTCCATATTTTCATTCAGTGTATGCTTCATATTATGCTGCACCCAATCTCTGAAAGTGAATAGAAAATAAGACATTCACAGGAGACTCCAGATTAAAGAGAGTCCCCTCCAAATAAACACAGTGAACTCTAGGCATGACACATATGTAAGAAATGGATTTTGTGGCCTCTATGCTCTCTCTGGGGTTAGCACTATCACATTTGGAAGTCAGTGTATCAGATGAAATGGTCCTGGTGCCAGTTTATGATGAATAATAAAGCAGATGCACTATGCTGCCTGGAAAGGATATAAACAACTTAAGCTGTCATGAATAATTGATAGCCATTTCTTTAATTCTTCTTTAGAAGTCAGCTTGTTGTTTAGCAGTGCTGCCATTGTTATACTGAATCCATTCCCCAAGCTTTGTCATATCTCCAAAATTAATTATCTCCATCCAGGAAAAGGTCACACGTTTCTGTGCACAGTGTACAACATTTGCAGTGCTGTACCAAGTGGATTTCATCTGTTCCCTCTGACCTGTCAGGGCTCAGTGCACACTGACTTTGTATGGTCTGAAATGTGAGCTTCTGCTGAAAACATTTCAGTCTTTTCATAAAAATATTCAACTTACACATTACTTTCTCGGGGAAAAAAAAGCAAAACACTTGTCTTAGGAGGAAGGTTGGAAAGGACAGAATCCATTCAGTGATAGATAATATGTGGTAAAATTTTCTATCTCTCTAGCCCCCAGTTGGCCAGACAATCAGAAACTGTTTCTGTTAACTGATTAAAATAGAAATTCAGTGCCACCATTGTGGCCTTTTACTGGGTTATAGTGAAAAAAAAGAAAAAAGAAAAGCTGTTCTGCCCTGCAAGCTATCCAACCTGGCTCTGTTTGTTTCTCTGAGTAGATAGGGCATGACTAACTCGTCCATATGTTCAAACATAAAATTCCTGCTGTGATTCTCTGCAGCAGAGGACAAGCAGCATCTGTACATGGGGGAGAGATCTTTTCTGCTCTTGAATCAGCCTAGTCCTCCAATGGGACATATTTATTCCTGACACTTGGGAGCCTGCACACTGCTGCATCTTTTAGGCCTGCTGGTTTAACAGTGAAATATCATTCCCTTTTCTGCACAGCACATGTGAGCACCACACTCAAACGTTCTGCCACAACTTCACTGTGTGCTCTGTGCACTCCTGTCCCTGGCAGAAGGACTGTACAGTCCCTGTGGAATTGTCATTGTCATTGTCATTGTCCCAGGCCCAGGAACCCAGCTGGGCTGATTTGGAGAATAGTCGCAGGTAAGCAATCCCTGCAGTCATGCTGTGCTGCCATGGCAGTGTTAGCAGAGAATCTGTGTGTGACAATGTTAAAATGTGAATTTTGGGCTGTGTTAGAACATGAATTATGGTCTGTGTAAGTGTTAATGAATGTACAATACCTATACATGTATTACATATATTCTAATACATGCACAGGTATTACATATATTCTTTCAGATGCTCTGAAAAAAATATCTCTGTGTGTCTGCCTGAGAGATGATTTAAAAAGATGTCACTGCCTCACACGGCATAAAAGTGACACATCAGATTTGGCCACTAGCTTATTTTTTGTGACTTTCTCCCTGGCCTTCAGTACAGTCTGGCTGCTGGTCCTTCAAACTCTGAAGTACATCAGTGATTCACTAATGTCACACTGAATGAAGTGGCTCAGGATGGAGGAACAAATCCTGTGGGGCATTTCTGCAGAGGTTTTTACAGAAAGAGGGTTCAGTCTTTAAATCCAGGCTTCGTGTTTTCTTTTACTGGAAATGCCTGCTAAGGAAATATTACTATTTCATGCATGTTTGGCACATGCCAGGCATTAGAAGGCATAGACAGCTTTGTAATCAGTCTGAATGTTATCATTTTGCCACATGTATTGTCCTTGGCTCCTAAGGGACATTGTTGCTACACAGCTGAGGATGGCCTGTTAATTATAGATTAGGCTCTCAGCCTGCCTGTTCCTGCCTCCATGTAGGACTACATATTTCCTCTTGGTGTATGTATGTTTCACATGCCTCCCTATTAAACCTTCACAAAGCAAATATGCTAGTCCAGAGTCTCACAAACAGAAAAAAAAAATAATATAGAGAGTTAAAGGTGACTTATAAAAAAGCAATGCAAGGAGACCTGGTAGCCCAGATAATGCATCTGTAGCCCTACTGAGTAACAGGCCCAAAGCTGCAAACACACTGCTTTTTGTGGAACAACCAGATGCTGCCACTGGAAAATGTCTCAGTTTGACATCTATGGCCAGATGGTCAAACCTGTGCCCTCTGTATATTGTAATGCATGCAGAGAGTTCTGCCAAGTGTAAAAAAAATAGGAATGTGATCCAGGCACTGTCAGCAGTTAAACAGGATTACAGCAATTTCTTGCATATACAGCCAAGGGACAGCAAGATTTAGGGATGGTTTATGCTGAATGTGTACCCTGGCTGTGAGATTTAAGCCTTGTTTCAGCTTAGGATGGACAGATCCTTGTCCCAGGAGGGAGGTAAGAGGCACTGGACCTGTATTGTGGCTTCTCAATTGCTACTGCTCATGGATTTCGTTGTTTCCCTTCTTCTCTGCTCCAATGTACAAAAAGACTGAAACCATACACAAATTATGTTTACCTGACTTTGAAATGGGAACAGGTACAATTTCTGAGATGGAAATAGAGGGAAATCCCTGATAGGGACAGGAACTGAGAGCCCTGCCTCTTAAAACCCATCCATTGCATAGAAAAAGGGCCTTGTGTTGTGTTTTTTGTGCTGGCTCTCTGCTGAGCAGACTGTTGTGAGGCCATTCAGTGCATCTGCCCAGGTGGGCTGGGACTAAGGGCACAAACACAATCCCAAATTGAGGCTAAATAAGAGTGTGGCTAACTGCAGTTACTCTGTATGGGGATATGCACACCCATAGGCTGCCTTGAACCATTTGTGACAACAATTAGGGGCTGGTATGTCATGGGCAGAGAGAGCCCTTGGCTAACCCTGGTGGATCAGTAATTACAGATCCTACAGAGTTCTTGGTGACGTGGAATGTGGCCCCAGCTGCATGGTCTGGTAAAAGGGAACTCTGGATAATTTCTCTCTTGAAGCTGGCATCAACTAAAATGAGCAGAAACCCATTTTCCTTCCTCCCTCTAAACATTACCTGGTTTCTTGGCATTATTGAGCAGTTGTGTTTTTCACAGTTGCTGCATTTCAGTCACAAACATGGAGGGTGAAATACACCTTGGGTGAAAGGTGCCACAGACCACTGAGTGCTATAATGGGACTTGTTTCCATTGCAGTTATTAGGAATGCAATTGTACATTTGAGAGTCTTTTTTACCTACCTAATTACCTAGTTTTTCTGTCTACAACCAGACTAATAAACTTGAAAAGCCATGAAAAGATTTCACAGTGCTAGTGGTACAAACAGAACATTTGCCTTTATTCTTACTGCTCCAAAGCTTCTCAAGCTGTGCTATCCCAATTACCTATTTTCAATGAGCACCATCCCATGAGAAATTTCCAATCCTCTGTAATCAAACTGAATATAGGCAAAATGGGAAAATGCACATGGAAAAATCAGTTTGCCCAGCAGGAATTTTGCACAGACTAATCCTTAGAAAGGAATTTCAATCTACTCCAAAACACCTAGGGTGATTCCTATGGGTAGCAGGTGCCAATTTATGCTCAGAGAGAAGCACACAAGTAAATGACTAGTATGATGTACTTCTATTCTGTGCAGCAGTATCCTTGATGCTGTAGAATAGCTGTAAATTCCCCTTTTTTTTGTCCAGATTGTGACATATGTGTGCTGCAGTGCTGCTTTTGCTTGTATCAGATGGGATTCTCTTGGAGAAGCACTGGCAGTGGTGTGGGGGGAAATTCTGTAGCCTCAGAGTCGAGGGCACAGGCAAGCACTACATGAGAATGGAATGTTATGCTGGTTTCAGCATAACATTGCAGCTTTCAGGAGTTAATTTGTTATTAGTTATTCAGGAAATATGGCTCCATACCATGAATTTACAGTGATGGATCTCTGGTTTGAGCAGTTCACATGTGCATGGAAAAAAAGTCCCAAAGTGGTTTAGTACAGAACAGCATGCAGACAGTTTGTGCTGGATCCAGAGTCTTAGGGTGAGCAATCGTTGCATGGAATTGTATTTTTAAGTAAAGAACTGCCTATAGTTTGCAAACATCCCCATTGGCACCTCTTTCGGTTTTATTTTCCTTTTGGCTCGAGTTCAACACTTCTAGGTGGTGCAGTGTGCTCAGGAGGCTTTAAGATCTGTGGGGCTCCCCCGCTGCAGCTTCCCCCAGTCCCTCAGTGTCTTGAGAGCCAACTCAGAGAGCTTGTGGCAGACTTGCTGGGATTTACATTATTCCCTTGCTTTTGTATTCACATAAAGGGCTCACAAGAATGATGCATCTAGAAACCGAATGGGAGAGAGTGTTGATAGCTATAAACTATCCAATTATGCCAGGTTACTGGCATTGTAAAAATGTGTTTATCCAAACACAGCAAGTTTTCTGAATAGTATCCAATATAGAATAGACTTTCAATTGAATTTTAAAAGCCTCTTTTTGAGATTTGTGCTTACCTATTTGGAAATGTCCCTATGCTTCACGTGCTCTGATTTCCTTTCTCTTCCTTTTCACAGCTGCTTGTAATATTAACTATATGCTCATAAATAAAAAAAACAGCTGCCTTGCCTGAAGTAAGTTTACTGTGTTTTTTTGTAAAAGATTGGTTCAGGGAGTTGAATTCCACTGGACCACACACGCTTGCAGGAGCAGTCATAAATTTTGCAATTGCAAGCATGGTTAAATCTTTTATTTATAAGTTGGCATACCTTTTATTCTGTCAGAAAAGAATGAGGAGAATGTACTTCTGGTGCATCTGTCTTAATGTCAGGAATGACTGCCAGTTTACAATTTTCAAACAGTTTGTTGTAATCCCAAACATCAGTCTCCAGCGTGAGCTCCTGGGTACTTAGAGAAACAAACGGGAACCCTGTCTTGCTATAAATAGAAGCCAAACATGCTTTGACGAACTAATTTTAAAAGAACCTTAATTGTATGCAAAATATTGTGGGGAAAATACAGATTTTGAAGGTCTATTTAATTACAACTGGCGAACAGAGGGAGCTGGACAGATTGTGGCTTTTAATTCTCAGCACTGCCCACGGGGGCTGAGGAAGCTCGGCTCTCCCAGAACTGATTATAATCCATCTGACGTAGCACTGCCGTCTCAGAGATTTCTGAAATATGGGAATTCTGCACTACAGCAGCAACAAAAAAGACTAAATCTGCACACAGATCCATGTTCTGTGGCTTTTAAACTCTGTCTGCTTGGTCTGTGTGCATGTATGTGCATGCACGCTAATAATTCAGAATTATGCTTTGTGTCTTCATTTTTTTTCTTTTTTCCCAGCTGCATCCCTTGATGTAATAAAAGGTATCATGTCTCCCAATAAATCTTGCCTGGCTTATATCCTCAGGCTATTGTAACTACAGCAATGTTAGCTAATTTGCCAGCTTTTGCACATGTATTTCAGCCAGGCTGTGGAGAAATATAAAATATTTGATGCATTATGTAATTCACTATGTTAGTATTTAGATTATTTTCAGTCTGGCTTCTGTAAAGAGTTGGTAGCCACAACAAAGTAGGAATAGCTGGTGAAGATGCACAGCAGAGGCCATGAATAGAAGGGCTACTTGATTATATATCAGTAAAAATATGTGCACTTTTGCAATTTCATTTTGCATTCTGCACATGAAACAATCAAATTTAAAAAAGCTGTCTCTTCACAGCTTTCTGCATTGAGTAGCTTTCAAATTATTAATTAATAGAATAGGAAATGTTTCTGGAAGACTTAATCTGAATAATAAATAAGCAGAATAATTTACTACTCACTCTTTGCTAAACACATATTCCATAATTCCAGTTAAAAGCTATGTTCTGCTGCTGTTCAGTGGAAGTTGTATGTGAAGTTTTGACAATAAAAATTACCAGCAGGAAATTTAAAAGGCATTCCGTAGCTCCATTTTTATATTACATACAATGTATTGTCCTACTAGCAGTCTTCCTAGTGAAAGAACATGGGAGTCCACCCAGGTATTAGGCAAAATTTAATTCTTTGCTTTCATTTATCACAATGTTTATAATATCAGTTCTTTACTGGCTGAAGTGAGCCAGGAAGATTAGCTGCTTTCTTCTCTTGCTTTTTAAAATGCTGCCACAAATCTCCAAACTCTTTCCCCCTTTTTTTTTTTTTCCAATGTTCAGGGAATGCCACAGATAAATCAGAGCAGAGTATCCATTGTGGGATGTATCTTGATGATCATTTACCTCTCAGATGTCCTTCAAACTAATTTGGGCTAAAATAAACACTGGAATTTTCTGTCCTGAGTGCTTCAGCCATGATTTCTCACTGACTAACTCAAATGAGCCTTTTGTCATTTGACTTTTTCAAGTCAGGACGATAAAAAATGAGCACTGTCAATTGAAAGTACTCTAAATAGCTTAACAGCCATTTCCTTAGGCATTACCTCTTACTCCTCATTTTGTCTTGATTCCAAATATGACCTTATCTTCATCATTTGTTGACTACTTTCTCCGATTCGCAGCCTCAAATGAAGGTGCCTTCCTGTACCCAGAACATCTCCCAAAAGCTGCCTAAAATAGTATTTTGGAAATGCATCACTATAAATCATTAAATATTTGCACCAGGGGAGGCACATATAACCATCCATTAGGTTAGTGGTGCTTTTCAGTGCCTGGTCTGGAAAAAAAGAGTGTATTGATGCTGCTGAGTGAAGCACTGATCTTTGGTGGTTTTTTTATTCACTGTTCTAGGTACAAACACAACCCATTCCTTGAGAAGATGAAGGCATAGCAATGTTCTCAGGAGTAATTAGTACCAGAACATTTTGTTCTCTCAGACTCTCATGTGGTGTTTAATAACCACAATAGGCTATACATAAATGCACCATGTGATTGTCATTTATAGCCAGGGACCTCAAAATATTTTATGGATGTTAATGGTGAACCTAATCCAGTAACACATGTAGAGAAAGAAAATTTATTTTAGTTTCATTTCATCTTTCTCTGAGTTTGAAAGTCCTTTTGTTTTTTCACAAGCATCTGGAGGTATTAGGAGCAAGTTTAGTGACTGGGATATTTTTTAACAAGCACTTTTAATTTGAAAATTAGAGCCCAACACTCAACCCTCAAATCCCATTTTATAAACTAGAATATAAAAAATCAAATTCCTAATTTGAGGTGATTTGTCAAAGATCCCAGAGTTTAAATAAATCCACAAAATTTTACAATGTTATGTTCTATTTTCGTTTGTACTTTCTTGGCAAAAAAACCCGAGCATTTAAGGGTCCCTGTAGAAATGTTTCAAAATTGCAGGAATTAGAGCTGCAGTTTAGAGACAGAAACTGCTTTTGAGAGACTGAGAGTGTTCTGGAAGCTGTCCTGAGCAATCTGGCCCCACTGTGAGCTGCAGGAACTCTTTTTGGGCACCTCCAGTGCACGAGCTCAGCGTTCTGTCAGACCCCACGGGTCATTGCAGAGGAATTTCCCATGGGGTTTCCATGCTGAGTGAGCCATGGAATCTGCTGGAAACCTTGGGGATGCACTGGACAGGAATGGCTTCTGTTTGGCTGGAAGTTCTGAGCTACACTGTGTCACATTCACATCTTCTGGAAAAATCCCTTCCCCCAGGACTTTTGTCCTGGGAATCTGAGAAGCCTCAGAGAAAAGGGAAACAATAATTATCTCATTTGCTTCTCCTCTGTTTTGCTCATATGGAATGTGTTTGGAAAGTGTTTACCCACAGGTGATTGTTCCATTGGATTCATGTGAGTTGTTTTCACTCTTTGGCCAATGAGTGCCAAACTGTGTCAGGACTCTGTAGAGAGTCACAAGTTCTCATTATTATCTTTTTAGCCTTCTGTCAGTATCCTTCCTGTATTCTTTAGTATATTTTAGTATAGCATTCTTTAATACAATATCGTATCATAAAAAAATAAATTAGCCTTCTGAGAACATGGAGTCAGATCCTTCCTTCCTTCCTTCCTTCCTTCCTTCCTTCCTTCCTTCCTTCCTTCCTTCCTTCCTTCCTTCCTTCCTTCCTTCCTTCCTTCCTTCCTTCCTTCCTTCCTTCCTTCCTTCCTTCCTTCCTTCCTTCCTTCCTTCCTTCCTTCCTTCCTTCCTTCCTTCCTTCCTTCCTTCCTTCCTTCCTTCCTTCCTTCCTTCCTTCCTTCCTTCCTTCCTTCCTTCCTTCCTTCCTTCCTTCCTTCCTTCCTTCCTTCCTTCCTTCCTTCCTTCCTTCCTTCCTTCCTTCCTTCCTTCCTTCCTTCCTTCCTTCCTTCCTTCCTTCCTTCCTTCCTTCCTTCCTTCCTTCCTTCCTTCCTTCCTTCCTTCCTTCCTTCCTTCCTTCCTTCCTTCCTTCCTTCCTTCCTTTTCCTTTTCCTTTTCCTTTTCCTTTTCCTTTTCCTTTTCCTTTTCCTTTTCCTTTTCCTTTTCCTTTTCCTTTTCCTTTTCCTTTTCCTTTTCCTTTTCCTTTTCCTTTTCCTTTTCCTTCGTCTGGGCACAACCTAAATACAATAACACTGGCAGAATTCTGGGGGAATTGCCCCATGTGGGCACCCAGGGTCATCCAAGGCACCCGGATTTTTACTGACAGACTCTGAGAACTCGGTGTTCCTTCTCTGCAGAAAAATAATAGAAGTGGCATGGCTGGCTGAAGATAAAGGAATCAGGGTAGCAGAGACAGAAAATCCTTAAGAGAGGGCTGGAGTCAGCCAAGCTTGAAGAATGTGGGGTTTTTTTTGGTTTGTTCCTTGTGGTTTGAGGGAGCAGCTAGTGCCAGCTCTGAAAAGGCAAAATTGAGTGTGGGGGGATATTTTGTTGAAGGTTACACTGATTTACACATGCAAACAAGGACAGAGCTGGTTTCCTGCACCAAGGCCAGGAAGATATTCTTCTGGAAATCCCGGAAAATGCACACTGAGTGCAAGACCAGCATTATCTGCACCATTACCAGCCTTTATGACCTGTACACTCCATTGGAGGGGTAAGTGATTGCTTCTGTGTATGACCAGATGTTTGATTTGCAGACCATTCATCAAGTTTCCCAAGGCAAAAGAAACATTAAGCAATTAATTAAGATACAATACCAGACTTGTGAGAGAGTTCTGACTGCACTAATTAATCAAACCACGTAGGAAAATTTTGTTTAAGGAGCTCTGAAGCACTTTCTGACATACTTCAGAGAAAGGAGCTGGAAGTATTGCAGAGGAGAGCTGAACTATTCAATACACCCATCTTGTACTCACATCTGCTGCCAATATGATGGATTTTGTGTTTTAAAGTCATGGTGAAATCAAGATTATTCTTTTTGTAGACACAAAGACCTTTGTAATAAGCTGCACTTTGGTGAGACAAGAGAAGCCCACCTTTCTCTCTGCTGAAGCTGCTGAAGATATTTGCTTTGAATTTTGAAGGTGAAGCCAGGCTACTGTTTGAAGTATTAATATGTAAAAAATATGTAAAGGGGGAAATATGTAAAGAATATACAGTTAGGAAAAGCTACATCATGATTATGCTCATAATTTTTAATGTTTAATGCAACAGCATCTAGGATCCATGGTTTAAAGGCCCTCTCTTGGGGACACTGTGCACTTCCTGATGAAGGAAATGTTCCTGTGTCATTAGCAGGATTTTAAAACTGCAGAAGATTTCTCCATGTTTTCTCATGACGGGCACAGGCAGACTCTTTGAGGTCCTTCAGATTTATATAAACAGGATTCCTACTTTCATTTGGCACTGGAGGCAACAAGAACTGGTCTGTTAGCTCATTCTCACTTGAAAGCCTTTTCAAACCAGCTCTAATTTTAGAACTCCTGTTTTTTGGTCTGTTGTATGAAGGTCCTGGACAAAGACCTCCTGTGGTCAGTCATGCAGGAAATAAAGCAATGGGAATTAGATCAGATGATTCCAAAACTGTATTTAAGAATTGTGACCATTAGGTATGGGAATACATGAGAAAATATCTCACTTGCCACATTAGCAACTATAGCAAACAGGAAAATTAATGAACTACTGGTGTAAATTTTCAGACTAACAGATAGTAAGTGAATGGATGTATTTTGTTCCTGGTTATTGGAACATGTTTTGGTTGGTATGTCAAGAGGCTTCCACAAACTGACCTGACTTTTTGGGACAGGTATTGGCTGCAGAATATGCCTATCTGGAAGGCAGAGAAAAAGTTCATTAATCAAAAAGATGTGTAGTGCTCGAAATTGAAAATCGAGAGCCTGCAGTTATTAAAAATTCAGAAGTACAAAGTTTCAATGTCCTGGAAGATCTTTGACAACTGAGGCAGCAAAACGGATGGGGTTTTGCCAGGCTGAGTCAGATGAGAGGGCAGGAGCTGAATTGTGTGGGCTTTGTCTGATGGACTGTGGCTGTCAGCCAGAGGGAGATTTGCAAACTCAATCAAAGCTGAACCAACACCAGCCAGGACCAACAGGCAAGTGGTGGCTGTAGCAGAATTTCTCCAAAACAGGTCAGCATGAGAGTAAAATGTCTTTACAATGGTTAAGAGCAAGATAAAATAAAGGAACATGACTGAGAGGCTGACTTGGCTATCAGCTTGGGAAAGCAGCCAGATGTATGTTTCCATAGAAACAAAAATGACAGATTTGTTGAAATGGTTGCTTCAGGGCCAGAGCCTTCCTTCCCTCAGTGCCCAGAGAGGGCTCCCTGGCAGTGGATGGAACAGACAGGTGCCAAGCTGATGAAATCATCACTGCTAATGAAACCATTAATTGGGAGGGAAACCTTGCAGGGGAAGCTGATGCATTTGGAGAAATAAACAAGCAATGCTCATCCATCTCTGCCAGCCTGTCTTTTTGAACTTTGCTAATTGGTCTAATAAAAGGTATTACTTCTGCCCACAAAGTTTATCTTTTTGCCATTGATAGATTATCATGGTCCAAACATTACCATTAACAAAAAAGCGGTTACTATTTAGTTTCAGGGGTTATTTATATAATTCTTTTTTTCCCTGAGTTCTTTAGATCTCTTAGGGAAACTTTGGATAACAATATTCATGAGCCAACTCAAACTGTGACCTGGCTATAGGAGGGCTGTTGTAGTTTGTTAGGACATAATTAAAAGAAAACCCAACAAACCACCAATTTTTTTTTATGCAGAAAGAGCTCATGCTACCCTTATTCTCTTTAATATTTAATGGTTTCAGATTTCCAGTCTCAAGCAAGTTTTTTATCTCCTAAATCACAGAATCTCAGAGAAATGTTGTACGAGACTGATAGCTGAGAGGGAAGATCATTTTGTGATCATTGTTCAAATTAAATAATGTTGGGTTTTTTTATCACCTATTTCTGCAGTATTTCAAACTTAGGAACATGATAGTGACACATTTGAAGAAGGATTAGGGCATATCTCAAGACAGGAAAGTCTGAAATGAGGGAAGATTGCATCAGGATATGGTTGGGAAGGTTATTTTCATCACAGCAGACATACACGTCCATACAGCTTACCCCAATTAGTATTTATAAGTTGATTTTTTAAAGGTCATGCATGTTGCATTCTCCTGAAGTTAAATCTTTCATAACATGTATTGGATGGAGCTACAATGTTCATTATTTCATGTTGAGGCAATAAATTTTTTATATTTTTAATTTAAAGTTTGTGTCACTGGAGTACGTTAGTTCTACTGCAGAATATTTATCAGGCTAAAAGGTCAGTATTGTCATATGTTTAAATAGTTTTATTTTTACTCTTCCAAAAATTCTACTTTTTTTTTGGATAAAATAAAAAATAAATCCATGTAGCACATCTTCAGTAGATATTTATTTCTTTGAAGTGCATGCCATCAAGGAATTACTGTGAATACTTCTCTTTCTGGGTAAAAGGTGGGGCTGAAGGGGAGGAGAAAGAAAACAGGGAAAATCAAATCTGGACTCAGCAAAGTTTGCAGCAAAACTTTCAGTCATGTGACTGGGACCAAAATTTCCTGAAAGGTTCTAGGAACATAATGAATAGCTGAATATGATGCCTTTTCATACTGTTTCTATGCTAAATCTGCTATGCCACCTTGATCCTGTGAGGTTTTTTTTTCTGTTATCTTTGATACCACACTGATTTATGTAACACAGTTGACTTTATATTCTTGTACAGTCAAGTTGAATTAATTGATTTTGCTTATAAGTTTAGTAAGCTTTTCCCTCTTACCCTTGCAACATGAAATATTTGTGGCTTTTAAGTGTATACAGCCAATACAAAACACACATAAAACCAAAAAAAATTTCTAATACAAGAAAAAATTGTTAGGTATAAAAGTTTTTGTGAATTTCATAATGAACATTAAAAAAATTTTTAAAATCTGGTTTATGATTAAAGATTGAGATGATTAAGCCAGAACTACTCTCCTGCTATTTAAAAATCCTCTTTTAGTAAGCCTCTTCCATCCTTCTGCAGATATTTTTTTTGTGGTCCTCACTTGAGTATAAATGGAGATGAAATTTAGTTATATGAAGTTTCTTTCCTTTCATTTTCTCTGATGGCACTGTTGTCACAATTTGTTAGCTGTTTTTTGGTTTTTTACATCCCTTCCCAGCTTTGATGTAAATGAGTGCAGCAGTTGCCCCTCAGGTGGTCCTTCCAGAGGGTGGAGTGTGTAAAGTCAGATGAAAACAACCCAAATCCCAGTTTTCTCTGGAGCCCCTCTCCAGGAACAATCTTATCAGTCAGATCCCCACCAGCATCCTGACATGTCTGGCAGGACAGCAAATAAATCTGGAATCTCCTCCCTTGTCTCTAGCTGTGAGCTCCGTGCCCCACACAGCAGGCCCAGCCTTTCCACCAGGCCGCAGGAGAAACCCCAAACCCAAGGAATTTGCATTTCAGTCCCAGTTTGCACACTGGCTTTCTTATGATTTTGGCACACACCAGTCCATTCTGACCTCTCAGCACCTTTCACAAATCCCTGTGTGCACCACAGGCAGATTGCAGAGCAGGAAATGCAGCAGGGCCTTGGCTGGGAAAGGCTCGTGCTTTGTTATGGCAGATCTCTTGGTGGCCCCTGACTGCCACCCTGATATTTTCTGAAAAATCTCTTTGCCAAGATTTCTTCTCCTGGGAACCTTCAGCTTCTCCCTGTTTTGCTGCTTTGGAGTGTGATTTGGAGAATTCTTTACCCAGCATGTGAATTGTTTTAATTTAATGACCAATCCCAGTCCAGTTGTGTCAGACTCTGGTCAGCCGCGGGTTTTTATTATTCATTCTTGTCCAGCCTTCTGATGTCTCCCTTCTCTTTCTTTAGTGTAATTTTAGCATATAATTTCTTTTCATATAATCAATATCATATCATATCATATAATAACAAATAAGCCTTCTGAGAGCATGGAGTCAAATCCTCATCTCTCACCTCGTCCTAGGGATGTCATAACCCCACACCGGACATCCAATGCTGACAATTTATTTTGGAGCGAATGAGGCTTCTCTTGGCTCAGTGTGTTGGTTCTGTTGTTTGGCTCTTTAACCCAATGACTTCCAGTTGATCTTTTCAGGAGGGTGAGCAGAAATCCCCTCTGCACTGGGCTCTGCCTTCTGAGGGCACTTAAGTATGTGCAGGAAACTTCCCAGGATGAGGAAATTCTGGAGTCACTCCCAGAATTCTGTCACTGCAGAAAAAGGAAGCAGTGACAGCCTATGATTTGTCATAAGACAAGAAATTACCTTTGAATATTGGTCTCATTAGGTACAGGCTTGTTGTTATGGTAATGTTATCATCCCAGTTGATGCAGACAACTGAACAGGGTCACAGAACAGTAATTAGAAGACATGTCAGAATGAAAGACTTGGGTAAGAAATAGTCTTTCAGGAAGAGATTGCTGGCAGGTTTCACAGGAAGCTTCTAACACCCAACTCCTGATGCACCCAACTCCTTGATGCAGTCCACAGAGCACAGCAATAACGTGTAATAATAAAAAAAAAAATAAATAGAGATATAAAATTTTACCAAAAATATAATAAACTTAATAAAATTTTTATTTTTTTTATAAATTTATAAATAAATAAAATTAAGAAAAGTAAAATTATTAATAAAAAAAATTGCCTGCTTTCTGAAGGAGGATCTTGGGATCAATACTGTTCACCAGATCCTGAATGCACCATGTTCAGCTAGGAGATTCTTTTCTCTACCTGTCCAATTTAGGAACAGGTAGACTTTATCCTGAAGGCTCTTGGGGCTCCAATTATGATACAGAAACCTTTCAAAATGTTCAGAGTTTGTGAATTGGGTGATCACACTGTGTGTATTCAGTGTTTAATACATGCAGAAAGATGGTTGCAGAAGGGAAGATTTTGAAGTTCGTGCTTTTGAAAATCTCAACAGAAGGCATTGAAAAGCAAAAAATAGTTTCTAAAGAGATGGAAGATTAGGGTTGTTAGCATGGGAAAAATCCTTTGCTGTGCTAAGAAGAGCTTTGTTAAATGAAGTAATTTTTTAACCTCGTTTAATGAGCAAAGAAAGCATTTAATTAAAACAAACAGCAAGATTTAATTGTTGAGAGTAACATTTTTCTGGAAGTTAAATAATATCAGAAATTTGCCGAACAGTCTTGCTCCAGCTCTGTTATGAGCTGTTTTATCTGCTGTTGCAAGAGGCTGTGGTGGAATCAGATCTAAGAGTTGTGTGAAAGTTTGGAGATTCTTACAGGCACTAGTTTCAAAGGCAGAGGTGAAGAAGCATTTCTTGGTTGTGAGGATGTCTCATAAAGCTCAGTGCACTGGTTTTGAAAGTCTGCAGCTGGATCCTGGTTAGGTTTGTAGCTAGCCAAAATTAAGAAGCAGCATCCCATTCTCTTCCTGTCCCATTCAGCCTTTCTCCCTTAGAGCAGGCACAAGCAGCATTCACAGCTTCTACAGAGGGCTAAATGCTGCCTAAAATATTTTCCTGACCTTCAGTGAACAAGGAAAATGTTTCTACAGTATAAAACCAGGCTTAGCTCAACTTTAGGACTTTCTTCTTAGTTTAAAAGAGCTTCATGCCTTGTCTTTCATGCCATTCAAAAGACACAATGATTTGCACCAACAGAACTGGTACAGCAATTTCGGTGCTCTTAGCTGACTGTTTCCTCATTTCCTTAAAAATACCTTCATAAAACTCTTATGTGAGGAAACCACGTAGGAGAACTTCTGTGTTGCCACTGTCCCTTTTCCAAGCCTTCCCCATGACACAGGATGTTTAATATGAAATTTTTAAGCCCCTGGAGTCCCAAACTGACTGAGTCATTGGTTCCTGTGCAACTTCTGTTTCAACTAGCAGTGCTTAAATATGTGTAGAACAACACCTGGTGTTGGTGTGCCAAGTACAGGTACTTATCTACAAAAAAACCCTTTTTTTCAGTTCTTGACCAGTCAGGATATGTTGATTCTCATAACCTAAACAGTGCCAGGGAGCTTCAGTGTTTATCAGAATATTATTTTCTCTATTGTCACACTTTTCTAAAGGTCTCCTGCTCCCTTTTGGCCTGAGCTCACTGACAGTTTCCCAAACAGGAGCTAGGCAGGATTCAGGCATCAGTGTCGGTCAGGAGCCTTCCCAATCTGCCTGGTTTGGCAGGGAAGGGAGATTATTAGTGTGACATGAGCCATTCCATACCAGGTGGCCTGAGGGCCAACCTGGCACAAGCAGGCTTGTGCATATTAATTTATTAGCATAGCAAAGACATTTTTTTTCATTTTGTTATTTTTCTTCTTTTTTAAAAAAAATTAATTGTAATAAAATTCACTTTTAAATTTTCATTTAAAAAAAAAGTGTCAAGGCCTTCAGTTTCAAAATGCCAAAATTGAATGTTCCAGCATTAATACACAGCACCTGTCTGTTTTTTTGATGAAATCACTCAAGAATTCATTTGTGTGCAAATAAAAACTCATTTTCTCTGAAATGGCTTGGAAAAATTTTAAGTGCTCAAAAGTCTTTCTCAGTGTGGAAGTGCTTTAGCTCCCACAATCCTTCATGTTTGTAATTTGTTGTATGGAACAAGAAAAAGAGCAGAACTTTTCTATGATTTTCTGTGACATTGATCCTTGGTAAAATGACAAATTCAGAAAGATATGAAAGGATGGAAAAACAGACATGCTGCAGGGGGGAGCAGAAAAACAATCTCCATAACACATTCCACGTGTGCCAAACAACAGGAGCAGCAAATAGAGATAAGAATTGTTTTCTGAGCTTTCTTGCTGCCTTCCCCATGAAAAATCCTGGAAGAGAGAATGATGTCTCTCTCTGTTCAAAGAGTATGTGAATACCACAGGTTGACAGAAAGATGTGATGGGTTAGGCAAGGTGAAACTCATTAATTTACATTTTTTTATTAAAACAGCCAGTGAGTCCCTTTGCTCTTGGAATTTGAGGATCTTTAGTGAGCCAGCTCCAAGAGCGTGGCAGAACCTCCCTCTCCAGGGAGCAGAGCAGAGTCCTAAATATAGCTGAGTCTGGAAAGTGTTTGGATGTCACTGGGGTAGGGAATGTTTTATGAGGTTTTCATGTATAAATAAAAGATGAATGCAATTAGTCCTCACCATAGGTTACTTCCTTCTATGTGACCCATATTTATTTTTTGCATGGCTTTCAGCAGGAGATGTGCCATCAAATGCTTTTTGAATATCAAAAGGTTTGAATGAGCTGCCATAAGCAGCTCCATAACCTTTTATAACCATCTTTTTGCAGAAAAATTTTCCCTTTGAAATCCATATTGGCCATTCTCTTTCAGGTTATTGCTTCAAACATGCTCTGTAACTCTCTGCTAATTAGTGATTCTAGCTTTTTTGGGTAAGCTGCAGATGAACATGTAAGTCAGGGCTATTTTGGTCCCTCCAGGTCAGGGCTGCAGGCACATTATAAACACTGTGGCCTCATCTTTTGGACTCTGCACACTTTACTTGTGCCAGTGATGGTCTCATGATGATTGCCACAGCCTCTGAATTCAGCCTGGTTTGAATCTGGACCATGGGGTTAATTCAGAGTCCAAGATTTTCATGAAGCTCCTGGTAGCCAGATCTGCTCAATCCCTCCAGTGTCCACGTCTCATTTTCTCCCAGACTAGAATAGGATCAGCAGAGTTTTAACATTATTAAACAACTGATGTAAATTCCTGCTTTTACTGCTGTTTAATCATGAAATCACTGGCATTAATTAGAATTGCTTGGAGTCCAAGTGCAAGCCCAGTGTTTTCTCTAGGAGGTAACACTTGGAATGAACACTGAAGGATAATGAGAGCAGTTTGGGGCATGTTCTTACTATTGTGCTCTTCTGTAACCAATCAGTTTTAATAAAATTGTGCACCATCACCCTTCCAGAAGTTCCCAAAGCCCCACTAATGGTATTATTAGGCATGAAGTAAAGGACAGCTGCTGGTACCAGAAAGGACAGTGACTTCCCTGAAAAGAGCTGGCCTTCCCACTCAATTGCAGAGCTCTGAAATCCATCTTTCTTTGGAATTTCTCTCCTCCTGATCCTAATTCCTTACTTGAAACAATAATTGCCTGTTTCTGGTATTGCCACCTCTGAAGCCTTAAGTAATTATGAGTAAAAAATATAGAGGCAAGGGAGCATCACATCAAGGAATAATTTCTTTTCTCTGGATTTATATTCCCCTATAACAGATTGAAGACAGAAATAGCAGGTCAAAACTCAAGCTATCACATGAGAAACAAAGTGGGACATGAATGATTAAGATCCAAAATTTCACTGAAAGGAAGTTCGCATGAGAGCTTTGAAGGAAAATGATGCTGGGTACTGCTGACGCCAGGTGTGGATTTTGGAGTGCCATTATTCAATTTTACAGAGGAAACCCAGAATTTTATGCCATTTTTTGATAAGAAGCAATCTCCATAGAAGCATTACTTAGTGAGGCTGTGCAGTGCAATAGAAATGCATCACACTGTTTCAGATTCCCAGTAATTGTGCTGCAGCAGTGGAGCAGCTCAGCCTTCATGCCTGTAAATAGTGTTGTCCAATTAATAATCTCAGTGGTTGTGATCCTCCAAAATCCCTCAGGCTGACGGAGAACCAAGCAGAAAAGAATTCCTTCTGTAGTGCTGAATAAAAGAGACTTAAATGGGGGAAATGAAAAAGGCTTTATATAATGTGGAATCATCATCAAGTGCAGAGAGAGCATTTGTCACAATGGAAAAATTTGTATGTGCTGAAACTTTCAGCCTGTTTCACTCATTGTGTCTCAGCAGTGCTACAAACCCTTAGATACTGCTGAGTAAATTATGAATTTTTATTTGATTTTGCATTTGATTACCATGCATAACATTGTGTATCTCAGTCACCACAATAAAAAGTGGTTCTGGGTATCCACTGAGTCTTCATGTTTTTGAGAAAAGGCAAGAGAGTTGTAGGCTGACACCACTGAACACAGATGAAAAAATCCAAGTATTTAGACAGGATGGAAACCAGATCAGGATATGCCTTGTGCTTTTTTGTTGAAAAAAGAAGAGAAATTGATTATGCAGTCTGTGACTTGCTGAGACAAACTAGTGCTTGTTGCAGAAATAATCGACAAATAAGCCTAAAAACATGCACATTGTAAAGATTCTTTGGAGGTAAAAGCAATTGACCTTCCATAATACCAGTTCTAGCTTGGAAGCATTTGTAAATGACTGAATTTTAATTATCTAATAGACTAGCAAAATATTAATATCTTTATTTTTCATAAGTAAAATGGCACTATATTGAGACAAGAATTCACAGCTGAGTGAGATTTTAGCTCAACTTTGGAGCACAAAGTGTTAACAGTTCCACAGCCACTTATTATCTTCATAGACTGTCATATCACTAATTTAATACAATTTCTCCAATTTATTTGTATCACCTTGAGTTATGGTCCTGTCACAGCAGTGCTTGAAATTCTGTTTTGTTTCATTAGAACATGTTGGCAGCTTTTGAGAAAAGGTTTGTTTGGAGTGAAGGGAAAGCTTTTTCTTTTTTTGACAAATCCTTTGTGAAATACTGTCAGGCATTTGCTCTTCACTCTCTTGAGGATGAAGCTGGATTTTGCACAAGGGATTCCCACTATATTTTTTCCCCTTTTTTTAATCAATGCAAATCATTAAATATCTGTAAGTTTCTGGCTTTTTAAAATAAGGTGCTGATTCAAAATGAATTTCTCCTTACCTGCTCTGGGTTCAGATTTCAGATTTCCCATTGATTCTGATACAGAGAATGCTTTTCCATTTTACTCTGCTTGAAAAACCTGTATCCAGTGCTGGAGGGTAGGACTCCCAGCATTTCTACAGTTGTCTGTAATTATTGTATGTTTATGGTAGTTCTTGCAAAAAATCCACCATCAAAACAAAAACACTTTTACATAAAAAGTTAATGTATTTTTCTTTTTTGGATTTTGAACTGAGTGATTGCAATAAGGCCTATTTTACAGTGGTGAAATTTGTGTCATTATTCCAGTCATTAAAAATGTGCACTTCTGCAAGTTTTCTTCTGCAAGTGACTTCCCAAATTCAATTCTCCTCCCACATAAACTCAACAGTCTCTTTACAGAATAATTTTTTGTGAGCTTTTAAGAGAACTACTCCACTGCAGCATTAAACTCTATTCCCACTTTTATTTAAATTAATCCTGATAAATCTAGCTATAATTCCTTCCTGCATCAAGGGGTTTTCTTTCCATTCAATTTATGGCAATTGCAAATTTATATAATTATCTGAATTTCTCTCCCTTAAGGATGTACTGCTGTTATTGCTGTGTTGTAGTCAAATAATTTTGTAGTGTTTTAAATACAAGTCAGCAAGCACTGAGCATCCCTGATTTCCCTCCTTTTTTCTTTTAATTTTGCGTTCTTGTTTGCTCTTTCTCTGCTTTTCAATTTGGGAAGATTCATCACTACCATCATGAGACACCTGCCTTGATTTTTATTTTTTTTCAGTAACAAGTTTCAGAATAATTTGCTGAGCAAGTTGTGTGTTTTACATTTATAAATTTTTTCTGAGCAATGGTGTGACCATCCTCATTTTGCAAGGCAATATGCAGTTGCATGGAAGCATCACATATTGGGAATTCTCTCCTAGTGGGAGGTGATTCTGTGTTTGACTGATTGGTACAATCCTGCACATCTAGTCCGTGCAGAAGAGCTTTCTAAACAATCTGGAAAACCTTTTGCTGCCATTTACCAACACAGAATTTCTATTGCCTGATCACACCACTGAACTTGAACTGGTAGATTGAGAGATGTAAATGTGAAAATGAAACTACAGGGAGATAAATAAACTGCTATCATATATATATATATGGCAGATATATTGAGATACATTACCAAAGCACTGTGTTTTTTCATCTGGCATAAATCTGCCACTGCTTTTGCTTTCCCATACTATTTCTAGCATCAACTGCAGTTAATATGCCTTCCACCACCACTAGATTCCACCAGTGTTCATTCACTTCTGCCTCAAAAAAAAACCTGAACAGAAGAAGTGCACTAAGAATCAGAAATTAAACTAATTGAAATTCATGTAAATTAAAAAAGTTAGGTTATTAACAACTTTCATCTAAGAGGCAGAAAGAAATGTCTTAAGTTCTGTTCACTAGTGAGAACAGGAATGTAGTTATCATTTTCCTGTTGTAGCTGTTCTTGATGCTGTCATAAATTATGGGGGCTTTTTTGGGTCTTTTAAGTGCACATTATAAAGCAAGACAGAGGAGGTTATGCAAGTTAAGCAGCAGAAAGGCTGCTAGCTGTAAAACTCCTGGCACAGAAACTCCCAGGGATTTCCGAGTCAGAGGGGCCAGGAACACAGAGCCTGATCAAATATTTGAGTTAGAAATTCACAGATTGCAGGGCACAAAACCAATAGCTTGATGGCCAAAGTGTGGTCAGAGCAGTTGCATAGAAATCACAGATGGGCAGTTTGATCTCTGAAATTCTTGACAGCTCCATCACACCTGACAGCATTCCTATGTCCACAAACGTCCTTGCTGTGCATTGCTCTTCAGAATGGAACCCAAACCCAGCCACGCAGTTTATCCTGAAGAGTTTCCTTCAACTCATTTTGATGCCAAAGAGGATCTGTGAAGTAATTAGAGAGCACACATGGATGCTCCTATTTGCCATAAATGGAAAAATTGAAATGATTGGAGGCTGCATTCTACTTTGATTGAGAGCAACGGAGGAAAGAGGCCAAAATGGAAGGGTTCTGTGAGAAACCAATGAGCATGTGCCTGTGTGAGTGAGTCTCTGTCTGTCTGAGATAGTCTGCCTCTGGGCACAAAAGAATTGATGCCTTTGTGGCAGGGACCCGAGAAAAGATTCCCTGTTTAAAAATTCATCAGCTGAAAGTAATAGAACATTACATAATTGGATTATTTTCATAAACTATTGATAGTTTAGTGATTATTTAGCTTTTAATGCTGACTGGCTTTTGTTTACTAAAAATCTGTTAGAAATTAGTTCACACCAGTTTCTTTAGTGGCCACAATAATTTTACCCATTCTTTATATTCTGTCTCAATGATGATTAGTAAACGTGCTCTCAGTAATGAGCTTTTGCTGAAGATTGAGATATCAC
This sequence comes from Melospiza melodia melodia, assembly GCF_035770615.1. Taxonomy (NCBI): domain Eukaryota; kingdom Metazoa; phylum Chordata; class Aves; order Passeriformes; family Passerellidae; genus Melospiza; species Melospiza melodia. The sequence goes on along the minus strand of NC_086199.1, from coordinate 50,287,091 downwards.
AGAATAATCTTCTGCAATTCTGGATGATGATCTCAGCATTTTCAGAACTGTGAATTCCTTGTCTTTCCCTGCACAACTGTGCTGTTATTTCTGTTCTGGTGAGATAAGGGGAAAAACCAAAGAACATGTCAATTGAGAGACAGGAAAACTGTGAGGTAACAAGCTTCTTCCCATGGGTTTTTTGCCTCAAAGCCACTTTTCCAGCTGACTTCCCCAACATTCACCTGCATCCCTGCCTGCAGGGCTCTGAGACTCTGCACACATCTGTTTTCACATTATCTTACGAGGAGAAGGCGTGGGCTGGCAAATTTTATGCCAATTGTTGAGAACTTCATGGTGGCTGGGGGAAATGGATCCAAGGGAAGGTGTGCTGCTGCAAACGCCCAAAAACTGATCAGGCTTTTTTTTTGTGGGTGGCCAGAGCAAAGAGAGCAGTGGTATTTCCTCTGCCTGAGCTTGGCTCTGTGTTGCAGAAAACAGGTAATTAAATTATGGGGCTGTTCAGCACACTGGGTTTCTCAGATGCCTTGGAAGAGATTGGTGGCAGATTGGTATTAGGAGAGCTGCTCCTAAAAATCAATTAGCTGGTCACTGAAAGTGATAGTAAGAGAATGTGAGCCTTTTTTTTCCCCCAGAGGCTGTGGATGAAAAAGCTTGGGGACAGCTATGTTTCTGCAGGTGTCCACCTGGGCAAAGCTAAGGGAAATTGAATTTGGAATTGAGTTCAGGAAACAAGGTCTGGGGTTCAATGTGGTTTGTGAGTATTTTGCAGAAAAGGTAACAAATAGTGGCTTTTAGAGACCTTCCTGAGATCAGATGGAAGGTGACAGCTGTGGTTAGGAGGTGTGATAGATGGTCCCTGTGAAGTCTGAGCCTGGGCACCTTCGGAGAACACTGAGGGTTTTGTTCAGCACATGCCTGTGAGGCAGCTGTAGGTTGCAAACCTCTCTCAGATGTGGTCTGAGCTCCACCAGAGTTGGAGGAGTAGCTGAAGTGGGCCAAACTTATGTGGCTGAGAAAAGTGATATCTGAAATAATAAAGTGCTCTCATGGTTAGATAATGAAGCCACCACAGCCAATTCCTCTGGAATGCTTCTTGCACTCAATGGGAATTTATATTGGATACTCCAGGCGTAAGTGCCCAGATGATTTTGATTCCAAATTTAAAGAATGCTTTATGTAATCATTGGAATTCATATGGCCTCTCAACATTTTGGAGGCTATAAAATGCTGGGATATCCAGCTTTACAAGTACTGTTGAACCTGTTGCAATGAATAGCAATGATTTTTGGCTTGGTGTTTGTTGTCCCTGTCTAAATGTCCTCGAAGTGAAAGTTATGTTAGAATTCCAAAATCTCTGCCAAAATATGCCTCTGAATGTTTAATTTGAATTTGCTGCTGTGTTATCTCTGTCTATATGTAATCTGCTACGGATTCCCTTAAAAATAAAATTTAGAAATAAATTACTTTTATGTCAGAAAGGTCTTGGGGAATAAATCTCATAACATGGTTGAAAGTTCATCCCACAGAAAACTCTTTCAGAAGCCTCGTATTTGGGAAATCAGTGTCTGGGACCCCAAAAGCAATTTTCACCATTTAGAAATAACTCTGGTAAGCAGCAGTGGCTGTCAGAAAAAGTGGCTGGACAAGGCCTGGGGAGGGAGGAGTGCACAGGAACTGTGTGATAAGAAAGATTATAAAATGAATCTTATAAGATGCTAAACTTTTTTTTTTTTTTTTTTTTTTTTTTTTTTTTTTTTTTTTTTGTGGCAGCTGAACAAACATTCTGTAATGCATATTTTTGGTGTGGTCAGACTCTCCTGGAACTTTTGTTGGATCAGAACCAGCCAGCACCTTCCAGGATCAGCCTGTGAGTTTTCACAGAGCATTCCTGAGCAACTAAAGCAACAAAAAACATTGATGACAGCCTGCAGCAAGTAAATTAATAATACCCATAAACAGTCACATCTATTCACATGTCCTGTTTTCTAAAGGTTTCTGGTACCATTAATGACAAAGTGATTGCGGCAAGAGAATGAGAGCCATGCCCACTCCTGGTGTGCTGCAGGTTTTAATGCCGCAACTCTGAATCACAGTGAAAACAAAAACCACTTTCAAGAAGACAGTGAGGCACTTGGAGTTTTCTGTTACTGTACCTTTGAGCCTTTTCCCCTCTGTGAAGGTACTCAGAAAATCACCCTCTAAAGGTTTGTGAGGTGCTCAGAAACCATTGTAATAGGGATTATCTAAGTACACCCTCTGAAAACACTCCAGGTCAAAACCATGTGGGATATGGGGATGATTTAGATACACACAAAATGTTTCATGTTGATGCAATACGAACCAAGGGTCCAAGGTTTGGCTGGCTCAAAACTGCTGTCTGCTCTGAAGTTTTCTGTAGTTTGTGTTTTATCCACTTAGAGGCTCAGGTGGTCTTTCCATCCTCCTGGACAATGAGGGCTTGTTCATACACAGCCCTGACTTTTGCTGCTGAACTTACAGAGCAAAATTGGCTTTTCTAAGTCTTGCTGAGAGGGAGCGTGTGGATAGAAACAGTGAGAAATTAATCTGGGAAATGGGAAGTTTATTTTAAATGGGAAGTTTATTTTAAAGATAAGGGAGTGTGTACCTGACTAAATACAGAGTGTAAATAATTAATGCTGTATCTGTAGAATAAACAATAATAATGCACATCAGACTGAGCCTGCCAGGGGGTCCTGTAAGAGCTGTGCTCTGTGTGTGTGCCCCATGGGAGCAGGAGAAAACCAGCAGAGGTTCTCCATTTCATTAGAGCTTTTAACAATTTTGTAGACCTCAGGCCTGCTGGGATGAGAGATTGGCCTTACATGACTTTCTCAGATGAGATGTAATGTAAACAGGTTTCTTTGGCTGGAGTTCCCTCAGTGTTTTCCATGACACTGGGTGTTCCTGTGCGGATGAGCAGTCAGCTGGCAGCTCGTGTGTGCTCTGAGCAAATGCACTGCAAGGCATCCTCAGCCCTGCTGTAAACTGATAGAGCTCAGGTGTAACAGTGTGCCTTGGTTTGGAAGGACAGGTGTCTGCTAAGGAAGGCAGGAGCCTCTCTTGAAATGGAAAATGTAAACCCCCTCCCTCTGAATTGTTATAATTTTGAAATTAAGGGGCTCTCAGGCAAAGATATGGGAGTAGGAATAACAGTCCTTGACTTGTAAAAAACCCCCCAAAATGAAAAGAAAATAAAAATGCAGTAATACAAAACAACCCAGAGTCAGAGCAGTCCCTGCCCCCTGTGTGTCAGGGAGGTGTCCCAGCCCCATCCCATGGGGGCTCAGCCCTTCTGCAGTGCCAGCTGTGGCTCTGCTGCAGCAGGGATCCTGCACAAGGGGGGAGTTTTCCTCTGCAGCTCCAGGGCTGCTGGAGATGGGCCTGGGCTCCCTCTGGCCATGCAGGGCGGCAGAAAGCTGCTCCTCTGGCAATGCAGCGGGCAAAGGCTGCTGGGGTGTCCCAAAGCTCAGATTGGATCCAGGTAGGAATGCTTGGCTCCTCCCCTGGGCGGAGCATCTCCCCATGGGATGCTGGAATTGGCTCAGCCATGCAGGGACACTCAGTGGCCCATGAACAGAAGATAATTAATAATGAATGGCTCATTAACAGCAGAGATCTCCTGGAGGGAGGGTTGGCTGTGGGAGAGATAAAGAAAAAACTTCCCCATGAACATCAGAGAACTGCCCAGTTATGACAGATAGAAATAAAATACACACCCCAAGCTACGTCTTGCAACCTAAGACACAATGGTAATATTCTGAGGAAAGTGGATAGAAGCTTTCTTTTTTGTTTGTTTTGTTTATTTCTGTCCACCCAAGATGCTACAGAGATTATGCCCTGCATTTAGGCAGGTGGTGAAATGTTTCATTTAATTAATGCTCTGGAAACCTGTCAAGCATTGCAGGATCCAGAATCTATAGTCCTCTCTTTGCTCTCTTTTACTTATCTGTTCATCTCATCACTAGAACTTTATACATTTTTCCTTGTCCTGTATTAGCAGGACCTGCTGTGCTAAGAAGAGCTGATCAAGATCAGAATTTCAGGATTAGTTTAGCTAATTTCACTGATTATTTCATGTAGTAATTAAAAGCAACGGGTTTTTTTCCAGAAGCAAGAGGAATACAGTGTCAGCTCCTATCAGCATTTCATTTTTAGAGCAGACAGATGTAGAGGAGACTTTTCTACAGCTTCTGAACATGTTTAAGCTAAAATTTTTGGTTATCTCATTTCAGTTTTCACTCATTCAAAGTCATGATGTGGAAGTTTCTGCCACTGATGATGTCCACAGTGTTAATGCATTCAGCACTGAATAAAGCTAAAATCCTCTTTATGTCTCTCTTTTAGGTGGCTGTAGCTGCTTTTTCATTCTGAGGGAAAGATTCTGTAATTAAGAAATAAATTTTTCATTCTGCTGGTGCACTTTCTTTGGGTTTTCTGTTCCTCAAAAGTATGGAATTGCTTGGTAGTGTTTTCAAATTATTGCATCACCCTTTTTTTTTTTCTTTTTTAGAGAGATGGTAATAGAGGAATAATTTAAAATACACTCATATATGCAAATAACACCATTTTAGGTGTTACAACATTCCTTTAAACTTTCTGCCAGTGACATACATTTTCGCTTTATTGCTCTGCTCCCTCCTATATGAATTCCCCACGCTTTCAAGGTTCAGAGGGTGAAATTATGCTCTAACAGTGCTCAAGGGACCCCTGCTAGTCTTTGATTATCTTCTTTTCTGGGTCAGATTAATAATTCATACAATATTTCTCTTGAAAAGAAATATGTTGCCTGTCATCTCCTGTCACCTTTTTAAGGTTTGTTTCAAGCCTCTAACATGACTGAGGCCAGTGTAAGTTCACTAGATGATTAAATTTCAGGAAAAGGATAATTACTAGGTTATACAAGCAAAGAGCATTCTTAAGTTGGATTTCTTTTCTGGATCCTCAGCTATCAGATTGTGAAGCATCTTTTCATGGAAAATGATGGAATATCCATTACATGAGGCACTTAAAATGCAATTGATAACTTCTGATGAGGAAAAAAATTATATCACTGTGGGGAATAAATTTGTTCCACAAGAGAGCTGTAGAGACAAATAAAATTTGCAACATATTTGAGGGAAGCAATGAATTTTTCATGCATCCTTTATCTGGCTGCTTTAGGCCATTTCATTACTCATAAGATCTTGTTCATGTTCTTTGGGGTACAAAAGTTATTTGATGAAGATTCTATGTGTTTTAGTTTTAAAAGATGGTGTTTGATTGAAGAAATAAAAATTATCAGTTTACCCCAATTTTTAACTAAGTGAGGAAATCCATTTTCAGGAGAGAAAGTAATGTCATCAGCATAGATTTGAACTGAACACTTTAAATCAGAAGATGATGCTCAGGGATGCTGATTTGGCTCATGGGGGTTTTGGAGTTTGTTTTTTTTTATTTTGTTTTTTGTTTTTTTGAGGGTTTTTTGGTTTGTTTATTTGTTTTGTTTGCAGGAAACAGGTGAAGAAAAAGGCTTCTCCAGCCCAGATGTGGCAATGCTTGCTGAAATCCTTGTCAAATAATGGAATTTTTTATGACTCTGGGAAAGTCACCATTGTTTTGTATCCTTGCCTACATGTTTTAAATCCCTAACCTATTAATCTGTTTATAACACATACAAACATAAAGAAATAAAATATTCAAATTAATATCAAACAGAAGCCTCCATACCAAAATAAACAGATGTTAAAATCACTGGGATCCTACGAGAAGTTTAAACAGAAAATAAGTAGTGAAAACTCTATACCTCCAAAAAAATAAAGAAAAAAAAACTCTATTCCCAGAAATATAGTTTTAAAGATAAACAGTAAAAACATTTACCTTTAAACAACTCATGTTTAAATCAATACCCATAAGTTAACATTACCCATAAACATGACTATGAGTAAAACTTATAAAAAATAAGAAAAATGTCACAATTACAAATTTCCTCCAAACAACTACTGTTCATAAAAAAATTTAAAAACACATGAAAACTACTTTTTTTCCTTGTAGAGAAGTCTCCATAACATTAACAAGGGAGACTTCTCTCCCTAAGTAAATTGAAGAAAAACTATTCTAAAAATATTAAACTAACTAAAATTTTAAGTTTTGTTTCTTAACAGTATCATTAAGAAAACAAATTATAAAGAGAAAAACAGTGTTCTAGAAGTTTTATTCTAATCCTTATTTCTCTTTCTTTTAGTTACTGTTTATAAAGTTTTCTTTATACTCTTTTAAAATTTTAAACCTACTTTAACTTCCCCCTAATCCTACCCCACGACAAAGAATAAATACAATAATAATTAACCAAAGCTAAACCCACCACCCTCATTGATACATTAAGCAAAATATCTCAAAATTACCAAAATTTCACATTAACAAACCAAAACCTCTACAACTCTGTACTAGAAAAATTGGACTGAATGTGTTCTTCTTCTCCTAACCCCGTGGCTCTGACTTGGCAGAAACTTCTGCTTCAAAGTTGTCACACTTCCCTCTTTAGCCACAAAAAAAGGCAATTTAACTTCACCTTAAATCTCAATATCCAAGTCTAAAATGATTTGGAGCCCTTTGCATCAAATTGAATCAAATAACAGGAGTATGAATAATAATATTGCAAATACCAAGATAAAGTCTTGCTGTCTCTTGTTTGAAAGAGAAATGAATGTATGGAGGGTAATAATGTTAATATTTTCTGCACAGACAGTTGATGAGAACTGTGCTTTTCTTTCACATTCCAACAGCCTGGGAGAGATTAACTTCTAAAATATCAGCATAAAAAATACTGATGTAGGAGGGGCGCAGAATTTCTCTCTTTTTAAATGGTGTGGGTATGGCTAAATCGCAGATGAGGGACTGAAACCTTTTAATTTAGCGGTGAGAAAAGGTAGATTGGGCTAAATTACTCTTTGAGGCACAGAGTTCAATAGCACTGCACAATCACACCGAGAGAGTGGCAATAGGACTTGCAAGGGGAGAATTAAGCACAAAGAAATTTCTTGTGGAAACAGAAAGGTCTAATCATATACATAAGAACTTAATCTGTGCCAGAACTTGAGACAGCTCTGGAGGAAAAGGAAGTGGCTTTGACATTACCTGTATTACTTTTTTTAAGGAGAACCCAGGAGGTTTTTTGAGCCCTAACAGCAGGAGCACCTGGTTGGCACGAGCTGGAATTAAAGGAAAACTCAGGAGTTTTATTTGAGGATTAAAAACAAGAGTACCTGGTTGGCATGAGCTGGAATTAAGGGAGAGACCAGGAGATTTTTGAGGACTAGAAGCAGGAGCAGCTGGTTGGCATGAGCTGGAAGGAAAGGAGAACCCAGGAGGTTTGTTTGAGCACTAGAAGTAAGAGAACCTGGTTGGCATGAGCTGGAAGGAAAGGAGAACCAAGGAGTGTTTTTGAAGACTAAAAGCAGGAGCACCTAGTTGGCATGAGCAGGAATTAAAGGAGAATCCAGGAGCTTTTTTGATGACCAAAAGCAGGAGCACTTGGTTGGCACGAGCCTGAATTAAAGGAAAACTCAGGAGTCTTTCTTGAGGACTAAAAACAGGATCACCTGTTTGGCATGAGTTGGAATTAAAGGAGAGCCAAAGAGATTTTTGAGAACTAAAAGCAGGAGCACCTGAGCACCTGGTTGGCATAAACTGGAATGAAAGGAGAACCCAGGAGGTTTTTTTGATGACCCAGATCAGGAGCACCTGGTTGGCATGAGCTGCAATGAAAGGAGAACCCAGGAGTTTGATTTGAGCACCAAAAACAGGAGCACCTGGTTGGCATGAGCTGGAATTAAAGGAGAACCAAGGAATTTTTTTGAGCACTAAAAAAAGAAGCACCTGCTTGGCATGAGCTGGAATGAAAGGAGAAACCAGGTGGTTTTTTGATGACCCAAAGCAGGAGCACCTGGTTGGCATGAGCTGGAATTAAAGGAGAACCCAGGAGGTTTTTTTGAGCACTAAAAACAAGAACACCTGGTTGGCATGAGCTGGTATGAAAGGAGAATCCAGGAGGTTTTTGACGACCCAAAGCAGGAGCACCTGGCTGGCATGAACTGGAATTAAAAGTGTCCTTAACCACAGCCTCCAAAGGATAGATCTGGGTAAAACTGTCCATGTTTGCTGTGATCCTGGCTCCAAATACTTCCCCCATTCTTAATTTCTTACTGTGCTAGGCAGGTGGGGAGCAGCTGCCAGGAGATTTGCTCTGCCAGTGTTGCATCCCCTGAGGATCATTCTGAGCTGGGAGAATCCCATTTCTCACACAGGTTTGATGCTTTCTGGGGGTGTTTAACCCACACACCTTTGCCTCACACCAAGCAAAACTCTGCCTTGGACTAGATGCAGAAGGAAGGTTCATGTTGGAAACAGTAAAGGATGCTGTGGATGAAATCCCTAGGGATTCATCAAAATTCATGTGTGGGATGGAAAAAGGAGAGTTTTTTCACTATGACCCCCCTGTGTCTTTGCTAATTCCTTAGTGCCTGTATAGAACTGCAATTATCATCATTTTAAAGTCAACAAACTCACTGGAAAAGGACAAAACTCTCCCTCTCCCTCCTGTTCTTGGTTCTCTCTTATACAAGTATTTTGGGTTTTATACCAGACATTATAACACTTTAGAGGACAGCAACCTAATGATGATTACATGGCTCTCTTGCAGCCAGTAAATCTTCTGACTAGATTAGTACAATAATTTCTATAAAAAAAATGCAAAAGGAGCAAAATAAAGTCAAGCTTTATTACTTTTCTCAGATGACAGCCAGTAAATTACTGAAATCAAGAACCCTGACATTACATAAAAGGGGTGGCTTAGATCACAACTTTCTCCAGTGCATTTTATTCAAAGCAGAGTATTTCAGTGAAATACACAAAAGCTTTTACCAGAGCTGCAATTTGTAAAGCTGTATTGTAAAAAAGCTCTGAGCTTTCTCGGTTCTCAGCTTTCTCTTGCCTGAAAATGTGAAAATAAATGAATCTGCCTCAGGAGCAATGGCTGAGAGGCCTTCACTCTTTAGAATGCAAAATCCATTTTCAGGAGGGTTCTAATGGTGATCACTACACCACCAATACAGGAGAAAGAAAGAAAACCACAGGGTTTCTACCCGGCTGCAATTTGTTTTTTCTTACCTGTGCATTTGCTATGCTTCAAGAAGGTTTTGCCATGTGGCCAATACATAATTTCAGTTTCACAGAGTGATCCACAAGGCTCAAACAGTAAATTCACCCCTTGACTTATTGTAATGTAGTTTTTCTCTGGAAGAAGCTGCCTTGCTGTGATGTTTAACAAAACTCAGACCATAGAAACAAATGATCCAAAAGAGTTTAAAAAACAAGGAGTTAGGGACTGGAGGTGGTTAGAGTTATTTCACAGGAGACCTATAATTTGTGGTTTTGAGTGTAGGCTCAATAGGTTTTTCTGTTTTTTGTCTTTCATTGGTGGCAGTTAAAAAGCAGGTATCTTTTATGAGAGAATATGATTTTATTTCTAATTCTAAAGACTGTCACTCAAACTATGGCTTTGTTTCATTCTAAAATCTATTCTCAGCTTTCACTTGCCTGAAAATGTAAAAAAAAAAAAAAAAAACCAAAAAAAAAACCAAAAAAACCCAAAAAACCTGGAGAGATGTTCGTACCCAATCTTTTTTGCAGTTATTGTTGCTTCTGCTTTAGGCTGAGATTCTGGGGTGAGGTTTTGTTTTGGTAAAGGAATAAACTCTGTGTCTGCAGCATTGCAGGGCAGGGAAATGGATGGCAGAATGAATTACATGTGGACCTTCTCTGCTGTGTGATATTTTGCTTAGTAAAGACATGTTGCTCAAGATCAGTGGGTATTACCCACTCTGCAGAAGAGGAAAAATCAGAATTATTGACTCTCGGCTCTGTCTATTCTTTGATAAATTTATTTGTTGCACATGTTTATGCTTATACATAAAACAGGTTTTCCTACCACTCATGATTCAAAAATTCTTGAAATTTAAGTTCTATTTACAAAATTTTATATGAACCTACCAAAAGAGTTAGTTAAGAGAATCCCAGAATAATTAAAAAGTTAATTGATTGTGCACTTGATTTATTAACAAGAAGTACATTTCATAGGTGATGTGCAGTCATAGGTGAAAAAAGAATGCTATTTATTTGGTTGATATTGCTATACTGTAAGGACTGGGCTATGCTCAAAAATTAATTCCTGCTTGAATTTACAGGCTTTGGGTTTTATTTCACTTCACTTAGGATGTGGTTTTGTGAAATTAATTATATTTAATGCTTGCTTTCTATATTTGCACACTCTTTTCTTTGCACACAAGTTTCTGTTTGGACTCACAGGTTGTCTTTTCAAAATTTCACAGCTGTAAGTTTGGGATCAATGATTTAATAGACTTAGACACATGAAAATAAGATATGAATACCTTAAATGCACTTTTAAATTATCTGACACTCTTCATCTCTCCTTGTTTCATTGATGACTAGGTCTGAAAATTTAGCAGATACATCTTAAAAAAGGATTTGAAGTTGCCTTTTAGTTCACATTCTAAAATGATCAGAAGGTTTTCTGGTTTTAGGAAGAGCATGATCAAATGGCAGCAAATTGTGAACAAATTTTAATGATACATTTTAAAAATTGAACTAACCAATAAAGTAAAACAAAATAAGTTCAATAGACTAAGGGGGAAGACAGCTCTCCTGTCTAACTGCTAAGAGATGAAAATGTGTATTTTAAAATGTTGGATATAATTTATCTTGGAACATATGTCAGTCGAGATGAGATGACACATCTGTGAAAGAGAATATCCAAATTGCTGCTCACAGTATTAAAGCCACAGTTCTGTTCCAGCAGACCTGTTTAATAAATTCCACGAATTATATTTCAGGAAATGTTATGCCCTTATTGATGGTGAATGTTCTGGGGTATAGCTCTGGTCTCCAGGCACTTGGCTTTCATTGACAAAATTTGTTTTGATCAGGTCTTTCCTGTCAAAGAAGAAAATATTTGGTCTCTGACTTCCTGCATGTGTCTGATATGGAAAGGCAAGAAGAAAACAGTGATCATAACGTTGTGTATTTTTATTCTTTACTGAATTTTTCATAAACTTCTATTTTTCTGCCTTCCTGAGCTGCTTATTACCTATTTGATACCATGCTGAAATTTTCTGCAGCTTCTGCTAGGAAGTAGAATAGTGTTTAAATTGCAGATTTTGGCATGGTTGTGATTGTCAGCACTGAAAGCTGAACTCCAGGGCTCTTTGGGGTGCCAGAAGTGGGTAAGTCACAGCGGCACAGACAGAATGTTTGATCATGAAGTAACACACACTCTGATGTGTGTGTGGCGAATTGCTTTCTGGTTTTTTAATAATCCTTACTGTTAAACAAACACTGTTAATCATCTTCTGAGATTCTATTTGCCCTTCACAATTAACTGTAGTTAAATCAGGGCTGTTTTCCTGCACAAAACATTTTGTTACCTGACATTTTTTGCGGTGCGCAAATAGAAAGTTTATCTGTATTTGTCCTAATTAGGATTATTTCTGGAGACCTGTTCTTTTTGCATTCAAATCAGAGCAATATGACCTACTAGCCTGATTTAAAGAAAAGAAAACGACAGTGGAGTTGCCATTGCAGTAAAAACCTACCAAGAAACACGGGTTTCTTTTGTTTATGTGCAATGATATGCAAAGATGCATTGAAGCTAATTGGCTTCCTTTGAGGAGCAGGCTCAGGCGATTAAAGGAAGGTGTAAATTACCAGAAACACAAAGACTTTTGGTAGATCTGACAATCAGGAATGGCTCATTTCATCTGGAGTGTTAAAAGCACATAACAGCTCTTAGCCTGAGTGATTAATCCCTCGAGGTTTCTGTTTGGAAGCACAGATCCTTCCCAAAAACCTTGCTAATAATAACAATAAAAACGTGCCATCCTATCCACACCTCAGCACAGGGATGGGGGCTAAAAAGTTGTTAGAATTATTTCCTCTCGCTCCTTAATGAATGCAAGGTGCACAGATAGAAGGGATGGAAGGCTTCAGAAATTCAGAATTCAGCTTCAGCCTGTATAATCAAGCAGAGAGTGGTGTCAAATCAGAAGCAGAGTGTTTATCTGATGAAACACACTCCTCTCCACAAATCGTTGATTACTCTTTTCTAATGAGAGCTGACTTGGGAGAACAGCCAAGAAAAAAGCACTGTTTCCTTCAGTGGAAGTCTAAAGAAAAGCAAATGTCTTTATTCAAGCCCATTTACGGTGCAAGAAAAATTAATTTTTATAGTTGTAAAATCAGAAAGGTTTAAGAGAAAAAAGAGGTTTCTGCACTAACTGATGGTGTTTTTTAATCTAGTGAAAAAAAGTCAAAGCCAAAGATTTCCCTTCTATAAATTCAATTTAAAATACCCAAATGAGAGCTATTCCTCCATAATCTTTACTTTTGGACACGCAGTAATATGTATTGGCTGAAAAAAAATGCAGACAGCATAAAGAATTATTTCACCAGATCACTACACTGCTGAAACTCCAAAAGGTTCAAACTGAAGTGTTTGAAAACCATCCTGTAGGCTAATTGTGTTTCCTCCAGCCCCAAGGGAACACATGATGTCTCCATGGCAACTGCTCCTTACTTTTTTATTTAGAAAAGTGTTTGTGCATCATACTTCACATATTGTCAGGTATAGGGAATAACTCTGGAGGATTTTAGCGGTCAGCAGCTTTTCTTTTTCCAGTATTGCCCTTAGTGTGGATATTAATGTTGTGTTTTCTGATTACTGTTTTGTTTTCTGACCCTCAGTGCCTTTTGTTAATGAGCTGTTCATTACGTTTTATTTTCGCCTTGCAAAACGCTTACCTGATAACAGCAAAAAAAAAAAAAGTCTCATTTTCTCATTTCCTTACATTTCTTTCCTTACAAAAGATGTCTCATTTCCTTATTGCAGTGACCGTTCAGCAGGTTTGAAGTGCCCTTCCTGTGTGGCAAGTCTCATGTTAATTCAGCAGAGATTGGCATCGACACCAGATCCCTGCACCTCGAACCAGATTCCTTTTGATTTTTTAATCCATACCTTGTGATTGGTGCCTGGCTACTTCACCAACTGCAAACTGGTGCAGAATTAGGTCTAATGTGATAATAATTTCCCCTGAAAAGGGAACCCAAGTTCCTGGGAGTGAACAGGAACCTGCTCTCTCTGATGCTCAGGCTGGCATATTCAGGAGATGAACGCCCAGAGTCTGTATTTGCCTTTCAAATGAACTCTCAGAATGAATGCAAACAACTCATTTTACCTCTGTAACTCAGCTCCTGCACCCACAGGTGGCATTAATGATTTGTTTTTCCAAAACACTGCAACATCTGCACTTTTGCAAGGAGGTGAATTGCAGCTCAAGGCTTTTGCCTCTTGCTGAACACGAACCCGCTGGCTTTCTGGAAACATTTTGCCATCCTCAGACATCCTTGCCTGTTAATGTTTATTTACACTGGTGATCCCAGGGCTCTGTGGCCATTCCAGCCACCTGCACAGCTCTTGGAGTTGCAGTCATTCTAGAGACTTGCTCAGCAGTTTCAGTTTTACCTGCTCATTCGTGTCAAGCCCCTCCTTTTGCTCCAGCTGCAGAGATGTAGCAGAATTTTGTTTCTTTGGATCTGACTCGGACCAGGTTAAAGAGTTCCTGGCCAGTTGTCACTACCCGGGCTTTAAGTCACAGTTAAAATTGTGCCAGGACAGGCAAGAGATCTATTTAATCTGCTGAGGTCCCCTCCAAACCTATTTCTACAGCTTTCTGGTACTTTTCAATAAGGATTTTTTTTTTAAATTTTTATTTTTAAATTCTTACTTTACTGACTATTTCTTTTCCCTTCTAACATTTGACTTTGAAGTTTGTGTGCATATACTTAACATAATGACAGGCTTTAAAGCAAGAATTGATTTTTTTTATGGAATTGAAGTCTGTCCTCTCAGTGTCCCATTCTGATTCTTCCCCCTCTCCTTGAGGAATATGATCCCAGAATGATGTGATCATTCTGTGTGATGACCACACTGCTGTAGTGGTGGTGTTTGGATGCATCAGTGAGGAATATTTTTAAGAACATTTCCTATTCTTTCAGTTAAGGTTCAATAAATCAAGGAACAGCAAAACTGCTGTGTGACCTTGACCAAAAATAACACACTTCAAGGACCTAACACAGAGTAAGCAGTTCCCAGACAGTTTGGAGAGCATAAATTGCTGGTCTAGATTAATCACTCAGTAATGATCACATCTATAAAGAATTTATAATTGGTTTTTATGGAAAATATGCAAAAGCACCCTTGCCCCAACCATGCAAGACAAATAATTAATTTATCAGTGTCATCTGTACAATAACAGGCTGCCAGTCTAAAATCCAGCTTGTCCTGAGAAGAACTTTCAGTTCAGAGGAAATCTTGGGAGGCAGATTTAGATATGCACTTTGTGCCAGCTGATCCAGGCATTTATGCTGCCTCCATTCAAACACGTAAACGACTTGCTTGTGTTTTTTATTTGCACAAAAAGCAGAGTTATAGGTCTGTACCTTGCCATGAAACTGAACACCAAGTTACCAGCTGGCAGCAGAGAAAAGTATTGGCTTCCAACATGTCTGGTGTAGTATTTTGGATTTATTTTTCCCCAACAGCAGTAATAAGCAAGAAGGTGCTGTAGAGTGACTGCACCCATTCATAATGGCATTGCTTCTCCCAAAACCTAACAGCAACAGCATTGCTGGCGTTTATTGAATGTTTACCTTTAATATCACCAAAGAGATGAGCTAAAATTTCCCAGGAATATTACAAACACATAGTAACAGTCCCTGCTTGAGACTCTCAGACCTTTTAAATCCAATTTTGATTTGTTCATAGGCCTGACTTATTGCAGAAGACATTTCTTAATATTTGACATCTCCATTTATGAAGTCTTCCTTTAGATCAGGAGCATGCAGCCTCAGCATTTGTTTTTTATTAAAAAAAAAAAAAAGAATGACCTGCTGCAGGAGCTTTTGAGGCTCCTAAAGAAGCCCAAAGAGAACAAGAGAACGTTATTTGTCAGATGGGTCAATGTAAAAACCATAATACTGAGTGCACACCTCCTAAAGGCTCATGTCTGCAGGCAGAAAACCTGGTAGGGAAAATCTGGCTGCCTTCTGGTGCATCCTCAGTGCAGAATAACAATAGTGCAAGACAATAATAGAGAATCTGCTCTCAGAGTTAATAGTCATATATCCACTTCAGGTATTTTTAGTGATCCTGATGGGTTCCACGTCTACAGAAATGCTGGGGCTTGTCCCTTACATTATAGAGGATGTTTCCAAAATGAAAGAAAAAAATTAAATTGTGTAGAAAAGAAGGGAAAATGTGAAGCATTCCAGAATGAATAATCCCCTCCCAGTAGCAATTTTAACTCTTTTAGTGAAAATCCAGTCCCAGAAGCACAAACTTGACTTCAGCAAGCGCTTCAAGCATTGCTCTTACACTGTACTGAGCCCTCTGGGCTTAACCTGAAACAAAAAGAAGTTGAGTAGTTAATGGAAATCTCTCTTTTTTGAGTAATATTTGTGTCAGGCAGGATTTTTCAAATTAAGAATTTAGATACCAATTATAACATTGGTATGCAAGGTACAAGGAGGAACAATCATTAATGTAAGTACAAATTGAAGGGATGTGAGACACTGAAAAAAATCCAAATTATAATAAATAGGAATATAATCATTTTTTCTAAGCAAAAACTTCTGTGGATTGCAAACAAACAGCATTAAACTTTGGGGCAGTCAGTGTGGGAGAGTTGTGAAAGATGGTGACAGGAAAATGCAGAAAATGGACAAGAAAGGGTTACAGTTTCTTTTATCCATTTATTCATTTTCCATTCCTTTTGTCAAGGTACAAAATATAAATTGATTTCTATGATTTCCATTGATTGACAAATAGCCTTAAAGAGGCTTGTTAATGTTAGGTTTAAGAGGAGATTTCTGGAAGAAATGTAATTGTGTGGTAACATCTGGATCTTAGCTTGGAAACAGAACCCCCGAAGGACCTTCACTATTCCTGCCATTATCCCACACAATTCATGGGTGCAGAAACACCAGGGCAACCAATGACTAACTCATAAGAAAAAAAGAAAATCTGCTTTCCATAAATAGACATTCATTTTTTTAAAAATGGCAGAAAAGGAAACACAGAACTCAGAGAAACAGATTGCTTTTTATGGCTGTATTTTTAGCGCTTTTCATGAATGACAATTACTGTGGGAAAACGGCTTCTCTAGTACACTTTTCCTCAATATTATGTGTCTGTGAGTACAAATTTACATACAGGGCTAATAGGGAAAGATTTTTAGGGTGGCATCAGTCATTTAGTGCATACATTAATTCCCATTGAAACTTTATTTGATCATGTCTTTTAAAGCTATGTCTCTCTAGAAAGTTAAGGAAAGATTGTTTTTTTTTTTTTTTTCACTAGTCACAAATATCATCTGCTAATTTAAACCTACCTGGGGTTGTTTATTCTGTACCATAGAGGCACATAAAAGCTGATATTCTTTTGGAAAGAAAGAAGATATTTCTCCTGGTGTGTCTGGAGATGAAATGGAGAATCAGAAGATCCCACTGACCCCACATTCCTTTGAAGGTGTCACAGCATCCTGATGCATGTCAGGGTTTGGGGAGCACAGCAGAGCCCTCAGGGCAGGATTTGCACTTTTCCCTTCTGAAATGTTCTCCTTTGCTATTGTAGATGTATTGATCAAATGAGAACATTAAGAAGACTTGTTCCCCCTGTGTACCAGCCCAGGAAGAAGCCACTCACATGCTCACTCACTAATTGTATGTGGTCTAGTTAAAGCAAGTAAATAATGAATTTGACTGAATCAAGGAGGATGGATACCATAACATTACGGCGCCTTAGCATCAGAGACCATGGAAGCTAAGGGAATTTTCCAGGAGAAACAGACTGGAGATTTTGATGCAGGTTAATCTTTAGAACCAGTACAGGCTGCATACGTCATAAACTAAAGGAGAATTTCATAAACAGCTATTTTAGTTTATTAGGTAGAGTAGTTTAATTTTGGCATCCTGAAATAACAGATGAGACACTTTGCTCCGTTTCATTTTCATATGAATTGATACGGCTCAGCTTTTTTTGTTTCATTTATTTTGGAGGATTTGCAGATCTTCTTTGACAGCCCATTAAAGCTGTCAGGAATTTTTCTACATCATTGCCTTTAATTCCAGTCCTGTCTCATTTTTTCCCATCACATTTTCCTTCTTTCCTCTCCTCTCCATCTCTCTGGCTGTTGTCTACTTGTTTTCTTTACGCCTCTCTTGCTGCTTTGCTTTCTGATTCATTATTTGAAGTAAAATTTTCTCCATGTGATGAAGGATCACAGGCATGAATAACGTGATATATTCTTTCCTCCAATGCAGGCATTTATCCCAAATGGCAGCCAGGAGCTTCTGAGTGATGTGGTTTCAGAGTATCTGTTGAATCCCTGTAGCTTCAGCAGAACACTGATTACTTCTCTGATAATGTTGTTCAAACTCAAAAAGACTGTCAGTAACGTAGGAAAGATAAAATAAGTGGAAGACCACTCTGAATTTCATGTGAGGATAAAGTGCACTGGAACAAAATAAAATCCCTTAAAAGCAAAGCCTCATAAAAATAAACAAGGCTAAAACTGGGCTTGTGTTTATTATGGAGTGTGTTGCAGAGGCTCAAAACTTTGACATTTTTACTCGTGCTCTCTTGAATAGCAGGGAAATGCATCAAATAAATGCTGTTTATATCTGATAGAGACAGATGAATAGATTTCAAATGTCTGGAGCACTGGGAGCTGTTTGCAATCACGCCCCTGAATTTGCTGCACTTGGATGGGACAAGATTTTCAGAAGTAATGAGTAGCCTTGAGTGTCTACATGCTGATGTCACAAGGGGACCTTCTCTGAGATCTGGCTGTAAATTACATTTGTCTCTATCCCTACACGTATTCCCAGCTAGGCACAAAAAATAGAAGCCAGCTGGATCAGTAAAACCTGTTAATTTGGCTTTAAAAGGAATTCTTAGGGAGAAAATTCTCAATCTCCTCAGCTGGGGATTTCTGATGGGGAAGGGTCAGGATAAGGGGTTTGATCACGAAACAATGGGGCTGGTGAGAAGAACTAGCAGCAGAATTAATGACCATTCCTTCAGTGGTGTCCCTGTGCTGCTTTGGCAGCAGAGGGGCAAAATGTTTCCATTTAATAACATTATCAGGGGATAAAGGGACAGAAAGTTTTGCAGCGCAGTTTCCACAGGTATCATTGTTGTTTTTAATGAAGGAATGGGACCATTGTTGGCTTAAGCATGATTTATTGCTTAGATAAACATTAGTTTTAGAGGATGTGAGATTTTAAAGGAGTAAGTTGTTGGTTATAGTTTAGAGTAGTTATAAGTTTTTTGTTATAAGATAATATATAACTTTCTAGTTTAATGGATAGATGTTATAAAGTTTATTTTGTTTTTTTTTAATTTATCTTGATTTTGCTGTATTGCAGATACTTTTATTTAATAGGTTGTTGTTGAACATAAACATCTATATTTCTATTATAACTTTTAAACTCTTGGCTTACTTCATATAATTACACTTCTACATTATAAACTTTTCATTATCTTAATAAATTTTTTTACTTACTTAAGGTATATTTTTAATTACAACTGTAGAAACATAAGTTTAAATTTTTTTTAAATACTGAACAAAAAGAAGCACTGCAGTCCTTTGTCAATTTATTATGTGGACCTTGTATTTTAAGTATGAAAATAAATGAACAGGTTAAGCAAAACCATGTTAATCAACTTGTTGAGTTATTATTTTATAAGCTGAAGCATCTATTAAACCAGGTTTTATTTGTCCTCACTGTAGTCAATGGCAGTATTCCCAGCAGTGTTATTAAACACAAGAACAGGCAAGAAAGCTGATTATACCTGAATCAAAAGAGGCAGAATAGATTCGTTCATGAACTTGGAGCTTATTTAAAACATTTTTCCTTTATTTGGGATTTTGTTGTTGGTTTCTGATTTTGTTTTGTTTTTACTGAGATAGCATTGAGCAGTCACTCTTTGCATGAAAAGTGCACTAAAACTTGATTAAAATATTTTAATGAGCCACTGAGGGACTGCAGTGATGCCTTCCTGTGTTAGAGGGACTGTGCCATGCAAACTCAGAGCTCAAATCACAATGTAAAGCTGAAACAGGAATTATATATATGTATATATATACACCAACAGAAAGGGCAAAGTTTATTAGAAGCACAAATTGAATAATTGTAGATCACGTGAAGGGCACACGAAAAACCTCCTGAAGTCTAAGCACAACTAATACAGGTGAGATAATTTACTCTCTCTCATCCTGAACATTCTGATTTTCCCAGATACTTTGTCAGAAACAAAGTAAAAGCTGAGATGTTCACCCAGTGTCTTGGTTCTACCTTGACTGTGAGGAAAAATTCTGAACGCATAACACTGATGAAAAAAAAAAGTGAAATTTTGTGTGATTAAAATCCAGCATGCATTTAAAAGCCTAACAAAAGCATTTGGTTGGAATTTAGGCACCCACATCCAAAGCTGCAGGTTTGAATCTCTCAGTGCTAATGATACATTTTGGTGAGATTTGGGAAAGGATTAGATCTGTGAGATTGCAAGGACTTAAATAATTTATCAGAGCTGGATGTGGAGAATCAGTGTCTGAAGAAGACCTGGATATCCACTTATATTTTACATGAAAAAGATAATGAATAAAATACAGAAAAAGCCTTGGGATGCAGCTGACCAGATGTCTGCTGGAAATACAAGAGAGAGGAAACAGTCCTGGATGTTCCTGATTGTCCACTGGCAAGTCTTGCTCAAATAATAACAAGCTATGCAGGAAATATCATAAAATGACACAAATTCTCTAAAAAACCATTGCTTTTAGTTTTATAAGTTTCCAAGTATTTTTAGGATTTCTTTTACTTATTCATTTATACATTATTTTGCTTACTTAATTTACTTATATTTTATACTTTATTTACTTTTATTTATTTATTTATTCATTTATTTATTATTTATTTATATTTATTAATAATAAATTCTTTTATTATTTTAGGATTCTTTTATTATTCAGTAATAAAATTATTATCCAAATTGTCAGTAATTCAGATAATCATACTTGTACAAAATTTTGAAGATTGTAAGTTCTTAAGAGATGTTTACAGTCTTATGTAAATGTTCCCTTTTCTAATTTTTTTTTTCAATTTTATAGTGTCTTATTTACAATTGGGAAAATTTAATGATGGATTATTGGAAATATCTCCATTTTCTCTGAATTTGTTTCAGGAGTAATTTAGAAATACAAGAGAGAGGAAACAGTCCTGGATATTCCTGATTGTACACTGGCAGGTCTTGCTCAAATAATAACAAGTTATGCAGGAAATATCATAAAATGACACAAATTATCTAAAAAACCATTGCATTTAGTTTTATAAGTTTCCAAGTAATTTTAGGATTTATTTTACTTATTTATTTATAAATTATTTTATTTACTTACTTTACTTATATTTTATTTAATACTTTATTTACTTTTATTTATATTTATTTATTTATTTATTATTTATATTTATTAATAATAAATTCTTTTATTATTGTATGATTCTTTTCTTATTCGGTAATAAAATGATTATCTAAATTGTCAGTAATTGAGATAATCATACTTGTACAAAATTTTGAAGATTTTAACTTCTTAAATGACGTTTATTGTGTTATGTAAATGTTCCCTTTTCTAATGTCTTTTTCAATTTTATAGCAGCTTATTTACAATTGGGGAAACATAATGATGGGTTATTGGAAACATCTCCATTCTCTCTGAATTTGTTTCAGGAGTAATTTAGATTAATGAGGCAAAAATAGCACTTTCAAGGTCAGTCCTAAATTAAACTCCCACCCAAATACTCTACACTTTCTTCCCCATTGCTGGCACTTTAGCATCTTGACAGAAACAAAACCATCTGATGGGGTTCCAGCTGGAGGTGTGGGCATCACCTCCCACCTGTGGGTCAGCACAGGCTCTGACCTCAGGATAAACACCTGGGAACTTTCAAGGACAGGCTTGGGGCTGGAACTGAGTTTAACTTAACCTGGAGCTAAACTTGAGCTGCATTAAAGTCCATTTTCAGGGCCAGGCAGCGCTGAAACAGACTCAGGGCTGTGCCACTTGGAAATGATCTCTCCTGGATCTTCATTGCCCTGGTTTTGTTTAAGGCTTTGAGCTTCAAAGCCAGTGGTGTGAATTTGTGTGAAAATCCACATTTGCATGTGTGAGGCATGCAGAATTCATCCTGTGCAGGTGTCATTCTGGGGGACGTTTCCTGGTGCATTAGGCAGGAGCAAGGACAACGATGCTCCTTGCTCAGAAAATGAAATAAATGGTTGATCCTTTGAAATACATTTTTTTTTTCTAGAGAAGATATGATTAGTGGGACGCCTTTTGAATAAATTCTATGTGTCTGAAGGAGAAATACACTTCTAATGAAAAATAGAAATACCCAGGGAAAAACTTCTATGTATGTGCAGCCAAAGAGTTACAGGAAGGCAGAGGAAGGAGGAAATTACTTGCAAAAGGATGGATGTAGTAAGATTATTTTGGAGATGAGAAATAGATCTACACTGTACTTTTCTTAGCACTTCTCAGGATATGTCCTGTGTTTTTCATTTTATTGGCTTAAGGGAAATGCTTTTATTTCCAGAACACAAACCAAGGCACACAATAGGAATGCCCAGAGTAGGCAGTGCAGAAGGAAATGTCAGGGACTGAAGGCAAAATACTCATATCAGATTGCATTCTTTTGTCCACAGTGATACTGGAATTCATTCATCCAGCTCAGTAAACCCCAAACCTTCATCTTTCTAAAGCCACCACAGGGCTTTTTCCAGAGACACAGTGAATGATGCGAGGATTCATGATAGAAGAAGGTCATCTTCCTTGGCTGGGCTTGTTCAGCTCCCTCTGCATAATCAGGAGTGACGCCCACCCCTCCTGACACCAGGATGTTGGAAAAGGTGTTTATGACTTTACTGAATGAAAAAATACAACACGAAGGAGAATTTGTTTAGAGGATTACCTGGGTTTGATTTATAGTTAAAGATAGATCAAAGGAAATACTGCAAAGCCCACTTCATTTTTATAGATAACATTTTTTCGTCAGGTAGCCTCAAATTAAATATTGCAAAGTCTCATCATTTTCATGTGTAGAAGACACCACGCTAGATGGATTTCTATTTTGTCTGGATTTCCCATCCTTCCATCTCTGATGTGTTTACATGAGGGTATTTTTAGGACTTTCTATTTTCCTAGTTTAGTAGCATCAGAGTGCTGTGAATAGCTTAACAATTCCCTGGAACTTTACAGGACCTTAACCTGAGAGAGCAGCCTCCTAATTATAAACTGATTACTGGGAGGAGATCAAGAGGATACCAAGGATTTGTTTTAAGCTCTTGCAATACACACCAGTCCTTGGATTTTGCCTGACGCACAGCCCTGGGCAGCACAAAAATGTGTTTTTATGCACCCCCCTCTCCTGTCCTGTTCCTTTGGTGAGCCCATAAGAATGAAGAAAGCTCAGGAGTTTTATGAGTGTCTGATGTGTGTATCTGGTTGCAGGAAAAAAATTATTGAAAGTCAAAATTGGGATGTCTGGGCAAAATTCTGGAGCAAAAAGGCTCTGCTGTCAGACTGAAGTTGTAATGGCAGATGCAGTTTGGTACCCAGAAAATAGGTGTGGGATCAATTAGCTTTTAACCCATGTACCTGCAGTGGCTAAACCAGAATTGATTTTACCCCTCGTTTAACAACTTGGTGATTGTATAGCCCTCCATGAAGAAAAGAGATGAAAGGCCCTGCTTGGAGCTCCAATCTCTGTAGAGGAATTATTCTTTCTTTTAGTTATTCAATAAACATGGCAATTTTTCACTTGGAAACAAATTTTTTGTAGGTTCAGGAATTTGGGAATCTGTGCAATTCCATTTATGAGCAGGATTAGATGGTAATGATTTAATTGATGGTTGAGCATGCAGACAAACCATGCATAAAAGATCTTTTCAATAATTATATCTTTTCATGGAGCAACAGGCTTTTGTAATTTAGGTTCCAGGCAGTAATTACCAACCAGATGCTATTTTAGGCACAGTCTGCAGCACACCCTTGGTACTTACTAGGAAATTCCAAACAAACACAAAACCACTGCTGGAACACTTGAGGCAGAAAGGTGAATTAAACAGATGTAATGTGGAGTCACACATGAATTGCTGTGAGAATATTGTATGTATTATTATGGTAACCTCTATCTGGGGTCGCTGTCATGGAGCTGGTTTGGGTGGAATAAATTTTTTTTCAATGTTTTGCATTAAATCTTCTGTGTCAGGAAGTTCAGGTTTTGTTTGCAGGCATTGGATGTGGAAACAAAGGGATGAATTTTGTCCTGATTTGGAGGTTTGGCCCTGGTAGGAGCTCAGGCACCCACAGGAGCTGCTCCCTGCATCTGCCACCACCTTGCCATGCAAACAGAGCACACAGATTAAAACTGAGGCTTGTTTGCAAACTGGGAAAGCCATCCATGTAACAGGGTGTGAGGGGAGTCTGGGTGAGAGAAATAATGCAGTTTTGGAACAAGATAATGCCATACTCTGATAAACATGAGGTGTTTTACTTCTGTGAGGAGCCAGGATCTGTCAGCACTGAATCCAGGGTGTTTTGCACACTGTAGTGCTGCTCACTCCTCTTAAACCCTGAAATGTGGAGTTTACTCAGGCACCCAAAGCCAATAATGATTTACAGCTTTCTTTTTGGCTGTTTTTTGGTGGATTTTTTTTTCTGCTTTGTCATAAGTAATTACCCTTCTTGAAACTGTTCACAGCAGGTGCCAAAGGGGAAAGGAAATTAATACAGAGCTGTAAGTGCAAATCTCCTTTCTTTAGACATCCTTTCTCTTCAGGACAGCAGCATTAGAGTTTGCCGTGCCTTTGGTTTAAATAAAAATTCCAGAGGATATTTCTCATTTAATTGTTGTCATTTGGACAGCTGGATTGTTGTATCTGTTCCCCTGAATCCTCTGGTAGCTCCTTTTATAAACAGAGCTCTCTCACTTGTCTGTTTGCTCTCTGTGTGGCTGAACATTACATTAGACAGGTGTCAGAATGTTCTGACATCTCAGGCTGTGTTATGGGCCCAAACATTTTATTAAGATACTTATTCAAACACCTGAAGACACCAAACGTTTGATGTCTTTAGGAACAGACATGAGTAGCCATTGATTTTGTGATTTGCTGTCACCTTGGATTCTGCAGCATTCATCAAAAGTGTTTCAGGCCTGGCCATTACTATTAACTCATTAAATTGAAAACTGGCAACTTAATTCCATCATGGCCTCGCATCCTGCAGCAGCCCTGATGTCCCTGCAATTTTGCACTGTTACCTGAAGAGCAAATCCCCACCTTTGTGATGAAGATGTCATTGCTGTGAGGTGAGTGGCGGATGAAATGTGAGCAAAGGCTGAAGCAGCTCATTACCAGCCTTGTCTGCTGGGCCTGGGCTCACTGGCAGAGCTCACATGTGAGGGATGAAAACAGCTGAACCCACCTGTCCAGCAAAAATCACTGAGGGAAAGAGGGGGAGGGAAAGATTTTGAGGATGGGAGGAGGTAAAACAGCAGGTATCAGAAGTAATCAACAACAACACCACCACCACCACCACCAATAATAATAAGAATAATGGGGATAATGTAATAATAAAGTAATAATAATGTAAATAGATAAATAATAATAGTAATAACAAATAATATTAGTAGTAATAATAACAATAATAAAATAATATATAATAGTAAATAATAATGATGATGACAATAACAATAACAATAACAATAACAATAACGTAATAATAAAAATAATACTGTAACTAGATAAATAATAGTAATAACAAATAATATTAGTAGTAATAATAACAACAATAAAAATAATATATAATAGTAAATAAAAATAATAATGATAATAATGACAAAATTAATTATAATAATAACAATAACAAAACAACAATAATAAAGTAATAATAATAGAAATAGATAAATAAGAAATAAGAAATAATAGTAATAACAAATAAAAATAGTAGTAATAATAACAATAATAAAATAATATATAATAGTAAATAATAATAACAACAATAGTAATTATGACAATAATAATGATAATAACAATAACAATAAAGTAATAATAAAAAATAATACTGTAAATAGAAAAATAATAGTAAAAACAAATAATAACAGTAGTAATAATAATAAAAAAATAATATATAATAGTAAATAACAATAATAATTATAATAATGACATTAATAATGATAATAATAACAATAAAGTAATAATAAAATTAATAATATAAATAGAGAAATAATAGTAATAACAAATAATAATAGTAGTAATGCTAATAATGCTAATAATGCTACTACTACTACTACTACTACTCCTACTACTACTAATAATAATAATAATAGTGGTGCCACCAGTTGACAGTTAAAATGAAGATCTGTCAGGCATATATGTAGGTACCACTTGGAAGTTATTTCTTCTGGCAGTGGAATTTCCAAGGCAAGTGGTCTCAGATCTTGTGAAAAGCTGCAGAAGTTTGGAGATTCAGCTGAATTTTGCTGCTCTGCCTTGGCAGGGCAGGGGCAGAACAGGGAGTGAGTGGGGCAGAGTGGGACTCCAGCTCTCAGGCAGATTGGAGGAAATGGAAAAGCAATTCAGCAGAGCCCCACACCCAGTCATAAAGATGCTCCTGATGAAAGGAAGGATAATTTTTCTTTGAGCAATCTCAGCCTGTTATTTGGAACAATAAATTTTCATTTAAGATGGATTTATAGTAAGAGTAGGAGGAAGTAACTTCCTGTCCTTCCTCATCAAGGGACAACACAGCTCCAATGTCACACTGGAAATTGCTCCTCCCGTTTCAATCCAGTTTAACTTTTCAAGTAGTTTAAGTAGTATAGAAAGGGAAGAAGTCTTGGGGCATTTACAAACAATTGGGTAAAGATGCAAGAAATGAATTAATTTGGGGCAATCTGACAGAAAGCCTTAACTCCTGATAAGAATAGCAAAACTTATTTTATTTTATTGTCCAAAATTGTATTTCTAATTGATTCAGGGCCAGACTTAGAAAAGATGTTCTGAGAACTTACTGTTTTTTTCCTGAAACGTGGTCTATATTATACCCATTTGAACTGAAAGGAAAATGCCAACATGTTTGGAGAGCTGAGGTTTTGAAGTGAGGAAATACCAATATAAAAGGTTATCTTCTGGCAGATGGAAGAGATATTTCCACTGGAACAGCAAATATTTGGACTTGAGTTTCACTAAAATAAAAAACTGATTGATTATTTCAGATTTTTTCCTCAGCTATGTGATTATTCTTCAGATGTTTTCAAGGGTTTTTTTAAATAATATTTTATGTTGGGAATTATATATTTTTTTTAGGAAGACAGAAGTTATGGAAAAGGGTCCAAACTGTTACATTTTGAAAAGATGGTTATTAAAACTATATTCAATTTTCAGGATGTAATGGCTACCTAATGTAGCAGAACTCTATTTAATATATTGCTTTAAAACTGCTTTTGTGTCAGTTACCAGGATATAAATTATAGGATTACAGTGACATTCTTGAAACAGAAATTGCCTGCTAAACTGAAAATTACAAAATAAGGGTTCCATATACAATTTGTTGTTGTTATTATTGAGAATGGTTACTCCAACTCAATAAAAATATTTTTATTGAGAGTTTTACCTTTGGGTGAGGATCTAACACTAGGTAGCTTATTGACACTTCTAAATGATTCTTTAATATTAGACAGCTTTAGTCAAGCTCTTTGAACCAGACTGTTCAGGCACTTCTGACATCTTGGAATATTTACAGATTTCCTACATGTGCTGGTATTGGAACACGAATTCACTGAATGTTTTTTGGCAAGTTATGAAGTGGTTTAAAGCCATGACCTTTGGGATGGCGTGGTGGGCTAACTTGAAGTGTGTGGTTAATTAATATGGGAATGATAAATGCATGAGTGCACCCAGAGAATTACGTGATTCTGTTTAAATAGCAATGTAAGAATACCAATCAGGGAGAAAAAACCACGTGCTGCTTACATGAGAAACCTCATGGAAGCAAGCATTGTTTAACCAAAGGTACCTGTGCTTATAGTGATTGGATGGAACTACTGTCAATGTGCTTTTGCTTTGTGTGATTGGGCAAAAAACTTATAAAGCGAGTTGTAGCATTGAGTTCTGTGTCTGCTGGCTGGGATGTGAGCTGATGGCATCTTTCCATTGCCATAACCATGAAATGAGAGTGATGCTGGAAAATCAAACAGTTCAAGGCACGTTCCACAGCAGTCCCATCCTGTTTGTGATTTGTACACAGCCCCTGGCCAGCAATAGTTTCTCAGGTTTATGGCTATGTGGGATGCCTTGCTATTGATCAGGCTTCTCCAGGGAGGATTCCCAAACTTTGGCTTGCAGGCATTAGCAGGCTGGTGCAACCACTGCCCCTTTTCTTTTCAGGCCTCTGGGCTACATATAAAGACTTAAAGGATGATTCTGCTGGAAAAGTGTCTCAGAAGGAGAAACGTGTGGGCCTGTTTTGACAGAGGAAGAGGCTTTTGCTTGCTTATTAACACAGCAGCAGAAACCAGTATTACTGAAAGGCATTAAAACTATTTTGAAGTTCATACACCTCCTGTGCTGAGGTGTATTTTATAGTGACATGTGGGCCAGAGAGGGATAATTAACACTGCATTCACTGCCAAAATGCCTATAGATGTGTCCCTTGCCAATCATCTGTCTCCAATACACCCAGGGCCTAAAGGTGTTCCCACTATTAAAGACAGTACCAAGTTCAAAACTACAGGCCTGTTCTCATCTCTTTTCCATGCCTCTGTGATATCAGATATTCCCTAGAAGACAGCAGAATGAAATTAACTTTGTAGTGGCATGGAATATTGTTTTGTGTCTTAGCAGCCCTTTATTAATGTGGTGTGTGCAAGCAGGCCTGATCTGCCAAATGAGGAGAGACTGAACTGATCCCTAAAGGCACAAAGAGGTTCTCAATTAGAAGTCATGGACATGTAGGGCTCTTGCTGATGGATGTATAAGTTCAGTTGGTGTAAAAGAGAAGGAAAAGGACAGGAGTGCCACCTTTTTGGGTGCAGTTTGTGTGGTCATACAAGATATATTTTTGCTCTTTTCCATTTGTTTCTGGCCTCTGCCAGGGAACCTCTCAGAATTTCCTGGAGCTATATGTCAGGTGTTGACAGGAGGACTGCTAATTTTGCCAGCATGCCATGCTAATTACTAATTTTGGTAATTTAACACAATGTCACTTGATAGAAACACTTCTGTAGCCTCTTGATTTTCTTCTTAATATGAAACACAGATGAGATTCACCACTGACATGTCAAGTAATCTTTCTGCCATGATGACTGTGGACATGAGATGAAACATGAGGTTTCAGTATCCAAACTCCTAAATTATGTGTGAGTGCTGTAAAATTAAAAGCTTTTTCTCTCTGGCCTCGTGTACTTTATCAAAACATGTTATCTGCGGAGAAAAACTGAGCAATAACATTTCCAAAGTGTTTTCTGGCTTTCTGAATAATGAATTGAACTTTAATATTTATTAAATACAAAATAGTAATAAATTAC
The DNA here is from genome assembly GCF_035770615.1 of Melospiza melodia melodia. Classification (NCBI taxonomy): domain Eukaryota; kingdom Metazoa; phylum Chordata; class Aves; order Passeriformes; family Passerellidae; genus Melospiza; species Melospiza melodia. The sequence goes on along the minus strand of NC_086199.1, from coordinate 50,258,321 downwards.
AATTGCACAATTTCTTACAGTTTTTATTAAGATCAAAACTTATTTGTTCAGACTAGATTTATATAAATAAATCACAGTACATTTTTACTTGTGTTCAGAAGATTGTAATACATATTACAAAATTAAGAATTTCTTTGTCCCTCGAACCATCACCGCGAAAAGAATCATGCATTATTTCTACTAAACAAACAAAATGCCCAACTAATTGAGAGAGCCTCGATACAGGTATGGCCCTGCTCTCCAAAATTAGACATGAAACATAGAGATACCAGGACTACTTACTGAACAAGAAATAATAAAGTATAGTACAATGCTGATGTGCTACCGAAACCAAAAGGATACCAGAAAACAACACACCTCTCTTCACACACCTTCGCGACGGGCATCGAGGACGGCAGCTGGCCAGCATGCAACCGAGTAAAACACCTCAGCTTTACAATGTCTACGTTTGAGCAGAAAGGAGGAGGAGGAGGAACTAAAGAGCCCAGACAAAACAAAGGAGCCAATGAAGAGCCCAGATGTTTGCAAGTCCTCCTGTCACCTTCCCCCTCGCTCCGCGGGCGACGCTTTCCGCGGTGGGCAGCGCCACTGCCGCGCTCCAAGGAGACGGATGCGCTGCCAGGGAACTGCAGGGCCCTGGAGATGGATGTGCTGCCAGGGAACTGCAGGGCCCTGCAGAACTCCCAGCTGGGGTTCCTTGCCCAACCCACTGTGTTGGAAAGGAGCTGTGAACGCAGCTCTTGGAGCTAGCCATTCTTGGAATGCAGCTGGCACCTGGCGCACGCGCTGCCACGCTGTCACCTTCAATCGTGTTGGCACTAATTGCAGCAAGGTTCAAGGTCACCAAGTCTGTCCTGCTGCCCTTTTCTGCAGCACAGGGGGCTCCTGTTAAATTCTACAGTGTTGTGGATTACTTTCACTATATGATTTTTTTCCCCCCCTACTAGATAAGAGATCCATTGTTTTCTCTCTCGATACTGAGATGCAATCGTTTGGCAATGCACTGTTCTAAGGGGAAAAAAGCATTTCATCAATGACACTTCAGATGGAGTCACCTGATCGGCTTTTATCACTTCCTTCTGTTCAAACAAAATGTATTAACAACAAAGTCATTTCTGATGGATTTCTAGCTGGGTCAAACAGATTTTTCAACTGAATTTCCTGGTCCCCGTTTATTGTTTGTTACTTTTAAACCAAACGAGTTTTCAGCTATTTTTTATTTCAGTTGCAGACACATCCCCTCAGTGCTGGAATGTTGCTAGGTGATAAGCATGTAAATCAATATATCTCTTGTGTCCCTGCCTTTGGGTGCTCATGTTAATATAGCTACATACCATGCTTGGTGTTTAAAACACGTGAACGAAACCAAACTAAACCAAATCAAACCAAACCAAAGAATAAAAACAACCCAAAAGCCCCCTCAGCAACCATCCCCTCAAGCCAAGAAGGGTGGACATTTTTTTCATTCTTTTGCATTGTCCTTTGCTGTTGTTTCATTTTGTATTGATCCAGGAGTTCCCCTATGAGCAATTGAATTGTACCTCAATGTAACAACTGTCTCACATGTGCTGCTTTTGTGTTTTATGGATCTGCTGGCATGGAAAACTGAGCCATGCAATGGCTGGTGAGAACAATTTTAACACTGGGCTTTTTATGCTACATATTGTTTTTCTGTTCTGGTAGTCCCTGCTTCCCCAGACTGAGATGAATGTTTGCTTATCCACCGCCAGGGCTTTTTGCAGGGAAAAGCAAAACGAAGAAAACAGCAATGCTTTTAATGTCTTGTGATTTCAGTGGAAGCAGATAAAGAGATATGTGTGCACTCAGCTGCAGAGGAGTTGTGCTGTGAGTGTTTTGTCATGGGAATATCAGGGCACTGTCCATGGCACTCGGCCTCACTGTTAGTAACTCTGAAGGTTTTCCCATTGCCACTCACTGCTTTGTCACAGAACAGCACCTGACACGGAGGCTTCTTATGGAAAACTAGAGGTAACAATTTAATAGCAGGTTGTTAAAAAGCAAAATGGGATTAAAATCTTGCTGAGATGCATTTCTAAGCGATTCTCTTTTCTATTTTAGAGTTACGACACTTGTCACACAGTGTAATAATGCATTCACAGCAAATAAGAAAATAAATGAGGGTTTCAGCTTTGAAACCATTCTTGTGAGCCTACTGGTGATTACCACTGAGAATCACAGCTCAGAGAAGAAAGACTGAGCAGCATTGGGACCATAGCTTTCCCTGGGTTTGCAGTTGAGTTTGTAGCAGAATTATCCAGTCCTTCCAGGCTGTGGTATTATTGTAATACAGCCCAAAGATAGCAGCAGTCTACTGGCCAACCAGAACGAGAACAGAAAAATATTTAGGGTCTAGGGAATATCACTGGTTGAGTTTAAAGGTGAAGTATCCAAATATATAAAATCTCTATCACTCCATAGATGCACTACTATGATAAGGCAGGTATTTGTAAAAAGCACATAGTAATGCCACAGCCTGAGTAACAGTTTGCAAGTCATGAGCAAAAATTAGGAGAATTCAATAAATTTAGGGGGTTTTCCTCATCTCTAAGCCTTTGAAGTCTGCTGGATTCCACTTGAAATGCTCACGGTCACAGAGATATCTTTCCGTGTTTTAGAAGAACTCTGTTCAAAATAATTCTTTTGATACATTAAATAAACTGAGCATTGTAATAAAACAGAAGAACTGCAAACCACTGGCAATTATAATAATACCACTTTTCAGCTGATGTCCCTTTGAGCCGTTGGCTGATTTATACCTGCAGCATACATTTACAGCAGATCCAAGATCTCCTGCAAGTTCCAAGATATTCTTTACCCACAAGTAATTCTGATTTTGTGAAAGATCCTCATAGATAGGTTATAAAACTAATTTTTTAGACTTGAGGCCAAAATGTTAGATATTTCTTCAAATCTGTGCATGCATATTTGTGTCAGCAGAGATGCAGGTCCAAAATGCTTGGTGAACACTGATCACATACAAGATGTGAAGCAATGTGTGTGCACATAAAATTATCTGAACTCTATCTAATGACCAGGGCTCCCTCTCTGTAAGTACACAGCAGACAGCTGTATTGTATAAAACATCCATATTTTGCATTTGCATCTTTTAAACAAAAAAATTCCCATGTAAAGATGTGAGTCAAGTTCTCTGCAGAAGACACTGGAGGATGAGAGAACTCCATGCATGGCTGAATGAGTGGTGAAAAATTTATTCCAGGGTCTCCTGCTTCGGGGTACAAATTTCATTACGTGACAAAATGCAGTGCTTTGATTCATTTTCTTTTAATGGTCAGAATTTGTCAGAATTTACAATATGCCATCATGTAAAACAGCCCTGCTAACTCTACCACAAATAATAAAGGAAGTCTTCACAGGCACTATATATTTGGAACAGCATTTTCAGACGACATGGGGGTGTGTGTGTGTGTTTGTATGATCCAGCATTGCCACCTGGGACACACTTCCAACAGTCTGCAGTGCCGTGGACACGACTCAGAAACGTTGACTGGAAAATCATCCACAAAGGTTGAGGACTAACAACCTCCATGTTATACAGATGGTTATCTCCTCCCTCAAAGAACATGCTGTCATTACAAATACCATATGCATCTTGTTCTCACCCAGCAGAACTTTTTTTACAGTTTTTCAGATTTGAAGGATTTCTGCAAGGAACCATATTAATTTGTTTTCACGTCAGGTGAAAGGAGGCACCAGCTGAGACTGAGGACGCAACTTGTCATCAAAAAATAAGTATCTGATGGCAATCATTCTTGAAAAAAAAAATACTAAGAAAGCTAATCATTCACAATACTGCACCTTTTTTGCAAGTACAAGGACAATATCTGTTGCTGCTTCCCATATTTGTTGGTTTACATTGCTATCATTTTGCTTGTAAACCTGAGTTATTCTACTGAACAGAAATGATGACTCCAATTTGGGTAATGCTTACGACCATACAAATAATCTATCAGTAGCAGTAGTGTCAGCTGGAAAATTAATGCTACAAGTGGATAACATCACGCTATTTGAAACCAATAGCTCTTCACACAGTAGAAGACTGAGGGTCCTATTCAGCAAATATTCAGGGTCCTACGGCTGTGGCCACAGAGGTTCCAGAAGCTCTCGCTGAGTCTAATCCTGATTCAGGAACCAAAATGATATGCTGTGTATATATTTCTCTGCACAGCCTGGATGCGCTGGACACCCTCCCCCACTTGATTCCTGGGAAGGAAAAAAAAATGTCTCTGTTCAGCTTTCAGTGACATGAAAAGCAATCCACAGCAATGAAATCTAAAGAAGTTAGCCAGGCATGTATGAAAAGAACAGGATGCCTGTGAAAAGGGAAGAGCTGTCAAAACCTAATTGTGGGCTCTGGCTGCAATGAAATTTATCAAAGAGGGAAGACAGGTTGGATATAAGGATGTAGACAACTTCTGCTAAGAGACACTTGTTGTGCTCTGGGCGACAGTAACCCTTACACCACACCTCGTGTGCCCTGTCAGGACGTTCCTGCCAACACTTGCCTGCAGCAGAGAGCTCCCAAATGCCCAGGTCAGCATTTCAAGCGTGGCACTTCAGCCAGCATCTACCCTGTCACTGGGGGCACAAACACCTGGGCAGAGCTGCCCCACTGCTGGCAGCAGCTGTGCTCAGAAGGCATGGAGCCTTCCTCCTGCCATGGGCACTCCCTGCTCAGCCTGTGCTGCTGTGGCACCAGGAAACACAATTCCCTATGGACACAGGACAAAACTGTGGGATTATTCCCAGCTTGCAGCATCTTCATAATGCCTGGCAGTCTTTTCTGGAACTGCCTATGGCCAGTGCTCAGAACCAAGCAGGGAAATCTCCAGTGGCACTGTGGTAGCACAGCTGCACTCTGGTGCAGGAAGGAAGCTCAGAGGGGCTGTGAACTGCCTGCCTCCAAGTATTAGTGCCCACAGCATCACTCCTGGCTTCATAAGGGCTCTGTGCTCTTTCCTGTCTTTCAACATTGAGTATAGCTCTGGGGCTGTTCATAAACAAGACACTTCCCTTTGACTGGGAGCACTGCCTGACTCAGCCAGTGAGAGCAACAATGGGAGCAAGTCATGGTAACTTTAGGAAGCAATTTAGTTCGATCTTTGATGAATTTCTGTGTCTCATGACTCAGGATTAGTGTTCCCTGTATTGGGGAGAGGATTAGACAGAGGGATTAAAAGGACATCTTTACCCCACTGGACTCTGTGGAATAGCCCCTGAGGATATGGCTAAGAAAGAGTTCAACAGGAATGCCAAATTTCTGCTGAATAGGTTAAAAGGGTGAGGAAGCCTCTTCGGCAGCCATCCAAGCGCAGAAGACCTGCATAACATTCCTGCTGAATAGGGCCCTAAAGACAAAAAACAAAACAAAACAAAACAAAAAAAAAGCCATAGGAACCTTGAAAAGCTTTTCTGATTCTTATGAGCGCCTCAGATCTCCAAAGACACTTAAACATATTTTTCTCACTGCAGTTAGGCATCCTTTGAGATGTGCTAGTGCCATGGATGATATATTGTTACAAGAAAAGAAGTCAAATTAGGTTGTTGTATATAAAAAAAATAAGTCTTGATTGCTCTGTAAACAAGATCCATTTCTTTACATCAATTAACGGTGAAAGTTACCCAAGATCTTAATTCAAAAGCAAAACCAAACCCTCAATCGAGTGTATAATGTTTGGTGTTTTCATATCTGCATATTACAGACAACAATTACCTTCTGTCTCCCTAAAATTGAAAGGAGCAGACTTAACCTGCGTGTCACATTTCAACTTTAAAACATTTCCAAACCCTTTTCTAGCATTCACCTCGTGCACGCAGATCTTGGGTTTGCTCATAAAATTTTATCCAACTTCTAAAGCCGTGTGGGAGAACATTTCTGATCACTGCAAGGGGGAAGCAATAAATGAGAGCCTTACCTCCACAAGAGGATGCCAGTGAGCGATGGGCTTCCGAGGGTACGAGAGCATTTCGTTCCAGTGGTCGCGACCTAGACTCTCTGCGTCGTTGCCTACTTGACAAACTCCAATGACCTCATTGTGACCTACACTGTGAAAATGGTCCATAATATTTTTTTCTTAAAATTTTACCTTTGGAACCACACAAGTTGCATATTTCATTCAGAAACGTTAACCGTGGGGGTTTTAGGATTAATTCTTGCCCGGAGAACACAAAGCACTAGGAAATATGTAGGCTTGCTCTTTGCACTTCCCACTGCTCAGAACAATTTGAAATATTGAAATATTTCCCCCCTTGTAGCACACAAAAGGTTCTTTGCCTGTGTTCTGTAATTAGCTGCAAAGGCAAACAGGCTCTAAGACACGACTTTATAAATGGAGTGTGTGTATGTAAAGGCTTAGCATATATGTACAAACTGAATATCAGTGCTTAAATGCCCAGTTACTTCAGTTCTGCCAAACACATCTGCAGCTTACTGATGTCAGTTATGGATGCAAATCTATGTTTTAAAATTTAGTAAGGGAGTTCTGCCTGGCAAAACAAAAAAATTTGGAGACTTCTACCAAGCTCAACCTGACATTAATTCCCCACTTTTAGGGAAAAAACCCCACTTTCTTTCTGGGTGCAAATCCAGCGTGCAAGATTCTATCAGCCAATATTTGACAGCTACAGGCATCTCACCGGTCATAATCCATAACAGCTATCGACAAGTTAATTTGGTCAATGTTTTCTGGAGGGACGTCAAAGACTATGGCTTCATTGTAAACGGGATTTAGGGTGTTCCTCTTGGTGGAAGTTTTCCTTTTCTTTAGCCGCCTTCCTTCACACATTAAAGAAACCTTCACGTAGGGATCTGTGTGGGTCATAAGAACAATGTTGATTTTTTTGACAAATACAAATGGAAAGTGAAGGGAGACTTGTTGTGTGTCCATACCTGCTTGAAGGATTAATCTCCTGGACCTGACTGGGATTGGAGCTTCTCTGTCAGCATGGAATGCACGGGAGGCAGTGCAGCTTTGAAAGCTTTACCTGGTTGACTGCTCATAATGAACTTTCTAGGATCAAGAAGCTCCTTGTTGTGTACCAACTTCTCAAAGGGTATTAAGATATCCACTGAAGCATCTTATACATGACTATTTTATACAACAGCCTGTGTATCAGCCTATTTATAGCAGCCTAATTACTTGTTAGATTTGTAGGACAGACAGATGATGACAATGTTTTTCACAATGGGATTTACTGATGTATGGTTAAATACAATTCAGAGTGCAACAATTAGTGACTTATATTTCTCAAGAGAATTATAATTATTTTTAAACTCCTGAATGTATCAGAAAAGAAAGATATTTCTTTGTAGCTCCTTTCTGAACTCTACAATTCCCTGCTAGTATTTAAAAGTAATTTATGAAATCTTATTTATGTTTATACTTTTTTTTGTGGGCTTTTGAAAGGGTTGCTGAAAGGATTTTGGGATGATCACCTCTTTCTCCATATGGTAGCAACAGCAGAACTGGCTCAGTGGCTCTTGGGGACTGTCAGAGAGGGCCAGTCTGTGTCATAGCTGTAACTGTCTGCTGCACAAACAAATGCCCAGTGTTGGGAATGCATTTCGGCCAGCTTGTTTTACTCTGAATTACAGTGGCATTGGAAATTACAATCTTGCACTCTTTATGAGTGATAAACTTGTTTTAAACTGTTGCTTGGATCTAAGAGAACTAAAATGTGTTATTTATTTCTCATCAACTTCTGTACTCAAGTAGAGCTCACAGTAAAATCACCCCCCTCTCAAAGACCATTCTGGGATCTGACAGTGTTGAATTCTGTGTCTTCGGAGGGAAACGGGACAGAAATCCACACTGAGCATTTAATTCATTCCTACCTGATGCTCCTGTGATATCCATTGCCTTTAGATTTCTTGCCTTTATTATTGTAATAGTTAGTCTACCAGCTGTTGGAAGGTAGCAGAGCGAAAACATAAGGTCACCAAGATCCACGTTATCCTGTTCCAAGAAAAGAAAGATAATGTGAAGCAATAATAATTTTTCTGCTCCTAGCAGGATTTAAAGATAAAAATATACCTTTGGAGATCTGCATTAAAAGCTGAATTCTCATTCTGAAACGTATCTGAAAAAAACAGCCATCCATGTGCATACAAAATTCAAGTCACTCTGTTGCTGCACTACCAAAGTTCTCCAGGGTAAATGAGGTTATAGTTTCTAGCACTCAGTCCTTGGAGATGACACACATTTAAATGATGAGGTACCCTGGGAGGGACTGGAAAACCTTTGTTCTATTTTATGTATTTTAGTGATTTGCCTGTTTCACTGACAAGCAGCCACAAATGTCTGTGCCTTTCTCTCTGGTCTGCAGGATGAAACCCACAGAGAGAGTCACAGAAAAAAATGTTGGAGAATTTTGCTCAGAAATGGCTTAAAAGGCAGCTGTGAGGAGCAAATTCTCACAGCCTGTTTTTGTAAACAGCTAAGTTCTCAAGGACTCCATGTTATTGAAGCAGGCTTGAGAACTTAGCTGTTTACAGAAACAGGCTGTGAGAATTTGCTCCTCACAGCTGCCTTTTAAGCCATTTCTGAGCAAAATTCTCCAACAAAAAACCCCCATAGTTTGGGCAGGACAAAGCTTCTTCCAACTCTTAAGTTTGCATGAACTCTGGTGTGACAGGACTGAAGTGTCTATGGCAATGGGACAGTCTCCACCAGAAGAAGAGTAAGGGTTATTATTAATTTTTGATCATAATAATTACAATACTAACAAAGACAAAATCCTGTGCCTCACACAGACAAGCTTCCTTAAGATTTATACTTCTGTTTCATTGATAGAATAATTTGCAACCCTTTCCTCTGTTGATGGCATCAGGGCTCCAGAAAAATGCTAGAAAATTTACAAACCCTGTTTGCAGTTACAAAGCATCACTATTTTTTAAGAGGGAAATCCAGCTCTTTCATTAAGAAAATATCAAAGGAAGGATTGTATTAAATGATTTCTTTTATTTGATTTGCATTTTTTTGACTGAGCAGCCATTTCACACTTTCACAGACCTGCTTCCTGTAGCTTAATATTTCATTCTTGACTGAAAAAAAAAATAAATTACCTGATCCTTGAAATTAGCAATATCAAAGCCACATTCCAGGTTTTCTAGGGAAGGGAAATGCAGCTGTTGTGGGGTATGTTTATCTTGCTTACTTAGCTTTGTGCAATAGCTTCTCATCTTTCCCAAGCTGGTTCTTTCTTTCAGTCACCAAAAGCTGAAGGGTGGTGGGTGACACAGAAGGAAATAAAAATACCTGGAAGGAGGCCCTAGCACGGGTTTGTGTCTGAGGCAGTTGCTGCCCAGAGCCTGTGTAGTCCCTTTGTGTCACTCCAGGAGTTAGCAGGGGACACAAGCAGAACAGAAAGCACTGCTGGCACACAGCTGTAGAAAAATGTTGTGTCAGAAGGGAATTCTGCTCAGTGTCCAACCCCTTGCTCAAGAGAGGCACCTTTGCTTTAGCTCACAGCTCATTCAAATTAAAAACCCAACAGGGACAGTCACTCAAAAGTGAGTCCTTTCCTTGTGCTGTTATTTAAGAGATGCAGCCAAAGAAGGAAAAGGCTGATATTATGGGCCATTTGTCAGGAATAACCAGCTTTTAACCTTATCACCTTTTCCATTCTGAAGATCAGTGTTTCAGGGTGGCTGAAAAGTTAATAAAGGCTGGGACAATATCGAGGTGGCTGCTATGACTCAGGCTGTTTAGTGCCTCTTGATAGCTCCCACTTGGAAGCAAACCTGCTGCAACAAATTGTGCCACAGACTCACTTGGTGGGAGGATCAAAGCTGCTTGGGATGCTGTGAGAAGTCCTACAGGTTAAAGAGGTGTCAGCACATCCAGCAGAAATTTCTCTTGGCTAACACCTGCCCTTATCATTGCAGGAAAATAACTGACCTCTGAGGTTTTCCCAGTGATCAGCTGGAGCTTGGTACCTATAACCAGGAAAACAGGAAGCAAAGTTTTCACTTGTCCTTCCCAGTGTGAGAGCAACTTCCAACGTGGAAATGTACTTCCCCAGCTCTGAGGGGCTGAGATTTGTAGCTGTGAAATTCTCTCTTGTGCTGCAACTTTAGGGGACCAGAATTTCAAAAGCCATTTAAAGATATTACTGACTGAAGCTGTCTTTTGGGAATTTGTCACTCTTGCAAATATTGATAGGTTGTTTTTCCTGAATTGGTCACTGCCCTTTAGAAGATAGAATCAGTCAGGTTTTCTCTGACCACAAAGGAGCCCATCAAACATCTGTTGTTTTAACTGTGTATTTTGGCATACTTCAATACTGTCAGCTGTGGCATATTTATATGCATAAATATGGACAGCTACTGATTGAGGATTTTACATAACTTTTTTGTAATTTATTTTGTAGCACTTTGCAGTTCATCTGTATCGGATAGGGGTAGGTTTGACTTCAAATGTTTCAGAATGCACTGACACAGTATTTTGGATTTTAGGTAATCATGCAAGTACTTCAATAAACAACAACTGACCTATGCACCACTGAAATAGATATATATGTATTTTATATCTGTAGTGCAGAATATCCTTCTTATATATTTTGTACTACATTATGTTAGACACTCAGTATATTATTACTTGATGCAGATATGTTTTGTGTGTCTGAATACAAAATCCAGAGACATATTCCATATTGAATACTCCATATTCAACTCCAGTGCTCCACGTGGTGACTAGGAATTCATTCTGTGAGTACTGTGAATTTACTGCCTCTACCAAATACAGAAGTTTCCACTCCAACTTGATCATCCTTAATGAACATTTTAAAAAATTTATCCATTTTTTATCAAGGAGTTTATAGGTAAATGAATTATTATACATTGGTTTTAGGAATTGAATTCAGATGCCAAGGAAAATCAGAGTATCATAGAATGTCCTGATCTGGAAGGGACCCACGAGGATCACAGAGTCCCATTCCCATCCCTGCACAGAACAACCTGAAGAGTCATACCCTGTAAACATAACTGCACAAATGAACTGCTTAGGAAAAGAATGGATCACATGTGTTGAATGTAGTATTAGGAATTAGGCCATAATATACTTACCCAAAAGCTTTGCCTTACAACTGAAAAATAATTGTCACCTGCACGGTGATGGGTTTTTAGCAAATGCTGTGATATATATAATATACGATATACGATATGTAATATGTAATATGTAATATACAATATGTAATATAGTATATACTGTATAATATATAATATATAATATATAATATATAATATATAATATATAATATATAATATATAAATGTGTGATATATATATAATATATATAATAGTTCTTTATTAATGCTTCTTGAAAAACTGCACTGGACATTACATGGGAAAAGAACAGAGTTATACTGGAAACAGAGCCTGTGATTTCTTTAGCCTTTTCCAGTTGTACAAGTTGTAGGTGTTGCAGCAATTGGTCACAGATGATTGTGAGAGGGTCTGTTCACAAGTCAATGCCCGAGAATGTGACTGAAGGGCAGCCTGCAGGCAGCAGCAGGGAAGAGACACCTTTTGCCATGTAAATCCTTCTGTCAGTCTGAAAAAGAGGCCTTATCTTCTCATACTTTCATTTCAAAGTGTAGGGAATTAATGACTACTCCATCATACTGGCTATTTGTAAAGGTTTTCTAAAGTTTGGAAAGGATTTTTATGACAGAGAGAGCCTTGCCCTTTGCCCTGGCTACTCCTCCCTGTTTTCTCTAACCAAAGGGCAACATTGAAAATTGTTACAAACAATGGGTCCTCAAGGTTCATTTAGAAAGGTTTAACGAGGGAATGTTCTTCAGAGAGCCCCACAAACTTTGTCTGCCCCCTGTGGTGGTGAAACAGCAGCCAAAGGCCTAAAAACAGAATCCTGACTCGAGCCGACATGAGAAAGCTGACTGCTCTTCCTTAGCATTATCTCTGGCTGATTGATGTATTGTTTGTTCTTTGGCTTCTTTATTTACTATTTGTCTTTCTAATGCATCTTGCAATCGTTCTGCAAACCGCAAATATGGCTCTGTAGCACCCTGGCTCATGGCTGTGTAGCTTTGAGCTGCTGTGGACACGTCAGCCACTTTTAATATTGCCTGCAATCCCAGGTCTTCAGGCTGCTGCTTCATTGCCAGAGCCCCCCAGAATCTGCAGGTGTGTGTTCATCTCTCTGGGGGGATGCAGGCACCATGCCTTGTCACAGGCATCACCCTCACACCCAGCACACACAGGTCTTCCCTGCAAATTCAGCTAACAGAACCAAAGCCAACGTGTCAGAGCACCGAGAGGATTAGTGCACATCTTCACAAGTTTAGAATCACTGAGCTACACAGCTTAAGCCACGGATTGTCACTAAAGGTGTGCTGTATTAGCAAGGAATCACTTTGAGGAACAGAATTAACAAGGATAGAGGGCAGGATCTTCTGCAAGGATTAGTTCCTGTTTGAATTGAGTGCTTAGGCATTACTGTGTACGCTCCACAAAACGTGGCACTACAGGCATTACACTGCCAGAGGCATTTTGGAATTCCTGCTTATGAGGAGATTTCATAAATAGTATAGGTTATCAAGTCATGCACGTTGTACTTTCCAAATTTGTGCCTAACCTCATTCAGTGTGGTCGAAATACCATAATGGGCATGTTACAGTGCAACTGTGACAGCCCCAATATAACCAGACCTAAAGGCTAGTCAACTCAAAAGAAAATAATCATAAGATAATGAAATTGAAATGCTATTTTACTTATATGTACATGCTCTATATTATTTTTCCTTTGGTCCCATTCAGCAGGAAGCATAGCTAAATAAATATCTCTAACAAACATACCACTCTCCCATTGTCCTCAAAACCTGCGCAGGCTCAGAGGTGAAAACACAGCCTTTATTTTAAATCTGTATTCTGCCTGTTCCTGTATTCTAAAAAAAGTGAAACAAGGTTGGGATCAGCTTTGCTTTTGCAGTGCTCCAGGCTTGGGTCCCAGGAGTGCCTTGATGTTGTGAGCTGTGCCTTACAGGGAGCCTCTGATAATCCCATCTGGATTTGTCTCTGAGCCCTTGCCGTGTTCTTGCAGCTCTTTATTCCATGGAGCAAGAGCATGAAGATTCTTCCTTGAAAATGTCCCAGTCTTACCTGGGAGAGTTCAAACCAGAGGTGTAAATCACAAGGTTTGCCTGAAAACTGCAAACAGGATGAATCCTATAATCCATTAAACCACCAGGTAAGTAAGATTGCTGTTAGGAGCATGGAGACATGCCCCCCTCTCATATCAGACTTCCTTCTTGCTCTGTTCCTGGTGGAAATACTTGATACATTACAGAAGTCATATTTTTTAACAATTTTCAGTGGTTTCTACTGAAAATTGTTCCTGCTTTTTCCAGAAAACATTTCAGGTTTTCCCCTCTGTAAAACTACCCCTTTGAAAATGCTGAATTCTAATAGTAACATTATTAGGCTTTTAATCTATAATCACACATGATTTATAGTTTTTAAAACTATTCAATTTTGCTGGAGATTAGCCTGCAGGATAAATCCTTCCCCAGTACTGTCAGCAGCTCCATGCTGTTGCTCAGTGAGTATAACTCAGCATATTAAACAGGGCAATGTGCAACCTCAAAGAGGATGGTGACTGAAATGGCCTCACCTTTGATGCCTCTGAGGCTGCATTAAGCAGCTCAGGCTGGATCAAACCTCCCCAGTGAAACCTCCAAGCCACCTGGTTGTTAGGGATATTCTGACAAATGGGAATGACATTTGGGATCAGAGCTCTCCTCTGCCTCCTCATAAATGCGTTAGAGTGCAGAAAATGGGTATGTAAAGCAGGCAGCAGGGGATGGAAGAAAACAAGACAATTTATATAATTTTGCCTCTGCCTCAGATCTGGAAGGAGATTTGCTGTCCTCGAGTTAGGCATTCATGAGGTTTGTGCTCATATCTTTGGCAACTTGAGTTTTGTATTTCTGGAGCAGAGAAGCTGTGATGGGCCTGCACCACGCAGTGCCTGTGCCACTCTAATTAAAGCATATGTCTCAATTATACCAGGTTCCTCCCTTCTCCAGCTATAAAAAGACAGACACTACTTTGTCACTTTTCTGCTATGTTGCAAAACTAATTATGGGCTGTGAGGTGCCCACATGTATTTTTATGCATCTCACCAAGCTAACATTAACTGGAGCACTTAGCAGGCACTGATGCCCTTGCTTATTTCCTGTTAAGTTGGTAACTCTGTGGAGAGGCTTTTGAGGCAGAAGTGGTTTTAGGGAATTTGCTAAACTCCTGCTGCTGTGTCAGAGCTGCACAGCTCCATGGTAGCTCTGCATGCTGCCTCCTGCAGCAGCTGGACATGTCTCTGCAAAGGACACAGGAAAGCAGGAACAGAGCAGAGGTGGCATGGAATGAGAAGGTACCATTTGAATTGCACAGAAAGGACAGTTTGCCACTATTTTATTGAAGTCTCTCTTTCTTCTGGCTCCCAACCTGAGGAGCATTGGTTGCATTTTAAACAACAATAAAAAAAATATTCCTAGTTACTTCCAAATCTTTCCTGGAATTAAGGGAATTATACTGTTCCAGTGCAAGATAAGTTTCACTGTACATCATTCTAGTATTTGTTAATGAGGGGATTTCACTTTTGCAAGGATTTATTTCAGAGGAGTTTCACTCAGCTAAGGCAAGGATGAGTTAAGTACACTGGGTATATGTGTTAAGCTCAAATGACTTACATATGCTTTAAGTAGTGTTATCTGCTTTTTGGGATATACATTTATTAAATTACTTATCTGTGTTGAGAAGCCTGGAATAAGATTTGAGTGATAAGATACTAATTCTGCTGAGGAACATGGCCAGGACACAAATATTATACAAATGCCATAGACTATAATCTGTTTGGGATTGACAGTAAAACTAAAGTATCTAACATGAAGAATTTGTGAAGTTAGCTCTACTTTTTTTATAATTTCATCAGAGTCATTCTGAGTTATATCTATGAGAAATATATACTGATAAAAACTCTTTTGAAATGTTGGATTTTAATTGAATTTGCTTGTGACTAGAAGAGTGCCAGTTGCTTCTCATTACACATTTTGAGATGAATAGAAAAGATATGACTGGAAAATTCTATTTTCATGACATCTTAAATCAAAGAAATGAACCCTAGTAGAGGAGATATTTATTAATGCCTGAATCAATCCATATCTACAGAGATGTGATTAAGTAAAGTAAGTGGAAAATGGGAATGGCCTATCTTTTAGAATTATTCTTTCAATACATCAATGTCAGGCTATATTTCATGTTTTAAGTTAATTTTCAAGGGGTACCATTTTCTCACTGTAATTTCATTTTTTAAAAATTTTATTTCATTGTCTCTATTTCTTTTCTTTATGCTTTTCGTAAAAAATGAAAGCAAATAAGCAAAGAAGCCTTTTGAGCTTGGTAAGTCTGATTTCACTTATTGGGAAAGAACATGAACAAACAATTCAGGAGCTTGTTTTAACTGCAGTGAAGGAATTACAGAAAGGTGAAGAATTTGATGTAATTAATTCTGGATTTTGCACTCATAGTTTCCTGAGCATTTTGGCAACTTCTCTATAAAGACAGTATCAAAAAGAAAGTCAGCACCATATCCTCTGTCTTCAGAGTGTGAACATCTTTAATATGGATTTTTAGAGTTTGTGTTTTGGGGTTTTTTTGGGTTGTTTCCTCTCCTGATTCCATTATCCTTGTGTCATGACTACTTTTCTTTAATCCAGGCCACATAAGACAACTCTGCTGTCATAATTTATGTCCTAAAAATAAGGTGGCAGTGATCACCTGAAACCTTCCAATTGGTGAGCTGCATATCATCCTTGGGATGCATTTACAGGACATATTTGTTCTTAGAGTAATTTCAGACTTCATTGGTAAATTATTCTGTATTAAGATCCTTCTATAAAAGCCTCCATTCCATGGGATAAACTTTATCCCATAGCTGTTCTTAAACATATAAATATATATATGTTCTTAAACATATATATAAACCTAGATATAAATATATATACATATATAATGTTCTTAAATCCTATATGTATTACTGCCTTTGAATCCTTTATGCAGATTTTCAGCTCACAACAACTACAGTGGTTTGCTGAATCTGGGCCTAAGAGTGAATCTAATGAATTATCCTGTAGCTATTGAGATAGAAATAATGTCTTAATTTGTTCCAAACTAAATTGATGAATGGCAGAGATAGTCTGAATTGAGCTAATGAGAATTAGCAGAGACATGACTGCAAAGGCTGCAGTACTTGTCCAGTTTGTGTGTGTCAGAAATTGATTTCATGGGAAAAGCAGAAATGAGGCCTTCTGAAAGTGAAACTTCTGTAGAAAGTTAATAGAAGTAATTTTTAACTCCCTCATCAGTTATTAAGGAAAAAGTATAGAATTGGTTCTGAAGGTTTGCTAGATGGCATTGTTGGCCAGAGAGAAAAGTTAATTGAAGTGCAAGTTTCTCCTTGCAAATTAAACTATTCCTCTGAAAGTTATGTTAGTTTCTTGAACTGTTACTGCCTTTTTAAAAATTATTCTATGACTTATCACTTTCTGGAAAATGAAAATTTCAGTATAGATTTAATCATACAAAAATTTCTGCCCTGCCCCTTTTTCTCCAGGCTGCCTTGGATAATTTTGGTTGGTGCTGGGAGGCAGGGT
The DNA here is from genome assembly GCF_035770615.1 of Melospiza melodia melodia. NCBI lineage: Eukaryota > Metazoa > Chordata > Aves > Passeriformes > Passerellidae > Melospiza > Melospiza melodia. Next base: position 50,241,612 of record NC_086199.1, on the reverse strand, counting down.
GTGCTTATGGATGGGTGTAGGACAGGGAAGGCTTGAAAAGTAGAGGAAATAACTGTGTCTTCACGATGGAATGCATGAGAAATGTCATAACCTGTGAGACATGGGTTCACAAGCAAGGTGCTGTGGAGAAATTGGCTTCTCCTCTTCTCCCACCTCGAGGCATCCCCACCTCGTCGGTGCTCACACCTTTGGAACGACACCTCCAGAGCCTCCTGGGGGTGGGTTTGGTTTCCCACTCCTGGAGCTCTGGCACAGAGCTGAGTCAGACCTTTCGTTCCGCAGGGAAGGCAGTGGCTGCTCCAGAAATGTTGACAAGCTTGGGAATAGCAATGAAGTGCAAATTGCCCTAGACAGGGAAATGTGTTTGGAGGGCATGTGCTTTCTCTAAAGGAAATGAGGAGGGAGCTTCCACGGGGAAAAATAAGAGTGTTGGCGTCAGGTGAAGGTGGTGGATATGGAAGGACAGGTAGGTCAGGCAGACAGGGAATGTTCCACACAGGACAGTGTCACAAACCAGTGGAACGCTGCAATCTGGAAAACTGGGACACTGACTGGATTTGTCCTGAAGCATCCATTGCCTAAATTAAGGACAAAAGTTTTTATGAATGTCTATCAGCATCTGTCATGTGAAACCCAGTAATTTTTCCACAGGCTGTTAGTGATTTAGATTAGAACTCTATTTTTTGTGAAAGAGTGAGACTGAAATGACTAAAGTGAAGCAGAGGTTAATGGCATTGTAGTATGCGCTACCTTAAACCAGTTTAACCTGGGGGGGACAACCTTGCAGATTAAAAAAGAAAACTTCTAGTGAACATCACAGAGATGGAAAGAGATGAGAAAATAACCCCCCCATAGTTTCAAGGCTGAAGGCTGGTTTGCTGTGTGAAGGAGAGGCTAAATTATGTGTTAAGTGTTCAGTATCTCTAGGCAAACATGAGCTTGAAGAAAATGAAGCAGCAAATCCATTCTAATGCATAAAATTATTTCTACCACGAATTATTTGCCAGTTACCCTTTGCTTCCATTCTGACATAAGTTGAAAGATATGTTCAATTATCTCCATATACCACTAATAATGAAAATTTCAAATACATCCAGGAAAAATTGCAAGGGAGGAAGCTGATTTTAAAAGGAAGTTAACTAATCAAAATGTTTTAATCCAAAATGTCTTGCCTGTTAATTTTTTTCCCTCTAGTGTTTTAAAATGAAAATGTCAATTTAAACTAGATCTGTATGCAAATGAATGGATTGGCCTTTCACTCCACCTTGAGTTACAATGGCTGCACGTGAACTTACAGCTCCACTAAAATGTGAATTTCATTCTGAGTGCAGGCATTTTGTGTTGTGCAAAGCAGCTGTCTGTTACATCATGTATTCTGAGCACATCACTCTGAGGAGAGAAACAAAGTACCTGGGTAATGCTGCAAAAAGATGGAGAATGTCACAGTATCAGGGGAAAAAAAGTTCTTTTCAGTCTGCAGAAGAACCTGTAATGTGTTGTGGATGTACACATGGTCATTACACTCACATTAGGTGTTCTGTACTGACTTGGCTCCTCAGGCTTAGCAAACTGAGTTCACAAAATGGGTAATAAGGAAAGGCCATTTTCACAAATCCAAATCTACTATTAGTCTAAGTTTTCTCTACAATTTTCCAGAAATCGATACATAAAAAGAGAGTAGTCCAAATAGCATCGTGCTTGAAAAACAGAAAGTCAATGTCAAACTCTATGCTGCAGTAGCCTGCCATTCTAGACATTTTCTCTGAGATATGTTTAATTTTTTTATTTAATCAGATGTCTCTTGATAGATTTTTTCCATCTGCAGTGGAATTCCACTCCAGGTGTGATTTCAGGGAGGAAGATGTGGTGGCCAGTGCAAAGAATGCAGAAGCTGGAGAGGCACATGTGCCTTGCTCCCTGCAAACAGGCAGCAAAGCAGCACTTGCATCCTGATCCCCTTGGATACACTGTGCTCCCTTCACAGATCACAAAAATAACTTTAGTGCCATTAATCCAAACCCTGTTTGATCATTTAAAAATTCTGCCGAGTGGAACAGGCTGCCCAGGAAAGTGGTGGGAAGGATTTAGAAGACACAGAGATGTGGCACTCAGAGACAGGGATTAGTGGTGGCCTTGGCACTGCTGGGTTAATGGTTGGACTACCTGATCTGCAGGGTCTTTTCCAACCTAAACAATTCTGTGCTATCAGGATATCAAATCCACATTCAATGAAACCCCTGGTGCACCTTTTCTCCGTCTCTCTGATCCCTTTTGACTTCTCATCCCACTAAAAAGGTAATACAAATGTTATTATCTAAGTTGGACTTTACAAAAGCAATATTTTCTGTGAATAGCTCCTTTTAAGTTCAGTGCCAATTTAGCAGGTGGGGAAAGCAGCATCAGCTTATGAATCTATTTCTCCTACTTTTTATTCCCTATGATTTACAAAGGGATTTTCTTCACTGCTATTAAAAGTTTAGGCATCCTGTGATTCTAAAGCCAATAATCAAGTGTCTTTCTGCTGAAATTTCTCCATGTGTTTTGTTTCTCTGGAGACAATTTTGTCACGTTGTGCCATGCATGCCCTCGGGTCAGGCAACAGTGAGGATACTTCACATGAAGAAGTTGTTTTTGCTGCCCATAAGCAACTTCATTTCTGATGCTGAAATTCTGTTACCTTCAACTTCCTTGCTATTAAGTGGTGCCATTAAGTACTAAGAAAAATAAAAAATAAAATACATTTTCTGATCTGTCACCTGTGTAACAGTAACCTAAATAACAGTGTTATTTAGTGCCAGACTCCAATGTACCATCCACAGAAAGCTTCCTCCACCTGAGAAAAGGTGAAAAGGGATCATTGTGACTCAAAACCAACTCTGAGAGCATTCCATTGGAACAAATGCACAACTAAATTTCACAACATGCATTGTACTAGTGACACTCCTACATAAAATTGCCCACTTTTAAAGACAGAGAAAACAATTTCCATAGAAGTTTCATTTACTTCTTTATATGGGTAATATAGAAAAGAAAATATCTGCAAATTTCAAGGTGAAGCAGCCAAGGTAAAGAGAATACTTCACTGCTGGCAATATTCTACTAATGGATGGGGGCAAAGGCGTGCAGCTGTAGTGCTTTGAGTGTCCTTGCACAGAAATTCCATCTTAACTGCAACTGAAATGGAAGGATAGAATCATGGACTTTAATCCTATAAAACCCAGTTTTTAAATATGTCAATATGGATGAAACTCCTACAGCTTCAATACTGCGAAATTATCTCATTTCATAACGTAGAATCTCTCTGGTTTCCAAATACAAAAGGAATTAAAGCAGTAGTGGGAGGAAGAAAAAGGATGACAAGAAAATTAATGATGACCAGACGGCATCATTCCAGAAGTGTGGACAAGACGACAGTTTTCACCCTTTGCTTCTCAAACCATGTTAAAAAGTCAATTACACATTTGTATCAGGAGAGATGCTGGGGTTTTGGTGATGGTTTTTTGAGGCATGGGGAGGGATCATGGGAGAGAATGCTCTTCTGTTTCCTCCTAGAGGTGCTACAGACGATTTCATACCAGTCTGCAAAACCTGCAGAGTGCACGTCCTGCTGAGATTATGTGGGTATCCAACCCTGCCTCACCTCCCAAACCAATGCCATGGAACCCATGGTGATCCACTTCCCTCAGGCAGTACCAGGAACATCTCACTGCCTCTTGGTCCCCTCACAGCTGGTTCTGCCCAGAAGCTCATGCAAATCCTGCTTTTCTACAGAGGACAGCTCTGGGCCATTGTCATTAGGACACAAATTGACACACATTAAGATATATGGATCTGGTCATAGAGAATTTATGCTGTTGATGTGTATCATCCCCCTGCCTTACAAATAAACAGAATATTTAAATAATGAAGCTGCTAAGGAGTTTACCAACCCAGCAGTGTGCTGAAAAAAAAAAAAAAAGAGCTTTAAAGTGAAATAAAAGGCTGAGGAACCTGAAGGAAGGTGAAGAGAGAAGACAGGAATCCATTTTAGAAAATGCAGACTCTGAAATCGAGTGTACTATCCATCCAGGTGTCTGCAGCGTGAGCAGGGGAAGATGTGATTGTGCAGACTGTGATAACAGCTCTTTTTCTGTAGCACTTCTTCTCTATCACATGTGTTCCTGCCTCCCCATTATATTTAGATGTGCACTGGAGGCAATTTTAGGGCCACCTCAGTGAGCACGTTTTTTCTCCCAAAGAATGCACAGTGTAAGATGTGAGATAAAGAGAGCACTAAATATAGAAGTGCTTTAGTGCTTTAGGTCCACAAAGATGAGTCGACAGAACCCTCTCCTTCTGGCACATTTTTCTTCCAACTTGTTTTACCTTACACATGCTACATGTGAAACACACCTAGAGAGGAAAATTAATGTTTTCTGCAGCTTGTTCTGCTATTCTCCACAGAATTATGAGATGAGTGTGGTGAGCCGCCCAGACTTAGAGCTGGTTATGACTATATTCAGAATAAATGGTATTATTCAGTACATTCTCACTTATGGGTAGGGAAAAAAAGTAGCACTGTTATGCAGCTTGTGACTTAAAATCTCAAGGTCACTTAAATGCCTTTCAGTTTATTTGAATCAGTTTGATTTGTTTTGTAATTTAAATAATTTGATGGTTTTAGATGAGAGTTGTAAACTGGCTTGTCCTAAATTATAAGTATACTTTAGAACTTTGTTAATCTGATTTTGGGTACTCGATCTGATACCTTAAAAGGGCCTAACTTCAAATTTTTTTGGAAGTATGATTTTGAAAGAATTTAGTGTACTTATCTCTGACCTTCCTGACTCAAAACTGTCAGAAAAGAAGGATGTGTGTGCTGATTTAGCACTGAAAGGTTTCCCAAAATAAGTAACTTTTGAGAAGAACATGATGATGGGGATGAAGACAGTAAGCATCTAATGCTATAGATACATTTGTTTTTAAAAATACCTGTATTGTAATGAAAAAGGTATTACTGTTATAGATGGGATGAGAAGCTTTTTATATCTCCTTTTAGGATAAAAGCTTGGTGTCAAATGGAATGTTTTTCATGGCTTCCCCAAGAATGTGGGTGTTCTATATATTAAGTAAAGTGAAGGAGTTGGGAAAGGAGTTGGAAAATGAGAAAAAATGCTGAGCTACCAAGAGAGATGGGTCAGGGTGCTCATAGCAGAAACCTTGGGGGAAAATAATCTGTCTTCATTCCAACAGGATGGCTGCAGCCAGTGAGAAATGAATAAGCAGATGCTGAACTCAGGTAATTCCTGGTGGAGAGAAGCCTATCTGCTTTCTTCTAAACCAAAGCTGATAGCTCACGCACACTTTAATCATCAGATTTTGGGAGGAGGTCTACCTTCAGATCTTTGTTGAGGAGGTCATTGTCAGATGTTTCTTTTGTAGAGAGGAACAGAAGGGTGGTAATTTGCTCATTCTTCAGTTCTATTGCATTTCCTGATGCACAGCTCAGGCTACCTGTTGACATGATTTCATTTGTCTTTTTGTACTGTTTACAAGATACTATTGCCAGACTACAGCAAGAAGATGTGCATGAAATCTGAGCTTCGGTGGGAATTCTTTCCCTGACTTTACAGTAGAGTCAGGATCTAATCCTGAGCACCACTCATTTCCACCTGCATAAAATGTGGCAGTCCCAAAAGAGTGAAGTTTACAGTTAAATTAGCATTTACTGTAAGATTCTGTGCTCAGTGAAGTGCAGATATTGAAAGGTTTTCATTATTTTAAAGTGATTCCTTTCTTCCTGATGATCATAAATATCTCTCTAGGGTGCTTGAAACCAAAGTCTGCTGTTTTTTCTATCATTTTTGTACACACTTTTGTTTCACTTTACTGCATACATATTTATTTTATTGTTGGGGTTATTCAGAAGAGTTTTCATAATGCAGATCAGATGGTTGATTAAATCACAGCTGGCTTTTAAAAATACTCATAAAACCCCAGCATGCTTTTAAAGAGAAAACACATATAGAGTTCAATGAATTCTGAAAACAGATGTACAAAATACAGTATGGAGAATTGTTCTTTTGTTCTTCAGAGTTAACCTTCAAAGTGTTTCTTCTATTCACTGCTCCTTTCCAAATAATTTTACTGCAGGAAACAGGAGGAGATGTTATGTAGGGAGGGCAATGACTTTAGACACACATTATTCTGAGAATGTCAGTAATTGGCTGCCTGGCAAGAAAGGGGATGTTTCCTGATGTTGTGATAAACTGCTTTTTTTTTTTAGTTGTCAGGTTTGCCCCAAATACCTGAGTGGGGGATTTTCCCCCAAAAGTTCATATAATCCACTGTGAAAACCACCAGCTGTCAGTTGCTTTCTGCTTCCCTGCCCATCACAAGCAAGATCCCACCACGAGGCAGGAATCCTTTTCCAGATGGTGTATGCAGCTTTAATTTGAAGTTTGTCTGGTGAAGGGAGTAGTGAATGATTGAGCACTCACTAAGGCAAGAGGTAGCTTGTGACTCCTGTTTTCTTGAGTAAATAGAGCAAGGTGTTTAATCAAGCAATGAAGGGCCAGGAGAATGTAGCTACACAAATCTCAAATGTCATGATAGCACAGACATTGCTAATGCATTCCCATCATTTGAGCCTGTCACTTCTCCACAGTACATGGTGTGAAATGCCCACTCTAAATCTCTGCTAGGAAGCCACAGGAAGGCTCAGACACTGCAAAAGCTTCTCTGCCTCATTTACCCCTGTGAATACTTCCAGTAACTTCAGCAAGACTAGCTACAGGGGTCATAATATCCATGATTTTAGAATTGGAGTGTGCACTGAGCCTGCACTGCCTTTGTGAGAACCAGGGCAAAATTCAGAGATTTGTATGTCTGTCATTTAATCTTCCCCAGGCAAGCACAAAGCGATGTTGCCATGGCCTGTTGGATTTTTTGCAGGCAACATCACACTTTTCACGTTGTTCCTCATACACATGTATTCAGAATGTTTAGAGAAATGAGCACACATGACAGGAAATGAAATGAAGCAGTGAATAAAAATGAAGCTCTCTGCTGCAAAGGCGTCATAAGGCTGGGGCTGATAAATCTCCATGAAAAAGCTTTCAGTCAGGTCCTCAGTTCTGCCACTGTTTCTTTAGCTCAGCTCCCAGAAAAATAGCTCACTTAGCATGAAAGAGTGATGCCTCCTGCCCCTCTTCCCCTGGGTGGTTTGGCTGCCTGTTTTTCACAGAGTGAACGAATGGAGGAGCAGAGCTGTGGATCTTTCTGCAATGACCCGAGCAAGGTTCTCTACAGAGAGAGCCCTCGTGCTCCGAGGGGCTGTGACTGAACACAGCAAAGCTGCCACACACCTCCACCTCCATGGCCACCCAGGGCCTCCACAATACCTGCAATTCTACTTCTCACAGCATGACAGGGAGTTGGAAGGAACCCCCATGCATCACCCAGCCCAACCCTTCAGTGAACAGCCCTTAGAGGGGTTGAATCCACAACCTCAGCATTATCAGCACCCTGCTCTGACCAGCGCAGCCAATCTTGCACTAAATATTGTCCTTTGAAGTTCCTACTGTCATTCACGGCAGTTCAAAGTTTCCTGGATGAGGAGAAAAGCTAGAGAATCTATAGATACACATATAGATACACAATGTGGGAACAGTACATCCTTCTCCTCAGCTGCAGTTTCTAATGTTTCCCCCCTACAAGGGCAGTGGAGAGGCCTGAAGACAGTCCTTGTGGGGTTATTTAGTGCAGGGGCATACGGTATGGGTACATGAAGGTGGTATAGAATGCAATCTTATCCCCTAAAGAGTTGCAGCTGAGCCAATTATTGAGGATTAGGAGCAGGCCTAATGTTAACAGACCACACCTGTAGCCAATAAAAGGAGTGAGATAAAAGACTGGATTGGTGGGAATTGGACTCAGCTGGCTGCTGTGAGGACAAGGAAGAGTTAGTGCCTAGAGGAGATGCCTACAAGAAACATCAAGGAGGTACAAAACTCTGGTAATATGGAACCCTTGCAATATAATGACAACAAACAGCGACCCTAATGTGATTCAGGAAAAAGGATTTAAGTACTAAACTATGTGACCTCATGGATTTGGGATGACCCCATGGATTTGGGACTAAAGCTATAAGACCCTGTGGATTTGGGAAACAGGACTTGAATACTAAACTATTGGTAAAATATATCAATTGCAGCTATTTGTGTTTGTTAAATATGAGTATAAAAGATTTTGAAGATAGGTACTTTGTAAACTGAGAAGAGCTGCAAAACTGGACCAACACTCAGAAATATATATATTTGTACTGAAATATGTTGTCTGAACATCTGTATAACTATTGGTTCTCAATGAAATATATGAATATATCATGATGTTAATTTATTTGAATATGTACTTCTAGAAATGCTGCAACTCCGCAATTAAAAGAAAAAGGGGGAATTGTAGGGGGATACAGTATGGGTAAATGAAAGTGGTATAGAAAGTAATCTTATCCCCTAAAGAGTTGCAATTATTAAGGATGAGGAGCAGGCCTGATTTTAGCAGGCTTCACCTGTAGCCAATAAGATGAGTGTTATAAAAGAGTGGGTTGGTTGGTTGAGGGGAACTGGAGTCAGTTGGCTCCTGTGAGGACAAGGAAGAGTCAGTGCCTGGAGCAGATGCCTCCAAGAAACATCAATGAGGTACAAAACTCTGGTAATATGGAACCTTTGCAATGTAATGATAATAGAGCTCTTGCACTATATAATGACAGCAATTTAGCAAATGGTGCAGTCTTATCGTAATTTTGGCAAGATCTGTAATTTAATCTCATGCCTCCTAGCACTAGTTAGGATCCAGCAATTCCTCCTCTCTGTGCAGCTGATATTTTTGTCCTCTGTTACAGATCCTGGAATCCTGAGAGGTGCCATCCTCTAACAAGACTTTGAAGGGGGCCAGACAAAACTTTTGGGGAGAGATGAGCCTGTGTGTAGTGGCACTTTCTCTCCCACCTGTTTACCTGGGCCACAGGTGTGCTGGAGGAGATGAAGGATGTGCCCTGGCACACCCACATTTCAGGCTGTGTTAGCATGCCAGCTTGTTGGATCTGGAGGTGCTTCCCAAACAGATCTGCTGTCCCCTGAACAGGGCACCCTTACAGTGAACCCCTAAGGAAACTGGAACAGAAAAAGTCCACTTTCTCTTAAATAAAAAGCCCTGCCAAAATAACATGAGGACTGAGTAAACAGACTGCGCAGAGAAGGAACTGTAAAACTCTGAAATACCCTGTTTGGTGGAGAAAGATGCCTGATGGCTGTGATATCTAGTGGGGATTAAAGGCTAAAAATGGCTTGAGGCTTTTCACATAAGCACAGTATGTTCAGAGGGAAGAATACTTTCAAGTTTGGCTCCAAATATTGAAAGTTAATTTAAAGAGTAGGATTTTGCAGAAATTTTGATAAATCCATAAGCTATTGAAATGCTTTTTGTGACCTCTGCTAGAAAAAAAAGATGGAGGAAGCATTCCCAAAACTGTTCAATAATTAAATGTGTGTTTGAAATTATTTTTTCCCTCTGCCTCGCTAAATACATGTTTAAATTGAAAGTTATATAACCCTGTAGAAAAAAAAGGCTATGGCACAGTCTAATCCTGAATTATGTGCAGAATGGTTACAACCAAGATCCCTTTAATACAGCTATTTTAGTCCCAGCACTGTGCAAATGCTCTTTGCTTGTCTTCAAGAATTGCTGCCTATGAATTGTAAAATACTGGGGGCAAGGTTTTTTTGGTATTTGCAGCACCCACTGACAATTTTGGGTGGCATAATTGAAGGACAGGCTTGGCTGACCGGGATCACAGCCTGACTTCGGTTTATGTGCAGTCAGTGTTGCTGTGAGCTTTTTCTCTCCCAGAGCCTTGCCTGAGAGAGATTTCTGGGGGGAAAAAAAGGATTGGCAGAGGAGGGTGAGAAGAAAGGAGAAGGGGGACGTGTGGAACAGGGACACTCAGAGACACTTTCACTTGCAAGGAAGCAGGAATTTAGGATGGTGTCTGACCTTTTTCAGCATGCAGCTAATGTGTGGAGGAAATTATTCTTCATACACCACTGCTGTTCTTGGGGCTGTTGTACCAGGGAAACATGGAGGGTACAGGGACCATGGAGAACTCAAGAAGATGCAGCACTGATAGGCAGGGAAAGTATCAGTTTAGAAAGTAGTATTCTCATCTGATAAGGGATTTTGAGTTATTTCTGTTTTGAAGCAGAATACCTATCACTTCACTCAAAACAATTTGCTTTCAAAATATTTTAAAACATAGTCATAGAAGGGCATTCCAAATGAGAAGTCAAAAGATCTTATTTTGAAATTTCAGTTTTCTCAAAACACTAACTCTGAAATATCTTTTTTCTATTAATTTTTTTTTAAACTGGAATGATGCCATTTCTACTACATAGCTTTTGGTTTTATTCTTTTGACTGCTTTAGTTTGCTTGGGTTTTTTTTGTATGTAGGGTTTGTTTTGGTAGAGAAATATCCATCCTGAGAAAGCTCCCTTGGAAATTCTGATGGCCACACTCCTGGGCTCTGTAAACTTCACATGGTGCATACACAACTCTCTGAATTATTATTCCTTTAAGCTGCTCCCAAACCCCTGGTAAATGGTAGCTGAAGCCTCAGTGATATTACAGGATCCATCCTGTTTCTGGCCATGCCTGTGGAATTACAAGGCTGTTTGGAAATGCCTTGCATGAAACTTCACTCCTTTTAGAGTCAAGCTGTCAAGCTTGCAGTGCTTGTACCACTGACTTGGGACCAACAGAAAAAAATTCCTTATCAAACCACTGCTCTCCAAGGCACTTGGCTTTTTTTTTTTTTTTTTTTTTTTTCCCCCCCTGACCTTTCCCAAGTTTTGTTGTTTATTACTCTCACCATCATGCATTTGCCCCAGCAGAATTAGGCACATGCTGCCTTTAACTTTCTGAAAAGCTGGGAATAGTTTATCTCTACCTGTGTGATTGTACATAACTGTGTCCTTTGTTTAGCCATGCTGAGCGCTGGCCCCCAATCATTTAAATGCATGGCATTCCTGACAAATCTTCTCCTACAAAGTAATTATTACAATCATTAAATGTACAAAGCAAAAGCCCCCAAAACACAAAAGGAAAAGCCCAGGTTTGAAAATTAATGCATGTAAATAGTAGTTAAAAAGGTATTTAAAAAGAAAAACACTGTCTGCAGCTGTTCTCTACTGTACACTGAGTACTATACCTGTTGTGCTGATGCTGAAGCCCAATTAATTTCTATTTCCTCCTTACTGTGGTGACCCTTAGGAATTGGAAGGATTAAAGATCTTTGACTTTCCAGCATCTTTTGGCTATGAAATGATTCATTACACAGGCACTTTCATTTTTTTTCTGCACAGTTGATTAAGAATGGACAGAAAAAATCATGCAACAAAGGGTGACCTTGTGACTCAGGAGAAGATGAATATCCACTAATCTGCCTCTCAAAGGCAATTATGCTTTCTGGTTTTGTTTTTCTTTTTGAGTACTTCTGGTTTTGATTGTGGCTTTTTGTTGTTTTGTTTTTTTTTTAATTAAAAAAAATCATTAAACAAGGTGAATCTTATCCCATGTGTTTACTGCCTTAAAATAGCCATAAAATAGTTGTTGTTGCTGCTAAGATTTGCCATGTTTTTAAGATTCATGGGTTTGCAAATCTGTCTCTCCTAAAGAGACTCGTATTTGCAAATCAATTAAATAGGTACATCTCCACAACCACAACTGGTTGCTTCCCTGATGCCAAAGCCTAAAGAAATAGAACACCAGGTTAATACAGGATAGGTTTTCTGTATTAAAAAAAAATAAATTTAAAAATCAACTTTTGTTTCTCTTTTACTGACACAGAAAAAGCAGATATGGCACTTGACATTGATGGGTTGGATTCGAATTCATAAACAGAGACTTGGTTTGTTTTTGTTCCTCCTCAAATTCAAAAGTTCTGTTAACCACTGTAAATATTTTAAAGGCTTTTCTGAGCTCTTGCTTGCTGCCATCACTTCTCCAAACCCTGCAAGTTGCCAGAACAGGGATTTCAGAAACACTAGCTAAAACATCTTGACAAGCTAAACAGTTTTTAGAACTGGAGTAGGTGGACTTAGCTGACTTCCTGCCAGCTCCAGAGTCTGCACACTGTCGAGGGAGATAAGCAGTGCAAGCAGAGCGGATTAAGGCTGGTGCCAGGAATCTGCAGATCCTGGGCCTGCTCTCATCCCTGCCATTAGCAGCGCCGTGTCCTGAGCAAGCCCTTCCTCTGTGGGTGAGCTAGGGGCAGGATTTACCTATTTCTTTCAAAGAATGTTTATTTTCCTCCATTTTTGAGGGTTTAAGCCCTCAGCCTTATGACCTGCACCTATTCATGTGCATTTGGCAGATGCTGAACTGCTCACAGCTCTTAGCAGGAATGGACTTGAGCAATGCAGCCTTTTCCAGTTCAGATTTCAGTATTTTATACTTTTATTATGCTTTCCATGAACAACTGACTGAAAAATTTAGCCTCTTTTCATCTCTCTTCCACACATACTGTGGTTGGTATGAACATCTCCAAAACAGGGAACTTGAAACTTCCTTCTGGTGATGTTATGATTCCAGTTGCATCTCAGTTATACAACATAAATGCCTAAAAATACAAATTCTCAAATCTTTCTTGCTTGGGCAAACTCAAGAACAGCAGCAGTGATCAATTAGCATTTTTTAGAATGCAGAATTTAAAATACTTATAGACACCCTAATTTTTAACTCTCTCCTTGCCAAAACATTAACATGCATTTCAACATGCATCCTAAATTAAATTTTTTCAATATGCGTTTATTTCCTGAATGTGTGCAGAAGGAATTCAGCATTGTCTGATATACTGTTTTGTTTTTGACCCAGACCCTAAAATAGCTTGAAGATTCTTACAAACAGATCAAATCAATTTCTTGGCTTTGAAATTTCTGGCATACGCCGGTTCTCTCTGGATGTCAAAGTGAACAATTTGATATACAGCTCATGTCTCTTCACAGCTTTGAACTATCCATAACTTTCTTTTGGGTTTTAGTAAATACATTTCTTAAAGTCTGTGGCATGTTACTTCTCAAATTCTATCTGTATTACTCAGAATCTTGTTTCTGTACTCATTTCTCTCTTAGATGCAGAAATATTTCCCTGTATTTCCATTTCTATTTGCACCTTGATCTATTGGGGATTTTTGAGATGAGAGAAAGCTGCCAATGGGGTGTTAGGAATAGGATATTTTTTAAAGTGTATATATGAACTTAAACATTCAGAAAAAAAGAGCAGTTTTTCTTCCATGCCTAGATATTAAACATAACTATATTTGACAACTGAAAAAATAGCATCAGTGGCAGAAGCTATTACACTCTAAGAGTAAAGCCACAAATTTACCTGCTAAAACGACTTCCTTACTCCAGTTATCCCCCTCATCTAAGTTGAGAAAACTCCTCAAGGAAGTTCACCTGCTTATCTGAGCACTTTGAGAGTCCCAAGAGCCAGGAGAAACCAGAGCTGTATTTCCAGCTGGCTCTCTGTGCCTTGCAAGTGATGTTTAACAAGCCAAGGATTTTCCTTTCTAGGGGCACAGCAAGTTATGAAAGAGGACACTTGGCACCTTCTGAAAGAGAAGGTTTTCCTTTATCTGAAATGGACCCTCTGACACTTTCCTGCTTCTTATCTGACACCTTCTTCTTTCATGGTTTTCCATTTTATCTTGTGACAAAGCCATGTGGTTTTGCTTGATCCCACTTGAGTTTGAAGATGGCAGCCAAGGAAATATCAACCCCTTGTTTTTTCTCTTCAAACATGCCATCAGTTCGTGAACAAATACAACCAAAAACCCTACCCCTAACCTTGACTATGTTTTAGAGGCTACTAAACAAAACATGCCAACAAGAGAAACTCAGGCTAAAAATCTAAAAATAGAAAGTATTTTTTTTCCTTGATAAGCCAGAAATCAGTGTAATCTGACTGGCAGATACTTTAAAAAAAAATAAAAGCTTATCTTGTTCATTTCATGCTCATGCTACAGTTGATCCACTTAATTATTTCTACCATCATACAGCCCACTGCTGCTTTTTTTCTGCTTGGAAAAAGTGTCAGTGTTACAGGAGAGAGATTTTATATTCAGAGAGCCTTGGATTAGAAGAACAATCATTTTGATATTGGAGATTCATCTTTGGCACCAGACTGCTTTTAAGCACGTAAAAAATTTTTATGCTGATTTGTGTTTGTGTTACAAAATAATTTCAAACACTGGGATGGAAACAGATGCTATAGGCCAAAGAATGAAAACTGCTGGTTTAGGAAAAAAACATCTTCCAGTGTTATTAGAAAACAGAAGAAAGCACGTGGCATAATAGGTCAGTTTAATGGCATTGTTTGCAGTAAAGCTGACATTTCAAGCATAATCTGCAGTGCTCACTTGAAGTAGGACATTTTGCTGGGCAAAGAAGGTTTTGATACGTTCTTTTATATTGCTGTGTCAAATTGGATTAGAACACAATAAAATGGAGAATGTAAAATAAAGGCCTTTGGGCTCGCTGCTTAGGAGTGTAATAAGATGCACAAGGAATTAAAATGAGTTGTACTCTTCAGAAGTATGTCAAACCTGTCATGTGCAGTTTGTGTGGAGCTTCCCTTTTTCTCATTCATTTCCTAGGAATATCCTTCCTGTGTGCACTTTCTGCTGACCTACATAAAGTGAATTCCCTTCAGTGACTTTGCCCAGCATTTTTCTGTTCTCCTAATTATTATCTGAAACAAGACGATGTTCGAATATGAATTATTGAAAACCTGTTACAGTTGATACAGTTTTGGTTTCCAACCATAAACTTCCCAATGGGGCTGAAAACTTTGCCAGAATTTCTTCCTGAGTTTCACTGGAGCTGCCTGCTGGCCTGGAGAGCAGCCACAGGAGGATTCACTGCAGCACTGAGTAGCCCTGGATCAGGATCCAGCTCCTTCTGTCAGGCTGAGAGAAATCTCGGCTACACAGACAAGAAAATGGGCTGAAACTTGGTTTCTTAAATGATGCGTGGAGTATTTCTCATAACCTCATGGAATGAATTCTAACCTTTGAAATTTGGGAAATGTTAATCAGTAAGCTGGGTACTCCACATTTTCATTTATCTGCTACTCTTATCTCAGAACTCACATTACCCAAAATTGGATTTGTCTCCTATGTGCCATGAGTCACTTGCTTTGAAAAGGCCTCTGTTAGCTGGAAAGCCAGTGACAAGTCTAGATGGCAGGGCTTGTGTTCTGTTTGGATAAACAGGGTTACACTTCATGGGAGAACTGGTATCAGGAGGAATTAATAAATGACTCATGTTGCAGTCCTGAATTTCATTTCAGATATTACAGAAAATCTGAATGTAAACGATATGCTGCATCACTTTTGAAATTTGGAAGAAGTGATTCAAAAGAAAATACCAGAGCCAATCTTCTGCCTAAGTTAAAGCAGGGAAAAATGACCTGTTCACATCAAAGCAGCTCCAGTGTGCGTGCACATTCAGCTTTCAGTTGACTGTGAAAAATGAAGTTGATCTTTGGACACTTAATGCTGTATGAAGGCAGCCTTTCACTTGCAATGACTGTCATCTGCTCTGTCACATCCTTACTTTTCCCTTGCAGCTGAGAAGCAGTAACTTCTCCTACAAAAGCCAGGTTTATCCTTGCTGACACCAAATGTCCGTGCCCCTGCCCTTAACCCCCCCAAGCTTGCGCTGCTGCTGCACTTCCATCCTCCTGTGGGACAGGACTGTGCAGAGACTTCTCCTTAAGGCTAGGAAAATATCCACTTTCATAAAGAATTTTCCAAGAAAAAATAATAAATGAATCAATTTGGTCTTTCATACGGCATGTTACCAGACCACAGAGGTATAAGGTGAGAGTCTGAATTCAGGCAAGTTATCTGTCTCAGAAAATCCTTTCCTTTTCAATGACTTCTTGTTCTCAGCTAAGCAGATATTTCAGTGCTTTTCTGAACCGAGGTCTAACAAACTTACCCTTTGATCTTACTGCTAATGATGTCTGGTTTATTTGACTCTAAAATGTGCACTGCACTGGAGTGTGGTTTGACACAGCAAATGAAATGTTTCCTGACACTTGGCACTGGTAGCCTCACCCCTGTGGATTTCTGCAGTGTATCATTCTCACTGAAGGTCTGTCCTCCCGAGGATGTGTGGGATTCATCTCCAATGGCACTGCAAGGGGGTTGGCTCCTGCTCTGAGTAGAAAGCTCCTTCTTTTTTTTGGGAGTATTTTCCATGATTTTATACCTAATTCCTGTTTGGATTCCTGCATAGAACTTGATAACAGAGACTTTGAAATACAGACTTCTAAAATACATTCCTCATTTCCCTGGGATGCCAAACAAAGTGATGCCAAACAAAGAGTTAACCAATTCAGTGTGTTAAACCATTCACTGCTTTCATGGAACAGCACTGTCTGAACTCTGTTTGGCTGGATTGTAGCTCTGGGGTTTTCTGACTTTATGAGAATCAAGTCTTCAGTCTTTTGAAGAACCGAAGATTGCTACATAAGAAATGTTGAATCTGCAGTTCTGGCTGATTAGTGTGCTGTAAGTTACATAAAAAATCATGCAAAACAGGAAGACAGGCAAAATAAGAAAAGTAATATTTCCTTAAGTAAGTTTCAGATTAAGTAAGATTAAAACATTCTCCAGCATTTCTGCCCTATCAGCAGGGCAGTGACTAAACCCACTGTCTCCTACATAAAACATTCTTTAATATATCCAAAGAACAAGAAATGAGGACTGAAAATGTACTGTCAATTTCCCTGGATTAAGGTCAAAGCTTGAGAAAGAGAGAGAATAGAGTATTTTCCTTCACAAATTCAACAGACAATTTCAGTTTTAATCAGATTAAGGAAATAAAGTCAGAAACGAAAAAAATTCAAAAAGAAGAATTATAATACTTACATTGGTGACATATTCAATATCCTTCCAAATATTACATTCCCTGGGAAAATCTGCCAAATCTAAAAAATTATCCACTACCACTTGGCCAATCAAGTCGTGCCTGGAGAATCTGTCAAAGTCATACACAGAGAAATGGAGTTTCCTTGTGCTGAGATCATTGTAGGGCACAGTAAATAAAAAAACTTCATCAAACACTGGATTTAGGGTCTTTCTGTGCACTTTAGTCTGGTGCTTTGTTTTCCTGTCGGGGAGCAGATAGATCTTCACGTAGGGATCTGAAGTTCCAGAGAAGTCCTTGGCGGGCAGGTTGACGGCCTTGTGGATCTTCACTATCAGCTGCTCCAGATCACAGTCATACTTGAGGATGAAGTTGAGTTTTCCACAGGCCTTGCTGTTGCTCCTGCGGCCGTCATCCGTGTCCAGGGATCTCTGCTTGTACAGCTCGGGCTTGATGCGGCCGATGCCCGTCAGCTGCTCCTGCTTCTGCACCTGCTGGATGTTGAAGTCAGGGTTGGACAGGTTGAGCTGCCTCCGGAGAGAGTTGTGCCTTAAAGCCAAAGGGAAAGAATTGAAACAGGCTGTGCACACACACGCTGAAGATCCCGCTCACCTTTGGCGTTTCCATAACGTGGGGCTGGGTTTTTGACAAAGGGATGAACCAGCGCAGCGTTTGCGGGAGCTGACCCTCAGCACCACACTGCTAATGCCACATCAGTGTCTGTTCCCATGTCTCAAGCTGGGCTGAAATGGTTTGCTGATCACCCCAACAATTGTTTTCCTTTTTCCCTCACACCTGATGTAATAAACTCTGTGGTACTTTAGGCTGAAAAGCTCCTTTACTTTCATTAGCTGAGGATAAGAAAGTTGCTTTTAGCTTTAATAATTCTCACTTAGTGTGACTGAAATTTCTCCTTCATGGATGGTAACAAAAATCAAATTTGCAATCCCCGTTGAGGTGGGGAGATGTGAAAGTGAAAGTAGAATTAGGTAAAAGCTTAATCTTCTATGAGTTCCATTTTATTGTCCTATTCATATGCAGCAATCACTCAGTGTATTGGAGCACCAGGAGCTCAGGTTGAACACAGAAAGAGCATGTGGAAAGTGCCAGCACAGGATTAATCCAAAGCTATCTATATTGAATGTAATCAGCAAGAGTTCCTCTGCTATAATTGTTCATTCATTCCTGGTAAATATCTGTTTACCCATGCTTACAGCAGGAACAGCCTCATATGTGCTATCCTAATTTTTTTTCTCTTGTTGCATAATAAATACATAATCTTATGACTCTACATTAGTCATTTCCAGGATAAAATATTATCATGTCACCGAGGAAAAAAAAAAATTTAACCCTTAAGCTCCTCATGGCAGTGAGAGGCACAGAATATCCTGTGGAGGAATAAAAAGAAGAGGCTAGCAAAGAGCCACTGGGCTAGCGCTGCACCTTCTCCAGCCGAAGTGCATCTGCTTTGACTCAGATATTTACTGGCTCTTCACATGCTGATCCTTATTCTTGATGTATGAAACATAATCCTTTTTCCACCTGCCCCTGCACACACTCTGAGCCTCCCCCTTTCCTCTTCCCTTATGTACTGGTTTTCCAGTTCCCCTGGAGACTTCACTGGCTTGTGTTAAGTCACTCTTCTCCCCAAAGTCATGATTGTGGCTAAAACCTATGAGTTTTTTAATCCTATTTCTAACTCTTGCAAGAGTTTCATTAGCTTGCCCTACTTTTCTTTGGAAAAATCTTTGAGGAGATATTACGAATGTTCAGCACCAGTGCTAAGTGCAAATGAATATGCTTTACAAGCTAAATGTACACTGTACTGGTGCTTTTAAAGGATGCAGGGCTCTGTGTTATCCAGCTCCTGAGGGAAAAGCCCCAATGAGACAGTAGTTGTGATGTCTTAGCATTTTAGCTTTTATATTTTTCATATATTTGTAATCCTGCAATTCTTTAGTGTGTAACTCTAAACTCTATATCAAGTGTTAGCTACTGTTCTTCCAGTTGGGTCAGGCAGAATAATTCCTCTCCAGGCCTGGGAATCAAGGACACCTCACTGTCTCAGGCCCCAAGAGATGTAAAAAAAAGTGAGTTAGGGGCAGCAAACTGGGGGTAAATGGCTTCATTACCTGAAGCTGTAATTGGAAGATTAACCCCCAAAATGCAAATGGACCAAAATTATAGAAGTATGAAAACCTGTGACCTGTCATCCATTTTGGGTATAGGCCCTGAGGAGGGCTTTATCTGCCCAAAATGTACCTGAAGGCCTGCCAATAAATATAACTGCATTTTAGTTCCTTAATTTTGTCTGGCCTCTGTTTTTAGGTAGTCCCAAAAAGGCACCAGTTGTGAGAAGAGTGGAACAGGATTGTGATACAGTCGCTTTGACCTGCAAGGTTTGTTGGGAAGGATGAAAGTTTGACAAGAAAGTCTCACAGATATGTGTGCTTGGCAGAAAGATTCTTAACTGTAGAGTCTGATGAAGGAATAGAGATGGAAGCAAGTTTTGATGTAGAAGAAAAGAATTGCTGAGCCAGTCTTATTGGATAACCAAGGAGGCAAAGGGTGTGTTAGTTAGAAGGGGTTTTTATGGCTTATAGCAAAGGATAAACCCACCCCAAACAAGAAAATGTTTGTACCAAGCAGAAAGCACAGGCAAACAAGCCTGCTGATGTGGCAAGTAGAAAAAAGGTCTCAGAATTTTCCACTGCAAGAAAACTGAAAAACAACTTCTAGCTTAAACTGTAATGTACTGACTTTTAGTGATTGGAGAACAGTAACATGAATTTGGTAATTACAGTAGTTATGATGGGCTGTAGATAATAGTTAAGGTATAGATTGGTTCTGCTGTATTAAGATGCTCAGCAAAGAAAAGTATATAATGCATTGTAACCAAAAGAAAATTATATAATGCAATATAACCTAAACCAAAGGGTCTCAGGCCTGCCTGCAGCTGGAGCTGACAGCTGTAGGCACAGCTCTGTCACCTACGACCCTGGACTGCTGTAACCTCTTGGATGGAATAAATTGCATTTTGGAGAGCTGCCTGGAGTCCCACATCCCTCATTTTGGCTCTTACAGAGGTTTGTGCCCCTCAGTGAACAACTTCTGTATATATATATTTTTATATATATACACATATGTCGCAGACATCTTTTATGAAAAATCCTTTCTTTATGATTTTTCCTCTTGAGAAGCTGAGAGGCCTCAGGAACAAAATGTAAACATTGATTATCTGCTGCTGTGGAATGCAACAAGTAAATCTTTGATTGGCTCATATTAGATGTTTCTAATTAACAGACAATCACAGCCCAACTAGCTCAGACAGAGTCTGAGACAGAGCCTTTGTTATTGTTCTTTCTTATTCTATTCTTAGCTAGCTTTCTGAAGAAATCTTTTCTTCTATTCTTTTAGTATCGTTTTAATCTAATATATATCATAAAATAATAAATCGAGCCTTCTGAAACATGGAGTCAGATCCTCGTCTCTTCCCTCATCCTAAGATCCCTGTGAACAGCATCACATACATATAGAAAAAAAAATTAATATATATTTTTAAAGGAACATGGCAAGAAAATTAAACCCTTTTTCCGATCAGTGTGTGGCTGTGCTTTTTGGGCCGTATTCACGAAAAACAGAGACAAAAGGGAGCTACTGACCGTGCAGACGAGGTGGGCTCGGTGGTCTGGCGCTGCATGCGCACATTGGGCACGCAGTTCTCCTTGTCCTGGGTGTCCAGCGGCAGGTCCGGGGAGGTGTGGCTGATCTTCATGGAGGCCTCGGGGAAGGCGGCGGGCTGCCCCAGGTACTCCTCGCTGTAGTCGCGCTCATTGGCCTCCGCACCCGCGTAGTGCAGCGGCTCCTGCTTGCTGTCCTTGTTCCCGAAGGGCAATCCCCGCTCCCGCCACGGGATCCAGCACAGCTTCCAGGACACGAACAGGGACACGCCGAACAGGGCCAGGCCGCAGGCGGTGACAACCAGGGACAGCAGGCTTATGGAGATGTCTGCAAACGAGAGAAGCGCATCCCTGTCACTCCGCGTCTCCAGAGCGCCAACACGGAGCCCAACGCCTCTGGGCTGCAAATTTGCTTTCTAATTTCTAATTCTTTCCCCCGAAACAGCTTGGAATTCAGTATAAGACTGTCACTATAGGACACGAAAAAACACGACGCGGCCACGCAGCTTTCTCAAGGTGAAGAGAATTTTTAATTTTTGACTCTCTCGGAGTTTAGTTGTTAATTGCAGCCCCGAGATGTGTGAAAGGTCTGTGTTTCGGCCTGCACGTCCAAAGAACAAGTCAGAGCGCTTCAGTTTTCATTCTTAAGTTGTTTATTAATTCTTATCTATTAAATTTTCTTTCTGCCCAGTCAAGATCTGCTCAGGCACTCTGACCGTCCCCAGGGCAGTGCTGTCTTTTTATACTACAAACTACGTATAACGTATTTACACTTAATTCCCAACACCTATCACCCATGTTAGACAGTGCACTTCTACTCTAAACCAATCCCCAAGGGCCAAACATCACTGCAGAAGATGGAGAACAAGAACAAGAAGAAAAAAGGCTAGATATGCCCAGATTCCTCTATCTTGTCTCTAAAACCCCCATTCCAAAAATCCTAACATCTACATTTTCACCCTGTGATAATTTTATTATTATACTATTTAAACTTCTGTGACCTTCAGGTCCTCATACAAAGCTGGTAATTTGCTCCACGGGTCATAATCAAATCTCCAGGTGTTCTGGGTTGCATGCCAGGGTCTCTGAGCCCCACTGTGAGGTCCTTGGCAACTCTGGACACCCGGAGGGATGAACTGAGTTCTGACATGACTCCAACATTTGCAAATTTCTAAAAGTGACAGTGGATTGGAGGGTGACAGTGCCACCTCTCCAATGACACTGGACAAACCAACAGTCTATCAAATTTCTCCCACAAAAGAATGAAAATCAATAAGATATTTACTGAAGGCGTGTGAGAAAGTTCATTACAGGAATGTAAACATCAGAAGGCTTAGAAAAACTTAAAAAATCAGGGCAACATAAGACTTGAACCTAGCTTAAAATTACCCTCCACAAACTGGGTGAGATGAAAGGTCATTCTAAATCTCAAAAGGGTTGTTTGCTTGCTCACTCAACTTCCTGTTGATGAAAAAGCTGTGCCTGCAGTACATTTTATCTTTTTGGGTTTTTTTTTTCTCTTCATATAGGGCATGTCCTCCACCTGTTTTACCAGTTCTTACTAGCTTCTCTTCTAGAGCCTGTATTAGGCTTAAACACCATGAAAATACGCACACAAGCACCTCTGTGACATGAATTTTAAAGTATTTCACTGCTGTATCTTGGTTTATTATTTTAATTCCATTCCATATCATTTTAGACTCCTTCCTATATTTGCAAATTATTTTTCACTATCAATGCATGCCTTGCTCTTTGTAATTTAATTACAATACCAATATCTCTTCAAAACTGAGGTTTTACTGGATTTTTTAACTCCAAAGGTTCTTTCTTTTCTTTTTCCAAATTTCTTGTATAAAAAGGAATGTTCAGATGAGTTTTCTGTTGTTTTTCCCCACATTTCCAGCATTATCCTACTCCATCAACAGAAATTAGTTACTGGGAGTGGGTTTTGCTATGTTTTGCTTTAAGTTGCAGGTTGGGAAAATGACTCAGTGGAACAGCTGTTTTTGTGGTTACAATGTTTTTGAAATGAATCTCTCTGTGGATTACACAATACATCATGCCTTGAACACAATTAGTGAGGATTCTATTTTACTGCCTTAAATTATAAACACAAGCTGATCAAAGCAATTTTTCACACTGTGTGTAGGTTCAGAGTGTCAGGCTGCATCTCTCTAAGCAAACAGCCAGCCTGAATTCTCAAAGGATGGCAGAAGGTTGAAATGTACTGCTTCTACTAAGACAATTATTTAAAAATGACAATTCAGATGAAACAGCCCCGGTCCATTCCAAAATAAAAATAACATTTTTTTTAAAAAAGGAGAAAAGTCAATACCTTCTGCCCCTGCTGTGAGTCTCATACTCACCAGCCAGACAGATTAAATTTCCACAGTGGGGGGAGTGACACTGCAATCCATTTCACACAGGAGCTGTCCAGTTTATTTTGCATGCTGCAAACCAATTTCAAACTATTTTAGCCAGCATGGCCTTTCTGTCCTTCTCCCAGTCATATCAAGACAAAGCTCATTAAGAGTGGGGACAGCACAGCAGCTGCTTGGAATTAGAGCAAAGAGTTTTTTTAGAGCTAAAATTAATTAAAGAAATTCCTCCCATGCATAAAAGGGAATTTGGGAGAGAGTGGAATGGTAGTTCTTGATAATTTTTGAATATTTATTGGTAAACAAATCTGGCAGTGGAGGCAAGGCACAACCCCTTTTTGATTAAAAAGCTGAGGATCAAGGATGAAGAAGTGAAAGACGGCCTTTAGAATAAAGTAATTTGTCTTGGATTCCCTGGAGAAGAAGCAAGAAATACATGAGAGGTCTGCAAAAAGGCCATTTCTGTCAAAGAACTGATTCAATTAAATGACCCAGCATTGAAAGAAATGAGACATTTGGAGTTATCAGAAGCAGCCAGAAGATTACAAGGTGAGAACAGAAGACTGCCCAATGATAAGGGTGTGTGAATATGAAGGTGAGGAACAATTTGAAAAGCAGACCAGCAGTCCCCTACCCTACCTTGAAGGTGACTTTAGCAGAGGAAGTTTTCTAGAGAACAGACACTGAGAGAAGGAACACATGGGGGCAACATGAACTGTTTTTTATTTGGAGAGTCTGGGGGGCTTTAATAACATCTATAACACCATCATCTCACAGCTTGCTTGCAGAGAAGCGGGGCAGTAACCAGTGCAGTTCACAGCAGGGGAGGGGAGTGTTTATCCTTCATCCCAGCTTCACTTCTTCCTGACTCCTTTGTGCCAGGAAGAAGTTTTTGTATGAAATTTTTGTTTCTGTGGGTGGAAAAGAGACCATCACGGATCCATCTTGCTTCTGTGGAAGACAGCAGACTAAAGGGTTGTGCTCCTAGCTTCTCCCTTTCATCAGACAGTAATTTTCACATCCTGTGTGCCTGGCAGGCAATTTTCAACAACAGTGCAGATGCATGGTGAACATCTGAGGTGAGCACAGTCCCACGTGAGGAGATTTTTGGCTGCATCCCTGAGCTGCTTTGCTATTCGCCACTTGTGCTGCTCCATACTGTATTTTCTGTGTAATTTTTACTCCATATCTCCAGATGTCTCAGTTTTTCTAAGCCTGTTTAGCTGTATTCTCCTGTGGTAGCAGTACTCATCTGATGCCAGTGATTTCCTCTGCTTTGTACTGAGAACAGGGTAAGGCTTTACTACTTTGTCCTCACAGAAATGAGATCTGCAGCACAGAAAGTGCTCCTCAGAAACCCCTCTGTGAATGCCATGATGCCAGCCAAGCGTCTTGATATGAATCCCAAGTCAAAATTTCATGGTTCTACCTTTGTCACCATGGCTGCACTAAGAGCTGATCTCCCGAATTCCAGCATGTCAGAATACTTGGATTATAGCTTATTGATTATGGCATGTTGCTGCTAGACAATGTGTTTCCCTCTAGCAAAGGAGGCCTCTGAATAGACAGAAAACAAGAGGACACCTTTAGGGTGGTCTCAGATGAAACATTCTTGAGATTTGGTAGCTGTCTCTAATCCTTTGTCTCTTGAGGCTGTGGCTTCAGTGTTAGAGGACTCAGGAGGCACTGCCACCATTTCCATGCAGCTCCAACCACCAGGAATTCAGCTGTGGTTTCCAGGAAGGACAGAGGCTCTCTGAATATCTTACTCATGGCATTTTCTTACAGATACTCTGATGCAATAATCAATTTCTGACCAGGTTTCTATGTTTCAATCCCTCTTATTCTACTGAATTCCAACTCATTTATCTACTATGCTTATCAGCATAATTTTTCTGTTTTTTTTAATCTGTTTGTTTTGTTGTTGTTGTTTCTTCGGTTTTGGTTTGGTTCTCTTTTTCTTGTAGCAATCACAAGGTTAAAAATGATGTGGAAAAAACACGCAAAATTGAGTTTTCTACCTGTGGATCACACCATCAATGGTTACCACAGATTGGAGAGATGAACTTTCTTTCTGTGACAGATTTTATTACAGTCAGTGAGATAAAAAAATCCTCAGCCCTTTTATCAAAAAGACTCAGTTTGGTCATAGCTGAATGCTGAATCTTTTTACATTTTTTACTTACATTTTAAAGTAGATCTGTTACACAGAAAAGAAAAATTCCACTTTTTATGTCAAGGAATGATAGGAATATAAATTGTCTTGTCTTCAGATTCTCCTATTAAAGAGAATCATAGAACCTTTGGAGAAGGGACCCTGCAGATCATTTAGTTCAACACTCTGCCCAAGCAAGGTTACCTCACACTGAATATGCCCTGATGAAATTTCTCCAAAGATTCAGACCTCCCCAGCCACTGTGGGCAGCCTGTTCCAATGTCCGAGAGCCACCAAGTAGGTTCATAGCTTAATCTCACTTTGGCAGGGATGAAATACTAAGTGGGTAACATTTTTTAGATCACAATAACCAGAATTTAAGTAATGTTGCAAGACATAGCTGCACTTTGCAGCTTATCTAGTAAAAAAGGAAATTAAATGATGCTTCTATTTGTATTTCAAAGGTTTTTAGTATAGACCCACTGAACATAAAGTTTTATACTGACTTTGAATAAAATCATAGATTGCTCTAGAAGAATTTGAGTTGTCTTGAACTTTTACATAGATGGTGCATGAGTGTTGTGTAGATAAGACTAATGTGTAATGATTCCATTCAAATACTGACAGTACCACATTGCAAACCTGTGACTCGTTTTTCTGGAATAAATGGTTGTGCTTTACCCTCTAAAACTCTGATGCTGAAAAATCTCACCAAAAAATCAGACAAGCAAAACACACAGAAATGTGTTTGTCTTCTCATATGTGAAACAAGGATTGAAGTATTTTTTTTCCTTCTTGTATTTATTAAGTTACCATTTGGATTGCTAAATTTTATACAAAATAAAATATCTAAATTAGCCAACAATGGGAAAGGTCAATAGCTAATGCAGATCAATTTATGTGTCTAGACATGCAATTGGAGTTGTGGAGTCAAAAAGCACAAATTATGCTGTTTGGATTTGTCTGCCTCCAAAAGATTCAAATGAAAGCCAACATATGATAAATAAAAAACAACTGAATGGGCAATTTCTCATCATCCAGGCACAGAGATGACATTTAATCAAAGGAACTGCTGATCAATAATGTAATTATTTAGACAATCAAGTTGTAGGTTGCCTGGATGTGACTGGTGTTCTACCAAATGAACTCCTTTCCCAACAAACTAGCTGCAATTTGGTTTAACTCGAGGCTGAATGAGTTTTACTACAAATCCCAATTGGGAGAGTTCTTTACACATTCTTATCAAAGTACAACAGGCGTTCTTTTCTCTGCTGATTTACTATAATTTTTATTAAAATGACTATTCTAATATTCCAGAAGCACTGTAATACACAGTTGATCTGTTGGGTGAAGTTTGGCTGGCAAGTGGTGAAACAAACCTTAGCAATTCAAAGTCTTGCAATACAGATATTTTTAGTCCAAGACAAGCAATCTTTCCCTATTTATACCCAACAATTTTAAAAAGGCATTCAAATAAAATAATGAAGCTAATTTTTTTTCTGAATAATCATATTACTAGAATATAGGATATATTGAGACAGATCAATCTTTGCAAATATGATTCCATCCAAATTCAGTGGAAATTTCAAGCTGTCATTTTCTGAGGGGAAAAAAAATACTCTTCTCATTACATTTTTGTTGTTTGGGGGTAGGTTTTAAGCAATATGTTCAGAAGTCCAGTTTCTTGAAAAACAATGAAAACATCAGTGCCTACTTCTGAAATCCTAGCTGTGCTTTTGACAATCTAAATTGTTTTTCTTTTGTGCAAATACATCCATGGAGGGCTAGTAGCCATCATTCAGCTCAGTAGTTGTACAGCAGGAACAACTGGAGGGGTTTTTTAAACCTAAAAACCTAAAACCCTAAGCTTTTGAACCTAAAACCCCAAGTTTTCCATTGGAGAATGGTTAGGATCAAGTACCTGGTATTGCGCTGCAGTTTCCTCTGTGCTTCACAAGTTTTCCTTAATTAACATAACTGGCATTTGTTCAGGATGGAAGGTGTCCCTTGGCAAAGACTCCTGGGACAGAGGAATAACTCCCAGCCAATGTATTCCTCTCTGAAATGCTGTTAATTATCCTTAATACCACGTTTAGAAACTTTCAGTGCAATTCTTTAAAGGAAGGCAGCTGAAAACCAAGGGAAGGAATCTCAGATTAAATTCATTTTATAACCCGTACATGCTCCACCTGCGTCTGACCCTGACATTTATGAGTGTGGACCAACAAAGCTGGCCTCAATGAGATCAGTGTCAGGGCTTCACATGGCAGTGACATTCTCCATGCTCTGAAAATGTATTTGTAGCTGGGTCTCACTGGTATTTGAGGCTGTTATTAGCTTTTAGTGATTTTTTTTTTATTCCCTGGTTGTGTGTTCTACATCTTCTAGGTAGGCTTTAGGGTATGTAAAGCTCTTGTGTTGGTTAAGACACTGTTCTAATCCTCTGAGTGGCTTGCATGTCTTTTTATTCCTGAAAAGTGTTACGAATTCCAGTTTATCAGTGTGTGCTTTCTCTTCATCTGCTTTGCTATGGTTACAAATTTGTTTAATGTTTTTTGCAGGTACTGTTTAACATTGACTAAGTCTCATAAATATAATCCTAGGACTTCACCAAGGTACTTGTCAATCAGTTTAAATCTACATAAATTTCACAGCACAATTTCAATATGAAATCAGAGTTACTAAATGGTCATACAAAATATTCACAATAAAAAGGGAAAAAAGAGTGAAAGATTTGTTTGTGCAGAGTATTTTTCTAGCAGGAATCACTGTGATACAACTCCAAACTGACATAAGGTTGACATAATAGTTTATTGATAAGGTCAGAAGACTAAAGCTTTAAGCAAAAAAACAAAACCAAAACCAAAAACCAAAAGAAACAAACCAACAAAACCTAAAGCAAATTGTTCAATGGACATTAAGTAACGAGAAAAAAGTACTCAAAACACAGTAAATTACACCTTTTTTTGTTTTGCAAAATAAAAGTTTTGCTTATTAAGATGAAAAGTTACGTAAGCAGAATGTCTTGTTTGTAATTCAGGTAAGGTCATTTCACACTCAGATAGTTGATTAATTACAATTGAAATTGTATGTGAACTTGTTCTAAGAAGAATTTATTACTGTTTACACAGCGGATCTCTAATATATTTAGTCTGCATTAATGTGAATATCTTTGACAACTTAGCTGACACATAATACTGTGCTACAGTTTGTAAGTGACAAAAAAGCTTTCCCTAATCAGACAGCTGGCTGCATGAACAGTGAATTTTAAAGACAGACTTGAGAGGAGTCGTATGTCCAAGGGCTTGCATTCTTCCCTGCCATCCTGCAGGGGTATCTACTGACAAGGAATGATGCTGTTCCTCTGGTGGAAATGAAATCTTCTGCTCCACAAGTGACATGGTCACAAAGTGCAGTAGAAAAAATAATTTTTCATGTCTGCAGTAAGATTTTACCAGGTTCCCGTGCCTCATTCTTGCTTCTTTTTGCTTATTATTGATTTCTCTTTCAATACACACTTCACACAACTGAAAAAATGTGAAAAATTACTGTATACCTGTGGTTTTGTAATGCTGAGTGTAAAAAATTATAAACTGGGGGAAAAAAAATCTATCAATTAAAATATAATAGAAGAGAGGACAGCAGTTCTAAAGACACCATGTGAGATTTTAAAGTCCTCTGTGTATGGAGATGGCTTTAATGGCTCTATTTTACCCTGTTAGGAAAAATCATGGGGAGTGATGCATCTGCAGGACAGGAAAAGTAGCTGGAGCAAAGGAACACGAAATCTTCTAAAAGCCATTTGGCATTTGAGGCATGGTTATGTTTTAGCTAAAAGGGAAAGCTGGTGATATTGATAGTGGAAAAGAAATTTTGGGGGTAGACACTCACACTGCAAATTCCTGTGACCATCAGTCCTGTGAGGTCCTTCACAGTGAGAAGTTGTGCTTTGTAGGACTAAAGTTCCTGTGACTTTTTCTGCTTCTTCTTTGCACGTGTTAAATCACAGAATCAGATTATTTATTCCAAGAAAACGATTAATATGATACACTTTGACTTTTCTTTTTCTTGCAGGATCCTTCACAAAGTGAAGCAGAGATGTTAATTAATGTTTAGCAAGTGTTTATCCTGGCTTTTTTTATGGTATGCAAAGTAGAAGTTCCTGCAGTAATTGAAGAATTTAACTTCTCATCTAGTCGAACAAAATGACTAGTCACTTTTGGCAAATACTGTGTATGCTCCCTCATTAGCAGGATGAAAGGTTTTAATAGCAAAATGAATGATGGAGAATGAATAAAGAATAACCTACGAGAAATTTTCCAGTAGAAAATTTTTTTTTGACAAATTGCGCATGTTAAAAATTATGAAACCATCAAGATTTGTGAATATTTTAATGACTAAGCCATCTGAGCTCACATTAATCTCGAATATTATGACCCTATGAATAATAATGAAGAGAAATTGCCATTTATTTCTGCAGTATATAGCCAGCAGCAGGAAGCCCCCAGGTTATGGAAGAGCAAACAGCTCATTTGAACCATGCCAAAAAGCTCCAGGTTCCATTATAGTCCTTGAAAGCCCAGTAAGCTGCAATAATAGTAAAGTGTTTTAGAGCACTAGAGGAAATGACAGAGCAGCATTTCACTTCCCATTTGTATGAAACTGTACAGTAATATTCTCCCAAAGTGCTCAAAGCAACAGCCAGAGAGATCATAAAATCATAGCATGGTTTGGGTTGGGAGGGACCTTACGCATCATCCCATGCAACCCCTCTGCCATGGGCAGGGCCACCTTCCAAAATTTGTGAAATTAAACTAAGTCACAAATTAGTGGGAGATGTAGACAGAGCTCTTGAAGAATATGAAGGGCTGTTTGAGCTTCCACAGCATTTAAGTTTCACATTAATACCTGAAACCTAAATATATACACACAAATCTATAACCTGATGAATATGATTAACAGATACTTTCTCAGAGACAAACAGTTAATAGGAGCTGTGTTGCTCATACATTTCTAGTCAAAATCTGTATTTTTCTTTCAAACTTCCAACTTTTTTCCTACTAGAAGCACTGAATTTAACATACCAGTGGTCTCTCCTTCATAATCTTATTAAGTCTAGTGGAAACCCTTAGACTTTCTGATTTTGAATAACCTAAAAAAATATCTATTTTTGAACCTTTCTTAATTTTTAGGTGTATTTTGGTTTTGGGGTTTTCAAAATAAATATGTAAGAAATAAGACAGAATTACTTTTCTGGACAATTTACATAGAGTAGAAGTGCAAGCTTCTCTTTAAAGTCAGATTGCTTGCAATGGAAACGAGGTCAATTATTTCATTAGCTTCCTTTTCAGAATCAACGACTCTAAGCCTACATTATGGGAGTCTGGCACTCCACAGTGCTTCAATATTTACAATACTTGCTTTACATTGAAGGAAGAGCCAAAATTCATTTGCTTTCTCTATACTGGCACATCATAAAAAGGTTGTCACAAGTGTTGAAACCTCTCAAGGGACTTCAAGAAAGTTGCCTGCATAGACTGAGATGGATAAGGAGGAACTTTATTGCTTTTTGCCATCACAAATCACTAACATCTTACACTGATTAAATAGCCTGATTTTTCTTTTAAGAGGAGGTTGCTGGCACAAAGGGAAATAAAGGCAGCCTTGAAAGCATTTATCTTTCTCAGATGAGGAGCCAGATGCACTGCAACACTCACATTAACTTCTCTTAAAAATATTTCAGCCACGGCTAATGTATTCTGGGTCTGTTGTTTTTTGTGAATTAAGGGTTCCCACTTTATAAAAGGAAGATTTTTGGGCTGATCCATAAGTATTAGGGTGTGATGAAAGACTTACTGGCAGGGATATTTACTACTAGAAAAGATAATGAATTAATAATGTACCATCAAATCATGTCTACTATGAATTCACTGTTAGAAAAAAAAATATGGAATATATTTTTTTTTCAATTCATACTCCACTGATAGAGAGCAAAAGAAATTGCTTAAGACTTTCAGAATTATGAGTGGGTAATTCTGGAAGTCATAAAATCATAGAATCATTCGGGTTGGAAAAGATCCTTAAGATCAAGTCCAAATGTCTTGTCTGTCAACAGCACTGTCTAAGAGAAAACTGCAGAACAGATATGAAAACAGAGAAAATCAAGAGAAATCTGAAGTGAAACATCTTAGGAATGCAGTAGCTAAAGAACAGAACTGAGAAACAGATTTGATAATATTATCATTCAGACTGCTCTTCTTCTTTTTCATTCCTAGACATGGATTATTTTAAAGTTGAGATGCTTTTGGAAGCCTTCCTAATTCTGGCAAATCTGAATACAGAAAAGAACTTCAACTTGCTTATTTTTGCAAAGCATATACTAAAGAATGTATGCTTTGAGTAAGATTTGAATATATCTGGATTCCTGTTCTCTTGGGTTTAATTGTACAGCCATGCAAGACATTTTATTTAAAAGCAATCTGTAGAAAGAACAAGAAGCAACAACTCTTGTAAACAGAACAATTTCTTATGAACTGAATCATTTAATGTTGTATTTAGTAGTGAATATAAAATTGAAACTAGAAAGCTTGAGGGGTTTTTCTTCTTGTGTTTCTCGTTCCAATTCTGCAGCTTTCTCAGGGAACAGCAAACTGAAGGTACTGTAGCACACCGAGGGATGAATTCAGGGCTTTACTCTCTACAGCTGCTGATTCAAGCACTTTGAGCTGTGATAGATTAAAAAGAGGAAGAAAAAAATCAAGTTGACAATAAATCTGAGCCATGCACCTCAGCATCAGTGAAGCAACCGTGGGATTGCTGCTCTCCAACATAAATGTCAGAGTTCACGGATGGGATGCAAAACTTCTGTCAGTGACTCAGGAAGATTAGAGTATTAATATGCCCTTAAATTCCCTAAGTGCATGAATATGCTTCTAAATTTCCTGAGTCAAACTGGGCACCTGGGGAAACATGGCCCTGCCACACTCAACAAATCACTCACTGGGAAAAGGGCAGGAGCTGCTGAGAACCTGCTGGGTTCATGAGGAAAACAAATCTTTACAAGGAGACAGGTGGGGGACAAGGGACAAAGATGAGACTTGGCATAACCCTACATGCTGTCAACCCTGATCCCTCTGTTGTTAACTTTCCTGTTAACAACACCCATAGCTTTGGACCCATAGAATAATAAACCAGAAATGCCACACAACAGTATCAATAACTAATTCTTTAAGGCTAGAAATCCTAGCAACTATCAAGATGAAGATATTTCGGCACTTATGAAAAACAGCCCACTTTTGCCTTTCTGCCTCTATGTAAAACCAGACATTTTCCAAGAAATGCAGTCCTGCAGAAGGGCCTGCTGTCCTAGAAGTTAATTTATTTTTCATTCATCTTGACATAAAGGTCAAGATAGTAATGCTTCAGCATTTCAGGGTTTTAAGGCTGATAGTAGCTTCACCAAGCACATTAGCCTTGCATGTCTCTGGAGGTTTCAAAAGCTGCAAGGGGCCTTGTGGTAGATTTTGCACCTAAGAAAAGTAGGAGGTGTTTTTATTTCAGATATTTAAAATCACTGTGAGCCACAACTCAAGAAACCTCTGAACACCAGAGACTAAGGCCAGAGAAACGATCAGAAGCTGTTGTGCTCATACAAAAAGTCATTTACAGCACTGGCTGCATGTTGAACTCTATTTAAGGGTATCAACCACTTTTATTAATTTGATGCATGTAAAAATATCCAGCCATTAAAATATGAATTGTTAATATCTTAAAACTGTCCTGAAGATTTTAATCTATTTCCCTCTATGACAATGAACAGGCAGACTTCATACACTCCATTTTTCCAACAATGCAGATGGATCCACACCCATTTACTTTGCTTTGTGTGTTGAGAAGTTTCCCCTTCTCTTTCTGTTCTTCTCCCTTTTTCCATCCCTCCCCTCTGCCATACACACTCATACAAGACCATCCCAAGTCTAAGATACATCAGCATGGGTGGAAAGATAAGATTCTGAAGTATGTATTAAATACATATAAAACAACTGCTGGCATAAGCTTAATAAATAATATCTATTAACTTAAGCCTGAAGGGCTTTGGTGGTCTAAAAAATGACTAATGCTGAGTAGGATGGCTGGAGCCACAGGTCCTAGCTGTGTTTTGATGGAGCTGTAAGGGGCTGAGAGAGAAAGCCAAATGCAAGCTTCCCTCGTTGAGCTTACAGGGGCTGTGTCTCCCTCCCTGGAGGTGTTTGAAAGGTGTCCATGGCACCTTGGCACTCAGGGCCAGGTTTTTTGTGGAATTCCCAGGGCTGGCTTAAGAGTTGGACTCAATGATCCTAAAGGGGCTTTTCCACCCTTAAATATTCTACGCTGTGATTCAATGAAGATGTCATCAGTCATCAGGGAGCTCAGAATTACAAAGGTAAACCATCTAAAGCACCTATGAGAGCCCAATTTAAGGACTCATTTAATTACTCTTCAGGAGTGATTAAGAGGAGTTGACACTTTCTTGTCCAATTCTCCAGACCACCTCTCTGATGCACAGTTACTTCATTAATGTCCATCAATTTACAATATTGACCTCCTGGATTATGACATGAAAGTCCATTAAAAAATATTTTTCTCCGGTGCTTTCAAATATCATACTAATAGGAAAAGATATGAAAATTCAGATTTCTAATCAGAAAGATGTAATTTATAATGTTTTAAAGAGCAATTTGCAAGCTATTTTTTTTCAGTCTTTGTTTAAGTTTAGTGACCTCTGCTATTTATCTGGGACATAAGTGATAGCCTTCTGTCCTTATTTAAATCATCAATGAATCTGCTGTTGTTGATAGGGTAATTTTTTTTTTTTAATCAAGATTTACTCATGAAAGCCGTGAGAATGCATAAAAATGTGTCTGGACAGACACAGTTAAAACCACTGTGAATAAATCTGTATCAGTAGAATGCTAATGGAACGCAAACAGCACAGAAATGTGTTCAGAAACCCTAGTGGATATTTGAAGAATTGTTTGTTTTTCTATTCACAATACCAAATAGACCATAGAAAAAAGCTGTTAAATTATCTCAGTGATTAAACTGTTAATCACTAAGTAGCTTTTCCATTTATAATCGTCCAAGTTACTTAAATGTCTTTTTAGAAACAGGCAAACCAAGACACAGAATGGAAATGCACACACAGCACAGCTCTCAAGGTGAGCCTTTGGAAAAGAGGTTGAAAAGTTAAAAATGGAACCTGGATCTTCTCACTCCTCACTGTGAGTCTAGCAGCTTTCCAGTTGCTTCTAGAGAAGTGTGATGCAACTAAGAGAAGGGAGGCAGGGGGCTTGACAAGCATTGCTCAGCCCACAAGCAAGGTATTGACCACCAAACAGCTGGGACAGCTTTTTCAAATAAAAAATCCAGTTAAAAAGGAGTTAAATAAATAACTGAGTCCTGAGAAAGCTGCCATTTCTCCAAATGCACCTGCTTTCAGCAGGCACACGGCCAACACGTGAAGGACTGAGAGGATGAACAGATTTTGGAGAAGGAAGGTGATACAGGCAGCTGAAAAGCCACGCCACCAACCCTGCAGAGTAAAAAAACCTCATGCTGAGAATCATTTCTTAGGTTGTAAAGCAGAAGGATTTCTCTTTTTTTCCGGACTAGATTCTAGGAAGACTGAAATACCGTGAATCACTGATATCACTGAATCATGAAGACTGAAATATCATGAATAGAATGGTTTGGGTTTGGAAGAGACCTTAAAAACCATCTACTTCCAAGCCATCTGCCAAGGGCAGGGACACTTTCCAACAGACCAGGTTGCTCGGAGCTCCATCCAACCTGGCCTGGGACAATTCCAGGGATGAGTCACCCACAACTTCTCTGGGCCTCACCACCCTCACAGCAAAGAAATTTTTCCTAATACCTAATCTAAACGCACAATCTTTCAGTATGGAGACATTTCCCTTTGTCCTGTCACCACAGGCCCTTGTGAAAAGTCCCTCTCCCTCTTTCTTGTCGGCTCCCTTCAGGTACTGGAAGGGCACATTTAGGTCACCTTCTCTTTTCTGGGCTGAACAAACCCAATTTTCTCAGTTTTAATTTGTAGGAGAGATGCTCCATCTCTCCAATCATCTTGTTGGTCTTTGGTTCATATCATTCCTGTGCAAACTACAAAGCTCCAAATCAGTTATAATCAACATCTGTAATAAAAACTATGAAATAGAGTTTTTGATAAGTGTAGCAATTCTGGAAGATCTAAGCAAAAAAATCCAAGGAATGGTATTTATGTACAATCTTTAATGATTCCTACAGTTAAGATTTGCAGTTGTCTTCCATGCCCCAACTGATACACCCCATTTTCTCGTGGAATATGCAACTGTAATGCTACATGCAATTGCTGTCAAAGTTAACAGCCTCTTTCAAGTTGGAATTCTGCAGATTTCAATCTTGCTGTGTTTTCTTCTGAAGCAAACTGCAGCACTTCTTTTATAATCTTTTATAATCAAAAGACCATTTTACATATTACATAAGAACCTTAATCTGATAATTAATTGAATGGAGAATAGCAAAATAATTAACAGGATGAAAAGTAAGATCTAAACTAGTTTGAATATCCTGGAAATCAGTTCATGGTATTTAGGCTTGCTTTTTTTTCAATTTGCAAGAGTTGAAAAAAAATTCCTTTTTTCATCCAGCATTCTGATAAAAGATATTTTTAATGTTTTAGATGTACAATTATTGCCACTATTTGTCAAATCCAGACTCTTGGAGATATTTTGTGTTTGCAGCAAGCAGAATCTACACTCCCTACTATAAAATGTATTAGACTGGATTTGCATTTTCTTTAATTAAGTTGGATCTGTCTCTTGCCTCCTGAAATTATTTTCTCCAGAAAAAATTAGAACAGCTAGTTTCTTAACATGAAGAATTGAAGAGTATCCTCTGCTTTAGCAAGGATAGCAATGAAATTTCTGATTAGAAATTTCCAACCAATCCACTACCACATGAAAAGAGCAGGTGGCTCATCCTAAAGCTGAGAACCAGACCTGTCCTCCAGCATCCAGCCTCTGGATGAGAGCAGGAGACAACGCAGCTCTTCAGTCCTGGGAAGGAAAATTTTGCAGATTCCTGTTGTTGATCTGTGAGAACAGCTTCACCTTTTTTTTTTTTTTTTTTTTTTTTTTTTTTTTTTTTTTTTTTTTTTTTTCCGCTGCCCTAGACTGTTTCTTGGCAAAGCTCTTCATTTTATTGAGGTTTCTAGACAGTCCATGCTAATTCTGGAGCCTTGGCTGCTTAAACAGCAAATATTGCCAGGATAAACTGGCAGAGGAATTCATGTGAGCCATTCAGTGCTGCTTCTACCTTGTGACCTCGAGGATGTGGAGCAAATACATTGCTTCAAAGAACTCCAGTTCCACATGCAGAAGGAATTGCTCTGTCTTACAGGCAGCACAAGAACTTGTTAACTTTGGTCCTGGTGTGTAGAGAATCCAGCTCCTCTTGCTGTGTCCCACAGTTTGGTAATGGAGATGGACTTGTCCTGCCTTTATGCACAAGATCCTGTCCCTGAAGCCAGGGAGATTTCAAGTACAGGAGGGCCATGAGTTTGGAATGTGGATGGTAGTTAAGTCTCTGTAATTTTCTACTCTGAAGAAAAGTCCCTTACCACAAAGGTCCCCTTATTTTGAGTTGTGTTTTTGTAAGCAATTAACTCACCATTTTTGAGAAGCAAACATCAAACCAGCAATGTGCTGTGTGCCTCAGAATAAATACAGTATAGCAATTATGGTTAATTGCATATGAGATTCTCAACGAGACTGGGGATGAAACAAGGGTGACAAGCAATTTACCAGACTGCACTTTCAGTGCCAAAATCAATTACAAC
The DNA here is from genome assembly GCF_035770615.1 of Melospiza melodia melodia. NCBI lineage: Eukaryota > Metazoa > Chordata > Aves > Passeriformes > Passerellidae > Melospiza > Melospiza melodia. Next base: position 50,204,553 of record NC_086199.1, on the reverse strand, counting down.
ATTCCAAATCCTGTAAACATTAATAGCAAACTATGTGTCATTGTGCAATGTCCAGCATGTACTGTCTAGCTGTGGGGAAGATGCAGTAACAGCTCCTTTAAAAGACAGTCAACAGCACATATTTATAGAGGGAGAACAAAATATCTGCATGTACATAAAAATATCTGCATGTACATATATTGCTCCAGAGTGTTTAGGCCAGCCTCTGGATGTCATTGACAGCATAAATACAGAGTAATAATTAATTAATTTCCAAGCAATGCTAAGCAATGCAGAATGAGGCTGAGCATGAGGCTGAATTCATAGCACCGAGCTCATTATTCAATTTGGCTCACTACTGGATGATAGTACCAGGGGATTACAAATCCCTCTGGGGGTTATTCTGCAGTGAAATACCACCAGTTGCACAGTATCCTACTTCTAAAACAGAATTTCAAATGTGCTAGCTTCACTCAAGCAATAAACAAGAAAGAGAAGATAAACAACCTTACCAGAGAGAGAAATTATAATCACAGGGTATGGCACAGTTTTTTAAGATGAGTTCAATTATAATCAGTGGTACCCTTTTCACATGATGCACGCACCAGGCTCTCCAGGTGGATGCACACAAACAAATGGGATGTAGAGAAGGGATCACCAGCCCTGAAACCTTCCTCCTGCAGACTGCTCTTCCTTGGGCCTGTTCCAAGGGGAGCACCCCTGCTCTCCTCATCTCCCTCCCAGAATTACAAGGAGTGTGAAGATGTTGGTGTCAGCCCCTTGTTCCTAAAAACCACAACACCACTGCTGTGGGATGCTTAAGAGAAGTGGAAACACTTGAGCTTTCATGTCTTCTCTCCTCCTCCAAGACTTTCTCAGCTGGATTGCTCTCAAATCTGGGGTTTTCCTTGCCTTCGAAGAACTTAAAAAGTTCTGCTGCTTATAAGGGAAAAACAAACACAATGGACGGTAAATTTATAGCCACAGTGTTTTCAACTTCTGGTCTCTAAAAATAGTAATGGGGGTTCTCATTTCTCCAGAAATGTGTATCTCACACTCCACTTTTCTTGCTAGCTGGAATACACTGATGGGATTTGCTAACTTTTCAGCCACTTCAGTGGAATGATTTTAGGATAGCTTTGGGGACTTGGTACTTTTTTCTTTGTCATCCAACACAGGGAGATAAGGCACCCACCAATATCTACTTCTTATTCTGGTTCTACATGGCCCCTCAAAATAAATAAAGAAATGAGGTCGAAAGAAGAAAATAACATCACTCATCTGATAGCTTGATTATATTAGGGGAAAAAATATCTAAAACTGAATTACAGAAATAGTACTGTAAATATTTTCTTTAGACTCAGGTGCTTGTACACATCCTTTTTTCAGGAAGTCCTTGTGATCCTATGTCCTTAAAATTAACACAATTCCCATCATTGGGTTGACTCAGATGATTGCAGGGAAAAAAAAGGAATAATTTTTTGAATGACTAAATGCGAATGTTAAGAAAATAGGAAACTTTTCACTTGTAGGCATGACATTACATTCATTAAGAAAAAAACTGACAAAAATGAAGGGAAAAGGACCAAGCACTTCCAAGAACTGCATGTTCCAAACATCCAGACTTGTGGAAGTTTGCTGTTAGTGGGTTGTTGAGAAGAGTTACCCACTGTAATTTCTCTAGAGCACTTTCATATAAGGGGTGGGTAATTAATTCTGTACGTTTCCTAAACACGAGCACAACATACATTGAGGCATCCTGAAATGAATAAACAAATAGATATCCTTAAGAAAAAGTAAACAGAGCCAGTAAAAAGACACTCTTTAATCCCAAATGGGAAGGGGACCCAAACTGAAAATGGGGCATGTTAGAAACATGTCTCTCTCCAAGAAAAAGTATGTTTTATTCTGCAATTCTGCTACAATAATGTGAACAGGATTACCATGACCATATTCCTTTCAGTTTCAGTCTCAAATGGTGTCACACCAAGATATGCATTTGTAATCCAAGCCGGGCCATGAAAGCAAACACTCAAAACTCTGAAGTTATGCTGAAAATGGGGCAGTAAACAGCAAAATGCTGGGATATGCAAAAGATTACCTAAAGTTACCCTGTTAGAGCTGTTGTTGTGTCAGATACAGGCTGGAGCAAGTGGCATGATTTGATTCTGAGAATGTAAATCCAAATATGCAAAAAGGTTATCATAAATAAATTCCATAGCTCAACAGATGAAACCCAGCACTGAAATAGAAGTTTTGAAATCCATAAATAATGCTTTTATTTATATGTATTTTGAATTGTGTATTCCACAAAATCACTGCCTCTCAATTATGGCCTCCTTGCTGATAACAGAGGCACATTTCTATTTGCTAACCCACACAGGAGGAAAATGTATTCTGTTTATTATTTATAAGAGTAAAGTGCTGAGAGGCCCCAGCAAAGCCCAGGCTCTTATTTCGTATTTGCTATGAAAATAGAGTGAGCCATATTCAGGCTGGCTACTTTCCACCTAAATCCTTGGGCCCACAGTTTTCTCTTGGCTGCTTTTTAGGCTGTTTTCTGCTCAATGCTTTACTGACATCACACTTGAGGCATGCCCTGCTTTCTCTGCTGATTACAGACAGGGCATTGGATGGAATTCTTACTGCATATCACTACTGAAAAAGCAGCTGAAAGGGTAGGGAAACCCAGCACTGAGAGATTTCTACAAGATCACATCTCAAGTGCACAATTCAAAAAAAAAACCAAGTATTAGTTTTCACAGTCTCCAGCTAGTAATCTATGGCAGCCAACTAAAGCATGACTCCTGTCTCTAAAAAACATCCCTGAGTCAAACACATTTGTATTAACAGATTGGTGAGTAATACTTGATTAGCAGGCTTTACAGGCAGGCACCTCCTGTGCTGTTTTGTGTGTTCATAGCTCTCCTCAGCTGGGGTGAAGTCCTTCCATTACCTTGAACCAAGTGCGTCAGCATCGTTCCCTCCATCCAACTGCTGAGTCAGGAAATACTCTGTCAAAACTTGCTTTTTTCCCCTTTTTTTTTTTTTTTTTTTTTTTTTTTTTTTTTCCCAGAGGCTAACAGGTAAAAGAATAAGCAACACTTGAGTTTGTGAAAAAAACCAGTGGTATTAATATTTATCTCAGGATGACCTAGGATCTCTTTGCTGTCATTTACTGGGAACAGTACTTCTTGAATGCTGCAGAAGGGGAGCTTCCCTGCTCATCAAGGCTGGTTATGCAACACTTCTGTACCTAATGTGTGTTTTCTATTCCTGTCCTAATAAAACTATTTTTATTTATTAGCAACATCTGCAAATTTAAGAACCCCAGCACGTGCTATACCACGTACAAGGAATCCAAGGTCTTATGTGAATACCCACTGTGAGGTGATGTTTCCTTTAACGTCAGTGAATCTATGCTTGCAATTAGTAGTTGCCAACTATGTTTCAAACAACTGAGACTGCCACAAAAGAGAAAGAATTGCTCTTCTTTTACAGCATGGGAAGTTTTATACTGCTGGAGTCCAAGGACTTACATATTTCCCAGATGAAGGACTTACATATTTCCCAGATGCAGCTGGCTGTTCTTGCTGTCATGCAACCCACTACACTCCTTTACTGATTGCTTTATCGCATCCAGTTTGCTCACATATCTTTGAGATAACATTTTAAGGCACTAATTTTTCAGCTTTCTCATCTGCTGTGCTTGGTGAGAAAATAAAAAGGGATTTTCACTGGCCTTGATGCAGCAGTGAAGACTTGAGTAAGGAAAAGAGAAGAGGATAGAGGGACTGCACAGTTTCCTTGTCTCTCCATCACCTGTACAGCATATGTCATAGCAGATACTGTCAAAAGGGCTGAGGAAAAGAAGCAGACAATGGAGAAAGAAAGGCAAAGGGAAGAGAGCTGTTAAATTTACCCTCGGCAAAAACACCCCACAAAGCCAGCAAGACCATCCTGAGAGGAAATCCAGAGTGGGAGAAAATTTGGGAACGCTGCTCAAGAGAACAGGACCTGGTGAAATAAAAGGCAGTCCTGATTTGGGGTTTTGAATTCCCTAATTCCCCTCCTCCCTGGCTCTCATGATTTTGAATGAAACATTAATACTGCTTCAGATGCTTCTTCCCTCCAAGGCCAATCAGCTGCTCGGCAGGGCGTGAAGCGGTTGTTCATTTGAACAGCTAACGAGGGACTGGAAGGACAGAGCTGATTCTGAGGCTTTTCCAGCACTGCTGAAGCTCACATTTGTCTTGACACACAGGGAATGACCTGAAGAGCCTCTGAAGAAGAGGAGTGGTGTGTTAATTCTGAGTAAACAACCCCGAGTTGTCAGCAGGGATGATTTTTCACGATACGGCTGTAAACATCCAGTTTTGAGGCTGGAGTAGACACCTCGTCCTGCTTAGTGCCATGGCAACAACTACCACTGTAAATCTTCCACAGAGAGAGGGGTGCAGAAAAAAGGGAGGTAAAACTGCCAAATGACCAAAAAATGTTAGATCCCAAGCTTTCCATTATAACAAAATTACTGCTTCATCTCTCAGTGCGCCGAGCCTTTAGGATAAGAAGTGAATCCCGAGACTGAATTTTGGATGTTCCTGAGGGTGAAAAACTGCTTCCCCCTAATCTGGGAAGGAAAGAAAAGTTGAAGTGGCTGAAGATGCTGCCGGTCCTGTTGCAATTAAGGTCTGTTCTGGTTTCCAGCTCCCAAGAAAATGAGAAAAGAAAGGAAGAAAAATCCATCAAAAGAAGAAAGAGCAGTTTTTGTTCACAGCGCTGGGTCTGACTTGTAACACTACAGAAGGACCTATAGAGTAATCACCATCCAATCTCTCTGGCAAACCTATACCTGTGCACTGCTATTTTGGGAACTGCTTTTAGCTATTTTATCATCACTGGCTCCTAGCAGCAGCAGGAAAGAAATCATCTTGACTAGTCAATTTGCTCTATATAACACAATGACAACAGAACAAGAGACAGGTACAGAACGAATAAGGTAGGCAGGAACAAGACATTAACTTGAGAATGAGAGCAGATATAAAAATGTTACACCTTCTGCAGCTTAGAAAAGCTGGCAGGAACAGTGATGCTGCTGCACAGGGAAGAGTCAAGGTGACAGCTTTTCCAAAATAAGGGAAGCCACAATGGCCAAGCCTTCTCTTTCCTCATTAGCCACAGCCCAAATGTCAGCAGCAAATCCTGACTTCTCAGGCTGGCTTAGAAAGCTACTGAACCCACAAAAAACCCACCAGCCAACAAACAAACCAGTGAGAGGACCCCAAGACAGAAAAAGAATTTGGACTGATCTGCTTTATCTATTTTTTTTTCTAAATCAAACTCCACGAAGAAGCTCATAAAGCTGCAAAAATCAGGACAAAAAAAGAGAAGTTTTAGTGTAACATAAAACAGAAATAGAAATTCTTACAACAAAGGTATAACACAGCCTATCTTGTCCACTATGTCCCCCCAGGCAGGTCCCCAGAACCCCAGACTTCAACTCTGCTAACTCTAATTCTCAGGTGACAGCAAGTCTGCTTGGTGCTCTTTGTTCCCTTAGGAATATGAGTTTTATCTCTCTCTTCAGAGGCCTGGATGCCTCTTCTGCTCCTCAGTTCCATCTCCTGAGCAGAACAGGTAACCAATCCTGTGCCTGCTGCACCTTTGTGAAACATCCCTGAACTTGGAAAAAAACCCAAACAAATGGACAAAACTGGGACAGCCCCTCAACTTCTGTTTACCTGCTAAGCCTAATTTTTCACCTCTGCTTTTTTTTTTTTTTAACTCATCAGTCATCTTTAATATTTGTCAGCTTAAAAGGAAAACAAAAAGGAAGAAAAGTTTACATTAGGTTTTTGTTACCATGGATGCCTTAGTGGCATCTGGAGAAATAGTACCCTTTCTTGATGCATGATCTACGGCAGGAGAGAGCACTATCACAGAAGAAAACAAAATTTGAGCAACTGATTAGATTTGTGTCTTGTGTTACCCCGAGTAAATTGGTATAGCTTAAAAGAAACCCCCAGAATTGTACTGATAAGAGAATTTGCTCTTTAGAGTTTTACATATTTTTGAAGCAATACCAGCTCTGTTTTCTCTTGTATTTAGTTGCTAATGGACCTAAAATCTCTTTACAGCAGGTAATGCCACTGCTACACATATTTTACATCAGCCCTACTAGGGGGAATAGGAGAGCACTCAGCAAGAACAACTCAATCTCTGCTGCATTTCCCTGCAGCCAGGCTCAGGAAACTCTCTTCTACTTTCTGCTGTGCAGAGAGAACTTAGCATAATGAACACTTGAGATCAGCCTATTCAGGGTAGGCTTCCCAAAAAGAGATGGAATAACTTGGCATCAATCTTATCCATTTCACTTCTCTAGGGGGAAAAAAGATAAACTCCCCTTTTAAATGGGTAAAACATCTGCTACAAATGGAAACAGAAGATCATAAGACTGCTGGTCTCATTGATCATTTCCTAATTTGCATTGTACATTCCTTTCTGTAATAGTGGGATAATTTGTACAGAATTACAAGTTGCAATTATTTATAAAATTGGATAGATGTGAGAAACAGCTTTTGGAATGTCTTAATGGTTACTGGTGAAACCATGAACTCCATAGCCATGAACCTTCTGCAAACAACAAAAGAAGCAGAAAGTTTTAAAAAAGAGCTGTAAAGGAATTGTATATACAGACAGATGCCCAATGAAACAAGAAGTGTGTAAGATGGGTCAAACTTTATGTACTGATTGCACAGCTACTGAAGCTCTCACTGCATTCTGAAATTTTACTAAATGTGAGAAGAAAAACAAACTATATTGCTGAAGTCAGACAACTAAAACAGAGATGAATTAAAGAGATTAAAAATAGGGCAGTAAATAAAATGAGATGCTGCTTGAGAAAAGGAGTAGGAAAACCCCAAGGGGCAAACACATGGAACATTGGTGTATATACACATATAATTTAGAAAAGGGATGGAGAAACCAGGCAGAAAGTAACCTGGATGGGAGTGATGAAGACTGGTTTACCAGAAGAAATTTTCAGAGATAAATATTAAGTGTTTTGTATACACACAGGAAAGGTCCATCACAGCTGGAAAGGAAATATTTAGGGAGTTTCACAGACTGTAAGATAGAATTAGGATATTCCAAACAACTCCCTGATGAACATGCAATGAACTGAAGGAATTTATATCCAAGGGAAGTCAGCAAGACTTTCTTGTGTGCATGTGAAACTCAACAGGAACAAAAAGAAAGTGAGAAAGTATCCTGGCAGGAATTATCCTATTTCAAATCCTCATTATTCTTATTTTAAAAAGAAATCTGGAAGGTTTTTGAAAAAGCCCTTTGAAAGTTTTAACTCCAAAATCATTAGTGCCTAACATTTTTTTGTCAGCATGGTGGATTTACAGCAATAATCTGGAAGCTTTTTCTGACAGAATTATAGCCTGTTCCAACCTTTAGCTTTGGTAGACACATATCACCTGCAAATTGGCTTAAACATACACACACGTGCCAGTTTTGACTGCATCTGCTGCATTTGTGAATTCCAGCTAACCTTGGGAGATGCACAGGATCAAATCCTGCAGTGCACATGCCTGCCAAAGGAAACCAAGCTGATCTCACTGGGCTAATGAATGTCTAAATCCAAAAAAAGAGAGGCAGCTGAACGTCTTGAGCAGCTTAAGCCACACAATACCCAGCGTGACCACAACAGCAAATGTAAGAAATGTGCAAACCACCACCTGTTATGCACAACACTTTATTTCTGTACTCTCCAAATTAGTGGATCGTGTACTCCCTACTTAACAATACTACAAAGCATGCAGAAAAGATCGGTCTTGTAAAATGATGAACTTTAAAAACTGCAGTTGCAACTGACAGCATCTTTAATTAATTATTCTAAATTTTTATCCCTTGGACTAAAATTTTGTTAGCAATATGAAAGAGACATAAAGCTTTAGGTCAAAATAATCTCTCTTTATCTCTTTGGTCTAAATAAAGCCACAGAAGAGCTTAAATGAATGACAAAATACAGCAAAAAAATGCACAGTGCAATGTTCTTAAGTACAGCTTTGCACTACCATCAACAATGATCATTATTTTCAGTGGGGGAAGAGCTAAACCCTAGAAATGTGGTTTTAAACAAAAATACATAAATTGCAGTTTGTGCTCAGCCTCTACATATTGCACATCAAAGCTGGTACAGAGCTGCACAGCCTCGAGACTGAGTTTAAGCAGATCTGCTGTTATGACAGCAATAATTTTGGACTTACATTTCTAGGTCTCTGAATTGTCAGTGTAATTAAACTCACACAAATTAGTTTGGAAAGGAATTTTTCAGAAAGCTACCTGGGGCAACATGTGGCTGATCATTTGTATTTGGGTCACTAAATGTGTGGATCACAAAAATACTTAACAGTTCAGTATTCTACCATAGTAAAACTCTAAAACTGTCATTATTGTAGCACAGGTTCATGGGGGTTTTAGGATTAATAACCCATAAATCTCTTACAGCAACACCTCTGCTTTAGCAGTCAGAGCTTTTGGTGACAAATGTAAACTGTGGCCTGTACAAAGATTTTGGGTAAGCATAAGGAAAGCACAATTAGAAAATTATTTTCCCTCTCCCCCCATCTAGGAGAAATGTGCAAACCCCATTGAAATAGGAGGTGTGACAAATGCAGTGATCAAGATTTAGTGGCAAAACCAGTTTGTATGTATAAGGCCTCAATTAACCTATTCTCTTCATCAGCAAAACTGGCACTTAGGACAAGAATTCAGGTATAAGACAGACTGTATTCAGTCTAGGCATCCTAATTTTCCAAAGTCATTACTCTTCAGGCCGTTTTCAGTGATAGATATTTTTGTTACTCCCAGTTGAAAATAATGTTTTCCTTAATGTTCACTGCACACTTGCATGAACTGTGTGGCTGCAGAGACAACTGATTCCTGATTCAGTTAGCATGTTATTCTAACTTGCAGCATGACTTTACAAATGGGCTTGCAATGACTTCAGGAAATAAGTATTATTTTTATATATGTGTCGTATTTGAGTAAAAACTTTTATATATGTGTCGTATACGAGTAAACACATTTTTATATATATATGTCACATTTGAGCAAACACATTTTTTTCTGTTAAATACAAAGAGGTGTAGTTGGCATGAGTCTACTTAACACAGCGTTACACATTGTTGTAGTTCCAGGGTATGAGGCAGATCATAAACAACAAACATTTGGTGAAATCCCCACATAAGTGAGGACTAAAACCAAAATGGAAACGGAAGCTCCCACTTTCCATGCCTGTAGTGAATCTGAATGCAGAGGCCAAGAAGGGCTGGAAACCACCTTCCTCCTGCCTTTTTCTCATAGACTTGAACCATTTCTGCTCCCCACAGTGTGCAGCCGTGGGACAGCAGGAGAGTGAGGTTTGGTCACAGAAAACCTCCGCGTGTTTGGCTGCTCAAGGCAAAGTGCAGCTGCTCTGCATGTCTGGAAAACAGAAACTGATCTCAGTGGAGCAGGGCTCTTTCATATCTGAAGAGTATTTAACATGACTGTGTTCCAGCCTGATCAAAGCTCAGTTTTATCATGAGGAAAATCTTTGTAGTTGTCCTTTTCTCTGGTTCTGAAGAGTAAGTCATAACTTAGCACCTATAATTCTTTAGGTTAGCTGCAAAAGAGAAAAAGTGCATTCCAGGAAAATGTTACATGTGGTTATAATAAATTAAAATCTTTACTTTTATTTAAATTGATATATCCTAATTATAGTTTCAAGCCATTATTAAGTGCACAGGTAGTCCCTTTAATTTGAACATGATTTGCTCTTTTCTACAATTTGTTTCAAAATTTAGTTATCTGTTTCAGACAGATTTCCAAGGAGAAAAACAATATTAAACTCCTCCAGTATGACAGAAAAACCTCTGAGAGCCTCTTTGTTTAGAGGGAATTAAACTAGAAGAGCATTTTAGAATTCAAGCAACAGGAAGTAATTGGTTTTACCTTCTTCAAACTTGTTCTTGACTTTTCAAAAGAGAAAATGAATACCTACTTTTAGTCTTAAATACATGACATCACTGTATTTTTTCAAGTCTTGAAAAAGCACTTTGGTTCTCAAATCCTAAAGGAACTTGGGCCTCACATTTGCTCATTCATTTCACCTCAAAAGAGGAAATATGATTTACACTCGTCCTCTATCCTACAAAGTCTTGCACTAGCAGGGTACATTGAATACTATCAGGAAAAGAAAATTTAAAAATAAGGAGAGCAACAGCTCACAGTGAGGAAAATAAAATGAAAAAACACACTGGAAGTTATTTCACCCACTCAAATGTTTTTCAAGTCTTTAAAACTTGCAAATGCTTTTTAAATTTATCTAGATGAATCGAGATGTATTTAACATCCTGATGAAACTCCACAGCTTGTTATGCTCCTGGAAAATTTGGGGAGTGAGGTGGGAATAAATCAGGAAGCAATTTAAGGTATAAAAATTTTAAAACACCCTTTTAAGGAACCAAACTACTTACTGAAGACAGGTTTTGTTTTTCAAGTCAGTTCTGAATTAAAGGGAAAGTTTCTGAGGTACAATTTAATTGCAAGTGTTAACTTTCTAGGCAATGAGAAGCCTACTGGAACAACCCCCTCCACAGAAAACCTGGGCTCTCACATCCCACCAGAGGGATGGGAGGCCACGCTGAAGCCTCTTTGCCTTTCTTTTCTTTGTGCTTTTCTCTGTCCTGAAGCTGAAAGTAGACATGAAAAAGTAAAGTACTGATTCATAAAATGCATAAATTCTACTGCAAGACCATAATTGCAGTTTCACATACATTTTTTCTTCGAAATCCATCACATTTCCACTCCCAGATTTTTTAATTTCTTGACTGTCAACTATCTTTACCTCCTTCAAGTACTAAAATCTGGCTTTCTATCACTGTGAAATAATTATCTCATACTTATGACCTGTAAAACACTTTATGCCATCATTATGCCCACAATATTCATCATGTATTCTGTTTTAGCATCTATTAGTCAATTTTAAAGAATGTAATTAAGAGTATTATAAGACCTTGATGGCTCATCCTCAAAATGTGCAACCCAAAGCAACAGAAAACTTTACTTCTTTATTTATATTTATATAATTTTTCCACTACAAAATTAATGAAAAATTCACTATGATTAGTGAATTTTGTTAGAACCTTTATTTCATAAACAGTTTTTTTGTCCTAATTCTCCTTTTAATGGTCAGTCTCTCTATCAAGATTTTCTGCTTTCATGATTTTGCTGTTGTTGTTTTGGTTTACTGGATTTCTCTTTTTTGACACATTCAAGAAACTCTTCTGCTCGTTCCTCCTCTACAATATTTGCTTTATCATGTATCATGGGGTGATATTCCATGATCTTGAGTGATTGTTTTCAAATGCCCGTATGACAAACATTGTTTTTACTTGAATGCTCTGAGAGGTCCATCTGACTCTCCTTTATGAATGTATTACATACCTGATGTGTTCAGACTTTGCAATTCCCCCTCACGAAGCCCTTCAGTGATACAGAAATATTATTGACATTTTACAATGGAACAGAAAACGAGTCAGCTTATTAAGGTATCTAAATGCTTAAGGATGCCTTTTGGGGATTTTCAAGGTTGCTCTGACATATAACTCTTATTGAACTAATTGAAGATTTTTCACTAAATGCCTAATTTGCATTTTCAGTTTTCTGAAAAGCTTTAAAATCTGAGTCACTCGTGTCACCCTTGAAATCCAGTGGACCAGCCTGTTAAACCCAGATCTCATTAACCCTTAAACTCGTGCCCGAAGCACGTGCAGCTCTCCCCAACACAGGGGAAAAACACTGAAATACCCTGAAGAACTGAAAAATAAAGATGTGGCACACACCACAGGCATGCAGTCCCCTCCTGGCCTGAGCCACGCAGCCAAGGGCATCAGATATCAGGAGAGGATCTCCAGGGATCTGGCTGCTCCGTGCTGGGGCTGAGGGGCACCAGGAGGCTGAGCTTGGACACAGATGCTGGCACCAGCCTCAGCAGCCCCTCAGCTCCCTCCTTCCCCACCTAGGGCTGGGATTTTCCAGCGTGTCCTGACAGGGGACAGAGCCAACATCCATGAACGGCTTCAGCCAAAGGTGCTGCAGAACTGTCCGTACCCACCATGGATTCAGGCAAGTGCCTACTTCAGTTCAGAAACACTGTTCAAAGCACATCCCCATACTCTAATTCCTGCACAACACCTGGTCATGTACCTCATTAGCCACTTAATCATGCACTCTTCTCCACTCTGACGCTGAAGATCTTTCTAGATTGCTGTTTTGGGTGGCCTGAGAGCCAGTTACTCAGTTTGACTCCGGCACATCACCTTCACAGGTGCAGGGGGCAGGAAGCTGGAGCAAGGACAGCTTCATCTTTTGCCCAGGTCTCCACAATCATGCCAGTTCTCCACAATCATGCACTTTTGCCCAGTTCCCCACAGTCATGCACTTTTCTCCACTCTGATGCTGTAGATCTTTTCAGATTGCTGTTCTGGGCGGCCTGAGAGCCAGTTACTCAAGCACATCACCTTCACAGCTCGGGGTGGGAGCTGGAGCACGGACAGCTCCATCCTTCGCCCAGTTCTGCTAAGGAGACGCTGTCCTTCAGCACCACTTTTCTCCACATCCCTGTTCAGGCCTCTAGTGGCTGGAAAGGGAATGGATCAGCTGCCAGGGCTTTTTAAAGGCCGCTTTGCCCTTGTTAAGTCAATGAAACTCACTACACACAGCAAGCCGAGTCTGGTCAGTGTTATTTATATTATTATTCCCTTTCACTGCGAGTCGTATTGCTTCATTTTGGAAGTCATATGCACTCCCTTCTTACAGCCCAGCTAAACAAACCACGTGCACAGCCATACTGGGGTAAGAAACACATTTTAATCAAAGAAATACGAGATTAGGTAAATGAACGAATCCCCGACGCGGCCACCTCACAGAACCATTTCCCAAGCCAGGGTCTGTGGGTAACGTGTTGCCTGCCAGACCCTCTGAGACCGGCTGCAGCTGCAAAAAATAAAAACGTTCAGATGGAGGCCAATGGGAAGATGCTGCCTGCAGCGTAATTGCTCAGTGTTGTTGCACATTGGCTGGCAAAGGTTAGGGACTGCTGCTCTGTGTAATCGAGCAGGTTCACAACAACACCGGAAGGCTGTTGTGTAATAACAGTTCAAGCAAAACAGGTAGGAATAAACACACTTTTTCTTTTTTTTTTTTTTTTTCTTTTTTTTTTTTTTTTTTTTATCATCTTTAGGTAGAGGTGATAAATTTTTACTGAGCATGCCATGTTTTAAAATCGCTCCCAAACAGATGCCAGGTATTCTTTTTGCCTGAGGCTGATGGAAAAAAAAAAAAAAAAAAAAGAAAAAGAAGCAGGTAGCTTCTGAAAGAAATCTGAAAAGCTATTATCAAGTGGTGGGGGTTAAAGTCTCCATATGCATTTCAAGTAGTTTTGTATCCAAAGCGAGCACTGATTTAAGCAGATGGCTTTGGAATCATGACCTGATACACAAATACATGACTGATCCTTTAGGAAATGAAAATTACAGAAAATCACAGGTGTCTGTCCTAAAATTACTGCTTATATGAACAAAGTAATTAAATCTGCCTATATGAACCAAACAATTAAATTTGTCTACTTTTAAAGAAACCCTATCAAACATTGCATGAATCACTCCAATTTGAATATTTTAAGTAGTGAAAAGCCAGAATGGCTGCAAATAGCTTTGGATACAAGCAAACTGAATGATGGAAAATTCCTTATTCATTTGTTGTGACAGCACATGTTTTCCTCCCTTGAGTATTTTTTTATTTAGTTTTACTTGTTTTCTCCAGGCCTCCAGCATGTCCAAGGATTTGTCAGGAAGTTGCACTCTGAGTGTTACTTCGGGATACTGAATTACAGAAAAGAGTGTCATTAGACTGCCCTGTGCTAAATGGACTGATTTATTTCAGAGAATAATGAAGCAAGGAATACTGTGCTGTGATGACTTGCTGATCTAACAGCAAGGCTTCCCAGTAGTGCAAAGGTTTATCAACTTCTGTCTTAACTCACTAAATTTCTCCCCATACTTAGCAACCTCAACTTGATGATGTAAAAACAAATATAATAAGCTCCTAATCTAAACTGCAATTTGCCCTCCCCTGGCATCCAGAGACAAATCCTCAATCTTTTCTGCTTTTGTCCAGCTGGAGCTCAGCCTCCTTATGAGAAAGCTTCCTTAAGTTAAAGTTTTTAAGTAAGACTGTTATGCCACGATGTGGAAGCCATAACCCTGACAAACACACACAAACCAACCCAGCGCGCATCCTGTCAGACCCGCAGCCCCACATCTGCCACAGGAACGCGAGGAACACTCTTGTTAGCTTGCGACACACGGAACCGGGGAGTTGCGTTAAGCCGCGTTCCAGTCAAACCGAGCTGCGAGGCGCCTGGCCGCTTCACCCCGAGCTCCGGGAGGGCCGGCGGAGCGGCGGCGGAGCGGCGGGGCAGCCCCGGCCCGCCGGCACTGCAGCAGAGCCCCGGCGGCGCCGGCCAGGGCGGCTCCGACCCGCTCCGGGCGCGAAGTTGCGCGCCCGCCCCCCGCGCTGCCGCACCCGCCGCGGGCTCGGGCTCGGGCTAAAACCCAGCCCGGCGGCACCGAGCCCGCACCGGGCACCGGCGTCCTCCCCCGGCAAACCCGCCCGGCAAACCCGCGGCCCCGGAGCATCCTCTCCGCCACCTCCTTCCTTCCCTGCGCCGGCAGGCCTCTCCCCGCGGCTCCGGCAGCCCGGGGGAGCTCGGGGGAGCTCGCCCTCCTCCCGCAGCCGGGGCCGGAGGGAGGCCGCCGGTGCCCGCGCCCCCGAGGGCGGCGGCCATACCTGAGTCGCTGAGGCGGGGCCGGGCTCTGTCCCGCAGGTAGTAGATGAAATCGCGGCAGTTCTCGTTCTCCACCGCCCCGACGGAGCACAGCTCGGCCAGCAGCTGCAGCGCTTTCTGGCAGATCTCGTCCTCCCTGTCGCCGGGCATCGCCCCGCAGCATCCTCGGGAGCGGAGCGGAGCCCTGCGGTCAGGCGCCGCGCCGCTGCCCGCCGCCCGCCTGCGGCCGCCGCGCCGCCGCCCGCATCCTCCTCAGCCGGCGGCGCCCGCCCCGCCGGGCCGAGCCGGGCCGGGCCGGGCCGGGCAGCCCGCCGCTCCCCGCGGTGCCGCGGCCGGGGGCGCACGGGGGTCCCACCAGTTGAACGCGAGGGCGGGGAGCGCCGGCGCCGCGGCCGCCCAGCCGCGCTGGCGCAGCGCTGCCGCCGGGGGAGCGGGCGGGGGCCGCCGCGCCCCTCTCCGCCCCGGGGGCAGGACCGGCCCGGGCCCCCAGCGCGCACGCTGCTCGGGGGAAACTTCAGAGGCGGCGCCGGGGCTGGCGGAGCGCGGGTCCTGACGGACAGCGCCCCGTCCCCCGCCTCCCCATGGCGGGCAGGCCCGGCCCTCTCCGCCCGCTCGTCCCGGGCCGGGCGCCCTTGCGGCTCGGTGCCCGCTCCCGCTCCGGAGCCGGCGGAGTGCGAGCGAACGCCTCGCTATCCGGAACGCGCGCCCTCGCAGCCGGCAGGGGAAAGTGTTAGAGATGTAGCCCGGGCGGAGCAGCGATCTTCGTTCCGCGGATTCGTACGGACGGGTTAATAAGAGTTAAAGCGCGGCTGAGAAAGCTGAGGCACCTGAGAGCCAGGCAGAGCCGGAGGGGAGGGCAGGAGAGCCTTGGCGGAGGAGGAGGGGGCTGAGGAGATGTCTGCCATTAGTCATGTTTATCCTGACAAGTAGGAGATCCGTAAGGTGCTGCTTCGCTTTCTGGGTTTGTAGGCTGGGAGGCTGGTGGGTGTCATGAGGGGAAAAGCTGAGAAACTGGCTGCTCCATTTAACTTCATTTTTTTTTCTCTCTCTCTCCCTTTTATAATACTCCAGGCAAATATCAAAGGCCACGGTAAGCTCGGGAAGTTCAGACTGGTGTGGATGTTCAGCCTCCCGTTTAAAGACTGCTGATAACGGTTCTAGAAATAGCATCATCTTCTAGTAGACGCTTTTTTTCTTCTTAAAGAAAAAAGTATATCATCGAAATGATATGCATTTTGGGAAAGGAGAGGGTATTAATTAGAAAAGTTGTTTACTAATATAACTTGCCTCCTAGTGCTTTGGCAACATTGCTTATGTCTGAAATAAGCAGATTTCCCTCCTCCACCTCTTCACCCTTTTTAATATAAAAATGATATCTGTAAAACATGATTGTATAAACCAGGCACAATTCCACCAGTAACCAGGCGACTCGCTCAGGCTGGTTTGTCATTGTTAAGAATTAATAGTAGATAATAAAATAGTGTATAGCTGTTACAGTTGCTACCATTGAAATCATGTTTTTGAGGGCCAGAGATTTTGGTGCCATCAGTATGTGTTTTTACATCTAACTGTGTGAAAGTCTCTGCTAGTCTCAATAAATGCTGCACAAATGCTCATCTTGGTGCTGGATGAACCAATGTCATTTGTTTATTTCTCCAAGCATGCAGGGAGAAGGACAATTCGTGAGAGGTGCTGTCAGTCAGAGCTCTTCCTCTGAAACTAAACTACTGCCGTCCTGCTGCTTACCCTTCTGCAGTGAAGAAGGGTCAAATTTTAAAGAACTTCGTAGACCTAGAGGCACCAGAATGTCTTCTAGGGAAAAAACAGGTTCAAGAGGACTATCAGATTATTTGTATGTATGTAAACCCTCAAAGCTGTCAAAGCTATCAGAGATATCTGTATACAAAGCCCAGTGATCGTGTGTGACCAGATTTTTAATTACTGTAAACAATTTGCCTATAATTTTTATTTTATTTTTCATATTATTTAGCTATAATTTGGTAGTTTGGCATTGACCAAGACAACTGTGCTGTTCTATAGCTTGACCTCTCTCCAGGACAGACAAATATATCAACTGCAAAGGGATATTAATGCCAGAGTGTGGTTTTTATCCTGTGGGACCACAAGGCCATTGCTAGCTTGGGATTCAGGCTTGCTGCAGAGTGAGCTCTGGGCAGCCTGGTGATCAAGTGGTAATTTCTTTATCCTTCTCCTATAACAAAAATCTTGCTTCATTTTTTTGAATAGCAGCAATTTGAAGGTGCTGAAATGCTTGCAATACAGGTGCTTGGAGATGGAGATTTTTCAGTCTGCCAGAGGAGAGAAACTATTTGGACATCACTGCTTGTAAACAAAGGCATCTATTCTCCAAAGCTCTGAGCTCTAAGTGCACTGTGTGAGCAAATGCCCATGTCTCTGGAGATAACAGCAGGAAATGTAATCAGCTGTGTCTCAGAGCAAGAGCAACATTTCCCTCCTGATCTTGCCTCTGAGAAGTGGTTGTATCTGCCAGTGTGTTATCATTGATTGCATGTTTGTCTTCTTGCAGGCACTCCTGGTTTGCTCCTGTGTCAGCAGCAGATTTCCCCAGTCAAGGTGACCATGTTACATTTGAGATCCCTCATGAGTGCTGCACTAATTAACTTTGGTCCTAGAAGGTCAATGAAAGTGATGCAGTGGGATGCTCTTATTAACCTTATCCTGAGAGTTACAGTCTGTACTGACACAGTAAGTCTATTTTGTTTTTTCCTGTTTAGCTCAAGCTGCCCTCACACAACACAGTGTACTCAAAAAAATCCCCAAGCCTGCTACACACGGAGTCAGAACAAGTTTAACTGTTTGACCTACAACAGTTCTGTCATCATCAATTGACACATTCGTCTTTCTTTTCCTGAAATAAAGCTTTTCCCCAGTGTTCTGGCAGCAGCACAAGGATTGCCGGCAATGAAGTCACCTTCAAAGCTGAGGCATTCATGAAACAAATGCATTTCTGGAAGCAAGTGAGGCAGCTTGCATCAGAATTTTTGTTATGGCTGTGCTGCAACCAGAACTTATCAAGTGTTTGTGCTGAGTGTTTGTAATTGCTTGACTTCCATTTGCCCATTTGGGCACAGCTCATCATGGGAGTACCTTTTTCTTTAACAAAATGGAGGAAGGGAGGTCAGGGTTGTTTCAGGAAATCCAGGAAACACGTAGAACAGCTAAGTCTCTAATGGAAC
Organism: Melospiza melodia melodia; assembly: GCF_035770615.1. Classification (NCBI taxonomy): domain Eukaryota; kingdom Metazoa; phylum Chordata; class Aves; order Passeriformes; family Passerellidae; genus Melospiza; species Melospiza melodia. The sequence goes on along the minus strand of NC_086199.1, from coordinate 50,186,454 downwards.
ACAACAAGCAAGGCTTTTTTTTCATCCCAAGAATTCAAAGTTTGTCATTAAATAGAAGGACAAAATGGCTGAAAGCAAGGAGAATATTGCTGTGGTTAAAGGAGGCCATTCCACCAAAGGCAGTCACCTCTAGTCCAGGCTGGAGAAGGGAAATGCCATTGTAGGCCCAAGGATTAATATATCTGTCAAAAATGTTTCTGTTATTGGCTGTGCCAGACTCTCTGGCTCATTCTCTTTCTTATTTACAGTCACCCTTCTGTTCTTAATGGATATATCTTCTGCTGCTGCTGAAAAGTAGAAAATGCTTAGGTAAACATACAAGAGAATGGAATTCTGAGTGACTATAACTGGTTGTTGTTTTGAGATGATGTTTTCTGAGCAGTGTCATTCTTGAGATGAGCTAGTTATTCTTCACAGAAGGTTTTAGGAATTCTTTTAAGGGGAGGTTAGTTAGAAAATAGGTATGTTCCCCATATGGGCTTTCCCTCATCATTGACTTCTAGAGGTCATATGGAAACAAGTTAGTGTTACCTAAAGGGAAGGTGGTATCATCACTTTGATGGTGTTAACCCGAAAAAATAGTCCTTGAGTATAATGGAGTCATTTGAAGATTTTGAGATCAGAATTACATACTCTGATGACAGAAGGGATAGTAGTGTATTTTCCTTATGGTTTTTATAAAATATTAGGGCTTTTTGTTTGAACTCACATGTCATTTATTGATGCGTGCTCACATTTTTAAAATGTAATGCATAAACCCAGTGTTAAATGCTAGGATAGTACCAATCTTTGTACTTTCCTCTGCAGGAGGCCTGTGAGCTATTCCCGTGTCAGAGCGAGTAAAATGTCATTTTGGGGTTTTTTGAATGATGGTAGGGAGCTTTCTCACAGCAGGTCCTGGAGGAAAAGCCAAGTGTCCCTCCTGAGCAGAGGAAAAGTGTGTCAAATGTCTGAGATGCCATCAAGTGTCACTAGAAGCTGTGCTGTACCAGAGCATTAGGAGTGTACATCTGACAGCCAGTGTCCTGCTACAACTGGGACTCAGATATGTTCCACAGAGTGAGCTGAAGGGGTATGGATAAAGAATGAGTTGTCTGAATGGAGGTTATGAGCAAAAACAAGACTGCAGCGCATCAATGGGATTTTTTATGGTTCCTTTTTTTTTTTTTGTTGTTGCTGTTCAGTTGTTCTTTTACCCATGCTGCCATTGGACTAAATTTTGCTGCCTAAGGAAAAGTTGCAAGCTCAGAGTAGGGGACACTGCGCAGAAGGCTGTAAACAGCTCAACATGAACACAAGCTTTTTGGTATGATGGAGCACTTTCATGGCCTCTTTATAACAGATTACCATTTTTTTCTTGATCTTTATACCATTCACATTGTTAACAAAGAGTACTCTGGGTGCTGTAGCATGTCACATGCAATTTTAATCTGTTTTAAGAAAGCTTCCTTAAAACCTGAGAAAGAGGGAGGAAAACACATCTCTTCTGATTTGCCTTCTAATTTGACAATCTCTTCCTTTGACAGCTTTTGCAAACTCTACTGGGAGAACAAAAAGAAGTGTACTGAATAATTCAGCCTTGAGAGTGAATTGAGCTTGAGGAGAATTGTTGCATTCCCAAGTCTGTGGTTTGTGGTTTCTGTTATTGACTGCTCACATGGATTGAAAGTCTTGTCTCTGCAGTCAGTGGTTTTTATCTCCCCTTCAGATTCTGCAATTTTATCTGGCTATCCATCCCTGAACACCAGCTCTGTTCTTGCAAATAAACACACAAAAACCATTGAAGGACCTTTCTGCTTCCAAGGGGAGCCATAGATAGCCTGCTACACTAATAAATCAGAATTTAACTTTGGATCTGAATGTTGAAGATAGTCCAGTGAAAGTTAATGGAGTCATCATGCTGAGTATGAGGCACTCTTCCTACTCTCCTCTCCTCACGTGCTGGAATATCCAAATCCTCAGGGAAGGTGAAAGTTTGATGTCAGAAAAGAACCTCTTGAGAATGAGGTATCTTAACTCACCCTGAAATTGGTTATTTATGTTAAAATGCTTATGGAAGCCAGACAATAACAATAGGAGCTGGTCCTGCATTTTATGCATTGGCAGCCAATAAGTAAAAAAATCCAAGTTAATATCATTTGAGAATTTGTAAATGCATAAAATATAGAGCCTATTTTCTGCAAGGTGAAATGATGATGCAATACCCATCACTGAAAGTAGCTTGCCCAGAAAAATGTTATAATTGTGAGAATCTAGCCAGTATTCAGGACTCTATATAAAACCTGAACCATGCTCATCATTTCTTAAAGCCACTGAATAAAGTAAATGTTATTACCTATAAAGCATTTTTACCTAGTCCAAAAAGCAGATTCATCTGCAGAAAAAAAAAAATATAGCCTGAAAATTGTTGTCACACTGTCTAGTAGAACTTTTATTTAATTAACTCTTATTGACAGTCTCACTGAGTGGTATAGTTCATATAAGTAAATATCTGAGCTCAGTCATAATGTGGACTGCTGGAAAGCTCTGCTTATGTGTTTCCACTCAGCTGCTGGCAGCTACAAATTAACATTTCCTAACCAAAAGAAAGAAATTAAAATGTTTGCTGGTTTTATGATGAATTTTTAAGAAAATGCTAAGGAAGTAACTTTCAGTGAGGAGGATATGGTCCCTTATCCTTGAACTTTAAGAGATAACAGAACCTTAACCTAAAAAAGGAAAAAACCCAAACGAAACCAAAGCTTACACCAAATTCTTAATATCCAAGAAAAAAACCCTCCTTTTTGATTCATGGAAAATTAATGCTTTGTAACTTACAGATATAACATGTGTTTCTGTAGTCATGGACTTCTTTGAAAGATAGCTACATCTAGAAAACATTTTAAATTAATTGACAGGTCAGATGGGATCTGCTTGCAAGTGAAACAAATCCACAAGTCTCCTTGTGGAAGGATGAAAGTTTTTATTCCTTTTAGATCTATCTTTAGTTCTGATTAACATATAATCAAATAAACTGGAGTCCATCCAGAAGGCAGTTTTAGTTAAAAATAGTCAGTTAACTGCATCAAGAATATGCTTTCTGCAAGGTATTCTTGAGGTAGGAAATATAGAAATAGTGTCTGTTCTGGGCTAAAAATCCCTTTTGCCACAAGCAGGAATTCAAATCAGAGTTGTAGCACATACATGCACACTGTTTCAAGTGCCAGAACACTTCTGGTTTCAGTTAAAGGGAACAACCCATGTCCCTAAAGACAGGTGCTTCCCAGTGTGAACCAGGGCTGCCCCTGGAGGTGTAGGGGGATAGAACATCAGTAAATAAATGTAGTATAGAAAGCCATCTTACCCCCTAGAGAGTTGCAGCAGAGCCAGTTATTAAGGATTAGGAGCAGGCCTGATGTTAACAGGCCACAGCTGTAGCCAATAAGAAGAGTGTCACAAAAGAGTGGGTTGGTTGTTTGTACAGGGAGCTGGAGTCAGTTGGCTGCTGTGAGGACAAGGAAGGGTCAGTGTCTAGAGGAGACGCCTATGAGAAACATCAAGGAGGTACAAAACTCTGGAATGTAATGACAATAGAACTCTTGCAGTATAATGAACACGTGGAGGAGTCTTGGAATGCTGCTGTGAGAATCCTGAGGCAGAATCCTTTCCTCAAATCTCTGGCTAAGGATGACAAACTTACCTTGAAACTGCCCAGCTTTTATAACAGCTGATTTGGGCACAGCCTTGCTTCTGGGCAAGGGAATGACAGGAATAACAAATCCCTCTCATCCAGGTGAAGGAGGAGAGGAAGGAATCCTGAGGAACAATAACAAAACCCTCTTAGGCAGGTGAAGGAGGAGAGGAAGGAATCCTGAGGAACAATAACAAATCCCTCTTATGTAGGTGAAGGAGGAAAGGAAGGGATTCCAGGGGAACAATAACAAATCCCTTTCATCCAGGTGAAGGAGGGGAGGAAGGAATCCTGAGGAACAGTGGCAAATCCCTCTCATCCAGGAGAAGGAGGAGAGGAAGGAATCCAGGGGAACAGGATGCTTTGGCCACATTGTGGTACCTCGGTGCAATGTGTGCCAGCCTCCTGCTCCTGTGCAGCCACAGCACCCAGGGCTGGGCATCAATCTGCACAAGGACAAAGAGAATTTTATGGGATCTTGGGCATCTCCCTTCCCAACAGGCTAGCAGACAGCTCCTCTGCCCTACTGCAGTTGAAACACTGGGGGAATAAATGAACTGTGCTGCTCTGTGAGATATTTTTGAGGGAGAACCAGGTAAGCTGTTTCTTTGGCAGAGGCATAATTTAAACTTGTGACTGAGTCCCTTGTGTAAATGAGTTTTTTCAATACATTATAAACACTTCCATCAGCAGAATTGTGTTTTTTTAGAAATGTATCTCTTTGTGATGCTGAGGCAAAAGACGCTGCAGTTTGCTTTATTTGTTGTAATAATATAACTTATACCTTATAACAGCTTTTTCTTCCACCCTGTGATCACATCCCCAAACAGCTAGGAGCTATTTTTCCTTCTCTGAGGATGTTCTGATGAAGCTGATGCTGTGTGGTAGGTCCTGGCCACCTGCTTTACTTGGTCATGTGAATGTTTTCCTGAGTCATACTCCCAAAATACATTGTTGCCTAAATCTAGGGAAAACTGACAATCGGTAGCAGTTGAACTTTCATATTACAGCAGAATTTGTGTTAAAAATAAATCCTCACAAGTGATTACTTTTTGGAATACATGAGTTGCTTGCTAAGAAACCAGGTAAGCACCTAGTTCACTGTGTGAGAAGGGTTTCTCTTGCCATTAATTACTCCGGGAACTAAACCCCACACCAAAACACTACATAGGAAATTGAGATTAATGTTCCATACTTTTCTGGCTAAATATTGTAGCTGTCAAAGAAATGTTCACCAGCCTATGTCAGCTGCTGTTAGCTTTCAGAGCTCCTTCTTCTTTAGGCACTGACGTTTTCAGCTCTGTTCAACCCAGGAATATCCCTGCAGCCAGAAGAGTTAAGGTTGCTTTAGCAAGGCAGAGGGCACAGGCCTCATCTATAAGTTGTTCTCTGGGCCAGAACCTGTGGGAAAAAATATTTTCTGTGATGAAATTACTCCTGGCCTCACCTTTCCCAATGTGATCTATGTGAGGTGCTGTTTTACTGAAATCCTGCTGTTCTGGCTGCTATGAATTTTGATTTTGGAACAGTGCCTGCCTTTGGGAGAGGATTCTGAACAGCATTCCAGGTGGCTGCTGGAGCCCACCTTTGAGGGGAAATGTAAAGTGTGGTGCTGGTCCCAGTGTTCCCTAGGGCTGTCTCTGCAGTGGTGCTTGGAGTGGTTGATGCCAGCAATCTCCTTGGTCAGTAACAGAGCTAGTTTGAATTCTGCTGAGGTGTGTGCCTGACTCCATGGATTTTGTTTGAAATTCAGTGGCCTCTTTCCCCCATATTAGCAAATAAAAGGTGAAGAATGCATAATCCACCCTGTACGTGTGCTGGCTAGAGCAGGGTTTGTATGCTTGTGGGGAGAAACAAACAGAATGAGTTGACAATGTGAAGCTTTTGCAAAAAGAGAGAAATGTGACTCTGCAGTTTATGGTGAGGAATATTGCATGAAAGACAAAAAACATAATTGTTCTGATTTGAAATTGCTGATGCTTCATCTAACACAAGTTTTGGATACTGCAGTTTCAGATATAGATGAGTTGAAGAGTCTCCAGAAAAAAAGAAATGAAACAAAAAATAATCTTACAAAGCAATGATTTGTAAGCATTTCCTGTGAGAAAAAGCTAAAAGAAATAGGCTTCATAAGCTTTTCTAAAAGAAAATGATGTTATGATTGTGGAAAAAATTGTTGGGTTTGTAGTCAGGTTTTCTGGCTTCTTCAAATAGAAGTTGAGTATGATTACACAGAAAAAACAGGGCAAAATATAATCAACACAACATATAGGAAAGTAAATGCAGTTAAAAGGTGATCTAACTAAATAAGAAAAGAATTTAAATGAGAATGCATTTTTGTCTCAAATGAAAATCATGCAAAAGCATTTTTACATTGATGTCTTAAAAGTGGTTTAGTTTAGTAAAATTTTATTTTGATTTAAACTATTTTTTTCTTGAGATTCATAAGCATGCCTTGCTGTTGAATGTGTATTAAGTTAAAAAAAAAAACATAAAAGGTTGTTCCAAATGCAGCCCATCTCAGGTCATTCAATATCCAGCGCAGCTCCCACCGAATTCCTTGTGAATTCCCTCCTTGGGAAGACTTGTGGTGATTTTTTTCCACACTGTAAAACAGCCTTTACTCCCAAAGTTGGGTAAAAGCAGAGTGATCTGGGAGGGTGGCTGTGTTTGGGGTATTTCAGTACATGGCAGCAGCCAGCTCTGAGATTTGTTTTCTGTGTGGGGTCTGGGGGTTTTAGTTCAAGGTGGATCTCATCTTGTCCTCTACGTTTAAAGTTCCCACTGTAAATTGTGGGCTCACATCAGCACTGCAGTGTTGCACAGAACCAAGGGATTAGAAGATGAAACCTTTACAGTTCTTTCTTCTGAATCACACAGTGGACTTCACTTTTCACACTTTCTCTTTTTTCACTTTTACTCCAAAAATGCGAAATGATTAAACCAGACAGGTGTGTCTACTTCTCACTGTATACTTTATCAAAGCACAGATGTGAGCAAACTAAGGAACGTGTGATATGATTTTTTTTTTATTGGTAGTTCTCCTCACTGAACTGTCAATGGTGACTTAAATTTCTCTACGTTACATAACAAAGATGTTATTGGTAATAACTTTGCTCTTCCTTGGCAGACATGCCAAATGTCAAGGGTACAGAAATTTAATCTCATTATCGATAGCAACTAGACATTTTTAAGATATCCATCAAAAAGATCTTTGAACTTTTTGTTCTGTCCAACAACTTTATACTCGGAAAACAAGGAGAAATTATACTTAAATGTGATCACCGTGTTTTTCCAGATGCTCATCTGTCTCTCACAGGAGATTTTAACCTTTGATCAAACTACACAGTAAAGACCTTGATAATTAGAAGTCAAGATTTACAGTCAGTTATGTCTCACAACATAAGCCGTATTCGTGTGAATGTGAGACAGTCTCTTCTGACTGGGTTTTCTGTTTTTCACATCAAAACCAACATTGATTAAAAAATTTTAATTAACTTACTGTAGCCTTATATAATCAGAATGTAATTTAAGCTGAGAGTTTCTGACCTGAAAGTTATATTTACAGTTTGTATCTGAATATAACTTTCATTTTGTTCATTAACATGCACCCAGAGATTAATGAGAAGTATCTTTACGATTAACTGAAATTTGGAGGACTTTATGATAGCTCCTGTTCTAGCATGGGCAGAAAACATGTTTTTTTTCCAGAGTGTTTTGGAGATTTTTGGTTTTGCTGATAAAAGTGGAGCTGTCTTCATTGACCAAAGACTGTCCTCTTGGGAAAAGAGCACCCTGAACCAAATGCCTGATACCTCCTTCTATGTGAGTTTGCTTCCATTGCTTTATCTAGATTAGGAGGAAGGAACAAAATTTCAAATTCTTTTCTCCTTGACTCTCTCAGAAAGTTTTTCTTATTAGCATGCCTGAACCAAATGAAGACACTGGGATTTGCTTACAGAAACCTGTTCAGTTAAAGCCTTCCTGGCAGTTTGTGTTGCTGTCTCTCGAAGCCTTTGGCAGAGCGAGTGGTGAGTGGGACTTCTCTATTTTGGTCCCAGCATCTGGATTAGAGCTTGCTAACAAGATTCTTCTTCCTCCCTTGAGACCTCAGATGCCTTCCCATTTTTCTGTATCTCTTGTTGTTGGGTTTTTTTCCCTGTGTGGTTTTTTTTTTTTTTTTCCTGTGATTGTTTATTTTTTCTCTTGTGCGGCTCATAAAGTCTTTACTCACAGACATGAAGGGTTGGATTACTTGCTTTCCCGAGGAGTCTGAGCTCTTCAGTCCAGGCTCCTTGTTGCCATTAGGTCAGCAGACTGGTACCAGCCTGCTTACTGCAGATTGCCCTCACCCCGTGCAGCCAGCTATTTTTCCCTCAAACCATGTGGAAAAGGAGAAATGATCCATAGCCAGCCATAGTCTTTGGTTTTTTCCCTGCTGTTCTGTTTCTGTTCATGTGCAGGCTTTTCGATTTCATGAAGCAGCTTTACATGAAAGCTGAAATGTAATTGCATCCTCCTGAGTAAAATGGACAATTTCTGTGCTAACCATGTTTTTAAAGAATAAGATTACAGCATTCACTCTGCTGTATGCTTTCTCTGCAAGCAAATCCCTTTGCTGATGTAAAAGGATTAAATATTCTAAGACACCAGCCAGACCAATTCTATATAATTCCATAAGTGTGAAGAAGATCACCTTCATTATTTTTGTCAGGGGAAGAAGAAAACATAACAGGGAGGCCTCTTTCAATACACCTTGCTTTACTCTAGCAAATACAAGTGAGGATTCATTTCAGCCTACGTCATGCTTGCTGTTCCTCTCAGCTCTCCATGTTAACTTACACTATAATTTCCTTGAGGAGTAGTTTTTGGCTTTCTGGTATGCCTTGTAGAACTGAGGCAACAAAACAAATATTGTACAGTTTTCAGTTTTTGCTTCTTTGTTTTAAACTGAAGCCCTGGAGTATGATAACATTTGTTATCCTAGGGAAAAAAAATAAAAGGGTGCAGGGTTGCGAATGAAACAATTTCAAATATCTTTTTATGCCCTACTTTTATAGTTTCTAGTACTCTTTGTCTTGCTCATAATATCTTTATATGGCTGTAGGAAACAGGTGATTTTCAGTATTTTGTCTTTCATTGATTGCACTTGGTAAGATTTCCAGGCTCTACTCATGCATTTTATGTTTGACTATGGGCAGCCATAAAATATTTCCTCATAGTTATGTTGTGAGCATGACAGTGGTGCTGTATCTCACTGTCTTGGAATAATGGATGGATTTCTGTTCTCCCTGCCAGATGATGTTGCAGACTTACCAGAAAGAATACTTGATATGAAGATGATGCAGTGTAGTTCTTGTTACCAAAATTTGGCTTCCCCATCTCAAACCTGCACCATCCTGCCCTTAACATTTATTCTCTCAAAGCCATCTCTGGTATCTCTCAGAGGGTTGCCAACAGCCTAATGAGGAGAGGCTAGGAAAAATTGCACTCTGGCTGCTTTAGGAGAGGTTTTATTTGCAAAGGTGGGAGAAGTTCCTAAACTCAGAACAACCTGAACTCAAGAGAGGCTGGGCTCTCTGGGGCAATACAGTTCCACTTTGGACACAGCACAGATAATTGGATAATATGGTTAAATTGTTAAGTCTTGTAGCCTCCCTCCATCTGGGAGCTGCTGGAGGGCTGTTTCCCATTGATGTACAGTCCAGCAGATGTTCTGTGCCATGGGGTGAAGGGGGTGACAAGCTGCTTCTTCTCTGGTTGTTGTCATCCCTCCTTGCTGCTGGTTGCAGGACAGACCCTGTGGTGCCACAGCAGTGACTCTGGGAGCGCTGTGTGCTCATCCCAGGCAAACAGCAACAGCCAGACAAACCCCAAGGAGCCATTAGAACCTATGCCTATAAAACAAGATTATGTTCTGAGAGATGCTGAGCATCAACTCTGAAAAAAAAACCAGCAAGAGCAGAGAGTGTGCAGGGTGACACAGAGAAACACAGAGGAGGCTCTGTGAGTCTTAGAGCATTGGAACTATGAAACTGTTATGAAATTAAAACCAGTGAGATGTATTTAACTACAGTGCAGTAGATTGGATTATATACCGATGAGAACACTGCTACTGAGGGGCTTGGGGGAAGAGAATTTGGGTGGGTCATCAGAAGAGCTGAAAATGCCAAGAGAAAGAACTAAAACATCCTAATCCATATCCTCATGTGATGTCAGAATAATGAGTGAAACTTTAGGATGGGATTATCATCTTTGTGTGTCTTTCTGTATGGAAATCTAAAGGGTTCTGACAGCCTTCTTTTTAAGGGAATTCTGTAATTCCTTCTTTTTCTCCATGAGTAATCGTAGAAATTTTCTTTCTGAAATGTAAGGTGCTACAAATGCCATGATTTTTTTCCTTTCTCATTGCAAAGCACAAAAAGTCTGCATTTTCAGAGAACAGCTGGCTATTACTGTGTGTTTACTCACTGTTAACCTTACAAAATCATGAGAGAAGTGCCCATGACTAACCTAATTTTAGCCAAATTGAAGCTGCCTTACTCTTCAGTCTCTGACTGAACAAAAGCATGCATCAATCATCCTCATGAGTTCACTGAATCCTAAGATTACAGGCAACTCTTCAATCTTGAGCCATTGTTGTGTAACCAATGCCAGATGTCCTTTAACAGAGGCCCCTGCCTAAAACAAAAATGGTTCAATGCTGTTGTATTTTCTGTTTTCCTTTCCAAGGCAAGCAGTTCGCTTCTTTCTTCTTAGTCCAAGCCTGTAGCTGCTTCAGCCTCACAAGGTCTGCCTTTCAAGAGATGCTTAAAAATTCCAGAGAGGTAGTACTTGAAACCTGAAGCCAATGATTTTCCACCACCTGCACTACTTGTGATGCATGAAGACCTCTGTTAGCTGGTAAAAAGAAGAGTGCTTTATTGGAGACTGCTGGTGATTGCTTGCTCTTTTAGGAAGCACTGATTTTGTGTGATATTTGTGTGGAGCATTACTTGAGTCTAAAGTTTAGTCTTTGATGGCAGATATTTCTGTCAGGCCTTTAGATCTTTCCCATTGTATTTGATTTTTTTAGAAGGCAGAGACTATGCTATTGGACAAATGCAAACTGAATTGGCTGTGCTCAGCACTCAAAGAGCCATAGCAGCCTTCTGGGGGCTCTTATTTCTAAATCCAGCCTTTTTTTGCTGCCATAAATTGGTATCTGTCTCAAACAGAATGATAGATAAGTCTTCTCTTCTCCCTCCAGTCTTCATTTTTTTCTGTGTGAGGTTTTAAACAATCACCATCAATTTCAGCTTTCCAGCTCTGCATTCCTAACTTTAAACCAGCCTAACCTCTCCTTTGGATTATTGCCAGAGGCTCTGTACCTGCTGTAGCAGCAGTAATTCCTCTATGGTTTCATTCCTGTGTCTTCATTTCCCATCTTTGACAGTCCGTGGCTGTTTTCACCTCTGGACTCTCTCTGTGCCTGACCAGCCCCAGCCCGAGCTGCACCCACGAGTCTCGCACCAGCTTTAGGAGGAGTGACATGACATTGCTTCCTGCTTCTTCAAGCTCTTATTTTAGCTGTGTGAGCATGTCAAGCTCCATCAGCTGCATATGCTGTGCTTTTCCAAGCTCTATCCTTAACCTAAATTCCATCTTTCTGCTGCTGGATTATTAAGACCCACAGAGCTAAAATGAGGCAGGTACAAGTCATATTTCAGGTGTAGCTTCTGCCTTACTTATATATTTTTAACATAGTTTTACTTGTGGTCTTGCTTGTCACAGACATCTTTTATAAAAAAGTCCTTTCCTTAGGATTTTTCCTCCTGAGAAGCTGAGAGGCCTCAGGAACAAAATGTAAACATTGATTATCTGCTGCTGTGGAATGCAACAGGTGCATCTGGGATTGGCTCATGTTGGTTATTTCTAATTAATGGCCAATCACAGCCCAGCTGGCTCAGACAGAGAGTCCGAGCCACACGACTTTATCATTCTTTCCTATTCTATTCATAGGTAGCCTTCTGATGAAATCCTTTCTTCTATTCTTTTAGTATAGTTTTAATGTAATATATATCACAAAATAATAAATCAGGCCTTCTGAAACATGGAGTCAAATCCTCTTCCCTCATCCCCAGACCCCTGTGAACACCACTACGTTTGTCTTTTATGATTTAATGCCTGTTTCAGCTTCATGAGCTCTCCTTTCTTGAGAGACTGCAGTCTCTCCCTGATTACAGTCTCAGCTGTGACCATTTGTCTTCCCATGATCTAGTACTGAAGATTTTTTGTTCCCCTCATCCCTTAATATATCCCCAGCCACGTGACTTTCACTTCCCATTTAAATTATAAATCAATAATTAATCATTAACTTGTGCTTACACCCTAATTGTATCAGATGGAGGAAAGATGCATCCCTTACTCAGGCTGAAACTGAGGAATTTGAGTTACATTTTGGAAAACCATCCTCTGTAAGGAGCAACGAGTCCAGATTACATTCCTATATAAAGAGAGCTTTTTATCTCATTTATCATAGCTAGAATCAAGCATCATCTTAGAGCTTCAGGCCCAGCTTTCCTGATGCCTGTTCATAGTCTGAGCCTTATTCCAACTAATAAACCTAGCCAAGTGATACCAGCCTGATTCTCTAGGCAGCCAGTCAAGTGATTTTTGTCCAAAATAGAGTTTTTCCTCTATTTGTTTATTTTAATAGGTTTACAGGCCTTCCTATGGTGATCCTTAGTACTATTTAGTCCACCTGCTCTTCTTCCCAACCTTCAGGCATCTGTGTATGGATTACTGAATTTAGTTCTTTATTCTGTTTCCTGGACTACAGACTTTCTGCTTGATACCTCTAGCCTAGAAGTATATAACTGTTAATTTCTGTGCTGTGTTTACTTTGGTAGATAAATTGAGTTTATACCTAAGCAGGGGAAATCATAACTAAAATTTTGATTGCAAGCCTGTTGAAATAATGCATTTACATGAGCAACTCAGTATGCATAGACACATTTTCACTCCCAGAGGTGGCTATTCTACAGAAAGCTGTCCTACTCACTAATGGCACTAGAAGCGTTTGTGTAGCCTTTTTCTGTGCAATTAAATTACATTTATAGGGTGTAAGGAGAAAGGCTCAAGCTCCCCAGCCATCCCTAACCTTCCCTTTGGGCTAGATTTTTCCAAGGAGAAGCACAGGGAGTACTTTGTGTGCTGTGCTCTCTAGAAAAATGTGTCAACCTGCTCTGATCTCTTGGAAAGCCTGGCTCCCATCCAGGTGAGCCAGCATGGGTGTGTGTGGTGAAGCCTTCCTCACCATGAGACTGTTGAAAAAGCTGTGTGTGCACATGATTCTTCAGGTTGATTAAATTCAGTCCAAGTACATTTGCACTGCTGCATTTCCAGTGCTTCTCAGGAAGGGATGTCTCTAGGCAGCTGCCAAAGTGCGTTTCTTCAGCCATTTGAATGGTAGGATTTTAAAAATATTTATCCCTTTTGATGATGAAGGATGTTTATCAAATATATTCTCTCTTGAAAAAATGAAATGTATCAATTTTACAAAGGAATCACTGTGAATTTAATGCAATATCCTACCTGTAAATAGCAGAATTTAGGTTGGAAGGTTGATGTTGTCAAAGCAGATTGGGAGCAGAAAACCCAGATTAGAATGAATTTTTGAGCACAGTTTGCTAATACGACATCAGTAATGGAAAAATCAGTCTTCAGGTCTTGAATTTTCAGAATCAGTTTTAAGATCTTTTCAGACTGAATGAGATCTTCTCAGAATTGAATGAAAACTGTTGTATTTTCTTTGTTTTATTGAGAGATTTCAGGAAATGCTTTACATCAAGGCTAACTGCATGCACAATAGTTATTGTCAGCTTTAAACTCTTTTCCAAAAGGTACGAGGAGCAGAGTAAACGACGGCTGGCAACACCTAAGATTCCTGGAGTGCTCCAGATGTTCTGAGTGCTGAGGCCTTGCCAGCATCCTGCTGCCTGGGAAGATCATCAGGCTGGTGGTTGAAGACAATGATGTTCAGTGATGTTAAGCTAAGTGCTTACAGCCAGTAGCTGTGAGCCTCTGGAAGAATTCCTGCTGCAGGCACCCTGTGCTTTCCTGTGATAAATTACAGATAGAATAGCCAATTCCATAATAAATTTACATTGTGGCAAGTAAAGTAGATCCTTTACTTCCCTTGAATAAAGGTTGAGCAACAGCAAATAAAAATCACCTGGTTATTGGTAAATCACAAAGGGCACAGACCTGAAGGGCTTTGATTGTAGAAACAAAAATGAAACTCATACACTCAGCCAAATTATACTGCAGCTTTTTGATTTCCAACTCTTTGACAGACTTGTGGTTTTGAAACTGTTACTTTGCTTTTAGTTGAGAACTTTTGAACAGTCCAATGCTTTGTTGTTTGCCAGTGGGAGAGAGAAGACCTTTTGTAAAAGCAGCAGTTTTAGTGAGAATTCCGTGGCTGAGGTTTATAATAGTCAGACCTTTCTTTAAATTGTAAGCAGCAGTCTTTTTTTTTTTTTCATTTCTGATGAAAAGAGAAGATTTGATAACCCTGCTTAGCCTTTCTCCATGCTATGTGATTTACTTTAATAAAACACCACTTTGCCTTGGGCTTTCTGCTGACTGCGCTGTGAGACTTGTACCCCAAAACGTCTTTGTCAATCACTGCCACATCCTTTTCTTATCTACCTTCATCTCTCTGCCTATTTATGCAACCTTCTGTATCATCCAATGCTTACCAGCACAGGAATTCTGGAAAGCACCCTGCCACAGAGCTCCCAGTTTGGGAGGCCTGTGTTTCCCCTCTTGCTTCTGAAAGGATGCTGCCCGCCTGTGTCACGATGCACCACACAGCTGGGAGTGCTGAGGGCCTTGGAATTAGGTGAGGAGAGGGAGGAGCAAGCACAGGACTGTGAATGCTCCACACTTGATTTCTGATTCATTTTCTTTTCTCTCCCTGGAATGAGAGCTTGCAGCATCGGGGAGATGCTCTGTGAATGAGCTACGCAAATTTCTCAGAGAACCTCTGAGATGAGGAAGCTCAAAAGTGGTAACTTCAGCACTTTTTCTCTAAAAATAAGTTTCTGTGTGTACTGATTCTATTTGTCCCATACAAAGTGAAGGACCATCCTTTATGTAAACAGGGGATTACAAACCAAATGAGTGCAAGGCATGCTTGACTGGTCAAGGGGTAGAATATGATAGAGCAGCACATATATGGCAACAAAAGGATGTGAAAATATAGAAATCTGTAGGAGAAAGAAGCCTGGATTACAGCTGGTTGCCTGTAAAACTCATCAGAAATAGCAGTGAGTAAAAAGCCTGAGTGACAATTCTGCTGTTGAGTTGGGAGGGGATTAAAGCCCTGCACCTGAGCATTCACCAGGCCCTTGCCATGTGGGTTTTCTTCTGTTATTTTCTCTTCTGTGTGTTTTTTCAACTGCAGGATCCAGGGAAATAGAACAACTAGATCAATTCTCCAGCAAGGTACCCTTATCGTGTATGTTGGAATTTTCTGTGGTATTGGGATTTTGCTGGTTTTAAAGTCTTCTCCTTATTTTGTTTTCTCTTATCACCAACTGTGCTCAATATCTGGTCTCTTAGTCTTCTCTGAAGATTAAGCAAAGCAGGTATTGAACGTGTTTGGGGAGTTTTGCATTTGCAATTTGTCTTATTGGAGAAATCCTTGTATTTGTCTAGTTCTACTTCTTTTATGTTTCTTATTACTATTTGTGTCTTTCCACAAATCCATTTCACACTGCAGCCCCCAATTCTGGCATTAAATGGTGATGTTTTTTCCCCATGTTTGTTGGCATCTGATGCACCTGTGAGTTTGACCTGGAGCTGTCTTGCTCCTGTTCAGCTTTTCTCACTTCTTTTTTTCTGCAGCATCATTGGCGCTGTCTCTCATGATCTCATCCAAAACGCCTTCACACATTTATATTCCCAAACGCTTCATTAGTCAGGTCTAAAATAACAGTTTCTTCCACCTGATTTTTTTTTTTCTATCTCCTGAATCAAAACTTTTCCTCATCATTTCTCCTGAGTTCCTGGTTAGCCTGTGCCCAGGTAGATGTTTAGGATGCAGGAACTTGCCACCAACACCTTGAACCTCTCAAGGGCACTTTCCCAGCCCTACTCTAGAAGTAATGCAAAGCTCTAAAGCTGATCTTGGAATTACCACAGAGAACCCATCAATCTGCTGCACAATTACAATGTGGAACAGCTGTCTAGGGTTTTCATATATTTTAATGATTTTTTTTTTTACATCCTTTTATTGCTGTCAGCTGAGCTAGATCAGGACAGGCTGAAATGAGTCAGAAGTTTGCCCAGGCATGCTCTTTGCTCCCAGCAGCATCCTGAAGTCCTGCAGATCCCCATCTCCATAGCATTCTGCCTGAAGTGAACACATGGAGGAGCAACAGCAGGAAAATGGGGGTGAGCCACACAAGGAAGCCAAAATACCTGCAGGTACTTGGGGATGGATGGTAAATTTTAAATTGAGAACTTGAAGCAATTTCTCCAAGAAAAAGTGGGTTCAGTGTTTCCCTAGTGTGTTGAGAATGTGTGAGGGACAATAGGGACGTGGGGAAAGACAGGGAATCTCTTTTAACTATGCACTTTGCCAAAACAAATCTGCTTTTTGTAGATTAGGAAGGCATTGAAAATGTGATTGTACATCCTGTGGGTTTCCTGAGCTTGGCTGAGGAAGAAAGCAGAATCCCCCAGAGATTCTGGAGTGCTAAAATAGAGAATTGCTGGCACGACATAAATGTTGGCTTCAAGGCGTTGCTGATGGGCTGTGGAAGGATGGATTTTGGGTCTCAGGAAGGTGTGCCCCATGAGTGCCATAAAGTTAGATTATTGCCCCTGTTGCTGGTTGTAATATACTCTCTGTGGTGCCATGGTGGAGCCTCTCCTGCCTGTAACTTTTCCTTGAAGTAAAGATTGGTAATACCTGTCCCAGAGAGTGCTCTGTTAAAAGGAATCTCGGGAAGGGACACCAACAGCAAAGCAAACTACCCAAGCTGTTAAACTTCAGGTTTGAGCAGCAGATTTTCTCTGCATCGAGCTACTTTCTTATGGCTTTCATGGCATTACTTGCTTTGATATGACTTTGATGCACTTGTTAGGAGAAGTCTATAGAGGTCACTTGTCTCCTTGGAAACCAGAAGACAAAATTACTCTAGTTGTATCTGTATTTTGATATAAATAAGCTTTTTCTTCTCCAAAGGATTGCTACCTAGACACTGAAGCATTAACGATTTTGTAGTGATTTTCTGTCTTTTGCAAGGTTGAGGGGGTCTTCCAGTAGAAGAACAATCACAGCACTCTTAATTGACCATCTCAGTGGTACTATTTGCTTCAAGCATCTTGCATTCTAATTAGAAATCAAAGCATTGCAAGATGTTCCCTTCACCTCTTGCTCCTGATAGTTTTTGGAGTTTCTTTGTCTTTTTGTCCAGTCTTCAGTGCAAGGTTATTTCTATGCAAATGCTTTAAATAAAAACTTTGTAGAATATGTTCTTTCTATAAAACTTAGACTTCTGTTGGTAAAGAGATCATTTCTAATCCATGGCACTGAAGCAGCTGTTATTATGGAGTTACTAGTGCTGCCCTGCAAAGAGGAGGAACATGGGAAGGTGCTAAGAATCCACTAACTGTGGGTCAGAAACACTTTTAGCAGATAAAATAGAAGTAGTATATTTGCTTTAAAAGATATAGTGTGACAAGTGGTTTTTTTACCTAAGGGGGTTGTGGTAAAAAGCAGCAACTAGACAGATGTGGTCTTAGGAGATTTAGTCTCTAAGCATTTTATTTACTGGACTGTTTCTTGTACATTGCAGTGCTTAATGCAGGGAAAAATGACCACCTGCAGGGAGCTTAATTGATCTGTAGCACAACTGTTGACCTTATCATTTGGCTTCAGGCATTAGAAAGATGGCAGTGTAATAGGAACTTTCTTCAGTACAATGTGTACATATACATACAGTGTAATGCATGTACTCTGAGGCAGAGAATTGCTCCTGCCGTGCCAAAAATTCACTTTTTGCTCTTGTGGTGCCTCTCCGATTCCTCTCCACATGACACTTCTGGGGTGTCACATAGGTTACAGCAAAAGCCTGAGCTTCTCAACTCCTCATTTCCTCTAACCCCTGTTCTCCTTATAGAGGGGAAACCACAAGGTTTGCTTCTTTGCTTGGCTATTACAACAACCAGAACAAATCCAATTTTGGGACTGAGCAGGGCAGTGCATTGGGTATGGATTTTGACTTGAGAAGATTCCAGATGACCAAAAATCTAGTATGAAGTTAATCTGCTCAGAGGAATCTCGTGCTAGGACAGCCTGAAAGTCCTCCTGTTGAACAAACTCACACAGAACCTGTGAATCTCTGTGGGAAAGGATATGTTTTCCTTTTTTCTGCAGATGTATTGCTGAATGTTTCCTCTAGCAACAGCCAGTTTAATTGCCAGGAGTGTGTTGCACCATTCCAGAACAGCAGCTATGTTTTTGCTGTCCCATGTGCCTCCAGAGCTGACTCCTTCACACATTGCACTTTATTGTGGGCTTAGGCTGTCCAACTGGCAGATTATTTCTCCACTACTTATAACAGTTTTGTAATTAGTGCAACATGCAATCCACATTGTCTCTTGTGAAAATTCAGTCTCCAAGGCTGCTCTGTTCTGTTCAATTTCTGAGCTGCTGAAAATGAGGAAGAATTTCCTGCCTGGTACAGTGTGTGTTCCCTTTCTGCTCTTGTTGTGTACCCTTATTTTCACTGGAGGCTGTTGGTGATGACAGAGCTGGAGACACACTGCTCCCAGCAGCATTCTGATTCTCTTTTCCTGATTTTTCCTGGTCAACAGACTTTCTCCTGTCCCCATGCCAACCAACAGCAGTTCATCATCATCAATTTTGTGGCTGTGTCTGTTGAATTTCAGAAGTTCTGTTGTGTCCTGCTTGGAGCAGGTTGCTGTACAGCTAGAAACAGTTTGGTGAAAAACTGAATCTGAAAGTGAATTTGGGTATTGGTGAAGTGTGGCACATGTTAGATGGCAATATGGTTTTGGCATTGGAATAGCTTGCAGATGTGCTCTTTCTCTGACTTTATACCTCAGGACCTGATTTTTGGTAATTTTCATGTGTTCCAATGAGTAATGGCTGGAGCCCAACTTTCAGTGCTACATTGATTCTCCTGAAGGAAAGCTTTTTGTAATCTGAAACAAAAATAGAAAATAACTTCTTTGTGTCTTTTTGTGCAAAGCAAAGCTTGTTAAGGGATTTCTGTGTGTTCAGGTAAAATTATCCATGGAGAAATAGACATGAGTTTCTATTAGCATTTAATGTTCTGCAGTATTTTTCTCTAGTTAACCATTAGTGAGTTTCAAATGGGCATGATGATTAAATTATGTGCAGGGGTGGCCTTTTATCATTTATATGAAAAAGTTACTACTGCTTCTTCTTCCTGACTTATAATATAACAAGGGATAACAAATTGAGTAGCACTAAATGTAGAAAGATATGCCTGCTTAAAACTTTTCTCCATTTTTATTCTCACAGAACATTTTAAGTTGGGACCTACAAGTATCTCCAAATAACAACTCCTGACCCTGTGACGGGGTTCACAGGGATCTGGGGATGAGGGAAGAGATGAGAATGTTGACTCCATGTTCAGAAGGCTTGATTTATTATTTAATCATATATATTATATTAAAACTATACTAAAAGAATAGAAGAAAGTATTTCATCAGAAGGATAGCTAAGAATAGAAAAAGAAAGAATCATAACGAAGGCTTGTGGCTCGGATAGAGTCTGAGCCAGCTGGCTGTGATTGGCCATTAATTACAAACAACCACATGAGACCAATCACAGGTGCACCTGTTGCATCCCACAGCAGCAGATAATCAATGTTTACATTTTTTCCTGAGGCCTCTCAACTTCTCAGGAGGAAAAATCCTGAGGAAAGGATTTTCCATAAAAGATGTCTGTGACATGGCCCTGCGCAGGGCACCCCAAGAGTCACACCCTGTGCCCCAGAGCATTGTCCAAACATTTCTGGAGCTCTGCCAGGCTTGGTGCTGGGTCACTGCCCTGGGGACTCTGTTCCAATGCCCAACCACCCTCTGGGGAAGAACCTTTCTCTGATACCCAACCTAAACCTCCTGTGACACAACTTCAGGTTGTTCCCATGGGTCCTGTCACCTGTGACCAAGCAGAGATCAATGCCTGCCCCTCCTCTTCCCCTTACAAGAAGTTGTAGCTGTGGTGAGCTCTGAGTTCAGTCTCCTTTTCTCCAGGATGAGCAGCTGATGATGTCCTCAGCTGCTCCTCACACAGCTTCCCCTCCACAACCATCCCCATTCTCAAGGCTTCCTCTGGATATTCTCGAGTACCTTTACATCTTTTTTCGATTGTGGCATCCAAAACTGCCCCAGCTCAGGGCAGAGTGGGACAGTCCCTCCCTTGCCCTGCTGGTGATGCTGTGCCTGATGTCCCCAGCACAGGGATGTCCCTTCTGGCTCCAGGGCACTGCTGGCTCACATTCAGCCTGCCAATGACTCCCAGGTCCCTTTCTCTGGTGCTGCTTTCCATCCCCTCATTCCCCAGTCTGTCTGTACAGCCAGGGTTGCCCAAACCAGGTGCAGAATCCAGCATTTATCCTTGTTAAAATTAATAAAGCTGATGATTGCCCAAGCCTCTAATTTATCAAGATCTCCATGCATGGCCTCTCTGGCTCGAAGGAGACAACAGCTCCTCCCAGTTTTTCATCAGCTCCCGAAATCCTGTGTCCAAGTGAGCACAGGACCAAGGAGGGAGCTCTGGGGATCCCCATTAGGGGCAGGTAATGTGGTGTTTGTAGATTTTTAGATCATGTTTTGATGCTCAACTCTGAGTTTGGGGAGATATTTTCAAATGTAATGGATCTGAAGGCAGCCAAGTCCATGGCTGCTGGAAAATGCCATGGAAGCTTGCAATGAAAAAGCAATAATAAAGCAAAAGACTGCATGTAAATTGTACACGATCCAAATCAAGTTGAAACTGCCACAGATTAAGTCTTATATGCAGAATTTACAAGGCCAAGATAGAGACTTATCTTTTTAGGCTACTCTGGAAAAGAAGATCAAAAGCCCAAAATTTTTCACTAAATGCTTCCCAAAATAAAAAAGAAAAAAATCTCTACAAACTACTATCATGGCACCTAGATGCCTGTATCAGCTGGATTTTTCTCTAGGGAAACTGGAAAAGACTCTTGTAGGAAGTGGGGATTAGAGATTTTTTTTCTTTAAAAAAGCACACAGCATTGACTTGTTGTTGCCCTTTTTGAACTAGACATATAACTCCATGTAATTTAATTTAGCTTGCATGGAAATCAATTGTGAATTGTCTCGCTCTTTCCCAGTCAGTACTAAAGCGTTTTAATGGTTCAGGATTGATCTAATGAGCCCTGGAATAACTTATATCAAAGTGATTTGGTAAAGACTAATTTAATTTTTCTGACTAATACTGTCAGGATTTTAGCCTGTTGGGAATAATCCTGGAAGCTGAACGGGTGCACTAAGTGGAGCTGAATGGGATAATAAAGCCTTTACTGGCTGTAGGTGGTGTGATGTTCCTTCACTTCCAGAAAAATGCTTCTGACCATTCTTCTTTTATGCTTCTGAGTTTTCCAGCAAAATTTCCAGTTTGTGTCCATGGTTCTGGTGTGAATATTCAACAGCAGAAAGAAAGCAGCATCAATAATAGAATTAAAAAGTGTTCCGTACTAGAAGAGTGTTGAAATGATAATTTGAATTTCAGCTGAAGGTAAAGTTTGTGCTGCTCTGCTTTCAGTTTGAAGTCAGCACTTTGTGACTGGTGATAGATGTTTGCCTTGTGGAGGATCTCTACAGCTAGATGTATTTTAATGAATCTGTTTTTCTTTGGTGTGCACAGTTATATTAGTAACTAACTGCAGCTTGGCTTGAAATATTTTTATCCCATCCAGAGGGAACTGGGAAAAGAAGCTGAAAAATAAAAGCAAACATTTTGTTCTAATACTAATGCACAGTTTTCTTTGGAGTTTATAAAAACCCTGGAACTTTTAAATTATTTCCTGCTTAACACTGTGAATTATTGACATGAGTCAAGTTTACATGAAAAAAATTATCAGCAAGGTGGAATTTTCAACATGAAACATTTTTGAATAATTGGGATGCTTTGGGTGTTTTACTGGATTAACCTAACACTTTGGTTTTGAGAGATTTTGCATATCTCTAAAAAGGCTTTCCAGGAGATTGCAAGTGAGCTTGCTTTCCAAAATGCTTGAGGTGGGTACAGTTGAAATTAATTAGAATGTAAAATGTGATGCAGAACTTCTCATGTTTCCTATGTAATAGATATAATGTGCAGGCAAGGCAGATTAGGAAGCCCTTGTTCTGTGGAAAGGTTTTTACTCTGTTAAAACTTGGTGACTTTGATAAACTATTCATAGATTAAAAGTCTCTTGAGCAAATGTGCATTTTTAATATGACCCCAAGGGATACGTATGAAGTTTTAATATTGTCTGAAAGAAATATATTTATGTTATTTCAGTCATCCCCTCTTACTCAATTTCATCACTTGATGCTGTAGAGTCTGTTATACAAATTCTAAAACAACCAGTCGGTTCCAAAAATTCTGTTTTTTTAAAACAATGTCTTTGCACAAATAACATTTTCTTAGATTACTGGGGAAACCAGGACTCCATTGGGGTGGTTTTCCAAACAAAGCAACTAATTTCATAATTCTTTCAGTTTATTTGTTGTAGCTACTGCAGTACTAGAAGGTAATTTACTGACTGTTGCATATCCTGTTGATCTATTGATTCTGTAAGTTTTACAGAAACTTAGAAAATACTCTAGTTCTTAGAAATATTAGATTTACCTTTCTCATTGGTTTAAAAAGAGAAGTAAGAATGTTGGCTGCATTAGGATATTGGGGCTGATTGCTAAAACCCATTTTTGGGTAATAGGAATGCTAGATTAAGTTGCTCTGTAAGAGGCAATGGAAGTGCTGATTCTACTTGCATTTTTTTTAGGGGAAAGA
This sequence comes from Melospiza melodia melodia, assembly GCF_035770615.1. Lineage (NCBI taxonomy): Eukaryota > Metazoa > Chordata > Aves > Passeriformes > Passerellidae > Melospiza > Melospiza melodia. The sequence continues at coordinate 50,163,712 of NC_086199.1, read as the reverse complement.
TACAACAGATGTTCAAGAGGATGTTGGGAAACAGCCAGAGCATTAACATAGCATCCAGTTTCTTCTTTTGCCTTGCCATGTGAAAATAAATGTGGCAACAAGTGCAGCTATTTTTGCTATTTAACACAAATCTCCTAGAGTAAGTTTGTTTGTGACTTTTTATAATTTGTCATGACTAGTCAGGAATCATTACATGAGAAATGTGATTTGGATAATGTTATTTGACTTAGACCAAATCTGAGCAGTACATTCCTGGAACATGATAGAAGACCTCCAGAGCTGTTATATGCACATAGACCACCATTAGGCAAACATAAATATGAAATGTAATTAAATATTAGAGTGTTTGCTGAAGAGTCAGGAGAAATATCTAAAATACTTGGATAATTTCCTGGTTTTTAATGAATAAAAAAAAGACTTTTTTAAGACATGCTGTAATATCAAGATCAAACCTCCCCATGCAGGCAGTTGGGTGCAGTGTGCAGTAAAGAGGTAGCAAATGTTGAAAGTCATCAGAATAAAGTGCTGCTCTTCATTACATTGAAATTAGCCTCTTTTTTCTTGTTCTATTTTTGTTCCATTTCTTTAAGGCAATTTCTGAATCAAACAGAAGTGGCTGCTCCCAGACATTCAGAAAGCAGGAATTAAAACATAGAATGTGATAGCTATGTTGACTTCAAAGTAGACAACGTCCTTGGAAAAATTTCATCTTGCCCAACTGCCTCTTGAGCTGTTGGCACCAGCTGTGTGGGATGCAAGCTGAAAAACTCTAATGGGAGATAACTACTCAATGCTGACTGATTTGTTTGTTTGTTTGTTTCTTTATATTTGTTTCTTAATTCTATCATTTTTAATCTGTACTGCAATATGTTGACCCATGGAATGAGGAGCATTGCAAGGGTCCTTAAAAGTTTTCAAGTGTGAAAGGGTTTTTTTTACTACATCAGTGATCTGTGCTGGACAATTATGGCATGTGTTTTAGAAATATGCATCATTTGAGTACATGTGGGAAAAAATACAATTAAAATTGAAAAACACCATAACTTTTTGGCTCTAGCTACAAAACTTCTATCTCAGGAGTTAATAACTGGAGTTTTTTGTCTTCTGAAAAAGACTATGCTGAAGTAGTTCTGTGTAGATGTGCAGTGCAAATGTGGAACATCACCAAGCTTTGCAAGAATTGAACGAGTCTCTGGACTTCCCTCAGTCTTGTGATTCAGTTTTGTGTAGTCCTGAGAGCAGCAGGAACTTGGGCTTGGTGATCCTTGTAGGACCCTTCCAATCTGAGATGTTCTGTGTTAATTTATGTTATTTTTATTTTTTGTTTAGCAATGCTGCTTTTTCTTGGGCTTTGACGTGAAATTCCTTGGCAATACTGTTGCCACAAAAATTTTGAGCTCTTGAGGATGTTTTGTTTTGGTTTTCCTCTGAAATAGTTAATTAAGAAGCGAGATTTACTTTTGCAGGATGCAATAGGGAACAAAACTAAGTGTTCAGAAAGAAAATTTGATAGAGCTATGGAGAAAAAATCCCCAGGCTGATGTTCAAGAGGCTTCAAAACAGACTGCCAGAAACAAATTATCTTAGAAAAGAAAACCCACCTTGGTTTTTGAAATTTGTTTCTTTGGTTTTTTTTTTTTTTTTTCCTCTAAGATGCTCTTGGTCTCTGTTGGAGAGCATCTGATGAAAATATATAAGTCTGTGCTGAGGCCATCCTTAGCTGGACTGCCTGGCTGTGTCTAAATATCCTTTTTTCATACCTTAATCTTTTTAACACTTACTGGATTTGGACGTAGAAGGCGTAAACAGAAAAGGACGATGGGAAGAAGGAAATAGTGGTCACATGCCACACTTCCCAAGGCTGTCCTCTCCACATGAAGCCATGGATCTGGGATCTGGCAGGCTCCAGACATCCTGCATCCTGCCATCTGCCACAACTGGTTGGGTTAGAACAGTTTGTCCATTGCTCTGTCTTATTTTGAAACATACTGATGTGTTTAGGGGATAATGTGCATGAAGTGGCATCCGTGTGCAAAACCTGGTAACTCTGAGCCAGATGCGTTTCAAAATTATTTACATATCTGCTGAATAATTTTGGCAAGGGAAATTCTGTACGACCCGCTCGTAAATAACTCGTGACAGTATTTCTCGTTGCAAATTTGAACTACCTGGATTAGAAAGAAATAAAATTGTGTGGCTCTCCTCCTTAATGGGATGAGGCATAACTCTTCATAATAGCAAGCAAAAGATGCTGTTGGTTTTTTCTGCCACCATTTTAAGGCTGTTCCTTGCAAATATGTGCAGCTTCTCTGTCTTTTCGGTGGTGAATTCATCATTCCACATCCCTGACTTCAAAAATGCAGTGATACTAATGTTAATAATTCATCTTGGGAAAGAACACTGCAATAGCTATGGAAACGCATTTTGCAATGTACTGCCTTTGGAATTTTTTCTGAGTAAATATAATTAGAAGTATGTAATGGAGTCTTGTTAGGAAAAAAAACCAACTACTGTTGGGTTTTTTTCCCCTTCTATTCTGCATTGAAAGCTTCTCTCTCTTCTTATCCCTCACTATTTTCTCTTCCATGTGCAAGAAAGATTTGGCAAGTGTATTTGGGGCTGACTTGAACAGGAATCTGCAGTGTCTTTAGAGTCCAACAGTGACCTGCTGGACCACCAGAAACCATCAAATCATGCCTGCAGGTGAGCAATGCTTTATAATGTGACTAGGAGTAATTGAGTAACTCATATTTTCTGTATATTTTTACTTGGCTTGTGAGGAGCCCATTTTTGGTACTGAAACTGGTGAGGACACTGGGCCCACATGTCCCTAAAACACGAGTTTGTTGTGGTGGGGCAGAATGTTTTAATGGTCAGAAAATACCAAATGTTGTTAAACCACATTCTGTGGTCACACTGCTTCTGTCTTAACGCAGTAAAATTTCCTCTGAGGTGTGTGAGAATTCCCATTAGGTTGGATAAGCATTGCAAAAAACCTACCATTGTGTTTCAAACCTCTTTGATTCAGAGTGAGAACATAAATCTGTTACCTGTATTAACACAGGCAGGGATTTCAACAGGGGAGGTGAGAGAATAATGCAAGAGCATCTTGTTCCTGTCCTTGCAGCTCAAGGCTTAGAAAGGCATCTGTTAAATGCTGGATGGAGATATAAATGCTTTGGAAATGCTTTCTTTTTTTTTTTTTTTTTCTTTTTTTTTTTTTTCATTTTTCAGACACCATCATCGTAAATTTCCTGGAGACATGTTCTGTTTGTCCTGATAGCAGAATTTCAAAGAATGATTGACTGATTCTCTTATTAAAGACTATGCCCAAGAGGAAAAAGCTGCTCAGTCTTTTGTCTGTCAGATTTTTTCATTGCCTTCTATGTGTTTTTGTTAATGTAATGTAACAGTTTGTATTAATTACAAACTGAAGCTTTATTTCAAATAATGTATTTTTGAAGGTTTAGCAATGATGAGTGTTTGTAGTGAAGCACAAATGTAGGGTTCTAATGATGTTTTATTTTCTTCCTGCTGTTCAGCTGTGACCAAGCTGGTCTAGCTGAAGCCATCCCTGAAGAGAAACACTTCACAAGAAGTAATGGGTTTGGGACTCTGTCACTCTACAAACTGCCCTGAAATATTTTAGCTCTAGAAACTAAACACAACCCAAAACCCTGCTAAGAAGGATGGTTGGGGTTTGTTGCCTTTCTTTTCTGGATGGCATGGAGCAGGATAGCTGATAGTGCTTTCCAGCTGGATATTAGCCAGAACTTGGGGCATCTTGGGGTGCTTTGGGGCATAGGATAACTGTCAGAATCATGCTAAGTGTGCACTTTAGTCTGTTAAACTCAGTGCCCTGGGGACTTCAATCAGCTGAGTTGTGTCAGACAAGGCCTCGTGACTGGCCCAAAACATTGGGCAGAAATGACAAATCCATTGCAAATATTTTGTATGGTGTTGGTTTTTTGTTTGACTTTTTTAACCATTCTCAGGCATTTACCTGATTAATTGGGGCCACTGCTTTGAAAGCAGATTTGTTTTATTAGAATGAATTAATAGTGCACTTGGTTGTTGCTCTGTTTAAAAGAGTCTGATTTATAGAAATGGAAGAATCATTTCTGAACCCGGATAGCTTAAAAACAGGTGTGTGTGACTGATTCTCTTAAAGCAATACAATGTCAAAAGATGAGTTGAAGAAAGGACAAATAATGTAAAGTGTTGAGTGCATCTTGTAAAACTCTTTTGGTGAAGCCCTGGTGTCCTTTTCAGCACAAGCTTAGTTTAGCTTAATGTTCTGTGCTCTGAAAGGCAAAGATGTTCAAGATGACTGACTTACTAAATAGCACATCATGTTGTGCTGGATCTGCCAGGGAAGAGTCAAACATTGCAAAAACGTTCACCAGCAGTCTTGCAAAAGAAGTTTAAAGAATTAGATATACAGGCAACTTCTGAAATTTCCCAGAAAGAATATCCACAACATAAGTAAACTCACTAATTTGCTAACAGCTACTTCTGAAGGATGTAGCTGGTAGCAACTTGGTACTTTGAAGAGGGTGCATTAATCAAAGTTTCATGAGGCAAAGTAAGTTTATAAAGAGGAATTTTGAAATATTCCAATCCTTTCAAATCTTCATTCACGTGTTTGGTAGCTGCTTTGAAAATTCCGTGGCTAGTAAAGGAGACATAGCCATTAAACTCCAAACAAAGATGTTTTATTGCAATTCCTGTTTCTATAAATAGCAAACCTACACTGCAGCTGAAAGAGTTCAAACTTAAATGATTCACATAATGTTAGTAAATGCACCTTGAGTTGTACTTTCTCAAGAATGCTTTATGTACTATTAATTATGCAGACAGAGCAGTAATGCTTTGTAAGGCAATATATGTCTGCTGATTAGTTACTAAAATAAACCTCAGCAGTTTGGGGGGAAATACTGTCTAATAATGAGCCATAACTTTTAGAAAATAAATATTCATTTCTTGCTTTTTAACACAACACTTTGTCTACTACATGTATGATATCTGTACAGGCTCAGAGAAAATTCAGGAGCCTGTGGAAAGTTGCTCAGTTAGTGAAAGGTAAATGAAAACAATGCTTTGGAAAACAAGCCATGTTTGGTGGGGAGAGAACTGTCCTGGGAGAGACTGGAAATAAGATTGTTTTAAAATTTTCTGTGCATACCATCTGCTTAAGCCCCCCCAAAAAAATTTCCTTTGCTTAATTTTGAAAAACATTTCTTTAGCTTCCCCAGCTCCTGCCCTTAATAGGCAGCAGTGTACATTATGAGGGATGGGCCTGTTACATTAATATCCTGTGGCAGTGTGTGGATTTAAAAGATGGAGTACATTGTTAACTGCTTAGAAGTTTCTCTTCTAAGGACAGATTTTGCTTCAAGTTATTGTACCAGTTGTAAGGAAGTTAGGTGAAAGTGAAGAACTAGCAAGGAGAGTAAATTTTCTACCTACACTCCAGCAGCTTTCATGCTTTTTTTATTATTTATGTCCCATGAATATTCTAATGGAAGTAAAGCCTGCTTATGAGCATCTGGGTGGGAAAGGGAGATGTTAGAGAAAATATTATTTTATACTCTGTCTCACCACTATAACTATTCAAAGAACAGTGTTTCCACCTCGAATAGTTTTCAATATAAATTTAAAACTAAGCCAAATAATAAGTAAAAATTAATACAGAGGTAACAATCAGATGGCAAATAAATCCTGACAGCTTCCTTTTTTTGTGAAAAAGGACCAAAGAGGAGTTTGAAGATGTGAGATCAGGGTGTCTGGTCTAACATTTTCCAGCAGCACCGTTGACACAGTTTCCATCGGGAGCGTTTGTTTACCGTGGAAACGCCGTACAAAAATAAATCCTTGGGAAGAACAGATATTTTTGCTGGCTGTGCTGCGAGCACGGTGTGGCTGTGTTGGTGTTGAACTGGGGACAGACACAGTTTATGTCATCAGCCCCTTCTCAGCTCTCCCTTTCTGGGTCAGAGCCCGCGCGCCGATGCGCGGCGCCCGCTCGCCCGGGGAGGATGAGCTGCTGGAAATGCCACAGACACATCTCCTGAAAAAATCCTTTCCTTTGGGTTTTTTCTCCTGAAAAGCTGAGAGGCCTCAGGAACAAAATATAAATAATAATTATCTACTGCTGTGGAATGCAACAGGTGCATCTGTGATTGGTCTCATGTGGTTGTTTCTAATTAACGTCCCAGTCTCAGCTGCCTCAGGCTCTCTCTCTGAGACACAAACCTTTGTTATCATTCCTTCTTCTTCTATTCTTAGCTAGCCTTCTGATGAAATCCTTTCCTCTATTCTTTTAGTATACTTTTAATGTAATATATATCATAAAATAAAAAATCAGCCTTCTGAACAGGGAGTCAACATTCTCATCTCTTCCCTCATCCTGAGACCCCTGAGAGCACCATCACACCTGAGGTGGCCCAGCCAAAGGGAAGCCCAGGGGAAAGCTGTGTCCTTGCTGCCCTGAGGTACAGCTGGGGTATTTCAAATCTGGGCATTTGAGACTTTGAGAAGTGCTGGGTGATGCAGTCTGTGTGAGCCAAATGTCAGCTGTTCTCCATATCCACTTGTGTAAGGGCAATGAACCCACTTTTGGGGTTGGAAGTCTTATGCCTTAAAACCCACGTTTGAGACTTGTGCACATCATTGTTTCCAGTCCTGCAAAAGACATGGCTGCACTGAAAATACTGCTCCAGGGTCCTGATTTGCAGACTTTTGTTTGCTTGGAAGTAAGGGATTTGATCAGATAAAGCCCAAATGGTCCCTTTCAACCTTAAAATTGTTCTCTGATTTTTGCTGTTGGTTGGATATGTTAACAGGAGGAAATGCTGGCTGTAATAATCTGTAGCATTTCAGGGATTTCTTAAATGCTTTCTGAGAGGCATTTAACATCTATCAGCAAGCACAAATAACTTACCAGGGCCTTTTATCCACTAACGCAAAACATTTCTTTGAGAATTCTAAAGCGAATTCAAAACAAACTCAAAACGGTTCTGCCACGGATCATCATCTCAGATCATTAGCTTGCTTAATTATGGGCTTCACACAGAACTCTGCAGCTCTCTGTAATGTTTTTGCACTACCTGTGAGCCTCTAGAAGTTACTCATGAATGGTTGTTTATCCAGCAGATTTGGAAAAGGGCTTTTTCAAACTGATCGTGTCCTTTGTTTGGGGATAGAAAAGAGGCATATGGCTTTCTGCATTGTTCTGCACTGCACAGTTTTAATCTGTGTGTCAGATGAGTCTGGGAGGGCTGTCATGAGCAGCTGTGCTGTGCCAGGCAGTCCCTCACTGAGCTGCTCTGGGTGCCAGGGCAGTGCTTGGCAATGAGCTGTGCCCCTTGCTCCTCTCCGTGCTGGGCAGCAGAGCCTCTGCCTTCACCCAGTGCCTCATCCTGCTGCCTCTGGGACTGAGGCTGCCCTGGGGAATCCTCCAGGAGCAGTGTCTGGCCATGGCTTCCAGAGCTGGGGCTTCTCCCTGGTGCTGCAGTGCAGCAAGGTTTTCAATGATGTTTGCACAGCGCTGCAAATGACGGTCCTTGGTGTGAGGAGGAGAAATGACCAACAGAGGGGAGAACAGGTAATCCTCTGCTAAGCTGTCATTTGGCTGTTGCAAAGCGTGCTGAAACTTAAATATCTTTAAGAGACACTGTGAAAACAGGTAATGCTATCAAATCCTTTAGATGAAGTGGAAAAAATTCCCTACATTTGAAATCTCTTGGCACCCCCAGGGTATCAAGCACTGTGACCGTGTTCACAGGGGTCTGGGGATGAGGGAAGAGATGAAGATCTGATTCCATGTTTCAGAAGGCTTGATTTATTATTTTATCATATATATTACATTACAACTATACTAAAAGAATAGAAAAAAAGGTTCCCATCAGAAGGCTGGCTAAGCTAAGAATGGAAAGGAATGAATAAAAAAGGTTTGGGCCTTGGGCTCTCTGTCCGAGCCAGCTGACTGTGATGGGCCATTAATTAGAAACATCCAACACAGACCAATCACAGGTGCCCCTGTTGCATTCCACAGCAGCAGATAATCATTGTTTACATTTTGTTCCTGAGGCCTCTCAACTTCTCAGGAGGAAAAATCCTAAAGAAAGGATTTTTTTCTTGAAAGATGTCTGCAACAAAGCACTCTTTCTGTATTTATGATCTTAAAAAGACCATGCTTTTAGGCTCCTGTTAACTTATGATTCTCTCTTTGATATTCAAAAGTAGGAAAAAATATTCTAAGCTGCACCATGGTTTTATACTGGATAAGTAGTTTAGTGCTGTAGGCACGAAAGAATACAGGTAAAATAACTTAGGTTTTAATGGTTAGTTGTTTTGTGTCACTTCTGCCAAGGAAAACCATTCAGGTGTAAACCTTGGGAAGCAGCTCCTGCCTTGGAGAAAGAGAGGTCTAATTGTTATCTGACATTGCTCCAAAAAGAAGAAACAAATTGGCCCTGGTGAAATGCTGATTGCATAGGCTCCTCCTGAGTGACATGTGGGGTGTGCAACTTGTTGTAAAGGTTGTTCAGATGCCTGATGAAAATAGAATGTATGTGCAGCCATTCTAGAAAAAGACAGAAAGCATTTGTGAATAAGGTTTATTGTTGTGTAATGACTTCTCGCTGGTTGTGAAATCCCTGTGCATTGCATTATAAACAACAGCTGAATGTTCTTCCTCAGCAGAACTGTTGCTTTAGGGGGTGGTTGAGTGGTGAAAAGGGCCATGAGTATGTTTGGTTCATGGGAGCCCTGCATTTGTGCCACAGCTCATATTTCTCTGTGTTACTTGCCCTGTTCTCAGTTAAATGGCTCCACCTCAGCCAGATCCTTCTCTGGGTGCACTGCCTGCCTTAAATCCCAGACAAAGTGGATTTCTGCATCCCTACTCTTAATCCTTCCAGTTTCATATTTGCTCCAGAAGAAAGACGGTGGCAGATTTTTGATTTTCCTTTTTGTGTGCAATTTTTAAATTCTGCAGCAGAAACGACTCCTGTTATAAGCAACCAATGATGCCCACCACAATGTTATTTTTGGAGACATTTACCAGGAGGGAGCCCTGCTGCTTGCACAGCTGGGACACCTGTCCCAGTGCTGGAATTTGCAGTTTCCCTGGTAGGGAACACCTGGCAGTGGAACAATGAACACCTGGAGGGATTCATAACCAGAAACTGCTTCTCAAATCTTGTGCATGGGTATTAGGTGCTATTGTAGAAGATAATGCAATGATTCAACTTTGAGGTTATATTTCCTCCTTCTCTCTTTCATCTGGTGGTGTTACATCTCATGTAAATTCTTCCTCCTGTCCCTTAGTTGCTGTCTAGCGAAGCTTCAGCCTTTGCAGTGGCCACAGATCCTATTCCTGCAGCTCACAGGGGATCTTTATCACATTCTCAGGAGGTGGTGCAGTGATTAGGCAGCTTTACAGGGAGGCTTTGCAGCCCTTTCAGCCCTGCTGTATCTGATCACTGGGTCAGGACCGTGCCCTGTGTGTTTAGAGGATGCAATAATGCACGCAGTAAATAGAATATTTTGAGAGAATTGAAAAATCCAGTGGGCAGCAGTAACAATGAGCCCCAACTGCAGGTTAAAAGCCTCTTCAAAACACAATACCTTAAGGAGTTGGAGTGAAAAGAGAAAAAAATCTAACACAATTTTCCTCTTGTTCATCATCATGAAACTTCAAGGAAGCTTTTTATATAAATTACCATTTTCCTTGGTTTAGCTGCAAAACAGGTGGAAATGCAGAAGTCCACATTAGAAATGATGTTTTAACTGTAAGGGTGCCAAGATTGTTTGCAGAGTGGAGAAATTCTGTCAAGATATTACAAGGTAATTTTTCTTAATCCTAATAAATTTATGGATGGAACTTGAAGGGTTGTAATTGCCCATGTGGAAGTAATTGTTGTGAGAAAATAGCTGCAGTATGTAGAAAGTTTTTCTCTACATTTTCTCCACATCGTTGTCTAAACCAACAGTTTGCCAGTCAGTTAATCAACCCAAAAATCAATGTATGCTCTTAACCATTATTAGCAAACAGATGTCAGTTTTTTGTTTGTCTATGAGACTCAACCCCTTGGGAGTACTGTGGGTAATTATCCATGGATCAAAAATTGTCTTCTAACATGAATTGCTTTCATCTATTTCAAAGACTATTCAGTAAAAACTTTTCTCTCAATTCACAGGATATTTAAAAGCTCGCTGCAGCCTGAGAGACAAAACCAGAATCACAATGTGGATCCTGGGGACAGAAATTACTGGAAAAAGTCCTGAAATAATGCTTTTTTTCCAGGTAGGATGCTAATCCCATATCCTAAAATTATGTCAGATTAACATTACATGTTTTCCTTTCCTGAAACACTTGACACCAAAACATTTATTTAAAGCAAATATTTGCCATATGCTATTAAATCCATGCATTTTCTCATTTAACAATTAATATTTTTATGACCAGCAGTGTAATGTCAGGAGTATTTACAAGTGCCAACTTTATGATGTTGATGCACACACACACAATGTGCTGTGGATGGTTTGCCCAATTCCACTGTGGTATAACCTGAAAGGTCTGGGTCAGTCGTTGAAATATGAAGAAATTTAGGATGATGTTTATAGGATAAAGGAGTTATTAGCAACTGTTTATCTTCACAAGTGGATTAGAGAAAGCAGTTTTAGTGGGGCCTTTATTGTAAGGCTGTTTAATTTTGTGAAGGAGGAGATCTGTGTGTGAGAGCATCATTAAAAAAAATCCAGGGTGAACATTTCAACTTTGTTTTTAGGTTTCTTTGTTCAATAAAACCTAACAATGCTTCCTAACTTTTTGGCAAGAGTTTGCAGTGCCCAAGGTGGATCTGCTTTGCTCTGTTTGAAGTTGCAAATAGCCAAATGGTATTTTGGATCCTGTAGCAAGTGCTATCTTGGTACCCCTAGTTTACTATGGGTGACATTTTAAAAGATTTTACAGTCAACAGCCAGATGAGGAACTGAAAGGATTGGATTCTTAGCCATTGTGTGCCATGAAATAAGAGAAAAAAATCTAACTGACAAGTGCAGTTGTGTTTAGACTTCAAGTGGGGATATTTCAAAGCAAATCTCTGCTCAGCTGTGCATTTAACTGTGATTTTTATTTTGTTTGCTTTCAACACTTCAGCCTTTCATATAGAGAGATATATGTCACAACACAGTGATTAACAGCTGAGTTGTGGAAGTTATGGCAAGGACTAGGAGTGATTTTGTTCCCAGTGCTGAGAAATAACATCTCTTCAGCATGGCAGCACTGCTTTGATTGATATTGAAGGTATTTTCTGAAAATATTCATTGACATCCAAAAATTTATAATTTAATATGTACCTTAAGTCATCAAAAAAGCTTCTCTTTGTACTCTGCTTAAAGCCATAACTCACTGTAATCTCAAATATATGCTCTCTTCAAAGACACTTCTGAGGCTGGCTATTGAATTTTGGCTCTGTTGGAGCTGGAAACACATTTCACATGACCACACACTGCAATTCCATTCTCAGGTTATTTACAACATTCTTCATGCCCATTTGACTGGCAGGCTTTCCCATGTCCCTGCAGCCTGCCTTTTGAGCATGGCAGACAAACATGCTTTCTTTTATCATTTTATTTTCATTTTTTCTTTTATTATTTACATTTCTTTCATTATTTTCTTATTCTTCCAGCCTCCTGTGCTTCTCCTGTGTCCTGGGAGAAGCTAATGAGTCACCTCTCTGCATTTAGCTGCTTGGGTTTTCAAGTCACAGAGAGGTTTTCAAGTCCTCACATCCCCCAAAAGAATATCAGGTGCAATGGCAGAGCACTCTCATGGTGCTGTGACATTTTTGTAATTTCTGTAAGAGGGAACAGCCTTGAAAAAGGGTGTTTTTTTGATGTCAAAGACTGTAATCTCGCTTCTCCAGACACTGATGATCTTCAGGGGATCTCTGTTTCAGGTCTGCAGTCTCTCAGGAGTCATTTTAGAGAGAGGAGAATTATAGAAAAGTGATGGGATAGCTGATAAAAGGGTCAGGCTGCATCACAGAAAGCAAAAAGGAATTAGACTAGAGAGAAAATCAGTAGATTCAAGGATGAAAAGATAAATTCCATGATAAAAGAGATAACGTAGGCATCTGGGGGAAGAGTAAATTCAGAGATGTGTTATTAGTATGAAAATGAAGAGAATATAAAGCAGAAATCAAATTAAATCAAATGGAGGGTGTTTCAAGAAAATCACCTGAAAACTGGGAAAAGAAAGTTAAAGAAAGGTGGTACTGTTAGGCACCAAAATGAGCTGTAGGGACCAGCTTAAAACAAGGGAATTAATTTTAAAGAATGTGTATATAACTTTGAAAAATGGAGATCTTGCAGCTCTGGCTGCATGTTCTCTGGAGCCAGTGGTCTTGATGACCTGAGAACAGAGGCTAGACAGAGTTAAAGAATAAAGTAGGGATTTATTAAATGGCCTTCAAAGGACACACCTGGGGCAGCTCAAGAGCCTGGCTGGGGCTACCCCCAAGATGGATGACAGGTTATGAGTTTTCACACTTTTGTAAGTTTTGGTCCATTTCCATGTTGGGGTTACTTGTCCAAGGTAATGAAATCCCACCCTCTCAATTTGCTCTCCTCAACTCATTATTTTTTTTACACTTTTTAGTCCTGAAGCTGCAGTGGTGTCCTTGGGCTGGAAAAGGATTGTTTTGTCTAACTAGACTGTGAGGAGAACTTTATGTGAAATTCAGAGTTATATACTAAAGCAGTACAAAATCTGGAAAATATGAAAGTGAAAACTTCAGGCATGAGTCTCATTCCTTGTAAGGAATTCCTCTGCTTCCTGCTCCCCTGTCTGCCGCTCACTCCAGCAAGGATGACCTCTGTTCCTCCACATTGCATATGTTCTTCTGAGTTCTGTTGGAGTTGCAGCTTTTCCCCTTGTCAGTTTGTTCCTTTTTCCTTCTAAATATAGCTTTTATTCCTGTGAACATGCATTATTGGCCTCACACACTGCCAATGGCAAGAAATAGATTGGTACATAAAGAAACCGTGGAGGATTACAAAACCACTAATGTTTTCTCAGGTTAATTGTGTGAGAGAGAGTGAGCAAAATACAGTGTCCAGGCTTAAAGGAATGCTGCTAGGAATACATATTTTTATTTGTATTCTGAACAACCCTGCAGTGAATGTTCCTGGCTTCAGATATATTGGAATTTTATTTTTTTCTGTGTAAGCCATTGACCCTTTGCTGCTGCACAAATATTTTTTTAATTAAATGGAAAAAAGGTAAATTTTATTTCTTTGAGTTTAATCAATTCATAGGAAACTTTATCCATTAAAATATATTTATTTGCACTCTGTCATTTTTAGTCTTCTTATAGATGACCCCCAAGTTTTATTTATTAACTAAATATTGGTTAACATCTAGAACTGCTGCTGGCATGGGCAAAGCTCTTAAGTGTTTGAAGTTAATGCCTCACATTTCCTCTATTTCCATGCTAGGCTACTTAAGAACAAAAACAAGTTTTTGTGGGCAACTTTACCCTGGGGTGAAGTTTGTGGTACAGGAATATTTGATTATTTGGGGCTGAATGTCCCTTATTCCAAACCTGTGGATGCAGAGCTGCCATCCTGAGCCTTCCTGGGCAATCAGAAGTCAGCAGAAGTTTGTGAACATTATTAATAACCTGAATATTGATACTGATAGCTCCAGGAGGCAGATTTGCATTAAGGTAGAGGTTTTAGTCTCTATTACAATATAAAGCATTATATGGGAGTTTTATACCAAGTGTGATTCTTATAGTGTGATTATGCTCACAGCTAGAACTGTTTACCCTGAAGTCTGTTCCTTACTGCTTGTAATGGAAAAAACAAACCACTTCGCAAATCTCAATATGGATGTTAAATTCCTTTTCCAAAGACATTTTGGCTTGGGACAGCACTTTCTGGGGGAAAAATGCCCATGCAGGATGTCACTTTGCTGCCTTCTTTGGGTTAAGGCTGCAGGGTGCAGCAGAGGAGGTTTTACAGCAGGGGCTACAAGCAGCAGCATCATGTTTGGGCTCAGATACCTGAATCCTGAGAGGCCAGTGTGAACTGGGCTTCTCCTATAGTAAGCATCCATGAATTAGCATGTGCTGCAGTTAAAGCAAATTTAAAGAGCTGCTTTATCTGTTCTGGTGTTTTTTGCCCTCATTTTCCCATTTTATGTTTGTGTTGGTGTTGTGTGCACATATGAGAACTCATATTTCTTCCTCTGGCTTTTGAGGGCAAACTGGAGGGATTTTTATTTGTGCAGTCTGTGACAGAATGTGTTAACCCTACTCAAAGATAAATTTGAAGAAAAATTACTCTTTCAGTGTTGGAACCCTGGTTACTGAGAATTTCAGACTTTCTGTGCTGACCCCTCAAGAGAGCACTGCATTTCACCTGAGGCTCTGGAGAAGGCTTCCAAAATTGAGTGATAGAATTGGGATTATGGGTGTGGAGTTTGAATAGAAGTGTGATATATCACAGGGGGGAAAATTTAGAGTTAAAGATGCCAGAATATAGTAATATATATAAAGCAAGATGGAGGTTTTAGGGTGGAAGCTGTTCCTTCTTCTTCACCTTCTCCTTGGGTTTGGGTGGTTTTGTGTAATTGGATAAAAAGTTCACATTGTGGGCCGTGGGTGGTTGGTTATTGGGTTAAAAGTAAAAATAATTTAGGTGTCATTTCTTAATTGGACAGTTTATCCTTAAAAGGCCTTGTAGAGAAGGAGATACAGCTCCATTTTCAGTTTGTTAGAGTGCAGTGCTGTAGAGCTCACAGTTTGTGAGATTGTAACATAGATAAGAACCCATAAACATCTGAGTCCCAACAAGAAATTCCATCTCACACATTTAATCCCGACCCTGGCAAAAAAGAAGTTAAGACTCCACATTTCAGTTACATTCTTTAAAAACAAATAGTAAAGAAACTCCTTTGTGAAGGGTGTATCCAGATGTTTATGAGCTACACTGTCATTTTCATTCCAGTAATGATTTGAGCCTGGGTTGGTCCCTGGATGCCTGATTCAACTAAACATTTATTTTCTTCCAATTGTGATGAAATTGCATCAAATATCAGTGCTGCTCTGCTGTTCAAGTCTTGGCTTGGGCTGTTTGCAAAGGTGCAGGGGTGAACCTTGCTATGAAATAGCACTGAAACACATCCAGTGCTCATGGATTGAGGTAGATGAGGAGCTTGGGAATAGCACTGAAACACATCCAGTGCTCATGGATTGGGGTAGATGAGGAGCTTGGGAGGCAAAAGTCCTCTGGTTGTCCAGAAAGCACATGGTAGATGCAGTTCTTGGAGGTCCAGATACAATTTGATCTGGGGATCTTAACAAAACTGAGAGTTTATTTGGGTCACTTTTGCACCCTGCAGCTTTGAAAGGAAATTGTTGATGTTTCCCATTTAATTGAGGACAGAAATCTGCAGTCTGAGAGCTGAACTGAAGTTGTGAGTGCTGCTCAGGTAGTCAGCCAGAATGCTTTTGGATAGCTGCTTCCAGGAAATACCTGGAATTAATAATGAAGGCTGCATTTCAGTTGCTCTCTGAGTGGTGAAACATGTGATGTTCCCTAAGCCCTCATCTGGTGATGAAAGTTTTTAGGGTCAGAAAGTTTAAAAACACAATTTACTTCTTGATTTGTGGTAGAATTTATGTCTGACAACGAAACTCATGTTTTTGTTCTGGGAGAGCAAGTTCATTCTGCGGCCTTCCCTGTCATCACTAGGGACTGCAAATCCCTGAACATGTGATGGGGTTTATAAACACTTCCAACACCTGGGGATTTTTGCATCTCCATTGCATTCAAGGAAAAATTGCAGATGGATTTATAAGTCATGCAGTTTCAATGCATAAATCCCATTTCCTTAAAAAGATCTGGCTAAGAAAGGAATTTGACCATGCCTTAAGAGCAAAAAGTTAAATGGGAAAAAGATTTTAGTTTGTAGCAGTTTAATAGAAAGCACCAGCTGATCCTGATCCATTTAAATGGCAGCAGCAATTATTGTCACTGCTGCTCAGGTAAAGCCTCATTTGTTTAAAACTGTCCAAAAGTTTTTGCTTTAATCAGAAATGTAAAAGTAGCCACTTTGTTAATCAGTGTGTAATGAAGGCAGGAACAGGGGAATGTGCCAAAGAACTTTTGGGAAGGACTGTGCTGGCCTGTATTGAGGTACTGGGATCTAATTTAAGTAATATTTGTCATTTATCTATCTGGTGATAGTGGTCATTGGGGGATTTCTTTTGGGTAGGAATTCTTTAAGGAATATAAACAAAGCTTATTTGGTGGACTTTTATTTTAAATTAGTTTAAGAATTTTTCCAAAGACAATTTTCCCTTTAAGAATGCAATCTAAAATAGAACAATCAAGTAAAATACAGTTATTCCAATTCCTGTGCCCATAGACTATAATTAAATTAACTTAACTATCTCTTTCCTAAAAAGAATTCCTAGAGATTTCTGCTGGAAGTGCTGTATGTCTTTGTGATCCTTAAAATGCTGGATTTATAGAAGGCTGTTGCGATTCTCCATATGACTTTTCTTTTAATTTGGGCTTTTTAAAAATCCCCCCATATTTGCCCGTATGCTCTCATATTCTCCCTAAAATGTTAAGAGCTTTGTATGCTTGTCTCTTTTCCTTCTGTGGTTACATTTTTTGGCCTGAGACTGAGCTTTTAAAGAAGACTCTTTTGAAGGACTAAGCCTTGGTGGCTTGCCAAGATTTTTTAATTAAAGCTCTCTTCATCAGATATCTGTATTTTCTTTGAAAAAATAATAATCTGCCAGAACGATGATTTCAAAACTATATTGGTGGAGTATGCTTTAAATGTATGATTAGTTTTTAGGCACTTGAAATTTAATTTTACAGTTTTCTCCTACCCCATGAGTTCCCTGCTGTGACCTAATTGTTACTGGCAGTGAAAATCTGCAATAATCTCAAAGACATCTGGTTCCCTCAGTTTTATTAACTTGAAGCAGACAGGAGCAGATATATTGCAGCATACCTATGCCTCAAATACTTGCAATCTTCAAGAATATTAATCATGTCTCATAAAAATGGCTCAACCTTTTGTGCACAAACTGTTTAGCTTTCTTAATGTTGGGTAAAAAGCATTTAGAACTTGTTTCTTGTCTGAGCTGTGAAAATAGCCTGATGTTAAAGTCACATGGAGTTGGAGAGCTACAGAGGGAGGAGGTAAAGATCCAGACCCTTCTTTTATTCATCCTTAACACTCTTTCAAAAAACCCATCTAATTTCACCCTCCTGTATCTGCATTTTGTCTGCAATGCCACTATGTGCTGATATTTTCTGTAAATATATAAAATACTTGCAGATGTGACTGAATATCTAATGGAAACAGTTGTGGTGAGCAAAACACATCATTTCTTAACCACCTTTTCAGCATAGACACACATCATCATATAGAAATGCTTTGGCTTCCTGATTTGATGATGTTGTTGTTGTTGTTGTTGTTGTTCTTCTTCTTCTTCTTCTTCTTCTTATTATTATTATTATTATTATTATTATTATTTCTGAGTAATTATTATTAATTAAATAATCGTGGAGACTTCTCCTGCTGCAAGTATATTTATGTATGTGAATATTTATATTTTAAAAAACTTTATTTTTTTTTCCTAAGTGCATTGTAAAGCTCTGTGGAGTAATAAAGCATTTGAAAGTTGTTCCACATTAGGTAAGCTATATTTGTTATTTAAAATGAACAAATAATGTTGAATGACAGCAGAGGGTTGTATTTAGTCTATAAAAGGCTGTGTTAATGAGGACTGTTGTTAGCACTCATGATGAAAACAAGCCTGTTTACTGGAGGTGTGAATCAAAAAAAATAGGCAAAAAATGTTCTGAATTAAAACAGACTCAAAACTATTTGATTTACTGGGGGAAAAGGACTTTTGTTCAGGAAAAAACTCAAAACAAGAAAGTAGACTCATCATCGAGGCAAGTGGGTTAACAGCTCAAAGACTTCTCTTTTGTTCTAAGTTAGGGTGAAATACCAGATTCCTTATTTCTGTAGTGTATTTTGCTGTACATGATGTCCTCTTTGCTTTTTTGGTGTTTCAACTTGTATTTATTTATTTATTGCAGAATCCTAGACGGCCATACAGCACAAGCTCTGTGGGAGCCATTTGTCTCCAGCCCAGCATCTATTTCTGCTTCCTATATGTTCTTTTAATGTCTTTTGAGAGCTGCCTAAGAAAAATTTAGGGAGCAGAATTTCTTTGAGCACTGTGGAAGCCCTTTTGAGTTTAGAATATTTTAAATTCTTTCTGTATTATAGGCATTATTCCCTGAAACCAAGTCAGAAATGGGAGAATATAATCTGACAGTGCAAGTAGGGAGGTTTTGATGACTTCCCAGGTGTCCAGCTCCCAGTTTGGCCCTGACAGGACCCCACAGATTCCCAGTCATGTTTTTTTAGGACACTGCAATGGGAGGAAAGGTGTTTGGTAGCATTTGTGCTTGAAAAATTAAGGTAAATCTCTTGATAGTAAGAAATATGCACCAGTTTGTGAAACTCATGAGGGGATGGAGGGAAAGGCACTGCTGGGCACAGGTTCAGCACAATTTAATGGTTTGGGGATCTGGAGCAACCACTGTAATAATTTGCTCAAGTTTGACAGGAATAAAGCTTAGGCAGGAAGCGTTACTGGCATTGCTGCTACTTGTGTCCACTAACTCAGACCTTTAAACCACAGCAAAATAAATAAAATATAAAATACAATAGGATAAGAGCAGCAAAGCACAGTTCTGCCTACTCAGCTCCTTGTTGCTGTAATAAAGCAGATGGAGAGGACAACATATTGAATTATTTTGTGTGCAGAGACCCTGATGCATTTTCCCCCATTTTTTCCTTTCCTTTTTCCTGATAGTGCTACCTCACAAATGCCATTTCAGTATCTACCAAATGTTGCATTTGCCTGGGAGAATTTACTCCAATTCTAATCTAATCACTGCTCACACTTGGATGTATCATAAGAGAATTTCTAAACATTAAATCAAAGTCAATGAGAGACCAAACTTTTCTTCCATCTTTTCCTTCATTTGATGTTGTAATGATTGCTCCAGGAAAGCACATTTGAAATGAATGTGAAAATAGCGCTGTTCAAAGCAGCAGGATGAGTTTGGGATGGGAAAAAGTTGAATCAGCACAATGTCAATTACATAAATATATTATATGATATAAGGGTATTTTTTATTTTTATATTTTTATATATTATTATATATATTATATAATATATATGACATATATAATATATATTATATAATATATTATATATTTATTATATTATAGTGTATATATAACATAACATAATTCAATATAATATAATAATATAATATAATATAATTATATAATATTATATTATTATATATTATTATATATATTATATTATATACTATATTATATTATAGTACATTAATTATATATGCCCTATTATGCTATATTATAATATATGCTAATATATATTATACTATATATTAATAACATAGTATATAACAATATACTATATTAGTACTATTATTATAGTATATTATTATATTTCATTAGTACAAGGACTCACTGTGTATTTTTAGAGTTTTAAAGAAATTCAGAGCAATATTTTTAAGAATTATCTGCTTCTGTGAAAGTGATGGTAAAGCCACTGTTTTGAAACAAATGGAAGATTGCTGAATATTTTTTAACACAGGGCCTAATTTTATTATTTATTATTTTCCATTGTGTTCCCTGCGGATTAAACTCCTGCATGAACTGTAGTTCAGAGTGTGATTTTTTTCTAATAGGCATCAAACTACTCTTTATTCTGTGTTATCTTCTTTTTCTCCATAAAAGTGGTAAAATGATAAAATGATGTGGAATAGTTTTTAAACCTAAGTAAATATCTTTTATATTTACTTCATATTATGCAGGCAGAATGGGGACTATCCAAGGATGCTGAACCAGAAAAACAGGGTTAACCTACTTATCAAAATGTTTTGAAAAACAAACCCCAGAAATTGTGTTATTTTTAAAGAGCAGAACAAGGGGGCTGCAAGAAGCAGGAAAACACCCTGCCAAGAGGTGAACCTGTGCTCAAAGAGGAAGATACAATGGCTGGTGACTCCAGCAGGTTAAACATAAAAGAACAAGAGAGGGAAGGGGAGAAAAAGATGAATAATAAACACATATTTTTTCAAATATATCAGAATTAAGAAGCTAGAGAGTAAGGCTGATAGATGATCAAGGTGTAGAAACAACACTCAGAGAAAATAAACCCGCAGTAGAAACCTAATCTTCACTTTTACTTCTGTGTTCTTCACCCAATGTTATCAGGCAGTGGAGACCTTTCCAATAAGATGGCATAAATTCTGCAAGTTTACAGAGCTTTACATGTTAGTGTAACTGCTTACAAGTCCAAAACCACGTCTGCAAAGATATTCTCAGTTGCCTTTTATAATTGCCTTACAGCTGGGAGATAGCAGCATTTGAAATGTTAAAACTTAAACAATTTTTTATTAAGCAGGCTGGTTTTGAGACTTGTTATGTGTCTGTAGTACTGAAGTTTGAAGGCTGGGAATTGTAAATGAAATTCTGCTGCTGGGCTTTTTCCTGGTGTTTTCCTTGATTGTTGTAGGGAAGGGACTAAATGAGGAAAATGTGCAATTTTAATCTGTTCATTTGACAGTTACCAGATGGTTATCTGGTATTTGAACTGCAGTTACAAGCAAATGAATGGAAATATTTTTGATTTGTATGCTTTTATTTATATATATAAAAATTAATATTTTTATATTTTATATAATATATAATTTTTAATTTTTATTTTATATATATATATATATATATGTATATACTGAGATGAAAGATGAAATTTTTAATACCTATTTAACATGTTCAGAAGATCTCACCCTAATCAAATAATCAAATGCTGGAAATTCTTAATTCATATTGGCTTCATTGCTTAATCCAATATTAATGTTGTGCATCGCCTGCTAATGTAAGGAAATAATATTATCTGTGTCACCAACAGTGGATAGAAGTCCAGGAGGACCTAAGGCAAAAGCTCTCAGCTATTTATGGATCTGGGCAGGCCAGGGAATTTTCTGCACTGTTGTAATCCTGTTGACCAGGGGCCTCACAGATCTCTCTCTTGCTTTGTTGAGGATAATACTGTGGATTTACTGATGCACATCTGCAGCTCAGTGACTGCCATTGCACCAGTCAATTCTTACATATTCACCTCCTGGTAATTCCTTTCTAAAATCCATGTCCTATATTGTCTTCTACACCTCAGTAACTGCGCAGTGAGAAGAAATTGAGTAAAATTACCTTTTCAACTCCTTTGTTAGTTACTGAGTGACCACTGTCAGTGCTTTCAAAGCAACATCAAATAGATTAATATAAATTATTGCCAGTGCTAGTTCAGCCTGGCCTGGCTCAGCACAGAAATGTACCTGGGGCATTCATAAAACCAGCTCTGGTTAATGCAGTCATAAAAACTGTCCTGACTGCTCCTCAGCCATGAATTTCTGCAGGGTTTTCCATTGCTCTACTGAGTCTCCCAAGATGAAAATGGGAGAGAGGCTGCTTTCCTTCTGCCCTGGGCTCTTGGTGGCTTCCAGATGAGGTCAGAGGGTCAGCTATTGATTGCCAACATGAGTGGGTGCTAAATCGATTGGGAAACTTGGGCACAATGAAGAGGTTTAAAATTAAACCTTCCCCTGACTGAGTGAGCATGAATAGTGATAAGTGCTCAAGCAGAGGTCATGAGTGACAGAACTATTCACCTATGCCAGCCACTGGGATAAATTATGCATTTTCCAATTAATATTTAATAAATGTCACTATTAAATATGGAATTCAAAACCACAGCTAAGAAAACAGAGCCATCGTCATCTTCGGGCCCATTTGGAAGGAGTACATTATGAATGTACTGGTTATGGAGTGGAGTTTTGAGAAATGAAATTTTCAGCAACCATACCAAATTTATGTAGGTCTAAATACCTTGGAAGCAGAGCTCTTGTCCAGAGTAACCCATCATCCTGAAGTTCCCTGCTTGGAAGTGAGGCGATTGATGTTTCAATTGTGCACAGACAACAAAATGAAAAGAGTAGTGGATTATTTAATCTGAATTTGAAGCTGGCTAGATTTCAGTGTCTGTGTTTGCCTCCTTTCCTCCAGCTGCTCCTTCCCCAGCCCTGCATACCCTTCCCAAGGGGTGCCCACCTGCCCTCTCCTTGGACCACTCTGTCTTCTCTCCGCCTGAAACTCTCCCACTCTCTTCCCTTCACTCAGCAGCTCATCCCACACACCCTCAGTCCCTGCTCATCTGCCCTCTCTCTGCTCTCTGAAGAGGTTCCTGGGAAGGAATATCCTGTTTGTGGGGAAAGCAGGGTGAAGCCAATGCCAACAAATCCCCTGGAGATTCCATTCTCCCCTCCCTAACTCCAACTTCTTCTCTGAGGGAACAGATGGAACCTAATGGGGTGAAGGTGTCCTGCTCTCCACACAACCTGATGGTGATTCAATTTCATGAATAACAGTGAAAAACTGAATGTGCAGCTTCAATATATGTAATGGCATCTGATGCTATATTTGTTTTGGTTTGGGTTTGGCTCTGGGAGGAGAGTGATTTTAAACATTTTGGACTGCCACAGAAATACCATCTGTAGCTCTCTCTAGGTTTTCTAATCCTTTCCAGGTCACTGATCACTTTTGGTGGTGGAGGTCTAAGCTGAAGAAACTGCACAGAATTCATCTCACCCTTAACACAGGATTAATGAAAAATGGAGGAGCGATACCAGTGACAGATGCCAAATGCTCAATAAAAAGTTTGATTTGACAAAAGTTTTGTCACACAAAGTTCCGAAGAAGAAGGTTATTTCTTTTTTCAATAGAAAACAGGAGTAAATGTAAGAATGTAAATTTGGTTTCATTCCAATTAATCTTTTCCTAAAGGGAATCATGGAAAAGTGGAGACAAGGCACGCAGTTACTACTCCAGAACTGCATTAGTATGTGGCTTCTTAACGAGCAACCTGAGGGAGGTCTTGCCTGTTGATTAATAGTTTATACTTTTAAAATGTGTTAAGCACTTGACTTCTTGCTCCATGGTCCATGGGGAGTTTTACAGATGGCTGAACTTGCATCAGGGGAACACCCTGATGTTAATTCAGTCTAGAGATGCTACAATGACTAGGGATTTCTTTAAAGTACCCTGTATCCCAAACTAAAAAAAAAAAAAAACCAAAAAAAAAAAAAAAAAACCAAAAAACCAAAAAGCAACAAACCAAACCAACCTTTGGTTGAGATGTTGAGATGTTTGCATTTGGGTCACAAAATGTCCTTCATAAACTCACAAGTTGTTTTCCATGCACAAACCAATCTTTAGTCCAGGAGAAGCACCACCACCAGGTGGGCTCTTATGATGGTTTTACAGGAACAAGAAAGTTACAAGCAAAGGGGATTTTCTCCTTTCCTTTTCAAGGAGCAGCTCCTGGGTGGGATGCTGACCCTTTGCCCAGTGGGCGCAGTCTCAGTGCAGCTTGTGGCACTGCCTTGCAGAAGGCCCCTCAGGAATGCACCCTCAGAGGTATGAAACCCAGAATCCACACCTCAGAGTCCTACAACCACGTGTGAGCCAAGCTTGAGAGGTGTCTGCTGTGAAACTGCTGCTCAGGTTGTTCCTTTGGGCTTTTTAGCATGGGCTTTGCTTCTGAATAATGTTTGAAAGCCTAAGGCAGGGGAAAATGCCCAACTTTACCCTTGGGAAATGTTACATGGATATGTGTATATGGATTTTTTCTTTGTTTCACTTTGTGATGAACAGAGTTTCAGAAGTTGAAAAACCAATTTTCTCGCGCTGAGCTTTGTTATGGAGTTACATAAACCATCCATCATGCAAATTCCAAATACATTAAGCTAAGTGTTTCAGGCTAATTGACAATGTTCCATTAATTTCCACTGCTGAATAGGATCTGGAACATTTCTAATGCAGTTTTTTTTCCTTCCAACTCGTGCATCACAATGGCCCTCTTAGTGCTGCTTTTGGTCCATTCTCTTCCAATTTTAAGAAAGATATGTGATACAGCAGTAATTTATCAGGTTTTTAGCTACCTGCCTGTACTAAAACCTGGGGAGTTGAGTTTTGTCTGCTCACAATAGGATCTTAAATTATTTCTTTCATTACCCTGCATTAGTCTGTTGTCTTGAGATAATTAGAGTAATAAAGGATATATAAGGATAGAGAAAATTGTCAAGTCAAACTTCTTCTGTTGACTGTAAAGAGGAAAAGAGAGAATAGGGTCCAAACCAGCTGTTGTTGGTTTTGTAGTTTTGAAATTTTGCTTTGCCTGAAAACCACTGCCAGACGAAAAGCTGCAGTGCTGAGAGGAAAATTATGGAGAAGTGGCCTTGACATTTAGAAAGTAGGTCCCAAGCCTTTTAAGCGGTAAGTGAGGATGTAACTTCTTAAGAATGATGAATAGCCATAAAGGACATAATTGATTTTTATTTATTTTAGTTTTTGTACTAGCATTTTTTGATGCTGATTTGTTGAAGATCATGAATTGGAAATATGTGTGGGTTAAATGTATTCTTTTCTTCTTTGTGAAAGTCCAAACAGCTGCCACAATATTTGCAAATTTGTACATTGCTGCAACACCAACTCTTTGAATAAGGGTAAGCAAAGTTGATTAAGATCAGATACCATTCAAATCAGTTAGAGAGCCTCCAAAGGAATTTAGACATGTGATACTATTGCTGAGAAAGTTAAAATTAATAGCAGTTTGTTAATGGAGGCCACGTTCAAGTAGTTACAGTGCAATGCTCTGGCAGATCCCCATCAAGCTGAAGAAATTGGAAAAACAAAAACACGCTTTAAAACACTTTATTTTGCTAAAGCTGCTCATTTTGTTTTGCCTTTCAAACATTTTATTTTGCTAAAGCTGCTCATTTTGTTTAGCTTCTCTTTGAGATGCTAATGAAAGGCACAAAATAAGTAGCAGATCCTGATTTTCCTTCCCCTAACCCTGTTGAGTCGTGCCTTAACATACAATGGCCACATTGTATGTTATGAAATGGGCTGAAATCAGTTACAGAATAATACAGAACAAGATATTGCAGAATAATATATTGCCATCAGTAAGAATGGAGTTAAGCTGCAGCTTTATTAGCAGCAGTAACAGCAGTGTGGAGTTTATTTTAGTTAAGGATTTCTCTGTAACATCTGCTGTACTGGGCTGATTGGGCCAAAGTCTGGAGCTGCAATCTCAGACAACTTTGTCACTCAGTAATAAGAGTGAACAAATTCTCTGTTTGAATTGTGCACAAATACCTGAACAGTCACCTTTCTAGAGGAGAATAAATCCTTTCTGGGCAATGCCCAGCCATGTTTCTCAAGGTTAGAAGGGTTCTCTTGGATTGTGCTTTCTCTTTGCAGCACTGGAAAGGTGAAAAACCAAAGACAAGGCTGTGGAGACAAAGTTTTGTAACATATTTGTCATGCTAGTATTACCTGGTAAAGGAAGGTACTTACAGGCCACTGTGGAAGTTTATTTGCATTCTTTAGCAATGCTTTACAAAGAAATTCTCCTTGAATTCTTTCAGGCTTTCGAAATTGTATGGATTTTGTGAAACTTCAGGTAAACAAGCTGAAAAGAATATTTTGCAGCTTGTCTTGTATGAAGGCAGGTATGGGAGAAGATAAAGCAAACAAGATTGACAGAGCTTTTGTAGTATTTCTCTTTAAAAACCTTTAAAAAAAAAAAGGAGGCTGAGTGAGTGACTGAGTCATATTCAGTAGACCAGAAAGAAAATTTAATCTCCTTCGTACTGAAGTGCATGGATCAGTTACAATGGGCACTTCAGCAGGCTTGTGGGCTTTGGCAGAGCCAGACCTGCCCATCACTGGCAGCAGATTTGAGAATATCCTCATTGCCAGAGTTCTTCTGCAGCCCTTGGGAGTTCAGCTATCCCTCTCTGATGCTAATTCCTCCCACTTGAAAACCAGGGTGAAACTTGTAACTTTCTGTTTAGATATCCAGGAATGCTGAGTTCCAGGTTCAAATGACCAGGAGCTGCATTTAAATTCAGCAAGACACCACTGGCTTAATCTCCTCATGGGAATGCAGGTGAACTCTAATTACCTTCAAAAAAACCAATTTTGTGTACAAAAATAATATAGCACTGATTAATTTAACAAAATTAATCCTCGTGTTGCATAATAAACTAAATGCCTAATAATGAACATAATAAAAAATAAAGCATAATAACAAGCAAGCATAAAGCATAATAAACAAATATGCCTAAAAATAGGCATGTTTGTGTCTGTGTAGCATAACACAGATGTAATAGAAACAAAAGTGAAACTTGTGTTCCACAGCTAGGCTGGCAAGAGCCCCCACCTGAGGGTGTGGGCATCAAATACTCCCATAACACTTTGTGATTTCTCCAGGCTCATCAGCACTGCTCAAAGTTCTAGATAATTATTTCTGTGCTTCTAAAGAAATACATTATTTTCACGCAGGCATGTATGTATAGAAGAATTTTAAGCAGGTGTTAGGGGCTGAAAGCAGGTGACAAGCCCTCAAACTTATAGAATAGTAATATCCCTTCTGGAATATAGTTCAAAAGTTTCTCAACATGTTTGGAATCTGGCATGTTGGCCTGTTTCTGTGCTTGACACTTCAGGTACCACAACCCTTTGGCAGAGTGGGTATATGCCCTGTGATATAATATGAACATGTAACACCACTCACTTTCCCTTTTATTCTATGTAGAGGAGAAAAAGCTTTCTTAAAAATTCCACCCTGATCTCTAGCCTAATTCACTCTCCTAAATGTGTTTCAGAACATTCCTGTGTAAATTATTCAGGAGGCTATATTCTCTGGCCCTGAATTTTGAAGATAAATCCTTAAATTTCAGATGAATTCTTCCTCCTTCCCTCACTGGAGCCTGGTTTGTCCACAAACCAACTCAAACCCACTGTGCTTGCTGGTAAGAGGCTCTGTCCTCCTCTGCATTTCTGGGGACTTGTAGCCACATTTCTCCTCACAGGGAAAAGCAGGGCACAATTCTTCCCAAGAATATTTCTGAGATTCACATCCTCTGAACCTCAGAGGAAGGTAAAACAATTTTCATTTGCTGTGCCTGTGTTGTGCCACAGCAGAATGCAACATGGAGATTGTTCACCCACAGTGATGGTGTTCTGTCGGTGTTTTGTTCCCTTGGCCTGTCAGGGCCAGCTGTGTGTGTGTGTGTGTGTGTGTGGACTGTGGGTGACAGCCACGAGATTCTGGGCACTGTGTGCAGGGTTGGGTGCTTGGCAGGTTAATTTTAGATGTAATGTAATGTCAGAACCCAGGAAATCCCTCTGGCTGCCCTGGATGGCTGCAGCCCCTGCCAGGGAGCTCAGAGGCCTTGGCACAGAGCCCAAGACCCCTGTGCCTTTGATTTTGACCCATGGGAAAAAATTACCAACCTTTATATGAGGATTTACAAGCCATGAAAGTTTAAGTAGAATGATAGTTAAGTTTGTCGCAGGGTGAAAAGTAGGATTTTGGGGTTTTTAGAATGGGGGCTTGGGGTCCCAAGATGGAGAAGTTTGGCTGTGCCTTGTCCTTCTTTCTCCTTCTTCCTGGCCTTGATCTTCTGGGTGATGGTGGCATTTTTGGATTGGTTTAGAGTAGGAACACACTGTCTAACATAGGTGATAGGTATTGGAAAAAATTGTAAATAAAGTACATGTAGTTTTTAGCATAAAAAGACAACACCACTGATGGTGGGCAGTGTGCCATGGAGAGACCTCAGCAGCTCAGAGAAAGAATGTTATTGATAACAGAAAATAAATATGACCATGTTCACAGGGGTCTTGTGTTGAGGGAAGAGACAAGAAGTTTGACTCCATGTTCAGAAGGCTGATTTATTATTTTATGATATATATTACATTAAAACTATACTAAAAGAATGGAAGAAAAGCTTTCATCAGAAGGCTGGCTAAGCTAAGAATAGAAAGGAATGAAAAAAAAAGGTTTGAGGCTTGGACAGAGTCCGAGCCAGCTGGGCTGTGATTGGCTATTAATTACAAACATCTAGATGAGACCAATCACAAATGCACCTGTTGCATTCCACAGCAGCAGATAACCATTGTTTACATTTTCTTCCTGAGGCCTCTCAGCTTCTGAGGAAGAAAAAATCGTAAGGAAAGGATTTTCATGAAAAGATGTCTGCGACAAATTAACAAGCTTGAAAAGCAGAAAAGAAGAACCCCCAGGTAGCCCTGATGTCCCTGCAGCTCCCAGGACATGGGGTTGCTCTGTGCTGCCTGCCCAGCAGTGTTGTGCAGTTTTTGAGATTTCCCGTCAGCAGAGAGGGGAATGAGTAAAATCATTCACAGCTGTGAAAGCACAGTGTTAAACCCTGGAACTGAATATTCATGCTGGGAATGCTACTATCATCCAGGCTTTTAGGGGGCTGCCTGAATGGGTGAAATGAATTCTTTTTCCATTTAACTCCATGGCCAAATTTACTCGCTTTAGTGGGAATAGGATTAAAGTCTTTGATAACAGAATTTCCTGAGGAAGGAAAGTACAGCGTGGCCATGGACAAATCTAATAATTTTTCTGCTCTAATCATCTTATGCCTCAAAGAGGAACTTATACCCCAGGGGGGCTAGTATTTACATAATTGTAATTTATTGGGTAAAGATTTTCCTAACGCAAAGGAACATCAAAGTGTTTGTCTTTGTCAAGTTCCAGAACAATTTTGAAGTTCACATGGAAACCAAAGGTAAAGGAAAATATTCCTTTTAGACCAATTAGACAGAAATGGCATGCAATATTTGAAATCATATAGGCTGTTAGAGTATTTTTAATGGAATGCAATTAGCATTTTGTGATGAGCACTTATCAGTGCTGTCTCTGGGTATAATGTACATGGCTGAGGGGGTGGTTTGCTGGAGAATCTGATTAAAATAATTGGTGATGTGTTTGAGCAGGGTGCTTGCACTAACTTTACAGATAAGGCAGTGCTTGTGGAAAAATGAGCTTTTCCTGACATTAAAGTTCTCTCCAAAGAACAGCATTGGGTGTTGTAATTTCAGTAATTCTACTGGAGTATATCTGTTTAGGTGAAATACTGATTGTTTATCTGTTACCTCAGGCTGCAATAACTCTAGCTGTGCTGCTTTTTAGTATGAAACTGTGGTGTTGTTTACTTAATACTTTCACACATCTTCCCTTAAAATATAATCCAAATAACTCAACCTAGCAGTGCAGCTCAGCTTGCTGTACAACAATCTCGAGGTGTTTTAAAGCCATAAATTACTCAAGCTTAATTGATTTATCTTCCCAAAGATCTGGGAACTACTTTGCTGTTTCTGCAGGCAGAAAAAAAGAAGCAATGGAAGGAAAATAAGCAGTGGCTTAGGAAACGGCGCAAGATAGATTCTCAAATTCAGCCACAGCCTCTGGCATTCACGTTTCCTCACAGCTGCAGCTCATGAGTTTTCAGTGTTGAGAACATCAGAAGGAGCTGGTGTTGTGCTGTAAGGAGAGGAAGGAGGGCTGTTGTGGCCACAGCGCTCTTCACAGAGAGCAGCAGGCACAGCTTCCCAAGAATTTTTCCTGGGAAAGGCAATGAGAAGCTCAGAGAGAAGAAGAGAAAACAATTCTTACCTCTATTCACTGCTCCTGTTGTTTTGCACCTGTGGAATGCTTTATATAGATTGTTTGCCCAAAGTGATTTGGTTGATTGGACATGGGTGAAGGTTGTTTCGAGTGATTAGCCAGTTCCTCAAAGCTGTGTCCTGGCTGTCTCAGGCAGTCATGGGTTTTCCTTTAGTATAGTATAGTACAGTATCTCTTTAATATAGTATAATATTAGTGTAATATAGTACAGATTTAATAAAACAATTGTTCAGCCTTTCTGAATCCTGGAGTCAGAGCACTTTATTCCCAGAACTGGGGGCTCCTGGCAATGATAGGATGTTGGGAAATATCTTTTATTTTCATGAGGAAGGGTAGCAGAGAGCCCAAGCAGCAGATGCAGGTGGCACAAAGGAGCCGGGAGCAGCTGCCCAAAGGCTCTCAGCCTGAAGTGCATTCCCTTCTGTGAACCCTCAGGAGCTCCAAGGGGAAGGCTGGAAGATTTGAAATGTAAGATTTAGACTTTAACCTTTTTTTCCATTTGAAATAGAGCCCCATGTTTCTCTGGATTTAATACACAACATAACAACTGTATTGTATTTAATATGTAGCATAACAATAGCCTAAGAGGCTGGAACCTCTTGTGCCACAAAAGCAAGTAGCAAAAACATAAGGGGCAGTTAAGCTAGTTGAATTGGAAATAAGTTTGTTTCAACATATTCTTATGTGTTGGCACTTATTGAACACTTCAGTGTCAGAAAACCTCACAGAAAAATACCTTTTTGGCTTGTACATTCAGCCCTGATGGGGGTGGCTTTTAAATTTGTTTTATACTGGCATTTTCCCTAGGGACTTCACTGTGGAATTTCTTCTTTTCAAACTAAGGTGCAGAAACATTGCTATTGATTGGTTTATACTCCAACCTGGCCAAAGCCCTGCACATTCAAATATTGAAGGGAGAGCTTTAGATAAAAGAGATGCTATACAATCTCAGAATCTGAAATAACAGGGGAAAAAAAAATCTATTTTGTCTTATTTTGAGGGCAGAAAATGCCAGCCTTACTTTAACAGATTATAAATTGCAAACCAAAACTTTCTGTTGATAAGGTACTTTTCCCAAAAGGCTTTTCCCAAGCTTAAGCACCCATGCCATTTAAGATGATAAAAAAGTTCTGGTTTTAATGGATAAATAATTTCTAATCATCTACTGTACTCCATGAGTTACCAAGCAGAAGTAAAAATTTCTACATGTTCCTCTCAGGCAAGGGTTTTGTAATTTTTGCTGGGTTTTTTTTATTTGTTTGCTTGAGCTGTGAAATTTTTTGTTTGTTTTCTGTAACTCAAGTAAGTTTTTGTTTGGTTTTTTTTTTTTTTAATCTCACTGCTTTAATTATGGGCAATTCAAAACAGATAAAAATAAAATAGGAGAAAAGGGAATGCAAAAATTAGTAGTAAAGCTGTTGGAAGCAGCAAAGTAATGGTTCTCCTTTTACTTTGCTGCCTCCCCATAAAAAGGATTAGCATTTTCTAATGAGCACCTTGGAAGGAAGATGGTGACTCAAGGACTCCTGGACCTTGGGACTGCACCAGATCCCATCCCTGGGTGGATGTGGGGGTTTCCAGAATAAGAATTTAACAGAGGTTCACAGTCTGCCCCAGCTCAAAAGGTTCAAGCTGCTCCTGGATGCAATAGATCTCTTGAGATTTGCTACAGAAAATTAATTAGCATTCATGAGAAGTACTGCAGGGGCATTTTTCTTCAGAGTTTAAAAGTAGCTGGATGATTGGGATAATTTCTCAAACAGTGTATTTTCTCTCTAGTCTTGTTTATTAACAGAAATAATACAGTGGAGAGAAATTTCACTCCCTCAAACATTGTGCTAACATGTTTGCTTTGTTTTGTTATTAATCCTCTCCGTGAAATTCCTACTTTACATCTCAGTAGTGGCACCAGTAATTGCTGTTCCCAGTTTTATTTTCTCAGAAGTTCACAGTTAGTGACAAGTTTTCAGTGTTTTTCAAGGATTTTATTTGATTGGAACTCCTCAATCACCTCATATATGAAACACAGAACTTGAATTTTCCTTTTGCAGTTTATTCTAGTGGAAGATTTAAAAAGAAATGTCTGGCAGAAATAACCCCACAAGGCTTTGGTCTGAGCCTTGATCAATCACATACTCTAATCAATAAGTCTCTTTCTATGAATGAGGCAGGGTTTTAAATGGACTCTTTTAAATGGCTGTTTTGTCAGATATTTATTTCCACACCTTCCACTTAATTTTACTTCAAGAAGAGGTTCAGGAGAACAGTCTTTGGGTTTCATGATAAAGTTTTGAGGAAAAATTTGCATCCTTTAACATATATAGTTCAGGTGGTGCAGCACTAAGGAATGCTTTGCTTTGATTTGTACTAGAAATGCCTCTGGGAGGTTTGCATGCTGTTGGTAAGTGTTTTGTTTGGACAGAGTAATATTTTCTTAGCCTTGACAAATCCTCAAATTTGTGATGCTTGAAGTCTGGCTTTGCCCCTGTGCTCCCAGCCAGCCCTGACCCTCGTGCTGCTTCATGAGATATTGACTTTTAAATTATTGTCTTCACTGGCAGAATCTTGATGTGACATTTCTGAAAAATTTTGTGTTTCCTCTGTATGACTTAATTATGTCCAGAGAAAGCTGGTAGTGGCTAGAATAAAGGAAGGACTCCATGGAAAAAAACCTGGGATTTTCTTGCTTTTCCACTACCCTCTGGGTACCAGTGGCAAAATGCCATTTGGACTGGCTCTTCATGATGTGATGCCTCAGGTTTAGCTTTTCTATTTTTCACAATCTGTGCTGCTTTAGTGGGTGGGTCTGGCCTTCACATTCAGGGATGGTGAGCTCTGTGCACAGAGCAGGGAGACAAAACAATTCCTGCTCCAGCTGGGCACCAAGGACAAATGATGCCAATCTCAGCCCCAGAGCACAAACACCGTGGGCTGCAGAGAGAAAAACAAGCAGGGTGGGAGTGCCTGGGCTAAAGCTGGAATGGGACAATGAACTGCAAGGTGCAAATGGAGCAGAACTGATCCCAGGGAGAGAGCCCGGGAGCGCTCGTGCATTTTGGGGCCATTTTGGGTCATCTTGGGTGCAGCCCTGGCTGGGCTCTGGTGCTGCCCAAGGTGGATCCATGGAGGAGATGCTTTGAATCAATCCCTGCTTGATTCTGTAGCTCTGTCCAACCCCTGCTCTAGGGCAGCCTGCACAAGGCATCAGATGCAATTGCTTGTGAATAAGGAGACTGCAGGGAAAAGGGCAGAAAAAGTATGCAGAATTCACTATTTACTAATTATTGATGGAATTATTGTTTCGGCGTTGCTTTTGTTTTACCTTCTAGCATTTATTTTAGTGATACACTAATTATCACTTATGTCTATGTATTCTGACTTATTTCACTTTTGGAAATCTCTGTAATTAACAAGCTTTTTTAAAAAGTGCAGCCCTTTTGTCTTCCAAACCCTGTGTTATTTTCTTTCCTCTGCCCTCTGTCTGTACTTTGTGTGTGTCCCTTCTGGGAGGGTGCTTTCAGCAGGCCCCTGGTGGGATGCACAGCTGCCATGGATACCAGCAGCACAAGATGAGGAGGAAATTATCAGATACTGTAAGCAACAGCAATAATGGGTGAATGTCCAATCTTGTACGAGTGTAAATTGTCATCCTGCAGCTTAGGTAAACTGTGAGTGTATCAGAAATTAATTTTCTGCCTCCTCCAGGAGCAAGTTTGTATTTATGTACTTTTAAATAACCCTGAGTTTTATTTGTAGGAAGAACAGCTTTTTTCATGTAATGACTCCCTTAGATATTAGATTTCTTCAGAAATTGCAAACCCAGTGGTAGTTGCTGAGGTTTAAGCCTGTAAATCAGCAGGAGGAGCTAGTCAGTGAATTGGAGACTTAAGTGATGATCCAGAAGAACTGTGATGTGTTTGCATCCTCAGATGCTGAGAAGTGAATGAGTGGGGAGTTGGAGACACAGCCAAAGTGGGATATAAAAGCACAGTGAATATTCAGAGTTTGAGATGGCAGCGCTGATGTGCACACACAGCACACCGTGTGAGCAGCCTGCTCAGTGGTGGGGAAAGCAGAAACTCCTCAAAGCTTGAATCGGGGGTGATGATGTTGCTGCAGAGTTGTGCCATTTTATAACCACAGTAACATGCTTAATTTCCCTTGCAAACATTAGCAGGAGGGCAGCTCTGCTACAGGTGAAGGTAGTAGACAAAAGCAAGACATTTCTGAAGAAACTGTTGTGTCGCAGACATCTTTTAGGAAAATTCCTTTCCTTAGGATTTTTCCTCCTGAGAAGCTGAGAGGCCTCAGGAACAAAATGTAAATATTGATTTTCTGCTGCTGTGGAATGCAACAGGTGCATCTGTGATTGGCCCATGTTGGTTGTTTCTAATTAATGGCCAATCACAGCCCAGCTGGCTCGGAGAGAGAGTTCCAGCCACAAGACTTTATCATTCTTTCCTAGTCTATTCTTAGCTAGCCTTCTGATGAAATCCTTTCTTCTATTCTTTTAGTATAGTTTTAATATAATATATATCACAAAATAATAAATCAGCCTTCTGAAACCTGGAGTCAGATTCCCATCTCTTCCTCAACCTGAGACCCCTGTGAACACCGTCACACTGTTGGGACAGGTCATTTCAGCTCTGAATGAGGTTAAACTGTCTCATTTACCTCAGCCCATTTTGTAAAGAGAGAAAAAAACCTGGTTTTGTTATTTCTTTCTCAGAAGTTGTGAGGTTTAGGCAGCAAGGAAGCAGATTTAATGCTTGTTTGTTGTGGGACTCAGCTTTGTCTGATAATATATAGGCAATTTACACTGCATTTGTTTCAGTCAGCCTCCTCTGTGTACAGTTGGATAAACTCATTCATTTTTTCCATCGTGGGATTTTGCTGCCCTTAAAAACAGGAATGTGGATGAAATGTCCCACAATACAATTGAATGAGTGGTTTTACCCCAGTGGAAGTGGTTTAACTTCCTCAGATCCTGAGGAATGAAAAAAGAAAACAAGCATGGACCTTCAGTTTCCCCAGCTCACCACTTTGGGTCTGAAACAAGTGCAAACATGATGCCTTGGGCAGGCTGCCCTAGAGCAGAGGCTGGACAGAGCTACAGAATCAAGCAGGGATTGATTCAAAGCATCTCCTCCATGGATCCACCTTGGGCAGCACCAGAGCCCAGCCAGGGCTGCACCCAAGATGACCCAAAATGGCCCCAAAATGCACGAGTGCTCCCGGGCTCTCTCCCTGGGATCAGTTCTGCTCCATTTGCACCTTGCAGTTCATTGTCCCATTCCAGCTTTAGCCCAGGCACTCCCACCCTGCTTGTTTTTCTCTCTGCAGCCCACGGGGTTTGTGCTCTGGGGCTGAGATTGGCATCATTTGTCCTTGGTGCCCAGCTGGAGCAGGAATTGTTTTGTCTCCCTGCTCTGTGCACAGAGCTCACCATCCCTGAATGTGAAGGCCAGACCCACCCACTAAAGCAGCACAGATTGTGAAAAATAGAAAAGCTGAAACCTGAGGCACCAAGCAGAGAGGATTTGGCAGGCTCCATACTTGTGCTGACAGAGGGACTCTGAGATGAACTGCACCTTAGGTTTTCCCCACCTGCAGAACCTGTCAGTGGTGAGAGTTAAGAGGGGTGGATGCAGTGCCAAGACGGTGGCTCTGAGGGCCCTCAAGCTCTGCAGAAATCTCTGAGATGTGATTTAAAGCAGCTTCACTCTGTGCTATATCTCATTGCTCAGTGCACATGCAGGACCAGGTTTGGTAAAAGGTACTGGCTCATCTGTCAAAAGATGTGTTTTGCGCTTAAAGCAAGGCTTTGGAACTTAATTTTTTTTTCTTTCCTGTTTCTTCCTCTCGCTCCATTAGCGTGCTGTGCTCTGAGGGCCAGGCAGGAGTGCCCAGCTCAGCCTGGCAGGGTCTCTGGGTACAGCTGGGATGTGAAGAATGTCCCCATCAGCACAGCAACATTTTTTTAGCCACATTTAACATTGCTCAAGCCAGGCCAAAGTGCCCATGAGAGATTCCAAGAGCAGCTAATGTGCAGTCAGGATTGAGTCACTGGGAGGCTGTAAAGTCTCATGGAATGGCTGCAAGGGTGCTTTCAGAAGAAATAAAGCTCAGCATATGTCAGCAGGCTTGAAAAAAAACAATCCAAGCATCATCTCATGCTTTTTGAATCTCCAGAAATCGAGTCCAGTCTGGCTGCACACAAGTGATGCCCTTTGTTATCTCTTCTCATCCTCTCACACCTTCCATACAGAGGGGAGTTTCTTTCACTTTTATTTATTTAATTTATTTTATTTATTCTGGCAAAAATTTCGTCTAAAATGTGCAGCACATGTTTTCATAAGTCTACATGGAGTAATTCCAGCTGGTAGACGACCAGAAGGATTTGGTGCCATTCACAGTAAATGTGTAAAAAATTTCAAGGTAGCCCTTTGTCCCCCTAGCATGTGCAAGCTGACTTTTAGCAGCATGATGTCCTGAGAAGGTCATGTATACAGGCAGCTAATTAGGAGATCAGAATACTGAACATGTGAATTAAAAAGGGTGACATTGGCCTCAAAGATTGAAGTACATCCTTTCAGTTTATTACCTTACAGCTGTCCCCTGTCTTTGCCTCGTGGTTTCTCCAGTCAACCTGGAGGGAAAAAAGGCATAGATAGCTTCAATGTGTGTGGCAAATGAGATGTGCAGTGATTTTTTGGCTAGCAAACTGAAGTCTGATAGCCACATGAGAGAGATGAAAGGCTGTCATTTGCTGTTCAGAGCATTTTCAGTGAGAACACAGCCTCATTATATGGAAGCAGGAAATGGTAGACACAGGAAGGTAAAAGGGCTGGAACTGGAGTCTAAGAATTTTGAAAAAAATATTGCTTACTAAATATGATAAACCCTGAAATGGTTTAGAAGAGGGAGAACAATTATTTAAAGCAAATGTGTCAGATCCTCAGTGAATAGCTGGTATAGCTCTAAATAACTTCTGTTTCAGAAGCGTTTCATTTTTCAAGAAGGACTGTCTAATGTGACAGTCACTGGAATAAGACTGAAATTGAGGATGTCAGGGAGATGACTGTGTGTATGTTGGAAGTGTTGCTGATGATGCAGTAAAGAGATGTAGGGGGATAGAACATAGAAAGTAATCTTACCCCCTTGAGAGTTGCAGCTGAGCCAATTATTAAGGATTAGGAGCAGGCCTGATGTTAACAGGCCACAGCTGTAGCCAATCAGAAGAATCTTATAAAAGAGTGGATTGGTTGGTTGAGGGGAACTGGAGTCAGTTGGCTCCTGTGAGGACAAGGAAGAGTTAGTCCCTAGAGGAGATGCCTACAAGAAACATCAAGGAGGTACAAAACTCTGGTAATATGGAACCGGTGCACTATAATGACAACAGATGGTGACCCCAATGCGATTTGGGAGAAAAAGGACTTTAATATTAAACTATATGACCTGCAGTGATTTGGGGAAAAAGGACTTGACTATATGACCCTGTGGATTTGGGGAAAAGGACTTAAATACTAAACTATTGGTTAAATATATCAATTGCAGCTATTAGTGTTTGTTAAATGTGAGTATAAAAGATTTTGAAGATAGATACTTGGTAAACTGAGAAATGTGGCAAAATTGAACCAACACTCAGAAGTATATATATCCATACTATAATACGTTGTCTGAACATCTGTATAACTTATTGGTTCTGAATTAAATATATGAATATATCATAATGTTAATTTATTTGAATATGTACTTCTAGAAATGCTGCAACTCCATAATTAAAAGAAAAAGGGGGACTTGTAGGGGGATAGAACATAAGTAAATAAAGGAAATATAGAATGTAATCTTACCCCCTAAAGGGTTGGTTGAGGGGAACTGGAGTCAGTTGGCTGCAGTGAGGGCAAGGAAGAGTCAGTGCCTGGAGGAGGTGCCTACAAGAAACATCAAGGAGGTATAAAACTCTAGAAATATGGAACCCTTGCAATGTAATGACAATAGAACTTTTGCAATTTAATGACAACAAAGTGACAACTGAAATAACAGAGAAAATGATCACAGGGTGGGCCAGGCTGGAAGGGCCCACAGTGCAAACCTGGTGCAGCCTCCCTGCCCCATCCCAGAGCACGTGGCACAGGATTTGTGGCCAGATGGGTCTGGAACATTTCACTGAGGGAAACTCCACAGCCTCTCTGGGCAATCTGTTGAGTGTGTGGTCACTGCACAGTGGAGAAGATCTTCCTTAGCTTCAGATGGAACCTCCTGTGGGTCAGTTTTTGTTCATTGCCTTGTGTCTCATTGCTTGGCACCACTGAGAAGTGCCTGGCTCCGTCCTCTTGGCTGTAGATATTTATGAACATGGATGAGATCCCCTCCCTGTTCTCTTCTCCAGACTGAACAGGCCCATCTCCTGCAGTTTCTCCTTTTAAGAGATGCTCCAGACCCCTGACCATCTTGGTGACCTTCCACTGGACCCTCTCTGATAGTTCTATGTCTGTTTTTGAGGAGCCCAGAACTGGACACGTTATTCCAGATAAGGCTGGCAGTATCCATTGGGAAGTGGCTGCTGTGGGAAGGGTGGAAATGCTGCCCAGTGCTGGAGCTGCAGGTTGTGTTAGAGCACCCCAGGTCCTGGATGGGGACCTGTGCTCTGACACACAGCTGAGAGCAGCCCTGACACCTCCTGCTGCACTGGGAGCACCACCTGCACTCATGGCAGCAGGACATGTGTCCCTGGTGACAACACAAAATGCTGGATTTCACCAAATCCCAGGAGGGCCAGGCTGGAAAGGCCCACAGAGCACACCTGGTGCAGCCTCCCTGCCCCATCCCAGAGCACGTGGCACAGGATTGTGGCCAGTTGGGTCTGGAACATCTCACTGAGGGCAATCTGTTCAGGGTGTGATCACTGCACAGTGGAGAAGTTCTTCCTCAGGTTCAGGTGGAACCTCCTGTGGGTCAATTTTTGCTCATTCCCTTGTGTCCCATTGCTGGTGCACCCCCTGACCCCTCCCTACAGACACTGACAGGCAGGGATGGTGTCCCCTCCGTGCTGTCTCTGTTTACAGGCTGAACATCTCCCTCAGCCTTTCCTGATAAAAGAGTCTCCTATCCCTTCATGCTCTTTGTTTTCCTCCCCTCAACCCATCATCTCTCTGGTGCCGAGAAGCCCCGAGCTGGACCCAGCACCCCAAATGTGCCTCCCAGGGCTGAGCAGAGGGGCAGGGTCACTCCCTGACCTGCTGGCAATGCTCTCCCTGAAGCACCCCATTGGCCTCCCTGGCCTCCAGCACACTGATCATAATAATTTGCAAAGAAATTACTGATTGTACACAACAAGGCTAAGCCATGGAACAGATCTCTGCCTGATGTAAATCAGCATAGCTCCAGGAAAGTCAAGATAGGAATACTAATTTGTGTCACAGCTGGTAGTTTATTTTGTTGAACATGTATTTTACTTCTTTATTTTCCACGCAGGATCAGAGTTACTCATCTGTTCATCTCTGTACTCCAGCCAGGATTCCCTCAGTTTGATAATCCTGCATTTTTGTGTAATATCTTAATCACTTCTGATGCAATTGCTTAGGATGTTGTGGCTATGCAGAGGATTGTAATTTGAAGCGAGAAGCAAAGCAGCTGGAACAGAGGAATTCATAGTAGTGATACTGAATTTTTCACTGTTTTTCATCTCAGATGCTTCATTACTTTGGGGATAGCAGTAGAGAATGTGGAGAGTGAGGCTTCTGTCATGGTGAAATGGCAACCTGTGGCAAAGCATCAGCAGAATTATTGGTTTTGAAATGTTGAAATTTAATGGGACTATTTCTCCTACGGCTTTTTTTTTTTTTTTTTTTTTTTTTTTTTTTTTTTTTTAATTTGGTATATTCAAAGCAAATGCCTCCAGACATAGTTACTGTGGGATTAAAATCTCTTTCCATAGTAACTGTTAAATATATAAAATGCTGTAGTAGTCTCTACAGGGAAGCACATTCAAAGCAGGCACTGGACAGGTCATAAAGTGACTGCTCTCAGACCTTTTAACACAATAGAGTTATTTACAGACATTTGTTCCTCTGAGGAAACACTTTAGACCTCAGTCCTCTGATGTCAGACTGGGTTAGTAACATTTGATCTATCACAAATCTCTGAGGTCTTTTATGACTGGTGCAATAATAGATGCTTCATGTTATGGCACAGGATGGCTTAAAAAAATGGCTAAGTACTGAAAATATAGTAGAAAGTTTTGTATTTCTATGATGTGATTCTGCTGGGATGGGCAGAGAATGGTACTTTACATAGCTCAAAAGTGCCCTGGGACTATGGCTAGAGAGATATATATATATATATGTGTGTGTGTGTATATATATATATTTATATATATAATTTATGTATATATAAATATATACATATAATATATCATATGTAAATATATATATTATATTTATATATATTATATATCATATAAAATCAATATATTTATCTATATATTAATATATAAATATTATATTTACGTATATTATTAATATAATATATCTTATATATCATATATAAATATAGATATTAATATTTTATGTAAATGTATGCATCTATAAAGATAATATATAGATTTATATATAATATATTTATAAATAAATTCCCATTTATTTTGGATAAATAGTCAATTCAACAAGGTATGCTTTAGGTCATCACCAAAAGCCATTGTTATTAAACCAAAATTATTCATAAATGGGAGTCAAAGATGCAAGCTTTTTTTCCCTTTTGAGTTGTGCTTCATTTTTAGAGCTCGCAAAATTAGGCTTTAAAGGTGAAAAGAGGCATTGACTAAACAAAACGAGATTTCCAGAAACAAATTCTATTTGTTTCTATGAATTTATTTCAGCTGGAGCAGAGCTTTCTGTGGGTGACAGACACAGGGGCTGCTGGTGGCAGGAGATGGGAGTGGGGAGTGTCTCAAATTACAGTTTGCAGGCGGTTTCCAAAGTGCTTCATCCTCCAGGTGCTTTTAGCTGCCACCGATTCTCCTGGGGGATTCTGTGACAGCTCCAGGGCTCTGCCTGCCCAGGTGGCAGGAGAGGGATCTGGCAGTGCCTGCTCAGCCCTTTGCCTGCCCACGTTGCCCTCTGGGATCACGCACTAAGCCATCCTACACCAGAATTTCTCTTCAGCTGCTGTTTTCCATCCCGATAACAGGGTACTGTGAGCTCTGTGTAAACTGATTATCTGCCCCTCGGGCCCCTCTTTTGTTTGTGCTCTGTAAGCCCTTACCAGAGGCTTTTGTTTCCTGCAGATGTTGATTGCATTGTGCTGCATCAAAAGGAAATGATCTCTGCCCAAGCTGGCTTTGAACGTGCTTTTACACCCTATCCACACAATGATTGTTCTTGATTCCAGTGTCAGCCTTCAGGAACACGTAATCACAGAATGATCATATGCAGGTGCTTTTTTAAGAGTTCTGGGTGTCAGGGGTACACAGACCCAAATCTGACCCTCCATGGTTTTGAGCCGAACATGTTTTATATTCTATTTTACATATTCATTATTAAACTTACATTGTTCTATTGTGTGCATTGATTTCATCCAAGCAGGGATTTCTCGTAATCCCCCTCAAACCCCTAACACAGTTTCTCATGATTCTTTAAACAATAATTATATCTAATCCCATCTAACAATTATACCATTTATTATATATTGACTACACAGGTGCAGTTTCACTTGATCTGGCAAATACAAGGCCTAACATTTCCCAGGGCCTACTAAGCCTAACTTTCTTTCCAACTCCCTGAATTTTCTATGATGTTAAAATCTTTTACTATCACCAGGAGAGGAAAATTAACATATATAGAGCCAGACACCTTTATGTTTGCATGAGTTTTTAAACAATAATTATATCTAATCCCATCTAACAATTATATCACGTATCTTATGCTGACTACACAGTTTCACATGATCTAGCAAATACAAGGTCTAACATTTCCCTACTTTAACATTTTCCCAGGGCCTGCTAAGCCTAACTCCATCTCCCCAAATTTTCTATGATTTTAAAACCTTTTACTATCACCAGAAGGGGAAAATTTAGATATATGGAGCCAGACACCTTTATGTTCATCTGTCTGAGCATGAGCAACTAGTGTAATACTTCTTTGGACTTTCAGTGAAAACAGATTGAATTCCTTTTTTCTTTTTTCAGGAAAAGAAATTGCAGGGAGTTATGTCCTGAAGAGCTTTAATTCCTTTGATTGAGCTGAAAAGCAGCATAAATTTGTAGATGATAGATGGCAAAGGGATGCTGTATCATAAAAAGTTGATAGGTTAAGAAATTTTTACAGTGTATTGTAATTAAGAAAAAGTTAGCTTCTGATTAGGATAGTGTGAATTACAATATGTATTATTTTATTTTCAAAAAAGATTAAAAATAGAATGATAGACTGCAAAATGGGGAAAATAAAGAATAATTATTAAGAATTTTATATTGAAATATTAATAATAATATATGGATACAAATATCCATATATACATATGTAATAATAATATATGGATATGGATAAATACATAAATGGATTAATAGACTGCAAAATGGGGAAATAAAGAATAATTATTAAGAACTTTATACTGAATTATTAATAATAATAATATATGGATATGAATATACATATATATGTAATAATATTATTATATGGATATGGATTAATAGACTACAAAATGAGGAAAAATAAAGAATAATTAGGAATTTTATATTGAAATATTAATAATAATATATGGATATGAATATCTATATATATACATATATATGTAATAACAATATGTGGATATGGATAAGTATATATATAGATTAATAGACTGCAAAATGACGAAAAATAAAGAATGATTAAGAATGTGATATTGTACCATCAATAATAATAATATATTGATATGAATATCCATTTATATAAATGCAGTAATAATGTGTGGATATGGATAAACATATAAATGGATTAATAGACTGCAAAATGGGGAAAAATAAAGAATAATTACTAAGAACTTTATACTGAAACATTTATAATAATAACATATGGATATGACTATCCATATATATATGTGTTAATAACATATGGATATGAATAAATATATATATGGATTAATAGACTACAACATTAGGAAAAATAAAGAAAATAATTATTAGGAATTTTATATTGAAACATTAATAATAATATATGGATACAAATATCCATATATATTTATGGATATTCATATATATATTTTACATAGTATATATAATATTATATATATTGTCATCTATATATTTTATATATAGTATGGGTATGTGGATAGGTATATATATGGATTAATAGACTGCAAAATGAGGAAAAAGAATAATTAAGAATTTTATATTGAAACATTAATAATAATATATGGATACAAATATCCATATATATATATGTAATAGTAATATGTGGATATATATATGGATGAATAGACTGAAAAATGAGGAAAACTAAAAATCCAGGTTATCTTGAATTCAAGTGTTGCAACACTTTTTGGCATTGCTTGTAGAAGCACAGAATCCAGAACCCAGAGTGTAAGATGGTTTCTGCACGAACTGCAATTGTGTTGGAAGAGGTGCTGCAGAATAAGGCCGGGCACATCTGAAGAGCATTTCAAGGCAGCAGGAGTGCAGCCCAGCCTGTGAGCACCTACTTTGAATGAGTTGAGAGAGAGAGAGAGAGCAGGGATGAAAATGAACTCATTGCCATGGAATCAGAGCCCCAGGAGCCTGGCTCTGTGCACATATCCCTGCGCCATCTGCTGAAGCTTGGTACCTTTGGTGTGTGTTAGAAAAGTGCCCAGAGTGCACTCCTCCTAAATTGACTGGAAGTGCAGGCAGTGGAATGGTCTTTGATGAGGTGTTTGAGCCTCAGTTCAGGCAGTGAAACAGCAGCAGGAGCCTCTGGAGATGATTCTGCCTCC
This sequence comes from Melospiza melodia melodia, assembly GCF_035770615.1. Taxonomy (NCBI): domain Eukaryota; kingdom Metazoa; phylum Chordata; class Aves; order Passeriformes; family Passerellidae; genus Melospiza; species Melospiza melodia. Next base: position 50,120,045 of record NC_086199.1, on the reverse strand, counting down.
CTCCAGCACCTGCAGGAGTGTGAGCAGAGGGCGATGGAGGGGCTGGGGAGGCCACTCGGTGTCGCAGCTCTTGGGGCTGTGTCCTCATGGCAAGGCAGGATCAGCAGAGCTCAGGTGGGAAAATGCATCCAACAGAGAGAGAGTTTTGCTCAAGGCATCCCTGGGGACCTGTGCCTCAGCAGTCTCCGGCTCCCTGTTTGTGTGCTTCCCAAGAAACAGCCAAGTTGGTGTCCCAAAAAAGCAAAAACCAGCGCTGGAGTTGTTGGGAGACTGCAGCAGACACCTGGAGAATTTGAAATTCAAACTGGGAGTTGATTCCTCCTGGTGTTACCTGATGGTTTTTTACTGGGATCTTCACTCACCCACCTAAATCTTTCAGCTTCCTGCTTCATGGCACTTTAAAAAGCTTTAAAAGCTGGTGCTGGTGTTTGAAGTTGAACTCAAAAATCTCAGAGTCCTGGTAAGAGTTTAGAAAGAAGTGTTAAATACTCCAAGTTTGAGGCTTTATATTAAAAATATTTAAGTGAAATTAAAAACTATTCCTCCTCATGGCTTTCCTTTATGGCAGAGCTCGCCCTCAAAAGAGTAAAAGGGTTTTTGAAGCAATATGATCAGTACTTAGTTTTCAAATTAGAATATCTTTTAAGGTATTTATTGATAGGTTTTTAATTAATCACTCCATGATTTTTTTTTTTTCAGGAAGACTACTTCATAAGGGAGAATTTTATCAACAGATTGTATTTGCCAAACCACAGGAGCATTGCATATTGTTGTGGTATTTACATGTAAGTTCTGCTAGCTGTTAGCTATTTCTTATTTTTTTTACCCTGATTTTATCACATTTTTTGGTTAAGAGTATAAAAATTGACAATGTTAAATGTTAAACTGAAGATTGAATTAATTGAAACTTTTCATTCTCAATGCTTTTAATTTTAGTAATGCAGAAAAAAAAATCCAAATTCAGAGTCTTAGATCTTCTCATCAAAAAAGATATACTTCTCAGTAATAGGTTGTCAGGTTTTGAAATCTTTTGAGTGCTGGGGGAATATGTACTGAAAATAATCAACTAAACTGGTTTTGGCCTTATGAAACCAGTCTGTCATGGGAAAGCATTTCAAAATACAAGGGGATGCTTCACCAAGGTGGCACACAACGTTGTTGGTGCTGACATGTTCTGCAACCTCTCTGCTGAGTATGAGCTCTTACACCCAGATTTCATGCTCTGGAGTAAGGATAAAAATCCTTTGCATGCTCAGAAAGAGAGGAGGATTGAAATCAGGGTTAAATTGGCATAATCAGGGAGCTCAGCTGTGTAATAGAATAAGAACTGTGTGTAATATGTGTAATATAATAACAGGGAGTGATGTAAAGTGTTCCCTTCTCCATTCTCTCACAGATCACTGCTTCTTCTCTGCTGGGGTGTCATGTCACATCTTTCCTAGGTTTGCTGGAAGTCTCTTCTCCTGAGTTATTTGTTATTGAAGCTGATCTAGCTTTAGCAAAAAGAGTTATTCAGAAGTGAAAGGTTCTTGTTTTGACATGCTTTCTCTTAGCCTCAAAATCTCCATTTTCTGTTGTTCTGGGAATAAAAACACTTTGCAGCTGCTGAAAGCAACCACCCAGTGCTGCTCTATGGTGGGTCTGATTTATTCTGCTGCCTTGTGCAGAGCACTCTGGTGCTGGCAGGTTGTGGCAGTCCAGGTTTGGTGCTAGTGGAGGTCCAGAGCCATCTGGTCCTGTGGTATGGCTTAGTGGCTGCAAGGATGTCCTCTGGCCACACTAAAACCCATTAAAAGTTATGTGTGGCATCATGGAGGCCCTTGGTAAGGCCAGACCCCAGGATTTTGAGAGGAGGTGTTTGTGTGATGTGTTACATGCATTGAAGTCTGCTGATCACAGAGACAACTGGTGGCAGGCTCTGGGTGAAGCATTTCAGGATTACCCATAGCACAAAATGAGGAATTGCCTGGTGGTGGAGGAATGAAATCGTACCCCAAAATTCACCATTGCAGGTTGTGGCAGTCCAGGTTTGGTGGTGTGGAGGAGGTCCAGAGCCATCTGGTCCTGTGATAGGGCTTGGTGGCTGCAAGGATGTCCTCTGGCCACACCAAAATCCATTAAAAGCTACTTGTGGTAGTTGTGGAGGCTCTTGGTAAAGCCAGACCCAAGATTTTGAGAGGAGGTGTTTGTGTGATGTGTGTTACTTACATTTCAGGGTGCATTGAAATCTGCTGATCACAGAGACAACCGATGGCAGGCTCTGGGTGAAGCATTTCAGGATTACCCATAGCACAAAATGAGGGCTTGCCTGGTGGTGGGGGAATGAAATCATATCCCAAAATTCACCATTGCAGGTGGTGTGGGATTCTGCCCCATCCAGCACCGCTGCTCCTGCCAGGCAGTGCTGACTTTGCTCAGAGATCACAGCAGGGCAAACTCCAGCTCTAGGGCCAGGGCAAGCCAAACCTACAGAACTGAGTGCCACAAAGCACTGAATGGTTATTTCGGTCCATCACTTTGTCACTACTGATTGGCGCTGGTTGGGTCAATGCAGGCAGATGAAATGTGAGAATGAACGAGCAGAGCTACAAGGAATGACCTGCAGTACCTTCCAGCAGCTGAACTCACTGCACCAGAGCCAGAATGTGATCAAATCCTCTCTTTTGTATCATTGGAGTGTAGGGAAGTTTTAAGATGACTTGAACAGAAGGTTTCGTTGTTTTTGTTTGAATGTGAATACGTGGATTATTTCCTTTAAGGAGAAGAGAATGCTATGTTTGTGGGTTTTTTTCTGTTTGTGTACTGGAAGACAGAATATTACATAAATATTGGTCAAGGCAAGCTATTTCTGATCTCTGTACTCCCATCAAATCCTGGATCTTTGTCATGAAAACCAAACCAGCTATAAATCTGTTATGTTTATTGCTTTGCATAGTTGCAAAGACAACCTCTACTGAAAACCCCTCCTTGATAAGTAATTAAAAATTGACTCACTTGCTCATCCTCTTTGAAAATATCATTGTAGCTCATTTCTGAATTTAATGAGCCTGACTTCAAACTAATTCAGGATTTAACAGCTATTTTTACTGCTGAGAATTGTCAGCAGCAGCCCTGGCCAGGCTGTTGGTAGGAGCCCATTCAGCCTGTGCAGAACTGTCTGGCCCACACCTCTGGCTCTTGGTGCTGACAGATCTGCTCAGAACCTGCTGATTTACACTGATTTCTGAGCTTTCAGCCTTTTTCTTGCTTGGTGTGTGTCCATGCCCATGTCTGTAACTTGCTGGGGGTTTCCATGGGGTCAGTGCACAGGAGAAAAAAGGTAAAAAATGAACCCCTCTGCCTGTGTGCATCTAAATAATTGTGCAGCTTTTCAGTGCTTCACAGATGCAGGAGTAAATGCATAAACTTCCTAATGTTCCCTCTTCCTCTCAGCTTCCCTGAGATGATGTGACACGATGTATAAACTTCAGTGACAGTGTCTTAAAACTGGAAAGAAACCAAAGGGAATCAGGCAAATGGAAAAGGCAGGGTTTCCTGCTGGCTTAGTGAAACTGATGTTGCTGGTTTTGGGCAGGGGGGGATTTCATCTTTACTGTGCTATCATTGGCCCCTGTTAACATACTAAACTTTGCACTTAGTAAATTTGAACTTTAAATGTAACAAAATTAAACTTTAAATTTGGTAAATGAGGCTGAGACTGACATGCTGATCAGCTCTTTGTTTTAAACACCTTTGTGTCTCCAGCTGAAACACAGCCTGTAAGGAGATAATGACCTTCACTCAAAAATTAGGCCCTGTTTTAACAACTCACAGCTTGCATCTCTTTGGGGTCCAGCTCCAGGTGCATGTTAGGGGTGTGAAATGTAAAAATCAGGGGCTGTTAAAGGCTGGGGATAATATTCTACAGCATTTTCAACAAAAGATGTCACTTGTCAGAGCAGAGGAAGCACAGTTATGTCTTTTTTCTTGTTGTTCAGGCAAGGCTGGCAGGGTGTGCTGGAGAAAATAGCACAGCCTGAACATTTTTCCCATTCCTGGGAGCAGGAGACAGGAGGAGATGGGTTTAGGATCTAATGGAATTGAGTTTTTCTAGTGTGCTTGCTCTCAGATGGTTGCTAATGTGAGAGCAGACTGTAATTCCTTTTCTATTTGTTTCTGCATAATAAAGGGTGTTTATCAATTTTCCCTTATAGAACTGCACTAAAATGAAATGTAAAAAAATGGAGTACATGATTCAGCACATAGAGAGATGAAAGCTGGTAATATTTACTCTAACTGTCCCTTTAAAATGTATTCATTAGTAGGAGAGTCATATGTGAAAATATGAAATGAGCTTGACTGGGGTTTTTTTAGGGTTTTAGGGTTTGTTAGTTTGTTTTGTGGTTTTTTGGTTGTTTTTTAAAAATATATATTTTTTTGCTGATTTTCTTCTTAGTGTTGCATGTGTGGCTCAAATGGTCTAAGCTCAGAGTGAACTTAGTTGATCAAAAACTGGCTGTACAAGGTTTTGTGGACGTGCACACACAATGCCCTGACTGTGCTGTGCTTTTCCTGCTGGGATCTGGAAGCAAACTCACCAGGACATCCTTAATCCTTGCTCTGCCTCCCCTCTGCTGTCTGTGCCTGGCTGATGCGTCTGAAGGCCTCTCCTGGCAGAAACAGAATCTTTGTTCTCCTTTTTGTTCAAAGGAAACTTTGCTTGGAAAAGTATTTTAATTTTGTTTCAGGTACTAAAATGAGTTTGGTTCTTTCTTTAATAAAAGAGGGCTTCTTCAATTATTACAGTGATGTCAAAAGCATTACAACAGTTCACCCCAGACTCCATAATTTATATAGCTGTAAAATAGGGGTTCCTTCTGTAAATGGGTTTTTGTTTTCCTTGGTACCAGCTTTTTCTTGCACAGACTTCAACAGTTCCACACTCACCTTTGTCAAAAAAATCACTATGTTGTTCCTGAGTGGAAATGAATGTTTGTCTTAAGTAAATTGTAAAGTGGGTAGCTGCAGGATTTCTTCCAGACAATTTGCTTCCATTACATACAGAAGAATCACATGCTAATTTGTATTTTTTATATAAACACACAGAGCAGGCTTGCAGCAGTCAGACTGTTCCCAGGATGATCCCTGCCTGCATTCCCGCTGCTAAAGAGCCAGCAGAAGGGGACAGAGACGGGAGCAGAAACAGCCTCTCTTAATTTTTCCAAAAATGCTCTTTGAAGAAAGATGGATTTCTTGTCTTTGTTGTCAGACCTGCCTACCAAAATACAGCTTGCAGAGAGCACACAGGAGGAGCTCCCCTTGCAAAAGAAGAGGTTGTGTGATTTAAAGGTGAAGGAACTCAAATGCTCTTTTAGCTGAAGGGAGGAAAAATGGGCACTGCCTGGTCTGGGTTTGGTGGCAGCCGCCCCTGCCTTTGTCACATCCTTCAGTCCCCTGCAGGGTTTGGGGCTGTGCTGATGAACTTTAGTGTGCTCAGTGCCCTGAGCTGTCTGGCTGTAGAAGCTTTGGGGGGGTAGCACGGTTGGGACGGACAGAGACGAGAGATCTCTGAAGCCAGGTCATGGAACTTTGGGTTTATTGCAAAAGGCCTGGGTGCAGGGGCCTTTTGGAACTTGGTGTTTATTGCAGAGGGCCTGGGGGCAGGGCCCTGCTGGGGTTTGGGGTTTATTGCCAAGGGCCTGGGTGCAGGGCCCTGCTGGGGTTTGGGGTTTATTGCCAAGGGCCTGGGGGCAGGGCCCTGCTGGGAGCTGCAGCCACAGCTCAGAGCAGGGCCCAGAGAAGAAAGGGGTAGAGAGAATCAGAGGGAAAGAGCGTAAAAGGGTAAGAGAGCAAAAGCGTAAGCGAGTAAAAGGCCATAGCTACGAGTGTGAAGTTCCCATTACAGTACCATAAATCATCTTCTGTGTTGAATATTCTAAGTCTCACTAACCAATCTAGTACAAGATACAAATCCTACAGCATTTACATACAGCCTATAAGAATCATTCCATTACTGTGTTACATTTTAAACCCTAAAAACTCCTCTTTGGACCCCTTCTGCCAAGGGTCTGCTCTGACCCTTGGGCCTGTCTGCAAGCAGAGGGTGTTGTTCCATCAAAAAGGGATCACCTTCAGCCAGCCACACCATTGTTTTCCAGTTGTTCAGTAACTGAGGTATCTCAAAGCTTTCATTTCAATCTTGCTTATAGTTTCCATATTCTCAAAATCTTTTGCCAGGCAATCATATTTATAAGGCTTTCCTGTTTCATCTTCCCCAACATATGGCAGTTCATAATCAGAGCAATTTAAAGATCCAGATCTTTAATCAGAAGGAAAGAACCCTTCAGAAGAGGCATCTTGAGTGAAAAAGAACTTCTGGGTGGTGATTTATGATCCACTTTGTGCCATGATAGTCTCACAAATTAGAACTGAAAGTGTTGGGGATTACTTAAATTTTTAGATTTTTTTTTTGTTTCCTTCCAGAAGCAAAAGTGCACCATCTCTTCCATGCCCTGAAAATGCAAATGAGAATTTGAAAGAGAATATCAGATCATATAACCAATGTAAAAAAACATGATATTTTAAATTATCGATGCATTTTATAAAATGTATAACCTTAATTAAGCCAAGATTTGAACAAAAGTGATATAAAAAGCAAATATGGTGATCTGGGTGGTAAAAAAAAGCCTGAAAATTATATTTTTCCAGATTCCCTGTCTCTTTTGGGCTTTTCCTCCAGCACAGACTCTCATGGGTTCCTTAAAAGGAAATTTCCTTGCATGAACCTAACAGAATTTCCTGAGTCCAGTTGATACAGTCTTTATACAAAGTATTCCCCCTCAAATTAGATTAATTCCAGCAGACAATTGAGTATTTCTTGTGTTTCTGCTCTTGAAACCCACTGGGCAGTTTTTAATCAAGTTTCATGTTGAATTTATTAATTCTGCAATTATCTCATCAGCAAAATTTCCAGTATGCTCTGACAGAAAGAAGGACAATCTACAGACATCAAAGAAAATCATAAAAATTGACATTTTTAAACTATGAGCTGGAAAGACAATGAACTCTGCATTACTGGCACAGCTGATCTCCAAACCTCACAAAATTTGCTCTCATTCTGTATAAGTAATAGGTTTTGGCAGAATTTTTGTTGGGTTTTTTTTTATGTTTGTTTGTTTTTAAATAAATGAGTAGAACATTGCCTGTTTTTCCTTAGCATCAAGGGAATTTTAGTTCCACTTTGTTTTCATGTATTGTGAACTATTGTCTTTACAAATAATGTAACAAACAAATGTATTTTGGGGTTTTGGAGCTCTTATTCCACGAGTTCATTTGTATTTGGGTGTCCTAATTAAGATCCCAAATGAAGAGAATGAAGAATATCTGAACTACACCACAATGCTGACCTCTTCAAGGCCCAAGGCCCAAACAAAAAAAAATCCTCAAAAACCAAAACCTAAAACAAGAGAAGCAAACAAATAAAATGCCTAAAAAATCAAAAAATCAAACAAAAACCCAAAAAGATCAAACCAACCAACCAAAAAAAAAAAAAAATCAACTAAAAAGTCAGAAAAAAAATCCCCCAAAAATAAACAAAAAAGAACTAGAAAAAGAACCTCAGCACTGTGTCACTGCTGTGTGCTCTAAGCATTATCTTCTCTTTTCTTTGACAGAGTAAGAAAAAAAAGTCACCCATCTTCAACAGAAGGCAGAGTCACAAATCATCTATTCTTCCTCCATTTTTTCTCTTGCAGCTCTTAGCAGAATTTGAATAAATCTTATTTCTGAACAAAAAGTAAATTGACTGACCAAAAATGTCAATTCACCTTCCATCAATGGATTTAAATAGTGAAACTACGCAGAGATTTCCCAGTGTTTGCACACCCAAATTAGTAAATGCTAGAAATGCCAGCAATAATGCCAGTTCTTGGCCTATTTACTTTCTGTATTTGAAATCCTGTGTAACCTTTGCTGAAACCTTTCAGGATATTGAAGTGATCTGAGTTTAGCTTCCTTTGTCTCAGGGATTGCTCAGCACACAGGTTTCCCTCTGCTCTTCCAGCCTTCAGAAACTGCTTCTTTTTTTTTTTTTTTTTTAGGAATAGGGACATATTCATCCAGTTTCCAAAAGCAAAACTTCAAGGAAAACCACTTAAAGAGCAAAGAGCAAAACTCTTAGATTCTTGACTTAATTCAGCCCATGCCTGGGCTGGGATAAGGGCAAAAAGAGCGTGACCCTCCAGTAAAATAACAACATTGCTATAAAGTAGCAGACATTTTTTTTGGGGTTCTTAACTCTTTTTGTGAATAAATTTAGGAAAAACTGAAGAGCTCAGCAGAAATTACAATCCTGTGTGAACAAAAAGGATTTGGGTTGTACCCCCAGACTTTTGCCTAAGTACCCAAGACTTGGGTACTTTGAAATTACACAGGATTGTACACAGAATTAAGTCCAGAATCCAAGAGTTTTGCTCTTTAAGTGGTTTTCCTTGAAGTTTTGCTTTTGGAAACTGGATGAATATGTCCCTATTCTATAAAAAAAAGAAGCAGACAATAGTGATTGTAAAGGCTCATAAATGTATTTGATGTTAGTTTTTTTCAAATCTTATCTAGATTAAGGTTATAATATTATAAAACATGTCGATAATTTAAAATATAATGGTTTTTGACATTGGTTCTGATATTCTCTTTCAAATTTTCATGGGAAACTCCCTTCTTTATTTTAATTTTTATTACACTATGTCCTCAGTTGCCTGCCACATGGTAATTGAGTAACACAGTGAATTTAAATAATGGTCTGGGGCTAGAAGAATGAATTGTTCTGTCCAGCAGATAACTTCTCAGGGTTCCTGTAACATTTTAAGGGGAGAGCCATGAAACTACACCTGTATTGAGATCTTTCTTTCTCAAACTTTCACATCCAATTGCTGCCTTTTTCCCAGGGCACTGCTCTTCCAGCTTCTTCATTAGGGATTTTTTCTAATCCCTTGTGTTATGTGAGGAAAGCCAACTGTTTGTTTAAGCTTTCTTTCATTTTAACCTGGAATTTAAAAGAGCATTTCCTGTTCCTTTGCTGTATCAGTAGAGAAACTGTGGTTTATCAAAATTTGGGAGTTTTCTGTTGTCAAAGGATCCAGGAGCAAGGAAGGCTCAGATGGGATGGGTCAGATTTATGGTTTGATTTGAGGATTTGAGTGTCTTTTCCAACCTAAGTGATTTTAGGACAGGTTCTTTATTTTATTACACCACCTGGCAGATTTAGAAAGTGCACTGAAGCTGTGGGGCTTCCTAAATTTTAATTTTTGTCACATCTGAAAAGAAAGAAGAGTCTCCAAAACAGAGATAGCACAGCAGGAAAAAATCCCACATCCATCTAAGCATGGGGACCAAGAGTGCTGAAGTTTTACTGCTCTTTGAATTCAGCATGGTTGCTTTTTGGAAATTGGGATAATTAAGCAGATATGGCTCCTTTGCATATTTTTATTATTCTAAGGCAGTGCAGTGACAGGGCACTGCTAGTTTAATGGGAGAGCTTAATTTTAAAGAAGATAAGCCATGGAAAGCAAAAATATATAATTTGTACTTCATCAAATTTTCCACCTTTATTTCTCCTCTGTCCTTTTTATAGTGTGGTTTTAGCAGTATTAATAAAAAGGGAAGACAGGCACATGTGATACAGTTATAGAAGAAGATATTGCTACCAAAATTTAGTCCATGCACTGGCTTTAACACAGAAATTTGAGGAAAATATAAACATAGTAATTTCTGTTCAATGTTAATAATTCAAAATATAAACATTATAATTCTGTTTTTACACTTTAGGGCTGTTTCATTGTCTAATTCCTCAAGTGAGAGTATTTGTTTCATTATAATCACCTGATTATTAACGACACAGCCCCTGAGCAATTGAATTGCCAAATTAATAACTACCACTATATAAAATTGATATAATGAGTGCTTATCTTCTTGTACATACCAAGCAGGCTGGCCTTAATTTTCTATCCTTTTTTTTTTCCTTTTTTCTTGCGATTACAGTTTTATTGCAATATAAAACCTTTAATTAGAGGAGAAGGATATGATTAATATGATATCACCGTTAGGAATAGCCAATAAATCAGTGTTTTCTCTCAAGAAGTCTGTAAAACCATTAGCACACTTCACCTCTGTACATTTGTGTGAATGAATTGGGTGACACCATCCTTTCCCAGGTTTGCTGGTCTAGGTAATTGTACTCCTCTGGAAAGTGCCTTTCCTTCCAGCTCTGTGTTTGTGCAGTGCCCAAATTAAAACCCCTCCCATCCTTGCTTGGAGATAATATTTAATTCTCTAAAAATGCTGGGTTTAGTAAATTGGAGAGAAAGCACAACTTGGTGCCAAGCCCAGAGGCTGGTGTGGAACCCAGGGCAGAGGTTCAGGGGGTGATGCCCAGGGGCTCTGCAGATCTGCCCACTGCAGTGGGATGCTCTGTGCATTCACACCCTCTAAAAATCCCTTGGCCCGGGATTTTATCCTGGGAAGCTGAGAAGCCCCAGAGAAAAAGGAAAACAATAATTATCTCATTTGCTTCTCCTCTGTTGTGCTCATATGGAATGTGTTTGGAGATTGTTTAACACAGAAATTTGAGGAAAATATAAACATTGTTGACAGGTGATTGTTTCATTGGATTCTGCTGTGAGTTATTTTCACTTATTCGCCAATTGGGGCCAAGCTGTGTCAGGATTCTGGAGAGAGTCACGAGTTTTCATTATTATCTTTTAGCCTTCTGTAAGTATCCTTTCTGTTTAGTATAGTATTCTTTAATTTAATATAGTATCATAAAGTAACAAATTAGCCTTCTGAGAACATGGAGTCAGATTCATCATTCCTTCCTCCATCTGGGGGCAACCCACAAATACAATGGGATGCTCTTCTGTTCTCACCTTCATTTGCAAAAGGCTGATTTCCAAATTGCTGCTCTCTGAAAGAAGCTTCCTGCACATAGATGGAGCTGCTGCTATTTACCTAACATATTGTCTTATAAATAATAATAATAAAATTACAGAGAGCTTACCTGGAGATTAAATGTGTTTCCCCACAGCAATATGAATATTGACTCTGGAAGGCTCCTCCTGCCAGGGCAGAAACATGCAATTTTGTTACAGCCTCAGAGGTAAATACTGGTATTTGAACAGTGCTCAGAAGGAATAATGAAGTGTTTTAGTGGCTCTGTGCTTCGTTTCTGTAGATTCAACAATTTCTCTGAGTTCTGATCAAGGAGAGGAAAGCCTTCTCCCCTTCAGAAAATATTCAGTGTTTTAAATGTGGGAATCCTACTGCAGATTTCCTGAAGATTGCAGAAATCCTGAAGATTTACATGACAGGTTTCCATTTATATGGGATTCTTTCACATAAGAAAGTTTGAATTTTTGTTAAACTTTGACTGATATAAATTTTGTTATCTTAAGTAACTGTCAAAAAATGACAGAATCACTACGCAGGTGGAACCTGGATTTCTCTAGGAGGAAAAGAAATCCCCAAAATTGTTTATTTCCTCCACCTAGAGGGAACAGAGAGTTGGAAGAAAAGCAGGAAGTCTGAGTGGAAGGGACATTGCTAAAGGAGACAGGAGTTTCATTAGTGTATTACACTAGACATGTGTAACAATTTTATGTCTGTAACTGAATCTGCCACAGGACAATACACCACACAACTTGGAAGAGAGAAGAACAGGTTGTCCTGATTTACAGTGCAAGATCCTGGTGTTTTAGGGGTGCTTCCACCCTTCAGCTGGAGACAGAAACCATGGGGAGTGGGACACGGAATGAAGTAGAAAATGGCCAAAGGCAAGAAGAGGTTAAAAACGAGGAGAGCAGGAATGAGATCCAGCGAGGAGCTGGGCACAGGGATGCAGGCACAGAGGCTGGTGCAGAGGGGCATCTCTGGTGGCTCTGTTACCTTTGGCAGAACATTTCTCATTCCAGGGCTGCTTCAGCTACATCTGGGGATTTCAGAATGGGGATGAGCTGATTTCCAAACGGGATCTGTGTCATACCTGGACAGCCCTGCTGCTGGGCTCCCCAGCTCACACAGCTCTGCCTTCCAAGGTAGGTAACTTGTGGTGCCTGCTGGGGGGAGGATGAATTTGGGTCTGAAAGCTTTCAGAAACCAGAGAGAACGTGCTGCTCAGTGAAATAGCTTTGTGTGGCCTTTATTCCCTGATGTAGGACTGGGAACCTTTGAGGTCCCCTGTGTTTTGGGGGCTCATCCTTGTGATAGAGGTGTGGGTTAGCAGTGTCAGACCTCAGGGACAGGTTCAGGATATGGCATCTGGGAACCCATTTGGCATATGGGATCTGGGAAATAGGTTTGCTGTTCAATGTTTGTCCAGTTGTCAGCAGCTGAAGAGCGCCTGGATAAGAAAAGCTCCTTTATTTTTCTGATCGAAGGGCATGGATGGGAAGGAGCTTGTGCAACAACAGTATGAGCCTCTCTTGTATCCTCAAACAGCATCTCTGTTCTGTACAGAGCGATAATGCACCCTTACTGAGAGCAGAATTTGATTCTGAAACTCATTCTGCAAGATGATGGGTATGAGGAAAGAGAGAGTGATCCTAGACAGATAATAAAGACAGGGGAGCTGTGCCAAATCATGTTCCAGAGAGAAAATTGTATCATAACATGTTGCTCACGTTGCATGAAACCTGAAAATGGATTCCAGTGAGTTGCAGTGGGAATGTCATCTGGCTGGAGCTCTGGGTGTCACAGTGCCCTGCTTCATGCTGACCCCCAGCCAGCATCCTAAAAATCAGGGCAGGGCAGTGGTGAACACTGTTTCTTGAGAATAGCTTTTTTCTCCCCAGATTGAGGGTTTCAAAAAAGAAAATGTGTGTGCAAATGCACAGTTCCTCTCTTGTTGTTCCCCTTTCCTTGAACTCTGTTATTTTCAGTATCTTTTTCAGTCATTGTGTCTTCAGCTTTTCTAAAGCCTTCCTTATTCTGTTATTTCAGGGATAACCCCCCCTCCCCCAAACCTACTTTTTGCCAGCTGTATTCAGCTACTGAGAAACACACAGAAGCTCCCATTGCTAATCCCTGTTTGGAATTATTTCTCTTTAGCACCTTCAAAACCTTTCTGGGGTCGTTAAAGCTCAGTGGTGCAGCCACATTGCATTTCAAATCAAAGAGCCATGGGTGGATGGCAGAGGGTTGTTTCAGTCAGGGTGCTGCTGAAGTTGTGGGTGCTCTCCTTGGGGCAGCCCTGACTGATACAGGATTTGGCTAAATCCTGCTGCCAAGGGCACTCATTGCAATAAAACTATGTTTTGTTCTGGTGTGGCATTTCCATCCTTTATAAAACTTGGCTGAAACTTTGTTTGCTGGGTTCTGAAGCGCTGTGCATCCTCATGAGGGCATGGTTTGCTGTAATGACTGATGTGGATAACGCTCCTGTATTTAAATATTCAGTATGGAAACATTTGTGTGGGCATCATGAAAACTTTCTGTGCACTTCAAACTGGAAGCAGACCCAAAACCATGCATTTGATTTACAGAGAAGGAAAAAAAAAGGAAAAAACCCAACCCAAACCCCAAAAGAGGTCCTGCAGCAATGGTATGAGAATATTTGAACATTGGATGAGTGACTGGGTGCTACGAGGGGAATGTGAACTGTCTGTGGCTCCAAAAATGCCTCTGGTTTGTGCAATCCTGCCCTTGGCACCCATAAGCCAACCCCTGTGTGTGTTGAACCCACCCTATGAAAGGCAGACAGTTGGGTTTCCAACAAATATTTTATTTCTAAAACACACTGTTTCCTGCTGCTTTATGAGCTGAAGGATGCAGTGTCTTCACAGTCAAGTATGATTGAATTTCTGATGTATGCACAGCACACCATGATTTTTGGAGATTTTTTTTACTTGTCTACTCCTATATTGTCTATGGAAGTCGCAATATTTGACACTGCCTTCACTGTCTTCTAACTTCTATGTTAAATATAAATATTCAATGCTGTCTTCACTGTCTTCCTGAACCTTCCTTCCACAACATTACAACCTGCTTTTTCAAAGCAAACCAACCTGTGAAAACGTTGGTAATGCCAGAATTCTGGATGTTCCTACCACAGCAGAGAGATTCCCACCTCCGCCTTCTCAGTTTGGCAGGAAAAGTATTCCCTCATTTGCTTGGTGTGATGAAAGCTGCCTCATCTCTTCTCCAGCCTTCTGAAACTAGTGTCTGTAAAAGAGCAAACCATGTTAGGGGCCTTGAGATTGGGTGGTGACATGGGCCTCTTGGTTTGCAGTGGCTTTTCGTTTATGCAGCTGTACTTATTGCCATAAAAAATGTGCCAGCATTTTCCCAACGCTGTGACAAATGGCACTGGAGAGGGGACAGCACCTTGTTCTTTGTGAGTTCAGTCTCATGAGTCACATCCTGGGAGGCCCTGCAGCGTACAGATCACCTCACAGATGTTAAACTGAATAAATATGGATTTGCTGCACCCCTGTAGTGATAAGGGCAGCTAAAATCCCTGGCTGCTTTAAATTGCACCTCATTTCTCCCAGGGATGGAGAATTTAATGAAATTGTTTAGCAGATGAAGCACTATAGAGATCTCTTTAGACAAAATGAATGGCTTTAGCTAATACTGTTCTTCTGAGATGGAAGAGAGCAAGTGAATCCAAAAGCATCATGTTTAATCTCATCATTTTCCTCTGCTAAAGGCTTTCATGAGTTATTAGGTGAAGTTATTTGGATGGAAAACATGCACATAACAGATGAGTGTTTCACTCAAGTATATAATTTAGGTTTTCAGAGGCACCACTGCTTATGATCCTGCCCAAAATGATGGATTCACTCAAAGGGGTTGAGCTGAAGTTACTGTTACATGAATCACCCACCAAAATCCAATTGTGCTGGAAATGGGGGAAGTTTGTAGAATGTGAGGATTCCCATGTACTTAAAAAATATGAAATTAATCATTTGAGCATGTTTTCCTGCAGCCCTGCAAGAGACATTTCAGGGTTAGAGAGAAAACACAACTTCCTTGGAACAACATCCAGGGAACAAAACAGAGTAGCTGGGTACTTTTTGGCAGCTACAAATTCCACTTTCCCGGATTTGGCAAAGGTGAAATTTCTGCCACTATTCCACCAAAGCTGGCAGCTCCCTGCCTCAGCCCTGCAGCTGCATCTCCTGCTGGTGACACAGAGGAGGTGGTGGCTGGTGGCAGCAGGGGACGGATGTGAGCTGCACTGGGGACAGGGGGACATGGCCCAGCTGGGCTCAGCAGTGTGGCTGTGGCAGGGCTGGGAGCACCCTCAAGGACGCAGCTGATTAGCACAGCCCATCAGGAGTGGTGTTTGATTAATTCAGTGAGAGGCTGAACAAAGCATGTGGGAGCGTGTGTGTGTGTGAAGAGAGAGGCTTTGACAGAGGCTTGGTGTAGGTGCTCTGGCTTTGAGAGTCTGAAATCTATTAATGCTTTAATTAAAATGATCTGTGCAGCAGATGAGGAATGCATCAGCACCACTCTCACAGGAGAAACAGCACCAGGATGTACATACAGCAGCTGTGGTTCAGATTCTGTTATTTTCTGGTGCTTGTTTTATGCTCTTACATGGACATGAAAATAAAGTCTTTATTTTATTTTATAAAATAAAGATTTTACGAATAAAATCTTTATTATTTTATATAATAAAATAATAAATTTTAATAATAATTATTTTATATAATAAAATAATAGGATTAATATAATACACAATATTTTATTATAGTATTATAATATAATAATATTAAAATATTATAATATTATATAACATTATGAAATAATAATAATAGAATAACTTTGTATATTCCCTTTAGCACAATATAATACGATATATTATAAATAATATAAATATATATATAATATATAATATTATATATTATAAACAATATAAATATATATAATAGATAGAAATAGATATAATAAAATAATAATAATATACAATATAATATTATATTACATAATATATATTGTTATATTATATAGTATATAATATTTAAATATTATAATATCATATAATATTATGAAATAATAATAGAATAACTTTGTATATTCCCTTTAGCATAATATAATATGATATATTATAAATAATATAAATATATAATATATATAATATGATATATTATGAATAATATAAATATATATGAGATAGAAATATATATAATAAAATAATAATAATATAATGTACAATATTATCATATTACCATATAATAGTATAATATTCTATATTTTATAATACTATAATATTTCACTATTATATATAATATTTATATTATAGTATAATATTATCTAATAGATAATGATTATGATAATGATAATGATAATGATAATAATAATAATAATAATAATAATAATAATAGTAATTCATATATTCCCTCAGCATAATCCTTCTCTTCTCTTCCCCTGCCCTCCCAGTGCCTGAATTCTTCGCAAGAGGAGAAAATTTATCTGTAAGGGATGGAAACTGAAGTAGATGAGCCCAGTGCTGCTTGAATATGCCAGGAGAAAAATGGATGGAATCAATTTTTATCTAGGATTTAAGACACCAGAAGAATAACTTACCTGCCTTTTTTCTGGTAGAACTATGAACTATTCCTTTAGTGCTTCCCCATTTCTTTTTTCAATATTTTATTGTCTCCATGCTGATATTGTTTTGTGAAAAGAATTCTCCACTTTTTTCCTAGTAAAGTGTAAGTTGTGGTTCTGCTTTTAAGGCACTCAAGATTTCTACTTAAACCTGTGTTGCATTAGAAGAGCTCAAGATTTATCCTCTCCTTTCTTCTCTGATCACGTCACTAGCTGGGTTAAAAGCTCTTGTCTGGTATAAAATCTAATTTTGTTTCATTGGTGATGACACAAACTATATTTACAGGGGTTGGGCTATTGCATGATATCATTCTAGGACAGCTTAAAAATATATCCTGTCACAGATGTAGGCTGATGTCAGACAGGGGAGGTCAGAGCCAGGAAGTGGGTGGCCTGAAACGTTGAATTTTTGTTAAAGCAGAACATTTCCACAACCTCCTTCCTCTGGCTCTCACCTCTCCAGGCTTGCCTTCTTCTTTCCACTTCCCATTTTCCTTGGAATAGCTGATTTTGCAGGATTAGACCATTTAAACCCTTCGTGTTTGCTCACAATTTAACATGTTTACAAAATATACTGGGTCAAAACATAGACTGAGCAGAGCTGGCCAAAGACAGAAATGGATGCAACAAATCAATTCTCTAACTCTTAGTAGGACCATAGAATGACCTGGATTAGAAGGGACCTTAAAATTCACCTTGGTTTTTGTGGGATCCAATGCCTTGGATTTACAACTCATATAAAAGTTTTGTGATATTTTATTTTTATTTTTTTAAAGAATGGTGTAGAACAGGTTGATCTTTGCTGGTATTCCACACTGGAGTCAGTGAAGTTTTGCCATGAGGCCAAAACTTTCTTTTACCTCATTAGGATGTTAAAGTTAAGGAGTCTTTAAACTGTCAAACAAAAACAATTGACCAACAAAAACAAAATAAAAAACCAATAAACAAGAAAAATAAATCCAAGGCCGCAAAAAATCAAGTGTCCAACACTGACAATGAGATGTCCTGGGGTGGGAGGAGGTTGGGAATATAGAAGAGCAATAAGATCTCCTGGCCTACCTCCTCTTGGAAAAATGTTAAAGAAATAACCCTTCTCCCTGCAAAAAAACTTAGTGACTATAAATTAAATTCCAAATTACATATAAATTATGAAAACTCTTTTTGTAGCCACCAAAACTGGTCATGGTATAGAAGCAGAGCATGGGAGGGCTCTGCACTTTGCTGTGCTCCTGTGTAAAATAAAGCCATCCCTGTATCAAGCATGTGCACAACATAACAGAAAACCAAAGGATCTCTAGAAAAATAAAATCAAGTGATTTGTGAGTAACATCCTCGTTTTTAAAAATTTTTGAAAAATATCTGAGTCATCCTTGGTTTTGCCTGTCAAATCACTGGTGCAAGGAGATATTAAAATGATATTTATTATGCACTTACTCTGTTTTCCCCAGCCATTTCAATTTATTTTCTCACATCTTTGGCTTTTGTTACACTTCATCCTTTTTTTTGCTGTTTGTTTCCAACTTTATGGCCAAGTTAAATATTAGATTATTGCTGTGGGGATCCAGCACAGATGGCTCAAATCCTGGGCTCAGCAGAGGGCTGTGGAGAGGGAGTCTTGGTCTTTACTGAGCCGCCCCATGGAAGCTTCTCCCTCCTCCATCTGGAATCTGCAATCCCAGCCCTTTTTCCTGAGTCCTGGGAGAGCAGCTTGGGAAGCTGTGCCTGCTCCATGTGATTCCTCCTTGGATTTCCTGCCTCCTCCCTTCTGCCAGCACAACCTGCAGTGCTCCCAAAGACCTTGCTTGGTTCTGATGGCAGGGGAAATGTGGGGCTGTGTCGCAGACATCTTTTCATGTAAAATCCTTTCTTAGGATTTTTTCTTCCTGAGAAGCTGAGAGGCCTCAGGGACAAAATGTAAACAATGGTTATCTGCTGCTGTGGGATGCTACAGGTGCATCTGTGATTGGTCTCATGTGGATGTTTGGAATTAATGGCCACTCACAGCACAGCTGGCTCACACTCTGTCCGAGACACAGACCTTTGTTGATTCATTCCTTTCTATTCTTAGATTAGCTAGCCTTCTGAGAAACTTTTTCTTCCATTCTTTTAGTATAGTTTTAATGTAATATATACCATAAAATAATAAATCATGCCTTCTGTAACATAAAGTCAGATCTATGTTTCTTCCCTCACCCTAAGACCCCTGTGACCACCGTCACAGGGCTGCACCTCAGCATTTTCTGTCCCAGCTGAGATGACAAAATACAAAGCAACTCTCCATTTTCAGAAGGCTTCAAACCTGTTTTTATTATAGCATGAATGCTTTTTATTCATTCTTATGAAACTCCTGAGTCTCACATAAAAAGAAGGGAGGCTTTAATCTCATCAGGTGGTGGACTACAAACTTGTTTGAAATGGATGGAGTTTCTGAACTGTTTTGTTGAAATGTGAAATGATGAAATTTCTGTGTTGCTATAGTATTGAATTTGCCCTTTCAGCATTTGTTCTGTGGGTATTCATTCATTCATATCTTTGTTTTAAGGTTTTCAGTGCTTTGAATCTGTGTCCAAAAATACTATTTTGATGGACACCCAAACTGAAACTGTTGTTGCTGCACTCCAAATTCATCATATTCATTCATTAATACATGCCTTAATATACCAGAATAACACAGATTGCTATAATATAATAAATATAATATAATATAATATAATATAATATAATATAATATAATATAATATAATATAATATAATATAATATAATATAATATAATATAATATAATATAATATAATATAATATAATATAATATAATATAATATAATATCTCAAATATATTTCATAAATATATAAAAATATTTGCTAATTAAATATATGTTTACTTATTTATATTTATAAATGATAGAAGTAATGTGTTTCTCTTCTTTATCCTTCTTTCTTTCTTGGTTTCTATGTCAATGACCTTGGTAGAAAATGCTTTCAGGGGTAAACATGGATCTTCTTGTCAAACTTCTCTCTGGCTCACAGCAGTCACTGTAAAACCTCTCCCACATCTTTTTCCTCCAAATTACTATGAATCAATCCTGCAGGATAAGATAAGATAAGAGATAGATAAGAGAACAAACCCCTCACATGCCTTAATTTAAAAATCATGAGATTCATGCTGGTTTTTTGTTTTTTTGGTTTTTTTTTTGTACTGGGAAGGTTTGTTTATTTTGTGTGGCAAGCTGCTAAGATAAAGTCCTGTTGAGGAGGGGAGGAAAAATTTTTGGGGTTTTTTTGTACTGCAATTTTGCCTGCTGTTCTCAGTTATTATCTGCGAAGTTGTGAAATTCAGCTAAATCATTTTAGTCATCTCTTGGCTGCTGGAACTGTATAATTTGGAGAGATAAGGAATTATGAAATTGTTGAAAAGTTAAGTATCAGCCACGTGAATGTTTTGTTTTTAGACATTTTCTGCGGGGTTTATTTTGCAGCCAGACATACACAGTTTTATAAGGCTTCCAGGGAGATTGGTTAACATTTCTTTAAATCTTGAAATCCAAAACAATAAGAGAGGACCCTGAAGAGTTTCTGAAAGAGCAAAGAAAGCACAAGAAATGGTCTTTATTTTCCCTTAGTGAAATCTTGCTGAAGACACCAAGCAGTTTGGCTTCTATAGACTTCACAGAGATGAGAATTCACCCAAGTGGGGCCTGACAAAACACCAAAATTACCTTGAGACCACTCAGCCATTATTTTTCCTGGTAAGATTTTGGTGGAAATATTCTTCTAGTGCTGAACCACCACGTTCTTTATTCTAAAAGGGCTTTTTGGAGGACAAGGAATGTGTAGGCTCTTCTGCCCTCTGTTGTGGCTATGGCTGTAAAATGCCAGCACATGGCACCACCAGCCAGGGAGCTGTTTGGGAAAAAATCTATCAGGAAATAATCTCTGTCAGGAAAATAAAACAAATTGCAGCTGTACATAACAATATAATGGCTCAGAATTTAATTATGAGGCAAAAACTCCTCCCTGTTCCTGTCCTTGCACTCTTCATCGCCAAGCTCTGGGTTTTTGTTATTATGGATGTTCTATTTTATATGGAAGCTTTATATATTTCTATCTTTTATATTCTGTATGGAAATTACGTTTTGCATTTTTATGATTCTTCCTCTGCATGATGGGTGCTGCCAGGTGCTGTTGAAGCCACAGCAAGGTGTTCTGTGGCAATATCAGTTCATCAGACTATTGATGCTGCCCCAGTTTGTCTCTGCTCCAGGGAAGTCACTTGCAGCCCCTCAATTTTCCTTCCATTTTAAGCCAGAGTGGTGCCCAGAACCTAGTTTAGCCCCCAAAAATGCTGTGCCAGGTGGGGTGCACTGGTAGCCAGTCAAAAACAAGGAGGTGTAAAGGCCATTAGTCCTTTTCATCCGCCCAGCATTTCATGATGTGCAACAACGAGCTGAAGGAACTGTTTCATAATTATGTTGATCACTAACAATAGTCACAGCTGCATTTAATCCAAAATGAAGCCACTGTCGTGTATAAGCCCCACTGAAAGGGCAGAGTGACATGTTGAGCAGCTGGGAGCCTGCTGCTGGTCTTGTGTGTCAAGAGGAGCTGCAGCACTCAAAAGAGATGGCTCACATATGGCAGTAAATCAGCAAGGACTCAGCCAGAAACCTCCCCAGAAAATATCAGGGGGCAAAAATCCATGGTTTAAATAAATAGTATCACACAAATATCCACTGTTCATGCATTAAACAGATTTACCAGCCAGTACTTGGATGTCTGCAGTCTAACTCAGTCTGATCTTTAGAGAATGAATTTTTGTTGTTTTGGCAAATTGGATAATAATACAATAGACAATGATAAAGAGTAAAATAAATCCAGAGTTGTAAATGTAAAGTATTGTGCATATCTGGAAAGTGTTACACTGGAGGCACTGGAAGGATATGAAAGTCAGAGAGTGAGTCTGAAATGTGAACTTCCAGCAACTTTTCCTCTAAGTACTGAGAACATTTCTCCTCTTTTTTTTTTTTTTTTTTTTTTTTTTTTCTCTTGGCTTTTGGTGGTTTTTCCTTCCATGAGTTCCAGACAAAGCCAGCCTAAGTGGGAGACAGGTGTAACTTCTCAGGGCTGAAATGGGGAATAGCAGAACCATTAATCACAGAGCAGGAGCCCTGGGCAGGGAGTCAGAGTGCAGTGCCTGGCAAGCACTTTTCTGCAGATTGCTTGATAACCATATTAAGATTGATCACACAGTGCTGATCTTTTAGGTGATGGGAGCTGACCCACTTTTAAGGGGGTTAATTTGCAATTTCACTGTAACAAACAGAGATAACATAATGCAATTTACTAACAGGATTCCAAACATGCATAACCTTAACCCTGTTTTGGGAAGAAAATATGACCAATTCACTTTGTCAGTCCTGTTTTTTACAGGGAAGGGTCCTTTTCTGCAGAGGTTTTCAGATATTGTTATTATTATCATTATTACACTGAAGAAATACCTAGTGAACAAGAAAGGTGTAAAGACCTATTGCATAATCTAAATACCAGAGAACAATGCCTGATCCAACCCACTCCCTGACAGGCAAAAAAAGTGGGAAAAGAGATTGCTGACAATTCTTTACAAATATATTCTCCCTGCTGAATCCTAAGACCTTGTTACAATGCATGGTGGGGTGTAAAAATTAATTGTGACCAGAGCAACACCTGATGATCTGAGAGGCCTTTTCCAACATAAACAATTCAATGTTTCTATATTCTTTTAATGAATTATTGAAATGCCTGAACAATCCTACATATGCTTTAAATTGGTACCATGACATAAAAATTTAGATTAATGCTCCTATGATCAGAAACTAGAATTTGAAGGGGGAAAGTGTTAAGGAGAAAGTGTTGATGTTAATTTATAGTAGTCATAGCAACCTAGTTCTTGCCTTTGTAGCATTCTGGTCTTACTGGAATTGAGGGGAGGGAAGGGGGAACAGCTTTTCTTGTAGCAAAAGAAAAGTTTGCTCTGCTGACACTGTGCCTTGCTCTGGCTTTCCTGCACTTCTGTCACCCAACTCCCAGTTGCTCCACCATAATCCCTTCAGGCCAGCAGGAGCAGCTCAGGGAAGACAAAAGACCTGAAGGAGCAGCTTGAAAACTGAGGGCTGAGCAATCAAATTCCTTCTGGTATTTATGGGATCCCTTCTGAGATGCCTGCTTCCAAAAAAATCAGCAGGAGGTTTCAGGTGCCTGAGCTGTTGCTGCAGGGATGTTCTGTGGGCGCACACACCTACAGCTGAAGGGTGACAATGGTGATGGTTTAACAGTTCGGGTTCTTTTTGGATCTATCAGTTCCTGAACAGGGTGAACATTGTCACCCTTAAGCTGAACAGTTCCTTCAGCTTAATGGTGACAATACTGGTGGTTTAACAGTTTGGGTTCTTTTTTGGATCTATCAAAGCGACCCTGCTGCAGAGCTCTGTCTAAATTGAAAGAGAAACCTCACTCTTGCCTTGGCTGGGTCTGCCTAACACAGACCTTTATTGAAAGGGGGAGAGGATCCAGGTTCTCCTAGGGCTATTACCCCAGAGGCACAGAAAGCTCTATAAAAAGTTCTGATGGCAGTGTCCACAAGACAGGCCAACCGATGTCGGCCTGACCTGCCATTCAAATTTATCATCTCAGATAAGCTGCCACACCTCCATGGAATCATTTTCCAGCAGGAGGAAAAACAAACACCTAACGCAAAGGAAAGACCTAAAAAGGGCCAGTACCAGAGGGACCCTCTCTTGATCATAGAATGGGATTTCCTCAGTCACCAAAGGTCCAAGAGAATGACAGTGCCCCAGGAGCTGGTAGCAGAACTGATCCAGAAAGCAAGGACCCGGATCAGGGAGCTAGCAGGTTGTGACTTTGAGTGTGCATTCACATTCCAACTGAGTTAAAATCGGGCCAAAATACTAAGAAAATGTTGGAACAATTGCTTCGAGAAAATGAGAGGGATGGTGGCACTTCAGAATGTGAGTCAGTCCCAGGCCAGAGCTGTGATCAGCAGGAGTCCGAGGGGCCCCATCAGCTTCAGCACCGTCCCGCCCGTTCGCTGTGCCCTGTGTGCCTTAATTTGTGTGGCTGAGCCCAAAAACACCCATGCCAAAAGGGCTCTGCTGTTTCAGGGGGAGCTCTGCCTGCTGCTGTTCATCTCCCAACACTGCCTGGGCCCTGCTGGAGCGTGGGAGGCAGGGGAAGAGCAGAGGATGCTGTGCTGCAAAGCTGCTCCAATGCTGCCGCCTGCAGCCGCGCCGCCGCAGCAGCTCAGGGAGCTCCATCCTGGGCTGCACACTCAGGGTTTGTCTGCACATCCCTCCTGGAAACACCTCCAAGCTGGTACTTGAAGGAATTCCAGGTATTAATTGCAATTATTTTTTTTCCTGGAATGAATTAAACACAAAAATGGTGCATCTGGACAGGTAGAACTTGGGTTGTCCCCACTTAGAGAAGGTGCTCTGGGTTTGAAATGCAAACCCCCAAAAATTTCATCTGAGAGCAAACTTCTTCAGGAAGGCAAACTATTAATTATGAATGTGTTTTAAATTATAGAAAATAGAAATGCTAAGCTCCAGACCAGTTTTGATTGGTGGGTTTTTTGTTTGTTTGTTTGTTTGTTAGTTTTCAATAGCTCCTTAGAAAAAATGCAGCACTTTCTTTCCTAGCAATAGAAAAGGAAGCAAATTCTGTGATTCAGCACGATTTCCCAGGTGTCCTGTTATCCCTACAGCTACAAAAGAATTTATGGAAGTACAGCTCTGCTCACAAATTAACGACTTTGCCCTTCTTGAATTGTGGTAGGCAGGATGCTGTCTGTAAGCCAGTGCATACCATAAATTTTCAGCTAATGGTTTAAATATAACCTGAAAAAAGAAATCTTGGTGAGAAATCTATTATTTTAAAGGAATATTGAGTTGGCTGGAAGTTATGTTTTACATTTACATACATAAAAAGTACTTAAAATAAAAATGTTAGGAGTATTCTTTGAATACTGTATTGCAATCACCAGTGAAAATTTGTATCTTAATTAGCAGAGCAGTGTCTTCTACAAATTAGAATTAGTTTGTCAACGGGTACCTGGAATAATATGAGTACCTGTTCCTCTTATTGGAATTGAAATTGTGATATTTTTTTTCCTGATTGAAAAAAATAGAAAAAAAATATTTAATAATCGATCTTTTTTGATAAAGAGCTTGAAATGTTCTGCTTTGTTAGGTGACTCATGCTGAAACCTTTTTCAAATTACATCAAAATAGACAAGGCCCTTGTCTTCTTGACTTGTAAATGATTCTAATTTAAAAATGTACTTTAGTGTGAATAAAGAGAAAAAGCTGTTTTGAAACAGTTAGCTCATTTGAAATTAAATCATACATTTAAACTTTTTAATTTCAGCTGCAGCAAAAATGTTTCTAAATTGGTACTCCCATATGAAGTTTTTCTAAAGTTTTGTTTAACCTCCAAAAAGATTGACTTTTTTTTAATGTTCATTTTCCCTTCTCTGATTCAGAACTACAAAACTTTCAGGGAGCACTGAACAAGCAAGTTGTTCAGATTTTTTGGGCAGTTCTAAAGTGTTTCTGCCTCAAAAATATTTGTCTTTATACAATATCAGGGAGTAAAATAATTCACCACAACTATAAAAGGTGCTTTACTGTCTCAGTACTGGACACCTTGGTTGCCTGATTGGAAACCAGGCAACAAAGTGACTTCTGAGCCACAGCAGCCTCAAAATCCGATCTGTAATTCCAACCCTGGGCTCAGCCAAGGTGTTTTCCTCCTTTCCAGCCCTCAGGAATCCTGGCTCCATCCCCAGCTCCCCTGGGTCACTGTCTTGGTTTGAAAGGACAGGTGTCTGCTAAGGAAGGCAGGAGCCTCCCTTGAAATGGAAAATTTAAACCCCCTCCCTCTGGATTATTATAATTTTGAAATTAAGGGGCTCTCAGGCAAAGATATGGGAGTAGGAATAACAGTCCTTGACTAGCAAAATTAAAAATACAAATGCAATAATACAAAAAGAAGCAAACCACTGCCAGAGTGAGAGCAGTCCCTGCCCCCTGTGTGTCAGGGAGGTGTCCCAGCCCCATCCCATGGGGGCTCAGCCCTCCTGCAGTCCCAGCTGTGGCTCTGCTGCAGCAGGGATCCTGCACAAGGGGGGAGTTTTCCTCTGCAGCTCCAGGGCTGCTGGAGATGGGCCTGGGCTCCCTCTGGCCATGCAGGGCAGCAGAAAGCTGCTCCTCTGGGAATGCAGGGGGCAAAGGCTGCTGGGGTGTCCCAAAGCTCAGATTGGATCCAGGTAGGAATGTCCCAAACCTCAGATTGGATCCAGGTAGGAATGCTTGGCTCCTCCCCTGGGCGGAGCAGCTCCCCATGGGATGCTGGAATTGGATCAGCCATGCAGGGACACTCAGTGGCCCATTAACCAAAGATAATTATTAATGAATGGCCCATTAACAGAAGAGATCTCCTGGAGGGAGGGTTGGGTGTGGGAGAGATAAAGAAAAAACTGCCCCATGAACAGCAGAGAACTGCCCCACCTCGGACAGATGGAAACAGAATACGCACCCCCATTGCCAACCTAAGACAGTCACCAGTGCCTTGAGCAGGCTGCCCTAGAGCAGCAGGGGCTGGACAGAGCTAAAGAATAAAGCAGGGATTGATTCAAAGCATCTCCTCCATGGATCCACCCTGGGCAGCACGAGAGCCCAGCCAGGGCTGCACCCAAGAGGACCCAAAATGGCCCCAAAATGCACGAGCGCTCCCGGGCTCTCTCCCTGGGATCAGTTCTGCTCCATTTGCACCTTGCAGTTCATTGTCCCATTCCAGCTTTAGCCCAGGCACTCCCACCCTGCTTGTTTTTCTCTCTGCAGCCCACGGGGTTTGTGCTCTGGGGCTGAGATTGGGATCATTTGTCCTTGGTGCCCAGCTGGAGCAGGAATTGTTTTGTCTCCCTGCTCTGTGCACAGAGCTCACCATCCCTGAATGTGAAGGCCAGACCCACCCACTAAAGATCACAGAATGTGAAAAATATAAAAGATAAATCTGAGACATCACCTTCACCCTGGCATAAAAACTGAGGGATGCTTCAAACCTCCCCTCCCTTGCAGGAGTGTTTGAAATCCTGGGCCTCTCCTCTTCCCTCTGCCTGGGCTGGAAGATTTCTGCTTCTAAAGATCAATAAAACCACTTTTTTCCTGAAGGGGAAGGCGAGGATGCCTGGCTGGAAGAGCAGGGGACAGGTGTGGCAGAGAATACCAGAGTGTTACTGTGGCTCCTTTCCCTGTTATCCCTTCCCAGCTGATTTGCACCCTGAGCGTTCCTGAGTGAATTCAGGAAGGCTGGGACAGGATTGCAGCAGCCGTGATGCCCTTGGTGATGCAGGGAGAGAGCAGCTATGGAGAGAAAAATGCTGATTTAGAGCCTGAGAGTCCCCTCCCACGGTGATGCTCTGCTTCCTTGGAGTTTATATTTTGTTAGGTTATTGGGGTTCTTTTTTGATATTTTTTTTCTTCTTTTTTTTAAACCCACACAGGGCTGTCTGTGTTGGCTTCCAGTGCCACCTAGTGGGATGTCACTTTATTTCTCCAGAAAAGACATTTCAAGCCTTTTTGTGTGTGATTGCATTGATCTTCTCTGTACACTGTGTTCCCCAGGAATGCGCAATTTACAGATATTTATCCTCATTTCTAACGTTTTAGGTTTGTGTAAACTGTTAAGTTGAAATGTAGCAAAAAAACATATGTGTGTAGTGTATACATATATAAACATATGTATAGTGTATACATATATAAACATAGCAAAAAAGTATAGTATTGTATATCTGCAAGTAGATTGATTGACAAAAGTTTCTTTTCCTTCAGTGAAGACATTTGAGAATGAGTACAAATATTTTGATTTTTTAATAGTACAGCTGCTTGTTTGCTCTGGGAGTACTGTTTCTATACTTGTGCACCTTGTTTTCTGTGTATCTTTTTTTGTAAGTACTATAAAATTATATTTAACATTCATAATCTTTTATGCACTTTGAAATCATGACATAGACCATTATCAATTTTTTTTACTTAGAATCTAACTGTGTGTTTTCTAGACACTGCTTTGGTTCCCTCACTGCCCAAGTGGTCTTAAGGATACTCTAAGTAAAAAACTTCTCTTTTTTTCCCCCTTTTAACTTCTGTGGAAAAAGCAATATGTGATACCATATAAAATATGGGATCTGTTATTTATGTTTTTACCAGCTGTTAGCCCTTGGCTCAAGGCATTTGAAGGAGAATAAATACTAACTCCAGTCTCATTAGTTGTATCTCAAAATGTTACTTAAGGAGGCTTTGTTGAAGTGCCACTGGCTACTCCTTTGTATTCTCCTTGTAATATCACAATATTTTTGGCAGCACCAGTGGAAAGGAGAGCATTGCCTGGAAAGGTTCTGTGATTGAGCCAGCTTTGCTCTTTTCCTTTGTATGCACGTGCTCCCTCTCTCTATTTCAGATAAAAAGGCACTTCAGGTACAGCTGGTTTGGTGCACACCAAGAACCTTTGGGGTGCTTTTTACGCTTGGGCCAGGTTGGGGTGGGTTTAAGGCTCTTGGTCTTTCTTTGAAGTGCATATAATTTAAAAGACCTATCTCAAAATACCCTGCCATGTTTTGCTTCTCTGGAATGTGATGTGGAGAATTGTTTACCCAGTATGTGAATTGTTTTAATTTAATGACCAATCCCACTCCAGCTGTGTTTGGACTCTGGTCAGTCACAGGTTTTTATTATTCATTCATTTCTAGCCTTCTAATGTATCCTTCCTTTTTCTTTAGTACAGTTTTAGTTTATAATATCATCATATCATATCATATCATATCATATCATATCATATCATATCATATCATATCATCCTTCTGAGAACTTGGAGTCAAATTCTCATCTCTCACCTCATCCTGGGGACCTCACAACACCACAAATGCGCCCATCAGTTATTGTTGGAACCCTGCATGCTGAGAATTTTAAACTTTCTGTGCCGAAAGGCACAGACCCACAAGAGAACACTGCATTTGACCTGCAGCAGTGGAGAAGGCTTCCAAAATTGATTAATAGCACTGGGATTACGGGTGTGGAGTTGATTAGAAGTGTATAATATCATGTGAAAAATGTAACAGTTTGGGGTTTTTGAATATAGAAATAACTATGAAGCAATATGGAGGTTTTAGGGTGGAGGCAGGTTGTTCTTCTTTAACTTCTTCCTTCTTCTTCACCTTCTTCTTCCTTCTTCTTCACGGGTTTGGGTGATGATTTGTGATTGGACAGCAAAGTCTGCATTGCAAGCTTCGAGTGATCAGTTATTGGGTTAAAAGGGAAAATAATCTAGGTATCATTTCTTAATTGGACAGTTCAGCCTTAAAAGACCTTTTAAGGTTGTTGGCCATTTTGTGCTTTGCTAATGGAAGAACTCACTGCTGTGAGGTTGTAACATTGATAAGAAACAAGAAACACCTGAATCTGAACGTGAACTATTGTCTCAGTTGTAAGAGCCTGAATGAGGGCTGTGGGACTCCAGGGGCTCTCCAAAATGCAGTTTATTCCACCCAAGAGGTTACAGCAGTCCAGGGTGGTGGGTGACAGAGCTGTGCCCACAGCTGTCAGCTCCAGCTGCACCCTTAGTCTAGGTTACAAATGCATTCTATACTTTTCTTTAGGTTACAATGCATTCTATACTTTTCTTTGCTGAGCATCTTAATATAGCAGAACCTATTATCTCTAGCCTATCATAACTACTGTAATTACCATATTCATGTTACTGTTCTCCAATCACTAAAAGTCAGTACATTACAGTTTAAGCTAGAAGTTGTTTTTCAGTTTTCTTGCAGTGGAAAATTCTGAGACCTTTTTTCTACTTGCAACATTTGCTGCCTTGTTTGCCTGTGCTATCTTCCAGCTTGGTAAAAACATTTTCTTGTTTGGGGTGGGTTTATCCTTTGCTCTAAGCCATAAAAACCCCTTCTAACTAACACACCCTTTGCCTCCTTGGTTATCCAGTCAGACTGGCTCAACAATTCTTTTCTTCTATATCAACACTTGCTTGTATCTCTATTCCTTCATCAGACTCCACATTTAAAAATCTTTCTGCCAAGCACACATATCTGTGAGACTTTCTTGTCAAACTCTCATCCTTCCCAACACTCAGGTGCCTTCAATCCAGACCCAAGAGAGGCAGGAAAAGGAAGCACAGAACCCACAAGTCATGGCACAAATTGTTCTGTCTTTTGGAAAGACAGAACCCACCATCACTCAGCTCAACAGAATTGCTTTGTTTTGCACAACTGAGTCCCAGGGTTGAAAGTGTTGCAATAAAAACATGAAATGGGTTTGCACGTGGAGCAAAGACCACTAAAGTGCCTTAAACATGGTAGTGAGGAGTTTAGGGATTTTAGCATATTTCAGTTACTACCTTCAGCCTCCCCTCAGCCTGGTTAAAATTCAGTTTTAGGCCAGAGGGGTTTTTGTGAACACACTGGTTGCTTATAGCTGGCTGCAATTGTTACAGACAATTGGATTTCTAGAGCAGCAGCATTGCTGTGTAGCCCCCCCTCACCTCCAAAATTTCTGGGTAATTTTCAGTGGCACACTCGACCCACAGTGTCCCAAAAAAGTTTTCCATTAGCACAAAAGATCAGTTGAAAGTTTCACAAAATCTCAGGCTTTTTGAGAGCTTAATGATTTTTCCTTCCATGTACCACCAGGCTTTAAAATGTGTTCTTTTAAATAGTTTCTCTTTTATTAAAAACCGACAACAGCAACAAAACCCACATGAGAGTAATACACAAATACATAATGTGATGTTCCTAAGTCACCCTGTGATTTAAAAAGAGCAACAAAGTATTTGACAAAGACCTTGATGCAAACACCTTCCAAGTAGAAAGAATGACTGGTTCTAATAAAATCCACTGACTCCTGATATCCTGTGACCTTGAACAGGAAAATGTAAATAAGAACATGACTCATATTAATAAATGTTTTTTTGGTGTACATAATCATATAAGTTGAACAGAATCTCATACGAGTGTAAAATTCATAGTAAAGATGTCTTTATTCCAAAATAATAATAATAATAATAATTATAATAATAATGTGTTAGGCAGACAGCTACAAAACATCTACACAAGACTTTGGTAAGAAATGTTCATGGTAGCTTTTTTCATAATTCCACAGCAAACAAAAACAACAAAGGAAATCTAAAAATGCAATCAAACAAAATTTTGTTTAACTCATGTGTCACACAAACAGAGTCCTACTGTACATTTGTTAAGCCCCTAACTTTTTTATTATGTGTAAAGATTCTATCCTTTGTATATTAGAAAAAAAGGTACTGACAATGCTAGGATCTGGTAGTTGAGGTCTACAAAACTGGTGTGACATCTGTGCTTTGAGTTCAGCAGGATTATTCAGGACATCAGAACAATAACAGTTCTTATTTTTATTGACTGATAACCAGTGCCTATTACACTACTAGAAAGTTTACAGTAACAATGCAAGATTTCTACATATTGTATATCAGAGCTTTTTCTTTTTTTGTTCTGAATAGAAAATCAACCTCTTTTTTTTTATTTCCTTCGTTTGTTTTTGTTTGTGTTTATTTTATTTTTTATACAAAATGTAACAAGCCTAAATGTTTCTCATGTATCAAGTTAGAAGAAAGACAAGAGATCTGTAAAACGTTTCCGCAGAAAAACAAGTGTGAAGAGCTGAACAGAAGCAGGAGTGGTCACACATCTCTGACCCGGTGCAATTACCTTGTGATTTCATCTGTTAACAAGGTAGGGAAAAAAGCAATTTGCAACATTCAGAACTTTAATGAGCCTAAGAGAAATGACTGGAAATCACACTGAACAGCCTTCTAAGAGAGAGGGGGAAAAAAAGAAAGGATCTGGAGAATCAAATTAGTAAGAAGCACAGAGAAAGAATGCCAGGTTGTTTCAATGGACAATTTTGTGGGCAAGTTCAGAAAGGTGTTGTATGTTTTCTGTAAGTGTATTTGCACTATGTGACCTTTCACAAAGGGACTATTTAGTAGACAAAACAGCTTGATGAACTGGAACAAATGTGAAAATGAAAATACAACACTGGGTTTCACTGATTATTTGCTGAAACAGGCATGGTTTTGCAATATAAGCTTGGACAAGTGGTTGATGAGATAAATCTGGTTCCTGAACTCAGCAAATTTTTTCCATTCAGGACAAACTTCTGTTCCCTCTGCCCCAGGCTCACAGGTCCCTCAAAGCCTTTCAAAGCACTCTGCCACACATTTTATGGCCAAAGATTACTTTTCTGAGTGAATGGCCTCATTCAGCAGGGACACCCTCTGTTGGCTCAGCCAGAGATGTGGCCCTGCCCTGGCATTGGCCATTGTGGCTTTTCTCTGCAGTTTCTTTACCCAAAATATGCTCAGCTCGTCGCTCCTCCAGCACCTATATCACTCAACTGGTTTTTTTTTTTCATTGGGTTTTCTTTGATTTTGGTCATACAAGTGAAATGTAAGGTCCTAAGTGAACTACTGAGGGACAAGTCTTGCTGCTATGCTGGAGAGACATAAACTGCACAATTTTTGAACAGGCACAAGGAGGCAAACTATCTGAATTAATATTATTAAGTGAGCCAAGCTGTGCAAAAAATAAAACGTTTGGTTTTAGCATTAAACCTTTCTGTATTCTTTTTTTCTCCTGGTTTGGTTGGCTATGGGTGTGCACCCATTTCATTTAGCAGCAGCAGGAGAGGGCTCACACTGCCCTTGGTTCCATTACTTCCCTGGCCTTTCCATAACTCCAAACCTGCAGAAAGCAGTAAAATACCTTGAGAGGGGGTGGGATGTGGTGGCTGTGGAAATCCTGAGCAGCCCTTGCAGTGTTCAGTGGGGAATTGCTGATGAACAGCCCCACAATTGATGCCACCAGCCCAACGAGCCTGTTTGGGTACAGAGCATCCCCAGGGTGGTGGTGGTGGGGAAGATGAACAGCTCAGAGGGCTCTGGGGCACAGCAACATTTAAAACCCAGCTGTCAGGTCCTCAGGGTAGCGACCAAGTGTTAAGGGAGTGAGTAAATTACTTAAGGCTGGTTTAGAGACGGTTAAAAAAAATTCTCTCCATTCATTTCTCTCAAGCTTAAGCGTGGGCATCAACAATCTTTATTTTCAGTGCACTGCTCTTACTTCAGAAGAGACATAGGGGTATGCTGCCTTGCCTGGACCAAGAGGTAACCCATCACCTTCCCCTCTTAATGTTAGATTATTACAGGGAAATAGAATTGCAGGAAAAGATTGTATTCCGATAGCAAGTGGGGCCCAAGGGTCTCCCTGGTTACACCTGACTCTGTGTGGGAATGAGAGCTAAACTCTGCAGGAGATGGGGTAAAATAGCAAATAGAAGAGTGAGGAGGTATTTCATCATCAGAGACAGTTTTTTAATCACTTAAGTAGTCAAGGAGGGCTTTTAACCTGGCTAGGATATGCACAAATGGGTAATTCTCACAAATTTAGTAATTTTTAGATTACCCTATGCTCTGAGTAAAAAAAGACATAAATGACACTGCTGTAAATGTATTCTTGTGCCAATCTATAATCAGGGGTTTTTTAAGACTGTCATTGTTTCCTTTCAGAGGCTCATTTCAATTTTAAGGGATGCATGAGAGCCTGGCTCACCTTTTCTCTACCATTTTATTATAAACCTGTCTCCCTCTTCTGTGAATGAAATCCTTGTGAAACTGAATCTAATTTTTTTGTGTCCCTCATGTGGAAGATATCCTGTGGCACAGCTGCTGCAACCCTCTGGACCAATTTCTACTAGTTCTGTGTCCATTTTGAAAGGCAATGGACTGTACACATATTGTGATATTTGCATGGTTTCTTTATGTGCTGTCTTGGTTGTGATTATGTGGTGGTCAAACATCACTGTTGAGCCACAAAAATTATTTCCTTTTTAAGTTTTGAAGAAAAAACCCCCTTCTTTTATGGACCACAGCATCCATGTGAAGAAAACTGTTTAGATTATTATAATAATAATAACTATCAGCTTAACCCAATAGTGTAAAAAGATAAACATGCACCTTTAATGTTATTGAACCAGCATTACTGACATTACTCCTTGGCATAGTTGTGTAATCACAGAGGCACTGCTTTGGATTTTCAAAATCAAATCTAGAGAGAAATCCTCCCACAGATGAAACTTCCTGTCACTTTAACTTAGTTTTGTTAATATGCATGCATCCCATGTCTTTACAAGTGGTATTTCTATATGGCTATTCCATGTCCACAGATGTGTCTGTATTTTAGTTAAATAACTCACCATGACTTTACTATTTTTATGCATTAAGGGCTGGCTGGAGTAACAAAGGCTTACTCTCAGCATAAATCCGTGAGGAAATATTTATAAAATATTTTTCTTGCACCAGCAAGACTAAAAAGCAAACCACACTGCAAAAATGAAAACTAATATACACTTTATATTTTGTTGTTGTTGTTGTTCTAAAAAAAACAAACCAAGGTTGACTTTCCATTTAGCTCAGAGTGCATCACTTGGAACCTTGTGTTTTGTTAACAAGGATGGACATTACATGCTCTTAGCTCCTTTTTGTCCTTGCAGCTGGTAAACTGAGTGCTTTTGGACCTCTTCTTTACCATCATGTAGCGCTCCTGAATCCCACCTCCACAGAGCGTAGAACACTCTGTCCAAGCAGTCCATGGTTTCATCCTACAAACTGAAAAAAAAAAAAAAAGTGATTTGTTAAAGTTTTTAGTAGTAGAAACCCCTGCTAAGTATAAATAACCAAGCTGCATTTGTGAGACACCGGAAAAAGTAAAAAGAAATTTAATATTTACATTAAAAAAGACAGATAAAATGATGAAATTGTTAAATGTCAGACAAGCATGAGCCACAACTTAGCAGTATTTCCCACCCAGATAGTGTTAATTATACCACAAGATATGTCTTGCTGATTTGAGGAATCAGTACTTGATGATACTGTCCCCCATTGAAAAAGCAGTTTGAGCAGATCTCCTGGAGCAGCCTGAGTCTGAATCAGACTGCTGAGATGGAAAGGAGTTCAGTTTTGAAATTCAGCATGGATCCAGGAACAAATATTTTAACTGTTTGAAGCTAACAGGATGTAAAGATTGCCACCCAGATTGGCAGAAACTGCAATCAGTCCTTGGCCAGGTGTAAATTTTAAGCTTTTTCACACTTTTGTGTGGAGTAGCTGAAGTATTTTTAGTGCTGGGACATGGACAGATGTGTGCCTTTCTCCATGGTACCCTGAGCTTAAGCTGGGTGATTTTGGTGGTGGGCAAGCAGTGCAAGTGGCTGTGTTTTATTGACTGAAGTGCTGAAGGTGCTCACACAGAATGTGCTGGAGCTGCTCACAAACTCCTGTTGATGCCTCAGGGTTTAGTTTTCATATTTTTCACATTCTGTGCTGCTTTACTATGTGGGTCTGGGCTTCACATTCAGGGATGGTGAGCTCTGTGCACAGAGCAGGGAGACAAAACAATTCCTGCTCCAGCTGGGCACCAAGGACAAATGATCCCAATCTCAGCCCCAGAGCACAAACCCTGTGGGCTGCAGAGAGAAAAACAAGCAGGGTGGGAGTGCCTGGGCTAAAGCTGGAATGGGACAATGAACTGCAAGGTGCAAATGGAGCAGAACTGATCCCAGGGAGAGAGCCCGGGAGTGCTCGTGCATTTTGGGGCCATTTTGGTTTGTGCTGCCCAAGGTGGATCCATTGAGGCCTCTTAATAAATCCCTGCTTTATTCTTTAGCTCTGCTCTAGCTCAGCCTTCACAAGGCACCACTGTCATGCAGAAAACCCCTAAAAGTGCTTTCACACTCACCTGGATATTGCTCACTATCTAAACTCTTCTTTGCTTGTTCGCTTCTCCTTTTCTCCCGAGCCTCCTTCCAGCGCCTTTTCTCCATCCCTGCTCCCCTCAGGCACTTCCTCACCCTGCACTTGCTGCGCTGCACGGTCTCAGGGCAGGCTGCTCCTCCAAACTGGGGCTCTATTTTAATCATCCTCGTCCTGATCATGTGGCCCTTGCCACAGGAGGTGTTGCACTCCGACCACTGGGACCACTCCGTCAGCTCGCAGTGGATGGCTGCAGGGAGGAAGAAACACAAAAAATAATGACACCAAATCCACAGAAACACACAGGTGTGCCTGATGAATCCTTGCACCCCAACTACACTTAAGCCTCCGGTGTTCTCAGCAATTGTTTGGAGGTTGCATGTCAGAATTTTCTGAGTCCATTCCTAGCAGAAGTGTTATTTGACACGCTCTTCGATTTCTTCTTCAAGAGTGGCGCTGGCAGATCGCTAAAATTACAAAGAACATATAAATAATTCTCCTGTGCCTTCTTCAATTTTCCCACCCATCTGTCTGTTTTGTAATGAAAAGCTGCTGAAAATTGAGTTATATTTAAAAATAATTTGCTACCTCTGAGATCTGAGCCTTCCTTTGCTGGCAGTGTTATGCAATAAGCCACATTCACTAATACCATTATATCTTAAAAGTCTTCATCTTTCAGCATTGCTTAACACTTACAGCCCCAGTGAATAACAATCAAAATGATATTTCACATTATTTAAGAAAAGCTGAATGAGCAATTACAGTGTAAAAGCCCTTTTAACCCATAATTTCTGTGAAAAATAATGTAATTTGTGATAAAGCCTCACAAACCAGCTGGAAACAGGATGCCAAAGGCAATCATATCTCATTCATTCAGCAGTGCCTTAGGCTATCACACTTCACAAAGACTGAAAAGCAACCAGAAATTTGCTGTACCCAAGAAGTGGGAGATTTTAATGAAATAAGGTAAAAAAGTCTCTGCAGCTGCCTCCACACCATCCAGCAGCAGGTTGCAGAGTGATACCATTCAGAAGTGTATCAAAGGTGGAGAAAGCCTCTTTTGTGCTCTTTCTGAGCTGAAAGAATCCCACAGGTGATTTCAACTCTTCTTTCCTTCTTTCCTGGCACACTGTCTGCATTTGAGTGATAAACCAGGTTTTATAATTCTGACTTCTTTCCTACTGGGGAGTTGCCTGGAGCTGCAGCGCGTCAAACATGCAGAGCTGGATTCCCATAGAAATATTGGGAATAAGCATGGGGTGATGTAGGGCAAGCTGAATTTAAGACACAGTCATATTTCAGCTCTCAGTTACTGAAAGTGTATGATAATTATGATGATAACAATAATAATAAATATTTTTTTAAACAAGGCATGCTTGATACCCTGCCTATTTAAGAAGTGGTGATGGAGGTGTGATGCATAGATTTTGACACACAATTATCCTCCCCTTCCCAGGGAATTCTCCAAACTTACGGCATTCTGGCAGCATGCATTTCTCTGCTTGCTCCAGCTCCTCGTTGCAGTCTCCCAGCTCAGCAGCAGATTTCAGCATCCTCTGCCTGGTTCTCATTCCCTTCCCACAGGTTACGCTGCAGTCACTCCACTCAGACCAGGGGGACAGCAGGCACGGGATGGTATCTGGTAGGAAATAAAAATGCAATTAATTAT
Source organism: Melospiza melodia melodia (assembly GCF_035770615.1). Taxonomy (NCBI): domain Eukaryota; kingdom Metazoa; phylum Chordata; class Aves; order Passeriformes; family Passerellidae; genus Melospiza; species Melospiza melodia. The sequence continues at coordinate 50,082,896 of NC_086199.1, read as the reverse complement.
CTTATTATTAACAATTCATTCTTATAAAGTAGGAATGAATAAATAAATAAATAAATAAATTCATAAATAAAGTATGAAGGTATAAATTTTGAAAATAATACAGGTGGAAAATGTGCCATGTTTTATCTGTCATCAGCCAATTATGCTTTCTTGTCACAAGCTGAATGGTGCTGCTGAAGAGGCTCAGAAAGCTTCATATTAAATTGAAAGGTTTGCTTGATTTAAATATCTTTGCTATCTTTTCCTTATCTAAGTCATATCTCCTGGGTCTCAGTGCATCTGGGGAATAAATAGTTTAAGGAGCTATGTTTCAATAACAACTCCTGTAAAGAAAAAGAAAAAAAAAAGGATTGCTGCAGTGAATAGAACTGTAAGTCAACTTAATTTAGTCTAACAAGTGAAATTTAATAGATATTTAATAGATATTTAATCTACCAAAATATTTAAAAAATTATCTCTGATGAAAATGTAACATTTCATAAGAAATTAATAGTGACAGTAAGGGTGTGGCTGGCTGATTGCACAAAAGAAACACCTCAATTTCTGAAATTTTCAGGGGTTGAAAGAGGAGGGCACTGTTTCATGTGTTTTATTCTAGCCTTATGGTCATATTACATAACTCAGAGTTGTTTAGGTATGGCTTGCTGATACACACACCTCTGTGTGGGTCATACAGCAACAGGACACCACTGAACATTTTATATTGAAGCTCTCATCCTGATAGTGAATGTGCTACTTAATGCCTAAGATTTTTCTCCCAGTTTTAGGGAGGACAAGGAGAAGCAGCATTGCTGCTGGCTTAGCTGTGTTCTTTGTGTGCTGGGGCAGTGTGTCAGAAGTGATGTTTGTTCTCAGAGCAGGGGAGAGAGGAGCTCCTGGCCACTCACGGCACTCGGGCATCATGCACTTCTCTGCCTCCGTGGTTTCTGCCTTGCACATGGATCCATCAGCAGGAGTCATCTTGATCATCCTGTGCCTTCTCTTCATGCCTGTGCCACAGCTGGCGCTGCACTCGTCCCACTCACCCCACTCTGTGACCAGGCAGCTGCTGGGAGCTGTTCAAAGCGGGCAGAGAACATTGCTCATCAGTATCACAGCATCAGCTGGGTGGGAGGGACCCCCAAGGACCGCCATGGAGTGCAGCTGCTGGCCCTGCACAGGGTCATCCCCAAAAATCACACCATGTCCCCAGGAGTGTTGTCCAAACCCTTCTTGAAGTGAGGTTGGTGCTGTGACCATTTCCCTGGGGACCTTGTTTTAGTGCCCAGATTTTTTCTGATATGCAAACCTAACCTCCCTGACATGACTTCAGGCCATTCCCTTGGCTCCTGTCACCGTCACACAGAGCAGAGATCAGTGCCTGCCCCTCCTCTTCCCCTCACAAAGAATTTGTAACTGCACTGAGGTCTCCCCTCAGTCTCCTCTCCTCCAGGCTGAGCAAACCCAGTGCCCTCAGCCACTCCTCTCATGGCTTCTCCTCTGGAACCTTTACCACCCCAGTGGCCTCCTTTGGACACTCTCTAATGGCTCAATAACTTTTGGACACTCTCTAATGGCTCAATAACTTTTTTCCATTGTGGCACCCAGACCTGCCCCAGCACTCAAGGTGGAGCTGCCCCAGCTCAGGGCAGAGTGGAACAGTCCCTCCCTTGCCCTGCTGGTGATGCTGTGCCTGATGTCCCCAGCACTGCTGGCTCACATTCAGCCCGCCAAGGACCCCCAGGTCCCTTTCTCTGTTGCTGCTTTCCATCCCCTCATTCCCCAGTCTGTCTGTACAGCCAGGGTTGCTCCATCCCAGGTGCAGAATCCAGCACTTTTCCTTGTTGAACTTCATGTGGTTGGTGATTGCAGAGCTCTTCAATTTGCTGAGGTCTCTATGCAGGGCCTCCCTGCTTTTGAGAGAGTCAACAGCTCCTCCCAGTTTTGAATCATCTGGTAATTTGCTTTGTGTCCCTTCCAATCTTGCCTCCAAGTCATTTATTAAGGTATTGAAGAACACAGGACCTAAGATGGAGCTCTGTGGGACCCCAGTAAGACCCATTTGGGCAGTGCTCCTGCTATTGGCTGGATTTTTTGAGGCTGAACGAAATACTTACAGCATTCCTCATTTACAATACACTTCTCAGTCTCCTCAGTGGGCACTTTGCACATGGAGCCATCCTCAGGGAACTGCTTGACGTATCTCTCCCTGGACCTCGTCCCCATCCCGCAGGAGACGCTGCAGGGGGACCAGGTGATCCAGTCAGACATCATGCAGGTGGAGCCATCTGGAACACAAAGAGTACTCAGGGCTGAGCATTGATCAATGCAGGACACCCCCAGCCAGGGAATAACGTGTTCTGATTCCACAATTCAGGAGGCTGAACAATTGCTTTATTAAGCTAGGCTATATTACACTAATGCTATACTAAATTACATACTAAAGAGATACTGTACTAAAGAATAAAAAAAACCTGTGACTGTCTGGAGACAGCCAGGACACAGCCTTGACCCAGTTGGTAAATCAGCAGAATCCAATAACCAAGTCACTTTGGGTGAACAATCTCCATAACACATTCCACATGTGCCAAACAACAGGTGCAGCGAATAGAGATAACAATTTTTTCTCTTCTTCTCTGAGCTTCTCACTGCCTTTCCCAGGAAAAATCCTGGGAGAGAGTTGTGCCTGCTGCTCTCTGTGAAGAGAGTTGAGGCCACAGGGATGGACAGAGCTGCTGCCCAGTTGTGTGCAGCATCCCTCCTGTGCTGCCTTTCCCACTGTCCTCTCCTCTGTTGGAATGCATGGAATAGAAGCCTCTCTTAGTCCCTCAGGGAGAAAAAGAAATGCAGGGTTTGAATCAGAACCTCTAGAGAAGCTGAAATATATTAAGCCACACACACATGAAATAAAAGGATAAGTTTTAGTTTTAAGTAAATAGAAATATATCCCAAGTGCCTTAAGAGACTGTGTTAGCTAGTAAAAGGCCCTAAAGCCTAGTTTAAAGTTCAGTAAGTTAGCCCCAGGCATAACAAAAACATAGCAGAACATTGCTTGCCTTTCTAGATAAAATAGATGGAACTATCCAGGTAAATATACAAAATTATGTACATAGATTTGGGTAAGAGCTGTCACTATGTTCACACATTAGAATGGCGTAAAAAAAATGCTTTAGTGTCGTGTTTTTAGCTGATTGGATAATTTATAAATAAAATTTATAAATTTTATTTATAAATTACTGGGGTGCAAAGAGGGAAGATGAAAGGAAGGAAGAAGAAGAAAAAAGGTGAGAACTGCAGCAGGTATTTCTGCTCTGGACCTTATGCCAGAAACCTTTTAGCACAGACATTAATGCTCTGAACCCCTCGCCTTTGAGACTGATGTATTCATGCAATAAACAACTTTACTACTCCCAAAAACTGTCCCTTTGAAGACCCAAAACCCACAAAACCTCCACAGCATCCCTCACTCCTCTCCTTCCTCCTTCTGTGCCCTTCATGCCCTGACACACCTGGCTTGCAGAATTCACCACAGGCAGCTGCCACTCGCTTGTGTTCTTCAGCAATTTTCTCTTGGCCACAACCCGAGCCATACCACAGCAACTGACATCCCTGAGAACTTTAGAGGAGAAACAAACTCCCCAAAGCATTCTTCTCCTCCACCTTCCACTCCTGGTTACCTTCATCACTGCAGCCTGGGCCCATGCAGGGCTGGAAGTCCTGGGTGTCTGGGCAGGGCACGCTGAGGTCCAGCTGAGCTTTGAGCATCCTCTGCCTCATCCTCTTGCCCTTTTCACAGGTAGAGGAGCTGCAGGCTGACCATGGGGACCAGTTTGAGTATATGCAAGTCTCAGGGGTGTCATCTGAAAAGTGAGGAAAGGCATTGACTGTTAAAAATGGTCTTTCATTTTCTTCCTTTATCTTGGTTGATGATTACTTTAGATTCCAATAGAATACTTTATTTCCTTCTGCATTCTATCCTCTCCATTTTAGCCCAGAAGAAAAAAAAATTTCCAACTGCCAACTTTCTTTAAAAAAAAAAAATTATTTGAACCCCAAAAGTCTTGTCCCTTTTATTGCCTGTATTGTTACTGTCATCTCCTAGATATACATGCAATTTCTTTTCTGTACAAGGGAGAGGTAATAGAAGAGACCAGAAGAGAAGAAAACCTAAATCACTGTTTGACAGTGAGTGGAATTTTTGTTCCTAAGTCAGTTTTGTACCTTATCTACAAGTGACAGCAGACACTGGAACGAAATATAAATTATTAGTAGTGCACAAATTAATTTCAAACGAACCTTCTTCTTTTTCCTCTGGTGCTAGATCTGCCACAATATCATCTATGTTATCAGGAACAATATTGCACTGCTCCCCCTGCAAAATAAAAAAAGATTTTGAAGAGGAAACTCATCCATGAGAGGTTAAATCAGTACATTGTAAGACACTGCTGTGTCCGCAGCACCTTTTTTTCTTAAAATTCCTAGGTGTACATAAAGAAAATCCCCAAATAAGGAAATGCAACGATTGCCAGAATTAGGAGAACTAACACCTAAAGACAGTTTAAATATTTTCTGCCATTATCTTTGCTGTGGTGTTGGTTAAAGAGTGTAGATTTGGAGGGAAGGTGGAGAAAGAATGGATTGGTTTTTTTGTTTACAAAGTGGCTTTTTGCTTGCTTGAGAATTTTGCTTATATGAATTCTACCTTTCGTGCGATTCTCTCGATGACAACTCTGGCCACCAGCTTGATAGATCCTCCTTCTGGATCATAAAATGGGCTTTGAGGATGATCTAAACTTGTAAGAGGTCTGATCTTCTCCTGAGGCACTGTAGGTTTGTTAGGAGACTGCAATCAAAAAGAAAAAAAAGTGTTATAAAAGAAAATAATAGTTAATCTGCAGAAATTAAAACTTCTCTGAAATGCTAAACTGCAAAATTCCAGCGTGAAGTGAACAGAGTACACTCATACTTAATGGTATGGGGATTTGTTTTGTTCTGGCGGTTTTTTTGTGAGGTTTTTTGTTGGTTTGGGGGGTTTTGTTGTTGTTGGGTTTGCTCTGCTTTGCTGAAAGAAAGAGTTGAAGTTTCCTGTGCCAAACAGAGCCGTTGGCATTGGGTTGAAACAGGCCCATGCTGGAGTTGATGATGCCACTGCTTTGGTCTGTACCAAAGGGCACTCAAAAGCTTGGTTTTGCAATAGGTGAATTTAACAGGTGAACATAAATGAGAAATTCTTTACTGTGCTGTGACCAAGCCCTGGGAAAGATTGGCCAGAGTGGGTGCAGAGCCTCCCTTACAGGGGCTATTCAACAGCTCTACAGAACCCTATAACCTGCTCTAGGATCACCCTGCTTAAACAGGGAGATTGGACCAGATTGGACTCACTGTGCTTCTTTCCAACCTTACCCATTTTCACCCCATTTCTGGGCTAAAAACACCCCAGGTGGACCTCACATCATCCCATGAGTGCCAATGCTGAAGGAGCTCAGGCAACACCACTGAGGTGTAGTTAACATCTCTTTAAACAAATAGTCTTTCATTTTAAGAAAATATTGAGTAAAAAGTATAAAAAGCATCACAATGGAGCAAACTGCTTTCCTAATGCACTGCTGTGAGGGGATAATTTGGATAAATCAGAGGTAGAGCCCAAACCTCGTAGGTGACGCCGCTGTCGGTGCCGGCATCCCAGGGGATCAAATCCTGCACGACCTTCTGGACCCAGCCGCAGTCCTTGGTGCAGAGATCCTCGGCAGAGAGCCCCACGTTCCAGTCGGGGCTGGGGCCCAGCATGGTCAGGAAGGACATCAGGTGCCGGTGGCGATCCACGGAGAACTCAGCAGAGGGAGCAGCTCTCCTGCAAATGCGGGCAAGAGCATCACTGACCGAGCCGGAGGGAGCTGAACCCAGAAAGCTGCAGCATCACCCAAGCAGTGACTGCACTTCAATACATAAAAGAGATACAGCCTGGGAAATGGATTTGTAGAGAATTTTTAAAGTTTGACAGAAGGTTTACATAGTGTGTGTTTGCATGCGAACCTTGAGACAAGAAACGTTGATTTAGAAATGTTAAGGAATAGGATAAGCATTGCTGAGAGAGAAATGGAAACAGAAACAAGTTTTAAAGATTGGACTTGTGAACAAGATTAGATACTTTAGAGAAATAGAATTACCCCTCATAAATCCTACTACAATATATCTTTAATAATTTTAGATTATTAGTTTCAAAGTATTTATACTATGGTATAGTAAAAGTTGATAGGTTAAGAAATGTTTGTAACGTAATTAGGAAATAGTTTTTGATTGTGATAGTAAATATATGTATTGTATATTAATTATAACATTTGTATTGTCTTACCCTTCACATGAGACTAAAAATAGAATAAAAGTTTTGAAAACACCTCTCAGTTGCCCCATCTCTGGGTCAGAAAATAACTCAATTCGACAACACAGAAATACAGAACTGCAGAAGTGTGCTTATGTGTTAGTGGGATAACAATAATAAAATATCTGTCAAAACACTTGCAAAAATTAGGTCCAAAATGACAGAGAAATACCTTGATTGTTTTACCCCTGCCCCCAAAGCCAACATGAGTTTCAACGCCAAAAGTTCTTGGAAGGGCTACTGTGTGTGCAGAAAAGAACTCTATATTAATAGAACTCTATATTAATAGTGAAATAAAACCATTCCAGTGGTAATGAAACCAGCCCTGGCTGGAGGCTCCTGCTGGCAGGTGAGGAGCTGGAACCCCTCAGGGCGTTTTTCTCATGAGCAACAACAAATGCAGAATTATTTAAAATACTATTTTGCTAATGCTGTTCTAAATTCTGGTCTGATGTCACAGCAAATTTTCCCCAACTACAGGACTTGGGTTAATAGAGTCAAGTCGAGGTTCCTTTCTCCTTTCCTTTCTCCTTTCCTTTCTCCTTTCCTTTCTCCTTTCCTTTCTCCTCTCCTCTCCTCTCCTCTCCTCTCCTCTCCTCTCCTCTCCTCTCCTCTCCTCTCCTCTCCTCTCCTCTCCTCTCCTCTCCTCTCCTCTCCTCTCCTCTCCTTTCCTTTCCTTTCCTTTCCTTTCCTTTCCTTTCCTTTCCTTTCCTTTCCTTTCCTTTCCTTTCCTTTCCTTTCCTTTCCTTTCCTTTCCTTTCCTTTCCTTTCCTTTCCTTTCCTTTCCTTTCCTTTCCTTTCCTTTCCTTTCCTTTCCTTTCCTTTCCTTTCCTTTCCTTTCCTTTCCTTTCCTTTCCTTTCCTTTCCTTTCCTTTCCTGTTTTTGCAAAATACACTGGTTCAGAATGGTCAACAGACCACATTTATTTTAAATGTGAGGTGTTTTTACAGTCTTATTTGTCCTTCCTTTTTTTAGTTAGGTAACCAATAATAATGCCCCTGCTTGCTTAATAGTGCACAGACACTGCTCTACTGTAGTCATAAAGAGTTTATTCTTCCTATAAATGCTTATAAAATGTGGTTTTGGTTTTTTTTTTTTTTGTTTTGTTTTGTTTTTCTGGCTCAAAGCACTCTCAGTACATTAAGAAAACCAGAATAGCTCAAAGACAATGATTTTTCAATAGCTATCATGAAGTTTCAAAAGTAAGATATCTAAAAGTTAGCATGTCTAGTTCTTCAGTAGGCAAGTTGAGAAGAATTTGCTAATATGTAAAATGTTCTGGCCACTTCTGTTCCAGAGTCTTTAGAAGTTGTTACTGTCCTACTGTGTAAATTATCTAATGTTGAATTTAAGACTCTGAGCAGAAGAGTTGCTAAGTATTTGATGTCATTAATCCTGCCTTTCCCAGAAAGAAATGCAAATTACTTCTTTTTTTTTCCCATTAGAGATAGAAGTCTGATTTCAGTTTGTCTAATGCAAAGTCATAAAATAATGAATGACAGTATCAACTTCCCTCAGTGAATGCAGTATCCTGATATATTTGTCAAGCACAGAGCCGTGATTAGTGTTAAAAAGCCTATTAACTGACTTCAAGTAGCTAAAGGATTTACTGCATTACAAGGGTTTCTAAGAATTCCCTACAGGAATTCTATATTTCAAACAGGGTAAGCAATGCACTGTAAAAATATCAGTGTGTTTGTGTAGCTGATGTTTAGATGGAGAATATGTCTAACATGGACATGGCAAAACATCATATTCATAATGATAATAATTTAAATAAAAATATGTTAAATTACATCTATTATTTACTATAATATTATTATTTAGTATTAGTTATATTTATTTTTATATTATATATATTATTTATGTTTAAACAATAATATTATTTAAATTATAACTATATCAGTGTTGAAACCCTGTTAAGGAACACTTCAGGGTGAGATTCACTCTGCCTCCAAGACTTTGGATGTGGTAAATACCAGTAAACTTGAGCCTGCCATAATTTTCCAATTCAGAGCACTTTGCCAAAAATCACCAATCTTCTGCTCCTTTGTTAGGGCAGATAATGTTGTGGCCATTTTATCCTGTAACAAGTTAAGAAAGAAAATAAAAAATTCATTGAGGACAAATGGAGGCTTCTCTTCTCTTCTCTTCTCTTCTCTTCTCTTCTCTTCTCTTCTCTTCTCTTCTCTTCTCTTCTCTTCTCTTCTCTTCTCTTCTCTTCTCTTCTCTTCTCTTCTCTTCTCTTCTCTTCTCTTCTCTTCTCTTCTCTTCTCTTCTCTTCTCTTTCCTTTTCCCTATCCCTTTCCCCTTTCCCCTTTTCCCCTTTCCCCTTTCCCCTTTCCCCTTCTCCCTCCACTCCTGTGCAGACATTTTCCAAATGCAAACAGATTTGACAAATTTTTGTAAGGAGTATGGATCCTAACTTGAACAACAGTTGTTTAATATTTCCCAACATCCAAAATCCTTCCTGAGCTGCTGTAATTTCAGGGATTCAAGGTACCACCCCTAACTTCTGCACAGACTGGGCTTATACAACAGAAAACTCTGGGGGCTTCTGTTAGCTTTTTAACAATCTGACAAATGTCAGCTCTTTCCAGTGTCCACATGAATGACAGACTGATGAAGCTGGCAGGAGCCTCAATTCTTCCTGCATCCCTCAGCAACACATCTGGCTCAAACGCCCTAAGACTGCACTGTGGATCTCCACGGAGGAAACAAGTGCAAAAATTTATTCTGTACACCCCAAACCCAACTTTTTTTTCATTTTTATATCATCAATACCTTGGATTAAATAGGAATTCAGATCATCTTTTTTTCCTCTTTCAAAATTTTAGAAGGTGTTCTTCTGCAACAGGTTGAGCACGTCTGGTAAAGCCCACAGGAAAGCCTGAAGTGTAAATAACTTGTCAATTTTCTGCAAGGCACAAATGTGTCCCTTTTCCTTCCCCTGCACAAATAAATGCCTAAAACCAGTGGCAAATGAGAGCTGCAGAGCAAATGCTGGCCATGAGCAAAGTGCCAGGTGAGAGCCCTGAGGGCCCCAGGGGCAGGGGAGCCCTGCGTGCCCTGGCTGAGGCAGGCAGTGATTTTCCACTGCTGGCAATTCCTGTCACACAGCACAGAGTTAAGGCAAGTCCCAGGCAGCATCCTGCATCCTAATGCTTTCCATTTCCCATTTCCTTTATTTCTATCCAATTTTATTTCTGTTAGCAGGATTAGGATCTCCAGCTACAGGGACGCCATATACCGAGAAGTGTAGGAAAATGGTTCTCCTTTTTTCCTCCCCATTTTTGTGTATGTGTTTTGGACTGTGGGTTTTAATTTTTTTTTTTTTAATATTTTTTTTCCCTTTTTAAGGCTGAAAGAACACAAACATGATTTTGCTTGACAAGTTTTCTCCTTAAGTGACAACCTAGTTGCTATCACTGCTGGGGGTGGGGGTTAAGGAAGTCTTTGACAAAGCATCAGAAAACTCAGCTTGCTGCAAGACACGTTTTTGAGTGTTGAATCAATATTGTTGTGTTCTGCTGAGGTCCATGAGAAAGGGAAGAGAGCACACATAAGGAAGGTGGCTGTATAGAGTTGCTGAATAAAAATAGCAAAAATAATATTTGGCAGAATAAAACTTTTGTGGTTACTTTTGGTTTGATATTTGATTAGCAAAATAAAAGAAGCAAGCAAAAGAAGAAGCAAAAGGCAGGCTAAGCATATACTCTTTTTTTCTTTTTTTGAGGTAATAAGACCATTTATAGAGTTGAGATTTTACCCCTTTTTGAAATTAAATTCTAATTAAGGCAGTGTTATAGATTTTATGCAGGGGGAAAAAATCTGATATATACCATGGACTGAATAACTATATGGAGAGTAAGGTTGTTGGAAATAGCTGACACCTCTCCAGATTTTTTCACCGAGCTATGTTAAGGTATAATCACCCTAACCCCATTCTTAGGAGTTTATAAAACCATTCTTAAATTTATTTGCATGTACCAGGATCTGATTTCACTTGTGCCCAGGATGGTGCAGTTGCCTTTTCAAATAGGAAGAAAAAAGTGGAAACACAGAAACTATTCTAAGTCTGATCAGAGGCAGTGGGTTGAAAGCACTGTGGACCACATTGCCACTGCTTTCATCTCAGTAGTCCTGATGATCAGAAAACAGTTTATTTTTTTTTTTAATTAAGAGTTTAGCTGATGACAGGACCATGAAAACTGAGTATTTTCAGAAATACCAAGTGAACTTTCCATCCTAGTAAGCAAAAGTAACATCCTTCTTTTTTTAGAGATGTGCACTGCATCACAGCTACAATTCCAGGAGGAAACATTCCTATTTCTTTGTCTTTAGAACCTTTTGCTATTGATACAAATAACACTGTGAGCATGGAAACAAACTTCCCACCCTTGAGCTTCCCACCAGCAGCACTTACACAACACCTCTTTTACTGAATAAACTTGAAAGTCAGAACATCCTGAAAAGTGAAGTAGCTTCAAAGAAAAGAAAGGAACACAATTAAGATCCCAAACTGAATGGAAAACACCCTTAGAAGTCTGGAACTAACAGAGCAAATTAGATTAGATGTTTAGATGTTGTATTACTGAGAAAACCATTTATGAAGGGATGGAAATTACTTTTCCTGCATGGACAACAAAGTTCTATGCACAGGGATCAACACCTGACTATAAACCCAGAGTTTGAGGTTTGTGCTGTCACCCCAGGACAACGTTGCACAGGAGGAGGATGAGGAGAATCTTCAGTTCTGATTAAATGAATGGCAGGTAAGCCCTTCAGCTATTGATTAATTTAAACATGTGTATGTTCCCAAAGGGCTAGGGAAAGGAAAGCTACAATAACATGAGCACTGAATCAATGAAATTTGATTGACATCCACAGAAAAAGTTGCAAAGCACATTAATGTCAACCTGTTGGCTTCTCTGAGCATCAAACCAGAGGGGGGGAGAGGAGGAGCTTGGCTATTTTATTTCATAGGGAAAGAATGCAGAAAGACAGAAAACTTCTTATACATCTAGCACACAAAACCCCCTACACAACAACCTCACACCTTGCTGTGTGTCAGCTTTTAAATTGAGAATGTTGCTGTAACCAGTTAAAAGGGGTGGATGTTGTACTGCATATTGAAATTGGGGATTATATCATGACCACTGGCATTCAAACCACAGATCAGAACAAATGCTGCTCTGAAATATCAATTATCTGAGGGTTTTTAGAAAGCATTACAAAAGGAAGGGACTTGGTGCACACATGCATTTCAGGAATTTTGATATTGTCCTATAAGCATGCCTGGATTGCTACTGTAGATAATAATCATAAATTTACTCTTTAACACATCAGCTATTTGATTTAATACTTTCCTTTATTGATGGGCATACCTTGATGATGTGATTAACAAATGTGAACAGGTTTTCTACGCTGCAAGAAAACCTCAGGTACCTCAAGTTAGGACTGCAGCTTCTGAAACGGAGGATTTTTCAGTGTGTTCTTTGCAGTTTGTCACAAAAGAGGTGTGCTTATGGTGCTGGCAATATTTACTCCTGCTTACAAGAGCTTTGTGCACCTTCTTAGATTATTTCCTGTGCATTTGCAATCAAAGCACGTTTCAGGAGTCACTGGACGGATTCAGGAAATTTCTCTTTGTTTTTCCCAGGAGCTTTGGGGCTACAAAATGTGTGCCTGGAGTAATTACAGCTGTGTTTACACAGGAAATCCCAGTGGTGTTGCAAGAGCACTGTTGCTGTGTCTCTGCCTCAATTCTCACCTGGCTGCTCTGCAGAAGCAGAGGCAGAGCAGCCTGAAATCATCCCAGCCTGAGGTCTGGTCCTCTCCACCCCATTAACAGCATCAGATAAACAGCACAGACCTATTTATGACCTGGTTAGCAATGAACTCTGATTTGCCACCAGCTTAACTCATTCTGAGTGTTAGACCCCAGCAAAGATCTCCTTTTAACCAAAGCTACCATTCCAATCCATGGTATTGATGGTGTCTTTAACAAATGGCACCATCAATATTATTGACTGGAATACCTAAAAAAAATGTGGATACTCCTTCAAAATCCTTTATAGAATTTGAAAGTAATACTGTCCTACTTCCCAAACCCATTTAATTAGCAGATATCCTAAGATGAGAATTGCATTTTGCACTTCCCCAGTTTCAGTATAACCTCTTAATAAATAAATGCACATTCCAGTCCATCCAGCATCCCTCTCCATCCAACATGCACATCCCTTTTGATGTCTGGAGATGGGAACTGGACTAAATGTTGAATTAACATTGCATTAATAACAAAGTGCAAAGGGGTACCAATTAGCAGGTTGAAGTATTGCAAGCAGAGTTGTGCTCAGTAGAAACTGAAGTGGCAAATCATGGCAGACACTGAGTGAGTGTTTACACAGGAATGAGGATCAGTGAGTGCACGTGCAACTGCACGGAAATGATGCTGACGTGGTTACTCACCACTTTACAAAGGGAAATTATTTGGCTCAAGGAAAGACAGCAGATGGTTGGGAAATAATCATAAAACTGTAACTACCAATGGGAGGAACATGCAGGGAAAGGAAAAAGGCAAGGGGATGAGATGTTTTGCAGAATGGGAGGAGGAAGTTGGATTTAACTGGACGGCCTTTAATTGCCATGAACAATGAGTATAATGTTCTTGCAGGGATTGTTCTTAGTTAATTCTTTTCTATGTTTTAATACTCAAATTTTTTCCTTGCCTAGTGACATTTGCATTTTAAGTAGAAAGTAATTGGTGACAGAAAATGGAGCTGCCATATGTGCTTGCTCTGACAAAAAAAAAAATCTATACATTTTTTTTTTCTTTTCCAACAAACACATATGTTTTTACCTAGAACTCTTTTTTCCTTGAGATTGGATTATGAATTTCTTAACGTGGGTGTCGGACCATCTGTCAGACAATGAAGTTTTCCTAGGTCTCAGTAATACCCTTAAAAGACAATTCTTTTCTACAAGTGTGATGTAGTTTTTGGATTTTTTAGTGAACAAATGTAGATAAAGTTATATAAATGTATATAATGTTATATAAATGTATATAACACTAAATGGCACTCAGCTGACAAGGATTCCGGTAACAGGGTGCTTCACAATAGCATGAGAATGGACGCCAAGAGAGGCAGAAATTTGTTGCCTTGAGCTCCCAAAACACAACTCAGCAGAGTTTTGTCCTGATGTCTGGGAAAAAATAAGAGACTGAGTTATCTTCTCATTTAAATGGAGCTCTGTAGAGAGCATTAAAATAGAGCAACCAAGTTTTGAGTGTTGGGTTCACTAATTCCTGTAAAGTTCCTGAAGTAACAATAAAATGGAAATTCAAATTATTGAAGATTTTATCTTACATTAATTACCCAAATATATACATGCATTTTGAGCCCAATCTCACCCTGTCTCAAATAAAAATGCCTGTTATTCTAGATGGATTTTTAAAATATGTATTATTGCTGAGATGCATCTTCTGAGATTTTTTGATGTGACAAATATATCTACTTTGTGGGACAAAAATAGAATTTCTATTTAAAGAAACCCTAAATAGAATTAGTTTTTTCAAGCTGAAAGAAAAAAGAATTTGCATTCAGGTCCAATTCTTACATGAAGGCTTCCATTTTGAAGTCAAAGCCTTTTAACAAAAGTGCTTTCATTAGGTTTGCTGATGGATAATCTGTTCATTCAACAAAAACCTCTCCTGCATCCAGCTGTCAGGAGTTCAGGGACTCAACCAAAGCTGCCAAAATCAGACAGGTGGGGACACCTGAGGGTTTGGGGTCTGTGGGCCAGGACACCAACAGTGGGAAGGAATGAGATGCAGCAGGAAGGAAGGATGGAGCACAGGGAATTTTCTGACATAAAATACACTTTAACCATTAGCCAAATACAGAGCTGGAGCACTCAAACTATTTCACAGCTCCAGAGAAATTTATGTATTTTTCTTCATGTTATCAAAAGTAACAGCTGACTTTTCCCCTGTATTTTGGGTTTTTTTTCATATTGGGTTGTCCTTTCTGCATTACCGTTCCTGATTAGATTGGGGGTTAGGATTCTATTTTTGACAATATTAAGCTTCACTGGATGAATCCCAGTTATCTATAAAATCACAAAAGGAGAAATTATCTGAGCCAGACACATCACTGTGTTGCCATAGAAACAAGAGACTCTGTCTGGCCTCCTGTCATTTTGTACACAAAACCCCCAAACTTTGGAAATGTTTCATGGTACCATACTGTCATTTTGGGGAAGGAAACCTAATTTCCAGCAGGATTGACAGATGTTGGCTATTACCCCATTTTAGGATAGGCAGCGGAGGGGGACAAGGGAGATAAGGATTCCTGGGGAGGAAAAAGACCCTCCAGAGATTTACAGAAATAAAAAGTAAAGTCACAGCCTGTAGTGGCACCACTGAAACAAAATTGGCCTTGAAAGAATAAAAACAGCTGCTGTATAGGACAGCACATTTGGGGAAAAGCAACAGAAATCTTTGCAGGCCCTCATTATATTTAATTCCTGGGATGCATATCATGAAGAAACTATAGTTAAGATGAATTTTAATGCTCCAGTTCCACATCCACATTCATAAAAGATTACTTTAGAAAGATCAGGACATTTTCTTTTTTTTTTTTTCTTGACATATCTTTTTGTGGGAGTGGGTACCATAGAATGACTAGAAAAATCTGGAAGCTTTAATTGCTGCTTCCAAAGCTTATAACTGGTTCTATCTGGTCTAACTGGTTCTATTGAAAATCCAAAGCTAGAAATACTATTTTTTAAAGATTACGCTCCTGTTCCTTTCTGAGGAAAGGACTATGAAACCAGAGTTTTTAAAATATAAAGCATTTTCAGCATCACTGCACAACACCTGGTGAGGAAGCATTTTTGCCACACAGCTATGGCAAAAGTTCTCATCCAAAACTTGAGTAGATAAATCTGAACAAGACCTATGCTTTAGTTAAAGTGCTTTCTTTTTCTTTTTATACGGAATGTATTTTTCCTCTGATCAATAGCTTCTTTATGCCTTTGTTATATTTCCTGAAAACCATTTTACTTTAAAGAAGTTAGTTTCTAAGGAAATGAGCTTGAATTTAGCTTTTTCTTCTTTAGTTTTAGGGCTTCAAGATTTATTTTTTTAGTCGTAATTGATGTAAGGAAAATATCATTATTGTGATAAAGAATGAGGTTTTCACATTTACACCAGTTTGTGCATTACATAAATTCAGGTAGGTCCTGATCATGTCTGGCAAGAGTAATTCTGCCTGCTGTGATACAGGGCTCAAATGCCAATTCACATTTTGTGCTGCTTTCCTCCCCTTCTTCCTGGACTTTCACCAAAGCACCTCACTTTAAACTAGTAGAAATTGTTTTGGATTCCTGAAAACTTCAATCCAAAAATGTCTCCTGCATCAGCCTGAGCTCTGCATTCTGATTAAGCTCTCTCTGCAATTCTTTGCATTTCGCCGTGGCCTCTGCAGAATTTGTGTCCATCCATTTATGGCAGCTCAGATAAGGTCAGGCTCTGAAGGAATAATGAGCTACCAGATGTTAGCAAGCAATCACAGGAGCACTCAGATTTCTGTGCATTCATTAAACTTGGTCAGATTTGGAGGAGTTTTTCAACTCACTGATTGTCAAGTCATTTTTCCAAAGGAAACACAAAACCTCAATCAATAAACAGCTATTGGAACATTCTAAACACAAGTTAAACATTGTATTTTCCTCTAGCTTGGCATGAAAATTTCAACCTGCATCGTTACCATGCGGGGGTTTAAGTTCAGACAAGACATACCTCACACAAAATCTTTTTATAATATTCCCAGGGAGCCTGTTGAAGGGAAAATATGGCCCATACAATACAACATTACAACTTTTATTCTTATAACAGCCTAGCTGGAGCTGGAGAGAGCCACTTAGGGAATTCAAAAAATACTTTCAAGCATCTCAAAATCTAAATCAACTCCTCTGTCAAGAGAAAAGCACATCATAACTCTTCAGGAAAACTAAAACGAGTATTTTCTTTTAGGATAACATAAATCCAATGAGGTGTCAAATATAACCACATTTCACTCATTACAATGGCGAGCCTCTGAGAATGAATTTGCAGCTCAGACAATTCATCAGCCTATTCCTGCTTTCAGTTCTTCATGCCTTAGCTGCCAGCAGTTTTTATTTCCTTTTATTCTTCGTTGTTATCAACGAGATGGGCTTGTGCAAATGTCATTATTTGCCTGCTGCAAGTTCTGCTTCCCTGCATGCAGCTGCTGGTGATGGCAAGGATGTTCTTGTGAATTCAGAGCAGCTCAGGCACAGGGATGATGCTGCTCTGATGGCAATCATTGCACTGGGCTTTTTAGCTGACTTTCCAACCAAGTGTGGCCAGAGACCTTTAGTTGATGCAAGCTAGTAACTGCAATTAAGAACATAAGATGTTTTTGCCACTAAGAATCCCTAAAAGTTCATCAAAGTTCACTTCAGGCAATAGTTGGATTCTACCTTATTATATTTTAAGACATTATTATATTTAGGAGATTCTACTTCTATTATATTTTAGTTTTAAATCAATTATTCTTTTGAGCTGTTCACACTGTCCACTTTACTCTAGGGAGTGATGCTGCTAACTTTATACCAAGAGTTAACACTCTTTATTTTTATTTAAAAAAACTAAAAGGTAATTCAACCCCAGGCACAGATAGCTGCTCAAATGCAGCTATGGAAGGATATAAAAACTTGGAAGGCAAGAAAATGCACCAGCTTTACTATTTTAACACTACAGAGGAAGTGGAAACTAGATTAATGTAGTATTCACCTGGGAGAAAATGTCCAACAAGTAGCATGAAAAAAAAAATCATTATAAGGAATATAAGAAGGAGCAATAAATAATAATCTTCCTTATTTTTATATAAGCCTCTGTTGACTCTTAGTCACACAAGAAAAAATTATCCACATGTGATTTATGTTTCAACTCATTAGGTGGAACAATGTATGCAATCAATTTGTATAACCAAATATCAAAGACATCCAGTGCAGAGATGATTAAAGGGATATGATATGAGCTTTGCTCATCCCTTTGGAGACGACAACAAATATAATTATTTAGACAATTTAGACAATGCCCATTACAACTGGTTAATTGCATTTCATCCTTATTTTGCCTTTCTGAATGCCATTTAAACCCAAACACGAGTGTGCATGTTCAAATGTGGGGGTTTTGTTGGTTTTTTCAATCTCAGTTGGGTAGTCTGAGGACCTGATTAATTGAGCAACTGAATAATTTACTCATTGCTATTGTACATTTTTATAAATTACGTTCTGATACCAAAATCACCTTTATTTATGGGCAGCTATTTATTTTTTGCATGGCAAGCCAGAAAGTGATTTCATCCCTCTTAATGGGACAGCACAACTGAAAACGAGAAACCACCCTCAGAATTTACTACCCTAATGCAAAACTAAACTTTTGTAACTTTATAGCATTTTTAAATAAATAAAGGCCCAATTTCAAATATTTTAAGTGGATGGGTAGGAACTAGGAAAAATTTCCGATAAATTTTAGTTTGCAAGCCCTGAGGAATTTGGTGTGAAAGCAGCTCTGTGGGAAGGCCATTTAAGGTACATTTCAGCACAATTCAGCACTATCTGACATGCTTTAAAAAATGTAACTGGCATAAACTGCTTTATTATTTGAACCTGGGCATTGGTAATAAATAACTGCAGTGGACTGTCTCAGAATTAAAACACGATACAAGGGATAAGCAAAATCTGAGGCAACAATTAAACAGGGAGATAGAGAAATCTTTTTTTCCTCCATTAAAATCACTGATCAAGGCTACAAATCCACTCTGTACATCTGTTTCTTTTTCCTCCAACAGTGTCCACATTAATCTCTCCAAAATAAATCATTTCCAATGTAGGTAGAACAAGAAGATACTGATTTTGATTTCAGCCTACAAATATTTTTTTAATATAGGTCTTATTAAAAGAAAAATGCCATTTTTTGTTGTGATTTATATAAATCACAACAAAATATAAATATAAATCACAAAAATATATAAAATATGCACATATTTTATCCACATATGCAATTTTGAGAGAAATAGATAATTCACATGGATGAACTGGAAATTAATTTCTCTAATTCTGCAGACAGACAGATAAACAGATCAATTTCCTAAATCCTGAAAAATAAGATTAATTCTATCAGATTTTCTGAAAATCTTATAAAGATTCCTCAAATCACATATTTTGCAGGGCAGCACAAAAAGAAACGTCTACTTGAAACTTTGATTCAAAGAACTTCTCCATTATTTTGAATTTAATGTAAATGTTGTAATTTCCTCCTGTTTTCAGGGGAGAAAAATGAAGCAAGTAATAGGAAATCAATTTCAACTAGATGCAAGTAAATTATAATTTAGTTTAAAAGTGCATCTTTGGCTGAACAGACACTTTGTGGTTTTGAAGTTGAATTCAGTAAATAACAGTCAAAAAAGGAGACAAATCTCAGTATTTTCTTTTTAAATTTACCTAATTCATGCACGCTGTTTTAAGTACTGCAAAGGAGTTTAGAAGAAAAAAGAAGGTGGAAATAGAGCCAGATATTTCTGTGCTCCAGGAACTGAATGTGGGGTTTTGGTTGTATTTTTTATACATATGGTAATGTTGCTAATAGCTATTTTAGTATGTAAATACCTCAGGAATTGAATTAGGAGTTTACAGGGAAAAAAATGGAGCTTTTTAACAAAGAAGAATAAGATGAGGAGAAGAATTTTATTTCATTTCAGAAGACATTAAGGAGTTCCAAGTCTGACCTAGGACATTCTCTGTCTAACAACATCTAACAACATCGCATCATTCAGTGATCTCAGTTTGGAGGCTGCTTTAGGGGAAAAAAAATAAAATATGGGCACAGGACCAGCAGCAAATTATAGTGAAGTAAGGAAAAAAAACCCAGCCAAAGTTAAACATTTCAGTAAAAAAGGTAAAATATAAAAAAAAAAAGTTTTAAACCCCCCCCCCAAGAATAGATAAATAAATAAATAAATTTTATTTACTTGTTTGTTTAAAAATAAAATTAAATTAAGAAGCAAACCAACACAGAAGGCCCAAATATACACATCTGTGGCTTGGCTTCCAATTGCCAAATGCTGTAATGGAAATTTATTGATCCGAGCAAACCCAGCGCAGGATCAAAACCTCTGCCGAACATTTTTTTGCCAAATGGTGACAGAAGAATTCTGGAAGATTGAAAGGCCTTTTATTCAAGAAAAAAGGAAGGAAAATGCAGCTGAGTATGTCAGCATTTTCCCCCTCTCCCTTGTATGATCTGTCAACTCAAACTTATTTTGGATCAGGGCAGTTTTTCTTTTTTCCATCAACTTTCTATAGATTACTCTTTGATTTCTGGAACAGTTCAAGTCACATTACCCAGACCAATGCTAAAAACCCATGCTTAGGAATATGCTGTCCCATTTCCGGATATCCTCCATGCCAACCAGGAAAAAAGCCCTAATATGTTTGTAGTCAGATAAAAGACATCAGAGATATGCAAAACTTGAAATGGAAAGAGGTGGATGGGATCATTTAAGGAGATGATGAGGTAACCATACCAACTTATATAAATATATAAATATTTTTATATAAAAATATATAAATAGATATATATAATACAAATATATAAACACATAAATCTATAAATTATATTTAAATACTTCCATCCATTGGATTTATATGGGACTAGGCCTCCTTTTCTGCTAGGCTTCACCAGTGCTTATTGGAGCGTTCTCAGGTAATTTGGAAATAAATGGAAAAGAGTTCCTTGAATGGGTGAGGAAAAGAGATCTGGAAAACCACAGGATCATGACTGCCCACACAAACAGCAGGGAGAGGGGAAATGGGAACAGGAGGGACAATAAGGGAGGGAAGGAGAGATTTCTAAACTTCAGATAGTTCAGAATGAAAGTAAGGAAAAACGCCTTTCACTTCAAGGTACATTGGTTGTAACTAAGAATGGACTGAGGCGGCAAAAAGGTTGGAAAGAAAAAGAGGTTTTGCATCAAAGAAAAAAAAATAAAGTGAGAGAGAAATAAGAAAATTCTTGTGTACACTTCATAACAGCTAAACTCTTGATATGTCAGGTATTCTCACCATGCTGTTTGCCAAGATAAAATATCTTGAATTTTTGCATTGAAATATTTTCTCTATAGGTTGACCTACTAAACTTAAAATTTACATACTGGAGAATAATTTCCACCCTGTATGGAATCCATGTTTGTGTTTATCAGTGATGGGCTGTACATGGAATTTCAGATTCCACAGTGTTGCGCAGAGCTACGTGCTCCCCTGGCTCACAGGGAATACAAAAGAGTGATTAGACCCAAGAATAACAATTCAAATACTTCTCCTTTTGTGTCTCAATGGGGATGTCCAGATTTGAAATAAAAGGAATAAAAGAATAACAAGTACAGCCAGAAAAAAAAAAAAAAAAAAAAAAAAAAGCCATATATTTTGGGAAAGGGAATTTGAGGGAAAATCTTAAAAAATACTCCCTCCCAGTGATTTTGATGCATATTAACTTTAAAAGTTCTGCCTTCTTTATCCCACATTTCTCTGTCATGGCTTGTTTATTTCACAGGTGCCAGATATGCAGATTTGGACACCAGTGGCACTATCTGGTTTTGATGTATTTTATCCTCCACACCGCCAAAGGCCAACGGTTTGCAGCTGGGTATGAAAATCACATTTTGACTCTGCCTGAAACACGGCCCTGAGGAAGGGGAGCAATGGGCTGTGCACTTGTTTATACAAGAAAGATAAGAAAAATTACTTTGATTTGACAGCGTGCTGGAGACTGATACCAGTGTGCTCAAGGAAGTACTTCAAAGTCAGAATTGCAGACACAAGACTTGGTGATTCAAATATCAGCAACAGCAAAAATGTTTTATTACTCGGTCTGGCACTCATCCTTCTCATGCTACCAGTGATGCTCCTTCAGTCAGGGAACCATGAAAACCTGGTTCACAAATATCACCCAAAGCTGTCTCCTACACAGAAAAACTCAGGAGAGTTTTCTGCACGCTGGTGCCCTGAATTGGGAAACTGAAGTGAGAGTAATGAAGAGGAGTGAAAGGAAGAAAAGTAAAAAATGGAAAACAGTGACAAGGAGCAGGCACATTGAGGAGAGGATCCACGAAAAACAGACAGTGAAGTTTGGCAGGATGTTTTTTCCACATTATATCACACTGGGAGATGACATGGAATCATGAGGTAAACTTTGAAGTGAGAGCAGGCTGAATTTTACAACTTTTGACACTACAGACCTCCATAAAAAAAAAAAAAAACACCATTATGCATTTTATAATTGCTGTGAAGCACATTCAGGAGGAGTTTTATGCTGTGCTTATCGTGGCACATTGTAATGCCACTTTGGCACCACTATCACACCCTATTATCCATTACATACATAACACAAAAAATAAAATATTCATGATTTTTAGTCAATTCTTGATTAGTAAGATGGTTGTGCTGTGTATAATAATAGAAAAAAATGTTTATCCTGATGAGTCATTATTCAGCACTTGCACAGCTCTAATCTAAATTTCCAGAAGGACAAGCCACTAAAGAAAATGTGAAATTAACCACAGTTAAAGGATATTGAAAATGTTGTCTTCTTGTGAAGCTTAGATCATATTTTTAAGTGGAATCAAAAAGCAGGACACCATGTCAAAATATGATAAAATAATATTGTTTAAAAAGCCAAAAATCAAACACTACCTGTAAAGTGAAGGGTTAGGGGAACCCCTGCAGAGCATTTGAAAGCAAAAATACCAAGATTTCTTCTTTTTGATCTTACTGAAAGGTGAGAACTGCCATAGAGAAAAGGTAAGAATTGACTGGAAAAACATGTGGAGGGTGTTGCAAAAACATTCACAGATATTTCTGTGGAAGAATCTGCCAAAGAAAGATCCTGAAGTTGTTCCCACTCAGATTTTTCTGCAGTTTCTTGGGGGTGTATAAAATTAGGAATAATGATTGGAGCAACACACTTTGATTAGCATTAAATTTTGTGATGTAATATATTCAAGCCGATGCACTGAGACTTTGGAGCTGGAGATTCTCTCTCCATCTTTCTGTGAACAAAACACAAACCTGCTCCAAGCCTAAGTTCCAGGTGGAATTGTTCCCTTTGGTAACAGAAACATCAGACAGAGATGTTGCTTTGGGACTCGGGTGGGAGTGAAAAAATAAATGGCTTTATTGAGATGGAGAACTCGCCAGAGCAGAACAATGGAAACGGTTCCATTTTAAAGTTTCCATTTTAAAGTCTTAATTTGGAGGGAATGGAAAGAAGGCAGCAAGGAAAAAAGTGCTATCCACAGCTGCTCCATGGCAAACACGATCAAATCCAAATCCTGGAGGCTCCAGGATAAGAGCATAAATCAGGAATGCCATTACTGGGATTACGCAGGCCAAAAAATCCCAACCTGCAGCTCCTGTGCAGAACCTACAGCCCTGTCTCAGGGTTGCAGTATATTCCAGGGATGGAAAATCCATCTCATGCTCAGGTGAGCTGCTCTCAAGGTTAGTCACACAAGTCTTTTCTTGTGAAGTCTTTTCCCACACCATTTCCTTGTCATGAATTTCCTTAGCTTTCATGCTAGGAGGGATTTCATACTTTGATATTTTGGTGTTGGCTTTCTTTTTCATTTGTTTGTTGGGTTGTGGTTTTTCTAGATTAAAGAGGGATCAGCTATCAGAAATCTTTTCACTATTTAAGCTGAGCTCACCTCCTAACCTCTTTTTCTTTTTTCTTTTTTTGCAGAGGGGAAAAGGATAAAGTGAATGGCTTAAGTCCTAAGCTGCTTAAGAGTTTCTAAACCCCTTTAGGGTAGGGGATTTTTTCTGAAAACAGAACTCTTTTGCAGGTTTGTTTTTGTGTGGTTTTTTTTTTTTTTTTTTTTTTTAACTAACCTTCAAGATTTCACATGCTTTCTGAAATACAGGTGACAAAATCAGACACAGTGCTTCACTACCTGCTCCCAGGAAACAGAACACAGGACTATTTTTCTGTACAGTCCTGCATTAAACTAATTGCCCTGCTCCTCCAAGGATTTAATTGACTGTCAGCTCAGATCCCTTTTACCGTGTCCACGTCTTTTTTCACTTCTTGTAGGTCTCACTCATTTGGGCTTGGATAATGAGCATGAGCTTTGGGCCAAGTGCAGATAAATGATCCAGGAACCACCAGCCCTGCTCTGACAGCTCCCCTGAGGGGCCACCAGGAAACTCAAGAGCTTCCTGAAAGAGGAGTTTTCTCCTCTTTTTTGCTGAGTGCTGGAGAGCCCAGAACCAGGACCCTGGGAAGAAAAATTCCTACCTCACTTGGTGAAACAGCCATGGTTCAGGATCAGGAGGCCATCACAGAGGGTGTTTCAGATTGGCATTTTGAAAAATTAGCCCTTTGAGAGTTTTTTTTGTTGGTGCTTGATAGAAAGCAAGGACAGAAAAATTGCTCTTAATACATGACAGATGTACAGATAAAAACTGGAGGCTGCTGCTCTGGGCAACCTAGCACACCCTGAGAGCATGTGAGATGTGTAATTTATTATCCTGATGCATGCAAGGATGTATGGAAGGATGGAAAGGCTCCATGGTGGATGCACTGCCATCACAGAGTGTTTCAGATTGGCATTTCGAAAAATCAGTCCTTTGAGAGTTTTCTGTTGGTGCATCAGGGTTTGCTGTCACAGTGCATTGCACAGAGTGTGAAATAGGATGCCAAAAATGCTGTTACTACATGCAGAAGAGTATAAGATATTTGAGAAAACATTGAATAAACATCACTGTTTATGTGTGGAAAGCACAAACTCCATGGGATAGCCCTGCTGCCACAGCTAGCCAACCAAAGCATGTAAAAAATGGAGAGATGCTAAAGAGGAAGAAGAGATAAGCAGATGTGGGGGAAAAACCCCAAAACCAACAAAACAAAACAACAAACCAATCAAACACACTCCACCAAAAAAAAAAAAAAAAAATCAAAAAACTCATCTATCAACAAATTTTAGGTTATTTCTTTAGCCAACACAAAGCTCTTGAGACAGACAATTCCCTACTTACTTACACATTCAGAGGCTGCCAGGCTGGCCACTGTGCCTTGGCCTTGATGACTGTCAGAACCTCATCACTCTGTGGAAAGAGACAAAGGACATTTTTAAAGGAGAGCAATACTTTTTACAGCAGAAATAAAAAGTGCAGGGCACGAGATCAAACTGTGACTATGAGCTTTAAACACCAGCAGCAGTGGTTTGGCATCACCAGCTGAGGGAAAGCTTCCACCAGGGATTCCCAAGCTTGATACACAGCAAGGACAGAAAAATTGCTGTTAATACAACCTCAGCACCCTGTGAATATGTGTGATGTATTATTTATTATCCTGATGGGTGGAAGGATGGATGGATGGAAGGATGGAAAGGCTCCATGGTGGATGCACTGCACTGGTGGCACATTCTCTTTGCTCTCCATTCATGCATGTGAAAATCACAGGGTGGAATGCAGCAGCCATCTGTGGAAGCCCACAAAGCACCAATACAAAGATTATTTCCTAAAGTCTGCTGTAATCCTTGCATCAGCACTTTCAAACTCCATATTGCTACAATAAACTCAGGACAAAAGCAGGAGAGCATTAACAAGGCTCAGGTGCCCCAAAGACATCTATCACACTTCTTCAGAAGCATTTTCCCCTTCTCCCTTAGGAATCCACACCAGTAATTCACCTGGAGGGACACAAAGTTCACACTTCACTCCCATGATTTCTACTGTCTTTTGAAAATATTTCCCAATTAGACCAAGAAACCCACTTCAGGTATTGCCAGTAATTGGCACTTCCAGCAGAGCTGACCTTTCAGTTTAGTGATAACAGAGCCATTTCTTGCTTGATAGCAACAGTTCTGACAGCCAAGACCAGCCCTAGTCCATCCACACCCCAGCTCAAAGAAAAACAGATTCCACTGGTTGTCTCAATATTCCCTGAGTCCCTCCCTTCACCAAAGCAAGGGCATTGCAGAGATGATGGGCCCTCTCTGTGACACACGAATATAAATGTGACATGACCTCTCCCTTAGCCTGAGTGCATGGTAAAGCCACTTCTTTGGAAATCACTTTTATAAATGCAGGTGCCAGGAAAAATCCTACACGAAGCGTCCTGAGCTATGACAGCTGAAAATCCAACTTTACAAAGGCAAGTAAGTATAAAGATTTACTGAAAATCAAGCTCTACAAAGGCAAGTAAGTAAAAAGATATACTGAAAATCCAACTTTACAAAGGCAAGTAAGTATAAAGATATTTTACCAAGCTCTCACTCTACTGGTAGAGGTAGAAAAAAGAGAATTTTGTGCTGGCAGGGAGCAATCAAACAGCAGGCAGATCCTCTGGGGCAGGCACACCCTGGGTGAGCAGCACCAGCCCAACCATGCAGGAGAGATTCAGCACATCCAGGTTCATCTAGGGCAGCCTTCTTCTCATCTCCACACTCACACAAGTAGAGAGACTGTCACTGTGATATTTTCTGAAAAATCCTCTTTGCCCAGGATTTTCTCCTGTGAAGCTGAGAAGCCTCAGAGAGGAATGAAAACAATAATTATCTGATTGCTGCTCCTGTGTTTGCTGCTTTGGAATGTGGCTTGGGCATTGTTTGCCAATGGGTGAATGTTTGATTGGTTCCACGTGAATTGTTTTAATTTAATGAGCAATCATGGTCCAGCCATGTCAGACTCTGAGGAGTCATGAGCTTTCATTATCATTCTTGCTAAGCCTTCTGATGTATCCTTTCTCCTTCTTAGGTATAGCTTTATTATAGCAATATAATATAATGTAATGTAATTGTAATGTAATGTAATGCAGTATAGTATACTGCAGTATAATGCGATATGATGCAACATAACATAACAGAACAGAACAGAACATAACAGAACAGAACATAATATAATGCAACAGTGTTCACAGGGGTCTTAGGATGAGGGAAGAGATGAGGATCTGACTCCACGTTCAGAAGGCTTGATTTATTATTTAATCATATATATTATATTAAAACTATACTAAAAGAATAGAAGAAAAGATTTCATCAAAAAGCTAGCTAAGAATAGAAAAAGAAAGAAGAATGATAACAAAAGCTTCTGTCTCAGACTCTGTCCGAGCCAGCTGACTGTGATTGGCCATTAATTAGAAACAACCAACATGAACCAATCACAGCTGCACCTGTTGCATTCCACAGCAGCAGATAATCAATGTTTATATTTTGTTCCTGAGGCCTCTCAGCTTCTCAGGAGGAAAAATCCTAGAGAGGATTTTACATGAAAAGATGTCTGTGACAATAATGAATAGAATAGAATAGAATAGAATAGAATAGAATAGAATAGAATAGAATAGAATAGAATAGAATAGAATAGAATAGAATAGAATAGAATAGAATAGAATAGAATAGAATAGAATAATAAATAAGCCTTCTGAGAACATGGGAATCAAATTTTCATCTCTTTCCTCATCCTGGGTTCCTCACAAACACCACAGAGATACACTTTTGTACTCAAAATGGTTTAAAAAGTAACTGATGAAACGAATTAGGTTAAAGGTTTGAAGCTAAAAGAGATTGTCTGTCTCTGACAACAAAATTTTCCTTAATTTTTAGTTTTCCTTGTTTCAATATCCTAGCACTTTCCAGCCAGGCACATCTTCCTTTACTTACCTTGAAGAGATTTGCATTCAAAATTATTAACTCTGCATTTTACGTCCCAACAAAAGTCTGCCATGAGCATAGATGGTTACATTTATTAAAGTCACGCACTGCTTATCTAATAAGAGGCAGTAATTATGTCACTGGTATCAAAATCAGCCACATCTGAAAGCATTTCAACATGTGCTGCTCAAATTAAAAATTAACACCAAAAGCAGATGAGCAGTGGCCAACAGCTCAGCAGTAAGTGCAGAGGGAAGGAAAGAAGGGGCAGTGCATGGTGCATTCAGACAAGATTGAAATTTTAAGGGAGGTGAAAATTCAGGTGCAAACACTGCATTCAGAGGCACCTGAATAAAAAAAAAAAAAAAAAAAAAAAACCAAAAAAAACCCAAACAAACAAACTAAAACAAAATAGTAGAGAGCAATCTATGGACAAGATGCTGTGCTTGGGTTTGCTGGCCAGCCTCTTCAGCTATAATTATTGGCAGATGGTAAAAGCTGAGAGGATATAAAATGCCTGAAGAGAAACCCACAAATTAGTGACAAATAACCAGTTGATGCAGCCCAACTGCCTTGAAAAACCAACTGCACAGACTTTACAGTAGAGGCAAAACCACCACATTTTGTTAATATAATGAAAATATAATTTTATTAAGATTTTCTTCATGCTTGCTGTCCTACATTTGTACCCATTTTACTCTTCATATCCCAAAGTTTTGCTTTAATTAAAGTAATTTAAGTAAGCAAGGTCTCAAATTTCCACCAAAATATGGAAAAGAGAACTGTGATTTTTTTCACCATGGTATGTTGCAAGTTGTCATCAATTTTGTATTTATCTTGGAAGAAATTACCCAAAGTAATGAAACTCTTACATTTTGGCAGAGAAAATGACATTGTTTGCAAAATGATGGAGTGTCAAAATGTTTCGCTGTCAGAAGTTAAAGGGCAGGGCACCAATTCTCCTGCTGGGAGCTGATGAAAATCCCTCAAGTGTGGTTGGACACAATCACTGACAAAACTTGATTTTTCACCCAAAGCTGCTTCTGCAATTTCAGTTACAAGTACAATTACAGGACTCCAGCTTCCATTTGAAAAGAATGGCTCCTTCTCTACAGGCTTCAAACTTGGCCAACAAGTGCAAGTGGAGCCAAAGCAGTTTCCGGGTTGACTTCAATTTCATTTGGATTCTGGCCTAAATTAAAACATGCAAAAAAATGCAAACAACTCTCCTTTTCTCCACGTCCACTTTCTACAATGGTGTTCAAGCTGGGGTTGTTTGACTCAATAGCTGTCCCCTGTAAAAGCACTGCTCTCCAAAAAGTCCTAATGGCATGATTTCAAAAGGTTGATAATGTCATTCTGATACTGACAGCCTCACTGTTACTCTGAAGTTGGTAAAAAATTAATCCTTTGCTTTCCATCCATTTGTTCCTGCAATGTATAAATGAATGCTCATGCAGAATAAAGTAATTAAAGGGCCACACACAGAACCCTGTGGTATAAAAGCTCTGCTAAGCTAAAACCTTTTACTGCGCACCTACAAAAGATTAAAAGCATTTCCTCACTTCAAGAACAGAAAGTGGGACATTGCTCAAAAAGGCAGCATTAAAGACAGAACTTGATTTGAAGTCTTTCCCAACCAAGGGGACTTAAAACAACACTTTTGAAGGGTAAAATCCATTTAAAAAGTAATGAAAGATTTCAGCAAAAGTTTTAAGCATGATCTGAACACCTTTGGAGTGAAAGAGAGATTAGTAGGATCTAGAAAGCCTTGTAAGTTATTCCATGTGCTCCTGCTACTTTTTGGTAACAATCATGGAAAAGCATCTATTCCATACTATTTCCAAGCCATTTTTTAAAGTTTTATTACTATTTTTATTTTAGTTCTGCCAAATAATGTTAGAAGCTACCAGTGTGCAGATCACTTAGCACTTTGCAATAACGATATGGTTTGGATCAGCTAAACAAATTAATGTGTTATCTGACATCAGAATCAGAGCCAATGAACTGTGGGAATGGAAAACACCTGGTTTGGGCCAGAGCTCAATTCCACCCATTTCATGCTGCTGCTGCTTGGCATTCATTCCATTGTTTAAGAACAGAGAACATTTAATTCCTTCCAGAACACTCCTCACACTATCTGAATGCCTTTCCATCCACAGTGAATTCAGTTTCACAAGACTCTCAAAAAGTAGGAAAAAAAGCAACATTATCTTCAGTTCCCAGATGATGAATTGAATGTCTTCTGGAAACAAACCTACATATCTGAGTTCTAAGATAGCATCTTCCCCTGCAGGATCATCCTTCCCCTCAAAAATAATTTGTTATTAAAGGAGAAAGAGATAAAGGGAGCATGAAAAAGTGTATTGCACAGTTCTGTGGGGAACCAAATGCTATAAAAATTAGAATGATGTAGTGCTTTGGAGGGATTGTTGGCTGCTCTTAAAAATCTGATCAGTCTTCTATGATTGGTATAAATTGTCCTTATTCCACCTCCACTGTGTGCAAACACATAGAAATCACAGAAAATATTTAAAACCCAATCTTGCCTTTAAAGAATTATCTAATGCAAAATACCTGGTTAATTAATGCCTAACAAATTAAAGACTTCCATGGCATAATACTCCAAGTATGGCATGCTTTCTCCTGTTGATAAAATCAGTAGAAAACTTTCCTAGCTCAGTTTTGCAGATGTATTTGAATGAGAAGGGACACTGATGTAGGCTCACTTCCAAAATTAGTAAAAACTTCAACAGAAAAAGGAAGTTGGTGTCTTTTGTGATAACAAAATATTTCTGTGATAAAAGCAGAGCTGAAACGCTTTATGATATATAATATATATCATAATGAAGATATGTTCACTATGAAGAGATGTTGCTAGAAAAGTATGTACAACTATTAGTTCTTTCCAGTTCTTAAAAAAAATGGTATTTTTGAAAAGGTTAAGCTTTTAGTCACAAATTGCTTCATTTGAGAGGGGAAAATAACCATGATTCAAGACAAAGACTTACTTTTTCATCTGATGGCAACTAAATTCTGGTAAATCTATGACTGACTTAGATTCAGCCAGTAGCACAGGTTTGGAATTATCATAAGCAAGAGCAAGAATGCATTTCAGCCAGTGGAATTATACCAGGATTGTGTTTGCCCATTTTACTTTGACTTCTCTCTGTTTATGACAGCAACTTTGTGGCAGCTGAGAAAACCACACATAAGATATATAAACAGGCCTGAATGGAATTAATTTTTTGATCACAGTACCTACAAACTCAATATTTCCCTGAACAAATAGCTGTTTCTTTAATTGAAAAGTCTTGTTTATTTTCTTCAAAAAATAGGTAATGCCATTTCAGGGAATACAAAATCTGAGTTTTTCAGCTCACCAATTATAAAAGTCTGGGGGAATTTCCAGGCTTTTAATAATAAACAGTCAATTACTAAAACTACAATTTTGGGCTTGAGATAAAGAAATACTGCCAGGGTGAAACTGAATAAAAACAGAAGGAAAGCTGAGCATTTAAATCCATTTCTGAACTGTTACTGCCTGAAAACATCCCTGCTTCAGGAGAGCAAATAACCCAGCACCTCTGACAGTCCCAGCTTAACTGCTGTGCTGTACAGGAAAGCATTCCTGAACTGGGTACTTGGCAATTTTGTATTCACTTTCACAAAGAAAAACCTCTCTGTCAGATAATCAGGCTGAGAATTTCCCCCAAATGTGGGTACTGTCCATATTTTCCAGAAAATATGGAAGTAAGTGTCAAAGCTTCACCATTTCAGGGTGCTGACTGCACAGATGTCAGCTGACATTGCGTGTTTTAAAATAAGCTTTCTGAGGGTGCTACAGGAACTATAACTCCTGACTTTTGGAAAAATTACTAGGATGGGATGCAAAAAGAAGTGTGTTCATTTTTAATCTGGGTTTGTATCCCAAAAGCACAGGCTCACTTTGCATTAACAACTTGTGCATTCCTGTCCCACAGGGGTGGAGGTTTCAGGAGGTGAATGTGGGCTGAAATTGATAACAGAGCTGTTGCTAATGGCAACACTGAAAATCAGAGGTGCTGGTTTATTTGCATGAAGGTGCAGTTACATAATGTGGGGTGCTCTCAATAAAGCAATAATTCATGTTTTGCACAGTACAAAGCTTAGCAGTGTGTGTTAATGAGCCCTAGGTGTGCTCTGAGGATCTGAGATCTCATTTTCTCTGCCTGAGCAGATTCCTTAGAAAAGAGGAGAAAAGAGTCTCCCTCAGGAATCCAGTTCTTGATTGCATGTTGATTTTCTACTGCACACTCTGCTTCGTTCTACATCCAATGCTTTGCTGTCTCCAGCACTACAGAAACATTCTGGGATCCTAAATCACTTTGCCACACCCAAGGGAAAAACATTTTTACTAAAGTTCAAAATGCCTACTTTTTAAAGGGGATCAAAGTAGATTTTGGAGCTGACCTTAAGTGGTGCAATTCCCACCCTCTGCTTAATATGTTTATCCAGCACACACCCTTCTGACCTCCTCCTGTCTCAACTTTCCCAATTCCATTGATCCTTTAGGCCGACCTAGCCTTTAAACCTAAGTGCTGTGAAGCTACTGCTATTTTAAACTCTCAAAAGATTGGACACCAGAAGAGAAATGGGGGGAAAAAGGCCCTTGACACCAATCCAACACATTCTGTGTGCAGTAAAGCAGCTGCATGCAACTGAGTGGCAAGACAAAACCTGCATTCATTGGAGATAAAGATAAAACTGGTTTAAATCACTAGGTTCACATCCAGGTAACTACAGCATTTTTTTTTTTTTTTTGTTTTTTTTTTTGTTTTTTTGTTGCTCAGGCTCATTGAAATAGTTTCAAAACAGGGATGAAAGCATTGAGACAGGCTCTGGGGCATGCTAGGAATAAGTGAAATTCAGCTGCTTAAACAGCAGCAGGAAAGCTCAGGAGAAGGCTGGGTCTGCTCTGAGAAGCAGCCCAGGGAATGGGGGCACAGAACAATTCTGTCATCTGCTAAATGCTGGCACTGAGACTCCAGGTGTCACAATTATTCTTCCTGATGCTTTGCTCACACATTAGCCAAATGCAGGAGCTTGAGCAGAGGAGAAATAATTATTTGGCTAATAGCAAGGGATTTTAAATAAGACCAGCAAATTAGCTCAGGAGGTGAGCTTTCCTGACCCTTGATAGCACTTTGACAAATCAATGTAGGGGTTTTATTCCATTCAGGATGTACAATAAAATTTTCTAAATGTGCTTTAGCTGCTGTACAGAGGCAGCTTTATTTCCCTTCAGTAAAGATAACGTGCCTAAGCTACCCTTTACCATTTCTTAAAAAAAAATCCAAACCAAAATTTACCTAAAAGCCCAGAATGAATATAGCTTTTTAGCAAGTTAAGGAATCAAAAACCCATATTTTCTGCAGTCTGGAAAAGACTGTTCTTTTAGGGAAATCACCTTTCCATCCCTTGCCAGCCCCCAATACATCCAGCGGAGCTCTGCCCCATTAACCCATTCCCCAGCACAGCACAGCCTCAGAGCTCATGCTGTGCCATTCCCCTGCTTCTGGGTTTAATGACCACAACACTTGGGGCTGGGATTGGGGATAAAGTCATCTACATCTCTGGCAGGACTCAGGAGAACAGGGCTTTAAGGGGAAAGAATGTCAGGAACCTCTCCAAGAAGTGGAGATGTGTCCATTTTTGCCGTCGGGGGCTGCCTTTACCACCTCCTTCCCTTGAAAGCATCTCTGTGTGCCCTGTGTGACTCCTGGGGCTGTCTCTGCATTCCTGCACAGGGACCAGCTCCAGTCTGACAGCCCTGATTCTGCTGTGGGACTTTAATTCTGCCTCAGCTTTGCTTCCGCACCCCTGTGAGTGAGGACAGACAGACAGACAGAGGAGACTGCACGGCCCAGCCTGCAGGCAGCACTGGCTTTTAGAGCAGTGGGGAGCTTTTGTTTTTCTCTTACAGGAACTCCCCTGCCCTGTTTTCCAGCAAGGATTTTAAATGGAGTCTTTTCTGGAGCCTCTCCCTGACACTTTTTTCTGAGCCCATCCTGGTGCAGTAAATACTCAGGTGGGCTTTGCTAAACCACTGGAGCAATTTATTGTGACGGTGTTCACAGGGGTCTATGTTGAAGGAAGAGATGAGGATCTGACTCCATGTTTCAGAAAGCTTGATTTATCATTTTATGATATATATTACATTATAACTATACTAAAAGAATGGAAGAAAAGGTTTTCAGAAGGCTGGCTAAGCTAAGAATAGAAAAGAATGAATAACAAAGGTCTGTGTCTCGGACAGAGTCTGAGCCAGCTGTGCTGTGATTGCCATTAATGCCAAACATGCACATGAGACCAATCACAGATGCACCTGTTGCATTCCACAGCAGCAGATAACCATTGTTTACATTTTGTCCCTGAGGCCTCTCAGCTTCTCAGGAGGAAAAATCCTAAGGAAAGGATTTTACATGAAAAGATGTCTGTGACAATTTATCATTTAACCTTGTTAATACTGTTGCTTCTCTCTTGCAAGAAGTGCATCTCCCCATCCACATCCACAACAACAGGGGCAAATCCAGAAACTGAGACTGGCCCTGAAAATTTCCTTCCTGCTTAGAAATTTCATTGGTCTTAGCATGGGTAATGTTGTCATCCATCTGGGGGGGTTCACCCTTGCTTTCCAGCAGTTAAACAGCAGGGAAATGGCATTTTGCTGTGGATTTGTTTGGGTTTTGGGTGTTTGTTAGTTTGTTTGCTTGTTTTTGAAAGCTATTTAGCACTAACTGTTCTCCCAGAGCAGTGAGATAAAGGATATCTCCCTCCTACCTGTTGCTTAAAGAGCTCCAAGTATCTTTACATCAGCTAATATAACCACACTTTCCATGTGCTGCTGAGTAGAATTAATATTAAAAGAGGAATTATGTAATTCAGCATTAAATACTGTAGGAGATGCTACTAGAGTGGCATCTGCACTCAATATAATTAACATACTAGGGAAGAACTATTAATTCCACTGCAGAAAGTGCCGTTTGGGTTCCCATTTGCTTATTTAGAAATGCCAAAACAGAAGAGAAACTAGGAGTTAGACCCTGGAGCCACAATGCTGCATGTCACCCTGTAGTAACCAGATATAAATGGTTGATGTTGTCTCTGTTGTAAGCCAGACATGAAGAAAGGTGTTTGTCTTAAGGAACATCTCTAAAGTACTCTGCAAAACCCATGCACATAAAATTACTGAGTGCAGCACTCATGTAGTTATTTTATTATTAGAATAGTTCTAAGTTAAAGACCATGAACAGAGGCTTGCATTCTAAAAGCAGGAATCTGCCATGTTGCATTGTACTCACAATGTCAACTCTAAGAAATTAATGAGAAACAATTAATGACAAACCTCACTGCAGTGAGGTCAGGATAAACATAAGTATTTCAGTTTTGGCTGTGACATACCAAAGACCTCCAGGGATATGCCCCAAGGCTGTTACCTCACCTAAAATGCTTATTGTGAGGTGCATCCTTTGTTCTTTCAGTGGTTGTTTTGAAATCTTAAATTTCAGAGTTAAAATTTCATTTGAACTCTGAAATTTAAACCTGATTTCAGAACATCAGCTTTAGAAATAAGCATATAAACACTGACCCGTTTATATGCTTATTTCTAAAGCTGATGTTTGGAAATAAGGTTTAAATTTAAATAATAATAAACAGAGTTTATAAATAACAATAAACAGAGTTTAGCTTTAACCATGTTATCATGAAATGACACAATGCATTCTTATGACACGAAACAGGCATTTTAAATATTGCATGGCTTGTTCAGTCCCAAAAAAGCCACAGTAATTGCATGTTTAATAAACCTTGGTAGTTCTCATTCCCATAGTAAAGTATCTAGGTCTATAGACCTGTTGTGATCATCTCATTTTTATTCCTTTAGGTCTTTTCTAGTAACTCTGTGATCAGCATTGTGATAAAACTGTGCTCAGTTCCCTTAAATCAGGGATACAATGTAAAGACATTTATTTTCCTTCCTCTTTTACTTTCTCTCCCTCACATCCTCTATCATACCAGGCTCCTGCTGAGGGATTTCCAGAAGAACACTAAACACCACCAATACTCACTATTTTATTTGTACAGACTGCTCCCCACTGAAGTCCTAGTTCCAGGTGTTTGGCCACTTTACCAAAATCTTTTGCTGTCCCTTGAAATAAAATTAGGCTGTTTTCTTTTAATTAATCTCTAAAGATATTAGAACAGCCGCCTTATTGAAGGGAAAGCTTCCAAAGGGGTTAATAATTGCAGCAGCAAAGCCTGGTAAATGCCATATCTTATTACCAAGGCAGTGCTTGGACTCTCTCCACTGGAGTGGCTTTAAGAACACATCACCCTGTGTCTAAATCAGAATGAATGTTTTCAGCATTCATGTTTCCAATGCAAAAGCACCCAAAATTCACACGGGTGTCCCTTCCTGCCTTCTCCTGGCACTGCAGTTGCACACTGAAACAAACTGATGGAAATGTTCTCTCAGAAGAGAATTGCTGAGTGGTTGCACCACAGTGAATGGTGGGAGTCTATTAAATATGCAATTACTGCCTCATTCTCTCAAGTCTTACGAGCCAATTAATAGCACTTTTTATTTTCATGGCACCTTGCCTCAAAAAGTATTAAAATGCTTTTAAATGACGGAGTTCTGGAGCTCTCCTGTCGTGCGCACAAACTAGAGAGAAGTTGGCAGAACAAACACACCAGCTACAGCTCAGGAGGTATTTTTTCCAAGCACCCTGACAAACGTCTGTCTGTCTGTCAAAGCCACAGCACTGACCTCAGCACCACGGTGACACCACAGGCCTGGCCAGAATAAGCCTGACAATGACACTGTCCCTGTTCTGGTGTTAAAAATCTGAAGAAGTGACACAGGTAATCCATCCACAGGTAAAGACAGGGACACCAAACTTTCTCTCCTACACTGAATGAGTTGTTGCTCCACTTTCTGAGAGCCAAAGCAGCTACATGCAAACATGGCACCATCCACAATCAATCTGAATTTGTGGCTAAAACATTGATTAATCCAGCAGGCACAATCGAGTTGTCTGAGAAACCCATTAACTACATTAATTTTGTGTAAACTAACAAACAACTAGGGGTAATTTATGGCTCAAACCACACTTTTCACAAAACCAAAATCCATGTAAAAGCAAGCTAAAAGGCGCACTGTAAACCAGACCCTGAGCAGGCACAGCTTTGAAGAGGAAATGGATTTCCTTTGATAGGGGCCTGGCTAGAACTGACTTATAAACCAGGACACTTGTCTAAGGAAGGGACAGGAAAATTTTAAACATTTCCTTTCCCCCAATACCATCCAAAGTGTTGGACACCTGCTATCTCTCATGGTGTTATTGGGTCATTGAATTATAATCTATGCTTAAAAAAAAAAATTAGCCTTCCATATAAATTTATTTCCAGCTATTAATTCACCCTTATCCATCTTTACCCCAGTCAGAAAACAAGTGACCTTTTGCCACTCCGTCCTGTCTTGACAGTCCAAACATCAAAACAAAGTTTTCTGTGCTCCAGCAGACCTCCTACAGTGCTGTTTGCTGTTATAAAATCCAAACAGAGGACCCAACATTTCACATGAACTCGGTAAATGAAATAAAAGAGAAGACAGAATACGATCCGGAAAGAGATCCTGCAGTCAGGGAAAAAACCAAAATCCCATCTCCAGTAAGATCTACTCTGATGGTCAGGAAAATATAGAAAATATCTCCAAAGTCTGGGACCCTAGATCCAGTACTCCAGGCTGATGAACAGTTCCTGCTGTCTCACATGGTCTTTCTCCCTCACCACCCAGCTGATTAATTAATTAATTAAACACAGTCACTGTTCAGACTTTAGAATTACCTGCAATTTTAAGCAAATCTCTTCCTGTAGACTTTCCTCCCATCAGACAAACATTTGTGAAAACTCTGGGAACAAAACCCACTTCTACTGAGCCAAGGTTTAATGCTCCAAACCACCCAGCTTCAATTTCTCCAAAATGTTCTGCTCATTTTAGAAATGAAAGTAAATCTCCTTCTCAAAGATCTGAAAAGATACCAATTGCTCCCAGGCTTACACCTTATCAATTATTCATTTTCTGAG
Organism: Melospiza melodia melodia; assembly: GCF_035770615.1. NCBI lineage: Eukaryota > Metazoa > Chordata > Aves > Passeriformes > Passerellidae > Melospiza > Melospiza melodia. The sequence goes on along the minus strand of NC_086199.1, from coordinate 50,045,669 downwards.
TCAGAATTGCTCTGTACAACAGGCAAGAACATTTGAAAAGCCAGATATTGTTCATGAATAATGTTGGTTTCGTTCTGAAATAACTGGATTCTACAAAAGTTATGACTCTTTTTGAGGAAGGTGCTACATGCTCTAAGCATGACCAGGTGAATCTGAATTTAACACTTTATAAGAGATGATCAGACTTCTGAAGTAATTAGGATTTTTTACTTTCTACCTGCTTTATGCGTAGCTCTTTGTATATTTTCCACGGGCAGGGATCTCTAAACTGCTCTGAATGCTCCTCTCTTCCTGACCAGTCCCAATTGTATCAATCTTCTCAAAGACTTCTCTTAATCACTGCCTCCTATGGCTCCACAAGAAATTACAAAAAAACTTAAACATTTACAGGTTCTTTTTCTTGTTTCAGATCCACATTTCTGCTGCTTTGTTCTGCACAAGTCTTCTACAATAAATCACCCAGCATTATTGTTCCCATGTGGGTGCATGCCTTTCATTTTTGTGATCTAAAATCCAACCATCTTATTGACTGCAGCTGCTTTTAAATACACTTTGGTGTCAGCGGTGATTTACTTTTTAATTATTTTATTTTAGATGAGTGGTCCTTTTGTTTTTCTAATAGCTGCTTTAAAGGCAGTGTTCAAATAAATGAAACTTCAGCATCTGAGCAGGGAAAGCTAATTCACAATTCCTTAACAAAAAAATTTCCTACAATAACATTCTTGATGAAAATATCACCACGCTTCCCAAAGGTTTTATATTTCAGTTGGATGATAAAGGGCATCACTTCCTTGAAGTGGGTCCTAGCTGAGCATTCTTGGGAGATTCTTGCTAAAAAGACCAACAGGGACTGTGCAAAGATTATTTCTGTCTCTTTTCCAAAAGCCTGAGAGACTGCTTTACTGGTTTTTTATTTCAGCCACAAAGCCAAGTCCTGAATCAAATGCTCACCTAAATTAAAGACTAGGGATTGGATCTTAGGAGAAGGTCCTTTTTGGCCTCTGATATATGTATGCAATTTGTCTGCAGGAGCACATTTATGCTGCATCTGGGGAAATATTGAACATAGAGGTAAGCTGGTGTTTCTCCAGGGAGAGATTATAATCAGTAAAAACAAAAACTCACAATCCACTGCAAAAATGCACTCTAGGCAGTGGAAGGGGGAAGCAAGAGTACATTGGTGAATGTGGAAGGTTCAGGTTTGTCCATGTTCTGTTGAGGTGATTTTAGGAAATACTTAATGAAAAAATATCTTGGGAATGCACTGCATATTGTTTCTTTCACACATACATGAAGTATTAGATATTAAAAGTATTTATGTAATTCTATGTCATTTAATGCACTTTCATGACATAGAAATTTTATGACCACGAATGATAAAACCATCCACCAGTTCCAGGTCAGGTAATTTCCGTTTCTGTGCTACTGGCCACTGTTAACCTGGCTGAACAGAGAACAAGGTATTGTACTTTTTTTAAAGTTTTTATTTTTTAATTGAATGTGAGAATTGAGAAGTAGCCAAATGAAATTTGTGGCCGCTGTTTCTTCTGATTTCAGATTTAAATATTTATCTGCATTTCTGAGGATAGGATCTAACTTTTTTAAAGACAAGAGGTCAAGCATTTGTTCTTTCTGTGATCCCTCACAAGTCTTGAGCAGGGAGTTCTTAAAGAATTCAATCTTACAGAATTCCAGCTCTGCATGTTTTGGGTTTGCATCTGTTTGCTTACCTAGGCAAACGAGGGGGGAGATATTTAGGGCCTCCATCACTCTGCAGCCCACAGGAGGCTTCATGTAACCTTCACAGTGCCAGCATTTCAGAACCTCTACCACCTACATTCCACTTAATTCCATTATCTTAACAACAACATTAGCTCTGATGTGTCACGGGAGCCTCTAGGGCCTAGAAATGACTTATGAATTAATTATCAGAAGCATAATCATTAAAAAAATAAATTCAAACAATGATTTCTCATTCTAATCCATTAACATGCTGGGGGGGGGGGGGGGGGAAGGACATTCAGCAAATTTTCATGGCCATATTCACAGATTTTTATGCCAGAACTACACATTGAAGGTGAAAAAAGAGCTTTGTGAGTATTGCAGTGAATACAGAATTTTAGTCACACAGATTTATGATGAATACCATAATGAGGGATTGTATTAAGTGGGACAAACATCAACAAAATGTCATGGATTTTTTTGCTAGTCATATCAAAAGTCAAAGGCAGGATCATATCTCTGTGTTTGAAAAGTTCCTGGAGCATTTTGGGCTCCAAGCCCAACAAAATAAAATGGATGTGTTAAGTAGCTCACAAGGGTTTGTAACTTTTGTGCTTTTTGATGGTCTGGTTCTACATCCACTCTGGCCTAATCAAAGCTTACTTAGGATCATTAGTTTTATCCATTGTCATCATCCTCATGCCCACATACAGAAACAACCAATGGCCCTCAACCTTCACAAAAACCACCAAATCCTGAAAATCATCAATGACGCCTTAATTGACCTCCCAGCACCATCAAACATCTCAACATGGTATTTCAAGATCAAAGAACCATCTAGGTAGATGTATGAAATGGGAAGAGATTTGTAACCAGAAGGTTAAGAGCTATGGCAGATTCTTGAAGATCACATCCTATTCTCCCTTTTATTAGGCCACATCTGGATGTTCTGAACAGCTGCAAAAATGATTTCACCTTGATTCATTTAGAGAGGAAAAGAAGTGAAAGGAAAAATTCAGAGAAGTACTGAGGTTATTGCTGACATCTGTCTCAGAAAATTTTAAAAGGGAGAGAAACAGTGGATCCATTTAACTCAAAGTGATACCTGGGAAATATATTGCTATGGATTTGTGTGAGCCAAAAAAGGACCATTCATGAAAGAGATTGGCAAAAAAGCACAAGAGTCTTCATCCTCCCAACTGGAGAGCCAGTTGCAGTGGAGCATGTTCCCATCTATTAGTCTAACTTCCAGATCTCACAGAAGACAAAGTCTCATAAGGCAGATTTAACAGGAATCACTGTTATATTCACTCAAAAATTTACATTTGCTTGTATTTTAACATAAGGCCTATGGATGCATCTCTGCTCTCTTGAGAAGCAAGAGGCCTATATTTGTAGAACCTCCAGTATTTATTGTGTTTTTCCAAAAACTTTGTAGAACCTTCAGTATTTATTGTGTTTTTCCAGGCTGTGAAACTGAAATGCCTTACAAGTAATTAGGCCTTGGAAAACCCAGTTTTTAAAATCACCACAAGCTGTTGTTGCTATTAATAAGGTGAGATTGAAGCAAGTCCAAGATCATTATTAGCTTGCAATGCTGGAAGGTGGGATTTTCCATTTTAGTGGGAGATGGATTTTCTTAAAATAACTTCAGTGAAAATAACCAATTGCTTTTTCATCCTTGGAGCACAATTTCTTCTGGAATACATTATAACTTCAGGATTCATTTTGTTAAACAAAGCACCTGAAATAATCCCCTAGTGAATCCACCCCACTGATTTCCATCAGGCAGCTGATGGCTGGGGGTCTGTAGGACAATCTCCTCTTAGCAATGGCAGCTAATCAATTAGCATGGAACTGGTTAACACCTTCTGCAGGCTTATCTGCTCATCCACACATTGCTTCTGCAACCTCTGCCTCAGGGGTGAGCTGTATTTTATCTCGTGGAGGTAAAAAGGACTTGTTCTCATCAGTGTGTGCAGGGTTCCAGAGAACTAAAATTCAGTAAGAGCTTATTTATCTAAGTGTTTGACATTTCTTGGCTGTTTTGTAAGTGAGGGCCCAGGCACAATAAAGAATATAATATTGTTATCTGGTAAGAACTTGTCATTTATTTATTATACTCACATATCTGTGAGGCAAAGTTCTTGTCATTAAGTTCTTATTGTCTGGGGAATGGAGAAGTGACTCTTGAATTACAGCTGCTCTTGTGCAGAATAATGGGCAGTATAGTACTTCTAACACATAGCCTTAAAAAGCAAATAACCATCCTAACAGCTTGAGAGATTATTTTAGAAGAACCAGATCTCTGTTTAATGAAATAACAGAGCACTAGCCATTAATAGTATTTAAAAGTTAGTACTACTGTTATAATTCGGCTATTTCATCTATAAAACATAAAATAAACTTTTCAATAACACATTTTAACCTGCAGTTAAAGTGCTGTAATTTCAGTCAATCTGCTGTGCAGCATAAACACGTAATTTTATCAGGAATTACAGCGTATGTGAGTGTTTTTATTGAATTGTTTGTATAAATAGGGCTCTGTTTACACACACACACAATAGTATTTCAAACAATAATGAATAGAAAATGCTCAGCTTCCTTTCTACTATATTTCACATAAGAACTGCATACATGTCTTCATTCAAGTATTTGCCTTTCTTTATCTATTATAGCAATTTTTTTTTTTTTTAAAAACTGAACATTTATAAGGAATTCCTTCTTTTGCTATGGGAGCATAGAAAACAGCATGCATAAAAACTGGAAATCTTTATATCAAGTGAGACAGAAGAAGGTGTAGGTATGAATTTTAAAGAAAAAATGAAAAAAGATATTTATTCAATTAACACATTGAATCAGCGAACATCGAGATTTTTCTACTCTAAAATATAAAGATGCAGCTTTTGTATCCACAGTTCAGATCTGCAAGTCCTGGTCTAGTTTCTGCATATCCCAAATCCACAGATAATCTGTGCATGAAACAGAAGTGCAAAAATACCCTCACACTAGGCACCAGACTGATAACTGAGCCTTGGAAATGGGCTCTTATCACATTAAGACAAAGAAGAAATATTCATATGCAACTACACTAATTGAATAAAAGAGATCCAAAAATGAAAATCAATACGCCAGTGCTCTAAGGCAGTGTAAGAACAGAAGTTTAAAGGGTGCAGATCTCTCTCTGCTGCTGAACAAAGACAACTGGAACAGGGATTTCCAGGAGGAGTGGATCTGACCTGGGAGGCTTGAATAAACATGCCACATGCAGTGGTTATCAAAACAATATTGTCAGCTGGAATTAACCCTGATAAATTCCACTGCCTTTATCTGTGGAGTCTCATTCCTATTAGCAGGCTTTTCAGTTTTGAGTATGTGCTGCAGTACAGAATGAAATGTGACTTCCCTCTTTTTGTTTTAGATACTTCCAGTAGCATTAAAAATGCTATCCCTGCCACCTTGCCTGAGCTAATTAATATCCCAAAACATGATGAAAACACCCCAGCATGAGTACATTAACAAGATGGCATTTGGTCTACAGCGAGCTGTTGTACACTTGCCTGATGCAAGAACAAGCGAGTCTTTTGTTACTGAAATATTCACATCCTAAGCACTAAAATCACTGCTTTATCCCATCATACTGCAGTGATTAACATGAATTAATTTCACACATCGTATGAGAGACATAGCAACTTCATCTTCCTGTTTCAGTATTATTCTTGCCTACTTGTTCACGTGCAGGTTTACCTGTTTCATTACTCCCCTTTTCTCCCATTTATTTTTAACATCCTGTTGGTTTTTCTCTTGATAGCTGCCTAGGGCATGGATTATCTCTGTCTTGCATGCCTATAAAAATACAACACATCTATACCTAGAGGCCCTGGTCAGGCCTTTTAATGCACTGCTACAACAGCAAAAATCAATAATACTTGGTATAGTGGAAATGAAAGAAGGTTTCTATATGTGAAACCATTTAGGAATTAATGGCCTTGTAGGTATGGCAACACAGTCCCTTCCTAATTCCCTTGCTTTGTCCCTGTTGATTGTCCAACAGGATTTAAGCTGAGGGGCAGGTTATGGTTTCTTTCTGCAGGATAAATTAGTTTGTGCACATCTCTTTGCTGCCAGAGGCAACCAACTTTAAAGCCAGTTTGGGGATTCGTGCACTAGGCTGCGACCACCAAAGAGCAGGAGAGACACACACACAGGGTGTGTATTTCACTGCACAGAACCTGGCTTTGGTCATCCTTAGTCCCTGGTTAAACTCCTGTGGGTTTGGAGTCATCTCAGGTCACTGCAGGCAGCCCATGGTGTCCAAACCAGTGCTCCTGCAGAGAAACCTTCTCTACATGCCTTATTCCCCCACCACATTCCTCAGGGAGCTGCTCAGCAGCTCCCTGTGTGGACAGAGGGATTTTCAGCCAGCCTAGCCCATCAAAGCAGACCTTGTGCTGTTAGACACCAGAAATTGGGCCTGGCACAATGAACACAAGGTTTTGCCACATCATCTAAAGCCACAACCACGTGCTGCTGTCAGGAGTAACAAATTCCTGTCCCAGAACCATGAACACTGAGGGAGACAGGAGCAGAAAGAGAGGAGAGAGAAGAAGAGCACATTTAGATTAAGGCAGTACATCAAAGCCATGTTAAGGCAATATGTTATCTCATCCTTTCATAGTGCAGCCTGTTATTCTTTGTTAAGTGGTGCTCACAGCAGAACAGGAAATTTGGAAAAATGTCCAAGACCCTGGGTAAATCAAGGCTTAATATCATTACAATTTTGCAGTGAAACAATGCTGATTTGCTGAAATCAAAAGAGATTGTAGAAACACATATTTGTTTTGATGAATTCCTTCCAAACTCAGGCAGATTTCTGCTGGAAATTCACTCTGTTTCCCATCTAGAAAGCTGCTTGGGGAGCTGGGACCTCATTTAATTTGCTCTGGGCTGCTACTTAAAGTCCTTAAAGCCCAGGAGCACACTGCATATGCTCCTAACAGGGACTCAGCTCCTCACTCCAGCCATGACTTTTAGGATTGTTTGGCTCCCTGCCATGGAGTTGAAATGAGGTTGATCCTCTGCCTCTCCAAGCTGCCTGCTGGCTGTGGCGCTGTAGTGGTTTTGGTTTGTTAATCTGAGATTTTTTTGGTTGATGTATCAATGAGTGTGGTGGGTTTAGTGCTGGATAATTTTTAGTGTATTTATTACAGAGCATTTATTTATTTTTTGCTTTGATATAGGATTAGGAGGAAGGTCAAGTAGGTTTAAAATTTTAAAAGGGTATAAAGAAAAATTTATCAATAGCAAGTAAGAGTAATAAGAATTAGAATAAAATTTTTAGATTTAAAAATGTAACTTTTAGATTTAAAAGAATTTTTCAGATTTTTTTTCATCTTTAACCTATATTTTTCACAAAAACACATACAGCCTTCTAATAATTAAACCTTTTACATTATTGCTATAAATACCTCCCATATAAAACCACCACAGGCAGCTGCCCAGATGAGCAGCCTGGGGAGTTGTGGGCTTCTTGCAACACTGGGAGCCTTGCCTGAATTTGGGGCTCTTCCATTTCCCTGGATAATTTTCCAGGAGTTGAAGACAGCCATTACTGTCTCACTTTTTTGGGAAACAAACAAGCAAACAAAAAAGCCCCACCACAGAACCGCCCCACAGAAGTGGAATGAATATTCCAGTCCACTGGAAATGCAAATATTGTGCTGCTGGACATTGATGTGGCTGCTTTGGGAAGCCTGGTTATTTTAGGTCACTCTGAGTTCACTCCCTATTCCAATGGCCCATGGACGTCACAGTGAGTCGGGTTGTTTTGGCTGGGTGAGCTAAAATACTTGAGATGCTGGAGGAGCATCTCAAAATGCTTCACACATTTCACAAAATCATGCAAAAAAAGTACTTAGGAATGCCCCCTCTTTAAAAACACTACCCTGCCTCCATATATCCATAGCTTATTACTGTTGATGAGGAGATTAAAATGCAAAAAGAGCTCTTATTAAACAGAAAATGTAGTTTGGCTCCATCCTTAACCAAATTAGCACCCTAAACAGGATTTCTAAGTGCATTTTAAAGAGAAACAGCTGTTATTAAGCTACTAGATATTTTGGCTTAAAATTGACTAAAAAGTAGGCAATAGTCTCATTTAAATAGCATGCAAAAGAGATGTGGGAGGCAGGATGATTATCTATATTATGCATGACTGAAAAGCAGGCTCCATTTCTGTCTCTTTGTGCATCTAAATAGTGTGGAGACACACAATTAGAACGATGCACAAGGAGGAGGTGTGAGAGTGGCCTTGCTTTGGAAGCTCTGTGGGGTTTTTCAGAAGCATGTGGCTCTGCCTTGCATGAAGAGTGCACTCTGCCAACCAAGCCAAATTTTCATCTGTCCTCAGCCAAATCTCATATATCCATATCCAAGTGATGCCAAGCACATTTCTGGCTAGGGTTTTTGAATAACTAACCCCTACTTGTGAAAAAAAAAAAAAAAAAAATTGCTCTTGACTTCTGCTGATACATTCGGCTGAACTTAAACCCAGCAATAACTGAAATCTAGGGTCATGGCCATTCTGAAGAAAAATGCCCTTAAATGAAGCAATGACTAAAGATGACCTTTAAAAATCCCTATAAAATCTAATTTGGATTGAATACAATTCAAATTGGGTTGAATAAAACTTAAGCCAAATAGTACTTTCAGTACTTAACCCCACAGAGTCAATTTTCTTTATATGTTTGCAGCAATGGGGAGTTTATATACAGTGTAAATAATGTTATTTGTATGGTCAGGTTATACGTAAGCATATGGAAATCTACCTGAAAATCTGTCCCTTAGAGAATGAGCTAATTAAACAAAAAAGATGTTTAAACTCTACAGTTGTGAGCACAGATTTCCTATGAGTAAAAATCTTAACCCAAACCAGTATTTCACAATTTTTATATTGGAAAATTTTGTACTGCATCCCTCTGCCATGAACAAATGAAACTGTTTTACCCTGTCGGCCCAGACACCACCATTTATCACATTTAAATGTAAAATTGTCTCAAAAGAAAAAAATCAGGTTGAATGTTGAATAGGAAATGAGTTACATTCATAGATCCTAACAAATGTGTGCATGCTCAAAGATGTGTTTTGTTGACAGTTTTTAAATATTCAACTCCCTCATTTGACTCCAAATCATTCTGCTCTCTGGAAAAGCTTTCAACTCTTTTAATCTGAGAAAAAAAATAGCTGAACTCTTCAACTTGATTCTTCTTTATTCCAACTTTTCTAAAATCCACTGAAGATTCTTTTCTTTTTTTTCCCAGCTGGTCATTCCCCGAGTAGCAGAACACAACCTCCTCTTTGTTCTGCTGTGTGACTGATTAGGTTGTACCTGGCTGGTGAAAATGAACATTGATTATTGCTGTGCACTGTGTTTATAGCACACTGTCCCTGCTCAGCTCCCTGTACCCACCATCCATGTGTGTCCCAATCTATAATGATGAAAATAGATGCAGCGAGGATAAATGGGAGTGCTGCCCACACACAGAGATCTCCACAAATGAGATGTGTGTGCTCAAACTGGGCTGTCAATTAAAACATCTTGGATGCTTCCCCCTTGGCAAAGAGCTGTGCTCAGTAACATGTTTATAAACAGATTTACATAGCTTTTCATATTCTATTTTTTCCCAGATGATGCAGCAAAGATTAAAATGCCTTAGTGATGAGCCATACATTAAAATGAAATAAACCTCCCAAGTAAAAAAAAAAAAATTAGAAAAACAAACATCATAAAAAAGGCAAAGGAGTGGAAAAAAAAAAAAAACCCATCAGCCACATGCTGAGTCAGAAAATATCTGACTTATTGGCAGCTCCTGTGACTGTGCATAATTTCTCTGACCTGAACACAGCTCAGGGACATGGAGTCCTGGTAGGTCTAAGACTGAAAGACAGCAAACATCCCCCAAAGTCCTTTTTTACCACATTTATTCTTTTTTTCTGTGTGGAATGTTCTTTCAGTCTAAGACCAAAAGACTGCAAACATTCCCCAAAGTCTTTTTTTACCACATTTACTCTTCTTTCTGTGGGGAAAGTTCTTTGTCTGCACACTCAAAACTGTAACCAAACACTGAGAGTAGGAAGGTTTTGAGGTGGATTTGAGTTGTATTCAATCCAAATTAGGTTTTAGAGGGATTTTTTAAGGTCATCTTTAGACATTGCTTCATTTAAGGGAATTTTTCTTCAAAATTGCCATGACCCTAGATTTCAGTTATTGCTGAGTTTAAGTTCAGCAGTCATTTAACTGCAATCTTGATTTTTATAGTGTTTATTATGTTGCTACATTATATTAGACTGCTCTATGACAATCCCTTATTGTTTGTTACAGCATTCCAGAAACACCCCAATGAACTAAGGCTGCTTTCCAATAAAAAAGCTGCAGGAAGATGCTGTGCATCCATATGCACTGAGCCACCACTCACAGGCAGCATTCTGAAAAATGTTTATAAATCAAAGTAATGGCAAAAATTTTCCAGCTGTTGCAGAAAGGCTGGCTGGTGTGAGAGGTTTTCCCTTTATTCCATTCTGCAGGTGGAATTATGTTATTTGCTAAAATCTAGGGGTTGCTACATTCTCCTAAGCCCCCAGAAGGCTCTTTCCACTCTGAGGATGCCAGAGCTCCTTTAGGAACCTCAAGGAGTGACCAGGTTTGACAGTTTTTGCCTGGAGTTATTGCTGATTTCTCAGCTTTTGTCACTAACAGCTTCCATTAGTTCACCTCAGAGACACTGGATAGATGCAGTAATTGGACCTTAGGGATTTTGATGGCCCTCTTTTTTTTTTTTCAATTGTTCTGATCAATTGAGTAAATTCCAGCTGCAGGGAACAGGTGGGTTGAGGATCATTTTTTGCCTCACATAAATGACAAACCAGGAGAGCACAAAGCTTCACCACGCAGCACAGGTGAAAAACTATTAACAGACACGTCCTCAAATCAGCCACTGAACACACCTGTAATGCACATCCAAAAACCCCAAAACTATGTTCTCCACAGCAACACTTCTGAAAGTGCCCTCCCTGGTTTAAGAAAGACAGAAGTCTTTCTGAAGTAATTCTTGTTATCATTATATTGCAAGAGTTCCATTGTCATTACATTGCAAGAGTTCCATATTACTAGTTTCAAACCTCCTTGATGTTTCTTGTAGGTAACTCCTCTAGGCATTGACTCTTCCTTGTCCTTGCAGTACTCCAACTCCCCTCAACAAACCAATCCACTTTTATCTCACTCTCTTATTGGCTACAGCTGTGGCCTGTTAACATCAGGCCTGCTCCTAATCCTTAATAATTGGCTCAGCTGCAACTCTTTAGGGGGTAAGATTTCTGTCTATAGCACCTTTATTTACTTATGTTCTATCCCCCTACAATTCTCCCTTTTAATTACAGTTGCAGCATTTCTAGAAGTACATATTCAAATAAATTAACATTATGACATAGTCATATATTTCATTCAGAACCAATAGTTATACAGATGTTCAGACAACATATTATAGTACGAATATATACAATTCTGAGTGTTGGTTCAGTTTTGCAGCTTTTCTCAGTTTGCAAAGTACCTATCTTCAAAATCTTTTATACTCGTATTTAACTAACACTAATAGCTGCAATTGATATATTTCCCCAATAGTTTAGTATTCAAGTCCTTTTCCCAAATCCACGGGGTCATAAAGTTTAGTATTTGAGTCCTTTCTCCTGAATCACGTCGGGATCACCATTTGTTGTCACTATAGTGCAAGAGTTCTACTGTCATTACACTGCAAAGGTCCCATATTGCTAAAGTTTTGTACCTCCTTGATGTTTCTCATAGGCACCTCCTTTAGGCACTAACTCTTCCTTGTCCTCACAGGAGCCAACTGACTGCAGTACCCCTCAACCAACCAACCCACTCTTTTGTGACACTCTTCTTATTGGCTACAGCTGTGGCCTGTTAACATCAGGCCTGCTCCTAATCCTGAATAATTGGCTCAGCTGCAACTCTCTAGGGGGCACGATTACTTTCTATACTACATTTATTTACTGATATTCTATCCCCCTACAAGTTCTCTCCTAAACGTAAACTGTTCTCGTGTGTGAGCAGCCCCACTCTTCCTGGGAACTAAAGATGACCTTTACAAACTGCAACCATGTTTGCTTTAAATGCCTTTCTTTCTGGAATGACTAATAAAACCAGAATAGCCTCTTTTGGGTGCTCTGGAGAGCGTGAGGTGAAAGTGGAACAATTAAAAAACGTAATTAAAAGAATCTTCAACAAGGAAATCAAAGTCTTTCACCTGATGTATTTTCAGACTGCTGACTGATTTGCTGTGGAAATAATCATATTTTTAACAGCTTTTGGGTTTTTGGGTTTTGAGGTATGAACAGCCTAAGACATTATGAAATGTAAGGCAGTCAAGACCAAAACAATGACATTTTAGTGAAGGGAGATGTACCTGACAGTTTATTCTGCCATCAGGACATTACCTTGTTCAAACTGCAGCAGTATTCCTAAAGGCCTTTAGATACTTTTCTCCCGCCACAACCAATTTCTAAAAGGTAAGAGTAATCCTTTTCCTTTTGTACTCTAAGAATATTACATGCTTGGAAAAAGAATATTAGGTGCTTGGAAAATACAGTCCTGAGAGGAACAGTAGTGTCTTCCCCATCCCTGCTGCCACAAAGTAGGAAGGACAGGGAGGGACAGCACATGGGTGGGGAGCACAGGCTAGAGAAATGGGCTTTGTAAACTTCAAAACATGGAAATACAAAGTCCTGTACCCTGGGAGAGACAACCCCATGTGCCAGTTCTTGGCTTCTGTTCTGCATCAGTCAAGGTCAGGATTGAAAGTGCTCAAGGCAATATTTCATGTTTGGACTCAGATGTTTATTAGTTCTTATCTATATCATAGACTTACAAAACCTGAGTTCTGCAGCATTTCACTAACAAGACACAAAATGGCCCCATACCTATATCTACCAGATCTTCTAAGGAAAAACTATCCAATTTTTAAACTACACCTAACTTATTTTCACTTTTAACCAAATAACTAATTCCTCGTGTCCTGCAATGTTGACTCTTTTATCCAATTACACAAAACCACCCCAACCTATGGAGAAGGTGAAGAAGAAGGACCAGCCTCCACCCTAAATCCTCCATCTTGCTTTATATATATTACTGTATTCCAAACCCTTAAACTAGAACCTTAATTTTGTGACACAGGACGAAATAATGGAAAGCATTGCTTGGAATTGCAGCAAATCTCATCCAGTTGTATTCAACTGTTGAATATAAACTAGTGCTGCTGAAAAACAAAGGACACTCAACAGCTTTAAATTCACACTTCAGCAACACAATTAATTTTCTTGTCAAGGAGAGGAAAAGTGATATCAACCCAGCTGCAAAAAGGTTACAGACATAGATGTTGTCTTATGCTCATAATTAAATATTTCATTTACAGTTATTATCAAATGTTAACTAGAATATGTTTCTGTCAGCCTCCTCTAGGATTCCATTCAGCCTGCAAAACATTTCCATCAAAAAATCTATTGCCATTCTGTTGAAGACAACATTTTTCCTTGTATGTGATTGAAAAGAATTCTTCGGATATTTTTTTAACTCTAGTGTTTCTGAATGCCTTATTCTCACACCATATGGATAGGCAGGATGGATGCAGAGCACAAGTACTATTATTATTATTATTTACAGTACAACTAGATACAGCTAGGCATCTCTGTTCTTCTCTGCCATTACAAAGAGATCTTCATTTGATCTCAGGAACAATGCATGGATGAACCTTCAGCAACAATCAGGTTTAATTTGGTGTGCAATTTGAGAATATTTTCAATATGTTGAAGAGCTGTGAATGAGCTTTGTTCCTTTGGCCCTCAGACTACCCAAATACAAAAAGCAGCTGGAAAAATCAGTTAAGTGTAACTCTTTCTTTCAGAATTAACTGTTGCCCCAGATCCAGGCAGAGGTTTGCACAGAAAAATTTGTGGTTTTTTAACAGCTTCAAAACTGCAATGGTTCTTACTGGAATGAGTTCCAGAAGATCCAAGAATGGCCAGTGTTAGCTGGCTTTTACCTGAATTTATTTACATGGAAAAAAACTGAAAGATCAAACATTTCTAGCAAACTAAACTAAATTATATAAAAATTTGTCACTTTGCGAAAAAGACATAAATTTTAGGTACCCCAGTACAGCTGTTTCTATTAATATAAATTTAACAACAAAACATACAGGCTTTGTTTCAAAGTCAGAGCTTTTGAACTGACATTTTAGTGCAGTTAATTATGAATTTTTAGTTTAATTTAATATATGTTTGGTCTTGTAGAAAAATTGTCAGTAGAAGAGTATTAATCATGCTTAATGAACTACAGCTCCAATGGGCCAGAAAACTCGTTGAAATGAAACTGGCATTGAATTTATCAGAGCTCAGGTCAATAAAATATTTGCAATTCCTCATTCTACTTCAGTACAATTTCTGTTATTACTCCCCATAAAACTCTGGTTGAACTTTAATGTGAACTGCTATCCAATATATATCTCTCAGAAAAGCCTCAGATTTCAAAATCAAAGAGCTGCAAAGCACAATTCTGTCCTGATCCAGGGAAACATGAAAAAGCACCTTCCAAACTGAGGCATAGCTGCAATACCAGAGGAAAATGCATATAAATATGTGAAATTCTTGTTCAATTTTGATGTGTTTGAAGGCCAGGCTGTCCTGGAGGTTTAAATGTTTATTAATGGAGTAGAGATGTTCAAGTCAATGTATGATTAAAGGCTGACTTAGATTGCAAATCTCCAGGTAGTGGAATGTTGTTTGAGTCTCTCTTGTGCCTGTCCAAAGAAATTCTCATCCTGCATCCATCCTTTGGAGAATGTCCTGTGGGGATGAAAATCTGCTGACAGCAGTGAGGGACTGAGCACAGAATTGGTGTAGGTGTCCCTCAGGGGTGGGAAATCCTAAAAGAGAATCCTCAAGCTGCTTTGAGTGTGTTGCCCAAATTATCTTGGCACTCCCAGCAGATTTCTTCTGAGAAATTACAAATATTACAAAGATCCCCTTAAAACTCCTATTAGTTTGTTTTCATGTCCTTTTATCACGGCTACTAGAAAGAAGATAACTTAAAAAAAACATAGCAAATGGGGAGCCACATCCAGCCATTTCACCAGTGATGCTAATAAATTTCCTCACTATGAACATCTCATTTGTATTCATTATTCTCTGTGCCAGATGGCAGTTTGTAGGCTATTGCACAACATAATGATTATGGAGTACCAATAGTTCAGACATTTTTACTTTAAAACTGGTTTTTTTTCCCCAATAAGCCGCCACTCTTTCTATAGGTTCCACAATGCTCCCTCAGGTATTCTCTGTTCTTTCACTCCTTCATTACAGGAGAACTAAGGTATTTGGTTCTCCTGTAATGAAGGTATTTGGTTCCTTTTCTTGTCAAAGGAAAATGAGTTTTAACAACAGACCCCTCATGCCGTGATAAGCTGTTGTGGATTCTGCTCTCCCTTCAAAACCTTCCTCTGGAAAATATCCATACTGAGAATTTGTGCCTCTGACACAAGTAATGATCATTCTGTTGATTTAAAAGAAACCATGAAAGCTCAGAAATTGGTGCAATCTGTGGGGAGGGGGAGCTTATGTTGGTTCCTTTGATATTTTTCCTACTATCCTATCTTAAACCTTTAACTGCTCCTTAACAATGAGGAACTGATGCATGTGGACAAAAATTTAAAAAAAAGCACACTAAAAAACCAACCCAACAACAAATAAACCCTACAAAACAAAAAAAAAAAAAAAAAAAAAAAAACAAAAAAAAAACCAAAAAAAACCCCCCAAAAAAACTCATTTAAAAACCCCCCAAATAACCCTGAGCTCCCAATTTACCCGGGGAAATAACACATCTATATTTCTCACAAATGTTCTGCCAATGGGTGACTGTAAGACAACAACAAAGAGATAAAAAAAGCCATCAACAAGCTGGAGAGCATGAAAAGGTGGCATCATTTCTCTAACACCCAGCCCATCACCAGCCCAGACCTGGCAGCACCATTCAGAGCAAAGAAATAACTCAACCCCCAGTGCCAGGGGAGCCTTTGTAGTCCCAGAAAGCAGAACAGAAGAGATAATGAGATTTGCATTGTGCATACTCGACTATTTAAAAATAAGTTGACATCAGCAACTCCTTTTAGTGCAGCTTGTGAAGAGCTGCAATTCTTGCTAGCTGCCCATTTGAGCTGGGATCCAGGAGCTCAAGTGCTCTGACCCACTTCAGTGACCTTATTTCCTGCCAGTAACAATTAGAAATATTTACAGACACTCCTGGCCTTAAGCTTGAAAAGGAGATATGATGAATTAGTGAGAAATTCAGCTCTGGTCCTCAACTTGCCCTTTATTTTCTTGATAATATGTGGTTTTCTTCAACAAATAACGTTGAGAGTTTTGCCAGTTTTATACCCACACTGTACCTGGAATCAGTAAAAGGATAAATCCTGACTGTTCATCTCTGGGAGTTCCTCTGTCAACCAAAAATGCTGAGGGAACACAGAAATACCACATTTATGGCGCCACAGAGGGGGACAGGGTCACACTGGAGGCTGTCAATGGAGAGGCTGACTTCCTTCTTAATATTTAGAAGTACCAAACAATTGCATGTATGGTTCAAGTCAGATGTTTTTCTTTTAAAAAATACCCAGGCGAAATATCATTTAATGTTGTAATCATGTCTCTCTCCTGTTTTATTAAAATATATTTTAATGATTTAACTACAGAGACAGCACAGGTGGCCACAAGTTGTGGAGAAGGGGGGGATTGTGAATCCTGTTTCCAACTGAATTGGCAGAAAGTCAAGGCCTGTCAAAGCAGTAAGTGCAGCAAAACTGAAATTGTCAGGCACTCTTAGTCACTGTGTTCATGTGCTGGTGCTACTGGAAGCATTTAAAAGAGGTGTCAACCACTGCTATTTAAAATTACAGCCCACGCTGCACCCACCCTCTGTGGCATTCACATTCCCTGAAAAATCCCTTGGCCCAGGATTTCTCTCCTGGGAAGTTGAGAAGCCTCAGAGAAAAAGGGAAACAATTCTTATCTCATTTGCTTCTCCTGTGTTGTGCTCACACATGCAATGTGTTTGGAGATTGTTTACCCACAGGTGATTGTTTCATTGCATTCTGCTGTGAGTTGTTTTCACTCTTTGGCCAATCAGGGCCAAGCTGTGTCAGGGCTCTGGAAAGAGTCACAAGTTTTCATTATTATCTTTTTAGCCTTCTGTAAGTATCGTTTGTGTACTTTTTAGTATAGAGTTTAGTGTAGTATAATATATAAGATATATAAGATATATTATGTGATATATATTATATTATGTATATTATATAATATATAATATAATATATATATAATATATTATATAGTATATAGTATAAAGTGTATAGTATATTGTATATAGTATAATACAATATATAATATGTTATATAAATATATAATATTGAATATATATAGTATATAATATATGAGATATAACATACTATATAACATGGAATATATAATATTTAATATATAATATTTAATAAGGAATAATAAGTTAGCCTTCTGAGAACATGGGGTCAGATGCCCCATTTCTCTCCCCTTGTCAGGGTCACTTTGACTACTGCAGCCCCCAGCTCACTGCCACCACAACAATGGGGAGGAAAACCCACCAGGCTGCTCCACACCAGGGTCCTGTGCTCTGCAGAAGCTCTGGGAAGGACACTGCTCAATTTCTGAATTTTGGAACATGCAGAACAATGCTCCCCTGGCACAGCCAGACACACACTGGGCACGGGACACTGAAGAAAAGCATTTTTAAAGGCTACAAAGAGATATAAGAACTATTTTGTACTTGGATATCTAAATATTTTTTGTTAATTATGAATTTTTATTTCAATTTAATATATGTTTTGTCTTGTATAAAAATTATCAGTGGAAGAGTATTAGTCACATTTAATGAGCTACAGCTCCAATGGGCCAGAAAACTCGTTGAAATTAAACTGGTATTGGATTTACCAGAGCTCAGGTCAATAAAATATTTGGAATTCTTCATTCTACTTCCATACAATTTTTGTTATTTCTCCCCATCATTCATATTTCTAGCCTTTCTGATGCTGAAGAATTTATTTCTAAGGTGTATTATTCTTCCTAAACAATCAGTGACTTCACTGAGGAAGACTTCTGAAATGTGTGCAAGGAAAAATAAAATTGTTTTGAGACTCAACCCATGCCTAGAGCTGCTACTTATTGAGGATCCTACAATCTCTAACTCAGTGGCGGTGCAAAACATGCACTACATTACTGAAATATTCATTACACCTATTTTATTATGTAATAAATGTAATATTTTTATGTAATAAAGTAGGGGTAATGGTATTTCCCTAGTAACAAGAGAATATGGAAATTCCTTAAAAATTGGTACAAGAGACACTTGCATTTTAGAAGATTATAAATAATAGACGATGTTTTTGATCACGTTATTATTAAAATTAATACATAAAAATGTTGTGTTCTCAAACCCAATACTAGGGAAAATTATAATTTGCTGACACAGATAACATCCTCTGATCTGCAGATTCCCTCCTTTCCTAGTTCCCAGCTAAGAATGAAGCTTCAGCACACAGCTGTGTATAACCACAGAGGCAAGTGGGAAAAAAATATATGCAAATTTTGATTAAAATTTTCATATGATGCAAAATTTGGCAGCTTGCTGCAGAAAGTCAAGAACAGATCAGCTGTACTGCAAGGATCACTTGTTTAGTTTGATTCATTCTCTGCAGAGGTTTATAAATATATTATATATATATATATATAATTTATAATTATATAAATTATATACAAATATATTTATAAATATATATTATATATAAGTATAACTTCTATTTTATATAAATTATATTTATATATATCTATAGATAATATAGATATATGAAATATATGTTATATATATGAAATATAATACCTGGATTTTAGGAACAAAGCATGTCGAATATACAATCCAAAGAACAGGACCCCAGAAAAATAATTTTGGAAATAGCTTAGGAAACTGCAACTCATTCACTAGGATTAGCCAATAAGACTACTAATTCAGACTTTTGTGCATAACCTGGTAAATAACAAGCAGGAAAAGGGAAATTACAATATGTGTCAACTTGTTATGTGGACAAATGCTAGTACTGGCATTTAAAAAAAATTTAAAAGGAAAAAAAGTGTGAGGGAGAAAATTTTTTTAAAATGCAAAAATATCCAAATAAGGTAAAAAAGACCCTCTAAATGAAAGATATAGTAGACTAGATTAATTCCATAACATTTCTTCTTTGCAGAAATGTTATGGAATTAATTGGTTTCTGTTTTTTACACCTTAACAGTGAGAATACTTTAGATAGCAGCTAATTCTCAAATCTGGTAAGCAAAAAAACCCACCAAAATTAACAAGATCTCAATGGCTCAAGTAAGAAAAGCCTAATTATTGACCCTGCCACTCTGGAACAACCTTTCCACCTCTAAATAAATTAGAAATGTAACCTTCTCACTTGCATCTCTTTAGATGAGCAGTAGGCTTATGAATCAACCAAGGAGCTCCTGGGTGAAGCAATGACAAAAGTAAGAGGGTATTTCAGGGGCTGGCAGAAACACTGATGAATTGAAGTCATCAGTTTTTTAATTAGGCACTGAGACGTGATGGTGCATGAGTTAGTATGATATATATATATCATTTGGAACTGGGTAGCTGCAAATAAAAAGGCATGACAACGTTTTCTGATAATGATAAACTATCAGAGATCAACATTAGCACACAATTTGCTCACAGGATGGTGTTTAAAGCAGCTGCAGGGAGCCAGACTGGCTCTGCTGTGGGTCATTCAGCAGGGTAAATAAAAATAAAACATCTGTGAGGAAAGGTAAAGAGAGGTTATGTGAGTGATTAAAAGTGTGCAGCTGAGAGCTCCTCTAGGACAACAACTTTCCCAATGACAGGGCTACCAAAGCTGGCACTAGAAAAGACAGAAGAAATATTCTTTTAAAGCTTTGTAGAGGTCTGTAAGGAGAAGCTTAGGTCTAATTGGGCAGTCTGCAGCCTTCTGGCCTGACCTTTTGGCCTGTGAAGTCAATAAGCCATTGGAGTGGGTATTTCTTCCCTCCCCCAAACTGACCAGATGTCCTTGGGAGGCAGAGATGCCCATATCCTTTTCACAGAACCCCTTCTCAGAGTTCAGTGACAGCTGCTGATTTAAGTCCTTTAGGTATTTGGGTGTGCTGCTTTTCCCAACCTTTCCTTTTTTTGCATCCTATTTGATGCA
The DNA here is from genome assembly GCF_035770615.1 of Melospiza melodia melodia. NCBI lineage: Eukaryota > Metazoa > Chordata > Aves > Passeriformes > Passerellidae > Melospiza > Melospiza melodia. The sequence continues at coordinate 50,025,579 of NC_086199.1, read as the reverse complement.
AAAATCTCTTACCCACTAGTACTACTCAACTAATCTTAGTGCACAGAACCCTTAGGAATTGATCTAACATGAATGTTCACATTTTTTTTTTAGCAGAGGAAAAATAAACTAATACTCTTTAAACAGACACAAATGAAGTGGGAGAACCCCCACTCCAAAGCACCACCCTGCAAGGCTTATGGCATTCAGCCACTGGATGGAAATCACCTTTTCCAAGAATCAAAGGACATAAAGCTCATGGTGCTCAGGTTCTAAAGTGACAGAGAGACCAGGTATGACCCCTGACTGACTTTTGAACTTTTGGTTACTGTCACAGGACTCCACAAAACACATCAAACCATTCAGGGGGAGATAGGCCAAGTCTGTAGAAAAGCAATTAATGGGAAAAAACCATGCATAGTTTGGGAAGTCATTGTGTTGAATTTTTTTTTTTTTTGTTTTGTTTTGGTTAAATATCTGCACAGTGCCCAGCATTCTCACCCAATATGTTATTGCCTGATGATGCAATGTTGCAATAAGGGATTTATTTTTCTTTAATTGCATTTGGAAGTTAAAAGCAATGGAATAACTGCAATTGATGCTCATGGATGGAGCACACCTCACCTAACAGCTCCTTTGGAAAGAAACAGCATCCAATTCCTCTGCTCTCTCTCTCTGTGATTTACACTGGACCTTTTTTTATCACAGGTAAAATGCAAAAATTGTTCTCTCCAATAAAACAGATATATTCTCTGAATCCTTCTAAGAAACAATAACTATTTGAAGAATCATTTACCCAAGAAGAATATAGTGAAATTAAAGTATCTCGCTGTACTACAACACTATTTTTTTTCTTGGACAGCCACTAACTAAATTAATTACCTCTCTGCTGAGTTAATTAGGTAATATTAGTACATAAATACCCCAAATAATTATTCTAAGCTAATAAAAATACAAGTGCTGTCAAACATGTCTGACACAACCGTATATGTTGAATGTAAATTTTCCCATTTGCTTCCCAATCCAAATTTAATTAAAACATTATAAATATCAGTCATTCTCATAAATGAGTTTTATAGCATCACAAGCTAATCATTCCAGAAAAATAAATTAAAATACAATAATCCCTTGCATAATTATACTGCCAGTTAGAAAGAATGAGTTTAATAAATAGCTCGTCAAGTTCAGAATTTTAACGTGAAATGTTCACCAGCCAAATAAGTGTATCTGCAGCCTAATGGCCTGAAAATGAGCCCATAAAGATATGAAAGAAACACACTCTTTTATTGGCCTCCTAATTGCTCATTTGGGCCACTTCTTTCCTGTTTTCCAAGGAATGATTTTTATGGCATTAGTTATTAATGCAGACAAATGTTATTAGTAAGGAAAAAATCATGATTGCTGTCAGCTTTTGGGGGTCCTCAATACTCTAAAGTATTATTTTCTTGTTTTAAGAATGAAGGCACAGTTTTATTAGGTTTTGTTATTTAATGGCAGTGTGATTTACAAGAGGAAAATTCAAAGGTTTAGGCCAATACTAGTCACAATTCAGGCCTAAATGCACCACCTAAAAGCTTACAAAATGGAGAACAGCTGAAAATAAAAGCTTAATAAAAGCTATTTAAAGGTGGGGTGGCGATTATGGGTTGCCTTTTTCCAATGCATTTAAAAGGAAAAAGAGCTTTTCTGACAGTTATAAGTTCATAGCCAAGAGCATGAAAAACTCTTCTTTCTTTTAGGAAGATAGCTTGAAAGTTTGCAAAGAGAAAAAGATTTTTTTTTCTTTCATTAAGATCCTGTGTGGTGGTTTATAGCAGTGTTTTCAGCCTATCTCTACACCCACCACCTAAAGAATTAAACAAAAAGAAAAAAAAGGGAAGAGTTAACAATAAAATACTACCTGAACTAGGGAAAATAGACCTATCAAAAATACATTTAAAGAAACATTTGGAAATTCCTGTCATATCTGCCAGGAAAATATTAAAAATGTTCAGTGATTACGTTCAAGATTTTCATTAAGAGTTTTAATTTCATTATCTAAATGAATAAACTATTGCTTGCATCTTTGTGTAAATTAAAACAAATTAATTACTTCACTTTGAAAGAATAAAGCATAATCCTTCTTGACCTTATCTTCTTTATTTCTGTCCTTGTCTCATCAAATGCTATTTCTGTGATTCAAGAAACTTAAATCTATTTTAAAAAGCCAAACACATTCTCTGGTTGTCACTGACATAAACAAAAATAGGATTTAATTTTTTTTTTGCCAGCACTGCTGAACTTTTCAACTTGTGACCTACTCCTGAAAGTTTTATTCAGTTTTTCAAGAGTGTGGGCCTGGGAGCAGGTTGCAATACATCCCTTCCCCTCAGAGCCCAAATTCTTTGTTTGAAACCTTATCACAAATCCATCTTTATGAGCATTTTAAACAACTGTTTTATTTAAACAAGAATATTATTGGCTCATTAAGAATCTGAGGATCGGGGGACGGAGCAGAATATTGACAGTGGCAATATCAGGGTAGAAAGATGGAACTTCAAGACTTGGTGCTCACATTAGCACACAAAAGCAGTAAGAAAGGGAAGGTGTATGTGCCAAGGTAGTCAGGTTTGAGTCATAACTATTTGTGGAGTTCAGGAGGGGATCTACTCGCTACTTACTAACTAAAGCACGTGTGGTAGCTTTGCGCAGGAGGCATTCGCGGTAATAACGCAAAACTTCCAACCACTAAAAAGCTACAAACACCTCTGTGAAAAACACATGTTAACGACAAAAAAACCTCCAAAAACTTCCTCTTTCTGTTCCAACCAACAGAAAAGTAACAAAAGCCCAGCCAGGTGGCCCCTGCAACAAGCCCAAGCCCTCCTTGGCTACTGGACAAAAAGAGGGGTGGCCACAAAGCCAAAGCAAAACCAACTCAGCCAAAATTCCACCACCATTACAATTCACCCACAACCAACAGGCAAGAGAGAGGAGAGGCCATCGATGCCCCCCAGCCAAAATTCCTGCCACAAATTATTAAGCCCAGCCAAAATCAAGTAAGCATCTGTAGGCCCCTGGTGAGATGTTAACTCAAAATTTCCCAAATTTCCCCATATTTCTCCAAACAACTACTATTCATAAAATTTTAAAAACCACAACAACCTCTTTTCTCATTAAAAAAGTAAAATTACCAAAAAACTTCTCTCTCTAAATAAACTAAAAAATCCCTATTTAAAAATAGTAAACTAACTAAAATTGAGTTTTATTTCTTTACATTATCAATAAAAAAGTTATAAAAAAGATGCCCTAAAAAATTCTTAATTCTTATTACTTTTTCTTTTAATTACCATTAATAAATTTTTCTTTATACTCTTTTGAGGTTTTAAACTTATTTTATCATTCTTCTAATCCTATCTCCCAAAAAAAAAATGAATACATTCTAATAAGTACATTAGTAATTAGCCAACACTAAACCCACCACACTTATTAATATATTAACAAAAATAGTCTCAAATTAACAAACCAAAACCACTACAGCATGTCAGCTCCTAAGCCAAAAAATCCCAAATTTTATTTATATGTTATAAAGAGCTATCAATGAGGAAGGCATTTGACCCAAATTTATATGAAACGTGCTCAAGTAATTAATCTTCTCCAGAAGTAAGGCTTTTTACTACCTTCATAAATTTGCTTTAAGACAACTTCTAAACAAGCATCTTTTTGAAAGCAACTTGGAAGCAATGAAGAGATGACCAAAATCCACATGTCCCATCTTTCCAACCCCCGAAGTTTTCTCTGACATGAAGACCTGTGTTAGAGCTTTGGAGAGATGCCCTGCCAGTGGCACGGCAAAACTGTGGAACAGGACTTGTTTTGCTTTTTTTTCCACTTACTCAAGAAGTAAGAGATTCGCCTGCTTCAGTTTTTTCTGTTTTATCCCCCCAAGTATTTTAAACTCTCCAAAGGGGCTTCTACTTCTCCCATCTTTTCAAAAGAGAGGGGAAAAAATAAGAGATGAATGGAAGGAATGGAAGGAGAGGAGGAATGAAAAGGTGACTTGCAACAAGAGCATCTCAGAGGTGTTCATGTTTTGTAGGTGTCCAGAAAAGAGAAGAAAAATAAGATCAAGATTCAGAGGAGTCTTATTTTTTTGCTGGTTTTCTGCATTCACTTTTGTGTAGCTTTACGCCAAACATTTTAGACACATAATATATAAAGCTGTATATGTGAGTGCCCTGAATCCTGAACCTCATAGCAGGGGTGGGAAAGCAATGGGAATAAAAAGGATATGTTTATTTATCAGTACTAAGCACAACCTGTATCACATCATTTTTCTGACAACAGCATCTACCATATTTCCTTATTGAGCATGAGAGCAACTGGGAAATACAGACTATTTCCAAACTGTTGTAGAAAGTGCACCCCTGATTTTATTCTGAGTTTACAGAGATAAAAAATGTAGCAGGAGATAAAGATCCCCTGAGTGAGGCAGCACCAGACTTGATGGCATTTCACTGCCACTCACTTTTCCTGTGATTATGATCTCAGGCAGAGGTGGGGAGCCAAATGGGGAATCCATTTTCACTGGGCAGATATCAGTACAGTATCTGCCCTACCATGTATTTATAAAAATCTCCCTGCTCTCCCAGCAACCACTGGAGCATGAAATAGCTGAGTTACAATAAGTAAGAATTTCTGAATTCCTGGCATAACTGGCTGCACTAAAACCCTTCTGCAGAAATTTGGTAAAAAATATTCTAGCATAGAGAAAAATGAGTAGCTTTGATTTTGTGCTACTTCCAATACTGTATCTGAAAAAGGTAAAAAGTATTTCTTATATTATTTTCTGTTTTCTAGTTACACATAGATATATTTTTATGCAAGTCCTGCATACATGTATTTTTAGAGGTCTTTCCCTTTCACTTAGGTGATTCAAAGTTTAAGACAATTCTGCTGCCCTATGTAATCACTGGCATGAAAGCAAAGCAGCACCTGAAAGACTTTTCCTTGCCAGACTGTCTTAAGCTGAGATCATTTTGGAGCTCAGTTCTGACAGGATACATTGCCCTTATTTTCCACGCAGAAAAAATTCACTGGGTGAATTTTCATCACTCCTTGGTGATGAAGTTTAATTAGTAAGGACTAGAAAGTTTGCTCTTTTTCTTAGTGCTCGCTTTTATACAAACTAAAACATTAGTCAGATTTCTATACTACATCAGCTCAGTAAGAACCAGGAGAAAACACTATTTCCCCATTTAGTATTGTTATTTCTAAATGCACTAAGACTACAGGGATTGACATTGACATTTTCCTTTGAAAAAGAGAACTTCCCTTAGAAAACGAATTTATTCTTTCCACCAACAATCATCTTCTTAAATTGGTAATATTGGATATACTGGTCTGATTAATCCTCTAAGAAATTCTGATCAAATAAAAGTCTGCTAAATATAAAATACAGTCAGCAGCTATTACATCATACTATATTGCATTATTATAATTAATTATATCATATTGCATCATTTGTAATTATAATTTTTTTGCATGTGAAAAATGGAGACCTTCCAGTCCTTAAGTTTGGTGTTAGTGGGCAGAGGAGCAGTGAGAATCATTCTCAGAGAATGCCCAGCTGAGCTGGGGATTTTGTTTTCCTTATGCAACTCAGTTTTTCCATGTTAAATTTCCAGAAGCAGGATGACTTTCACAAGTCAGAGAACAGCATATCACCAGAATTTTTCAACATTTTAAAATATTTAAATATTGGATATACTGGTCTGATTGTCCTAATCCTCTAAGAAATTCCAATCAAATACTAGTCTGCTAAATATAAAATACAGTCAGCAGCTATTACATCATACTATATTGCATTATAATCTTATTATGTATTATATCATATTGCATTATCAGTAATTATAATTATTTTGCATGTGAAAGATGGAGACCTTCCAGTCCTAAAGTTTGATTCTCACTGTTCTTCTGCCCACTAACACCATTCTCAGAGGATGGCCAGCGGAGCTGGGGATTTTATGTTTTCCTTATGCAACTCAGTTTTTCCATCTTAACTCTCCAGAAGCAGGATAATTTCACAAGAGTATCACCAGAATTTTTTAACATTTTTAAATATTTCAATATTGGATATACTGGTCTGATTGTCCTAATCCTCTAAGAAATTCTGATCAAATACAAGCGTGCTAAATAGCTTTGACCAGAAAATTAAAGGTGGAGGAGGAGGAGAAGGAGCCACTCTGGGCTGTTTCCAGCTGTCAAGCATCCAAAATGACCGTGGCCAGCTGCAGTCCCATCCTGGCTCTTTCCTCGACCTTCCTGCAGCATCTCAGGAGTGGCAGAGATCCAGCAGCAGCACAGAGCTGCTTTCCTGTCTGGCAGGGATTTGTGCCAAGCCCCGAACGAGTCCCTGCCCTGCAGGAACAGACTCCTCTACCTGCCTGCTCTTGGCCTGGCCAGCCCTGGCCCCAGAAAGATGTTCCCTCTGGGACCAGCAAGATGCTGAAAATTGGACCTGAGGAGGAGTTGGAAACTGCAGGTCCTTACTGCCAACAGAGACAGGATGGCAGCAGCACCCTCCTTCGTGCAAGGAGTGTGTTTGGGCACATTTGGGGAAGTGCCAGGACACAACCCCCTGGAAATCTCCCTGGCAGAGTTGTTCTTGTCTTTATAAAAGCACTGGCATGCTGTTCCCAGCAGGTGCCCATGGACAAAGCCTCTGGAGACACCCTCAGGCTCCCACAGGATTCTATGGGAGGAGCAGGCGACTGATGGAAATCTCTTGCAGTGCTTTGTACATCCTGACAAATGGAACAGTTTCCTTGGAGCTGGGAGCAGCTGGTTTAACATTTCTGCATGGTGCAGATAGTAGGACATGCGAGAAAGTCCAAAAACAAGGATTATTCAATCTGGGGGAAAAAAAAGCCCTGAGAATGTCCAGTGCCTGAAAGCTGTTGGGGGAGAAATTCAGCCCTGAATTAAGGTGGAAATTTCTACCTGGAAGGCCATTAAATATGAGAATATCTCTGATGAGACAGATTTTTTGGAGCTTGAAGCATTTAGGGTATGATTATTTTTGTTCAAAATTGAGGGTTTGGAAAATTCTATGGCCTGTGAAAACAGATATTAAACAGGAAAACAGCTTTGCTACTTTCAGGTCACAGCCTCTGTTAGGATATCAAATGTCAAGTTATTTGTTATGGTAGGAGCTGTGCAGTGAAGGGATTCTTCAGGTGAGATAAGAACAACAAATATGGAATTAGGGCCTCCTACTTCACTGTTGGATGGCTTCAGCTGTATTTATTCCCTGTATTTAAAACTCCCTTGCATCAAACCTTCTGTCACCATCTGTGTGCCAAAACCCTTTAAGCCTTGTGCTCCACTGAGCTTTGGAAAAACCAGAGACAGAATTCTGACTCCAGAAACTCTTCTTTCCACAGATCCAAGTTACTGACATTTCTAGACCTAAATATAAAATACATTCAGCTGCTATTACATCATACTAGATTGCATTATAATCTTATTATGCATTATAATTAATAATAATGCAATATGATATAATTTTTTTGCACATGAAAAATGGAGACCTTCCAGCCCTAAAGTTTGATTCTCACTGTTCTTCTTCCCACTAATCCCATTCTCAGAGGATGGCCAGCTGAGCTGGGGATTTTATATTTTCCTTATGCAATTCAGTTTTTTCCATCTTAACTTTCCAGAAGCCGGATGACTTTCACAAGGCAGAGAATAGTGTATCATCAGAATTTTTAAACACTGGCATCTCCTCTGGAAGGCTGCCCTGAGCATTAGCTGTAAAGCTGTGGAGATGAGTTAGGAATTTGAGGATGCAAAGCTCGTTTCTCAAACAGCCATCATCTCCCAGCTGATGATGCACCATTTCCCAGCACTGCTGTCTTGGCTGAACTCCATTTGGATCCAGGCCTATCAGTGGCATTTGCTGGTTTATTTCAGTTTTCTTAGATATCCATCACCCTAATAACAGAGTTGTCACTTAATTACGAGTCACATTTTGTGTCATTTCTGTCTGCTTTACATACATCATTACACTTCCTAGATGGAAACAAAATTTTAGGGCAAGCCAGATCATTATGAGAATTTAATATAGAAAATTTTAAAAATTTTATAGAAAGCGTATCTCCCTTGCAAATATTTGCATTGCCATCTCACCCCAAACAGGCAGCAAGTGATCAGCACACAGGCAGCAAATATCTGCCTTATTTCCATTTCCATGCCTTATTCTGCAGTGGCAATGGTGTTTCTCTGCCTTGCAAATAAGAACATAAACATGTGGAACATCTGGATGTTTAATGGGACGAAAGAGACAGTGGTTCCAAATTGTTCACTAAGTGAATGTTATTCCATATGCCAAAAATACTTTGACAGATTCCCTTGAAACATAATTTCAATTATATATGCCTCTGCTCTCGAAAGCTGAGCTGTAAACATCCGACAGCTTCACTCAGTGAGTCTGCTTCCCTGGGGAGAGCAGAGTCCAATCTTCTGATTGAAGAATTAAGAAAGCATCTTTCTCATAATTCCTCTTCTCTCATTTAAAGATCTGAGCAAACTTGCGCCTGTCTGCTTCTTAGTAACAGAAACATGCCCAAATTTCTTGTCAGATATCGAGTTAGCCAAACTAACAAGGACTATAGCTCAGCAAAAGCAGGGACAATCTAGGAAAGAATCAGATTGCTCAGTGTCAAGGACAGTTTTATTTAGTGCAGGGAAATATAGACATTACAGGCATGTGATGCATGCAAATCGCAAATTTCAAAAAAAATTTTTAGGAAACTTGCACAGTGGGTTGAAGGCAAAATCAAAAGACTGAAAACTACAAATACATCTGTGAAAACTGTTACAGCAATATATTGTGTGAATTATGAATCTCTGATGCTTCTCTATAAATTAACTCCCTTTTAAGATGAGTTTTCTCACTTAGATATTCTCTGCTCACAGCTGTCATAGAAGCTTTGGGTCACACGTATGGCATGCCAGTTTTAAACTCCCTTTCCTTACACTTCAGATGTTCCTGAAATCCACTGAAAATTTCCACTGAAATCCATTGAAATTTTCTCCTAACACTCACTGCAAATGAAGCACACAGAGCTCTACAGAGGCTGATTTCAGAGTGCATGCAGGATGAATCCGCTATCAAAAAATATGATAAGGACTTGCACAAAGAATCTTCAGCAGTGACTTCTCTCCAAAGGCTGAAAGGTTTTTTTAAGGAATAGATAAGCACAAACACTCTTCATGCAAAGAACTACACTGGCTAGGTATACTAAAAATATTAATTATAGCCCAACTGAAGAACTGAAGAAAAGCATGAATATAAATAATTCTAGATACAATCCTGCTCAGAGGCAGTTTGGGCTGTGCACAGGGGTTGGCCCAGCATTGGGGTCACTTCCACCACAGAGTTTAGGACCCAAAACTCAGGGAGCAGAAATTATTTAAGCCAACTCAGCAGATATTTCTTCCCAATCAATAGCTTTTGTTTCTGCCTAGAAGAGGAGGTCACCTGAGTGCCAGGCTGTTTTCCCAACCCTGAGGCAGGAGGTGCTTGCTGCAAAATGCAACCCAGTGCTCTGCTTTTCTGGAAGTGGGATCACAACTTCCTCTTCAGACCACCCAGAGCTACACTGAAAATGTGCCATGAATTAAAGATTGCTGTTGCCCCTGCAGTTGGGTGCAGGCACCAGGCAGAAAATGCCCCCAGCTCAGTGGCCAAAACAGGACTGGATGAGCCCTGAAATGTGGCTCCCAAAAGGGGCTGAGAGACTTGGTCTGCACTGGTAAATTAAATATCAAAAACTTGACTCCATCACAGGCTTTTTGTTTCACTTAACATACCTAACTGTGAAGTTACAAGCTTAAAGAAGAATTTCTGACATCTTCACTCAGTTTTTAAAATGACTCGCTCATCCAGCAGCTCTTTCAGAAATTTGTTTCATTAGGATAGAATTGGTGAGGGAACAGAGGCAGAAAGAGTCCCAAGTCAATGGCTTCCCCCTCACTAAATAAAAAGCCCTGGATTAATAAGCCACAAATATGATCATGGAAAGTTTTGCCAGTGAAATATTGGCAAACAGTCACTTCTGTGAATTAGTAACACGACCATAATGCAGCCTTCAACTCAGGGATACTCTGTGGGTGTGTGTTTTATCTTGTTACCCTTGCATATATCATCAAGGGGCAAATACAGGAAATTTAGTGTATGAACAAATAGTTACATACATATTTCCGTGCTCAGCAATGGCCCTCAGCAGCCTTTTAACACCTAGGAATCATTTCTTGGTCCCCTCCAGCCTTCCCCTTCACACCACACAAGTGCTCTACCAGAGTTATTTACTTTTGACTTTTTCTTACTTATGTTTAACATCCCTTTGGACAACTCCTTAGCAGAGGCACTTGTTCAGCTGTTACTAAAAACTTATCAAAGTTACTTCTTTCCTCCTTAGTACTATTTTTACCTTTTCTCTGTGTCAAAACCTGCTGAAGGCTCTGCACTCTGCCTCTGCTTCATCACACCCTCCTCTGCCCAAAACCACACCTTATATTTGTCTGTCCTCTTTCACGCTCCCTTGCAAAGCAGGAGTGGGAAGCACCAAGGCTGTACTTCTTACATCTTGCCTTTTTCTGGAAGCTAATTGTCTTTACCTTCCCTGTATCACAGTCTCAGATTTATCTCCTGGCCTTTCCTTCCTGTGATCAGTGAATTGTTCATGGATAGGTTTGGCCTCTTACAGGAAATAAAAAACCTGGAGAAACACCCAAGAATCCAGATTCTGACACTAGCTACTTTTCAGGACTGCCTATAATTACACCAACACATATTTTTCCATATAAACAACACAACAGCAGGTAAAAGATGCTGTGGAATCATTAATACAGGGAAAATGACATGTGAGCTCAGAGACAAGTAAAAAGGGGAAAAAGGGGAATAGAAATTCAGTTAGGAGAACAGAAATCAGCCCAAAATAGCCTTTTCTGTGGTCTATCCCTCCTCTTAAAATGAGGTCCATGAAATGGATAAGACTGCTCATGGATTAGCTGCTAATGAATTGCCACAAATAAAGAGAAATTAATAAAGAAAACCTTCCCATGTAAGGTAAAGAACATATATCTAGACCAGCAATTTGGGTGAGATAATTACCAAAGTAATTTTGTTAAATGGGACAAATGTACCATATTTTTTTACAGCACTGCCATAAAAACCAAAATGTTATTTTCACTTGCAGAGAATCTGCCAAGAGTTCTCTTTGTACCTGATGAAATACCATACAACCAGCTTACTGAAAATCACTTGAAGGAATTTAAAGGCAGAATAACAACAAAATTGCTAGAGGGAAGAACAGGAGAAAGCCTGCTGTAAACATGAGAATATAATGGAAAGAAAGTATAAAAAAATCATGTAAGACTACTGTCACCTGGCTCTTACAAAATTGAGCATGGCATAAAAAAGTAATGATAGTGACAGGAACAAGAAAATGAAATCTTTGTTCATTAATGATCATTAAGACAGAGGAAAAAAAAGATTTGTTCTTCCTGCTATTACAGAGTATTTATCTATGCAAAGCATCATTTCAAACTGTTCTTCCTCAGCAAGCAACAACAAAATTCCCAAGGTCAGTTTGCTGCCCTCGTGTCCCACTGCAGGAACGCTCTTGGGGCTGTAACTCAGATTTGGTCTGTTTTAAAAAACAACTCGAGGGAAACAAGAAAATTAGATATTTGGGAATCACAGGGCAGTTTTTGAGGAATTCATTGGAAATGCCAAGATAAATAGTGCTTGATAGTGACTGGTTAGTGCACAGGCATTCTGGGAAGTTCCACAACCAGCCTGGTGAGTGCACTTACTCCACTTGGGAACCCAAGTCTGGAATTGATCCTTTTCCTGCTACATATTTTTGTGTTTGTGGGAGGGAAAGGCTGAGGGAGTTTGACAGGGTTGGCTATGGTTCTTTCTTTCTGCTGCTCTTGGAAGGAAACTTTGCTTCCATTCCCCATCCCTTCTCCAGAAACAAATTCCTACTCCCAGAAGTGCCACATGAAAGCTGTCACCTGCTGGGGGCTCAAATGCAGCTGTGCCTCAGGTCTGGTTCCCCAGACTACATTAAATTATTGGGAACGAGCACCAAAATGGAGAAGTAGGGAGATTTCAGGGAATTGTACTAAACCCAGAAGTTACATATTGCCACAGTTTCCACGACTTGTTTGGATTCTCTCTCTCAATTTTAGTGGCAATTTGGCTGCTATCTTTTGTCTAATTAGAACTAAATGTAGGCTGTACTTTAACTGTATTAATTCCCCTTATGTCATTATCTCAAGTTTGCAGAGGTGCTCAGCAGCATCTATACCAGTGCCCCTTACATAAGGTTCATTGCTTTTCTGAGTAATAAGGCAGGTTGAGGATTCAAGGGGTGATTCAGTTAGAGCTAAATAAGAACAACTTAAATTAAAAGAAGAGACTTCTTAATTTGTGCTGCAATTTCCCCCCTTTGTATTAGCACTGCTTTTCCATCTCTCCTTTAATAAGATGTCTCTCCCTCCTGGTAAATATCTGTCTACGTGCAAGGACCTTTGCATCTATCTTTTTCTTGTCCTTCTATTTTTAGTGCACATCTGTTCCTGTTCTGACCTCAATTCTCTTTCATCTGGAGCCTAATTTTTTCTGAGTATTTCTACTGCCAGCTCTTCTCACAGCTGTCAGCTCCCTTTTTTCTTGCAGATCCATGATGTTTCTGCTGGTGGCCACTGCCTGGACTCCTTCTCTTGGGCTGGTAGGGGAAGGCAGCCCTGCAGAGAGCCCAGACAAGGGGCAAATACAGGCACTGCCAGTGTGGGCAGGTTCCAGAGCTTACAACTTGCTCTCTGTTTTCTCCCTGCACTTCTTTTGTGCTTTTCTGATACCTCAAGGTGTTACCAGCCACTGCCAACTGAGCTTTTTCGCATGCATGACAATAAATACCACTCCTGCTCCTTTCACAGGCTGTATTTCATTTTTCTGTGCATCAGTAATGAGGGAATTTGTTTTGTTCTACCTCATTTCTCCTCTTGGCAGCAGAATTGGGAGCACAAGCAGGAAGATGCAGGAAGGTCTTTACTCTCTGGCTTTTATCTCAGCCTCAGCAGCATTTGCAGAAGGAAGATGTCATACTATAGCTTTTTCGGACCCAGAGATGGGTCAGAAGACTTTTATTTTAAAAACTTTTATTCCATTTTCAGTCTCATGAGAAGGGCGAGACAATACACATTATAATTCACACCATGACAATCAGAAGCCAATTACTTCAAATTACAATACACTGTGTTTCTTGGCTTCTCAGCTTTAGCCACACCAATGCTGTGAATGCCTTGAAGCCAACCATTGTAGTGGGATCCACTACCCCTCGTGGGTCCCGCTACAATGCATCTTCCATAGTTCTATTTCTCAAAAATATCTAGTCTTATTTGCAAGGCCCTCCTTTGAAACTTGTTTCTAGCTCCATTTCTCTCTCAACAATATCTGTCCTATTCCACAGCATTTCTAAGTCAGAATTTCTCATATCAAAGTCTGCATATGGATGCACACGGTGTGAGCCTTCTGTCAGGCCCTGACAACTCTCCAGAAATCCATTTCCCACATTTCCCCCTCTCTCTTGGACAGAAAAACCTTGTTTGATGGCTTTGTTCATTTTTTGTTGTGTAACAGTGTTAGTAATAGTACACAAGGTACTATTATTAACGGTTACAATAACAACTAATGCACATAAACCTATTTTGTAAGCTCTTTTATCTAAGGTGTAAAACCCTATTTTTCAAACAAGTCATCTAACCTTTTTCTAACAAGTCATCATCATGACCTATCATTTATTTCAATTTGATTTGTTGAATTTCCAGAATTGGGAGCGCAGACAGGAAGATGCAGGAAGGTCTTTCCTCTCAGGCTTTCATCTCAGCCACAACGTTTGCAGAGGGAAGAATTTGTCCTCGTGTCCCCAAGTGCATCTGGTGATGCACCAGTGCTGCTGCCAACCCCAGGGCACTTTGGGGATGCCTCCTGGCACTCAGCCCTGCCCCAGGCTCCAGTGCCCGTGGGAAAGGCAGACAAATCCCTTTGCCTCCCCCTCCTCATCCTTGCTGATGCTGTTGTTGCCCCATTTGTATAAACTGATTTGGGAGAAAGTGTCGTGGTTGTGCAAACAAGGATCAGCTAATATAAATATTTTCCCCCTGTTTAGCTGATGTGTTCAGTGCTTTTGTTTCAGTCAAATTCCTGTGCAATTTCAGAGGTGTTGCACAGTGGTGTAGCACCCAGATATTTTAACATTTAAATAAGGCACTCAGGCTAATATTTTAAAAATTTAGATCAACAAAGCTACTCTGCACTCAATGAATATTATCCAAAGGCCACATACACCTTTAGCAAATTCAGATAGCACAGTGAGCATGCCAATTCTAGAAATTTCTACCTCTAATCCCATGTAATATTGTAAGAAAGAGGAATGTGCACTACAAACATTGCTCAACTGAAATGTTAAAAATGATCCCTTCTGCTTTTCCTCCCTCTTAGAGCACAAAGAGAATCTAATTAACATTCTCAGTGTCTCTTCAGAATTCAATTCAAACTCAAAGTATGCTATCAAAGGCTTGAACATCAGAAAGAAATGATTTGGGCTATACATTAATTTAACTCTACTGGATCCTCACAAGAAATGATACCAAATGCAGTTAAAAGGACTTTACTTGCTTTTAAGAGGAAATAATAAAGTTATTAGGGATTTTCTGTAACCTTTAAGCTGTCTTGCAATTGAGTATGCTCATGTAACTTGGCAAATGCAGCAAATCACAGAAGCTCATGAGCAGATTTGTGTATGACATTTTTCTTTTCAGCTGATCTTTTCTCACTGAAGAAAATTTCCTCTCCATTTTGTAAGAGACAATCTATCAGGATCTACAATTTTTTAGGTTCTCTCCAATTCCACCCAATAGTGTCATTTATAGGTTTTGCATTCTTTTCCTTTTTCCAGAAAAAGAAATTTCTATGGATTGGATTTCAAGCCACCCTGATAGCATTTCCCAGCCAAGTAATTCCTTTGGTGCAGTATCCTACACCTCTACTTTGCAGATGATAAACCAGGTTTTAGCACTGTTTATCTCATGCTCAGGGCTGCTGTGCCATTTCAGGAAATGCAGGATGCTAATCAGCTAAATTATAAAGAAGAAGAAAAGGAACATAAAGTTGTTTCCTTCAAAATCCCCTTCTGGGCTGCTCTAAAGCAGACCCACCCACATTCAGCGCAGTAAAGGAGTAGCTCACTATCACCTATCAATTTTCTGGTTTATGCAGGCATCTTATTCTGAGCACATTAAAGCAGTGTTGATAAGAGCAAAATGGTTTATTTTTTTTTTTTTTTTTTAAGTCTAGATTTCAAAGAAATGTTCTTAAGAAGGAAGGTATGCCTAAGAAGCAGTGCATTACCACAGCACTCTTATTAGCATTTCTTCAAAGATGCCTTCAACTTGGTCCTGGCTACAAAGACAAAATCTGCATTTGAATAAAGATATTCAAAATTAAGTTGAAAATTGTCGGAGTCCCACAGAAAAGATGGACATAAGCCATAAAGCTGAAATGTAGCAAGAGAAAAAAAGAGACAATAAGCATGCACAGATAAGCAGCTCTTATGTGTTAGATATGGCTTCAGAAGAAAATGGAGAGACTGCCTATGTTCCAGCAGCTTCCTACTGATCCCAAAAAAGCAGGGAAATTTCAGTCATTTGACTTGTCACCAATTACCACCAGAGCTAATGGCAAGGAGGTCTTGCAGTGTCTCTGAGTAATTACTGCCAAGTTCACTGAAACAGACACTCCAATATATCCAGCCCTGTGTGATGAGAGCCTGCTCCTTCACAAAAACATATAACAAACCCAGGGAGGATAATTATGCAGCCTCTGTGAGACAATTTTTCTTCATAAGCCTAGGCAACTAGGGCTCAAATCTCAATATGCTTCTTTTCTCTATCCTGCTTAGTTGGGCCAAATATGTATATAAAAATAAACATTCATCACAGGTTTGGAAATAACTTTTAAGAGCAGTGTCTTAGGTTGGAAATGGAGGTGCGTATTCTGTCTCCACCTGTCCGAGGTGGGGCAGTTCTCTGCTGTTCATGGGGCAATTTTTTATCGCTCCCACACCCAACCCTCCCTCCAGGAGATCTCTGCTGTTAATGGGCCATTCATTATTAATTATCTTTGGTTAATGGGCCACTGAGTGTCCCTGCATGGCTGAGCCAATTCCAGCATCCCATGGGGAGCTGCTCCGCCCAGGGGAGGAGCCAAGCATTCCTACCTGGATCCAATCTGAGCTTTGGGACACCCCAGCAGCCTTTGCCCCCTGCATTCCCAGAGAAGCAGCTTTCTGCTGCCCTGCATGGCCAGAGGGAGCCCAGGCCCATCTCCAGCAGCCCTGGAGCTGCAGAGGAAAACTCCCCCCTTGTGCAGGATCCCTGCTGCAGCAGAGCCACAGCTGGGACTGCAGGAGGGCTGAGCCCCCATGGGATGGGGCTGGGACACCTCCCTGACACACAGGGGGCAGGGACTGCTCTCACTCTGTCACTGTTTATTTTTGTACTACTGTATTTGTATTTTTAATTTTCCTAGTAAAGAACTGTTATTCCTACTCCCATATCTTTGCCCAAGAACCCCTTAATTTCAAAATTACAATAATTCAGAAGGAGGGTGTTTACATTTTGCATTTCAAGGGAGGCTCCTGCCTTCCTTAACAGACACCTGTCCTTCCAAACCAAGACAAATGGGACCCAGAAAGGATCACGGCAGCGAATTCAACATTTCCACCAGAGGGATGCAATGTTTGCCAAACCCTGTGACTTCTAACATTGCTTGTGGGTTTTCTGAGATATTATGGATTAACTGATTAATTTATCAAATTAACAAAAAGAAAACTAACAAATAAACAAAGTCTTACATTATGTATCAATCTGACCGTTTCAGTGTTTTTCTTCCAGAAAGACCACTGATAATGACAACTCACACCCATTTTTTTTAGCATCCCTGTGATGCTAAAAAATCCATTCATAACCTTTCTCAGTTACAATTCAGGGACAACGACTTCCTGTCATTTAGACACATCAGTCAGTCTAACCTCCAGAACATAACACCTACTATAACAAAGTTCCACATAAAATGTCTGCCAAGAATACATTGTCTTAATCCTGCCTGCAGTGAAAACCAATGAAGAAACCTAGATCTGTTTCAGCTTAACACTCTAGTAACATTCAGATGTCTCTCACAAAAACATGAATTTACCTTTTTTTCCCCCCATGCACTGCACTTGTTTATAAAATTCCTAATGAGTCTCCTTAGTGTGCTGCACATTTAATTTACCTCAGTTAATGCTTCTGTGGACAGCCATTCTTTTGTCCTTCATTCAGATTTCATTTTGGTTCACTTTAACTCTCTGAGAGCTGCATTTCATTATTTATTCAAATGTGTCATCCTGGCTTTTCACTTCCATTCTGCCAGTGGTTTATTTAGTTGTTGTTGAAAGAAAACATTAGAGCTCAAACATGTCTTCTCAAAATGATTTTCTAAGAAAAACCTTTCAGATACAGCATGAAGAAATTTTAGATGTTACAACCCAATTTTTTCAAACTGGACCTGTTGAAACATCAGTGGGAATAAGTGGGGAGTTCTAAATAGCTTTAGATAAAATCTGACCCTGTATATCTGGCTCTGACGTTCTCCTTGCCATCAAGCAGTTGCTTCAGAAGACAGATTTCCTGAATATTCCTATAAATTATCAAATATTTAAAGATGCCTCCATTGGCATAAGTCAATGAAGAATAAAGAATACTCCTTTTTTTGTAAAGTAAACACTGATTTTAGCAGGTGCTATATGCTTATTATATAAGTACTTGGTTGATGGAAATGTCAATTTACAACGCAAAATTTTGACTGATGGATTTTAATATTTTAAATTTCAAAAGTAAAAACTAACAGCAAGAACAAATAAAAATATCCCCACTGAAGCCAAAGAGGGCAGGACATTGGAACAATCACACATAGCAGGAACAAAACTTTGTTTAATGTTATTTGGGATCAGGCAGGTGAAGCAAGCATTGCTTATATCCTGATTTCTTAACTTTAAGGTTTATGCCCACATTCACATATCATTATGCACCACTCAATGTATTAAAAAAAAAAGTGGATTAAAAAGTCAGTCCAATATCCATAACAAATTTAGTCTGCACCAGTTAAATATGAATGGGTCAGATTTACTTGGAATAGCACAGAATTATACATCAGGGCAAGAGCAAACCAAAAAATATGACTTCATCTATCTGGAGACCAGAAATTCAATGACTGAGAAATGCTGCACTATTACTCAGGACCACTTATAAAGATATATTGTCCTAACAGACAAGGCAGGAATTATCTTTGTCCAATACCACCAGCTAACACTTTTCTTTCTGTAAGCAGGTTGGACTTTTTTGGAGCTATCTTATCTCAAAATATGCAACTCTGAACATGCTCAGGAAGTAACAGACTGCATGGCAAATAAAGGAAACAAAAGCAGAGAGGTTTTATCAAGGGGGAAGGCACACAGGGATTATATTCTTAGTTTGGTGAGGGAATCAGCATCACTAATAAAATCCTCAGCCTCTGCATAGCCCTTCACAGGCTGACCCATTGGTCTGCAAGTCATGAACATCATATTAATATTTGCATTATTGCTTTTTATGAGCTGCAGGGACAAATGATAAAGCTGCACTAATATAAATATTTGTCACAACAAACTGTAACCAACATCACTTCATCACTCTCTTACTCCGGGAACGACAAACTCCATCAAACACATTACAGTGCCTGCTCTACATGGTTACAGAAAAACAAGAATAAAGAACTGAGGGAAAAGCCACAATTTATCTCGTGAGCTTTCCCCTTGTGGCTTAATACAATGGTTACCATGCTACCTTGTCAGGCTGGAGATAAATGGAGCAGTTGGAAGCTGAAGTCTAAAACAGTTTCAAGCCTGGCTGTGTTCAGACATTAAGAAATGACTGGAAGCAGCCTGAGCTCAAGGAGAACTGAGCACTCTGAGAAAAGACATAATTCTAGAAAAAGCAGTATACTCTCCAGCTATTCTTTCTTTTATTGTCTTTTTTTGCCCCCTCCTGCTGTTGTTGAAATGTTAGCATCAGTTGGCACAATTCCTGCTCTCTGCCTGCCAGCATTTCAGTAAAACACTGATCATTCTGATGAGAAAGATGAAAAAAAACTATCAGGTTCAAAGAGAAAGTTGTATAAAGTTCATGCATGATTCAGTCTCCTGTAGGGCTTTTTAGTCTATAGCATAAATCTCTAGAGCTAAACTGTAATAAAGAGCAAAAACATTGCAGGGAAATGAGTTCTAAAACTTTAAAGACCACGCTTTACCCTTGTTATTCACACAGAGCATTACCCAACGCAGTACAGAAAAAAACCAAAACCAGCTATTTTCAAAACAATCAACAGGGAAAATGTGAGTAGAGCATGAACACAAGTATTTTTAAAATATATGATCCCTGGCAATGCTGCACCTTTGGCACCAAAGTTTTTAATTTCCTGTATGTCAGAATTCTAAATGTAGGAGGCTTGGATACACTTGGGTTTGAAGAGGAATGGCCCCTCAACATAGCAGGTGTCATCCAGCTCGACCCTCAAACTCACAATTTGGACTTCAGTGCTCCCTCCCAGTCCAGCCCATGCACCCAGAAGAATAAATCTGGGCAATCTTGCAGTGGATCACAGAATCCTCCTCCACAAAAGGCCAGGAAAGACATCTTCATCTCAATGCAGAAGCAGCTCCAGCCTGCAGCACTTTGTCCTAAGATCATAATACCCTCAGTGCAATTCACAAAAAAAAAAAAACAATTAAATGGGAAAAAACTAAGCTCAAAATAATTTAGAAAGAGGAGGCATCATAATCAGAAATGGCATAAAATCAATTTTCAATGAAAATATCACTGAAATACTGCCTTTATCCAGCAAGTAGTTTGCAGCTCTCCCACTCAAGTTTCTATGTCTACAATTCAACATATTCACAGGTTGTAACTGTTTTTAATGACTTCCAAAAGAACTGGGCTGCAATATGCAAACACTGATCCAGAAGATTTAATCATAAACAGGGGAATCATACTCTGAGGATAGGAATGAAGAGAACTGATTTTCATTTGTGTGGAAATTAGCTGCTGGTAGGTAGTTTAGGGTTGGCAAGTTAAGATATTTTATTTAAAAACAAAATGTTTGCACAATAATAGCAGATTCTTGATTTTTCTGTTATTTTCTGGTGAATAAAATCTTTTCTGTGCCATCTTTGTCTATTGGAAATTGCACAACTTTAACTTAGGAAACTTGGTGAGCTTTTTTGGCATCTGTTCTGTTAAGTAATAAAATTCATTCAAATTGCAGTATTCAGTGTTTATATAGCTGTCTTTGTGTGTGTTGAGTGGCTATATACCTACATGAAGCAGAAAATTAAAGAGAAGGAAGATGAGAAGCTCTGAGAATCAAGCTCCAATTTTTTTCCTCTCAGATGACACAAGATCATTTAAAACCTTAAGAGCTTTCCTCACAGAAAAGCTGCTCCTCTCCGTTATACATAATCTGTCTTGTACTTTCTTACATTGAGAGAAAAACATTCTAACTGTATCTTTCCTCAATATGTCCTTGCCCCTTTCAAATATGAATGAAACCTGAGGAGGAGCCTCTTATGTGGTGGTACCATACAGGCATAACACATCTTTTCAAAACTAGGAAAAAATTATTTATTTTCTCCAATAATGCAAAAAAACCCCCACATTATCCGGCTTTGATTATGTCCTTTAGGTGTCAGAGTCTTAAACAGACCTCACTCGCCCTTACCTTTACCTCTCTGTAGATTTGAATAAACACATTAAACAGACACAAAACTACTTTTCTGAGTTGCAATAAGAACATTTAAAGCTTGTTTTTCAAGTTACATGAAATGTCTTCCTTTTATTATTATTTTAACCACCATGAATGTCCTTAAAACCACAGGCTGATGCTAAGCTGCCCTGCAAGACATCACCCCACAGTGCTGCCAGCAGAGAGGCTGCCAATTTGGCCAAAAGGCAGCTGTTCTGAAAGCTCCTCCAGGATAAGATCACTCCTGGCTTGACAGGGATTTGGGGCTTGTGGCTTTGGAGTGAAAAGTGAAATATTGCAGTGAAATATTTCGCTGCCCAAAGGGCTCCTGCTTAGAGCTGCTCCCCAGTGCAGAGATTTGCTCTCCAGTTTTGCCTGGGGTAAAGCAAAGCTGATGCCTGCAGAGCACCTCAGGCCATTTTTGGTATCCTCTATGCTGGCAACACAAATATAACGTCAGTCAAATAACTAAAATGCTTTTAAAAGAAAAAGAAATAATTTTAAATTATTACACGTGTAAGACCTGCAGGTTGCCTGTGAGTATAAAACTTCAGCAAAAGGAAAGACACACAATGCTTCTTGCAGTTACATAAGAAAGTTTAGGGATGGATAAACAACTACCTAACAAAAAGGACTGTTTTAAAGGCTCTGTAAGTGACTGCCTCCACTGGGCAGGAGCTTGGCTAAGAGGGATTGCTTTAGGATGTTGGTATCTGTTCAATAGCTGATCTCCTTGGAGCACCAGCACACATTTCCAGTGACCATCAGGGGCTGGGGTGGCACTGGGGATGCTCCTTCTGCTTTCAGCTGTGGGAACTAGCTTCCCCTCAGCCCCATGGGAAGGACACAGTGGGTGTGAAAGAATAGCAGAGAGGAAACTCCCATGGACAAGTGATGCCCTAAGTTTTAGCTTTCATATTTTTCAGATTCTGTGGCACCCTGAGCTTCATATAAAGTTCCAGTAAGTTCTCTTCACAGGGAGTAGGCAAACAAAACAATTCTTTTCCACCTTAAGATCAAGAATAACTGTTACAAGCTTCAGACCCAAGAGCACAAACAACAGGAATTGAAGAGAGAAAAACAAGCAGGATGGGACTTCATGAGCTAAAGCTGTAATTGGACAATTAACAGCAATGTGCAAATGGAGCAGAACTTACAATAGTGAGAGACTGTTATCTTATTGTAAAAGTTCCATACCTTCTTGGTGATTTCTCATGGGCATGTCCTCACAGCACTGACTCTTTCTTCTTCACAGCACAACCAACAAACTCCAGCTCCCCTCTCACCCACTCTTTTATAGCACTCATCCTCACTGGACACAGCTGTGGCCTGTTAAGGGCAGGCCTGTTCCTAATCTTTGGCAACTCCTTAGCGGTGAGATTGCCTTCTGCGTTGTCTTTATTTTCTTACATTCTATCCCCCCACAAACCTTTGCCTTGTTTGGTTGGTGGGACCTCAATGATTTCCTGAATCTGTCATGGTTGGACCCCAGGCAGCAGCCAAGCCTCAGGCAGCTCCAGTGGGATCAGGGGAGAGAAGGTGAAGGGGAAAAGCTACAAAACTTGTGGGTTGAGGCAAGGACAGTTTAATAGGGGAAGCAAAAGCCATACATACAGAAGGAAAGGGAAAATTAGAATTAATTCCCTGCTTCCCAAGGGCAGGCAGGAGTTCAGCCTTCTCCAGGACAGCGGGGCCCCATTACAGGGAATGGTGACTTGGGAAGGACAAACACCATCACCCCAAATATCCTCCTTTTCCTCCTTCCCTGCCCCCCCCCCCCCACTCCACTTTCTATGACACCACATGTCTGGAATGTCCCTGGAATGTGGTCACTGGGGTCCCCTGTCCTGGCTGTGTCCCCTCCCAGGCACCCCCAGCTCCCTCACCATGGGGCTCACAGACAGCAGAGAAGGCCTTGGCTCTGCGCAACAACCACAACAAAAACATCTCTGTGTGACCAGCCCTGTGTTCAGCACAAATCCAAACACAGCCCCACAGCAGCCACTGCAAAGAAAATTAACTCTACTCCAGCTCAGCCCAATATCACATTCTGTTTCACCCAGTTTCAGAATAGGAAAAGTTGAAAGTTAATAGATTGGATAGACAAGGAGGTCTAAAATGCCCACCACACTCCCCTTCCCCTTTTTCTTCCAATTCTTTGGTGGCAAGGCAGTAAAGGATTGTGAATTCCAAACAACATACCCACACGAGAGAATTTCAGGGATAACATTAATGTTTCTGGAGATAATCTCAGAAAAATCACAGTCTCTGCTACTTATCTGAGATTGGCTTGATAGATCTAAAAGGATGATTTTACTTGTAGTGTATATCTGCTCCCAGACAGACAATGTGATTACCCAGCACTGGATTTTCACTGTAAAATTCAACTTTCTTTCCCATATGGCAGTAATTGCAGTGCAGGATCTCAGTAGGCATGTAAAACAGAGAGCATAAGAAAGATATATAGAACAGGCAGGCTCTGCCAGCTCTGGAAGCACTTCTGTGCAAATTGAAAGCTAAAACCAGAATTTTTAACTGAAAAACACAAGTGTATTCTCAGGTTTGGGAATCAAAATGAATGTAGGTATTTAGTTTAGGTCTATCTGTGTATAGAGCAATCATCTCATTGCTTATTTTAAGAAAATTATGTGTAATACAGATTCTAGATAATGCAACATTATGCAAATCCTAATAAATGTTAATGGAAACAATGCTCACTCTGTGAAGATACTGGCTATTCCAACAGTTTTTCTCTTCATTCTTTAATTTGTCACTAACATTGAATCAATAAGGTAAAGCTCAAGGGATACTGAAAAAAAATTAAGAAGGGGAACAAAAGGAGATTGGTGCAGTTGATTTTTTCTTTTGAAGCTTATATGTCAAGAAACAAAAGAGCAGTTGAAAGAGAAACTATTGAGTCTAGAGTGACCAGAAAGTTAAGGTTTTACTAGGAAACAGTAAGGGCCATGTGAGCCAATATAACTTTTTTATGTGCAGTTATGATGAGAATTTTTTTAATATATATAAAAACAAGGTCCATTTTTCATCCGAGGTTCTACTGGGTGTGTTTAGAGTGGCATTTGTGCAATAAATTACTTTTTATTACTTCTCCTTGCTGTTAGCACTGCAATGCTTCTCCAGAAAATGAGAAATATTTTACTTTATCTCACATACTAACACAATTCTTAGTAAACTCCACTATTGCTGCCATTTTTGCACATGATGACATGAAGTGATGATACCAACAGTCTGAACAAGCCTCAGGTGATATTTTGGTCTTGGTACCATTTTTCAAAACTGGAAATTTAGAACACCATGGAAATGTATCTTTCTAGATAAACCTTTAAACATTTATTTGCTAATAAAAGCTGCATGTTTGCTGTATGACCTACTCAGCTTTTCATCCAGTTTTGTTACCAGGCATTTAATTTTTCACAGGTAAAGTCAAAATTTTAGGCTCCTATTTTGACAACATTTTTTGTAGTGTCTCTATAGATTGTGTTTCATAAATCTCTGGGAAAAAAAATTGCCTCCAAAATGACAGTCATAATCATAAACAACTGGGAAAAAAACCCAGCATACATTTTTTCCTTTAAAACTTGTTGTAAAGAACTGAAAGATTTAGTACTCCTTTAACTCAGTCTCTTATCTACCACAGGTTCTTTTTCCATTTCAAAATCCTTTCAAAACCTTCCTAAATCACCTTTAGTTTGCTCATTAGAGATAGATGTTTCCTCCCTTAACTTCAAATGTTAAACTGAAGATGTGAATCAGAAAGTCTGCCAGACACATGAGATCCTGATCCTTAAATATTGATCCACGAGTAGATCTTTTTCAAACCATGAACATAACTTCCTAGGAAATTTTGTACCCTTTAAGATGGTAGGGACAGAAAGTTGTCACTGAATAACTTTAATTAAGTGTAAAAATTGCTTTGTTTCATACTATCAAACCTATTTTCTCTAATTCTAAAATTACACAGATGTAAGAAATGCTTGTTACGAAAGAAGATACCTCTGAATTGAAAAGATGTAAAGTATTATTACAAACCTTCTCCTGCTTCTTTAAATCTTTCCAATACTAGAAAAAAATAAAAATATCAGTGAAGCACTATGGGTTTGATTCTTCACAGTATAGGTTAGTTCAACTGTTCCACCACAATTGCTGCTGAGAGCTCGGAGTTCACCATCCAAACATTATATATATATAATATATACAAGTATATACAATATATATACAAGTTAGTGTGCCATGAAGAAAGCAGTAAACCACAATGTCTCCTCATCTGTAATGAGGAAGTCATAAACTCCAAGCAAAAGAGAAGCTTTTTGCTTCTCATATGTGTGGTGTGCTCGTATGGACAGAGAAATTTCTCCTGTGCTGTAAGAAAATCCTGCAGCAACTGCAGGCTGCCTCCATGGGGGAGCCACGATGTTCTGCTTGTTGGAAGAGAGTTTGCTTGTTTAGAAACCACAGAAATTCATCCCTGGCTCTGAGAGTACTGCCTGCTTGCAACAAGCTCATTTTATACTGGCACCGTTAAATTCATTTATTCAGATGGCTCCGGGCTCCACAAGCAGAACCTCCCTCCAACCTCCCCTCTGCAAAGTGAAAACAAAGACCAAATAACTGAGGGTGCACAACAAGAATGAGAAGTACTTGAAAACAATAGCTGGTTAGGCCAGCAGCTATTTAAAATATTAGTAAATCAGCATGTGGCTCTGCAGAAGATGACATTTAAAGCCTCTCCCATTCTCTTCCTCATTTCTCATTGTTCTTTCAGAGGCATGGAGCAGTCAAGAACAGCATTTTTTTAGCATTAGGAAAGAGCTCAGCTTAACTGGGAGCTCAGGGACTCCTCAAGCTCAGGACAGATCATTTGTGAATGTGGTGAGACAAAAGAAAAACCTGTACTTCTTAATATGGCACCTTCTGAAGAAAACTTCTCTTTCTTTTCTTCAATAAACAACATTACAAAGTGAATTCTGAGATCTCAAGGAACCCCATTATGACTTGATATATTCTTATAAAGGATACTCCGCTTCCATCTTCCTAATATGTTTATGTACCATAGTTTAAGGCAGCACACACACAATGAGCATAAATTGCTTACACTGCTCTACAAATCACTGAAGGAGTTATAGATAGTAAAAGAGTAATATACATCAAATTAGCTTGTAAAAGGCAAGGCAAATAAAGGATGAATGGAACAGCAATGCAGAAAAATAAGCCTATTACTACTGAACTCAGTAGTAATATCTCATTTAAATGTACTTTAATTAATACCAGTCCTTGAATGCTTGTGGCAACTGGAGCAAACAAACAGATTATGATGAGGTGCAAGTGTTTTCCAGCCTAAGTAAATCCTCACATGATTTTATTTATGATGTTTTAATTGTCTGTGAGGAGAAATTGTTACTTTTGATTTTACTACACGCCCTTAATTTGTTCCTGACTTTCTAAATATTATTTCAGCAGCAATGCTGGTAGAGAAAAACATAACTTGAGAAAAACATAACTACTGAGGGCAGCTTACCAGAAGCGGTGCTGTACCCCCAGAGTAGGTGGTGGACAGCAGTCAGATAAGAAAAACAGAGCCAGGCTGCACAAAACATCTCCAGGGCAAAAGGTCAGACAGAAAAATTCTCTCAGGCTTTTTCTTTCAAAAACAATGCTTATATGCTCTGTGGTGAAGTAATTAAGAAACATTTTTTTGCTAATAGCTTTCTCCATCTATTAGAGGCTGGTACTCTGCACAGTAGACTCCTTATAGCATAATTTTGCTCAACCCACTCATGATCTTATTTCCTAAATATGGCACTACAACAAACTTAGCAACAAGCCCTCTCAGCAGTAAGTAGAAAAATCTATTTTGATAAACTGACTCAGTTTAATTTTCACACTGCACGAGGAAATATTGATTTCCTGCACATTACATCATTCTTCCTCCGTGGCAAAGTTTACATAGATTGCTGCATATTTGCATCTTCTATAAGCCAAGCTCTAGCACTAAGTAGCAATTTAACCAGAGAATGCATAATTCAGCAGCTCCCCAAAGCTCCTTGTTCACAGGCACATTACATATGTTTCTGCTTCAATTCAACACCACGAGGATCTTTGATAGACAGGCGTGTTACTCCTGCAAATTTCCACACACACACACACAGATCTGATACACATTTTCAGCAATCACTTCTCCTGGGATATTTTTATTTGGGTGATCTGTTCTTGCATCTTGCAGCTCTGAATTCCCAGCTACACTGACACTGAATCAAGATTGAAAGGATTTTCACACCGAGCTGGTGGTTCCCCAGTAGGAGAAGCTGTGCTGTGTGAGATAAAGATCTGCTTGAACAACTTGGTCATCCTAAAATCCCACCCAGGATTCCATCTGTCATTGCATTCCCTGCAGAAACTGATAAAGAAGGGGCAGGCAGCAAAGACAATAAGTTCCTTTGAGTCCATGGATGCTGGGATCCATTTTCTCAACTGTTTTCCTTCTCTTTTGGGCAGCATCCCAGGAATTCAGTGGGCTGCACATATATTTCACTTTGTCACGTCCACTGGAGGTTTGGAGCTGGTGGATGGCGTTAAAGAAGCAGCAAATAATTCACTTCAGTTGAAAAGAGAAAACAGGAGACAAGGGCAGCTCTCCTGAGTCGCAATGAAAACAAAGAGGTGAGGGAAGTTATCTTGATTCTTTCAGATGCCCAGCTTATCAACCTGTCAGAGGCAGTGTGGTAATGAAACTCAAAGTCCTGAAACAAGATCAGCAACTGGAATGAAATACAGCCCTAAGAAATGGGACCATTGCTCTGAAGATTTCCTTCATGTTTAACTGAATCTTCACAACTACTCCTCTACATGGGGTATTTCTGCTTATTAAATACCAAGTGGAACAGTACTCAGTGCACCCAATTCTGCCAAGCCACCCAGACAAAACTCAGGCTATTTCTCTGAGATCACAGGTCAAGCCTATAAAATTTTCCTTTTATTCTTTCTAGGAGACAGAGATTATATAAGATCCATCTATTCTGTTGGCACTGTCAGACCTCTGCAATACACAGGTGCTTGATGTATGGTTTTAGCTTTCCAGACGTTTTGATACCCTGTCATTCCAATAAGCTATTGAGATTGAAAAGTGAATTGAGAGGAGAGGAGGAAAGTGCCTCAGCTCCTCTGACAGCCAAGAAGAATTTCACAAATGCTCTATTCCCACTGAGCTATCAACAGATAAGCACAAGCTCCATTCCCATTCAGCCGGCACCTGCCCTGTCACAGGAATGAAGATGCATTGTCTTCTTGGGAGCAGCATGAGAAAATGTGACAAAACATGAAGAGTCATCAAGAAAATCTGCATTAACCTCTGTGACTGTAAAACACTCTGCCTCTGCAGCTTGAGCTCAAACCCACACAGCAGTGCAAACAGGATGGATTTGGGCAGAACTGCAGCAGCATGCAGCCCTTTTGAAGAGTTTCAGATCTGGGTGTTTGTGTGTTTGTGCTCACTAATTATGTCTGCTGGATTAGATGTCATCAGGAGACTTTGTCTCTTTATGAAGATGTGCTGGTTGATTTTCATGTTTTGCATGGTTTGCTCACACACAGGGCTGCTCTGTGTGGATTGCCCTGTTTAAAAAGAATGAGAAAAAAAGTATTTTCATAGCTCACATGAAAGTGAAACTTCATTTGGTTATCCCCAGCTGCAGCTACTGAGCAAGGGTCTCAGGTGGGCAGATCCACACACAAAACCACACTCACAGAAAACTCCAGTGTGTCCCTGGGAGAACTTTGCAGTCTGGCTCAATGAAGTCTCTCAGTGCCATCTACAACCTGGCACAGCCCTGTCTTTTGAAACAAGCAGACCTCAAAGAACCTGCCACACAGAAACATCAGATTTTCATTTAAAATATGTGGGCTTGAGTAAAAATACATTGTGATGAAATAAACCTGCAAGATGGTTTCCTCACATGAGGATGAAACAAGATTTTGCTTTATGTTTTTGTTTAGGGACACAGGCAGCAATAGGCAACGTCCTCTATGGCCACTCTGCACAGGATTTTACTGTATATGGTTTTTAACTTTTAACTCCTCTAGGTGCAGATGAAACCCCACCCACTCATCCTCACACGTCTCCATTCCTGATGAGAGCTGCTGCATGCTACATGCAGAGTTCTCCTAAAATATCCTCAAAAAAAAAAAAAAAAAGTCACAAGTAATTATTTTGGGCTGAAAACAGGAAATTTGGATAGTCCCTATCAGAGACCAACCACCAGGAAAAATTCCTTGTTGAGTATAACTCCTCCAGAATTTTACACTAATATTTACACTAAAAATTTTGAAAGCAAACAAATCAAATCAATTTTGACCCCTTATCTTCCTGAAACACCCTTGGAACCCCAAGAATTAGAGCTCCTGGGTTCTGTGAAATTGGATTTTTGTGTTAATTGTTAAATTCACAGGAAGAAGTCAGTCTAAAGCTTGGGATGTTTCTCCCTGTCACCCTGTATATAAGAATCAAACCTTTTGGTGCAATTACACTTCTGGCAATATTTCTAAATCCAGTAATGCTCCCCTGCAGCTGCAATCAGAAACGTTTTGCATTTATAAAGATCAAGTCTAAGCCTTTAGATGTTGGAGTTATTAGCTAAAAGATTCTTTTTAAGATGGGTATATATGTGATGATTTTTGATAATAATTGTATTATTCACAATACCTTGCTTGTTTCAATGTGTGCAGAGATTAATTAATAAGGCCACTAAAGGAGGGTTTTTTGATTGAAAAGAGAAGGGGGAGATTTTGGGACACAAGACAGATGATGGACTTTGGACCTGGTTAGCATAAGAGATTTGATAACAGGATGCCTGGGTGGGAGCAAACAGAACTTTGAGGATTAAATCAAGATTGCAAGAGGATTCAATCAGAGAAAAGAAAATTACATCAACTTCTGCAAGCAAGAGATGTTGTATAATGCATAAGTTTGTTGATGTGATGATTAACCCTTTCACTGCAGTAAAACATTTCTAACCTCCCTAAAATAGTATATAAGCAGAGGTATTCCACAATTAATTTGTGTGGCATTCACACTTTCTGGAAAAATCCCTTCACTCAGGCTTTTTCTCCTGGGAAGCTGAGAAGCTTCAGAGAAAAGGGGAACAATAATCATCTCATTTGCTTCTGCTGGGTTGTGCTCATGTGGAATGTGTTTGGAGATTGTTTCATTGCATTCTGCTTTGAGTTGTTTTCACTCTTTGGCCAATCAGGGCCAAGCTGTGTCAGGGCTCTGGAGAGAGTCAAAAGTGTTCATTATTATCTTTTTAGCCTTCTGTAAGTATCCTTTCTATATTCTTTAATATATAGTTTAGTTTAGTATTCTTTAATATAATATAGTATCATAAAATAATGAATTAGCCTTCTGAGAACATGGGGTCAGATTCATCATTCCTTCCTTCATTGGGGCACCCCACAAATAGAATAAATTTGGATCCTTTTGACCATCTCACAGTCTCCCTGTCTTTTTTTTTATAGCTGAGGAAATGGTGGGGAGGGGACAGCAGCGGTGGGCTGTGTGCTGCTGCAGGGCAGGATGAGCCAGCACTCACAGCTCTGCCCAGAGCCCTTGTGAATCAGCCTTTTCTGCTCAAAAATTAACTGTTTCTGCTCAAAAATTATCTCTGCTGGGCAGGGGCACAGTGGGAGCCAGGGGGTCACAGGCACCCAAGCAGTTGGTGTTTTGGGCCATTTTGGTCCCATTTCTCCTCTTTCCTTTTGTTCCTTCTGAAGTAATCCTCGCTGGGATGATCATGCTGGATGTGCTCCCCAGGGTGAGGATTAGCACAATATCCTGGCTGAGCTGCTGTAGGAAGGGAGGTGATCTGCTCAGGAGCAAATAGGAGGATTAAATGAATAAGAATTGAAATTAATTGCTAAGATTTTGGCAGGCCGATGAGGACAGACTAAGGGAGAGGTGTGGGAATCTCTCTGAACTGGTTATGAGGGCCCCAAATGCCCTCTAGGGCTGCCATAAATTCATTAGCAGGCAGGGGTTAATATTTTTTTGTTCTGTCAAGATGCCTTAGGGACATTGGAGCTGCTCTGTGCCGCTGCTGCCATTTCCTTCACAAAAATTTGGAGAGGCTTCCTTGGTGCCCATACACAACAATGGGACACAGGAGAAAAATAGCTGAGATACCTCTGATGGGATAAAGCTCTCCAAATAAACTTCATGCTAAAGGGAAATCTCCTTTACCCCAAGGATTAGTGTTGGGGCCCTGGTTGCTGAGAATTTTAGACTTTCTGTACTAACAGGCACTGACCCTCAAGAGAAAACTGCATTTAACCATAAACCATAAAGAAACCTTCCAAAATTAAATAATAAAACTAAAATGATAAATAAATAATTTAAATAAAAATATATATTATATCACATAATAAAAGCTGTAAAGTTTATAATTTTAAATTATAAACTATAAAATATATACTATTATATATAAATAGTATATATAAAATATATTATATAATATTATATATATTATATTATATATCATATATTACTATATATTATATATTATATATAATTATAAATTTAAATTATTATAATTTATATATCTATACATCATATTATATATTTATATAATTTATATATTTATATTTATAAACATATAAGTATAAATATAATATGTATAATTTATATAATAACGTATAAACAAACAATTTTAAAAACAATAATGAATTTTTTTCAAGTTCTTCATACATTTAAATAATATTATATAATCGAATTTACAATCCACTTAACAAAACACAAATAGTTAGTTGTTAAGTTTAAACTAAAAATAATTTTAAACTAATTTTTAATCAGGCAATTTATCTTTCAAAACCTAGTTAAAGATACGAAACTGTTTCATAATTTATTAATAAAATACTTTGAAACTCACAACTTATAAAACTCTAATATAAATAAAGCCAAATAAACATCTAAATCCAAACAAAAAATAGTATCTCACACATTTAATCCCAACCCTAACAAAAAACCCCAAAACCCCACAGGGCAGGGCTATCATTCACTGAAAGGAAGCTGCTGGCAATGCATAAAACTCTCCTTGCTATGATCTGAAAATGGACTTTTCACTTAGTTACCAACAGACCCTTTGCTCACTGGGCTGGTTTCTAATTTTAAAACCAAGAAACTGCTCCTTTATTAAAATTAAAAGACTAGTCAGTCTTTGAATAAAACCATGACAATAAAAGTTTTGTCCTTAGGATCATTGTCCCTGATGCATTATAGTAAATGTGCAAATTGTTTTAATGTGCTTGTATTAATTTAAACATTGTAATTGCATGATGAGATGAAATGGTCTGAACTGTCAGATCTACTCCTGACAGATTCTCATTTCTTTTATTTTCAACAGATTTTCCTTTTCCTTTTTCCTCATGATATATAAAAATATTGCATACAAGTTGGAGAATAATGAGAATGTGTTCCTTTTGCTTTTGTTTCAGTGCTAAAACGAAGCAGCAGTAGGACTAAAATAATAAAACACCATCCTTACAGCTGATTTAGCCTGCAGAACTAAGTAGCTTTGCTATTTAGAAATTCAGTTTTTCACTGGATTAGATGCAGAGCTTGTCTTATGCTTGTAAAATTTGATCAGAATTCCCTTCCTTTTAGTCCAAAAAAAACCCAATTTCATGTTTGCCTAGAGCATGCCCTGACAGATATTATAAAATTTCATTGATTTACATGTTTATTATTTGGTACTAAAAGGACAGTTAATTCCCCGCATTACAAAAGTGTAATTAATACTAATTAATCCAATGGGTTTAAGTTCTTTTGAATTACCACACCAAATATTTGGCATATTCAAGTTTTTCCTAATTACATCCTAATATATTAATTATTTTACAAGAAAGCCTCATCTACCAGTAGCAGCCAACTTTCCTGTTTTCCTAATATTTAATTAAGGATATTTTACACAGTTTTTTTACTGATCAGTGGATTCCTCAGTATGTAAAAAGTATCCCAAACCCAAAATTATTAGCAGCTTTTTTTCTTCCAGTTTATTGCAATTAAATATTTAAATTTTATTAATTTGCACTGAGCATCAGCCTGGCAGTCCACAGCACCCTTACAGAAAAACAAGTAATTTTTGGCACTTGGGTTAATCCTACCAGGTGCTCAAATAACAAAAAAATGTTCTATCTAGAATATAAAAAGTGCCAATGCTAAATAAGTGTTTTGGAAAGGCATAAATGTGCATAAAAGCTGCATTTACAGGTAGTCAATAATCCTATTAGACCAAGTCTCTGCTGTCTCTTCTAGAGAATCAGAGAATCAGTCCCACCTTCAGTAAAGAACCCAGAGGAAAAACAACTTTATTCTGGTAGGTAGGACAGCCTGTATTTATGGTCTTGGATAAAATTAAAAGTAATATTATTATCATACATATATATATATATGTACAAACACTTCTGTATACACCATGGGATGTACTCCAAAAGGAGAACCATGAAGAGAGCAATAGAACTTTTTCCAGTTATTACATAAAGAAATAAAGTTTCAGTGTGATATAGGACAAAATGGGGCAATTAATATAAAATGCAATAGATAAAACCAGGAACAGGATAGTTACTATTCCTATGAATACTGGAGTAGGTAAAAATAATGAAGGAGAAAATAATATTTATTAAAGGATAGAATGGGAAAATAAATAGGATTGGTAGAGAGTTCATGAATATTAAATGCTGCACAGGGAAACCTGGTGTTTGAAAGTGTCAGGGGCTCTCTAGGGCATGATTAAGTTATGAAATGACCACTTAAAACCAAAATTTTAAACCTTGTCCAATGTGAAGATGCTAGGAAAATAAATATTTCACATACATTTTCCAAGAATCTCTGATTTGAATGTTGGCAATAAGGATGGCAGTACAAGATATTTGTTTGTTCATTTAATCATAAGTGAAGAGGAAAAGACTCAACACCAAGAGTGACATAATTTTAGGTATACTCAGCATATTGAATAGAAAACAGTAGCAAACCTGAGGTTCTACATTAATGACCAAATGAGGAAAATTTAAACAGCTGAGAAAATGAGATTTTAATGAAGAAATGAACAGGCTTATTCTAATGACCAGCAATGTTTTAGATTTAACTACCAAAGCAAATCATGGACTAGTTTAAATCAATATCTCACTACATTTATATTTTTGCACTCCCTGAAACCTTGATCCCTAAATTCAACCATTTAGAGGACAGCCACAATCCAGTCACTGGGGAGACGTAAATATTGAGAAATATTACTGGTATATCTGCAAATTATAAGATGACCCAAACATGCTGACTAAAGAAATTTACATTTGTTACCTGAAGCACAAGAAGCATAATAAAAGCTGAGCTACGACATTAAGATTTGGGGTCCATAATTTTGCCATTCTGCATTTTTGGAGACAAGCAGCAATGTTCCATAATTTTTCAGAATATGCAAGGAAAATGGGAAAACTTTTGCTGTTGATGCATGGAGAATTAATGAAGCTAGAGAGTCACTAATCTGATTGATTGGTTTGGAGGCAGTTGAGGAATCCACATGTCAAACAAACAGGTTCTCTAGGATAAATCTGAAAAAACCTATTCCATAAGATGGTTGAGATCACCTGAACCAGCTCCATCCTTCAGCACAAGGACAGAAACCACCAAAAGCATTTTCTCTTTTGGAGATTTGAGTTTTACTACCTGAATAAACAGCTGAGAGCTCTTTGGTTTGGCTGGAAGATGGGTTTATTTTATCTCAGTCCCTCTTTCCAAACCAATTCCATGATAGGGATTCATCCTGAGCTGACAGACCTCTGACTGCAAGGGCAGCAGCTGCTTCTGCCCTTCAGCAAAGTTCAAAATGAGATTCTGCCTTTATTTATAGAGAAAATTGAGAGCGGTGGAAGACATTCTAATGGCTTGAGCTCCACTTAGAAATATGAGGGGGGCAAAGCAGGAATCCTTCACTGACACTCCAGGAAAATGTTTTATGTTGTTCTGATAGGAAATATTAACATAATACGTGGCTGAACGTGACTACAGCAAGAAGGCAAGCTCCAAGTTGGCTTCACAAAGCAGAGAGCCTGAAAGGGAGCATCTCCCTGGGTCGTGCCCTTCTCTCAGAGGAAGGTAATTCATCAGCATCTTCCTCCTCTAACCTCCTGACAATCTTCCCTAATTATCTCCATCTAACACAAATTTGTTTTCACTTTCTACCCTTTGTTCAGGCTTGCTCAGTAGTTTTCAGATTTGCAGCTGAAAGATGAACAGCACCATCACATAAACTGCAGTTTCTTAGGAAACCAATCTAAAAATGAACATCGAGGCTTTTTTAACCACATCAGATATTTTAACCACAGTGTTACAGTTCAAGATCCATGCTAAAGAAGTGTGACAAAGAAAAACAAGCATCCAGGCCCTCTGAGAAGCTGAGGTCTCGTTTGTGCTGCCATGGCCTGGCCTCTGTAATTGATAGGTGCAGAACACACTAGATGCTGTGGGGAATTTAAAATTCAACAGCTTAAGGAAGGGGCCACAGTGCACTGAAATATATGTATTTATAATATTGGAGCCAGCAGGAGGCAAGCTGCTTCCTAGTCATATTTTACCCTAAAATACCTTGTGAAGAATGCAGGGATTAGTCTTGGGTTTAGAGACTTGTTTAAAGAGTAAAGAAGGGTGTAAAATATGGACAGATGGGAGGTAATATGCAGCTGAAAATCTTGCAGTAATATGAAAGCTAGTACAGCCGTCAAGGTCTTACTCAAAATCTCAAGGAGTTGGGTGACTTTTAAATTTTTCTTTATTTAAAAGAAAAATCCACTTCTTTTATTTGTAGCCCAATAACTGAAAATATGAATGTATAATCAAAAAATGACCACTCACAGAAAGAGGAATTTTCTAGTTCTTCTAAATCTCATTTTCCCCTATTCTTAGAAATTGATTTTAAAATTATTTTCATGACATGGAATGATCGATTTCTTCCTTTTTTTTTTTCTGGTTAAAATTGTGTATTATATTAGGATTGTATGATTAAGAACAACACTTATTTGTTGTAGAATATACAAAGCAATATATAGGTTTGGAAGATAGTAAAATTGTGAAAATACAGTTCAGGCATTGGATAGTTATAAAGAAAATTCTATTTATTCCAAGCAGTTCTATTTCAAACCATTAACAATTTTTCAATTCTATATGATCAGATAAAATCAGAAAAAACCTACAATGGCTGCATATAAGAAAGGAATAAAGGTGTTGTACCCCTAAATTACATGGCACAATGAAGTTCCATGACCAAGGACTTCTCATTGTTTCCCTGTGAATTACTCTGAAGAAATATTTTAAGAATTTGAAAAGTGTAAAGATTTCTGAAGAAAAAGCAACTTCATTATACATAAAAACACATATTTATATAATTTTTAAAAAAATTTATTTTAATATTTACGTTTTAAAATGAACCCTCACATTTCACCTTGCAGTTAATGTTGTGTCGTGATTGGCCGAAATGAAGAATCAGTGATACAAGAACCAGTGATACAAATAACACTAATTCTAGCTGTAACAGCAGAAAAACCTGATTTTGTAAAGCACCTGAGAACTATTTTTGAAATAAAAGAAGCAGCTCTGGAGGAAAATAAAAGGTAACAGGCAGCTCCCTGAATAACGCTGACCACACTCCTCCTCAATCTATAATATCTGAATTTCAAGTACTATCACGTAGCACATTGTTAGAGCTCCTATTCTGTTTTTTAACTCTCTTTGTGGATTTTGTTAAATCAGGAGGAGCTATGTATAACTCAAAAGTTTATTATCCTGTTCTTGGTTTTTTCTTGTAATTGAGGCTTTTTGACAAAAATTCCTAAATATTAATGTTCACCTTAGACTATTTCAATCTTGCTTCAATTACCATCATCTGTTGATACAGCTTGTGTGGCATGGTGAGAGTATCACTCCCTGGAAGTTGCTCATTCTCAGTCAATTTTGCAATTCTCTCTGGCAAACTGTTGCATTGAGTGCATTTCCCACCGTCCCAACACAAGACCAGTGCAAAAGCTGTTGTGCACCAAGGGGTCCCATTTGGAAAACCACTTTTGTGCTTTAAACCAGGCTCACACCTTTCAAATTCAGCCACACACAGTCCTGGCACACCCAAAGCACTGCAGGACCTCCCAGTTACATTTATTTAACTATTTTAGGGGTGGGAAAAAAGTTGTGTTGGGCATGAATAATGCAAAACACAACATTTCTGCACAAACAATGAGCTTCCATTGCTGCATCAAGGCATGCTCTGATTTGAGATAAAGGCAGAGCTGACTCAGAAGAAACAGGTGATTAAACTTCAGTCTAAACTTCTCACTAGTTTTACATTCAAAATGCTAATTGCTTCAAAAAGAAGATGGGTATAGCAAAATCTAAAGAAAAGAGTGAAGGTATAGGTGGCATAAATACCTTAACTTCACAGTGGTGGCACTTTTATGGTTCAGCATTTTTATGGTTCAGACTGTTTCCTGGGAAACATGTCTGAAAAAAATATTCAACAGCAATTAGGCCCACAGATTTATGTATGTTTAGAATTTCCCTGTCAAGGAGGAAGATAAGGTATTTGAAGTACTTACAGGTTCTAGCAGCCAGAAAGAATGGGGACAGATAAAGGCATGAAAATTTGCTGAAGTCTTTTAAAATAAAGTAATTCCTCACACAGTAGTATTAATGTCCTACTGCTGTTAGTCTGCATTGTCAGCAAACACCTTAATGAGGAGGTCACAGACAAGCTGCTTTATTCTACAGGCACCATTAAGCCTATTAAATTTATTCCCACCTTATTGACACAATTTTGCATTTGAAAAGCGGCGACCGGTGGCACGGAACCACTCAAAAGTTATTAACATTTAAACAAAAGTCTAATTTCACAGGAAGCCAAAGGTTCTGAGGGTCAGTGCTAGTAGGGAGGCATTTCAGCAGTAACTTTTCCATGGGAAAGTAAAACCCTTTTCTGTCTGTGATGAGAAAGGACACAGGTGTAGGACCAGGCTGATGCGCTGTGCCCGCAGCTCCACAGGCTCAGATCCTGCGCACAAAACCAAGGGGGGATCTACAGAACTGCTCCCCTCATTCTCCTTCCATGCAAAGAAAAATCAGGGCTCAGTGCTGGCCTCACCTCTTTGCTTGATTGAGGGTGACAGGAGTGGCACAAGTGACACAGAAGCTAAAAAAACTTGATGATGAGGAGGAGAACACAGAGAAAACTTTCTTGTGCCACAGTTGCAGCTAAGCACAGTAAAATTCTCGTGAGCCAAGAAATTGAAAAAAGAAAAATTCTTCCAATATATACAGCTCTTTTTAAATTGTATTGTCTTAAAATTGTCAGGGCTATCAGCTCTGAAATGCTCTCATGGGAGATTCAAACAAAATCTATTGACATTTGCAGGGATCCTAATCTGAAATTGTGTCTGGCGCTGTAAAAGTTGTTTCTTTAAAAAAAAAAAAGACAAAACCAAAATTGCTTGACTAACTAAAACTCTTTTCATTCTGTTTTCTCCCAGGCTTCCCACTGTTGCTTGGAAATAATGTGTGCATTGGATAAAGAATGGCTTTCAAGGTAAGAGAGAAATGTAGATTGTGGAGCAGCAGCACTGTAGGCAAGGGCAGATATGCAACTGTAATTCGGAATATTTGTTTGGGGGGGATCCTGCCTATCAAAACTCCAAGTGAGATCTCTCAACAAAGTTGGGAAATCTGCTGTTTTCCAGTATAATTCTAATTAATGTGACACAAACCTAGCAGTTTACTGCTTTAGCAGGACCAGACTTGTCCTTAACTGCCTTCCATCACTCTCACAGGGACCTCATCTTCCTCAACATAAATTTTGTTCCAGTAGCCAAATTGTTTTGGCTTCTCTTCTACCCCACATAAAATCTTTGGATTCCCAGTGTTGTTTTTATAAAAACAACACCGGGAATATTTTTGTGTGTGATATTTTTCATTCATATTCTTTGTGTTGGTCATTTCAATGCATGAAATATATTTTCTACTCCATCACAATAATAAAAAAAAAAAAACAGTTTAGCAAAAAACCCCCATAGATTTAGGAAAAAAATCAGAAACTGTTAGAAATATTAATCTTTAAAATAAAATATTTATGTTCTTAATTTGAAGTGTGTGGGTTTGTTTGAAGTCACTAATTCTGTGATGGCACCAGTGATGGTGCATTTTTGGAGGCTCCTTTGAGCACCATACATGTAAAGTACAATACAACAGCAAAACTGGGGAAATAAAAAATAAATAAATAAAAAAAACCCGGGGGGGAAAAAATAAACAAAAAAAACCAGAAAAAAGCAGTCTATTTTACCACTATGAAATCTTGTGAATCTCTTAGGATGAATAAGTAAAAGAACCAGACATTTCACATACACCCTTTCAATAAACCACTATCTGTCCGCGATTCTTCATATCTACATACAGATAAGAGCATGTACTGTGCCTCAAGGTTTACCATAAGAAAAAAGAGGTTTTGAACTGAGACTGCAGGAAACAGCAGAAGCAGTGGTCAACAAATAAATCCTGCAGATAATGTATGACTACTAAAGGAAACCAAGCAATTAATAAGACAGGCTTGGGCTTCTCT
Source organism: Melospiza melodia melodia (assembly GCF_035770615.1). Taxonomy (NCBI): domain Eukaryota; kingdom Metazoa; phylum Chordata; class Aves; order Passeriformes; family Passerellidae; genus Melospiza; species Melospiza melodia. The sequence continues at coordinate 49,986,018 of NC_086199.1, read as the reverse complement.
CTCCCAAGTCCTAAGTAATTACAGGGGGGGCCAGAGCAGAACCATATCCAAGAGCCATGGTGTGCTGTGATGCAAATAAAACAATTAGGAACCCAGGAATTAATAAAGCCTTCATTTGTGTCACATCTGAAATATCTAAGCAATATAGCTGGCTTTAATTTGACATTTCTTCCGAGGGCATATGACAGGGATTTAATTAAATCAATACATTTCTCCCCAATGTTAAGTATCTCTTTTTTTTTAATGTCTATACTTTCATCTTGACCATTATTAAACTCCGTAATTCAAGTCAAGTAAATGTGAAAACTTAAAGGAAAAGCCTATGATAAGTAGACAATTATGTACAAGGTTGGGGGATTTTTCTATTTTTAACCAGTATTTTTATTTTGGAGGAGAAAACTTTAACAGCTCAAACTTCTTGAGCTGTTTTTTAAGGAGGAGTATGTAAGGCAATAAATAATTATGGAAATAATACGATCAATTCACTAAATTTTTTATGATAAACATTTCATCTTGTTTGCAAAATTTACAGGTGAAATTTTGAGAAATGTGTATAAGAATACCCAAATTGCCAGCAGATGAATGTTTTGATGGACATCCTGGAAATTTTATCTGAATTAAGGACAAGAAATTGTCCTACATGACTGTGAAAGTGACTTCTTTATGGGACAAATGTCCTTTAAAAAAGTTATTTATTTATAAATACACCTGAAGAGAGAAACTCTAGGATTTAATACTGAGAAGATCCTGGTTTAATTCTGTGGATGAGATTGTGAGTGTGAATCAACACCCAAAGACCAACATCCACAAAACTCACAGCATCACATCACAATTCTCATTTTATGGTCTTGCTCTGTATAAGCAGAGCTCCAGAAAAAAGGAAAAGAAAGGGAACAAAAGCTCAGTTCCTTACTTGGAAAAGAAAGAAACAAGATGGACTTCCCACTCTACAGGAAAGTAAAAAATCTCACTGGAATGGGAAAAAGATAATAAATCCTCACAAGTACAAAATGGAAGGTATGGATGTAAAAGCTGGTGGTTCCCCTCTATCAACAACCAAAATAGCTGCAGAAAAGTTTATTATCAGGGCTTACATCAGGCTGGACTAAGTTCTTGCAAGACCACCACGTTCTTGATTTGAGGATAATGTCTTTTTCAAATAATTTTATCTCTAAACTAACTTCATCTACAACCAGCTTCTGATGAAATTTCCCCACAGGTATGGGTCCTTGCTTTAATGTGAAAAGGCTCCATCTACCTATTCCTTAGCAACCAGTCTACTCTGGGTATAAAGCAGCATTATTTCCAGAATCCAGACTGACTGCAGTGATCTGTGTTGTTCCTGAGGAGAACTTAGGATTTTTTTTTAATCATTTGCAAAACAACTTTTCACCAGTTTGCTCCTCCCAAGTGCAGCATAAAGAATGTTTTTTTCTTTCCTGTGTATTTCCACTTGGCCCAATCAGCCTTTTACTTCAAAAGATGAGGAGTTGTATGGTTTTGTTGGCTTGTTTTTTTTTTGTTTTTTCGTTTTTTTTTTAAATTTGCTCTTGGATCCTAAATCAAGGTGAAGCAAATATAAAAGGCATTCCTCAAAAAAATATTCTGCATTCATCACCATTGAAATAGATCAGGTGAACCAATCCACCTCAATGAAAACAGGATTAGGAAAATAACCAGGCTGAATTATGCTTTTAACTTTAAAAGTGATTGTTGTGTTTACCTCCAGAGAGCATTCAGAGATAAATGGCTGCTATTAAAGTGATGATCTCATCAACACATGGCAGCCTTTCTCTCCTCACACACTGTGAAGAAAATAGAATTATTCTTCTTCTTGGAACCCATCTTATTTCCTCATGCCTCACAAACTGGGAGAAACAAAGGCAGCAGCATCAAGTGTGAGCCATCATGGAAAGGACAGGTGAAAATCTTTTCCTTCACATTTGCAGATGAGCAACATTTTTAATAGGATTTTAATTATCAGAATTAAATCTCCTTTTCCCCTCGAATGGCGATGGAGTGGTGTTCCATTTGCCTTAAAAATATTGGAGTGATCCATCTCCCTTTCACTCCTGCATGGGATAATCGAGAGGAGCTGCCCACATTTCCTTTCTTGAGGATGAAAATCACTTTGCAATGCCCTGAGAGGCTTTGCAGGAGCACAGACCCCACTGGCTGCCACAGGACATCCCAGAGGATTTCCTCAGGGAATTCCCAGAGGAAAAACCGCAGAGCCCAGCATGGAGGGAAGCAATGGCATGGTCACAGCCAAGGAATCCCGACTGTTTTCTGCCTCAGCACAACTTCCTTTGTCCTCAGAAAAAAAAAAAAAAAATTAGAAAATATATTCTGCATTACCCATCCTGTTTAACGAGTCAATATTCTCACTGACTCCTAAGCAACAGCTTCCCATGCAAATCAAACTTGCTCTTTCACCTCATAATTGGAGTTTAACCTCAAGCAAGCCCAAAAGTCATGATTAGTCAAAAACACTATTCAAAGGCAGTGGACGAAGAAAAGACCCCTTGACTTCAGTTTTTACTTAAAACTGGCGCACAATGCTCTTCTTTCACAATTCAGTCTTAGAGATAACACACAGTTATCTGTCAGAGATATCAACGTGAAAAATACTTATTGATGGAGGTAATGAACTATTTCTGCAGAGGAACCAGGAAAATCTTTACCAATTTATCTGTCCCTAAATTGGCCCAAAGTTTAATTTCCATTTTACTCTCTGAATTATAACATATGCAAGGCACTTAACCACTCTACACCAATAAAAACCAAGGTGCCTGAGTATTAGGAAATTTATTTTCTTAAATGTCTTAACATGCTCTGAAACCATTAGATGAACCTTGTGTGAAATAGAAAATATTACTGGGTATCTCTGTGGGAAAGGAATTCTTGTTTTAAAGTTGCCATCCAGGAACTATGTCATCAGTTAAACAAAATGTATAAAAAAATTATAACCCAGCTCCTCCCCCTGCATTTTATATGCTTCACCAACATGCACTAAATGAATATATTTTAATTTATTCTCCCAACACAATATGGAGGGGATGAAAAATCTCTTTTTTTCCAAAAAATATATAAAATTCAGAGGAGAAAAGTGACTATCCCAAGGAAAAAAAAAAAAACAACAATGAGAAGGATAGTGGTGGCTCAGTAAAGTCTGACACTATTGCCTAGCTCCAAACTGGATATCCCTTTATTTTTTCTATATTTTAAGGTCTTTCTTCTTAATCCCTTGAAATAACTTGGGTCTACATGAGGACAAATGGAAAAGCAGTGAGGTAGTCTAAGAGGAAAACAACAGGTAGCCATCAGAACTGCTGTCCAGCTCAAAATATCCACCAGAATTCAGCTCATTCCATGCCAGAAGCAGGTTAGAAAAAACCAAAAATATCTTCAGCTGTAACATGGAGCTACTGAGAGTTCATTGCTCCTCTCAGTGCCCTATATTCCAGATATTTTGTTCTTAGGTGAAGTTTGGCTGCAGGTGCTTCAGGCACAAAGGCAGGGCTCTGTTAGGTGGACAAGACCCAACCTCTTCTGCTCCTAAAAATTACATTTTACAGGATCACAAAAATCTATTGTCTTCTTTAAATGACAAGATATTTTTGCTCCTTTATCAACCAGAGCTGTGGCATAGAGGTAAGAAAAGCCAATAATTTAACTGTCATTTGTTGGAGGGGGCTGGTGTTAGTTTTGTTATTTTTGCTTCTTTTCAAAGCCACCAGCACATGGAAAAAGTTAGAAGTTTTAGCTGCCATCTGGACAGTCAAAACCTATTAGAAGTATACAGGAATTAATATAATTTACTTGTAAATTTAACAGTATCCTTTTTTCAGTATACACTTGCCAAAGCAAACTGGAACAGAAACAAAGCTTGCTGTTTCTGGAACAGATGTTGTAAAGACATAAAGGCAAAACTAAAAACTGACTTGCAAGCTAGTTTATTATACCTTCCACGGAAAAAAACCAAACAGGGTGAAAACTTTTCTCATGTAACATTATGGATGAATGAATGGCTTGCAACTGAATTCTTTCACTTCTTTGAACATCTATTTAAAGAAAAGGATATATACCTTTCAAACTGTGGGAAGTTCTACAGTTAAGTACAAAAGAATTGGCCAAATAATGGGACACACTCGGGGAGAGGTTGAATTGTAGGTGCTCTTTGAGAGAGCCCTGGAATACAATTTCAGAAGTTGTTCATAAATGTTTGCTAAAATGCTTTTAGTGCAAGTATAGGAGGATTAGAAAGAGAGAGGAGATGGAAAGCAAAGGTAGGACTGAACAGGTAAAGGACTAATTTCCTCTAGTTTGCACAACAAAAACATGAGAAACAGCAGTGCCGTTGCTGAAGACGGCAATAAATGTCAAAGGATCAAATTATCTTGATTATTTATTGTAACTATAATTCTGTAAGGAATTCTATAAGGAATATAATTCTTTTTCTCCAGTGGAGTTCCACTGATGTGATCAAGGCACTTACTACAGTTCTGTCAGAGCCTTTGGCAGGAGGGGACTGGGGCACAGTGAGGGCTGCAGTTGTGCAGCGCCATAACCATAAAAAGCCATAAAAAGTTGTCCAATGCCATAAAAAGGCAGTGGAACCAACACAAGGAAGGCAAGCAGGGCCTCCAGGATACTGATGGTGACACTGGAAGAGCATCTCCAGGCAAGCTGCCCTCTTCTGAAGATCTGACAAGAGTGACACACATCCAATCACACTGCTAAGCCCAGCAAAAGCAATCAGCTAATTATCTGTTTTACATAATGAGCCAGGATGTGCTTTCACCCAAGGAAAACTGCTAAAAGGGAGAAATAGCATTTGCCAAAAGCATCAGAGGAGCTGTGCTTCCAATCAGTCACAAGGCAGACCAAACTTGAGAGACATTAGCACCATCATTAAAAAAAAAGCAATAAACATAAGCTAAAATATCCCAAAGCTTTTCATTATAATTCCGAGTGTTATCAAATTGTTAATCACTTCAGTAATCTCAGGGCAGGCAAAAAAAGTGGCGCTGAACCCGCACTGACTGAGAGATCTCACACTCAGTAAGAATCAAAACTAGTGAATATTGATACTTTTCAGAATGTATGGGAACACTGAGGCTTTGGAGCCACAACAATATTAATGAAGAGATAATCAATAAAATAAATCTGGCTGCAATTTCTCTTGATTATAATTACTCAGTCCCTAACACCAAATTTTATCTAGCTTGGTGAGTAGTAAATATGACCCTTACTGACAAGAACAGCTTTGCAGTAATGCTGCTGCATGTATTTTATGTATTTTATTCCTGTTAGCATTCAATTACAAAAATAGAAGCATCCTATGTCTTCCTAGATGCCCTTTGAAAATTGCTTTTACCATTTATATCAGTCTCTTTTTCTCCCTTAGAAGAAGAGTGTTGGAGAAAAGTAATGAAGAACTACAGTGAGTAAGGGAAACATACCATTCTGCAAGCCTAAATTTCTAAACATAAAATTTGGGGTTTGTTTCTTGACTGAACACCTCTTTTGCAAATGCAATTTATGCTTGCACATTGAAAATTAGGTTATTTCATATTTTTGCATACACATGTTCTCCACTGCTATTTGAATAAGAAATGTATATATATATAAATATGATCTTTGACATTTTAATTAAAACCTATTAAGAAGTCTATAGAAAACCATAAAGACTAAATTGTCACCCTAATTTTAACCTGCATTGCAACTGTGTCATGAATTCATATAACCATGGATAAAAATCTCTCACAGAGAAGAGCATGGGCTAAGCAAAAAATTCTGAGCCTGACACCTAATTAAGATAAACACTCCCCTGATGAAGAAAGTTCTTCATGTGTTACTGTGTGTTGCACTGGTTCAGGGCTATATTTAAGGGACCATTAAAAATGTACCTGAAGGCAAAGTCAATCTTTAAATTTGACAGCTTTTTTTTGCAGTGAGTAGCAAAGTGAATATTTTATTGCTTTATGATGTAATGACCATTCTGTTTAATCTTAATGGAGTAAAGATGAGCAGGAAAATATGCTTAGGGGATATACTAATACATCAATTATGGAGAGTGGGAAAGTACTTTAAAAAAGTACCAGTAATCTATTGTAAATGAATATCTCAATAAGCACTCCTGGCCACAGGCAGAGCTGAAAGAGATGCATTAAAAATCTACTCAGATTCTGCTCATTACAGATATGTTCTTCTCAGCTCTTAAGTAATGCAGCAATCACATAATTAACTTTTCAAAAGAGAAGCACTTAAAACAACTTGTATCTATGGAACACTGCAGACTTTCTCCTTATTTTACTCACTGAAAATGAACTTTTCCATCTACTTTCCTTAGCACTGTTGCAAGAGTGCTAATTTCTCCTGAAGGTACTGCAAAAGTATAAACACTATTCCATAAATCAATCAGACACTAACTTTTGGTCAAAAAAACAGGTAAAAAAGGCAAACAAACTCTGATCCTGCTTAACTGAAAACACATTATCCCATACAAACATGGATATTTGTCTTCCCTGGAATTCCACCCTGAAATGATGACCTGAATTTTACATGGGAAGGTTTTAGCTTCTTCAGTAATTTTGGTTTAGACCTCCCTCCTTTCAGAGGACATGATTTGACCCAGCCCAAAAGATCTGTACAACCCAAACCCACATGCCAGCTCCAAGGAAAAAGTTTTCAGAACTTTCCAAGTAAAATCCCAGGGCCTGCTGTGAAAATGTGAAAAACTGTTTGAAGTGATTAAAGTGATGAGGAGCCTCTCAGATGAATCTAGAGAGCACTGATACTACATACAGTAATTCAGGGAAAGATGCCTCTCCAGGAGCTCTCAGGACAGAGAACTCTGGATTCTGATCTCCACAGAATGATGTCACTGAGGAGGAATGGTAAAGATCATCTCATTCCCATGGGCAGGTGTCAAGTTTTATCTTCTTTTTTTTCTCCAGGGTCAGGATTAAATGTGTGAGATGGAATTTCTTGTTGGGACTCAGATGTTTATGGGTTCTTATCTATGTTACAATCTCACAAACTCTGAGTTCTGCAGCACTGCACTCTAACAAACTAAAAATGGAGCTGTATCTCCCTCTCTACAAGGCCTTTTAAGGATAAACTGTCCAATTAAGAAATGACACCTAAATTATTTTCACTTTTAACCCAATAAACAACCACCCATGCCCACAATGTGAACTTTTTATCCAATTACACAAAACCACCCAAACCCACGGAGGAGGAGAAGGAGGAGAAGGAGAAAGAGAAGGTGAAGGAAGGAGAAGGAGAAGGGAAAAGAGGAGGAGAAGGAGAAAGAAGAAGGAGGAAGAAGGAAGAAGGAGAAGGGGAAAAGAAAAGGAGAGGGAGGAGGACCAGCCTCCACCTAAAACCTCCATCTTGCTTTATATACATTACTGTATTCTAAACCCTTAAACTCTAAGTTTCCCCTCCTGTGATATCACACACTTCTATTCAAATCCACACCCACAATCCCAGTTCTGTCATTCCCTTTTGGAAGCCTTCTCCAAATCCTCATGTCAATGCAGTGTTCTCTTGGGGGTCAGTGCCTGCCAGCACAGAAACCCTGAAATTCTCAGCATCCAGGGCTCTAACAAGCAGGAACACCCTCTACTAGACCAGGCAGCTCAGAGCCCCATCCAGCCTTGGGCACTTCCAGGGATGGAAGGAGCAGCCACGGCTTCTCTGGGCAACCCCTTTGCCAGAACCTCACCACCCTCACAACAGAGAATTTTTCCTAATACCAAATCCAAACCTACTCACAGTCAGTTTGACACCATTCCCCCTTGTCCTGTCACTAAATGTCCTTGTAAAGAGTCTCTCCCCATCTTTCTCCTACTCTGAATTTGTCTACAGGAGCCACAATGATCTGAATAAATCACCTGTGAGGCTCCTGACTGAATTAAGAAACAGCAATATCATTGACATGGATGTGACGTGCACTAATTCTGCCCAACATTTTATGGAGAGAGAAAAAGAAACAGGAAATATCTAAAGTGGCAGCTGACAGATAATTTACTGACAGGTTTTTTAATCTTATGAATAGTTGTCTACCATGGGTATAGTTCTTTTCCTATATAACTCAATTGAAACCTTTTTACTTGACTAAAAACATAGCAAACCTTAATTTCAGGGAGTGATTATTAAAGTGAATTTATATGGGATGTAGAAAAATTGCATTTCCATTTGTAAAATGAAAAAGCCTCCCTACTACAGTTCTAAGAAGATCTGTGTGGGGGATTCAAATTCCTATATATTAAAAAAAAAAATCACTTTTCCATCAACACAAGCTGTTTCCTGAGTATTTCAGCACAAAGTCTTGTCATATAGCTTAAATAACCAAGCGCTTTTATTTCTTTGCAGCATTGTGGATTTTTATAAGCCAAAGAGAAATGGAGATATAGTAATAAATCTCAAGGGTAAATAATTTTTTTTTTAATTCCTGGATGCCTTTCTTAATCTAAAACCTGGGGAGATGTGTGCATCTTGGGTTTGAGAAAGCAAAGTATTCATGGCTGTATATTGATCAATGACAAGAGACTGATAAAAGTGGAAAAGCTAGTGATGCTCAAGCAGATTTTGTGGATCTGGTTACATTTTTTATGTCTAGCTACAGACTTTTGATGTAGTTTACATGGATAAGAAAATTATTTTAAACAGTTTCCTCATGCCTAAACATTAAACCATGTCTATTAAATGGCCATGTAGGTCTTTGTAAATGATACACATTTGTGTGCACACACATTCCACTTGGTGTATATTGCTTTTAGCTGATGATGAAAAAGATCTATTTCTTCCTTTGGTTTTTTAGTTAAAAGCACGAATCACATGGTGAAGTTTTCAGCAGAAAGCACTGTACACAGCTCTGGAGGAACAACAGCAAAAAAAATTCAGATGTTCTGAAAAGTGCTGTGAGAAACTAAAGCTGTGAATGTGCAGTAACAGCAATGATACAGCTGAGTATTTAAACTGAATTAATTGTTTTGGAAGAACACTAAAATGTTGTGTTTTCATGTTCGGAAACACAGATGAAAGGAACAAGAAACATTGCACTGCAGAGTCTGTGGGTATGAGTCAAATTGGATTAGATCTAAAAGGTTTTGCCTTCCACCTTCTGCAACCCCATGGCTGCCCATTCTCCCTGTCTTCATTCCTCTCACCCTTACAGAAAATTGGCAGTTCTGATTAAGGTATGCTGAAAATTAAATCTTCAAGAAATCATCCATTCTCTTCCCCCTTCCCTCCACTATCAACTAATGTAGGAATATATATCCAAAAAAGAGCACTGAAATCCTATCTCATGTCCACCAATTTAAACCATCCTTAGGCACAAATGCACTCACTCTTTCTGAACTCTTGCTTGCTTTACAGGTGCATCTGTCAGATATTCAATAAACAACCCCCAAACCTGCAAATAATGCCAATAATTGATCTGGCTTGTGAATTAAAATAACATCATTAATCGTGGAGCCCAAGTGTTCATTAAGTCTATAATTTAGAAATGCTTCATGAACTCATTCTTCTTTCCATATTTCAACAGAATTCAAAAATGGAATTTAAAAAAAAAGTCTGCGCTCTCTGTTGATACTTATTCTTAAAAAATATATTTTTAAAGCGTTGAATGCGCTAAAAGTATTGAAAGTATTCAAAGATTCAGTTATAAAAGGAGAGAATCATTGCATTCTCAGCATCCAAACTACTATTGCCAATTTACAGGGGGATATAGGACAGACAGCAATTTTAAGATGCATTCCATTTCTGTATATAGAATAATTCATGCAGTCTCTTAGCTAATTTTTTTATCTTTTCCTAAGATTGAGGAGTATTTTACAGAAGAAACCATATTAAGAGGTATACCTTGATTTGTCTAAGCTTGATGAATTCCTGTATTGGTAAGGTCTAAGGTGTTTAAACACCCCTGGGACAACTCCAGATAAGTGGTGGCCTCTTCTCACCCAGAAAGAAAATAAACTTTTCAGATGCTTATCCAGGCAGGGAATCAACTTCCTTGTTGTGCTACAGCTTAATATCACCCTTAAATTTCCACATTTTAATTTGAAAACAAATTTTCTGTGGAATATTTCTAGTTATGAATATACCTAGTTTTGAGCCCAGTGTTTTAAATCATTTGCTAAAATATTGGCATCAAGCAGTGATGTGTGTGTCAGTGCAAGGAACACAAGATTGCACAGCACCCTCTCTACTCTTGTCTCCTTTCCAGTAACTTCTGCATGGCCTTTTTTCCACAGAATGTTCCTGGAGTAGCAGGCTACACCCCATGCCAGGGGTGCATTTATTTTTATTTATGCTTAAAATAAATAATGTTTATTATTTAAGTGAGGGCATTTATGTGAAGAATTCACTGGCTGAAGCAAGAATATAATTAAGCTGAGATGAGTTTCAAGGAGAGAGCTGAGGGAGAATCCAGAAACATAATCTTAAAAGGAATCTAGAGAGTTTGTGACCAGCAGTTAATTACAAAATCAGAAATTTTCATCCCAGCCCTGTGTTAACCCTTGAAGCTGTTTCAAGTTGTAGCAGATATTCCAGTCCCTAAATTCATGCATGTGTTATTTTCCATCCATATTTGACTGGTGAACTTCAAGGAAACACACACTCTGCAAGCAGGTCATTCTTTCCTGAGCTAAAGACTACTCAACAACATTAACCTCTCCCCCCTACTAAAAATAAGTATTCCTGCTTCTGGTTTTGACTGACAGAAACTACAACACATTAGAGTCCTTTTGGATTCAGGCTAGAAAAGCAATCTAGGAAAACACAGTTAAAACTTCACTTAAATACTAATGAATATCCTCCCTATTCTGTGTCTTGAACCAGTTGATCCATTACATATTAATAGAGATGTAACATAATACCTGAACATTTCTGCTCTCTGAACATTAAATAAATTTAAAATCAGTCTCTGGGGTCTAGTACTCTGTGAAGAGCTGTCTTAGAAAAGGACACAGGCTAAGAAATGTTCATGTGGATGGTGTTTGTACATGGTATTTTTCTAAGTGCTCTGCTGAACTTTAGGTGGAAATTAGCATTTGATAAAGAGTGGCAGTCCTGAACTGAGGTTCCTAAGCAAACAACCCCCCAAAAAAGTTAATCCCAGGATGACAGTCTTTGCATTGCGGGTTATTTCCTTTGTTTTTGTTTATGTTGAAAATCTGTCTGAATAATTAAGCATTTGCAAGGCAAATGAGCTGTAGGACTCTTCAGCCTCAGCTGTTATTGCATGCTGTTCCTTTGAACAATATTTACCATGCAACAAGAGAGAAAACAAGGAAGATCCTGTGGTTCCTGACAAATGCTGCTAATGAGGGTTCAGACCCTTGTTCAGCCTTTGCAGCATCTCCTTCAGAGGCACGGAAAGCCACCAGCTCCTCAGCCACTGCGTTTTAATTACAGCTCCAGCCTCTGCCGAGGAAAGCACTCAGAGGGAAATCGACTTGCCCCTAATTTAATTTTTAGTGGTACTCTGACCCTTTAAAAGCAGACTTTGCTGAAGTCCACAGGAGTCTGGGCAGGGTCTCCCTTCACAGGAGGAGGAGCCCAACCATCTGCTCTGCATCCTTGGCAAACAACTCAATTTTATTGGTGCTGCCTCTTCTCCAGTTTGTGTTACTTAACATTCTGTTGGTGCTGCTGCAAGAGAGCTCCTGAGTGCCTCAGAGTCACTCAAATGTCAGGATTTTAGAGCAGCAATTCCAAACCAGAAGAGCTGCAGTTAACACAACTAATTTCCCTAAACCCAAACCAGAATAGTTGCAGTTAACACAACTAATTTCCCTAAACAAAGTCTGCCTTTGGAGTGCTGAACTTCTGCCATCCCTCAGTATCAGCAGCACACAAAGAACCATCTGCAATTCTCATGTTTTAAAAATACTGCAGTGATAGACTGAAGGAAAATAACTTGAAAATAATTTCATCACTTCTTTCCACTGGATGAATCTGCCACAGGTAATAATTTTGTGGCAGCAGAACAGCGTGATGAGATCTAACTGCAAGAAATGAAAAGGCAAGATATTTTAAAATACTAAAATTAGCAAATGATGTTTGAGACAATCATATTGTCCCAAACAGGTGACATTTCTATATCTGTGTGCTGGAGAACTGAAATTATTGCATGCCACCCAAAGGGATGGATCTATCAGGAGCAAGTTTCCTCACTAAGCATTGCTTTGCTGCAATCCAGACAGATACCAAAGAGCCAGATAAAATCTTCACAAGCTTTGGTGAGCCTCTCAGCTACTACAGACTGGAAAAAAGGTAGGAATTTTGATGGGCTCCATTTCCACACAATTTAGTATCAAACTTCACTGAGAAGATGGGTCTTTGAGTAAAGCCTACTTTTTTATTCTTATTTTTCTGCAAAAAAAAAATATTTGAAGATCTTTTATTCGAAGAGAACCTGATTAGTGGATTTTACTGAGAAAGTGTGCTTCTCCCTGTTTTATCAGAACTTGAGGGTCTGTGATGATTAGAAGAAAATAAGCAGCAAGGCAAATTGAGGTAAAAATTAAGGAGAAATTAAATGTTGATCTAACTTAACACCACAACTCATTGTTTGGTTATGCAAATCATTCAATATCAATTACTGGGTAATTATTCAGAGGGCAAAAACTCAAAGACTCCCATAAAAGTTAGAGGTGTGAAACCTCTGGAATTCATTAAGCAAGATGAGAGCTCACAAGGTGAAGTTTTAAAAATCAAGGTGCCTTATTGATTAATCAAATAGCAATGGTTATTAAAAGCACAGAAAGATGAGAGCTCACAAGGTGGAGTTTTAAAAATCAAAACTTATGATGCCTTGTTGATTAATCAAATAGCAATGGTTGTTAAAAGCACAGAAAATTAAAGCAAAAAAAAAAGAAAAAAAGGTTTAGTTTTCCAAATATTATCTCTCCCTGTTTATTATCAGAAAGAAAGCCTTAAGCTGACACGGGATGAGGGAAGGCAGGAAGAAAAGAAGAAAAAAAGGCATTATTAACTAGAAATGAAGAAAAAATAGAAATGAATGAAAATTAGAAATTAAGAAAAAAATAATTAGAAGTGAAGAAAAAAAGGCATTATTAACTTTATTAACTATTATTATTAAATAACCACTATTTTGCTGAAGTTTTGACCAAAGGCTAAATAAAAGTTCAAAATTACATTCTGCCTGGTGCTCCAAACGAGGGAGAGGACCAGAATAATAAAAAAGACATTTTTGTACAAAATATTTTGTAGAAAATATGTTCAACACCTGTCAGCTCTCACAAGCCTACAGACACAGGAACCACACATGGAGCAACTGTGGCACAAGGACTGTGCCCTAACCACTGAGAGTTTATCCACAGCACAATGATATATTCAGAGGACTCCAATTTGTCTATTCAGTTTTTATTGGCTGAGCTGCTTGAATCTTTCGTGTTTTGGCCCAGAAAATAATAGAACACTTCAAAATGGTTTGTCAGAACCTAATTTTGTGAAAGACTCATTATCTTCAAGAGTTTTTAGACTAGCAAAAGGTGTTTTGTGGCACAGAAGGCAGCATCAGTTCGTTTCTTATTAGGGAAGTGCATCTTTATGATCATGAGATACTAAAAAAGAATGGAGCTGGGATGAACTTTTTTTGTTGTTTTTGGTTTTTTTTAAAGAAAACAACACCAACTGAATCATTCTAATTACAGTTTCCAACTGAAGTTTATTATAAGATGGAAGCCCCCCTGGAAGAGGTGTTCAGAGCCCTGTCGTATGAGTTATTTATTGGCACATAAAGCTTCTCTTTATGACATAAGTAGATGACTATTTCTTTCTGGCAGAAATACTTTATGAAATTTAGCACCGTACACAAGGGTTTCAAAATTTCTAATTACCAAAATGCCAGAGATTTTGAATCATTATATAAGGCACATCTTCCAAAAGGAAAGCATGATAAATCTAGGATCTACCCTTTTCAAAAGACATTAAAAAAGACCATAATTCACAGCAGAGGTGTATGCACAGAGTGCAGAGGAGTCTGACTGAGCAAACAGAAGCCTAGAAGCCAATTTACGACCGAGCAGCTTGATCTGTCCAGAATTAGAATAAATACCCCATTAAAACCATGCTGTCAGGCTGTAACTAAAGTGGAAAGCATGCTGGGACAGAGTCCTGCTACTTCCCCGCCACACCAAGTCCAAAAGCACTGAATTGCTGTGGGCTTTACACAGAAACCTAAAGGGCTTCTGGAGGAGCAGCAGTTGTGCTTTTCACAGCAGCCTTTATGGCCACAATCATTTTCCTGCCTTTTCCACAGGGAGAGGCCTCTGAAACCTGGATGGGAACAAAAATGCCCTCCCAGAGGACTGAGGAGAAAGGGGCTCTGTGGGGATGTTGGTGCCATGCACTGAAGGTTTGGGCAGGCCAAGGTGAAACGTCCCAGGCGGCCAATTTCCTTCCTCAGCAGCAGGAATACCAACTCCAGGTCATGGCAAAATAATCTGAACATCCCAGGTGGCCAATTCCTTCTACAGCAGCAGGAATACCAACTCCAGGTCATGGCAAAACAATCTGAATATCCCAGGTGCCAATTCCTTCTACAGCAGCAGGAACATCAACTTCAGGTCATGGCAAAATAATCTGAACATCCCAGGTGCCAATTCCTTCCACAGCAGCAGGAATATCAACTTCATAGATAACACACCACAGATGAAGCTGAACAAAGCTCTGTATGTTTTTAATTTTCTAAACAGTTTGAGTACAAAACCTGATCCACCAATCTTTAAGCACTTTTCAAATAACACACAAGCAAAACTAAAAGAAAATCCTCCTATTCTAATTAGAAACCCTGAATCTAGACAGATTGAAGGTCCGTTTTGATTAATAACGTAAAGCAAAAGTATACTTCTGTATAAGTCTCCACAAGTGCTAGAATTAAGTAAGTCCCTGCCAAAAACATCAAACCATAGTCATGGCAAAATAATCTCAACATCCCAGGTGCCAATTCCTTCTACAGCAGCAGGAATACCAACTCCAGGTCATGGCAAAGTAATCCAATTCCCTTCACTTCTCTTAGTGCCCTCCTCCAAGGAAGGCCAAGCCACCCATGTAGTCACTAAATTTTTAGTTCCTTTCAACAAAACACAGACAGAACTATTCCAACAAAAATATCAGTTTTCCCAGTGCAATTCCCAGCATAATTCCCAGGGATTGTCAGGTGTTTCCTGGTCTCTGAGGTGAAGGGTTCAGGGGGAATTTTCAGCTCTTCTGTCAAGCACAAATCACCTGAGTTGAACCTTCCAGGCTGGCAGGTTTTACCCTCCCTAAGCACTCAATTACAGCTGATTCAAAAAGCAAACTTCTGAGCTTGTTTCAGTAAACACAATAATTTGCCCAGTGCTATAATAAAAAAGTGATCAATATCCTGCAGGTTCCTCTTTGTAATTCAGGTGATTTACCAGCTTCAGGCAGGAAAATCTAATGACCCCATTCTTCTGTGGAAGAATACAGCACTGCCTTACAAAGCAGGTCATAAAATAAGTATTCAGCTGAAATACTGAAATTACTTTTAAAAAAATCAATCAGTCAGGATGAATCCAATGATGAATTTACTTTAATTTTTACTCTTCTTTCTTTTTTTTAATTAAAAAAATCCAAATCAGGACTGTTTTGTGAAGATAAATGTATGGATTCATAGCAATTATATTTTTTTTTCTATAGAAATTTTTTGCTGTTTCAGGTTTCACCTCCAATTCACACACACAATTTAAATTATCCTGTGTCTAAAAACTTTACAAGCATCTTCCTGGAAAACTGAATTTGCTGTTCTGAAAGGTCTGGAGGCACACTCAGCTTTCATTTGAGGATGCTGAAGACAATCTAAAAAGTCATCCCACTGACTGACATTTCAGAGGGCATTAGAACCAAACCTGCAAGAATGTCACCTGTGGCTCCACAGGGAGCAGAGAGCTGCGCTAGGGCGTACGCGACCCTATGTCAGTGTGCACTGCATTTTCTGGAGAAAGATGTAAGCTGCAGAATATTACTTATCTTCGTTTAAAAAAGAATTGGTGGCAAAATGATGCATATTTATTCAGAAGTATTTAGGCAAAACAAAATTATTTCTCTTAAAGTGAGATGTTTAAAACAATGCTTCTTTTTTAGTCTTTTTTTCATCAGCCTAGTACATGAGATTTAGAATTAGACTTTACTCCTTCTGATTCATGCTTTAACCATCTTATTTGTTTGTTCATGTGTTTAAACAGAGCAATCCCATTTTGAATGCAGAATTTCCCTTTCAAATTCTGCATCCATTTTCTATGAGCCAATTCAAAGTAATTATAAATATGTAATTGCTATGAATTCATATAAACATTTATCTTCACAAAACAGTCCTGATTTGGAATTTTTTAATTAAAAAAAAGAAAGAAGAGTAAAAATGAAAGTAAATTTGTCATTGGATTCATCTTGACTGATTGATTTTTTAAAAAGTAATTGCAGTATTTCAGCTGAATAGTTTTATAGTTATAGTTTTTAATAGTTTTACAAAACAGGTCATTTTATGGCCTGTTTTGTAAGGCAGTGCCGTACTCTTCCACAGAAGAATGGGGCCATTAGATTTTCCTGTCTGAAGTTAGTAAATACAGAATGCAAAATGTTCATGCTTGAGGATTTTCCATTGAATGACACATCATTATTAAGACACTTCTTAACAAAGCTCCTTGAAAGAAAGACCTTTTATTTGTTTGTTTGTTTGTTTATACCCTGTAAATTTTTGGTAATACAACCCAAAAACAATTAGATTTTTTTCCTTTAATCAAACCTCGAGTAATGTCAGTGACAGATGCTGGTTACATAAATATTATCATTGTTAGAAATGAAGGGATGGGACTATTTCTGGGTTAAGAATGATTTCTTGTTTAGATAACATTAGTTTTAGAAGTTGCGAGATTTTAAAGGTGTAAGCTATTGGTCATAGTTTAAGAACAGTTACAAGTTTCTTTGTTACAAGACAATATCTAACTTTTTTAACTAATAGACAGTTGTCACAGGATTTATTTTGCTTTTCTATTATTACTTTTACTTCTGCTGTACTGTGGCTACTTTTATCTAGTGGGTTTCTGTCTCATGCCTTTATAGAAATTTTTATTAAGTTCTAAACTTTTAGCTTATTTTATACAACCACACCCATACATTCTTTATAAACTACTATCTTACCTAAAACAGTTTCTTACTTACTTAAGGCATATTCTTACTTATAACTATAGAAACATTTATGATTTTTCTGCTTCTGTGTGTTGGGTTTTTACATCAATTTAAGCATCTTCTGAGGCTGCAGATCAAATCTTTTTGTGTTTGTGGAAGTTTCTGCTTTTCTGATTCCCACAAAATTTTGTTTCTATGTGCTCACCTAAGAAACTGCCGACAAAACTCAGCTGACACACAGCAAATTCCCAAATCCAAGTGTGGCCCTGGAAGAAGTGCACAACCTGCAGTGAGTGAGCTCTGAGTCCAGGCACCAGGATTAAACAAAAATCCCCTTTCCTGTGTTTTCAAGAACATCAAAGCTGCTTGGAGAGTGATTAATTTAATGAATTGCACCCTCCCATCAACACAAGCCTGGCAGGACAGCAGAGAGTGGAAAGAAAGGTAAAATAAGAAATGGAAAGGGAACAAAGAGATCCTGAGGTAGATTGGAACATGTGGGGAAGGAAACAACATTAACAAATTTCAAGGCAGGTAGGGATATTGCAAGGGATAAAAAGTGCAATTAAAAAGAGAAAAATACCAGCCTGACTTCAATGACAGCAGATTAGCTCCTGGCATTGCTCTGCTGTTTAGGTTGCAGAATTTTACCTCAAAATCTGTCATAAATTTTAGTGCAGCTTAAGCACATGTTAAAAAGAAAAAAAAATCTCAAATAAACTCAACAAAAACGTTATGGCATTTGATGACATGCTGCACTGCTCTAGGTAAGATCCAGCTGATTACTTGGATAAACTGACCCAGGAGAACCAGGGCTGGCCCAATCAGACATCCCAAAGTTGAAATCAACTGTGATGCTCACTAATTGCATGTTCAATCTCAGCAGCCCCTGAAGCTGTAGCCATTTCTCTATTTGATGCACTCTAAGAGTCACGATCTCCTCTGATTTAAATCCAGTGTACAAGCATATCCCCTCACTGCACGTATGTGGCACACAATGACAAAGAAGCCACAAAGCAGAGGCATGATTTCCAATGTTTTTCCCCATATTCCCTTCAAATTCTCTGCCATTCTCCCAGTCCTCAGCCTGATCTCTGCTTGCTCCTCACCCTACACCCTCCTCTGGCTCTTGCTGCTTCAGGAAAAGACCCAATCTTTGTACAGCCCCAAATGAGATGTGCCAAACCCCTGTTTATAAAGTATTCACCAAGGCTGCAACAGAAATTATCTTCCTCAGTAAAAAATTGCCGATTTTCTTCATTCCACGTGGGCCTACTACAAGAAAGTATTGATTTCCCAAGTAAGCAGCAAAAATTATAAGTTCCATGTGGTATATATAACATTCTGCTACAATTTTAATCCCTCTGGGTTTATATTATATTGCTGGGATAAAATCCAGCCACTTTTCTGCATAGAAGCAAGTCCTATTTCTATTTCCAGGTATACCAAGGTTTATTATGCTTTAAAGAGGCAATGTATCCATGATCACATTTCATCCCACGTTGAGATTGTTTTTTCCCCTTCTTATTCCTTTTCTATCCCTTTTATATATTAAGTTTTAAGCTGGTTTTATTTTATTTTTCTTGGCTTTGGGAGTTTCTTGACAAATACACCAGATGTTCTTGTACCATGATTATATGCACTTAAGAATCACAAGAAAGCAAATTAAATTTAGCACATAAAGCCTTTTGCTATATGAGTTTTTTCAACAGTCTTTGAGGTTGTTTTATGCTGTTTATATAAATATAATTGAATTTTTTTTATATCTCTCAGTGTAACCCTGTATACAACCTATCCTGGAGGTCTCAAAATACTGTGTTTTTAACCAAAAGAGAGAATGATTAATCCACAATATCATCCTGAACTCTGCTTTTATTTTTGCTGACTTCATCCTCAGAAGTGTCAAATATAGGAAAGATCCACACAAATGTAGAAAAAGTGAAGAAAAGTACAGAGGGTTTCATGCATGTTTTCAACATTAAGGGGAGATTATTTTCCTTGTAAAAGGGATTATTAAGAAAAGAATGCTTGTGCCACATAAATAATGTGGGCAGGGAAACACAGCACTTTACATATTTGTATAACACAAAATGAGGCCATCCATCAAGAAGCAAAATGCAGCACTCTGCAAAGTGAATCTAAATGATAAATAATCATTCACTATTTTAAGGCAGGGGTATTGCTTGCTGTCTTCAAAGTTTTCTTTTAAAACAGTGCCTTCACAATCAAGCCTGAAAAGGTGATTTTCACTTTGCCCCCTCTGATTTCTGCTCTACATGGCACACAGATTTTCTAAGTTTAGAATGCTCCAACTTACTTGTCCTTTCCTAGACAAAAATCCTTGCCAGGGTAAGAATGAATCTAGAAAGCCACAAAGAACTCCTTCTCCACTGAACTGAGAATTACTCAGCAAAATTACATTCCCAATAACAAATTGTTAACAGGCCAAGGGAGGATCCTTTTATCAAAATTAAGCACCAAAATGCACCTACCTGCTGTCGGATTTCTTCTTCCATCTTCACTGGGGAGCCCAGCTCTGCCACTTGCTTGACCCCTTCGCTGGCGTATCCCCCATACTCCCACAGGATGTAGTTCTTGGAGTGGGAGCTGCCAATGATGGCAGACCAGTGGTTGGTGCGTCCTTTTCGGGGGGAAAACCAAAACAAAATAAATCAAACCACCCTCGAGGCAGCCTCAAACAATAATTCTTGACTTGTAATAAAGCCTGGGAGTCCCCACTTTTGCATGCTGCCACTTCTCACTGCACCAACACACGTCTGCAGAGCAGTGGGAACAAGGCAGTGACTGACAGAAATTGAGCTTAAAGCAGCCCCTCAAAACAAACAGGCTTAGAATAGTTTTTTATCACCAAAGATCTCACTTCAGAAAGTTTAAGCAACCTTTAATTTTAAGTTTCTCTGTCAAATATTTTCGAGAAGGAAACCTGCAAGGGAAGACTTCGGTGGTCACCCTCAGTTTTAAAAGCAAGTTTTCCTTACTGAAGGCAGTGAAGAAGTAAATTTTTCTGTATTCACTTCTATACTCACTGAGTTTTCTTGCTTAGATTTCTCATAATGCAAGAGCTGTAGAGCTAAGCAAAAGGATTCCCATTCTTGTTTCTTGTCTTGTTGAACAAAATAATAATAATAATAATAATAAAAAAAAGTATAAAGAAAAAGATGTTAGGGAAGTATAATGGAATTGAAATGAGCATTGAGCAGAAATAAGGAGTCACAGAAGTCCCACAGCCCTGGAAATGCAAAATGAATTCACTTAAGTGTCAATAACCTTCTGCAGATATATGGGCTTAAAGGAAAAGGGTGAGAAAATGAACTGCTAACATAAGCAGACAGTCTGGTAACAAGGCAAGGACTGTAGGAGATGAGGGAGTCAGAATGATGGAGTGAGACAATATTTATTGTTTCTCTTCACAATGCAAAAGGTAGAGAGCAGCAGTAAAAACAGCTGCAAACTGAATAAATGAATGAAAAATGAATAATGAAGTAAAGAAAAGGAATGCAAATTTAAGATGTGAGAGGTGGAACAATAAAATTGAAAAGGACAGTGCAGAGAATTGTATAAAGTCAGATGCAGGAACCTAATCATGGGAGAGTAGAAAATAGATTTGAAATAAAAAATGAACACCAACAGCAGGGGAAAGAAGATAGAAAAATGTAGGAAGCAGAATAGATAGATGAGGGAGATGGCCTAGCAGAGCAGCAAACACAGCCTTCATAGCTTCCCTAGTCCTGAACTTGGACCAAAACACACTTACAGAGCTCTGAATGCAGCAGTCCTGATGTTTTCAGAATCAACTAAAATGAATCAGTAATACGTGCAGAAAAAAACAAAACTAAACCTGGCCTCCTCCACAGCTGAAGAGACTGCAATGTCAGGAGCTGGTTTCTTCATCTAAGATCTAGCAATTGTTCCTGAAATCTACAGTGGCACCTGCCAAAGGCCAGGGAGATGTTGTCCCTCAGCCCCAGTGATGGAACTCCATCCTCTCCTCCTGGGTCTGGCTGTCCCTCAAGGTACCCTGAAACACAGCTAATGCCTTAGGGTTTAGCTTTTTATATTTTTCACATTCTGTGCTGCTTTAGTGTGTAGGTCTGGGCTTCATATTCAGGCATGGTGAGTTCTGTATACAGAGCAGGGAGACAAAACAATTCCTGCTCCAGCTGGGCACCAAGGACAAATGATCCATATCTCAGCCCAGGAGTACAAACACCGTGGGCTGCAGAGAGAAAAACAAGCAGGGTGGGACTGCACGGGCTGGAGCTGTGGTTGGACAATTAGCTCCAATATGGAAATGGACTAAAACTTATAAAAATGTGAGATCTCATGACCAAGCCCTCTTTTGCTTCCATCTTGGAGCCATCTGGGCCCTGCCAGGGTGTGGCCTTTGAAGGCACTGCAATAAATATCCACTTTATTCCCCTTAACTCCATCTAGCTTCTGTTCCAGCTCCTTAAGGCATCACAGCCAGTGACACTGATAGTAAAAGATTTTAAAATCACAGAAAATTCATGGAGTTAGAAAGAAATTTAGGCTTACTAGGCCCTGGGAAAATGTTAAAGGTAGGCCCTGGGAAATGTTAGGCCTCGTATTTGCTAGATCACGTGAAACTGTGTCAGTATATGATAAATGACATAATTGTTAGATGAGATTAGATATAATTATTGTTTAAAGACTCATGCAAACATAAAGGTATCTGGCTCTATATATGTTAATTTTCCTCTCCTGGTGATAGTAAAAGATTTTAACATCATAGAAAATTCAGGGAGTTGGAAAGAAAGTTAGGCTTAGTAGGCCCTGGGAAATGTTAGGCCTTGTATTTGCTAGATCAAGTGAAACTGCACCTGTGTAGTCAATATATAATAAATGGTATAATTGTTAGATGGGATTAGATATAATTATTGTTTAAAGAATCATGAGAAACTGTGTTAGGGGTTTGAGGGGGATCACGAGAAATCCCTGCTTGGATGAAATCAATGCACACAATAGAACAATGTAAGTTTAATAATAGATATGTAAGTTATATAAAGATAGAATATAAAACATGTTTGGCTCGAAACCATGGAGGGTGAGATTTGGGTTTGTGTACCCCTGACACCCAGAACTGTTCAATAAGAGTTGAATGCTTTGCACAAAGTGCATGCTCTTTAGGGGTTTTTTAAGCAAATTGGGAGATAAAGAAAAGATGTGAAATACAAAGTTTATTATCTGCTGTCTATTCCAACCTTACTGGTGGTACAAGAATCGAGCAAAAATTTTTTATGTGGTGGCTTGCAAATAATTAGTGATTTACCACAGTCCACAATGAATACCATTTTATTTTCATGTAATTACTGCACAAACTCAACATTTTTAAGAATAATGACAATGACTAGGTTTCCTTTTTGAGCATCACTATATTTGGATGAGATCTTTCCCTCAACTTTCAGAAATTTTAATGCAAAATCCTATTAGCTGTTATTGCTGTGATTAATCATGCAAGTACCAAGAGGTTATTTTTTCACTTTTCCAGTTGAAGTAAAATATTGATTTAATTCACCATTTTGTAACTGGGGACAGATAGCAGGGAAACTATTGTGACTTGCTTATTTTCCATCATGCTGCCATACCTTTCATGATGGAAGAAAAAAAAGGGAAAGGAAAAGGGAAAAGGGAAAAGGGAAAAGGGAAAAGGGAAAAAGGGCCACAGTAACTTGCTAGCTTTCAGTCCTTTTCTCATGGCCTATTTCTAACCACCAGCTGAGTCCATGGAAATAGTGCACATAAAGTTCACACTCAGCAGATATTTAAATCCTCCTCCAGCCTGAAAGAGCATTCCTGCAATTATTGGCTTTGCTTGTTTTATCTCCCCCATATTATGCTGACCAATAGGATTTGAACAATGCTGTGTTTCAAACCCAACACAAGCAACATTGCTTAGGCTGTTAAAATTTGAGCTGATACAAACCATATTTGAGTTATATGAGGATATTCTGACACTGTGACAGTAATAATATTTTTTTCAATCAACATAAAAAAGCCTCTATAATCAAGATCAGCCACAGAAAACATAACAGAGTTTAAAGACCTGTAAATATGACTCATATTCTTAATTACTTTCCTGGCCTTTTTTCCAACAGACTGTGGAGTCGGTAATGAAAGACCAAATGCATAATACACAATTTTGTAACTTCAGCTTTTTACAGATACTTGGGTAACTGCAGAAAGAAAACTTGCAACAAAAATGCTGATTCTGTAGCTCAGACACTTAAAAACCCAGAGAGGCCAATTTCAGAAGGTGTTTTTTATCTGGATATTAAACCAACAAAGAAACAGAAGACAGAGTACTCTTAGATCTATATATACAATTAATATCCTTGGGCAGCAAGATTCAAAACTCACCAAATTTAACTGAAATAATTAAATATACTTTGAAGCAAAACAAACTGGGTAGATTGTCATGGCTGAAAAATCAAAATGTTAGTGTGCTGCCTGTCCTTTGTGGACTTTTTCTTAAAATCTCTACATTATAAGCCATTCTAAGCTTTCAATCAGAAAAAAAAAAAAAGAAAAGAAGCTTTCTCCCCACAAAGACATCTTGCAAACACAACCTCACACACATCTTAGCTCAAAATGTCAGGCAAATCAATAGAATGTGCAGGTAATGTAGAGTGCAGAGAGACCCATTGATTTTCAATGCTGAGTGCCAGCAGGATGCCATGCATGTCATCATTTACTCTGCTGAGCTGTAAATAAGTGATGCTGTGTCACACAACCTGCTCCAAGCCTCCCCAGGGCCCCTGTGTGGTGCAAAGAAGAGAGGGATACTCACGTGGGAAATCTTTGGGGTGTGTTTTTTCCGACCAGTTCCCATAAAAAGTCAGGCGGTACTTGGCAGTACCGCAGGCACAACAGTCTAAAATGGGTTTGTCAGTCACACCTTCCGAGGCTGAGTCTGAAAAAGCATCAAAGCACCCATTGAAAGTGGCTACAACTCCAAACCAGTGGGGACAGTGAAGTTGCCACCATAAATACTCCAGGGAATAAATATGAGTTAAACATGGGTTTGGTTTTTTTAAATTTGGTTTGCTGTTAGACTAAAGGACAAGCCTGAAATAGCTGTACCATATTTATAAGTGGATAAAATAGTTTAAATCCACAATTTTCAGCTAGAAGTCATTAATATTTCAGTTATCTTCACATTCTAAAGGGGTTTCTTTCTGGTTTCTATCTGATAAGGAAAAACCTCAGCTGATCTCAAAACACAATGGGCTTGAAATTTCTGAACAGACAAAGTAAATGAATTCTCCAGCGGGATGCAATAACCAGGTGCAACGTTTAGGTTTAGGAAAGGATGAAATATCCCAGGATTCAATAACAGAGTGCTCTGGAAACCAATGGGTATCACACAAAGAGCAGGTAAAGAATTGCAAGTAGCACTTTAGGGGGAGGCAAAGAAGATTTTATTTGTTGGAGTATATGTGATAAGGAAGAACATAACTGAATGGAAGAGCCCAAATCTCAACCTGTTCAAGAACTCAAAATTTTAGTTTGAGACAAAATGTTAGGAGAAAAATGCAAAACAAAATGAGGAGGTCAAAGAGATATTTTACTTTACCTTACCTTGTTCACAGATTTTTTTGGTGAGAGAGCCCTCATCTTGAAAATAAATTATGCGCTTCTGCACAATACTGGCTCTACAAAGGGGAGGGGAAAAAAAAGTTTGAAACATGTTTATTTCTCAAAGAAAAAGGAAAATGAGTCATAAATGACTGCTAAGACATGATTATACTTCCCTGTACTGACAATACAACATGGAATTACAGATAAGATATTTTTATTTCAACTTGCATTTTAATTTCATCACATTTTACAGAAACCTGAAATTTATTTACCTCCAAAGAAGTGGTCATAGGCATACAGTGAGGACCTGTGCTTTTGAAATGCATGACAGACAACTGAGCATTCAATATTTCAATCAAATCTCATATTAAAATACTGAAGTTGTATTCAATTTCAGTCAAAAAAATAGCACAGCTATAGTGAGCAGCTGTTCATAGGAAATTACATGGCATTCTAAAAAGATAAGTACTTCTGATATATGACAGCAACTCAGTGCAAATATCACATAAAACAGAAGTTAGGAAAAAAGCTGGCATAAGGTAAAGTCTTTGAAAGAAATTCACAGGTTCCAAAAGACAAGCTACTTTAAAATTAATTAAACCCGGAGTATTTTATTGAGGCTTATAGTTCAAACCAAATGTAAATTACTAAGCCTCGGTGCCTCAGTTCCTCATTTGAGGGGGCTGGATATATTTAATGCCAAATAAACTTTAACTACCTTCTTGGACCATCTTTAACTATATCAATTATATTCACATGAAAGCTTTATATTCTTTCCATAAGAAAACCAGATTTTGGTTAAATTCAAAGCTAATCTATGGACAGAGAGCCTCCTGAGGACAGCATGCTTTGGGAGCTGGCACTCTTCCTTGTTTACCAGCACAAGTACACATTCTTCCTGCAACATTTTGTACCATCACTTGTACAAAACACCAAACAGCAAGGGCCAATTTCTTGTCTTCCTTCAGTATTAATCAAATAATTATCTTAATCTTTCTAGAACTACTCCTCACTCATGACAGGAGGAAAACTGAGAAGGAAAGTGAGGCTGTATGTGCTCAGATGTGTTGCTGCAGTCATGTAACCCTCCTTTGACAACATCCCATCCATAAAAATATCAAAAATAAGAGGCAGGTTTTTTTTGTGCTTTCTTTGCCAAGATGCAAGGCCAGCGTAGGAGAGGAAGGAATCCTTCTTTTCACCTTACAAAGCACCCAGGAGAAAAGCTGGGTTTTGCAAACCTCTTAAAGCTGCATCAGCCTGGAAAGGGTGCAAAAAACTCTCAATCCTTTCTGAAGGAACCTTCTTCAGGGTTTCTAAGAAATAAATGGGGGGAAAAATGAAACAAACACAACTACCACAGTTACTCCTAGGAAGAATAAGAGCCCAATGGGCACCCTGTGACAGTGGCATGCTCCTTAACATTCCCAGCCTTCAAACTGAAAGCCAAAGCCAAATTTAAGAGTTTTTGGATGCTACACTGCAAGGAGACAGAAAGTGGGGGCACAAGAACTGCTGTACAGATACAAGGAAAACCTCTCACACCATCAGGCTAATCACAGAGATTTAACCATGGAATGGGCTACACAGAGTTTGTGCAACATTCATCTCTGGAAATATTCAAAACTTGATGAGATCCATGCCTTGGCAACCTGCTGAGGGAACAAGCAAACTGATGTTCAGCACCTACTTCAAGCAGGAGAATGGACTACATGACTTCCAGAAGTCCCTTCCAATCTAAATCATTCCATTATCTTAATCCACACAAATACAAAATCAGTTGTTTGATAAAGATCTCAATTCTGCAGGTAACAAAGGTATTGTGGGTATTTGAGAAGCAGTTATTTTAGAAAAAGAAAAAAAAAAGGAAAGAAAATAAAGATTATTTGAAGCCTGAAGTGTACTTGTATTGTTCTTTTTGCTGCAGTTAGCTTGTCACTGTAAAATGTCAAGGGAACAGTTCCTTTACTAACAACAAAAGCTTCACAGCTTTCTAAACCGTTGTCTCCTCACCTGTATTTGAAACTGTATGGTGAGCCAATAATTTAAATGGGAGGTTTTGGACTGATTCAAATGCACCAGGATGGGCACATTATATGGCTACATAACTATCAAAAGCAGGCACAGAACTCTACAAATAATCATAAATAACTTTAAAATATTAACTGTTTTAATAATCAGCTTCTAGACTGAACATAGACCAAAACATCTGTTCAATGTATTTGCTAGCTTTTACAGCTACTTTTCTCCCCCCCTTTTTAAAACATAATTTTTGTGTTAAATTTTATTTTTATTCCATAAAAGTTCTGATCTTTGGACTAAGGATCCTTACCTTTGGCTTCAAGGCTTACAAAAAATGGCTAAAAATGGAATGGTGAACTTCTAGAGAGAGGCAAAATAGCTTTTAAGAATTTACACAAGGTATTCATCTGTTTAATTTACATAAATCCTTCCCATCACTTCAAATGTCCAGTGCTGTCTGAACTTCATGGGAAAGGAGCAATCCAATTTCTTTCTCTCTCATATTAATATATATAGGTGGATCTTCAATTTCTTGTTTTTCTTGTTGGCTTTTTTCTCTCTGACTATCAGAAAATGATGGATAAAGGCAAAAGGAAATAAATTTTTCTCAAAAAACCTTGTTTATTTCCCATTT
Organism: Melospiza melodia melodia; assembly: GCF_035770615.1. NCBI lineage: Eukaryota > Metazoa > Chordata > Aves > Passeriformes > Passerellidae > Melospiza > Melospiza melodia. The sequence continues at coordinate 49,958,546 of NC_086199.1, read as the reverse complement.
TCTTCAAGGCAAGGCTTCTGGATTTGCATTTTTCCACCTCTAAACTAAGGAGCAAAACTGTCAGGTACAGGCACTTCTACACCTGGCAACACCGGCTTTACTGAAGAAAACCAACCAAATGAACTGTCCAAAAAGTGTCATTATTTCTGTGTTTCAGTTCTCACATGAAAAGGAAAGGATATCTGGTTGCTTCTGCAATGTTTGCTTTGGCAATGCCGCTTTGGGATGTCCCTGTCCTGGCTTGGTTTGGTCAGACAACATGAGAGGGCAATGGGAGAAATCTGCCTCAAAAGATTTCCGTGGGATAAGAAATTCCCTCTGCAGCCCAGCTCCACAACAATTGCGCCATCCTGCTGGGAAAAGCTCTGCCAAAGGCACAGAAATTGCATTTGGGATATTAAGAAACAGGAAATGTCATAAACCATAAAACTTCACGCCAGCCTTGGGAATACCCCAGTTCATACCAGAAACAGAGTCAGACCACAGAACAGAGTTTGGGGTCTTCTTTCTTTCTTTCCTTTCTTTCCTTTCCTTTCTTTCTTTCTTTCTTTCCTTTCCTTTCTTTCCTTTCTCTCTCTCTCTCTCTCCCTTTCCTTTATAGAAACAGCTTTAGATTGTTTTCCTCACTCCCTTTTTCAAACCCTAGCATGAAAAGAAATACTCTTATTTTAAATTACCTCTGTGGGTGTAGTGATGTGACAAAAGAAGTAAGGAAGAGGATTTGTAAGACTTGTTCCTATGACATTTTCTAAGCTTACATCAAAACCATTAAGTACAATATTATAGTTACATTTGAATAAAAAGGTTTTGTCAGAGCTGGTGAGGAAACTCCAAGTTTTACTTGGATGTTGAGAAATAATAATAATTTACTGAGCTGTAGATAAGATATTTTTCCTGCTCTATATTGCCTATGAGTTAACCTTGTCCTACTCTTCTAGCTATCAAAATTATTTTCATTAATTATTCCATGCCTCACTGATTTAATTACAGTATGATAAGTTGTTTCCCACCCAGAACAATTAACAGGATGTTAAATTTGTTTTCCTTTTTGGGTTTGTTGGTTACTTTTGGAGACAAAGAATTTCTAAATATACCATTTACTTGAACACTAGAAAGTGGTGTGAAAACCATGAATTTACATCTGCTGTAATTTTGTTGATGCTATTGGGTTGTGTCATTCTAATGAATTATTTAAGATGTTCTGATTTTATTTCCTTCTATGTCTTAAAAATAAAGCCAGCTCCATGTTTCTGACAAGCACTTGCAAGGTCAGGGAAAGCACAGACTCCCAGTTTGCCAACAATATTTACTTCTTTTTCTAATATTTAGGAGATTTTTATTAAAAAGAAATTAAAATTCCTCTGAAAGCCTGTACAACCCTTTAGCCAACAGACGTACAGCAACTTTTACACTGACAGTATATTTGACAACCACATTCTTCAAAACAATTTTCACTTAGGAAAGTGTGCTGGCTTAGCCAAGACAGGCTCCATCTACACCAGAATCTGCCAGCTGCCGTCGCTGACAAGGGTCAACATTCTAAAAATTTGCAGCAAAATGTTTTATTTAAGGCATAACAAAAGATGCAATTTCTGTTGTCATTTTTTGGGGTTTGTTCATGAACTTGTTTTTAAGTGTGTTGTTAACACAGGTTATTTAAACAACCCACACTTGATGTTTGATAAAACACAGTAAAATTAACATGAAGTTCATCAGTGGCGCCATAATTCCACATTTACATCCCTGCATTTCTCCACTAGATTAGCCCCATGCAAAACAATCAACCATGATCACTTCTGAAAACTCCAGCACATAAACACACACCAGAGAATCCTTCTCCAGCTTTACTTTTTCAACATTTCACGTGTACTGTCAGAAAATACAACTCAGAGAAGCATCACAGCAAAAGCAAAGGTCTCTAAAGCTTTTCTTGCACATTTCCTCTTGCTCCCAAATCCTTTTGGTGTCTTCATGTCCCACTCAGAGCTGCCACCACACACCCACACAGGAGTAATTTGGCCATCATATTCAATATGTGAATATAACACAGCAAAAAGCTCTGGGGGAAAGCACAGCTGTACAAGCTGCTGTCTTATATTTTCCCTCAGAAAAATCTCTCTGTTCTTTGCTTGAATGGCCACAGGACATAAATATTAAATGGAAATCTAAATTCGGGATAAGAAGTTGTACTGACATGGTAATTTCTGACAGGAATGCTACACCTGTTACTTGCAAAAAAAAAAAATTAAAAAAATAAAAAAGAAACTGAAACAAAAAAGCAACGTCACTTAAAGCCCATTGCTGTTCATGGGCTGTATCTTCACCAGGGATTTTGACAGTCCCCACTTTTTGCAGAAATCTCTATGAATTTCAGAGCTAAGCATTATAGGATGTAATTAGAGCAGATTGGATAGGACTGAGTGTTTGGAGAAAGGATTTATCTCATTATTCTAAGTAGTGCTTTTGTAGAGTAGATGGAAACAATCTACCAAAGGTGGGACTATAGGCTTTTTTCCAAGCTAGTAAGCCCAAAGTCCTATTACCTGAAAACTCCGCTAACCAATGCAAAGCACCTGTGTGCTAACTAACAAATCCTAAAAACAAAATGAAAAATAAAGCAAAATAAAAAACACTTCTTGAGCTGCAATTTATTTCTGCCTAAGGTCTCTGCAACCTTTATAACACTCATCCACTGGCACAGGGAACTGAAAAACTTCATTTCTTTGGGTGTTCAGACTATGTCCCTTTTGCCAGCCTGTTTTACCTGATATAGCAGGGTGGGGAAGAAATCCAACCACATACTAATAATACTAATAATGCTAATAATAATATTGCTATTATTATATATTATATTATATATAATACATTATATATGATACGTATTATATTATATATAATATATAAAAATATATATCATTTATTATTATTATTATTATTTTGCCATGATTGCACAGCCCACAAGGCCAGCTGAGACCAAACAAAAGCATCTTTTCCCTTTTACAGCATTGCTTTTAATCTTTATAATCCACTCACGCTCTCCTCCCCACTTGAATCACTTTCTCCTGCTCCAGGTTGGGGCAGTAAAAAAAGAAACACCACTTTTTTATATATATTTTAAAAAACCCCAAAAGCAAAATTTAAGCATGACCATGAGTTAATGAAGCCAGAAAAAAAATTCCAAAACTTTAGGAAAAATTATGCTATATTTTTAATATTTATAAAGCATTAAGTAAAAGAATTTGAAGATAAACCAAAAAATAAGAGCTGTCATTCTCCTACTATTTTTTTAAAAGCTGTCAACTAGCAATATATTGAAATTATGTTTAAATGAGTACATTATTTGCTTGCACAGAAAAAAATTTATTTGTCAAAAGCAATATCCTAACAAAGCCCATCCATTCATCAAATACTGATTAATGGATAGTCAGTAGCAGGAATCTAGATTGGAATAAAGTATTTGATGTTTTCAAATCTGAAAAAAAATCTACACTTCATTTGAATTGACAGGAGCCTGAAGGTGAGCTCCACAATTAATAGAACAAATTAACACCCACTGAAACAAAGATAACTTCATTTAATATCAAAATGCCTATTATTCCTTCTTAAAAGAGACCTTCCTGTTATGAATGTATTTCCCTGAGGAAGTTTTTGATGCAATGTCTTTAGCACTCGAGGTTGAGTGGAGCTGGAGCCATCAGAAGGGACTTGTCAGCTCTTTAGTGCAGCCCAGCCACAGATCTCACCTGTCAAGAATTAATACCTGAAACAGCTGAATCTCCTCTACCTGGGCTGTTCTGAGAGCTCTCCCTGACAGCTGGGGCTGCTCAGCCCACTGAGCATTCAGCCCCATAATGCCAGAACACCCAATGCTGGGTGCTCACGCTTAAAGACAGTGGTGCAGGGAAATGCAAGAAAATAAAGGACCAATGACAGAGTTGTTAGTGGAAACTCCTCCATTTCCCTCTGTCTGAAGGGGCACTACATTGGGAAGAAGGCAAATTCAAATATATATCATATATTGGGAAGAAGGCAAATTCAAATTGTGTTCAAGAAATAGCTGAAAGACCACCCTGCTTCTGAAAAACATAATTATGAAAGACAGATCAAATGAATCCATTAAGTTCTTCCGCACTATGAGGGTTGTTTTCAGCAAGCTTCTCCATTGTTTAACACCTGCTCCTGGCTAAGAGCAGTGTGGGAGCACTGCCTCCAGCTCACACAAATGTTCTCCTTGCCAAAATTCCCTGCAGCAGGCGTTTGCAGCAAACACTGCTGCCAAATTTTGGCACGCAGGATTTTGGAGAATGCAATGGCAGGGAACTTGCACATCAGGGTCTTTGCTCTTCCCACATCAGCCCTAAAAATGCCAAAATCATACAACCTCCTCATGTCTCATCATCAGTCAACACCAGTGGCACTGGCTGCACTTTGGCTACAGCAGAGCAAAGAAATGATGGAGAAAGAGGAATTGCTAAACACATGAAAATCAGAAAAATACTCTCAGGGATAAGGAAACAGCAGTGTTGAAGGGTACAGAAACAGATTAGGAAATGGATCAGAAATTGTCCAAGACATGCAAAGGAAGGGTGAGAACCAAGCCCAGGCATATCTCCTTTCTGCAGCAGTGCATTGTCAGACTGAGGGTGTGATTATAATGAAATTATAAACATCAACCCCCCAAATCACTCTGGGGTAATGAAAATCCTTGGAAGATTGTGGTTCCTTTTCACGGCGATTTTATGCATTTTCTGCACAACAACATGCAGCAGCAGGGGAAGGAAATAAACCCTACAGGCTCAAGAAGCTTTTTGCCTCAGTGGGGTTCCTGAAGCTGATCCGGATAAAGGTCAGCATTTCACAGAGGAAGTGATTACAACTGTGCTTAGAGGAGCAGGGATTAAGCAAAAGATCCAGGCTCTGTATCTCCCTCAATCACAGGGACCGGGAGAACACATGAATAAGACTATTAAAGGAGCATTGTGAACAGTAGCAAGCAGTAATGACGGGGATTAGGATGATAAATCACCCTTTATATTGAGAAGCAGGCATAGACAAGGTACTGGAATTCATCCCTACCACATTTTATGGAACAAAAGTGCAGTTAATGAGATTCTTAACTTCATTAGAAAGTCCAGGAGGGAGATGTTTTAATGTGGATAATTGAGATACACCAAGTGTGATTAGAGATAGAGGAGGAAATAGAGACTTCATTGTTCAGAATTTGTGGAGAAAAGCCAGGATGCTCCTTCAGGCACCTGTATGGGAAACAGGTGAATCCATCATGGGTTTGAGACTGACAACCAAGCAGTTCCATCAAAACATTTCCAAATGTTGGTCTAGGCTTTGAAACTGAAGCAATGAGGAAAACAAATTCCCTGATCTTCTAGACAAAAACACAAGGTGATTTTGTTTATTATAGTGGGGAGTTATTTGTTGCCACCAAACATTCAAACTGAAAATGAGACAGAAAAAAACCTGCATGCTTTGAAAACTAAAAATATAAAATGTACAGATATACTGATGTGGAGGATGTTTAGAAAACCCAGATGTGTCCCACTGTGTTGTGCTCCTGTTAGGGGACACTCTAGTGACACCTGACTGACCTTCTCCTGAAATCAATTACCAACCTCACTTTCACTAAATCAGAAGGGAATTGCAGCCTGAATTTCTTATGAGGCGTGACTGGCCACTGAAAAACCAGAAAAGCACTTAGAACTTTATTCTCACTGAGCCAAGGCACTTGCTGAAAAAGACAATGCAGACAACACATATCCAAGTACCTGTCAAATTTGCCTCCTCTTCAGTTTAGCTTCATTCTACTTACTTGCCTGGACATATTTAGCATTTTGTGAGTAAAACTGTGTGGCAGAAATACAGATTACTATTATAAAAGTGGGAAGAATGGTAACTATTTCTGTTTCTTTGCCATATTGAAGACAACTTTTTGGCCACAATTAATTCAGAGAAATTAGACAAATGCCTTTCATTAATATTTTGCTGTCTAAATTAAACCTGATGAGCAAGACAACATCTTTATGAGCAGTCATGGTGGTGCCTCAACACCTCTGCATGTGGAACATATTTTTTATATGAGCTTCTTGTATCATCAGGCATCTACTTTAGCCACCATTGCCAGGCAGTTGCATCGTAAGAGAGCACAAATTTATTTCCCTGTATATAAAACTGGTATATATTCCATTTTCAGAGAAATCTATGGCAAGCAGCAGTCTGACAGGTAATCTGTAAAACTGAAATGAGCTGGTTCATATTAGGGTTATCCTGGGGCTCCACACACAGCAGTGAGGGAGCATCAAGCTCATTATCCCTCTAACAAGCAGAGCTCAGTCCCTCCCTAGGCACAGGCCTGCAACCCAGACCTTTCTGCAGCAAATGAAACCCAGAAACCATTAAAAAAAAAATCAAATGTGCTTTCTGGTGCATTGCAAGGCTTCAAACTATATTCTGCTGGAGCAGTGAACTGATGGAGCAACAAATCCATTTCTTGGGGAAAGCAGGGAAAAAGCATCCAGGCTGCTGCTGTTCAGAGAGCAAAGATACTTAATGCATGTCTAATGACGTAGAAAAGATGGAAAAAGTGGGCACCTAATTACTGAAAGGAAAAGAAAGGAATGGCCCACCCAATTATTGGTTGAATTTAGTGTTTCAATTCTTTCGCAACAGCCCTGAAATTGTCAACGCAGGTAATGAGAAAGACAAAACCAATCAATTCCACAGCAGGTTCATGCAAAGAAAAATTCCATTTCTGGATGGTTTTTCTGCCTTTCAGAATTTCTAAAGAGCTGCAACCACACAAATAGCTGCTCCTTTAAGGGAACAAATCAGAATTGATTTTGTGTTGCTTTACGTGAAGCAAAAAATCAAGATAAATAGAGTGTTCAGGTTCTGAGACCCTTACTGAGCTCTTAGGGATTCTCCAGCTGACAAATGTAAACCCACATGAGACCTGAAAGACTATTCACCCCAAGGAAGGATGGCCAGAATCCAGCACAAATTCATGCATTTGCCTTTCACGGTGTAACAGAGCTGTGCTAAAAGTTGTACCTGCAGAATGTGCTCTGGATTCCTGCAGGCATGCAGACACCTCACCAAATTCTTACATCAGCCTGCTAGAAAAGTTTCTCTGATGGAAATTTCGTCCCATACCTGCAGTGCAGCTTACATTTAGCTGCAGGATTGGCCACACACCCTCACAAAACACAATCTTGAAATACTGATTGTGTTGTGAGGAAGCAAGTGACCATTTCTGCCACATTTGTGACTAACTTAGACTTTGTAATGTCTAGGAACCACCAGCGTGCTGTAGGATTGAGAACATTCACTGCTCATCTGCATCCCTTTATCTGGGTCAATAGACATTTTGAATAATGGAAGATCCTGCCAAAATGTTGTAACAGCAGGTTTAGTTAAAGCCTCAATCACTAGGCACAGACTGGATAAAATCGTTTGTTACCAAAACTTAAAATTACACTACTTATCTTTTTAATTACCTCCTTTCATCACTGCTGTACTCAATTTGCCCTTCACATTCACTGATGTGCAATGAAAACACCACCATACTACAGTAAGCAAAACATATTTGAGCCCACTGGAGTACTGGTTTCAATAAAGAGACCAAAATATCTTTATCTGTGACCTGCAGTAACAGCATGACATTTTGATTCATGAATAAAATGCATATTTTAAAAATGTATCACATTACAATAAAATAAAGTCTTCAGTTCCTGACACAAGACAAATCAATTCCTTAACATGAATTACCATGCATAACTTCAGGCAGTTATAAAGAAGCTGATTTCAAACATTCAGTAATAAAAAATGACAATGCTTCTGATGCCATCAATAGTGACACTCTTTATGTTTTGAAAGGAAATCAAATTATGACTATCATTATTATTTCTATTCCTTTTCTCTCTTTGTTTCCCCTCAGAAAATGACAATGGCCTTGAAGTCAAATTAAACATCTGTTTGCAAAATAAACCAGAGTGCTACTGACAGCTGCTGCCGAATGGCAAATGTCCTACAGCTGTCGGGCTCCTAAATTAACAATGATTTTCATTACAAACAGCAAACAAAAAGCAAATTACAGAGCTGATTTTTTTTTCTTCCATCCCACTATTTCAAATTTATGAAAATGCAGACTCTCCTAGAGACTCAGCCAGAAAGAAATCACAGCTTACTGTTTTATTTCCCCACTTGAGCAGGTAGCAAAAAGTCAGAGAAAATCAGATTTCAGAACATCCCTCCTGACATGTCTTAAATACTTTTTGGCACTTTCTTCTAGAATATGTAAATAGAATTAATAATTACTTGAGGATTTGCCTTTCTCTGAGGCAAATTCTGTCAATAAGAAAAAGTATTGAAGAAATATTTTCTTCGTTTTTCCTACATCTATTTGGATTTGTAAATACACAGGTGCAGGGGAAGCCTGATCATAGTACACACTACAGTCACCCAGGAAAGTCAGAGAGAAAAGGCTTGGGCAGTTCATTAAAGTCCATTCTGTCATCAATTTTTATAGGTTCCTCATTTATCTTCAGGTTAGGGGTCAGAAATTAGGAACATTAGAAAGCACTGCACCTCATTTTCCTCTTCACATGACTTTTTGAAATGCACAATTTGAACACACCAGTGCCCTTAGAACAGTGTTGAGAACCTGGAAGGAGCAAAGAACTCTGAGTGGATAGCGGTTAAAAAAATAAAAATTTGAGTTTTAAATGTCCTGTGTGGTTTTGGAAAATGCCAAATTAGGGTACAGGTGAATTCTGACTGTTCTGTGTTTGTGTCCACTGTTAACCTTGTTAATTCTTTTTTTATTGAAGAATTTCCCCACAAAGTCTGGAGAAAACACAATGATGATCAAAGATGTAACAGATATCACTTTCTTGTGATAGGGCATGTTGAACTTTTCCAATGCCTGAATCCCTACCCCACTGCACACCCATGCACAATCTTTTTCTTTCCTACGAAACAGCTTGTTTTACATTTGTGAAAAAAACCAAAAATTATACAGAACAATGAAAGTAACTGCACATGCCTTCAGTTTACCACAAAAATCCATAACATGGATTTTTTTAAAAAAAATATTAAATTATTGTAGACATTTTCAAGGTAGAGTGTAAAAAATTTTAAAATATTATCTTCCATAATAAAGCCATAACTACATTCCCTCTGCTGCTAGAGAAAGACCACCATCCTTCTCCTTACCCTGTTTTTCTCACTGTTTTTCTGGTTTTGCTCTCCTCAAGGAACAAACCCATCCTTGAATAACAAAACCATTAAGCTGTTTTGCAACACTACATCTTTACAAACAAAACATCATATGAATGAACCTAACTAGATTTTATATGATTGCTTTAATTATTGCAGCATAAAATAGATTATCTAAAAGACCACAAAATTGTAAGAAAATCCATTTTTAACGCTTTCCAAATTCACATGTGGTGTAAAAGGAACAATATTAACCTGTGAGAAAACAAAAGTGAAATGGCTTTTGGTTTTAAATGGAGATCCAGGGGGCTGCTACCATATATATTGAGATAAAATGTGCTTTTTTTACACCTAATAGTAGAGGTGGTATGAATTAGAATCCATCTAAAAATGCAGTTTTCTTCTCTTTCTTCCTAACAAACTCTCTGTAGGCGTTTCATCTATGAAATAAAATATAGGTTTCTAAGTCAGTTTCATTTAAAAGTTTAGACTTTTGTCCTATTTGTTTAAAAAAAAATAAAATTGCTGGATGAAGACAATATTTAATTCATTTTTAAGGAACCAGGATATCAATACAAGCTTTTCTAGCCTGCAGGAATTTATACAGAGTCACTGGCCACTAGCTGCTCTTGAGAAAACAGGAAAAAATTGAAAAATTTGTTGAGTAATGCATAATAACCCAGTGTGGAAGGACAGTGATGGACCCAAATCTGTTCATTCCCAACCCATGCCCATGGCCATTTAAAGCTGGGCACATTTCTGTTACATCTCCTAAAAGCCAAGAATGGGAAAAAATGAAGGCACACCCAAAGGATCTCACAATTGAAAATGGCACATTTTCTATCTATCAAAGGTTTGTTGTCTGGGTTGTTAGGATGCACAGAGATATCTTAGTTTGCTATCTTAATTGTGTAAAAAATACCTAAAATGTCTACACAAAACATTCTATTTAAGCTATGAAATAGGAGGATATACTGCTGCTATCTCTATCAAAAATGAAGTTCAGAAGATGCTGTCATGTGGTAGTTAACCGGAATACAAAGATTTTGATTTTTTTAAAAATAGTAGTACAGAAATTATAAAAATTTCTCTGCATGTAGAAGACTCACTGATTCACCTAGGAAAAAGAATAAAGTTATTTATAACACGAAAACTTTTATCTTCTGTTGTTCCATAAACAGAGCCCCTTTCTAGGCAAGGAGGGCAGGCTGGTCTCTCTTTTTCCTTGGCTGTTGTTATTTATTCATAATGGCAAGCTGTCAGTAAATGCTTTACAGCTGTGCTCACTGTTAGCACGCTAATAAACAGGTAAAACTGTTGACATGAAGTGTCTGCACAATCTGAGAGCATGAGTGGAAAGGACAGAATAACAAATTTAATACATGGTTTCTAGTTTTGGTTTCTAGGTTTCAGTGTTGCTAGTTTTTATGTTTGGAAAATTTAGAGGCACAATTTTAAAGTGAATTTCTCATTGTTTGTCAATTGTGTGCCACTTGTGCTCATCTGCTTCAAAAAAGTATCCCAATAAATCAAGGAAAATCCTGTGTGTTGGGGTTAGTAGGCCCTACAAAAAAAAAAAAAAAAAAAAAAAAAAAGGAAATGTTTTAGTGATTAAAACATCAGAGAGGAACAAAAATCCACTTAGAGAACTATGGGGATTTTTGAAGGAATTTTGAATGAGTTAAGAGATGGGACCTCTGAGTTGTTTTTGATGAAGTTTACTTTCTTATGTTTTGCATAGGCAGGAAGGGTGAGTTCAGCTCACACCCTCACTGCATGGCTCAGAAGGCCACAAGACCCTCAGTTACAAGACATTTTAAGGATTTATTGACCAATTAAACATTGCCAACAAGGATATTTATGGTTTTGACCCAATCCTTAAATATTTCATCTTATGGACCCATACCACAGTGTAAGCTTTCTTAGCAATCATGTTATGACACACAAACCTACAGTGCTGCATTCTAAATTCCTTGTTTACCTTTGTAGCTACTTTAATTTCTATATCTTAAACTCCAAACCTCTAAACTTTCCTTTACTTAGCTGAAGTAAAGGAAAAGTAAAGCTTGTCTCTGCTTTAAGCTATAAATTCACATTCTTGCCTCTAGCACCTAAGTGTGGAAGCCTTTTCCAAGGTTTCAGATCAAATCCTGTCTTTAATTCCAAGCTTTGGCTTGCAGGCCCAAAGTTCTGAGAGTTCCTCACATTTTGGATTCCGAGAGAGAATTTCATCACCTTAGTCAAGTAACCTGAATAAATTCAAACCATGGCCAACTTCTCTTCTCTGTGCCAGCTCATTGATACTGATGAGAGATTTAGGACAAGCATGAAGAGTTGCAAACAAATTTTTCATCTGTAACTGCACATAATTCTTTGTTCTGTATTGTTTTTAAAATTCAGCTCTGTGATCATCTATCAGATGTTTTTACATGACTGGCAGCAGTTTCAGAAGCACTGCAGCTTCCACCCGTGTAAAACAGTCTGGCAACTGGAACTTCTTTCTGTTGGAGGAAAATTTATGCAATATTGGTTTTGTGGGAATCATAGTAACAACACTTTTAGTCAGAAGGATTAAAATTCTATTTCAGAATTATTGTGAGCACCTCAGTTTGGCCTTCCTCATAAGCACTCCTCTTAACACAGGGTTGAGGATTTGATCACATATTAATTTACACACCACCAAAGCTGTTCTTGTGAATTTTGGGCCTTGTTATCCGGGTGCCTCATGCTCTGTTTCTGGCCCAGGGATCTCACCCTGAGTTTTGAGTGCAGAGAAGAGATTTGGCTGCCCACCAAGACAGTTTCAGGATGTAGGTGCAGTTATGAACTCCTGAGGTTTTTATGACACTTGGTTCTTTTTTTAGTCTCTCCTACAGCACGTTTCAGCGCAATGTTTACTCAGAGTGACAGGCCAAGTGACCTGAATGAACAGAATGCTTGAAGCTACAAGAAATAAAAAGGTAAATGTTCAAAAACTGGAGTTCCTTCACCCTCAGAGCTTTGAAGCTTGAGAGGAAGAGGATGGTCAGAACCCACAAGGAGGCTGGAAACTGAGTGTTGTATCCAAGGCCCAGACCCAGGGACTGGAATTGAATTTGTCCTTGTGGATATGACAGCTTTGCTCCAGCAGCACAAATATCTAAAAGATTTTGCTTGATATACACTGAATATGCTATACTTTTTATTTAGAAGCCTGCAATTCTTTAAAATTCCTCTGCTCTCTCATTACATGCAAACAAGAGGCAGTGTAATTAAAATCATGATGATAATTACATATCCAGGAAAACAAGAAGCTCCACACTTTTCCTCAAGAACTATAAAAGATTTCCCTAGAGATGGCTCAGAACACATTGCCAGAAACAAACAGCAGAGACACCAACATGAACCCAGTGCATTTCTGCAAGTGCTGATGGTAATAAACAGCATTTACAGATAGCAGATTTTAATTTGTTGGTTGTTTAAGCACGATATGTATAGCAGAAATAAATACCTTGTCTGCACGAATTTTGCTGCATTTGCCATACAAGTCACATGAGTTGTCTGAGAACCCAATTAGTTCAAGAGCCAGTTGCAAACTGTGGTTTCTTCTCTGAATGGTAAATTGAATATAACTTATCTGCATGTGGCCATAATTTACTGCATTTAACTATTAATCTCAGCCTCAGCAGCAAATGCTAAAGGAGGAGAAGATAATTACCATCTCACAGGACTTGACTCTCCATGAGATCTACACCAGCTGACAGATTTACTCAGTTTGGATATTAACAAGATCGTCCCTACCATGAAATTTTAATATGTGACAAGCTAAGAAAATTTGACCAAATTTTCCTTACTCTTGTGTTCTAGCACAGAATTCTAAAGGACTTCCAGGAAACTCCCTATTCTGTATTTCCCACCAAAGGGTCAGACCTTTACCCACACTCAGTTGAGACACTGTCTTGAGGAATCCAACAAACCAGATTAATCTAGGGCTCAAACCAACCTAAAAAACGTGATTTTTCCATCACTGCTAAGAAGCTTTCAATAAACTTTTATTGTCCTTTTATTGGTCAATGGGACAAATTACTATTTGAAATCTATACTTTAGACTTTCCTTGTTTAACAAGATAAATTTCTATTGCTTGGAGTTGTTGTTTTTGTTTTTTTTTTTACAGAATTAAGCACAGCCTCTGAGTATCAGCTGTCAGATTAAAAAAAAAATGCATGTGTACTGTTCTACTTTTTATGAAAAGTAGAATATGCTAAACCAAGCATGAAAGTTTATATGAAGGAAAAGAAAGGTGCTTCTTAAAACAGTTTTCATTCACTTCAAAAATATGTTTAAACAGATTGACCAAGACATGGTTCAAAACCCCAAAAATTTCTCTACTTCCCTGTGATGACACAAACACCACCAGGCTCTGCCACTGCTCTATTGTTTGTGTAATTTTTATCTGTATAATTGCACATTGCAAAAAAAAAACCCATAAATCTTTCTCAAGAAAGTTGTAACAGTGGGTTTTCAAAAGATCCTAAAAAGCAAATGCATTCTGAAGAGCTCAGAAACCTAGTTAAGTGAAGTTTCAATCAGAAACTTTTATCAGAAGAAGAAGGAACGACCTGGCCCTCCCATCTTGACGTGTTGGTGTGCAATAAATGACAAGAAACAAGGGAAAGAAAATAGGGAGAGAAATGAACATGGAAACAAGCAGGACGTGCACACCATGACAGCTTGGAAGGTCCAAATGGAAAAATAGGAAAGAGGGCTTAAGTCTTGAGGGTCTCCCAAACAGAGTGTAAAATAAAAGTTTTTTCTCTTCAGTGAGACTCAAGCACAGGCCTAAGTGTGTGGATAAATGGAGCCTCAGCTATTTATGCACCCAAAAAGCACACTTAGTGCTGGCAGTTTCAGTAGAGTCCAGAAGGATTCAAACCTTTAGGGTATTTCACTGTCATCTCTAGTTGGGAATGAAGAAAATGCATGAATTATTATTGAGTAAACAATTACTGCACAACATCGTATGTTAATGCATTTTCTTCTTTTTTCTCCTCACAATTCTAAGTCTCTACAGAGAGAAAGATGTTTAGAAAGCAAAGTAGTGACAATAAGTCAAATTTAAATATATTTTTTACCCCTAAGCTTTGAATTTTGCAGTAATTTAGCATTACACACAGTCGTGGACATGTCAAATGATTTAGGATCCCTTACTAAACCCTACAGGCACAGATTCCCATTTTTCTGTGCCATTTTGTGCTGGGAAGGTACCACACCAATCTGATCAAGTCTTCTACCAAAGCTACCAGACTCCACAAACTGCAGAAAAACAGCTGATCCCAAACCTCACTACTAGTTCAAGAAATTCTTCCTGGAAGACTCTATATTAGTTGAACCACTACAAAAAAATTGCATTATTTGGCACTGAAACTGTAATAAGGTTTTATGGATCAGTTACGTTTAACTCGTGACTACATTTAACTTTTCAATATATTGAAGTCAGCAGATCAAGGCTAGGGAAAAAAGTAAATCCTCGTGATCCAGAACAGGCTCCAAAATGTTGCCATTCTATTTTGGAAATTCTAAAACAAAGATATCATAGTCTGCAAGGATTGAAACAGATGATTGTCATGGACATATTTTATGAAAAATCTTTTTACTAAGATTTTTTCTTTTGAGAAGCTGAGAGGCTTCAGAAATGAAATGTAACCAATGATTTTCTGCTGCTGAGGAATGCAAAAGGTTCATTTTTGATTGGTCTTATGTGGTTGTTTTTAATTAATGGCCAATCACAGTCCAGCTGTCTCAGACTCTCTGGTCAGTCACAAGATTTTATTATCATTCTTTTTCTTTTCTTTGCTAACTTTCTTATGTAATCTTTTCTTCTATTTCTTTAGTATAGTTTCAATATATTATTTTCTTTTAATATAATATATATCATAAAATAATAAATCAGCCTTCTGAAACATGGAGTCAAGATTCTCATCTCTTCCCTCATCCTGAGACCCCTGCGAACACCACCACAGATGTGTATTGAACTATTAAAAAAATATTTTCACTCCCATCACATACAGAAGAAAGAAAAACACAGAGGGTTTGTTTCCCTTAAAGTTCAAGGTTTCAGAGTTTTTCCCTCATGAGTTTGGATTTAACTCTTCAATATTTGCTTTTAGATTTTTTCTTTTATCATCTAGGATAACCATGAAATAATTATTTCTAATGCTGATGTTCCAATAATTATGTCTAAATAATTTCCAAAATTTCCATTCTATTCTATGGGAGAGGACCATAATGAAGGTTTGTGAAGAAGGCTGATGACAAACTGTAACTCAGATGCCACCAAATCTTTACATGCAAAAGAGAAAATATGAATGTTTTTAATGCCAGGAGTGATTGTTATGCATGGGCCCATGGAGGGCCGCACTGCAGCACAAACAAATGTCACATTTTGAGGTTCATCTCTGGCATCAGCAACTCTCAATAATGGTCATTCTTTCTTTAAACAGTCCTGGGCATGGAGCTGCTCCTTACCTTCTGAGGCCAACAAAGCATTCATTGGGAGGAAACTCTTATTTGTCATTTAATTTTTCCTGAAAGGTACTTAACAACTTCCCTCCACTTTCCAGCAGCACACACACACCAAAGACACCCACAGCGCACTGTAAATAGCTGGTCATAAACATCTTTCTCTCTAATTCCAATTCTATTTAGGACAGCAATGGAAAAAAAAATAGATATATCAACCTGTGTTGTTGAATAACATTACTGGATTAAATTTTAAATCTTGTCTCTTTATAAAGCATCATCACCTTATTATTAATTTACTTAAATAGCAAGTGCCATAAGCAATCTTGGTTAAACAGCTAAGAGGGGGTCAGTCCTGGGGGGAAGACCAAGGAGCTTTACTGATAAAAAGCTCAGCAAGACTCAAGGAATCTTCTGGATTGCCAAGCAACACTCAAAAAATTCCATCTATAAACATTACCAAACTTATTTCCAGGGTTTGTTTCAGCCTAATGTGCACGTGTCTGTGCCGAGCTAAAGAAAAGGCTTTAAGTGTATTCTTGAGCTGAAAAACCAGGGGATTCTTTCAATTGACAAATCAATTACAATTCTAAAAAAACCATTTTCCTGAATTGGTCTGAACTATCTTCAGCACAACCTTTGAGATAACATTTCCTTAAAAGCCTAAAAGTCACCATCCCCAGCACTGAAAAGTCTCTTTGAAATACTTCTGCAGGGCACGTCTTAGAAATTTTTAAGGCTTCTCCCAGACATGGATTCAAAACAAGCAAAGGATTCCAAACTGCCCATGAATATTTGACCAATCTGTCCAATTAAATACAGCAAGCAAAGTCTTAACAGACAGGACAGCATTTCTCTGGCACTCTTTAGTTCTACAGACTAATGAGTGACCCTAAATCAAAGTGAACATACATAGAGAGTTATCTTTATTTACTGCTTGAAAAGCATGATTCCACATGAGAGTGTGTAATAATAGTAAAATATCAGTAAATGATCACTAGGCCTAAAATGAAAGCATTCACCTCTAAATAAATAAATCTGGTTTTTCTGATAAAGGTCCATTTAGACCATCATGACTTTGCAGAACATTTTTATTATCCATCTCAACAAAGAGCCTGTTTTTTACCCACCAGAGGAATGCAATTTTCATCTTAAACTCAATAACTTTTAGGGGTTTTTTTATGTGAAACTGAAGGCAAACAAGTTCAATTAAGGTTGCTGACTCAATGCTTATTGTAGGCTTGGACTTCCTTTTGAATATTGAGGCTTTAAATTGCTAACATTTCACTCTGCAAGTAGAACCAAACTTAATAAAATGCATCCAAAAAGAAAAAAATAATTAAAAACTCCATTATTTCCAATAATTATTCAATCTATTAACTGAATTTTACTTTAAAAAGGCTTAAAAATACTTACTTCAGGATGACACAGCCTGTCCCAGCGGGAGGAGCTGTCCAAAACACCTGGATGCGTGTCCTCCTTCTGGGTGTGCTCTCAGTCACAGCCACAGGACAATTGCTCATGAACTGGGTTTCTTCTTCATCTATGATCTAGGCAAATTGAAGGAG
Organism: Melospiza melodia melodia; assembly: GCF_035770615.1. NCBI lineage: Eukaryota > Metazoa > Chordata > Aves > Passeriformes > Passerellidae > Melospiza > Melospiza melodia. Next base: position 49,941,251 of record NC_086199.1, on the reverse strand, counting down.
AGGAACAGGAAAAAGGTAAGGATCTGCATGGCCAACACCTTCCACTTGTATTCTGTCAGCTCGTGTTTTCTTTTGGGTGGAATATTTATAATTCTCTCTGCTCAGCTCAGCACTGAATAACTTCAGTGAATTTATGTAGAACATGCATGAATTGAAGACCCAAAGCTCACAAAATAAAGACAGAAGAATAAGTCAGTTCTGGATAAAGAGAATTCAGGCCTTTCTGAGCATCATTGCAAACAACCTTTTTTTTTTTTTTTTTTGTGGATCTGGATTACTGGAAGTTCCTGTAAATATTAATGAACAGAAAATAATAAAATATTCATCATTTCAGATGATTGAGATTCCATTATTTAGTCCAAACTGCAGCTATTTTTGCTTGTTTGACTGATTGATTGATGGTTAACAGAAAAGTTTAAATGGTACAAGTCAAAAGCCAGAGAGGCAGATTTGGAACTGCTGTTCCAAGGATGTTACTCCAAGGTGTCATGTCAAAATAGCTTTCTCACTGCATATGTGTTTCATGGATGGTACTTTAAGCCTTCTGTTTATCAGATCTCAAACACATTTCATCAGAAATTGTTAAGTTTTATCTGGAAACAGGCAATGCTCTGATATTGCAAAATTTCTCTTCAAAATGCTCAGTGGTCCTGTTTCATTTGATGAAGCCACAATTCACACAACACTGGATCAGCATTCAGGAAATGAATTCCAAACCTTACCATTTTGAGGGGAAAAAAAAAAAAAACAAAAAAAACAAACAAAAGCTGTATTTATCAATTTATTGCAAGATTCAGCTCTGAAGGGGCTTTTTCAGAATCCTGGTTGTAACAACACACACACACAAAATTATACTCTTTTACCAATTAAACAATAAAAAAGAATCAAATCTTCTGGCAGCAAACATAAGATTAGTAAGTGTTTTGACTAAAAAACAAACAAACAAACAAACAAACCCCAACTCCTTTGCATTCTAAAAAAGAAAAAAAGAGAGGCAATATCTTTAATTGGGCCAGATCTGCTTTAGTGAGTGGGCACCCTCCCTATCTCACCCAAGGATGTTGCCAACATTCCCAAACATTTTTAGCTAAGCCAATAAACACTTTGTATTTCCGTGGCAGAATGAAGTGGTGCTGGCCCAGAGGAGTGCTGAGAAAGTCTCTTTAGCTGGTCAATAGGGCAGTGGCTAATGAGTTTTAAATTTAGAGCCATTAACATGCCTTGAGTTTTTAAACGCTTCGTAGAATCTGTGTAAGCAAACACAATGTGCACATTTGCTGGGTTTTAATTAACAGGAAACAGTGGGAAGTGTGAGATCCAGTGGTGGCTTAAGCTGACTGCAGAGTTTCTACTTCTGCTGGATACTACTTAATGTGTGTAAGTTGAGCACCAAGAAATCCCTGACCAACAATTCAGTTTCAGCCACCAACTGTAATTATTCCATCTGCCTTATTCCTGCATCAGTGAAATAAAGAATAAAACTGCCTGCTCATCCCTCAGAAAGGTTGTCTCAATTATTCCACGACCATATCAATTGACCTTTTATCCCTATCTCACAGCAATCCATTCACAATCAAAACCCAATTTTGTGGCAGCTCTGAGGGAAGAATGAGTGATTTTCTACCATCTCATACACAATGAAACACTATTGCACGTTGTACAAAAGCATGGCAATTCCCATTGAAAGGCTCTTAGGAGGTCATCAGAATGTTCTTTAAAAGGACAGCTTTTCTAAAATATGGAAATATTACAAATTACTGTACAAATTACACTAGCTCCCTTGCCAGATGCAAAGTCGTGGATAAAAACTTTAGGAATGTGTTAAATCTAGGTCAAGATTATGTAATTACACATAAGTATGAAGAGGATTGATCAGATACAAGCTATTCCACAATGACCAATGAAACTTGCTCCCAATTCGGCTGAGCTCTTACCTGGCACAGGTTCCACCAATGAATGTTTCTTGAGAAGCCCAACTGCAATGAATTGGTGCTTTCCAAGTATAAAACCACTATTTTCACTTAACAAGACCTAAAGATCATTCCTTCAGCAGTCATCATTCTAGACCTACCTGTTGTTATCATATTTCCAGAGCCCCATACCTTCTGGGTGGTTTTCTCACACACAGCTCTTCACAGCAGTGCTGTTCCTGCTTCTTCATCAGGGCTCCTCCAAGGCTCTCCCTGACCAGCCAACCCACCCCCTTTTATCCCAGTTATCTTCACCAGCCACAGCTGCTGCCCAGTTAAGGACATCACAGCTGTAACCCATCTAGAAAAACTAGGACTGGGGCAAGGCCACTTTTACAATACATAGATTTTACCGAGACTCATAGGCCACTTATACAATACATACTAAGATTCAATGGCCACCTATACTTACCCATGTGCATTTGCATGTTAAATAAATTCTTATTCCAGTTGAATCCATCCTGCTTTTTCCCCAACAGTGAATGGAATCACAAGAAACCCCAAAACCAAATCCAGCAACCAAAGGAATGAGTTATGAGTAGTTATTAAAAGACAAATTTATGAGTTGCCTGCAAAAGCAGAAGCTGAAATATGTGCTTGGATTTTAGATAGCCATTACACTGAAGCACATCCTTGTTCTAGTTGCAGCAAATGAACACAGAAATGGTTTTTGCACTTCTACTGCAGATCTAATTCCTTCAAATTAGCAAGTAAAGAGTTTTCTCAAGTATTTCTATAATAAACTAATTAGAAAGTTCTGTTTGCCTTTTAGAACACGATCCTGGAAGAAGAGGAAGTGGCTGAGCCCCAAGGCTACATCATGATTTCCTGCATCACTAACCACCAAAGCAGAAGGCTTATGCAATGAGTGTCTACTGGAAAACACTGAGCTGAAAATCATAAGGTCTTCCAAAAAGCATTCCTTTGAAGAAAAACTGGACAGAAGCTTTCTCTGATGTTGACAGAATGAAGTACAGAACTCCTAAATTAGTTGGAAAGGCTCAAATGCAAGCTGATTTGAGATGATTAAATAAAGTCATTTTACCATATATAATAAACATAAGAATTTTTCAAATTCTAGGATTTCATATAAACTATCTCAAATCTATTTGTTAAAAAGATGTGGGAGGGTTCTTTCTGTGTCCATGGAGGTTCAATTATTTATAAAAAGTTTCTCAGGAGTGATAAGAAGGGAATCCTGATTTATACTCCAGGATTACAAATGACATGATATTTTAGGGCAGTGGATGATATTATTACACTCCCATGAAGGAGAAAAGCAATAGTATCCTGGCCAACTTTGGGGGAAAAAAGAGACATGTAATACAATCCTGATTTTTTTTCTGGAATCAAGTCAGACCACATAGGCGTGAAGGAAAGATTTGGCAGGGAAAAGGCACGCAGATTAAAATGTAGCATTTGCAAAATTACAGCTTCTAAACCCCAGGTTATCTCTAATGGGAAGCCTTACATTTTCTAGAATGGGCCAGCAAATTACCCACAGGTTGGACAAAAATCCTAAACCCAAAAAATAGACACTTGGCCAAAGAATCTGAACCCTCAGAGGGAGGGATCTCTATGTGATTTATCCTTTTGAATCTACAAATGCAGTAACATTAGATTTTAATATTCTAGTTGGGTTTTGGTGTGGTGGTTTTTTGTTTTTGTGTGTTCTGGTGGATTTTTTTGTAGTTTTTTTTTCCTCCATGATGATTGTGGACCAATTGGACCAATTTACTCCTTCAGGAAAACTAGCATAAATCCCAAACAAGATTTTTGGAGTTAACTGGGATTCAAATGAGTGTCACAACAGGGAGAATTTGGCTGAACTTGGGTACATCTACAAACATAAAAGTAAGGCTATTACAAGGGAAAATTTACCAGCTCCAGGCATTCTTTGCTTATTACAAAAACTGATGGGGTTGAGGACAAGTTTTGGGTGTTCCTGAAAAGCAGGAGTGGATAACTGCTTAGTTGTTAACAGAAAAAGGAACAGTTGGTTTTCTCAGAATTGGAACATTTCATGCTGACTGACAAAGCTTGCTGTTTCTGGTTTCTTTAAACTGTTAATCAAATAAACCAGGCAGTCATACTCCTTATCCTGAAATTTATATCAGTATTGGAAAAAAATAAAAAAGTTTAAAAATTTCAAAACACCATACATCACAAAGAAAGGGATTAGTGCTGAGCACAAAAGGAGATGAAGTTACATAAACCCTCTACTGGCTTGTGTCCACTTCCTTAGCTGGAATCACTGGCTAGCACCTTCAGCACCATTCCTTGTTCTGTGGACACATCATCACTTTCCACTCTCTGAAACAGCTGCACTCTACTGGAACAATAGAATTACTGGAAAGGAAAAAAAAAATATAAAAGGACACAGTTAAAAGTTCACAAGATAAGCATCTTTGTGGGCAGATTTCTTCCTTGGAAGAGCTAATATGAATATTGCAAAACTGTCTTCTCCTTGAGGAAACTTTCCAATTATAAAAAAGAACATTGGGTCTATGTAAGAGCAATAATATTTGGCCTTTAGGGATTAATCTAGAACAGAGCTTATTAGACAGAACGTAAAATTAACGATGTACAAAGTCAGTTTAAAAACCCTGCCTCAAAGATATGCTTCACATAACCACATTCTCTAGAGGACACAGCATTTGTCTCAGAGTCTGTGCTCAGAACCAGAAGAATCAGAACTGGGATGTTTTATGCACTGTCAGTACCCAGTCTTTGTGCAGATCATGGTTCAAGGTTGTACAGAACCCCTGAGCCCTGCTGGGCTCTCTGGCCATCCTTAGCAATGCACCACAAGGCTGAGGCTGGCTTTAATATCCTTATATTAAATTATGTAATATATAGTCATATGCATGTATATAAATACAAATATTATAAAATATATTAATAAAAATGTAATGTAATATATATTATAATATATATAATAAAAATAATTATAATATATATAATTTAAAATATATATTTTTAAAAAGTAATATAAGGTAATATAAGGTAATATAGTGTAATATAGTGTAATGTAATACAATATTATACAATATTATACCATAATATACTATAATCTACCATAATATACTATACTATAATATAAAATATAATATACTATAATATACTATTATATACTACTATATTATAATATAATATATGCTATTATATACTATTATATACTAAACTATTATATACTATACTATACTAGTTATGTTATGTTATGTTATGTTATGTTATGTTATGTTATGTTATGTTATGTTATGTTAATAAAAATATATCATAATAATTATTAGGGCTAGGATTTGATAAGGGTTAGGATTTGGCTCTGACAAGGGTTAGGGTTACTCTGAAGCACTGAGAAAAGTGCAGATTTATTGAAGAAAGGCAGTGCTAAAATACACCTGTAGATTGTCTCTGCGTTCTGATAACTTCTAGCCCAAACTCTATGTAGATCTCACACAAAGTTGCAATCAGAAATCAAATTTAGTTCTGTAATCATTACCTGAGGAAAAATATTTTTGCTATCAAGAATCTGCTGTGTTTTGCTCTGCAGTCCAAACAAACCTGAGGTCTTTTATTCCTGCAGGGCTGCTCCAGGGTCTGTTTCAAGGTGTAACTCAAACAAAATGAGAAATAAAGCAGTGCAGGGTGACAGGAGCCTGAAGTGCAGTGAAGATGCAGCACTACACACCACCAAACAGCTTCTCCTGCCCCAGCCTGGCTATGGGAAGCTTAACAAAAACAGCTATCTCTTCTTTCCTTAATATGCATGAAGAGAGTAAAGAGATTATGTGTATTGCCAGAAACATGGTGACAGTAGCTTGACAGGATTTAGTAAATGTAAAATGTCATACTGCATATTTTTCTTGCTTCAGAACCACTCGTAGTTAACTTAGAGCTCTAACGTGCTGAATTATAAAGCTTGCACTGAAGATTTATGCTTGTAAAGTTAAAATGGCCAATTAAGGTGATGCTGTCAGTAAAACTCGAGAGATGAATGAGCACAGACTGTTGTGAGTTGAGGCAGTTTTCATCTAACCAGTCACTAAGAGGGGGCTGAAGGTCCAGAGTTTCATCTTTGTTTTCCATGAAGTTTCCTCCTTGATTACAACACTAACATTGCTGTGAGAGTAGTTTAGTAAATTGACTTTATCACACTGCGTGACTGGGGAGAGGGGTTGGTAGATAACCCAGTTTTGCCCAGATAACATTATTTTTATCATCTCTAACAGAGAAACTCTACCAGGCACAGAAAGCTGTCATTGTTCTCATAGCTACAAATTACATTGGGTTCTTTCAGTAATTTTCTTTAAGTAGTTGCTTCGACTAAGGAAAATTCTTTCATTTCACATTTAAAAAGCAATTTGCAAACACTGATTTCCAGCAGGGGAAGGACAAAACCTTCTACAAATTCTACCATCTTTTGAAATCCCTTCAAATGTCCCAGCTTCTTAGCACATCCAGTGCTCTCCAGCAACGCTGGCCAGAAACTGGGAATTATTTTGAACACTGGACTTGCTTTCCACACCTTGGCACAAAAAGGCCCAAAGTGGCTCTTGCCAAAGAGAGTTCCCTGGCACGAGCATCAGAGCATACAAATTACTCCCAGCACCAGGAAATTGTGCAAAGGAACTCTGTGTGACGTTTTGTACAAAAGCAGCGAGTCACTCTGTGCCTTGCATGGCAAATGGCTTAACTTCATTCCCACTGCCTGCTGCCCACTCCACACAACACATTTGGAGTATTTGAAATTGTGTGTGTGGATTCTGGGAAAGATTGAACATTTTAGTTCAAAGAAACTGGACTTTTGGCCCACTTTGGTGTACAATTTAATCAAGGTAGACCTAAACCTAGAGTAAATTTACTGAGGTTTAGGTCAGACTCTGTGCTGACCAATTCAAACACATTCATTTGTGGGTTACAGGTTTTTTTCATTATATTCAGACAATAGCTAAAGAAATTGATTTGCTTTTCTATGAAATGAGAGGGAGTTTTATGGTCTAAGCATAGTTTAAATTAGGAAGCATGAAACAGCAGATGAAAAAAGAGTAAATTTTATGATTGCAAAAGGAAAATGAAGACATTTTACTACCAAAACTCTGCTCCAAGATTTAGGAAGCAGAGCTGTCCCACTGCAGCCTTAAAACAGATTCACAACCACTGAGGATGATGGGGGACACCGAGGAAGGCTGTGCAGTGATGACCCTTAGCAGGGGAACAGGGTCAGCATCAGTCAGAGCAGTCCTCTGGCCAACCCAAAGCAGCAGCTATGGAGAATTAAATCCAATATTAAAAAAAAAAAAAAAAAAAATTAAAAATGGAGCACAGACACTTAGAGCTCTCACAGATTTCTTATTTTTGTCTTCCATGTAATGGAGAGATCAGACTGCCAACAGTCCTTCCAAGATGAGAAAACTAACACGCATCTCAGATGGGAGTATAACCACAATAAACCTCAACAGAGATCCATGCAGGCTTCTCTGTGTGGAATACTTCCACAGAGATATTATTTATGCTCAGTGTTCCGTTGTCAAACTATTTCAGTGTGAACATTATTTATTTGGCAAAAAAATAGCCACCACTCCAATCTGGTAAAAAATAGCTTTTGATAGATGATGTCTCCAGTGCTTTAGCCTGGGAGAAACATTGCTTGCTGAAGGGGATACTGTATAGAAATCAACAATTTTTAGATGAAAATCACTTGAAAGAAGTAAAAGTTTAAGGATTTTGTATATTTCTTATTCATTCTGTACAGTTAGGACGTTTCACTCAAGTCCATAATGCACACATTTTTCTAGCAAGTGAGAAAACTGCTGTTAATTCCTAAATGTATTTCCCACCACCATATCCAGATACATGTAATGCAATCAGCTACCTCACATTAAAGATAGCCTTCTAATCTGATTTTTTAGACAGATAAAAAAGCTTTGGGAAGTTGTTTAAAGAACAAAATGATTTTGCAGCCTCATAAAAGAAAGTGATATAAAGGAAGGCAATGTGCACACAAGCCTGGACTGGAAGTGAGACGTGACTGGGATTGCTGAGCAATCCATTCCAGAGCAGCCTGAGCTCCTTTTTCCAAACCAATATATCAAATGCCCTGTGATAACTTACTTATGATGCCTAACAGCTTGTCACACCTCCAGTTGTTCTCAGGCTCCATAAACAGGAGTTCTTTGGGAAGAGAATAAACCTGAGATTCCAGACCGTCAGCCTCCCCCGTGATGTGCCAATTGCTCAAATTAAATGGAAAAGCAGCTTAGAGAGTCAACTAGAATTTAAGCCAGGGAAATCCATGAAAGACACAAAGTTGGAGTGGCCCTCTGTGTACCAAGCCTTTGTCCTGCTTTCGTGGAAAGAACAGCCAAATTCTATCAAAGATCTCCCAGCTTGGTGCATTGACGCTCACAGAACCCAGGAAGCAGAACAGAAACAAATCTGACAGAGCTGCTGCAGTTTGAGGACTACATCTTCTACACCAGAGCACTTTTTCAGTGTCTCCAGGGATTAGGCAAGATACATTTAAAAGGAAATTTAAAAAGTGCAAAAAAACCCAAAAATAGGACCCTTTGTTTGTGAACAATTTGTGTATATTTTCATTTGGCTGCATAGTGGGATCACAAGACAAAACTTATTTAGTTATTTCTCTTGTTTATCCTGCAAAAAGCTGAGACATTCTATTCGGAAAATGTGTTTGAAACATGCTTTATGCATTGCTAGAGTTTGGTTTAAGTGCATGTGCCCTGGTTCAAGAAAACACAGAAGGCCAGGTGTTTGTGAACAAACACCTTCCATCTCACAAGCAGAATCTGCAATGCTGGTCTCAGAGAACACCCAAAAATATTAAGAATTCCTTCTAGCATTGGCTTGCTAGTCCAGGACTGCAACAGCATCAGTTCTAGGAGTGCTAACACAGAACTTTTTAAATTTTTCAATCAAAAAACAAATCACAGAACTCATTTTTGAACTTATTTCTGATCACCTTTGTTTGAAAAGGGACAAAACAGGGCTCTGAGCTGGCCTTCTGTGTTGCCTTGAACCAGGGCATATGCATTTAAACCAAACTCTAGCAATGTATAAAGCACATTTCAAGCACATTTTCCAAATCCACATGGTGAAGAATTCGTTCAGATTCTTTCAATCTCAGCACAAACCAAAGATTTATAAATATGGACCTAAATCAACTTCCAGGTCTAAGGCTAAGCTTGCAATTTAAGGCCATTAAAAAGTTTGATGCAGAGTGCTCAGTATCTGGCTCAACTGAATCCAGGATAAAGAAGAATTACGTTTATGAACATGTGTGTGGAAAGCTGAAGGACTCCCTAATTGCTGTGAGCAAAACTCAGCATTTTAATTTTTACTAAATGCAAATTGAAACCTTGTCAGCCCATTCTTAATTCATCAAAACAATGTGCAACTTTTCATACCAGTACCCCAGGATTTTACTCAATTTCTGCAGCAGCTCTTGTTATCTGCCTGAGCCCACATGTCTTTGCCTCTGTCAATGCACAGAATTTTTTGCACAAAAATGCCATTTATGAATGCTTGAAGGAAAGTGCCTCCACTGTGACTAATAAATATTTCATACTTACTAATTATATTCATACTAATATTTCATACTTACTAATGTAAGGACCTCCAGTCACCATTCAAGGCCAGTCAATAACATATTTTAAATTCAGTGGTCCAGAACTTCTGTTCACCCTGAAAATAAGCTTCAAGCACTCAAACAATTAAGAAATTTAAGTAAGAAAAAAACAAAAATACGCTCTCATGTTTATAATGCAACAATACTTGAGAGGAGGCATGATCCAACCCTAAATCCACCATTCTTATTATCAGTTCTAGAAAGCCTGGCTAAGGACAGCCAAGGAAACGTGACCTTCCTATCAGAACAAAGCACAGGGGCTGGTGAGAGTCATTAGTGACTAATTACTGCAGCACAGCAGCTTCAGAAAGTTGGTGTTAAATGATACTGATGAGGTGTCTCTGCCATTTGAAATTAATTACACTCTTATCTTTTGATAAGATTGTCTTTCTTGTATTGTTGGATGTTACCAACATCTCTAGCCCCGTAATGAGTGATGTGGGTGCCAGAGAAATATTTGCTGTGGACTCACACAAGACATGGACCTTATCATCTGCTCACACTGGCATTTCTTATTTACATTTCTGTGGCAAGGAAACCCAGGCTTGTTGTCAATTCAATTTAAAACTCAGGAACTGCCATTTTTATTTCAGGAACAAAATCCCAGATAAGAACGCAGTTGCAATGCCAAAGAAAAGGGAATATTAAATTTGAGGAGGCACATAAAAGATCTGATAAGGAAGAAATATTATACTGGCTGGTCAAACATATAAAGCTTGAGCACTGGAGGCACCTTTCTGTGCGTCAGGTGCTCCCTTCCCTGCAGAGGGATGATAAGGGGCTGCTTTCCTCCCCAACCATTCTCTCTGTACCATTTGTCAGAGCACTAATTGCCAGCCAAAGAAGCCTTTTCTAATTATGACTTTGTGGAGTAAAAAGTGCAACATGGGCTAGAGGGGTAGAGGAGGCTTCTCTACTAATAGAATCAATAATAACATTATTGTAGAGATGGCACTTCTCTGCAATACAGTGAGACAATGGGCAGCAAAGTACAAAGGAATTGCCTCTTCTGCTCTGAGGAACACCAGAACTGATGAAGGTCATTTGAAATACACAGTAAAATGTGAGTCTGCACATTTTACTGGATCAGCATTTCTCAGTCTCTTAGCTTGTTCAGGCTTTTCATCTAACCTTCATTTTAGGAAATATGACACTACTCAGCACTGTGACTGTGGTGCCAAGAGCAGCTACCTCACTTGGAGCTCCTGGCTTAAGAAGGGATTTAAGGATTACAGAAAACACATATTTTTAATAGCATTATTGTCCTGCTCAGTGCTGGAGCTTTAAAGCATCAGCAGCTCTGGCACATGTGCTGTTCATGCTCCTCCTGAGTGTCTCAGTGCCAAAATACACAAAATATACATCCCACCCCAGCTCGAGCCCACGCCACACAAATTCTCGCAGCCTTTGGATGACTGCGTACAGAACATAATCTACTTCTGAGAGACTTAATCCACTGCTAAAACCACATTTACAGCAGAAACTCCAGTGATCTGGAACTACAGGCTTCGTGCAGATAAACTTAAGAAGGCATTTGCCTCCTTAAAAAAGCTCTCAAATCTTAAAAAAGCTCTCAAATCTTTTGCTGAACGATTCACGCCCAGTGCTGGTCAGGGATGCTGCTGGTGCAGGGCAGCTGCAGGAACTCAGGAGAGGCTTCTGGCAGCCCTGACAGGAGCTGTGAGCACTTGAAAAGCCACCACACTTTTTGTGTGCATGTGAATGTGTGCCTGAACACCAGACAGAGTCAAGGGATAATAATCCAGGCTCCGGCTCCTCGTACTTTTGATATGCTGATCAATTTAATGCACAGCTTCTCCAATTCCTGCCTTCCTTAGAGGGCATCACAGATTATATGCTCTACTCACCCTCAAACCTGACACTTTATAAGTCAAATTTCATGTTACCTTGAGCACCCTTCCAGCAAATTAAACCTGCAGACTAAGAGTTTGCAAGAAATCAAGAAGTTCAGCTTTCTCCCTCCCAAAATGAGAGGATTCTGATTCAGAAAGACACACTGCATTCAGACAAAGCAGTTTGGCAAAAAAGAGACTCTTGTGGCCAGAACAGATCTTTCTCAAGAGTTTGGTAAGCTCTCCTCAAATGCTGTCTGAAGTCCAAGCCAGTTAAGTGCCGTGAATAAAATAAAAGCTCACATTAAAACATGGTTTAGGCACTTTTTGGAGCAGTGTCTTGCACTAAAAGTTCATTATGGGAACCTAACAATGACATGAGCAACAGAAAAGTAACTAAAAGCTTCAGTGGTTGCATGAGCCTGTGTGTCAGTTGTTTTGCTTGATTTTGGGGCTTTCTCTGTGTATTTCCAAAGAGGTTTTCTATTGTCTTGAATACAGCAATGTATTTCCCCATGATATATTATTTCTCCCATTTCTGGAGGAAATAATCATGCAAAAAGGGATTCTGAAAAAAAAAAAAAAAAAAAAAAAAAAAAAAAAAAAAAGTAGAATAACAAAGGACTTTGGTAAAGGTTTCTAATAAAATTCTTAAACTCTTTGCAAATTGAACAATTCTAGAAATAGAGCTGTAAAATGAAATGGCAGCATCTCAAATTCTGCTTCTACACAGATCAAAACTGTAATAACTGAGCTAATCTCAGGGCCATACACTGAATGAAGTGTTCACTTACTGGTATTTCTGTATTACACATGGGCCATAAATTTTGGCAAGACCTTGGCATAAAACATTTTTTTTAAACCAAATAATAAAAGGCAGTGATTTCATTAAATCTGCTTCTGACATTTTTTACATGTTGTAAATGAATTTCCAAGACAGGCTGCATAAGGGACAGCTGATTACTGAAGCTTCAGAGGAACCTTAAGCATTAGACTGAGTTTTCAGCTCCTGCTGCTTTGGCACATTTTGTTTTGAAATAACAGTTTTCTTTATATGTTTCAATTTTGTGGCTGTGGATATACTTCCCAATTAAAAAATTGTATCCTCATCTTACCAGACATATGGCAAAAAAAAAAAAAAAAAAAAAAAATAGAAAAAACCACAAATGTATATCAATCTCATTTCTGATGATTATGTTTTTACAGATTATAAAGCTGTTCTATTTGAAATTTCATTTGGATGAATAGAAATTCTATATATGTAATTATAGACCAAGAGGGTGGCAAATAAATTTTCTTTTGGGGGTACCTTGCAACTCAGCATGTTCTATGACTCTATTTTAAAAAAAAATCACAGTGAGAACAATCAATCCACAAGAATGTGGTAGAATCTCCATCTCTGGAAGTTTTCAAGAAGTGGCTGGACAAGGGTCAAAATAACTAAAATAACTTAATCCAGACTCTTTTTCACATGAATGGTTGGATCAGATGCTGTTTCAAGGTCCCTTCCAACCTACACTGCTCCATGATTTTATGAAGTAGGCATTCAATGAATTTCTGCTCTCATTTTTTACATGCATTACAAATTGCATCTTTGCAGTTCCTTGCCCTTTTTTCCTGCATGTGATCTGCTAGAGGTAGTTTTTCCAACCTGGAACAAAGCTTCTTTCGGCCAGATGAGTTCATTTTCTCTCCGTGCTTCTCTCCAAAACAATTACACAGTGCAGCACCAAATCTGAGCCCAGACAAAACCACCTTCTCAAAGAGATGCAGTGTTGGTGTGTAGGAATAGAAACAGCTGTCCCTTCCTTCTTGACTCCCATGTGAGGATCTGAAGGGTGCAACTGTGAAAGTTTTTATCTGAGAATTGCGCCATGAGGGGCAGGAACAATCTAGCCCATCTACCTAAGCATCTGCAGCACATGAGCATGGAAGAGAGAGAAATAATTCACATTTTCACAGCATTCATGACAACATTTCATGAATGTTGCCCTGCAGGTCAGCTCTAACTCATGAGGAGTCTCAAGCCACCTCTCATTCCTAAAGCTGAATTTTGGTGAAATGTGTCTCAGGTGTTAGGGATGATCAATCACACCAGTGTTTTTTCAGAGGCATTTGATAGTTTCAATATTATTCTGAATTACTCTCAATAAATTTCAATGAAAAGCTGCATAAAGCTCAAAGTCAGCACCCTGGATCTGTTCTTTTTCTGTGCTTTTCCATCTTTTGGAGACTAATCATATACATTGTGCACAAGTACTTGAGAAAATAATTCTATAAGGAATGCAACTGTAAAACAAATTGTGCAAAAAGAATAAAAACAAAACCTGGTTCAGAAAGGATAAAACAGCTCCTGTGATGGTCAGACACTCAACCACATCTAAAAGAAAAATTATTTTGCAGGAGATACCAACCCTTGATAAATGACAGCTACTCTCTGGAGTATGAACTAATAAGAGAAGTATTAAAATTAATGATGAGGAATCAGATTTAATAGATGAGATTCTTATGATTTCTTATTTTCACTTTAAAAAAATGAAAACAAAACAACACTTCCATGTTCTACTGAGCACACTAGGCATTACAACATCCAGTTTAGGGATCCAAAATACATGTAAATTTTGCTGTTTCTGATTCTGTGCCAAGCAACAGGAAGAACTAAAACATAGCATGAATCCAAACACATTTATTTGTTTAAGTGACTAAGCCTGCTCAGAGTGCTAAGAGAGTATTTGGAGGGGTTTCATCACTTTAATCCTGCAGCAGGAAAGATTTGCTTTTCTTTTTGATCCATACCAGGACAGCAGCTATTATTACTGGAATTGTTTCTATGGTTCCTACCAAATATATAAAATTAGACTGTACTCCCCTATTTTAAAATCTCTGCATTATATTTCACATTCATAATTGGAAGGTTCAACATTTAACAAACACTTGTTATTTAAAGCATGGACAATATTTATATGCAAGGAGATGGATGATTATTGAAACATTCCTGACTTGGGAGGTGGATCCCTGAAGTTTGGTCATGGCTCAAGTCTGATATGTAATCTTGAGCAAGTTCCTTCAATGCTTAATCTTCTGCAAAATGCATATCATAAATTTACGTTCCAGGAAAAAAAATATTTATGGAAGTTAGTTCATGTAAAAAAACTTTGGAGTCTTAATCAGAAAGAAAATATAAATAATATTTGAGAGCTGTATTATATCCATAAATGTGCAAATGTGGAGCACTGACAAGGGAGAATCACTAGGACAAGACTAAGTAAATTTAAGTGGGAAAACATTCAGCTAGAATTTCTCAAAGTTCAAGAGAATTTTTCAAGTATCTTAATGAGCTCAGCATTTTATCCTCCATTTATATGTTCATCATGTTTTTAATCCTGCAGCACCCCTTTCCAAATTTATGTAAATTTAGCTTATTAGGCTCAGGCATATCCCAAGTTTTTAGAGGATGTGATGTGTATAGATGTAAAAACATGACCAGAAATGGTGAGATTCCAGGACCAGCTTTTCTACAGCTTTTATCAGGTTTGCTCCTCCCAAGAGGAAATCCTAAATCCCTCTCACAGCCAGCAGAGAGAGGGCAAATGGGTTCAGAAGCCCAAGAACACCCTGCCATGTACACAGTGTTCTTCCTGCCAGTGGAACAACATCTGCACCACACACAGAGCTGCCTGTGCAGAACGTGGCTTTAATTCATCTTGCAAGTAATGCAATCAGTGGAACAGCAGATGAACTAAAAGGGAAAAAAAAAAAAAGAAAAAAAAAAGGCAAATAGGGAGTTTTGAGAAGCTACCATATGGGTCTTTTCCATCTTTTGGGGAAATCTTACACAATGTCTAAAAAATTATTGTTTGGACACGTGGGATTGAAGCTAAGGCCATTATATAAGGCCAGTGTCTATAAATATATCAAAACCAACTCTAATTCATACAAGCACTTCGAACAATCTTTATGGGCAACAAAACTGGGTTACTGAAAGACTCTAAAGGAAGCCAAGAAACTTTGCACGGTCCAAAAACCCCACTGCAGCTAATACAGAAAACATTTATGATTATCTTAATCTGGGATTTATCGCAATGCGTGGGCAGATTTGCCTAACAGGAGGGATTAGTGAGGGGGGGTGATTTACTGACTGGGGGTTTCTCATTGACTCCTCCATGTGGGATTCCCACAGCACCATGCAAAGAGAGGCCAGAGCAAAAGGACAGCAATAAGAGGCAAACTGCTGCCTTAGCAACCATTTAAAATACCTCCCTGAAGCTTCCAGAAGGCATTCCTCATGTAATGCTATAAAATAGGGAGCTCATTTTCCTAGGAAAGTATCTATTGCTCAAGAGAGATTGTGGTGAAAAGTATTTTTCCATTTTCACAATTTGTTTGCCACTTTATGTCCCCCCTCTCCTCTACTCTGTCTTCTTCCTATTAAAAAGAAGTCTGTTAGCCAAAATAAGTTTGTCACAAACAGGTTAAAAAGAACAATAACAGATATAATTAAATCTCCCATACAAGCAGAGTAAACTTCACTCATCCAGCTGAAATTAGGAGGAAAAATAAAAAAAAATTAAAAAAAAAAAAAAAAGAGAGTAAATGGCTTGTAAGAGAACAAAACCCTGATGTGTGCCTGACAAATAATGAATAAACACTGGCAATGCCCTAAGGAACCTCTACTACACTACTGACTGTATCAAGATATATAATCATTAAAGTTATAGAACACTGAGTGCCAAAGCTACCTCTTACACACTCAGTCTTTTAAACGTTTCTTTGGGAAAGAAAAGCAGGTTCAAATGAACTGTGCCCACCCACAAGGAGAAAAAAAAAGAGGCAAGAGCAGCCACAGTGCCTCAATTCACTCAATAGATGAGAATAATTGGGGCCCAGTTCAATCTGTGAAGTAAACAGAAGCAGGATGAAGGCTTTTCAATTTACACCTACAGCCTACAAATTAGTGAGCAGTCTGGTAGGATGAGCTGGGGAGGGATTGCATAATAACCCTACCCCCAGCAACAATGCAGGGAGCAGGGAACAAAATGGTAGCTCTCCACCAGCAGGGAATTTCCCTTTCTAATTACTGACTACTCTGAAAAGCATTCTCAAGAGCCAAACATCAGCCTTTGTGCAACTGGATCTGGAATTTCTTCGTTTTTCTTGATGCATTCTTGTCCTAAAATTAATTTCAATGTTGTTTTAAGAATCAAAAGTAACTATGCATAAAAAATACCAAGCATCTTCTGGCAAATATTTGTTTGGTAAAATAATTATTTTTGTGCCAGAAGTTCAACAGATTCCCAATAAGTATGGCTTGTGTAAATATCTTGCCTGCATCAGTATTAATTATATAGTCACCTGTCTATAGCTACTGAAACCAAAAGTACCCAATCCAGATAATTCTGGTTTTGCAGAACATGTTGTGTACATTCACATCCTGCCTCTTATGCAACCATGAGAAAAGTGGAGCTGAATATATGACTTTCAGTTCTTCTCACAACAAGTAAAAAAGGAGACAAAACAGAGCAGAAGGGGGACAGTTTGAGATAAAGTTTAAAAAATTACAGCCCTTTTCTGAGGAACACAGTTACAAGAAAGTTTTCTTGTCCCCTTTCAGTGATTGTTCATATGTAAATTTCCATTGTGGGAAACTCCCAATAACAGGTCCTTCCAGAGGCACAACTACTTGGAGCAGGAGTCAAGAATCATTTCAGAAAGCAGAACTACATAACTATACTGGCAAGTGGTATGTCACTGTCATATTTTCTGAAAAATCCCTTCGCCAGGATTTCGTCTCCTGGGAAGCTGAGAAGCCTCAGAGAAAAATTAAAACAATATTATCTCATCTGCTTCTGCTGTGTTTTGCTGCTTTGGAATGTAGTTGGAGATTGTTTGCCAGCGGGGCATGTTTGATTGGTTCCATGTGAATTGTTTTTAATTAATGACCAATCACCATCAGCTGTGTCAGACTGAGGAGTCAGTCACAAGTTTTTATTATCATTCTTGTTAAGCCTTCTGTCTGTATCCTTTTCTCTTTCTTTTAGTATAGTTTTAGTGTATCATTCTTTAATATAATATCATAAAATAATAAATCAGCCTTCTGAGAACATGGAGTTAGACTCATCTCTTCACCTCACAAGTGCTGCAAAAGTGTGAAAGAAAGAGCAACATTACATGGATTTTTTAGTCTGGAACTCCAAACAGCCTCAACCTGGTCAGGGGAAACAAAAAAAACTTCTTAAAGCTACATCCAAGCTTTGCTGCATAGTTTTGTGAGAAAACAGAAAGAAAAACAGAAGGAAAACAAAGCATCCTGATGAGAAACACGTCTGCAAAGTCTCCTGAGTAAACACTAGCACTGAAGCAAAACATCCGATAAGATTAGGATGAGAGGGCAAATTTCTCAGTTGTGTGAGCCCCTGAACATCATTCTGAGGACACCATTAGAGATTTCCACTCATCACTGCACGAAGTGAAATGACCAAAACCATCTCTGGAGGTCTGTGAAGACAAAGCACCAAAAGGCAAACACGTTGAACGTGCCAGAATCCAAGGATTTGCTCATTTCCTGGGCAGGTTTTACATCATTGTGAGGCAGGATAAATAAATGCTCAGTGATCAGATGAGTAATGAGCCTGGGCTGTGAGGTCATGAGACAGAGAGACATCACAGCAAAGACAAGAATCAATTACAACTGCTCAGGGCAGCAGTGGAAGCTGCAACAACATCCTTGGCAAACACTGAGAGGTCACTCCCATCATTAGAAAGGGAAGAGTTGAGAAGGAGGACTCTCAGGGCTAGATCTGAGCAGTCTAGAATCATGGAAGCTAAAACTATTGTCACTTGAATAATGCAAAAGTGCCTTCTGGATTCAGGAAGCAGCTCTCAAGACAACAGGCATAGCGAGCAGCACTTTCAGTCTAGCAGCAATTAATTCAGCAGTGAGCTGCAGGGAGAACTGGCCATGAAGCCTGGAGGATGGATTTTGCCTACAGCAGCCATTCCTAAATGAGTCAGGTAGGTAAACTCCTGAATTTAAAACAGTCATTCTGCTTAGGAGTCACCAAAACCTCTCAACAGAGTGGAGGGAAAAAAAAAAAAAGGAAAAAAGAGCAAAACCAAAACAAACCACACAAACAAAAAAAAAAAAAAAAAAAAAACAAAAAAAAAACCAAACCAAACCAAAAAAAAAAAAAAAAAAAAAAACCACCAAAGAAAAAATAATAGAAGAAGGACCACAAATTTATTTGAGAGACTTTCTACTGGCATCTGTGTACCCTCAGAAGTCCAGAGGACTGACAACAGGGTTTTCTTCTGTTATATTTTCTTATATATATTTTTATATATTTATACATATATTTATATTTTATATATAGATATATATTTGTATTTTATATGTATTTATATTTTTAATTTTATATATATTTATATTTATATGTATTTATATTTTTTTCATATATCTGTATTTTCTTCTGTATAACCTGGAGAAACTGTCAAGCAGAGCCTCAGCCTTTAGCATCACTTTCATTCACCCTCCTCCCCTCTATCCCCACTGTCCCAATTCACATGGTGGGAAAAGAAAACACATCATGAGAAAAGACTCTCAGGCACAGGCACAATTCCATATGCCCACAGCCTGTCATTGCAGGCTGGAAGCTGACTTCTTACTTGGAGAGAAGGGCAGGAATAAAGCCATTTTCCCAGAATGAGCCTTCCTTTTGAAGGCCTGTGTCATTCTGGAGGTAGCACAGGTGTCCAGCTCCACATTGCCAGGGTGAGGATTGCAGGCAGTGATGGCTCAGGCAGTGCAGGCAGCAGGGAGTGCCTGATAAATGCTCTCTAACCCGATACAGAGTGGGAATGCAAAGAACAAACTCCTGCTCTGAGTCCCACTGATTGGAAGTGACGTGCTGAAGGTCTCAGCAGAAAGGCAAACTACATCAGAGGGAATTTTTGGGGCATTTCAGGAGGGCACAGGAGCTGAGAGATAAGCGTGCTGATCTCTCTCAGCAGAGAAACAAACCAGAGGAACTGATGGCTGCCCTGGGTGAATTGTGGGTGACAAAAAGGGAAATCTAGGAGGGAAAGCATAATGACAGCATTACAAATGAAGGAAGAGCTGCTGAATAGATGCTCCAGTGAACCTGGAGCCTACATACATCTGGACTTATAACCCATGACAGCTGCCATATGGCACCTGTAAAGCATCTGACTGCTGCCAGAGGGGCTAAATGTCCTCACTAAAATTTCACATGGCCCAGGTGCCACCATCTGAAGAAAGATTATCTGAGAGGTGAATAGCAATGAGCTGGGCAGTTTACCTAGGCTGGAAATAAATGGATATTTGAAGCAAATCCCCTTAGAGTCACTGAGACAGATATGTGCACTTAAACACTGCCCGGGGAAGAACACACAGCTCTCACTGATTGACACAACAGAGTTAGAGGGACCCAGGCTTGGTCTCAGGGTGAGACAATTGCAAATGCAAAACTGGCCTCTGGACTGCGAAAACCTGAAAAGAGAATCCTCTTCAGGCATCAAATAATCCCAAAATCCCAAACCCCCCGAGAGCCCCAGAGTGGGACTCTGAACACTGATGTGCCTGAGGAGCAGACTGGCATCTCCAAGGCAGAAGGGAACAGTGTAATTTCCTCTCTTGAGGATTAAGTGTCAATGCCAAATTCTAGGAAACAATTCTTTAATGAGTCTCTTTAGAAGAGTCTCTTTAGTCTCTTAGAACCAGGAAGTCTTGCAGTTTAATGCCAGCCCAAAGAACAGAATAAATTAATAGATATTATTCTTGAACAGGGGATTTAATTAGACAATTCTGATCTTTTACCATGACGTAATCTGGCCTCTCATGGATTGGCAGTGTGCAAAAAAAGGGCAGAAGTTACACTTGAGATATTCCAGCTCTGATAAGCTTTGGGTCTGAAGAGGAGCCTGGAGTTTCAGCTCACCAATCTCAAAAAGCATGCTTCCTGTTTTTGGTTTTACTGTTTTTAGAGGGTTTCTTTCATTTGTGTTTTGGCTGGTATTTTTCCAAAACAGAACTTGAATCATCACAAATTAAATATTTGTTTAGTCATAACCCTTTCCAAAAAACATAAGCTCTCACTGAGACACAATCATCATTTGAAGTTATTCTCAAGAAAAAGCTTTTCCCCAGCAGACAAAAAAAACCCAATAAATTTAAAAAAAAAATAAGGAAAAGAGGACAAATTAGATTAGATTAAAGAAAGAGGACTAAATATTATGTGGCCAGAAGTTAGACGGTTTTTTCCACAGCCAAGCAGGAAGATGGGGAAAGGGCAAAGAAAAAGAAATGTCAGAAGATAAACTAAAGCCAAATTAACTAAAAAAGTTGTTTCTTAAAGTGATGATAGTGATGTAGCAAGAAAACCCCCAGAAAAGGCACTCTAACAAAGCTGAGATAAGCAAGTGGACATCAGAAGAATGAGCCCAGCCTAAGAGACTGAATCCCATTTTTGTTCAGCAGTGAACTAATTTACACTGCAAGTACAATTTCATATTTATTTCCTCTTTGTACCTGTGTTAGTAGTTCAAAGATCCACTGTCATAAAATACATAACAAAAGAGTATTCAGAAATTTTCTATATTTTCTGATTTTGGCTGTGAAATGTTATGGTTTGAATCATTTATTCTAAAAGACACAGCAGCTCAGTACACAATCAACAAGGTATAACAAACCAGAGCTGCAAAACCTGGAAAACAATACCATGCAAAGATTTCTTTGTCCCATTCACAGCACAAGAAAAAACTTGAATAAAAATGTAAAGGAAGGAAGCAAAAACCTGCACAGTTGGGATACAGTTTGGTTTTTCTCCAGCCTCATCAGTGGCAAATAATGACCATCAAAGCTGCTTCTGTTCTGCAAGTTCCATCACCTTTTACTGCCATAAAGCAAGGCATAACTATCTCACCTCCTGAGGTAATTTCTTAACCAAAATATTGCCTCTAAGTCGTTCAGGTTGAGGCTTTTCCAGTGTACCAGAGATATTTATATTTAATCTCACTCAAAGTGTTCACATTTTTCAGTCAGTGCTAAAACTGGCAGTGGCAAGATACTTTTTGGGGGATTTTTATTTTTAAGCTCATTTTTAATCTCTGAATATTAAAAATACAGAATCTGGATTTCGGGAAAAAATGTGTGAAAGTGTTCATCAAGGTTAAACAAATCCACCCTACTAGAAAGGTGAACTGGAGTTTGGTTTTCCATCGTAACATATAGGGTGGTTTATGCCTAGAATAATATTTGCAGTGATCCTTGTAGAAAGAAAATTTGGGAATACTCTTGTAAATGCAAAAGAACAAGAGATTTAAATTTTACAGACTCAGAGTTCATGTCTACCTGCTTAGTCTACAAATCCTATACCTGGCATATTCATTTAAAATACTCCTGTAATTATAGCTTTGGATCATTACCTCCACATGCTTTTAGGTACTCAGATGACAGACTCTGTCTCAGTGATGAGATGCTGGGACAGGGAATGTGGGGAATGCAAACATGAGCAAAATACTTGGAAGTTCTGGGCTTGTTAAAGAAAACTACATCAATTCATGCACCTCAGAAACAGCTATTTACAAAGCAGCCTGATGAGCTTAAATTCGAATACAAGCTTTAAAAACTCAAACATAACAAGCCTAAAAGAAAATCAAGATAACCCAAGTATACCTGAATTTTTATTATTACAGACTTAAAAAATAATTGCAGTCATTAATTCTCTTAAAAACCATAAAACAACCTTTGCTTATAAATACCAGAATAAATAATTTGAAATGGCTGAAAGCCTCTTAAGACTGCTTCTTCCAAAATGCACTACATCAAGAAGATGTAAGATCCCTATAAAATGCTGCAACAGAGCATTAGAGGAGCTGCTTTTCCAAGAGATTGTAAAAATACCTTTTCATCTAAATGCCTTGCTGAGCACATCAGTCAAATAAACAGCATCAAAAGAATGGGGTGACCAAAAACAAAGGATGTGTCTGGGCTCTTGGTGCAGGGACCAAAGATAAAGGACCCCTTGCTCACCTTACTTAGCTGACTACTCAGGTTTTCCTTAAATGTTTTCTTCTTCAGGACAGCCTCAAGCTTTTATAAATGCCACATCTTTAGTGAAACCTTCATTCTGGCTGCTGCTGTGCCTGCTCACTTTCTTACATTGCTTTTCTAAATTCAGCCGGCTAAACTAAGAATTTTTCTGGTTCACTCTAGAGCAAAAAAAATAGGCAAAAAGACACCTCCAGGGGAACTACTGTGCTGAAAGCATTTAACACTAAACTACCACCAAAATGCAGGTGGAAGATACAAATCTAACAAGTGATTATGCCAAAAGAGTACAAGGAATTGCTTAATTTTGAGTCTTTGTGATTCAGCTTATCATTGTACATGATAGAAACAGAACATGTTTGCATACCATTTTATATATATAGAATTATTTATATATGTATATATATTATATATATATATTATTTATATATAATTGTATACAATTATATATAATTAAATAATTATATATAAATTATATATTTATATATAAATTTATATATTATATTATATATAAATGTATGTTTATATATTTTATATATTTATATCATTTATATATTTATATAATTATATATAATTAAATTATATATATAAATTATATATTTATATATAAAGAGTTATATAATTATTTATATTATTTTTATATTTTTATATTTTTATATTATTTAATTACTATTTATAATTAATATCTTAATTTAGAAAAACATTTTCTATTTTTTTTTTAATTTAGTGTTTAATTATCAGCTATGTTCACAAATAGTACCCTCTTTTGGAGGAATGAATGGCATCCTGAAGGACATGACTGCAGTTCATAATTTCCTTGATAAATAGGATGAAGCTCTACATTAAAAAAAAAAAAAAAGAATAAAAAACCACAGACTGAGAAAATCCTTCCTGAACACCAGGGACTCCAAAGCAAAGCTAGAACGAGATAGCCTACAATGAAAATATGAATATTTGAATAATGAACTGGTAGAGTGTGTTTGGAATATGAGGGGGGAATAAAGGAAACTTCAGACTACCTTTCTCATAATGTGTCAAGAAAATTCTTAATTCAGGAAGACAATTTCATAAGAGAGCAATTTAACCACGATTAATGAAGACTCAGTTTGGATGTTAGTAAAAGATCTACAAAGTTCTCCTTAAATTTCCCATTAAATACAATAGATTGAAGCGTTTAGACTTGGAGAGATGAATTTGTTTTTCTTTTGGAACACTTCAGAACGGATTGACAAAACATCCACCAAAAATTTCCTTGGAATATTTATCCTTCCTCAGAGAACAAGGAAGACAGATGAGATGAGGTTCAGCGCTGCCTTTCTGATATTGTACATTATTTATCAGACCGAATCTATCACCCTGCATACATATGTTGATTCAAATGGCCTGTACAGACACTCTTCTGCAGTCAGCCAGTGGTGAGTGCTGCCCTGGGGTTTCATTTGCCTTCCAAACGATTTGCAGACTGTTGCTAAACATTACAAAAGAGAGGGATCAGCAGTCTGCATGACAAGAGCTGGGAATGGTTTGTGTAAAGAGGCCAATGGGACAGATACCCAAAGCTTTCAGAGGGCCTCACTGAGCTGTGCAATTACTGCTGGCATAAGGAAGAGCCCTATTCTATATCCCCAGATTTCTGTGGCTGAATTTGGCATCTTGGATTCCCTAGCCATATTTAATTTAGCTATTTAGCACGTGTTTCTGGGAGACAAAGTGATTTATTTTAAGGCTGGATTGTGTCTTGTGTGCACTACAAGGACAAAAACCACCAAGGAATTGCATTGAGTAAACAAACAGTAAAATCAGATTTTAAAGTCTCATTTTTCTCAGAGGAGAACAGATTTAGGATTGTGGAGTCCACACCAAACATCTGTAAAGGTCTCAAGTACAGGGGTAACCAGTAAGTGTACAGAAAAAAACACCTGTCCAACCACGAATTTTAAGAGCTGTGCTATTTTCAGGATCACAACCCTGCAGCCTGATGATTAATGAAGACTGACTGTACCTGGTGACCTGCAGAGTGACACAGGAGCAATGAGCCATGAGGAGCTCACAGCAGCTGCTCACAAATGGGCTGCAGCACTGCCCCTGCTCCAGCCACACTGGGACCCTGGGAACAGTGTAATTCTAAATTCTGGGTGTGCCACATCCACCTCAAAAACTCCACGACAGCCCTTCTTTACCAGCACATGCTCTTTCGCAGATCTTTCAGTCACTGCCCTCCCTGCTGCCCTGACACCAGGGGTTTGGTCCTGAGCAAGGTTTTCTCCAGGAAACCTGCTGTAATTCACAGTTCGAGGCATGTAAATCAAGTGTCTGACGGCTCTAAGTCATGGAAGGAGAGTCTTACTTGGTCAGCTCCCATTTCATGCCATTCTGTGGTCACACCAGGAAGTTTTCTGATGCCAGTGTATCGGCGGAATTTTGCCCGACGGGCGGCAAGAATGATGAGCAGGATTCCATTGTATCAGAGGGCTAATTAATTGCTTTATTATACTATATTATTCTATATTACACTACATCTAAACTGAACAATTGAACAAGAACGAGACTGAACAAAATCTCATTACTGTTTCCTGACTGACCGCCAGGACACAGCTTGATGAAATTGGTCAAGAAAACAAAACACTCACACCAGAATCCAATCACCAAATCCCTTCAGGTAAACAACCTTCCACAATGCACTCCACTTGTGCACAAAAACAGGAGCAGCAAAGGAGATAAGGATTGTTTGGATCATTCTTTTCTCTGCTTCTCCAGGAAAAAACCTGAGAGAGAGAATTGTCTCTCTCTGCTCAGAGAATGTGAATCCCACACCAGTGAAGCACTTGCTTCAAGCAGTGCTCTCTTTTGACCAGGCTCTGAGCAGTGGATGTGTCTCCTCATGGAGGCAGAGGTGCAGTCCAGAAGCAGCATTCAGTCTCATGCCACTGTTAAGAAATTTTCCCTGAGTTCTGCTGCACCGTGTGAGCTGTTGGATGGCATATGCTCCATCTGAACAGAGGGAAAACAGAGCTGCAAGTGGCACCCACGTTACTGTACACACACAGCTTTTCCTTACACTGCACAGCTGTTCAGCCACCCTTGGCATCCCCACTTTCTAATAAAAACACAGCGCAAACACTTGAAACAAACATTTTTTCTCCTGGTTGCTACCACCCAGCCATGGTACAAGGGACGTCTGTATTTACCACTGCAAGCATTCTTTGAATTCTTAAATGAGAGTCTTACATCTGTATCCACAGAGGCAGAACAGGCAGACACCATCTGAATAAACTTCAGGGAGTTGTGCTAACGTGGGATGAGCATGGCGTTTAAACCAAAGATGTACAAATTTACTTATGGAGAACCTTTGACACTCCCCCCTGCCCATAAGAACACTGAGTTCAGATTGTTTAATTAAGTGCATTGTATGGGTTGCAATCTTCCCTCAGCTGAGATCCACTGGGATTTTTTTTATCCATCTATAGACAATTTCCATTTGCTTCCCACTCTGCTAACTTGAAAATGCCTCTGTACTTCACCAAAGCTTAGTGAGTTTCTCAATATGAATTAGAAATAAAGACAAAACTCAGGCCAAATTTTTCCCATTAGCCACAGCCACAGAGATAATAACAACTGAAATGAAGAAGTTAATGGTGACAAGCTTCTTTTAAAATAGATGAAACATCACTATTTCTGTTTCTTAGCAGTAGCTGATCCTTCAATACCAGCTTATTCTTTAAAAATCCAACCTTATCAAAAGTACATATTAAAAAGATTTCTCCCAAATAGGAATTTGTTTCATTTTAAGGAAGATGGAGTTATTCCAACTTCAAAGAAGTTCTCACTTATTCTAGATATTCTTACTAAATATATGAAAACCAGACAGAGTCCTCTAAGCAAAATCAGCATTGAAGAAAATTGGGCAATTACTTGAGTTTGCACATCAGATTTGCTACATACAAAAGTCTAGAAGAAATTTAGGAAAATATGTTCATTTCTGGCTCCTTGCAGATGACCAAAATTGAAACTTGAGTATTGCCCTTGCAAACCTTGAAACCCAAGGCAAGTGAAATCTTTGCCTAGAAATCACTATCAAAATTATTATCATTATTATTACTCATACTGTAAATTGTAATCAATGCAATTCAACAATATTTTTAAGCCTGGAAAGTCAAACAGCAAACAATACCTCGTGTGAGAGCCAAACCTACTTCCATAATTTCTACTTTCTTTCATAAACATTATATATACTCCCATTTTCCAGAATTCCCTGCATGGAGTGGCTGAAAATACAAATTTGTGAATCATCCCTCTGGATTCTAATCCTTTTAATAACAAACATTTCATCCCACTGAATGTGTTCATTAAGTAAAGTACTACTGAGCATAAATAAAACAGCAGAATCTAATTTATGAATGATAAAACAGTCATTACAGCCATGGTAAACACTTCTCAGAGTCCTGTTCTACATCTCAGTGGACAAAAATATCAAGGCAGAGAAACAGAAAGGCCAAAATATGAATAGACTAATCATGATATTCACTTTGGATAAAAGATCAGGTGTCCTAGGCTCTAGTTCAAATAACTGATGCTCATTTTTAGCCGTAGGAACGAGGGGAGGAAAGCTGCAGTCCAGGTACAGGAGCCTTGACTCCTTGAACACACATTGTGCCATTGTCATGTTTTCTGGAAAAATCCCTTCACCAGGATTTCTTCTCCTGGGAAGCCGAGAAGCCTCAGGGGAAAAAATGAAAACAGTAATTATCTCATTTGCTTCTCCTGCGTTTTGCTGCTTTGGAATGTGGTTGGAGATTGTTTATCCAAAACAGAGGTTCAGGTTTCATTGGTTCCATGTGAATTGTTTTAACTTAATGACCAATCACCATCCAGCTGTGTCAGGGCTCTTGAGAGAATCAAGGGTTTTTCATTATTATCATCTTTTAGCCTTCTGTCTGTATCCTTTCTCTATTCTTTAGTATAGGAATAGAATAGAATAGAATAGAATAGAATAGAATAGAATAGAATAGAATAGAATAGAATAGAATAGAATAGAATAGAATAGAATAGAATAGAATAGAATAGCCTTCTAAGAACAGGGAGTCAGATTCATCATTTCCTTCCTGCCGCGGGGGACCCCGAAAATGCCGCACGCATGGAATTATAAAACGTGCTGCGCTGTCCTCATGTCAACACCCACAAACATTTATGCTTACCAAAACACATTCTGCACTCTGCTGTGCCCATAAAACCTCCCTTTGAGCCAGGCAAACAGTAAGGAAGATTCCCAGGGGTGTAGGTCAGGGAAAGTTCTCTCACCTGGAACGATCCCGCATGGTCTTCCTCTTTGTCTCCTTCTTTCCCTTCCTTGAGGGCGATCAAGGTGAAGCCTCGGAAGTAGGCGGGAGTGGCAGCAGACAGCGTCACTGGGGTGTGATGAGCAGGGAAACAACAAAAACAAGCCATCAGCTGCGAAATCAGCCACCTGCACGTCGTTTCACAGCTTGAAAGGTGTGTGCTCTGCGTTGGCATCAGCCAAAGTTAGAGCACTGACAACAGGGAGCCAAGCCAGACAGAATACAAAATGTTCAGTCCAAGTTTCCACATCAACTGAGAAACACTGGCATGAAATAACTCAGCTCTTTTCTCTTTCCCTCCACTTTTTTTTTTAAACCAGATTGATAATCTGCTCTGATCTACAGAAGGGTTGTTTTGGTGGTGGGGATACACGTACAGGGGGTTTTTCTACTTTGGGTTTTTTTCTTTGTGATGGTTTTTTTGTTTGTTTTGGGGGTGTGAGGGGAAGTTAGATGTAAAGGAGCATTCCTAAACATTTGATTTCGTGCTTTTTGTCCAGTTCTGAGCCCAGACCAAGTACTTTAGTGCACAGAAAGTCTCTTTGTCTGTAATGCCAGATGACCGCATTGCCTGCTCCAGCTCAGCTACACTCAACACGACACCCCAGCTTCTGGAAATGGGGGAATCTCAAAATGCCCTTCCTCTGCTTCATCCTCAGGGCAAAACAGGCCACAACATTAAACTCCTGGCTGAAGCTGACCCCCAAAGGTTGTGCTGCCAGCCCTGATTGCCAAAGCAATCCCAGAGAGCAGCAAACACCCTCCTCCTTCACACACCTGTCCTGGGCAGGAAGGCAGCCCTGGATCCACCAGCAGAGCACAGGGAATGTGGGGCTGACTAATCTGATTTCACCGTGCCCAGCAGCAGGATTAAATCCCTGACTGGATGCCAGTGCAAGACAGCTTTGTTCTGTCTGCTCACTATCAGCAGCACCCAAGCAACACCTGAGTTCACAGAATTCCGGGATATTCTGGGCTGGAAAGCACCAACAAGGATCTCCAAACCCAGCTCTGAAGGGAACAGCCCCTACAGGGATTGAAGGCACATTTTTAGCACCAGGCTCCAACCAGCTGAGACAATCTCAGAGTCCTCAGCTGAGGCTCTTTTGAGCACTATCAGAAAGAGAGAATGAGGCAGAATTTTGAGGCAGAACTTTTGAAATTACCAAACTCTCTTCAACAATTTATAAGCAATCCTTTCCTGAAACAGGGGTAAATTTTAGGGGGAAAAAAGTTATTTTAGAATTAAATTAAAAGAGACAGAAAATTGAACTCTTAATGTTGTAAGCAGCTTTTACTTTAAGCATAAATTGCAGAATCACTCATGGTACTTTATTGTCACACTCTCCAACCCTGACAGGCGCAATAAAAACTGAAGACCACCCACA
This sequence comes from Melospiza melodia melodia, assembly GCF_035770615.1. Classification (NCBI taxonomy): domain Eukaryota; kingdom Metazoa; phylum Chordata; class Aves; order Passeriformes; family Passerellidae; genus Melospiza; species Melospiza melodia. Next base: position 49,911,991 of record NC_086199.1, on the reverse strand, counting down.
GTTTTCAGAGCAAATTACAACTACCAGGGCTGCTCCATAGAAGAGTATCCACAAGAGACTCTCTCTCACACAATTAGGCTGCAAGGGGTTGAATCACACTGCTAAAAATTACAGATTGCTCTTAAAAGATATGGATTTCAAAATATGCCCCAGAGTTCATTTGGAACATATGGAGAGCTCTTTGATCCAGAAATTCAGTAGCAGGAAAATATAAAATAGGCTAATTGAAAATATATAGCATTATTCAGCAGTATTTGGGTCTAAAACTCATGGTTTCTGTACAAATATCTAACTTTTCTGACTATATGTGGAAAAAGAAAGGATTGGAGAGATTGATTTCAATTTTTAAACTTTTTTATAAGTGCCATTTCTTTGACCTATAACCTGCAAACACCTGTACAAATCTGGGGTAGTGATGGGCAGAATAGGAAGTCCCCCAACTCTCCAGATTTTCATTCCATGGAACCTTATGATGAGTTGAAATGTCATGGTTTTAGGGGAGAAAGAAGATTTCACATATTTTATTCCAAAATGGGATAGCAGCATAACGTCATTAAAATTTCTGCTTACTTTACGAAGTATTGCTCCAATCCATTAATTCATTTCCTGCCCAATAATTAGCATGATTAGTCCAGTTTTGCAAACTTCTGCAGCTCTGGCTAAATGAAAACCCACAGGCAGCCTCTGAGCTGCAATAACCGAGAGCAGCACACTGCTGAACTCAACAGAGATGAACACATTACTGCTGCTTGAGCAGTGATTCTTAGAAATTAAACTGCCATAAAGGCCTTTTACATGCAACAAATTTTTCCATATCATATGCAATTAAAGACTCTGAGTCACTGTGAGTTAAAGGTTACACCAGAAACACTCAAATATATGTGCAAGCAAGCAGAGAATCCAGCTGCGAGTTGACTCAAAAAGTTTTCATTTTCCTCACCAAGTCACAGCTTTCCAAATTCTAAACACCTACCTATAAAACAGAGAGAAGACATGAAACGCTACAGAAACATCAGAAAGGAAGGCGATTCCAAAGCCTGACTCATAGTTTTTGAATGCCTGGGGCGAGCAGTGCCCCCGCTGCGGTTTGCAGTGATTTTAACCCCGGATAAATGGGAGGGAAGGATGCGCCCACCCCCAGCCTGCGCTGCTCACTCAGCAGCCTCATCCAGGCAGCTGGGCTCGGGAACTCACCCAGCCCCAAGCCAAACAAACCAAATCCAGCCCCAAACCCCAACAATCCGAGCCCAGCCCCGGGGTTCAGGCGGGTCCGTCCGTGCGCGGCTGCTCCGGAGCGCGGTGCGGCGCACGGATGGAGCGGGAGCGCACGGAGCGGAGCGGTCCTGGGGATTCAGGGTCTGTGCTTTGGGATTTGCACCTTCGGGTGTGTGCTTTGGGATCTACACCTTCGGGGTGTGTGCTTTGGGATTTACACCTTCGGGGTGTGTGCTTTGCTAGGCCAGAACGCCGGGGAACACCTGGGCTGGGAAGGGTTCCGTCGGTGCTCGGAACCAGGTGCGCTCAGGCGGCACCAGAGCACACGGGGATTTATCCCTAAATCCGGAGCTGTTCTGGAGTCTCTGCCCCTGCACTGGGTGTTCCTGCACGGGCAGCACTGGGAAGCTGTCAGAGCACATCTGTTTTTCACAAGGGAGCGGCTCTTTGTTGCATAAGAGCCGAGAGTTCTTGGGCTGAACTCCGGCGTTTTGAGCAGCAGCTGTGTCCTGCGCACACCGCCTTCACACTAATTAACTTTCACTGAACGATAGGAACTTCCTGCATGCATCGGAGTTAAGGATTTCACTTTAAAGGGAAGATTACAAATCAGCAGTTACTTTTGTCTGCTTCCATCCCTCTGACAAGTCTCTAATTACTTTACAAGTTGCACTTTGGCACACGCCTTCAACAAGCTCCTCTTTCCCCAGCGTCCCAAGCTGAAGGTTAGGTGATCAAAGCACTTGCTCCTTTGGTTTCAGGCAGGAAATCTGATTATTCTCATCCTACACATCCTGTGTTGTACACTGCACAAGTACCAACAAACACACGTTCCAAATTTCACCTGTATTTTGTGAAACGTGGGAATGGCTAATGTAGCTACAGAATGAGTGCTTGCTTGCAAAGTGTTTGCAAGAAGAAAGAAATGGAAAGAAAAAGACTCAACTCAACATTGTTTGGAAGAGAAGTCCCCAAACCAATGCAATGGAGCACATCTTAAGTGATCCCTTCCTCAAAAACTGAGAAAGCGAACTGACCTGCAAGTGGAAATTCCATTAAAACCAGAAACAGCATGCACGCAGAAGGTATATGTAAGGGTTATAACTATTCTAGAACTCCTTTTCTTCTTCAGAATAATCACTTCATGATATCATAGCAGAAAGTAGGTCTACTGCATGTTAGCATGTGAAATGGGCACACTACTGCCTTTTCATAGGAGCAAGTTTATTTACATTTCAATAGCACGAATCTCACCTCATTTTTTCATGGAAATCCCATGCAATCATTAATCTAAGTCTACAATCAATAAAGCCAGGACTGATTGTTTTCAAGGATCGTTACCCTGCACCACCATCCAGATTCAGGCTCATCTGTGCCTCTGATGGAGCAGCTCCATGCAGGTGGAAGGTGGCCAGAAGGGAGGAGAGGACCTCGACCCTGGGATGGTGTGCCCACAAACCTGGTCCTGCAGGGAGACATTTTTAATGGTCTGGCAGGAGAACGTGCCCTTATTCAGTGCTGACAGGCAGAAGAGGAGAATGCCCACCCAGAGAAGCCACTCAGTGCCCAGGGCTGCTGTTTTCTACCACAGCTCCAGAGGTGGAAAACCGAGGCTTCACAGCTCCCCCTCAGGGCAAACAGATTCTGATTGATCTAACGGTGAATAACTGCAGGGGAGCCATAAAAACTCCCTCAAACGGTGTGGAATCCTGATTCCCACACTGCAAGTGCGCTGAGATATTTCCTCCTTGAGAGCCTCAAGTGTCACATCCACTGATGGCATGAAGATCAATGGGTGTCCCTACACTGAGGCTTTTGTGAAGTGCACTTGCATGCACAGATTATTCCTGGGTTATCCACCTTGAAAATACCAGTTTGTTCCAAGAGCCCACTAAGGAATGTGCCAAGGATCCAGATGCATCCATTCAGGCAGAGGCCATGGAAACAGGAATATCTGGCTCCAGTGCTAAGGAGGTTGTGCAAGTCGTCTGCTATGTTGCATTTAGAGTAATTTGCAAATGAATAAATACAAACAAACAAAACCCCACAGACCTTTCATGATGTCTCATTTTTTTAATCATTAGTTGGATTTTCCATCCTCTGCATAAAATGGTAATAAAGTTCCATTTGGACTGTAGAAATGGCTTTGAAAGCAAGCTCTCAAAACTTTCTGTATATTGCCAGTTTTAACTACTGCTATGTTACAACAACATTTATTTGTGTTCTTCCAAGAATAATTTATTTGTGTCCTTAAAGAATAATCTACACACCCCAAAGTGCCACCTGAGTACTTCAGTCCTAAGGATCAGAAATGCAGGCACATATTCTGTGCTACATTTTAACTTTTTTACTATTAGCTGTAATTTTCTCACTTCCAAGCAGCTATAATAGCCTAATGTGATTTTATTAATTGACTTCCTAATGCCAAGACCTAATATCTCCAGAAAATTAGTTCTGCTAATTCATCTGGGATTTTCTCCCTACATTTCTATGCAAAAGAAACTTCTTTGGTAGATGACTGAAAATGTCCAGTAACACTTTCACAGAAGAGAATTCCAAAACTTTTAAATAACGTTCGCCTTTGTCACTATCAAAAAACTTAGCACATCTTTATCCTGCTTAGTAGATGTACCAAGCTGACAGACCACATGAAATCTTCTAGACTCCAGGTACTGATCCCAATGTTTGGAACAGCTATCCAGCTTGTGGGAAAGGTGCATTTCCTCACATCGCGTCAAAATAAAACAGTTTTGGGGGAAAAAATCAAATCAGTAGCATGCAAAGTTACAGAGTGGTGCTCAAAACAGGTGAACCACTGCTGCAGACGCATTTCCCAGCCTTTGAATGATTATGCTATGTGCACACTTTTTTCTCCCTCTATATACACGGAGATTCCCATGTTTATGCAATGCAAAAACGTTGATTTTTACCCTGGATCTAAGAAACACTTTGAAGGAGCTCCCAATATCTTTTTTCCTAAAACTGTGTTAGTTATGGTACCTAAAAATTCTCTTTAAAGTGAACTCTCCAAGTTCTCTTTAAAGTGCTTTTAGAATACAAGATTAACAGTACGTTCCAAGCAGGTTTATTTCTGAAGGCATTATAGAGTGAGGCAGGAAAAGTGACCAAAACCTGTCTTTGCCTGTTAATTAGTAAAATACACCCAAATGTGCTTTGGAAGTTCATTCCAAGGACTGTGTGTCACATGCTCAGGGAAGAACGAATGCCTCCCTCCATCTCTTATTTACAGTGGTCGTTAGCACTGACTCTGCCTCTTTCCTGTTTGAACCATCTGTTCATTTGCCCAGAAAAAAAAAAAAAATAAAAAAAAAAAGAAATGGGGTGGGATAAACGTAAGTGGAAAATGTGGGAAGTTGGCAGCGTGCTGCATCATGTTTGCCCATATGCTAACTCATTATGTTAACATTCATATTTCAGGGCAGGAACGGTGAGCTCCGAGCTTCCTCTCCTCCCTGCTGAATGCCAAAGCTTCTCCCGTGCCCTGGGTTATATTTAAAGGGATGTAAGGAATCCCACGGGAGCGGGTAAACGGGGGAAGAGGGAGCGCGCTTTGCAGCGCTGCAACTTGCGATTCTTGTGCGAGCGCTGAGCCTGTGCAGAGGGCTCGTAAAAGAAGGGAAATTCCTCTTAATGAGGAGGAGTGCTTGGGAGTAAAGTGATCCACCGAAACCCAACTCCTCTCGCTCGCCATGGAAGCAGCATCCCCAATAAAGTAACGCGTGGGGCGCATCGCCCTGCCTTAACCCGCACACGCCAAGGGGGATGCGGGGATGGCAGGCAGAGCCACGCCACGGCTCCACAGCCCCTCATCCTCACCATTCTCGTCGGCAAGGGATGCGGAGGATGCACAACTTACCCCGGTAACTGTTCCCAGGCTTGTAAAATTCCGGATCGCCCTCCACCCTGAGGCTGAATTCATTGTACCCTTCCCTCCGGGTGCCTTGCGCTCGCAGGATCCGGCTGCAATATCCCTCGGATTTGGCGGCTTTCTCCAGGGTTTCGTCGGGAAAACCCTTGGCCACCAAGGGGAAAGTGAGCGCCAGGAGCCGCAGGGCCAGCGGCTGCAGATGCGCTCCCATCCTCGGCGCTCCGCACAACTTTTGGGGGGCACGGCAGGGCCGGGCAGGGCCGGGCAGGGCCGGGCAGGGCTGGGCAGCTCGGGCCGAGCGCTCCGGGCAGCCCCGGCCCCGGTGTGAGGCTGCCGGCTCGGCACGGCTCGGCTCGGCAAGGCTGGGCTGGCTCTGCCGGCGGAGGGAGGGGAAAAGCAGCGAGGGGGCAGAGAGGGAGGGGACGGAGAGAGGAGAGGAGGGGAGGAGGGAGGGAGGGAGGGAAGTGTGATCTTGCCCAGAGCCCGGAGTGAAGTGCTGGTTTGTTTTAGCGGCTCGGCCGTGTTTGAATTCACAGGGCTCGCTGGCAGAGGGGCAGGGGACGCTGCTGAGCCCCCAGCGCTGAAATCAATCACCCGCATTCCTGCTAAAGCCTGGAGTTACTGCAGGGATAACGAGGCTCAAAGAATTCCCCCCGCATCCCCCTCCAGCCTCCCGTCCTCCTGCGAGGCAGCAGAGGTGATAAACATCACCGGCTGAACAGCGCGGACAGACCGACAGGAGCAGCGGGAGCATCGCTGCGGCTCCTCGGGTACCACGGAGGGGACAGAAGGGCACAGAGGGGACAGGGAGGCGGCTGTGCCACAAACACGAGGTCCATGTCCCCAGCAGAGCACATCCTGCGGCTCTGATGGGGACATGGAGCTCGTGTTTGTGGCACAGCCACCTCCCTGTGCCCCTCTGTGCCCTCCGTGGTACCCGAGGAGCTGCTGGGTACACACACACACACACCCGCACACCCTGCGGCTCCTCGGGTACCACGGAGGGGACAGAAGGGACAGAGATGGGGGGAGGCGGCTGTGCCACAAACACAAGGTCTAGGTCCCCACCAGAGCCGCAGGATGTGCAGAGGTGTGTGTGTGCTCCTAGCAGCTCCTTGCGTACCACGGAGGGCACAGAGGGGGACAGAGGGGACAGGGAGGTGGCTGTGCCACAAACACGAGCTCCGTGTCCCCACCAGCCTGTCACCATGTCCCCATCAGAGCCGCAGGATGTGCAGGTGTGTGTGTGCTCTGAGCAGCTCCTCGGGTACCACGGAGGGCGCAGAGGGGACAGGGAGGTGGCTGTGCCACAAACACGAGGTCCATGCCCCCATCAGAGCCGCAGGGTGTGTGTGTGTGCTCCCAGAGCTGCTCACCTCACCTAGGGCAGTGTGGGAGGTCTGTCCCTCCCAGCCCCCGGGAAATCCCAGCAGATGCACCCAGCAGAGAGCACGGCTCGTTGTTTTGCCTTTACACAAGGCACGCTGAGGCTGAGTGACTTGTGTGAATCCACAAAAGATAACAACGGTGGGAGAAAAGAAAGTGAACCTAGACCCCTGGGGTCCCTAACTCCAGGGGTTTGAGCCTAAGATGCTCTTCTCCTCTCTCTCCCTTCCTCCACTGCTTTTTGAGTGGAGGAGAAAGCAGGAAAGGTCTTCAAACAGGACCTGAATACTTTGAGTATGACAGATGCACAAGAGGGCACAAATCCCTTTCTAACTCCTTTCTCCAGGATAGGACTGTAGCAGATGGATGAACACAACTGCCTTTATGCACAACTTCCAAGAAGCAGGAGAAACAGCAAGCAGTTTGAAGTCTTCCTGGACCCCACTAAGGCATTTGTTAGCATCAGGTTTGCAAATTTTTGCGTTCCAAACTTACCTTTGGAAGTTGATTAGCAACTTCCAAATTGTCTACAAAGCAGCAATGTGCAATGCAATGCTGGGCTACTAAACACCTGATTTTAGAGACCATAGCATCAACCTCACGTTGTGTGTCAAATAAAGGCGCTTATTTAGGTGTCTGTGAGGATGCAGGACCTTTATTTTCTGAAAGATTACTTGCCACCAGCTTTGATACTGTGTAAGCTTGTTTGTGTTTCAGTGTGTTGCACGCTTATGAAGAGCTTACATTGCCACAGCCTCAAATATTTCATTCACTGAAGATTATATTAACAAAGATGGGCTTGGTTGGGTGAGATTTTAGCTTTTGCTGCAGACACAGAGCTACTGGCAATGTCCCTCCAGGTCTGAGAAGGGTGGCAGCCAAGCTCTGGTACCAAAGTGAGTGGTAAAATCCCATTTGTGAGGACAGGCCTCCTTACACACCTGCTACAGAGGCTGGGGCTGACTGCAGGGTCACCCACTGCTGAGGAAAGAGTTTGATTAGGGAAGGAGAAGAGGTCTTGGCAGCACAAGATGCTTTTCCTGTTCCTCTCATCCTGCTGTGCCGCAGACATTTTTTATGGAAATTCCTTTCCTTAGGATTTTTCCTCCTGAGAAGCTGAGAGGCCTCAGGGACAAAATGCAAACATTGATTATCTGCTGCTGTGGAATGCAACAGGTGCATCTGTGATTGGTCTGTATTGGTTGTTTGTAATTAATGGCCAATCACAGCCCAGGTGGCTCGGACTCTCTGTCCGAAACAGAAGCTTTTGTTATCATTCTTTCTTATTTTACTCTTAGCTAGCCTTCTGATGAAATCTTTTCTTCTATTATTTCAGTATAGTTTTAATGTAATATATACCATAAAATAATAAATCAGCCTTCTGAAACATGGAGTCAGATCCTCATCTCTTCCCTCAACCTGAGACCCCTGTCACACTGCTGGAGGAAGGTGATTGAGTAATCCAATGTCACACCCAGGTTCCATTCAGTCTGCTCCCTCCACCCAGCCTGGCAGCACGAGGGCAAATCAATCCATCACCTTTAAGGCAACAATACTCAGCCTGCTTTTGCTGCTGAAGCCTTGAGTTGGCACAGTAATGCAGGATATTTAGTTTCATGCTTCCCAAGACCCATGTTCATGGAGATAATTAAGTGACTACAGTTCAACAATGTCACAAACTCTTGGGTCTTTGTTGCAGACATCTTTTATGGAAAATCCTTTCCTTAGGATTTTTCCTCCTGAGAAGCTGAGAGGCCTCAGGAACAAAATGCAAACATTGATTTTCTGCTGCTGAGGAATGCAACAGGTGCATCTGTGATTGGCCCATGTTGGATGTTTGTAATTAATGGCCAATCACAGTCAGCTGGCTCAGACAGAGAGCCCAAGCCACAAACCTTTGTTATCATTCCTTTCTATTCTTATCTAGCCTTCTGTTTAAACCTTTTCTTCTATTCCTTTAGTATAGTTTCAATGTAATATATATAATAAAATAATAAGTCAAGCCTTCTGCAACATGGAGTCAGATCTTCATCTCTTCCCTCAACCTGAGATCCCTGTGAACACCGTCACAGGTCTCATTTGGCCATGATCTTCACCTCATTCATTTATGAGAACAAGCTTTGCTTTATGTGCATCCCTCAGCCAAAGATGCCTGTGAATTTGATTAATTTGATATTTGACTTCTCATTTCTTGTGCTGAGATTGATTGAAAAGCAATTACCTGACTAAAGCATTCCTGACAGGAGCTGCACAGGCTTCTGCACAATCCACCTTTGTTTTGAGCAAGTTGTGTTCTAACTCAACACTCCTCAAAGTGTTTTTAGTCCTTTTCAGGTTTTTAGGGGGTTTTATATGGTAAGTGATTCATCAGCATCTATTGACTCTTAGCTTCCAGTAGATTTTATGTCTCTTAGTTTTTAATTGCTGAAATGCCTGGGCTGTTACTTCTGGTAATTTTTTGTTCAAAAACATTGTAAAGTTTCCTAGAAAGGCAAAGCACAGTGTCTTGCTAAAATGCTTCAACTTATCAATTGATACAGACAAATTAACCTGCACTGCCTACAGCCATGAAATGAGTAATTTGTTGTAGAGACAGTGTAGAGGCTGGGCAATGTCATTAAGCACGGGCATCCTCGGGGTTTTCTATTTGTTCTACTAATTAGTGTGTGTTTGCCTGAAGCATCCAGCATGATGTATCAGTCAGAGATGCATGCAGACTGATGAGCCCAACCATCCATGGCAAATCTCACAGAGGAAGCCTTGCATCTGGGAGACTTCCCTTTGTGCACTTTCTAGCATGAATAAAGTTGCTGTCCATGACTATTAGGCATAACAATCATTACTGGGATAATATTGCACCTGATGGAGCTGTAATGGTTGCAGGAAACTCTCTCTCCCTTCCCCCTCACTCCACAAATTGGGCTTTCCTAACAAACAAAACTCATTCCACAGTGTCAGCAGTCTTTCTCACTTTTTGCTTCCCCAGAAAAGGAGTCCATTTTTTCAACTGGCATTTTAGAAGGCTGCTCCAACTACTGCAGAATACCCCAGCATTGACTGGAAGATATGATAGGGGGCATTTAATAGGTTTTTTTCCTTCTGCTTCTATGATTTCAGTTAGTTGCTTGAAGTCTTGGGAATTGTCTGCAAAGCAACAATGTGCTTGGCTACACAACATCCGATTTGAGAGACCATAGACCTCAAAGTGAACCAGTGCCTCAGGTAAATATATAAACTGATTACATGAATATTAGACCCCTTAAAAGAGCCAGCTCTCAGAGCAAGAGGCCAAAAAAAAAACCAGCCAAAATAACACATCAGGGTGGCTGGTGCCCTAAATCTCACAACCATCAGGTGCTTGGTAATTTCACTGAGCTGTAGGATTAACCTCCCTAACCCCAGGAGCTTTATTTTTATTTTTATTTAATTTTTATTTTTATTTATTTATTTTTATTTATTTTCTATAAATAAAAGTATAAAAATAAACATATATTTTATATATAAAAATAAAAATATAAAAATATATTAAAATACAGTAATAATAATAATAATAATAATAATAATCATCATCATCATCATCATCATCATCATAATGGGATACATCTCTTTCACAAGATATCTGGAATGTTACCCACTCTTCCATCAAGAGCTAATGATTAAAATATTCCTGTAGGATGTCAGAGACAAATGGGTTTCAGCTCCTTACTTGGTTTGCAAGTCCTCAGATCCTCATCTCTCAGGAAGCTGCTCATTGTGAAAATTTAAATCTTCTCAAAGCACTCTCAGTCCCTCATAGAAACTGTAGACTTCTAAAGTTGAACTGATGCTGAAATGAAAGAAAGGAGATGGAGGGTGTTGTATCAATTAGAATGGATTTTCTGGAGACAGATCCAGGGTGCCTTTTCCTTCTCTCCTCCTCAGACATTAATTGTATTGGGATCAAAAGCTCTCCAGGGGTTCAGGTGGTCACCTACCATCAAAAGTTTGCACTAAGTGCATTCTGAATACCTCTGCCAAATTAGGAGATGCAAGCTGAGGAAAATGACCAAAAGTGACTTTTAACTCTTCCTCAGGAGCAAGACATTCCCTTGCTCCCAGGTGCCAGGGCAGAGGATGCTGCTGTCCAGGCAAAGGAAGGAAGGAGCAGGCTCTGGATGCCTGGGAAACAACACAATCTGTAATAAAACCTTCTGGGAGGGCAAGAAAGGCATCTGAGGATTGCACTTTCCAAGGTGCTTATCTCATTTTCAGACCTTTGTGTCTCACTATAGATTTAGCTGTCAGTCTAATTTGCATCTCTCTCCTTTCCCACTGCTCCAGCAGCCACAGTCAGTTTTCCTTAAACAAGACAGAAACTCCCTCTATTGATTCAGATGGAATAATAACCCTGTTGCTATTAAAATCCCCCTGCACCTACAGCAAGAATGAGGCTTTTCTCACACAGTTCATGCTGTCTGGAAGGGCATGAAGGAAAGGGACCCAGAGATATCTGCTGTCCTATTAGACAAAGTAAAGAGCTTGGGAGGCACTTAAAATGATTTCTTACTTCTCTATAGCACTGTTCTCCACTTCTTTTCTCTCCAGAAGCCAAGCAGTGACAAGTAATGACAGTAAATGTTTGCAGAGGTCTGTTTGCCATTTACACCACTTTACACCACTGTCAGTCAATACCATGTATCTCCAAAATTAAACTTCCCAGCAGCTCCTTGTATTTGCCTGTTCAGTCATGCATGCCCTCTGCATATTTTCACACTGACAATGCAGAGAGTTTTCATTTCCAGGGCATTTTATAGAAATATTTTGTGCCTGACACAGTGGGAATAGCATCATGCTTATTACTGAAGGTGCTGAGAGAAACAGAGGCAGAGAGAGCAGCCCTGTGCAGGCTCCTCCTGGGCTCAAATGGGGCAAAACCTCAATGAAACTGGAAAACTGTGGGACAAAACACATGTTCTGAAATAGCAGAGAGGCTGCAAAAGATCTAGAAAAGAGTATCCAGCACTGTGGATAACAAAGGCAGAATGTGGTTTAAACTAAGGCCGCTCTTGAGTGGATTTTTCAAGATGAGAAGTTGACAGAAGCTTATCCTCCACACAGAGTCTATTTTGGGGAGGAGGCTTGCTAAGGAAAGACCCAGGCTTCTTGGAACATTTAACTCAGGGTTCCTTCCAATATCAGAAAGTAAATATGCTCTTAAAAACTCTCTCCCTTTATCTCACACAGCTACTCAAGATCTATCTTGGGAATCCCTGAAAACTCCCAAGAGCAGAATAAACAACTGGCTCCTCCAAGCCCAGTATCAGCTTCATTTACCCCTAAGGAAATTCACTGCTGCCAGCCTGGAGCATCACCACATTTCTACTTTGTAGGTCACATCCCCTCCAATTACACCCAGCTTTCTCCCTGAGCAGCCTCTGCCTTTAGGAACTTCCCAGTTTCCATGGACAGGGCAGAAAGAAACCATAAAACCTCCCCTTAAATTGCATCTCTGCTCCTTCCAACTAAGCCACACAATAACTCTGCAGGCATTTGTGTTAATTTAAAACCTCAATGCCAACCTAAAATTCAGCATCTTGGTAGTTTACTGAAGCACCCGTCACTGATTTTATGAGACTGCATGTTCTTCTGCATCTGCCTTGACCTCAGTGCCTCTAACCTGACCATATCTGGCTAAAATACTAATAGGCAATAACCAGTTTGAATTCAGCTTTTTGGCATGTTCACTATTCAACTATTCAGCGTTCTCTTATCACCATATTTTCCTCCCTGAATTGTTTAACACCTGCAGACTGGCTGTTGCTTTCACCTGTTCACCCTCTATTTGTATTTCTCCAAGACATGAGGTATGTGATAAAGTTCCTATTTTTTTCAGTAGCTGAGCGCTCTCAAAGTCAGAGTATAAATGAAACTTTGCACACAGAAGAAAACCTTTTTTTACCAAGTTTGTGGCTGGATGTTTTGTCAGGAAGAACATAAAAAAACCAACTTACATTGCCTAAGAAAATAAATGGTTTCTATCTAGACAAATAATTTATAAAAACACACTCTCCAAATTTTCTACATGACCATTATTTACTCAATCAATCTATCCTGTTTTCCAAAAAGCATTTTGATAGTGATATAGTAATTAAATCTTCAGTCAACTCTGGTTAGAATAGGTTCTAATTAGACTGCAAATATGGAAGGAATAGGTACAGTAACACATCCCACAGACACAACAGGTCCTAAAGCAAGAATGACATCATCTTCAGACTCAAAAAAACCATCAAAACAGCAAAAAAAAACCCAACCCAGAAAGTAAAAACAGCATAGACTCACAGCCAGGCAGATAAGGGAAGCATGAAAAATTCTTTGGGATTTCTGGTGCTGAGCATGAAATCAAGACAGAAATAAACAAGAATGAATGATAAATATAAGGTGATACCATCAGTGAACTGGCTGACACATTTGGGAACAGGGGCTGCACTTCAAGCTGATATTGCAGAATAGGATTTTCTCCCAAAGCAAACTCTCTACAACAACCTCCTGCTAGGTAATATGAATTTCATTTGCCCCTGTTCTCCCGCTGTATTCAGCAGCCATTACTTTTAAGGAAATATTTACTGTACTATGCTAGACCACTGCATCTTCTTTCATCATGAGCTGGCAGGTTTATTTGAGCCTCAGGCTGCCAAGTGCAGCACTCCTGTGGTTTATGGACTGCTGACACTTCCCTTACAAGACCCATTGTCCCTGGAATCTGAATCAGCTACTCCTACCTCCAGCCTGATGGGAATTTAAATATTTGGAAGTACAATGAATTCTAAAGGGGGGAAGTGTTCATCTGGCACAAGGTCCTACCAAAGACAGAGCATGGGCAAGCTGAGAATGCAGGACTGAGAGGAGACTCTTGGAATTCCAGAATTCATCCTGCCACCACATCTCTCTGTAGCTCAGGTCCTTCTCAGACAGGGTAGCAGAACATCTCCAGGTAAAAACATCATCTAAGAACAGACAATACCTATTATTATTGCAATTTGTTAAAGATTTACAAGTATCAGAACATGGTTTCAAAGCAGCTTTGGCACAATGAAAGGGTTTTTTGTAAGTTTTCTTTCAGTTTATTTGTGAAATGCAAATTATGCCAAGTATTGCTAGATATTCCTGTGGATCACCAGGAGCTCAGACAAAGGGACTGCCCAGAGAACCCCTGCAGTTGGGGATATTGGAAAAAAAAAAACCCAATAGTTCTCCAAGCAAGTTTCTTAAATCTCAGATTTCCAGCTCAAATATTAAAGGAGCTTTGGGAAATCTTCTGAAGATTTGCAGCCCCACATCGTTTTTATATCAAAGGAAGTTTTGTGTCTGTAATTTAAAAAGAAATCTAAACTATCTGACAGCAAGTGGGTGAAATATACGTATATGAAGACATTTCAAATACAGATATTCATATACATGGGGGAAACATCATTACACATTAAAAACTTACCATTTCTTGCTTGGTAAAGGGATGGAAGATCAAATAGGCAGAGGTATGTTAAAAATGCACTTCATTGTGTGTTCTGTGGACATATTTTAATTGTCATCAGCACACAAGGCTAAAATTGCAAGCTGGTAATGCAGAACAGGGTTTGTGGGAGGAGGAAATATCTTTTCCCAGAGCAGCTGGTATGGCTGAAAAAAAAATCTCCAAGCTTTCAAACACAGCAGCCCATCTGCAGGGTCTGAGAATGAGCTATTTTACAAAGCCAAGTGCACCTTCACAAGCATCTCTCAGAGTTCAGCTGGGCACACACTCATCAGGAGATCTCTGAGGACAGAGAGAATTGGTACATGTAAAGTAAAGAGGATGAGGAAGGGGATGAAGAGAGGAAGACAGTGATGAGGGAGATATTTTATAGCCTGCAGAATAAGGGGAACTTTGTGTGGGAGAGCAATTCTGGAGAATGCCATAAAACAACATCTCCAGCAAGCTCCTGGGTCTTGGTGTCCCAAATTCTGCTACAGTTTAGTTTGCAAGCTCAGCTTTGGGAAGTATTTCCCAAATTTTCCTTAATGGCACGAACAGAGAGAGACAGGGATGCACTTTGCTGGGAAATGCTTGGGAATGGCAGCTGGGAGTGGTGTCCTTGATGGATCTCTGTGGCATTTTTGGGGAGGAAATGATGAATCTGACTCCATGTTCTCAGAAGGCATGTTATGTTATGTTTTATGTTATGTTATGTTTTGTGTTATGTTATGTGTTGTGTTATGTTATGTGTTGTGTTATGTTATGTGTTGTGTTATGTTATGTGTTGTGTGTTGTGTGATGTGTGATGTTATGTTATGATATGTTATGTTATGATATGTTATATGTTATATGTTATATGTGATATGTGATATGTGATATGTGATATGTGATATGTGATATGTGATATGTGATATGTGATATGTGATATGTGATATGTGATATGTGATATGTTATATGTTATATATGTTATATGTTATATGTTATATGTTATATGTTATATGTTATATGTTATGTTATATTATGCTATACTAAAGAATAAAGGATACAGACAGAAGGCTAAAAGATACTAATGAAAAACTCATGACACCTTCCAGAGTCGTGACACAGCTGGCTGTGATTGGTCATTAAGACAAAACAATTCACATTAAACCAATTAAACAATCACCTGTTGATAAACAATGTTGTCTTGGTTTGGCAAGACAGGAGTCTGCTAAGGAAGGCAGGAGCCTCCCCTGAAATGGAGAATGTAACCCCCCCCCACCCCTCCCAATTGCTATAAATTTTAAATTAAGGGGCTCTCAAGCAAAATATATGGGAGCAGGAAATAACAGTTCTTTAATAGGGAAGGAAAAATAAAAGGATAAAATAAACAATGCAGTGAACTAGAACAACACTGCCAGAGTCAGAACCCAACCTGACACCCTGTGGGTCAGGGTGTTGGTGGCAGTCCCATTGGAAATGTGGCTCAGCCCTCCTGCAGTGTCAGGGGCGGTTCTGCTGGAGCAGGGATCCTGTAGAGAAGGATGTATTCTTCCTCTGAAGATCCAGTGGAAGGAGAGGCAGCTGCTGTTCCTCTGGGGAACCCCGTGGAGAAGCCGTGCTGGTGTCTCAAAAACCTCTGGATTATATCTGGGTAGCAATGCTTGGCTCCTCCCTCTGGGCTCACATCTCCCAATGGGATGTTATAGTTCTTATCAGCCACGCAGTGACATTCAATAGTCTGTTATCAGCAGATATCCCCTCCCAAGGGAGGAGTGAATGTGGTCACTCAGAGAGAGAGATAAGGCAAAAGATAATCTGCCCTACAGATGGTAATAGAACACATCTTGCCTTGCAATCTGGAACAAATGTCCAAACCACATTCCAAAGCAGCAAAACACAGGAGAAGCAAATTAGATAATTATTGTTTTCCTTTTTTTCTGAGGCTTCACAGCTTCCCAGGAGAGAAATCCTGGCAAAGGGATTTTTCAGAAAATATGACTGTGACAGATCTCCCCAGAGGTTCCCTGGGAGAGGATGTCCCATTCCCTGACACACAAGCCACCAGTCCCCACAAGCACAGCCAGGACTGCAAGGTATCAGCAATTACTTCTATTTCTATTTTTTTTTCCATTATCTGTTTCCCAGGTCAGGTTTTTGCCCAAGCAGATGATGAAATCCGACAGGCTCCATCCAGATTTTGGTTCTGAAAACTGACAGAAATTCACTTGGAATGGTTCTGGATGAACCAGAGGAGTTATCAAGGGGAATTCTGGACACAGAATTATTTATGTTGCTCTTACCCCACTGTACAAAACAAGCCTAGAATCCAACACATTTACAAAACACATGTGTCTTTTTTTTCCTTTTTAAAATTAAATCACAGAAACAATGACAGGACATGGATTTCTCAAACTACCTCGTGTCCTGCCTTCCCCTGCCCAAAGTATAACATAATATCACATTTCATCAGTCCTCTTCAGTCATTCTGATTTTTTTCATTAATTTGCACTGTCACATAAGAAAGTCAAGTGTAAAATATCAGTGTCCTAAAAAACCAAGTTTTATACCAATACATTTTCTTTTCTATGCAGATAACTAAAAGTTTCTGCTGTTAGTAAAATATGCTTAATTTGCTTCTTATCCTTCAAAATGCTGTTTCATTTCCCTTCTGACTCTCTTTCATTTCACTTCTAATCTCTCAAATAATGTCAATTAATATAATTCAGAAGCATTGTATTCTCCCTTAAGAACAAGTTAAACTACCTTTCAAATATTTGTTCTTTTTTTTGGTTAAAGTCAAGATTTTCTTAGAGTAAAAGAATTCCACAAGAAGGTTATGATGAAAGGGTCTATGAGAAATAAGCAGTCCTTTACTCTCAAGTGTAAGGATATGAAGAAATTGTATTGTGGAACTGAACTACACTAATAACAGCATTAAAAATATTTCATAATCAATAAATATACAAGTAATAAATGTCAATAATAAATAATTGGTTATTATGTAATATAATAATATATTATAGATGTACATTATATAATGATGTATAATTTTTATTAATTAACAACATTAGCGCTAATAGGAAATTTAAAATAATTAATCATTAATAGTTAATTTTTAATAATTAATAATTAATAACTGCAGTTAAAGTTACAAAATTACATTAATAAGAGCAGTTAAAATTACAAAAAAAAAGAAAGAAAAAATTACTGCAGACTAAAAATGGCAGAGGCTCAATTTGCTAATTTTATTATTTTAGTCAGAACAAACTTAAGGGAAATGGGCCTGAAATAGTCATTGTAGAAACTGCTCTTCCAAAGTCCTTATAATTGTCAGAAATCTTATCCAAAATTACCAGTCGAGTAAATTTGTCCTAAAATAAACATCATAACATGGCAGCTGCCCAAAGTATTTGAATGAAGAGCTTGAAAATTCTGAATTGCCTTTAAGGTTAACAAACAATGACATTATCACGGGGATGAAA
This sequence comes from Melospiza melodia melodia, assembly GCF_035770615.1. Lineage (NCBI taxonomy): Eukaryota > Metazoa > Chordata > Aves > Passeriformes > Passerellidae > Melospiza > Melospiza melodia. Next base: position 49,894,548 of record NC_086199.1, on the reverse strand, counting down.
TACATTTACAGTTGGGTTGGTGCATCCTTCTCCCTTCCTTGACAGTTAAAGGATTTTACTAGTAAAATGTGTGAAAAAAAATTATTTTCATACAGAAAAGTTTGGTTAGTTCATATATGCATATATAAAAATATATAAATATATATTTATATATTTCTATATATAAATACATAAATCTATATCTAATTTATATATATAATATATAAATTAGATATAAATATATATAATACAATAAATATAAATAAATAAACATGTATTTATAAATAAATTATATTTATATTTATAAATTATTTTTATTTATATATTAGATATAAATTATATAATATGTTATATATCATTTATATATTTATATATTTATATATAAGTAAATAAATAAATATATGTATCCTACTACTTTGTCCACTCATTAGGTCCGTTATTAAGAATGACTTGACAGCAATCCAGAAGCCATAAAGTGAAATTTTTAGTATTTTATGAAAAGAAAGTCTTCATGTTCTTTCAGTCATTGATAGAAATCATGTTACTGCTCACTCAGTTCCACAGGAGACCCATGTATGAAAAATTAATCCTAAAAACAACTATTGATATTGGATCACAGGAGCAATCCTGTGAAACTTCAGAGCAAAGAATTCACTTATAGTTCAGGCTATAAAACTTTTAACTGATTATTTAGCAGGGTTAAGGTTTATAATAACATGCGCAGAAGCACCTCTCTTGGTTTGTCACAAACTAAATTCCAGCCTGATAGGTCATTTTTGTTTTCCACTGTTTGATAAGGAAAAATAAACCCACATACAGTCTGTTCACTACAAGTTCTAGATAAGAGTTTTTGAAAATTAAAAAACATTTTAAAAAGAAAATACATTTTAGCTTGTCCTCAGAAATTATTTGAAAACTGAAGCTGTCTAAAAACATAGCAAGATACTTTTGTAAGGTATGTGCACAAAGGTAGTAGCATCAAAGGTGATTTAAACTTGTAACTATGGAAACCATATCCTTTTTTAAAAAGCCAAAGCCTGAGATTACTGAAATTGAGAGAAAAATAGTGAAATAAGCTGTCTTCTTGACCTGGACATTTCATCAAAGGACAAATCACCACACAGGGAGGTCACTCACAACCTCTGAGGCAAAAACTGTCCCACACCCTGAAAATGCAGGCAGAACTTTTTTTGAGATTCAAAATGAATTCCTGCACCTTCCAAACTCACTCATCCCACTGAACAGGGATGATGTCTCTAATAGAACAACAAATTATTGAAGCAGGAATATCTCACACACCAGAAAAATCTAAATTATACTTGATGAAATAGGACATTTTTGCAAAATTACTGTGAAATATTTAGAAAAATCTGCTCATGAGAAAAGTACCTTGCAACACGAAGAGCAGCTGGAGACAAAATGGGTCACTCATAAATGCTTTTCCGTGAGAAAATTAGATCTGAAATTACTGCCTGGAGTGGCAAATTCTTAGTTATTTCCTTTGATTGCAAGAATTTATGGTCCCATGCAGGTCCTCACAATTTAATTTATTCAGTGTGCGAGGGCTCATAGGAAACACAAAGTAGGCTTGAATTACAACTGTATGTTGAAACATACTGAGGAAAAGATAAATATGAGTAGGATTTTCCAGAAACAGCGAAAATCCAGCACTTGATGATTTCTAGAGGAATAGACAATCAAAAATAAGGAACTGGAAGCTAAGAGTAAATAACACCCACCTGTGTACCTGGAGCTAAGTGAACTAGTGTTCAAATATACCTTTAAAATTACATATTAAAAGAATTTCAGCTTTTTGAAGCCCATAGCCTGGTCATGAAAGGTATCAGGGTAAGACTTGAGCACTTGAAGCTGCAAAGTCATCAGCAGGATCTCCTGAAAGAATTTAGAACCTAGCTGTGCTGCATTTTTAAAATAATCTCATTTCTTCAGTGTTTTCTTTGTGCAACCTGACACAGATGCTAAATTATGCACTCTTACACACACAAAATCTTAACTGCTTTGTGAAAATAGACAAGATAATTTACCTTCCCTTTGTAAAGGCGTCAGCATTTGCTACAGCAAGGGCAGGACATTACAACAGCTGATCATTAATGCCTAAGCATTCATTTAATTACCAAGAAAATAAATAAATTTAGCATTTAGGAACAGTTTGGATGGGGGTTTTTTTTCCATCATTTCAATTTTTGTTCAAAGACAAAAATAAATGTCACCCTTTGATTTTACCACAAATAACACACTAAATAATAAAGGGTAGTACCTCTGAGGGTGCACATTAACCATTTAAAAATTCAACAGGCAAAAACATCACTCTGGAAAAAAAAACTAGAAACCCTTACAAGTTGGGGAAATATGTTTTTTAAGCAGCACTTCATTACTGTGTGCTCCTCAAAGTCTGGTGTCAATCTGGCAAACACAGAACAAGAACTTGATGGACCATATTTATAACTGATCTACAAAATGATTGTCACAGCCAAACAAAATTCAGTATAGACTGTAGGAACCAATGGCAATGTGAGTAAAAGAAATAAAAAAATACAGCAGCCCTGAATATTTATTTGCAGGACTCATTTGCAGTATCTGAGTGTTTCTGGTGGTTTTTTGGGCAAGTCAGATATGAAATAAAGAAGACATGATTTTTACATTATCAAACTCAGTGACTATAGCTGTGAAGGCAAAAGATTCTCAGAAAAGAGGAGGCATTTGTGTCCAAGTTTCTTTGGGATAATTTTTAGGTCATTGTGGTCTCAGAGCCCCTCAGAGAAAGAACAGATTAATAATTTGCAATAATCTGAAAACGATGAAGAAAGAGTGCAGATCTGTGGCTGGAGCATATCCCATTCTGGGATGTGGAGCAGCCAGAAATGACCCCAAGATTATGGCCAAACCCCCTTCATATGGGGACATTTTAAGGAGCTGTGTTCGGGAACCTGGGTTTGTGGAGACATGAGCCTTAGGTGGTAAAATAAGCCCAGTAAAAATTCCATCGTCACTTTTTAAGAGGTTTCTGACGATTCAGCTGTTGCAGAATTGCATTTGAGCTACAAAAGATATCAAGACATCTCTTACTACTGCCTGTTCCCAAAACTAAGGAAAATAACATTTTTTCAGAAAAGGTGAGAATTAAAGGTCACAAAATGACTGTGACTCAGTAGAGATGGTGAAGCAACAGACCCGTGTCCAAATCATCACTCTTTGCATATGATCATCTTTCTTCTGATTTTTTCTCACAGATTGCAATAAACCGCTGGACAACAGTAAAAATAAAAAGAAGACCACACTTGTAGCTTGTGCTAAAGAAACCTTACCCAGTCCTGACCTAATTAAGGATATTTTTCAGGAGTACTCCCTCATAATGAAAACATAAGCCTTCCCCTGAAATGCTGCCAGAGAAACCTTCCTCTGGGATTATAATTGTCTGCAGCAGTAGAGAATTAGACTAACTGGTGCCTCAAGTGGTTTGCCACTAATGAATCTGTGCTGTTTTGTTTCACTTCTTGTTTAGGTGTTTGGATTTCTGTAGGTCTTCACCACTGTCCCTCCCCTAGAACATATGCTCTGCCAAATGAAAAAAAAATGTATTTTGGGTTGTAATGGCAGGCAAATGCTCCATTATGTAAGTTAGCTCTTAAAACATTTAGTCTTGTTGCAAAGAGAACTTGAAGTGCACACTGAATGCTTAGAGAAGGCAGAAAACAACACTGAATGTTGTCGAAACACTGAGGCAACAGAACTTTGGAAAGGATCAGATATTTTCATTCCAAAAGTATGTGCAAGAAACTAATCAAATTATTTATACCAAACTACAGAATGGAATGTTGTGCACAGCTTTGCTAAAAGTAGGATTTCCTCAGTGTTTTAAGGCTCCTCCTTCATGCCTAGCATGAAGAGGTGACTTGGAAAACACTTGAGCCCAGAGCTGTCCACCACCTCAGCCAGAGGCAGCAGGGTTGGGAAAGTGTAAATCAAAGTTAGAGGCATGGTGAGCATGGCACCTGCAAGAGAAAATTGTCAAGATATTTTTAAATGCTCTGACAAGTTCACCAGCAGTCCCTAATTAACCAGAGAAAGCTGAAACATCTCCAGTCCAAAGGGGAATACTGTCATCAGATTAAGAGGGATTTTACCTATACTTTTAAAAATCTACCTTCTAGCATCAGATTTTTTTTTTTAATCAAATTACACCCTTTGGTAGGTGTATCTTACGTCATGGCTAAGCAGAAATGTGCATGCATCTGTGAGCCAATCTCTAATTTCACAATTGCACTTTTTCAGATGTCTCCTTCTCATTATTTTTTTTTTTAAATACTAACAGGAGGCATAGCTTTGTATCCTTCTGTTGTAATGTACAGCTCTGTACATTATTTATGGGTTCTGTCACTTCAGCCTCCTGTACAGAAACGGTGCTAAATCCACAGGGTAACTCTGGTGCCAGAATTACAGAGAGTCTCAAAATCCTCAGTCAATGCCACCCACCCACCAGATGCTTAAAAGATGTCTGGTTATGAGAAACAACACAGAATAATAAACAACCTTAATAGCACAACAGATTCTCAAAAACAGGGCAATTCCAGGAGGAATTCATGCAGGAAAACTCCTAATCAGAAAGGCTGGCACTTGTCTCCCAAGACACTTGGAATATGTGTGCCACATGCTTTGCACAGTTACTAGACACCAGGAAAGGCTCAGCTTCATCAGAATATATTTCTGTTCAGTGTTGTTAAGTGCATATGGCAGCAGCCTCCTGGCTGGGTGGTGCATGGACAGGAATATGTCATAATTAAAGCAAACCAGTCTGAGGAGGGGGAATTAAAAGCGGCACCACTTGATGGATTCCACAGGGTCTGTTTGAGGGGGTGTTGGATTTTTAAACTCCTATGAACCTTTAATACACATCAGTTTTACAAAAGGTCATGAATGCGGTCGAAAATGTCTCCACCAGGTTTTTTTTTTCCTTCTAATACAAATTGGTATTGAAAAGAAAGAATATATTCACCTTTGTGAACAAGGTAAATGTATAAAAACACTTCTGCAAGATCTCTGCATTTTGCTCCATAAAAACTCTTCTGCAAGATCTCTGCATTTTGCTTTGTGTCCCTTTCCCCTTTTTTTAGAAATCCTCCAATATTTTATTTCCAGGCAAACCTGGAAGATGCTTGAAGTAACAACATTTAGAGCAGTGACCAAACTTTATGCTAACTTCCTTCAGTGACTTTATAAAATGTGATTGTCACACACACAAACACACACCAAAGGGAAAAACAGGGATCACAAAACATCATTTAGAAATTGTGTTTCAGTTCCAGAATTCACCTGATTCCAGAGAATCTCTTAATAAGATTCTGTAGGCTTCAGTCTGTGATCTCTTTTGGGCAACCCCAAATTCATTTCTGCAGCTCAAAGCAGTGCTGGGGCAAGCCAGGTCATGTGCAAAGTGGGATTTGATTTCACTCTGATGGAGTTTGTGCTTAGCATGAGAAACACAAGATTTGTTTGAGGCAGTGCTTTAATTTCTAGGAACCAGAACACACTTTCAAACTTTCTATCTAATCTTTGGTCTTTCCAGATGAAGGTGTTCCATATTGCCTGAATTATTAATTTTGCCAAGATAGAGCCCATAGTTCCTGTATTATAAGTCTTAGGCTACAGAAAGGATTTTTGAGCCCCTACCCAGGATACAGCATTAGTTTTATTCCAATATATCTGTTTAAGCATGGGCTTGTCACTTAGGCTGACTTTGACTTTAAGTTCTTTCAACAGCAGGATGAGATACTATGAAGAAGCCAATTTACAATGTTTAGAAATACTTTATGACAATATTATTATATATTTGCATCAGAAGTCAGTATTTCCACAAAACTGGGCATGATTTCAAATAAATGAGCTGTTATAACAATAATAATTATTTTTCCATTTTTTTTTTGCACTTCTGTTGTTATTTTTAAATTACAATTAAAAAATTGTTACAATTACTGTTAGATAAAAATAATTACATTTGTTCTCAATGTCAGGATTTGTAGGTTTCTGATGTTATAAGAACAACATAATTTATGTTTTCCCACTCATCAAAAAAATACCTTGACAATAATCACTCATTTCAACCACGAGTATGAGCCACATGCATGAACATTTAACTCACAGGCAAACAAGACTCAGCTGGCAGATTGTCACCATGGTGTTTTCCCTTTGCTCTGATTCTGTTTCTCACCAAAGGGAGAACAAGGACTCCCTGCATTTCTGTTGATTTGTGCATCACAGAAATGTGCTCAGGGTGGTGTTTCAGGCGCCTGTGCTCACAGGGAGGTGCTGGAGAAGAGCATTATTTGTCTCATTCAGATTCTGAATATGAAATGCAATAAAGTAGACACACAACATTATGGAGGGATGCCAAGTGAGAGAAGTGAGAGGCAATAAAGAGCAATTCTCTGGCTCATCTCACCCTGGAGCCTGTAAAATTAGTGTGGATTTGTGTTGGAAATCCTTTACTGAGGATTACTGAGGATCACTGAGAATTTCAGGCTTTCTGTGCTGTCAGGCACTGACCCCCAAAGAGAACACTGCATTTGACCTGAGAAAGCTTCCAAAATTAAATTATAGAACTGGGATTATGGGTGTGAAGTTTGAGTAAAAGTGTGTAATATCACATGGTGGAAAACTTAAGATTTAAAGTTTTAGAATATAATAATACATATAAGATAGAAGTTTGAAGGCAGAAACTAATCCTCCTTCTTCACCCTCTCCTTCATAAATTTAAGTAGCATTGTGTAAATAGACAAAAAGTCTGCATTGTGGCCCGTGAATAGTTGTTACATTAAAAATAAAAATAATTTAGGTGGTATTTCTTAATTGGATAGCCTATCCTTAGAAAAACCTTGTAAAAAGAGAAATACAACTCCATTCTTAGTCTGTCAAAGTACTGTAGAACTCCTAGTTTGTAAGTCTATAATATAAATAAGAACTAATAAACATCTGAATCCAAACAAAAAATAGCATCTTACATGTTTAATCCCAACCTTAACAAAAAAAGCCAAAAAATCCTTTAGATTTGCTTTTAAATAATCCCAGTTTTTGTTCAGGACCACACTACACACAGCAGTAACTCCTTGCAGAGCATCCCTGCATTTGTGCTTTCAGCTGCAGCTAGGCAGTGCAGGAACAACCAGGACAAGGCAACAAAGTTATCCAACTTTAAGAAAAATTCACTCCAGCTTCAAAACCCACTCTAACTCCTACTGGAGCTGATGAAAATTATACCAGAACCAAAACAGAGCTTTTTTTCTTTTAAACCCTCATTTCACGTTCTCACTCAGAGGTTGCCTTAATGCCAGAGACAGTTGGTGGCTCTGGTAATTGTGCAGAGCTCCACAGAGTTCATTCCAGATTTTCATCTGCTTTGCTTGACAAGGAAAGCAATGGCATTGTCTGTTCTTTGTCAGCTCATCAAATCTAGAATTTCACAGTGAATTTTTAGAAGCAAGATTAATGTTTAAAGAAACCACTCCTGAAAATCAGCAGCACAGGAGTGTAACTAGATAATGGCATAATAAACTAGCTGGGTTCCAGTGGAACCCAGACCAATAAATTAATCCAGGCTGTAATGCTGAGTAGGCTGCATTGATCTCCAGTTTTTTCTCATAGTACATACTCTCCCTGCTTTATGCATAGGTACATTAAATAGAAACCAAGATCATGGACCCAGGGACTCCAAGTATCAACCAAGCATCACAAAAACCCCACACTTTTAAAGCAAAAAACTGATAGACTTGAAGCATCTGGTGTATTTGAAATAAAGTTAACAGTGTTATATATATATATATACACATAACTATGCCATAAACATAATTGACTCATTCTTTCTATAATCATAATTGAACAATTTTCTCTATAAAACACTATGTTTCATCAATTTGTCCCACTAAGTTATATTTTCTTGATATCAGGAACTCCAAGTATCAACCAAGCATCACAAAACCCCCCACTTTTAAAGCAAAAAACTGATAGACTTGAAACATCTTATGTATTTGAAATAAAGTTAACAATGTTATGTATATATACAACTATGCCATAATCGTAATTGAATCATTCTCTCTATAAATTATTGTGTTTCATCAATTTGTCCCACTAAATTATATTTTCTTGATACATGATTTATCCTCTTTACTTTTTTGTTGTTGCTGTCATGCATTGGCCTGAAACATTTAGGCATAAATGCAACCTGACTCCATTCCAAGAGCAGCCACTGCCCAGAGTTTTTGCCATGGTGGATTGGGATTCTTTGATGGCATCCTGCACTGGGAAAAGACTAAAATCTGTAGGTTTTTAAAGATAAATCTATTGCCAGACTCAACCACAGAACATGATCAACTGTCAGGAAAGGAATAAAAGTAAATGTCACCATCATATTTTCTGGAAAAATCTCTTTGCTAAGATTTCTTCTCCTGGGAGGCAGAGAAGCCTCAGAGAAAAAAATGAAAACAATAATTACCTGATTTGCTTCTCCTGTGTTTTTGCTGCTTTGGAATGTGGTTTGACATTGTTTACCAACTGGTCATTGTTTGATTGGTTTCATGTGAATTGTTTTGACTTAATGACCAATCACTGTCCAGCTCTGTTGAGGCTCTGGAAGCAGTCACAAAAGTTTTTCATTATTAAAGTTTAAAGTTTTTCATTATTATCTTGTTAAGCCTTCTGTCTGTATCCTTTTTCTATTCTTTAGATAGTTTCAGTATAGCATAGCATAACATGTAACATGCCTTCTAAGAACATGGAGTCAGATTCACCAATTCCTCCTCCCTCTGGGGAACCCTGAAAATACCACAGGTAAAAACAAATGTATTTTGATTTTATGTTAGATTATACACTTAGCTCATGCACCTCTACAAATTTTTCCTGATTGAACTGTTAAAAGCATCTCCACAGTGACCTTCACTGCTGTATTAATGATTAATTGATAATGATTAATTTTGTCACATGAATAATGTAATTTCTTATGGATAGCAAATCTTCTACCTGATAATCACTTCTAGTGATCGAGGATTTATGTTTTACAGTGCATCAATCAGAAAATGGCAGAAAAAGGGGTTTAGTTCAATCCAAGAAAAAGCAGTCAAGTCTTCCTAAGTCTACTGCATTTCTCATTGATATCTCTACAAAGGAGATAGGTGTGAGGTATTTAAACAAATTTTAATAAATTCAGGTCAGTCCTGGATTGACTACTAAAATGTTGTGTCACTTTTTGAGAAAATTCTTGGGGAAATTATTTTGGGAGATTTATTACTCAAAGAATTCAATATTTAATGCTTAATATTACTTCTATATTTGCTTGTCAAAGTAATCTTGAAATAACAAGGAACAAATACTCTTCTAATTACATTTAACTTCTGATTATTCTTCCTTTGATCAGAGAACAAGGAGGGACCCAAACTCCTTCAGTGGTTTTATGATTCAGGATTTAGCACAAATTGCCTGCTGGCTTAGAATTTAACTTCTCTGACTTTCCCAGTTCCTAGAAAGGGCATTTATTCAGGAGCTGATTAAGTAATTTTTCCTTAATTGTTATATCAAAACTATAAAACACAAGAGCTAAAGCAGCAGCTTATTTACATACCAAAAGCTGGAGGCTGATCTGTTGAAAAGTGTGTTAAATTCCCCAAAGCTTTCAACAAAGACGAGGCTGCAGCCTGAGAAACGTCTGAATCTATTTAGCACTTTCAGAGGAAAGCATAAGGAGCAAAGAAGAACCAAGGAAAATGTTTGGATTTCAACTTCCAGTATTTGGGGTTTGCAAATAACTTATTCTAGAGAGCAAGTGCAGCTCTAGAGCACAAATGCTCCTAAAGCATAAAAATGCTGGGCTTTGTTTTGATTCCCAAGATGAAAAGCCAAGCTCAGATTTAAATGTGCAAATATTGAACACAATCAAAGCATTTCTATTTACTTGAAAATTCAATTCCCTGAAGAAATATTACAGCTTTAGGGATATATGCTAATTCTAATTGCATCTATAAGCCAATTGAACAAAACCAAACTCCCCAAAATAAATTCTGATGAAAAAATCCACTCAGACCCTACAGAAGTTACAGCTCAATTAACATGCGGGCCTCAATTAACACAAGGCAGTCTTAGCTAATTCTGTGGAGTGGGATGCAGCAGGAAATCTGCATTTTTAGGTGAATGTCAGAAAAAGTATTTTAACAACAATTAGTCTTAGTGCCTGAAGTTTCCAGGAGGTTTGGGAAGCACTGACAGAGTTCCATACCCTTGTCCCACAATGGGAAGAGGATCTCCATCATTAAGGCTTCTCAGGGATAATTAAAGCTCCTCCAGGGAGTACTGAAAATCGAGAAATTCTGATGCAGACATTTAGGACAGGAATAAATTCTGTCCTAAATTCTGATGCCAGATTTCACACTTCCTTAGGGCTGACCTAGAAAAATTGTCATTGTGAATTGAGGAGCTGGGATTGAATAAATATTATCGAAGCACGGAGACGACAACATTTAGGCAATGCCAGCAAGTCATGCCCAAACACACACACAATTTTGCAATTTTCTATTTCAATCACAGCACAAAGATATTTAGACAGGTCACAGATAACAACCTATTACTGCTTTTTGCCTTAGCCCCATAGTCATATCTACCATTATTTGACCTGACTGTCTTCATTCAACCTGATCTTCACCTGATTTCAGACTTCAGTGTTAGTATTTTTCTTTTTTAAAATTTATAATGAGCCCCAAAAAAAAAACCAATTAAAAAAATAAAAGAAGATTTATTACCTGTCTAGAGACTCCCCAGGTTTCTCTAATCTCTCTCTTATCACCCAGGGCCTGACAGAACATGAAAAGGATTCTCAAATTTTAAGATAACACTTATGGGTGTGAGGAGGGGACACTTCTACCGGCCCCAAATCTGTTCACAGGAATCAAGCCCACCAATGCTTGAGGTATTCATTGATTCCAAAACAAGCTTTTATTTCTGGCTAAAGAATTCTATGCCAGAACCTGACAGCCTCCAGCAGCTCCAGCATTCTGCTTAGCAGAGATAAATCTACCACACAAAAATGAAAGGAATCCGCTGCACTTAAAAATATTTCAGTGACGCAGCAACCAGGAATCAGACACTTGCACTTGGAATTTTCCCCTCTTTGATGCCTTAACACATTGTACCCAGGAAATCAGATAAATAAGCAGCTCAGTGAGAACCATTTCAACAAATCTGCCCATAAAATAGTGAAAGCTGAATTCCAGGTCAGGTGCAATACTTGGAAATGGGATATTTGAATAAGTCTATCATACCAAGATTAAAACTGGAAGATATTAAAATTAGGCTTGTTTTCAAACAGTTTGATTGCCATTTTCATCCTTTGCCTCCAATTCTGGACACATTTTTAAAACATCAATCAATTCTTCTGACACATTTCTAAGGGGCAGGTAAAACAATCTGGATTTAAAAAAAACAACCAGAATTATATTTCATGACTAAATATAATCAGTTTGGGAGACTTAGTCAAGATTTCCACATCTCCAAAAAAATTGATTATTTATATCCATCAAACATAAAGGATCTATCCTCTTTATGATTTATATAAATTGAGCACTTGCTTCAAGTAGAAGACAGTGTTTTGTGTCTTTTACACAGGACTGAGGTCAGATGACAGATGATAGAAGTGCAAAGTAATTCATCAGAAAGACATACAACCATTTTTGCCAGATTTTTTTACAGTCACCTCTTAGATTAAAACCCCTTATGCCTGTATACTAGAAGAGATTTTTATCATTCTTACCCTGAAAATCAGCCTTATGCTTATTACTGCACTTGATCTGGAAATTTTTACCAACATTTGTGTAAAATCCCAAATTTTCATGACAGCACTTTGTTCTCTAGTAAATATCTTGTATAAATAGTACAGCTGTAAAACTCTTCAAAGAAAAACTTCTTAAGTTTAGTTGTTTTGTTTTGTTGTGGATTTTTTTCAACAAGACTGAATTTTTGGTTGCTCACACCAAAAAAAATAAGGCTTTCTGAAGCAGACCACCTATCCCCACAGATTAGACATGTCAGTTTTACAGAGTAATCCCAAAAGGCTGGGAATGGATAGCATTTATCCAAATCTCTTCTCCTTATTGCTGCAGCTCTCCATTAAAGTCAGAGGCCAATTCCCCAAAGTCATCTATTTCTAATGTATTAATTAAGTGCAGGAATACCTTTGAGGATCTGGAAGGTCAGACTTCTGCCACCCTCACATGTATTTATGTCCAACACGACAGCATTTTCCTCTCCCTCAATCCCCAGCTCCACAAAGCATCACCCAGCAGCATCACTCTGCAATGGCATCGGCGGCGAGGCCAGCTTTTCAATCTGTAGCAAACCTGGGGAAAATAAAACGGAAGGGACATCAATTAATATTTGTTAATGAAGCATTTTTAGGAGGAAAAGTTGTTCTTGCTGGTTTTCCCTTAGCTGACAAACCCGGGGCTCGCCGGGGCTGGATTCTGGATTTGGGGAGGCGCCCGGGACCGGCAGTGGCGGGGTTTGGCCAGCAGGTGGCGCTGCCCGTTCCCAGCGCTGGGAACGGGGCTCGGGATCGGCCGGCCGGACGGACAGACAGACAGACAGACAGACAAACCGCCCCCCCTGCAGCTCCTAGAAACCCGGTCACAAAGCCCGTTTGTTTAGGAATAATAATAATGATAATTTTAAAAAAGAGAAAAAAAAAAAAAGGTAAAAAGGGTACGGGAATCAGAAAAAATAGAAAAATAGAAATATCCACAGATGCGGGAGGGTTTGATGTGCAGCCTTGGGAGAAGCTTGGATTGATGTAAAAAATAAAATATACAGATATTAAGCAGAAAAATCATGAACTTACGTTTCTGTAGTTTTAAGTGAGAATATGCCTTAAGTTAGTGAGAGACTGCATTGGTAAAATGGTGAAGGGTATATAGTGTAGGGGTGTGGTCGTATGGAGTAAGCTCAGAGTTTAGAAGTTAGAATAGAAGTGTATGTGTGCCTGTGAGTTAAAAGCCCACTGGGCAAAAGTTTCCACAGTGCAGCAGAATTAATTAAATGTGATAGGTTAGAAAAGCAAAATAAACCCTGTGGCAGCTGTCTGTTGGGTTAGGAAGTTCTGTATTGCCTTGTAACAAAGAATCTGTGACTGCTCTGAGCTATGGCCCAGTTCTTGCTCCTGTAAAATCTCACAGCCACTGAGGCTGATGTTTATCTGAGCAATGAATTGTTCTTAACCTGAAAATAGTCCCATGTCTTCATTAAAAGCAGCAACAGTGATAAGAGGGGAAGAAACACACTCAGATTCTGGTCTTCTGCCTTTGGGAATGTAAGATTTAAATATGTGAGGATGCTGTGGTGTTTCCAAAGCTCAAGGGCCTTTGCATACAGTAAAATGAATTCACTAATTGTGAAGAGAGATAAGTTTGTCCTCCATTGATGGGCAAGGTTTGTAGACCTCAGAATTTGTGACCACCAGTCCCTGAGTTTCATTAATTTATCCATCAGAGAGACAAGGAGGAGAAACTCCTGAAGGAAACTGAACCAAACCAGATTGTCTCTGCAGCACCAGTGGGTAAATCCCATCACTTGTAAAACCAGTTTTGCACAACTGGTAAAACCAGAGGCCCCAAACTGGTGCCCTGTCACTGACATATTTTATGAAAAATCCCTTTGCCAGGATTTTTTCTCCTGAGAAGCCTCAGCAAAGAAATGTAAACAATAATTACCTGATTGCTTGGAATGTGGTCTGGAGGTTGCTCACCAACAGGCGCATCTTCGATTGGTTCCATGTGAATTGTTTTTAATTAGTGAACAATCCCAGTCCAGCTGTGTCAGGACTCTGGCCAGTCACAGGTTTTTTATTACCATTCTTTTCTAGCCTTCTGATGGCTCCTTTTCTCTTTCTTTAGTAATATAATTATAATACAACTATAATATAACTATAATATGACATAATATAATTACATTATATAATATGACATAATATGACATAATATGACATAATATGACATAATATGACATAATATGACATAATATGACATAATATGACATAATATGACATAATATGACATAATATAATATAATATAATATAATATGACATAATATAATATAATATAATATAATATAATATAATATAATATAATATAATATAATATAATATAATATAATATAATATAATATAATATAATATAATATAATATAATATAATATAATATAATATAATATAATATAATATAATATAATATAATATAATATAATATAATATAATATAATATAATATAATATAATATAATATAATATAATATAATATAATATATGCATTATCATAATAATATCCTATAATATATTAATAATTATTATAAATATTATATTATTAAATAGATATTGTTAATAAATATATAGTTATATATTATTAATATATTTTAATAGTATTAGCTATAAATTATTATTATATTATATAATAGTATACATTATATATTATATATTATATAATATATATTTATATACTATTATGTATTATATTATATTATATATCATATCATATCAGCCTTGTGAGAACTTGGAGTCAAATTCTGATCTCTCACCTCGTCCTGGGACCCACAACAACACCCCAACAATTAATAACCACAGTGCCCCAACCCCGTGCAGGTCATCAGCTTCCTTCCTGCTCCTATTCCATCCCACTTCCCAATCCAGCCTTTCTTTTTCCACCCTCAAGACTATTTCTGTTCTTCTGTGTTGCTGAGAAATTTTTGGCTTCCACCTCAAAAGGACACTTAGATAAATTTTAGGTGGTGTGAGCAAGATTAGCAAAAATGTTCAAGTATATGAACATGTCTAAAATGATGTGCCACAATTAAATCCTTAGTGGGATGCAGCCTGTTACTTAATCCATTTATAGGATTTTGAATTCTTGCAAATCCAAGTATATCCATGTACTACCCAAGCCCATGTCATTTGCTTGGCTTGACTATTGTCAGAAGATTAATTGCTAAAGAAGAAATATGAATGGCCTTGAAAAATCATAGCATACCTTAAGATTTTGTAATCCATTGCCACATTTCTGACCTGCAGACAGAACAGATCGCAAGAAAGACCTGGGGTGAAAAACTCTGCCAGTCTTACCAGTAAATGTCAGCACTGGTCTGCTGGCCTCAAACCACATAGGAAGAAATACAAGGTACATGATTCAGTTCTCATGATATTAGTGATTTTTTTTATTCATTGGTGAATTTAGACTGGAGGTTCTAGTCATGGAAACACTACACACCCCTTCACATCCTTCAAATATTTTGAACAGAAGGTCTTAGATTGTGACAAGAACAGGACCTAAGAGATTTCTTGGTCTTTCCAATCAAAAGGGAAGCAAAATCTTAAAGAGTTTCACTTTGTTTTGATCCTGACAGCTATGACTGAAACTTGAAATTAGTAGTGTGCACCAAAAAATAAAAAGTAATGAAAAAAATTCTACATGGCCTAAAAGCTCAAAAAAATTGTTTATTCCCCGTAGATGCCTAGCAAATGAGCTGATTTGATTCTCATTTTGTTAATATGAGTTCACTCAGATAATTTACTCTGAGCAACACATTTTCTGTGAAACAGAAGGGAGACTTTATTATTTTTTTAATCAGCTTTAAAGGAATAGAGCTTTACTCACACAGCCTTCTCACATTCACAATGATAATAAAAGCCAACCCAAATTAAAGTGACTTGGTGATTAAAAAAATGTTGCACTTGACCAGTATAGCTTAAAATGCACTAAAATGTGATCATAGAAATGATGGTGGAGCCCCTCCCTTGCTTTATTCAGTTATTCTTTAAGAAGGAAACATCAACTCTAGACCAAAACATGAAATGAAACATGAAAACATGAAACGAAAGTTTCCACAGAATAGTCTGACCCTAGAAACACAAAGGGTCAGCAAGTTGTGCAGCCTAGAAAGGGAAATTGCAAAAGAAAGGTCATTACAGAAGGGTATGCTAAGGACACCCAGCACAAGTGAAAAATCACAATTTTCCTTTCCAAAAAACCAAATACAACTACCGAAAAAATGATTACTTCAAGGCATAATTCTTCTCAAAAGTCTTCCAAAGGAAAAAATGCAATTTCCAGTATTTTCTTACACGGAAGAGGCAGAAATAAGATCTTTTAAAAAGAACAGGAAAACTTTTGGAAGTGCTGTTATTTTTTGATTCCAGTGGTTAAAAATTGAAAAAGTGCTTGTGAAAGGTAACTGCCCATTTTTTATTGCATTTTAATGCCCTTTCCCAAGAAGTTTTTTATCCAAGGCTGCTCCGCAAATGCTCATATACATCCTTGATTATGACTATAAGACTTTCCTTCTTTTTAGCCCTGCATCTCTTAAAAGCCCTCCTAAATTTGCTAATTTTCAGGCAACCTGTCAGCTTGATAAAAGCCTCAGAATGCTGGGAAATGGTTCAGGAGTTGAAGCAAGTAATAATAGAGTTCATAACACCTGCTGGCATTTGCTTATCACTAATCACAGCCTCCACTCAGGGGATTTAGGATTTACCTTTTTGGAGAGGCTGATGCCAGCTGAAAATAAGATGCTGCAGAAAAAGTATTGCAGATCCAAACTAGTTCATTTTTTCTTTTCTTCCCTTCTGAGTTTTTATGTATTTTCTCAGACCACAGTTACATTTCACACTCATTTTCTGAAGCACTTTAGCTCAAACAACCCAAAGTATTCAACTATTCATATGGAACAGAAATTATATTAGACAAAATTACTCATTTAAAAATTAACATCCATTTTTCCTAGTTTTGCTCTTTGTACTCACCTAAACAGAAAAGATATTTAGAACTTGATTGACAGTTAACACACTTTTTTAGCCAATACTAGAACCTTTCATATCTGCTTGTGAATTATTCAACCTAAAAGACCAATAGTACCTGCAGTAAAATTAATGTTAAAACATAAAACATATACAACAGACATATTTTGCTTATGTTTCTTGGCCAAACTTTCATAACCACTATGGATACATTGTCTCCAAATTCTTATATTTTTCTCCAATTTCGACAATCTTTGTACAAAAAGAATAATCAGCAAACACAAAAAAGAAAAGGGAGAACCATAAACTTAGGAAATGGTAAAGAACTGAAACCACTTCCTTGTTTAAAAGGGATAAATATCACATATTTTCCACTTGTATTCCATGTATGTCAAAGACTTAAAAACTTTTGCCTGTAAACAAAAATATAAACAAGTGCTGAAATAATTTAATACCAAAAATTAATCTTTATTGGACTTTCTGAAAATTAAATTACAATCATCAATTTATATTTAATATGACTGTAAAGCAAAATTCTCTTTACATAGTCTACAGCAAACATAACTTGTATTATCATTAATTACTCCAAATTAATTCATACAGGCTTCACTGGCTTTTTTCCCCACATCCCTAAAAATTTCACCATCAGTCTCTGACAATGGGCTGCAATTCACTTCTCACTGAAAGATTCTTTCTAGTTTTTACTCCACATAAACCTGTATTTTCTGTTTATGAAAACTCTAGCCTTTAAAGAGAAAGATTTTGCAAAACCACAGCAATACCAGTAACTCTTTTCCACCTCACAACACTACAAGAAATATCATAACTGCCATAAGTGTGATAAGTTTGGTAAAATTTAGAAAACAAATGAAAAACCATCACCCCCAAAAAATTCTAATTTTTACATTTGTTTATAATTGTTAGAAATCCCATAATATAACATTACACAAGAGTCCCTAAAAAGACTGAAGAAAATTTGGAAATTTAAGCTTAGAAGTCTTCAAGACTTAAATTTCCTAAGAAACTAGAGGAGTCTTAGAAACCTTGGCAACTGTAGAAATATTTCTGCAGAGCTCTCCCAGCTGTAAAAAAAGAAAAACAAAATTTCATTCAACATTTGGACTCTCGTAAAATATTTTGTGTTTGGGTAAATTCATAACACAAGTACTGATGCTGCACTTTTGCATATTGATCTTGAATTAGAAGAAAATTTCATAGTCACCATTAATTTGTACATTAAAAAACCAAATAACTCTAGTTGTTCATCACAGTGGAAAAGTTCTGCTAAGTTTCAAATTCTTAATAGATTTTTTTTTCCCTTACAAACTTTGATGTAATTAGTTTTCCAAATCACATGGGGGCCATTCACATTCAGAATAATTGAGCATTTGCTTTTGAAGCTTTTCCAACTGCTGCCAGTCTACCGATGCCAATCTACCTCTGCTTCTGAAGCAGGAGAGCTCAGCTAAATCTACTGCAAATTAACAAGAAGAAAATAAGAAGAAAGGCATAAAATCAGAGAGGAAAATGAGATATTAAGTGATTTTTTTGCAAGAAATATTTGCACTGGGAACAGTCATTTGCTACAGCATATATGCAACCACGTTTGCTACCAATAAGAAATATTTGCCCTGTTTTTTTAACCTGCAGAACTGCTCATTTGTTAAATTTCTTTATTTTTACCTGCAGAACTGCTCATTTGTTGAAATTTGTGTTTATTTCAAGCTTTTGTTAAGGCAGGGATTTTGTTCTTCACCTGTGTAGGCCATAAAGAATTTTTATGGCACCTTTTCCTCACCTTCCCAGGTGAGCCTGTATTTCAGCTCTGTGAAGTTATGTCCACCTTGCCTGCAGAAGAAGATGGCTAAGTCCGTTTTCTGCCTTAAATACAACATCATTGATCTGTTTAAAAGCCTTTGAAGGACTGAAGGGTTTTTGAGGGTGATTTTTTTTTTTTTTTGAGTGGGGATGGTGTTTTACTTGGTGTTGGATTATTATTTTGTAGTTTTGAGGTTTGTTTGAAATTTTGTGAAATCTGAAAATACTTCTGCTATTGTTCTGTAGTTGAGCAGTTACCAAATTTCACAATTTTGGAATGAACCAAGCCCATGGAAGTGGTTCTAACAGGATCAGGATTTGGTGCTGTAAAACAACTGGCTGCTGTCCTCCTAAACTCTGTGAGACCCACAATGTCATTTTTTATGTGGCATTAAAACCATGGGTGGTGTAATGTGCATCATTTTCCTGCGTGCCAACTGCAGTTGAACATCCTATGTAGCACAACTCACTGCAGTCAAGTGTCCTGGGAAGCAGCTGCAATATGAAGTAATTAAAATTACAGCAGGATTTACCTTCTTAACCTTCATAAGCAGTTCTGTAAGTTTACAAAAAGCAATCCTCAAGCGCATTGACTTAAAAAAAAAAAAAAAAAAAAAAAAAAAAAAAAAAAAAAAGTTGGGTATCTGCTTAAAGCTGATTTAATTTTAAGAATGAGAGAAAAAAGTTTGCTTCCATTTGCCTGATTTCTGAGGAACTTTCCCACTGAAGTAACACCAACATTTACCTAAAAATATTCCTGCAGGAAAATCAGATAATTCCCCACACAGGATATACAGTTTAATCTCTGCATTTCAGCAACACTGACAGAAAATTAGAAATGGAGAAAGGCATGAAAGGAAAAAGTTAATTGTATTCATTTCACATGCTTCAATTACAGGGCAACCTCATTCATCCATTCTCTGGCTTCTAAATAGGATCCTGTTTAGATTAAATAAAAATACATTCAGTTTGTAATGAAGCCTTTTGTCCATGTTTTCCCTCAGTGAGAAATTGTAGGGAAAGCCTTTGGGTTTGTAAGTACTGCCTGTAAATGGAACAAAGTTTTCCATTAGGTACTTTAAAATATTCCAGATAATTCAGAGAAAAAACAGATTGTTTACATACAGCAGACTGAAAGGTTTGTGTGGATGGACCATCCAAAAGGAAGCACAGAATCCAAAACTCAAACCTTATTAATCGCACAGTGATTGTGTAGAGTAGCTTTACCAAAGGCTCCTTCCAACCAGGTATGCCTTGGAACAAATATAGAGCAACTGGGGAATGGTCTCCTGTGGTTGTTCACAGCCTGTTCTAAAAGAAAAATCTTTAAGGTTTACAAGTAATAAATACAGAGAAAAATTTACTGTTGTTCAAATCTCCACCTGAACATCCAAACACGGGGGTCAAGTTCAAACCCAAAGTGTTGCCAAAAATATTGTAAATAAAGAAGCAGCTGATGATGCTGAAGTGCTAAACACACTAGTCGAATAAAATCTGCAAAATGTTTATTCAGAAGGAAATTTGCAGCTCATACAGGAGAGGAACCACTTTTGTTTTACTGTGAACAGCACTGAATCTGGGAGAAAGAGCTCCCAGAGTTAAAAGAATTATGACAACAATCCACAGCCTGCTCTACATTTCCATTTTCATGCCCCTTCATGCTTTAAGCGAGTGAAAAGTGCTAATGAGCTCTAATCTCTAATGAACTGATATGCAAAGCTGCAAAATGTCAAAGACTCTGCAAAAACATTGACTGGACACCCTGCACAGCATTTCTTGTGTATTTTATTATATACCTGTAGGAATATACTAATTCTTAATTCATAGCTACCAACGGAAGCAAGAAGAGCACCTCCTACCTAGAAAAGTCAAGACCAAGATCATAAACTACACAAAATTCTGCCTTTTCAGGACACATTTCTGTGCTGGCAGAACTCAGCCCCTACAAGTACAAGAATCAGCGTCCAGCATAAATTGGCTGCTGTGAGGATTTTACTGAATATTTTCAACAGCAGCATCTTTCTCAGTTTGGCTGAAATCAATCAGTCAAGACTGAATGGTGGGGAAAAAAAATTAAGATGGGGTAGCAGTTGTGTGGGAAAGAAGCAGCTGAAACCTCAGGCATTGAGGGCAATGCTCTGTTCTGAAAAGCCCTTTCTCCTCTCCCCAGTGACCTTGGTGATCCCTCCAGCTCTGTGGCAAACAGTATCCACTCCTAACACAAAAAGTCTCATTTGTTTATAGGTTGTGTAAATCTTATCTAACAATTTCTAAGACAGGAATTAAGTATTTAATGTCTGTCTGGCTACCACTTGGTATTTCCTGTGTCATTGAGTGACATTTTCCATCCCAACCCCCTTCCCTTAGAGGCCCACTTTCCACATGCAACACAAAAAAAGCCAATGAATACAGAAGCAGAAATTAGGGAATACACTGCCAAACACTATAGGTGTCTTCCTTCACAGCATCTAGTGTTACATCACCCTAGATATTTTTAAATAAATATATACAACAATCCAGCACCTTTTAATGGGTGAACATTTCACTTATATCCTAAAATCCACCCAGGATTGTCCACAGTCAGAGTTGCTACCCTTTGTTTGAATAGCTTGTTTGAATTACCTGTCCAAACTACAAATTACTCTCTCAGGATTTTTGGTAAGGAGATATGGGTCCAGAAATTATACTGAGCTTCACAAGTTGCTGAACACAGTTTCCATCTCTTCCTTGGGCCCCAAGAAGGATAAATATAGAAAACATCAAATAACTAATGGCACGAGGGATCACACTGAGATCAATACCTATTTATAATTTTTTACTTGAATAACCAAAGCAAATTAAAAAACACCAAACCCTCAGACACATTCCCATATTTCTGGTTATTTGGGCAAGACAGACCTTCACCTAAACAGCCTGATTTTTATCTACAAGATTCACCTTCTGATACACTCAACCTCTATTTCAGCACAACTTCCAGACATGTGGAAAAAGTATACATCAACTTTTTGGAGACACCAGGATCACTCCCACTACAGTCAGCCTGACTTGAGGAGCACTGAAATCAGAAAGTTCATCAAATAGGTAAATCCCACTTCAGCATGTTCATCAGCCATGCACTGAAATCCATTTTTTTGGGCAGCCTCAGGACAGTTTTTGCCAGAAAAGCAGCAAGATCAGCTTCTTAGATTAAGATGCTAATTTAAAACTTCATCATGCAGCTGCGTTTACCTACTTTCAGATAAACCTTTCCAGGTTTCAGATATGCTATTCCTTAGGTAAGAGCCAGGTTTTTTTAAAGCCAGTCATTGACAGATAGATTTTCCCTAACAAAGTGAATGATTTTAAAGGAATATTTCATGGTACAAAGAACCAAAATAATCTGACAGATGAAGACTAAGGCATTAAAATGTCACACACTCTGAAAAAGGTTCCAGTCTAAAATTCAGATTGACACCAGCAAGACAACTGCTGCTCTATAATGACACAGACTTTTAACGCATAGGACGATAAATGATCAGGAAATGCCTGGATTGCAGATTCTTAAAAAATCAGGCTTTGTTGATGAGAAATGAAGTGAAATTTGAGAAACCACGAACAGTGAAGCTCACTCAAACATCATCCATGTCAGTAGGAAGCATTCTATAAAATCCCAGCGAACAAAGCCTTTTAAAAAACTATCAACTACCAATAATTCTTGCATGGCTTTGTTTTCAAACCCTTTAAAACACAGTATGTTCATTAAAAAACATCTGCTCTTATTACAACACATTACAATAACCACTAAGGAAAATATTTTGGTTTAATTATTAGCAGATGCAGCATGCTTAGAAATGTTTCTTTGAACATATAATTTCTGAAAAGGTGATTAATTATTGTAACTATTTTCATTCTTTAATCAAAGCAACACAAGCATCAGCAGCAGCAAATTTGTGGCCAGGCAGCTTCAGCACCTGTTATGTTAGGTTATGTTTTCCAGGACAAGAGCAAGAAAATAGATTTATTTGCCTTCTTGGGCATCAACAGAACAGTTATCCAATGAGTTCTGGTTATCTGTACTTCTGCAAGTCCAGCAGCATAATTTCCCTTGCAGAACTTTTCCAGCATCAGTGAAAATGAATAAAAAAAAGAACAAAAAAATATGCAGCACTACAATCTAGCCTGAGTTTTCAGATATGGGATTTATCAAGCAACACTTTCAACAGTAAATATACTTGACATTTAGTTGCTGAAGTAAAGTAAATATAGGACTCAATAGTGTCATTCTTATGGAGTAGAACTACACTTCAGAGTATATGTCAAAAGTGAAATTCATTTAACTAAACTGAAAAGAACCATCTAAAACTGACAAGGGATATGAAAATAGGTTGATACAAACATTTCAAAGATTCTTTTACAAGGTAAAAGAGGTATCCCTGAGGAGAAGAAACTGTTAGACCATCAAAGAACATTATCCTGCTACATACAGAGTCTCTTTGTGTAGGATACTACATCTATGCTGCAAAGGCTTCACTGTCCATTAGAACCATTTTGAAACTCATATGTTGTTTCTCCTGTAATATTCTGCACCCCGTGCTTGCTCATTAAATCCCAATATTTGTTTATCAAGAGCATGTCAGCCCACAACAAATCTGGAGTTCACATTTAGACAATGCACATGATCAAGGGGAAAAAAACATCACTGAATTCTCTGTCACCTGGTGTGAACTCATCCCCGTGTGTTAGCATAATCTTGTTTTGGAAGCTGCTGAAATGACACTCTGCTTCTGAACCTGCTGTTTTTAGAAGAGGCTGGGAAAGAGGTGCTGCAGGTGGTGTTAAGGAATGCATAGACTGGGAGGACCAGCCATGTAAGAGCCTGAATGAGGGATGTGGGACTCCAGGCAGCTCTCCAAAATGCAGTTTATTCCATCCAAGAGGTTACAGCAGTCCAGGGTGGTGGGTGACAGACCTGTGCCCACAGCTGTCAGCTCCAGCTACAGGCAGGCCTGGAGACCCTTTGGTTTTGGTTACATTGCATTATATACTGTTCTTTTGGTTACAATGCATTCTAGACTTTTCTTTAGGTTACATTGCATTCTAGACTTTTCTTTAGGTTACATTGCCTTACATACTTTTCTTTGCCGAGCATCTTCATATAGTAGAACCAATCTATACCTTAACTTTTATCTCTAGCCTATCATAGCTACTGTAATGACCATATTCATGTTACTGTTTTCCAATCACTAAAAGTCAGTACATTACAGTTTAAGCTAGAAGTTGTTTTTCAGTTTTCTTGCAGTGGAAAATTCTGAGACCTTTTTTCTACTTGCAGCATTTGCTGACTTGTTTGTCTGTGCTCTCTTTCTGCTTGGTACAAACATTTTCTTGTTTGGGGTGGGTTTATCCTTTGCTCTAAGCCATAAAAACCCCTTCTAACTAATACACCCTTTGCCTCCTTGGTTATCCAGTCAGACTGGCTCAACAATTCTTTTCTTCTATATCAAAACCTGATTCCATCTCTATTCCTTCATCAGACTCCACATATAAAAATCTTTCTGCTAAGCACACATATCTGTGAGACTTTCTTGTCAAACTCTCATCCTTCCCAACACAGCCACAAACAGACTGAGAGCCTTTGGGTGAAAATGAAGGATCAGGCACAGCACACCTTGATAAGGGCAAGCTGTCAATGAGGTCTTGCTTTGGCTGCAGGAAGTGTCCCACTCCCAAGCTCTCATCCTGATGTGGGATTTCAACCACCCAGATATCTCCTGGGAAAGAAGTACAGCTGTCCAGGAGAACAAGACAAAGTGTCAGGTATGAGACAAAGCAAAGGGAGTAGAAGCATGGCTGGATGTGGTGTCCAGCAGCATGGAAAAGCTTTTCAGAGGAATTAGGACTTGAGGCAGCCTGGGCTGTGGTGACCATGCCCTGGCTGAGTTCCTGTTCTCAAGGAACACAGATTGGCAAAGAGCAAAGTCAGGACCCTGAATTTTGGAAGGGTGAACTTGTAGTTGTTCAAATGGATGAGATCTCCTGGGAAGCTCTCCTTAGAGCCAGCAGAGCTGACCTGAGCTGGCCACATTTTAGGAGCACTTTCCTTAGGAGCACAAGGACTCTCCATCCTGGTGCCCAAGAGATCACGCAAAACAGGCCAGAAACTCCTCTTTTTACCAAGGGAAGAAAGAAATACCTGGGGAAATCTAGACCTCACTCCTGTGAAGATTATGGAGAAGATCCTTCTGGAAGCAGTATTAAGGCATGTGCAACACAAGGTGATTAATCCAAAAGGAGCTGCAGTTATAAAGCAAAGCCTTCTTGAGAAGACTTGCAGCAGTAGTTTAAAGGGCTCATTCTGTCCCTCAAAACCACCCCTGCAAATTTCTGCTCTCTGGGGAGGATGTAGCAGAGCAGCTCCATGTCTTTGGGCTGTTTTATTTGAGTATTTTAAACTAGCATGGAATTATATTCCTGGAACTATATTCCTGACCACTATCCATGGATAAGTTAGTGTACAGGAGCCCTTTTTTCCCCAGATCAAAAGAGAAACACCATTATTAGGTTTTGATGCTTTAGTATTTGTTTATTTTCCTCACCTTGGGACAGCAAGGCTGAGAACAGCCAAGACAGAAAGAAGTGAGGGCTGGACTGGGTGGTCTTTGGATTTTACAAGAGTAGCTTGATTTTCCTGCTGAAAGGATGAGTAACAATGTTAACTCACATGACACATGGATGGAACTGGGATTTCCATCTCTAGAAGCCCAAAGAAATCACAACTACTTTATTATGTATGAATTTGTAGAAGGAAAAATTGGTTACTCGTAAACATTCACAAGCAAGCCATGCAGTAAGCTATAAGAATTCAATTATATTCAATATAATGTCTTATTGCAGGAAAAAAATTAATCTTGTATTCAAAAGGATGGAAATGAACTTGAAATATTTTGTGGAGGAAGCAAACTTTTCAAAAGCCTTTGTAATCATCTCTGTAACTAAAAGAGGAAAAAAGAGCAAGAAAAGGAATTCACACCTGGGCTTTCTGGAAAATAGCTGTACAAAATAACTGAATAAACAAAGCTGCACATTTCAGATCTGATAACCTACTTTAAAAACAATTTCTAAAATAAATTCAGCCACCTTTATGAAATCCATTAGCTGATATGCATTGTTATCTCATTTAATTCATAATTTGCAGCAATTTCCTCTTGCTTCATGCCAGGGGGTGAAACTGTAACTTTCTGTACAATCTGGTGTCATTTTCAGTTTTTAATTCCTCTCCCATTTCTCCTACCTTTTCTGAAACTCTGTAGCTCTTATTCTCCTGTATTGCTGTCAGTGATTACAAACTCAGCTCTCTCCATCATTCTTCCTCTTTACAGGAAGGAGTTTCCCTGAGCTGGGCAGATTGTGGTGGCTCATAAAACTCACACTTCAAGCTAGCAGGAAGCCAGAAGACCCTGGAGACAGCAAGTCCGGGTTATCACAACCTGTACTCATCAAGGTTCAGCTTCTCTACCTCTAACAAATGTTGGCTGTGTGGTTGTCCCTCAGCTCCTTGAATTGAGTTGTTCTGCCTCACCCAGTTTAATCAGACTCCACACCCACAAGGTCTCTTCTAAAACCACCTTTTCAAATGCACCTTATCACCCCAAACAGAATTTTGCTTATTCAAAACAAGAATTGATTAAATGTTCTTTGCTTCTGCTCGCTTTCTTTTCGCTTCTACCATACAACACAGAAGGGTCTCTCGTTTTCTCTCCTCCTCTAATTCTTGCCCTTGCTCTGTGATATTGGGCTGAGCTGGTTTCAGCTGGAGTAGAGTTAATGTTCTTTGCAGTGGCTGCTGTGGGGCTGTGTTTGGATTTGTGCTGAACACAGGGCTGGTCACACAGAGATGTTTTTGTTGTGGTTGTTGCACAGAGCCAAGGCCTTCTCTGCTGTCTGTGAGCCCCATGGTGAGGGAGCTGGGGGTGCCTGGGAGGGGACACAGCCAGGACAGGGGACCCCACTGACCATAGGGACATTCCAGACCATGTGGTGTCATGGGCAGTGGATAAAGTGGGGGGAAGAATGAGGAAAAGGGGACATTTGGGGTGATGGTGTTCATCTTCCCAAGCCACCATTCCCTGTAATGGGGCCCTGCTGTCCTGGAGAAGGCTGAACTCCTGCCTGTCCTTGGGAAGCAGGGAATTAATTCCAATTTTTTTCCTTTCCGTCTGTATGTGTGGCTTTTGCTTGCCCTATTAAACTGTCCTTATCTCAACCCACAAGTTTTGCAGCTTTCACCCTCCCAATTCTCTCCCCAGTGCCACTGGTGGGGGAGTGAGCCAGTGGCTCCATGGGGCTGGGGTTAAACCACAACACAGACCTGCTTATATGGATTTCTCTTCCACCCACCCTCAGGTTCTCTGTTTGTGGAGCAAAGGCTTTGTTCTGCCTGCCCAGCACATGGCACAATGCCTGGCCCATGGTTAGATGACCTTACAGCTATGAAAATAATATCTCATAACTATTAGCGTTGTTTAGAAGAGAAATCACTATTTTCTCTGAGACAAAGCAGATGTGGATTTGATTACTGTCTAAGTCTCCTGCAAAAATATTACAGAAAGCCAAGACAAACTAGGGCAGCTCATTCCATGAGTTTCTTGGAAATGTTTAACATAAACTTTTGCAATCAGAAGTCCCACAGAATCCGACACTAATAATTAGCATTAATTTCTCATTTTGTTTTAAATTATGACATCATGTAAAGGAATGTTTTTCTGCAATTTTTAAAGACGTTGAGTGCTTTGTTCTTTTAAAATTATTGATAAAAGAATCTCTCATGTTTAGTTAGGCCAAAATCTGACCTACCTTTGTACCAATTTGTGAGTAGCATGCCTGGAAAATGATCATGTAAAAAAAAGGGCCCACAAATAAATGCCTTAAAATAAAAGAAATATATTTATAAAAGCAAGCAAATGAACTTGATGCAAACAACAGTGGGACTACCAGCTGAGCTCTAATGACCTGGACCATTTAAAGAACATCAATAAGCTCAAGGTTACTTTACTAACTCATCTGTGACAGAACTATCACACAGTGAGGCAGCCAAACTCTTTCAGCTCCCAGACTCACCCCAAGTCACCTTAGGGGCCTGTTTTGTCTTCCCTGGATCTCATTGATATACAACTGCTGAATTCCAACATATACTATCCCAAATATTCCTCTCATCATTATAAATTTGTTTCCAAAACATACAAGAAACACAGGTGGAGCCGGAAAAGTTTCACAATTCATCCATTAAAGAGCTTTTGTTTTTTCCCCTTGAAAATCTTGTTTTACAATATTCCAAAATAGACAAATATTATTTCAAAATAATCAGCTGTACTCATATAAAAACCCAGCCACAGCCTGGGAAGTGAGAATTGACATGTGGCATGAAAACTCACACTTATTATGCTGTGTGGTTTATATATAACTGAACAATTTCAGAGTGCTTAACACTGTAACACATTAACCCATTAACCTTTCTCTAAGTCCAGCACAATATTTTATGCTCATCAACAATCAGATTTTCTTTTTGTTCTTCAAGAAGTCAAAAGTGGTGCACAAGTACTCAGACTAAAAACTAGAAGTAAGAAAGGGTCATCAAGCCATACATCATGTTCCACTCATGACTGTCATTGGAAAGGATGTCTGAGACAGGTTTATTCCATATTTGCGCACTGAGCTACTTCCTCCTTTTCTCCACTTTTTTTTTTTTTTTTCCTGAGAATATCTGAACCAAAGGGATCATTATGGGATTGCAGGTCTATTTTAATATATGAGCACCTTGTTCCACCCATCTCCACCTCCTTCCCAGGGTATAAAAATGGTTGTAAAAATCAAACCTTTCCCACAGAACACCCTTCCTTTTTGAACACAGACATTTGCTGATCTGTTAATTACACCAAACTTCCTCGCCAACACCTGTGCCTTTCACCAGTTATTTATAGAACTCAAAATAACCCTGGTCCAACATTCATTTAGCACCTCAGAACCACACACCTCCTTCTTCAGGGAGTAAAGGATTATTAGGATGTTCTTAGGATGTTCACTGCAGGCTGCAGATAGAAACATTTTATTTCTGAAAGAAAACCAGTTATTTATAGAACTCAAAATAACCCTGGTCCAACATTCATTTAGCACCTCAGAACCACACACCTCCTTCTTCAGGCAGTGAAGGATTATTAGGATGTTCACTGCAGGCTGCAGATAGAAACATTTTATTTCTGAAAGAAAACCAGCTCCTGGGCTCTTTCTGAGCCCCTGGCTTCATCCTGCCCCACCAGAAGTCCCCAGGTGAGGGACATCAGGTGCTTGTGTGCCCCAAGGCAAAGATTCTCACTGCTATTGTTTTTCTCTGCCAGGTGTGTTTGTGTCTCTGCACAATGACAAATAACTCTGTGATGCTTTGCTCTCCCTTCTCAGGCCCTCAAAGTGACCACATGAATGCAATTTAGTTTTTTTTTTCTCCTTTAAATGATTAGTTCTGTTCTCTCCCACTTGCAACATATTATTCAGTGAATTAACTTTGCCTCTCCTCCCTTTCAAAAGAGCACCATGAAGGGACATTCCCAGCACAGAATATGTAATTGATTCTTTTCCTTTGACCAATGTGCTGCCATGAGGTGCTGGTTTGCTCTTCTTGTACAGTCTGTTCATTAACAGATAGTCCTAGGAGTGCAAAATATTCAAATATTTAGAAATAGGAATCTATGTGCCCATAATGAGGTATATGGAGAGAGGTTCTGCTCATAACTCACTGAGAATCAAAGGTGCTCCAAGATAAGTGATCTGAAATACAAAGACATAAAAAATACAGAGCCAAAACCTAGCAGCTGCCCCAGCTTTTAATTTCTTTGATATTTTATACCAGAAATTTCTTTGATATTTTATACCAGAGCTGAACTTTTGATGCTCTTTTCTTCCGCTTTGATTTTCTTGCTCTCAAAAAAAATTTAGCAATCTTTTTTTTCTAGAGATTTTTACATTATTTGAGAAATTATATGTAAATATATGGGAAATGAAAATAGCAGGCTGATGGGAATACTTTGGCAAAATTGTACATGAATAAAAGATGTGAAATCATACTGTTATAAGTGTCTTCATCCGTTAAGTTTTAGTATCAAGTAAATTTCCAGCCATGCAAAACTGATCTTTTCATCTTTCTTTCCCTATAGAAGTCACAGTTCACATTTGTAATATTATATGTGCTTCATAATTGAAAGAAAATCCTATCAACTCTCAACATTTTCCTCCAAATTAGTAAGTCAAAAGAATTTCATTCCCCTAGCAGTAAAATATTTTGTTCATGTATGAACAATGGCAGCTAATAATATATACATTTCCAGAGTTATTTGGAGCTCTGTTCATTATGGAAATGCATGCTGTCATTATAAACTTTTCTTTCTTTATCCAGTCATGTCATTACTATATGGCTAAACATACTACATTCATAATGAGGATTAGATGACTTGGTACCTTACAGCATACATTCTATACATTGTTTTATCTATTATTTACTGTATAATCATGCAAACATTGAAAACATTTAAACTCTTAATTTGAACTCATCATAATGTACGATTTAATCACCAGAATAGCCTGAGAGATGAGAAAAATGGAAAATTCAAATGTGAAATAAAAAAGGTTGGAAAACTTCTAACATCATCAACTCCAATCATTAATCCAGCACTGCCAAATCCCAAGTAAACCACATCCCCAGGTGTCACAAACCCCTCCAGGGACAGTGACTCCACCATCTCCCAATGCCTGACCCAAATTTTTCCTAACCCTCAATTCCAGCCTTCCCTGGCACAACTTGAGGCCATTTCCTCCTGTCCAGTTTCTCGTTACCCAGGAGAGGTGCCCAGGCTTCACCTTGCTTCAACCTCCCTTCAAGAATTTGTGAGGTTCTGTGTCTGCCTAAAAGAGGGTAAACTGGGGCACCTGAATTTCTCCAAAAGCTGCTTTATTCCAATTGCAAAGCTAAGCTCAGGAATGGTTCAGGCTTTGGTTCCCTTGGATCCAGAACCACAGCACCTCAATCTAGCAAAGCTTCAGGGGGGTTTTGAGACACCCCCTCCATATGAATCAAGGCTGCCACTAAAAGAAAACCAATTCCCATTCTGAACTGGTGCTCAAAAATAACAAAGATAGCCAAGTCTTAGTAAATGGTGAATTTCAGAACCTGAAAGTATATCAAAAAAGGATATTTATAAAAGATCAGCAAGACTTCAGTGATGGAGGTGAAGGTACAACCAAATGGACAACATTTGCAAAAAGCAGGGCCAAAGACGGACAGTGAAAGACATTTTATTCACTGTCAGTCCTTTTTCACTCTTCTAACACCAGCTAGCATGTCCAGATTTTTCTCAGGAGCTGTCCATGTGTTGTAGCAATGATGACAGGCTGGTGAATGCCTCCAGAAAGAGGGAAGAGCACAGAAATTTGGTGAAAAACCCCTTTTACATGCACAGGCATTAGTGGACAGGAAAGAGCAGATAAATGGCAGTAAGATGTTTCATTGATCTGCCAGACAAAAACATCAGCGTTCAGAAATTGTTCTCAAGCTGCACAAGAACAAGTTGTTTCTTCCTACACGTTTTACTAACCAGAGAGAAAGAAAGTTGCTAAACTGCAAAGTCTGTTTATGGCAATGTGATAGACTGAGGGGCTGGGAAAGGGGGCTTGTTTTTATTGTAGAGGCAAGAAGATACAAAATTCTTGCATTTGCTGCTGCCAGGTTCTAGGGGAGTTTTGAGCTAAAAGCAAGGTCCATGTGTTTACTGTGTAATAAGGAATTATCAACCATGTACAAACTCATTTTATAAGATTTAAAATACTAACAGTTTCTTCAAAAAGACTGTGTCCTAGCTGGAATCCAAATTGAGTTCTACCAATTCAGGTCCTTCTTCATAGCAACAAAAAAAGTCATCACAGGTTACATAAAAATTTCCTGTAGAACTTAGGATGGGAAATGCATAAGAAGAATTTAGATGACGTGGCAATAAAAACACACAACCTACACCCCCAAATGTCTGCATATCACACTCCCAAGTCCTGATATTTTGATTTAAGTAAGCTAAAAATAATTTCCTCCACGTACATCTGTGGTCTTTTAAATTACCTGATCTGCCAAGAAAATAAGATCCTGTCTGTTGCTATTTAGGAATTTCTCACTAATGATTGTTAGATGGAACATTTCAGAGGATTGTCTAAGAGTTCATCACCTGAGAGTTTCTATTAATGACCCAGGCAGCAAAGGAAGTTTAGTTTTCCAATCATTTATGTTGTAGAGCACTGCCTAAGTTAATTATTTTAAAGAGTGTATAGTTATGATCCAAGCATAAAACTAATGAACTACAAGTTATGACCAGCTGGCAACCACAGTGTCATAAAATATTCCCAACAATAAGGAATATGGACAAAAGAGGGGTTTTGTTTGTTTTCCAATTTACCTCTTTCAAAGTCCATGGAAGACCTATAAGCCTCCTGCTGCCTTTCCAAGATTAATGTTAGTTTAGGGAAGATCAATGTTTCCTTAGCCACCAGCTAAGGGAAAAAACTTTTCATTTTTATATCCCACTTGTCAGTTTGTCACAGGTAAGAGTGAGTATGTATTTGGGTCCAATAGGCTCATAAATAAAAGAAGTAGTGACAAGAGCAATATAGTGGGAACTGCTAAAAATGTTTTATTTTTATGCCTGTTTCTTCCCTCATTCCAATCTCAAAAACACCTCCACAGGATCTATAAATTTCCAAAGGAAGATGTGCAAGACCTCCTACGAGATGATGTGTCTCAGTTGTCATGCTTTGACACAAATTAACCTGGTACACAGCTTCCAAATTTTTTTTTTTTTGGCCAATTTTAGTGTTCAGTAGCATTTGAGGAGGGTTATACACTGAATTTACCCAGCTGTTCCCTACCTAAGGAAGGAGCAACTTCTCCATTTATTACAAAACAATAATATGAGCAACCTACAGATTTACTTTTAATTAATAGTTAACAATACTTGCTTCAGAAGTTTTTTGTGGTTTTTAAATATTGAAAGTGTGGTGTTGTCTAATGGCAGACAATTCCTAACAGTCACCTAGAATTTAAAAAAAAATCATTAAGGCAATAATGTGGGAGTAAAAAGACATGAAATAAACAAGAAAAGAAAGAAAAAAAAATTTAAAAAGAAACATAGGTGGATTAAGCCTAGTGACAGAGAGCTCATTGATGATGGTTGAAGAGAAAATTTTTTCCATCATCTGAGATGAAGATTGAGGAGAGAAGCTATTAGAATAGAAGAATAAATGTTAGACGGGTCCTGATATCAATTGTATGATTAATTACTGCTATAAAAATACCTTTATGTTTTCCATGGTACATTTTAGGATCTAGCAAAAAAAGGCTTGGATGGTAAATAATATTTTTTGATAAATAAAATTTTGCAGTAAGAATTTTTTCCCACAAAAGTATCACAATAAAATCACAAATATTGTTCACAAAATTGAAAATTTGACAGTGTGTCCTTCAAAAAATTAAAACTAGATCTCATTTCCAGAGAACCTGTTGGAAATTTCAGTTGAGGCTTTCCATCATTAGCAAATCTGTATTTCTAAATTTTGGATGCCTACCTTATTCAGCTCTAATTCTGCAAATTTTTTGCTACAATTTAATAGTTACACAATTTCTATATATGACAGGATGTAACTTGCTAAAATGCTGTAGTACTATGTGTCTGTAGAGTTTTATCACAATTTGATAAACAAACAAAACCAAACAAAAATCCACAAATGAATGAGTTCCTCTAATGCAACACAAAGAACAAATACAGAAGATGTAATTAGATCATTGATAACAGTCAAGTATCAAACAGCAAAAAAAAAAAAATCACTGCATTAATCTCTGAATGTAAGTCAGTTAAAGATCAGTGACGAATAAAAATCTTACATTCTTGAAATCTACAGCAGTCATTACAAACACAGAGTGGAGATAAGGCTGAAAAGCAGAGGTAACTTCCTTCTCCTTGCTATTCTAATTCAGTTTCAACTGCTGAAATACATTAGAAAGTTTACTGATACTCTTTTGGATTTGCAGGCAATCCCAACATGGGAAGAGATGAGAATCTTGACTCCATGTTTCCAAAGGTTGATTTATTATTTTATGATATACATTTTATTAAAAGAAAATGATATATTAAAACGATACTAAAAGAATAGAAGAAAGGATTTCATCATAAGGCTAGCAAGGAATAGAAGGAATGATAATAAAATCTTGTGACTGCTCACAGCCTCCACACAGGTGGCTGTCATTGGTCATCAAGTAAAAACAATTTCACATGCTGGGTAAACAATTCTCCAGATCACATTCCAAAGCAGCAAAACATGGAGAAGCTGAAACTTCTCAGGAAGAAGGACCCTAAGGGATTTTTCATAAAATATGTCCATGACAATACTCTAAGGGAGTCCAGGGACAAAAAAGAACTTGGAGAGTTTTCTGTGGGGAAAAGGGGCAGATCTGAGGGGCAGAGGCAATGGGAACAGTGAAAGTGGTGCAGAGGAGGGGCAGCCAAACAGGGGAACCTGTAGGGCAGCAGGGGTGGAACACTGCAGGAAACTGGGATCAATGGGATCAGGGGAGGGGAGAACATTCTAGGGAATATACAAATGTGGGGAACGAGGGCTGAACTGAGGTGGAACAACTGTACAAGCCAAGAGAATTTATGATATTAATATGCTCCTGCAAAGGCCTGTGGGAGGGAGGCACTACTCACCCTAACCTTAGAGTGGAATTTCTCCTTGGCTGCTTTTGCCCTTCCACAGCTGAGACAATGTAGGATGAGGAGCAGGTAATTTGGGTCACTCATTTTGCTGTTTTATTTCAGAGCAGCAAGAGAATTTTCTCTCTCCTTTTGCCCACCTTAGCTACACAGAGGTGAGGAGGGGAGGCCATCTCTCTGTGAACGCAGGTGTTAAACCTAAGGAAGCCAGTCTGTAGGGTGCTAATGCAAATAAACCAGGAACAAGAACATGCCAAGGGAAGGGTGTTGGGAGGGGAAGAGGGCCTTGACTTCATAGCCAGCCCTTCAAGTGCCAGCTCTGGCTGAGCAGGATTCCATCAGGCAGAGTGGGATCAGCTGGAAAGCAGAGCTGTGTATTCCCTCTCCCCAGACCATTTGTGAACATCTAGGCCAGGTCTCCATTGTCAGCCTGCAGCCAGCTTGGGGGGCCCTTCCTCTCCTCCTCCTGCTTGGGGCGCTGGGCTTGGCTTCTCCTGTCATCCTGTCATCCTCCATGCTGAGCTTCTCTCTCCTCAAACCTGGCTGCTCAGGGTTTGTGTCCCTATGTCCCGCACTTTCCTCCTTCCCTCATGCTCCTGGAGCCTCTTTGGGCAGCTGCCTTTGGAACTCGCCCCTCTGGCCTCCAGCCTCTCTGCAGGGCTAGCAAGGATGCCAGGGCTTTCCTTCCAGAGAGAAGACTCTTTCTCTTCCTGAGGGAACACAGGTGACTCTTGGCTCTTCCCTCCTTTCTTTCTCTCTCTTGATCAGCCACAGGTGCAGGAATCCTGCACATGTGCCTGGTGCTGGTGGCTGTGGTGGGCATCAACCAGCTGCTGCAGCCCTCGGAAAAAACTGAATTGTTCCCACGGGCAGGGAAGAAATGTCACATTCATGTTTTCTGAAAAATCCCTTGGCCTGGGATTTTCTCCTGGGAAGCTGAGAAGCCTCAGAGAAAAAGGAAGACAAATTCTTATCTCATTTGCTTCTCCTGTGTTGTGTGCTCACATGTGGAATGTGTTTGGAGATTGTTTATCCAACAGGTGATAGTTCATTGTTTATTTCATTTATTATTATTGCATTTATATCAAAATATATATATTTATCATATATTATTTCATTTATTCTGCTGTGAGTTGTTTTGACTCATTGTCCAATTACGGCCCAGCTGTGTCAGGGCTCTAGAAAGAGTTACAAGTTTTCATTATCTTTTTAGCCTTCTGTAAGTATCTTTTCTGTATTCTTTAGTATAGTTTAGTATAGTAATTTTTAAATATAATATAGTACCATAAAATAATAAATTAGCCTTCTGAGAACATGGAGTCAGATGCATCATTCCTTCCTGCCACAGGGCACCCCGCAAATACAATAAGGTAAAATTCCTGAGAATTAAAGTGTGCAAGGTGTGAGACTTTGGCGTCACCAGCTGTGCTTGGAGAGGGAAACTGCAGCCCTGGAAGCCCCCCAGGAGGCTTGGGCACAGCCTGCACCACAGCTGCACAGAAAAGGCAGCAGCACACGAGCCCAACTCAGGGATATGTCTGGGTAGTTGCAGGTAGCCTGCTTCAATTCCCATTCAGTTTGTTTGTTCCACTAACAAAGGCTTTGTGCTTTAATAAGGGTTTCCTTTTTGTATGGATTGTTAGATTTAGTATCTATTGATTGTCAGAAATAGTCTCCAAATTTATTGTTAAAAAATAGTCACTGTATTGATTAAATAGCCCCTGTAATGAGTCCTATAATTAATCTGTATAACGGTGTACTCTCAGCTTGGCCATCCCTGCCCTGCTCGTGCTCTGCAGAGAACCAGGACAGGACTCTGGGGGAATATTAGCATTAGCCCCCAGGCTACAGGAACTTTTGTGGGGTAAGGGAACGTGGCATGACACCTTCCCTTGGTTTGCTCTGAAATTCTGCCTTAAAAAAATGAATGGCTGAAGGTGTGCCAAGATTTGCTTATTTGGTTGAAAAAAACACAAAGTCTTCTGGTCAAAACAGAAACATCCTGACCTGGGGATACTGGGCAAAAGAAAAGAACTTGTGTGGTTGTAAGCAAACAACTCTAAGTTTTTTCTTCTGCTTGAATCTATCTTAACAGAAGCCTAGTAGTTCTGACAAGCAATACAGAGATTATTCTTATCAAGAGTACAAAAATCAACATAGATTATTTATAAGAATAAATAATAGATAAAGAAAAAGCCTGGAAGGAGCTGGCCTTCCTGACCAAGCTCATTGTGCTGCTCAGGGCCATTTCCTTCTCCATGGGCCCAACTCAAGGATATCTTTGGGTAGTTGCAGGTAGCCTGCTCCACTTCCCATTCAAATTAGTTCATTCCACTAACTAAGGCTTTGTGCGTTAATAAGTGTTTTCTTTTCGTATTGATTGTTAGATTTGGTATCTATCGATTGTTAGAAATAGTCTCCAAATTTATTGTTAAAAAATAGTCACTGTATTGATTAAATAGACTCTGTAATGACTCTGATAATTAATCTGTATAATGATGTACTCTATTGTTTGTTAGAAATACCCTCTATTGGTGTAAGAAATACTCTGTATTGTTTGTTACAAATAGTCTCTGCATTGATGGTTAGTAATACCCTCTCGAGTTTTTATACTCTGTTTATTTTTCTTACAAATAGTCTCTGTGTTGCTAGAAATACTTTGTGTAGTTTTTACAGTTTCTGTACTGACTGTTAGAAATGGTCCCTGTATTGATTTATACAAAGAATATTTATTGATTGTTATATTCTCTGTATTAGCTGCTAGAAATACTCTCCATATTGATTCTTATAAATAATCTCTATAGTTAGATTATTTATTTGTTCTTATAATTAAGTATCTATTATCTTTATCTATTATTTATTCTTATAAATAATCTATGTTGATTTTTGTACTCTCTTGGTAGGAATAATCTCTGTATTGGCTGTCAGAACTACTAGGCTTCTGTTAAGAAGATTCAAGGAAAGGAATAAACTTAGAGTTGTTTGCTTGCAACCACACGAGTTCTTTTCTTTTGCCTCTGGCACTGTTCTTGCACCGTGAGCTCCTCTTACAGCCCAAATACAAACACCAAAGAAATAAACATCCTGTGTGCAAAACACAGCTGGGAGAGTGCACCCATCCACCCTGCACATTCCTGCTCTCTTGGGAGGATATAGCAAAGCATATATTGAATTTCTGTCATGGTTACATGGCAGTGCTCAATATTCCTGGCCATTTTCTATGCATAGAAGCCCTTTTTTTCCCCCCCTAAATAAAAGAGAAAAACATCACTGTTGGGTTCTGATGCTTTGTTTCATTTGTTTGTTCTTCTTACCTTGGGGCAGTAAAGTTGAAAACAGCCAAGAGATAAAGGAGGGCTGGGGGCTGGACTAGATGGTCTTTAAAGGTCCTTTTCAACCCCAAATATTCTGTGGTACTTTGACTCCTCCCTGAGAGGCACCAACCACCCACTCACTGTTTGGACAACCTCTCCCAAGAGGTTTGCTCCCTTTTAACTTCTCCCTTTCCATTTCTGCTGAGCTTTTTAAGTTGGGAAATCTTGCCTGACAACTCTTTTAATTTTTCTCTAGAATGGCAAATGAAAGCATGTGGGACTTTTATAACTTAAGTGACGTGTTTCGTGGAATTTTAAATGACACTGCCCCTCAAGATTTCTTTAAATTGCTCACGTATTTTATACCACCTACAGAATAATGTCTATAAAATCCACTATTATTCTGGCTAAGTATTTATCCTTGACAGATTGCAATGCATAGCACAGCCACAGGAAACAGGAAAAAGGTGTCAAAAGGCATCAAAACCACTCCAAAGCAGGTCTTTAATCATTGCACCAAAAGGTTCCAAAAGATACTGTGGAAGTAGAAAGTGGAAGCTCTATGTATAGCTTTGTACAAAAGAAAATTATTTGTCGTTTAATCAAAGAAATCAACTGACATAATTTGAAAAGATTACAACAATCACGTAATTTACTTTCCAAAAGCTCAATGTGGAATCATTAAATATGAAGTTTTCTTTTTCAGGCAACAAATTTACACAGCTGGACATTTAGAGCAAAATGCTGCTAGATATAATACAAGGGCAGTCATGACGAGATGGAAAGATAAACACTTATCCTGCCTTACGCAAGCATCTCAGATGTTACAGTAAAGCCAAGCTGAGACTTTTAAAAGCTCTTAAGCCTATGCCCACTTATGTTCTCAAAATTGAGATAATTTTGTTTAGAGTACTCAGGAAAGGGAGGTTTAAGGACTTAAATTTGTGTTTAGAATAGGAAGAGGCCAGCTTTTGTACTGGGGAATATTAGCATTAGCCCCAGCCTACTGTAACTTTTGTGGGGTAAGGGAATGTGGCATGACACCTTCCCTTGTCTTGATCTGAAATTCTGCCTTAAAAAAAATGAATGGTTGAAGGTGTGCCAAGGTTTGCTTACTTGGTTGAAAAAACTCAGTCTCTTGGTCAAAACAGAAAATTTCTTTTCAGCTCCAGCGTTCCTGATATGACAGCAGGAAGAAAAATTCCCAAGCTAAAGCCTAATACAAATGCACCAGTCTGTTCTTTGGTGTTTGCTTATGGATAATTCCTGTTACTGCTGCTAGACATTACACAAGCATGTGAAAAGGCTTATTTAGAAATCAGGAGGCAGAAATCCATCATCCCAGGCACCAGTAAGTTAACTAATTTAAAATATAAACCAGCAAGTTAACTAATTTAAAATATAAACCTTAGCACAGAGGCAAATTCCTAAGAGCTTCCCCCAGGAAATGGAATTATTTAGTGACATATGGAAGTCTAATGCCTCCAAATCAGACTCACCACTAGGCAGTCAACAAAGCCAGTGCCTAGAATACAGCAGGGGTTTTGGAGTGCCTACAAAACTTCCAGCAAATCTGCTCCAGCTTTTCTGGCACTGTTAGCACACCTGGATTTTCCATTACCTCCAGCCACAGCTTGAATCACCACATCATCCATTCTACCACCAAGCACTGCTCTGTTTATAAATGCTTCTGGAAGATAATCTGCATAATGTGGATTCAGAACTTTTATGTTAGAGAAAAGACCCAAGGAGTAAAGCAACATATGTTTCCTCTGAACAGGTAAACAGAAAAATCTTTTTATCATCCTTTAGCTATGTAACATTTCCTTTGGTACCATTTCAAAAAATCCATGCACAAGGACAATCTCAATGCTGTCCAAGCATATGTGGGTTTTTCAAACTCAAGGTTTGTGTTCCTTAACACAATGAAAGCCCTGCAAAAAACATTTTCATTTTCTTTTATGCTTTCTTTTTAAAGGTATTTTAAAAATGCTTCATGCCTCTATCTCCCCAAAAGCATCAGTGTGCTTCACTTACAAGATAAACTGATTTTATCTTACAGTATCCTCTTTGTGTGCAATGGCCATTGAATGAGCCCACGAGATGCATGCTGTAGCATGCATTACACAATATATATTCTGCAAAATGAGAGCTGAACACGAGTTCAAGTCCAGGTAAGCAGGCTTTTCAAAACTCAGGACAGTTACCCATCTGAGACGAAAAACTGGTAGCTCCTGAGAGCTGTGGAATTCAGGAGACATTTGCCATGGTGAGGCAATTACTTTATTTGCCCAGATAGGTCTACAAAGTACAAAATACATTCCCACGAGGCTGCATAAATTGCAAATGTTCCAAGCAGTTCTCCTTTCATTACCAGCTCACTAGAGAGACATTATTC
Source organism: Melospiza melodia melodia (assembly GCF_035770615.1). Classification (NCBI taxonomy): domain Eukaryota; kingdom Metazoa; phylum Chordata; class Aves; order Passeriformes; family Passerellidae; genus Melospiza; species Melospiza melodia. The sequence goes on along the minus strand of NC_086199.1, from coordinate 49,854,441 downwards.
CTCTCTGAGAAGAAACTAACCTAAAATCATGCATGCCAATGCCTTCATAACATCAGAAGAGGAAAGCAGATGCAAAAACATCAGAAGAGGAAAGCAGACGCAAAACTCATAACAGATTTCCACATATGACATTTTCTAATCAATGCCATATTAAAGTACTGATTTGATGATCAATAATTTGTGTCCAAACTTTGAGAGAATTATTTAAAATATCCAAAGTTCCCTCTGGCTTGGCACCACAAAGCTCCAGCAGTGGCTTTAAAAGATCCAGGTAATACTGAAGAACATGGAAAGTTTACATAACACTCCTTCCTCAAAATACACTCCCCACCCCCAAAAATAAAGAGGATTGGAAAAGTATCTTTGGATATGATAATCTTACTTGATTATTATGCTTTAATGTATGAATTGAAAACTAAAGATACCTACTGAATATGTTTATGAAATAAAAATAGACCAGTATGCTCAGGGCTCCATCCAGCCTGGCCTTGAATTCCTTTGCCTATGTGAATATTTTTGCAAAGGAATAAGCTATAAGGCAGCAAAAAACTATGCTAAAATGAATCATGTGAACAATAAACAGGGAAGCACTGTAATGCCAGAACAGGTGGACAGAAATTCAGTGCAACTCATTCTTTGTAATAGAATATAAAGTGCATTAACTTTCCTAGGTTCCATTTTCAAGAATGCTTATTAATAATGCATCAATTAATTTAAGAGTGCTTTTTAGTAAGAAAAGAAAGGTTAGTGATTACAGATTTAGTGCTCCTAGATTGTGCATGTAAGGAAAATGCTGAAATACCATGTACAGCAAAGTGCTGCAGCTATTAATATAATCTCTGAAGGGTTACAGATTCTGTCTTTTAAGCAAAAATATCAGTGGCATTTGGAACTGTTTGTTTAAAACTGCAGACTGACAGAATGGGGACATAAAAACATACAGCGAAAGAGAATAGATGTAGTGAAGTTATACACATCTACTTGCTATATTGATTTTTAAAATATATTCCTTGGTGGACATACTTTTCTCTGTTTTCACAAATTAGTTTTCTGTGAAGTGCCTGCTGTGATACAAAGAATGATAATTGGATTTATTTTTAGCATGAAAAAATATGCTCTTAAATGTCTCTTCACACTGTGATGGTCTTTTTCTGGTAAATTGTAGAGCTATCTGCCAGTTGTCAAAAGTACTTTAAAGTCTTGAAAAATTAAAGTCATGAACCCAACACAGTTTAAGAAAGTTTCATATTCCAAAATTTCACTCAGTGTGCCACAAGCTGAGAACATCCTGCTAGTCAACCAGCAGGGAAAATATGGTCATATAAATAAATAAATAAATGTCTGCTCTTGCACAGGGGAATGGCTCAATACCTGCTATTTACTAAGGTTACCACTGTTCACCTCTCTCAGCTAGTTCTTGAAACATGAAGTATGCAAAGCCACAGAGATGGATTGTATTATCACAGCATTCCCTTTCTCCCTACATCCAAGAGCTTGTGGAGGTGTGAGGGTGGTGTAACCTGTGAATTAGACCATCTCAAGCTATGAGCACTCTAAAACCAGCAGAAATAGAAAGCCAAATTTCTCATTAACCCAATTATTTGACGTTTCCTGTTTTCTCTCAGTTTACTCAGAATTGCTGAAAGCAATTCTTCTACTCACAAACAACAAGCATGTTGTAATTTCTATTTAACCTTCAGGAAGGATAACCTATGAAATTTTAAAGACAGAACTGAACTAAGGGTCTGCCTTATTGCCAACAAACCTTAATCAAATGCAGATTGTGCAAATGTGAAAGATGCAAATGTGAGCCTGCAGCTTGAGGCCATGTTTCCTTTCTCCTGATGATTTTCCTTGTGGTTTCACTGGACAGCCACATCCTGCACTGGCATTGACACTAAAGCTGATAGTGCCTGCAATCTTTTAGGAAAGGTTTAAGATGCATTTTGCATTCATTTTTAGCTTTTTTTTTAATTTTTGGGGAGTTTGTCTTTTCCCTCTAAGAGCAATATCTCAAAATGAAGCTCAGAAAATCCCTTACCATAGGACAGCTCTTTGAGGGTTGTCAGGGAAGCTGAAAGAACACAAAGCTGAGAAAAAGAAAATGCAGCTAAATGCTTTAACACCATCTGACTCCAGTAAACACAAGTAAAAGACCAATTGCAATTGGTCTTTTAAGACCAAAGGAAGAAGGGATTTACAATAAAGTGGTACAGAAGCACTTAAAATAAATATTTGAAATTTTTGATTTACCAAAGAAAGGCACAAGCACAGACTCAAAGCCGCAAGACTAGTAGAAAGACTCATAGAATTATCACTACTCTTGCCTTTGGACACATCCATTATTGTTTCAAGAAATCCTAGTTGATAACAATAAAAATAAGAACATCTCCAGCTGTCAGGTAGCCTCTTTATTAAAGATCCTAGATTAAGGGGAAGCTGGGATGCAACAGAAATATCTATCAAACAGCAATTGATTCCACCTAGGCATATCTCATTCCATTTTTTTGGCTGCTGCAGATGCTTGACAGCAAATGCATCTTGATCCCTGCTACACAGTGTGTTGTACAAAGTAATATCTCCCAGATTAATTGGCTTAATTTACTTGTTCACTGCAGTCTTCATCTGTAAAACGGGGCATCCAGATGAAATGTAATGGACTGTGAGATGCAAAAAGTCACGTTGGATAAATCTAATGCCTCTTTCTGCTTCTGAGCTAGAAAAAGAGGCACTGTCTAATCAGCACTGTTTGCAGGGCTTATGTAACAATAGTTTGACATATTTCAGACTACTGGAAAAGTTACAGTTGTTAAAGGTAAGGTATAAACTAACAATAAATACTACAAGTTCAGGAGTCTAAATGAATATTAGACCCTTTCAAACAGGCAGTGCAGATGCTGGCAGGATTGTCATGACCTGAAAGTAGGAAAACCTGTATATAGCTCATCATCACTCTCTTTCCCTTTTGAATTGTCTCTTAAAACACCTTCTCTTGGGCATATTTCTTTTATTTTTGTCATCTCATCTATTTTCTTCCTGATTTCCTCTGACTAGTCCTTAGCAGCCACTGGGGTATTTATCTAAGAGAATGTAATTTTTTGCTTCTGTCCTCACATCACCCCACCTGGAGAATGTCTCTCAGGCACAGAATTTGTTTCTGCACATTCATAGAAGTGAGATAGACTTGATAAGGATCTGCAGTGATGTAAATAAGGTGTTCATCCTGTGCCTCAATAATTTATTTAAAACTACAGCCATATTTCTTTTATCCCAGTGGACTTTATATACATATTCTATAAATATACATATTCTTTAAACCTCTACTCTAATTTGCTTATGCTCAATCATCACATCTGAAACAAGGATGTAATTATGAAAAGTTAGCATTTGAATTTACAAAAAAACCAAGCAAAAAACTACTAACTGAAGAAAAAGTACCTTAATTGAGTACCACTTTTTTGAAGTAACAAGCAGTACAAATGTTTTTCCGGAATTTCTGTGAGACTGTTTAAAAATTCATTAAAGCACTTCCACACAAAGTTGGGCTTTGAAATATATAATCAAACTCAGTGTAAGTACAGACTTCCCTGCTCATTTTGAGCTTGATTGCCTAAGGAAGCACAGAAAACATGACCATCCTCTCATCCTCTATGCCAGTCTATGCTCCCTCCTCCAGCCCTTACATTTCCAAAACTGTTGACCAGTTTCCTTCAAAGACACAAAAGCATTAAAAAGGCTCAAAAATAAGAGTATTTCCTCAAGCTGAAAAAATGTTTCTAGTTATAGAACAGAGATTAATGCTGTAGACTGAATCACATCCTGCCATGTAAATACCTTTTAGCTCCAGCTGTCTGTACCTGAAGTATCTATGCCTCTTCATGTTTGTTCTGTTGGATAATTAATTGAAACCTTAAATATGTACAGAACAAAGCAATCCACTTTATGCATGGCAAAAATAACCCTTCATGAAAAGGGTACCAAAAACAAATTAAATACTGAAGGACAAAAAACCCAGTCCTGTTTCCACAAATCAATACAGTGAAAAACTCTCCACATTGCAGATGAGCTCTCGTAAACTATGCAGCTCAGCAACCACATATTAGATTTTCTGTGCAGGAATATACCGAAGCAAACACTTGAAGGCAAGTGCAGCTGCCTTGGATATTGGAAAAACAAGTTTCTTTAGCAGTACAGGAGGAAAGGTATATTTTAAATTACAATTGACAGTTCCTTTACTCTGAAGGTGCTCTCAATGTCTGAGAAATTTTGAGAGATTTTGAACATCATCTACCTAGTTTTTATTGAGAAGAAAGACTACTGAATAATCTTTTAGAGCCCTTTATCTTTTTCCTTTTTCCATAGGTCTGATGAAAACTCAACAACAGGAATAACCTGTGGTTCAAATTGAAAGCTACCACAGAGAGGATTCTCCACTGTAATAAAGGGGAAGAACTGAAGAGGTTGATACTCTCATTGTCCAACATTTAGCACAGCTGTAATGCTTAACAGCCTGATGCAATTAATCACATCCACATTTTCAGAATCAGGGTCCTGACTGTGTTCAGAGGTGCTTGGGTTTCACCTTTAATATTCACTCCCTGCTAATTTTAAAAACAATTCTTTAACCTGTAAAAACTTACAAATCAGCTTTCGGCCGGAAATTGCACAGGTTGGATTTCTGTATAATTCATGTTCCACTGCAGTTGGATTCTCACAGAAGCTCCCTGAAACTATTTACCAGGGGATGGTTTGTCTTGGAACTGGCAGCTGCCTTTGCTGGGACACAGGTGAAGCAATAAAGATGAAAGGTAAATGAAAGATGTACAGAGGAAGTACTCCTTTGGTTCTGATTTTCTTCCTTGAATTCCATGCTTGCAGGGACCAAATATTATGGAAAGAAAAAAAAAAGAAAAAAATTCAAAAAAAAAACACCAAAAAACCAAACAGATAACCCCAAACAACCACCAATGGCTTGATAAAACCTGTCTACCTCTACCAACTTCTATTTCAAGTTGCTCCAGATCTGTGTCCACTGACACCATGAGCCTGCACAGACTGGAACTTGTGGCCAGGGTGACATTGCTACATGACAGAGCTCTCCTAACCAACCAGAGATTTCCACAGCATGCTGGTTAGGGAGGAAGGCACTGCCTATCAGTTCTGAAAAGTTTCCCCAGACATAGCATTGCTGACAAGAACATGGGGAAATATTTTCACCCTCAGGAACTTGCCTGTGACCGTCAGCTGATAAAAAGACTTTGTGAGAATCACTGAAGCAACATGTACTCCATGCGGCAATCTGTCCCCTCGTGTTGTACTGAAATAAAACAAGCACTCAGTAGGTTTTCACAGAACATATTATATTTTATCATTTTTTTTTAATCTGTTAAGCTTAGATTCTTTAGCAACAGGCTTATGCAACTTCTCTGACAACAAGCTTTGTTAAGTTTTAAGAGTACACTTCCATGTCCAAGGTCTTGAAGTGAAAATAAAACGATGCAGTACTTTCTGTCACCTCCTCCTGACAATTCTTTGCTTTGACTTGGCAGAACAGCCCCAGCAAACTGCGATTGCTGGTGTACAAAATGAGAGCATTTGTTCCATGAACAAAGGGAAAACAGAGTCCTGCAAGCTCCCTACACTGCTGAGCTGTTCTCTGGGTACTACCCAGAAAAAAAGTAACAGGACATTTCAAGAGCATCTCAAATGAATAGTTTTTATTTGAAACAATGTCATCTATTTCTGTCAGAGGGAGTCATTTAGAGCTTTCACAGCCTGCCTCAGGGTACTCCAGTTCTGAAGACCCTACCCAGGCAAACCAGGATTCTGTTTCAATAAGGACTTTATCATTCACCCTGAAGCACTGGGTCCCACTGCTGCAGTCCCTGGATATGGTTATTCCATGAAAAATACATTCTGCTGCACTAGGCTGTCTTACTGCCTCCTGTGAGTGAAGCTGCAGGTCTAGACCATTTGTATTTTGCCCTGCCCTACTTCAAAAGATTTCAATCAGAACTTGAATATTGCCTTCTGATACAGACATGGAAAAATGCCTAAAGCTATCTGGATTAAATTTGGCACAAAACAGCCCTCTGAAAGTATTATTTAACTACTTTTAGCCTACAGCAAGGGCTTTACAGCCAAGCTATAAACTCCTTAATAATAAGATGCCTAATAAAAGTGCTGACAGACCATTCAGAGCTTCAGCAGTGCTCATTAAAATGCACTAGAAGAGAACATTCTCAGGATGACGGATTCTCAGTGCCCAGGAACACCCAATACCTTAACAAATACCCACATTTCTCAGCATGTGCACCACAGACTCACTCCTTCTCTCTGGACAGCTTGGAATTACATTACTTGCTGGAAAATAATGACTTTGGCACTGAATATTAATGACCTGTTTAACAACTAACATAAAATCATATCCTACCTTTCTGGAAAGTACATGCAACTTTAACCAATATTTCCATAAAAATTAACATCAAAGGAATATTTTTATTGAAGGATTTCATAATGGATTGCTTTGCTTCAGGGCTTTATTTTTTCAGGGCTGTATGTGCAAACTCTTCTTTTTATTCACAAATCTGTTTAATTTTGAAAATAGGTCCACATGCTACAGCATTTCCCTTTAATCATACAAGCTATTACTCTGAAACATCAGGAAAGGACATAAATACTGTTTGCTCTTCTAAAAGTCACGTGTTCAAGCATTTAGGATACACAAAAGTATTTTGGTACTTGCTCCCATGAACAGCAAAATAGCATCCAGACTTGGATTAGTAGTCTGTAAACACAAGGGCTGAGAGGATTTTTAGTTCCTATGGAGGGAACTCCCAAGAAGCAGCAAAACAGAAACCTCACAGATGTTGATGAGATTTTTATGAAATTATTATGAAATTACAAATTCACAGCGGAATTTATGCTTTTGCTTATTGTTATCTCCTCCTCAGAGCAGGGATAACTTCAACAATAAATTAAAGGTAACATGAAGGATGAGTCAGCTTGCTTATTACAGTCTTGTCTCATTAAATTTTGGGTTAGACTAGAGATCCCTTCCAACCCCAACTATTCTGTGATTCTGTGAATTTTGAGTGTCTCAAGGAAGGAGGTGCTATATCTGCATTTTCCCAGAAGACACAGAGGTGCTCTTGCTCCTCTTGGAAGTATCTTTGTCATACATGCAATCACTAAATCTTTACTGAGCTCTAGGATAAGGGCTCCATCCTCCTGGTTCCAGTGACTCTGAGCAGTTGGTATGAATCACAGTTAATAAAATGTCAAATTAATGCTGAAGCAAGAAATCCCAACCTAAGTCCAGGAATGACCTGCCACTGGAGCCATGCTTCATCTTTTCATACTCTTGTTAGTCCATGCAGAGCAGGACAGAAGGCAAGTCTCACTGACTCCTTCAGTCAAAACCTCCCCCAGGCAATGATTACCTTAAAACACAAATGGAATTTTGACACAAAGCCTCATTGGCAGGACGCTGGGCAGCAGAATGCTTCAATGCAATAATATGAAAGGTGCGAAGAACAAAAAAGAATATTGGCTAGAGAGCACACATAATACTTGACTACTTAAATCTCAACAAAAGTAATTGAATTATTTAATTCAAATGTATAAAACCAAATATATGTCTTGTTATAAATCTTTTCTGTTTTAAAAAATAAAAAGGCTTCACTTTTTCTAATTGTCTATAGAGCATCTGTTTTCCAGCACAAAAACATGACTTTTCATAGCACTTATTGATCTCTACAGAGCCTCTAATGGGACTGGCAATCACAGAACCACAAAATTTTCAACATCATAATGCAGCCACAGGCAATATTTCTGCTTTTACAAGGCACTCGAGCCTGAAGTACCAGGTTATTTGAAACATCATTTCTTCGTGGGAAATAACTGTAACACACAAGGATCCAACTTGTTGACAACTCTTTTTTTCATTTTATAACTGAGTGACATGTACAACACGTTCCTTTTAACCAAACAAGTTTTCTTTGTTGCTCAGGAATGGCTTCCGGAAGCCTGGAGCCAGCAGTGCCCAATGCTCCTGCTGCCACAGAAAGTTCAGAAAGTTTTCCATACATGAACTACTCCTCTTTTATGGTGACCCACCCATTCAAGCTCTTATTTAGCTAGACAGTGTATCAGCTGAGAAAAACTAGACAGCAATTACAGAAAATTAAAAAATGCTATTAATAGGTGTGCTACATAATAGTCAGAGAAATTACACCCTCATTCTATCTCATGAAAGACTTCAGGAATGGAGGGGTGTAAGAACAGATCTTCAGCCACAATTGTGGGTCTTCTCACTGTACACATTTCTTCTCATAATCTTAAACTCTTGGACGTTTCTAAGACACAGAGATATCTTTGCCAGTGTGTCCAGAACAGTATTTTATGCCCTTTCTCTGCTTTGTGAGAGAGCTCATGCATTCTGTTCTATTTCTGACTATTACAATATTCTTCGTTAGAAACCTGAATTTTTCCTATTAAAAAAATCAGATACTTAAGAATTTATCCCCTTATTACCCTATCCATTACCTCATTACGGAATCTAGTTCCTCTTCATGTTTTTTCTAAAAAACTTTCCACTTCATTCTCAGAAATCCTTCACCAGGAAAAAATATGAGACTTCAGATGGACTGTCTGCTTTTTGCAGCCTGAGATCTCAACAAGAGATTCAACGTTCAGCAGACTCAGATTTGTGCTACAGCTGTCAATTGTTCTCTGGTCCAAGCAATCCATTCAGGTTTTACTTGCAGCCAGAATCACTGATTCAAGGTCAGAAATCTTTCTGTCACAGCTGAAAAATATTACAGCTGCAGCTGATCAAAGCTAGAGAACCAGAAGTTTCTTATGCCCTATGAGAAAATGGCGGATAAAGGAAAAAAAATTTAGGCTGTTCATGCATTCCATAAATAAAGTTCATTAAAATCTCCCACAACAAGGGATCATCTCTGTTTTTCACATTAACGAAAGCCTAACAATTCAATTAAAAAAATATTTGCAACTGCAATTTAACCACCTTTTTCTTTCATCATGAATTCTTGATTCTTAACACACTTTTTGATGCCACAGGACCACCTCTTTTGTTATAAAAGGAAACAACAAGAAAACCCAAGTTCATGGCATACAGTGAATCCCAAGAAGCTGCAATTTTCCCCTCATCTGCACACTTTACCATGTGGCAAGGCCACAAAAAACAACCTAAAACAAACAACCCAAAAAACTCTGCCTCAAATCAATTTCCAGTTGATGCAGTGCTGTTCTATCTGACCCAGTGTTTCAGAGCATCAGATAATAAACCAAAGTCACTGCACAAAATCTCTTTAATAGCCTAGTAAAAAAGGAGTTGTAAATTAGGATGCCTTAGGGATAGATAAAAGTACAGCACAGAAAAGAAAAGCAGAGGAGTGTGACAAGCTGATCAGGTTCGCTTGAAGTTTTCCAAGACTGGACAGGCCCTCACTTTTACAGAAGTTAGGTTAAAGTCAGAGAAGAAAACACCACAGAAACTTTGACAAGACCTGTCAAACACTAAGGATGCATTGTCTAGAAAACTAACAAAATCAGATATTAAGTATTAAAACATACAGCACTTCTATGAATCTAATCTCTGCTATCTTGAGAGGCCCCTCCAGGACACTTGTTTCAGAGCTGTCACCATTTCAGGGCATCCAGAGACAAATGTCCATTATGAGACTCAGTCAGACACTAACCCTTTTTATGAAGTGGTACTGGACATGTGAGAACACTGAAATTTTCCTGTTGCAGTCACACTACAGCTCATGGTCCCACAGGGGCAGGTGTTTGTTACAAGCTCACCTTGACACTGAGATGTCTCCTCCACGATTGTTCTGCTGCCAAACACACACAGCTCCTGTTTGATTATGCAAAAATGTCTGTTCCAAGATAATACCCCCTGCTCCAGCCACCAGAACACCCCATCTAGCTCAGCTGCAAGGTACTTTGTATTTCAAGTGTCCTGTTTTGGGGACAGCAAGAGTAAAGCAGCAAGATGGTAGGATTACCATGCCAACACATTGTCATATTTAGATTCACCAAAAATTTACCTCAGAATTTCTTAGCATTGTTTTGTTGATCCACATACAATATGCTGAAGAATTACTAAATGGTGGATTTCTGCTGCACTTTCAGATTTAAACCACCCCTCTTGAAAGACCTTCCTATTATTCTACTCCTGAAATAACAAAGCATTAATCCAGCTGAAATGAAAATCTCCCTTCAAATCCTAGGGTCTATCTATAGGTATAGTTTTAATATACAGAAGATGAAAAATGCAGGAACACAAGTATATCCCTGTTGGGATGTTGCACTGGTATTTTATTAGGTGAAAGATATTGGAAAGAACACCCTTGCCTATTCTCTCAGTGTCTTTGTGTGGACTTGTTGGCCACGGATTTGAATCTGCCTCCACATCTTCCTTTGGCAGTAAATCTCAGAATTCCAAGTGCTTTCTCCTAAGCTTTAAACCAAACTCCTAACAGTTTCATCAATCCACTGCAGCTGAAACACTGCAGGATCGGGAAATAACTCTGTATTCATTTTACCCATGACCTTCATGATTTTGTGAACACTGATCATATCAACTTTCAGCCTTATTATCTCCTAGCTGCCTTTTTCCCCAGCCTTGTCTCTTCCTTATAAAGTGACTGCTCTGTTTCCATTAATCATTTTGACTCCTGTACACAAATACATTGTGAAAATCATCCTCCACACAGACTGACATAAATAATGCATGAATTTCCTCAATACCTCTTGATCAAAACTCAACTTTGGCGCTTGGTAAAAACGGAGATGAATTCTGCTGAATCTAGCCCCCATCCTGTGGCAGGATTTTATCATTGATTTGCCAGATAAGGCATAGCAAGAAGTATGACAGGATCATGCCACAGGTCAGGAGAACCCTGGAAATTCTAAGGGTGATACAGACCTTTGTCACTGTTGTCAGCAGGAAAAATTTAAAAGTATCTCATGACAAATGCCACCTGGCTCTTCCCTTTCCCACCAGACATTTGTTTGGGTAGTTCCCCAGATAAATCACCACCAAACCAAGGAATTCTTATAGAAATAAAAGATATGCTTGTGTGAGCAAAGACAGTTTTGTAGGGGAGCTACACGTGCACAGACTTCATTGTTTAATCAAGTGTTTCCCACTCTTTTTCTACTACTTTTCTGAGATTTCCCTCATTCAATGTCCTGAAGGAATCCAAAAGGGCAGCGGACACTTCTCAGAAGTACCTTTTACTGAGAATCATTTCTAAACAGAAGTGAGGTTTACTGCAGTTCAAAGCATTTGCAAAATTAGAGCCTGGCTCCTGGAGTATTGATGCAAAATAACCCCAACAGGTGCACAGGAGCTGTAAGGAAAGACGGGCATCTCTGGAAGTTTTTGGTATTGGAATTTACAAGATTGCAATTTCCCTGTGCTTTAAATAACAAAAGCTTAATGCAGTGCTGCACTTGAAGTAGGCCTAATGTGATACAGTGTCCCTATACACTTTCTCCAGACTTCAAGAGTGGGATGTTGCCCCCATCATCACTATTTTACTGAAAAAAGGAAAAAAATCGGAGTTTCTTGTCTTGCAGAATTTAGATCACAGCAGAACATCTTGCCTTTCTTTTTTTCCTTGATATATGTAATTTTCTAACAGTTTTACATAACATAAATCTGAAGAGTAGCTCTGGCTCACTTCAAAATAAATAAGGTATCATTTGAACTGCCAAAAAGAAGATGCAAAACATTACTTTCTTTCAAGCCTGTAAATTGGATTTTCTTAACAGTAGAGCTGCATGTTGGTTTGAGTCACAAATATCTTTGCAAAAATATATAGACACACAGAATTTTGGAGTTTAGATTCAGATGAATATACCACTAATGATGGTGCTTAGACAGGGGATCACAGCACTCATCTTTCTGAGAATGTCTCTTCAGAAACAGAAGCAGAGCACACACAGTTATGTTCACCACCCTGCAAACATTGTCTCCATTTCGTAAGAAGCAGTCACTGAAAATTAAAATTATGACACATGAAAAAAAAAAAACTTTTGTGAAATAAAAAACGTCAACTAGAAACATGTAGAATGTCAACTGAAGCAATTATTTCCATTTTGTTTGCATTTCAGATTACCTGTTTGTACATTCTTGCTTACCAAAACAGCACCAACTCAATCAGCAAAAGGAATGGAGCTACTTATAACTGGGAAAAGGTGCCATTCTCATGTACTTTGGAAGTGTTCTTGCACAAATTCTGCTTGCAGCAACCAGTTTCCTGCAAAACCTCCTTGCCAAAAGATCAAACTGCATAGTTTCACTCAAACAAAATCCCTGTGAGAATTCTGCTTGATTAAGGACAGATTAAAGGCAGATTAACACCCAAAGACTAAATTTTTTCAAAACACGCAGATAATTTAGAAACCCTTTTCCCATCAGTTTTAATCAATGATCTGCTTTGAAAACCTCAGTCCAACTGTTTATTGGATTAAAACAGAAGAGCCAGCTCCTGAGGTAATTCATAAGTGCATCAACAGATTTAAACAATGCCAAGTAGATAAGGAACTGGCATCAAGGGACAGGGCTTTCAGGAGTGTTTACTCTTGTTCTTCCTTGGATCTGATCACAACATTTCCATTTATTTTAACAAAGAAGAGTTCAGACAACATCTACTGTGCTTCTCCACTATTAACTGATTTATAATGGCTATCTATCCCTTGTAGGTTACATCTTCTAGCTTGTCATTCCAATCCACCCCTCTCCTTGCTTTACAGCATCTTACAGGCTCCCAGACCAAATCTGTGTCATGGCTTAGAACTGCTAACAGCAGAGCAGGATGAATCCCTAGCCAGTTACCGCCTCAATCAGAGCTGGCTTTGGTGCAAAGCCATTGCTTGCACAACCACCACGAGCTGAACAACACCAATAATGGCTAGGAATCTGAGAACAGTCAAGTTTGGCAAGAGTTGTTTTTTTTACTGGTGTCCCACACAGTCACCTAGACCTGTGCTACCCTAAAAGAAGCACAGCGCTCCAAATCCTGATTTAAATCTTTTTTAATGTATTCTTTCATCCAGCTGTGACATAACACAAGTTAAGCCAAGGCTTTGGCTCCAAGTGTTACCACAGTAGACAAACAGCATGTCCTTGTTCCATTTTGTACCCAAGAGGCAAGATGTAGCCCAGTATCTTTTAAAAACTCTTATTTCCTGGCCTTCTAGGTTCATATAGGTTAAAAAAAGCAGCAGATTCTCAGTCAGAGCTATCAAAAGCTGAAGAGAACTTGGTAAAATTTGCTTTTCCAGAAAACATTACCATACTTTCCTTCTACAGGAATTTTCTTGTTTTAAGATGGGTCACAAGAGTTTACAGGCAAAAACTTTAGCACTTAGACAATAAGCAAAGTACCTAATCCCAGCCAGCTGTTTATGAAAGGCAAATCACATTCCTCCAACCATCCAAACGTGGAGAACTGCAACCAGCATTCCTCACTAACCGCCCAAATGCTGAGTGCTGCTCTGGAGTACTTGGGCCTCACCTGTTTGTTGTGTCACACACACATGTGGGTGCCAGAGCTGCGGCAGGTGTTACTGAGAGAGGGACATTCCTACAGCTGTGGGAGAGGCACACGTGGCGTTCCTGAGCTGCTCCCACAATAAAGGAACGGATAAAATTTCTAAAAAGCCCAGAGATTGTACACAATGTTCTACTGAGAGCAACACACAAGCAAACCTAAAGACTAGACAAATATTTCCACATTTTCTACCAGTCATAAGCAGTTATTGGGACAATCATATTCTCTCCTTAAGATCTTGATGAATGTGATTCCTATTAGGTTTTTTTTTTTTTTGCTTTTTGGGTTGTGATTGCAGCTGGTATAATTATCTCTTTTTTTTTTTAATCATTACCTTGCAGAGAGAAAATGAATTGGTTCTCATACCTAAATGCGTTAAAAATCAGTCAGTGGAGCACACTTCAGAATGAAGGGCCCTTGAGGAAATGGATAAGAAAAAGATTTTTTAAAAGGGTTTAGTATCTAGATTACAGTTCTAAAAAGCAAGAAGTTTGAAAAGTTTCCTGTGAACTATTTAGGTTCCATGACATCAGCTTCAACTCAAGATTTTACAAGACCTGGCTCACTTGAGCACAACTTTAAATAAGTTTTTTTGGTGACTTCAGCAGTTTTTGGTCAGTCATTCCGTAGCTACTTAGGAGGAAAAACCACAAACTGTGGCCAAAAGTCTCTGAATAAGCCCTGAGATACAGGCACAGAGATAAAAAAGTAATTTCACCAGTGTACATCCTAACATGCAGCATCATATACATCCTTACAGATAGCTTTCAGAGTCACACAGAGCTTTACACCACTTAAAGACACTGCTGCCTTCTGGGGCTTTTCCTTTCTCTAGCTGAAGTGGCTTGAAGTAACTTTCATTCATACACAGCTGCACCAGCCACCCAGGAAGCACAAAAAAAGAAAATTCTTCACACAACCTTCTTTTATAAACATTTGAAAAACACACTTGGCTAAAAATTACTCATTTTCCAATGTAGAGCTGTTATGTTTTGGGGCTTTTTTTAATCATTATCAGTGACTTCAATTTCTTTCAGAAACATACTGATTTCAGTGCTTCTTTATATCAGCAAGTCAGTTTCAATACACATTTGTATCAACCTTGATGAGACTAGGTTGAAATATCTCTATATCACATCTAGCTCCAGTCAGTGACAAAATAGCACAATTTCCTTTTTATCTGCTCTACTCTATTTATTAAAGAGTTTGTCTAAACAGCTGTTTCACCATATTTATGTATTAAGAATTATCTACTTCATCATTCTTTTCTTCTCTCTTGTACTACTCCTAAAGTGGTCTGTGGTTTCTCTTCACAAAGTTTATAGAGATACTCAAAGATGAAACTTGCTTATCTCACAAACTGCAAGCTTTTAGTGCTTCCTTTCTGCAAGCTTTCTTCCTTTGTGCATTCTAATAGCATGCATTCCCTTGGTGTTTTGAGAAAAGACAACATATTAAATCAAACTCCCAGCTTTGGAACTTGATCATGTCCCCAAATCACTTGCTTGTCCTGAACTGCTCCCTCCAAGCAAAACAAGGAAAGTTTTGAAGGAAATAATTTCTCTTGTCTTCCCTGGGATAACAGCATCTATTCCTCTGTACGCTGCCACCCTGGCAGGCTTGCAGAAGCATTTGTGTGACCACTCCTAAAGCACTTGCAATGAAACACTTTACAAGAGGCTATTTCAGCTGTACTTGTGCTTCTGACATTCCTGTTAGCACCCAAGTGTTCCCTGGAAGTTTCTGAATATTTAATAGCAAGAAAAGGGTATTTGGTCCTGGGGATTTGAGAAGGTCTACATGTAACAGGGAAGCATGAAAGCAGTTATCTATGAGCAGCTGGTAAATGGGAGCCTCAAGTCTTTTCCTTGTCTGTTACTTTTCCTATTTGGGCTCAAGGATACAAGACACTGGATATTTTAATAATGTATTTACAAAGACAAGAGGTGATCTCTCTCTATATGTATAAATACATGTGATTGGCTTGTTAAAAAACAATTACCCATTGACAGTGGCTTTTTAACCAAAACCAGGACACATTAGCAATCACAGCTGACACAAAAACATCACAGTTAAATCTTACTAAGTTCAAAGTAGTTAAGAACTCTTGCCTTGCCTTAAACACTCTCGAACTCTCTTTTAGCAATAACTCTAAAAAATGGTTCTTCACGCCACAGATATCAATGCATGAAAGGAGAAGACATTAAGAATAGATGGATTCAAATACAGGGAAAACAGATTCAAATTAGGTTGAGAACACCTCATTCCAGGCACACCAGGAAAGCACCCTGAGAGAGACATGAAACCAACACACAGATTTTTCTTTCACATTTGAAGCTGATCAAAGCTAAACCGTACAAAGCTCTATGCAAGCTAAGTGCCAGAAGATTAAACAACACCCAGAATAAAAGGAAACACTTTTTTTCCTGAGCTGCTTTGTCTGACCAGAACATTATTTCATTAGGCCTTTTTCCACCTCTTAGTTCAATCACCCCATGGCCAGAGTAACTACCTGAAGCTGTGCCTTCCTGGCAGCCTGAAGAGACTGATGCCCTTTTTACAGCTCAGCTGCAAATCATGCACCTAAGACAGCTTTATGATTAGGTGTGAGGGAATGAGGAGGAAAGACAGCTAATATATCCACATTTTAATATGGATCTGAAGTGCCTAATGATAACAACATGTTGATTTGAACAGCTACTCGCTTCAATCTTCTAATTTACTGATGGAAGAACTAATTTATTTTATGCAAAAATTCAAAGGAAAGTTCAAGAAGACAGCCTGAGAAGCCTTCTATAAAAAGATTCTTTCAAATGATTGACATTGCCGCAGCTATCTGCAAGGCATTTCCAGCAGATATTGATTTTGTTGATGTAAGTGCAATTCATAGATAAATATTGCTCCACAGAACACCCTGTTTACAGAATTTTCTATGAGACTAAGGAGAAGGAACTTTTTTTGATCAAGTAAATGACTTAGGAACAAATGTTGCTTTGGAAAAACAGAGAATTTTTTCCCTGTGTCTAATGAAAACATGAAACTGGTTAGCGAAATATAAATAAAGTAAATGCATTTTCAGGCCAAGTTAAGATGAACACTGATTTTTTTTTTCCCCCCCATACTATATGAAAGCTAAGATATCCCAAAATTCTGGGAGGGAGTGAGGTGAGTAGCATACATATTTAAATTATGTATTTGGTTTGGGTTTTTTATTTGATTGTTTAGTGTTTGCTTCAGTTTTTTGAAGATGAAAAAGGAAGCACCCAACGAGAATGTTGGTTTTCTGTGGATATCCCAATATTGTTTCTGTCACGAGGAGGGAGAGGTGATGCACACCGAGGCCTCATCATTTCTATCAGAAACACAGCAATCCCAGAGACTGATAAGATTAAGATTGATATTAAGATTAGGATTGATATCTTAATCATAAAATATCACAGCTTTTTCCCTGCAGCCTCAGCACAGACAGAAAACAGGGAGCACAAGCAATTGCTCCCTTTCGTAGGAAAAGCTGTTAATTTCAGCACTTTTAAGAGATAAGGCCTAAAAAAGTGAATAGGAATATGTGATATGAAAAGACAAAAAAAAAAAGAATAAATAAAAAAAGAAAAGGAAAATTGTCTTTTAAAGGTCTCAATTAGCAGGTGTACAGAGGATTGCTGTGTTTTTATAACCGCGCCCCGTGCTAGGCCACGCCCATGTGAGGGGAGGCCCGGCCTGGCCCTGCGGGCTCAGCTGGCAGCACCTCGCGGGGGAAAAAAACCAGCCAGAAAACAAATAAAAACCACTTAAAAATGGGCACCCGGGGTGAGGGACAAGTGTGACAAGTAGCTGTGACATCGGAGGAGCCGGAGGAGAAGGGACAAGGCGTGACTGAGCGTGACCGTCCCTGCGGCCAGCGCTGGGAGAGCCTGAAGGAGGAGCTGCCGCTCCTCATCACCTCACTGCTCGGAATTAGCGCTTTAATTTTTTACCTTGCTGTACAAATCCATTTTCATTGGAAATAGCTTAACCTAGCCAAGCTGAGCCTGTTTTGCCCTCTACAGAAATGGGTGCATCCTGTCCCTGGCCTTAATATGAGCTAGAAGCTTTTCCCGTATCACCAGCTGGGGGCTGTGTACAGGTCACAAGCAGGATGGGACTGCTGGGAACGTGCCTTGAGCTGCTTTATTTTCCAGCATCAGCCTCATTACATGGTTATGACAATGGGAAGATGCCATCAGCTCACATCCCAGGCAGCAGACCAAGAACTTAATGTTACAACTCACTTTATAAGTTTTTTGCCCAATCATACAAAGCAAAAGCATATCGACAGCAGTTGCATCCAACCGCTTTACACACAGGCACCTTTGGTTAAAACAATGCTTGCTTATTTTGACTACAATACCTGTTTGTAAGCCTTAAAACACAATGCACAGAGCTCCATTATTAAGCTTAGAACTTCCTAATATCTCACAAGATAAACTTTTCTGTAGCTTAGGGAGTCATTCTAGACAAGTGTTAATACACAGACCATTGTTCTATTTGTCCTTACTTTTCTACTTATTACATAATTTTTCTGCTGACCAATCTTATAGCTACTGCTTAGTTCTGATCACAGTTCTGCTGTCTCTGAGGCCTGCCGTTTGCAGCTTTCCCAAAACCCTTTGATTTTAAGGATTCCCACATTCCCCCCATCTTTTCTCCCCAGTTGCTCTGCTGAGGAGGAGGGTAAGAGAGCAGCAGGGTGGGCGCCAGGCAGCCAGCCAAGGATGCCCTCCACACACAGCCTGCACTTGTGCTTCGGGTAAAAAGGAACCTTAAATCCACAGGAAGCAAAAAATGTAACAGAAAAGAGTGTAAATGCTAACAATAGTGGGAGAGCTCTCTACCTGCCCAGAAGTGTAACCCCAAATAACCTGATCCTCCCACTGCTCTCAGGCATGACTCATGTAATTGTCCATCTCACACATTGCTTGAAAACGCTGCTGTTCCAGCAACAGGGCTTCCAAAAAACTTCTTGGGGTTTTTGTTTGCTTTTTCTTTTTTTTTAAACAGCGTGTTAATCTTTGTTAGGAAGTCTACAAAGTCACAGCTTCTAGGAGTAAAGAAAAGTATGAATCTCCCTCATGAACAAACTTCATTTTAACATCTCTACTATGTCTTCTAAAAGTGGAAATTTATTCAACATTCAGAATGATATGCTGAGAATTAATGAGAGCTCTAGTTAAAAGCAGAGCCTTACATTTGATTTATTCTGTTTGTGATTTTTTTTCCCCTCACATAAAACAGACCCATGTTAAGGGTACTGTGCACATACCACTTCTGTTCAATTTGCTTCCTTAAAACAATTTGCTTCCTTCAAACAATATTTTATATAATATTACAGTTGTACATAATTACTCTTTATTATTCCAAAGCACTTAACATTTGTATTGCTTTAGAATTTGATGTAAAAGCTCCCACTGATATTTCTATCAGCAGAGTTAGGACAGGGCTAGCCAAGGTTTGAAATGTCTGCTCTTACTTATCCAGAAGTTCATTTTCTGGATGGTCATGGTGCACAGCAATTAGGAGAAATACCTGTTCTGAAGGATGAATTAATAACTCCATTAGCCCTGATTTAATTCCAAGGGAGAGTGACCACTATCTCTCTTCTTCGAGAGGCAGCAGCAAATTGGGCAGGAGGTAGGAACACCTCGCCCAGCTCTGTAACTCTGGACATACAGACAGGGAACAGCCTCCAGAGCTGCCACTTTGGGGACAATCTTAACACACACCCAAAGCCATTAAAAACAATTGGGAGTCAAAGTCACTGACCTTCAAAGTTAAGTCTGTGATTAATTTTATTGCCAGTAATTGCATTTTAAAATAATGTTATTAATAAGAAATTGTACTTAAAATTAAGCCCATGTGCAAGTCTGAAGACCTGGAAAAGACAAGTATTTACGTGTTTTCACTTTGTTCCTCACTATACATAACTCAGACAAAAAGATAATTCCTCTGAGAGACCAAAAAAAAAAAAAAAAAGGAATCCAGCCACCTTTATAGGCACAGCTCGTTATTAAAAATGTAAATTGAAACTCAGCTGCCCATGTAACCTTTACCTCCCACTACTGAAGTATCTGTTAAGCTACTGTCTGATGGGATAAGCAAAAGGCTTGCTACTCATTTGCTGGGTGACTGACTAGTAGGGCATACAATTTCAGTCATTATAATGGCAGTGTTGGGGGGTTTGTTATTGTTATTTTGTTGTTGATTTTTTTAAACAAGGCAGAATGATCGATCTTCCAGACACCTTGGAGAGAAAACTCTCATAAAGTAATGCTTGCATGACTGTTTCAAACTCAATTTTGATTAATTGACTATATTATACTTCTTAGAATGACAGCATGAATAAAATATAGAGTATTCTTCTCAGGTAGTTCTTTGAATAAAAAAGTATCAGACAGCAATGGAAGTATCAAATTTCAGAGTTGCACTCAGAGCTTGGAATAGTCCTCTTAGAGGTAACATGGTCCTCAGGGTTTTATTCCTTATAAAATGCAAACTCAAGTAACAAAGCCCATTGTCAGTTCTTTAGTTTATGTATTTAGTCTTGACATTATGCTGTCCCTGGGCAACAATCACATTTCATTCTGCCCAGACTGACAAAATAACACGGGTGTTTTATTTGATTTGATGCTGCAATGGACAATTAATCCAGATCAGATGGTTTAAAGCAAAGAACACTTATTTCAGTGATGTACTTGATCTGTTGACAAGACACTATTCTAACTATCCTTCCTTGGAAGTCAGCCTACAATGCTGACACATAAACCCTTAAACTTTCTACCTATGAAAGTGCATTTTACCTTCCAGTTTTTAAATAGCATCTCTGAAGTGTTGTTACACAGATGAATAAAATCGCTAAATTCATCACAAAGCAAATTTACAACCACTAAAAAGCTTGAAGCACATTGTTAGTATAAGATGCTAGGAAAAACAAAATGCATTTTTGAAGAAAAATATTGACTCATTTTATTTTTTACCAATTTGCAAAATAATTTGTCCGCATAGCATGGGTTGGGGTGGAAAAGCTATAAAATAGAAATTTTTTTCTTCTTAATCAATAACTCAAATTGATACTAGCTGATTTAAAGGGTGATTATAATGATAGCAAAGAGTTTTGATTAAAGAGCTTGGGATTTACTCCAGTGGAAAGACACAAAACTAGTGTTGGACACTTCATGTGACATTTATATAGGATGGGGATAAAACAGTGAGAAAAAGGCAAAGCAAATAATTTGCAGTCAAATTCGTCTCCTTGCTAATATGCATCTGTGAAAGGAAGGAGCACAAAGGAGGAGGACAGACATTCAGAGACAGATCCTGTGTGTGAAAGTGGCCTGGGAAACAGACTCTCCTCTTTGTCAGTAGTGTTCCTACTACAAGACAACTTTCCTTCTTGGCTGGCTTCCTCTAGATGAAAACGTGACAAGAAGTGGTTTAATGTGTACAAATGATGTTTGACATCACTGAATTCAAGCCATTCTCTTTAGGACATTCAGGAGGAAAAAACTACAAACCAGGCCATACCATTTATCCATTTAAAAGGGTAGGATGTTGTGACCTATTCCAACAACAAAACAAGATCAGAGAGGATAAATTGCCAGTTTGTCCATATGAAACAAATGTCAGCTGAGATTCAGAATCACTAAAAGTCAATGCTGTAAGGGTGTTTCTTGAAATGACTAAAAGTTGTTTTATAATATAACTGTTTTGAACTAAAAGCTTTGAGATTCTTATGTAAACGTACATTATGCATCTGGAAGGCTTTCAGTTACCAGCTATCTTCATATTGTCAGAGTGATTAGAATATGAGCACTACTTAAAGTTCAAAAGAACAAGGAGGCTTTCTAAGAAGCTGTTGGGTTCGTTTTTTTTCTTGTTGTTGTTGTTCCACATTTGGAAGTCTGTATCTTAAAAGAGCTTACTTGCCTCTAATGTCTTCTAAACCCATAAAGCTTTTCACAGCCTAGAAGGACTTGTGTACATAAAACAGTATTCTGAAAACACTGAAACTGAAAAAAATCCTTGAAAACACACAGGGAAAAGAACCCTCCCAGAAGTCATGAAAGCATGTTCTTTCACCCTGTTACCCGACCTAAAACTGCCAGCAACATGATAAATATCAATCCTCAAATATTCCTATAATATCAGTTCCTGAAAGGGCAAGTATGATCACAGTTTGGATTACTTTTTAAGATAGAGTCATTCTACATTTAACAACTAATCTTTCAAAATGATAATTCAAGGACTACTGCAAAAGACAGACCATTCTGATTCCTCCTCATTTTAGTCAGTGTTATTTTCTTGAAACAGTTCCCTATGAAAAACAGTGCAACATTGGTGAGATTTTGGATTTGTTAATTCTGCCTCCAGGAAAAGACATTGTGTTAGAAAACATATCCCCCATCAGTTAATGTGCTTGTATCAGGGAAAGTCAATTAGTGTTGTCATCTTATTGCAGAGCTTCTATACTGCTGTCTCCTTATCACAAAAGTTCCATACCTCCTTGGTGTTTCTCATGGCCATCTCCTCAGAGCACTCTTTCTCCTTCACAAAGCAGCCAACTGACTCCAGTTCCCCTCTCACCCAGCCACCCCACTCTTTCATAGCACTCTTCTTCTCATTGCTTACAGCTGTGGCCTGTTAAAGTCAGGCCTGCTCCTAATTTTGATAATTGGCCCAGCTGCAACTCCTTAGGGCTAAGATTACTTTCTACACTATCTTTGTTTTCTTATGTTGTATCCCCCTACAAATTAGGATTCTGAAAGAGCATTTGCAGTGTGTTCTACTCACATGCAAAACCATCTCAAAGCCTTTTTAGGCTGACTTGTTTCTGTGTTAGCACTCACATTTAGCAACTTGTTGATTAGCATGCTGTGTTATGGGGTAGATTTTCCCTGGAAAAACAGGCTAATGGGTGCTCCTTAAATCTATGTTCTGCACAAAGAACACCTTCTTGGAAAAAGGTGCAATGGGAAAGTCACTTCCTACTGCCTCTTAGAAATGTGGACCATCCTGTCTTTTATGCCTGTATAACATATTTGCTATTTTTTACCCTCCTTTGTAATATATCTAAGAATTAATCCATGGAAATAATGTCATGGGGATTTCAACACTTATTAGAAAGAAGAGGGCTAAGTTCTCACAGGTAATAAAACAATCAGCTGCAGGCATGCAAACAAACTCTTTTTCATCTATACAAATATGTTCAGCTATTGTTTTCAAACCTTTGTGTTTCTACAAAGTTATTGAGCTTCAAGTCTAAATCTCATTTTGATGTCAGTGCTTCTCACAATTTCAGTGCCAACAGTGTCTTAGTGCCTGTTCAGAAATTAAGAGAGAAAACTACAGCAGTGTCTGGGGCAGGCCTGGTTAAGAACTCCTCCCAAAATTCCTTGTAATAGAGACAAGAGTAGTCCTATTTTCACAGAGGAACATGAGGAAGAAGGCAGCCAGAAACTGTGAAAAAGAAAAGAAAAGGAACTCTGCCATGGCAGCTGAGAGAACAGTACTGTCAGCATTTTGGCCTCTAAGGTGGAAGTCTGAATCCTGCCCTTCCCATCACAAAACAGCTGCACAGCTCTTTTGGAGACAGCCCTGGCAAATTGAGATATTAACCCCCACCAGCAGTTAAACTACCACAGGAGATTACACTGAAGACAGCCAGGTTATTTTAAATTGACACTTAAGGTATGCTGTGCTCATCTGTTTTGGTTTTGAATCAAAACAGATTAGAAACATTCAAAGAATCTGTTAACACCAATTTGACTACTCAGAGAACAGAATCCAGCTCAGTAGCAGAAATGAAAAATTGTTCCAACTATAAATTGAACAAAATTCTGTGAACCCTCAGAAATGGAAAGTAAAAACTAACATGCTGAGCGGAAATGTTCATAATATCAATACTCTGAGCAAGGCGTGTAGATTAACTGGAAATCAAAATACACAGGAGGAGATAACTTCTGCAATTCCAACTCACTTAAGATACTCTAGATTATTATGATGAAGGCCTCTCTGACATTCCAAGACTAAATCCTAGAAATCTTTCCTAAGGGTGGTCACCATTGACAAGATTTATCATTAAATGAGTGCAGGGTCACTGTTTTACTAAAAGAATTGTCAGAGAAAAATCTGTTGATCCTCTATTTTAAATGCAGTAACAGAGACTATTCAAGATGTGAGAGATATGATCTGGTTGTCTCTTGTCCAAGAGGAATAGTATCAAAGGATAATCCAAGTCAGAAAGGACCTTAGCAGATCTCACAGAGTAAGGTTAGCTAGGAGATCAGATCTGGCTGCCCACCTCTTGATCCTTTGGAACACTAAAAACTCCAGAGGTGGAGACCACACAACCTCCCTGAAGAATGCATTTCAGTGTTTTCATAGACTCCTTGTGAAGTTGTATCCTTGTGTCCAGAGCCTGTACTGGAGGAGTCATTCAGAATTCCTGCGGGTGCCTCCCTCACTCAACAGCAGCATTGCTGCAGTTATTTCCTGCAGAGTCAACACAGGGGCAATTACAGCCTCATTCTCTAAGATATTGTCACTAGCATAAAACAGCCTTTAAATATCCTTTGTCCACAGTTCAAAAATCTCTGCTCCAGGATGGAGCAAATTATCTAGGCATCCTGAGAAGAACCAACTTCACTACTTATGGATTCTTTATGACAAGGGTACAGAAATTCCAAATTTACCTTTGGCTACATCTGACGCAAATGTGTGGGTAGAAATGTTATTTAGGTACTTAAAATAGGGAATTCAAAAGCATGCCACTTCACAGGAGTCTTTCTTGCATTCTTTCTCAGCAATTTGTCTAAATGGAATAAATTTTCTCCTTTTATGCTTATGCTTTTTACACAGAGCTTCTTTGATACAGAGGACATGGGTAAGGATGGAAAATGATAATATTTTGTTTGCTCCTTGTACAGAGAAGGAAAATGCTTTCAAGACTTGTAAGTACTAGTCACATTTTACAAGAAAGTATTGTAAACCTTTAGAGAGATTACATGATTTCCCAAAGTCTCCTAGTGAGAGAATGGTTGAAACAAGAACAGAGCTACATTACTTCATCCAGTATATACAGTTCTACCCCATCCTCTCATTTAATTCCTCTCCTCTAATATAAGATATTAAAAGTTAACAGGCTCAGAGAGCAATGACCATGTTCCTGGAACAGAATCCAACAAAGATGTCTTAATACACAGAAACCATTCCTGGATGAGAAAGGCTCTGAGGATTTGGGAGACAAGGAGAGGGCTCAGGTAAAGCATGGTCAATGTTTCCATTCTTCCCTAGCCTCCTCTGTTTGGATGGGGCTGGATAACCAACACCAGCTGAGATGATCTTTGGCCTGACCAGTACAGCTATTTATAATTTACCTCCAGTATGTGTGCTAAGTGTGGAGAACTGGATAAATCACTGTATCACCAACAAAGGAGATAGTGCTGTAGAAATAACACAATGAGAACGTTTGGCTATTAGGATATTGCAAGAGGCCAACTGTTTAAAGGGTTTTGCCTCAGATTCCTAGACTTTTGGAGTTACTATAACAACACATCAGCACCACCTAAAAAATGTTTTCCCTCCTTTCTTCCTTATATATGCACAAGACTAAAGTGTTTTAGAAAATCTGATCTCATTGAGGAACCTCTGAGCAAAGAATAATGTTGACCAAAGCTGGCAGAAGTTGGCAGTCTCACAGACAGGGCTGTATTGCACTGCTTGGTCACTTAATTTTCATAAAAGGGTTTTAGCCTTGCATCCTATTTCCCAGGATCCTCAACAGCAGTGGAGGTTTCTACCTAGATACAGAGGAATTCACTGATGGACAGCTTTGGACAGTGAAGAAAGAGCATCTTCATTCAGCAGCACTGGGAAAAGCTTGGAGCCAAGAATGGTCCAGAATAACAACTCCATAGGGGCAGGATTTGCATATTAACAAGGGTGGGTGCAGAGGCTTTGCCTTCAGAACAGTTTTGGCCTCTGAGGAACAGTGTCTTACTCTACACATCTGATTACATGTGGAACATATCAATGTGCTAGGGATGGCAATATTCTGCTCTTCAGGGAAATCAAGATGCTACTGAATATGTAGTGTGATTATTTTAGGGTGTTTTAAATACAATATTCCAGAAAGTGGCCTGGCTGATCCTACTGGAAATGGGAGAGGAAAGACATAAGGGGCTGCTTACATTATTAAACTGCTGTGGAAACCACAATGAATTGTCAGAATACAAACAGTATTTACCTTCTTCCTAGCCCTCCTCTAATATCCAGTCTCAGCTAGACATTTGTTTAAGCTCCACCGCTTGGCTCTGATGACAGGCATAGAACTCATATAGATGGGAAAAGCCACACTGCTGGAGCAGACACAATGCTGACCTTTCCCTGTGATAGTTCATCCCTGTACTTGTGAGAGCCCTGCTTGTTATTTTCTACTGTCTTAACCTATTGACCAGAAAGAACTTCCACATACTCCATACAGATAAATCAACTAGTGCTTTAAGGGGGAGTTTGCTGCAATATTATTTCATAACAAAAACCTCTAACTGCTCTTAGTACAATTTAACACTCGGGCTAATCGGTTAAGAAAGAGAGAAAGAGAAGAAATAGGCTATAAAATAAGATATATTACTAAAACTCACTGTAAAATTCTGGTGTTTCTTTTAAAAAAAAAAGATATACTGCACTTGTCTCCTGCCCAGATACCGATCTACCCTCAGAACTGGAAAATACATTTTTGATACATCTTATTTGATGTCTTGCTGGCTGTGTTATATATTCAGAGCAGAGAGTCTGAAGCAAAGAACAAAGGCTGCGTAATTTGAACTTTAACTCATACTTCACAGGTCGATGCCTCACTCAGCCTGCAAGAAAAAGCAATTATTGCACTTGAGCTAACAATATTATAAAAGGGGGTCAGTGACACACCATTTCAATGGCAAAAATATGTGCAGTAAAACGAATTAAACTAAAAATAATTTATTTTCTTAAAAACACCATAATCTCAACCACCTGACTGAAGAACTGTTCAAAAGCATAAAGGAACACACTGACATGACATTAGCTGCTTGAAATCTTACCCTGAAGTACTTCTGAATACAGTTGTGATTGAGCCTTATTTTTAATTTTAATACCATCCTTTTCCCCTCTGGGTCACTAATTAGATGCTTTTTGGACAAAAATTTTAAACAATGAGAGCTTCAAAACCAACAGGGTGACCCATTCCTAAGTAATGTTAATTTAACTCTGCCCACTTTTGGTTACTTCTATTTTTAACAGTGGCTGCTTTCATGCTTGGCAACAATTGCTGTGCCTTTTGGAACAGGTAAATTGCTGCAGTGAGTGACAAGTTAGTCCTCTTACTGTGAGACTGGAAGCTGTTCTTTCCATCAGAAGTGAGCTGCTTGGAAAGAACAGATTTTATGCTTCACCAAGTTTTTTCCTGCCTGTATACAAGAGGACATTATCTCACTGGTGCCACAGCTATGGAGAAAGGGAAAAAGGCCCTGTGTGACTGATGTGCAAAGTGCTCAGCCAGAACCTGCTGCTTAATGAGGGGGACAGCAAAAGGACAGAAGTCTCCTTTCAGCAGCTTGTGCTTTCTGTGGAGGGAACCACTCCAAAACACAGCACAAAATTTGGTCTTTGGTACAGAAAAGCATCCCCCAGCTGTTCCCATGGGACATTCTTTTCCTTGAAGTCCCTGAATTGGAGCACGTCCTAGAAACATTTATAGATTGTGGAAATACTTGACCTAATATAAGACAGGGGGAAAATTCCCACTCACAATTCCCCAGCTCGGTCTCATTTTGCATTTTCACCTGTTAATAAAAGTGAGGATCAAAACACTTAATTGGAGCCTTTGAGCAAAAATCAACTTGTAAGCCAAGGCATTTGCTCATGCTTGCCCAGGTCTGCCCCAGTCTCCCATAAAGCACTGCTGTATTTATCAGGACAGACTAATTAGCTGCTTGTGCTGTGTTCAGCTTTGAGCAAAGCAAAGAATCTGGAGAACTGCTAGAGACACATTGCAGCAAATGGAAAAGCAGCTGGGGCAGCTACACAAATTCATCCACTGTGGGAAAAGAAAAGTTTAAGCCAGTAAATGCAGCATCAGACAGTGCTTGACCTTTGAAACTGTGTGTCAGCCTTGGTGGGAAAACAAATATTCCACTTGTCATTAACAGGCATCTCTTCTGCATGTGAACAACAGGCTATTGTGCCACAGAAAAAAGAAATGTCCTCAACATCTTGCATTAATCCTCCCTCGGGGGAGTACAGGGAGAAATGTGAGGTGGGGGCACACACACACAAAAAATAAGTCCCCAAAAGATCAATGCTGCCATTGTTTTCTTTAAATAAAAAAATCGTAACATCACTGTAACAAGTTCAGTTTTGGAGACTTGTTCAGACTTTGGAGACAAGTTCAGACTTGGGAGACTCCAAAAGCAAGGGTGTTTGAAATATTTAAATTTACAACATGTGTATAATCACCTAAAAGCTATGAGTGTCAAACAAGAATAGCTAGGATGCAATGCAAAACCCTGGGCAAGAACAGGACAGAAAAACTATGTAAAAATCAACATTGTCCTTGAATGTCTTCCCCTCCTAACTTTTTTTATTAATTTGCAGTTAATGACCAACATCACAAATGCTAATTTGATTTGAAATATTGTTTTGGAAGGTCCGAGACTGCACACAAATAGCTTAAGGTGCAATAGCATAAGAATGAGGATATAATTCCAGCTCTAATACACCTGCTGAAGCATAGTTAGACACTGCATTGACTCTTCTCTTTTTAGAGGACACCAAACTGTGTGATGTCAAGATAATTAATCATGTTGTATTATTAATCTGGAATTTAAAAAAAAAAATCTTTTACCTGCATCTTTGTAAGAAAACTACTTTAAAAATTATATTAGCCAATATGTCCCTGTTGTCTTATCATAGGAAATAAAGCAGTTTACTTGTGAAATCAAGCATAAAAGGCAAGTGTCTCAAATGATTAGTTGGCTGTGTATAAAATGGAATGCATGTCTATTTATATTACTTGATAGGTTATATGTATGCACTGCAGAAACCATATTAAGAAATCAAATCAAATCAGAATATGACAGCTTTTGAACTGATCTTACCTCACACTTCCTAACTGCAGACAGGCCAGTCTGCTTGGTCTAGAATGTTCCAAAACAAGTGTCTTTCTTAGACCCCTCTAAACCAGCTAAACTAAGGATGACAACCTTGCAAGAGCATTCCTGCACTAAAACACATGGGGAAAAATGAACCTTCTGCCCAGTTTTTACAACAGCTGCAGGAGAAGTACCAGAGATAAAAACCTGCCTCAGTATACAAACCCTCCTGAGCACTCACTGCTCTGGTTTGTGTCACTGCAGCTTCTGCAGCACTTTGTGTCAGGGGGTTCCTTGCCTGGCAGCGTTCATTAGGAGACTTTATATCAAGGCACTGATCCTCTCCATCTGTTTTGAGCACATTGCAAGAGTAAATCAGCTTAAAGCAAGTTTATCCACCCCTTGCAAGATTAGGAGAATCCTCATTTGGCTCAAAAACATCAATTCTCATGTGGTCCATTTCCAGGGATGCAAAGCAACTTAAAAAGGAGGCAAGCAGATGAGTGCAGAGTGCCAGTGTGCTGCCTCCTGCCCACAATTCTCCAGTAGCTGTAGGTCAGTGGATTCACACCTCTCATCTCTCTGCAAAGAGGAGGTTAAAGTGCTTTTGTTCTTTATCACCAGAATTCTGAATTACTGCTCTCTGAATTGTGTAAGCCATCCATGGAAGAGATGTTACTTGCAGCGTTTTTGTACCTGTACCGCGCCTGACTTTTGCCCATTTACAAATCCAATTAAATCACACTACACCAGCACACATACCAAAACCTGGCATAAAAATATAACTAGAAAAGACCCCACTTCTAATTTGTTGAATTACAAGAATTCTTGTCCTACCCTACACCTTTTAGATTTTTTGCTTGGTTTTAAACTGAGACTTGGAGGAAAGAATTGCAGAAAGAAAATCCACATGGAATTGTATGATTTCATTCATATCCATGAAAAAACAAACATTCCAAGGAGTGCTGCCAAGGACAGAGGCTACACCTTAACAGGTAAGGGAAAGGATTCATTTCCACTTTTAATGAAGAGTTGGTTTTAAGGATTCTTTTTAGCTACTTTCTTGTGAAGTTTTGAATTTTTTAAAGGTAAAGGATTATTAAAGACTAGCTAGCCTGCTATTAAACGTTTAGGGACTAAAAATGTGAACATATTTGTCTAACATCATAAAATGTAAGCCAAATCAGTTTGTCTGTTTGTTCATCAATTCAGAAAAATGTGTTGAAATAAAATATTCATGGTACAAGCCTCTCAATTGGATTCCTGGATTGAGCATGCATGGCAGAAGTAATCTAAAAACATTTTCGGATTTTTGTATGTAAACGTAGGTTTTATTTTTTAAATTATGGCATTTTTAAGGAGGAAGATTTCCTGTTCACTTGAATATTTCTGGATTGCATCCAACTTACTACAAATTCTTTTGATATTTATAAAAGTAAACTGGAAAGATGTCTAATTTCCCTGAAGCTAAAATCAACCACACAAACAGAGCAGGGGTGGGTGTTCTATCTTCTCCCACCCACTGCAGAGGCAGAAGAAAAACCCTCCTTTCCAAAATCTCCAGCCCACATGGATACAAACACTTGAAACTGCACTTCTAACAGCCAGACCATGCTCTGTTTTACAAATAAGCCACTTGTCCCATTCAAGCATCTATTAATTAAAGGCTCCAATATAGATTTTCCTTCAAAGAAAACCTTCACACATCTACTCCACTGGTGCCTACAGAATTCCAATTTAGATTTCAGGATCAAACAACAAAGCATTGTAAACTTTTTTTCTTTAAAATCCAGTTCCCTTCCATTTATCCTCCTTTGATCAGGTTTTTTGAAACCAAATTTGAATTATTTCTTTTTATATGGTTGAGGGTTGTATATTTATTAACAAGATCAATGTGATTAAGATGATTAACAACCTCAAACAGTTCTCATCCCTGATAGAAGGGATGAAGAGCAAGGCAGAGATTCAGCAAGAGGCATTCTTAGTTTCCATGTGAGGCCTCAAGTTGGAGTTTAAACATTACTTAATCATTGAGCTATGCCCTGGAAAAAAACGCCTTTGTAGGCAACAGACTTCATTTTATAGGGTTTTTTCCCCTGTATATTTTTAGATTTACTTTTTTCCCCTTATCTCACCCCATTTTCTGTAGAATGTTTTGTGAAAGACTTCAGCTCATACTCGTGTCTGAAGTAACCTTTAATGTTTTCATAGCTTGAGCAATATTTCCATAAGGTGTTTTATGTCCATTGATACCCCATAAACAATGCTGGGTCCTGCTATTCTGTTAGAATAAATCAGCATAAGCTCCTTGCCTACAGAACTAAACTGGCTCACATTTGCTGTAAATTTGGCCAGCTCTTTATTTAGTGATATACAAATCTGAGTCCAGCTGCTAAAACTTGGAGCTGCATAAAATGCAGTGACCATGAGAGGCTCCATGCTTCTCAGAGTTGATATAGTTTAACTCTCCAAGTTTGAAGTCTGAAAGGATCCCAGTGAATTCAGTTAAAATGTAGCAAAAACAAAAAATTTAAAAAAGCAAACTCCACATAACTTTCTGCCAAATGCTATACAAAACTTTGAGTTTAATTCAAGGTCAAGATAAAAATGAGATTCAGAGAATAAGCAGACTGGTAAAAGTCACTATCTCAGTTAAAGAAGAGAGGAAGGGAGATCAAAGCACACAGAAAGCATCCATGATAAAAGCAAGGGACCACCCAGGGAACAGAGCCCTTGGCATCACTCAGCCATGACCCACTACACCTGGAAATACACAGAACAAGGGATGGTGGCAGCTCTTCCCTGGGGATGATACCTGAGAAGAGTAACAGGGCAGAGCAGCCTGTGCTGCCCCACAGTAAAGGACTCAGCTCACAAAGAGCCACCAGAACACAGGAGATATCAGTCTTTCTGTATCAATGACAAGCGCTGCAACAAGCTAGTTTAGAGGAAATGTCACCCACACAGAGCCCTGGATTCCCACAATCTGTCCAGAATAGCAAACACCTCAGTCTTGAGTGCCTCAGAGTAGCACTCAAGTGACTGAGTTTGTAACAGGCTCAGCCAAAGCAGCTTCTCGCCATTTGTGGTTTCATTCTCAGGATTTCAGCTCCTGTTGCTGTGAGGAGCCCTAGGCCAGGAACCAGCACTGAAACTCACACCTACAGAGAGACCAAGTGCAGAACTGATAAACTGGTGGGGTGGTGCCTGGATCCTGGTGTTCTGTGAGCCCAGAAGGACCAGCACCCCAGCTACTTCACAGATCCCACCTGCCCTGTCTGCACTGCTAGCATTTGTCACATCACATGTGGTACCTTCACAGCAAACTTCTGCTCCGAGATAATGCTGAGCATTATCTCTCTCCTGAGTGAGAAACTTAAGGTCCTTTGTGCTTTCATAATCTCTTCAGCAAGGCCAGAGTAAATCAAGGAGGAATTGGAGTCATATTTTTAGATTAGAATAAATACACCAGCTATGGTTCCCCTGGCCTGATCATGCACACAATATCCCCATACATCATATATGATGTAAATTTTTACATCATATATGACGTAAATAAACCCCCATACATCATATATGATGTAAATAAAGATTTGCACTTTGAGGGAGCTGTGCTTCAGACCTTGAAGCACTATGTTTCCCTGAGCTAGGCAGTGAGCACACAGTTGTGATCTAGCAGCACAATTTTTCAGGATCTGTGTGCATCAGGTCAGCAAATACAGAGGAGGAAGAAACCAAGATGTACTGCAAAGAGGGCAAGCAGAAAAAAGAGTGAAAAACAAAGAAAGCTTTTGGGGAACAAACTTGCAGAAATGGAGATCATATGCACTTGAATGGAAAGGAACAAGTAAAACTTTGGGACCGTAAATGTGCTTCAAAAAGCTCAGTTAATATATAACGCCATAGGCTGTAAAGACGTGATTTAAGCAACTGTCCCAATGTTTGCTCTAGATTCCACTCCTCAATTCATATTTCTGCTGATGTAACCTCCCCTTGGCCACCAAAATTGTTTTACTGGACAATCTTCTCTTCATACTGATTTGAGGGGTTAAATGCCATGAAGTTTCTACATATTGCATACTATCTATAAGCTCATATATATGCACAGCATATTGGGTAACAACAATACATGAAAAGCCTACCACTTTGCATTACAGAAATAACTTCTCAGCTCATTCCTGAGTATGTCACTGATGGAACCATATACAGAGACTTTATTGCTTCACTCAGCTCAGTGATTTGTGTGAAAAATTCCCCAATATTTTTTTTTAAAACTTTGTGTATTCTGAATAGCAGCTACTTATTGAAAAGATCCAAACTGACATATGTTGACAAAACTGCCATCAATTTATAGAAAAAAAAGGACTATCTGCTTCTTCATTTTTTTTTCTCTAACTCTTAACACTGTTTAATCTCAGGCTTTTTTCAACAGCTGATAATGATAGTGAACATACTTTGCTATGAAGTTCTCAGCTGCAATTTCTTCAAGGTTATTCACAGTGTTTTACTGAATCACCTTTAATATTAGTTGATTAGTGCAGTGTAAAAATTGATTCCTGACAGATCAGTTTCTAAAATGGTCTAGGAATGGTCTAATCAAAGGCAAGGAACCTTCTAGGGCAAGCTCCAATTAAAATCAAAACAATACAATCCTACCTCCATACTTAAATGAAATTACATTTCAGCTTCTCACAAAAGCATGAATTGAAATTACATTTCAGCTTATAAAAAAGAATTATTTGGCAGATCAGTTACTTACAGTGGTTTCATTCCTAAATATTGTGCCATTCTGTGTTCTGCTGCTACCAAACTATCAATAAAATCCTCATCTCTTGT
Organism: Melospiza melodia melodia; assembly: GCF_035770615.1. NCBI lineage: Eukaryota > Metazoa > Chordata > Aves > Passeriformes > Passerellidae > Melospiza > Melospiza melodia. The sequence continues at coordinate 49,820,849 of NC_086199.1, read as the reverse complement.
AATTGAATTTAAAAACTCTGTCTAAATGTGATCTTTTTATACCTTGCTCTCAAGTGGACTGCAAATGAACTTATCTTAGAGCTCAGTTTGGGTTCAATCAAACCAAAACTTCAAGGACTGTATTTAAGCAGTACCATGATTTAAAAACTCATGGAAAAATAGCAACAGAATCATCTCTGGCATTTGGAATTCTCCTGACACTAAGGCTTGCATATATGTACTGGCCTAAAAACTGCAGCATCATTTATTTGAACTTTAAAAATAAAAATCTGAGCTTTCTCATGAGAAAAGTTTGATTCAATGCATTTTCTCCTAGCATGAATGGCAGCTTGAAAATAGATGTTATTCAAAGAACACAGGATTACTGGAGCAAAACCAGTTCATTTCACTGAGTTGCTTGCAAGCTTAAGAGAACAGATAGATGAATTTTCTGCAGAATGTGGACCTCTTCCCCACAAAGAACTGCAACAGGAATGAAGCACTCAGTGAGCATCCCATTCAAGAGGACAAATGTGTCTAAGTAATTCTATGTCATCATTATCTGCAAGGCCTCAATCCTCAACAAAACAGCACAAAAAAAAAATAAAATCTTGCCAACTCCAATGCAGATGCAACCTCATTCTTCCTTACCAACAATTCAACAGTGAAGAAAATTTTTTAAATAAGACATAACCCACCTTAGAAATCCTAAAAAACAAATGAAGGTGAAAAGCAACATCCAACCACAGCAATACAGTTTGTGGTTTTTTAAGGGTATTCATTTCACAATGAATTTCTTCTCAACAGAAAGCTCCTTACCTCAGTCCAAAAACAAACAAGGAAAACTGCTTTCTCAAAACCTGCTACTCACTTTGTCACCTACTTGTTACTCCCTTCCTTTTCATGCTCGATTTGAGATTTTGTGCTGTACAAAGGAAGAGCATGTTTCTGGCAACAACCTATCCTCAAATTCTGCAGAGACTCAAACCCTTCTTGTCCTGGCATCGTAATGACAAAGCATCACAGCCTGATGCTGATGGGAAGAGACAAATTCTGTCTACAGAAATATAACTGGCTGCACTATTTGCAAAGAAACTTAGTTAATGTGACAAAGTTTTGGCAGTGGGGGCTGCAGGAGTGACTTCTGTGAGAGGGCAGCAGGAGCTGTCCCACCTTGGGCAGAGCCAGGTCCAGCTGGCTCCAAAATGCACAGCTGAATAAACAGAGCTTGGGCCCATTTTCCCAAGTTTTCTCCATGGTCTGTACACCTTGATACAATCTAGACACATAAATAATTACCTTCTGCATCTCAGAAGAGGCAGTAGCATACTGAAATTCTAATTGTTCAGGGAAGTTCTTTTCCTGACTAAATCCTGGCAAGAGTCAGTGTGGTGTTAAGTGAAAAAGAAGCCTTTGGAGGTTCAAATTGTTATCTCTGGAAAACTGTAGAAAGAAGAGTGGCATCAGTAAGAGTAGTGCAGATTTTCAAAGGAGAAAAAAGACCAGAGCCTAGCACAGTTTTACCAAAAAATATACAAACACATGTAGCTTCTATCTCCTTACAAAATTGTTTATTTTCATTCTTTCCAGCAGCAGGGATCACAATGGTGAGCATCCTTCCTCCCACATTAGTGTGAAATCAGCTCTGAGGAGGCAGAGGCAGATGCAGCATTAAAAATGTGAACTCAAGTGCTGGCCCCAAGCTGTCCCTGGGTTGTGCTCTGAGGTCTCCTATAATTAGTGATGAAGCAGCTTTCAGATCTCTGGGAGCACATCTGCAGCAGAGCAGGTGGGGAAACCAGTCCCATCACTCCTCCCAGGTTTCATATTTACAGCAAAACTCTCCCTCTGCACTGACAAAAACAAACCCAGAAACCCAACACACACACACACCACCACCAAGGAATCCTTAAACACTGCACTCAGTTGGGAATCTCTGCTTTGTAAGTCTTTAAAAGCTCATTCATGCCATGAATTGAAATTCATGCATTGAAATCAGAGTTGAGGCACTGGGGCTCCTGAATCCTCCATGCGTTTTGCATGAACACCCTTCCCACAAACAGTAACGTTAAAATGAAGACCAAACCAAGAAACCAAAGCTGAATTGGTAAGGAATACAAAAGGTCTATTAATGTCATTACCAGGAGAATTTCCAAATCAAATAAAAATATGCCAGAAATCTCACAGCATTTTTGGGTGTAGTTGGTTGTTATCTTGTATGGTAGTTCAGGATTTTTTACAAGTCCCTTTTTATTCCTGAAGAATTTAAGCTTACAATCTGCTGAAACAGTTCCACGGCTTCCAGGTACTGTAACAACAAAGGCATCAGGCTTCCTAACTGGCATAGGAAACTACTGAAGAAGCTGTATCATATCTTAAAGTGCCAATTTTAATGAAAGCTTATCTCACCTCATCATCTTAATGACAGGTTGTATAATTCTATGTCAAACCCCTCAAAATGTTGCCTGGCACTGAAAACACGTCTCAGCTATCACTACCTTCCACTTTTCAGGTAGTGATTTTTATTCTCATGTTTTTATTTAGTCAAGACTCAGGCTTACATGATTTCCTTTTTATAAAACACAAGACTTTCAACCACCAGCAGATAGTTCCCTGGGCACATGTTCTGGAATAAAACATTTGTGTGATTGTTTTGATTTATTTCCTCTTGCCTCAGTCAGGTTTCAGGAATTGAGCTGCTTGTACTCCTACCCTGTAGGGATTAACTTAATGACTCGCTTTGTTCAATCTGTTTTGTGCATCCCAAAGTCAATGTGATGCAGTGAAAGCCAGATGGGGGTTGAGGAGAGGGGGAAAGTCAATCATTTCACCAATAGCACACAAGCAGAGACTGTACAGAAACTGGTTGGACTGTCTGAAAGCTATTTTATGCTTGTCCAGCCTCTGTCTTCTGAAAATAATCCCCCAGTTTCAGTCCCACTGTTCTGTCACTGCACTTGCTCCTACTAGCATACAAATACACACATTACAAATAATTTTCATTGTATATCTATATTTTTCTAGAAAACATAATAATGCATCTTAAATTAATTCATCTCCTCCTCACTCCACTTGAGTGAAAAGCTTCATTTTTCAGATTGTTATTCACTTGATTATAGGTTGGAGCTGGGATATGGGTTTGTAGAGGCCCAGAGAAGCTGACTTTATGCACAGGGTGGACTGTGGAGGTGCATCCTCACCATGAGCTGAGAAATGCTCCTGAGCTCCTCAGAATCACTGTGCCTAGAATTAACAGGTGTCCAAAGAGCACCTGGTTTTTAAATCATCAGCCTTGGAAACTTATTCCCACCACCCTTGTAGCTCCTGGAGAACAGCACAACCCAGCAGAGCACAAGTGCAGGAATGAGGCCAAGAAGTGGCCATGCACTGGAGGGAAGGATTAAGACCTCCAAAGCCTCTGACCCATTTCCAGAAAGACCTCAAAGAACAGACTGTGCATGAGAACTAATTTGCACAGCAAGTGAAAAACCTGTCCACAAATATGTGCCAAGCCTGGGCATGGCCCCCAAGACCCTGGCCATCTCCTCAGCCACACCAGCACAGCTGGATTGATGCTGAAATCAGGACTGGCATCCCTTCAGCTGGAACCTGCACTGGAGATCTCTTTCTCTCTCTCTTCCAATTCTTCTCTCCATTTTCCTCTCTTCTTCTCTCTCCCCCTCCCCTTTAATACCTCTCTTCCTTTTTCCAATAACCCAGAACCCACTGCCACGTGCTTGCACAGCAGCTAGGGACTAATACACCAATTTACTTGCCAAGGGTGTAATTTACCAATAAAAAATCTGTTTGTGGCCCCTCTGATTTTTGTTCTTCCTTTCAATCATGAGCATTTCTGAATCCTACGTGTTTCTTTCCCCTTAGGGTGGGTGGTCATAGGGATTCAGGAGCTGTTAGCAAATGTACAAAATGTGGCTAGGTGCTGTAAGGAATGGGAAAATTAGGTTTTCTGAGCTTCCCCAAACCTTGCTTTTTTATTCTAAGTACGTGTCAAGGTACTATGAGAATTGCTGCTCTCCTTACATCAGCCTGAGCTGGGGGAGGGAGGGAGTAATGTGGAAGGCAAGAATAGTAGAGAAAAAATGAGATAAACTTCCAACAGTAAGCATCTCAAACAGCTGAATGTATCCAGAACTGTAACTGTTCTTACTGTATTTCTGAGCCTTTAAAAGAAGGAGCAATAGCTCAGATCCTAAGCCATTCTTAAGTATTAAGAATGTTTATTTCAGCTTTCTGCCTGAAGCAACTCAGAATTAATAGCACTTTTTGCTTGTGGCAATTTCTTTTTTATTTATTTTATTACTTTATGAGTAAATTTGTTCTTAATAATTTTCTCTGCAGGGAACAGGAAGACATTTATTTCCACAGGGAGCATTTCTCTTTCCTGGGGGTTCTAACAGTTAAAAAAAAATACTGAAAGAAAAAAGAATGAAAAAAGTTTTAAAAGAAGGATATATACACTCCTCTCGCTGTGAAATACCATCTTTTTTTTTTTTTCCAAGTACTGACAGTGAATTGGTTCTTTTAATTCCCAGGCATTTCAAGAACAGCATGAGACTTGCAAAGGCAAGAGAAAACAATACAGAATAAAAAGTACTGATTAACTTGTGGTGGCTCATTGAGTCAGAATGTGGTTCCCTACTGAGCTGCCTCTAAAAATCTTAAATCATCCTTCCCTTCCCGAAGCCCAAAGAACAATTTCATCTCTAAAGGTAAAAAAGTTAATTTCTTCAATCCAAAGTAGAGGTTTTTTAAAGGTGAAGGACCTTGAAAAATTTCATTTTTAATTATAAAACCTAATTAAAATGTCCACCAATGTATTACCAGACATGAGTTTGGGGTTTTTCTTTTTCCTTTTTAAGACAATCAGATACAGCTATTTCTTACAAAATAGCCCCACAGGTTTATGCTACGAAAACACATTCTTCTTGGTCCTACTTCATTGCTTTATTACTGGCTCCAGTTTTAATTGCCCAAATGAGAAGGGGTTACCATCCTTGAAGCATCACCACAGAGAAACAACATTCCCCACCAGCTGGCACCTCTCCTATGTTTTTCAGTAGCTATTGGTTTCTTTCACTAGAAGCTGGTAAACTTTCCACCCATTTCTCAAGACCTTTATTCCTTCCAAAAAGTAAGGTGTTACTACTTGAATTACTTTACTACCAGTATAATTATCAGGGATGGGATAACACACAACAGGGATGGACAAAGGACTCAGACGCTTCCATTACTTTTTTCCCCCAGAAGCAGTCCCATGATTTTTTTCCTTCATTTTTCCTTGTTTCTTGATAATGTGCTATGAATTTCTATTTGGAAACCACCAATACAGTCACCATATCATTCTATTCAATTGGGGTTTTTCCATAGCTGTCTCAGCCTTTTCCCCAATTTTAGTCTTTCCTCACTACAAAGTTCCTTCTCTTTACCCTCTGTGGTCGTCTTCACTCTCTTTCAGGCATTTGAGCTTTGAGCAGTGTAATGCCAGCTCCTTCCCTATTTATCTGGTAGATGCAAGTGATCTGTCATTTTTTAACTTATACTTTTGTCGGTGCATCTCTTCACACTCCCATTTGTTGTTTTTCAAATCCTCTCTTTTTGCCTCCAGCTGACTCCTCAGCTGATGTGTAAAAACACTCAGCTGATGTGTAAATTCCTTCCTAAGGTTTTATTCACATCCCTTACAGGATGAATAAAGGGGAATTATGCCAGAAATACTAAATAAAAGTTTCTCTGGGCATCTCCAGACTTTCCTGCAAGTTACAGAGATTTTATAATGGATTTTTCTCTTTGCTTTGTACAGTTACAAACTTGAACAACCAAATCCTGCCTTTTCCATGCTGCAGCTCTCCCTTGCATGTCACACATCATCTCTTGGTGTGCACCTAGCCTTGCTTATCTCAGAGGGTTTACTCACACCATAAGGCTTCACAAATAGGGGCCCTGAACTCAGGCCCTAAAATAACATAACCCCAATTAGCCCAAATGCTGAAGAATGAAAGGAGGGTCTGAACTTAGCTGTCATCAGCCATATCAGGAGAGAGAAATGGCCAACTTTTGTCTTGGGAATATGAGATTAAAGTACCAAAATATTAAACTAAACATTGTTGTGCTTTGGTAAATGTCAACAGCTACCTCAGTGGGAGAGTGACAGGCCTCTGGCAGACAAATTCAGTATAAAAGAGCAGATTCCAAAAAGAGCCTGTTTTACTCTTTAAAAGGAAACATCAACTCAAGTCACAAAGGATGACAGACAAAAATGACATTAGGAACAGCCTTTTAAAAAGCCTGTCATCCCAGGAAATCAATAGGAAATAATTAACTAATAAATGATAGCCTCTGCTATCTTGGGATTTAGTTCTCTAATGAAAACCTTCTTTCCTAATTTCATTAAAAACAATTAAGATATTTAGCACTTTGGGAAGACACCAAAGCCTCCAATATATATAAAAGAGTAACTTCCAATGCAAATATATCTCAAAACTAAGGATTATCTCAAAGAAAAAGGCATTAATAACACTGTAGTCTTTATCCTTACTATTATCAAGACAGCCAGTTTGTGTTCTCTGTTAGTGTCTGTACAAACACTATATATATACACAGAAAATAAAATATACATATATATGTGTCAGCAGTGGATTCATGAGTTGTGCAATATACATTATCCAGGTCAAATACCTTCTGTACAAACAGCACAACACAAAGCAATGCAGAATGATAAGTGAAAATTATATATCTAATTTACTTCACTACTTCAAATCAGAACTTACAGCGAATCCCTTTGAGATATTGAACCCACCATAGAGCATCAGATTTCCGGACCTTGTTATCATCTTTCCGCATTGTAAATCTACAGTGACATCCATAAGTCTATAAAAGCTACTGAGCTTGAATCTAATAACCAAAAACTACATAAGGAATTTCTACCTTGTCATTTTACTCTGTATTTACACAAAGACCTTAAAGGCTGATATGTCTGAGCTCCCACTATGAACAGACTTGTGCAATCTATTGATGGGGTTAATGAAATAAAGACAGATTAGCTCAAAAATATTCTTTATATATCCCATTAGTAGCTATAATTGAGCCCTATATATCACACACTTGTATAAAACAGCCCTGTTCTGATCATGTGCAGATTAAACTATACCAAAGCAAAGATGGTTTGAGACCCAATAAATAAAAGTATCATTTCCTCACCACTAATTGTCAGTATTCCCGTACACATACTTACCCACCAAATTAAAGCAGTTAGAAAAATAAAATTGAAAAACAGTCCGTGTGTGGACTACAGGTCTGGGTGAACTGAAGAAGACCTTGCACAATCAAGATAATGAAATACCCTGGTTTACTGAAATAAAAAAACCAAAAGTTGAGAAATCTGAATGCACTAACTAGAGGATCTCAATATATATATATTTGTTGACATATGACTACAGGGGTTCCATACAGCTGTTTCCTTATCACAAAAGTTCCATACCTTCTTGGTGTTTCTCATGGCCATCTCCTCAGAGCACTGCCACTTCCTTCTTCACAAAGCAGCCAAGTCACTCCAGTTCCCCTCTCACCCAGCCACCCCACTCTTTTATAGCACTCTTCTTCTCATTGGGTACAGCTGTGGCCTGTTAAAGTCAGGCCTGCTCCTAATCTTTGATAATTAGCCCAGCTGCAACTCCTTAGGGCTAAGATTACTTTCTACACTACCTTTATTTTCTTATATTCTATCCCCCTACAGATAGTAGTAGTATATATATAGTATAGTGTACATATAGATGTAGCACAAAATAAGGAACATCGATATATATAAGAAATGCATAAACTATATGGAAATAATACACACAAGAAATACAAAACTATAGGAAGGAAATATACACTGTAGAGGCCCTAAATACAAGCGGTTAATGTACACAGGCCCTGTCCAGAGGCCCCACAAGCACAGCCCTGGGCTCCAGCATCTCTGTCAGTGGCTGCAGAGCAGCAGCTGCTGGAGCCCATGCAGCAGGTGAATGCACTCCTGCACAGCCTTCCCGTGGGCAGCGGGATCACTCGCCAGCTGCTGGAAGAGGTTGGGAGGCTCAGCCAGCCACAAGTTTGAGGGCAAACTGATCTCCCCAGGAAGCCTCTCATTGCCTATGACAAAGTGGTGCAGTTATTTTGCCTGCAGCGAGCAGAGCAGGTACTCCACGATGTCCATCATCTACCACAGGAAATCCCTGCTGTGCCAGCATGCCAGGGGCATGGTGCTCAGCAGGTGCATCAGCACAGTCTTCAAGGTGTAGCTGGACAAAACTACAGCCAGCAGGCTGTGGCTGAGCAGCTGCAGGCACTTGCAGTGGCAGCTGTCCTGGGGGGCCCGCCTGGAAATGTGCGTGAAGAATTTGGCCTCTGCCACGGCACAAGTTCTCAACCCACGTGGTGCTTGCCGTGCCTACTGCTGATGGCTGGCTGCCCACAAAGATGTCAGAGTCTCCTCTCTGCACCCCAAAGATCATATCAGCCATGAGGCTTTCCTTCTCTTTGCTGAGCTGAACTCGACAGGAGTGCCTGGAGGGCAGCAGCGTTAAACGCCAGTGGCAGGACTGAGGCAACAGCGTCCAGGCTAACCTCATAAAGTGACAGAACCACTGGGCAGTTTTTTCCACATCCAGATAGGAGCCGGTGCACAGGGTGTGCAGGAGGCTGGGCTCCTGTTCCCTTCTCGGCTCCTGCTCAGGGTAGTGGAGGAAACCCAACATGTCCTCCCTCAGCTGCCCACTGCTGCAGGTGCACAGCAGCTCCACACGCACCCAGAAGTTCCTCTGGGCCATGCCTGCAGTGTCCAGCTCCAGGTGGAAGGCATGTCCTGGAGGGGGACTCAGAGGTACAAGCACCTGGTCCACAACGTCTTCTGCATGAGGACTCCAGCCTTCAAAGGCACTGCCCACTCCCGTGGCTTCTTGTGGCACTGGGTAGAAGCTGTGTGACAAGCCCTGTCCTAAGACGTCTGTCAGTCTGGCCATCAAGTCACAAATCACCAAGCAGCCTTTGTCCAGCTCCACAACAGGCAACTGGATGTGCTCTGCTGAAAGGCCTCCACGGTTATTATTAACATTGTGGTCCTCGTCTGCTTCAGTTGCATTGTGTTTGTCTTCATCATTTCCAGCAGCACTTCCACTCCCTTCTTTTCATTGTTCAAGTATTCCTTTGCATCACTGGAGCATTGTTTTGCTTCATTTCCACCATGGCCTTTTTCCTTTACATCAACACCACTGCCGCCTTCATTTCCATCCTTGTAGTCATCCCTGTTTCCATCCTTATGTTCTATGTGTGCAACAACATTGTCTTCTTCCTCCTCTAGGTTGCTGCCAGAGCTGTCCTTCAGACCACTGTTGCCTGGATGGTGTCTAAATGCCTGCACTCCAAAGCACAGCGCTGGGAGCAGGACGAGGATTGCCACAAGAGCCCAGAAGTGCCAGGCCAGCAGGGCTCCCCAGGCGCCAGGGCCCTGCTCCAGGCTCTGGTGCTCCAGCTCCTGCCTCAGCCGAGCCTTCTCCAGCTCAGCCCGCTGCCCCATGCGCTCCCACACGGCCTCATCCAGCCCCTCGCCCGCCAGCTGCGGCCACTGCACCAGGCCCTGCACAAGCCACGGCAGGAAGGGCGAGGCAAGCATGGCCTCAGCAGGGGACAATGGCAGATGGCAGATTCACTGGGGATGGCAGGGACAGAGGGAGGGGGGCACTGCTAAGGGAAGCGGGGATAGGAGCCTCAGGGATGTGAAGGCAGCACAGAGGGCCCAGGCAGCTGGGCCGGCAGGCTTGTGAAGCTGCCCCAGCAGCCCCAGTAGCAGCCCCAGCAGCAGCAGCAGCAGCAGCAGCAGTGTGCCCTGCCAAAGGCTCTCCCACCAGGGACTGGCCCCTGGATGCCCTGTGAGAAGTGAATCTCCAGGATTCACTTCTGGTTTCTGGTTTCTGTCCTGATTTCTGCCCTGGCCTGGCTCAGCGCTCAGCATGGCTCCTGGCTGCGAGCACGCTGCCCTCAGGCCAGGGCTGCACTGGGGCAGCCTCACCTGCTGCTGCTGCTGCTTCTGTGCCCAGCTGCCCCCACTGTGACACCTATGCTGGCATGTCCCAGGTGCCACAGGGCATCCCGGCCAGGCCAGCCCTGCCCTCCAGCTCCTCCTCAGCTCAGGGACTCCCAATGGCCCCGGGCCATCCAATACCTGACACACACCAAGGGCAAGACCCATGGGTCATCTTCCAGCCCCAGGGCTTCCCTGCACCAAACAGGCAGAACCCCCCGGACCCTTTCAATGAAATTGGGTGGCATGGACCCTGAATGCTTTCTTCCTGGAAATCTGCTGTCAGACGCAACTGCTTCCCTTGGTGTGGTGTATTGGAATAAATTATTCCATTTTCTTCATGTTGGAAAACACTTATTCTTTAGTCACATAACTCATTTTTATTAAGTTTTGCAGACATCGCGTGTGACTCCTGTGGTTTACTAGCTTTCTTGCCAATTACTTTATTGATTAGTAACAAGTTACACTGTATTTACTGGTCATTCAAACTCCCAATGTGGAAGGGCGGGAAAAGTTCTTTGTGAGTCATAATTTTCTTTTTTCAATCTAACTATGTAAAAACAGTTTATACAAGTACTAGTTGTTTTTTACCCAGGAATAGATTGCTATGCTAATGGAACTGCTCCCACCAAGATTGCTTTCACATCTGAACTAGCAAAGGGCTAGTCTGACAAGGAGAGCAGGCATGATATTATGAAGCCTTTCTTTATGATATTTCTACCTCACTGCAACGTGGGTACTGACCTCTGTGCTTGTGGGGCTGCTCTTGGCAGCTGAGTGACAGCCCTGGGTGTGCAGTGGTGAATACCATGACTTTGGCATGGGGCTTGTCCATGGCAAGGTCTCTGTTCCTGCTGATGCATGGCAAGAGGACCTCGATTGCAAAGGGACATTTCCCAGGGCTGATGAGCAAGTGTGGTGCTGATTTCCAGGGGGCAACTCCCACTGCTTATAGAGCACAGTGCTCTGCATGTCCTATGAGTTCATTTGTGCGGTGCCAAAGCCCTGCAGAGCGTCTGGGATGAGCAGAATCTTTAGTTTTTCCTCAGGGAGCACAAGCAGGCACAGCAGTGCTGCCTCTTGCTTGCTCCCTGCCCTACCAGAGCTTCCAGGGACTTGCAGAGCCCATGTGAAATGGCCAGGGTGGCCTGAGAGGGCAAGGGCAGCATGGGGCAAAAATCATCTTTGTAACCACTGTGGCTTTTTATAGCAGTGCCACCTCTGAGCCAGTCACAAATTCACAACTACTGGAATTAACCTATACTGCATCTAAAAGTTCTTCTGATTTACACAAAGCATTTAACACTTCCATTTTGTTTTCAAAAATGCATTTTTTCCAACTTTTACTATAGATACCTAATTATGAAATAATTTTTTTTCATTTCACTGAATCAAGACTGTTTTGCTGTGATACTTAATTAGGCATTAATTCTTTCAGATTGACCATCAGATCTTTGAGACCCTCGAGCTGAAGACAAAGTAACACATGTTTGGGGTAATACCAAATGTCAGCTCCCACCCACCATCAGGTTAGAGTTACCTGGAAGAAAATTCTGCGTGTGCAAGACATTGTGTGAGCACTAACTTGTTCACTTCGTTTAAAACTAAATGCTATGGGTTTTGAGGTTTTTTTTTTGCTTTCATTAAGAGCTCTGATTTACTGAGGGATTTTTTCCTTTCATTGTGTTAGGAAGACATCCCATGATATTTTATTTGTGACATCTGTAGGGAGAAGTGACAGCAGGAAGTGCAGTACCAACAATATTATCAATCTATGCAGCTGTTTCTATGTGCAGCCACACAGAAGACCAAATGGCCTTTTTATGCAGCTTAAAGTTGAGCCAGGCTGCACATCTAAATATATTTTACTTTAATTTCCTCAGCTTGTCAACTTTAAAGGATTAACTGAGAGAAACAAAAAGGGACAGCACTAGTGGAAGCCTGTTACATTTCAAAATTCCTCATACACAAGACCTCGAAAAAGGAGTTTCACTCAATGCAAGAGATTGTCTCCTAAATAGCATTGTAATTGCGAATTTGGCAGACATATGGTTTTAATGAGGCTGGAAGAAAAATCCTTTTCTACTGGTGTAGTTGAAAACTATGAGCTGAGAAACAATTACTTAATCTGAAATGAGATTTGATACATAAACCCATATAAAGCCATTGCTAAAGGATTTCTACTTCTTTACCCTCTGTTAGTTCTCTTACATCAGCCTTCTTAGGGAGCTCTTAGAAAAATCATAATGTCAGGCTAATTATCAAATGCCAAGGCCTTGGAAAATGTCCTGCTTCCTCAGATACCACTGATTTCAATTCCTGGGTTTGCTTCCATTTCTCATAAACAATAATCCATTTGCTGAATGAGACCTTTCCTTGTTTTTTCAAATTCCAGAGAATTTTTGCTAATTACAGCATTCCCAATGCAGAGAAATGTGTCTGCACTCTCCAGCCTCGAAGCTCGGCCTGGAAGAGGAGGAAAGAGGAAAAGAGAAGGGGGGCAGAGGGGCTGTGTGAAAGGAGAAAAAAGATGGAAAAATCCTCACAGTATAGAGCCAAGCCAGCACTCCAGCAGAAGCTCTGTGAGAAATACTTCTCCACAGTGTGAATGCTGCACCCTGATGATAAAATAAAGCTCTTGGAGCCACACAAATTCCAAAAGCTTATGCTGACTCCCTTTGATCCTGACATCTGACAAAATCAGCAGCATCTCTCTTAAATGAAAGTAAATTTTTGCAAGTAATTGCAAAACAATTCTACTTCAACAGTTTCTCTGCTTGGTGGATGAGGAATTGGCTGGGTGCTCACACACAAGGAGTTGTGGTCAGCCCAGTAGGGACCAGTTAAAAGTGGCGTTCCTCAGGGTGTGATATTTGAACTGTCTCTGTTTACATCTCTGTTGTTCTTGTGGCCAGTGGGATGGAGGACACCAAGCTGCCAGCAGCACATTTTGTGTGCAGCCTCTGGAGGGCAGGGATCCATCCAGAGGGACACTGACAGCCTGGAGAGGCTCAGGAGAACCTCATGGAGTTCAGCAGGACCTGGCAGTGCAAGGTCCTGCACCTGGGCTGGGGCAATCCCAGCACAAACACAGCCTGGGCTGAGGATGGATGGATGGATGGATGGATGGATGGATGGATGGATGGATGGATGGATGGATGGATGGATGGATGGATGGATGGATGGATGGATGGATGGATGGATGGATGCAGAGCAGCCCTGAGGAGAAGGGATGAGGGTGTTGGAAGCTCAGCAGGACCTGGCAGTGAGCAGTGAGAGGCCAGAGAGCCAAATGTGCCCAGCAGGGCAGGGAGGGGATCCTGCCCCTCTGCTCTGCTCTGCTCTGGGGATCCCAGTGGAGCTCTGCATCCAGCCCTGGGCTCTCCAGAATAAACAGAATATGAACCTGTTGGAGCAAGGCCACAATGATCAGGGAGCTGGAGCACCTTGGAGACAGGCTGAGAAAAATGGGCTTGTCTAGTCTAGAGAAGAGAAGGCTCCAGGGAGAGCTCATTGTGGCCTTGCAGTTCCTAAAGGGGGCCTAAAAGCATCTTTCTGTAAGGGCGTGCAGTGATAGGACAAGGGGGAATGACTTTAAATAAAATAAGGGAGATTTAGATTAGACATTAAGAATTTCTTCATGTGAATGGGAGAAGACATTGGAACACAGCCTGGAGCAGCTGTGGCAAACCCATCCCTGGAAAGGTTCAAGGCCAGGTTGGATGTCACAGACATCTTTTATGAAAAATCCTTTCCTTAGGATTTTTCCTCCTGAGAAGCTAAGAGGCCTCAGGAACAAAGTGTAAACAATGGTTTTTGTTATTCTTTGTTATTCTATTCTTAGCCAGCCTTCTGATGAAATCCTTTCTCCTATTCTTTTAGTATAGATTTAATATAATATATATCATAAAATAATAAGCCTTCTGAAACATGGAGTCAGATCCTCATCCTAAGACCCCTGTGAACACGGTCACAGTTGGATGGGACTCTGAGCAGCCTGTTTTAGTTAAAGGTGTCCCTTTAAAGGTTAAAGGCGTCCATGCCAAAGGTAGGGAGTTTGGAACTAGATGATCCTTAAGGTCCCTTCCAACCCAGGCCATTCTGTGATTCCAGGAAATGCAACCTGAACCATTCCTTGTTTCCTTGAATATTATGCTCAGAGAAGTGCTACCCCTTTTTATGGTGTAGGATGGAAAGAAATGAAATGTTCTTGTCAATAAAAATGACATCTTAAAAGGCTGGTGTCGGTGATCTTTAGTCTGTCTCCTGATCTTTTAAGAAATTTTATGAGAGAATGGGGAAATTATTGAACACTCATATAAAGTTTACAGGGCAAAAGTTGCTCCTGCCTGTTTTGACAGGGGACTAGAATGCCAGGGCAATTTAAAAAATGCCAGGACAGTTGAAGTGGATGTGTACAACCATCTTCCCTGATAGAATCATGCCAGAGAAAAAGGATCAGCAACAGGGTTTTCAACTGGCAATGCCAGACAAGGAAATTTCTACATATTGCTCTGTGTGTTAGGAAAGAGGCACAAAAAGTTGGTTCCAGGCAATACTGAACTAGAAAGTCAACTTAAAGAGAATAAAACAATTATCCAACCCCTGTTGTCCCCTCACCCATGTAAAGATACCTGGCATAAATAACCCTTCAAGTCCTTCTAAGCTCAGAGAATTTTGTACAAGCAGCACAAATGTGTCATCCTTTTTTGTGATGGCAAATTGGTGTTTAGCCAACTATCATTACCTAGAGCAGTCTTTTGCAGCAATCTTTCCAGAACTTCACCCTAATTTCAAGTAATTTTTCCCATTTATTACCTTCCTTTTAAGCTATAAGTTAGGAAATTATTAAAAAGAACACATTATACCTAGGACAGACATCTGACCTCATGCATGCGATTTTATTAGAATAACTGGAATAGTAATAGCTAGGATAGTTTGAATAATTCAATAATTAGAATTAAGTAGATGGAATGATTCACTAAATAGTTCAATAGTTAGAAAAACAATTCAATAATTCCATAGTAAGAGTAATTAGAAAGTTCAAGTAACTTTTACCTTCAGTGCATGATCAGATCTAGAAGTGCATCTTGATGTGATTGAGCTAAGCAAGAAACAGGAAAAGCAGCTGCTAAAACTCCTAAAGATAAATGACATTTGTTCAGGGGATCCACTGCACTGATGGGGCCCTGGACTGTGATTTTGACAAATGGCAGGTCCTCACTGCAAAGAACCATGTTGAAGAGGATAAAACCCCAAAACATCAACAACAAAAACAAAAAAGGTAAGAAGAAATGTAAAAGTATTCTTTTTGCGTATAATTTTTATTGATACTTCTAGCCATAGTTAGGAAAAATAAATAGAACGGCACTAAGCCTAGGGAAAAGAATAATTTCATTTATTAAAAAGTAAATTAATGTTGCTATAGCACCCACAGGTGTTGCAGTAGCTGTATCTCATAGAAAATTACTTTAAATGTCCTGCATATTTCTGCTGTTGCAAATGCACCTTATTTATAATGTTCTATGGATTTTTATTGCATCGCTCTAGCTCAGTGCTTTTCTTGGACTTTAAAATTTTTATGTATCTTTCCTCAAGTGCAAGACAAGCCTAAAGCGAATGAACTGTTCCTATGGGCTCCTTCACCATCTACAAGCATAACACAATAACTACAGCATAAGAAAAATCTTTTTGTCAGTGTCTGTGGGTGACTTCACCACAGCCTTCTCAATGGTCTGAAGGAAGCAGTGCACACGTTCCACAGCCAAAGCTGAGTCTGACATTCCACTATCTTTGCTCAAAAGTAATTTCCTGCTTTGTTTCATTCAAGTTGATTTTTGAGGGGCCAATTTTCAATGTGGAGCTTCAAATGAATAAAAATTATCTCCTTCACATATAGCTGTTTTCTCTTTTTTCTCCATTGTTTTTCCCTCTTCTGATAAGAAAACTAATTAAAATAGATTATTTCTTCAAAAAGAAGAGCTGGAAAGTTCTAAATACAATGAACTCCACTAATTGCAAGCTTTGAAGTCAAAAATATTTTTGAAATGTATGAAAAGAGCAAAATGGTTGATTATAGTTCTTAAGCCAACATGAAGCAGCCATAGATGCAAGATGGAAAATCTGAATAGAACATCAGCATGGCCTTGATCCTATGCAATATTTTCCACTGAGCTAAAGAAAAATGTGACTTGGGGGAGAAAACATTTTCTGCCATTCCAAGGATAGATACATAGTTAAAGAGCAATGTGCCAAGCAAAGATGGCACAATACAGAGTTTTTAGAACATAAAACCCAAGATAAACAAAAGTTCAGACACACACTTTGATGCTCTTTCTTTGCCATACTTTAAAAAAATCTTTATATGTTGTGAAGAATAAATAATAAAATGCTGCTTGTTAAAAAAAAAAAAGTTACTGAAAAGAAAACTTTCTCCCCACTCTCCAAAAATGTCAGGCAACCTGTTGTGGCCTGTGCACAATCTGTAACACACAATCACTAATGACTGGTGAGTGGTTCCATATCCTCACTAATTTTTTGCAAAGTATCAAAGAAATTACTGAACTGAGAAGAAAGAGATTAAACTAAAAATTAACTTCATCCATCACTCTTTATGAGCCATGAAAAAAGTCTTCAGAGGGAATAAATCTTTGTACAAGAGACTACTGCTGTTGAGAACTCTCTGTGCTTGAAAAGCGTGAATACCTTAAAGCTTGTCAGCTGTTCTGTTGACATTTTGCTCTTTTGATTAAATTTCCTGTGCTGTTGTGTATAATATGAAATGGTGGTGAGTTGCTGTTGCATTTCAAAAATACCTTTGCTGTACAAACACTTTAGCAGTCGATTTAAATTCTTAGATATATTATTACTGGCCCGGAGCTCTTCTGAACAGCAGTAATAAGCTTGAGAAGCATGTTTATTAGCAGTGCTAACATACAGCAGTAATTAGCAATTACAGCACTCTCCTCAGGTTCCAAATGTTCTAGGAGTCTCAAGGAAGGCCATTTTTTTTTTTTTCAAAGCACAAAGAGGAGTTTGGTGTTTTTCTTATTTGTAAAAGGCATGACACAGAAGATTAGAGGATAAACAGGGGTGTTTTACAACCGTAGATTTGCTAAGGCCACAGCTAGAATCACCAGGACAGTGAGGTCTGAATTCCCAGTTTTCAGTTCCAGTGTCAAGAGTGATTTCAAAGGATATAAATAAATAAATAAATAAATAAATAAACAAGCATTATTTTGATTATCCTCTTGACCAGAAATCTTCATGCACGCAGTCAAGCATTCTTCACAGGTCAGGTGACCTGTAAAGCTGACAATAATTGAGGATACTCTGAATCTTTACCTGCACACACAATCTCTGTTCTCACCGAAAAATCAGATTTTGGAACAACAGTGATTCTGGACAGAAAAGGAATCCTAAGCATTCATTTCCGTGGTTGTCAAAGCAGCCAGCCGAGTTTCCTAAGAAAAACTCAGCTAATCCCTTTTCAGAAGCGCAATTCACACCTCCTCCCCCTCTTTTTGTCGGAGCTTCATTGGGATGTGTTTAGCAGGGTGAAATGGGCCCAATTCCCGACTTCAGAGCCTGGCCTGTAACATCCTGTGCATCTCCAGCTCTGACTGAGGTCAGGAACAGATTAAAGACTTCCACAGAGTATCACCACCCACACTTTCAGCAGGACTCATATTGTCCATGTGAAAGTCAGAAATGAAGACTATCACATCCATGGAAATGCTGAATTCAGCTTTCCTCCACTGAAACATGAAAGTTAGAGGGCTTTGGACCCTTTCCAAACAGGAGTTCCACTCTTTGTACACACTGTTAATTTCTTTCCCCTTGAACCCGAAGGAAAAGGTTACTCTAAAGACAAATATTTGTTTAATAAGGCTGCAAGATTAAATTTAATGATTTATCTAAGAACAGGTGCAGGCTTTGGGCACTTAGTGTCAAAACAGAAGTGGGGAGATGTTCTTGAGCAGTAGCTTGTTTTGCACAAAGTTGAAAAATTAACTTTAGCTGAAGATATTGGGTTTTTTAACAGCATTTGGCTAAACAAGTGCCTCATATACAAAAGCAGATGAAGAACCACTACAGCACTGCTCCTGGCTTGTTTAAACCCCAAATGAATGACAAAACAAGCCACAGGATAAGTCCTTCAGATGCTTCATGTTTTAAGGTGCTCAGGACTGTGGTGACAGAACATAATTATTTGACCAAGCCAGTCTGGGATTATGCATAAATCTCAAGGAAACCATGACTTTACAGATATAACAATCTGGTTTTGTCAGTTCTCAAAAGAAATTCTTCTCCTGAATTACATCTCCTGGCAGAAAAATGCCCCAAAGCAAAACTACTGCACACTGCACATCCAGGTGGAAGAAATGTGGTTGTGGATGAAGGGATGGCTGTTGTAAGCTGATGTGTGAGAAAAGCATACTTGAAACTAAAGTGTCTGTATAATCTTATTTTATTCAGCATTTTGAGCCCACATCCTAGAATTAAGCGTCCCAAATTGCACCAGGGTTTACAGGTGACTGAGGTATGAGGGAAGTACTGTGCTAAAATATATATAAAATAAATTTTATAAAGATTCCTTTTTCACAAACTACAGTAGTAAATTACAGATATTTACAGCAATTTCTCCTCCCACCTTCTTTCAGCTGTAAAGTCTGAATGGGGATGACAAACATATCTGAACAAAACCTTAAGAACAACAGAATCAGCACTTGGTGACACTGTTCCTCCCTTCATACACCAGGAGGCTTTGTGGTGATCCATTTCTGACATTTTCAGCAATAAAGAAGAAAGGAAAAGATGCTGCCTGCAGCCCTTTGCAAACTTTCAATTGATGGCCAAGAATGATAAGGGCTGACCTCTAACTCCTGTGTCTGACAGGCAACTCTCCAGTTAGGAGGGGTGAGGCTCATTCCTGTCAAGCACAAACGAGGAAGGATTGGAAAGAAAGAGGCTGCTGTGTGTCACTTTAGAATCCTTTCTGCTGCTGTGTGTCACTTTAGAATCCTTTCTGCTGCTGTGTATCAGCTTTAGAGTCCTCTCTGCCTTCCTCAAGAGCCTGGATTTTCCAGCACTTCCAGCCAAGAGGCATTACCAGGAGGGAACACGAAAACCTGAGCCTGCACGCTCACAATGTAATTCCCCTGTACCAAAAAAAAAAAAGAATAAAGAGTTCTCTTGAGTTTAAGGGATTGAATAGGGTGTAGTCTAGAGACCCATGCAGGAATTTTCTCTTTCTCCCAAAATTTAACAGAGCAGCAGTGCAACTGAGATGTCACAGCAAAGGGCAGTTGCACATTTATCAAAATATCAGGAGTCAGTGGTTTTGCTGTATTTGAATTCAGTAAATCCTGCCACAACCTGCAGTGCAGAATTAATTATGGAAGAACTTTGCAAAAGTAGTGGAATGAGATATGTTAGGTGCTATTTTTCCATAAAACGTTAAGAAATCTTCCAATTCCAGCATCTTATTCACTCAGCACCTTCTCAAATATGCTTCTAGTTTCACAGTAATAGAAAATGTATTTTCCTAGCATTTTAATTTTTAAAAATGTCATTAAAAAAATTTATACAACATAGTGTTTGAACCTATAGATCTACATGGTGTAGATGTCACTGACTATTGTTCTTTAATAATTTTGGTTTTATGCTACATTCAACAAGCATCTTACTACTTACCACAGACAAAGAGAGAAGGGGTGAAGAATAGTGACAAGAAAATCAGAAAAATAAATACAAGAAAAAAACCCAAAACTGCTTTACAATATAAATTTGTACTTCGTGTCACACTATTTAGCTCGCAATATAAACCCTATAAAAAACAAATTATATCTTGTTCTTCACCAATCAACAGCAGAGAGAAGGGAAAACTTCTTGCCATCAGACCAGAAGAAAGTAAAAATGGGGACTGTGCTCTGCACAGATGATTTTTGTTTCACAGTGGTAAAAATTAAGCATAAAACTGCAGAGTAAGTGCCTAGCTCAACAATGCTCTGCCACACAAACGTGGCTTCAGGTGGAGCAGAATAAATTAAAGAACAGAATGTTTGGAAAGCATCATCTCAGAAAAAAAGAAAAGTCTGACCATAAAAGAGTATTGTTGCTGTCTGCAGGAAAATAGAAATAATTCTTCTGAATAGCTGACATTCTGGCAATAAAATACAAGGTTTCTCAAAATTATATGCTGCTTAGTTGATTTCGGAGTTTTTAAAATATTTTCTGGAAATTATCTTTGTGCAACAAACATTTTATCCATCCAGTTGATAGATACAAACTAATATCCTAATTAAATTATTGGTGTATTTTTTGGTTAAGATTAAGATTTATTAATAAGAGTACAATTCCTCCCTATTTATCAGTGTATTAACTTCTGATTTATTTGTGTTTTAAGCTGGCCTTTTATTATATTCAGTAGCAACACAGTCTATAAACTTAAAAATTGAAAAAGCAAATCATGTAGGCTGATGTTCCTTTAGCACCAGCTCACTTGGTTCCACATCAGGTTTTGGTTATAAATAAACATCTCTTCAGAAAATCCAAGCAGCAATAAATTATTTGTTTCAGTAGACTTTTATAAAACAAGATTTTCCAACCCATTGTATTAACACACATTCTAAACTGAAGCTCAGTTTTTAGGATAAGTGACAAGAAGAGAGAGTAAAAAATATGTGAACTATCAAAATATCATAATACTGAATAAGAAATTAGTTGAAATTCTGAAAACAAAACAAAAAAACCCAACAAGTTTCTTCCAGAGCAGCCTGTGTGGGCTGTTGGTATTTGTGAGAATCAAGCCTAGAGCTGCTTTAATATTTGCATCCAAATTCTCATTAGACAGAGCAGAAATCCAATTTTGAACAACCAATCCTCCCCTGCTCAATTCCAGTAAAAACTAGAAGTCATAGAGAAACCTTTGCTATATCCCACTTCCATAAAACCACTCAGGTATTTTTTTTCAGGAAAAAAGTCATCACAGTGAGCTTCCTTCCCCATGTCATCACCTGCTGTGCCTGCTCCTGCTTTAGGAGAGAGGGATTTCCCAGGAGCACACACAGGGATTTTCCCTGGAGCACTGAATTCAGGGGGAGAGGGGGCCATAAATGGTACATAAAAACGGTAAATGGTGGACAAACCCATTGCCAAGGACAGCATAAACCCAGTTTTGCTGTTGAAGTGAAACACTGATGATGTTCATGGGAGTGAGAGACAAAACCATCAGAGGAACAACAAGCTTATGACGCTCAGGTAAATTTAAGCCCAAGTAAAGCCAAAACTCCCAAAACTAAACTCTAAATAAACTCTGTCCTGTATAAAGACATTACTTTCCTCCTGAGCCTCAATCTATTAATTGCTGGCAGTGTAGCACTTTGTTCCCCTTTCTTTTTTATTGACAATTTGCATTATAAGGTCTTCAAGCCAGCAAATGATTCTTATTGTTCCAGTTGATATCTTTTTCATGTGTCAACTTATTTAAGATTTTGAGTGCATATGCAATACATCTTCAAATGAAAGGGCTCTTCTCCTCACCTCAGGAGAGCCTCTGTCCTCAGAAAACTTCAAGCGACCACAGGGAACAGTAGGGAGGGAAAACAAGGGGAAGAACAAAAGGAAAACGTCTCCATCACTCAGATATTCATAAGCAACGACCAACCAACAAAACACAAAGCACAATAAGATAAATTTCTGCAGACAAAGTTAATTCTGCAAAAGCCCTTCTGCACTATTGAAAATCTATGTAGCAAATTGATCTGGCTGAAAAGATCAAGCTGTAGGCTGATGAACAAGGAGTCCCCCCCTCCTCACATGAACAAACAAGTTCATTGTTTTACTGAACACACTTGTCATTGGGAACACTCACAGGGTGAGATTTAAAAACATTTGGATGTGTACAAATAACTGACATTCTCATTAATTTTATTTTTTTTAGGAGAAAAAGCTGTTACTCTTCACTGCTTCCTGCAGCATTCTAACTATTGCCACATTTTATCAATTTTGTCTATTTCAGAAATTTTGCCAATAACATGGTGGGCTAAAAAAAAGGCCTTAGCAGAAATATTTTCAAAAGATAATCAGGTTGTTGGAGTTCTCATGATCATTCAGCTGCAAGCAGAAAAAGGGCCCTTTTTCTTCTGCTTAATGCAGCTGGGCAAGCTCCTGTCTAAGAACTAAAATTAACAATTCCAGAACTCTGGCAGCACACATGGGAATGAATGAGGAGCAGGTCACAGGATCATCAGAAAAGAATATCTGCTGCTCTTATTTTAGATTTAGGATGCACCACTCAAGCACTAGGATTCTTTTTCATCCCCTTGAAGTAAAATGCAGTTATTCCTCCTGGCACAAAGCAAGTAATTGAGACCGCAATGAGTACAATTAAAAAGACTGAAAGATGTTGCTCCAGGTTCTCCCCACAGCTCTTAGAGTGACAAAGCCTGGCAAAAATTTGCTTTACATAGTTCTGTGGCTATAGCAGACTATAGCAGAGAAAGGAGCCCCAAGGACAATGTGAGCCTTTTCACAGCAGTGGGGTGGGGTGGCAGCAGATGCCAGGCAGGAGTCAAAAGGGAAGAGGTTCAGAATGGCCATCAAGAAACAGCTCAGCATTTTACCAGCAGAGCAGAGGACCCTTCCAACCTCAATTATCCTGTCACCCCCTGGAATGGATCATGATTCTGCACCTGGTATTTTTGGGGTTTAGTTTCATTTGTGACCTTGCATGCTTTTGATCTTACACCAAACATAGCACTCAAGAAAGAATAATTGGTTTCTTTGAGGGTTTTGGACTTAGATCCTTGCTTCAGGGTGTACATTTCAAATTTTTTTTCTGTATTTGACAAATGGATGCACTAAGATGCAGTAAGAAAGACTAAAACATGAACTATGAATTGGAAACACCTAATCACATTGCAATAAGACCTAATGTTATCAAGACAAACAAGTTTGCTGTATACCTGTTCTTTTATTTGCAACTACATCTATAATTGTCTCAGTACACTTCTAATTGCAACTATAACTGCAAGTCCAGAATGGATCTGAGGAGCCACAAAGTAAATATGCAGGAAAGGAAGGCCACAGAGTGGCTAACTGTGAAAACTGTGCGTTTGGTACTGCATAGTGATCAAGGCAATAAAGAAGAAATTTGAATGAATTCAGAATTCTTTGTTTTGAATCCAAAGTGTTGTGTAGGCTGGCTCTGAAAGTCTCAGTATCTGCATTTAGCATAAAAGGCCAGGCTTGGCATCCTGTCATGAGCTACTCTGAGCCACCACTGGACAAAATCCAGCCCCACCACGTTTTACCACTAGGCCACATTTAATCTTTTAAATCCTTGCCTCATTTACTCTATGTCCAACTTCTTCAATTGTGTTGCTGTCCCACAGATGACAGCTTTCTTCCCCACTCCTGATTGAAACCCAAGGCATGTTCCCAGCCCTGATTTAGCTGCCAGGCACCCCAGCAGACAGCACTTTAGTGAGAATGCAGTGCATGCTAGTTCAATTACAGGCAGTATCATACTGCACATGGACAGGAGAGCTAATTTGACATTGAACAAACAACAGGAAAGGAGAAGCCTGTGCATAATCTTCTTTTTTAAAGACTATGAATTACAGAGGTTTAATTGCATCATGTCATATCTATATGCATGTAGATCATCAACAGGGCTGCTCCAGACAGCATTCCACCAGATACATTAAAGATGTATTTTATCTCATGCAATAAAAGCAGTAGCTTGTCAAGTTCCTTGTGAAATAACCCTGCCAAGAGTGCTATATTCTGGCTGGAGGTTGTCACAGGTATTTCCTGTCTAGACTGGAAAGAAGGGAAGAGGATTCCTAATGCCATTCCACCTCTCAAATAAATTTTCTTTAATATGTTCATTTTTTCACCCCAGCAAAATAATTTCTCTGTCTTTGCAGCCAACACGTCCCTAATGCACTTCTCTTTTTTCTTTGTTCTAATCTCATTTTCTTCTGCAGATTTATTCTTTCTATTGTACTTTCACTCTCCTTATCCAAGCACTACTGAAGTTTTCTCTCCAGAACATTCAATACCTTAAAGTTATCAGTCCCTCCTACTCAAATCAGCCAGCAAGAATGCATCCCTTATTTATTCATTTCCTCTTTCCTCCTCCCTCTGCTTCTCCCATCCCATCAACATTTTTATAATTCCCATCAATTAAAGGAATTTTGCATCTATAAAGCACAAAATTATCTCTAACGTGCACATGAGACAGCAACAGCATGGGATGAGCCATGGAAGCACACAAGGGACCAGCATTTTGAAATATTTTGTCTCTTGTGACAAAATGTCTCTCATGAACATCTAGGTTTCATTCCCTATTTACCAGAATTCAAACTTGGTGAGGGTTTTTTTAAATTAAAACCAGATTTACCTGTGAAATTCACTGTATTATCTATGGTTCCTGTAAACTATGATAGAAGGAAAAGCAAGAAAGAGGCACTCAATAAAGCAGAACTTGTTCTTTAATTAATTCATGCTTACAAATTTCAAAGTTCTTTTACACATCGACCATCCAGATGGTCTTGTAAATAAGTAAGAGCTTGGGATGCCATTTTTAGAAAATAGTGGTATGAAAGATGTAAAGTAGAACGTGCACTGAGATGGGTGACATAATTTATTTGCAATGCTGTGGAGAGAATCTTTTTTGATGCAAGTCACAAACTAACCTACATTAATTCCAACACAGTTACACCTTAATATTTGATGGGGAGCCAGAGAAAGATAATGCCATCTAGGACTGGCAAGACTATTAAATACATGCGGAATTTTAGGCTTGAATGTATTTTTCCTAATTAAAATAAAATATTAAGATGATATAGCTTTTTTAATATGGGAAATATATTTTTTTCTTGTGCAGGCCACACTGCTCAGATGAGCTTCTCTTCCTGGAAGAGCTATCAGAAGAAAATACTTCTATTATTTCTTACATAATAAAGAAGGTCAATCACTTGATAAAACCATGCAAAGAACCACGAGCAAAGCAAAGTTATTAGAGAGTACTTTACATGGCAGAAGAGAAAATGCCCCATCTTACCCATGTCATAGCTCACAAATCAAAGTTAGAACACTTTGCATGCTTCAAAGAGCTGCTTTCCAACAATCCACACATCTCACAAGGAGGGTAGAATTTTCCTGATCTTGTTTAACAAGAATTCGGTCAGCAAAGGACCTCAGCATACCTACAGAGTTATTTTTTTTTTTAGAGCAAGCTTGCTAAATCACAAACTGTGAGGTTCAAAACAGATGCTCCATAAGCAATTTGTTTCAACAATGTAAGAGCTGCTTATTTTGGTGACAAAACATAAGGGACTGGACTCTGTATTTCAAATCTTTGAATGTCTCTGCCTCCATATCTCCTGTTTCTAGTGGAGCTCAACTTTTGGTTAATTTGCAAAGGCATTCATTACTGGAAAGGGGAGATTGATTTACTCTGCAGTGTAAATTGGCTGCTATTTTGGCTATATTTTCACTATCTTGGCTGCTGTGCCCTGGCCCTCGTGGCAGTGCACCTGAACATGTACTACCAGCTCATCAATGAGGTGGTGAACATTTATCATGTATAATGTTGGATTTATGCTCTCTAGAAGGGCCTGATACTAAACATCCATCAACAGCACAAAGGGGATACAGTTCATGAGAAAAGCACCAGAGAAATCATACATTTTCTACATTTGTGCAATAGCAAGGGAGCTCTCAGACACGAATGCTCAGGTGACCTTTGGGAAACAGGTACAAGGAATGAGTTCATTATTTCCCATACGCAGAATTCTGTGGGAGATTGGGCACAGAAATCCCCAGCCCTTGGGAAAAGAGATCATCCCTTTGACAAGACACTGACACAAGTGGATCGAATTCCCTCTTTGGCCTGTGCACATCATTTCAGGACACTGCCCTGCCTAAAGGTGAGTGACTCTGGGAATACCTGACATCATCACTCTGTGCCCTACATCTATCACTGCCCTCCATGGCAGTGATAAAAACAGAATGGGAATGTTTGCTGAACATGAGGATCTGAAGTATATTTATCACCTTATTCTCTCTCGTTGCTTTGGGGTTTTTTTCACTACACAAGGAATTACTCTGTGGGAGGAGAAGGGAATTGAGACACAGCACAGCCTCTGGGTAAAAGCCTTTCCAACAACTATTCATTCAAAGGTATAAAAATTTATTTCTATTACAGCTATTTTCTAATAAGATGGGTTTTGTTTGTTCTAAAGTGTTAAAATCTTGCACAGTCACAGGCTGTGGGAATAAACATAGTCCTAATTCACAAGGCTTCATGCAGGATTTTGCTTGTCTGGGATAGTGTAGATGGATATCTGTCCAGTTATTCCTTTGGACAACAAACATTCTCACCAGGTTTTACCCTTCTGAAGTTTGAGGATCATTTGCTTCATATAGTCATGCTTGTAAGTATACGCAATGGATAACTTAAGGAGGTGAAAATCATTAATTTATAAAGAAAAGTGGATGACAATTTTTCCTTATTTTCTTTTGCCTTCAGCAGTGTTGATCATAGGACCAGAACAGCCTCAGTTGCTGATGTCTTAATGTAAATGAAACAACTCTGCACTATGTGCTGTTTTCAGCAAGGATTCTGTGTTTTACAGGAGTCCTCTGTCAAATCAAAATCTCAGTGACAATCTCACTGCCCCTGTTCCAGGTGATGAACACACTGTGTGACTCATTATCAACATGTCTATTTAATTTTTATCCAACAGAAGGCTGACTGAACTTAGGTAAGCAGCTGGCACCAGTGAAAAGCAAAACACTGACATTTCTCTTGCTGAAATAGTGGAGAGCTGAATTGGTAATTACAGCTTTTGAAGCAGAAAAAACTGCTGTGGCTTCAGACAAATTTTTACAGGGAAAAAAAACTGAGGCTTCTTGGGATTGAAAGGAAAAGATGGACCTTAAGTGTACACAATAGTATTGGGAATTACATAAAAATCCACACAACACCTTAAATTCTCAATTAAAGGAAAAGCAGTCCAACAAAATGAAAAAAAATACATAAAAATCAAGATGTCTATTTATTCAGTTGCAACATATAGGAAATCTATATGTATAGCAAATCTATGTCTATAGATGCATTCTATATGTATAGGATATCTGTATCTATAGGAAATGGGTGTTCTGTTGCACTGCAATCTTAGAAGGAACAGTCAGATTTTTTTTCTAAGTTCAGAGCAAAGCAATAATGGCAGGGCTGCAGTCACACGAACACAGAGTCTAGATAGACATAAATTTACACTTCAGCTTCCTGATTTTGTGTTCACCATGCAGACCTATTTCCAACCTTTCTTTAAGCCAACCCTGACATTTATAGAATGTGTAAATAAAAACAAATCAATATGACCTTGGGTGGGTATCCCTTTCCCTGTTTCAGTTCTCTTTTTTCTATCATTAATTTAATGCATTACACTGTGGATGCTTTCAGAAGAAAACATTCACTTTGTCTTCCAAGGAGACAGTAATTTAACTCCAGAGTATAAAGTTTCTAAAAATTGCCAAAACAAAAGAGAGTAACCACCTTGGTAATACTTTATGAATGTGCCAAATAAGCATTTATTGTGGTAAGGATTACCATTGCCTTTAAATCTGTAGTTTAAAAATGTTTGTCTTTCAGTTCTTCAGGCAATTCTTTATCTGCAAGTCAACATAAAGATGCTTTCTCAAGACTGCCTTGTGCCCCACTTCTCTTTGGTTTTGCTGCAGAAACAGGATTAAAGTAGAGCGCCAGCCCTTAGCATAATTTTTTTGTTTACATTGGCCATTGAACTGCAAACCTGATTTTCTCTTTGATGTGTTTATGGTACTTGCCGGCACATCCAGATTTACCTGTGCCTACCTGCTGAATTCTCATACAGCATTTAAAGGACTGCAACAGAGGCTACACAGTCATAATCTGTCATCTTTGTAGAAAATAAATGCTGTGTATGCCTATAAAACCACATTTTGAGTGTCCCACTGAAGGAACAACAGCAGTTTCAGGACAGTAATATATGCACAGATAGTCAGAGCTTTATTTCCACCTTTCCATGTCCCAAACTGGATTAGCTGCTCAATTCAATCAAAACAAACAAAAAAAACACCCCACAAACACCCCAGAGCTGCCTGGCAAATGACCATGGCACAGAAGGACAGTGACTGATCTCACCATGGCTGTGGTTGGCATATAAAGCTTTCAAAATACAGCTTTTCTTATTCCAGACTGAACTCCTGTTACTATTTCCACACTGTTCAGGTTATTTTAATTCTCTGAAATTGAAAGGAATTTAAAAAAAAAAAGTGTATGGAACTAGTTCTGAAATGATTTAAAAATAAATACAGAAACATCCAATACATTTTTATATCTGTCAAGCAAAGCCAATTAAAGTCTCCCTGTGGTGAGCAGAGCTTTAAAATCTGAGTTTTCTCCTGGATTACACTGTGAGCTGCCTGCTCAGAATGATTCATCATGATCCTCATTATTTCCAGCTTCCAATTTCCCTGTGCCTGCCTGGGTTACCCCAGCAATGACCACTCATTTGCAAACAGTGCAAGTTATGCATTGCCATAAACAGATCATTTGTGGCTTTCCCAAACTCTAATGGGCCTCCCAAACCGAACAATGCCTCCTAGAGCACTAAAAATCTATTTTTAACTCTATTTTCCCTTTTACAAAGTCAGCTTGTTTTTCAGTTAATTTTACTCATACTCTGCAGTTTGGATTCCACAATACACTTCAGAATTAATAAAATATGAAATATGAAATATGAAATAGAAAATATAATAAAAACAAAATATGAAATAAAATATAAATATAAAATATACAATAAAATATAAAATAAAAGTAAAATAAAATATACAAAATAAAATATAAAATAATAAAACATAAATTAAGGAATATAGAATATGGAATATAAAATATAAAATATGCAAAATTACTGGAATGGAGGGCTGCATTATTGCAGAGCACTGTGCATTAGCCTTAAAACAAGAATAATATATTTTCAGAGCTTGATGCCTCTTGAGCACTCCAGCAAAGGTTTATACTTTTGGTAAAGTTAGTAATTGCTATGGCATCTTAATAAAGATGCATGATTATTTCATTTTCTTTCCCTCAGCTTCATTACTCCTTTTACCCTTCCATATTTACAGAAAACTTTACACTTCTTAGTGGAAGATAATTAGACTATCACACATAGCCCAAGAAAAAACAGTTTCATTAAGTCTCAGAGAAAACTGCAGGAAATTGGGAATAACAGAGATTAAAAAATAGTTACAACACACACAATGTGCTTTATTATATTTTTATATTTCAAGGAACACCTAAGTAATTAGAAGAAAAAAACAATTTTCAGAAACAGTTTCTATAGATGTATTGTGTGCCTGTTGCAAAGCTCTCCAAAAGAGTGGAACACATAATCTTTTACTTTGTCTTAATAACCTTAAAGATAATTTCATCACAACTCCTCACTTTCAGACCTCGAAACACTAAAACTGCTGAGCACACTACCTGCCCAACAAAGCTCCTTCAATATCCAAATACTATGTGTGTATCTATAGATTAAATTAATTTTCTTCCACATCAAGGCTGGTGATTATATTTTATGAAGCATCAGGAGATGCTGATTACCTCACGGGAGTGTTATACACACCACAACTGCACACTCCTGCAGCTTGGGTTTTAATTCCTTAACCCAGCTCTGGTTTTGAATGAGGTAGCATTTAATAACATTCCCTGGAAAATGCCATTAACAAATGCTAATCCTTTTTTCCAATGAAAATGCCTGTTCACTTGAATGTAACAGCAAGTGTTTCCTTCAGTGCCCATGACTCTGGCATTGATGAATTCACAGTGTTTTTAGCTATTATTAACTTTTTCCAGTTTTAAATAAAAGCTTCCTTTTCCTGAAGATAAAATTAGTTTATAATTTACAATGTTTGCTTAGCACAGTGCATGCAATTTCAGGCACTGATAAAGCTGGTGCTTTCTTTGCTGATGTGTTTTATTTGAAGTGCCTCAGCAGAACTGATTATCAGTGCAGAAAGCATCTGTGTGCAGTGCCAGGAAGCACATTGTCATGCCAACTAATGTAAAATATTATTTGCAAATATTTCAATGTAAACAGCATTAATAAGATTCTTCATTATAATTCAGAACAGGAGTAGGCTTTATGTTATATGTTTAAGAAAACTTCTTTTAAATAAGGTTTTGGGAGAAGAAAAAGGTCCTTCTCATGATAAAGTACATCGCTAGCTAAAAAAACTCCAACCAAAAAACACAGGCCTAAAAATGTTACAAAATATATAAAGGAATCTACTTTATATTCTGTCATAAATTCCCTGGCAACTATCACGTGTGATTTCACATCTCTGCAGCCTATTTACTCACTGAGGGTGTTGTTAGTGGTTTTTATTAACTATGTCAGGGTGCCACAATTGCACTGTTCATCCAAAAGAAAAGCACAGAAAACAACTTCTGCTGGTTAATCAATTAATTTAGTGTTAACTTCAGGAAAGGAAACATTGAGCATGTGGAGATATTAAAAAAAAAATACATCTTTTTAAATATCTGACATAAGCTAGGGCAAAAAAAAATTTAAACATCTCTGGCATGTGTTGAACAATGAGTAACACGAGGCAATGCTATATGTTCCACAAGCATATGTTCTCTGATGGTGAAATAATTATGTTGGTGTCTACACAACACATGTCTGAATGTCCTTTCAGTGAAAAGCAGAGCTTTGGAAACAAGGGGAGGTAAGAGCTGCCAGTTCTGGGAGCTCCAGCTGAAACCTTTGGAGAAGCAGGGACCCAGGACATTGCTCTGGCTGCCCTGGGTGATTCCAGACCCTGGCACGGAGTCACAAACACCTGTGCCTTTGATTTTAGCCCATGGAAACAATGACCAACCTTGTGTGAAGAGTTACAAGCCATAAGGGTTTGAATAGAATGATAGTGAATTTGTCACAGGGTGAAAAAGTAGAATTTTGGGGATTTAGAATGGGGGTTCAAGAGGCAAGATGGAGGAATCTGAGCATGTCCTGTCCTTCTTCTTCTTCTTGTCCTCCATCCTCTGCTGTGATGGTGACACTTCTGGATTGGTTTAGAGCAGAGACAGACTGTCTAACACAGGTGATGGGTACTGGAAAATTATTGTAAATAAAGTACATGTAGCTCTTAGTATAAAAAGCCAACACCACCCCAAGGGCAGGGACTGTGCCACAAACCAACCTGCTGGGCAGACCTCAGCGGGTCAGAGAAAGAATGTAACAGAAAAGAGAAAATAAACAACCTTGAAAAGCAGAGCCAAGGAATCCTGACTTCTTTGGTTGCAGGGCTGGAAAAAAATAATTTCTAACACCTCAGGGGTCATCTCAACCACAGAAACCCGAGAGCTGGGTGCTGCAGAGTCACCCAAACACAGCAGCTGACAACGTGAGACAATGAGCAGGGCAATCATTGCTGTGAAATCAAAGACCCATTGCACATTTTCACATGGTGCACTGATGACAACACAACTGGGGGCAATGCCAAAATGTGAAATTCAGAGAGAAGTCAGAAACTCAGGTGAGACATATGTTGTTTTGTTGTGGTGCTGTGAGGGTTTCTAGGGGCAAGGTGAGAGATGAGAACTTGACTCCAAGGTTTCAGAAGGGTGATTTATTATTTTATGATATTATATTAAAAGAAATTATATACTAAAACTATACCAAAGAAAGAGCAAGGAGACATTAGAAGGCAGGACAAGAATGATAATAAAACCTGTGACTGACCAGAGTCTTGACACAGCTGGACTGGGATTGGTCATTAAATTAAAACAATTAACATGAAACCAATCAAAGATGCGCCTGTTGGTAAACAACCTCCAAACCACATTCCAAGCAATCAGATAATTATTGTTTGCATTTTTTTGCTGAGGCTTCTCAGGAGAAAAAATCCTGGCAAAGGGATTTTTCATAAGACATCATGGTGATAGTGGTTTGCAAAGTCATTTCCCCACTGCCTTAACAGACAACCAGGACACTGCCCCCAACATGGAATTAAACCTCAGCTTCACCTGGGTGCTCCAACTGCTGCCCAAGGGGATGTGGGGCTGTGCAGAAACCATTCAGTGTCTGCTCACAAAGACAGCTCAGCCATGCCCCTGAAAACAGGGTCCAGTTCAATAAAATACCAATTTTGTGCCACTGTTCACATACCTGAAGGAACTGCTCACATGTTTGGGTTTTTGTTTTTTTTTTCTCCTCTTCCTCCTTTACTTTGTTTTTTCTCCCTATCTGGAACAAAAAACTCACTTCTTTATAACACTTGAGGTCAGCAATAAACTGATTTTAATTTATTTTAAGCAGCTCTGAACTTGGACAAATCAGTTTTGAGAACTTCCACGGTATCTGCAAAGGCTGGGGAAACAACCAGATTAAACTGAATATTAGGGAAAATTTCTTCCTCAAAGGGATTGTCAAGCACTGGGAAGTCATGGAGTCACCATCCCTGGGGGTGTTTAAAAAATGAGCAGGTTCAAAAAATGCGCACAGAAATCTGCACTTGGGGACACAGTACTGGAATAATGGTTGGACTGAAGGATCTTAAAGGTCTTTTCCAACCTAAATTATACTGTGATTCTAGCAAATTAAAAGTAAAAAGCCTTTCTTTGGCAAAATGAGTATGAACTGGCAAGAGCACCTCAGCCTCTTGATTTTGGAGCAGTGTAGCTACTGCACAATATGATACACTAAATTATTCTAGTTGGCTCTGCCATCCCACACTGGAAAAATAATCTTTTGTCAGAAGGAGATATATAAGAACCATTGCAATAATTATTGTGTACAGATTCAGTCTGGAAAAAGAAATTGTTTCTGATAAATCTAATAAGTTATGAAAAAAGTAATTAGAAATTTCCATAAATAAGTGATCAATTTAAAACTCATTTGGATTCTAGCTGAAAATAAGTTCATTTCTCTGGGTGAATTCTTTTTGTATGATTGAAAATATATCTCCATTAATTTCTTCGTGCCAGTGCCTTTCTCTGTTGTTTCTCTCTACTGCAAAGCAGTTAAGATATCAACTCTGTTGCGTTTCCTGGACAACAGGAGTTTCATTTCACTTTATTTTTTGAGATTCTGCAATTTCAAGGGATACAAAATCCACCTGAAAGCAGCTTGGAGGGAGGCTTGGAGCAAGGAATGAAAAAGCCAAAGACTCACATAAGATGGCAGCTTTTCCTGATGTAGCATGACAGTAACTTTCTGAATATTAAAAAGTAATTTTTTAAATATCTCCTATTGTCATCTTATTGCAAAGCTCCCATACCTTCTTGGTGATTTCTTACAGGCATTACCTCACAGCACTGACTCCTCCTTCTTCACAGCACAACCAACAAACTCTAGCTTCACTCTTCTAACCTCTTCACTCAGCTAACCCACTCTTTTACAACACTTATCCTATTTATTGCCTTTATTTAAATCTTTATTTTCTTGCATTCTATCCCCACCACAATCTCCTCCATCTCTGGACAGAGTGTGTGCTGTGTGAGACTCACTGGAACCCAAGGCATAAAGTAAGATCATTATTTGAGGTGCTAGAAATTAGCTGAGCACTTAATTCCTTTTGTTTTCTTTTGGTTTAATAACCTTGGAAAATATCTTCTAATTAAAAAATCCAACAAGCCTGGTTTTATTCCTCTGTGAACCTGAGCAACTTTGGGTTTATTTGTTCTCATATTTTATGCCTGTAGGACACATCACCTGCTGTGCTTAGAAAAGATATCAGAACAATGGAGAAATTCATGCTTCCTTCCTCACTCCCAGAGAGATACTAAGTGGCTGGTTAAAAGTGTCTTCCTCTGGTTTTATATATTAATTTATTAATAATTTTTTATTAATTTTTTATTCAATAATTTTTAATTTATTTTTAAAATTTATATCCTTTATATTATTATTTATTTCTTCTTTAGCTTTTTTTTTTTCTTTATTTACCACTTTCTTCTTTAGCTCATCCAAAATAGGGAGAAGCTGCTTCATCTCAGTTTTCTGCAAGGGTTTGGAAGTACAATATTTACAGACTTAAGTTCTCTTGGAATGGGAAGGAATCAACATAACCTCCTCACAAAATATAGGTATTATATATTATATATTATAATCACATCATATTTTTTATTATATTACCAGAAAACCTTACTATTTCTGAATTTCTTAAACTATTGCAATCCTTTCTCATGAGCTAAGGGCCCATGAACAAGCCCAGGACCAGGTGTGCTTATCATGCATTTTTAATGTCAGAGCACACATATATTTGAAACAAGATTTTTACAATAACACATTGTTTCTGCCCTGACAATACGAGATATTTTTGAGAATTAAGAAATATTTGGCTAAATAATTTGCAACAAATAATTGTTCATTATATACTTCTGTTTCACAACAGCACAACCTTTTTGAGCACTTTTTAACAGCACAAATTTGAAGAATCTGCACTTTCAGTGTTCTTCAGTATACTGCCATGAGGTAAATAAAGGGTCACAGTACTTGCAAAGAAACCTCTCACAGAGAGGGAAGAAATAGGTTTGAAATATTCTTTAAAGGCTGATGTCCTCCCTTCTGAGGCTGCAAAACCTTTTTAGAGAGAAACCTAAAATCAAAACAGACTAAAAAAATCCTAATATTTAACAACTCTTCTTTTACAAAAGGAAAGCCTCACTCATACAAAATAGTCTTGAAAATTGTAACTAAGTCCAAGTCAATATTGAAGAGTTAATCACGAGTGTATGTACATGGAATTGCACATATTTCCTATGTGTTTTGAATGCATTTTCAGAACCTGTAGTGGTTACCCTAAGTGGGTACTAAACTAATCAGCCAGAAATTGATGATTTTGCCCTTTTTTGTCATTGTTAAATAAAATAAACCACAAACAAACAAACAAATAGTATCAGAGACAAAATTCAGTGCAAATCACTAGCTCAATATTTTCCCCTGAGGCATTGTTATTCTTATACAAGTAATGAGTCAGAGAGCATACAGAACAGCATCTGAAATAAATACAAAATTAAGTGTATTGCAGAGCACCAGCTACAGACAGAACCTGACATGTAGCTTAGGAAACAGAGTGAAAGAAAAAATAAAGTCTGAATTGTTTGGTTTGGTTTGATGGTTGGTCTTGCGGGGTAGAAACAATTGAAAATATTTTCAATAATTTCTGCTTTATTTTCAAGTATAACTAGAGCTTAAAAACTACTCATGGCTGGGTGACCCTCACCAACACAAGCCTCTGCAATTGATATTCTCAGAGGTGAATTCTACACAAGCTTTACGTGGGTGTCATGCAAAGGTGCCTGTCTGATCCCCAGGGCAAGTTCCCTTTGGGCAGAACAGGACAGCAGCGCCTCCAGAGCTGAGCTGGCCAGGATGGGGGAATTTTCGTCTCTGGTGTGGGACCTGACCAACCTTTGCTGTCTCCAAAACATCCCACTGAAGGGCATGAGTGCAAAGCTCTGAGCTGTCAGCATTTCATTCACACTGCCCCAAGGAAATCCAGGCTTTCCCAGCCTCCCTCACACTCTCAGTACACAGCTGTCTGCCCAGAAGTTTGAGAAATGGATGCCCTGAGATTTGTGTTTTCTTCACCACGATTAACGCTGCGTTTTATAGCACATGCTACTTTCAGGTCCCAAGAGGAAATAAGCTTTCTCTCCCAATGCCATAGGAAAGATTATTTCACTCTGTATTTGACCACCTAGGGTTCATACACAGCTTTCCACACCAAAATAAAACAAGTACCTTGTCACAGACATATTTTGTGAAAAATCCTTTTGCTCGGATTTCTCCTCCTGAGAAGCTGAGAGGCCTCAGAAACGAAATGTAAACAATTATTATCTGCTGCTGTGGAATGCAACAGGTGGATCTGTGATTGGTCTCATGGGGTTGTTTTTAATTAATGGCAAATCACAGCCCAGCTGGCTCCGACTCTTTGGTCAGTCACAAGATTTTATTAGCATTCTTTTCCTTTTGCTTGCTAGCCTTCTGATGAAAACTTTTCTTCTATTCTTTTTTGTATAGTTCTAATATATAATTTTCTTTTAATACAATATATATCATAAAATAATAAATCAGCCTTCTGAAACATGGAGTCAAGATTCTCATCTCATCTCTTGCAGGGTTGCCTGCAAATTCCACAGTTCCTCATTTCTCCCTCCTCTTCCATCTCCCTCTCCAGTCACTGCACACAACATGTGCTGTCCCTGGCTAATTGCCACTAGCAGTAATTCCCACGTGAACCCCTCAACAGGGTTTGTATGGCTTTCCTCTCCAGTCCTCACATTATATTGAAATAAAGATTCAGCATAACACAACCTGCACAGGCCATTAAGCATTATTTCTATGTGAAATAGAATGTAAACCATTTCCTACCCTTTCAACTGAAAGTGTTTCTCTAACAGTCTTTACTTCTGCCTGTGAATTGGCCAAATCAACCTAAATTATTTGTAAATTAGTCACAGTTTTAACTGCCTGACTCGAGACAGAGAAATAGAATATTTGAATCAAACTGGGGTAAGAAATTCCAAGTTAATAATAAATAGGGGATGGTACTATTCTCCCCTCCCCACCAATGCTTCCATTTCCATGAGCTGCAGGAAAGCAGAGACATTCTTGTAATCAAAGAAAAAATATTTGAAAATATTTAGTAAGGTGTACAAAGATAGCTGTGCCCAAATCTCTACATTTGCAGCCACTAGCAGGTTTTTCATTTAATAATATTTGTGAAATATAACAGTAGGAAAAAATCCAGTTGAGGCTTTCTTCTTCTTTTTCCTGAAGATGATTTCTCACAATTATCTAGGTTACATATTGTGGTTTTAAGCCATTCATAGCAGAGATAAAGGAGTTGACACTGAAGGACTCTGTCCATATCCCTTTAAATTTAGTGGAAAGGTTGCTGGAACTGTCAGAGGGGAAGGAAAAAAAAATAATTTGATTTTACAGATGTGGCTAGTAATCTTTTCTTCATGGATACATCTATAGCCATCCAGGGCCTGATTGCTTTTCCTGTTTTCTCTTACTGAATTTCATGAGCCATTGATAATATATGAAGATTACAAAAGCAATGTATGGCAATTTCAGATGCAATAGTGCAGTATTTCAAACACTGGCATGAGAAATCGAGAGATAAAGTTAAACCATGTTTATTACAAAGAAAATGACAAATTTTAAAATACCATGTTTCACTCGTGATTTTACGCATTACTTTGATTTGAAGATATTCAGCATTCCCTTCTATGCCTCATTTATTCAGCTGCTGATAATACACAGATTCAGCTTGCTAGTGCAGCAAAAAAAAAAAAACTTATCCAGAGAGGACATCAGCATGAGAATTAACCTTGAGTGGCAGAAGCTGATCTGTGCTTAGTAACTAATAAAAAAATTTGACTTCTTTAGGAAATGCAGCTGTGAGGAGTCAGACTTGAGGTCTGGGCTAAATTCCCTCCAGATCAGATCTGAACAAATTTGCTGAATGGCAGGGGGATTGTTTGTGTATTTTAATTAATAACTTAAGTTTTTACTGTAGTTTGAGATGTATAACAAGAAAACATTTTGTAGCAAATAAAATGCTAAAATTGATACAATCTCTTTATAGGGGAGAGACTATTATAAATACACTTCAATCACAGTATTTCATAAAGATGGATGGATAAATAGACAGGCCCTCACAAAAATTTCACAAGGCAGTCTCATTTAATACAAAAGCTCTGAAGAGGTAAGAAATCATGTCTAAAACATCGAATCCTTTGAATACCCTGCCTACTAAAATAGAGAATAAAAATCCCACCACTTCCAGTAGGCAGCTCCAAGGTAACTCAGCAAGCATAAAGGAGACAGCCCAAAAATACTTTGCTTTAAATTTCAGCTGGAAGATGCTGAGTGGGAATTTCTTACAAAACCTAGCAGCAAAAAACCAAAAATGGGGATAAACAAACCAGCACTGAGCAACTTCAGGTTGTTCATTAAAAATTTGCAAATATCTGTTATAATATATCCCCAGCTTCCTAAATAAAGGGCACTGATCATCTGAAAAGTAAATGTTATTCCAGATTTAGATAGGAGAGTTCCTGAAGCTACTTTAAAAAGCATAAATAATTCCATGAAAAGCAACAGATAAATGGTGAGGTAACATTTTCTCATCCAGTCCCAGGGTATCGTACCTAAAATAATCAAGGGAAATCACACCATGTGAGTCACAGTTCTACCCACCAACTTCCAAAAAATATCTCAAAAATCTCCTCAGAATACATGCTGCTAAAGAAATAAATGTGCCAGGGTATGAAAGAATCATCCTGTTCAGTTGCTGGGACTCATATTTAAAGAAACTGAAAAATTATTTGGTCCATTACAACACACAGGTCCCCATGACAAAGAACAAATTCTCTTTATACCTTGCTGCCATTCCCCTCCAATTCAGAATTTATACAGTAATTAGAAATGCGTGCTAAAATATCTTAAACATTGACCACAAAAACATTTCAAATATGAAATTCATGAGCAAGAGAGAAAGGAACTGCAGAAAGCTGTAGGCCCACACTCAGACAAATACTTAAATATTTAATGCAGATACTGCAAAAAAAAGGAATAAATTATTACATCAGTAGAACACATGGACTTATTTAAACTTTAAAAACACAGCTTTAGGGCTGACCTGTAATTTCCTTGAATGCAGCCATTCTTCTTTGGATTTGCAATGAAGGTACATCCAAAATCAGAGGAAGAGAAGGAGAAGAAAAAGAAGAAGGAAAAGGAGGAGGAGATGGAGAAAAAAAGAGAAGGAAAAGGAGGAGAAGGAAGAAGAAATAAAAGGAAAAAACCAAAAAGAGTTGTTTTGCCATCAGCCCAGGGTAGTTGAACACTTCTTTCACAGTGAGACAACTCCCTCAGCCCACCTGAGCCTCATTAAACCATTCTGGCCCTTGGTACAAGGCAAATAAAGCCCAGGCAGAGCAGGAAGGGAGGGTTTTTCCCCAGAAGGGTTAATGGTGATGTTGTGGCAGCTAAAAGACCTCGATGCACTTTGATTTCCTGCAAGACCAGAGGAGCTGCTCCCTCTACCACAGAACTTTTGTTCCTTGGAGTCTCTAATTCTAGATTTTCTTCTATGCACAAAACAGGGAGGTGACATGGCCCCCTTCAGCTAGCAGAAGAAAAGTCATAATATTTTCTCCTTCGCCCCAAGCAACTGATTTTGACACTGGGATTTTTTTGCAGCCATGCTGTCTCTAACCTCTGGAAATAGCAAAACAATTAAAAATTTAGGTAATTACTTGGAATGCAGTCAAAACAGTTGTTGAGACCTTATGAGATGAATAAGCACACATATTGCTCTATCAGTGAATTCTGAGGGAAAAAATAAAATGCTCTTAAATCAAAAAGTGATGTGGGAGGCTATTCTAAATTTTGTTCTTAAAAGTTCAAGGGTTAAAATTACATTTGTCAATTAGAATAATTTAGTAATTAACAATAGCAAGCTATTAATATTCATTAGTAGCCAGATACAAGCAGGTATTTAGAAATTTGTAAACTCTAAACTTGTCTACTGCTGGTTCTCTTTGATTAAGAGGGCTTGCATTTCCTGAAAATATTGTTTCTCTTAAGTTAAAGTAGGAAAATTTATGAGTAAGGTATTTAAAAGAAAACAATGACTCTTTGTCATTGACAACAGAGGAATCACCACTTCATTAACAGAAACCTACCTTCACTTTCAGCCCTTTGATGAGGTTGTGCTAAATTTGATGGAAGTATTTACTAGAAGGATGCCAGGTAAAGGCTGTTCATTAATTTGGAGAAACACACAAAAAAAAAAAAGCATCTGAACTACTACAACAAGCAGTGGAGTAGATACAAGAAGATCTTTAAAAGAATAAGGGAAGTTTGTCAAAAAGGGAAGCAAATCCTAAAGCTTTAAATATATATGTATATATGTATATGTACATATATATATGTATACATACATATATATCTATATGTATATATAATAATACATATGTATGTATTATTATATATGTAATTATATATATAATTGTAATTATATATATAATTATATATATATAATTTTATATATATATTTTTTTTCTATACAAGGAAGAGTGCTGGCTGTATTCTTAGGCCAGAAAACAGCACCCAAACATGGGAAATTCCCTTCATATGTGAATAAAAGCAAGGAAGACCCCTCTGAAAGTCTTGATATTTATCACCAGTACTAACAGAGCAGGCAGGACACCATGCTGCACTGCCTTCAAGGTGTGCTTCAGGCACCAAAATAAAACTCTTTGTTGAGAGCTAAAAATTATTTCAGTCAGTAACTCTTCAGCAAATAAATTTGCCCATGAAAACTATTTAAAAAAATATATATATACACCTCATAAAGCTGTGTCATGGAATAAAAATTATAATAATGTATTTTCCAGTAAAATCATTTTCCTTTCTTATGAGAAATCATTGATCTACTTGTATAGAACAGTTAATGTTTTTCTTTCAGCCAGTGATTGAAGAGGTGTCATTTTTAGGTAAATAATATTAACTCATAAAGAAGGATTTCTAATTAATTTTTCACTTATGAGATCTGATATTTTATAGAGCTTTAATTTTTTTTACCAGCATATTTAGTACATAAAACCTCCCTTGTGATAACTGCCTTTCTTCTTTCCCCATAATTTCTGTTGTTTGAAATGTTAAGGAGCCTGAAATGCATAAAACATTGCAACCAAACACCATTAAATGCTACATAATGTGACCGGGGAAAAGGATTGCAGAAAATTGTTACTACTCGAAATAAACTCCATTAATAAGCACTTAATTTCTTTATTTAGAAAACAAGAACTCTCTAGGCAGTAATAAAATAGCATTTTTAATGCTGTTAACTGTGGAAGCTCCAAACTCCTCAGAGCTTTGAGCCACGTAATTTCTATTTTCTTCTCTCACATCTCTGAAGCTCCTCTCTGGCACAGCACTGAAGGAACCATAAAAGCATTACCAGTCTTTGTGACAGACTTTTTCTCTTTCTTGTTAGTGAAGAAGATAAGATTTATTTTACTGTCAGAAGATCAAAAAATGAGGAAACATTTTGATAGCTGAGGAAAACAAGTTTTGATTCTGCATAGCCAGCATTGAAGTCACACTATGAATCGACAGAAACTCCTTTGCACTTGACAGTTTTCATCACATTAGGGAAAAGAATCTCTCAGCAGTTTCAGATGTAGATTTTGATCTCGCTTCTATTGCTGGAAACTCAGAGTAATTCCAGCAAAGTGTTTAATCCTGACAGAACATCTTGGTAGTAATGCTATAATCCATATTTATTTTGGCCCCAGTCGTTCCTCCCACTTGTACAGCTCCCTACCAGGAAATAACCAAGGGCTCAGAGATGGTTTTTGAAGGCAGAGGGAAGGAAAAAATCAACACCAAATCAAAGGGGAGTGGGGGGCAGGAGGGTCAGAAAATAATGAAAACATCCCTTCAGCACCCCCTCTAAAATAAGCAACCACCAAAACAAAAAAAATCATCAGCTTTGCAACCTGGCAAACCACAACAGCTTCCCCCCAAGGCTGGCACAGCTGCCTTCATTTAAAGGTCAGCTTCTGGTCAATATTTTAAAAAAATATCTCTCTCCTAGATTAATCAAGGAGGATTGCTTCCCAAAATATCCTTCCTGAGAATCAGAGTGAAATATTAAAGGAAAACTTCTATAGTGCAGCATATTCTGACACTTACTATGGGACTTGGGGGAAGAAGACAGAGAGAAGAAAAATATCGATTTAATCCCACATTTTTCCTGTTAAAAGAGAGATTACTTTAAATTATAATTTTATTAATCTGTCTTCATAGCAATGAATATTACAAGAAGAGCAATTTTTACTCCCATTTATACTGTGACCTATATTGCTTGCACATGCACACTTTTTAAGAAATAGAACATCAGAGTAACAGGAGACAGAGGCCTATTTGCATATTAAATACATATTATTTCACTGCCTTTGATGGTAAGAAGATTTTTCATACCCATTTTGGAAGCACTGAAGTTAGGAGAACAGTTATGTGAAATATTAATAGCTGATCAGAGCTTTGTTCTGGTCTTAAGACTCCCCAGAAGCTTGTGTCAGGTACTTGGTTTTATTTCCCATGTGCCTGATAGTGCCAGGGGCTTTTGTGTAGAACACACAAACAGCTTTCATTCAGATTACTTTTTCCTCCTTAGGTATGCGGAGGAAGGAGCAGTTTCTCAATAATTTTGTCCACCCATTGCCCCCCCTTTTTTCTCTCCTCTCATTCCCACCAGGAGGAGCAGCTGGGAAAATGGGGATGATTAATCAGGGTGGCAGCACACCTGTGAAAATGGCAAAATGGCCACAAATCTCTTTTCTGGAATGGGCATAACCCTGCAGAGGCAAAGGCAGAAATCTGGCAGAAACACCAAGCACTTGGGAGATGCAGAGGCAAAACTGATGCTTTTTTCATGTGTCAGAGACCTTAAAAACATTTTTCCTTTTTTTTTTTTTTTTGTTTTCTTTAAAGTTATCTAAGAGACAGCATAAATAACCTGGGTTTTTTCATTCAGCTTTTATATCCTTATGTGCAATTGCTGAAGTAAAAAGAAAAAACAAAAGTAATTTTCTGATCTAAGTCCTTTCCTGTGGAAGGCAATTACCTGAACTGAAGAACAGAGAAGTGCAAGAGAAACTTGGACTCGTCCTCAAATCTCTTGAGTCCTCCATGATTTTACAGGGATCAATAAGAAGAGGAAGAAATAGAAATCCATTGGTACAGACCAATAACCAGGATACTCCCAGGAACTGCTGCCTTTCCAGAGGAATTTCCCTTTCCCCATCTTCAAGCCCTGCTACCCTGCTTGACTCAGCCTTTTGAGATGCTGCTAATGAGAATTTTAGCAGTCTTAAGCATTTAATTGATTTTTTTCCCCCTCAGTATCATGCAGCCCGGTGTCCACAGGAGGGGAATTAAGAACTGCCAATGCCACACACTGCTCCTGCTCATCTCTTACAGCCCCTGCTCTCCTGCTTCCCTCTTTCCACAGAGGGCATTTATTGCCCTGCTCAGCTCACAAAGCCTTTTCCCAGCCACATCAGGGAAAGCTAACAGTATACTAGCTCAAAATCCTATTTTGAGTCCCCCAAAAGTCTTGTAAAAGTGCAGGAATAATGGTGAGTCTCATTACATGCAGACAAAAGAAGGAAGAACTAAAGGCTTGAACAATCAGGATCTGCCAAGACCTTGCAAGAGCCTTAGGTCCTTAATAGATGTGAGGAAATAAATTCATTCTGATAATGACATTCATCAGTCTGTGTGGGGTTTTAAGCCATTCTAGAGTGAAAGCATGATCTCAATGTATGACAGAATTGTGGCAGGTTTCTGTCCTTTCTTACAAGCCACAATGTTACTGAGAATTGCTGCTCATAAAAGGTGTACAATGCATTATCCTATAGAAGATGTTGGAAATTGTAATTCAAGTATAATTTTATACACACCAAAGATGTCTTTGTTTACAGGATGTCTTGAAAAAAATCTAGTTTATGCACAGGTTTGTTTTCCATGAAGTTCATAAAGGAGACACACTTGGTTCTCCAACAACCCTTAAATCTCATTTCCACTGATGTGTTGCTATCAGATTAAAACCTGTGAAGTACAAAACAAAAAGATATGAATATTAAAACTTC
Source organism: Melospiza melodia melodia (assembly GCF_035770615.1). Taxonomy (NCBI): domain Eukaryota; kingdom Metazoa; phylum Chordata; class Aves; order Passeriformes; family Passerellidae; genus Melospiza; species Melospiza melodia. The sequence goes on along the minus strand of NC_086199.1, from coordinate 49,777,053 downwards.
CCAGCACTCGGCAGCACTTTGCATAAGAAAGTTGCTACACTAAATTAGAAGTGCTTTTTTCATTTCAGCAGAGTGCTCTGCAGCATCTTGTCAGGCAGAGGAGAACTCTGAAGTGCTGTCCAGGAAAAATGAAGAGTCCAGTTAGCTGATATACTTTAATTAGAATCTAAATTTTCCTCTCAGTGAAAACCTTTGAGCAACTCAATTAAATCCACACTGATCCCACACCCTGAGCTGTGTGCTGGTTCATTTTCAAACCACAGGAGCTAGGACAGAACTCACTGTACAACAGAAATGTACATTCCCCTTTAGAAGGGTGGAAAGATCACTTGGAAATGAGATCAGGCTGTCTGCTCAGACTGAGGTTTTGCCACAGGCATCCTGTGCTCTTTGGAGCTTTTTAGCAGTTTATTTTTATGGCAGACACATGGCAAATAGCACATTGCTGATTTAATTAATCCCATAAATAACCTTTGCCAAGCTGAGCGCTGAGGCTACAAAAAGTGGCATTTATCACATATCTTTCTTTGAATAGTTGCAAAAGTTTTTTAAGCCAGATTTTTGGTTTGATATGTAACTGAGCCTAACAAGAACATTTAGATACCCATTAATCAGATTATTACTTATATTGGTTTAAAGAATGCATAGAGAACAGAGGCTAAACAGTTTAATCTAATGTATTTGAAATGTGATAGAATAAAAACCAGAAGATTATCTTATTTCTTGGCCATGGAGATATGTCATGAAATTATCTAAATATCTTAAAAAGAAGGAAAAAAAACTATTCAAAATGTATCTTAAGCCTCAAATTAATAGCAATAGCACATAAATATCTAACAGAAAAACTAGAATCCTTTTACACCAATTGAGAAATAACTGTACAGGAATCTGCTCTTTTCAGAGCCAGTTCAACAGCTCTCAATAATGTAAGAAAAACTGAATTTTGCCAGTTCAAAAATAAGAACCGGTGAGAAAACAAGGTATAATCACACTGCCCCTATCCCAGAAGAGAAAAAGCAGAGCTAGATGAAGTGCCTTAGTTAATGAAAGAGGAGGCAAAAAGGCTCATAATCAAAAAAAGCCCCTTTTGATTATGAGAGAATGTCCTCTCTTTCTCTTTATACTGCCTAGACAGTCTCTATTTATTGCTATGATTTCCAGGACTAATATTGACTGTGCTTCATGATTCAGAGCCGCATACAACCCATCAGGAATTGTAGCAATTTTCTGTCTACAAACATTCACACAGAAAGGAAAAATGCACTAATTGACAACCTCAGAAGTGGTTTTACATTTCTTGCAAATAAAGCAAAAGAAAAGCAATTATTTAATTTTAGATCTTAAGGTATACTACTTACTTCTCTTTTTTTAATTTATCCCTTCATTTTTCTTTTTCATGCACAACATCTTTCTGTTTTAAGACTGCTCTTGAATGTTGAACTCTTGGTAATGATTGTTCTTCAAATGCACATGTTTTGATCTAGTATAAAAATATAGCAGGGAAAAAATGTTACTGAGTCTACTGCCAGCTAAAGTGAGCTGATCTCTTCAGAATACACATGGGAAGGATGCAATGGGGACATTTCAGCATTTTAGTAAATGAGAAATTGAGGGGTGTTTACCTCACTGTGTATCTCCCTTAAGAGTTTAATGCTGGTATAAACTCATAATCTATCATGGAAAAGGAGGCACTTGCAGTAGATGTGGCTAAATTCAGGAATTACACAGCATTTTCAGGCATGATGCATCACTGAGCAGTTAGAGAGCAATTTCAGTGGCAAAATCTTGCAGGAAAGTGGAAACCAGCTGATGGTTTGATATCACACACCTTGTTCCTCACCTATAAGTGGTTTACTCTGCACACAGGCCTTTCCAAGATTCTGCAACATTCAGCCATTCAAATGTGGGCCTGCAGCACAGAAAATCATTAGCTTTATTACTGTAAAGGGTATAGTAAACTGAAGCATTTTGAAACAGCAGATGTTTATTTTGTAGGTGCCACCACTGCAGGCAGCAAGACAAAATTCTGCTTCCAATGACATGAGAAGGAGCTGAAGAGGAGCTTGCAGCAGTGAAAGAGAGCTGAATGAGGACAGGTTCTAAAGGACATGAAATAGCAATTCTGGCTGGTGTAGGTGTAGTTGTCACCTCTCAGAAGAAACCATCTAAGGCCGCATTGAGGAAAAGCTGTGCTCACTTGTTTCCAAACCTGAACCCGTGGGTGAAACATGCACCCAAGATGAAAACAGCCTTTCAAAGGAGAGTTTCTTTCTCTCCCTGAAACACATTTGCTGTCTGTTTCTGGGAGCTGGAGCACACAGCAGATTCACCCAAATTGGCTGTTAGCAGGCAGAAAAATGTTCTGTTGGACAGAAAACATTTCTCCTTGAGGTTTTGCAGGCTTTGAAGCAGGATCTGCCTCAGCCAGGCTGAGCAGGGCTCCCGTGCCTCCTGCTTGCTCAGAAACTGCTTGGAGGAGCAGATCAAAGCATCTCCAGCATAAAGAGTTAACCTGCCTACAGTTTGTAAAGAGACAAGTTCCTGGATATTTAATGTACCTAAATACAGATGACTGGACAGAGCTTACCAGATGCCAAACAATATTCCAGCATCAGGGTAAAACAACAATTTTGCTTCTTTAACATTCCCAAACATTCCAGCTTGAAAAGCACTGTGCTTTCCAGTACCCCCATCACCTCTTCTCACTCTGTAATACTCTTGGACACTACTTTGTTCTGCCTTTTAAATTTCTTTTCTAAATAAGTTTTGCTACATGGGAGGTAAAGAAGTCTGGAGTTTGCTCTCCTCTCTCCTATGGCTGTGTTCAATTAAAGAACACAGCAAGAAACCACAAAAGCACCTGAAGGAAATTAGTCAGATTGAATTAGATCTGAATTGTTTGTAAATATTTATATATTGGAGTATTTTCAATAATACCTTTCCTTGATTAGTGAAAAAAAAAATTAGTGCATTTATTGGATGTGGAGGTGAGTGCAATATTTAAACTATTTGCAACTGTAAGCAATTAAAATTGCTCTTTAAAAATCACCATTTAATCTTATTGATGTCATCTTAGACATTTGTCAGCACTCCTCTACATTTTATTTCATTCAGAGGACAAAATTACACCAAATGTGCCTTTACGCAATTGTTTAAAAAGTGTCATCCAGCTCATGCTCTGTGTGCAAAGTGCCATCAGTTGGTTTTTACACCCATCTGCCCAGGTAGAAAGGGCTACAAGGAGCCCAAAGGAATGGAAAAACTCCATCTCTGAGTTGTGTATGCAGCCACTTGTGAGCATAGAGAGCTGGGAAAGTCCATTTTAAACACATTATTTCTCTGTAAACAAATTATCTTCTTGAAATTAAGTCCCTGTCCAAAATACACTTTCAAGTATAATCTCAGTATTCTTAGTCCTTATGAATCGTTTTGGGGTTTTTCCTTTGTAAATTTGTCTTTCCTCATAGAAGAATGCATTTCACTAACTTGAAAATAAAAGCAGATAAAAAGCTTAGAAAACTGAAAAGTGCTGATTTTCCAAAATGCAAGATAGTAACAAGAAAAAGTACCCAGGAAGCTGTTCCTACCTGTGAACATATCTGTCTGTATATAGGGATACATGAAAATAGCTGCTGTCAAATTACAGATGACATAAAGATTTGATTCGGTTTTTAAATTCAAAATTTAAAAAACACCTCCTACTCAATTTTCCCAAGAGTTATTTCTTGATATTGAGCTAAAGCTATGATTCAATTTTTCAGCTGTTAATCCTCTTACCTCTATTTTTCTACATAGGACAGGAGCAAAACACTGTGGACAGCTTTGACAGAACACTGGAAATGAAGAAATTAAAAGTTACCAAAAAACACTTGAATGCTTAATACTATGGTTTTGTGATAACACATGAAAATTTGAACAGTATTTTCATTTACCTAATTTCCTTTTATAAATTCATATACACACAAGATATTATTAGGCATGGGAATGTAGTTCTGGATTTATACACTGTATATTACAATATATATAATTTATACACTATAAAATCTCATTTCTCCTGCTCTTGGTGCTTGGCCTGGGGACAGTTTTCAATAGCAGGTTGCAAGGCAACAGCACGTGACTCCATAATGTGAGAGTTACAGCCTCCAAATAAAAGAAATCTTTCTTGCAATAGCACTAAAATGTTTTCAAGTTTCCAACAAATCAACAAGGACTTAATTTTGTTATTCTGGAAAAAATAAAAGTAATCCCAAGGGGACTTGGCAAAAAAAAAAAAAAAAAAAAAATTAAAACACAAAGAGCAGCAAGAAACTCCCTTAGACTTGAGCTGAAAAAAGTTGTGACTCTTCTGTGGGGTGTGAGATGACTCTTGCTTAAATTCACCTTGTGTTTAATGTCCCACGATGAACTTCACATTCTTCCTCTTTCCCAGGCCAGCAGGAATGCTGTTTCCATGCTGCAAGAGATCTCCCAAAGTCAGTTCTCTTCTCACTGTTCAATTTTACATGAAACTCTGAAATATTCATTGAGACAAATAGAGAGCATTGAAAATGAGTTTATAGCTTTGGGGTCAGGGCACTGGGCTGGCAGGGGCAGCACCTGAGAGCCAACACCTCTTCCAGTCAATATTTAAATATTTATACAAATCTGAGCCGCTGCAAAGAGAAAGAGATAGCGAATCTCCAGCCAAAGGGCTTAGAACACCTCCCCGAGATGATTTGAGGTGAATGGTTCTGGAAAAGGCACCAGGGCCCCTCAGCCAAATCCAGCAGCTGAAGGAATTTTCTTCAGCAAAGAAGCCCAGTGAAACCAACCCTAGAATTAATAAAATGGTATTATAATAATGATGGCAATTACAATGCTGACTAAAGATTTTGGTTTAAGAGCCATTCTATTATTTGTCTCTTATACAAGCTGGGATAAGCATTTTTCTTTGACCATAAACCTGGTTAAAGAAAATAGAATTTCTCTATGTAAGCTGTTCCATGTTATGGAAAACCTAAAGAAAAAACCCCAGTGAGTGAAGTTTTCATTTTACCTATTTATCTATTCTTTGCTTTTACTCATACAGTAATTCCTAATGCTTCAAAACAGGTAGATAAAGTATTCCTCATTTTAAATGTGGGAATACTTTCCTTTTATAGGAATGCTTCTGTTAAATATTTATGCTATGTTTACTTTATTATCTTCCCAATTTAAATTTTAAGTCTTTTTTTTTGCCAAAATAATGTCTCTTTTTCTTTGAAACCCACGATCATCTATAAATAAAATAACACTGAACTTTTGACTAGTGTTTCAAAGTCTTTTGTGTCCAAGTCAATATTCTGACAAATAAAGGTCAGATGTGTCAGAAACAAAATCATTTCTGCAAAAAATGCTTTTGCAGATGCTGACAGCTTCAGCTATCTACATTTTTTGCAGGTTCAAAGTAATTTAACCACGTTCTTAGGAAAATTCAAGAGATTGTGTTCAGTTTCTCAGGTTGTAGAACCATCCAGAGACAGAAATGGTAACAAAATCTACTCTCCAGAACTCAGGAGATGGTTTAGCAATCCCATCCTTAATTAATTTACTTAATCCCTTCTTGAACCCACTGCTGCTTTTCATCTCCACAGTGTCACGTTGCAAGGACAACAAGCACATTCCAGCTGAATCCACTGCCTGGGATTTTGCTGGCATCTTGTTGTTTCACTGACCATGATTTCTTCAACACAAACTCTGCATGTCAGATAAATCACTTTGAAAGAGTATCTTTGTAGAATATTCCCTCACCAGCTCTGTTTTCTAATGCAAAAATCAATATTTAACCTACCCTCAAAAACTAAAATACTGCATAATATTAAAATTTGCCACAAAGATCTGAGGGGAGTAGCTGAAAAACTCCAACTAGCTGAGATAAGTTTGGGGAAATGAAACACAGATTAGTGCAGCACAGCTTTAAACTAACTGAGCTAAGGTGTGCATTTCTAGCACTGAAAATGGATGGCAGCATCTCCTTTACAGTTTACTGAGCCCTATCGATAAAAGTATCAGCATTTTTCACCCAGACAAGGTTTCATGTTCCTGTTAAACAGCTGGCTAAGCACACTCCATCTCCCCTCACAGGGTGCTATCACAGCCAGCACAATTGTCTAATTAAATGAAATTAAAGACAAAAGGGGTAAAAAGGGGTGTAAGTGTGTGCATGAGTGAAAGTAAGTTTGTGGTGGAGTATGAGGAGGAAAAAGAGTTGTGAATGAGAGATATCTATAATTTCAATGCCAATTTTAGATCAGGAGAGTTAGCAATGTCAATTCCTTTCCCTAAAATCCCCCCCTGCACAGCAGAACCTGGCCACTTGTTTGTTTTGCCATTTCAAGCAAGCAGCACAGGTCTTGTCTCAGCAGCAAGCATGCTGCAAACAATTTGTCAGCTTTTGCAATTGAACTGGCTCTGTGGACCTTCCTCTGTGCACTTTGTGGAGCAGCACATTCCCACCAATCCATCAGCATCCTCCAGGTTTCACCTTTATGGGAAGCTGCTTAGGAAACCTGGGTCACACAAAGCTCTGCTAATTCTCCTGATCTAAAATGAGCATTGACATTACAAATGTCTTCTTTATTCACAGCTCTTTTCCCTCCTCACACTCCACCACAAACTTACTTTCACTCACTCACACACAGCCATTTTTGCCCCTTTTGTCTTTAATTTAATTTAATAAGACAACTTAAATTGTCTTTGATTTTCATGGGGAATGGGTAAAGCTGTGAAACTTTCTTTCTTTCAGCTGCAGGGGATTTCAGGCTGGCTCCTCTGTACAGCTGCAGACAGAGGTTACCTCTTTAGGTCCTGCCAAGATAATTCAGGAGCAGCTGCTCTGCTGAAGCATTTTTCTTTGCTTCTCTCCTGTACATGAGTTAACCCAGACTGCACTGAGGAAAACCTGAGGGCTACTGAGCTTGACAAAAACGTGAGAAAGACATTTTCCAATAAAGATTCATTAGAACTTTGTGACTAATTTCAGATTAAACAGTCAGTCAGCTTTGGTGCAAATCAGTTCTCTATCAGAGCAGAAGAAAAGGTGCTTTAGGTTAGTTTCTTTGGGTAGTCTGCTACATATAATAAAAAAGTTATGGGGAAAAATAATGATATTGCATAAAAAAGGGTCCTCAAACACTGGAAGATTGGATCTAAAATGCCTCAAAAAATCCAAACATCTCATCTGAGACAGAATGGCCCATCTGGTCCCAAGGCAGAGGCAAACAAAAGCAGCTTTTACAGACAAGACAATCAGTGTTATCCACAAAAGGGTCGAGACACACCATTGATTTCCAATTGTTTGCAGGTAGAAACAACAGAGAAATTGGCACCACCTGCTCAGATAAATCACTGACTGCAGCATCTGAGTGCTGCTGCAGCTCCAGCAGTGCAATAAAACCCCACACATTAGCAAACCTCTGCTGGCTCTGATTAGGGACTAGAAAAGCCACAGACTGCAGATGATAAATAAGATGGAGAAAGGATGTGCACGTGAAAATTATCCTTATTAGAGGATAAGCAAACACTCTAATGAGGTGAACTCACTGGAGCCAACACAATTTATAAGTACAGGGGGAGAGGCCATTTGTTAATGGGTTGAAAATATGACAAACCCTCAAATCCATTGCTAGATGTCACCAAGGGCAGAGAACTGACAAAAATTCAGAGTTTGACAGTGCATTGTGAAGTGCCACAAAAGTGGAGCTAACCCAAGATGCGTGACCTCTTAGACATTTTTTAATTTCTTTTTGAGCAAGGACTGAAAGCTTTTCAATAAAGAGCTCATAAAAGCTGGGAATTCTGTTCTGGAATTCTGGTTTGGGTTTGCATGGCAAGGTTAAGGCAGCAGAAGGCGCTACGGGGGTGGCTTCTGTAAGGAGCTGCTGGAAGTTCCTCCTGTATTCACACTGGAGCAGGCTGTTCCCGAAGACCTGCATCCATGGAATAACTAACGTTATCCACTGGAAAAGAAAAATATTTATTTATGCTTTCATCCTCAAAAAAAAAAAAAAAAAAAAAAAAAAAAAGCTGAGAGAAACATTGCACTGCCTCAAAGGAGAAAAAAGTTTATTGCACAAAAGCATTTTCTGCTGCTGAGAATACTGCTGTGCAAAGAGAAGCAGCACCAACATCTTTCTAAGATGAGAAAGCACAATCCAAATGACTAACACAGTTATATTTTTAAATAAATATTTCAGGACATTTGTATCAGTGGCTGATGCACCACTGTTTCCTTAAATGCGCCTCAGCAACCTCTGGCTTTAGAGTGTCGTTTTGGAGTTCTGTTCTTTAATATTCTTCTAGTGTTTGTTCTTTAATTACACCAAGGATTGCATAGCCTTTGAAGAGGATTTGTCCCTTGGGTGTATGAAACATGATAAACCAAAATGTCCTGGCCATCAGTCCTCAGGCCCGAGATCTTGGGAAGATACAGCAATCAATTTAAAACACATTCTGTGTCCTCAGTGGTTTTCTTACAGGAAAAATTCCTTGCAATGAAGTATTTCCCAAAACTGAACCTTTGTATAAATGATGGCTGACACTGAGCCACAGTAGCCCACAAAATTCAAGTTCCAAAACAATTGCCAAGATTATTTATCCAGCTTTCAAGAAAGAGGCAAAAATCATTCAGTGCATACAATTTTACACGTTTCTTTTAAATTATTATCTTTAGGAGATTTAGATTTCAGGAGGAAAAAAATGAATCTATAAAATATTGGAGGTCTTTTTTGTCTGAAAGTATAGAAAGAACTGTTATTTAGTGTTATTAAGGTCTATTAATACTTTCATTATAATTGTAAAAAAATTCAAACACATGTAATTTTTCAAATGCTGAGAGAACTATCATTATGCTGATGATCTCCATTTGCATTGTTAAACAGCCACTGTTGCTTCCTTAGTAAGAGAAGGGAAATTATACCTGGCAAAACATTTGCAGCAGAGCAGTGGATCCCTTCCAGCAGTGGAAAACCAAGGCAGGGATTCCATTGGCAGTGGCCAAGAAGCCACATGTCCTCACCTGGAGTTTGGGCACAGAGGGAAAACTTCACCCTTCGTGTGCACCTCCATGGGTGACATCATCTGATGGGTGACTTCAGCTACTGCCCAGTTCAGGTTGGTGAAGAAGCTCCTGGTAGCTTGAGCAAGGAGAGAAAATGGAAAAACCCTCAAATTTACTGAATAGTGAAAAGATGATAAGAAAGAGAATGCAGTCATTTAGTGGAGAAAAGATACAATCACCCTAAAATTAGTGAAACTGAGACACAGCAACCAAATCAAGCCAAACCAAAATTGTGGAAGTTGGAAATGGTGCTCGATGACATTTCCTAAGCCACCTTCATTCATTAATTTTCCCCAGCTAACCATTCTCATGGTGCAATAGCTTCCTAAGAGTCAAGATTTTAAAATGTTAATTTTCAAAGCAAGATCTATAATTACTTATCAGAGAGACCAAACCAATGAATAGAGTGACCTCATATTTTGCACGTTTTGGTTCCCTCTACAACTGCATTTTCAGCTGTAATATTTTACCTGGAAAAGAAAACATAAATAAAAAATATGGGGTTTTTATGTAAGTGCTTATGGTGCCATCTCCAGTTTAGCCATCAGAGACTAGGAAAGTGGGACTACTGCTCAATGTTTCCTTTTTCCCCCAAATGCTGATGATGTGACAAGAGTTACCATTACCCAGAATGTCTCAAGAGCAGCTCTTGAAGCCCAGGTAGCAAACACCACATTGTTCCACCTGAACAAAAAGCCAGGGAGACAAACCCAGCATTAACATAACTCACAGATGCTGTAAACCTAGCAGGGAATTTTTCTAATGATGTAAAACTGCTTTTCTGTCACAGAGATATGGAACACTGATTTTTTTTTTTCTTTTTTCCCCCTTGATCCAAAGGAAATCTGGATTCTAACTTCACACTGTTTATCTCCTCCAATAGCTTTGGAACACATTCCTCAATTTTAACAAAATTTGACAGAGGGATATGGCCTTGGAGATGTTATGTTCCCACAAGTTTTGTGACACTAAACAGATGGGAAGAGGAGAGAGATCTTTATGTTATCACATTACATATTCCACTGAGAGAAAAGCTTAAGAGCACACTTCTGCCTTTTTTAAAACTCCAAGCACTTCCAGGAAAGAGAACTTATGCCCTATCTGGAGAAAAACATTTGAGACAGAGCATGCCAGCAGAGAAAAAACACTCATGCACAGGCAAAGAACTTCTTATTCTGGTGTTTGTGAAGTTAGCTCTTTCAGAAGTTTATTATTTTTTATTATTTTAAGATACTATATTATATTAAAGAATACCATACTATACTAAAGAATACACAAAGGATACTTACAGAATGATAAAAAGATAGTAATGAAAACTTGTGACTCTTTCCAGAGCCGAGACACAGCTTGGCACTGATTGGCCAATGAGTGAAAACAACTCACATGAATCCAATGGAACAATCACCTGTGGGTAAACAATCTCCAAACACATTCCACATGAGCACAACACAGGAGAAGCAAATGAGATAATTATTGTTTTCTTTTTCTCCGAGGCTTCTCAGCTTCACAGGAGAAAAACCCTGGGCGAAGGGATTTTTCCAAAAAATGTGAATATGACAATCAGTGACTTCATCTAGACACTGCTCAATTAACTTTCCCTTCCTCTTCTGTCCCTTTTTCACCTGCATCTCTCTTTCCTTCCACAAGAACAGTAAGGTGACCAAGTTTAGCCTCAGAAACAAACAAACAACCAAAAAAAACCCCAAACAAACCAAACCCACAGACTCCAGCAGATTGTCAGGTGTGGAAAATCCAGTTCAGTTACATTTGGCAAAGACTTTCTCTTTAATTGTTCTCAATAGGAGGTTTCAGCAATAATAAGCAATTCTATCAAGCTCAGTAAGGGCAACATTAGTGCTGTGCATATGCACACATTCACATCTCTTTTCATACTGCGCTGGAGACATTGTGGTTATTTGTTCTCTCCTACCTGGCTGTGGAGATTTCCAGTTTATTTGTTCTCTCCTACCTGGCTTTGGAGATTCCCAGTTTACTTGTTCTCTCCTACCTGGCTGTGGAGATTTCCAGTTTATTTGTTCTCTCCAACCTGGCTTTGGAGATTTCCAGTTTATTTGTTCTCTCCTACCTGGCTTTGGAGATTCCCAGTTTACTTGTTCTCTCCTACCTGGCTGTGGAGATTTCCAGTTCCCAGCAAGTCTGGTGGCCTCAGTGGCAGTGAAAACACTGTCAGGTACAATCCATGGGTCAGTGGTGCTGCTCTGCAACATCCCTGTGGTAAAGAGAGATCAGAACAGGACTTTATGTCATTTTAGATTTGGGGGGAGGCAGTTTATAGCTCCTAACCGTATGCTTATATATTTTAAATTGTTTTTCTTCAACAGTGTTGGACTTGAGCAGCAAGTGACTATTTTAGTGTTTGCAGTACACTTAGGGAGGTGTCAGCTTTGCACACTTTTTTTTTGCTGGAGTTACTGACCGGCAGTGCTTGCCACGATTTCTGCCAAGTTACCCTACTGGGTGCTATTTTTAAACAGCCAGGCAGCAGTCAATATCCCAAAGGAAAGCCTGAAAGAGCCATGTGTTTCAGAGATGAGTTGTTCCACCGTGGAGAATTACCCCATGACTATGGAAGAGGATCCTACCTGACATGAGCTGCCTACCGCAATTTATTTTTCAGAATTAAAATTGTGAAATATTTCAGTTCTTAATCAACATTGGGCTAAGGAAGGCTGGATGATGTGCATGACAAGGCCAGTATAGAGCTGAGTCTCCTCAGGGTTACACAACCAGAGCTGGAGAGAACTAACTTTCCTAATAAACTTCTTTTTTTTATCTTCCAAGTAGGCTGCATCTGCTCCACTTTCCCTCACTTCTCCCAAGTGCACAAAGACACAAAATCCTCTTCTCCTCCTGGCTGATCTTTGCTACATCTTCCTTGTCAGCTCTAATGTCAAAGCAGGCTAACTTTAAAAAAAAAAATTAAAAATCTGCTTTTACAAGAGAAAGCTGCATTTACAGTAAGTACTGATATTCAAACATATTTAAATTATAAGAAATAGTTTTCATGCATAGCCTGATGGTATTAAGATAAGCTATTATCTGGATTTTCTCTGTAGGCAAGATTAGAGGGGAGAAACACCTAGGATGATAAGTAATTTTGTCTAAAAAGATAAATCCAATAAAATGTTTCATGGAAAATCAAGCACTGAAATCTGGGTAGAACTTGGTTCTACTGAATTACACTAAGAAATTCCAATATTGCAAAGGCCTTCAGACTGCACACAGGGACATTATTCCCATAACATTCTGACCATCTCCTTGTCTCTGAATATCAGGCCTTTCTTCATATTTCTAATGTATCCTGTGCCCCCAAAACGTTGGAAAAAACTGCCAAAGCTCTCCAAATCCAATTTTATTTTCTCTTAGGTTTTCAAGTATATGTCATTCCTTGAATCATTTGGTAGGAAAAAAACCCTTAAACCGTGTTTTCTTTCTTCTCCTTCCATGCAAATGATAATTAAAAATTACAGATTCTGGACTAATGATGGTGAAAAAATGTCTCATGGTCAAATGGTATCCAGCCAGCTTTGAGAGCTGCAATTACAAAGCTGGAAAACTCTAAACAAAAAGAATATTTTGAATACTAAAAAAACCAAGCAAACAAACAAATCTGCATTTCCTAATGAATACCCTGAGGCAGCTACTACAATTATGCCTATACTGCACACAAAATGAGTTACCAAAAGAGAAAGATGTACAAGCTAATTTGGAGCAGTTTAATCAGGATCCCACCCAAGTACAAGTTTTGTCCCATCATCATCCAGGAGTGTGGTATTTTCTGGGGTCCCCTGTGGCAGGAAGAAATGAATCTGACTCCATGTTCTTCAAAGGTTAATTTGTGATTTTATGATCTATATTTTATTAAAGAATGCTATACTAAACTCTACTAAAGAATTGAGAAAGGATACTTACAAAAGGCTTAACAAGATAATAATGAAAAACCTGTGACTCTCTCCAGAGTCCTGACACAGCCTGGTGAATAAGTGATTGGTCATTAACTAAAAACAATTCACATGAAACCAATGAAACAATCACCTGTTGGATAATCTCCAAACCACATTCCAAGGCAGCAAAACACAGGAGAAGCAAATGAGATAATTATTGTTTTCCTTTTTCTCTGAGGCTTCTCAGCTTCCCAGGAGAAGAAATCTTGGTAAAGAGGATTTTTCTGGGAAATATGACAGTGACATAGGAGCTTGAGTTTTCCTGCCCCAAGCTCCTCATCTGGGGGGGCTTTTGCAATTCCAAGTGTCAGGAATGTCTTTATCTCCCACTGAGCACCTCCTGCCTTTTCTGCTTCTGCTGTGTAACATTAGTGTTAAGAAAAAGCTGTTGGACAGTAGCTCAACACAATTTGTGTGTAGGAGGGGTTTTACAGTGACTTCTGTGAGCCAGAGAGAAGTTTGATAAGAGGATCCATGTCTACCCCTGAAAGAACTTCCTACCAAGGTCATTGACATAGAAACCAAGAAAAAAAGAAGGATAAAGAAGAGAAATCTACAACTGCCTATTCCAATGAGCACTTTGTTTGTCTTTCCTGACCTAAGAGTAAAGTGTAAACTCAGGAGTTTTGTAAGAATGAATAAAAAGCATTCATGCTATAATAAAAACAGGTTTGAAGACTTCTGAAACTGGAGGGTTGCTTTGTATTTTCTCCATCTCAACTACAACATTCATGTTCTCATTCTGAAATGCAGAATTCTGTGTTTAATACATTGGCAGCACACAGGGGGAGTGAAACATGCACACCTGGCTCAGTCTGACAACTAATCTTCTTCCAGCTCTGCCTGGATATCTTGCTCCTACCAAGATTTAGCTTTTTGTCTTTTAGCATTCAAGGTTTTGTGCACCAAAGACTCAGCAAGCCTCAGTCTCCAACTCTTCTCACAACTGAAGGCAAAAGTATTTGAAAGGAAGATTCACAAATGTTCTGAGCCGGGAAGTCTCTGTTCAGAATTAACGTTGTCTCAGAAGCAAGAGCAGCACTTCTGCCGGCAGAAGACAAATTTGGTCCCTATTTTGAGCTTCAGATAAATCTTGAGCACATTTGAAGGCATTCAGGACCTGCAATGAGAGAGCACACAGCACTTGCATAATGTCTGTCAGCAGAGGCTGCTGGGGTCACAGGGGGAGATCCTCTCAAAGTGAATGAGCACGGCTTGTTCTGGTTTCCAGCCTCCTTGAAAAGAAAAGATCTGTTTCAATTCCGGGGCTGGTTATTTTCCTGTGTGAAGTCCTGGCAGCAGACCATTTTCTTAGAAGCTGTAATTTGGAACAGAGGCTTTTTTCCACTAATGGGAAAATCTCAAAGGTTTTGTGAAGATTACATAGTCACTTAAAGATTCAGAGGGTTGTTCCAACTGCCTGAGCTACCTGAATTTGAAGTATTTGTTCTTAGCTTTGACAAAACCAACTGGTAGGCATGGTTGAAATTTTATTTTTATTTTTTTTAAATCAGGTATCCCTTACTGCTGGCTGTATTTTTCTGAACTTCTTTATTTTTCCTGTTCTGTTACAGGAAAAAAAGATTTGTAACTGATTTCTCTAGTCACTGATTTATCTATAAAAACACTTACTGTTTCTCATGAAACAGTAAATGTGAAAAATAGGCCTCTTTGCTTTTCTAGACAGTTTGTTTATTCCCAGATATTTTGAAAGCACATTTGCACAATTTTGTGTTCACTCTTAAAACCTGAATTTAGGCTCCAGCTGTCTAAGCAAAGCAACCCATAAGAGAATCTCTGCACCAGAGAGATCGTGAAGCCTGTATAGAAAAACGTTAAGAAAGTGGCCACAAAAATAATCTATGGGCAGACAAGCCAGACAAACAATTAAGGCAGATCTAGATTTGAAAGCATGCCAACTATCAAATTCCAAAATTGAAAGGATATGACTATAATGTATCCTGTTTTGCATGGATTTGGAATAACACTTTTTATTTTGTCTAATTCATTGTAAATATGAGACTGCAGGAAGATACTGCCCTCCAAAACACACCTTCAAAATCAGTTATGAGTGTGTCCCATGCAAATGTTCCCTGCTCCCAAATCCTTTGAGCAGCTTTCAAACTCTCATTCAAAATATTTTAATAACTGCTTTTTTCCCAGCTTTCCTAGCTGAGTGTGGGAACAGCAGTTTTGAGGAGGAACAGGGTCTACCCAGATAAAAATAAATAAGATAAAAAGCATGAAATAATAATAAGTATGTAAATAAAATAACAATATAACAACAACAAGCATGTAAATGAAATAAACAAGCATTTGAGGAAACGTGGAGGAGGGCAAGATGGGCAACGCCTTAAGTGCATTTTAATGCAAGTTTGTGGCACTTCCGCGATGCTGAAGAGCTGCTGCCTGTGCTGTCATAACCAAATACACCTCAAATGGCTGGAGTCAAGCCTGACAATGCATTTTTGCCTTTTACGTCTTTGTATTTAAATAACTGCTCTGATTGTGAAGCTTTCTGCAAGCAAAAATCTCCTACAATTCCTGTGGGATGCCTCTCAGGTGATGGGGAGGCTTCCCACACCCCATCCCAGATGGACACAGGGATCTTGTAGCTCTGCATCTGTAATTTGTATCCCATTTTTCCTGACTACATCAATTCTGTGCATGCCCACCCAGCTGTACCTGTTGGGTGGATGGTTCTGCTTCTTGGAAAAGCAGCATTTCTTAGAGGGGTGAAGATACCTTTTAAGGCTATGGACTAAATAATAATAAAAAAAATTATGTGGCTTTTTCTTATTAAAGCACACATCTCTCCATAAATGCTTCAAATAGTTCCAGTTTACTGCAGAAAATTTGGTTTTTTGCAGGTGTGGATACTCCCCCTCTGAAAGCCTCTTTTTATGTGTGCACTCTGCATGGTAATGCCCCGCAGAGATTTTCAAGTTGAGCTGAAATTATAGAGAAGAACTGAAAAAGACCTCCACAGTCTTAGAAACTTATTGAATTAAACTTCTGGCAGCACTTGAGCTGCCCCTGCAAGGTATGGGTACACAGGGTAGCAGATATGCCCTCCACTACAATATGGAATTAAAAGCATTTTACTGCACCATTCCTGCTGTTTAATTTTAAAGCATCAAATTAAAGCTTAATAAAGCCCTAATTAGGTTGCTTTATGATAAATTATTCAAGAGACATTTCACATATTCCACAGTAAACTGAATTCCCTCAGTTCTTTGGCACACAAATATCTCATTTCAAATATTTACAGAGGAACATACCAGAAAGCTAGTTCAAAGAGGTTTTGACAAATTAGAAAAGTTTTACTAAAATGTAATCCCAAACATATGGTTTCTTCATGCAATTTCTAAGCCCAGCTGAAAATGATAGTTAATGAAGAATGAAAAGAAAAAGCTCCAAATTTAATATGAAAATTAAATACTCTATGGAAAGATTAAGTTTCATCTCCACCAAGGAAGAAATTTTTCTTGAGCTCCAGTGGAAGCAGGATTGGCTTCCAAGTGGTGCCAGATTTCACTGACACAGAGCTTGACATTTCAGACACAGTGAGGAAGATATAATATTCTACAGAAAATAGGATTTAAAACGTGCTTTCTATTTGCCACTCATTTTTACAGCCACCCTGAATCCAAACCTAACAAAGATCCCTTAAAACTCAAGAGCTAAAAGAAACAAACAAAGCAATCAGTGGTTTTTGAAGAAAGTTTGAGAATATTTGAACTTCTGGTTATTTTTAATTTTTTTTAAGTGAGAAAAGTCAGGCCTCCCTAGTGTTATCTGTTCTGGTAACAGATTATTCCACCGCAAAGTTCTCCTCTTCACTCTGCCTTGCTGCTTTATGACCAGCAGTGCTTCCAACTCATCACTTAGTGTCAGAACACATAGCAAAATGAGTCAAAACATGTCTTCTGGAAAGAAATCCTCATATTTTATTGCAGCATCAATGATTTCATGCTTCTTACAGTCACACTTGAAGTTGATAACTGCACTGGATTAAAAATGTGTTCTTAATAAACGTTCCAAGTGATGGCTCCCTATAAGCTTTTCAGCCTATTGTGAAGCAAAACTTTTTTGTGGTCCCAATTCAGCAATGATCCAAACCCACATTAAAGAATTTTTCCCAATTTGTTGTGTTTCACTTTATTCTATAAAAGCAAGGGGCCTGACGGTGTTGTAGCAGCAGAACAGCTACTTTATAATGGCTAATAAAAAATAGCACGCTTTCCCCCTCATCCCATCACCAACTGCACTCAGAGAAGTCTGGAGCAAGCTTTAATTCTCACATTATTTATTTCCTACCAGCAGGAGCCCTGTTCAATAATTTCTGTGAAGACTGCATGAAATACATGCCCAGAAATTGATATTTGCTGTTACCAAAAGCCAGCACAGTATTGCAGCTACGTTTGTGAGTCGCTTGTTTGGGTCTTCCCTTTGGTCCTGAGCCTGGACTAAAGATGATGCAAGGGCTGGCTGAAAAGAAATTGAAAAGACCACACACACAATGCAGATGAAGAGGCACAAATCAGTTATGGGCTGCAAACAGCAACACTGGCAGCCATGTGCAGGTAAAAATATACTAAAGGGTAAGTGGGTTTCTGAACCAAAAATATTCCTGCTATGAATAGTACATAGAGGGGAAAAATGCTATATTTAGACCACCTCTATTTTAGCATCTTTTCTCTTATAAAATAGCCTGACTGCTCAATTTGGCAGCTGGCTTTATGAATATAAAATTTGTTGAAGGAGTCTGACCTTTCTGGATGACACCACAGCAAACTTGTAAGCTCTGCTCTCAGTGAGCAGTTCAGACTGCCAGCCTCAGTCCCATTTGTTCCATTTGTTCCATCACCTCACAGGTAATTTTTTATGAAATTCAGGGATTCAAAGACTCACATCAGAAAATAGCATTCAATTAACTCAGCAAAGCACAGCACTGCTCCAATTTAGGATTCCTTAGTTTAGGTTGTGTTTTAAAGGAAACAGTTAGAGTAAATGAGGTTCTAGAGAGCCACAGAATCATTTTAGCTGGCAAAAACCTCAAAGGCCATTGAGTCCAACCAGTAAACCAGCACTGCCAAGACCACCACTAAACCATGTCCCCATCCACACCTTTTAAATCCATCCAGAGTTGGTGGCTCCACTCCCTGGGCAGCCTTTTCCAGTGCTTGATAACCCTTGTGGTGGAGTAGCTTTTCCTCACATCCATAAAACTCCCTCTAACCTGTCCCCTGGATGCCCAGGTGTAAAAATAAATTAGGAAATCATTGTTAACTCTAATCATACTTGACCCAAATGCAAAAAAAAAAAAAAAAAAAAAAAAACAAAAACCACTTTAAAATGTTGGTAAGCAAGATCTAGTCTCAGTAAGAAAACTTGTTTAACAATCTCACGGTTTTAGGTGAAGATATAAAATACCTTGGGGATAAAACCATGTTACTGGAGCTGCCTGAGCTGTCAGAGAAACACCAATAACACAAGTCAGAGAATCCACTTGACACCCAGGGCAGACCTGACACAGAACTCTGCTCAATAAGAGAGGCTGATGGGCTGAGAGGGAACACTGTCAGCTCTGGCAGGTTCCTTCCTGCTGTCAAAAAGAAGTTTTTTACCAGAGAGGAACAGGCAGAACCCATTCCCAGGCAGAGAGCAGCACCAGGAGAAGCAGTTTTGGCAGATGCCTGCCAAAGGAGAAGGGCACAAAATCCAACTCTTCAGCCAGAGCTGCTGGGGACACAACAAGGTCACAGCTCCATGGAGTTTATCCTGCCTTTTCTGTCAAACAGCTTCTGAGGAACTCGAGTTCCAAACTAAGCAATCAGAGGAACTGTTCCCAAAAAGTTGCACTCCAGCTCAGCTGCACAGAAATTAAGGCCAGTGTTCACACAGGACTGGAGATCAGGGTCTCTGATAAACATAGTGCTAAGATTGAAAAGTATTCACAATGTAGATTATTCTGCAGGCTCTATTAACAAGCAATTTAAGTATATAGGGGACATTTAAAATGTGATGCATTCCTCATTCTTCTTTAGTTATCCTTTTCCAGAGGGTTTGGACAGGTTTCAATAGAGGGAAGAAGTACAGATCCACTATTTGGCTGGAAACACATATTTGGTGTCTCATTTGTGGTCCTTATGAAACCAAGACATACAACTGGAAAAACTCTCCAATTTCTCTACAGAGAAAATCCCCTTCTTACAGGCATTTGCCATTGGTAATTTTTTTCCCTTTTTATCTTCCTTCAACTTATCTCTTACTGTCTTTTTCTCCTTCCTCTGTTGTTTCTGTTTATATAGTGACATCATTCTCCCAGAAAGCAGGAAAAAAACAAGATTTGCACTATATTTGGAAAAGGGTGGGCTAGTCTTCCATAGCAGGGCCTAATAACAGGGAAAATTCTAGGGTACAGGCAAGATCTTTCTAAAAATTACAGCCACTACTACAGCCACCACTCCCTCCTTTTTCAGCTTCCTGGCAAAGTGATGGGTTTTGCCTTGGATCACATGAAATTGAACTGTGCTTTCTCCTTCCTGAAATACAACATCAAGCTCTCCCTATTAACAATAGAGATCAGAGTTATAATAAAATAAAACTAGACACTGAACCTTAATAAGGTATAATTTGGCAGAAACAAACTATTTTGGGGTCATCTGCATAAATAAAATAGAGCAATTACCTAAATTTAGCTTTAGCATTAGGTGAATTACACCAGTATTAAATTTAATCATTTTTGTGGTCTCTGTATTCCTTTCCCAAGCCAGAGGTGGAAGCTGCAGTGCATTTGAGGTGTGTTACTTCATACCTCATTAAAACAAAATAGCTTCCAGCTACTGAAACTCACATTTGCATTATTCCCAAAATTGCATTCTATCATAATGACATTTGAAGTGAACTCAGAAAGAATTGCTATTGTTGGAATGAGCTGCCTTCTCCTATAAAGGAGAGACTGCCACAAGCATAATTAATCTCCAAGTACATCAGACAATATTTCTCCTACTTACTGGTAGTATTAATGAGATCTGGTGTAGATTAAATTGGTGAAATTGGGAATAGCAGGTTCACAAAGCAATGTGTTCGTGTGTTCCAGGAGATTTCAACAGGCTGAACAACAACGACCTCCAGAATATAATTATGCAAATATTTCATTCTTTTCATTTAGTTTAAGTTAACTCTATATTCAGCATGCTCTCAAGACCAAGAAGTCAGATGTGAAATGTAATTTTTCCTTATCTCAATCTTGTTATCTTTGAATCTTTTTTTAACAATAAGAGACAGAATTATTTGACACTTGTTTGCCATCTTTTAAATCCATTTACTTTTGTGTGAGGAGAAAAAAAGCAAGCTGTCCATCATCCTAGCAGCAGCCACAATATTGGTGCAGTTTCAGGTCACTTAAAAACGGCGTTGGCTACAAAGGTAACTCCTTCTCTGTCATCCAGGAAACTGGAAGCCAAAAAGTGATGATGGGAGAGCTTCATATAGAAGAAGACTAAAGTAGTGAAAATAACAGAAAATGGTGTTTCTTTTACTGTTCAGGGGTTACTGATGATGCCTCAGGTTTCAGCTTTTCTATTTTTCACATTCTGTGCTGCTTTAGTGTGTGGGTCTGGGCTTCACATTCAGGGATGGTGAGCTCTGTGCACAGAGCAGGGAGACAAAACAATTCCTGCTCCAGCTGGGCACCAAGGACAAATGATCCCAATCTCAGCCCCAGAGCACAAACCCCGTGGGCTGCAGAGAGAAAAACAAGCAGGGTGGGAGTGCCTGGGCTAAAGCTGGAATGGGACAGTGAACTGCAAGGTGCAAATGGAGCAGAACTGATCCCAGGGAGAGAGCCCGGGAGCGCTCGTGCATTTTGGGGCCATTTTGGGTCATCTTGGGTGCAGCCCTGGCTGGGCTCTGGTGCTGCCCAAGGTGGATCCATGGAGGAGATGCTTTGAATCAATCCCTGCTTTATTCTGTAGCTCTGTCCAGCCCCTGCTGCTCCAGGGCAGCCTGCACAAGGCATCACTGACTTTGCTGCTATATTCCAGCAGAGCTCCCACAGAATTCTACAGTCACAGAAAATATGTCTGAAACAGGTCTTAAGAAGCCATTCATTACTTCAGCCCCATTTCAAGGCAAATATGTGTCATGTCCAAGTCCTTCCTAACTGGTATTTATCTAACCTGACTTCAAAACCTCTGGGAAATAAGTTCAAAAATCTGCTTTGCTCTTTCACCATTAGTGAGATGCTAATGATGAGATGCCTCCCTTTTGCTTTAATTTAAGCTTAGCAATTTTTGCTCTGTCAATCACACAGAAAACAAATTATCTCCTCCTACTAAGTAATTCCAGGTCATTAGGACTTAAGATTTCTGGGTTTCTAAACTTTTGTGGCCTCTTTTAGGATGGGAATTCTTTTTCTTTTTTTTTAAACACACCAAGACAGACGTGGCTGCTGAACTGCTGTGCAAAGCAGAGACATTCTTTTACACATCATCTAGGATACAGTCATCTTCAAATACAACCCAGCATGGCTCCTGCTCTTCTTGCAATAATTTAAAACTGTAGAGTCACATTCAAGTTGCAGACCACTCTAGCACCAAAACCCTTTCCTAGAGAACTGGCATTAACCAATTTATTTTCCCACTCATGTTTGTGGTACAGGACAGCACCTTGCAGGTGTTATTCTCAAAATTAATAATAAATTTAAAATTATTACTTCAACTTGCAAAAAACATTTTTTTCTGTTCAAATGCTATTCTCCAGCACATCTGTACACCCTCTCAACATGCATAAGGAGAAAATATTTTCAACAAACTCTCCACTCTGCTGCAAGCAGAAGAAACAACATGAAATAGCAGAGGTTTGGACATTGAGATGGACAGGCTTAGGGTGAGGGATCTGATCTCAGATCCTCCCCACAGCCATGGTCACATATTCAGCAAGCAAGGATGGGCAATATTCCTCCCAAAAATGCTTGCTGTCATCAGGGAAAATAGGGATAAACAATTCATGTTTATTTTGAGGAACCTTTCTGATATAGACACAAAACTATACATACTAGACAATATTTATGAATTATATGCCATGAAATTATTATATTTATATAATAAAGCACAAATTTACTGCAATGCCATCTGGAGTGAGCAGGGGAAGAAATACTGAAGTTGTCTCAGAAATAGACTGAGATTTTAAATTGTTTTAAAAAATCAGGTTACAGATTCTAATTTGAATTTGAGCTTCAAGAATTTGAATCAGAAAACCACATTACCATCAGATACTCTTCGTTCCACATTTTGAGAGGGTTTTGAGACTGTTCTGAGCTCAGGAAAGCATTGGAGGTTTAAATCCATCTCTGTGGAGCTGACTAAACAACATCTGTGTGGCCACTGGACTGAAGTGCTCCCTGAACGAGCTTGATTTAAAGGGGTTTGCTTAGCAGAGATCCACACAAATAAAAGGGAGAGGGAATCAAGACACAACGACTTTCCTGCTGTCAGAAGCAGCACAGAATTACAGAACGATTATCTGCCAAAGGCTGAACATATGAACACCACTAAGCTCCCAGTTTTCCTTCACAGTGTGACAAAACCTAATGATCCTTCAGTGCTTTTGCTTTATCCTGTTATTTTTCCAATAAAGAGTGTGAACTTGTTTCTTCTCACCCCCTAAGTAATCATTTATGACAATTTATTTGGAATGACAAGTTGGTTTTATTCCTCCAGCTCCTCTGCAAGACATATACTGGAACATCTTTATCTCACTGAGTCATGGCCAAAAAAGTACAAAACTGAAGAACCGGGGCACAAGAGCTTTCCAATTGTCTGAAGCATTTATTGTCTCAGAAAAGTTCTGGAGAACTCACACATCAGGTATGACAGCAATGGCAAGATTTGTGGTGTTTGGGAACTTTTCACAGGGAGGGTTTTAAAGTTCAGGCACTTGCAGTGAGGCAGCTGCAACTGAAGTATTGTTAAATATTAAAGTGGGAAAAGAAAAAAAAAAAGCAACTAAGGGAATCTCAGGCCAAGGCAAAGGAGCTCTACTGTTATATAAAACAATTCTGAACCTGCTCATGTGTGGTGGGTTGGCATTGTCTGGCTGCCAGACACACACCCAGCACTCCCTCCTCTGCTAGAAGGGGAAAAAATAAGATGAGAAATCTTGTGGATGAAGTTAAAGGTGGGGATATCACTCAGAAGCTGCTGTCGTGGGCAAAGTGACTTGGGGGAACATTTAATGTAGTGACAATTGCACAAAATTAAAATAGGACACCCCCTTTGCTGCTATGCACAGTCAAATCTGCTGGATTCCCCAGGAGCTGTTCTGACCACTAAAAGATTTTCCTCCTTCTGCCATGAAGAAGAACAGAAAAAAAATAAAAAATTCCCTCCTGATCTTACAGATCAGCCACTGCCTAAATGCTGTTCTGTTCAACAGGCATGGATTTCATTTTGGATGTTCTGGGCTGTGCTCACATAAAATGCATTTATTTCTGCTCCTGATTTTACACAAGGGCTTCCTCCCCTAAAATCCTTGCTGCACAATGTCTACATACAAACCAGCCATGAAGGGATGTGAGAATCACTTCCAGTGGACATAAATTTAACAGCCAAGAGTGAACCTCGTCCTCATTTCCCACAGGCAGTGGGGAAGTCTGAAGGAGTTAAAGACACTGTGAGAAATGCATTTATTCACATTCTTCAGAAAATGCTTCCCCAAAGATTACAAAGATGAATCCCTTCCTTGTAAAATCATGTTGCTGCAGAGGGCAGCCCATGCTATCCCAGCCAGAACAAGGGTTGCCAGAGCACTTTGTATTCCATCACCACAGTGCAGGGATGGGAAACTGTGAGATACAGGACAGCTCCTGCTCTACTCCACTTGCTTTCCATAAATTATGGAAATGAGGGACAGAACTGAGAACTGGGAATAACTACAGCAGACGCTCCACTTGGGAAGTGAAACATGTCAGTGATCAGTGGCTGGGCTTGCTCTTGGGCTCAGCCATCAGGGCAGCTACATTTGAGGAGCTGATTCTCAGACAACAGTGCTCCTTTTCTGGAGCACTGAACTCCAAACCAGCCCTTACTGAAATGGAACATGGCACAAAGCAAAAAGAAAAATTAAGTTTTACAGTAACTAGCTCAGAAGTCTTCTCCTCATAGAGTTGAAAGGGAGAACTGTATTTAAGAGTTCATTCCCACATAAGTACCCATTAATTTTATTATTGCATTATCTGCAATTACAGTACTGTGCTTAGATAAAGCAAAATAAGAGGCTGAGAATATCTGAGTAAAGATGTCAACAGCTGCAGGAATTCAGTCTCAACTAGGTTTTCTCTTGCACTACAAACAGTCTACAACTACAGGTAAGAATTTAAAATGCTGGGATTAGCCAAACACTGATAGCTTCAGCTCTCTGTAATCTTAACTAGGAGAAGACTAAAGTTACATTTATTCTTAAAAATTAAAACTTTGAGATTCTAAAATGCATTCACCAATTAAGACCAAGAAAACATGCAGAAGTCTTTCTTTAAAAATCAACACGTAGCGGAAAAGTCATTCATTTTTAACGGAAAAAATATAAGTATATCCTGTAAGTATATCCTGAAAAATATAACTATATCCATATTTTAATCATCTTTTCCCAACTAAAAAAATTGACTTAATCTTCAGATAACATTATTTATAGCAGGGGTGGAACAAGATTTGCTTTCCCTTTCCTCCCCTTCCCTCAATAAAAAAACCAAAAAAAACCAACAAAACAAAACAAAAAACAATCATACAAAAATAATGATATTGGTTTGGTAGGATTTCTGCTATCTTTTCATTTCTAGATCTAACACAAAATATTTTATCTTACCTAGTATAACATATTCCATGAAAAAGTGGAACAAATCAAATCTTTAACTGACTATAACAGATAATCTAGTCCACGGAGACTAGAAAAAATTGAATTTAGTATATGGCAGCAAAGCACCATTTTCTTTGTTAAGGTCATATGATGCCCACAGAATGCTTACACTGAGACAATGCAAAGTTCTACTGAGTAACAATGCAGAGCTGAGCTTTTCCCTGGGCACTTTCCAGATGGATTTTGCCTTAGGGTGAGAGGCACGCAGCCAATAAACAATAATCAGGAAATGCAGGAAAAATGGTACTAAGCTTTTGTGCCAATAGAAAGACAAAGGAGAGAAGGCTGGCTACTCAGATGAGGAATCAAGAACATGCTGATAATAATTTTTTTCTAACGATTATACATCCAGTTAAAAAGTAAAATTAGAGTTGTACTCAAAAACCTCTTTTTAATGCATCACTACCAGACTGGCTCTGTGGTTTATGGTAAATGGAGAGAGACACTACAGGGATGAACTCCAAGCATCAGCCAGTCTTTGAAGAAATCCTTCTTCATTGACTGGAAAAGCTACTCACACAAACACCTTGAAACTGCTCACATCACTCAAAATAAGACAGAAGTTGCAAAAGAGTTACGATTCTTGAAAAAGATCCATATTTAGCAGTTTGTCTGTCCCTATTAGGAATATTGAAAATAAGTAGTAATAATTTTATATATAAATAGTTATTTATTGTAAATAAATAGTAAACTATTTATTGTAAATAAACATTGTAAATAAATAGTAAGCTACTCCTAAGGTAAAGAAATATTCTAGTTATGTCAAAACTCTATTTGTGGCCTAAGAAAAACCATCTTTGAAGGCCTGAACTAGCAAAAAATTGTATTTTTAGGAAAACAGAAGCTAAAAGCTAATCTTGATGCTGATAGAGTGGATTGGATAAACTCAATAGGAAGAGGAAGGCAGAAAAACCTGACTTTGATGACATCCAGACACCCCCATCTGCACCTCACCTGCCTCACACACACTCTCTGCTTCTTATTCTTGCTCCAGGAGTCTCAGCCTGAAAAGAGAATCCTCATGCCTTTAAGCCACTCTGCAGCTCTACTTTTATGAGTGGATTATTCTCAGTAATCAATTGGTTTTGTTCTACCCTGGGAGATATCAGTCTGGAAAAGTTTCTCTCCTTGGAGGCTAAGCTGGAAAATCAATTTCCCTGAGTTCTGAGCAGGACAGGAGGAGCTGGAAGAGCAAGGAGATCCAGGATAATCTTTCCAGCCTAGCTTTTATGGGATTTGTGGCACAGAGCCTGGCCAACAGGGATTTTATTCAATTCAGTTCCTGAGTGCTGAACCTCAGACCCACCACAAGAATCTAAAACTCTGCAGAGCTTGCTCTCCACTCCTCCTGATGCTCATTGCTCCCACCAATGTCTGTGGACAACTCAAACTGCAAGAAAGGGGGGAGAATGTGGGAATCAGACTCCCTGGTCCCAGTAGGTTCAGCTTTCCCTGCTGCCTGTTCCAAGGGAAACAGCAAAACCCACATTCTGATTGTTCAGAGGTATTTACAGAAAAAAAAATCAATCCTCAAATCGCCAGGAAGAAAATTTAGCAGGAGGCTCTGGGATAGGAAATAAGGCCTGAGAGGAATAATGAAGCCAAATCAGTACACAGGAAAAAGAGGATCGTTGGAGAGCAGCACAGAGACAGAACAAGGATTTAGAGATTAATGTTCCCCAAACTCACTGATCTTTTACATGAAAGCATCCCCTGAACTCAAGGCTTCAAGGGCAATGGTTACAGACAAGGCTAAAGTATGAGAGTTCATCAGAAAACTGAGACTTTACTCTGAAACAAGCAGAAACTCATGACTCTATTTATTGAAACTAAATTTATCTCAGGATTATTCTCCTGGACAGCTCCATTTTTCCTTCTTTCTAAAAGCAGCAGCATTTAACTAACAGGGAGTCTCACTCACCCACAAATGGAGAAAAGCGGCTTTATTTGGAGGCTTTTCACGCTGCTTTGTACGAGTTCTGCCTGTTAACTTGGGTTGTTTTGATTTCACTCACATTAACATCAGCACCAGGCAAGCTGGGGCTCAGGTGCCACTCAGAAAAGTGACAAGGGGACACTGCCATTCCCACAAAAAGTGGCACTAAAATCTAAATGCGAGATGAAAAATGCTGTGTAAGCAAAACCACCAGCACAGAATCCAGTCTAGGCAACAACAAAATGCATGGAAAAGAGCCCACACAGTGTTGTCTCCCCTGGCGTCACCCCCAAAGAAAAAGCAGTTTTCTGGTGCCACAACACCATCATCACTTCTAGTGCTGCCCTTAAAACTGCCCTGCCATCAGCTGCACGTGGGCCATCATCACTGAGCAGAAATCCCTGAAAATTGGCTTCCCTGCGCCTCTGAAGGGCAAGGAGAAAATCACCTGCCTGCAATTGCGCACAGCCAAATCTTAAAATTCCTCCTCACAGCACTGCAGCTATGGCAGCACTACTCACTGACTCCTGCTTGAGTGGGCCTGCCATGTCCTTGTGGGAAGAGCTACATGGAATTCACTTTATTTTCTTTGCACAGGCCACTTCTGTGCCCTGGAACACTGGGAAGGGTTTAAGTGACTGATCAGGCACTTTGTTTGTGCTTGGTGAAAGTAAAAAGCTGAGATTCCTCCCCACCATCAATTTTCCTGACAGCCTGTCTTCTTTCTGTGTTATCTCTTTCAGCCTTTTATGAGGAAAGCTTCAGTGAAAGATGTTTCAGTTAAAGGTCTGCTGTCACTGCAAGACTATCTAAAAGAAAAGCATCACCTGGGACCCGTTTGGAGCCTAAAAATATTACTGGAGGCTCTTGGGTTGCTTCCTTTTTGAGTGCATATGGGGAAAAAATAGGTCTATCAAGACCTTTTTTTTCCCCCTTTAATAATTCTGCCTAGCCTGAAAAATATTTTTTCACCCTGCATTGATATCAAACGAACACGATTCTGTGATTGCAGCAAGCAGGCTTGGCTTGCAGCAACAAGGATGGCTTTAATAGACTCCTGATGGAATTCCTATTCATTTCTTCTCCCTTATTTGTGATGAAACATTTAGCTCTCAGTCTCCATTAATCTGAAACTTGGTACTCTGAGCCAGCTTTTACAGCATGCCCACAGTTCTGGCTCTGCAAAGCAGTGTGACCCAGCACAACAGAGAATTCTCCTGAAAGCTAAAGGTATTGCTTGAATTTAAGTTGACATTTTGGCACACAATAGGCTATACTGATGTTTTCAAGAACAGTTAGTTGGCCCAAAAAATCCTTGCTGCACGATTAGAAGTTGTGATGAATGGCAAGATTTGGGGGATATTTTTTTTCCTACTTGCTAGCAGGAAAATTGAAGGAATAAGGGGGATTTCTGTCTTGTTTATTCTGATAGATAGGAAAAGCAACAGAGTTGGGAATTGTTTAAATTTTTTAATAGCGTATATTTCTGAAGATGTCAATTTTTTCACTCCTTCTTCCATAATAAAAATTACTAAAATATTCAAAATTGTGCACCAAAACAATTTAGATTTTCATGGGGTTCGACTACAACTCATGATGTCTAACATATTTGAAAGTTTTTGTCTGGCTATATTATGAGTAGTCTGAAAAATGTCTTTGACAGTGAATTTTACTTATATTATAAACCCCATTTTTAAAAACCCCTCTATCATAGGGAATTAAGATTTTCATATAAAATCTTCAAGATTTCATGTTTGGAACCTTTGTTAAACACTTCTGCCTCTCATTTCAGTAAATTACCAGCCAAAACTAAACTACAATTATTTGAAATTTATGCCTAAAAAAAATCTTTTTGGCTCCTTGGATTCCAGTAAGACGTTTTCACTGATAACTTCATTGCATTATTTCTTTTGACAACACCTTCCAGGCAGCACCTGTACTACCAACATCAAGTACCTTATGTTCTAAACCTTCAGTTTCTCAGTCCTGCTGTGTTTCAGCAAGGAACAAATAGTGCAACTCATCACTAATACATTATTAAAAAAAAAAAAAAAGAGAGAGATGAAGTAATTTCTTCTGCCCTTTTGTGGATCACTTTTGTCAGGTACCATATTTAAGATAATAAGGAATAATAAGAAAAAAAATTAAGATAATAAGGAATGAGAGACATTCCCCCATATTCAAGAGGGGATCCCAGAACTTCTCAATAGACCCTTCACCCTTTAAGATGCATTTCTCCATCTCAAACAAAGTTCTGCAATCTCCCTTTTCCCTCACTCACAGCAGACAGCTTCAATTATAAAACCTGCTGAGATAAGGTCTCTGCTTCATGGGGCTAATGAACACTTGAAATGATGCACTGAACTAATTTGTATTGAATACAGAATAGCTATTTGTTGTGTGAATTTGATCACCTCTTATTCCTTGGGTGGTTTTTTCAAAATGCAGTAGCTTGTAATGGAAAACTATTTCTATAATAAAAAATTTAACTCTCTAGAAACCAGCCTGAAGTGCTCATTGAAATAAATAAAATATTAAAGTATAAATTTAAATTCATTTAAAATTTTTGTTTTATGGTACTATATTTGAAGGTTACTTGGAAACATAGGTTTTCAATTCTGATTATATTCATGTAAAATCATTTGGACAAAATAATTTTCTTATTTTTAGCAATTTATCATCAAAATAAAACTCTGCAGCAGGAGGATGATAGCTCAAATTTTAAAAAGAGTATAAAAACTGCACAGGAGGTAGGTTCAGTTGGCCAGCTGGAAATGGGCTAAGCCAGGGATGCCAACACATCAAAACTGACCCCTTTGTGCTATTTTTTTTTTAACGTTTTGCTCCTTAACAAATAATCACAGAATATGAAAACAAAAACCTCTGAAACTGTGAAATAAGTTTTTAAAATATTTCTTTTTTTTTTTTTTTTTTAATACTCTAATTTTCAACCTATTTTCAGAAATGGCAAGGCTGGATTTTTTTTCTTTAAAAGCCAAAATCAGCTGGAAGTTCATTTCAACTCAATTCAATCCTTTACAGCTGGCCAGCAACAGAGTAACCCTGAGCACCTGATGTCATCTCTCCTGCCACTTCAAATACACAAAGCAAGAGGTCTGGTGGACTTACATGCAATTGAAGCTAATGAATTTATAAATTTTAAATTTAAGCTTTTGATAACCCCCTAAAAAGGATCTAAATGTCCTGCTTAATTCTCTCTGGAAGAGGAAGAAAAGTGCTGGGGGTGTTTTATTCCAAGTTATCTTGGGAGCTGGCAGAATTCAAATCACCTGTGAGGAGCTCTAATTCTCATGTTTGTTTTCAGTGGTTTTTTTAAATCACTAAAAGTTGTAATGAAGTTGAAACAAACTGTTGCCAAACTCTTGGTATAGATTGTGCAAAACTGAATTCTATTTGCAGAACTCTGCCTCAGTGCAGAAACAGAGCCTGGCACAGCTGCCTGGCAATCTTTGCACTGGGAATGGTCCTCAAAAATGTTCCACAGGAAACCCTTGAGCCCTGTGCTCCCTTCTGACCAGGTGCAGGGCTGTTCAGGCATTACAGAGCCATGCAGAACCTCCACAAAAATTCACCTCAGCAGCACGAGATGGCACTGAAATGCCTCCTACAAGTGGAAGACAAACACTGGTAGGGCTGGAAATGGCACCTGCACCCCTCAGATTTAAGCAAGATTTAAAAAGGGATCTGCCCATGAATGAACAAAAAATCAAAAGTATTTCATCATGTGCAGTTTTGGGTATTCTTTTTCCTTGCATAGACAGAAATTCATTTGGTACAGCAATATATGATGTAAGAAATCACAGAAATGAGGTGGAGAGAGGCTACCAAAACACGAAGAGAAGCAGGAGACAGCTAACCATGATGATCAACATATTTTACTCATGCCAGGGCAAGAAAAAAAAAATAAATAAATTCATCTTGATGCTTTCTTAATTACCTCCTGTAGCACCCAGTGGGATAATGAGGAAATGCCTGGAATCAGGAACACACCTGAAAGGGGTCCCAGAAACAAACTGACTCTGAAGAAAATTCTTCTTTTCTCAAGCACAGGGCAAATATTCTTGAGTCATCTCCAAGCACAACTAATAGTGATCTTTAATTGATGTCTCCACTTAAAGAACTTTCCAAGCAGGTAAATCCACCCTGCTACCCTGAACTGATCCACCTGCACAGCAGAGATGCTAAAACCTGTTCCTGTGGAGCATTTCAGGGATGAAATCAGCCATCACCCCACTGTGATGCCTCCCAGGGCAGGAGAGGATCCCCCATGGATTTATTGGCTGCCCGTGCACTTCAAACAGTGCCATGAGGGAAAAATGGAGGCTGACTGAATAATCTGGGGGAAAACTGACCAAAACAAACCTGGTGCTGAGGTCTTGGTCATCACAGTGCTGACAGGGTTGCAGAACTAAAATAGGGAACTATTTTCACATGTGCTCATCAAGGCAATTTACACATGTGGATCTCCTTTTACTACAGGAACACATTTGTACATCAATTTAATCTGGCATGGCTGCAAACCTGGGAAAATCACAGGAATCCAAGTGATGCCCTAGAACTGCAATGCAATTTTTTCATTGATGGTTTGGGCAGAAGAGGAGATTCATACATCTCTCCCATGAGTAGGGGTATCCCTAATTGCTGAGCCTTTTAACACATTTATTTCAATGTTTTCTGAAATCTCTTTTCAATAGTAATAATTTCCCAGTTGATATTCTTCCTGGCTGCTTGAAATTTAAGTAAATCTAGCAAGCTGAGCAAATACCGGAGGTCTGGCTGCCCTTTGTCTGGATAAAGGATTTCTCATTCTGTGTATCACTCACAAATCCCTGGGGAGCTCACACAAAGTCAAAACCCAGGCTTATCACAGTGAAGGTGAAGCAGATTTGGCTTTGATTAGAAGTTAGATACAGACCCACCTTCAGTGCCCTGGGTTAACAACAGCAAAGTCACACATTCAGAAGTCAGGAGATTATGGAGCACCTTCAGCTTCTACTTGGATCCAAAGTTATTCAAAGGTATAAAGCAAATTACTTTTATCACAGAGGGAAAATTAGGAAAGAAGTGCAAAGTACCAGGAAACATTTCTCTGATTGAAATTATCTAATATCTGAGCAGGGTGCTGCTACATGCTCAGGAATCCAAATGCCTTAGCTATCAAACACAAGGGGGGGAAAAGTAAACATTTCACAGCAGGAATTTCTGTGATTGTACTGAACATTTGCCAGTGGATGATTCTTCCCTGGGTACACCCATATGAGCAGGGGGTTGCCACTGTTTTACTCAGTCCTTTACCCAGTATTCCCAAGCTTTACCAGTACCTGTTCTCCAAGATTATTATTACAAGAGAAGAGAAAATAATTTTTCAAAAGAGTTTTATTAAATTTAAAGTAATTTTTATGATGTCTCAGGTGTATCTATAAAACTATTCTAAATTTTCCATTCATTTTCATAGACATCAATTTTAACTTTTGTTCTTTTAATAGTACAGATCTTTAAATCTAGTTACTCAGCTTATACAACTCAGCATGATTCCACTGAGAAATAGCTTAGAAGGAGCAGAAATATTCTTATTTAAAAAACAGAAATTGTTTATTGCAAGGCAACCTAGTTTATAAGTGAAGAAAAAGCTGATTGAGGAAATGTAAGAAAAGAGTACTTTTTAAAAAATCAGAGAAAAACACCACAATTTTTAAAAAGTATTTCCATAGCAGCAGCTCAGTATATTGAAAAATGTGTGTTTTGGTCTGTAGCAAAGAGCCAGAAATTATGGCCATTGGGTATTCCTGATTCATAGCTATAATAACAGAATGTCTTCCACCAAAATCAGAGGAATAACACAGCCACAAGCTACTGAGAAAACAAGGGCATAAGAGACACAAGATAGCATATGAGAAATTAGAGAAATAAAAAAAATCTTCCAAACAGTTCTCAATTGTGTTTAAATGGACATCACCACAATCATAATAAATGAATTATTTCAGAGAAACATACACCTTGCTGCATTGTATCTTAGTTACCAGCATCAGAACTTATGAGCAGGCTGTCCTACAAACACAAGGAATGTGGTTTTCATTCACCAATAAAGGCAAAATCCAAAATTGAACTGCACCACTGCACTGCTGTATCCATCTTCTTGAGTGGAGTCTCTAAAAATCAAAGAATGAAACTGGAGACTAGAAAGAAAGCATTGCACCCTCACTGCAAAAAAGCCATTTTTACAAGGAGTGCATTATTCATAATGAATCACAGGGTTATGACAAGTAAGTGGCATTACAAAAAAACAACCAAAAACCAAAACAACCAATAGCAAATGTCACAGATATATTTTATGAAAAATCCTTTTGTTTGGATCCTTTTCCCTGAGAAGCTTCAGCTTCTCCATGTTTTGCTGTTTTGGAATGTGGTATAGAGATTTGTTTACCCAGCATGTGAATTGTTTTTACTTGATGACCAATGACAGCCACCTGTGTGGAGGCTGTGAGCAGTCACAAGATTTTACTACCAATCCTTTCTATTCCTTGCTAGCCTTCTGATTAAATCATTACTTCTATTCTTTAGTATAGTTTTAATATATCATTTTCTTTTAATAGAGTATATATCATAAAATAATAAATCAGCCTTCTGAAACATGGAGTCAAGATTCTCATCTCTTCCCTCATCCTGGGACCCCTGCGAACACCACCACAAGCAAGTGTTTGAATTTACTTATAATCTACTGCATTTGGAAGGAAAAAGTTGCACAAAAGCATGAACAAAATGGAAGTAATGATTTAATTATTGAGCTGCAAGAAAAGGTTTTCTTAAAACAGTTAAAGAAAAACTGTGTCTCTTTAAATGAGCAACACAGAAGGGTGGAACCATTAACATGTGGCATTTTTTTTTCTGAATGCTACATGGAAAAGATTCATGATTTTATAAAAAAACAACCCCTCAATATCCAACAGGAGAGGTGGAAACTCTTGATTAATTTTGTCCCCACAATTTTATTTGGGTGTGACCAAGGCATGGCAAGAGCCATGAGCATTTGCGAGCTCATTCACACTCAGAGCTTTTCCCACCCACCCTTCCTTCTGCCACATTAAACATTTAGGCTGCAATGATGAGAAACTGCTCCCTGAGACAGGGATGGGGTGGAATTATGGATTGCAGCTCGAAGGGATGGCCTGAAGTGGCATGGCAGCAGGCATTCCCTCCCAGCTGCACCATAAAACTTTCATACGCCAGGAGGGCGTAAGAGCACCAATATCCAGGTCTAGATCAGCATTAAAGGGAATAAGTCTCAGCTGGATTGTGGGTTTAGCTATATTGGGGCATTTAAAGACATCATGTATATTTAATGGCCAGAAAACAGGAGTTGTAGAGTCCTTAAAGGAAGGCAGTTTGGCTTGGGCATTAATTTACCATGGGAACTCTGCCATCATTGAAAATGGTTCACTGTGTCTCCCCATCTGTTTTATGGACAGGTTTAATTCTGGCAGCACATGAAGGATGGATGTCATCATGCCCACACTTCCCTTGAAGATACTCCTGCCAAGGAAAAATTAGTGGATTATAAATATACTTGACAAAACATTTTTATTTGCATCACTTAGCACCTACTCTGAAATAACTGGGTTTAAGGATATTTTAATAGAACTATACTAAAAGGTTACTAAAAGAACTATACTAAAGTTTTTGTTCTAGAAACACTGAAAATATGTACAATTTTTAATCCTATATGATTTAATATTATTTTACTCCTTCAAAAAATTCAAATGGATCTCATCAAAAATTCACAGGGAACAGTTTTTAAGTATAACCCCTTATTTTTTATTCTCTGTTCACTGTGAGCTTTGTTCTATATAAATACTTCCATTTCTTCAAGGTCCAAGGTAGTAGTAGACATAGCACTTAAAAGGAACATTTCTAATTATTGGGCCCTGCTTTCTTATTCTACAACCATGAAATATAATACCTGTTAAAGTTCATTTATTGTTTTTCACCTAAATTGGTTTCCTTTTTCATTTTTCACTCTAATTTTTCAAAACTTCCTCAATAGAGGAGTCCAAAATCATCAATATTCCACATTTTAATCACGAACATTCTTGAAGTCTTGCTATCCAGGAAAGATAAGATGGAAAAGAAGAAAAAATGGAACACCCCCAGATATTCAACTCATTGTCTTTGTAAGAAAAACAAAGTACAGATGAAAATAGGAGAAAATTAAACATGAGTTGCTCTGAGGAAAGACATCAAAACACTTGAGTAATATAATTTTTGTTTTACGAATCACTTTAACCTAAAATTTAGCTCAAAAATGCTTTTCCATTCATGGCATATTTTTTTATCTTTCTTATTGTGAATTTTCTGTGAGATCCAAAAGAAATGTTCTGGTGAGGAAATAAACACACAGAGGTTCTGACTTAAACAGCAGGGATGTTTTTATGGAGGGGAGAGCAGGGACTTCCTGGCAGATTAGGGTTCCAAGATGCTTTCATTAAGCAAGAAGCTATTGAGCACTTTCAGTAATTTTTGCAATAATTTTGCTGCATCCTCATCTCTGAAAATCATGCATGTGTCTGGCCTCCATAAAAGTGCTAAGGGGGCAGTAATAATTTAAATTTACCAACAGAGGAATCAATATGCAGAGGACATTGTCAGCAGGACAGATCCGATTTGGGCCTCCAAGAGAGGCTGAAATGTACCTGCCCTTCATCATCACCTGTCCACTGCATTCTCTAAGGCAGGAATTAAGAAGGCTTCCACAAAGCATCTTCATTTTTTGGGATGTGTCTAAGGCTCTGGTGATGGCACAATCCAGAGCTGAAGTTAGGAATCATTAGCACTGTTTTAAAAGTCCAAGTTGAAGCACAGGTTCAGAATGTTGAGAGGCCGAATCATTAATTTCTCAAACTAAAAATAATATTTGACCCCAAAAATATTCCTTGGGGATGAAATTAGAGCAGATTAGTTTCTAACAAATTGCTAGTGGACAAGGCTTTTCAAGCCATTTATATACATAAGTCTCCTCAAGTGAATAATCAAATTTACAAATATGCAAGCAAATCTTCATAAATATGCAAACCCAAGTCCTTGTACAGCATCAAAGTCTCACTTTGATGGTTATTAAATCATCACCCAGAAAGGATGCTAGAAGAATACTAAAGTGGCAAATGTCAATTTTGTAAAAGCTATCAAGCCCCAGCACAAAACCTGTCTTTAGGTACTGTTATATCGCTGTGCTCATGTTTACCCACTGCTAATTCCATTCACAGATGAATTGATCTCATTAAGCAAGAAGCCATTAAGTATTTCCAGTATTTTTTCTAGTAGCAAACAGCTCTGCAATCTACTTACTAAACACTGATGATAGAATTATTCATTTGCTCACGGGATTTTCTAAAATACTTTTCACAAGTCCTTATTCCATAGCTGCTAAGAGGAAAGGGGATGATGGAGCCTTTCTGCAAATGGGGAGCTGACACCTGCAGAAGTTACGACCAAAAGAGCCTTTTAATTTGTGGATACAACTTAAAGGCCTTCCATCAGGTTTTTAAGAGTAAGTCTCATCATAGAAAACTACACTGAACAGTTCCATTGTTTCTGTTACTCCAAGGAATGTTTAGAAATCAGATTTAGGCTGCTAACCTAACACACCTTTACTGCATGTTTGAACATGCAGTTTTTTGAAGCCTTGAAGGTTGGTTGAATTGGGGGTATTTTGAGAAAATGTCACATCCCCAATTCCCTGCCAGATTTCAAACCCTTGTCCAAATTATTAACATACCAAATCTCACTTCAACTTAATACCACTGATTTTTTGACTGGTTCAAAAATACAGGCATTTTACCCAGAAATGCTGGGTAAATGTAATCTTCTCAAAATATATAATGTGGGTAACGTTCTCAAAAATACAGTGATTTTGCCCAGAAATTCCTGTGTTATTTCTACGAAAATATCCTGGGAAAGGGGAAAAAAGTATCTGCCTAAGAAATTGCTGTCTGACAAGGCTACGAGCATGCCACTAACTTGCCCATAAACACCACCAAGCAGGCAAATCCATAATATAAAGATGAAATATGTGGGAGAGGACTCAAACAGGGTCTTGAGCAAGAAATCCGAATGAGCCAAGACAGCACTGTAAGGATTGCAGTATTATTATTACAGAGTCACTGTAGGTCGTTCATCTGTTTCCACTTTGTTTTGCTGAAGGTAATTTTATAGGTTTTTGCTCCAATTTCCTCTTTTCCAGGCCCTCTAATTAGGCACAAAAGAATTCCAAGTTTTATGGCAGGGCTTGAGGAGGTTTGTTAGTTTTTACACGCCAGCAGTAAATCTGCTCTCGCTGTTCTGAGAGGGAGCAGAAACTCTGAGTGTGGCTCCAAACTCACTCCCCTTTACATCAGAGGAAGTTTCAAAGAACCTCACCAAACAAATACAACCAGAGACATGTCTCAGATGTGGCTGGGGGTGTGTGTTCTGTCTCCACCTGTCCGAGGTGGGGCAGTTCTCTGCTGTTCATGGGGCAGTTTTTTCTTTATCTCTCCCACAGCCAACCCTCCCTCCAGGAGATCTCTGCTGTTAATGGGCCATTCATTAATAATTATCTTTGGTTAATGGGCCACGGCTGATCCAATCCCAGCATCCCATGGGGAGCTGCTCCGCCCAGGGGAGGAGCCAAGCATTCCTACCTGGATCCAATCTGAGCTTTGGGACACCCCAGCAGCCTTTGCCCCCTGCATGCCCAGAGGAGCAGCTTTCTGCTGCCCTGCATTGCCAGAGGGAGCCCAGGCCCATCTCCAGCAGCCCTGGAGCTGCAGAGGAAAACTCCCCCCTTGTGCAGGATCCCTGCTGCAGCAGAGCCACAGCTGGGACTGCAGGAGGGCTGAGCCCCCATGGGATGGGGCTGGGACACCTCCCTGACACACAGGGGGCAGGGACTGCTCTCACTCTGGCAGGGTTGTTTTGTATTACTGCATTTGTATTTTAATTTTTTCCCTAAAAAAGAACTGTTATTCCTACTCCCATATCTTTGCCTGAGAGCCCCTTAATTTCAAAACTATAATAATCCAGAGAGAGAGGGTTTACTATCCCTATTTCAAGGGAGGCTCCTGCCTTACGGTCTTTTGAAACCAAGACAGACAAAATGTTAGTTGATCTGCAAATACCAATCTTAAATACTTAATTATTGAAGTTTTAGCCCTATATTTTTTCGCTTCAGGATTTAATGTACCTCTGGAGCCAAGTGATGGAGATGAGCCCTAAATGTCACAGCCAGCACAGCACAATGACCCCAAGACAGAGGAGGAGGTGGCAGAGCACCTTTTGGTCTTGCTTCTTCTTTTCCCAGTGTATTTATGCCTGCCATGGTGGGTAAAAGCATTGCCTTAATCCTAATTTTTTGTTCTTTAGTGTAAAGCACCTCTAAAATAAAAAAAATATTTTTAAAAAATTCCTCAAAAAATTATTTCAAAAAATGACTGACATATAAATCTAAAACTCTCTTAGCAGCTCATAACTGGCAAATGCTATCTCCTGATGCTGCTTATGCATGCTACATTGAAGTTGAAATTTGTTTTTGTTTTTATTATCACCACTCTCACATCATATTTGATTTTAGAAGTAAACAATATGAGTGTATCATTACACGGATCAAAAATTAAGTCAATAGGCATTTTTAATTTGAAAATTGCATCAATTAAAACAGTTAACTACAGCTCAACTAAATAACAAAATTAATGGGAAAATTACAAAAGAGATTTCTATTTAAACATAATTTTACATTTTGTAATCGAGACCCTCTTATATAAATTTCTTTCTTCTCATCTCTTGAAAAATTAGGACACAGGGTTATTTTAGGAAACTGCAGAATATGTGACTGCTAGGTTTGCATGCAGCACCAGTGCTCTTGCAGATCAATATAAATACAGGGTGCAGCATCCTAAACAGCCAATAATCCAAAAAACATGTTTTCAAATATCACAAATATTGACTTTGAAATTTATCTTACAGTTACCTAACAATAACAAATCTGAGTTATTTTACACTGTCATAAAATTGAATATTTTGAAGTCTCTCATTTCCCCTCTGAGAGCTTCTGATGGGTGTGGTGGCATTTGCAGATCACCACCTGTCACTGTCACGTGGTGATGTGATGCCAATAATAAGAATTATGCCTTCTGCACTCTTTGTTGTATGACTTTCTGTTCTGGAACATTAAATGTAGGCTTTAAAAAAAGAAAAAGTTATTAATGTTTTAGCTGGAAGATTGTGATTATATTAATTGCAATCTGATGTTCCTTCTCCTCTGCAGAGATATTTAATTCTACTCAGGGGAAATGTAGGCCCTTCACAATAAAAAGAATGGTGGAAATCGCCTGTACCAAGTGAGGATAGAAGTGGAGGAAACACAATTCTGTCTCTTCTTGCACACTCCTCCAACTCTGCTTCAGTGTTTCTATGTAGCAATTTAAATATGAAATATAACTGTGCCAAACCCCACGGAACTGTGAAAGACAATCTCCCTGGGCAAACAGAAGTATCTAGGGTAGCTGAGTAAAATACAGAATTGATCACAAGTACTGTAAACATAATAATCCAATATGTTTAAGAATCTATCATTGCTTAAAAAAAAAAAAAAAAGAAAAAAAAACAAAAACCAAATTTTGGTATGCAAACAATTCAGCATTAAGTTGAAGTGTAGCAGAGATGTCCAAAAGATGAAATAGCATAAGATGCTAACCCTTTTCTGATGTCAATTCACAAGCTGATAAAAATGAAACTCTACTCTTTAAATGGTTGAAATATTCTAAAATCACATTTCAGGGGGTATTTCACACTACAAACAGTTTCCAGGTCTTTTTTACTAATAAATCTATTAAAAATAAAATAAATGCAGACCTTAAAATGTTGCATTTAAGGGGAATTACATGTCTAAACTTTCTAAGTTACTTTTTTAACAGTTTAAAGATCATTGTTTCTTTTCTGGTAATTTTGAATATGATAAGAAACTTTCAGTTTTTTCTTTAGCAGATGACTTTCATTCACTTAAAACTTAATTGAAGTCTCCTCTGAGAATCCTCCATCAGTTCCCACCCTTAATGTGGTGTTAGGAGCATCCAGAAGCTCCTCTGGCTTTGGCCTGCCTGAGGTTTTCAGCCTCAGCTTTACTCTGTGATGGCTTCAGAAGGGAGAGACCCAATTTCAATATAGCTCAGAGGTCTGAATCTAAAAATCAACACACATAGCAAGGCACACAGCACAGCCCCAAACGCAGAATACCAGCTTTGGTTAGAATGAAACCCCAGAGAAGCAATTTGAAATCCCTGGAGAAGTCATTTTGCAGGAAGAGTTCAAAGGATGCTGAGAGGTTCAGAGCTAAACTGCAGAGAGGAAGAAGCAGCAGGGACTAACTCAGGTGTGGCGATTTTTAAGACAAAACCATAATTCCTTGTCTGTCTTAGCAATAAAATATTTCATAGCAATTTGTGCAGTGAAGTAGTTTTCCATGGCCACAGCCCATCCACTCTGCTGGACTGCACATCCCTCTGAAACCTCCAGGCTCTTGTGGAAAACTGATAAATAGGAAAACAATATTATTTCCCTTCATTTGGGGAAATTTAAACCATACTATGTCCATTCAAAAGTCTGTGCTTCACTTCTGAGCCAGTCCAAGGAAATCTTTTCCAATCCAATTAGAGCTCTGCAGTTTTGACACCTGTAGGGAACAAATAGATTGGAAAGAATTAACTAGGATGTGGCAGTCCCAAACACAAAATAACTAATATGATATGAGAAGAAATCAGCAGTATGATGGAAAAGAGTGAAATCTTGTTTCTAGACTCAGTGAAAAACACATAGCTATTCCAGGTAGCTGATCCATGGTTCAACCATAAATCTAAAAGAAAATTATTAACCTGTTGCTACAGAGGCTCTGAAAAGAACCAGAGCAAGGAGCACAGAGGAAAAAATATGGGAAGAAGATCCTAAACAGATCTAAATGGATCCTATTTCATGCCCAAAGGCAAGCATGCAAAGGTCTCCATTAAAGAGATTCCCACAATCAAAAAGAAGTCTGGAACCCTTAAATTACAGCAGAGCAACCTTTGGGAAATGCAAGATATCCATAAAACTGCTTTCTTAATATCTAAAGATATCTTAAATTCTATATTTATATAGATATTTACTTCAGAACACTTTATACAGCAATAAGTCTTTCATTCACAAGCATAATTAAGATTAGTAGACCTAAGTCCTAATGATACTGTCATTCTGAGCAAGTGCTTTGAAAATGGCAAGTGACAGACATGCTAAATTATAACTGTGGGAAATTATTTTTTTAAAAGGAAAGGAAGGAGGAGGAAGAGAGGGAGAGAGAGAGAGAGAGAGAGAGGAAAGAGAGAGAGAGAGAAAGAGAAAGAGAGAGAGAAAGAGAGAGAGAGAGAGAGAGAGAGAGAGAGAAAGAGAAAGAGAAAGAGAAAGAGAAAGAGAAAGAGAAAGAGAAAGAGAAAGAGAAAGAGAAAGAGAAAGAGAAAGAGAAAGAGAAAGAGAAAGAGAAAGAGAAAGAGAAAGAGAAAGAGAAAGAGAAAGAGAAAGAGAAAGAGAAAGAGAAAGAGAAAGAGAAAGAGAAAGAGAAAGAGAAAGTTAATTCCATGTATTTGCTTAGAAGAAATCTTCTGTCTTTAACACACATTGCTGATGAAATGCTCTGGGTTTGGTACCACTCTCCACATCTGCATTCCACTGCCTTCCTTTGTGCTCCAGGATTTTTACCAACTGCAGCTGTAGCTAACTGTATGGCTGACACATCAAGGAAAATCTTTGCATTTATATTTTCTTCTTGCTATTCTGATGGTTACTATTAAAAGATGTTTTAAGGCCCTGCTCCTTGCTCCCTAGAAAAAAATACAATTAATTACATTCTCCAACTGCATTTCAAGTTATGTTTGTATTTTGCAAAACATAAATACAAGTCACATCAGGTTTGGATTGCAATCCATATAAACAGAGCTGCCCTACCACAAGAAACTGTGTCCACTTTTCATTTTGGTCAGCAGATGTCCTTTCTAAGCCCACTTTCCCACACACCCTTTTGGTCACAGGTCCTTAGACTGTGTGGCTCAAAGCTGTGCATTGGCCACATCACACAGGTGCTACATATCAATAAGTTCATTTTCTGTGTCAGAACCAGCTTTATTTATATCACTTGGCATGCTATTGAGCACAGATATTTACAGAGCAATGCTTAAATTTCATAGCTGTGCGAATATTGTGGTTTAGGACCTACTAAATTAAAGAGTTTCATATTGTCTCTTTGTTTAACATGAGTTCTAACAAGACATTTCTAGTGCATAATTAGTATCACTTACAGCAAAATATCACCAAAGGTACTATTAGCACTGCATGGTCTATACTTTTGACTAATTTGTGCAAAAAAAGTTGCAATGATGTCATATTAACAAGAAATTCTCCAATAGCTTATTCAGTGGTGATGGAATTCTCTGAAAGAACTTATCCACTGAATTAATAATTCATCAGATATGAAGATGTCAAACAGCTGGGTTAATGTGTGCTATCATTACTGCAGGCCAAAATTTCCAGTTCAAAAATTAAAAAAAGTAAAGAAAGAATTGATATTGCTGGTGCCTTGCACTATGAAATTCATCTGGCCAATTGTCGATATCTAAAATGCAAAAAAAAAAAAAAAGAGTCTAGGTTTTTTTTAAAAAGTCTCCATCTCAGCTCTTCCTTTTAAGTTCCATTAAGAGACAGCAGGGCAAAAAAAGGAACACTTAAATTAACCATATCTTAAGAATTTTTTTTTCCTTTTCCTTATCTTTGAAGGCAGCTCGAGGCAACAGGCCCAGACATAGATATCAGACACAGACATCAAAAGGGAGGTGAGAGAAAGCACACTTGGAATCCTCATCCAGAATTTATCTTGGCAAGGTGAACAGGATTCTCACATTGCACAAGCCTTCAAAAAGAACAGTTAGGTATCCATATGATGTTCCAGAACTGAAATATTTTATGGATAGGCCTGGCAACAGATACCTTGCCACAGGCTCCCACCACTGTGAGATAAGTGGGTCTCCAACGTGGGCAAAACAGGCAAGATAGTCTGACATTTATGGATTTTCCCCACTAAAACGCTGAAAAATGAGATGTCACCACCTGAATCTGAAATGCTCATGGTGCAGCCAGCACAAGTGAGCACATCCACCTTCAGAGCATCCCTTCCTTCAGGGCTCCTGCGAAGCAAGCTGCTCCTCATGGGTAGCCCCAGGGAAGTTCTGGGGTGTTTATAACTGGGGCACACATAAAACATAAACCCAGCACTCACTGGGGCTGCCAGACAGAGCAGCAGCCTGGCTGGAGCTCTTTGTCCCATCCATTCCATCAGCAGCTTCAGCCATTTAGTGCCATGCTGTGCACCTCATCCTGGCATTCCCTGGGGAAAGGTCCCTGATCTCTGCACATCATCAGCCATCCCTTCAAGGCTCAGCCTGAGCCTCATCCATGCATTACCTGGAGAAATGTCCCTGATCTCTGACACACCATCAGCCAAGGCTCAGTCTGAATGTCATCCACGGCATTCCCATCAGGGAAATGTCCCTGATCTCTGCACACCATCAGCCAAGGCTCAGTCTGAATGTCATCCACGGCATTCCCATCAGGGAAATGTCCTGATCTCTGAACACCATCAGCCAAGGCTCAGTCTGAGCCTCATCCATGGCATTCCCTGGGAAAAATCCATGGCATTACCTGGAAAATATTCCTGATCTCTGCACACACGAGCAGTATCAGCCATTGCTTCCAAGGCTCAGTCTGAGCTTCACTCATGACATTCCCTGGGAAAAATCAATGGCATTCCCTGGGGAAATGTCCCTGATCTTTGCACACCATCATCCATCTCTTCCAAGGATCAGTCCTGAGCTGCCCTCTATCTTTTTAGCTGGTGTTATCCAACAGCA
Organism: Melospiza melodia melodia; assembly: GCF_035770615.1. Classification (NCBI taxonomy): domain Eukaryota; kingdom Metazoa; phylum Chordata; class Aves; order Passeriformes; family Passerellidae; genus Melospiza; species Melospiza melodia. Next base: position 49,733,181 of record NC_086199.1, on the reverse strand, counting down.
CATCACACATCTCAAATTTTTAGTTTCTCCTAAAGAGATAATTGCTGTTTGGTGCTGTTTTCTTTTGCTCTCTGTGCTTACTCCAGTGTTTGTCAGAGGAACAAAAGAGCCAGGTGAGAAAGGCAGAGTGAGAAGATGCATTTCCTTGAAGGGGCATGAGAAACAGCATCATGCTGCCCTTCTTCCAGACATCCTGAAATCACTGTGGGAAGTAACACACATCATAACTTTATCTTTTAAATCTGCTTTTTTTTCCCTTTCACTCTGTTAATTAATTTCCATTCCTTTGTAAGCAATAATGTAACAGTGCTTTACCTGGGCTTTATCACAAAGCTCAGCTGAACACATTCTTGGCACTGCAGTGAAAAGGGGCAGTGCCCTTTCCATGAGTGTGTGCCTGCCTGAACATCATAATTCACATTTACACTCTGCCTGGAACTTGTCAGATATATTATGCCATGTCCAGTAAGTACTTTGTAAACATCACTATATTTTAGCAAGGGCAATCTCTTCCTGTGTGCTGCATAAGGTGATACATCTCAGCCAAGAAACTCCTGATTGAAAGATTACTTTCATATCTGCTTTGTTTTTCTCATGCTATTAGTTCTTGAAATATTGAATTTTTTACTTCATGTCTCTGCACTACTTCATCCCTATTGATAGCACAGAGCAAATTTGACTCAAACATTTTACTCCTATGTTGAAATTAACTTCCTTGAGGCAATTTCAGCCTTTTTTTTGTTTAAATACATCCAGGCAATTTTGTTCTTCGTCTGGATAAGTTGAAATGAGGATATTTGTATCATTGCTGATTTGAAGCCTTTAACACCAATTGCCATAAATTCATGTCATAAGGACAACAGAAGTGTAGCTTCTGTTTCAAGAGGTCAGTCAAAACATTCCCCCCACTTCTGATTTATTCAGGTAGCATGAAACACAGCATGTTTTCCCCAGCCAAGATTTACAGCATTGAATTTCCTCTAAGATAGCTTCATACCCACTCCTGGTATGAATTCACTTTGATGTTGAACCATATTGTGAGATGCAAATTTTTTAAGGTTTTTTTTTTTTTTTTTAAGGAACTTGGCTTAAGCTCTGGGCTAACAGAAAGATTGAAAATTTGTCACTTTTATATATATATTTTTTTTTTTTTTTTTTGGCTGGTATACCATAAAATAAAATAAAATAAAATAAAATAAAATAAAATAAAATAAAATAAAATAAAATAAAATAAAATAAAATAAAATAAAATAAAATAAGTTTTCAGCTTTTTATTTCTTACATAGAAATTACCAAGTGGTATTTCCTATTTTATTGCATTAGGATCAGAAGCATCCAATTTAACACAAGGCACTACTGGAGAAGCAGTTATGTTCAACAATACCTAGAAATGAAGCTGGCAAACAGCTCTCCCTTGAGGTTCCTTCTTGTGGCTTTGCAAGTGACACTTGAGGCTTACTCTGAATCCTCCTTTGCTTGGAGAGTTTCTTTAAGAATTTTCAAAGCGCCAACTTTCTGCACAGATCACAAAATGAAACCTCAAGTTTTTTCAGCATCTGCAGAGGATGAATATTGCATTTAACTTGCTTACAGAGCAATGACTCAATTTATTTTTTAAAGAAAAATCTGAGGTTCCATACCCTTTTTTCCCCTCAACCTTTAAATTTAAGAATAACATGTCATAAAATTTACAATAAAATTTGTCAAACACAGATCTGAAATCTTGATTTCTGATATTTAAAAGACTGTGGCTTGTAAGAAATCCATCTATAGCACCCAAGTAATTAAGGCCTTGCATTTCTATTTATCAGGAGCCATCTGAAACAGTGACAGCTTTAGACTGACATGAAAATTTCCAGCTATTTTTGTCATGTGTTGATTTTTAAAATATTCACTGGCTTTTTATTTCTGTGAAATCATTGTGAAGACAACGTAATTTCATATCAGTTGTCAAAAATTCTTTCATCCAGGAAGTAAAGTAGTAGGACTACTAATGGTCCAAACTAAAATAACACATAATGCCCATGTTTTATGCTGATTTAATGCCAGAAGTTGCAGTTAAAATTGATTCATAGCCTGACAAACAGTTCTAAATTCACAGCTCAAGCTGGGATTCTAAAACCTACTCTGAGACCCTAATTTTGTGGGTAGGAGGTACAAACCTGGCTCTCTTCTATCAGCAACTTTCCCAATGTCAGATATGATGATATTAAATCTCTGTTCTCTTTTTCATTAGTACCTAATTACCTCATGATACATCCTGTAATTAGGAAAAAAATAGATAAAAAGAGCAGTTTCAGTTTTGTTCTTCCTGGTTTTTTGGGACACATAGCCAGTTTCAAAGGAAGAAACTTCAGTTGCCTCAAAACTTCACTTCTCAGGGCCCAATAATTTCTCAGAATTTTTTTCTCTATTTTGTTGTCAATTTTCCTTGTGCACTGATTCCATGCTGCTAAAAATTAGCAGTCCTGCAGCATGTCAGAACGCGTGCATTGAACTGTCAGTTTCAATCATTAACTGATAATTAGACTAATTTCACAGGGGCAGGAGAGGTACCAGAACTGCACTGGGAGCTGGCAGGGAGCAGAAGGAAAGGAAGGGAAGATGACAGAATTAATGTCTGTTTGCACAGATCTCTCTGTAAGGAAAACAAGGCTTTTTTCTTTACTTACAGCACACATAGACTCAAGTGAATCACTCAAATATATGAATATGTTGATTCCTGATGTTTTAACTATTTATGCACAAACTGCACAACTGGTTTAACTCATTTGTGCACTCACCAAAAAAATTTTTATAAAAGCCAGGGGAAATAAATAAAATACTTAAATAAGATACTTAAAACCAAACATGCTCAAGTGCTTGAGATACCAGCTGCAGACACTGTGAGTATTGAGGGGGGCTCCAAGGGGATTAGATGAGTTTATGAGAAGAGATCTCATCCCTCCATGGCTATTAAACATGATCATTCAGATGAGCCACCAAACTGATGTATTCTTCAGAGGGAAGCACAGCACTTGACATTTTCTGTCTTTCTACACTCCTCATCTCCTTTTTTTGGTAACAGGGCTACACAGGACACACCAAGTGCCCTTTGGGTCAATCTCTCTCAGATTTAGACCTGTTCCAAAGGACCTGCTCCATCTACAGCTGCCAGCCCGAGTCTATCTTCATCACACATTGCATTGGACTTTATCTTCATTTTCCATATCAGCTCTGTGAGTAAACAATAATTACTTTACACCATCAGTATAACTTCTCAAAAGCATTGAGGAGCTGATTTGCAAAGATCTTTTGGATTTTTTTTAAAAAGGAAAAAAAGCATCAAAATCTTCAATAACTATGGAATTTTAGTTGATGGTTCTATTTGTTCAGGGGTTGATTGAGTGACTCTGATGGGGTAGCCTGGGTGTGGCAGTGTTTACAGGGGTCTTAGGTTGAGGAAGAGACGAGGATCTAACTCCATGTTTCAGAAGGCTTGATTTATTATTTTATGATATATATTATATTAAAACGACACTAAAAGAATAGAAGAAAATGTTTTCCTCAGAAGGCTAGCTAAGAATAGAATAGGAAGGAAAGATAACAAAAGCTTCTGTTTTGGACAGAGAGTCCGAGCCAGCTGACTGTGATTGGCCATTAATTACAAACAAGCACATGAGACCAATCCCAGATGCACCTGTTGCATTTCACAGCAGCAGATAATCATTGTTTACATTTTGTTCCTGAGGCCTCTCAGCTTCTCAGGAGGAAAAATCCTAAGAAAGGATTTTCCATAAAAGATGTCTATGGCACCTGGATAAAACCACCACAGATACCCAGCTCCTGCACAAACCATGCACTGCATATTAACAATTTTCATTTTTGCACCAGACTTAGCTCAAAAAAGTCACATTTCTCATTCCCAAACACCTCCTGAGGTAAACAGGAAAATTGAATTGCTGTTTCTATAATGCTACTTCCATTACAGCTGAATTCAGTGAATGAGTTGAATCATGTAGCAGTGTGTCCCTACTGATTGGTTTCTGTACAGGTATTTAGATAACAGATAATACTTAGATAATAGATCATTTCTTAGGTAACACTTAGCAGGACTGTTCACATTTGCACCTGGTAAGAAGCTGCCATGTCATTCAACATTTTACTATCTGATTCACAGTGCAGGATTCCTCTGCAGATTCAAAAGCCTTTGTTAACCAGGATATTTCTTAGCTCTTGCTACTGTGTGCAAATCAGCATCCATTACACAACCTCTGTGCTAATTGTTATTTGCAGAAGGATTAGCACTCAGTGTCAGCAGTCTCTTAAGTTATTATATGAATATTCATTAGGATTTCATACATAACCCCCTCACTATTTGCAGCTTAATCTCTTTATTTTGTGTTGTTCTGCTTTGCCCATCTGTGCAAGGAGCTGCCATTGCCACAGCACATAACTATCCATGTTTTAATCAGAAGATCTGCTTGTTTCTACCCTTGTGTGATCTCCTGCAGGTGCCAGCACAAATTACAGCCCCCACAGCTTCTCACACAAAGGGGTTTCTGCTCATCTCAGTAACTGAGGTAACTTTACAATAATGGGGAAAAAGCAGTGTTTGCATGGTGTTTTGATGCAAATATCAAGCCCTAAAACAGATTGGCCTGTTTGAAGCACATGTGCCAAAAATGCCCCTGCAGGGATGCACCAGGCAGAGATATTGGATATGGACAATCACCTTTTCCAGGGGTGAGCAGGACCCCAGATCCTGCGGTGATTGTACAAAACACAAAAACCAGCACAATCTGAATATTTCCAACACTGTCTTGTAACAGTAAATGTTCATTTTCATGCATGTGTGTTTTACTGTCACCAGTTGTACCTGAGGACCCAAATAGAGACCCAAATCTAGAATTCTCACGATGCTGGTGTCCCGTGACACTTGTATTATTACCAAATCCAGAAATTTCAATTTATATCTCAATTCGCTATTAATTTTCAAATACTGTTCCATGGAACAAGTTCACCTGTTACTAAACGCTTAATTTCCAAGATTCAGGCCTATGTTTTTGGGTTATTTCCTGAGCCATTCCTTATTTTTTTTTCCTATTAATAAACTTTGCTATTGACAATGGCTATTCTTCCTGTACCTTTAGGAGTTCATGTTCCTTAGTCCTCTGGGGCTTTTCTACAAATATTCTTATATTATTTTTAGTGTTGTCCACCTGTCTCTGTTTCAAAACCTCTCTGAGAGCCTGGGGTTTTTTGATACAAATATTTATGACCATCATTTCACACTGTTACCATCTATTAGCATATGCTAATAGAATGTTATATAATTATAATATATAATGTTATATATATTATATAATATATATATATAAAAATTATATATAATGTTATATATAATATAGAATGTTTGTTTTTTTTTTTTTTTGTGTTGTCCACCCATCTCTGTTTCAAAACCTCTCTGAGACCCTGGGGTTTTTTGATACAAATATTTATGACCATCATTTCACACTGTTACCATTCTATTAGCATATGCTGCTCCACATAGATGGAGAAGCCTCAAGAATAAACCAGGTGAAACCACTTATCTGACTACTGTAATTCATAGGTGCACAATGCCTTAATTCTACTCAGCCACCAATACTGTCTCAACTGATGTGAGATTCCTAAACAGTATTTCAGCAGTACTGAAAAACAGTAAATTGGCAAATATTAATTTATTCATCCACGTCATAGCAAGAAATCAGAAAAAGTACGAGATTCACAAACACTTGTTCATCTAATTGTGTGTATTCCCTGAATTTCCTAATAAGAAAAAAATTCAGAACTGAAATAATAAAGAAAAATTTGGAAAGCAGATATTCTGAGTAAAAGAAACCCAACTGGGGACATGGCAGGGCAACAAAACTGTTTCAATAAACAACAAATAATGCAACTGGGGAAACACGAGAACATCTGATAACAGAAAAGATTTATATAGAAAAACGTTACTGATATAAACATAATTTTACTACTGCAACAATTATGTCACCCAGTTAGCTCTGCAAAAAAATTAATACAAGCTGCAATTTGTGTGTAAAACACACAATACTGTGCCAAATAATGTTTACATTATAGGAACACTATATGCTATAATCTTGTGATGTGCATAACATTTCATTTCAGTTTCATCTCTTTTTTTTGTCATCTTTTTTCAAAGAGTTTTTCTTTTTTATCACTCAGGATAACACATCTTGTAAAAAATATAGTGTATATTCAGATGTGTTACATAAAGATGAAAGAAAAACTCTTCTAGCCTAGTAACTGTTTAGTTTTCACTTAGTCTGAATACCAGAGAAAATTTGCCATGGCAAAGGAGAGGATTCATACCAGAGGTGAAAGAGAGGAAAGGAAACTGAGCCAACAAATGAAAATGTGAGATCTTTCATGGCACAGAAGGACAGAGTGCATCAGATGTAGGACACACTGAGCCACAAACATGCCTAAATCACCCCGCTATCATCCCATCGTGGTGACCATTTTAAATGCTTCCCATCCCCATCTGACTCAGGAGTTGTGTTGAGTAATAACAGGGAAATATAAGAAGGAGCCTGTGAGTTTGAGTGAGGAGCAGGAATGCATCCTGGTAATAAGTTGGTCGGTAAGTTTGGTCATCCTGGTCTATAAGTTAGTAAATAAGTCAGGAAGTTGTGTTGGGCAAAACAGTGTCTCCTGCTTGATTACTTTTGCTTTCAGTACAGAAATTGGTCACAATTTGTGACTAAATTGGGTCACACCTTACAAAGACATGGAGCCACTTACCTATTTCTAAGCCAAACTAGAAGAGGACCCAAATACCCACATAATTGTGAAGTCATATGGAAGAATTTAGGTCAATCTAAATTATTTGAAACTTGCTTAAGCAGCAGTAGGTTAAAAGAGAAAAAAAGGCTTCAGATATCTTTACCTTATCTGCATTTTTGGAAACTCCAGAGTCATATTTTCTACTTTCCTCAGCAGTCAATTAAGCCTGAAAGACAAATTCTTTTAAAAATTGAAGCTGAGACTCTTACATCATTAAGTGCCTCTAGCAAGAGAAGAAATATTGCTAGACTAACAAAAAAAATTCCTAAAGAGTCATTTTATATGAAATCACAAGGGATGTGAGACTTCTATTAATTATATTCACAGATTCAATTGTATTCCCATTCTTCCAAAAGGCACAATTTTCTACAGGGGATTTATTTGGAAAGATTAAAAAGTATCAGTCTCACTGATATTTTCAAAGCAGTTTTCACTGCCACATAGTCCCTATTTTACCAATCTAGTGGCACATCCCAAGACTGTTTTATTTACTGTCTCAGCTGATGTGAGAATCCTAAACAGTATTTCAGCAGCACTGAAAAACAGTAAAGTGGCAAATGTTAATTTATTCATCCATGTTACAGCTAGACAGCAAAAAAAAACAAAAAGTACCAGATTCAACAAACACTCATTCATTTAATTGTGAATTAAATTTCCTGAATTTAATTCACAATTGAATTCAATTCAAAATTTAATTGTGAAAAAAATTTCTGAATTTCCTAATAAGAAAAAAATTCAGGACTGAAATAATGAAGAAAAATATGGAAAGCAGCTATTCTGAGAAAAAGAAACCCAACAGGGGACACGGCAGGGCAACAAAAACAAAGCAGGTGAACCTATGGCCAGCTAATGCTAATGCTCAGCAGGTCTCAGAAATGGGCTGTTCCCAAATAAGGGTGCCAGAGATGGCAGGAAAATCAATTTTTAAAGGAAAAAGAAAACAGAAAAAGCAACCACAGAAAGCTTAAACATAAATCTTCACAGAAATGTTAAGATTCAATACTAACCAAGCAACATCTGAACTAAGGGGGAAAGCAGTTGTCCAGAAATATTTGATGAGCCAACCACTCAGGAAAAAGAGGGATTGTTTAGTGTGATACCTGGGGCTATAACAGCAAAAAATGGGATGAAATTAAGAGGGAAGATTTAGGCCAGATACTAACAAAACATCCCAGCAGAGTTATTGTAGTGTAAAATAATCTCCCAAGGGGTGCAGCCGAATCCCCATTGTATGGGAATTTGCAATTTAGCTCAAATTAGACCTAAAAACTTCAGTGCAGCAAACAATGCTGCCCTCCTGGAATGATGGCCTCCTACATTGATTTAACAACTTTTCCTGCAATTTCTGTTCTATTCCATCCTAGGATGCACCATGTAAGGCAGTTTTAGAGGAAGAATGTTTTCAACAAAAGACAGAGTTTTAGAAAAGTGTGCTGAAGTTTAAACATCTATTGCTCTACCAGCCATCACTACAGCATCTGAATATGCAATATGGACAAGTTTTTCTTGTTGTTTTGTTGGGGTTTTTTTTTTTTGAAAAGTGATCCTGGCCTTCAAAATTCTGTTTGATCTCCCATTTTACCAGCTGAAGCAGATCAAATTGAAGCCCCACCTGAAGAGATTATTAGGAACGCTCACAGTTTACAGCAGCACACCAAAACCAGGATAATATCACTGTCAGTTCAAAAAATGGATGCAATGTTTATCCCACAAAAGCTAAAATCCCTTTAAAAAGATGGCAAACTGGAGCAGTTCCACACTTTCCTAACTTACTTGGGCACAAGCACTTTGACCAAAACAACTTGTTGTTTGCTTTTCTTTTTTCTTTTCCAATACTGGAAAGATGCAATCCCTCACTTTGTATCTGTGCAGAGCTGCCAGGTGATAAATCCATGTGGAAAAGATTCTCAGGGTCACTATGCTTCCTCGTAAAATGCACAAGTCATGCCATGATTTTTGGGTGTAGGTTTTCCTCACCCAGCTAAAGCATTTGACTAAGCACAAAATGAGAAGCACCAATAAGACTGGCACACAAAGAGTTTTCCCTACATAAACATGTCTCTGGTAATACAATTTTTTACTGCTGTTCACATTTTCCCTCTCTTCAATATTTTCTGCAGCACTGCCTGTGGCCAAACTGATGCAACTGCAACACAATGGGCGGCAAATTTCAGAAATTACCAATATACACTATGCATGAAAAACTGAAAAGAGAAGAAAACACGGAAAATTCATCAAAATTATTATAAACACTTCCTTTTGCTTATGTATTAAAGGACCCTTTGCATGATCTAATGGCTGCTTTTGAGTCCTAGTAGTAGCTGCAACACAAAGGAATTAAACATCTCCCTAAGAACAGAAACAGTCTGGCCATATTCAATAACTGGTAGGTTATGAGCAATATCCCAGAAAAGCTGAGGTGGATTGAAGCTTTTCTTAATAGACACTTGAATTAATCTAGAGAAACATCCCCCTTTTGACAGTACATAAGCACATAGTGTGTGCCTATGTGAAAATTCAGTATTCAAAAAACTCCACCTGTAATATTTTCCTTAAATTTTTAATTGGTTTTGCTGTCCAGAATTCAAAACCTTTAAAGAGATGAGCTAAGTTGCAAATTTTCCACATAAAAAGGTGTGTTTTAATTCTTCCTTAATCATCCAGGGTGTGACACAGGCAGGAGATGTTACAGTGCCAGGGATTAAACTCTGGGTGCAGTTTCCATGTGTGGCAGCCTAGAGCAGCACTAAACCCAGAGAATATCTAACAAACTCAAGACCTCCACTCACACCAACCACTTGGAAAGCCACAAAAGCTGTGTGGATTCTCATCCCCAGGTTCCTAGGAAAATTTTCTCTGTCTGTTGCAATGTGTCCTGAAAATATCCAGCTGTGGAAAGCGTTTTTCAGCTGAAAATGACCAGTGCTGCCACTCTCCACAGAGCCTTCCCCGTGCCTGGAAATATTAGGGATTTCATGGGGCATGCTCAGTACATTCATTCCAAGCAGTTACTGCCTACTACCAAATGAATTTCAAATATCTGCTGCTAATATGTGGTGCAAGGGCTGGCAGAAAGTTAATATTAGCTTCTCAAAGCCACTCACTCAAGGAAGTATTGCAGCTCTCTTACACTAAAGGTGAATTTTCACTGTCTCCAGTGGCTGTAGTTGGATGATCCAGAGGAGCCCTGGGATACAGGAAGGTGATTACATTTTCTCTGGCTTCCAGAAAGTGAATCCCATCACCTTCCCAGGAAGTGAGAAAAGTTTAATGCATGGAAACTGCTGACACTTGCAAGAATTTGCAGAGCAGTTGTTTTCTGTTTTAAATAGAAAAACCCACAGGAAGTCTGCATCCAGCAGGTAAAGAAGCAATTTTCAGAGCAATGATGCTTTTGCATATGTATAGCAGCTTTCACCCACAACAGAGCTCAAATTAACAACATAGTTGTGTAGATTTAACACAGATACAATTTAGGGTGTCTTGAACCAGAAATCTAGGACTAGACTTCTAGCTGAATGAGAAAATTCCTGAGAAACTTTTGATGGACACAAAAAGGAAAAATTTTGGTTTTGTGGAATATCCAAAGCACAGGAATTGCCCTACCAGCACATGGAAAAGAGTGAGTGGATCATTCTCAACTATTTCCTTCAGACAATTGTTATTATGGCCTATCCCTCTCCTTAATAGAATTTGCAAAAAAAGAAGCCTAATTCATTTAAAAGGATGCAATTTAGTAGGATTTGAAGAAGCATTAACACACACCAGTTTTGATATTAATGCATAAATAAAAAACATGCAGTTTTATGTTGCTCACACTGTGTACTTATCACATTTAGTCCCACTAAAACACTTAGGTTCCTACAGTAACCTTAGCACTCCTGAAGATAATGAGCTACCTTGCCAGGAGCAAACCTCACACAATTTTCTCTGTCAATAAATAGTGTGGCACCTCCAGCACAGGGTGTACATACCTTTACTCACAGCATCACAGGATGATTCAGGCTAGAAGTGACTTCTGGAAGTCACCTTGGCCAACCTCTGCTCAAGTAGGGCCTCCCACAACCAGTTTTCCAGGAGCACATCAATTGGCTTTTCAATATCTTCAAGGAAAAACGACTTCACACCCTCTCTAGACAGCCTGGGTCAGTGTCTGGACACCCTCACAGGAAAATATGGCTATTTTTTAAATCTTATTTCTAAACAGAACTCTCTGCATTTCCTTTTGTGCCCATAGACTCTCTACCTGTCACTAGTCACTGCTGAGTATAGTCAGAAAAAAAATCTAAAATACAATCACAGGGAATGACAGTGCTAGCCAAAAAAAAAAAGGTATTTATGGAGTTTTCATTCACTACAACTCAGTGATTCCCATTTGCTTTGCCTCTGCTTCTCTAAGACACAGCTCTGAAAGCTCAGCCTGACCTGTGTCTTTCCTTGAGCTCCCCTCTCCAAGCCCAATGCAGGGAGTCAAAATAAAGTTATAGAGGTGTGGAGCGTGAGAAAGTAAGCTGTCTCTACTGCCAGTTTCACTAGTCTTAAAATCATGGATGTTGGCAAATTAATCACTGAGCTCCACTAAAGCAACTGTGAATAAGAAGGACTGTCTCTAAAAAAAAACATAACAAAAAAAAAAAAAAAAAACAACAAAACCAAAAAACCAAACACAAAAACCAACAAAGCAAAATGAACAATAATCTTTAATCCTTTTATCCTCTTCTTTAAAATGGAGACTCCACCACTCACCCCTACCTGACAAGTTCATTATGAAAAAGAATTATGTGCTCAAACTTTAACACAGTACAGACCTCAAGAAGACAGCATGGGTTGGGCTAATTTACCCAAACTGAAGATGATTTTCACTGCTTTCTTAGAAAAACTGCTCAAAATGAGGCAGATGTAGTAATGGGCAGAGTGGCATTCATGTTTTCTGGAAAAATCCCTTTGCCCAGGTTTTTTCTCCTGGGAAGCTGGGAAGCCTCAGAGAAAAAGGAAAACAATTATTATCTCATTTGCTTCTCCTCTGTTTTGGCTCATGTGGAATGTGTTTGGAGATTGTTCACCCACAGGTGATTGTTCCATTGGATTCTGATGGGAGTTGTTTTCACTCAGTGGCCAATCAGGGCCAAGCTGTGTCAAGACTCTGGAAAGAGTCACAAGTTTTCATTATTTATATCAGCTTTTTATTATGTTACCTTATATATTATATAGCTTATATTATCTTTATTATATATTATCTTTTTAGCATTGTGTAAATATCCTTTCTGTATTCTTTAGTATAGTTTACTATAGCATTCTTTAATATAATATCATAAAATAATAAATTAGCCCTCTGAGAACATGGAGTCTCATTCCTCATTCTTTCCTGCCATGAGGGTCCCCACAAATACAATAGGACAGTAATTCTTTAGGCACACTTCTGCACACAGGAATTCCAACCCACTGGAATGCCAAGGGTGCCAGCACATCTGCCTTTACCGTGGAGGCACCTGACATACCTGGTATCAGAGATATCTGATGTCAAATAAAAGCAGGAAACCTGTCACAGGGGAGCCTGGCAAGGTGATGGAGGAAAAGTGTTATCCCCATGTTCATTACAACCACGTTTCCATCCCAATTAAACCTCCCCAAATAGGCAGGGAGATTTCAAAGCAGACATTTCACCGCTGGGCTCACGCTGCCATTCCTGGGAGTCAGGATGATAAATCCCTTCCCACTGCTCTGAAAGTTGCCCAGCATGTTGGAGGCATGTGTCAAAGTCAGGAGAGCTCCCCTAATGAGACATGCTCCCTTTGATGTTTCTTCTGGATAGAGGAGCTGGCACGGAATGAATACTTTAGATGTTTTATGCAAAAAAAGTCAAACAGTTTTCACCTCTGATAACCATACATCTTACTTTAAAGGCCTTAACTTTTAAATATTTGGGATGAAAGGTGATTCCTTTATGTCTTTTTTTGCCTTTGAGAAGTAATGCTTTTTTTTATTATTAAAAATGAATAAGGTTTCACATTTTGTAACCTTGGTACACTCAGCCAACCAATAACATGCAGGTTAGAAATCAATACACACAGTTAAACAGTGTTAATGTAGTGGGCAGCTCATTTCTCAATTAAAAGTGTTTTAAAAGCCACCACATTCATTTTCATGTAGCCATTTGGAGAAGCCAATGGAGAAAATACCTGGAACCTTAAGGACATTAACCAGAGATTCTGCTGAGCCAGACTTTATTGTATTTGTGGGGTGTCCCATGGCAGGAAGGAATGATGAATGTGAATCCATGTTCTTAGAAGGCTAATTTATTATTTTATGATACTATATTATATTAAAGAATACTAAACTATACTAAAGAATACAGAAAGGATACTTACAGAAAGCTAAAAAGATAATAACGAAAGTTCGTGACTCTCTCCAGAGTCCCAACACAGCTTGGCACTAATAGGCCAAAAAGTCAAAACAATTCACATGAAACCAACGAAACAATCACCTGTGGATAAACAATCTCCAAACACATTCCACATGTGAGCACAACACAGGAGAAGCAAATGAGATAATATTATTTTCCTTTATCTTCTCAGTTTCCCAGGAGCAAAATCTTGTGCAAGGGGATTTTTCCAGAAAATATGATTATGACAGGACTTCTGGGTGCAAAGTTCAATTGAAATGTCTGATTGTAGCGTGCCTAGGCACAGTGTCTGCAGCTCACAGCAAGCAGTAAAATAGAAAGAGTGCGAACATTAGGCACTCATTTTCAATGATGCTAATCAACTTCCTCAGGATGGACTTGCAAAGGAAAATATTCTGCCTCTTTTGTGCAGTTAGTGAGACAGCAGAAATTCATATCAAGGAAGAAAGGTCAAATAGACATAAATTTAAAATTCCCAAAGAGCAGGAAAATAATTTCCCCTGTTGCTATTTTTGACTCATATTTGCAAGCCTTCCCTTAGCTTTCAGAAAGAATGAGAGTCCCTGAAGATTTGAGATGATCTCTTTGCTGATCTAAGAGGGTCCATTTCTTTGCTCATTCAAGAAATTTCAGAACCTGAAGAATTCATTAGGTCAGACTGCACTTCAGAAAAGTCCTAAGCAGGTTCTGGGTATGTTTCAATGGAAAGCAAAATCCCAAAATTCGGAAAGCACACAACAGAGATCATAAGGGGAAGATTTTCAGAGAGGTTTTCAAAGTACAAAAAATTATTTAGGACTCTGATCCTCCAGCTCCAAGGGCAAATCTTGCCCAGCCAAAGAGCCAGAGCCTCTGGAGACATAGCCATGTTGACACTGAACAGATCAACAGGGAAACAGCATCAGGAGATCCTGACTTGTGCCCAGCTGTGTCTACAGCACCAAATCACACCCTGGTCCTGGTTCTGATCCAGGAGCACAACCACTGAGCTGCAGAAGATTTGCTCAAATGGCACATGCAGGATATGACCTGGTGCTTTACCCTAAGATCTCCTGCACACTGTGCCAAAACCCCTATTGTGCCTGAAGAAATGGGAAATCTTCATGATGATTACTTTGCACCTGTTTTTTCTGCTCCTCTGTAGGCTAGAAGTATCACAGGAGGTTTTCTTTATCACATTTCCTGTGCAGGTGCAAGGACAGTGTCTATAGCACATCCAGGACAGTTTTTCCAGTCTCATAGACACATCCCATGAGAAGATTTCCAAAGGTACAGCCAGACACCAGAAAAACTGAAAAAAAGAGGTGTCCTCATCATTTGTCATGGGTTTTCAAACAGCCTTATCCCACCAGGTTAGTGGTCTAGACTAAAATTCCTAAAAGCTCAGTCAAGGACACAATTCTGCCCCTCCTGCCCAGTCACATCTTCGTTTGAAGCTACTGAGGCTCATTAATTCTTACTGATTTTATTTCATATTTCAGACACTACATTCACAGAGTTACACCAAGCACAGGAGCTCACTGAGACTCTTCATTATCATCTTTTTAGCCTCCTGTAAGTATCCTTTCTGTATTCTTTAGTATAGTTTAGTTTAGTATTCTTTAATATAATAGAGTATCATAAAATAATAAATTAGCCTTCTGAGAACATGGAGTCAGATTCATCATTCCTTCCTGCCATGGAGCACTCTGCAAATACAATAAGGTCTGGTTCAGCAGAATCTCTGGCAAGAGTCTGGCAAGTACAGTCAGATGTATAGAAGATGGCTATTTTGATTTTCAATTATGAGGTGAATTCTTGAATGTCTAACTGTCCAGCACGGGCAAGATGAGTGTCACAGACATTTTTTCACAGAAATCCTTTCTTTCAGATTTCTGCATTTTCTGGGAGGCTGAGGGCCCCCAGAAAGAGAATGTAAACAACTGTTATCAGCTGCTGTGAAATGCAATGGGATGCACCTTGATTGGCTCATGCTTCTATGTTTATAATTAAGGGCCAATCACAAGTGCAAGCTAGGGACAGAGTCCCTGGACACAACTTTGTTATAGATTCTTTCTTTCTATTCTTAGCTTAGCAAGCATCTGCAAACTTCTCTCTTTATTCTATTTAGTATAGTTATAATGTATTATATACCATATATCAAAATAAATCCAGCCTTCTGATCAAGAAACAAGATTCTCGTCTCTCTCTCACCTCCAGCGACCCACTCAGGTCGCTGTAATATCTGGTGACCCCTCGTGTCAGAGCAGAAATTAATTTGCTAAGACGAGAGGAGCAAATTGCTGCACTGGGTAAAAATCCTGTATGTGTAGCATTTGATGGTTGCTTTGAAGTGACCACAGAAATGGATTCAAGCCAGGAGCTGAAGAACTGAAGATCCTGATTTGGACAGAGTTCACAGCCAAGGCTGACCACAAAGAGAACCTTCTTCTGGAAAACATGGTAGACAAGAGCAGCATACCTGCAGAGCTGGCCAGAGCAAGCTGGACATTTGAAAAATGTACTGTTCACTTTTCCATCCCTGAGGGTTCAGCCGCGAGAAAATTATGGCTGTTTATATGGGGGAGATACACCTTGAAGTACGTGGTTCGTTTTACTCCTTCAGAGAAGAAGCTTATTGCCCTCTGGCAACACTGGTGTAGAGAAGATGGTTTTTTTCTGTCAGCAACAGATCTCTATGAGTTCTTTCGATGGGCAAAGCTTTTTGGGTTCTTTACTGATGTCCTATATGCTTTGGATGTTTTTGTCTGGGAGTGCATGGACTCGATTATCCAGTGTGTCTGGAGCCAGGGACGTGTTCTTCCTTATATCTACCCAGCATTTATAAAGCTCTTCTCAGTTTTGAATCGCAGAGCAGCCGTTTTTCAATGGATTTCTAACAGCTATGGGCAGGCTCCGTTTCCACCGCCCCCGGGAGAAGACCCGGTGGGGGATGAGATTCTGCTTCCCAGCACCCCTTGCTTCGCGGCGGGGGGGGGGGGGGCACTGAAACTTCGCCGTGTGAAGAAGTTTTTTTTACTTTTTCTGCCGAGCCTGCGCAGATGGGATTTTCCCCTCTCCCCCCTTCTCTCTCTCCGGGGGGATGGGAGGAGGCGGTGCTGTCACAGCTGGTCTCTCAGACTCCGCCTCGTTCAGACATGGGGCGGCACCGGTCTCTGAGGTTTCCCCACCCCTGCCAGCTCCGTCACTGCAGGAGATCCCGTCTCTGCCTCTCCAGGCAGTCCCGCCCATGGCTTCACCGGCCTCCCCGCCCCTGCCAGCGCCTGCATCTGAGACTGCAGAGACAGCACTTCCGGTCCCTGCTGAGTTGCTAAGCAACGACGAGGATGCATCTCCAGCTTCCGGCTCAGCGGAGGAGGAGATTCCTTCAGCCCCTCTGCCACTTCCATCGGCCTCCTCACCGCCTCAAGCCGAGACAGTCCCTGTTCAGGATGGTGTGGGAGACGGTCCCAAAACCCGCGGGAACCTCAGGGCAGCCTACGGCTGATCTTACACTCAGCGTGATTCCCTCCCCGGTTCCGGCTTCCCCCCCACTGCTTCCACTGGCCGTCCCAGCGGCTCTGCCGTTGTCGGAGGCTCTGCCCTCCGTGCTGGCATCAGAGACTGCCCTGGAACCGGCGGTTTGTTCGAACTCGGACCATCCCGGACTGGCTGCTGTAGCAGCGCCCCGGCCGGGGGGTCTCTCCTTCAGTGGAGCGGGGGCTGCTCGCCAGCTCACTGTTCGGGCAGTCCAGCTGCCTGTTTTTAAGATCAGCATTCTTGGCAGTTTGGGGGGTGGTTTTTTGGGGATGGTCCCATGGAGGCCGCCGCCTCTCCTGCGTCCTAGTGGCATGGGGGGGCAGGTGCATCCCGAGAGCCCTGCCTCTGGTCCCCAGCCCGGAGGGGGTGAGGGTGATGCCATGAAGTGTATGGAAGATACACCTGCTGCGTTTGCATTGCAGAGGGAGAGGGCACAGTTGGAGGAGACCATAGCTGGTTTGCTGTGGGAAACAAACATCTCCAGACCCCAGATGAGATTTCTGGGAAAGGCTTCTATTTCCCTGCTGCTGGCATGCCTCAGTGGTATTGGGGAAAGGAAGCATCTCACTACCCGTGCTGCCATTGTACTGGCAGCAGGGTGTGGGCCTGTGGGAATGCAGAGCCGGTGTCATGGGTTTGGCCTGGGCCGTTGGGATCAGGAAGTTCCTGGGCTGGGCCCACTGCGTGGCCTCCTTATGTTTCTGGGAATTCTGGTTTCTACTACCGGTCCTGGTCCCCCTTTGTGGGTCAGTTTTGGGGTTCCTGGTCCAGCATGGGCCAGGGCCCCAGGGCCTTTCCTTCTCTGGCACTGCTCTGCTCGGCTGCTGCTCTTTTGTTTTTCGATCAAAAAAAAAAAAAAAAATTTAAAATTAAATAAAAAAGACTGAAAATAGCGGGCAGCAGCTCTGAAGCACTGAAGCATTGAAGGACCAGAAAAGGACATTCCAAAATTGTTCAAATTGTTTGAAATTATTTTAAATTGTGTTATGCTGTTTTCAGAACCAAACGGATTCTCAGATGTCCAAAAGAAACAACTTCAGCTGATGGACTGTTCCTGAAACTCAGCTTCATGGACTTGAATTTTCCTTGCATTGTTTTTTGCATTTTCTTAGATTGTAGGATTGTTTTAGTGATTTGTTAGTATTGTATGTATATTTTACAGGTGAAGAAATTTCCTGTTCATTTCACATCAGCATTTTTCTTTTAATTTATACAATTTAGAAAGGTGAGATGTTGCAGACATTTTTTCACAGAAATCCTTTCTTTCAGATTTCTGCATTTTCTGGGAAGCTGAGGGCCCCCAGAAAGAGAATGAAAACAATTGTTATCAGCTGCTGTGGAATGCAATGGGTTGCACCTTGATTGGCTCATGCTTCTATGTTTATAATTAAGGGCCAATCACAAGTGCTAGCTAGGGACAGAGTCCCTGGACACAACTTTGTTATAGATTCTTTCTTTCTATTCTTAGCTTAGCAAGCATCTGCAAACTTCTCTCTTTATTCTATTTAGTATAGTTATAATGTATTATATATCATATATCAAAATAAATCCAGCCTTCTGATCAAGAAACAAGATTCTCGTCTCTCTCTCACCTCCAGCAACCCACTCAGGACAATGTAATAAGATGAGTATGAAAAATAGGTTTCAATTGTGTGGTGAAATTTCTGAGAATGTTTTGGGTCATATGTGACAGACCAGCAAAGGGAAAAATTGTTCTCCACCATCACTCTGATTGATATCATTAGATACAGCTTCCAATTTCTGGGTACCACTTCATTATGTGGCACTACCTATAAAAGGAACCTTCTTGTTCCATTCCCTATCCCTGAGCTCTTGCAAGTGATCCAGAAGGCATTTTAATGCCTTCCTGTCCTGCAGAACCAAGACAGCTCCCAAAAAACTGCATTTACATTTGACAGATTTCCAGCAAAACACAGCACTGCCAAAAACAAAAAAAAGTTAAAAACTGCTCAACAGAAACTACAATAGATGTTTAATATATAGAGAAACTGGGGGTTGAGAACACCACAGGAGTTCCCAATTAAACAGAATTTTAAAAAAATATTCTATGTTATCTGACATCTGGAGCAAGAAACCTAAGCATTGCAGCACCAGTGCAGTGTAATCATAGCACTGAGGATGTTAACAGATTTTAGAAGACTTGAACAGCAGGAAGTAAACATAAGAATGGAAGACATTCCCTGAATGGTGCTACAACTCTTGTCTTGGATTCTGATCCACTAAATGTCATTAGAAATTGAAATTAAATTAAAAAAAAAAAAAAACACCTTTCACTTGGCCCCACATAGAGCCAAATGCTGGCACAATTCCTTAATGGCACTTTTAGAAGAAATTTGCTTGAAATGAGAGTGAAATGAGAGTAATTGGGAATTATTTGAATCACAATATATTTAGTGGAAATCCCCTCAGCCTGGTTGACCCTTCAGTATCAGAAGCCCTGGCCCTCCTCAGTGTGCTTTAGACATAAAACACTTACCAAGCTGTAAGACATAAAGCTGCCACAGCTCAACTCAAGACCTACACAGTGAAAACACTGTTTTTGAGTAAACATTAGAAGGAAAAAAAATTACACAATTGTCAGCATACATTTTATCTGCCATGTGTTCCCTCCTTTCAGCTATCCATTGTGATGCAGGCTATAAATACACAATCTATTATTTTCCCCCCAAAGATTATCATTCATTCAGCACACAAACACCTGCTGAAGTAAAATTCAGTCCTAGCAATTAATATTTGGCAACAATTTGCTCAACTGACAATGGCATTAAGCTCCAAATAAAGCATTCAGCTCAACCTGAAATCCATTAATGTTATTGCATGGTGATGAGCATCAAATAACAGCAGGTTTTGAAAAAAACAGCCTGAGATAAAACTGCCCACACAACAGATAACATGCATGAAGTAGAACAAAATAGAGACTTCTACTGAAACCAGAAATGTTCATTTAAATTCATATTGTCATGGAAAACAGGTGCAAGGATAGAAAATCAAGGAACTGCAGCCAATAAAAGTTAAACTCTTCTAACCTGCAGCCAGCCTGTAGGCACACAGGTGAGTGAAGAACGCTCACCTAAATTTGACATATCTCTCCCCAAGTTTCAAGAGTTTCTTTTGTTAACCTTTGTTGCCGTCTTATTGTAAAAGTTCCATACCTTCTTGGTGATTTCTCATGGGCTTCTCCTCACAGCACAACCAACAAACTCCAGCTCCCCTCTCACCCGCTCTTTTATAGCACTCATCCTCACTGGACACAGCTGTGGCCTGTTATGTGCAGGCCTGTTCCTAATCTTTGGTGATTAGTGAAGCTGCAACTCCTTAGCGGTGAGATTGCCTTCTGCGTTGTCTTTATTTTCTTACATTCTATCCCCCCACAAACCTTTGCCTTGTTTGGTTGGTGGGACCTCAATGATTTCCTGAATCTGTCATGGTTGGACCCCAGGCAGCAGCCAAGCCTCAGGCAGCTCCAGTGGGATCAGGGGAGAGAAGGCGAAGGGGAAAAGCTACAAAACTTGTGGGTTGAGGCAAGGACAGTTTAATAGGGGAAGCAAAGGCCACACATCCAGAAGGAGAGGGAAAAATGGAATTAATTCCCTGCTTCCCAAGGGCAGGCAGGAGTTCAGCCTTCTCCAGGACAGCAGGGCCCAATCACAGGGAATGGTGGCTTGGGAAGGACAAACACCATCACCCCAAATGTCCCCTTTTCCTCATTCTTCCCCCCACTTCATCCACTGCCCATGACACCACATGGTCTGGAATGTCCCTGTGGTCACTGGGGTCCCCTGTCCTGGCTGTGTCCCCTCCCAGGCACCCCCAGCTCCCTCACCATGGGGCTCACAGACGGCCGAGAAGGCCTTGGCTCTGCGCAACAACCACAACAAAAACATCTCTGTGTGACCAGCCCTGTGTTCAGCACAAATCCAAACACAGCCCCACAGCAGCAAAAAAATTAACTCCACCCCAGCCCAAAGCAGCTCTCTACCCCAGCCCAAAGCAGCTCAGCATCCCTCTCCTCTGCAGAGGTGCAGCAGTAAATGAAGCACAGAAATATTCCATAAAAGAAGCCCTAACTCCTGTGCCATGCTATCAGGTTGCTCCAGGCTCCTCTTAATTAAACACGGCTAAATTCCCTCACAGCTTCTGTCACTTATTGAGCAGAAAGCAACCCTGTGGGACAAACACTAAAAACCTCTTGGATCCCCTTTTTTAAATCTCATTTTGACATCCATTCTTGCACGTCCTCTCAAGGTTTAGGATTTATCAGACTTTTTGCAGTCCTAAGACAATGTTACAACATTGGTTTAAAACCTGAACTGCTTTTCTGTCATAGCAGGATCTTCTTTCTGAAAGAAAAACATCTGAAATGTAGTGAGCTAAGGAGAAAAGCAATTTTTTACTTCTGTGAAACCAGTCATAAGTGGGGTTCTCCATGGGATCAGTTCTGGAGATGATGCTTCTTAACATCTTCCTTAATGGCCCAGCCAGCACACCTTGGAAAGTACTTTGGTGGGGAACACAGTGGCTTTCTGCTATTCTTTTTGAAAAAGAAAATTTGTAAAAAAAAAAAAAGAAAAATAAAAGACAGGAGGGAAATAAAGGAAAAAAGAGAATAAATGGGTGATGAGAATTTTAGAAGGAGGAAGCTCTGACAATAAGAAAAGCTCTAGTTATTCAAGCAAACCTCTGCTTTACAAAATCTCCAACACTTCTAAGATCTAAAATCTCTTATCATTATTACACCATTTGGATAATTTTTTTAGTAAAAAGTTGAAAACATCACACATATCTAAATTTTAAGTTCTAGTTGGCAGCCACATTTATCATAAATCAACTTCAAAACCATTGATTTTAGTTTTGCCTAAAAATTGTTTTAGTTGTTAGTGAGTGCACTTAACTCATGATAAATCACATTTAAACCCAACTAAGAGTTTTCCACTGGTTTAACTAATTTAAAATTCTGCTGTCCACGAAAAGTGAAACAATTCTGAATTTCTGTGACATAAAACTGGGTGCCTAAATCTGATAAAACCTAATGGAAGGCAACTCCTAAGTGACTTTGAACCTTTGGTAAATTCCTCTGAGCTGCCCTCTGGATCAAGACTGGGAAAATGGACAGGATAGTACTTGCATGGGTACATACCTTTTTAGCCTGCTAAAAACCTGTTAAATGCAGGAGTTAATCAGGGTTGTACCGTGGAAACTCTTTGCCTGTAGGTAAGAATCGCTTTTAGAAAATTGCCCAAAGCAGTGTTTATTAAACCCATTGCTAAAAGAAGTTGTTCTCTCACCTTGCCTGGCTGCAGATAAGGACAAGGTCACACACTTCACTCCTCAAATGCTTTTTTTCAGCCTGTTGGCTTTGACACAGCACTTGTCAGGTTAGTTTTGGGTTACAGCCTAGTTATTCTCTCCTGCACAGAGCATCAGGCTCTTCTTCCTTCCCACTGCATCCCCCCAAAGCCTTACAGCAAATCCTCACCACAGCAAACACAAAGTGCCTGCCACAGAGCACAGTCAGACTCAGCAAACACAAAATGATTCCACTAATACCAGCCAATCAAAAGGATTTTGTCTTTATGCCTTGTTTCTTAATGCAAGCCAGTCCTCAGTATTTTCACACAAGTCACCTATGCCAGTTTAAATAGAGAATACAGGTTATAAATTCATATAAATAGAGAATATAAGTTATAAATTCATATAAATATCAGTGTGTGATTAAGGTTTACCTGAAGGGGATATCTGAGTGGAAGGCATGAGCAGTTTCTGCCCCTTGTTTTAGTCATGGTTGCAGCACCTTTGGAAACTCTCAAGGTCACACAATTATTCACCTCCACTGGCTCCCATTTCTCCAGCATCCTCCCAATATTTTGGGTTAGCAGACACTCCTGAGGCACCCCAAGTGTCTCAGCCTAAATATTCCTCTCTGCTGCTACTGCAGCTGCTCCTCACCTGCCCCTGTCTGAGCCAAGCCCAAAGATCTCTGCAGCACCCAGCAGGGCTAATGATGCTGGGGGGATGAGCACAAAGCAGCACAGCCTCCCTCCAGCTGAGGCAGGTGTCAGACGCCTCACAAGCACCTGGAGGTGACACAAAAGTGGCAATTAGTTGTCATTTCAATAGCAAGGCTGCTTTCTTGGCCGTGGAGAGCGTGAGCTTGCACAGAGCGCAACAATTTTCCATCCTAAATCCGATTTTTTTGAAAGTACTTTACAGCTCCTGCAGAGATGGAGCATTAAGCTACAATGCCTTTAACAGGTTGTGTAATGATCATAGATTAACAAAAAAAAAAAACAACCAAAAACCCCAAAAATTCTTTGCCATTTTGAGAAGCCTCTTGAAAATACAGACAGAAACTTTCCTATTATCACTCATATATAACTGAGATTTCTTAAAAATATTCCTAAATTTTTCCTAAAAAAAACCCAGCAGAAACAAAATCAAACCCCAAACAGACGAAAAAATATATTATTCCTTTACAAGCAGAAGGATATTTACACATCAGTGGCCTATTTCATGTCCTTACCATGCCATTTTCCTAGATCTTAGGTGTCAGATTGCATGGGGAGGGGCTTCTTTTTCTCTTCTGCTCACAAAATCTGGTCCAAATACATCTTTTTTGATAACTTCTTCCCCCATAAGTGGAATATACCTGAGAAAATGTCTGGTTTCTATAATTCAAGCTTTTCTGAAAAGAATAAATGTCATAGAAAATAATAATTCCTGAGCAGTTCTGGCAATTTTTGATATAAAAAGAAATAAATAGACTGAGAACTTTAATACTGTCTTCCAGGGAAAAATTGTTTCCTTATTTCATTGGGCAGAGGTCACAACTGTGAATTTCTGCCATACTAGATTGGACTTTACAGGTACACAATAGCTAAAGATATGTTTAAATCATATGGAAAAGGACAAAAAAAAAAAACCCTGATACCTTAAATAAAACAAATTCTCTTTCAACTTGTTTCTAAAAATGAACAAAACCATGCAGAAACATGAGGTCTTTTAGGTCACAATGTAGGCGAACTATTTGATTCAGATTAATCTGTGATGTGAAGAGTTCATCAGCCTGACTCATGATTTGAACATCAGTAATACTTATGTTGTAAAACCACAGCTTTCATCACCTCATCTTTTTAATAATCCCTCGAGTCTTTTTTGGACTCTGAGATTTTTTCTCCAGGAGCTGGTTGTGTGTGGGAGAATTTCCTGACCAGCCCTGAGCACAGGAAGACGCTTCTTCCAGAAAAACAATTATAAAGAGTAATGTAAAGTTCTCACAACAGCCACAGTTATTCTTTGGTTACATCTGTACCAAAAGAAAATAAAATTTGAAAAAAATGTAAAAATAACGTATAAAAATATATTTTATATATTTATATATAAAATATATTTTACGTATTTTAATATCTTTTTAATAAAATATTAAAATTTAAAATAAATATGAAATAATAAATACTCTGAGCAGTTCTCTGTCCCTGGGGCCAAATCCCATGAAATTGTCCACACAGAAATCAGTAAATCCCCAGCACTGTGCTGGCCTCATCTGCCTGTGGAGGATGCTCCACAAAACTCCCCAAATAGAGCCAGGAATTCTCCAGGAGGACAGGTCAGGGATCAAGAGACCATTTAACATTACCTTTCAACAGCTATGCTTGTGTGCCTGCAAACTGCCACTGTTTAAGTTACAAAATTAAAGCCACACAGGTAGCTTTTGAATTTTTTTTTAATTATTTGAAGTGCCACATGAATGGATCAGTGTCACAGCTCACTGGGTCACACACATACAGGAATGGTGAATTTTACAGCTTGATAGATTTCTGTGGTTCAGCCTTGCTGCTAGGGAAAACTTAAATCAATACACTTCTTCAAAACCACAGATTTACACAAATAAGACAAAGCTACAATGGATTAAAATGATTTCTTATATCAGAGTGTGACTCAGCTTCTCAAATGGCTCCTAGGGGAGGACAAGTATCTTCCACAACACAGCCCTGACTATTCTGGGGGCTAAATCCTGCTTGGTGCTGTCTGACAGAGCCCTGGTGTCACCTTCAGCATCCTTATGCCATTATATCCCACAGTCAATCCACATAAGCTTCACAAAAGCCTTCTCAAAACTCAAAGTTCATAAGCCTTCTCAAAATTCCCCCCAAAAGTGTTTCCTTTGCAATACAGACACAAATGAGAGCTAACAGGAGGAAACTCTTGTTTACACCCAATATATTTGGCCATGCTGGTGATGCAGAGCTGGGGAACTTCTGCTGTCCTTGACGTTCTGCTTACACTGACAAGAGAGTTGCTCTGTATAACTTCCCCTGAAACTTCTTTCCATCCTTTTCCATACCTTGCCTTGAATGATTTTGAAATGTGCTCTGAGCTACAGGAAACATAAATTCCTTTTCCCGGGAGAAAGCTGAGAGGTTGCAGAGCTGTCACTTATTTCCCAGCATTCTTTAATTGTTTGTTCAGTCTGGGGGAAAGAAGATTTTTATAACTTTGGTTTAAAGAAGGGTGATTCCTTATTACAGCAGTAGCTAGATCACAGCTTATTGTACTTCTTATCACCTCCTTTGATAAAAGAAAAGAGCTTATTTTAGAATAAACTGTCAGTGGCATTGAATAGAATGGGGATTGCTGCTTCAGGGTTGGCAGAGACTCTGGAGACCAGCAGGAATATTTGTCATTGTCACCAGCTGCTATTCATGCAGCATTTTATTTGAGAATTCCAACTCCCAAAAGACAAAAGACACTTGTCAGCTCCCCGAGGAGGGGAAGGCTGCAGGCTGGTGTGTGTCCTGCATTTAGCACTTCACAGCTTCCCTGGGACTGCTCAGAACAGGAGCCAGCAAAACGACCAAAAATCACCAAAAAACACAAAACACAAAACAAGCACGTCAAAATCTCAAAGTTGCGCTTGGTGGTGCAAGGGGAAAAAACTTTGCTGCAGCACTGGAGTCACACCAGCTCAAAATATGAGCTCAGAGTTGGGGCTGAGCTTCACAAACCCACCCTGAAGGATAGAGGGCCTCGGTGGTGTCTCCTTGTGGATGGAGGTTTGTTCTCACAGGAACAAGAACTCAGCCTGCGTGCAAAACCCAGGCCCAGTGGCAGGGAAAAAATGAAGGAAAAGTTCTCTGCAGGGGAGAAATTTAACAGCTGCACTCCTGCTGCTTTAATCACTGCCTCCTCTGCTCTGCCCATGCTATAAAAGGGAAAATCCTCATTACCTATTAAAGAGTCATTTTCTTCTAGAAACAGTTTTCTTGGGATGCATAGTGATGGTTTTATTTGCCCCTGCTGGAGAAGACAGGATGTTTAAATGTCCTGAAAAGGTATTCTACCGACTTGCCCTCTTGCAATAGTTAGCAAAATAGAAATTGGAATAATTACCAGCGCAGGCATCTCCACTCCTCCTTACCAACAGGATTTTCAGACCTGGGAAAAGTTTTATGACCTTTAAGGCAAGAGATGGATGAATTTAACCACTGGCTGAACTTAAAAAGGTAATCAGTTGCAAAATCCTCACAAAGACAAAAGAAAAAATCTTATGCTTTTATTTTTTCTAATTGATAATACACTTATTTATTCACCTAATGCATCATTAACACACTACTTCAAGACCTGAACATTCAAATGCACAAGAAGCAGCAGTGCTTCATAACCATTGCAAACAAAAGCCAGTGTTACTCTGAAAAAGAAACGGGCTTTGATTTTTATTGAATTATGAAATCTCTTTTTTTTTTTCTCTTTTGAAATTATACCAGAAACACATTTATCTAACTTTGGAAACCAATAGACATAGCTTGCACGAGGGAAAAATCTGTGTTAGGGTTGTTATTCTTCCTCAGAAGAAAATGGAAACAAATAATATGGTTTCAGACCAATTTACTGCTGATGGGAGTATTGGAATTCCTTGTATCTCCTCCCGTGAGTTACACAGCCTTGGAGCAAATTACATCGTGTTCAGCACAGCCTCAGGCTGGGAATTACAAACAACACAACAGTCTCCAGCCACCAGGCTTATAATGCTAAATATAATTTGCACTAGATTACTAGCTTCTAAAATTATATCACTGTTACCTGAAGAGTGATGCATAGAAATTTTTATTTTTTTCTTTTTCCTTACTTTTATAGAGCTTTTCAAAAGACAAATAAATGTTTCACTGAGGAAAACACGTATCTGTAAAATGGTGACAAGTAATTATCTTCATCACTGTCTTAGAGAAATAATGCTTTCGCTATTTTTGGTATTTCCAGCTGTAAACAAAATGTCTCAATATTTAAGCATGATATGTCAGCTGCATTCACAGACCAGGTGTTTTCTGGGCAGCTCCCCCAAAGAAAAATTTTATTTTTCTTTTTTGTAGGCTGCCAGTTTGGAATAGCACTCACATGTTTTGACAGACACTTTACAAAATAAAATCAATGTTTGCAGGGAATAGATAGAGCCCAACTTGCAAGTGACTTGCAAGTCTTGTTCTACATTTGGGCTTCAACTTAAAGCCCAAAAGCATAAGGAATAACTCTTTTCACAAAGAGTTATTTACTTTTTACTAATGATTGAGAACCTATTAGTATATTTAGTATATGAACCTATTAATATATTTACTATTTGAGAACCTATTAATATATTTACTTCCATGATCAGGAATAAATTAACAAAAAATATAAAGGGACTTTTTCCAGTAAAACATTCACATGTTTTGATTGACACTTTACAAAATAAAATCAATGTTTGCAGGGAGTAGATAGACCCCAACTTGCAAGTGACTTGCTAGTCTTGTTCTACATTTGGGCTTCAACTTAAAGCCCAAAAGCATAAGGAATAACTCTTTTCATAAAGAGTTATTTACTTTTTACTAATAATTGAGAACCTATTAATGTATTTACTATTTGAGAACCTGTTAATATATTTACTTCCACGATCAGGAATAAATTAACAAAAAATAAAAAGAGACTTTTTTTTTCCCAGTAAAGAGTGCAATAGTTATAGAATTTTTTCGTATCCAGAGGAAATTTCTATTTTCAGCCAGCAAATATTTCCCACCAGGTTCAGTGCATCTGTTGTTAGTAATGAGGACCAAGAAAACAAAGCAGGGATTGCTGTCCAGAGCTTGCACCTGCTATGATACTGGGAGCAGACAGAAAACATCTTCAAGATCCTTTTTTATTTTTTTTTTTCAGATGTGACTGACAAGTTTAATTTGTTTGATGTACCTCTTAGTTATGGGAGCAGCAATAATGCAACAGAAGGATGGTGCAGAGTTGCTGTGGCAACAAAGCACTCAAAGTCAGGGCATGAGGCATGAAAGGACTGGGTACAGAGACAGAATTCTCCTTTGGCAGGGGAGAAGTTTTACAACAAAAGGCAAATTGTAGCAATATAACACAGCACTCGCCCCTGACACTGGTAATATCCAGAATATATTAGTCTGAACATCCTTTACAAGTCCCAGTTTGTGAACACTGAGAGCAGCCAGCAAATCGTGGCAAACACAGTTAAATCTATGAATCTGTAGAATAAATCTAAATCTATATGATAAACCAGGACATCAATACCAACTCCTGTGTCCTACTGTTGGAAACAAAGAAACCTAGAGGAAAACAAATCTCCCCTTTTTCCTTTTGTCTCTCTGGCCACCACATGACACAGGTGAAGGCATGAGCCCACCCTATATTCTCCCTAAGGCTGTCACACACAGCTCTCAATGCTCTTATTTCCAAAGCTAGTGATATTCAGGACAGATGGATGCAACAGCTTCCATTTTCATTAGCTTCATAATCACTGGAAAGTGCCAGAAAAACATACTGTATTTTGCGAAAGAAAATTTTCACAGGCAATATTTTTTGGCCCCACTGGAAGTATTTCCTTGTAGCAGGCGCTGCCTTTGCTCCCTTCACTGGGAAATCAAATCTTAACCAGAAATGCTAAGCTGTGCATACTAATGGCTGAGAAATAATTGAAATACAGTACAGTTACAACAGTATAAACTGCAAGGGACCCAGCCATCTGGAAATATTGAAATCCCTCCACATTTCATTAGTTTGAGTATTTGCCTGGCTGCACAGAAGGGAGCCAAACCTCCCCCAGAGTGCTCATCCCACCTGGGCTTCCTGAGACAACCCAGACAGCAACACTCCACAGGGGAAAAATGTTCCAGAGGAAGAAAAGGACTGACCTTTTCCAGCCACCAGAGCTGCTCCAGCGAGGCCAATCCCTGGAAAAGGAGGAGAGGAAATGTTACATCAGGTGGCAGCCAGCTGATGGGGCCCTTTGTAGGCCAGATGGGAAGGGAAAAAGGTTCTAATTCAACACTTCTTCTTGAGTCCCATTGTGTCTGGTTGCACCTGCAGTTTGCAACTGAAAGCAGCTCCTTTTTTTACTGTTTATGTCTTCTTTGGAGCTTTGGAGTCATTTAGGCACAGCATAAAGGAAACAATCCCAACTGCAACTTGCAATGTAATTATTTGTGCTCTAGAATTTGATCCATTATAAAACATCTGCCCTGCTTTTTCACCATGAACTTACCTTGACTTTATATAGGTTATGCCACACTAAAGTTTAAGAGATCTTCTGCTCACTTTGCACATGGCTTTAGGATAAGCAGTAATAATATCTTTATATTTCCTCCACGGATCTTTTTACCAGCACTGAAATTGGATCAATAGTGTAAACTTCAGCCTGCTGCATCCCTCAGTTTAACCACCTCAACAAGCTGCATTAATCACTCCATGGCCGTACTGATAGCATCAGGCATCCCTGAAATGTCTTCTGGTATTTAGCCACCCCCACTCTGGAGGGATGTGGAGCTCATTCTGTAGCAACCATGGCAAAAGTGGCTCTGCCAGGAGTCCCCTGAGCACAACTCACTAAAATCCAATAGCTCTATAGGCTGTCCATTATTTATTCCTTATACTTATGTCCATTCCAGGGCTCTGTAGCAGCTTTACACAGAGTTGACTCTATTTGTTCCTCTGTCTTCATTAAAAGCATAGAGAAAAAACAGTAGAAGCATAAACATTTGCAGTCAAACTTTATTAAAAAGAGAACTTGTTAAAAATTAGACTTGACTTTCTGGCAACTGTTGGAAAGGCCTAATTGTGTTAAGACTAAAACATTTGTTAACAAAGCAATTCATAAAGTAATAAAGATGCTTTCTAATTACAGGTAAAACTACAAGGCAAATATCTGATTTTACATCAACACAACCACACCTTTCAGTGTTCCATAATATCTCAGTACCTTTATGTACTGGATTTATTCTCTACAATGAAGCAAATGTTAAGATACCTCTTTTGTTTCACTTGGTGGTAACTAATGGCTCTTCTTAGTAAACCTTTCCTTTGGAGTTTCAGTCAGATTTTGAGATAATTACACACCTCAAATAAATCTGTCAAAGAACCTATTGTTTTTTTCAGAATTTGAGTGAGAACTTACCTGTAAAAACAGCTTTAAAGAAACATTTCATCCACTAGCTGTAGTGAAAAACAAATGTAATTTTAAAAATAATTCTTCTATTTAATTTAATCAAGTTTACTATGAAACTACATTTAAGTTAAATTTCCATTTGCATGCATACAGTTGGACAAATTCCAAGTAAATAAAATTAAGGAAAAAAACGATACCTGAAAAAATGACAAAACTGAAGGCTCTGAATAAATGCACACAAAGCTGCAGAATTCAGTATCTCCTAAAGAACAGCACAGCTCTGAGATGGAAATAAAATCTTAAAAATTCTGTGCATTGTGAACCACCTTTATTCAGGGGGGAAAAGGATGAAGCATGAAGTTTAACCAAGGTTTCCAACAATCTTTCTAGAGTGTATACCCTGTGTTTGGGCCTGCAGAGCAATACCTGAAGCCACTAGCCCAGAATGCCCCTGCACAAAAAATAAGAAGTGCAGAAAGCACCTTTTTCTTATTGCAGCGCAGGAAGCCTGGGAAGGAATAATTTTCTCCTTTCATTTGGCTATGACTGTGACTTAAAATTTAGATTTTGTTTCTTTACATTAACAGTAAGAAAGAAGGTTGTAGGGGAGGAGAAGTGTCCTAAAAGTTTTATTCTGATTCTTATTACTCTTTTAGTTACGATTAATAAACTTATCTTTATAGCCTTCTAACGTTTTAAACCTGCTTTGCCTTTCCCCCAATCCTACAGGGAATAAGTGAGTACATCCTGGTAACTGCGCTGGTGATTAACCAACACTAAACCCAGCACACTCATTAGTACAATGACCAAAGCCACTACACAAAATTAGTGTTTGCACCCAGTTTCCAACTCAGACCTCCACAGGCTGAAATGCTTTCTGGAGCCCAGCACTCTCCTGGCTGTGCTGCATTTTCTCCTCACTGCAAAGCTTTGGCTGCAGACTCACAGGCAGGAGGTGGTTCCTTTGAGAAGATGTGGTAGTTTCCTGAAAATAAAATAAAATAATATAGAATAAAATAATATAGAACAAAATAATAATAGAATAGGAATAGGGGTGGAGGAGAGAGACATCCTGTGAGGCTGTGGAAAACACAGCCTTTATAAAATGCTTAAATCCCAGCCAAGCTGGGACTGTCAACATTGCTTTTCCACCTCCTGCTCCTGGGGAAGCACCACAGCTCCCAGGAAAGCCAGCTGAAGTTGAAAGATAAACAAATTCCACACTGCCAAGATATTGGGGAAGATGAAACAGGAAAGCCTTATAAATATGATTGCCTGGCAAAAGATTTTGAGAATATGGAAACTATAAGCAAGATTGAAATGAAAGCTTTGAGATCCCTCAGTTACTGAACAACTGGAAAACAATGGTGTGGCTGGCTGAAGGCAATCCCCTTTTGATGGAACAACACCCTCTGCTTGCAGACAGGCCCAAGGCTCAGAGCAGACCCTGCCAGCTTGGCAGAAGGGGCCCAAAGAGGAGTTTTTAGGGTTTAAAATGTAACACAGTAATGGAATGATTCTTATAGGCTGTATGTAAATGCTGTAGGATTTATATATTGTACTAGATTGGTTAGTGAGAATCAGAATATTCAGCACAGAAGAAGAATTATTGTATTGTAATGGGAACCTCACTCTCTCCCTCTTTGGGGCCTGCTCTAAGCTGTGGCAGGCAGCTCCCAGCAGGGTCCTGCACCCAGGCCCTTGGCAAAAAAACACAAATTCAAGACCTGACTTCAGAGATCTCTCATCTCCATCCATCCCATCCCCAAACCTGGCTTTGTAGCATGCTTAAAATACAGCCAAGCTGGGACTGCAAACATTGCTTTTCCACCTCCTGCTCCTGGGGAAGCACCACAGCTCCCAGGAAAGCCAGCTAAAGTTGAAAGACAAACAAACGCCACCCTGCCAAGAGAAACCTGCAGGATCCTGTCCCTGCCTTGGCAGCTCCTCCAGCTGCCCAAAGAAGAGATGAGCTCAGAGTCCAGCTGCTGGTAAGGGAGGGATCTGGTCATGATTCTGTTGTGTTGTTCTTGGGTCTCCAGGATGAGGTGAGAGATGAGAATTTGACTCCAAGTTCTCAGAAGGCTGATTTATTATATTTATATTATATTTATAAGAAATTATATACTAAAACTCTACTAAACTATAGAAAAAGGATGCAGACAGAAGGCTGGAAAAGAATGAATAACAAAAACCTGTGACAGACTCAGAGAGTCTGACACAGCTGGCTGTGATTGGTCATTAAATAAAAACAATTCACATGCTGGGTAAACAATTCTCCAAATCACATTCCAAAGCAGCAAAACAGGGAGAAGCTGAAGCTTCCCAAGAGAAGAAATCCCGGTGAAGGGATTTTTCATAAAATATCATGGTGACACGATTCCACCACCTCACTCCGCACTCCTGAGAGAGCAGAAATTGGCTCTCAAGCTGAAGCACCCACAAGATCCTTTCCTCTACACCCCTTGCTCAGCTTGGAAATTAAAAAGAAGCCATTGATGGCAATTTGTGTGCATCAGGATGGCTGTGAGAGGAGCTTGAGCACACCAAATTGCAAGTAATAATTCTGTGAAAGCTTAACAGAAAAGAAATCACAAAATTTGAAAAGTAAGATTGGGTGAAAGAGTGGGGACTTTGCCCTTTTGTCCTTCTCACAAGGTTTTTCTTTATAAGCATTCCAACAAAATCTCTGATTGGGGATAGGAATTTCAAAGTGCCTAAGACTGTGGCTACTTTTGCACAAGGACACCAAATGCATCAAAACCAATCTCTGTGCTTGAGTTTAATTCAAAATCTGTACAAAAGCCTAACATGCATCTCATTTCCATACCAAATCAAAAGTCTCTTTCATGAGAATTACATGCACCCAAATGGATGAAACACTAAATTTTATAGATGGGATTTCTCTCTTCTTTATGTTAAAAGGTTTGCTTTGTACCAGTAAACACAAAATCCATTTTTCATACAGGCCCTTTCTGCAGAATGTCCATATCAAGAGCTAAGTACATATTTCCAGTTTGTACATATTTCCATTTTAGTGCTCCAAAACCCCCATTATCTCAGGAAGGGTGTTTCCCTTCTTATCTTCAATTGCAATTTGAAAATATTTCTTGTCTTTTTTCTTATCTTTTCAGCTTTAAATCAATTTTAGCAGCTCAAGAGAAATGTGGATACTCGGTACAAAGATGAAGGCATTGGCAAAAGGCTGAGAAAACATGCTGGAGCCAGCCAAATACCTGGAGAGAGGGAGGAAAAGGAAGGAGGCCAAAATCAGAAAGGAAAAGGGACAGATGTGCACCTGCAGTGCACACACAGCTCAGGTAAAGATAAAAAACATGCTATAGATAATAAACCTGGGCTATTTTCTGCTAAAAGAAAATATGATAAGTGCCATCCAATGGCACAAATCCCTTTTCCAGGAGCAGTGCTAATCCCTAAAATCTCTGGCATCTGAGAGACTCCACACATCCCTACTAAGCTGCAACAGCAGAGCAAACTGAGTCTTTTAATTTTGTATAAATAAACTAATTTATGTTGCTGATTCTCTCCTTCACTGACTCATGTTCCCTCACATTACTTGTTGTGCTTCAACCTTATGATTCTCAGATGGCAAATTAAGGGTGGGAAGATTCCTCACATTTGACTACAATTCATCTCACTTTCCTGTTCAGTTCATAAAAGCAAGAGGGAAAGAGATATTTCACCTACCACCTCTTATTCCTTTTAAAATGGCAAATGATAAATGCATTTTGAAATACCATACAGAAGAGCTTGCTTTTGCCACCAGCACCTGAATGAGATGGAAATTATTACCAGCAAACCCATTTTTATCTGACTTTTGGTATTACCCACTCAACACCACTAGTCAGTAGTGAAATAAACCTTATTTTTCTACAATCTTCAGAAAAAAAAAACTATCTGAAGGTAGAAATCTTCTCTGTGGGGGTTCTTTCTATTCTTACAGCAAGCAGGCAGCATGCATTTTAGTTGGTTTAAAAGAGGTTTCACCCACCTGCTTCCCTCTGCCTTTATTTCCAGCTTTCCTCACTTCGTTGCTCCCTTACCTGCCGCGATTGCAATTGACGCCATAAACCAGCCCAGCAAAGAACTTACACAGGGGAATTTACTGCCAGAGGCAACAACAATAGGCACTTCCCAAGCCCACCAGTGAAACTAATCCCATTAACCCCAATAATTACAGCTGGCAATTACAGCTGTGAGCCAAATTGATCTCGCAGGGGTGCCCACGATAGCATTGTCCCTGCTGGCACCTCGCAGAGCTCAGCAGGCAGGCGGGGACCAGAAGTGGGAAGTCACTCTGCATCCAAGCTGGCATGACAAGGATAAAATACTGTCTGCTGAGGAATGCTTGCATAAATTGAAGGGGAAGCAAATCCCCAGCAAAATCACCAGTCTGTCAGGGAAGGGCCTGCCCAGCCTGGCTGCATGGGGTCAATAAACAGCATTAAGCTCTTTTTCCATATCTCTGGTGAGAATCTCAGCCAAAAACTTTGTGTGTGACACAGAGGCCTATTACAGCGTCCTGTGTGGGTCGCTGCTGGTGAGAGAGAGACGGTGAATCTTGTTTCTAGATCAGAAGGCTGAATTTATTGATATATCATATATAATACATTATGACTATACTAAATAGAATAAAGAGAGAGGTTTGCAGAGCTGCTAGGCTAGGCTAAGAATAGCAAGAAAGAATCCTATAACAAAGTTGTGTCCAAGGACTCTGTCCCTAGCTTGTTCCTTGTGATTGGCTCTTAATTATAAACACAGGAACATGAGCCAATCAATGTGCCCCTGTTACATTCCACAGCAACTGATAACAATTGTTTACATTATCTTCTGAGGCCTCTGCCCTCCAGAAGACACAGAAATCTGAAAGGATTCCTGTGAAAAAATGTCTGCGACAGAGGCCTCAATTTCATCACTTTCCACAGAGGCTGAAAGATTTTCTGCCTGCAGATGTGCTATCTACAGCCTGGACACAACTGAGCAGGGCACGTTTCCCCAGCACTTATTCTTCTCTGCAATCCAGATATTGATTTGTGAAACACCTTTGTGTCCTGCAGAACTCATTTTCCACAGGCTGAAGCCCCTCAGAAAGATGAGCATGGCACAACCTCGAATGAGAGGGTGGATCTGCACTAATATTTAATTTGGGTGAGGAACAGGCACTTGAAACACACCCCCTGAGTGTCTCTGCTCCCAGTGCTCCCATTTACTTTGGTGAGCACGGGGTCTGAACACAGTAATAACACATTTTCCAAGCCTCACATACTAAGGGTTGTTGTTTGTTGTTATTACTCCTTGCAACTTTTCACTTAAGTGAACTCAGAAATACTAAAAATCACTTATGAAGAACTGTGTAACATATTCAATTGAACAAAAGGTCCTGTTCAGGTCAGAAATGCAATGAATTTTATTTTGTTTTAGACCATCTTTACAAGGCACCAAAAGTGCAGTGGTGGGTAGAAAACCAAACAATGAAGGAACAGATTCTGCAGAAATAATTCATTTATAATCTTGGAACAGCAGGTCATAATAACATTTTCAGCAGATTACAATGTATATCCTTGTTACACATTTAAAATGCTCCTTTATCAAGGCAAGCAGCTACTCCAGCTGAAATTTTGCAGCACACTTATCAGTAAATCATAATACAGGGCTCCTAGAAAGACCATTCCAAGGCTGACCATTTTCAGTGTTTAAATAATCCCTGCAGGAGATGACTGGGTTTAAAGGACACAGATTTTATTGTCTTCAGGAAGGGAAGGGTGGTAGGAAGAGAGACCAAAAAACGCAGTCAGGACAGAGGCAGATTGTCAGTAGGAAGCTCTGGAGGCAGAGGGGACAACTCAGGAACTGACAGAGAGATGAGATAAAGCATTAGACATTTTAAGCAAGGACAGAAGGATGCAAACACGCTTTTGCAGGGCAAAGAAAGGTCTATTTTTACCCTGCCTTTTCCACGCTGGAAGATTCCATGATGGAAAAGAAAATAACGCCATAAGAGAGAGCGATCATGACCCCCACAACGAGCCTGACCTCTGCCAGAGAATGTGCCAGTGTGATGAGGGAAATGAGGAATCTTAATGAGCTAAGGGGAAAGCCAGTCATCCTCATGCACTGGGCTCCCCCCAGGAGATCAGCCAGAAAGCAGCATGCACTGCACTCTGCAACTTTATTTGTATTCCTCCTGGTTTATATTTGAAATAAAAAGCAGAACTATTCAGACAGAGACACAGTCTAGCTGTGAAATTCTTCCCCCCTCACACACATTTTGCCCTGAAGAAATAAAAACATACATGCACATCCTGGCAGCTGTAGGGTAGGTTTGGGGCAGAGGGGTCTGAGGAGCCTGGGCAGAAGGCTGGGGATGGGGAGGTGGCCACCGGGAGGAAGTCAGGGTGGCAGGCAGCTCATAACAGCACCTGGCCAGCCCCAGACACAGCTGTGTCCCTCACACCCATTTCTGTGCCGCAGAAAACTCCTGCGAATCTGGTGCCTCCATTTCCTAATAACCTGGGGAATTAGGTCAGACTGTGCTAGAACAGGATCTTCCTTTCTCACTCAAATCATGCCACACAGAGCCAAATATAAAAATTATGTCTATGGCACTACATTAAACAGGCCTTTTCCCTTTCTCTGTCTCAGCCTAGTTCTTATCCATCCTGCTGTGGGCAGCTGTTGATGCCTTGTGAAATGATACCTCAGGTTTTGGCTTTTATATTTTTCACATTCTGTGATCTTTAGTGTGTATTTCCTGAGCTTCACATTCAGGGATGGTGAGCTCTGTGCACAGAGCAGGGAGACAAAACAATTCCTGCTCCAGCTGGGCACAAAGGACACATGATCCCAATTTCAGCCCCAGAGCACAAACCCCGTGGGCTGCAGAGAGAAAAACAAGCAGGGTGGGAGTGCCTGGGCTAAAGCTGGAATGGGACAATGAACTGCAAGGTGCAAATGGAGCAGAACTGATCCCAGGGAGAGAGCCCGGGAGCGCTCATGCATTTTGGGGCCATTTTGGGTCCTCTTGGGTGCAGCCCTGGCTGGGCTCTGGTGCTGCCCAAGGTGGATCCATTGAGACCCACTTAATAA
The DNA here is from genome assembly GCF_035770615.1 of Melospiza melodia melodia. Lineage (NCBI taxonomy): Eukaryota > Metazoa > Chordata > Aves > Passeriformes > Passerellidae > Melospiza > Melospiza melodia. The sequence continues at coordinate 49,695,877 of NC_086199.1, read as the reverse complement.
ATCTCTACTTTATTCTGTAGCTCTGTCTAGCCTCTGCTCTAGGCCAGCCTTACAAGGCATCACTGTCCCTCAGAATCCGCAACTCCCCAAATCCTCCGTTTACATCAAGTGGGAGTGGCAGGGTCCCAACCCTGCCATGCAGCACACAGCATTTAAATGTTACAGCTGCTCATGTGCCACTCCTAAACCTGTCCTCTAGCCCTCTTTAATTTATTATTATAAAGAGGGCACTGGACAGCACATGGCACAAACATAAACCCCTCAGCCTCAGAAAAAGAACCAAAAAAATACACAGATTATCCCACACGTGGCCTGAAGTTGAATACAGACACATTGTTGTCAATATTACCATTCTTTTCACTTTTATCCATTGTTTCCTTTGCCTATATCTCTTTCACAGGCAGGAAAGGAAATTTAAAAATAAAGCCCTTTTTTGCTTGGAAACAAGTTCCTCACTGGTAGCCCTTTTTAATCTTCTTTTTCCCCCAGTCAGCTGCTTTTCTAATGCAACCTGGATTTGATAAAAGAGCTGAAAATGGAGGATAAAACTTTGTTTTTTCTGAAAAAGCATCTTTCATAGAAAAGCCACAGAAATTATTAGATTTCAGATGCTCTATCCATTTGAAAGTTGGAGATGATTGTCCTGAAAAATGGCTGCTTTTTAGGCTCTGGAACTTGCTGGGGTATGGGGTTTTATTTCAATAGGATGGGAATTTCCATGTAATTTCCAATTTGATCAGGTGAAGAATGCTAGCCCATCACTGTGCCTTCCCACACCCCACTTCCTACCTTACACATTTCTTTTTTAGGTCCCTGTGTGATCATTTCCACAAATGGAGTCTTTTTATAGAACCACAGAATAATTTAGGTTGGAAAAGACCTTTAAGATGATCAAGTCCAACCATTTTTGTCTCTCATTTGTCCGTGACAGAAACAGATAATTTAAAAATGCCCAAATCACATTGCGGTCACTGCAGTTCAGGGGTGACAAACCAGCAGAGGACATCTCTGCTCACAGCATCATTCCACCCCCAGCTATGAGGCTCAGCAAGCCCAGTGAGCTCCACCCAAGCACTGCTGATTCTCCCACACCATAACATTCTGCAGGACAGGAGTGAGAAGCAGGGTTCTGCAGTATTTATTTCTCATTTTTCCCTCTTTTTTTTGGCACACAGAATTGTCTCTGAAGTGCAGAAAAAAGCACATGAACTTTAACTTCCTCTTTGTATCAGTGCAAAGATATATTCACACAGTACAAGGATGGCACACACAGAAGACTGGAGTGGTCTTGATTCCCTTCCAAATTTTCACAGAGGTCAAAACAAGTCCAACACCTCAGAAGGAGAGAAACCCTTGATCCTGCTCAGCCACCTCTTCATCAGTGGCACAAGGAGCCATTCAACCTTTTCATTTCCCATTTGAACATCTTTCTGAACCTTCAGTAAATTCAGCGGTGCTCTCTGGTGATAGCTACTTTCACCTCAAGGCATGGCAGCTGATAGAGCCAAACGCCCTTTCACAACACATGGTGCTAATTTGAAAACTCAAAGTGTTGTTTGTGACTCAAACAGCACATTCACCTCATTCAGAGCCTTCTGTCCTGAAAACCCAGGCTGGTGAGGGATTTAGACAACAGGATATAAGGAAGGGCTCTAGTGGTGGTCAATACTAGCATGTCTGAAAATGCTCTTTTTTGGGCAATTTAGCCTCCACCTGTACTTGGAACCTTGTGGGGGGTGCTGAACCTTTCCCTGCTTGCTGGACTCAGCAGCAGTAACAGACACAGCTCAAACAGGGCAGCAGGTCCCACCTTCTTGAGCCAATCAAGCAGATAAAACTCACACTGGCATCCAAGGTGGCCTTAATGGATGAGTCACTTGAAGCATCAACTCCGGACTTGGTTTTTCATGACTATCAGATACAAAAGGTTTGGTGAGATGACTCTCACATGCACTATCATGGTGATTTTGGTTTTCAAGGTTTTTACAGCATCCTGTTTAGCCAGCAGTGCCAGCCTCCTCAACTTTTAAATACCAATGATTTTGCCTCTTCTTTATGTGCCAAAAACTGCTTACGTACAGGTTCACGAAGAATACCAAATGTTAAAAGTCCAGTTGTCATAATGTACCATCAAATCCATTTTGTCTGACTTCAGGTGCCAAAAACCTTCAGCCTTTTATCCTTGCTAAAAAGTTAACAGGCACAGACAGTGAGGTTTGTAAGGCTTCAGTGAGATGAACCCAGAGCTTTGAGACATACTTAAAATGTCTCAAAGTTGTAAGGAGAGGAGAAGTTTCCTAAAGGTTTAATTCTAATTCTTATTACTCTTCCTTTTAGTTATTGTTAATGAATTTTCCTTTATACCCCTTTAAAGTTTTAAGCCTACTTTGCCTTTCTCCTACTCCTGTATCACAACAAGAAACAAGTAATAAACACACAAATAAGAAGCCACCACTGAACCCACCACAGATGGGCCAAACAAAAGGAAAAATGACTTCTGTACCCCTTGGATTCTCAGTTTGATGCCAACATGACCCCCAGGACAGATAACAGGCAGTTGCCACTCAAAGTAAGCCAGTGCTATGGTAGAAAGATACAACAGATAGTATCTTACAATAGATTTAGATTCTTTAGATTACATTCTTACAATAGAACTAGATTCTGCCCTACAATAGATTGGCAGAAACAGGCCACAGCCTCATTGGGAATCAGAGATTTAGAAGTTCTGACCAGATACAAAAATTCCACTGGAGCTGAGGGCCAGGCAGAGCTCTCACCAACAGAAAGAAGGAAATTCTGCTCTGCAGGCTGCTCCTCTCTCACAGTCCCAGCCTGACTGGGTCCGACTGGTGTTCTCTAATGAAAACCATTTCTCACAAATCTTGCTGTTCTCAGCTCAGGGAAACAGCAGAGGAGCTCTCCACTGGATAAACAGAATTGTCAACCAAGTTCCGATCGCAGAGCCAGAGCCCCACCCACTTATCTGTACCTGCCATCGCATTAAATCTGATGATAATGGAGTTCAACAGATGTGCAAATCAGGGTAGAATCTGACCTGCCAGATCTCTATTATTAGGATGCTAAAAAACTCAGCTTGACTTGCAGACTCTGGCTGCAACCTGCATTTCTGCCCATTAAAGATACAAAGTCTTTCTCCTTTAAGGCTGTCCAAATTTTGAATTGGAATTAATAGGGGAAAAAAACCAGTTCCTAAATTCTCACTTTATGACAGCAAATACAACTACACACACAGCAAATCTGGGAATAAGGGAGAAATATCAGCTAAGCCTGGGCATACAGTGTGAAGAAACAGTGTTAAGAAGAAATTTTCAGCAGAAGCCATTACTCAAAGATGTCGTTAGCACACAAAAAAGCAGGAATGGATATCCTGCACATCCTGGTTTTACTCACAATTAATGATGTTTCCTTATCTGGACAGAAAATGCTTAAATCAAATTTCACTGCTGAGAAAAAAAAAAAAAAGTGCTACCCTTCTCAGAAACCTCAATTTAAACAATTCCTGGTGTTTCACAAATGCTGGTTTACCCCACAATGGATGTGCCTCTTAAATTGCAGGTTCTGTTTGACCCTTGTGAGCCAATTTGTGATAACCAGGCAGGGAGCACCTGGGGGCACTCCTGCTCTGGCTGTTCCAGCATGGGATGCATCCTCTGGGAGCCACAGCTACATTGTCACTGTCATATTTTCTGTAAAAAATCCCTTTGCCAGGATTTCTTCTCCTGGGAAGCTGAGAAGCCTCAGAAAAAAAGGAAAACAAGATGATCTCATTGGCTTCTCCTGTGTTTTGCTGCTTTGGAATGTGGTTTGGAGATTATCCAACAGGTGATTGTTTGATTGGTTTCATTTGGATTGTTTTTACTTAATGACCAACCACAGTCAGGCTGTGTCAGGACTCTGGAGAGTCATGAGTTTTAATTAGCATCTTGTTAAGCCTTTTGTAAGTATCCTTTCTCTGTTCTTTAGTATAGTTTAGTATAACATTTTTTAATAAAATAAAAATAATAGAATAAAAATAATAGAATATATCAGCCTTTTAAGAACATGAAGTCAGATTCATCTTTCCTCCCCATGACAGGGGACCCCAAACATCCCACACTACCTCACATCTTGTTTTTCCCCACTTAGCAGCCAAAACATGCACGGTTCCCATTTACAGAGAAGCAAAGGCACTTATCTTCAAGGGGAGAGTATTTTCAACGCTCTCTCTACAGCTAAAATATATTCCCAGTGTTGAAAACTGGCATTTTGTCCCCACTGCCCCTAAGTGTCTCTCCTCTGTGCCACCTCCCTAGCTGTGCTCCAAAGCCAAGCCAGCAAATCCCATCACTCAGGCATCCCTGTCAGTGCTCCAGCTGCATGGAACAATTCCAGCCATCCCACAGGAGTCTGCTGCAATTGCCATCAATGTCAGTCACAGCCACATCAGCCATTTGCATAATTGGAGCTCCACCAGGGACTGAAGTCCCAAAGGAGGTGTGATCTGCGTCTCCCACCCAGACACTCAAAATTACCCCACCCTGGTTTGATTCCTTGTATCTACATCCCCCATGGGTTCGGAGATACCAATTTAAAGAGCAATAAAGTGGTTGAAAATAACTGCAGAACACATTAGAAAAATATCTGAGAAAGGGAAATTTGCTAATGTTAAGTCCAAGTCCATTGCTGAGATTCCCTAAGTCCAGTTTTTTGACAATAGACAGGAAAATCAAACCCATTTACTGCAGAGGAAAAGTCTGCAGTACAGAAGTCTTTAATCTGCTTGAATGGCTGATTTTTATCTGAGAAACTCCCACATACAATATTTCTCTATGATAAATAAGCAATTACCATGCATTGTTGCCAATAAGAATGTCTTGTGATGCAGGGCATAGATGTATTAAGCTCACAGACAATGGACTGAATCATTAAGTCCTTTAAAATTACTTTACATGAATTATTGTTCCAAGTTTCCTTCAAAGAAGTTGGCTATTCCTAAAATTTTGTTTCTTTTTCTTTCCTTAGATGTCTTAATTGGAGAAAATAGAACAGAAACCATCCAAAAGACTAAAAATCAAATTCAGATGAATTCATCCACTTGTGGTTTTGTTCTAACACTGTGAAACTACAGAGTCAGGGACATGTGAGTTGGAATAGAGCTGATAAATAATCTACCATGCTGCCCAATTCCTTCATCATCCAGAAACAGTTTTGTTGAAATATACTTTTGCTGTCATCATATTGCAAACCTCCCGTACCTTCATGGTGATTTCTCATGAGCATCTCCTCACAGCACTGACTCCTTCTTCTTCAAGGCACAGCCAAAAATCTCCTGCTCCCTCCATCACCCAGCTACCCCACTCTTTTATAGCACTCATCATTATTGGACACAGCTGTGGCCTGTTAAGGGCAGGCCTGTTCCTAATCTTTGCTGATCAGTGCAGCTGCAACTCCTCAGGGGTGAGATTGCCTTCTGCACTATCTTCATTTTCTTACCTACTTCCCTTACCTGTTGGTTCGGGGTCTTTTAAGAATGCTTCTCCTTGTACTGCACTTTTTGTGAAATAAACATCTTCTTGCGGATCTTCAGACATGGGTTTGTTAGTGCTGAAAAGGAACTCAAGGGTTGTGGCTGACATTTCACCTCCTGAAGCCCAGAAACTTTACTCTACTGGAAAAGTGCTTACTCCTATTTTCTCACTTGTAAAAAACTATTATTTAAATTATTAATGGTATTTTTCTCTGTTATTTCAATTTAACAATCTTTCATTCTCCAGTGCTTGACTACAACTACTCTTATTCTTGAGACTGGTGGAATTCTAAATGTGTGGATTCAGTCAGTAAAATTCTTGCTTTTTAGCTCCCCAAAGCTTCAATAACTCCAGCCCTGAATAACAAATCATTATTTTAACAGACACCCTGAGTAGTTTGTCCCAGACAGTCATTACTGCAGCCACAGTCATGAGGCAGGACCAGAAAAAATCAGTTCTTCAGTCACCTGTAAGGGAATTAAAATGCTTTCCCTGAGCTGTGCTACTCATGAATTTGCTTATCTTCCTGAGTTTTAATGGCTCGAATTTCCTTGTGCTTTGTTTTCTTTCAATAATTTATCTATTCCTTAGTGCATGGAAAATATCAGGGCCTGTGATCCAGTCAAATCATGCCACACTCAATAAAATATGGTTCAGCATTCTGGCCAATTCCTGAAATATCTTTTATCTTTAATTTGCAATTTAAGATTGATATCTGAAAGAGAAGCTATTGAAAAGGAGTGCCACTAATACCAGCCCTCTGAAGACAGAGATTTATTAATGTTACATACAACTTTTAAAGCAAATCTTAAAAATCAGATATGTAAGTAATACACAGAAATTTTGATTTCTAAAAAAAAAGGAGAAAAGTTAAAAAAGCAAAGCAGAGATAAAGAGGTTTTTACATAGTGCAGACATCTGCCTGTGCAACAGCAATATATTACCTTTAAATAAAACATACACACTGTGTAAATGCACTTCAATTATTAGCATTTTAGAGAAGACTATGGTTGAAATCAGCTCTCATTATGTGTTAAAACAGTATTTTACAGAATTCCTGTAATGGGTATTTAACTGTGGGCAGGCAGTGGGTTTTCTTGTACACAAATACATAAAATCAACTCCAGGAAAATACTGTTGTTTTTATTAAGCTGCAAGTAATAAATTTAAGGCAAGAATAACAGCGTGTTCTTTCTTCTCTCAAAACCTGCTGTGACCATTTTTACCTCAGTTATATAAATACAATTACCTTCCCCATTGAAGGCAGACATAGGGAAAAAAAATTCTATCAAACTTTAAAATCTAAGAAGAAATCATACCACACTTACATGGTATGGTGGGCTACTACTTTGTTTCTTTCCCTGGAAGAAATTAACTCCTTGGCACCAGGCACCAGTTAAGCCTTGTATTTATTTTGAGAATAGCACTTCATTGTAGGTACTGCCCTGCTGAGTCAGTGCTCCACTAATAATTAGAAATGAAAACAAATTAATTTCTGCTTAAAACAAAATAAGGATGGACTACGTGGAATCACACAGAGCCATCCTCCCTAAACCTCTCCATCCTGCCCATCTGGGATGGAAATCACACCAAATACAGATTCTTTCATGAGAAATTTGCTCCTTTCTGCTTGCCAGAGGCACTGCTTTTAGAAGACCTTTTTATCCAATATTTCAATAGCTCTTTTAAAACATGCTGTAAATGTTGAGCTGAGGGAGTTAAAAAAGCAAATCAAATCATGAAAAAAGCACCAGTTGGTTTATTCCAGGTCACATAGGCTGGCCTGTGGCATTTCCATGTTAGTATATATACATTTAATATACACAAAATAGGAAATATCATAATATTATAATATATATATTAAAATATATATGTTATAAATATATAAATTAATTTATAAACATAAATTTTATTATACTATATATAATATAGTATGTACTATATATTATCATATAATAATATAAAATGCTATGTGTATATTTACATGAATATTATTATATAAAATATTATATTATTATCTGTTATTATATACAATATATTAAATTATATATATTATAAATATAATCAAATATATAAATATAAATTTATATTCTATATAACATATATTATTATATACTTATAATATAAAATATTATGTGTATATTAACATGGAAATGCCACAGCCCAGTCTATATGACCTAGCAGAAACCAAATGATGTTTTTATATATTATACATTATTATATATTATTATATTAATCATATTTACACTCCCATCCCACATCACATCAGTCCAAAACTCCTCCACACAAGAAAATCTCATAGCCCTACATATAATTCCCATAATGCTTCTAAGCATCAAACCAGAACTAATATTATAATACTATTATATTAATATTATATTTTATAATATTATATATGCCTTTTATATGTTAATATTTATATTATGTGTATATTTACGTTTGTATTATGTGTATATTTATATTTTATATTTAATACACACATAACATTTCCATGTGAATATGCACACACGTCTGTGCTCTTTGCTCAAGGCTGGCAGGAACAGTTTAAGCACATCACCAACCCTTTTTTGGGAAGTCTTAGCTGGGCTCACCAGTGGTTAAATGGTTCAAAAATGACGTGGGAGGTGGGAGAAAAAAAGTGATGCATAATCAATTAATGCATCTGTGGCAAAGTCTCAAGTAACTGGGCTGATTTGCCTTCTGCTGCTTAATTAGAACGCTCTGTTCAGTACAGAGTGTGAGTCCCCAGAAAGCAATGCCTCCCGAGCAAATGGAGAGGAGAGCAATAAATCTGTGGGGTTTTTTCCTTCAGTCATGCAGATCTCTCTATATACCCAATATATCCATGTGTAGGGAGAGAAAGAAGACAAAAAAAAAAATGAAGTTGTTGGAGGGACCATGTTCGTTTTTTATCTCTCTGAGAAATTAGCTTTGCAGGGCTACAGAGCTGATGACAGAGTTTGGTGAGTAATTCAGACACAGTAGTTTTTAGATATATCTCACAATTCTGGCATTGTACAGTCAAGTGTACTTCCATGTCTGAGAAAAATGCAAAATGCAAACCAGTTTGTGTAAAAGTTTGAAAGGACATCCATGAAAAAACCTATGTGGTGATATATATCTATTCTTTATGTCAGTAATTTTACAACAATTATAATGCATTTCAACACTAAAAGTAAATCTTATACCTACTATGTCTTGCCTTTTTTTTTTCCCCTGCACTTGACTCAAGTGGGAGCCAGCTGTAACAGCTGAGTGCTTTTTCTTACAAGTCATAAACGGAATAACAAGAGGCTTGGGTTTCTCAGTATTTGTGCTTTTCAAAATGGCCACACTGTAAAACATGATGCTCATCCTGCAAGGGAGGAAAAATGTTGCTGCATTAAGGCAGAATAGTTTACAAAAGCAGTGAGAGACCTGTAGTGATACACAGCTTGTGTTTATAAAAATTCATAAGCATTTCAAGTGCACTCCTAAAGGAATCATGTAGATGCTGCAACAAATTATTATATAATATAATTAAACACAAAAACCTGGAATAGCAAAATAGCATTAAGGGACAAATTTTCATTGCTGTAGCAGAGGCAGACTGCAAGCAAAGATCCCATTAGAGGTAATGGGAGCTGAAGTTATAATCCACTGTGCAGTGTCAAAAATAATATCCCTGTGGTTTTGGCTTAAACTGGCAGAGTTAAGGCAGCAACCTGATTTCTAAATCTCCCCATTGTGTGCAGACAGGAGCCTTCACAACAGCCCTCTTTCCCTTCTTCTCCTCAAACACTTATTTAAAAAAAAAAAAAACCACATTTGAGCACAAAGGAGGGAGGTAGAATCAGACTTTATATATGATGGTGCATTTCCTTTGCTTTTGTTGGTATAATCAAGTTTTACTTCATTTTAACATGTCTAACACTTAGAGCAAAGTGCTACCACTGAGAGTTCTGATGCTTCTCACTCTGCAGGCCTGAATAAATCACCTTTGGACCAGTGTGGACAGGCTCTTAGCAGGGTGAAAGAACTTCCCCCCACCCCTAAAATAAAATTTAAAAAAATCTAAAATACAAAAACCCTTCCCCTCTTGCAGACACAAATTGCAGCAGCCTGTGGCCATGCACACCACAGGCATCCCCCAGGGCTCTGGCTGGTGGCTGCATTTCTCACATGAAATGTGTCCTGTGGGGCCACTTTGTACCCACACTTCAAGTCCCTGTCACCTGCTGTCCCCTGGGCTGTCTCAGAGCCCTGTCAGCTTTGAACAGACAGCATGCCCAAACACAAATGCTGTAGCCCAGCTCCAGTCCAAACCTGAGGGCTTGGGCTGCCTCCCATCCTTCAATCAGACCTGCCAGCTCCCAAATGCTGGGAGAAAACCAGTGCCCATGTGGAGACTGGAGAAATGAGCAGAGGGTTTTAATCAGGTTTTTTGTTTTGTAATTATGGTCCAAATAAGTTTTTCCTGATTTCTGAGGGTTTGGAGAAGAGTGTTTGTGCAGCTGCTGGGAAAGAGCCTCACCCATGCTGGAGAGGAGCTGGGCTTGCACACCCACAGGTCTCCAGCATGTCACTGACATATTTCCTGAAAAATCCCTTTGCTAAAATTTCTTCTCCTGGGAAGCTTTGGCTTCTCCCTGTTTTGCTTCTCTGGAATGAGATTTGGAGAATTGTTTACCCAGCATGTGAGTGGTTTTAATTAATGACCAACCCAGCCCAGCTGTGTTGGGACTCTGGTCAGTCATATTATCATTTCTTTGCCAGCCTTCTGATGTCTTCTCTCTCTTTCTTTAGTATAGTTCTATAATATCATATTATACCATATCATATAGTAATAGTATATTATAAATATATAATATACTATATAAAATTATATATTATGTATATAGTATATATAATATACAATTATATATTATATAATATTATAAAATAACATAACACAAAACATAAAACACAACAACATAACACTATATTATACTATACTATATTATACTATACTATATTATACTATACTATATTATACTATACTATTTTATATAATATCATATTATATATTACATATTATATACTACATTATATATTATATAATATATTATATATTATATGCTATATCATATACAATATTATATATGGTATACTATAATATATATAGTATATAGCATATTGTATATTACATTTCCTCTTCTCCACCACCCAAACATGGCAGGGAATTAATCCCATTTTATGTCCAGGGAAACAGACACACAGAGACATCTGCAGCAGCTCTGATGGCACCAGCCCCACAGTGAATCAGTGGCAGAAGCAGAACTAGAAAACAAGAATTACTGGCTTCCAGTCTTACCTATTATCCATTCAGCCATGAGGATTTTCCATGAAAACCTTGTCCTGCCTGGGACTGCTGTTGTGATGGGGTTTAACAGCACTGAGCACAACAGCTCTCTGGCCTACAGCTGATAATTCTTGGCATTATTGTGATGCAGATTATGCTAATTATTAATAATGTGCTGGGCTAGGAATAAATTATGTGTAATACACAGAATTATTCTGGTGCAGAGCAGTGAGCTCTAACACAACAGATAAAATAACTTCTGGCAGAGTACGAGTAGTAAAGCAATAATTGTCACACAAGTGATAATCACTAGGACAAAGGGGTTTTTGGGAAAGAACTGGCTTTTTCATGAATATTTCTACAGGATTTAGCACTATCCATAATCCAGCCTGCTACATATGATTATGGTCCAAATAAATTTTAGAAAAAAAGAAAATAAAAAGGATATAAATGCAAAAGCTGGGACATATAAATAACTTTTCTCCAAGACAGAGAGACAAAAAGGTGAGCACTATTCATACAGCAGGGGAAAAGGTTTGTTTGCTGCACCTACACCTCTTCTTCTTTTGTGACCCTCTTGACTGAAAAAATTAATAACTGAGTAATCAGGAAAAAAGATTTCTGAGTCAATATTCAATAAAAATTAATTAACTCTGTTTTCCATGCAATGCATTTTTGGATTTGGCATTCTGTTCCAGGCACTTTTATGGTCCCCTATAAAATCTAATTGCAAGCATCAATGTGAATGTGACTGGGACAATAAAAAAGGGTTTTGAAGGTATTGTCCTGGCCTCAGCCATTCTTTCAACTCTAAAATTTCATGGACCTTCTTATCCAGCAGATTCAAAAGCTCACTCAAAATAAAAAAAAAAATCTCTGTGTGACCCAGGCTTATCTCTCAGGGAGAATACCAGGGATCCACCAAACCTGGTACAATTCTCTGCAGTGAAAAGGTCAAGTAAAAAGTCATGTTTGACTTGAACTTTATTCTTAGCTGGAAAAAAAAGTTTCAGATGAACTAAAAAAAGGAAGAAAAACCCCAGAGTAACCTGTGTCCTAAGTCAAGAGGCAAAGTCTAAAAATATCAGACTGAAAGGATGAGAGGATTCTCTGATCTTTTTAAAGATACTTGGGGTGACTATTCCACTTTCTGCATTGCTCCTGCCACCAACTGTCTGTTAATTGTTTAATTGTCCTCTGCACTGGAAATATCTCTTAATACTTTCTATGCTTAATGTTATCAGACATGAGTATGGATAACAAATTAAGGAGAACAAAGAGGATTTGATGGCAGAAGCTGAACAAAATCAGTACTTATTTATATAACATATATTTATGTAAGCACTGGTTATTATATATAAAAATCAGTTATTATATGGAATTGCATATGTTATATATAACATATATAACAATCATAACATAATACATTATATATTATATATTATATATTATATATTATATATTATATATTTTATATTATACATTATATATTTTATATTACATATTATAAATACATAATATATAAATAAATATATGTTCAACTATATAAATATACTTATTATAAATAATATAAATTATAAATCTAATATTATACCTATAATAATTTTATTTCTATATTTTTATATATAAAAATATAGAAATAAAATATATAGATATATATATCTATATAGATATCTATAGATATATAACTCTATATATAGATACATTATATATTTATATATTATAAATATATAATGTATCTATATATTATACATATTAATGTATAATTATATATTTATGTAAATATAATAACATATATTTATAGCATATATTTATAAAAACATTTATATTATATATTTATTACTAGTATAATTATTATATTATATATTGTATATTTTATATATTATATAATATATATATTATAAATATATTATATAAATATTATTTGTGTAAATATATATTTATTTTATATATTTATATGCTATTATATATAAATATATTTAAATCTACAAATCATATATATAATAAATATATATATTCTAGATTTTATTATATAGAATATATATTATTATATATTATTAATACATAATTACCCTTAAAAGGTTCAAATCCTGCCTCCAGTAAAGCAAATGGCAGAACAAGGCATTTCATCCTGCTTTTTGGTACAGCTCCATCAGTATGCTTGAGAAATAAGCAAGAAAATCGAGGTAACAGAAGGGCATAAACCCCCTCACCCTTGGGTTTTCTGGGTGGCACCTGCTAGAACAGGAGCAATAATCACTGATGATTGGGGCCTCAGTGTCTGTGATCTCATGGCAGCAAGGGTGACTCACATTTCACAGAGACAACTGGAAAGAAAATAATTTTTAGCTGTTAACGCTATTTTTAAGCATTTCTCCAGCATCATTCACAGCAGTAACATTCAAGAGGCTGGATTGAAAATGGGAAGTCTTCACAGACAAGCCTTATTCCCCTGGGTTTTTTATACACAGGACAACATTTGTCATAGAGCCTTTAGAGTATGCAGAAATATTCAAATGTAGCTGTTAATATGCATGAACACAGCACCCACCCAGGAAAGCCATTACTCTCCTGGGACTTGAACATGAAGAGCACTTTGCTAGCAGTCATGTAAAGCTGCTGAAGTCATGGAAACATGCTCAGGACTGGTTTAATAACTAATTTTGTCACCAAACAAAATTGCTGTTTCATGTTTTAATTCAGCAGAGACATGCTGAAAAATTATTAATTCATTATCTCCATTGAACAGAAAGAATCCACATCAATTGTACATTTTGATAAGGTCCTAACAATTCCACATCTAGAGCTACATCATAAGTATTGCAAAGGTTCATTCTTTACTCAATTTATGATTCAACAAACACTTTTTTTTTCCCCTCCAAAATTCTCTTATTTTTAGATAAATCTAGAGAGGAAGATGGTAACTCTGTTCCCTGGGATTTTTAATAACACATAATACAAAGTGCCTTGAAATGTTTGCAGATCAAGGAGGAAACAAAATAAGATCTTTAAAGAGGAGCTAAAAATGTGTTCCTTACACGTTCTACATTCCTGAACATGGTATTGCAGTTATCAATAATAAATACCGAGATGTCAAAGTCAAGGTGTGCCAGACATCAGCACATGGAGAAGGAAAGGGTGGTTTCTCCCTTATATCATCATCATTATTAGTACATTTTGTATTTTTGTTTTAATATTGTTACTGTTGCTCATAATAATTTTAAATATTAATATCAGTATCAAAAGCTGTACCTCCCTTGATCTGGAGGAATGCAATGTCATTTGTGTTTAGGCTACTGAACACAAATTACTGGAAATAAACCTGACAGTAACAAGCAACACACCTGTAACACAGCTCAGTGCCCAACCTTCAATATTTAGTTTATTCTTTAGTTATTTTTAAAGCATCAGGAAGCAGAGGAAAAGACACAAATGTCAGTAAACCTCACTGCTCTTGGCATCACTAAAGCAAAGGCAGACAGGCAGCCAGACAATAGATATTAAATTAAACAGCAGAGATTCATTCTCTACACTCAAAGAGTTCCTTCTAAAAATGAAACTGTCAGTTTGACTATAAATGTTTGTTTATTATTGATCTTTTGGGACCTGCAATTGTTATGGAGTGCTAGAGATTGCCAACTCCCTGTGTTTTGGAAATCAGGCATCGAACATTCTGATAGCAGAAGACGGGGAAATAATTCTTCTCTTTAAAAATTATACTTATTTTATAGCTCTCCTTTTATCAAAGCTTCATTTAAAGTTTTCAGCCTCTCTTGTATTAAAAAAAAAAAAAAAAGAGTTCTGATTGCAGGAAACACTCTCAGTGGGAGGTAGCTCATAAATACACAAACTTGGGGAAACCACTCACAGCACAGGAGTGTAATCTAGAAATAATTCAAGGAAACTCAGATTTTAAAAAAAGACCAGGGGAAAAAATCCTTCTCAAAACCAGAGAAAATTAAACATTGGAACAAGCAATTTAACATTAGAACAAGCAATTCCACCACTTGGGGGGGGGACCTACACAAAAAATTGGGCCATGACTGGGGCACTGGAGTGGGAGGTACAATTCCCAACTGGGAACCAGTTTGTGTGCTGGGCTGCCCATTCCCAAAGACACAGGACACTGCTGTGGGTGTATCATGCATGGAAAATTGGAACAGAAATTCAGGAATGTGCACAACTCCACGTGTTCCATAAACCTCCCTGCCCTGAGCCCCAGCCAGCTGCAGAGCAGGCTGGAAAGGCAAAAGTGGTTTCCCATCACAGCAACCCTCCTGAAAATTTAATGGGGAATAAAGGAGTGTGTCCTCCTTTATTCCAAGGTAATCCTCAGGCCCCAGTGAGTCTCCAAACAGGGAAAAGAAGGGGAAAGAAGGACGGAAAAGAAGGGAAAATGTGTGGTTGATGCCCAGCATTTCAGCCCCCAGTTCTGCAGACACAGCAGGCAGGGACCCTGTGACCCTCGGGGGCCACAGCCCAGGAGCTCTCACAAAAGGCATCTGTGGGCCACAAGGCATAAAGGATAAAGGCTGAAATGCTGCTCAGGATGTCAGGCAGACCTCAGCTCTCCTCAGGAAGAAGGGAGCAGTGCTGGCAGGAAAGGAGGATGACAAAGGCTGTATTCTGTATTTTCACGCACGTTACTCCCATTCAGCTGCAGCAACAGCAGAAGCTGTGTGTGCAAAGGCTGCAGCAGAGTGAAATGTGAAGCTCAGGGCAGGAATTTTGTCTCTTTCCTACTTCTCATCTTTTTCTGTAGTTTTACAGATCGTGTATTTCAGATGGGAACTGATAGCTGATGCCATCCCACCCTTTGCTTTTGATTCTTGTAAATTCCTTCTGATTCTGATTAATACTACATTCTGATTTAGTGACTTGGCATGCTGTGAAATGAGTACAGATTCCAGCTCCAGCCAGGCAAGGAGCCAGGGTAGCTGCATTGTGAGAGGGATGGGCCCTGGCTCTGCTCTTGAAAAATTTAACACATTTTAACAATTGATTTTCAAATGAAACACGCCTATGTCACATCAAAACAGAGCAGCATTGGATTCTTGGTGCTGCTGAATTCAGCTGCCTCATTTGATCCTAATTGCAGTTAAAATAAAATAAATTTTAAAAAGCCAATAGGCTTCTCACTATAAAATACTCAGAAGAAATAAAGGGTAACTGCTTAAAATGCTTCTAGCAACAATCTGGGAATCAGCACAGGCACTACAAAGTAGTTGCACTGTATATGAAGCAATACAAAACCCAGGAACTCATACTGATCACACCTGCAGGTTCAAAGCCATCCCTGTGTCACATTCCCAAAGCACAACAGAAGTGAAACTTTGCCATGACAAAGGGGAACTGCAGCAGAACTGCTCCAACAAGCCTCAAACAGCCCAAAAATGGCGCAGGAGAAAACAGAGCCCTGCACATCTCTGGATGTCCAGGAGCATCTTAGAATAAAGCTCAGCAACATGCCCCAAATCTGAATCAAAATTCCCACATTCCAAGGCTATTCCTGATGCCTTAAGCAGCTGGAACAGAGGATAGAAGGAGTTCAGAGGAATAAAGTGGATTTTTATTGCACTGCCTTCAAAGGCCATACCCTGGCAGTGCCCAGATGGCTCCAAGATGGAAGCAAAAGAGGGTTGGGTCATGAGATCTCACATTTTTATAAGTTTTAGTCCATTTTCATATAGGAGTTAATTGTCCAATTAATGGCTTCAAATGATGAAGTTTCATCCTCCTTGCTTGTTTGCCCACCCTCCTTTTCTCACGTTGTTTAAGCTTCGGGCCTGAATTTTGAAGAGATTATCCTTGAGTCTCCAGCTAGAAGTGTGTCACTGTCATATTTTCTGAAAAATCCCTTCACCAGGATCTTTTCTCCTGGGAAGCTGAGAAGCTTCAGAGAAAAATGAAAACAATAATTATCTGATTGCTTCTCTCATGTTTTTCTGCTTTGGAATGTGGTATGGAGATTGTTTATCCAACATGTCAATTGTTTTTACTTAATGATCAATCATGGTCCAGCTGTGTAAGGACTCTGGAAGCAGTCACAGGTTTTTAATTAGTATCCTGTTAAGCCTTCTGTCTGTATCCTTTCTCTAGTTTTAGTATAACATTCTTTAATATAATATCATATCATAAAATAACAAATTAGCCTTCTAAGAACAGGATGTCAGATTCATCAATTCCTTCTTTGTCCTGGGGACCCCAGAAACACCACAGAACAGAATTGTTTTGTCTCCACCACCCTGTGAAAAGATCCCAGTAACACTTCATACAAAGCTAAAAGCTGCACACCAAAACAGAACAGAAAAACTTAAAACCTGAGGTATCATTCCTATCGTTTAAAAAATGGGGTTTTGTTGTTGTTTTTTTGCTGGTTTAAAAAGCAAGGTGACTTCTTTCTTATCCTGGTCAGTCTTCCTAATCCTGGTCAGGTCTTTCTCATCCAGCAACCTTAAAATACATTTCCCCGTAATGGATCTCATTAAAACCACAGAAATAATCAGTGTGTTTGCTTTGATCTTCATAACAGCTGTAAATTCTAAATACTGCATCAATTGCATAGGCAGACACCCTGTGCAATTGTGTCTATTTCAATCTTATTGCAAATACCCAACCAATTTTCATAGTCACTTAAAACAAAAAGCTTTATAACAAGGAGCTTTGGTTGCTTTAGGCTAAAATGACAAAGAAATTTTGGATTAATTATAACAAATTATAATTATAAATTATATTAGAAATAAATGTTATAGAATTATAAGTTTTGACTGCAGCATATATTTATTAAATTTTGCAGAACTATTCAGGCAAAAATACTGGAATATAGTATTACATAGTTCATATACAGTGATAAAAAGCAAATATATGAGCATAGAACACAATTATGAAGGTCAAAGAATTAAATATTTACTTAGATACATCTTAATGTGAATGAAACCTTGAACAATGACATCCTTAATTTAGCATTTCTTGTGTCTTGCTTTGTATCACACTTCTGGTACCATTTAGGAATCATATCATCAAATAATTCAAAAGCAAATTTTAGATGGTGCACAAAAGATTTGACAAAATATTACAGAAATTATCTTTCTAAGAACACAGTAGAAGCAATACCACAAGGCTTTCTAAATCAGGCTTATTTTAACTTGATACTTTTGTGCAGCACTGCAATCAAAAATAAAGTGGGGTCTTAACATAAATGAAAGTGTCTATATCCAGATGTATATCTACTTTAACTTCATAAATGAAATAGAAAACATAAACAAAATCTCAGATGGTGAAAAACATATGTATTTCTAATGTCAATCAGTGTAAATTATTTAAACCATCTAAGTAGCTTTTAAAGCTGATTTTATTAGACATTTCACATGAAATGTGGGGTTTATACTATTTTCCAACAGGGTTTCTCCCCACTAGAAAAAGGTAATTTTAGTAAAGGAGACTTTTTAAATGCAATTACATAAAAATTGAGATTTTTATTATGTTCACCCTAAGATTAGAAAGTCTGACCTAAACTTTTTTGCCTTTTGAGTATTCCCACTCACTTCAAATGCAATATAACACTGAGACTAAATTGGTTTCAAATTCCAATCTACCAACAAACAAAGCAGCAGAGGGCCACCAATGTTGCACAACCTGTTTGCACCGTTGTCATCACCAGAAATGGAACAGAAAGTTGCTCCTTGTGATAGAAAACGCTCACAGAACTTTATTCAGTGGGATTAGAAATTCTGAGCTTTAATTGAGCAACATTTTCCCCACCTCTGCAAACTGCAGTGCTGTTAGCAGCCATAAATTAATTGGCCATCCATTTTTTGAAGGCCAGACACCACTCCCCAAAAATCAAAAATCCACAGTAGCAATGAACATGGGCTGATCAATACTCCTGCTGTCCAGAGAGGGTAAAACAATGTGATATCCAGGCAAAGCTGACAAAACAGGAATGTCATGACTGCAGTGTCCTTATTCTCTTGTCCTAATTCCAGAGGCACATTGCCACTTAAAGCCAAATCACCTGGATTCCCACAGAAAGCAAAAAGTTCCTCCCTCCCCAGCAAAGCATGGCAACTCAGTAAACCAATGTTAAAAACCAATTTAACCCAATTATTTATCAGCAATTATTTATCCTTTTCCCATCACCATAGTTGCCATTTTATGCAGAATTCACGCTACACGATCATGCACACAAGTGGAATAAAATCTGAGATTTTATTTTATAAATCTGCAGGAACACAGCTTCCAACAAATCAATCTGTGTTTGGAAAGAGATGTTCCACTGTTTCCTGGGCTATCCACAGCAGCTTAAATGGTAGATTTGCAAGGAAAACCCCACAAATTATATTTTCAAAGCCAGCTGGGAAAATGGACACCAATCTTGCCTTCATCTTAAAGGTAACCCGCCTAAAATTACAGGATTCCTTTTTCTTTTGCATATCTGGGATTCTACACTCAAAAAAAAATCTCTGCTTACAGGCTTGGAAATAAGACTCTCTTCCCTCATTGTTGCAAAGTTATCAAGGGCCTCTTTGATCCTATGCTGTGTGGTTCTTTAAAAAAGGAGAACTTTCATTTTCCCTATAATGGAAGTTGTGCCTTCAGTAACTACAAATATCCCTGAAACAACCCTATGTGGGATCTGTTAATATCAGCTACTTATTTCCCTCAGAAACTCTCTCACAATGAAAGAGAAATAGCTTTTCATAAAGGAAACTAAAAGAACTTGAAAAGTAATACAAAACACAATAAAAGAATTTATTTCTAGTAGAGCTTTTCTGAAGTATCTATCCTTTTGGAGATGTGTCACAGTTTCCTAAAGGGTTTGTATTAAACAAATAAAAAAAAAAAAAAGAGAAAAAGAAAACACTTTAAAAACACACGTCAGCTTTCTTTAGGGATTCTATCAGGCTTCATTTCTTCATTTCTAACTGGTTCTCCAGAAGTGCATATCTGAAAATAAAAATCATCCTGTTCCACTAAACACTGATGTCAGGGGCAGATGAGATCCTGCACTCCCCAATGTGCTCACCTGAAGAGGAATCACTGGGGAGAATCCCTTGGCTACACCTCTAGAAAAATAAAATAAATCTCTGCCCTCACCACACCCCACCTCAGCCATTATTGAGGGAGCTGGGTGCAAAGTGCATTTGCATTTCAGTGAGGTGCATTTTTAAGAGCCTGCCCTCCCTTGCTTGGACACACCACCCCCGTTTTCAATTGGCATTGTAAAATTGGGCCCTTTCCATGGCCCTGTTTGCCCACCTCAATAATCCCTCCTACTTCCAAAGCTCCTTACCCCTCCTGTGAACCTTTATCTCAGCAGCAGCCTGGAGCACCAGGCTCTGCTAACAAGGAGAAAGTCCCTGGTGAATCCTTGTCTGGTTTAATCTTTATTTTCAGACCACTTCTTCTGCAACACACACTAATTAATTACTTTCCACATTCACTTGCCAAACTCTATTCTGTAACGAGTGAACCTCCAGTGTTCCTTCTCTCCCTCTCTCTCTGATATCCTTTCCAGCCCCTCAGAATTGCTGTCACCCATCAGGGCAGCTGGAATTTCAAACACATCACATCTTTGACCCGTCCCTCTACTGATAAAACACAACTTTAGCCTTGCCTTCATCTCCTCAGCACGTCAGCACCCACTGTGCACCAGCCTCAGAAGAATTCCACTTTGCTCCAACTCCTCCTCAAATCCCTCTTTCTCCTTCAGGAACTTATTTCAGTATTGGCAAAGGTCAGAAATCTAAAAGGTTACAATACCCATTTGCCACCTTTTCTTAAATTACTTTATTATTTCAGTTCAGAATATGAACTGGGGAAAATGATCTAAAATGGCACTTGAGTAACTCCATTTTTATACCAGAGATGTTTTCTCTCAGCTTTAGGTAAGAGATTTTTCCTTCAGCTAGATTATCCAAGCTTTGTCTGAGCCCTCAATTCTTTCTGTAATAATCTTCAGCAGACAAACCAAACGAGGTCTTTCTCACATTCTCTTTCCTGGAGAGCATCATTGAAGAATTATTATTTATTTTTTTTTTCATGGCGCTGGCAGAGGCGTGGGTGACATTTGTGCATGTTCACCTTACCTGGATGCATTCCTGCCCAGGGCAGCATTGCAGCTCCTTGGGAAGGGCTGGAATCAGGAATTTCCCTGCTGCCCACAAGCAGTAAATCAAATTTCACTTCAGTACAACGACCAAGAGAGACATCTGCTGGCAATAACAACAACAAAAAAACCACCACCAAAGCACTCCACATTTATCTGCGTGCACACACACCCAGCCATGACAATTAACCATTCAGGGCTAATTGGAAGCACCCAATCTGCTGAAGCCACATGATGCCACCCTCTCCCAGGTGCCTCCTGCTGCATTTGTGATGCTTTTCCTGTGGTTTTGTTGGAGGGGTTTGCTGCTTAACCCCACAGATGTGGTCAGTGGGATGGATGCAGCTGTTTACTAAAAGGATCACAAATCTAGTTCCAAGCTAGATTATCTGGGATATCTGCATATCTGGGATTCTACACTCAAAAAAATCTCTGCTTACAGGCTTGGAAATAAGACTCTCTTCCCTCATTGTTGCAAAGAATATGTGCTCTGAGTGCAAGGTATTTGATAAATATGAGTCCTGTGATTTCATCAAGTGAATTAGAGGATGCCACCCATTAACCAATTAGTACACAGCAATTAATTGTAAAGGATCCAGCTTTGATAATCCCTTAACTAACATCAATGTACTGGCACAGCTCCAGGGGGATGAGAATCCAGCCAGCCTCCAGTGCTGGAGCCACTCCCCCAAAATTGGGACAAAGATTATTTTTAGTCAATTTTCATTCACTATAAAGGAGCTATAAAGGAGAAACCCTTCTCAGCTTGCAGTTGCCTTAAAGTGTCCTCCCTGCTCTTATTTCTCCCTCTAGGTCATTTTCACAATTGCCTCCTTCAATATTTTTGTGAGTGTGTGGCAATACTCACTGTATTTTCCCTCCCTCTACCCCCAAATGTGCCTAAATGAGATGACCTGTTCAGATTTTTGCTATAATTTACTCCTGAAAGTAAGAAAATAGCAGAGCTGGCTCAGGATTAATTGAAAATTGGATCAGAGCATTGAATTGTCGTCCAAATGAGTCAATTGCGGGGACAGGAAAACAATTTTACAAGGGGCAGCAGAAAATTTACAGTAACACACTTGCCTAAACAGTAAAAATACTAATGCTTCAGGGAAAATATATTTTAAGCAAAGTTAAGCTAATAACAGAAGAAAAGTCAACAGACACCAGTTGCTATTCCTGTTTACGAACCACACATCTGGTTTGGACACTTTAATAAAGCAGCCTTAACAAGCTTCGCAGAAAATGCTGCTTTTCTCATGATTCCTCTTCATCAGTGCATGGCACCAGTAAGAGTGAGCCAAGGCATATTGCTCTGAAATACTGGATTTTCCCATTTCTGCCCTGAAATATTGGATTTCTCCATTTCTGCTCTGAAATACTGGATTTCTCCATTTCTGCTCTCAATCAGCCATGCTGTATAATGGAAATTACTCCTAATGAAACCCCTTGCACCATCATGATGCAGTTTCAGCTGCAATCACTGTGCTCTTACCTTTGGCACGAGGCAGTTTCCACCACTCTTGGTTAATGTAAGCAGAAAAGATTGCATTTGCTGGGAGGATTTCACATTCCTTGGTAGGACAGGCTGGAGTGTGAATCAGAGACCTCTCACATTCCTCTGATCCTATAATTAGAAGCCATCTACATCTCCAAACTGCAGCACTTCTAACACTGAGGATAAATCTAATCTAATTCTAATCCTGTTTCTTTCACACAAACTACTGCAAAGTTGGGGGGAAAACTTTCCTACGTGCCAATGACACTAACACAGCTCTGAAAAAACATTGCTGAGCCTTAAAGATGCAGCAAGCTTTTAGCACAACGCTCAGTCTCTAATTACAGTGTAAACTATTAAAAAACATATTACAGACCACAAAAAGGCTCTTTTGGTAATACCTGTTTGAATTAAGTTATGAGCATGTGTATATTCACAGTGAAATCCATATGAATTTTAGATGCATCAAGCCGCCCAAAAAATTGTTGAGACCTGTAGGTCACACCACCATCTAAAAATGCACAAATCTGCGACAGTGTCAATTCTGAACACACAAAGAGAAATATTTGGCTGACATGTGGAGTGTCTCCCAACACCTCTCAATTCAAAACAGGAAAAAGCAAAATAAGCAACCCATTTGAACACTGCAGAATAAACTCTGTCATTGGTTCGGGGGCCTGCTGCTGAGAGTAGACGGCTGGCTCCTGAAATTCTTTGATATGCAGGATGGTTCCCAGAAACAAGGTGGCAACATTGCCAAGTCGGACTGGTTTGACAGTGCCAAGTGGCTCCTGCAGTCTGCATCAAGAAGCGGAGCAGGTGAGTTTTGCTTGCCAGGGAAAACAGCTGTGGATTGTGTTTGGGGGCCTGTGGCTGGGAGTGGCCGGGTGGCTCCTTAAAATCCACGATAGGCAGGATGGTTCCCAGACCCAAGGTGGCACCAGTGCCAAGTCTGGCTGGTTTGATAGTACCAAGTGGCTCCTGAAAACTGCCATCCCGAAGCAGGGCAGGGGAGTTTTGTTTGTCAAGGAAAAGGACCGTGGTTTGTGTTTGGGGGCCAGTGCCTAGTATTGGCTGGCCGGCTCCTGAAAATCCACAATAGGCAGGATGGTTCCCATACCCAAGGTGGCACCAGTGCCAAGTCGGGCTGGTTTGATAGTACCAAGTGGCTCCTGCAATCTCCCATCCAGAATCGGGCCAGGTGAGTTTTGTTTGCAAGGGAAAAGGGCCGAGGTCTGTGTTTGGGGGCCTGAGGCTGGGCGTGGCCGGCTGACTCCTTAAAATTCACGACACGCAGGATGGTTCCCAGACCCACGGTGGCAGCAGGGCCAAGTCGGGTTGGTTTGATAGTACCAAGTGGCTCCTGCAATCTGCCATCCAGAAGTGGGGCAGGTGAGTTTTGTTTGCCAGGGAAAACAGCCGTGGATTGTGTTCGGGGGACTGTGGGTGAGTGTGGCCGGCTGGCTCCTGAAAATCCACAATACGCAGGCTGGTTCCCAGACCTAAGGTGCAACCAGTGCCAAGTCAGGCTGGTTTGATAGTACCAAGTGGCTCCTGCAATCTGCCATCCAGAAGCGGGGCAGGTGAGTTTTGTTTGCCAGGGAAAAGGGCCGTGGTTTGCGTTTGGGGGCATGTGACTGCAATTGGCCTACTGACCCCTGAAAATCCACGATGTGCAGCATGGTTCCCAGATACAAGGTGGCACCAGTGCCAAGTAGGCCTGGATTGATAGCACCAAGTGGCTCCTGCAATCTGCCATCCAGAAGTGGGGCAGGTGAGTTTTGTATGCCAGGGAAAAGGACCGTGGTTTGTGTTTCAGGGGCTGTGGCTGGGAGTGGCAAGCTGGCTCCTGAAAATCCACGATACGCAGGATGGTTCCCAGACCCAAGATGGCCCCAGTGCCAAGTCGGGCTGGTTTGATAGTACCAAGTGGCTCCTGCAATCTGCCATCCAGAAGCAGGGCAGGTGAGTTTTTTTTCAAAGGAAAAGGGCCGTGGTTTGTGTTTGGGGGCCTGTGGGAGGGAGTGGCCAACTGGCTCCTGAAATTCATTATATGCGGCATGGTTCCCAGACACAAGGTGGCACCAGTGGCAAGTCGAGCTGATTTGATAATTGCAAGTGGCTCCTGCAATCTTCCATCCAGAAGCGGGGCAGGTATGTTATTTTTCCCAGGGAAAAGGGTTGATGTTTTTGTTTGGGGGCCTGTGGGTGGGAGTGGCTGGCTGGCTCCTGAAATTCTTTGATATGCGGCATGGTTCCTAGACGCAAGGTGGCACCAGTGCCAAATCGGGCTGGTTTGATAGTACCAAGTGGCTCCTGCAATCTGCCATGCAGAATCGGGCCAGGTGAGTTTTGTTTGTCAAGGAAAAGGGCCGAGGTTTGTGTTTGGGGGCCTGTGGACGGGAGTGGCCGGCGGGCTCCTGAAATTCTTTCATATCCGGCATGGTTCCCAGACCCAAGGTGGCACCAGTGCCAAGTCTGGCTGGTTTGATAGTACCAAGTGGCTCCTGCAATCTGCCATCCAGAAGCGGAGCAGGTGAGTTTTGTTTGCCAGGGAAAAGGGCCGAGGTTTGTGTTTGGGGGCCTGTGGGTGGGAGTGGCCAGTTGGCTCGTGAAAATCCACGACACGCAGGATGGTTCCCAGACCCAAGGTGGAACCAGTTCCAAGTTCGGCTGGTTTGATAGTACCAAGTGTCTCCTGCAATCTGCCATCCAGAAGCAGGGAAGGTGAGTTTTGTTTGCCAGGGAAAAGGGCCGAGGTTTGTGTTTGGGGGCCTGTGGGTGGGAGTGGCTGGCTGGCTCAGGGAAATTTTTTGATATTCAAAATGGATCCCAGACCCAAGGTGGCACCAGTACTAAGTTGGGCTGGTTTGATAGTACCAAGTGGCTCCTGCAATCTGCCATCCAGAAGCGGAGCAGGTGTGTTTTGTTTCCCAGGGAAAAGGGCCGATGTTTTTGTTTGTGGGCCTCTAGCTGGGAATGGCCGGCTGGCTCCTGAAAATCCACGATACGCAGGAAGGTTCCCAGACCCACAGTGGCACCAGTGCCAAGTCGGGCTGGTTTGATAGTACCAAGTGGCTCCTGCAATCTGCCATCCAGACGCAGGGCAGGTGAGTTTTGTTTGACAGGGAAAAGGGCAGAGGTTTGTGTTTAGGGGCCTTTGGACGGGAGTGGCCGGCTGGCTCCTGAAATTCTTTGATATGCGGCATGGTTCCCAGACCCAAGGCGGCACCAGTGCCAAGTCGGGCTGGTTTGATAATACCAAGTGTCTCCTGCAATCAGCCATCCAGAAGCAGCACAGGTGAGTTTTGTTTGTCAAGGAAAAGGGCTGTGGTATGTGTTTGGGGGCCAGTGGACGGGAGTGGCTGGCTGGCTCCTGAAAATCCACAATACGCAGGATGGTTCCCATACCCAAGGTGGCACCAGTGCCAAGTCTGGCTGGTTTGATAGTACCAAGTGGCTCCTGCAATCTGCCATCCAGAAGCGGGGCAGGTGAGGTTTTTTCAAAGGAATAGGGCCGTGGTTTGTGTTTGGGGGCCTGTGGCTGGGAGTAGTCAGTTGGCTCGTGAAAATCCACAACACGCAGGATGGTTCCCAGACCCAAGTTGGCACCAGTGCCAAGTTGAGCTGGTTTGATAGTACCAAGTGGCTCCTGCAATCTGCCATCCAGAAGCGGGGAAGGTGAGTTTATTTTCAAAGGAAAAGGGCCGAGGTTTGTGTTTGGGGGCCTGTTGGCGGGAGTGGCCGGCTGGGTCCTGAAATTCTTTGATATGTGGCATGGTTCCCAGACCCAAGGTGGCACCAGTGCCAAGTCTGGCTGGTTTGATAATACCAAGTGGCTCCTGCAATCTGCCATCCAGAAACGGGGAAGGTGAGTTTTATTTGCAAGGGAACAGGGCCGAGGTTTTTGTTTGGGGGCCTGTGGCTGGGAGTGGCCGGCTTGCTCCTGAAAATCCACAATACGCAGGATGGTTCCCAGACCCAAGGTGGCACCAGTACCAAGTCGGACTGGTTTGATATTACCAAGTGTCTCCTGCAATCTGCCATCTAGAAGTGGGGCAGGTGAGTTTTGTTTGCCAGGGAAAACGGCCGTAGATTGTGTTTGGGAGTCTTTGGCTGGGAGTGGCTGGCTGGCTCCTGTAAATCCATGACACTCAGGATGGTTCCCAGACACAAGGTGGCACCAGTGCCAAATTGCTTTGGTTTGATAGTACCAAGTGGCTCCTGCAATCTGCCATCCAGAAACGGGAAAGATGAGTTTTGTTTGCAGGTGGAAAGGGCCGAGGTGTGTGTTTGGGTCCTGTGGCTGGGAGTGGCCGGCTGGCTCCTGAAAATCCACGATACACAGGATGGTTCCCAGACCCAAGGTGGAACCAGTGCCAAGTCGGGCTGGTTTGATAGTACCAAGTGTCTCCTGCAATCTTCCATCCAGAAGCGGGGCAGGGGAGTTTTGTTTGCCAGGGAAAAGGGCCAAGGTTTGTGTTTTGGAGCCTGTGGCCGAGAGTGGCTGACTGGCTCCTGAAAATCCACGATAGGCAGGATGGTTCCTAGACCCACAGTGGCACCAGTGCCAAGTCGGGCTGGTTTGATAATACCAAGTGGCTCCTGCAATCTGCCATCCAGAAGCGGAGCAGGTGTGTTTTGTTTCCCAGGGAAACCGGCCCTGGATTTTGTTTGGGGGCCTGTGGCTGGGAGTGGCCGACTGGCTCCTGAAAATCCACGATACGCAGGATGGTTCCCAGACCAAGGTGGCACCAGTGCCAAGTCGGGCTGTTTTGATAGTACCAAGTGGCTCCTGCCATCTGACATCCAGAAGTGGGACAGGTGCGTTTTGTTTGCAAGGGAAAAGTGCCAGGGTTTGTGGCTGGCAGTTCTTTTTGAGCCAGGATCAAATCATTATGCAATGGGAATTTCAGAAATTGTTGGGAGTGTGGCATAATAGCAGCCAGGCGTAAGATGTGAGTTTGCCTCCAGGACTATGCATGACTTCTATTATTTCAAAGCTGGCATGGATTGGGATCTCTTTAATTTTTTATTTGGTGAACTATGGCTTTTTTGAGCAACCTCACCTGCTTTGATGACTCATTTCAGTTGCACTGAACCCAGACCTCTTGTCTAAAGCTCAGTGGAACTCAGCTTCTCCATTTCACAGGAGGTCTCATTATTTCCTTTAAATTGCCCAGTACACAGCTATAACAATGTTTTCTCCTTAAAAGACACAGACTATGAAAAATTACATTTCAGAAGCGAGGTCATTCCAGAGATAAATTTGGAAAGAACCATCAGGGTTTGACAAAGATTCATGTTTCAAGAAAAAGCACCCATCATTAACTCAGATGCAAACACAGCTAATCAAAGCATTTACCTGCTCAATTAATATGCAGACATCACTCTGCTCTATCAAAATAATCTCATTTCTTCCCCATCAGCCTACACCTATTCGTGCTGAAGGTAAAATGCATCAACACAAAGAATTTCAAGAGGAATTTTCAGAGCCTACAGGTTAATTCTGCATTTCAATTGAAAATTCACGTCTTAAAACAACTTTTTATTTAGCACTTCTATCAAATTGTATGATTGTTAATTAGTTGCTCTCTGTTAATTTTAAGTGGGGTGTGTCATCCTTCTGGAACCAACTCCACTGAGAAATCCTGCAGGTCATAAACTGAAACCAAGAGGAGATTGGGGAAAAAAACAAACAATTACATGTTGTTAACAGCAAATGCAATTTCTGTTTGTGATGAATAATTGATAATTAATTATTAATAAAATGATTCTGTTTTCTGTTATGCACTGTGGTGGAGGTCACATGTCTAAATCTAAATTTGGGAGCTGAAAGTGGGAAGTTGGTATGAAATATGGAAATTTGACCAACAAGGAACTCCAATGCAGTGAAATCGACTATAAAAGGCAGGAAAAAAGACAACTTAGCTAAAAAAAAAAAACTAAACTAAAAGAAGAAATGGCAGAATATTCAAGAACATTCATGCTTGAACACCAACACAATTCTCAATCGTGTGCAACAATGTGATTTATTAGTATACATTTCAAACAACACATTAGATGTTAAATACAGCTTTTTGTATGACCTTTCATGATACATCAGTGATGAAAATCTGGGGTTTTTTATCTGACATGAAAATCTACTGTAAGAGGGGAAGACCTGTGGCTTTAGTGGCTTTTACAGGTATTTGGAGCAACCTGTGTGAAAACAGGTTGAATTGAAAAGAATTCACACACACAACTCTCTCAATATTTCTGAGTATCAGTGGTTATTGACATTAACACTGCAGTCTAACTATTACTGCCAATAATATGAGAATATTTCAGCTGCCCTCAGTCTTCATAATTTCAATTCACTGATCTCAACAGAGCCTCTCAAAGAGCTTTATGTTTGTATTCAGAGAAGTAGTGGAGGGAATGCTGTCACTGTAGACTTTGCTGGCTAGATAAGCAAAAAGATTTGCTTCTCCAGAGCAAACACTCTCATAAGCACTTCAGCTATCAGAATGCTAAACACACAGAGATGGAGGTGCCAAATGTGACAAACTGTGGCACACCCACAAGTGAGTGTCTGCCTCCCTCTGCCGGATCTCAGCTGTGTAGCTGTGATGGCCCCAGCATTGGAAAATGCACCCAAAAAACACATACAGGCAACTTTTGTGTCAAAACTCTGCTCTTTGCATCATCTGTGTCTGTCCATATGCAGAGCAACTGCAACTGCACCCAAAAAACACACACAGGCAACTTTTATCTCAAAACTCTGCTCTTTGCATCATTTATCTGTCTATATGCAGAGCAACTGCAACTGCACCCAAAAAACACACACAGGCAACTTCTGTCTCAAAACTCTGCTCTTTGCGTCATTTATCTGTCTACATGCAGAACAACTGCAATTGCACCCAAAAAACACACACAGGCAACTTTTGTCTCAAAACTCTGCTCTTTGCATCATTTATGTCTGTCTATTTATGTCTGCATCATTTATGTCTGTCTATATGCAGAGCAACTGCAACTGCACCCAAAAAACACACACAGGCAACTTCTGTCTCAAAACTCTGCTCTTTGCGTCATTTATGTCTGTCTACATGCAGAGCCCAGGGTTAAGTGTTTCCAGTTTTGGTACCAAATTTTCAAGGCCAAAGGTGGAAGGCAGGTGTGTGAGCTGTGTGTGACACTATAAATAAGGCACAGGGATCTTTGCTAAAAGCAGAATTTTCTCAGCTCTCACAGCATGGCAGTCTTGATGGGCAGAGAAGAACTGTCTGAAATTCGTCAAAGGCCAAAAGGTCCTGCAGCAGGCTGGGGGCCAACCTGCTGGAAAGCAGCTCTGGAGAAGGACCTGGAGGTCTTGGTGGACAAAAATATCTGTCCCTGAGCCTGTAGTGTGTCCTGCAAGCCAAGAAGGCCAATGGCATCCTGTGGGGCATTTTCCCTCCCACCACACCCAAACATTGCCAGCGGGTCAGGGAGGTGATTCTGCCCCTGAGCATGAGGAAAAAATTCTTTACTGTGCAGGTGACTGAGCACTAGAACAGGATGCCTAGAGAGAATCTTGTTATCAGACATCTGCTCCGATCTGTGTTTATTTCAAATACCTGTGTTCCATTTACAAAATATGCAACCTGTACTGGGATTGCACTGGTACTTGAATTTTAATTATTGGGATTGCACTGGTACAGGAATTTTAATTATTTAGGCACATTGCATGTAACACAACTCTGACTTAGAACTCTAACCCTTAACACTGTGCTGTTAAATAAAATACTGAGTGACTCCTGCCACTACTTTTCTGTCCCCACCACTTTTCAGAGCACTGACTGTCACTCTGGTGACAGCCAGCCCCTGTAGATCTGACAAGTTGCAAAACATTCACATCAGCATTGCCTCACAGCTCAGAGCACTGCACTTAAAAGTGCACACAAGTTCTGCTTCTAGAAAATCTTTTGGGTTTACTCAAGGGAAGGATTTAAAAATGGAATTTACTCCAGAGTACACAGCAATCCCTTTGGGTACTGCTGAAGCCTGCTCATGGCTGCATTTACTAATGCAGTGGGATTTTCACCCCTTTTTAAGTGAATTTATTGATCCTGAATAACCTCCACAGCCCCTGCAGTCACCAATACTTTATCAACAGCACTGGTACAGGAGCTCTATTACTAGGGCTGTCCAGAATACCTCAAATCAGCTTAAATCCATGCCAAAAGTCCTCCAGCTGGAAGCCTGAGAGGATCTTTTTGGCCTGCTCTGAGCTCCACAGAAGCAATCAGCAGTGCCCTCACATTTTGCCTAGGGCTGGAGGAGGGTTGTCATATTTAATGAAGAGAAGCCAGGCTAAAGAAATAATTACCAACCACTATTAATGACAGGTCCCATCCTCAAATAAAAACAAGCAAAATGGGGAGAAGGTGAACAACTATCCCCACCCACCAAAACCCCCAGAATCCCCAACAGAAGACATGCAGAGCATCAGCCACCCATGCACAACCACCTGAAGATGAATTTTCCCCTCATTTAATCACCAAAACCCTTCCGTTGTCAGTATCTGGCTTATTTCACTTACAGCCTTGAAGAAAATCCTCAAAAAGTTGAAAACTTTTAGGACAGTTGAAAACTTTTCAACTAAAAGTTGAAAACTTTTAGGACAGTTTCCTCACTTCCTTTAACCAATGCCATTTCCAGAGTTTACTGCGCCCTTTCAAACACCCATTCTTGACCCAGAAATAAAACCATCGGGTTGAGGTTTTTTGGGGAGGACGGGTGGGTTTTGGTTTGGGGATTTTTTATGCCTCCAACTATCCCTGGCCTTTATTTTACTCATTGCTACTCGATATATTTTGCATATACCAAAACCCTCTCAATTGACTGGTGTCTGTGTTGGTTTTTTTGTTGTCACATCACGACTTTGGGGGATTTGTTCCTTTGTGCAGCAGTGACTACACCTGTACTTTGTCTGACTCCTCTAACCTGGCTCCATTTCCATGGGAAAACTGGGAAGATGCTGGTGTTATAAATAAGGAGCTTGACGAGGCCAATATTCAAGCAGCAATAAATTTATTAATTAATATGGTCAAGCATGAGCAATACAGCACAGGGTGCAGTGGAGGAAGTTTTCCCTCCAACTGCACACCCATAGTTGAGGCTTACAGGTATTTATAGGGGTACTCATCAGCTTTCTCAGCAGTTTCTATTCCAAATTTTTACGTCACAATTCTATACACTACTGTGGTTTAGTTTTTCTCAGGATGTATACCAAAAAGATGTATCCCCAGATGGTGGTGGTTGGTTTCCAAAAGAAGGAAGAAGTCTCCCATCTGGTGAGGTCCAACTCCCCAGATGTGGGTCCACCTTTTAATTGCAAGGACTATAAATCTCATAACAGTGATGTCCAGCTTCCCTTGGTCAAAATTATAAATCCTTGAGTTGATGTTCATCTTCCTTTCTCAAGCTGCTTTTCCCTGTTTGGTTTCTTTTATTTATATTCCAAAGCTATAGTTTCAAGGATACAAGCAATATTCTAAAATTATACTGCAAAAGGTTATTATTGCAGAGCTCTTTAAGGCTTAACTACAAGCAAAGAGCAACATCCTTAATGCTTTAAGTCAAATGCTCCTAAATTGTGAAAAATGCACGTATTTTATGATTGGCTTTTCGCAAATATTAAAATGAATATTATTTGTGTTGTGTTAGAAAGTTATGCTGTATTAATTCTCTTAAGTACTGTGTTAAATATGGTTTTAGGTTATAAAAAATTGTTAAAATAGAAACGATGCTATGTAGGATACTTTTCTTAAAGAAAGGACTTGCACTGAGATAGCAGCCACAGGACACCTGAATCTTTCAGAGAAAGAGAATTTATTGCTCCATTATCAGAAGAAATGAACTTCTTCCTGCCTTGAAGGTGCTGTTTTAGGATTCAGAGGAAGAAGTTGATGATGACCAGACAGAATCCTGTGTTTTAATGGAATTTATGCATCATGTAACAAGACAACCAGTATGAATATGCAACAGGCTGTTGCTTTTAAGGGTTGATCCTTTTGCCCTTTTTCGGGCTCATGCTGCCCAGAAAAAGGCACCTGGACGTCCGTAACTCTTTATCTCTATTGTCTCATATTGTCCTAATTCAATTTGTCCAAATTGTTATTACTCCTATTTTATTACTCTTTTTTATAACCATTTTATTACTACTAAACTTTTCAAATTTTAAAAAGAAGTGATTGGTGTTCTTCATATAAATCAACTAAGGCTAATTGCAAACAAAAGATAGATTCAAAGGCCTTCTTCCATGCTTTACTTTCCTCAGTCATTATTAGAATTCGTCTTTAGAACCGTCTTTAGAGGTGGACAAAAGCCTCGTCCAGGTGTGTTGCTGTTGTCAAGCCCTGTATTCAGATGTATCAGGGTGGCATCGCTGACTGTCTGGATAGATGCAATCGGCTGCTCCCGGCCGGGGTAGTCAAAAGACATGGTTTGGATTTCACAATACTTTTATACCATACATTAATAGCATGAATTATCCCTACCATGTATTACATACCTGACACGAAACACAGCTTTGTGTTTCACACCAGGGAGCCTCGGGGACAACGGTGGAGACTGTCCCAGGGACACCCGCGGGGCTGTGCCGGGTGTGAAAAATGCATGTATTTTAGGATCGGCTTTTCGCAAATATTAAAATTATATGTGTTGTGTTAGAAAGCAATTCTGTATTCATTCTCTTAAGTACTGTGTTAAATATAGTTTTAGACTATAAAAATTGTTTAAAATAGAAACGATGCTATGTAGGATGCTTTGTTTAACAGAAAGGGCTTGCAGCGAGATGGCAGCCACAGGACACCTGAATCTTTCAGAGAAAGGGAATTTATTGCATTCTTATCAGAAGAAACTAACTTCTTCCCGCCTTAGAGGCGCTGTTAGAATTAGAAGGAAGAAGCTGACGCTGACCAGACAGAATCCTGCGTTTGAATGGAATTTATGCATCATGGATGGGATGTATGAATATGCAACAGGTTATTGGTTTTAAGGGTTAATCCTTTGTTAACGGGTGTCCTTTTTCGGGCTTGTGCTGCCCAGAAAAAGGTACCCGGACGTCCATAACTCTTTGTATTTATTCTCTCATATTGTCCTAATTCAGTTTGTCCAAATTGTTATTACTCTAATTGTGTTACTATTTTTACAACCATTTTATTACTATTACACTTTTAAAATTTTAAAAGCGAGTGATTGGCGTTTTTCACACGGGGATAACGGCGGGGACTGTCCCGGGGATAACGGCGGGGCTGTCCCGGGGAGGCTCGGGGATACCCACGGGGCTGTCCCGGGGATAACGGCGGGGCTGTGCCGGGGAGCCTCGGGGACAACCGCCGGTCTCGCCGGGCGGTGCCGGGCGCCGCGGGGACAACGGCCGGCTGCAGCGGCAGTGCCTCGGCTGTGCCATGACCGTGCAGCGCCCGTCGTGGCCGCCGCTGTACTTCCCGCACTTCCACGGCACCGAGCCGGTGCCGCGGCCGGCGGGCGGCGCCTGGGCCCCGCTGGCCGCCCTGTGCTGGCCGTGGCAGCCGCTGCCGGCCGCGGCCGGGCCGCCCCGCTACGCCGCGCTGCCCGCGCCCGTGGTGCCGGAGCCGCCGCGCCTCTGCTGCCCGCCCGCAGCGCCGCGGGCCGGGGAGGCGGCGCGGCGGCCCCCGGAGCTGGCGCAGCTGCAGCTGCAGGAGGAGATGTGCGAGCTGGGCATCCGCCTCAAGGAGCTGGAGCTGGCGGCGCTCATCGGCGACGGCTTCGATGCCAGGCAGTGTGCGTGCGCCGCCCGCCGCGCCCGGGCTGCGCGGAGCGGTGCGGGAGGAGCTGCGGGCATCGGCACCGGCACCGCCCCGCACAGCCCGGGTACCCCGGCAGGGAGTCCGGAATAGGGCAGGATGGATGTGGGGCGGGTTTGGGGTATCTCCGCCCCGCAGCGCCCCAGCGCCAGCCCGGGGCAGCGCAGGTGCGTGCGGGGACAAAAGGCATTGATTGTCCCGGGTCAGCCCGGTCACCGCTCAGGGGAGCCGGCTGAGGGCACGGTTAGAGGAGTCACGCGAACTACAGGTGTAGTAGTCACTCCCGTAGTCACAAAACCCCCAAAGTCGTTAAATGACAGCAAACAAACCAACGCAGGCATCACTCAAGCGAGAGGGAGTTGGTACGTGCAAAATGTATGGAGTAGCAGCGAGACCCTGCGGTTGTGCACCGGCCCCGCAGTCCGGCCGCGGGTCCCCCTGGCAGGGAGCCCTAAAGCAGGATGAGAGCGTGGGGCAAGTTTGGGGTATCTCTGCTCTGCAGCGCCCTAGAGCCACCCCGGGGACACTGCGAGGCGGCACTGCGGGGACAAATGGCATTGATTGTCCCGGGTCAGCCCGGTCACCGCTCAGGGCACCCGGCTGAGGGCACTCCACCCGCACACCACAAACCACATAAAACAACGA
Source organism: Melospiza melodia melodia (assembly GCF_035770615.1). Lineage (NCBI taxonomy): Eukaryota > Metazoa > Chordata > Aves > Passeriformes > Passerellidae > Melospiza > Melospiza melodia. Next base: position 49,660,962 of record NC_086199.1, on the reverse strand, counting down.
CGCATTAACCAGACAACCAGCATTGTAATTGCCATCTTAACCACCATGTCCGTCATCCTCCTTCCTATATCCCCTATCATCCTTACCATCGTCTGAGAAATTTAGGATTACCTAAGGAGTCACACGAAGTACAGGTGTAGTCACTGTCATAGTCACAAATCCCCCAAAGTTGTTAAACTACAACAAACAAACCAGTGCAGGCATCACTCAAGCGAGAGGAGAGGGAGTTGGTACATGCAAAATGTATCGAGTAGCAATGAGACTCTGCAGTTGTGCATCAGCTTTGATGTCAAATAAAGGCCAGGGATAGTTGGAGGCATAAAAAAATCCCCGAACCAAAACACAACTGGCTCCCCCAAAAACCTCAAAACAACCCACACCAAAAGAAACCACCAACCAAACAGAAACCCTCCTGTGAACTTGGCATTTTAATTTTGTAACCTGCTGGCCATGAAGAAAATGCAAGGAATAAAATAGTTCAGCAGATGATGGTGGTACTGAGAGTTCAGGTGGGGAGGCCAACAACTGTAAGGATTTCATGCTCGTTTTTTCCTCCAAGGTCAAACAAACCAATGCAGACATCGGTCAAGCGAGAGGGAGTGGGTACATGCAGAATGTATAGAGTAGCAATGAGACCCTGCAGTTGTGCATCAGCTTTGATGTCAAATAAAGGCCAGGGATAGCTGGAGGCATAAAAAAGTCTCCAAACCAAAACACACCTGCCCTCCAAAAAACTTCAACCCCTTGGTTTTATTTCTGGGTCAGGAATGGGTGTTTGAAAGGGTGCAGTAAACTCTGGAAATGGCATTGGTTAAAGGAAGTGAGGAAGGCACTGTCTTAAAAGTTTTTAACTTTTTGAGGATTTGATGTAAAATACAGGCCAGGGATAATTGGAGGCATAAAAAAATCCCCAAACCAAAACCCGGCTCCCCCAAAAAACGTCAAAACAACCCACACCAAAAGAAACCACCAACCAAACAGAAACCCTCCCATTAAATTATAAGTGAGCTTGGCATTTTAATTTTGCAACCTGCTGGCCACGAAGAAAATGCAAGGAATAAAATAGTTCAGCAGATGATGGTGGTACTGAGACTTCAGGTAGGGAGGCCAACCACTGTAAGGATTTCATGCTTATTTTTTCCTCCAAGGTCACAGGAAACTTTCAGGAGTGCAAGAGTTACAGGAACACAGGGGAAATGCCCATCAGATACATGCATTCAAAGCAAGATCTCAAAAGAAATTCCACTTGGTAGTTTGCATGTATTTCCCCCTTCATTATAGCAGTACACACCACTTTCCATTTTCAATACCTAGTATTTTGAGAAACTCTAATTTTCAGGTATTTGCTAGCCAAGGCATTGTAAGGATTATTAGTTTGCTTAATACATTATTGGATTTACTTAAAAGTACTGTAAATTGTTAATGACATCATTAATGACAATTCGTGTTTCATTCCTGTTTAGATAAAATCCTGAAGGCACTGGAAGAAAAGAAGATACAAAGCATGAAAGCAATGCAGAACATGAAGTAATGTCCACCAACACACTGTGGATTATTTCAGCTGGATATTTTGCCACTATGACTGTGGATTGTTTTAATGGGTCTTTAATATTGGGTTTCTACTCACTATATGTTGTTCTCCTCCTCTTAAAAGTATAGCATATTGTTGACTTCTTTTGTGTATTATTTGTCTGGTACTAGTTACTGATAACACTACTGTGTATTTAAACCTTTTTCTTTTTATCCAATTACTTTATGCAGGAAGCATATAATATTTTCTTCAAAACACTGAGAAATTAACACTGTTTTTGTCAGGATTCTCAGCAGTCCATATCTGCAGCTAGGAAACGCAGAAATGGCAAATATAAAATATGGTTGGGTTTTGTTTTGTTTTAATTCTAAGTATATTAAGTGCAATTTTGAGTAAACAGGTATGGCCAAAAGTCCCAAGCCTCTAAACCAGCTTAAAGAACTACTTTCACCTTAGCATAAAAAAACTTTTTTATAATCACAGTGTATTCCTTTATAACCATAAAATTACAGAAGCTGTGACTTGAGTTGGTTTTTAACAGAGCAGGCACATGACATTTAGTGTTAACTGATATTTTACCATAATTTTAGGAATAACACTGCTTGGGCCAAAGCCTGTGGCAGTTTTTGAAGTGACAACATCCTTATGTTTGGAAGGTACATCCTTTCATAAGTAAAAATGGACAGAGGCAGGGATGGCAGACTGAAGATCTGGACAGCATTCAGCATTCAAAAATAATGTCACCCATTAAGAACACCACAAAGGAGCATATAGGCTCATCAGACTGATAAAAAAATACTGATTACTTTTTCCTATTCCATTTCCAAAGCAGTAGGTGGCAGCATGAAATAATAAAGTTACCAACCCTGAAGCTGCAATATTTTGGCAAAGAGCTTTATTTTTAAGAGGATTATTTTAACCTCTGTTTATTTAAACTGTGTTCAAATTACTCAGCTGTGAAATGTTTTAATACAATCCAATATCAAAATTTTATTTTCTCTTACTGTTTATTGCAACATTCATCCTTATAGGGCCTCAATCTTTCTAGCCAGATTTTGATCTACTGTACACAGAGTTTATATATTTTTTTTAAATCTAGTTTATAACTCCCATTTGTCAATCATCAAACTACAGCAATCACATTTTAATGTGATTACAAATGAACATTAGAAATCTGGGCTGCAGTGTTTCACTGCTCCCTCTGCAGAAAGAGGATAAAAAGTCTCTCAAAGGGTTTTGAGGCTTAAGTAGAAATGGTCAATTGCAGTGAAAATATGAATGGTTAAGCTGAAATTGTTGGTTTCAATGAAAATGAGAACTGGGTTAGTATCCAAATTAAATATCAGAAAACAAATTTGGATTGGACAAAAAGGGCCATTACACAGAGGCCTTCAGAGGCTTTGTGGGCAAGTGAGGATTTTAAAATCAAGGTAGGTAACAGAGGAACTATCTTGATTGTCCCAATCTCCAGATCAGTTTAGTTCCTAAACCACAATAAATTTTCCAAGGTTACTGCAAGGGCCTACAGTGGTTTCCATTACATGGAATTGCTGCTTCCTAACAATTACTTCTCAGCTTTTACCAAGTCTTTGACTTTACATCCAGCTCTCATCAGCCATTATTCACTTTTTTTCTTTATTCCTTTGTTTTCTTGGCTTAAACAGACCTGCTTCCCATGGCACACAGTTGAAATATTTTCCATCTGTTGTTCTGTTTTCCATATGGCCTTTATGTTGAAACAACACTTGGAGTTTAATTACTGGATGATAACACAAGGAATAGCATCAATTAATGTGTAATCTCAGAGCTGCCTGGGATCACGCATCTCCAGAAAAAATAATCTGGACCATGGCATTTAGCAGAGTGATCACCCTTGTGTCACCCACAGCACTCCTCCATCAGGATGCTTTGGTCAAAACCTTTCCTTTGGGAAAAAAAATAAAAGGGGGGAAAAAAGGCTATTGGTGCATAATGGCAATTAGGCTCATTTCCATTTGCCCCTAAACATTTAACTTACCTTTACTTTTCTGCTCTGTTTCCACCTGATCTTCTTAAATCCAGTAATTTGCTCTCATCTGAGGGCTTATGGTTTCATCTCAAAGCTGGTCTGTCTATCATTCCCTTTGTAAAAATTAAGCCATGTATTAGACAAAATAGAACAGCATTCTTACTGCATTTACCTTTATTCACAAAGGATGTGCCATTCATTTTTTAATTGTTTCTGTTCTCTTAGATTGCTCAGGGGAGGCTAAACCTGGCATTCAGATGCAGGAACAATTCAGATCTCTTTCATGTAGCTGCCTTGTGACTCAACAAATTTATCCCTATTGCATTCAAGACAGAAATTTAAGGCTACAAATTTGATTCCTAGGCAGAGATCTCCAAACATCAGTAGGGTGCTCCACTTTCCAATCCCAAATAAGGCAAGCCTCTCAAAAAGCAGAGTGTCACACCTTCCCAGCCTGAGCCTGCACCTGCAGTGACACCCAGGTGCTCCCCAAGGAGACCTTCAGGTCTCACTTGTGAAGCTTCAAATGGCCTTGGCTGCTTTATGGTGGGAAAAATGAGATACAAAGCTATTCAAGAACCAGAATGCATTTCAACTTTATTTTATATCAAACTGTTGGGTCCATTAAATTTCACACTGATGTGTTTGAGTTTGCCACATTAAAATTCTCCAAATAGATATTCAGCCTTATTACAATGGATCATTAGAATTTAAATTAATCTTCAAGTCAAGCTGCCTTAATTAGTTCAGGGGCAGATTAGAAAGGAAATCCAAAAGCAGTAAGCCATCATGAAATGATTTTTCTGCTTTCAGCAGCGTCTGCTGCATTTTGGATTCACCTGCTCTGAAAATTCAGAGCTAATATCTCAAGGGGAGGTAGGGAAATTGAGAAGCACCTAACTCTGGGAAAGTTGTCCTCATTTGTGAAAACTTGTCAACATTTGTGAAACAGCCTCAGATTTTGGTGTATCTTGAGAAAAGCCAGAACAACCGCCTGAGGCAGTTTAAGTACTCACAGTCACAGCATGTATATAAAATATATAAATACATATATACACTTAAAAAATTATATCATAATTAGGCCACGGGTCTAGAACCTTATTAGTGATACTTACACTAGGAATTTCATTTATCCTCTATTTTTGGAAGATCCTTTCCAGCCTCTTTCTTCCTCTGAAACTACAAAGTAGTAGCAAAGGAACTTTTTATTCCAAATTTCTTGCATGACAAATTATACAAAAGCAGCCCTGTCAAAAGCTGCATTTTCCTCTTCCTTCTGCTTCAGACTGACAGCACGAAACTTAGGCCTGCATAAATTATATTAAAAACCACAAAAACTGGATCTAAAGAGGAGGAGACAGCAGGAACAACCAATAAGTAGCAAGACAGATTTTAAGACATATTTTATTTCATGTGCAAAGTTGCCAAGGAAAACACACATACAACTTCAGCTAAGCTATAGCCACTAACATGAAAGGAACTATTCTATGTACTCATAAGCTTTATTTCTAGAATCACCCTATGGCTCAGAGTAAAAACATAGGGATTTGGTAATGATCCAGAACATTTTAAATCCCCCTTTTCAGTCATATGTAAAATTCTACCATCAGCATGTAGTTTTAAGTAACAGGTCTTGGAGATTTTCCTTCTGATTGCATAGTATAAAATTTTAATTATTTCTTATTCTCTTGATTTAATCCCTAGACTCAGCTTTAAATTTGCTCTCAATGTTGCAGCTTCAGAAAATTAATTTTCCCACTTACAGCTGAAATACTCATAAATTTTGAGCAAGTTTCACAGACACAGCCATTACAATTCAGTTGAATCAAGCTGTGAACACCAAAGATAACATGGATTTTTGTAGTCATGCAGAGCTAGTCCTTTCCATAGTTCAAAGATGTAAGAAAAGTTCATTTCCTTGGAAAGTGAGATCTGTTGCCTGGGAAGTGAGACAGTTTATTGATATAAATTCTGTAAATCTCTGTAAAAAAGTGTAGAGGCTGTTATTGGAAAGGCTTCCTAGAACATACTGAAATATTTTCAAGAGGTTTTTTTATTTTCCCTTGTAAATTCACATTTATTGAAATGCTACCATAGGAATAGGTACTTTATAGTCCTGAAAAATTCCCAAAGCTCCATGAAGTAATAAATGGTGCTTCTTATCAAAGTAGCCACTGCAGTCCAGGTCTGAGTTTCAGCAGAGCAGTGAGGAGAGGCAGTTCCTTCACCCTGCCCACACATGGGACACTGAGGCACAGACACATTTTGGACCAATCCAAAATCCTGAAGAGCAGCAAACTGACCTCCCATCTCCCAGTTTCCAGCCACCCATAACCAGACAGCATCCTTCCTCTCCTGGCACAGTTTTAAGACACTTGTGATGGCTAATTTATTGGGGGGGTTACTGCTCAGCCCTGTTCTCCTTGAAGGGAGCAGGTGTTTTGCCAGTAAACAAAAAAAAAAAAAAAAAAAAAAAAACAAAAAAAAATTGCCAGTAAACAAAATCTTACAGCAGAAAATTTACCTGTAGCTGTGGTTTGCCTCAACACTAAAAGGAGAACACACAAAAGCACACTGTGGACTGAAGCCATGCAGTGCCATGGCTGTTTAAAAATTCTGTCCTGTGTTGGTTCTTGCTTCTGTCACCAGCTGTCAGCAAGGTAAACAGTGCACTTCTTTGTGTACAACATGTCAAATTCATATTCAGAATGCACAGCAATGGCAGGGAAGACTTCAAATGAAAATAAAAAGTCAAAAAGCATAAGAATATCTGTGCTGGACAAACATGATTACTGATGAATCCAAAGAACTGCCCTGTTGTTAGGCCTGAGCTGTTTCTGTTGGGTTGCTAAATCCTGCATCAAAATTTAAGCCTCAGCAAAATGGGTTCTATCATATTTTCCAAAATCCTTGGCTTCACTCTCATTTTTTTTCTATCAAGTATGACGTTGAATACAGCTTGCAGAATCAGCGGCAAGATGAAACGAAAAAGCCTTCCCAGTCAATTTGTCACAGAAGGAAATATTAAAATTTGTTTGTTGCAAAAAAAAGTGTTCAGGTTTTTCCTCATTGCAGCATGGAGAGTATGAGATAAAGACAGGGATAAAGAATAAATTTCAGTTTTACTTACATCCAGATCTCCTTGCCAGATACACAAGACCTTAACTGATGCCCCAGTGTTTGGACTGGTTTACACAGCACAGAAATGCTCTGGGCTCCAGTGAAGAGGGAATACTCTGGAAGAGAAATTCACCTGCTCTCTAAATATTGTAATCAGTGGAATCACCTTTCCTTGTGATTTACAGTCCTTTGCACCCATTATTGCCCAGTGGCTAAATGTAAATTTCTAAAGTTACAAAATTGTTTACAGACTGCAATATAGTAACAACTTACTCCTTGGGTATGAATTGAGTGTGGAAAATTCATGAAGTCAAACTTCCTAAAACAAGAATTATTTTTAACAAATTCAAAAAAAAAAAAAAAAGAAAATCAAACTCCTGAAACACCTCTTCATGACACTTGTAATTATTTTCAACACATCTATGATACATTTGACCACCTAACTATTTAAAGCCCATTTCTCCTCTTCCATGAGCTTCATAACAGAACAACTCTGAGATTTCTCTCTTCATTACTACCTGTCTACGCCTTAAGGAACCTGAAATGGATGGGGACAAATTGATGGACAAATAGAAATTTTTTCAGTTTTGAAAAAATATTTAAATATTTTTTGACACACGGATATATAGATATGCATGAATATGACACAATATTCATCAGAATATGCTCTTAAAGCGATTTTAAAAGCATGAAATATTATATGATTTGGGGGCATTTCAACTATTTTTAAAATCAGCACCTAAACCACTTTGTGCAATGCAGTTATTCTCAGGAGAAATTCGGCAGTATTGACCAGCTTTGCCTTTATGACTTGGTCATCTTGAAAGATTTTTAAAAAGCAAGTCAGTATGCAATTTCTTTACTTATCTATATATAAATCTCATTTCCACAAGTTGAGTTTTGCATTATTTATTTCTGAGAGAAAGGCAAAAGTTCAAAAAAAGCATTCTCAGAGAGTATTCTTCTCCTTAAAAAATGAGAAGAAAAAAATAAAAAAAACTTTGAATTCTTTTGATAAACAAAAAAGAAATCTGCTGCTCATTCCTGGAGTTAAAAATTAACCCATGAAGGGAAAGCTGCATTTTCTAGTATGTGTGAGCAACATGCAAGATCCCTGTCTCGCTGCCATTTCATGTCAGTGTGGGCTGGGAAGCCACTGGGATTTATTAGTGTATAAGAAATTCAAGAGCAGGACAATAACTGGTTGGACACAGAGTTTGGAACTGCTGGGACGTGCACAGGATGAACAGGGGCAGCAAAATGCAGTGAGCTCAGAAAACTTGCTGCTTTCAAGCTCCCTCTGACTTCCAGAGGCTGGCAGTCAGCTCTTACACTGGCAATGCAGGGCTAAAAAAAATACATTAAATGTCATTAATTCCTTAGCAATCAGACATCTTGAAATGTAATGGAAACTGTGGTCAGCTTGGTACATATCAGCCCTTAAACAAAACAATTCTGTCACTCAACCTAATGTTGCATTTTCTACCTGCCTCTCATTTTTACCTCACACTTCTTATGTGTCTCTTTCAAAGAGAGTCTGAAAAAGAAATGATCACAGCTTAAGATAATACCCTCATTTCTATACATAGGGCTTGCATGCACCTCTATCAAGATCTACTCACAGTATTATGACATAAAAATATTACTCATATTTCCAGACTGAGTGCTAGAGTTTCCAACACAGATTATATGTCAAGAAATGACTCTCAACAAGTCAAGAAATTACTGCCAACAAGTTCCCTTTTATCCTTTTACTGTTCTACTGATGCTAATAAATGTCACAAGTGTTTTTTCCAAGTGAAAGTGGTCAGGACACACAAACCAAGAAGGATTTTTTTTGTTGTTTCATTTGCAACTGTTTCTACTGATGATTTACAAATCTGAAGACAGACAGTGGTCAGAACAGCAAGATTTTGTGTGCACAGTAAACAGTACTTTCACCTTAACATTTAAAATATCTTTAAAGAAAATTGGGGCATTGAATAGAAAAAACTAAATTACGACTTTTTTCTCAGTAAAAATGGTATGGATATATCTGGACAAGGTTATCACTTTAAACACAAATGCTGTCTTCTTTGAAATCAGTATTGAAAAACTATATTGTACTCGTAGCCATACAAAATGTTTATTATATTACAAATAATTTGTACACTATATTTTCACTTTATCATTGCTTTGTGCTCAGACAGTATAAATATTACAGCATGATTTTTCTTTCCCAGCAATGTCCTAACTGTCCTGATATAATCTGACTTGATACTTAAAAAAAAATTACAGAAACATATTACAAACAGGATAAAAAGGCATCATGAATGAAGAATGTAAGATGGTTTTCTGAATAAAGTGCAGGACAATGGTTTCAGTGATGATTCAAGAAATATTCAGTAGACTGCACATCATCCATAATAATACCAAACAAAATAAATTTTGAATCTCTAACAGGTCTTCATCAGAAGTATGAAGAGTACTTTGTTTAACTATACTGAAATGGTTTTTCTTTCTAGAAGGCTATTTAAATGCTCTTGCTCAGGGGTTTTCCATTTTCTACAGACATCCAAACCCTGGACATCTCTATATTTTCCAAAATTTTTAGTTTCCAGTATGGCAAGATACAAGATCCATTGTGTAAGATGTATGAGACTTTACCCTCACACATTTTTAATAGAACTATTAAATTGCCACAATTTAAGAATGGGAACAGACTTACAAACAGAGTTAAGTGTCCAAAAGATGCTGTTTAAAACTGGAATGCCCTGCTTCCTGTGACTTTTTTGGGAATACACTGTTACATTTCCCTTCCCACCTCTATGGCTTCAGCGTGCTCATCCATGGGATCCTGGCTGCTTGCACAATTTCAGCTTCAGGAGAACTCTGCAAAACTGGCTAGAGAAATTTATTACACAGCACCTGTAATAAATTTCTCTCTGGCTAGAGAAATTTATTTCACCCCCATTGCTTAGAAGGACCCATTTACTTGCAAAATTTCACTGGGCTACATAGAAGAATCATTCAAAAACTGATAATAAAGCTGATGCAGAATGTGGCTGGCACAACCTGGTGTAGGTTTCACTTTCCAGGTTAGCCCAAGGCAGCTGTGAACTAGCTGAGGCTAAATAAAATCAGTTGCTCTTCCATTATGTCTGCACTCATGTTACAGTGATCCAATTGACTGAAAAATAAACAAAATTTTGTTTGAGGGATCTAGTGACACTTGCTTTTATAGACAAAGCCCAATAGAGAAAATAAACCCTGCTGTCAGTGAGTGAAATTCCCACTGAAGCCAACCAGAACCTGTCTTTCTGTGGTACACTGAGTTCGGCCCAGTATTTTTCAGTTGTTATTCTTAAAGTGTGATGCTCCTAGCCAGCTATTCATTTAACCCAATTTGGCTGTGTTGTATCACACTGATAATATCAGCATTACCTGGCTGACAGGTAACTGAGACAGCAGTCAGCCTTTACTAGACTTGCATTTATATGAAAAATTGAGTTTCTTTGGTTGTTTAGTATCCAAGTCACCCAATTGTATATTTGTGTACTCCAGACATAGCATGATTATACTGATCAGTAAAATTATCAGGGGTTTGTTCTTTCTTTTTTTTTCTTTTTCCACTTAGTTTATGGAAATTTTCTGACTATAGCAGACTAGTCACTTATATAAATATACAGCACATATATACATAGAAATTACAAAAATACATTTTATTTATATCTGATTTTAAATAATAAAAATGAAATTTCACATTTATCGAAAGATTAGCTAGCATTCCAAATGCTTCTGCAATATTCAAGGTATTGGAGCAGAGGATGTCTGTATATTCTAGGATAATTATGCATCACAGTCTCAGGGTTTATAGTATAATTATTAAGGGGAAAAATAGCTCTGCTTTAAAAGTTTGTGCTTCATCAATTTCTTCCTCTATCCCCTATTCTAGTCTTCTTTCTCCTTCTCTCAATTTACTGATGGCCAAAAAAGCTAAACCAAGTTCCCTTTCTCACATCAGTTAAGACCAAAGAAACTCAGAGAAATGAAATGATCAGACAAAATAGTAATTGAGGATAACTAAATAACCCACTGAAATGAAGGACATTACCTTTAACTCCAGTTGACATCAAACACACCCAACACAACAAATTTTGCAAAAACTTCAGATCCTGAAGCTAATTGCTGAAGGAACCGAAAACAACTGTTCATGTCTCCAACTAGTTTGTACAACTGCAAAATATTAACTACTGTCCCATCCCAAGTGGTTTGATTTTCTTTTGGGATTGGATTCCTACCACAACGCAGTGTAACAATCAGTGACCTTTATCTTGCACAATATGAAGTCAACATCATTTCTGGCAATGCTCTCTTTTTCACAGAACATTCATATTTTTGTTAATCCATGTAGCTGTTAACTTATTTACATGTTAATATAGTAGTTAGGTCCTCTACATTCAGAACTTCCTGGGTGCGCATTCACCGTGCCAGCACAATCAAAATCAACTGCAGCTTCAGGTAGCACTTTCTGGCATCACTTTAGTAGATAGCATTGCTAAAGAAAGAGGGAAAAAAGCACTGTGTTGAACAGAGGTTTCCCTGTCCAAGCAGGTGTATTCATTTTTCCAGGTTGGAAGGATTTAAAGGTCTCAGGTTTACCAGCTTCACATGCATTCAGAGTGAAAAGCCCGATTACAGAGCAAACAGGAAAAACCTTTTTTCATTTATCTGGGAAGCTTTTAGCACCAATATCCTTTGCTGGCTCTTCATGCATTGTATTCTTTCACGCTGAAAAAAAAAAATCTCCTCCATAATTCATCAGTGGCACTGAATGACAAGGTAGCCACCAATCATGGAAATGTTATTCACCTTCTCTACAGTCCTCTCTTCTTTTACTTCTTTGCACTGTTAATAGGATGAAGAGACTCTGAGCTATTTACAGGACTTTTATTTGTATTACTTAATTGTGTTGAATTCTTTTGGTTTGAATACAGTGTCTGGGATGAAAAGGCTGAAATGACTCTGCATTGCTGAAATCAGCACCCCTTATACAATGTTCCACAGCAGACAATTAACACGGCCACTGCCACGCCAGCCATGGCCTCCAGCAAACCCTGTTCTGCAGATTTTTTCTTCTCTTATTAAAGTTTTGGCATGCAGAAGTTATTTTCAGCAGCTCTGCCTCTGGGCCTGTAAATGGAACTTCTTGTGGCACAGACATGTTCAGCAGCATCTTTAGTGAGGATGGGTCATAATACGAGAGCAAAGTGACAAACAATTGCATATGGTTGATCTCATCAGTATGAAACAGTTTCCTGGCAGCTTTTCCTTAGCTGGAAAGCAGAATTTCATTTCTTCAGAGCCCTGTTGCTCTGCTTTAAGTCATTTCATAGTGTTGACTTTTCATACAGATTAAAACGCCATCGCTTTGGCACAATTCACAGAAAGTTAGTGGCCGAAAACTAAAGGAGCTGCTTTCTTGGCTTCCCCAGGTCACAAGACACAAACACCGTGCACAGACGATACATTAGACCTGGAACTCAAACATATCTGTCTGCTTCTTGGCCAGCTTGGCCACTTCTTCCCTTATTGCCTTGACGAGGGCAGCCGTGGAGATGTTGGTGAGCGGCGCGTCCGAGGGGTCGTTGTCGGCCAGGCTGTGCTGGGAGGCGGCGGCGGAGGCCAGCGGGGCCTGCTCCAGGCTGGGGTGCAGGCTGCCCTGCTGGCTGTACTGCCTGGGCAGCCTGGAGGGGGAGTTGTGCTGGTAGCGGGGCCTCGGGTAAGCCTCGATGTAGCCAGGCAGGGGCACCTGCAGGAATTGGAATTGCACAGGGTTATGCGGAACAATCGATCCGCCAGCGACCACAAACCTCCCTGGGGCAGAGGTGAGAGGGAGAGCACCAAAGGAAGGGAATGCAAACCTCAGAATTAATTCCCAGCTTCAGGGTGACCCCAACGTCTGGGAATGATTGGCATCTGACTCCATGATTCAGAAGAGTGAAATATTGCCTTATTAAAACTATATTCTATCACATTATACTATTCTAAAGAGATACTATGCTGGAGAGATACTAAAGAAAAACCCATGGCTGTCTCCAGACAGTCAGGACACAACTTGGACCTAATAGGCCAATTAACATAAACAACCATCACCAGAATCCAATTAAGAACTCACTCTCAGTAAGCAATCTCCATAACACATTCCACATGTGCAAAAACAACAGGAGCAGTGAATAGAGATAAGAATTGTTTTCTCTTCTTCTCTCTGTGCTTCTCCAGGAAAAATCCTGGGACAGAGAATTATATCTCCCTCTGTTCAGAGAATGTGAATGCCACAAGCTTCTGCCTACACATGCCTGTCTTGGCATGTACCATTTATGTACGTCCCAGCTGTGGCAGCAGAAACATCTGCTTGTCCTCATTTATCATCACCTCCAAAAGTCCAAGGGAAAAGGTTTTTCTGGAAGTGAGCTCTCTGCTTAGCAAACACTTAGGTTTTAAACAAACAGCATGATTTTAGTACACCAAAAACCTGTAACAGAAAAGCAGTTTTCTGATTTCTAGCTAATCCAAGCTAGCCAAGTGTCTGGACTCACTGGTCCTAACAGAAACTCACTAGATCCAGACACCAGGGATAAGCTCAGGTGTGCCAGTTTGGAAATTCAAGGCTCAAAGGGATGTTTGACTGCTCAGAAGTGTCAGGATTTCTGGCCATGTCTAACAGAATAACATGAGGGATTAATAATTTTTGTAACTCCACAGATTTACAAGCCCCATGTTAGCTAAAACTAAAACAATAACATAGGCCCTTAAGTCACAATGAGAGATTAAATTTCTTTCACCAGTCTTTTTGGCACTCAGAAGATTTTAATGCATCAAATAAAAATCAATATTTATGATTTCCAAAAGTCTATAAAATGGGAATCTACAGGCCTTAATTTTGAAGAAGGCTTTATGCCTGAAGCTTGACCTCTACACAGCCTTGGGTATCCATCAAATGCTGAAGAGAATGTCAAACATGTTCACTATGGTGTGATGAGACAAATGTAGGAAGCAGGTATGGTATGAAAGTGATCATTAGATGTAGGCACCTCTGTTTAGTTTACAACAGGCTCTTCAAAAGGTGATTGTACTAGAACAATATGTGATCACACCACTAGAGGCCACCAAGTTACTGTTTTCACTAAGCATCCAGCAGCTGGGAAAATAATTGCTTTGTGGATACAGTTTCATTGTCCCACAGAACTTAGTGTTTCAATGCTTACCATTTGTCTCAGAGAATAATATATTACAGTAATTGTGCTTATAAAATAGTTCCTTGTTGTAAAATCTCCTGTTTCCTCCCTTGTTTACAGACTAGGCTAGCAGAAATGTGTGGAAAATGAAGAATCTTATAGATATTTAGCCTCTGTTCTCAATAATTTTAAGAAAATCTTGGAAGTGTGATCAAGCTATAATATAAAGGCTCAAAACCTAAGACATGTCCAGAAATTCAAGCCCTGAGTATTAGTGAGAAAATCTGAGCATTACTTCAGATCTTTATGCTATTCACTTTTATTCAGGCTTTCTGACTGTGCTATATTGCTAATGCTATTACTAGCTCCTCTAGTAACGATTTTCAAATAAAGACAATTTCCTGACATATTTGCAAAATCATTATAGAAACTGCAGTAGTTTCTACATTTTTAGCCCTTCTGCAAAGCCACTGGAGAGTTGAAATTTTGACTAGCAAGGAATTGTTAAAGCTCTGCCATGGGTAAGTGAAAAGGGACATTTGCTTCCTCTGAGTTCTATATTGCCATGGTTATTTTTCCGACAGTTTTTTACATCCCTCTTCATTCCTCTTTCCCTGAAGGAAACCCACAACAGGTTTATACTCTTCACTTTCCAGAGGAAGGAGCTGGGGGCTGGAGACTTGGTTTGCAGTTTTGACCCATTTGTTTCAGTCTCCACTTTGACAATTGATACCTGACTCTATTTCCACAGGACTGCAATCAAGAGTAGGGATACAGAAGAGAGAATGAATGGGAAACAAATAAAATTTCCTTGTTTCATGGCTTTTTCCCTTCGTAGAGAAAAGTTCAAAATCGTTGCTAAGATACAATGGGCCTCCTGGATTTAAGATGTAAGGGTTAAAAACACACATAAAACAAATAAATAATAATAATAAAAAAAAACCAAAACAACAAAGGAAAATAAAGCTTTTCATGCTTTAAAAGGCAGCTCTGAGAAGGAAATTTATACCAGAGCATCACAAGCCTCCAGGAGTCAGGGGCACATCAGCAGGTGTGCTCAGCTTACAAATGAACAGCTTTCCTTTTTTTTTTCCTGACAGTTCAGCCTTCAAATTCAGACTTGCACCTCAAAGTCATACTGAATTGTTTTCCTCACAGGCATTGGGAGCAGTAATGAAGAGTGAAAACAAAAAAAGCTGCCCCCAGGAACATTTATATGACTGTGTTGTCTCCTGCTTATCTGCTCAAAGCCAACTTAGATTTCAACTGCAATTCATTGAAATGTTCTGTGGACGATTTGCACAAGGAAATTGAATCTGTCTCCCAGGTTTTTTAGTCAGAGTGGTTCTGCACAGATACCAGATATGAGCTCAAGTAGAAGAATTTATCTTTTTTTTTCCCTTGTGTAAAAAAAGCCCTACATTTGAGAAATTGTTTCAAACATGATAAACTACTGCAATTCATTTTAGGATGTTTCAACTTCAATTCTTTGAAATGTAGGTTTACTTTGGGCTAAAAATTACATCTGTTCCAGTCTGGGATTGTGCAATTAATTATTTAATTTATGATCTGTCACTGCAGCCTTTGGGAGGATTTGAAACACTGCACAGCAGGGCTGCAGCAGTGCTGGGAGGTAAGATTTGGGAGCCAGACTGTCTTGAGAAAAGCCTCCAGGAGGGTAAGATGCTTCCCCAACTTTCAGACAGCTCAGGACTGTCTTGAGAGGCAGCATCACCTTTTCCTGACACGTGTCTATCTCAAAATTTAACCTTTCTAAGGAAAGGAAAATGACATCTAACCCACCGACTTTAAACAGGTACCAGGCCCTAACCTAGTGAAGGATTCCACCCTCTAAAGATCTTGGCCACAGTTCCTGCTTGAACAGCTGAAGTATCTATGTCTAAGCCATCTCTTATGGCTTTTAACTGCTAGAGGTTATTCCCATTCAAGGAAAAATTATCCTTTTCTGCTTCTTTGTCGACCAGTGAAGAATTGCTGAAAATCCCTCCTGTGCAAAACACATAAAAAACAGGTGGTTAGAACAGCAAGGATGCTTACAGAGTCTGCCCACTGCCCTGGCAACTCATTCTCTCCAGCATAGGGCATCCAGGCTTGGTTCCTGTAGGCAGTGGGAGGAGTTGGGATGAAGTAGCCCGTGAAGCCAGGTCGGTTTGCTGGAATGGCAAACACTGCTGGTACCGTATTTCCTGGCAAAGACAAAAACAGTAGGCACCATTAATAGCTGAGATTTTCACTTGTAAATCAGATTATAGTGCTTATGAAATAGGGACTTCATGCTTGTTTGTTGAGGTTTTTTTGTCTGGGGCTTTGGGTTTGGTTTGTTTTGTTGTTTTGGTATTTTTTGTCCTACCATCTGACTACTGCAACTTCATAATGCTGGGAAATACTGGAGAAGGCAAAATTTGCAGTTGTCCTCATAACCAGGTACAGCCTTCAGGTAAAGAGTCCCTAGGATTTGATCCTTGTAACAAATGATCTTTGTCAAAACTTTGACTCATTAGAGAAAAGGATTTTTTCCCTTAAGTTTGTCTCCTTGTATTCAATTTTCAGCTGTTGTTATGATGGGTTTCAGTGTAATGCACCTCTCTTTTCACTGTTTACCCAGTCTTTCATGATATCTATATTATTAATATTATGATTAATACCTATATTGTATTATATGCAGATAAAAAACCTACAGAAATGAGTGACTGATATGTTTAACAGTCTGTACTCTCAACAATTCCATCATAAAACTTCAATGCTTCTGTAAAAAATACCAAGGTTCTACCTGTTCAGTTCCTTTCCCAAGAACAGTCTATGGCTGCCATAAATGACACAGCTACAACTCAAAGAAATATTTCTTGATTATTTCCAAATCTGGCTTATCACCTCTTGATTAAGATGCATGCCATAGGAATATCCAGGAAGCCTCCTGGATTAAAATCCCACTTTCACATTCCAATTTGTGTGCAAGGAGCCAGAGTTTCAGCCAAATCTCTGGGTAGGGTCACATCTGCTTTCAGGGAAGGTTGATTCCTGTGGCCCGCAGAGATGCAGAGAACAATTTGTTACAGAAATAATCCACTGGACTGTCTGGAAGACCAGCATCCTAATGTGCATATTTCCCTTGAGATATTCTTCATATATTCCCTTTGCTATCATAACTCTGTGTATTTTCCTAGTTAAAAATAGACTACAAACCACTTTCTTGCCCAGTCAAGTCTTCCTTCCTCTAGTGTCTATTTACATGCAAAGACAGACTCCAGCAGTGAATCACCAACATCACACTGAGGGCATGAAATCCTCACCCCTAAATCCTGGATGGGACAGCTGCATATCCTCTTCATCAGTTATTACATTTTCAGTTTATTCAGTTATATTACATGGACATGTATTTTACTTTTCAGACAGCAAAAATAACATCATTTACATGAAAGCAGAAGGGCAGGAAACCCTTTAAAACCACAACAAAGTACAAGTCCAGCATTTTCACTGAGGAATGGAAGCACAGCAGCATTACACAGCTGGGCAGATTCAATGTAGTAGAATTAATGCAGAGAAAATAAAATTTCTCCCCCTTCCAACTGCACATCATTTGAATATTGCTGCTAATTGCTCTCAGTAGCTATGATACCACTATGCTGACAAAATCACAAAGACATGGGAAGGCCCATGAAATTCATATGGAGTATAATTGAATTAGCATCAATTACTGGCTGCTTCAAATATCCATCCCCCAGAATCTCATTTACAGCCCTGGCACATTTTTTGTTCCTGAACAATCTACTAGAGGGCTATCCAGCCTACTCTGACAGATGCTGGGACATTGCATGGGCAGGTGCACAGAGACAGAAAGACTCCACCAGTGACATCCATCCCCAAAGCATTCTCCATAAACCCAGATATTTACGGTTTCTCAATGACCTCCCATGCAGTCCCAGGCCAGAATTGCTATGGATGCAATCAGGAGTAACAGAAGAGGAGTAAAATATGGTTTTTAGCACATTTTTCTCCAGAGCAGAAACACACCACCTCTATCCCAATTCCTCCAGCCCCATGGTTTGGAAGAGGGTGGGCTAAGAGAAGAGGTGTGTCAATCATTTTTCCTTCCAGGCAATAAAGAGCACAAGGGTTGCTATTTTAAATGAGTTAGCAAGGCTGAAAAGGAGCATTCTTCATACATGTACAGAGAAGAAAATGCTGCTCCTCCATGGCAAAGGGCTCCTACACTAAAACACTCTTTCTATTTAACCACAGCAAAAGGAGCTACTACTCCAAATGAATATTCAATTGGCTGATATTATACCTTATCCTAAACCATTATTGCAACATCCTTATCTTAGAGCTGATGCTGGGCTGCATGAAGGTAATTTTGTCTCTTCTGAACTGCAGCCACCCTTCAGCAACACACAGTAATAAAATCTCCCCATCTCTGGACCCAATCAAAAAGTGTATCCCAGAGATCCCATTACTGCACACATAAAGAAGAGGTCTAGGTAGTGTGGCACATTTCATAGCTTGAAATGTTTTGAAATGGGAGGGTGAGCATCTGCTCCTTTCAGGTACTGCACCATGTGCAGAAGGTATGACAACAAATGGGAGCAGAATGGATCCTGCAAACCTACTCTATTTAATTAATTGACAACTCATTTGCTTAGCCACATCATGATTCTCAGTCAGTGATGTCAAAGACAATGCAGATAACTCTCTATTACTTCTGAGGAAGCTAGGAAAGAATTTTTTTCTGGGAGATTAACACAACAATATCTAACAAACTACTAATTTCAAAGCTTTGAACTAATGGAAAATTCTTTTGAATATTGGAAGCTCTTTTCCATAACTCTTCAAGAAAACACATTTTGCCAATAAAAAGCCATTTGAAGTATTTTTTCCAGCTAAATATTTTCCAGACACCATCAAAACAGTCTATCATCTTCATCTCATGATTAAATCAATTCATTTATAAATACATACACATATTCATATATAAATACCTATCAAAAGGACCAGGAACTGACTAGACATTTAAAACTGGGACTTTTACACCCAAAACAAGTTCTGGGCAGAAACTATATTCTCCAGAACAGGAAGGGTGAAGAGCTAACAGATTACCTTTGACTGTGCAATAGCACCCCTGTTTTATGTTTTGAAGGGAAGGGGCCATGTACCTTCAATTTGCCTTCCTCAGTAGCCCACTGTTGTGACAAGAGTAGGGATAAAGTTTCTCAAGAGGCCATCAGGAGCCTTAAAAAAGTTTTCAAGCACTTGGATCAGTATTCTTGACTGACAAAATATTGCAAGGATCTAACTCATTTCTCCCCCATTGCCTGTCTCTCCCATTTTGCTTGGTTGGTACAAAGTGCAACACGAACAAGTCACACAGCTGTCCCAATACTGCAACTTATTTTGCTACCAACACCTTCTAGATCCTCCCTAAAAATTCTACTGGGTTTTTCTGTACAAATGAGCAGTTTTACTGGGTTTTATCAATTCAGAGAACACAGAACATCTGGGACATTACTGCTGCATCCTACCTTCAGAAAAGGCCATTTCCTGGTGCTACTGCAGGATGAGTATTTTAGGATGCAGCTGGCGCTGCACTTACAAAGGGACAGGCCATCTTCTGCAGGGCTCCTTCAGCTGCACCAGGAAAAACCCCACCTAATACAGTCTTTCTCCAAATAATCATCCTTATTTGCTATATCCCATACTTTCATTTCTGTCCATAATAACTTATAAGGTTCTCAAAGCTGAATCGTGTCACCTGAGTGAAAAGCAGATTGATCGAGTGGACCGACAGACATGGGAGCTCTGGAACCCGGTGCAAAAGGTGTCTGATCATGGTGCTGGGCCTGATCTGCTCCACTGGACTCAGGTATTCTCACTTTGCTGCCAATATCTGATGTAGACCTGTGTGTTAAAAAGAAAAATAATACAAATTTTTTGTTATTCTGACCTACAGATGTGATTTGTAGGTACATACATGCCTATCAGCTCCAGCAGGACAAACCAGTGAGGAGCGATCTCCCCAACTTTGCTCTGGCATGACAGAAGCCTGGAGAACAACTGCACAACAGAATTTTGGAGAAGTCTGGAGAAGTTTGCAAACAACCCTTTTAGTTTTTGGTTGCTCTTTTTACCAAAGCATCGTATAGGGCCTCTGCTTTCTGCTTCAAACAAATGCCTGAGAAACACAATACTGAAACCAGAGATTTACCATAAATTCACCAGAGCTTTACCATAATTAATTCACCACCACAGTCTACAGACAGTCACAACAGTGTACATGACATGGTATCATACAGTTGGAGACCACTGTGGTAAATAACATTACTGCACTTGGGAAGTGCTGAGGTCTTTGGAAATGTTGCAATTTCAGGAAAGCAGGAGAATGATGGTGTGAATTATCTGCCTCAATCCAGCACATCATTATGAGAGCTGAGGCAAAGAATGCTTTAAAACAAACAAGAGCCTTCAGATACTAATTTTATTGACGCAGACTGGCTAACAGAAAACTCATTGTTATTTAATTTTGTGTTAAAATGAAACAAAACGAACATGTTTCTAATTTTAGGAATGGATCTTTTTAAGTGCTCCTTCAGGGTTTGGCCCAGTTATTATGGCTGTGGGCTTTAGAGACCATGCCTAAAATAAAACAAGAGATAAATACCTCCTGAGAGAGGCAACAGCCACAGGACCAGTTCTGGGAGGGACAGGAGGGGGAGGAGAACCCATTACCATCTCAGGAAGCTGAGAAAATCTATAAGCCTGTAACAGAGAAAAATACGTATTTTTTGAAACACCAGTAGATCTCAGTCAAATTGAAAACAAAACAAAATCAGAACTTAAATACTTGCTCTGTGTGCCAGTCAACTGGAAGCTAACTTTTTGTGGCCTCAACAATAATTGCATGTATTTGGGAATTTCCAGTGCTTTGGTAATTTTTGAATGTGGAAGAAAACCTGAAAATTAGCTCAGAGACAAGATGAAGTCTAATCAAAATATAACATATTAAACACTGTCTCTGTGGCATTTGTAGCTTGCTGGCAAAGCAGATCTGTTGTGATTATGTGAGATTCAACAACTGCTCGGGATCATGGGGAAAAGACATGAGTATTTTCACTTTCTCAAGGAATAAAGTATTTCAAAGATTCAGAAAGAACCCTCAGACCAGTGTGTACTGCAGTGAAGCTGCCTGTGAGCAACCCATATTTCAACCTCTTCCTTTCAGCCTTCAAGAGATGAAAAGAAAATTTTCCACAAAACTCCCCAAAATCTGTAACTTTCCAAAACAGCAACAAGGACCTCAAACAGTTCTGAAAAGGCAGACTGATCCAGAGGAACACCAGGCCCACCCACAAAATCACAAAATTAAGCAGCTTGCCTGCAGTAATTCTGAATTTCATCACCAATACGCGTGAAGGAGGACTAATTATGTGCATGAAACTCAGGGCACCCCAGAAATGACATGAAGGACAAAATTTTCCTCCTAAATCCTTTGCACTACTGTAGATTAGAGGCTGTAATTTTTCAAATACACATAGAGGAATGATATCTCACTAGATGCTTCACTACGTCATGGGTGAGGGTTTTGTTTTCCTATTGCTTTTTGTTTTATTATTTAGTTGTGATTCTTTTTTAGTTGTGGTTTGCATGACGATGATTCAAAGCAATGCATGGGAATAAAGATAAAATCAGAGGAATAACAAATAAAAAATTGGGGAAGGCTGACCATTATTAAGACACTGGCATTTTGAAAAATAAAAACGGGATCCAGTGGTGGGACTTTGGCCCTCTAAACAAGAGGAATCTGGTTTACCCAGAGAAACTCCTCCACAAACAGCAGTGAAAGTTAAAAGCACATTAAAACACATGGGATGAGTCACACTCTGTCTCCTGCCCAGAGAAAGAGCCTACAGGATTTACATGATTATTTCAGACTTACCACCTACATTTAGATTGGAATTTGGCAATATAAATCCCACACTATAGATCAGAAAAAGCCTTGTGTAATCATCTTGTAAAATTACACATTTAAACCATATTCCAAATGCCTTCATTCTCAAATACCTGCAAAACTAGGTCAACAAAAAGAAAAGGTAACTTATCAAATTGATTTTTGATGTGTCTCCAAGGTAAAAGCAGTACAGACCCAGCATCTTTCTCTGTCCTCTCACTGCTACCCCTTCTAAAACATGTTAAAAACCCTCAAAGGCATGTCTTTGGAAATAATTTTTTCTTGCATGCCACCTACAAATTCTCCTAATATTTACTTTCACCATGCTACCATGATATTTAAAACATTTCTACATTTAAGTGGGAGGAAAAAAAGAAGTCTAAAAAGACACTGCTACATTTCTTAGCCAGGGGTCAGAAACACTTGATTTTTAATGAAAGAACTGTAAGGGAAAAACAAATGTTATTTGCATCAAAGAAAACCTCAATTATATTTCTCCTGATAGTGCTGGATGTGGAATGGTCTGCAGTGCCTCTTCTGCATCTCAAAGGCTGGCAGTGCCCTCGTAGGCTGCCTGAACTCTCCCTTCTGCCTCCACGAGCCTTTCATCCCACATCTTGCTCGCAGCATGCATTTCATAAAAAGCATGAAATCCATTTTATTCCCCCTGTTTTAAAGGAACAGCACATGGGATAATGTTTGGTAGTGGAAAGCGACTCCAGACAGTTTAGCAGGGTAGGCAGAGACTCAGATTTGGGTTTTCTCTTGTGTGTTGTGCTTTGGAAGAGGGACATCAAAGGAGGTATTAGGTATTTTAAGGAATCACAGTTCACAAATATGCTGTGACTTGCACTGGAAATTTTGAGGAAAAAAGTAAAATAGAAAATCTAAGCCTTTATTTTGCTGCTTACACAGAAGATGAGCAATTTTGAGTGAGTGGCAATATTTTGCTAATGGCTGGGCAGAGAGAATCCTGTTAAAGTGAAAAATCCTGTAAAAAGATCTGCTCCACCACGCTGAGGAACTGTTTGTCCAGCAGGGACAGGAGTCAGCCCTCGTTGCCCTGAGATGCCACACACCAACATGGTTGTGGGAGGGAACTCCAGTGAAATTTCTAGAGTTTCTCTAAACTGTTGGGGCATTAGTGTTTTCCTGCAGGCAACATATAAATGGGCAAGAAGTGTTCAGAAGCTAAACGAAGCCAAGGTTTTACCACAGATGCCTGTTAAAGATTTGTATGAGCCCTTAGGCTCTTGGCCAATGGGCCTGATTGTAGAATTAAAGTCACTTCACCACTGTGAAACGAGTCAGAGAGGAAAACAACAAACAGAAAACACAACCCAGCTGATTTCACAGATTTGCGTAATTTTACTCCTCAAATATTTATCTTTTTTTAAATAATCTCTTGGTTTTTAGCAAAAGAAAAATCCAACCAGACAAAAACAAACAAACAAACCAAAAGCCCAAAAACGAACAAAAGAAAACAATCTTAAGAAGGAAAACATTCTGCATGGGTTCCAAACTCTATTTTATGAAAAATGAGAGAGTCTGTAACACAAAGGCTATAACAACCAGGCAGAGGCAATCCCACTTGAGACCCAGGACAGACTGCACAGGTAGCAGAGAGCAGACCCTGTGCCTCCCTTTCAGTGAGAAATGCCAGTGAAGGAGTCTGCTGTGGCTAGAACACTGACAATTAAAAAAGCAAACCAATAAATAACTTTTAAAAGTAGGAAGTGCAGTTTAGCAGCCATTGGGCCAAGGACAATAAATCATCTGGAGGATAAAGTCCAGCCACCAGCAGAGACCATTGTCTCCTACAACCCACGGGAGCCCAAGGTACCACTTGTCGGGATGGAGAAAAGAAAAGAAAACTCACAGACTGGCTTGGAAGGCACCTTAAAGATTATCTAGGCCCAAGCCCCTTGCAACAGACAGGGACTCCTTCCACTAGACCAGGTTGTTCAAAGCCCCAACCAGCCTGGCCATGGATGGGCCACACACAACTTTTTGGGCAGCCTAGTCCAGTGCCTCAGCACCCTCACAGTACAGAATTCCTTACCCATATCTAATCTAACCCTGCCCTCTCTCAGTTCAGAGTCATTCCCACTTTACTTGCCCTTGTAAAAAGCCCCTCTCCAGCTCTCTTGTAGCTCTTTTAGGTACTGGAAGGTGCTCTAAAGTCTCCCTGGGGCTGTCTCTTCTCCAGGCTGAACAAACCCAAGCCTGTGTTCATAGGGCAGCACAAAATAACTAATGTCCAAAGCAGAAACTTTGCAGTTAGTTTTAAGGCTACATTTTCCTAGCTCAAATATTTAAATATTTTTACCACTTTCCACTTACAGATTTGTCCTG
Source organism: Melospiza melodia melodia (assembly GCF_035770615.1). Taxonomy (NCBI): domain Eukaryota; kingdom Metazoa; phylum Chordata; class Aves; order Passeriformes; family Passerellidae; genus Melospiza; species Melospiza melodia. Next base: position 49,636,771 of record NC_086199.1, on the reverse strand, counting down.
AGTGAAAGTATTCTATGTTGCCTTCTAATTACAGAAATATCCATCTCCTTACATCTCACCATAGGAATTAAAAGGCCAGTGTCCTTGCTAACTCATGGAATGATTTAACTTGTTTATTACATTGCAATCCAGGAATAATGCAAATATATTGATTTGGCTTTGCCTTTATAGCTGTCCTGCTTCGTACTAAGCAGCTGTTACTGAAAGTGGCTGAATTTGGGTAAAATACTCCTGCTTTACCCCTATTAAATGAAGGGGAGCTCTGAGAACAAGGATGATTTATCAGTCTCTCAGGCTGTAAGTTCTGGTCATCAGTGCCTGTTTGTGGTGCTGGCTCTCACCTTGGGACCCAGAGCTCTGTTTCTCTCACTCCTCTTTCCAGAGCACTAAAGAGGAAAGATGGAAACTGGTCCAGCCTTGTAATGGGGGAGGGTTTTCTTCTCTGCTCTTAGCTCTCACTTGACTTAGCTGAGCACATTTCCAAAGCAAATTTCCAAACAAGATCGACCAAGGCACGGAGCTGGCGGTTGGTGTCACACGTTCAACCCTTTAACTCCATCCTCCAGTCACAGCACAGCAGCTGGGTGCCAAGGACTCAGCCAAGTGTTACTCATCATGTTTTGGAAGCAAAACAACAGTTTGCATTCCACTGGCTTTCCTCTGCCAGGAGAAGGCATGAGCCCCGTGTGGAGGAATCCTCTTTTCACAGGTCACCCAACAGGCAGGTTGGCAAACAGGCATTCCCTCACAAGAGCTACAGATAATTTAAGTATTAATGGCAGCACATCCAGAAAAACCTAAACAAACAAAAAATACGCAGAATGCTTCAAAATGGAGAAGAAAAAGGAGAAGGAAAAGAAAATGTGTGCACACTCTGGAGAGATACACAAACGATTGATGGTGGGACTAGCCAAGAAGTTGATAACAAAAAAAAAAAGATCCACAATTTGGAGGACACCAGAAGCGACACAGAACTAAAGAGTGGCTCTGGACCCCTCAGCACTTGCTCCATCTAAGCAGACAAAATGCCCTTCAATTTTCAAAGATGAAATTTTCATTTTCAAAATTCTCAGTGTTTTGAATTGTAACAGCATTGTTGATGTTGACTTCTAATTGCCACTCAGAACTGAATTTTAAGAAAGGGAAAAATTACTAATTATTGGTCTACAGAGGTAACAAACACCCCAGTGCACAGGTACTTCTCATCCCCAAAGATGGGGATATTTTCAATTCCAACCCTCCATGCCCATGAGAACAAACCAGGAAATGGGGTGGTTGAAGCACAGTGCATATACATGAAACTGATATGCAGAAAACTATGAATTACCAGCCCTTATCCAAAGCCCAGCAGTCTGTGCCTATACTCATCTGTGGCAATCAACTATCTGCAGGGAATTCAACTATTTAACTCTGTCTTCAGAATGCCAGAAAGATAAGCAAAAGGTTCCAAACATGCAGATGATTTAGGAGAGTAATAAGTCTTAGAAAGACAACAGTGAATCATTCACCATGAGAAGAGTGGCTATTATATTTTTTTAAAAACCTCTCACCATATAATATTTTGAATTTCATTTAAAAAGGATTCTTTTAAGTGTCAAGGTAATTTGACTCCCTATTAGCTGTCTCTTAAGCTTTTAATCGAATTCTAACCATAAAAAATGATTATACGCTGTACAAATTTCATCGGACCAATTTCAAAGTGCCGGAAATAACCTAAGCATGATTTAAATAGCACCAACCTGAACCTTTGCACTGGCTTTCAGCTGTGTTCAGAATAGTTCAGAAGCAGCATCCCTTAATGTATTTTTTTATTGTCAAGGAAGTCATGGTAAGGGTGATTTTGAACTGAGGACATTTTTCTGCATTATCCTCTTATTCTAGCCAGAGTGTTAGGAACTCAATTTGAAATATATTCTTAAAAAAATATTCTGACCAAAAAAAGGCCTTAAAATGAACAATTTATCACATTGGCATTGTTAGATGGGCTATTTCTTATCTGAAAGCAATCACCTCTTGGTTTAGATTTGTATCTGACACAAAAGAAAATATATTGTTGAGTTTCACATTACCATATGTGGGAATTCAGGGGCAGTTTCTCATGTGAGGGTGTGCACAGTGCTAGTGTCACTGCTGTCCAGACCCCTACAAAATTCCATTAACAATTTCCACCCTCGGGTTTAAGTTCCTAATTCACGTATAAATCTGCAAGGTGAGCTGCTTGAGGCTAGAAAATGAAGGATAAAGTCAGTTATAAGGTCAGCTGAGACCTGTGGAATTCAATCTTCTCTAGATTTCTTCTCTAGAGACCCAAGCTAATAGCTGTAAGTGCAAGATTACCAATTACAGCCCACATTTCATGTTGCTCTTCAGTGCTCAACCTCCCCAGTGATGCAGAAGAGTTGGTGTTCCCTACCCAGAAGTCACCATAGTCAATCCATAAAACCACATTGCTTCCTAATATCCATTGCCTGAGCAGAAGGAGATGGGCAAACAAGTTTGGTGTGAGTTGTACAGCACTTCACTCTAACAACTAAAAATTGAGTCATATTTCTCTCTCTACAAGGCTTTTTAAGGAAAAACCGTTTAAATAAGAAATTATACGTCAAATATTTTTACTTTTACCTTAATAACTAAGTACCTGTGGTTCATAATGTGGACTTTTTAATCTAATTACATAATATTACTTAAGCCCATGAACAAGGTGAAAAAGAAGGACTAGCTTCTAAAGGTCTATCAAGTCTTAAGAACCAGCCTTAAGACACCTAACTTGTTTTAGATATATTACTACATTCTAAAACTCTCAGTTTTCCACTATGTGATATTACACACTTCTATTCAAACAATACACTTATAATCTTAGCTCTATCATTTAATTTTGGAAGCTTTCTCTACAGCTTCAGGTGAAACACAGTGTTCTCTTGGGGATCAGTGCCTATCAGTACAGAAAGTCTAAAATTCTCAGCAGCAGGGTTCCAAGAGTTTGAGGTCTGTTGAACAGCCTATTTTAAATCTTCAGCCTATTCTGCAGCCTATTTTTTTAAATCTTAGTACAACTTAGACAAGACCACCTTGCTGCTAAAATAAATACTGATAAAATAGAGTTATTCATGGTGTACATGTGTGGCTCATGGTGTATGTGTGTAGCCCAACTGCAAAGTCTAGGTTGGTGTCTAGGCAAGCACACATGTAGATGTATATATATACACATCACCCTACACACACTTATTTTTTGGTTTTAAGCACCTAAATGGGACTACTTTAAAAAAAACATGGCTCAGAGCAGAAGCACCCTTCTGACATTACAGTGTGGCAAAGAGAAGCTCCACTTACGGGCCTTGGCAAGCTGTACTGGTACATTTCTGGCCTGTAGGTGGGCACCCACTGCACGCCCGCCCGCGGCCGGCTCATGGTGCCGGGGGCACTGGTCACCACCTCGGAGTAGGGCAGGTGTGGGGCCGAGCCGTAGGCGTCCTGCCGGGGCTGGCCCCCGTGGCCAGCAGAGGCCAGGCTGAAGGCCTCCTCCAGCAGCATGTGCATCTGCTGCCGCACCTCGTCGATGGACGGCTGCGAGCTCAGCGTCGACGTCTCCGAGTGGCCCTTGGCCTGACGGGCCCTGCCGTAATTTCGCGGCTCGTTGACGCGGTCAATGTTGGTTTCTTCTATGATTTCAGGCTCGGTCTGGTGGGGGGAATAGAAGTGGATGTCACAGGCTTTACATGTGCTTTGATAGCATTTGAAAATCGCATTTGTGCCGCTTCAGCATTCTCAAACGCAGACATAACACACACAGATGTAACGCACAGACGTAACACAGACATAATGCACACAGACATAACACACAGAGGTAAGACAGACGTAACTCACAGAGACATAACGCACACAGACGTAACGCACACAGACGTAACGCACACAGACGTAACGCACACGTAACACAGACGTAATGCACACAGACATAACACAGACATAACACACATGGACGCAAGGCACATGTAACACACACGTAACGCACCCAGACGTAACACACAGAGACATAATGCACACAGACATAACGCACTCAGACGTAACATACACGTAACGCACGTGGACGTAACGCACAAGTAACACACCCAGACGTAACATACACGTAACGCACAGAGACGTAACACACGCAGACGTAACGCACACAGACGTAACGCACACAGACGTAACGCACACGTAACACACAGACGTAACACACGGAGACGTAACTCACGAAGACGTAATGCAGACGTAACTCACACAGACATAACGCACACACGATCGGGAATTGTAACAATGTAGACACATGGCAAATGGAAAAATAGAAACTCCCACAGACACAGGAGGGTTTGATGTGCAGTCTTGGGAGAATGTTGATGTAAAAATAAAATATACAGACATTAAGCAGAAAAATCATAAATGTGTGTTTCTGTAGTTGTAAGTAAGAATATGTCTTAAGTAAGTAAAAAATTGTATTAATAAGATGGTGAAGGGTTTATAATGTAGAGGTGTAACTGTATAGAGTAAGCTAAGAGTTTAGATTTCTAATAGAAGCATAGGTGTGTATGTGTAATAGTAGCCCATTGGATAAAAGTATCTGCATTGCAGTAGAAGTAAAGGTAATAGGTTAGGAAAGCAAAATAAACCCTATAGCAACTGTCCATTGGATTAAAAAGTTATATATTGTCTTGTAACAAAAAACCTGTGACTACTTTGTGCTATGGCCAACTGCTTGCTCTCATAAATCTCACAGCCTCTGATACTGATGTTTATCTGAGCAATAAATCATTTTCAGTCCAACTGTGGTCCCATCCCTTTACTTAAAGCAGCAGTAATGATATAGACACACAACAAATATTGGAAAGAAATAATAAAATGCAGGGGAGTATAATAGCCCTTTATATTCTACATTCTTTCCTGGGAAAAGTAGCAGGGACACTCTGTAGCAGATTAAACTGTCAATGGCTCACTTAAAACCAATTAGAATTAACATTTGAATTCTCGTCTTAGTTGTATCAATGGCAGTGCAACTGTGCCAGGAAGAGAACGGTTCCCCAAATAGTGCCATCACTGTGAAGGACCCCTTACAAGGGACAGATTATTACAGCTAGAGACACTGAAATTCCTTTGTTCAGGCTCTCACATTAAGATTTCTGAAGAACTAAACTTCAGGAGTTTTTCTGAACTTCCACAATGACATCACAAATTCAGCCCTGCCCCTTGCAGAGAACACCGTGGCCCAGCTCACGTGTCTTACCCAGCCCCCATGCAGGAGTCACAGGTATTTACGCAAAGTTAGCCTGGGAACAGGGAATCAAGCACATTCTCCCACAACCAGACAGTGCTTGGGCAGCTTAGCTTGAAGGGCTACTCCTAGGGTGATTCCTTCTCTACAGATAAGTACAAACAGAAATCACCTCCCTTTTTTTTTTGGCTCTAACTCCATGACAGAAATCAATCACATTGCAAGAAGCTGAAAGTGGAATACCACACTTCATCTGCATTTTTTAAGATAAATTTTACAGCCCAGAGTTTTAAAAACATATGTTTTTAACCAGCAACTATAATTATAATTATATAATATATAAATATATAATATATAATATATAAATATATAATAGTAAATATATAATTATAATTTATAATTCTTTAAATATCTGTAAAATGCATTGACTGTGAAGGATAAATGGGATGAGCAATAGGATCTGTGCCTCCTTCTATATATAGCATGTGCTTAGAAACTGTGCTAGTGTTTAAAATAGCCCTAAATAAAAGAATACAACAGGATGTTCTTGTTAAAAATTCCAGCGCTATCCTGATCATTTCAGTGTTCTGTAGCTCCTAGTGTGGCATATCTTTTTCCCCTGTAATAGTGATTTTCTACACCTGAACAGATAAGTGACTGTGCCCCCAAGCTTTTGTAAGCTGTGGGACAATCATAAAATATATTTATTCCTTTTCAGAGGGAAATATCAAACTGGTGTTCTTTTTCTGTTATCAGCCACTCATAAAAGAGTTATACTAGTAGTGAAAACTGATAATAAATCTAAGTAAAATACTAATTTGCTTTCCCTGATTTAAGCATACCTATTTTGTATTGAATGAAATTATGGCAGTAAAAAAGAAAGAAAAATTAAGATAAAAGTTAAACATTTGCACATTAGAATTTAGCCATAATTTACATAGTCATAGTTACACAGTATATTATGTAAATTCAAAGCCAGAAACTCAAATTCAGGCTTCCCAAGTGGTACACACATCAGATTGGGGGAAGGGGAATGCCACTGCACCAAATTATCTTAAATGGAAAAACTTTGTAGGAAATCTTCAACTAAAACCTCTCCCATAATTTCATTCCTTCATTTTGATTCCATTGGTGCTTGTGTTGCTACAGTAAATAAAAATCAGACACATTTTAGAAAGCTGACTATAAAATGCAATGGTAGTTTGTGTAAGTGCAGCCAAAGAGCCTCTGAAATCATAATATCCTGACTGGATGATTAACAACCATGGTTCTTCCATTTGCTCATGCCTGCAAAAATGTGAGTGGAATCCCACATAGACCTATTAGTACCCAAAGCTGAAATAAATCAGTTTTTTTATTACAACTCACTGCTGAAGCCATTAGACCCCCACAGAATGTTTAAAATATATCACATGTATACAAGATTCATATTAGCAGCCAACATTAAGGCAGCTTTGAATCATCAATATAAAAGCTGACATGTAGATTTTGCAGAAAAATAATAATAGTTTCTTTTCCTCCTATTTTAAAATCTATTTCAATTCATCCTATCACTTTCTGAGTGTTATTTGTTATTTTGTTTGTTATCCTTTCAACAGAAACACTTAGCTATCCTAAATAGAGGCCACCATTACATAAAATCATACACAGGTACTGCACAATAGAAGGGACTAGAAGTACTTGAAGAAAGCAAACAAAACCCTGCAGTGAGAGACAGACTCTCTATATCTCTTGAATAATTCTGCTGCTGCAACATTATCAGTAAAATTCTTTATGTGAACGTTAATCTATAACCTTTGGGGTGCATTGCATTAATTTAGCTATATCAACTAAATTATGCCCATTAATTCTTCTGTATACTGATTATTTAGATATGTATAATAAGGTCATTTTCTTCCTTTGATAGCAAAAACAGCCTAAATATTTTCTGCTCTGGTATAAATCATTAGAGCAGTCTAGAGGTTCTAGAATCTTTTGTTATGGCATGTAGTCTACACAGAGTTGTTCATGAACTTGTTGAAAATAATAAACATGTTAATAAAGTCTTCTGAATCTAATGCCTACTTGAAGTTGATGGTAGTGAAACCTGTTGGGACTCCTTAAAATGGAAAGCTAGATACTGTTTAATAAAATTCATTTATAAAGGCACTATGAAGGCAAGTAATATACTGAGAACATCAAACAGTAGAACATATACTCCAAAATAATATTAAAAGCTACATATTCCATATGGACAAATGTAAAATATTGGATCTTTATCCTCATATCTTCACCAGTTTTTAGCTCTGAGAAATAGAACCACAATTCAAAGAAATACCACAAAAATTAATTATAGAGAATAAAGTATTTTCAGAAAAGTATAAATGAAGTATTTTAGAAAATCATTTAGAAATTTGTTATTGAAAGGAAACTTTGTGGTTGTGCACATGAATGAGGAATTCTTAAAAAGTTTTTTTAAAGAATCTGGGAGATCTCAATCTCTTTTCTTTAAAAATAAAAGCATTATTGTTGCTGGGAACAAAAACCTCAACACATAACCTGGGTGTACTGGTAACAGCTCAAATTCCCTCCACAAATTTTTATGCTGTAAAAAAAGTCTCCCGACATTTTTTAGGCAATACAAACTATTTGATTCATAAATTGAATGATTTGGCACTGCTTATAAAATGCAGATTTCACTATTCTTTGGAAGCACCTGCTGCTAAATAACATGCTGGGAGGAAGAGTTTAGCAGCACTCTGAGAAGGCTGGAACATTTAATATGACAAATTGGATGTCAAAAATGGGTGCCAAGTGTTGCTGTATGAAACAGAAAGGGCACATGAGTCAGCACTCAGAGCAGCCCTTCCTCACCCATTTTCAGAGGTCAGATTTGCAGAGGTGTTTAGCTGGTGAGATCCATGAATTCCATGGATGCAGCCATCAGTGGGTATCCTGGGAGACAGAGCCAGTCAGACACAGCTCCCAGGAGCCTCAAACAGGAGAGGGGGACCAGCCCACGCTGCAGGCTCAGGCTTGGCAGCTAAATTTCAATATCCTGTCCCATTTCCCAGCAGCATTTCTGTGCTTTCAGATGAGAAATGCATTCAGAGCTGGAAGAGGTGCACTGCAGTGAATCTGCAGTGCATCGGGCAGAGGGATTTTATGTAACTTATCAGTGAAGCACTGTGCCAGGGACAGGTTGCCCGACTGCAGCACCAAAGGCAAGGCAAAAGCAATTTTTTCTGTGATGTGCACACATGTCACAGCTTACAATTACTCGGAGGACACTTCAGAATCTGCATAAGCTCATTAATCTACTTCCAAGGTTTTTAATATATTTTCTTTTAAAAATGGTTTTTATATAGCATACACAATATATTGAAATATATTTTTAAAAACTGCTGCCGTGCCTGCTCCCCGAATGTTTTCAACACTGATTTCCAGGGAAATATCCCCTGTGAAAAACTAGCTTTTATTAGCATAGTATTGGCATCCTAATTCCTCAGAAAGCAGTGTACCAGTCAGCCCACTCACACAGCTCCACATGACTCCTGCAGTCTGATGGGAAGTGTCCAAATGCAGGGAATCATTTCAGAAATCTGACAACTACAACTTACCCTGAAGAATTCTGTAAAAGGTTTTAACTTTCCTGAACACATCCCCCCAACTTTGGTACTTTCTTTCTCCTTGCTAAAATCACATTCCTGGCAGAGAGAGGGTTGACAATGAAACATCCCCCCACAAAAAATGTTTTTCACCTACAATGTTTAGAGGATGGGCAACCACAGGTGAACTTCCTTGTTTTCCAGAATGGTTTAGACCCTCTCTAGGACTGATCTTCAGGGCTGGCTGAGCAACAGCAGTTTGCACACGTGACAAAGGATTGAAAAACTCAACATTTCCCCAGTGTGGGGGGATATTTTTAATCCTCCTTCTGGGTTCACACAGCATCAACTTGCATCCAGTGTTTGTTCAGACTGCACAAGACAACTCCTCTGCCTTGTGCTGCCTGCATGAGCTCCTTGGACCACAAAGCAGCATCACCTCTAGCTGGGTTTGACATTTACCTACACAAAACTTCCCCAGTTCTGATGGGAGCAAGAGGACAATCCCTGTCCCCAGGGGATTTCCAAAAACACTGTCATTGGGACTTAGTTCTTAGGATGAGCTCCTAAGGTCATCCTCTGTTTATTCTTCTGAACCAAGAGAGCAGCTCCAGGCTGTTCTTCAGAACAGAGGATTTTAATTGCAATGAAGAAAGCTCACTGTCAAGTAGCCACACACTTAGAAGAACTATCTAAATTCAAGATTTAATACTTTGGCAAATAATGGGGTTTGGGCAAAGGTTTTATTTGCATTTTAGACTGTAAAATGATGTAGAATGATAAAGTACATGAAAGAGTCTGAGCTTTCTTCAGGATGCTGAGTGCACATAAACTCCTGTAACACTAAATATCTCATGGCAATCTGTCTTGTGGCTTATCAATTGTTGCCTGGAGCAAGTTAAGGCTTTGCTGAGCAGATTTCTGTGCCTATACCCAACAAACTTACATCATATCCACTGTTCCGGATGCCACGCCTCGGCCTTTCTCGAGTCACCAGCAGATCCATCTCCGTTTCCCCTGGGCTGGGACTGTTCAGGGACTGCCTGCTTCTGTACACTGAGTTCTTCAGGGGCTGCCTAGAAAACATGAAACAAGAAAATGGTAAAATGAGAAAGAAAAAATGACGACAGACAGTAATTGCCAATACTCACCTTTATTCTAAAATTATGACGTTCATAAAAACGCCACTTTGTTACAGGATATTCTTTCTACATACATGAAGTGCTAGAAATCTGTAACCTTATTAAGAGATGATTAATTGCTTGTTACAGTTTAAGGAAAATAAAAGTTACGTAAAAGGCATGGACATTGTATGTGGGAGCTTGCCAGATGAAATATGTCCCAAGAAGATATCAGGACCCTTTTAACTTCAGCTGATATGATTCAAACTCATTTTAAAAAACATATTAAAAAATAACAGGCTCTCCCACACACACAGATGGGGAGCAGAGATTTTGGTTGCTGATCCTGAGCGCTGAGAGAGAAGCAGGAAAAAGCTCCAATGAAACAAACCCCCAGCACAGGGAAAGGGAAGAGATGCAGCAGTGGGAGGAAACTGTTGCAAGATGCTGGTTTTAAATAGCCAGTTTGGTAACTGGCCACAGCTTTCTCTGAGAGCTGCCCTTCCTGGCATTCAGCTGCTTCACTGGGACAAAGTGCTGCTCATCCCCGGGCACTGAGCTTCCACTGCTGGGTGCTCCAAGCCAAGGGGAAGGAAATGCAATAGAAAGGCAGAATAAAACTGAATATCCAAAATACCTGGTAATCTCTCCAGCAAAACAATTTCTGCTCTTGTTGCTGGTTATACAAAAACAAATGCAGCATCCCTCTGTGAAATACAAAGCATATCTGTACATATCTGTAAGAGGGTTTGCCAAATGGTGCTACAGGAACTTTATGCTTCATCAAGCTGCATCTTTTAGGAAGGCTACTTCTACACCAGCAGAGTTTGTGAGTTGTTCTCATGCTTTGTCTGGTCATTACTCATTTTGTTGCACAGTCCAGAGGAGCACTTCTCCTGAAGTAGATCAGCAACAGATGAAATCATGGCATGCCAGCTTCATTTATTAACACAGCAATTACTCTGCTAGAGCCAGATACAAAGTTATCTTTGCCTAGCAATGCTATTTTTCTGCCTTGTGCAATTACTCCATTCAGAATATTAAAATTAGATCAGGTCATCTAACATCTCTGTGCTGCTTATTTCACACAGAGGACCTGCCAGTGCTCATAGTGAAGTAAGACAAGTTGCACTATTATGTCTGAAGTCACATTTTCAAGTCACTCCATGGTTTAACATCTCAAGAACCATCAATGAAATGAACAGACAAGACAGTCCAAATTAATTCACTGATAAATAATTCTTCAGTTATTCCAGATCTTGTTATCAGCACTTTTTGCCTTGACAGATTAGAGCCGCAGAAACTGGTTTGCAGAAATCCAGAAAGTGGGACATTTACATGATCAGACAGGATAAAAGGTAGGACAAAAAAACCCAATTTCACGCTTCTGATTAAATAAATTACTCAGGCATGTACTTAGTTCTAAGACAACTTTGCAAAACTTCTGTGTGACCTTTGATCACAAATCACCATGCTTGTGTTTCAAAGTCCCAAATGCACTTCCAAAGCAGAAGGCAAGCAGAGCTTTTGGAATAAGTTTCTCCTAGAAAAATAATATTGAGTAAATTCTTTCTTGCTATATAGTCTTTCTCTGACTATATCGTTGGTATTAACAGAAAACAGGGTTATGCACAGGGTAACCAGATCTGACAACCTCCATCTTCTTACATCAAAGGTCTCAAAAATTTCATATGTTTTACAATAGGTCCATAAATACTTAGTTGAGGCAATTGTGATATATTTTATAAGGGATTCAAATATTCAGCTCTGTGAAACGTGCAGATTCTTGACCTGATTGCAAACTATTAAAGAAAACCCAAGAATAGTGCATCTCATCATTAGGCTCTTAAAAATTACCTTGAGATTGCCAATTACCTCATTTAAGAGAGTTTTACTAATGAGAAAGGAGGTATGAACAGGAACAACTGGCATCAAATGGGTTAGGAAGTGCCTTCTGGGAACACAGCTGGAATGTTTTAAAACATGGGGATTATGGTACTGATGACTGAAAGGTACCTAGAGCACAAAGCTCTGCTCTGGAAAAAAAACCAAATCATTTAGCAGCAATGCTTTGTAAATCACTTTTAAATACAATTTTAAATTAATTCAAAATATTAAGGTAACCTTAAGTAATCAACTGCATCCCTATTTTCTGATATGTTTTAGAAGTACTGTAACGATGCAACTTAAGTTAGAGGAATATATAAAAAACAGAAAATATGCTTACCCAGATTGCTTTTAAAGCAATTTTATCTCATTATAGAAATGCAATTGTATTGATTCATTTATCAATAACCAAACCTCACACTACCTTGTTGTATTTTTCAAGGTTTTCCTTCAGCAGTGTAATATTTTAGCCATCTTAGAAAACTAAGGGCAATAATTTTCATACCAAATTTAGTTCCAGTGTGGAAATTTTAGCACAGAATTCAGAACTGGTTTGTTTGTAAACACTGCAGCATCTGTAAAGCTCATTAAGGGTTCTGTGTCTTCACAGAAATGCATCGGAAGCAATTCTCTCTCCTCATGTGGGGATACAGATCATATATTTAACAAGTCCAGCAGCCAGCCTTTCATGGAGCAGCTGGAATCATTCCTCCACAGGGGTTTACCTGCCTCCCAGCAGTTTTTGTCATTCCAGGGATCCCTGGCTGAAATAGACTGTGGCAAATTTACACAACACACAGGAAAAAATGTATGGGATCCTCCCACACACAGGCACGTGAACAAACAACGTGTTTAACAAAAGGCACATGGCTGTGTTAAAGCTTGAGTTTAAAACTTTAAACACTTCCTGTGAGCCATGTGACACATAATAAGCATCCAAATTAATGTGTCACTGCCACACCAATGTGTTGAGGGACTCTGGACTAAATGCATTCCTCAACACAAGTTCCCAGTGCTCTGTCTGGACTAAATGCATTCCTCAACACAAGTTCCCAGTACTCTGTCTGTACCTCCTGGACACAGAGTGTGCAGAGCAGGGCTCCCATCTAAGGACAGGCTCCATTTTTTACCTTCTCTGTGTACAATAAATTGGAAAACTCCACAAGGAAATGGTGCCCCAGAACATCCAACATAACATACAGCTGAGTCAGTCTTTTCTCCTCAGTGACCTCTGCAGCCCTGGCAAACAGCTCTTCCAGGGCAGTATCCCTCAGCCACTGAACTCTAGACCTACAGAAACACATCTGATCTCAACTTTTGCCCATAATCTGAGGCAACAGTGCTCTTGTAATTCCCATTACAGCCTTTTTCATGCCTGTGCCCAGAGGGTAATTGCTGCAGCTGCACTGTGTGCAGTGCCTGTGTCACCAGCAATACTCTGATTACAGTCCACTCATGCTCATAGGAAAATTCTGGTCTGAGCTTTCCAGGAGATGGGATGCAAGATTGCACCTGCAGGCGTGAGGGCCATTTCCAGGGGAAAGGTGCTTCAGTATCCCTTTTTCTCTCATGGATCAACTGATGTTAGTCCCTGATTACAGTAAGAACCAGAGCCCTCCTGTGTAAGGTGTAATGACAAACACATTCTCTTACCATCCCTCATCCTCCAGAGCTTCCAAGGAAGAGGAATCTGCACACTGTGCCATTCCTGGGGTAGGACTGGTGTGATCTCCTCTTTCCAACGTGCCAGTTTGTGTTTCAGAGAGCACCAGCAACAGAGCACCCACCCACAGCTCAGGCACAATCAGCACCTGCTCTCCCTCCTCATTTCTAAAATGGGGTTTTGAATGCTACTGCTATGCCATCCTCAGGAGACAGTGAAGTGTTAATCAAACATTGGCAATGTTATACAACATGCCAGCTTCACGTGACAGATGAGCAAATTATGAATTTCTCTGTTAAAGGCACAGGAAGATCACCAATAACAGGCACACAGATACTATCACTGCAGGACTTACAGGGACAATGCACTGGTTCTGCTATCTCATGCCCTCTGCAATAGTTATATTCAGATTAAAATAGTGACAAAATAGTAACACCACTGTATTTTGAAAAAGAATCAATGCTAACTTCCTGCCTAAAGTCTGCTCTAAGTATCACCAATAACATTACTACCACTTTTTCTGTTTACCTTTGAGAATGACGCTCAAGAACTTGCAACAGTCCCTTCCCTTATTTTTTCTCTTTCCATTTGTTTGTTTTTATCCACACTGCAGTTTTACCAGAGAACACGTTTTCCATGGGCTGTATGAATGTTCTTCATAAAGCAGAAGGTGCAGTGACCAGATACAACAAAGACCTGGCTCATTAAAATGGCCCCCCTGACTCCCAGGACATCAACTCTCTTCCCAGATGAAGAACTGCAAATAAAAAGTCTCACCTGTTCTTAGGCTCAGCAAATGGAGATGAGACATCTGCATCTGGATCCAAAATATGGTCAAGTTCTTTCTGGTTTTTCTCATACATCCTTTTTCTGTCTGTCAGTGCTTTGCTGCTATCAACCTGTGGGAAATCATAGTACCCCTTCCTCTTGGCTTTCAGGCGCAGCTTGTTGCGGTAGTGCTCTATATCAGACTTCTGCTTCAAAGCCTTGTTCACCTAAAAGGCAAGAAGATGTTTCAGGGCTGCTGGTGGGCTGGCTACCTCCAAAGGATCTCGTCAGCGCGTGTTTGATGCACCGCGTGTGTCATCCCTCTGTAGCACACCGTGCCATCTGCAAGCAGCGAGGAACTGCAAGTGAACAGAGCCGCTGCATTTTTATGCCTTGGCAGATGGTTAAATAATTTTAGCCTAAAAAAACTGTGCACCATTACAACAGTGACTCAGAGACACCCACTGAGGAAAAACACGAGTGGTGTCAGCCAACCGCCATGACCCAGCGCTGCATGTGCTTCAGGGCACAGCATGAAAACTCTGAAACCATGAAAACTCTGCTGGGGTACAGATACATCCCCCCTGACTGCACAAAACCTGAAATAAGTCACCACTGATGGCTGGGGAAGAAGTCCAGTGAAATGTCATCAAATGTCTATTTTGTTTATACGCTTTCTGACGGGCTCCTGTGTGGTGGTGTTCACAGGGGTCTTAGGATGAGGGAAGAGACGACAATGTTGACTCTATGTTTCAGAAGGCTTTATTTGTTATTTTATTATACATATTATATTAAAACTATACTAATAGAATAGAAGAAAGGATTTTATTAGAAGGCTAGCTAAGAATAGAAAAGGAATGATAACGAAGGCTTGTGACTGACCAAGACAGTCCGGACAGCTGGACTGTGATTGGCCATTAATTAGAAACCACTGACACAAACCAATCACAGATCCACTTGTTGCATTTGTTCTTGAGGCTTCTCAGCTTCTCAAGAGAAAAAAAATCTTAAAAGATTTTTCATAAAACATGTCTGTGACACTCCTGTCAGAGAGGAACCTTTAAAAAATGGGTGTTTGCTCCATCCTGATACAGCTTAGTCCCATGGTTTCTCTAAAGTACTGAAAAAACTTCCCTCCTGCTTCAAACTGCAAGTTACCTGGAAATCAGGGATGTACTTCATCTTCCATAGTCAAATTCCACAATCTCCTCAAACTACAGGAAGTGTGTGTGTAAGGGTGCACACCACACAGCACCAGCAGTGTCATCCTGCTGCCTTACAGAAAAGAGATGTTGAATGCTAAATAAGCCTGTCTCCAAGTTTGGAAGCTACAAGGCACATCAGGACTTAAAATGCCAGTATGAAATGGAGCACAACAGGCTGCAATAATCCAGGCCCACATGGGACCTCTGTCTTTTACAGTGTCTCTGGCAGCAGCCCTCCCTGCTGCTTTTAAACTGTTTTTAGCTGTTTAAATGACTGTTGCAATGCGAGTTTGTAAACAAGGCACCTCTGTGGCTTGTTCCCATCATGTTCAACAACTTCATGAAAGCCTCAGTCCTTTGTAAATGGACTGGTCTTGATTAAATCTACATCAAAATATGAGCATAAAATAAGTATTGCAGTCAAAGCATGCTTTTTGGCCAGCATCTGGAGCAGACATTCGTGCCATCCCATTTTTTTTCCTTCTAAACAAGTGTACCCTCTGTGCAGGGAAGAGGCTGGAGTGCAGAGCAAGGCCAGGGTCCCACTGCCCCCCTTCTCACTCTGATTGAGATATAGTGCTCAGTACAGAAAGATCAGCCTGGCACCCAGATGATCTATACACATTTTCATAACCAGCTACAGAATTCACAAAGGAAAAGATGTTATTCTGCTGCCTTCATTATTTATTTTTTTCAAATAGAAGAGAGGGACACTGGGAGGGTAGGAATATAGAAAATCACCTCTTCCAAGGTCGCAGGCACTCACAGGTGCATTGTGAAAGAGCAGATCTTAAATTCTCAGGTCTATGCACCCACAGTGCTAATGGAACTTTATGTAGCATAAAGGTGACAAGCTCCTAGCAGCCCTCAGCTTTAATAGGCTTAAGATCCTTCCACTTGTGGCTGTAGCCAAGGAAACACCTGGAGACACTTCTCAGGCAGTCCTTACCTCCCCATTGGTGATGGCAGACTCCTGGCTCCTCTCTGAAGCAGCGTGGACAGCAGGGAGGGCCACAGGTTTGATGGCGATGAGCTGCACTGAGCCCGAGGAGGTATCGAAGGGGTCCACAGCAGATTTGGCCACATTGTCAAAGAGAATCCCTCCTTCCTCTTCATCACTCACGGCCACTAGAGCACATCAAACTCACTCAGCACAAAGACACAGACATTTCTGAGGCCTGCTCGAGGGGAAATTCAGCAAGCACACGCTTTGGATTAATGATGTGCTCAGTGCACTCGAGGTGCAGGCCTGGGAGACCTTTACACCAGGGAAAAACATCCCATTAGAGCACAGGAAATATTATGGATTCAAAGGATTGTCTGTCCCTTCCCCAAAGAAGGTTCCAATCCGTGCTAATAAGATGGGAAAAAGGAGAAGGAGGACACAGGAAATGGTATGAAAATGACAATGAAAGTTAAGGTAGATGTTTTTCTAGGTTTCACATGGAAACACACACACAGGTGCCCACGTGCCAAGGCATCAGTAGCTACACCTGATCAAACCCAAGAGTGCAGCGTTTTTTCTGTCTTATACTGCAAGAGCAAGGGCATACTCAAAATATGCTAAAATAAACAGGTTTCTTTTTCAAAACTTATTAATGCTAAAAACACCACTTATTAAAATAAAAGCATTTTCTGCTGTGTGTTAAAAATGCTTAAGAAACTGATGGTATCTAATCTTATGTTAATTTTTTGCTTTGTAAGCAGTACCTCAGGTCTCTGTGAAGTTAAACTTTACAATTTCTTAAGAACCACAAGAAGGTTTCTGTAAATCTTTAAAATTAAATGGCATGGCAAAGTATCTTTAGATTTCTATATAAATAAATAAATCTCCCACATGCAATTGGGCTCTTTCTCCTCCAAATTTTCTTTGCAAACCTGCATCACTTTGTCAGCTGTTGAATCTGAAAAATCTTACCCACATTTTGAAATAAAAGAATGACAGTAAAGCATAAGCACAAATTCTACAAAGAGATCCTTGCAAACATTTTTGAATAATTATGCTATTAGAGGGAAGAATGCTTGCTCCATCTCCTAGCTGACAGGAGCAGAGATCCTCTGCTAAAGAACAAAGTGGTCTGCTCTAAATTTATTTCCTCTGAAAATAAACTCTAGTTTAATATTTAATCACTGCACGAATTACAATGGACTTGTATAAACTCAGCAGTTTAGACAGCCAATGATTTTGGTAAGAAAATATTTGACAGCAGTAACATAAAACATGAACCCACTGAGTAAGCTCATTATCTCTGTCTGTGCTCAGTGTGACTGCACTTGGCACCCCTTGAGCTTTTGAGCAATGGATGGGTTAAATCACTGTGTCATTAAATACTGTCCCTGCAGCACCACACAAGTGTCCAAACATTGAGGCTTCAGTGGGTGTTGAGTGGCCCTGTCCCTGCTGGGGGTGCTCAAACACCCCAGATGTGTGTGCCCTGTCCCTGCTGGGGTTGCTCAAACACCCCGGATGTGTGTGCCCTGTCCCTGGGGTTACTCAAACACCCTAGATGTGTGTGCCCTGTCCCTGCTGGGGTTGCTCAAACACCCCAGATGTGTGTGCCCTGTCCCTGGGGTTACTCAAACACCCCAGATGTGTGTGCCCTGTCCCTGGGGTTGCTCAAACACCCTAGATGTGTGTGCCCTGTCCCTGGGGTTACTCAAACACCCCAGATGTGTGTGCCCTGTCCCTGCTGGGGTTGCTCAAACACCCCAGATGTGTGTGCCCTGTCCCTGGGGTTACTCAAACACCCCAGATGTGTGTGCCCTGTCCCTGGGGTTGCTCAAACACCCCAGATGTGTGTGCCCTGTCCCTGGGGTTGCTCAAACACCCCAGATGTGTGTGCCCTGTCCCTCCTGGGGGTCCTCAAACACCCCAGATGTGTGTGCCCTGTCCCTGGGGTTACTCAAACACCCCAGATGTGTGTGCCCTGTCCCTGGGGTTACTCAAACACCCCAGATGTGTGTGCCCTGTCCCTGGGGTTACTCAAACACCCCAGATGTGTGTGCCCTGTCCCTGGGGTTACTCAAACACCCCGGATGTGTGTGCCCTGTCCCTGGGGTTGCTCAAACACCCCGGATGTGTGTGCTCTGTCCCCAGATGTGTGTGCCCTGGGGTTGCTCAAGCCCTCCAGATGTGTGTGCTCAGTGGAATGAGCAGCTCACAAGCCCAGCTCAGTGACAGTGCCCCAGACTGCCAGGGACCACCAGGACACCACAGCAGCAGAAGCAGGGAATTAGGGGGTCCTCTCCTGGCACTGACCACATGTTTCACATTCCAGTGAGTACAAAGGCATGTCTTTATACTCATTGTATAGCATGGTGTATACTCATTGTAAGCATGGGTGCTCTTCCCTGGGGGCATTTTGAAACCTGGTAGCCACAGAGACCTCAGCTACCTCCAGATGCATGGGGTGTCCCCTCAGACCTGGTTTCAGGAGCAGAAACCAAGAGTTTTTCTTATGAAATATAATTCCTCTAGGACTCATTAAAGGAAAAGAAAATTAAGGGTGAAAAGAATCAGAAACCACAGATAACAGCTAATTCTGATGGGGAGCACTCTCAGTATCAGCCCTCTCAAAGGTAAGCAAAACTCCTGCACCTACTGCAGTGCTACCAGCATAGAAATGAGAGCCAAATGGGGCTAGAAACTGGAGTTTTATTCCATCCCACCTTACCATTTGTTCATTTATAGTGTAAAAGTAGGTTTTATTCCCCACTGCCCCTTTTCCACTGGAAGATGATAAAGAGAGCCTGTGATCTGCAGCCACTGGCACACTGCTATAACAGGGCAGGGAACTGTAGCAAGCACTGGGAAATTCATCCTTTGGTCCTATCCATCTCCTCCCAAGAGAATTTACAGCAACCATTTATGACATGACTGAACCATAACAACCTCCAAGCTTTGAAAAACAACCCAAAGGAAGTCCAGAGAAATGTTGGAGAAATCCTGGAGTGTTTGTTTTTGCTGTGTATCCCTGCCCTGGGTCAGTCCATCCATGGGTGAGTAACTAGCCAGCATGGGAAACTTCAGGAAACTGCCCACACATTCTTTATAGTCACTCACAACAATCACCTTTGCTTGTTATAGCTGGCAACATGGTTTAAAAGTGATCTTTTACATTTCTGTTTCCAAACAGATGCATTCCATCACTATTGTGGAGTTCTACTCCTGCCTCCACTGTGTGAGCACAGAGACTCAGAAGCCCAGTGGCAGAAAAGGGCAAACCACAACTTAATCACTACTTAACAGCACTTTCCCACCTCTGAAGTACCTCGTGCCAGCTATCTCATGCCACAGGATCCACTGAGATGGAATTACTCCTCCTAATCTTTCTGTGGCTGCAGCACATGACGATCTACCCAGAGCAATCATTGATGCAGGTCGAGTGCCAGGTGCAGTGAAGAGCAGGGTGGCACTGGGTCCCTGAGTGTGGCCTTGTGAGCTCCCCAGGACAAGGTGAGAGAGGAGAATTTGACCCCATGCCCTCAGAAGACTGATTTATTATTTCATGACATTATATTATATTAAAGAATGCTATACTAAAACTATACTAAAGAAAGAGAAAGGATACATCAGAAGGCTAGAAAACAATGATAATGAAAGCTCATGATGGACTCCTCAGAGTCCAACACAGCTGGCTGTGACTGTCTATCCAAACATGTGAATTGTTTTTAATTAATGGCCAATCTCCAGTCCACATTCCAGAGCAGCAAAAACATGGAGGATCTTAGGCTTCTCATCTTCCCAGGAGAAGAAATCCTGGCGAAGGGATATTTCAGACAATGTCACAGTGACACCTGAGGAGCAGCAGCATCCCTGAAGCTCTGTCTCCACACGTCTGCAGCCACCAGAACACGAGGTCTGCCTCAGGGATGCTGTGCTCCCATTTCCAGGCAGCTCTGAGCTATTCCAGCCAGCAATGCCAGCAGGTGGTGCTGCCCACTCGTGACCAGCTGGTCCCATGGAAAAGGGGCTCTGGGACTGCAGCTCTGAGCAGTTAAAAAACAATTAGGCTGGTAAAGTAGTCTGGTTTTATCTAGTTAATTATTTAGAGTTTAAAAAAAAAATTGATGCTTTTGTCAGCCAAAGATTTCAATGAGGCCACGGAAGATTCCTTGTCTCCTCTCTCTTTCCCTCTACCTTGTCTTTCTTCCCCTCTCCCTCATCAAAATAAGCCAGAATGAAGCAAAAAAAGGATTGAAATACTTGCACTTAAAAAAAAAAAAATTAAGGACATTTAAATTTCCTGTGAATCAGGTAACCTTCCAGCCAAACACCTGAAACAAAGATTTGTGCTGTCCTGCTCAGAAAGATTTTGGAAGCCCTCAGAAAAAGAATGACATCAATAGAGAAAAACACATAAAGCCACAACTTGGGATTCACCTGCAAGAAGGTGGACATGCTCTGACTTTTCTTACATCACTTAATGAAATATTTATGAAGATTTATTTTAGATGAAGGGAGGGCAAACATTGTAAGCATACCTAGAGTACCTGCAGTTTGATAAAGAGCAAGCACTGTCACCTATTTAAAAAAGCTCCTTAGGAAAAAGCCCAGGTATCAGTATTTCAAACAGAAATCCTGACACCTGAATATGATTTAATAATGAGGAACTAATTTTCATATTAGAGAAAATCTCTATATAAAGAAAAAAAATATATACTTTTTTCTATATCATCCAAGTTATTCCATTGGTAAGATGACTATCTCCAGAAAGATACAAAGAGATGCTTTAAACAATAAAAAAAAATCTGTTTCTGAAGGAGTTTATAGGCCTATAAGTAAAATATAACTTTCCCCACATTAGCATCTGAACCTATCTGGACAGAAATACCTGTCTGTAAGATATTGCCGTGTAATAGAAAACACATTGGTGTACACACACACCCTTCCACAATTACACCCAGCTCTGAAACACTCTGCAATGCTAAACCTCCCACAAACAGCACAAATATTGTATTTTCAGAAGCAGGCAGCTTACAGACTAATGGAAGCAGCTCATGATTCCTCCTGGACAGTATTTCCTTGGGTGTAAATTCTGCTAAATGCTTGGTGATGTGCCTCAAGTGTTGCAGTCCTGGCTTTGCCTGGGATCCTGAAGCAGGAGCCACCTGAGCAGGTCATTGGAGATCTCCAAAGTGGTATTTGCAGTTTTCCAATGAAACTGTGTACACAGGGTATTTGTCCCTTAGCTGCTTGTTTGGTTCCCTTTTTGTGAAGGTTTCCTGTTCTTATAAGCAGGGATCTCTCTTTCTCTCTGGTTATGTCTTCGTCTCCAACCACATCTGCCTCATCTTTCTAAACATCAAAGTCTTTCAAAAAAAAGACCATAAATTTCATAATGCTTCCAGTGAATCCACCAAGCCCTTTTCTTGGCTGACACTTCTGTAATAAGCAGGTACGTTCACTAATTAAAAGAAAATTATTTAACTGACAAGGATGATGAACACACAAAGACAGGGAAGACATGAGAGCCTACAACAGTAGCTTCTTCAAGGAAATGGTGCTGCAGGAGTTTTAAAAACCTTTGCAAAAATAGTTTTCTGTTTGCACAATAAAACTGTGCATTTGTCTTCTTCAGTGCTGACATGTAAGTGAAAAATCCCAGCCATCCAGACTGCCACTGGGTCTGATAGCATGAGCATCTACATGCTCTTTACACTGCTGCTTGGATGAAAACTCCTGTCAGACTCCATTAGTGGCAGAGCCAAAGTCATCTAGAGGGGGAGGCAAACGTGAATGAAGAAATATTTAACTGTGTGACCAAGTGCAGATCCCAGATCCCTCAGAGACCTGCTGTAACAGGCACCTTAGAAACAGCACGCAGTATTTTCTTGCCATGAAAACAGCAACCAAACAGGGTCAAAAAAAAAAAAAAAAAAAGAAAAGAAAAATTCTATTGACTAAGTCTGAAGAAAAAAAAAATTCACAGTCATGAGCAGGATGCTAGCAGGGTCACAGTGCTCTCACTATTTAAAACAAATAAACAACAAAAACAAGGGCAGTAGAAGAAACAGAAACACTAAGGGGGATAATTAGTCTGTGTCACACAAGCTGAAATCTTGGGAGAAAAGGGAATCAATGTGTAAAGCTTCTGGGAGGTTCAATAGCAACAGCAACTTGTGCCAACACACAGGATTGCAGCTGAACAGGTGGATTTTGTTTGTTCTTTGGGATTTTTACCCCCCTCCAGTTAAATGTAGTAAGTTACTCCAAAAAGCCTAGGAGTTTGCTGTGAGGAGGTGAAGAGGCAGATGAAATCCCAAATTAACACCCATCTGGGGGCAAATGAAAATAATGCTTCAGGATGAGGGAATGGAGGATGAAAAGAGTAGGCTCCTTTCTCCACACCACAAATTCTTCCCAGCACTCTGATTTCTCAGCCTTTCCAAGACACAGGCATCATAAAGAGGAATCATATCATCTCACTCCAAATCTGCACAGCTGCTCCTTTCTGAGTGGATCTTACCTCCAGAGATCCCAGTTGGCCATGACCCTCTGGAAGCAGTCCTTTCCATTCTGATTTGTATTTCACTCAGCACAAAAAAGGCAGAAGAAGGGTGCTGGGTGTCTGTTGGGATCCACCAGCTCCCCCAGCTAACTCTGTGTCCAAGATGCCACCAGACAACGTTGCTGTTGCCATTTTTCCCTTTATTTTGAATCACCATAGACAACTGCTCAGAAATTCAGAAAAACAGACTCTGATGCTGAGCTGCCACATCAGACAGAGTGAAAAATAGTGGCTCACGCTTCTGTAGAATAAAGGAGGCAATGTATCATAGCTAGGCTGAGTTACATCCAAAAATCCCTTTGATTTTAGCTAAACCAATAACACAGATTATTTTTTTTCCCTGCTACTTTGCTCCTGTAGACAGCTCTTGCCTTGACAAAAGAAATTATAGTCTTAGAGACTGGTATTTTAAAAAGGAGTGAGGCCCTTGACTGAATGACTTCTGAAAAGTACTGTTTTCAAAGACATTGTCCAAATGATTGGAAAATGAGAAATTGGTCCAGCTGGGGAAGGTTTCTTACACAAAGAAGTTTGACGTTTGGGGAATGCTGCTTGTACATCTCCACGTGTGGTGATGAGGTTTAAGTATAAACCTGAGCTCAACTACACAAGTTCTTAACTCAACTTCACAAGTTCCCCACAAGTTGGGGAGTCATATGCTTCATTAAGAATTGATAACAAATCAAAACTTTTGGTTTTCCCTAAAAAAAGAAACAAACACTCACACTCTTCCAAAGGTGTTAATGGGAAGACTGCAAGATCAAGCACTTAAAGGTTGAAAAACAACCTACATCAATTTCATTGGCTCCATTTAGTGAGGAGCTGCTGAAAGGAAAGGTTGCACTGTGGGCTGCTTTAGCTCTCTAGGTCTGAGTGGGTTCAGCTTTTTGCTTCTCCCTGAATGATGTTTGGCCTGATAAATGATGGGCAAAACTGCTAATATCCTGTTCTTCTCTTCCACATTCTCTCACAAACCCATCTCAGAAACTGCCAGTACCTCTGTTGGCTGATTCATCCATATTACAGTCCTCTAACGTACATAACTAGGCACTTTTAAAAAGTGTTTAGGGGTTTTTTAATTACCTAAAGTAAATGAATGTAGAACTCATTAACTTTTAGAAAGAAAACTTCCTATTAAAATAATAATAAATGTTATTCAAGAAAAAAAATGCCATTATCTTACAAAATCTTATCACTGTTTGATTCAAGTAGTTATTTTATGTTTCTGTAGAAATAATGCTCAGCTGAAGAGTTCTCCTGATCCTCCAAAGCATCAAGTCCTGAAGCAAAGCCTGTCAGTCCGTGCTGGTTTCACATTGTTCACTCACAGCCCTGACACACTCCATGTGGAGTCAATTTTGATACAAGCCATATAGAATTTAAATACTGAGGTAACATCCAGTGCTGTCATTCCTCCCTGCAACTAAATGTCAGCAAGAAATAGAATCTAAAATTGGTCTGTAACTATGGCAACTAATGAGCCATTCTGACTTGGAGTCCCCAAATCCAACATGTGACCATCAAGGGATTCATTCCAGTTTGAAGATGCTGCTTCTCAGAGAAGAAAATCTGCTGCTGCTTGTGCCAACATTTGTGTGAGAGCCACCAGCCAGGCTGGAGAGCTGGAGCAGGCTCAGGCAAACAACTGGGAGAAAAGCAGCTTCTTTCTGAAACTGGAAGGAAGAACAGACACCACCTTCTGTGGATGCTAAACACTCTGGGTCAAGGTAAAACCCTGCAGAAAGCACAAACTGTCCAAGCTGACAATGATGTTCATAGTCACAGCACAGGGGAACCAAGGGCTGGCTCTGTGATGAGGACTAATGGGTGCCTTGAGGCTTTGGATTTTAATTTCAATTTCAATAGGCATTTGGGATCACACAGCTCCAAACTGAACTCCATTAATTCTGACAAGGGGAGGTCATTTCATCTGCCATGATCATGTCCTCCTTCTCAGAAGCTGTTCTGAAAGAGTTGTTTAAGGAAACTCTCCTAAATATAAATTAAAAGATATCCCTATAGCTAAAAAGTTCTCCTGTCTTTACCAGGGAGCAAGGTATTTATTCTCTTTCATATCTCTGCAAGGAGACCCTTTTTAGTGCCACGGCAGTCAAGTGAAGAGAGTTCTACCAGAAGCAGCTGAAGTCTCTACCAGGAGGGCAGATGTGGTGTCTCATGCACAGGTTTCTCCTAAATTTTTTTCTCCTAAGTTTTTTCTCCTAAATTTTAATGAAGTTAAGATTTAAAATGAAGGGTCACTATTTCCTTCCATTACATTCAGAGGTTTATTTTGGTAGCATGTGTATGTTCTAGAAATGCACTACAGCCCAGATCAGAAGAAAGGATGTTAGTTGCTAGTCAATTCTTTAAAACAAACAAATAAAACTGAGTTCTTACCAATTTTCTTTGAAGATGTAAAACCTAACAAAACACAAAATACTTTAACTGAAATATTTTGTCTACCCATGTAAGCAGCACTTAGCATTGGTTTGAATATTGGCTTTCCTGGGTGGGTAAGAAAAAAGACATCATAAATTACAGCTTTTAATTCTGGGAAACACAAATGTTGTTGTCTTGTAAAACGAGCCACATTTCATACTGTGACAAAATAATTAACCCCTTTGAAACTTAGGACCTGTTAGCCAATTTTCTATTCATAAGGAAAACATAGCTATGGGAACAATGGTATAACTCAGGAAAAATAAGCAAAGAGAAAAAAAACAAGGAAGAAACAGGATTGGGTACTTCTCTCATCCATCATGGATCATCACTGATCCCTCTCGAGGCACAAGGTCACCACCATCAACTAAGGTCTTGTAAGAAACATCCAGTGTGACATCCCAGGTGCATTCAGGAAAAGCTGCCAGTAAATGTTAATGACAAACAGGTGGGCCATGGATGTGAGGAAAGACAAAGCACAGGATGTTTCACACTTCCTCAAATTAATTTCTATCTAATTAATTCATCTTCATCAGATCTGGGCCAGCTTAGCAGGAGTAGCAGAGAAAATTAATATCTTAGGGAACTACAAAACAAAAAAAAAGGTGTAAACTCTACTAGGAAGCATCATGTCTTCATTAGTTTACTGGTATTCCAAGGAAAAAAAAAAGGGGGGGGATAAACAAAAAGCAAGAAAACTTGCAAAGAGCAAGCACTACGATGTTTCATGGGATCTGGAGAAACAGTTAAAGCAGTAAAGGGGAAGGAGAAAACCCAACAAATGAGCCACACACAGAATGCCCAGGGATTGCTGAGGGTACAAGACATTGTTTCCAGCTGGTGCCTGCGTGGATGTGGCAGTGGGGGTGAGCACAACGAACCCTTCTCACCGTTCCTTTTCCTGCCCTCGTCTTTTGCCGCTTTCTGCGGTGCCATCACTTTCTGCAGGGAGCTCCGGCCGGAGCTGGGCTTTCCCGACCCATTGCTGAGGATGGAGCCGTTCTGGCTCGGGGAGCGGCTGCAAGAAACCATAGCAACAAGGCAGGACGTGAGTTCTCCCTCCTCAACCTCGTTTCAAGGTTATTTCACTCGCGCGGCTTGCATCACTGAGTTTTCAACTCTGATTTGGTACCGAAAGGAGACAGAATAGAAACAGCACACGGCAACACGGTAAAGGTAGGAGCACAGTGATGGGAGGGGAGCACGACTTTCCCAATTAGTTCAGGGCTGATGGGCATCTTGGTGCCTTGGAATGCTCCTCGTGCATAAGCCCCACAATGATAAAAGTGCCACCACCGAGGACAAAAAGTCCCGTTGTCAATTCAGGGTCGTTAACCCAGACGAAATAAAGTAGACCTTTGTTTTAGGATGCATGGCTAAATCGATTCCTTTATTATTCAGCCTGCATTTACAGTCAGCTGTTGTCAGCCACAATGCAAAGAACACTCACTCACTTTGCACGTATGCACACACAATAAGAAATTTCTCCTTTTGGCACATACCCTGGTTTAACCAGCGCCCTCATTGGCTGAAACCCCTAAGAAAATGCTTGTTTTAATCAGCCATTGCTCTTCCTTGTCCTGAAACTGGTCCCTGCCCAGGGTGAGGAGGGAGGGCAGGGCAGAACCACTGAGCATCCAGTCCCAGCAAGGAGCAGGGACAGAAATAAGCAGCAAGTGAGTGAGCTCCCACCACAGCTCCTCTGCTTTTTGGGGTGTACAAGTCACTCAAATCCTAATGCACAAGTTGACAAAAGCAGACCACTAGTAGATAATAGCACATTTAGTGCTAGTCAGCACCCAGACACAGTCACTTTGTTTTTACATGTGAAACTGCCACAAAGGGAATGAAAACACTCCACAGGACCTGTGTAGTTATTCACAAATCTGCAATGTACCACTGGGTTGTCATGGGCAGTGACAGGGTGATGTGAAGAGGTTACACTAGAGGAAAATAAATGGGCCTAGGCACAGAGGCTTCCATTTGCAGAGGAAAAGAATCAAATCAAATTCTATTGCTGTCACAATGGTTTTATAACCAGAAAATGGTACTAAAACAAAACAAATGTCAAAACCATCCTGTAAATCACTGCCAATACTGTATCATCAGCTTGAAACATTCATTTACCTCCAGGTCTGGCCACCCTACGTGGTGTAAGTAGAAAGCATTCACTGTGGTCAGAAGAGCAAGGGACAAATATGAGAAAAGCAATTCTTGGGGATTCCCTTTTGAAGATAGCCTAAGTGGAAATATGTATAATTTGAGACTGGCTCTTTCCAGCTACAGGACTCCAGGAGAATTCAGCATGCAACCCCACTCAGTCCAGCCTGAGGGTTTCCTTTGGAAATTCTATTAAAAATAAGTATTCTTGAGAAGCAAGATTCCTCCCTATAAACCTGTCTGTCACTGCTAAATGGATAATCCCAGCCCAGTATAAAAGATCCATCCAGGGACAGACCAACACCTGAAGAAAATCTGCTCAACTTGGGAGCACAGAAAAGAAGCGAACATGGATAGCTTGCACAATGATTTCTGTGGTGACACTAATCCAAATATTCATCCTTTTTAAGTGGTCCTCATATTATTAACTGAGAAGTTTCTTTCAGTGGTGATAGCAAAGATACTTTGATCAGTTACCAGCCACTTCATGGCTGTCTGGTTTGAATTGACATTTCCAGGCTATAAAGTACCCTGAATGAAAGAGCAAATACATAAAGGGCAAGAAAGATTTCTTCATCTTCAGCAACCATTAAATTCCATTTCCAGACACAGCTCCTGGGAATCAAAAAAAAATGAAATTCTACATGTTCTTACTTACTCCAGTAATCACCCTGAAGGAGGGAAAACTAACTCTTAGTTATTTGCTTAGAAGGGCACCAAGGTTCAGCACATTTTGTTATGAGAATAACTTTCTTGGATCGAGTTTGCTTATCAGCATTTGTTTAAAATG
This sequence comes from Melospiza melodia melodia, assembly GCF_035770615.1. Classification (NCBI taxonomy): domain Eukaryota; kingdom Metazoa; phylum Chordata; class Aves; order Passeriformes; family Passerellidae; genus Melospiza; species Melospiza melodia. The sequence goes on along the minus strand of NC_086199.1, from coordinate 49,608,398 downwards.
GTGCAGATTAAGTGGGGGATTTCTGCACTCACTCAAAGGACTGAGTGAAGTGTTTAATCACTTTGGGTAGAGGATTAATTAACAGGGCTGATTTACTTTTTTTTTGTGTGTGTGTGTGTATTTACACATGGCTTTGGAGAGGTTTCAAAATATTTTAAAGTACAATTCCTGCAAAGACTTGACCTGCCCAGCACCAGCAACCGCTGAGGGTGTCACAGTCATCTTCCAGTTGTCATTTCTTCAGTGGATGGAAGGCTTTGGAAAGGACAGGTGCTGTTTGGTTCACATAGACCTAACCCTCATATTGCAGTGACTTGGAGCCTGAACAGCACCTCACTGGCATTAAATGACAGAATAACAGTCTCCATCCAATTGCAGCTGGCTCGCTCCTCTCTGCTGGTACACCCTGCAGACAGCCCTTCCCACATTCCAGGTGATTCACTGCCCAGCCAATGGAATATGATAAACCAGGATCCTTCTGTCTGTTTTTCTGCAAGGAAAACCTCAGCTGATGACCACTGGGGATTATCTACCCACCCCTGCTATCCTCCCGCCTCACACCATGCTGGCTGACACCTTCCCCTTCCAGCATGTCCCTGACACAGTGTGCAGCAACACTGTGCTGAGTATTCCAAGATTTCCCATTATTCCAGAGGGGGAAATATCAGACAAGATGAGATGACTCAGCTAGGAAGGCTTGGTTTTCTCTAGAATTTCTCTGCATTAGTCAGCTGCTTTTCTTGTATGTTATCAAATCCCTTCAAGAGGCCAGGCCCGTGGAATGCCTGTGAGCCACACAACAACAGTTACCTCTATTCAGGCTGTTTGTCTAACAGGTTTGTTTTCCTCTCTTCCCTTCAGTATCCATCCTCAGCTCCACTCTCATTTAATGCCAAGGAGAGTGGATCAAGGAAAAACTGGCTTCAAAGCATGCAAAACAGCTGGGATAAAGGGATAATCTGTTTTCCTCGCCTGCAAGGACCAAGACAAGGAATATTCAGCTATTCTGTTGATGGGTGAGGGCAGACATGAGGTAAAACTTCCTAACAGGAAAGGCAGGAGAGAACAGATTGCTGGAGGAGGTTGTGATCATCCCACCAGTGGAAGACTTTAAAATAAGGTAGATAAAGTTGAGTTAGGGGGGCTGTTGGACCCTGCAGCAGAGAAGAGGAGCCATATAGCTCCCTGGGGATCTTGAATCCATGATCCTACAAGCCTAGAGACTTCATATGAAGAGAGTGCAAACCTGGGACACTTCACCCTAGACACTGACATCATCTAGTCTATTCTTACACTTCTAAAGTTTGGTCCTACTGTAGATGATTTGGATCTAGAAGTCTTCCACATTTAGTGGATATTTGGGGTTTCCCCCTCTGCTGGTGAAGGCATTGGGTTCAATTCTGAAGTGGGAGAGCCTGCCAGTGGAGTGACAGCAATTTACAGTGGCTGAGGACCTGTCTTTTTGTTGCTTGAGAAATTACCAGTGCTCGTGTTACATGTGACATTTGGGCTCATCTTTATGGAGCACCAACATGCACACAAAAGCCACTTCACCTCCTCAGTAAGACTTCACTTGGTTTTATCTCAAATTTTGCAGCAACATTACCCAGCACAGACCAGCGTCATGCCCAGGATACATCATGGAGGGGAACTAGATTACACTGAGTGCCAAACCTTTCAGCAACCAGCAGCACATATCCTCTTTAACCCCTGTGTGGAAAGGCAGCAGCTGCCAGCCCATACCTTTTCCTTGTTTCGTTGGATTTGGCAGTTTTGATGGTGCTCCCATCCTGGGTTGTTTCCCTCTCCTGGGAGGCAGGAGCATCTCTGACTGGAAGTGGAAGGATGACAGTCTCCTGAGTCACAGGTAAAACCTCATCCTCTGCTCCCTGCTGGCCCAAGTGTTGCTTGGCATAGTCAAAGCCTTGGACTGGCTGCAAAAAACAGGAGAAATAACAGAAATTTCTGGCGTGTATTAGATTTAATAGAAATTTTCAAATTCAATGTAAAATTTTTCACTACTCCTTAACTTGTTTAATTACATAAGTGACAGGTTAAAATACATAGATACAATGTGAATACCCAACAGGAAACCAATTTTCTCATGAGATCTCCATTCCACACATTTTAAACATGATTAGTTAGTATAAAATTGACCTTGGCTAACCTTTCTTACCCTGCTGTAACACCCCCAGAAATTACTTTGACAGACAGTGGGAGAACAAGGATGTGGAAGAAAAAAATTGGGAGTAAAAAAAAAAAAACCCTACAGAAAACTTTCTTTGACAAAACCCTTGTGCTTTCAAAGAGGGTGGGAGTAATTTATTCCCAGTCAAGCCAAAGTAAAAAAGGCACACATCAGAAAGTTTAATGGGCAACATTTTCCAGAAAGTAATCTTTTTCAGATCAGTAAAATTAGATTTCCCCTGGCTTGCCAGTTGCCTACTGGGAAGGATATTACTGACTTCACTTGTTTCTCTTGGGAAGTGGCATTTCACCAGAGCCTTGCAGCAAGGCAGTTCCTGCCCAGCAGAACTAACACATGCCTTCTGGGCAAAGCAGCCAAGGAAAGGTGGATTCTCTCAATGGAAAAACTGAACATTTAGACAAAACATGACTTTCCAAACTGCACTTTCAGCTGGAAGGAAAAGAGAATGGGAAAAAAAAATAAAAAAGAAAAAAACCCCAACAACAACAAAACCAACCTGCATTATCTGTTGGGAAAAAAAATCTGAAAAGTAAATTACTCAAAGAAATTCATAACCACCTCCAGAAAACCTGTTCTTGTTACACTAAATAAAACTAACTTACCAAAAATGGGAAGGTTGCTCTTCCTGAAGTAAAAAGACAATTGACAAAATGCTAAGAAAGGACCACAAAACACTTCAAAGCTGAGGAAGTGCAGGTTTTAAACCTCACACATACTTTGGAATTAGTTCATGAATACTCCATGTTCCTGCCATGTCATCATTGAATATTTTAGTTCCAAAAGAAAATAAGCATGAGGAAAAAAAGTGCTGTTGGCACAGAAGAAGGACAAGCTCTGAAAAGCATTTGCTCTTGTTGTGTCCCTTAGTAAATCTGGGCTGCAGCTCTAAATTCTGATACATTTCACAGGTGATCTCAGTCTGAAAATAATGGTGCTGTTTTTCACTTTTTGAAACATAAAAAATGCTTTTGCTTTGTGTGGACCTGCATGGCATTCCCAAGCTCCTGCTCAGACTGAGGCTAATGGTTCCTAATGTGTTTCCATCCTTCAGCATTCCTCTGATAAGAAGCTTCAATGCATTAAAGAGCAAGCTAATGCTGATAAGGGACAGCAGTCAACTCCACAAATCACCCCCATGGAACTTGCAATATATCAGAGAAATGCTAATTCACCATCACCCATCCATGGCAAGCAGGGTATCACAAAACAGCCACCAGCAAATGAAGGAAGGGAAGCAGCAGCTGTGTGAAGAACAGTTAGGAAGAAATTCTGCACAACATCCTACATAATAATATTGTTAATTAAAATATTGCTTTTCAACCTCATTAAAAATATTAAGACAGTTAAGACACCCCTAGATATTCTGAAAAAAGGTAACAAGAGAGAAGAGGTGATTAAATCAGTTATTTGAAAGAGTCAAATAATTTCAACTTAATCTCTTAATTAAAAAAAAAAAAAACAAAAACAAACAAAAAAATCACCTCTCCAAACAAAAAACAAACCAAACCAGAATCTGCAGGACATGAGAATTACTGAAGAATTCTGCAGTGTCCCAGCTCAGATCTGCCCACAGGAAGAAAATGAAGGATTATTTTAATCATCAGAGTTCTACTTACCACCATGTCCAGTAACAAACTGCAACAAAAGGAGAGCTGAGAAAGTCATCCTCATCAGCAGACATATTGCATTAAATAAAATTTGTTCTTGGATCCCTGCTCTGTAAAAGCCCACAGGAGCAGATGGTTCTGCCACCCCTGGAGGGAACTGGCAAGGCTAAATCAAGACCAGGCACAGCTGAAGCACTGCAAATGTAGATGTCCAATACATCCAAAATACTGACAAAGACTGAAGGACTGAGATTCTAATATTGCTTTTGAAATAATAAATGGAGAGAGAGACACCACTAGATTACATTGCCTGGCAAAGGGCAGACTGAATACAGTTGTTTCTGGGACTCTTTTTCCTTGTAATGATTGTGAAAAAGACTCTAAAAATGTTAAAAAAAATATGGGGGGGGAAGGGAGGGAGGGAAGGAAGGAAGGAGGGAAGGAGGGAAGGAGGGAAGGAAGGAAGGAAGGAAGGAAGGAAGGAAGGAAGGAAGGAAGGAAGGAAGGAAGGAAGGAAGGAAGGAAGGAAGGAAGGAAGGAAGGAAGGAAGGAAGGAAGGAAGGAAGGAAGGAAGGAAGGAAGGAAGGAAGGAAGGAAGGAAGGAAGGAAGGAAGGAAGGAAGGAAGGAAGGAAGGAAGGAAGGAAGGAAGGAAGGAAGGAAGGAAGGAAGGAAGGAAGGAAGGAAGGAAGGAAGGAAGGAAGGAAGGAAGGAAGGAAGGAAGGAAGGAAGGAAGGAAGGAAGGAAGGAAGGAAGGAAGGAAGGAAGGAAGGAAGGAAGGAAGGAAGGAAGGAAGGAAGGAAGGAAGGAAGGGAAGAAGGAAGGAAGAGAGAAATAAAAGGAAGAAAGAAAATAGAAAGGAGAGAAAAGGGAGAGAAAAAGAGAGAAATAAATAGAAGGAAGAAAAAAGACAGGGAAAAGACAGGGAAAAGACAGGGAAAAGACAGGGAAAAGACAGGGAAAAGACAGGGAAAAGACAGGGAAAAGACAGGGAAAAGACAGGGAAAAGACAGGGAAAAGACAGGGAAAAGACAGGGAAAAGACAGGGAAAAGACAGGGAAAAGACAGGGAAAAGACAGGGAAAAGACAGGGAAAAGACAGGGAAAAGACAGGGAAAAGACAGGGAAAAGACAGGGAAAAGACAGGGAAAAGACAGGGAAAAGACAGGGAAAAGACAGGGAAAAGACAGGGAAAAGACAGGGAAAAGACAGGGAAAAGACAGGGAAAAGACAGGGAAAAGACAGGGAAAAGACAGGGAAAAGACAGGGAAAAGACAGGGAAAAGACAGGGAAAAGACAGGGAAAAGACAGGGAAAAGACAGGGAAAAGACAGGGAAAAGACAGGGAAAAGACAGGGAAAAGACAGGGAAAAGACAGGGAAAAGACAGGGAAAAGACAGGGAAAAGACAGGGAAAAGACAGGGAAAAGACAGGGAAAAGACAGGGAAAAGACAGGGAAAAGACAGGGAAAAGACAGGGAAAAGACAGGGAAAAGACAGGGAAAAGACAGGGAAAAGACAGGGAAAAGACAGGGAAAAGACAGGGAAAAGACAGGGAAAAGACAGGGAAAAGACAGGGAAAAGGAAAAAGAATCAGCCCCTCCCCTCTGTTGGTATACTCAGGTACAGTCTGACTTTTTTTTCTGTGCCCTTTATCAAACTGATAAGGCTTGTTTTCCCAAGGCAGGCAGCACTTGCTTTTGCTTGTGGGTCTTAGTCTACAGATCTTATCTCTCCTTACCTGCCAACTTATTCTTTCATGGTCCAAAAAAAAAAAAAATTAGTTGAGGGGACAAATGAGATTCTAGACTTTAAAAAAGCATGCTGTGAATTAGAAAGTAAGGAAGGCAAAAAGTTAACATTCATCCAAAACCTCAAAGGAAAAACAGTTCCTTAAGATAAAAACAGCATTGAAATAAAAACATTAAAATAAAACCCCATCAGAATTTCACCAATTTGAATTTATACTTCTTTCATCTTACAGCTAGGGAGAAAATTGGAACAAATGGTATTTTCCAATCTTCCTTTTCCCTGCAGCTGCATCCAGATGTCCCTAACTGCTGAGGCAATTCACAACAGCACCACAATTCCCAGGAGAGCTCCTACAAACTACGCTGCGTACGAGAGCTCATTCTGCAAACTTCATTTCTTTACCCTTCAGTGTGCCACGACACAGAAGTCACGCCTTCATCGCCAGGCTCCGGCAGCAGCCCCGCCGCTCTGCTCCGTGCCCCGGTGCCCTCCCGCTGCCGCACACGGCGTTTGATGGTGGATGCGTGGTTCCCCTGGGCGCTGTCCCGCCGCAGGACGCGGGGATGTGGCAGCCGCGCTCCGGCAGGACCCGCAGCCTCCCGCCCTCCCTCCCCCCCGCAGGACTGCAGCACCGAGCAGCTCTGCCCTGCCCGTCCCCTTGGAGCTGGGCTGCTGGAGCCAGCACACGCACCTGGCATCCCAGCAGGCAGGCGGCACATGGGATCCTTGCTGGCTGCTCAAAAGGGGTCACAAAAGTGCTCCGGGCATTCTACAGCCCATCTCGGATGCACGGAGGCAAAATACCAAAGCGGCTGCTTAAACTACAAATCACTCCACGGTGACTCCACTTGGAGCAGAGTCAGCATTAATCAGCAGTCTCGGGCACTTTGCTCAGCCATGAAATACAACAGACTCGTTTTAAATGTGACATGAGTATGTGTTCATTTGTAATCCCAAACTGCATGAAATATGGCAATTACAGTTCAAGCAATTATCACTAGCCCTAACACTGGAATTAAAAATAAAACTAAAAATCTTCTTTTCAAAATTACCTTCTTTCCTTATCTTCTCAAAATATGTTTCTTAGCCTTATTTTAATTAAAGATGCTGAAATTAGGAATGACCAAACCAGTCCATTCCCAGTACCACTGCAGGATTCATCTTCCACAGTCCATATACCAGCATAAACTCTAAACTAGACCTGGCAGAACCTTTCTGATGGAGGCATCATTGTGAAACTAAATGGAAAGCAATTTAGTTTTCATTTAGAAATGCACCACTTTTCAGATAATGAATTAAATTAAATTTTATGGAGTCTCAAAATAAACCGGAAAGGGGAAATGCTCTGTGGAAGGGAACCTTCTGCACTCCAGCTGCAACGAGAACAAACCTGCAGGGAAAGCTGGAAAACAAACCTGCAGGAAAAGGACTGTGGTGTGGGTGCTGGGAGCTCAGCACCAATTGTTTCATTCCAGCAACTGCAGATCCAGCTCCCATCTGATGCTTTGAAGGCTGATGCAAATGTAACCAGCCTGAACAGGCTTCAACCTGAGTGTGTATCTTACAGCCTGATTAAATCTGAGGAACAGTAAAAATCCAATTTTGTATTTCTTTTTGGAATGAAAACAATGGATTAAAATATGAAAATACTTTCAAGTTTTTCCTGTGCTATAATTTCAACCAGCAGTAGGTTGTTTTGGGTTTTTTTATATAGCAACTTTCTTCAGCTGGTAAGCATCCCATATTGATGGGCAGTTCAAAACAATGTACAAGGTTTACCTCTTTTTTTTTTCCCTTTAGCTGGGACCAAGATTACATATAAAACCAATCAAATGGTGCACAGCATTGGCAACAACCCCTAATAAAGCATAATTTGCATTTTTAGGGGCTTCAATGGGGCATCTAATAGCACTGCAGTGATATTAATTCCTGTCTGTGTTTGTGATATTGTGTGTTACACTTTTGCAGATCTAGTCTTAAAACTGGATGGCTAATAGTGGATAAACAGATGAGCACACTGGAACCAAAATGGAAATGTCTTTTCTGAATCATTTTTGATACAAATGTCTGGTTTCCAACTGGCACCAGCTGCACCCATCTGCAACGAACCTAAGATAAGGAGAAAAGAGCTGTCAAATGCCTCATGCCTTCCTTCAACTCTCCTTCCAATCTACATTTTTCAGCAGAAGCAACAGAGCTGAAATCTCAATAATCCTGCTGTCTGTAGCATTAAGAAACCAAAGAAAAAATTCATCATCTCAATCCCATGCCAGCAGAGAAGAGCAAAGCCAGCTAAAAGGGCAAAGGAACAGCCTGACTTATACAGAGCCTCATAGGCTAAAAACTCCTATCTTAGGTTGGACCTGATCAAGAGCCATTTAATACCAACATTGAGAGGGCAGACTTTTTCACTATGGAGATAAAAGAGTATTGTGTGACTTTTTTTTTTTCCTATCAGAGGATCAAACTGGAAGTGCATTTGATTTGGGAAAAGAAAATATTGTAATTGATATGGATTAGTAACTTTAAGAAAACCATAATTCCTTGAACCTGACCAGCAATATACATAAATTAGAAAGTCCAAAACACCTAAAAGAAAAATAGCAGTAGGAGAAAAAAAAAATCAAAGAATGTCTATTCTGGATTTTATGGGGGAATCAGAAAGGGGAAATGTTCTGGAAGGGGACCTTCCAGCAATTTGGGAGGAGAACTTTGGTTAGGGCCAGATCTGAATTGCTACCAAACTTCAGACATTCCCACCTTCAGCAGGCAGGAACAGCTCAGGCTACAGATCCTACAGGAGATGTCCCGATCCAGGCTGTGAGTACCAATCCTTTCAGTTCCAAACATCCTTCAACTGTGTCTATCCAAGAGCCACAGCCTCAGCAGGCAAATGGACCTTTGGATGTGGGGCTGGGTCACTGACCTTGGCTCTCTGAGGCAGGTTCATCATGGTGTCTGGTTTGAAGTCGTTCTTGTTCTTCCTGCAGAGCACCGCGGTGATGATGATGATGATGACGGTGACCACCGCGATGGGAGCCAGCACGGCTGCAATGATCCACAGGTTGTTTGGGGGGTTCTTCACCACAGCTGCAGAAAAAGGCAAACCACCAGTGGTGACTTGACTGGGAAAGGCTCCTGCTGCTTCCAGCCTTCAACTGTCTCCATGTAGAAATTAGTATAAAAAGTACTGCTAAGTAATCTAGCTTTCTGTACAAGGGAATACCTCTTTTATTACTTTAATAAGAATAAAAAGGGGAAAATCAGCAACACTTTTTGTTGAATTTGAATTTGATTTGTTGAATTTACAAATCCCTAGACTCTCTTTTCTTATTTTTATGTTACCTGGTTATATGCAAAAGCAGACATCCACTCCAAAGTCAAGATAGATCCCATCTGAGATATCACTCCAATGATTCACTCACACAATAAACAAACAAATAAAAGGTGCAAATAATGCATCCTTAACTATTTTTCAAACACAAGGCCAGCTTAGAGCAAAGTAGCATATCATGTGTGTTAAAAGAACACGCGTGGAGTCCATACACGGTGTCAAAGACTGACTGGCTCAACAGGAGCAAACTGGCAGAGCTTTTTAAAAAACAATGAAACTAGCTGGAATAGTTACTATCAATATCAATAAGGCAATAAGAAGATGCTTCTCTTGTGCTCTAGAAATAATTTATCATAGTTAAGGTCAAGAAGAATTCATTATTTCTGAAGGACTAGAAATAATGAGGCTGAAAAGAGCTACTTGCAGACATATTAATGATGACATCAGGAAAAGGGTACATTTCTGAAATGCAGCAAGGCAAAAACATTTTAGACTCCATTTCATCAGAATAATCTCTCTTAGTTATGAACCTTCAACTTGTTCACACATCCTCCTGTGACACATTCCCAGTTCTCTCATTTCATTTTGTTCTGGAAAAACAATCAGACAACCTCTTTATGGTGCTGAACTTTGCTGTAGTGGAATATTTAGTGGACTTCCCCATGCTATCCCTGTTTATTTTGCTGTGGTACTGGTTGCTGGTGTGGGCAGGCAATTGTGAGAACACCAGCACAAAGCAGCCGTTCCCATTTCCTGGGGGACCGGCGTTTTCAAATGTCATTGAGCTTATGAGCTGTCGGGGGCACTCAGCATCTCTCAGGATCAGACTTCAAATACAAACCAGCTTCTTCTGCAGCAGGCACTGGGAACTTTACAGTTCTCCAGCTGAAAGCCTGGCTGGAGCCTGAGCCTGTTCTCTTTGTAGATTTGCAGTGTTTTGCAAAGCCAGTGAAGTTTTTGGGGGGATGTAGGAACAGCACCATTAGGCTCAGAGCTTGAGCACAAGACTGCAAAAAGGCCAGGTTGGAAACTTTCAAGGTTTACTTTTCAACAGACTTGCAGAATTCTTAATTATTGACTTTGACATTTAGTTTGGGGATGAGAGGGCTGTAGGGAAGGAAACGGAATCTGAATTTTAACAAATAACAGAAACTTTAATTATAGTCTGCTGCTGTGGAAGCAGCAAACAATGGTTGAAAAATTATACTTATGCCTTCTAAGGGATGCAGAGGAAATGATGACCTTATGGCTAATAGGATAGTCATTTAGGAGTCCTAATTTACATCTTTAATTCAGTTACCAGAACCCAATGTGACCTAAAGTCAACCCATGGTTCATTGAACTCAGTAAGACTTCAGTGGAATTTGAAACAAGCCTTTCATTCTGTTGTAACTCAGTCTCTGGCTTATAACACAGGAACATCCATTTTTTGTGTTATTATTCGTCTGTCTCATTTAATCCAGCTATGAGCTCCCGAGGGTACATGTCTTTTCTCACAGTATTTTGGGACAGAACTTTTCATTCTGCTAGAACAGAAATTATAATGAGCAAAAATGAAATCCACACAAAGTATTTTATGCGGCAATGCAGACTACAAATAACCATGTCCAAAAGGAAAGAAATTGTGTTTTTTCCATAATAAGGTATAAAGATGGAATTACTTCCTACATTTCAAATATTCTACCTTCAGAATCTCACGTACCTCAGGTCACAATTTCAGTTCCTGTCTATTCTATTTTTACACTGTTCTATGCATACGTGGCTGGTATGAAAATCTACAGATGAATGAGGCTGCCTTATCAGACCATGGAAATACAAAGTTAGATGATGAGCAGTAGCTTCCATAATTGCCTAAATCCCCACATAAATATAAATCACATCATTGCACAAAGAGCTAGGAAAATGCCATATCTATCTCTTCTATAGTAAAGAATGCATTAAAGAAATATTCTCATGGAAAACAAAATTACTTGGAATGTAAATGCTGGAATTTATGGAATGGAGATCCTTGGGTTCAGCTGAATTAAAGTCAGAAGCAGACCATGATCAGATCAAATATCAGATACAGTACATGGTGCATTCTGTGGAAATTGTATCATATTTCAGTCTTCTTACTCAATCCTATGTTTATGGATGATACACGAATTACTTATTATAGTGGTCTCTTCTTTTCCTGTCACAATTTTACGTAATTATTTTAGTACCACCACTCCTCCAGGCAGATATAATTGCACCAGGGACAATTTTATGTTCTGTTTCACCAGTAAGGAGATCCAGTGCAGAAGTCTACTACATAATTTTGATTCCTTGATTCTTAAGAAATACTTTGGTAAGGTGGAGAAATCCAGTTAGCAAAAGGCATGAGTTTATACATTACATGGAGCATAATTATACATTATGTTAACTGCATGAAAAAACACTCCAAGCTTCACCACAGGTTTATGACTATGACAAGTATATAGGAATATCTAAAAAACCATCTAATATCTATAGGAATATCTAAAAAAAAAAAAAATCTATAGGAATATCTAAAAAAAAAAATTTAAAGAAACCTGTGTCAGCATTACACATTATGTTAGCTGCATGAAAAAAACACTCCAAGCTTCACCACAGGTTTATGACTATGACAAGTATATAGGAATATCTAAAAAACCATTTAAAGAAACCTGTGTCCACAATCACTCAGTAACTGATGAAGGTTTTGAAAGAGAAATTTGAAAACACTTTACTTTTCAAGAATGGAGTATTTTTGACCACATTTTTCTGAATGATACTATCCTATCTTGAATCTGAAAACTGCCCATATGCACAAGTAGCTCTTTTCTACTTCACTTTTCTGATTTGTATCTAAATATTTTTAACAACCATGTAGTTTTCTTGGTGAAAATTGTTATTCAAGGAAATAATAATCCCTTTGAGATAGAAAGAATCTATACTATTTTGATGAAGTCAAAAATAAGGGACATCTTAACAGCCACCACATTTTACATTTTTTGGCCAAGTTACATGAATAGCAACTTTGCCCCAGTCATCATTAGTGTGTGCTGTCATGGTTTTGTCAGCATCAGAATTAATTGTGGCTTTGCATAGTGCTCAGTTCATGGAATAAAGCAATGGTTAAGTATGGAATTTTTGAAAGGACTCTTACGATCAGCTTGAACTTGGATGACATAGCCCAGGGTCAAGGCCATCCTCTGCGAGTCAACTGTACTCAGAATTTTGGCAGCTGCAGTGCCCAGCAAAGGCTTCCCGTTGTATAAAGTGTAATATGTCAGTTCAGCCGGCTCCTTGGGTCCTGGAATACGCTGAATTTTGACCATCTTTAAGGGAAATAAAATAAATAAATTGAGGAGAGAAAGAGAAATAAGCTGTGTTTGTGTTACACCACTGCAAAACTTGCCAGAAGCTATTTGGAGGCAGTGTCCACAGGGAGCACCTTCAAGACCGCCCACAAGCATAAGCTCCATGCAAATATCCTCATAGGATCAGAGTTCCTCCCCTTCAGAGCCCAGGCTATTAAATCAGTCAGTCAGAAAAACAACTAAAATTCTTCTTGAAAAAAAAATTAATCATAATCCTAAGGTAAAACCCTACACTAAGAAAAGCATGCAGCAAAGAGGAAAGGATCAAATTTTTAGACATTACAGTCCTCTGTAAAGGGGGAATTTTTATAATCTGTTCTAATACTGAAAACTCTACTTTATTGGCATATTGCAGTTGAAAAACAGCCTCCCATTTTCCTTCTATACTTATTATTTTTTTGTCCCAGGTTGATAACAAAGGAATCATGCTTTTCCCATTTTATTCTGCAGAACACTGGCAGAATTTTTCCATTGTACATCTACCTTTTCTGAGAGTGGAGAAAATGTCAGATATTTCTAATGATGAGAAGAAAAAGGAGTTTTATGATTCCTCTCCATTATGCTATGGACAAAAATTTTACAAAGGTTCACACTTCTGGCAAGTAAAATGTGTTCCTTCTTTTAAATTCTTTCAGTGGAACAACACAAAGAATTGTGTGGGCAAATGGGAAATGCAATTACTTGGGTTTATACCTTACAATAAACAATTCTTGGAAAACAATTTAATTATTTTTTTTAAAATAACTAATTTTTGAAGATTGAAGAAGAAATCTTTTAATTGCCCACAGCATCATTTGGCTTAATGGTGAGAAAACAAAACATGATCAGTTCAAAATACTGAATGAAAAATGCTGTAAATAAGAGAAAGATGATTAATAAATTACTCAGTCTCAAGTCTCTACTTCATAGCATGATCTGGGGCCACATGATTTGATGACTAACCCTGTATAAATAAAGGCTGCCTCTTACATTTTTTTTCCAACAAAAAGAGAAAAAAAAAGAAATTCTAGCTTTGAGTTACCTAGGAAACTTTTATCAAGAAGAAAGAACTTGGAACTCTTCATTATGCTGAATACGCTAAAATATGTACTTTGTACCAATCCTCATAGCAACCAGAGAGAAAATATTTATGAACACTGATTAACTAATGATGATTTCTGGAGGATGACAGGCATGCCAACATGGCTGGCTGCAAAAAAAGGCACCATCAGCAGTGCCAGGCATTCTGCATTGATACCCATGAGAAATACAGGAAATTTCAGCCTAGAAATTCAGTTAGGCATGTCTTTTACAGGAACTGAAGCAGGACAGATGCAAGCCAAGCACGTTTTTTCCACACACTGAGCACCTGCACAGTGTAGCTGCCCACGGTGGTGGCACGTCTGAAGCGCCTTCCCTGCTGGTGGGACATCATGAACAGCGGGGCCAAGCGCTGCTCCATCAGCCTGGCAAAGCTCTGGTTGTTGAGCCCCAGCAAAGCAATATCCACCCCTTGGATCACTGTGGGAACACAGAAAAAACACAGATCAGCACTTCATGCACCCACAGGAGAAGTAACACGTGGTCTGTGGGACAGTTTGGGACAGGGAGGTGCAGACTAACTTGGAAATGAAACACCTGGACGCTGTTATCCCCTCTCAGTAATTCCCTGTGAGGATATAATACACTTCTGTTTCAGCCCCTGCACAGCTCATCTCAGATGATAGCAAAATACCATTTCTAGGCCTTCAGTTTACTACTCTGATCTTCAATGTAAAAATTAGGTTCAAGCCTATTTGAGAGCTGCTAGATTTATGCTTACTGCCAGATGCTCCTGTTAACTAGTTTCTATCCTGAGGATTTGAGCTCTGAAGTTTCAATTTTGTACAGTCTCAAACAAGATATCCTGTCTAAAAGCACTGAAACCTCAATAAACATTTCTGAAGTATAAATGAAGGCATCTGAAGTATAAATCAATGCAAGATTTAAAAGACACTGGATTCTAAAGTTCAAAAAAAGTGATATGACATGCAGATTCATTTCATACATATGTATGGGGTTTTTTAGCATTATTTCAAAAAAGTCTTCTGGGACCAACAGGATCTTTTTGAAAACAGAGTTTCTATTGTAATATCAATAATAATCCATCACAGCAAGTGCACAGAGGTAAGAAATGGAGTATCAGGTTCACAGGTTCCATACTGGGAAGAGCTGCACCACTCCCTTCAGAAGATCATCATCTCTGCATAAACTTATGTTTTATTTTAAATTTATGAAAAGATGGAACTGGTACCAAGCCTATTTCATGTCAGAGCCCTTTGCTCTTGCTCTCCTGAGCATTAAACAATTCCAGGTACAGACACACCAGCTAGAAAGGCTTTGGTATCACTCAAAGATGTCTGAGGGAAAGGATCTCTTTCTTGCCCAGTTATCATTTCTGAAGTCAAAATGATTGTGCATGAGAAGGTGGCACCTGTGAAATAACTTGATAAAAGAAGTGGTTTGAAGCCTAAGAGCTTCAAGTGAAAGATGCAAAAAATCTCTACACACAGATAGTCAGCAAATCATAACAAAGTTCCTTGGTGTAACGCCTCACCTCTGCTGCTGGGTTATGTCTCTGTGTCCTTTTTGATTTCAGATTTAAATCCATGTCCCAGGATATTAATTAAATAAATAAATAAATAAATAAATAAATGGTCTGTTTGTGTCTCAAAACTCTTGGAAAATAATGCTGCTCTCGGAACTGTTTCAACCAAAGTGCTGTAAATTCTGACCTGGGTGTTGCTTGCTGGAGATGTCACTGCTCAAGATGATCTATCACTTATGCCACAGAGTGACTGTAAGTGCATCTGCCCAGCTGAAGGCAGGTTCAGTGGGCAGCCACTTATTCTGTGTAAAATTACTGCACTGCTGTGTTGATACAAATGAGCACTAAAAATTATTACCTGGAGTGCCTGGAGGAGGGAAGGACATTAGAAAGTACCTGTTATCACCCAGTAGTCTCTAGTTGATTCCGAGACATCAAGGTTTGGATACTCCAAAGCTTTAAAAATAGAAGATTAAATTTTGTCATAATATTCCAACATCCTACACATTATGCATCCCAAAACTGGCTACCCTGACAACAGTAAACAAAATTGAACCATGGCCCAAGAGGAGATCTAGAGCATAATTTTCAGGGTTACAATTTCTTTTCTGTCTGACAAAGAACACCAAGTGTAAACAAAAGAAGCCCTGCCATACAAAGTAGAACATATATCTCCTGTTGCCAAAATACGGCTGGGACAGAGTCTGGGATGAAGCCCAGGAATGCCCAGAACCAAGAAAGATGGGTAATAGGTGTTGTATTCATCTCTGCTGCTTTCTGCCCTGCAGAAAACCAGATGAGATTCCATGATGATTCTGTGATTGATCCTTATGTAACCCAGAATATAGTTTCAGCCTAAAATAACATGAAAATATACCAGGGTCAGACTCCACATGGACTGCAAACGAGACTAACAAAACTGTGAGCACACCTTGGAGTGTGGTGCTCTCTCACTGTGCACCACTTAAGGTATTACAACCATATGTATCTGCATCTGTGAGAAACTGATATTTGCTGTTGTGATGCCTTTTGTTAGCTCCTCCATCTCCAAAGTGCACGAGGCTGTAAAGCTCAATATGCTGCTAATTCATTCCACAGCTCAGCGTTTGTTCAATTGATGAATACCAGGAACTTAATTCAGAAAACAACCATGCTCTGCACGTTGATAGGCTGCTACTGAGTCACCTTGATTTTTAAACCCCAAAGTGGCTCAGAATAGTAAACATTGTAAGGAATTTGATTACACACAGTAGCTGCTTTTGAGGTGGATTTCACTGCGTGCCCTGAGCTGTGCATTTCCAGGACAGACCTGCAAAGGCTCTGGAGGAGCCTACTGGGAAATAACATGCTTGGAGAACAACCTCAATATTTGTTTGATAAACTGAGACAACTACACTGCCACATGAATAAGCATCAAACACTCTTCAAAGGAAACATTTTCCAGACACGCTCTCAGTCTGGAGCCGTAAACACCGCGCGTGCATTAAGTTCATGAGTTTGCAGTGCAGCTGCTACACTGGGAATAAAACCAAGAGCTCCAAAAGGAAATATAAGCCATTAGTTGGTAAAGAAACACTAGCTAAAGACTTCATCAGGTCTGTTCATCATGTGTGGGGATCAGCAGACAACTGCAGTACCACACAAGACTTGCTGTGTGACAAATGGCTTGCACAGCTCCTGACTACCAAGCATGTGCTTGTATTGCCTGAGAAGCACCACAGTCCTCCTCCTATGCAACAGGCCTATTTTGGAGGCCAAACACTTGAACTGAGCACAGCCAGCACCAAAACTTCCTCCTGAAAGCTCCTGGATGGCCCATGAAGACATGTCCTGCACACCAGCCATCAAAAAGGAGCCTCTCTATTGAGGAATGGGGGACATCCCTTCTAGGTCCATGACCACATCCTTTACCAACAGCCTCCCTCCCTCTGCCTTCCCTCGCCTGTGGAAAGACTTTATGAAAACACAAGCCCACTGTCAGAACTCTGGATGCTGAGAATTTTAGACTTACTGTGCGGACAGACTCTGACCCCCAGGAGATCACTGTATTTGACCTGAGGCTGTGGAGAAGGCTTCCAAATTCAAATGATAGAACTGGGATTATGGGTGTGTAGTTTGACTGGAAGTGTGCAATATCATGCGGTGAAAAACTTAGAGTTTAGGGTTTTAGAAGATGGTATGTGTCTCTTACCCTGTGATGCAAAGTCAGATTCAGAAGTGTACCAACACAGTGCAAGAACTTACTGGGCAGTTTCACCTATTTGTTTCCAAATATTGTAATTTGATAGGTAACGCCTCAAGAAGGACATCCAAACCTCCTTTCCCAAAGATTTGCACAGCCACCTGAGCTAGCTGTGATTCCTGACTGCCTCACAGCAAAGAGACCACTTATCCCACAGAAAGCTCAACCTGCAAGTCACTGGTGAACTGCACCATGTAATTTCCCTGCTGTTGGGCTGTTTGCAAAAAAAAAATGGATTGACAAAAAAAAAAAAAAAAGGTAATTTGTGTTTTCATCAGTGCTCACTTTCCAACAGTGTGCTTCTGCATGTAGCCAGCATGTCTCTTCTCACTCCCAGAAAATACAGAATCCAGTCTGCAGCAAGCTTAATATCACACATCACATTAACAAGCAGATTAAACAGAACTCCCCATAATCAAGCGTCTTATCCCTTTAATCATTTTAAAGAAATCAGCAGGCAGTCAGAGAGCACATGCACACACGGGCTGCCCACACAATTGTCTCCAGCTCTTTGTACCTCAGAGCCTTCATAGGAACTGGAACTCAGGAAAACCATTGATGCCAAAGTGCTCAGACCACGGGTAAACTGAGGATGCAGGTCTCAGCAAATGCACCAACAGCTTTTTAAAATAGAAGCACAGGTGGAGCTCACCCCACTACCCAAATACACAGTCACAGCCTGATCCCAGCCCTGGAGCAACCACCAGGGCTGAGGAATCCCCTGAAGCAAAGGGCTTTGCTGAAGCTAAAGCTCAATTAGTGCTGTGCTAAGCACTCCTGAAATTAAGACTTTGGGACCTTTTGTGCTTTGCTTTTCACAAAACTACAATTTTATTTTGTTTGTAACCTAGCACAGGAAATTTTTTTGTTAATGACAGAGTACATATGTTTTTTCCTTTGCTTTTTTAGTGTTGCTAAAAGCCAAAATAAACACTGAACCCAGGGGAAAAAAATAATATAATTCTCCCTCCCTCCCTTTCTTTTGTAACAAAATACAGTTTAAAAAGTTAGCTGAAAAAGCTACCTACAATCCCTGAGCTTGACAACAAAGCCAAATTCTGGTGCTGGCTAATCTTGATGGTGGGAAGCACATACTTACATTCAGCAATGGTGAGAGGTGGGTAGGTGAGGTAGAAACCCACCAGCTCAGCTGACAGCTGATTAAGAAGGTTGCTGGAAATAGTGCCATTTAGAGTTGTGCTTTGATTTTTCACTACATAAAACAGAGTGACAGCTTGGGAGACATTGGAGGTGTTCAAAATCTGAAACAGAGGCAAAACATAATGTGTTGCTGTGGTTCAGCTCATTATTAAAAAAAAAAAAAAAAAAAAAAAAAAAAAAAAAACCACCAAGGCAATGCAAAGAAACTGGGGAAATGTTCACCTGAAGAATGGATTAGCTACATCTCATCCAACTTGACTTGTGTGATACTTTAATCCCTGCTTTAGCACTTGCAGGGTTCCTGGAGGACAGCAGCAGGCAGAAAAGGTGCAGCCAGGACTGAAAATGTTTTCCCCTGTTTTTACCAGGGAATGTGGGATGAGGGAGAGGAGGCTTATCAGAAAAACCATTCAGTGCTTGATGCAGACAAATCGTGCTGTTTATCTTGCTGTCTTTGCTGCCTTCTTACTGCTGGTTTATAGACCCACACATTTTTCATATGAAATTAAGGGATATCATATCTTTGTGTTCCTAACATCATATGAATCTCTGTGCTCCTCCCCACTCTAGCTCAGTGCCAGTCTCTTGCTGAGCCCCAATCTGATTACTATGTTTTGAGGACCAATTCCATTCAGCAAGTACTGGATGAGATTCTCCAACACCAGGAACAAAACTCACATGTTTTCTTGAAAAACTTATGCCCAAGGGCAAGAGGGGTGGGGTTATTTGGCTACTGATAGGTAGGCTTGACAGCATTCATAAATGTTATTTAAATGCCCCATTTTTATGGTTTGGATCACCAAGTTAAAAGAAAAACCATGATACAAAAAGAAGAAACCGTGATACAAAAAGAAGCATCAGAAGAGCCCAAGGTCAGACCAAAAGTCTACCTAGCCAATGTCCACCTACAAATGGCTGGAGCAGAGGGTTGGAGAATTAGCACAGGACAAGAGAAATAAATGGCTCTCAACATGGTAAGATTATCCCATAGCTGTGTCAGAGCCATAAATAATATGCCTGGGTTTAAAAAGGGTTGATAACTTTTTATTCTATATCTTTGGCCAAATGTTTTTTGTAATTTCCTTTTTTTTTCCTCCAGTTACATCTGGACATCTTTATACACATTGTGTGAAAGGATGCTTCTTTTTATTTAAATTTGAGTAGTTCTGTTATGGGAAACTCCAAGTGGCAACTCCTGATTCACTACTGGCTGGAAAGCCATGGCCAATTTAATTTCTCCTTGCATGGAAGATGCTTTATGCCTTTTATCCACCTTCCCTCTACTCTCCTAAGGCAGCAATACCTTTTCTGAACTGGCTCTGTCTGCTCCAGAACTGTTCCCCACTTTTCAATTAATCTAAAACTCTCATAGAGTATTTTGTTGCATGGACTTAGTCTTTAGCATGATACTGGAATAACTTCAAAAAAAATGTATCATGAAGATCACACCCTTGAGCCTCTTACTTCCCAGCCTATATGTTGCCTCCAGGACCTCTATCCTATCTCTCCTTAAATTGGCAATATCCACAAAAACAGCCACTACCTTCTCCTAGGACTCTTTCCAAAATTGCTTAGGTGCTTTTTGAGATCTTCATAAAACTACTTCCACCACAAGCAAATCAGGCACCATGAAGTTCCCCTGAGAAACTTGATAATCCCTGGCAGGCCCTCTCTTGCCCTGTGCTTTGCTGCCTCTCTGAGCTCCACCACTTTGAGCTCAAGCTCACAAGAAACAGCAAAAAATAATTAGCAGAGCCCTGACAGCAAAATTTTCTCCTTCTGAGGAGCACAATCCATACAGAGAGTTTTATCAAAAATCAAAAAGATATCATAATATTGCCCAGAAGATCATTTCTCTAGTTCCAAAGTGTGGCATAGAATGTAGGAGTGTTGGCCCACTATACATATAAAGGTGTGTAAAAATTTGTAGTGAATTTGTGCCCATGAGTATGAAACTGAAGTGCATACCACGAGAAAGAAATCTATTCCATTACTTCAGATCTCAAAAAAAACTGCGCCTAGCACCATTTCCATACCTGAATAGCTTCACTGAAAGCATCTAATGTGTCAGAATAACATGTTCAGTAAAAACATAAATTTGGAAGACTGTGTTTTTATAGTTGGAATTTCATTTATATGGCTGAAGTGCAAGCAGTAAAACTCCAATTCATGAAAAGCCTTCTATAAATCATGCATCTGTAAGTTTTCCTGCAATGCATAAACGATCTTATTGCAGATGAAAACATAAACTTCCTTCCACAGTGGTTAGCAAAGGCACTGTGCTGGAATAAAACATACACCTGGCAAAGAATAACCAGGAGGGATTGGCAACAAGCAAAGTACACAACACTGTACCTGAACAGTTAAGTTGTTGCTGGTGTTTAAGACCTTTCTTTCAGCATCCTGGAATGCTCTCTGGAGCCGCTGCTCCATGGTCTGAACAAATTTGCACGACTGAATGTTGTCTGTTTGACCCACAAACTGCAGCTCTGGAAAAAAGGAAGGCATTAGCATTTGGACAAAGTATTCTCGTTGCAGCACCAAGAACAAAATGATCAATTTACACATTAAGCAGGTGAAGATTATGCCACTTCAGGAACTGCACTAAATTAGCCTTAATTAAGACAAAATGTAAGAATTAAATTGCATTATTAGAGCTGATACTCTCCACAAACAAATGGAGATTGCTTCAGCAATGATATATAAGATGGTAAGGCCTCTTCACTGTGCATATACTAGCTCAGAGCCAGGCAATAATCAAAGTCATTCTAAAAACAAGTTATAATCTTAAATCTTGCAGGTCATCTGGTCCTGCAAAATATAATCAATCATAATATTGATTCTCATTCTGGTTTATTTTCACTCTAGGAAAAATGTACTTGTAACTGCCGTTAGTATGTGTATACAAATATTGTAAGCACACATGTAAGAAATATTTTTTTATCATTTAAGATATTATTTCAGAGCACTCTGCCCTCTTCTAATCTTACAGTGCCCCACAATTACTCTGCACTGCCATATTCCCTTGATGCTTTTTTGGGACTACCGAAAACCAGACAAAATTAAAGGAAAAAAATTGAAGGGCCTTCAGGTACATTTCAGGCAGACAAAGCCCACCTCAGGGGCTACACCCAAAAACATGGATGACAAGTCTTGGGTTTCATACTTTTGTAAGTTTTGTCCATTTGCATATTGGGGGTTAATCTTCCAATTACAGCTTCAGGTAATGAAACCATTTACCCCAAGTTTGCTGCCCCCAACTCACTCTTGGGGTCTGAGACAGTGAGGTGTCCTTGATTCCCAGGCCTGGAGAGGAATTGTTCTGCCTGACCAATCTGGGAGAACAGTAGCAACACTCTATATAGAGTTTAGAGTTACACACTAAAGAATTACAGGGTCACAAATATATGAAAAATATAAAAGCTAATACCCTAAGGCATCACCCTCACAGCAGCGTCCACAGCCCTGGCAGCAGAGCCAAGCTCGGCGGTGCCCACAGGGATGTCCCTGATTCCCAGGCCTGAGAGGAATTTTTTTGCCCAACCAAACTGGGAGGTAGTTAACACTTTCTATAGAGTTACACACTAAAGAATTGCAGGGTTACAAATATACAAAAAATACAAAAGCTAAAACCCTAAGGCATCACCCTCACAGCAGCTCCCTAGCAGCAGAGCCAAGCACAGGGGTGCCCACAGAGGTGTCCCTGATTCCCAGGCCTGGACAGGAATTGTTTTGCCTGACCAAACTGGGAGAACAGTAGCTAACACTCTGTATGGAGTTCAGAGTTGTACACTAAGGAATTGCAGAGTTAAAAATATACAAAAAATACAAAAGCTAATACCCTAAGGCATCACCCTCACAGCAGTGCTCTGGCAGCAGAGCCGAGCCCAGGGGTGCCCACAGGACGCCTGAACCCACAGCAGAGCCT
Source organism: Melospiza melodia melodia (assembly GCF_035770615.1). NCBI lineage: Eukaryota > Metazoa > Chordata > Aves > Passeriformes > Passerellidae > Melospiza > Melospiza melodia. Next base: position 49,586,242 of record NC_086199.1, on the reverse strand, counting down.
GTCCTGCTGCCACCCCCCTGCCCAGAGAGGGCACCACGGGCACACACCCAGCCCAGGCAGGTTTCCCTCACTCACCTGTCTTCAGCTGGAAGTGGTAGGCGGGCAGGGGCTGCCAGGGCAGGGCCAGGGCCACCAGGGCCTGCAGGTGTGGCACGTGCTGCTTCATGTCAGCCGTGGCGTTGGCCAGGCCGTAGGCCAGCAGCTTCTCGGCGACGGCAGCCGGCGTGAAAACCAGCCTGCCTTGTGTGACATAGTAACCCACGGTCAGGTTACTCGACTGCTCCAGGATTTCAACCTAAAACACACAGGGCAGCATGGTTTTTAATTTTTTTTTTATTATTTTGCTCGCAGTTTGCGGAAAGCCAGGGCCCCGAGAATATTTCTGGGGTGTGCTGACCCCCAGGGGAGCACTGACTTTGACACTTATTCATGGAGAAAGTTTCCTAGACTTCAAGACAGACTAGAATCCACAAAAGTGTGAAATAGATTACAGAGAGAAGTGTAGGTGTATCACTTGGTGAGAAATTGAGGTTTTGGGATTTTTGGTATATTGTGGATGGAAGCAAGATGGAGGGCACAGGGTGTCATCCTGGGTTTCTTCTTCATGCTTCTTCTTCTTCATGGGTTTGGGTGGCTTTTTGTAATTGGGCAGAAAAGTCCCCATTGCAGCTCTTTAGGATTAGTTATTGGGTAAAAAGGGAAAATAATCTAGGTGTCAGTTCTTAATTGGATAGTTTAGTCTTAAAAGACCTTGTAACAAGAGACAGCCATTTTGTGCTTTGCTAATGAAAAAGCTGCCAAACTCATGGTTGTGAGACTGTTTTACTGGTAAGAAATAATAAATCCCTGAGTATGAACATGAACTGTTGTCTTAAGTGCCTTCAATCCAGACCCAGAGAAACCAGCAGTTCAGATGCTGTTTGTGGATGTGACAGCCTGGTCAGAGAGTGAGAAAACTAGATAAGTTTCCCCAGAATCAGCCTGGGAGACTTTAGGGAGTTGAAGAAAAACAATGATATCCAATTATTAAAAACAACCTGCAGGTGTTGTTTTCCTAATGTCTGTTTTCTTGTTATTCTCATAAGATTGTTTATAAATGGGGGTGTCTTGTTAATTAGCCAATCAGGTGAAATGTATTGATTGGTTGAATGACCAATCAGGTCCACCTGTATCAGAACAGTGTATAAAACAGCATATAAAAGAAGTAAAGACGACTCTGTGTCATTTCTTACTAAACAATGACAGTGGTTTATGGGGTTTCTCACCCTGAATATGTGTCCCTGGCAAGGTTTTTAACCTGCAATCCTCTAGAAACCCTGTGGGATCAGTTAGCGTCATATCAGACATGGTGTGGATGTTGAGAACTAGTCAGAGAAGAAAGTCAGATAATCTTACCAAGGAATTGCTCTTCGAAGTTTTGGGAAAGTTCAGAGAAGGAATTAAAACAGTTCTTCATTTTGCAGCTGGTGTTTTTTTCTCATAAGATATTTACAAGATGGTGGTGTGCCTAATTAGCCAATGGTGTGAGGGATGTTGATTGAGGACCAGTCAGGTCCACCTGTATTGTAACTGTCTACAAAAAGTGTGTGGTTTTTAATAAAATAGCATTTTGCCTTCTGAGACTTTGGAGTCCATGTGTCACCTTATTCATCCATCCTCAGTACAATAACAACAGACACAGTATTAGCAGAGCTGCTCAGAGAGTTTTAGGCTCAGACCATGCAGCATAGACTCCAAATTAAAGGAGTGCAGAACTGCTACCACAGCTGCAAAGCTCCTGGTCAGGCTGGCCCTTCACCCATGCACAGATACAGGGACATTTTACACATACGTGGAAAAACACAAAGAGCGTCTAGCTCTCACTCTGTGTTCAAACTTCACTGACTTTTTGAAAGACAAAAGTTTCCAATATTTGATTGGGCTGTCTCTTATCTCCTCCTGTACTGTCCCAGATGGTTAAGTCTATGAGCAGACCTATATGAGTGGAAATGCCAAACCACAAGAACGGACACACTGAGTCAAAACTCAAATCATGACCTGGGTTTTACCTCAAAATTCAGTATTTTCCAAAAAGCTTTAGCCCTGGAACTGGTTCTCCTCACTAAGTTTTAGCTGGTTTCCTCTGTTAGAAGAGGGCAGCTTCTCTCAATTTGTAGAAAGGTAGGGGACTAAACCTGGCAGTGTTTATTACTGCTGCCAAGGAGCACACAATTCCCAAAGCAACGGACATCCTCCACACTTGCAGCAATATAGTGTGAGGACCAAAATCAACTTGGATAACCTCTGTTTTGAGGAAAATTACTTTTTTCCTTCCCAGAGGCTTGGACCCCACACAAACCCCAGCTTGAGAGCAGAGGAAGCTGTGTCTCAAGGAAAAGGGCTCTGGCAGCCCACCCGAGCCTGCTCCCACACACAGCAGTGCAGAGGTTCATGCAATTTAGCTGCAAAGTGATGAACACATCACCTCCATTTATTTTCAATAAAACATGCTTTCTCCCTGCTTGGGATTCTGGTTCCTGTGAAATTGCACCTGTCAGGTACTGGGTTTTCAGAGCAGAGAGCGGACTGACTGCACTGACTGCACATCCCATTTACAGCCATGCTCTTGCCATTGATCCAGGCTGAGCACAGCAGCACCTGGCTGCCCCTGAGCAGAAGTCACTCCTGAGCTGCAGGGGGAAGAGGAAACTGCTGTCAGTAGTCATTTCCCAGAGCACACTAAAAAGAAGTCTGCGTTTTTCTCTTCTTCATCATCAAATAAGCCACTAAAAGCTTTGGAGTATTCCTGATATTTTTAGAGACCAGAATAGGTGCCACCTCTGCCTGCTCTCCATAGGAAAATCTCAGAGCTCTCCTCCAAGAGGCTTCCTGCATCCAGGGACACCACTGGAGCTGCAGGCAGCTGTGGTTCTTTGGTGGGAAAGCTGTTTTGGTGAAATCAAGCAGAGAAAGCCAAGCACGCTTACCTGAGCACTGACATTCTGGTTGAAAGCTTGTCTCAGCACTTGGTTGAGGCCTTTTCTCACACTCTCCCTGAAGGCATTGCTGATCATCATCCTCCTTGTGTTCAGAAACAGAACTGTGGAGCAACAAAAGCCACAGGATGGTTTGACACATCACCACGCTCTTGTTTGCTTTCTTTAATTGTTTTTCATTGGGCTGGCTGTGCAGGGATCATCAAAGCAGCCTGGATTAGCAGCAGCTCCAAAGACAAGAACTGCAGGGGCTCAGCAGCTCCTGAGTTCCCTATTCACCCCATGGCAATAGCCCATTGTTTCCATGATTCCAGAGCAAGGTCTAACAAATGCAATTTCATTAGCAGCAACAACAAGGCTTTGCCATGCTGCCTCTCCAAGGAGGCATGAGGCCACTCACTGCCTGAGGACAGACTGGCACAGCATTCCCAGGGGACTGAGCCAGAGCTGCACAGGCAGGCTTCACATCTTCATGGCCACAGTTATATAAAGTAAATCTGCTGCTCCACTGCTGCAATTATTTTCTATTTAGAAAGCATCTCTATGCTTTCTTTAATAAAACTATCACTATCTTCTTATTTTTCTCTTATAATTTTCAGGAAGATCTTTTTAGCTGTGCTTGAGTGCTTTCAATCATATACTGTACACAAGCTACTTTTATCTTTAGAAAGAGCTATTGTACTCATCATGCTACCAATGAGGATATTTAGCAGCTAACAAACACACCTCAGGTCCAAAAGCTGCTTACATCACTGTAGCCTGCATCATGCAAGGTCACAATCTCTTTTCTGCACCTATTCTTTGCTGAGATCTCCCAGACACACACATCTTCTGGTGCTGTGCTGCCACAAGGAGTCCATGAGGAGCCTGGGCAAGGTACCTCTCCAGGCCCCTTTAATTCAGAGTTCTTACAGCTAAGGAGAAGATGCCCATGAAAAAGCAGCCAGAGCCAGAAGCAGCACTGTTCACATGGAAAACTCAAAATCCTCCCATTTCAAAGTGTGCAACTCTAAATGCTAAACATAATTTTCAAATGGATCTGTACTGATAGAATAAGGTGTTCATACTAGAACAGAATTAGGGTTTTGAGGATAAACAGGGCTGAGGACCAAGGCAGGTCACTGCACTGTCGTCTCCAGCAGCACAGACTCCTCACTGCAAAGCAGGCACCAAACCATCCCAGCTTACAGGGCTGTCCCACCACTGCAGGTGGTCCCACAGTGACCCCTGAATCCACAGCACCTGATCTCACCACTTCATTTGACACACTCATGTCAAAACCCAGCCACAAGCAAAGCCAACACCATTTCCAACTAACAACCCTGCCCGTACCCATCTGATTTGCCAGCACAGCGGATCAATCACTGCTGCCCCACATTCCTGGACACTGGGGTGTGTGTCTCACACCTCACAGACACAAGGGAGCCCTTCAGCAGAGGCTGCACGTACCTGTTTTCACCATCATGTTGGCAGAGAGCCGGCAATCCAGGGAGGGAGCTGCCGTCATGTTAGCGAAAGCAGCGGCTGCCGTGGCGCCGGGAGGAGCAGGGCTGAGTTCCACGGCAGGAGGGGGGAGCCTAGTTGTTTTCGCTGATGCTGTAATAGATGTCAAAGCTGCTGTCATTGTCAGTGGGGATGGGGTTGGCCTTTTGGTGATGTCTGAGCTTGGGAACTTCTGGGTGTCAGTTACTGTTGTTTCTATCTGCCTTGGTACGTGGGCTGTGGGTGCGAGTGTGGAAGCTGTGGCCGTGCTGCTCTTGGGGGTTATGAGCAGAGCTGGCGTGTCCAGAGGTGAGGCAGTCACATTTCTTGTTGCAAAAGGAAAATCTGCCTGTGTTCCTACTGAGCTTGGATCCAGTGCCAGTTTTGTGGCAGTGTTATTTTTTGTTAGTGTCAGGATCGGTGTGCTTAAAGCCATCACGGATGGCAAAGGGGTGTTTTCAGTGCCTAGAGAAAAGAAGGAAGAAGCTGGCACTGGTGAAGCTGGAGATGATTTTCTTGTTAGTGGTTTTGCTTCTGAAGTTTCTACTGTAGGTATTGCACCAGAAGATACTCCAGATAACACTGCAAGAACAGAATGGGTAAAGTTGGTTGTTGGCAAAAAAGGAGACTCTATCTGTGTTGGTGATGCATGGACAGAAGTTATGATGACTTGACTGCGGAGCACTGGTGGTAGGGGTTTGCAATGGGATGCCCTTGGTAGCTTTATTAGATACGTTATTTAGATCTAGACTATGACTTGTAGCACTTGTGTCCCACTCCTCCTCACTGAATGTGGCTGGATATTTATCAGCCATAAAGAAATAACCAGGGGACTCAACTGGTTGTCTGCAAATTCCAGAAAATTCCCAGAACCAGTGTCTTCTCAGATTAAACTATTCAAGAGAGTTGGGAGAGAGTTGAGCCTTCTTAACCAGAAGGCTTGGTGACAGGGAAGGAGGACTAGGCTGGCAGTGTGCTGAGGGTGACACTGCTTCTCTTTGGGGCTGAAGTAGTCAAGCTGCCAGTGAGCTGAAAAACCAACACTGCTGCTGTGCCTGTTTCCATCAGTAATCTTTCCAGCATCATTTGTTTGGGATTCTAGAGAGCTAGGGAGAGCACCTGTAGCATTAACAGGAGGCACATGGAAATGGAGAGGTTCTTTCTCATGTATACTGATAGGAACTTCTCCAACACGGAAAAAATCAGCAATGTTTTCGGCCGTGTTTCCATGCTTTTTTTTGCAGAGTGTCAGGCATTGTCAATGCAATAGCGATGGATGAATACTGAACAGGATATGTTTTCAGTGCAAGAGCATCTACATCAAATTCTGAAAAGTTATTCTTTTCAGGAAAGGGTAAATCTGAAATGTTTTGACTATAGGATGTATGTGTATAATTTGCTGAAGGGGTGGAGAAGAGAGGCTGCTGATTTGTATTAATTTTGTTTTGCAGACTTGACACTACTGAGTATGGTGCATAGCACTCATCTTCCAATGGAAAACTACTTGGAGCAACTTCCCTTTTTTCCTTTCGGACTGAAGTTTTTACCGAAGGAATACTAATGCCAGCTGCAGACAGCAACGCTTTATTGGTCCACATAGAAGCTGAAGTTACAACTTCAGGAAGGCTGACAGGATCTAAATTGCTTTCAGAGCCTGCATTCAAAATCCTGGAAGAGCCAGAACTGTGGCTGCCCATCACTGTTGTCAAGGAAACAGTGATGGCAGTTTACCCCATGCTGGAGGCATGACAGAGGCCAGTGGCTTTTTAGCAACTGAATGCAAAGCCTGACCAGAGGTTAAATTATTTAAAGTTCTTGGAGATGAATATTCTCCGTGTGGGTTCACATGAGTGGTTATTCCCATCCTTCTGTCTTCATTTGTGGTTACATCTGAACTTTCTGCATCTCCAGGTGGAAGATGTGCAGTCACAAAAGCAGTAGTGGCAGAAGTATTTGTGATAGCAGGTTCAGGTTTGGAAAGGCATACAGGGGAAGTAATTAATGGCACTGCAGCTAGATCAAGAGTCATCATGGCCATCTCCAAACAGTGTCTAGTATCCTTGATCCTGTGAGGAGTGCACAGATTTGGATACCAGGAGAAACTTTGAGAAGCTGAGTTCCATAACACAGAACATCATTAGCATTAAAGTTCACGGACATCTTTGCTGTCGTTCCTCTTGTGAAAGGCTGTTGAGCTGTCCTTGCCACAGGAAAGCCACCAGGATTTGGGAGAGCAGGGCCGAAGCAGCTGGGAGTCTCATGCTATTTGCCTGCTAAGTTCCATCAGTCCAATTTCTGCAAAATTCTGATTCAGAGGCAGCAGGAGGAGGGATCTGCAGCCTGTCCTGGTTGGCTGCTGCCACCCTGGGACTGGCTGTGCGTGCTGCCCCAGTAAACACCTCGTTTGTCTCCATTAGCAAGGGAGACCTTGGGCTTGTTGGAGAGGAGTGTGCTGCATTTCTAAAGAGAAAATCTGTTTTGCTTCTAAATTCTCCTACTGGCAGCACTGCACTGTGAGCGTGCTTTGCATCTGGAAAAAGCGATATTGGCAGTAAAAGGGAGGACTCTGTGCTCAGCTAGAGACCTCAGCCGAGCTCTTGGAGGCTGATGACATGAAAGGTGCAGGGTGAGAGGCTGTAGTGGAATTAGTGCTGTGAAAGACTGAGGGTGACTCATTGGCGGTGTTGGATGTGGAGTACCCGCAGCATGGAAGACTGATGTGGGAACAGCTGCTTTATCCTGAAAAACTGATGATGACAGAAGAGTGGTACCACTGATTGTGCCAGTCAGTGCTGCCCTAAATGTCTACTTCTACCCCAGTAGAAGAGACATTTTACATGCTCTCAGCAAGGAACCATGACAAACTTTTAGAAATTACTGTCAGGGAAGACTGATTCTTTTTTACCCAGGAATATCAGAATATACAGATGACAACGAGGTCCTTTCCAAAGGAAACCCTTTTCCCACTAACTCTGTGAAATGCACTGTGGTTGATCCAATTAAAAGCATGGCCCCCATAAACAAGGTGGGACCCTCCTGTGATTCACCACACTGGAATGCACCACGCTTAGAACACTATTCCTGCTTTCACTAACCTGTGAGCTAGCTGAATCTGTGCTGAAGAAACCTTCAGGATCTGCAGACAAAGGCACTTGGATGGGCAGTACAGCTGGTTTAGAAAAGTTAATGGCATGAGGTGACTGGATTACCAATGAGGAGAATGATGGTGATGGAACAGCAGCAAGCATGTCTGATCCTGAGGTGCTTTCTCTGCAAATGGAGGGTGGTTTCTAATGGCACTGGCTGGGATGGCACAGCTGTACCCAAATGTGTCACTGGTGGTGTGGTAGGCAGTGTGGCAAACATACCAAGCTGAGGCAAACCTGTTAGAGCAGCTGTGTCATCTGCATCGTGAGGCGACGGCCTCAGCGGCGACTCGGCCGAGACCTCAGCAGGTTCCTGGGGTGCACTGCTCCCACTGCCCTGGTACAGGGAGGGTGACAGGTGCATCTGATCCAAAGTCCTGGCACGGGCGCCAGTCAGCGTTGTTCTGATCATCTGAAGCAAGTCTGCGTTCTCCAAAGTCTGTCCCAGGGAAAGATCAGCTACTGAGGGGGTCTTGGTTTCTGTGGAAGGCCATGTTGGTGATAGTATAGATCTCCAGTTAGGAAAAGATCCTGTAGAAGGAGCATCGTTGACATGCTGTTGCCTGACACCTGTAAAATAATAAGGAAAATTAGCATATTCTTCCCCAAAATGAAGAGTTATCTTGTTGCTACAAATCCCAACACAAAATGCATTAAGTTTGGTAAAACAAGTGAATTTTTTTTGTTGATGTTTTCAGAGTGCATAAAAATTCAGAGAACATTTACAAAAAAAAAAAAAAAAAAAAAAAAAAAAAAAAAACACCCAACAACAAACCACAATCATGAAACCCAGTGAAAGGTTCAACACAACAGATTTTAAACCCCTCAACTTCTTTCATCTGACAGAAGAATAAGGAAAGCTGCTTTAGCCATGCTATTCCAAAATCCTACTTTTACCAGGGATGTCTCAACATACTAAAAGACACATCCCTGAGCCTGGGACAGTTCTTGAGGTTATCATGAGTCACCCTGTGTCAAAACGCTGTGTGAGAAGATGGGTTTAGAAGCAGTGCAGAAAGGGAATGGGTTTTGACAAGGAAACTTCACTGCCTTGGCATGCAGTCTGACATGGGAATAGAGTCAGCACTGGCTGTGTTCCTGCAGGATGCATCTGGAGGTGCTCATCCTGCCAGCTCTAATAATGCGTGCAATTACAGGCACAAAAGGGAGAAAATAAAACAGGGATGAACAAGAGGAGAGGGGGGGAAGATCCAAAACAAAATAGGACATTAAACACTTCTTTTTTTGACATGTGCAGATGCTCAACACATCATTTCAAACACCAGTTTACTCTGCATTCAACACCATAATGTTCCTAGGCTTTGTTTTCTTGAAATGATTACAGTTATCCTGAAATCACAGAATGGGAACACTCACATTTGTACTAATTCAAAGATTAAGATTCACTCAAGGGTAAAATTTAAGGTGGTGGGGTTTCTTTTTCCCTTCCCCCATGTCAAAACAATAGATCAAACCTTAGTCCTAGCCCTTGGTACCATGCCAATCTGTGTCCCCTTGCATAGCCAAGCAGAGGGAAAACATGGAGCTAAATCCTGCCCTCCAGCTGCAGCACATCCGGATCAGACACAGGGGATGCCAACCTCCTCCACAGCCCTGTGAATAACCCAACATAATGGTGTGGAAAAGCAAGCAGAGCAGATCTTGGGACACATAAAATGGGCTGGACACTGGCTCCAGCCACCCAAGAACCCAAGGGTCAGCAGAGCCAACAGCACCAACTGGGATCAGCCCACATGGACAGGAGCCAGCAGCAGGAGACCTTCCAGTGCAAGGGAGGAGAATGGGTCATGCTGCACCTATCTGAATCTAAGTTTCTTTCTTTCTACAGTTTTCTTTCCTCATAAGTTTTTACACCACCATCCTCCATATGCACAGGCCACAGTACTTGATTGGAGACCAGCTCCTTCAGGCTCCTGTGTGCATTCCACAGAAATGTGCTGGAATTATGTTCAGCACTTTCTCTCTCTAAAAAAAAATAAGAAAACCCAAAACAAGGCGAGATCTCCCATTTTATCCCTGTATTTAAGAGTTTTATTAAGCCATGGTGAAAAACAGCCATTACTATCTCCTTCACTGAGATGCAAGAATAATTAAATAGTCTCCAGAAGCAACTTGGTTTAGGGAAGCAGCTCCAGGATGGACAACAGAACAGACCTCTGTCCTCCACACAACCAAAATCCCCAGACCTTCCACTTGACACAGGCTAACTTGTACACAACTGATCTGGAGAAAAGCAAAGGGAGGCAGACACAGGGCTACATATGGAAAGGAGGGATAAGCAGGGGAACAAGGAGCCCAATCCACTTTTATGGAGCTGCTCCAGAAGGTCAGCAGGCTGGACAAGAGGCTGCAGAGTCCACCAGGGAATTTGACGCACCAGGAGAGGTTTGCAGCACAGAAGGGACACTTTTGTACTTGGGCCTTGGCTGCTGATGTGTCCTCAGAGACTGGTGTGGCCTGGTTTCTGATACTCTCCATGCTCCACCCTGTGTTGGAAGGCACATTGTGTTCTAGACTGTGTTTTGGTGGCTTTTCCTTCCTTGTGAGCATGGCAGACTTTTAACAGAAGGTAAGAAAGAAGATAAGATGAATCTTGCTCAGCTGGAATGGATTCAAACATGTGGAATGGATTGGAATGGATTCAAACATGTGCCTGAAATTAAGAACTAGCTGATGTGCTTTGCAAAACCAGACTTTAGGCAACCTGCAGCTTAAATACCTCTGCTGGTGAAGTCATCATTACCCAACCTGTTGCACCTCTGACTGTCTTGTTTCACCAGAACTGAAAAATGACTGCAAAGCCTTTGTGTGGGATTTCTTATAGCACTTAGTCCTAGAACTAATCTAGCACAAGTCCTAAAGGGGACTTAAGCAAGGCAATGTTTTCTGCTTTTCCAAAACAGCAAAACCTGTCAATCCTCTCACAGACTGCACCATTCTTCACACAGTTCTTCACACATTGGTTTAATGAGAATGATTACAAGCAGAGAGACAACATAAACCTGGAAAAAGCATTGAAGTTACCTCATATTGACAAGAAGTGAAGAAAAGTTCAAATATTGCAAAGAAGATAAAACACCAAATAAAAATATCCTCTAGCCACTTCTTTATTCCAGTCCTTCAGTTCTTGTTCCCTCCATTCCCTACCAACTGCCAGCTTCTCTGTTCATGCCCATTAATGAAGTCAAGCTCCAGAGTTACTGAAGCATTAAGAAAATTATACAATATGCTGCAACCTATGAGTGATGCTGGCATTTCACTGCAGCAGATTTTCTTTTATTCTATGCTTATGGAAAGATAGTGACTGCCAGCATCTGTTTAAAACCGCCATAAATTCAGCATCCTGGTAGAAACCAGACAGACACAACACATGGAGGTGCAACTGAAGGACGTACTGTGTGCTTGAGAATTGTTAGGATGGCACCAAGCACTACAGCTCCCTACCAAAAACTGTGCAAACCAGGACTGAATCATGGAAAAAAGGGCAGGCAGGAAAACATTGCACTTCTGCATCTATCAACAGCTAAACACACTTGATGAAGGAGGAGACAACCAATTCAAATCAGCAGGAAAGCCACAATGAGAGCTCCCCACAGCATGCACTGTGCATACTGGCACACAGCAGTAGCTGCTCCTCCTGCCTCTAGATTACCTGTTATTCTCTCATATCTCAGCCTACTGATGAACCACTACCTCCAACAGTCCCAAAAATCCATCTAGCAGTAACCTCATTACAGCAGCCATCACTGATGAGGGACTTTTCCAGTAGCAACAATGAGGAACACTTCCAATATGCCAGAGCAAGAAGTTAAAAATCAGTCCCGTTTGGAGAAAACCATGTTTTCTACATTTCTGAGCACTTCTGTGCACACCTCAAGGTGTGATAAGGACCCTCACCTCTCCCCTTTAATAAAGTGAGGGTCCCCATGAGGAAGGTGCGGGATACCATGAGAGCACCCCTCACCTTCTCTTCTCCAAGCTGAGCAAGCCAAGGGACTTCAGCCACTTCCTTCACATCTTGCCCTCAAGGTCTTTCATCACCTTAATCAAGGTCTTTTCCAACCCTCATGATTCTAGGATTCGAGAAGAACAACAAGCCACCTACAAGTATTGTTGAGAGACCCTTTAGCACTTTACCCCACCCTAGCCAGTACCAGATAGGGCTATCCCAGGGCTACACCTGCTCTTTATCTTTAGAACAATGCCGCTAACATACCAAAAAAAAGCTTTATTTTTCCTTCTCAAAAGTACAATGCTTCCCACTTATTATTGTTTTACCACAAGAGATTGGGTGCCCAAAGGTCAGATATGACTGGTAGGGGATACAATAAGAAAATTAACAGAATTAACAGAAATTAACAGTAATCTCTGTTACACCAGTGAAAAAATGCACACCCTAATCACAGGGTTCTGCAATTTATTTCCATTGAAGAGCATTGAGCCTACACTATACGATGATAGCACCACTTCAGAGTTTTCCTAATGCTGTCATTTTTTTTCATTATTCATTAAGAATTTACAAATGGCACAAAAATACAGATTTCATGAGCCAAAGGATGTGAAATACACTATGAACAAAAATACAAATGCTCAGCAAAGCATTTATAAAAATAGCTATGTAGCATATCAAAATCTTGCTCACTGTACAGAATGGCAAAAACCTATGCCTCCATCATATGTTATCCCAATTTTACATTGATGAGATCATTACATCACAACCTATCTATCCCATACATCTCACTTTGGCATCATTCCACAGGCCTTTGCAGCTTAATTACACACTTTTTGCAAAACAATTAACTTGTAAGTGTTGCCTAGCCCCGACAACAAGCCAACCCACAAGACACCTGTGCTGAGCCCTGGTTCCCACAGGCCAAGCCATGCCTGCTCCTCTGGTCAGTGTGCTTTGTGCTCATCCTCCAGGAAATCTGCCTGGAGGGCCCACCAGGATCACCCTGGAAGGGAGAACAAAGGTGGTTTCAGCAGCTGCCAAACCCACAGCTACTACAGCAGGAAGGGATGGTGGAGAGCCAGAGAAAACTGCAAAAGAGGGAAGGTAAAGAAACCAGAAAACTAAATCCTGTTCTTCACAGGTATCTCATTCATATCCAATTTTTTTTTCAAGCAGATTCTAGGAAAATTTAAGCAGTTCAACAGACACCTTCTCACATTTGTTTCAGCTGTAACTTTTCCCAGATTAGATCTTGACCTTCCAAACCCAAAATTCTGTCCTGATGGATGTAAACCCAGATTATTTTACCTACAGCTGAGATTGTTTACATCCTAGCCATTGGAATCCTGGATGCTGAGAATTTTAGAGTTTCTGTGTTGAAAGGCACAGACCCTCAAGAGAACACTGCATTTGATCTGAGACTGTGGAGAAGAATTCCAAAATTGAATTATAGAACTGGGATTGTGGGTGTGGAGTTTGAATAGAAGGGTGTAATGTCACATGGTGGAAAACTCAGAGTTCAAGGTTTTAGACTATGGTAATATACATAAAGCTAAGATGGAGGGTTTAGGGTCAATGGAGGTTTTTATCAGTTTATGTCTACAAGAACCGGACAATAAAAAAGCACCGTTACATCCAAACAACACCTTTTTTCCTGTGATCTTAGAAAATTGAAACTGAAAACTATTATTAATTTAGTTTTGACAACCAGGAAAAAATAATTTTTGCTGATACTATCAGAATTCTGTTGCTAAACAGAAATTGAACAGTTTTACCGTGAGGAAAAATCTCTGTGAGGAGGTACCACATTGCACAAGGTTTCCTTCTCAACAAACAAAAGTTTGGACTTTGTAACAAATAATAGAAAAACGTTAGGGCACAGTATTTGGTCATTTCAATTGCACTGCCATGTGTTTTTACACATGAAAACCAAAGCAGAAATTTTCTGTTTGGGATGGTGGTGAACTCTCCTTGCCCTCACAGCGTAAGTTCCCTTTGGGTCCCAACGCTCCAGCAGCACATCAGGGACAACCTCTTGGCTATCAATTAAAATACAGAGCTGCAAGGAAAATGCCCTTTTTGCCAAGAAAGCTTTTGGCATGGCCTGTCTTGCTGGCTTGCCCAGCCCAAATGTCAGCTGCAGGGATTCGGGAGCTCCACGACTGTCACCAACCCTGCTCTGGGAAGCCACAGGCTGCTGTGACATGTCCCGAGTGCCAGCCTGGCCTGGGGCTCCAAAATGTCCCTTCTGCCACCCAGGAGGCTCTGCTGGGAGGCTTTAATCTGCTCCAGCAGCAAGAGGGAGGTTTTGAGCAGTGCAATGGATCAGCCAGGGTGAGAAAACCACGCTCTGGTGGCAGTGGGGCCAGCTCTGCCAGCAGTGGTCCCAGCAGCATCATCTGTGGCATTCACTTTTACTGGAAAAATCCTTCATCCAGGATTTTTCTCCTGGGAAGATGAGAAGCCTCAGAGAAAAGGAAAACAATAATTATCTGATTTACTTCTCCTGTGTTTTGCTCCTTTGGAATGTGTTTGGAGATTGTTTACCCACAGGTGATTGTTTCATTGGATTCATGTGAGTTGTTTTCACTCTTTGGCCAAACAGTGCCAAGCTGTGTTGGGACACTAGAAAGAGTCACAAGTTTTCATCGTTATCCTTTTAGCCTTCTGTAAGTATCCTCTCTGTATTCTTTAGTATAGTTTACTATAGCATACTTTAATATAATATAGTATCATAAAATAAATTAGCCTTCTGAGACCATGAAGTCAGATTCGTTATTCCTGCCTTCATCTGGGAGCAACCCAAATACAATAATCATCTGCACATTGGATTCAGAGCAGATGCTCAGCTGGATCCTTAGGAAATGAGAGTGCAAGGGAGGAGGGTTCATCACCACACCACGCCATGGGATAACTGCACAAAGTCACACAGAAACCACAACCTGCAGCAATGGCTTTGAACAATTCAGGCCACATTGTGCCCCAGCCAAATCACTTGTAGCTATTCCCTTCAGAGCCCTCTGCAATGCATCAAGGTTTTTAAGACATAAATTGTGCTAAATTAAGGAGGAAGAGGCTGAGAAACAGAAAGCCAAGACCACAAGAACTGGATAAAAGAGGGAAGCAGCTGGACTGTAACCAGTCACATACTCTCACTGAGAAGAGCGTGCAGAACCCATGGACAAGACGGAGGCTCCAATCAGGAAATGTGTGTGCAGCAGTTCTAGAACGTATCAATAGTGCATCATGTAAACAATAAATGGCTTCTGCTTAATCATATTGGCTAGTTGTCCTGATTCCCTGCAAGAACCTGCTCTGAGGGCTCTGCTGAATATCCCCATGATCATTTCTACCTGAGCTGATCTGGTTTTTCAAAAGATTGAAGTGAATAAATGATGCATACATTTATGTATTTGTTATTATTTTATGTGTTTGTTATTATTTTAATTAATTTGTAGTGCTTTTTCAGCAACATTTTCAGGATCAATACCTTTGTGAGCCTGACAGCCTGCTTTAGCATGCTGCTTACCTCTTTATTTGTAAACAGACATTTGCACAAAGCTTTGCAAAGGAATTGTGTTTATTCAGGAAAGTTGCTGTAGACACTGCTAGCATTAGCATTAATGATTTAATGAACAATGTAGCAAAAAAATTCAAGGTCATTTGGGAGCATACCAACAGCAAAGCTGCCAGTTCTCCTGCTTTTACCTTGAGTTTTACAATATTTGAGAGGCTTTTCACGGGAAAAACAGAAGAAACACCCCAAAAAAAATCTTAAGTAAAACACACTATTTTAGTAGTTGATTTTTCATTCTTTACGTGGAAATTCTGAATTCTTAAAATTGTGGGAGAAAAAAGAAAGCTAAATTGTTTTTAAATGATGTGATTTTTAAGCATATGACATTTTCGCAGGACTGGTTAAAGTTATTTAGTTATTTTAAATTTCCAGAGCTATGACAGACTAGAAGGATGGCATCAAATTCTCAAAAAGCATGAGAAGAGTTTTGGGTTGCAAACTCTGATCTTCTTAGGCTCTGGAGTTAGGCAGAGCCTAAGGAGCCAATAATAGTAATAGTAGTACAGCTTTATTATTATATGCAACAAAAATATGTATTTTCTTAACTAGAAGCTACTCCTTTAATAAAGCTTTCAGAATTTAAACTCCCCCCCAAAGTCAACACAAAAGGAGACAGCAGAGAGCTCTTCCTAAAAGCCATTTAGATTATTCTCCAAAGGAAAAAAAAATAAAACTATTGTTTGCAGAACTTTCCTAAAGAAACGACAGCGCTTCCAAAAGGTTGAACTGTGGGCCAAATTACATAATACAATACATTCTGACATACTTGTTGAGCAATTGTGAATGTTCCCTTGAGCCAAAAGGCTTTCTGCTCACCAACCCAAGCTCATCTTCAAGGGAACATTTGAGGCCACAGCCCAGGAGCAGAGAAGACCCTCTGGACCAGGAGCAGCTCAGCCAACGTCTCCCCCCAGAAGGGAGACCCAGCCTGGGGCTGCAGGAGGCTAAACCAGGCCACCAACACAAGGATGTGCAGGTACATCCCTACATTCACACGTGTTCCTGACGTGCCTGGGGTGCCACAGCTCAGCAGAGAGGAGGTGACAAACAGGCTGGCAGCACCAGCACCTCCAGCCACTGCTGCTGCTAACTGAGCTCCAGGGTCAGCACCTTCATTCTGATTCATTTCAATTCATTTCAGAGCTCTGGAGCTGCAGTTTGCAGAGGTAACACGCATACACAGACACATACACACAAGCTCTGTGAGCTTTTCAGTGCCTATTTCAGGCCAAGATGTGGAGGGCAAGCAGGGAAGCTGTGCCCTGGGGCAGAGCCTGTTTGGGCTCAGTTCCAGCAAGATAACCAGGAGAGAAGTTAATCCTGCCTTAGGAGAGATGCCAGAGGTGCCAAGCTCACAGCATCACCACAAGGACCCAGGTTCCCACCTTGCCTTTTGCCGCTTTCCACTGCCCGTGATGAAGGATAAAGAAATGAAGACCAGGAAAGAAATGTAGGTCAGACACAGAGCTACATTTCTCTGTCTGCACAGGGTTCAATATTGCCCCACTGATAATGCTTTTAAAGTACAGGAGTCTGCCCTTAAAAAAGTTAAATATTATATTGATTTTTAGATTAGAAAGCTGAAGAGAGGGTGAGAAAAGAGCAAATGACACATCTATTTTTAAAAAATGCAACAAAATAATCAAATCCAAATTCCATTTTCTCTTCAAGATCTGCACCAAATAACCAGTGTTTATCCATCCTGGTATACAATGTGATTTTTGAGCCCAAAAAACTGCAGTCTATTGCACAGGCCCAAAAGGGAGAAAGGTTAAAATACTGAATATATGAATGGCCCAATAGACAAATATTGACTTGAAATGTTGGGCCATTCTTCTTTGGAGGGGAATCCTCCTTATGACCATGAATGGGACTACAAACAGAAGGTGTTGCCGGAAAACAGTCCACATAAAATGCATGTTTTTTCTTAGATTAGAAAAACTCTATTCTGGAGCAGGATAGACAGCACTGAAGGCAAGGGACAGCACTGAAAGTGGCTTTAAAAGGCTTTGGAATTTTCCTCTCTCCCCACTTAAAAAGGACAGAAACTAGGGGAAAAGTCTTATACACGACACATCGTTCTTCCTTACGTATAGACTTTTCAAAAATTACTCATTTTAAAGCAATCCCTTAAAAAAAAAAAATCTGATTTTATTTTTTTTTTAGTTCAATATTGCCCTTTGATTCCCACCTTTTACAAATGTAGCAAAGGCCCAGTCTCAAAAAGGGAAAAACACTCTCATGTGAAAAACACTTTCAGCTTCCAGGAAGCAGCCAGAGAACATCCTGAGGTCAAGCCAGGATGACAGGCAGCAATTAAATTCTCCTGAACAACAAATCAACCTGCAATTTTGCTATGACCTGCTCTGGGTGTTCAACACAAAGTGCAATATCCTTTACACATTAATGAACTATGCATATCAACTAGCTAATTAATTCTTAAGCTCCTTGTCTGTTCTACAGTAAACAGAGACTTGGCTCAGGCTAGAAACTATCATGAAGCTGTTTAAAAGTTATTTCTATTTCCTATGACTTTCACTGTGTACAGCCCATTAGTCTTTATTTTCAGGGTCTTTGCTGCATAAAAGTGTCAATAGCTCAGGTTTTTAACAATATGTTGCCTCATTCCCTTTTCTCACATCTTAGAAACAAATGCAAATATTTATCTCTACTGTCCAAAACAAAAAAATCAGCCACACTCATGGACAGAGGACAAGAGGTAAAAGCAGTCACTGGTGGCAAAAATGTTAAAAAACTGCCCAGTCAAATCTCGCTTTCCAGTCCAAAATCCAGAAGAAACATGGCACAGATGCAAATATTTGAGAATTGCTTTTAAATCTGAAAAATCAGTAGGAACCTTGGCCAACTGTGGGGTTCCCAAAAATGCTGCAGAATTACTTTAGCTCCCAGCCCAGCTGCAGGGATCTCCCCTGGGAGCAATGAACACTCAAAACACCACCAGGACAAGGTGCCTGCACCTGCTCCTCACCTATTTCCTGCAAAAATGATGGATCTGTCTGAATCATTTGGGATTTTAATTCCCAGGTATCCAAGCAGCAAACCCAAAACTCAGGAAGAGCCAAACAGAGGGATAAAGCAGGTGGATGCACCCAAAGGCAGCAGCTCTGTGCATGCATTGGCTGCCTAAGCACAAAAATATCACCACTAAAGGGTGATGTGGTGTGAAAAAGTTGATTCTTCTCCCTGAGATAAAGGCATTAGCATTTTCTGTCAGATCATTAGACAACATCTTCCCTGTGAAATGACAGGAGCACTAAAAAAACCATTTTAAAAAGCAGGATCTCTGCTACACGGCCAACAATATTCTACTAATAGCTGAAGTCACTTTTAATTGTAAATGTTTAACCATTATCCAGTGACCAGCTTTCTCAAAAGTCAGACACCGCCTGGAAGAAAGAAAAGATTAGAAAGAAAAGATGATGCCATTTCCAGATGGTGAAAGCACTGCACAAGTTGGTGGGTCTCCTAATTTATATCTCCAAGGTACAGGAGAAAGATTTGAGGCTTTTAAATAGAGAGTGACTAAAAGACTCCCTCTGAAAAGTTCAAAACAAAACCAAATAAGATGCATTTTTTCCCTCCACAGTTATATGAGTTTCTTGGCTGCCTTCTGCTGTGCTTGCTTATGGAACTCACATGCTCCATCACACTGAATGGCAAACATGGCTCTGGTAGGACAAAAATCAAAAATCTTCCCCTCAGATCCCCAGCTGAACCCCATCTTTTTAACTTCTAGCTTAACTCAGAACTAAACCCCCAAAAATCCCATCTCTGTGACCCACTTTGGGTACTGCCACGATATTTCTCGTCACTTGATTGCTGCTCGTTTTTGCTAAAGTTTCAGAAGATTCTGTTCTCCAAAAATTTCTGGGAGCTATTTCTAAAAACAGCCTCCAACAAAAGCAGACCCTAATTTCTTCCCAGCCACTCAGTTAATCTTTAGGGACATGCACAGTCACTTCTAACAAAAGGAGAAAGACGATGCCATACTCAGACAGGCTTTTCCTTTGTACACACACTGTGGAAACATTTTGCATTCACATCAGTATAACTGAATATCTGGATTTTAAAGCCCTCAGCCAAACTAGGATTTTAGGAGCTTTATTGCTACACTGTCAAACACATGCACTATATAGTATTTAAGAAGGTTTTCCATTAATCTGCTTTATGCTGGCATTGTTATTGAAATGAGCTCATTCAAATGAGATCGGGATAACCAGAGGAACTAAAGAATACAGGTTATTTCTTAAAAATTAAAGAGATATATGAAGGAAGAAGGTGCTAAAACTTTCAGGTCATGCAGCCATTTATTACTCATTTTACTCAGTTAAGAGTTTAATCAGTCAGAGGATCAGCATTACAATCCATGTACCTGATGCTACAAAAAAGCAACCCTGACCATCCAAGACTTTGCTCCAGAAGGTGAAGGTGAAAGCTTCTTCCCACAACTTTCCTGACATGTGACATATTGCACAAACCAGGGCAGAGCATCAGCAAATTTCTCAAGTCAGATTTATGGCACTTCAGGTACCCTTTCAACACATGCTCTTCCTCACTGTCGAGATTTACTGGCCTGGATGTCAGAAAACATCTTGGGAACGGGGAGTGCAAACACAGAGGCGACACACCACACTCATGGGAAGAAATTTCCATCCAAAGGTTGCTGCCTTTCTGTCATCAATCAGGACACTGGTGACTTCATGGGTGAGCCATAAACTAAAGCTGTGAGTACAGTAAAGAGTTACAGCGTGGATGCAGGACATGAAAAAATCAGAAGATGCCCATTACAATTTCACCAGCAGGAAAAAAAAAGTATCTAAATTATTTTTTTCAAATATTTATTTGCCTCAGGTGCATGTACCTGATGATTTTCAAAATTCTCCCAATGAAAGGTGCTTCTTTGCCACCTTTTCCTCCAGGGTCCTCTCCTTCCCTGCAAGCCCCAAGAGGAGCATGAGCTGTGGGACCTGCCCTGCTTCCCCAGCAGCTCTCACACCACACCTATTGCAGTTTTCCTGTCCTCCTGGCACTCTCCAAGGGTCCCAGGGAGGAGTTTACAAAGAATTGGAGTTCCCTGGGGCAAAGTTAGCCACAGGGAAAGTCTGGTTTGCACAGTGCCAAAGGGGCTGCCTTGAAAGAGCAAAGCAGCTGAGGGGTGGGGGGGAAAAAGCTGAAAAATCAAGACAGCTTCTGGTTTCACAATTAGCTAAGACCAGATCAGAGCTGAGCAGCAGAAGGAAAGCCCAAAATGCTCCTTTGCAGCTCTGTAACATGGTGAACATCACTCTTCCAGCTCACCCTGCTGGAGACTTCTCCGGCCCCACAAGGACAAGGACGCAACTTGTCCCTACCTCAATATCTGGGCTCAAAGACAGGTGCTATTCTGAATTACCTTAAACTGGAGCCAAATGATTTCTGCAGGAAAGGGCAGAAATGAGATTGTAAATTCTGGTCATAGTCTAGAGATTTGTCTTGTTGGCTTTCCCATTAATTTCTTTTCCATGGTTTTACCAAAAGCAATCTGAATCTTAAGAAAAGACTAACAATTCATTTCATTCTTCACTGGCTGCTGCTTTTTCATTAGCAGGTGGTGCCTAAAAGAGTACAAGGAATGTTACCAGAATTCCAATTAAAAAAATCAAATAACAGCCATTTCCTACAAAGATTTGTCATCTCAGAAGTTGCCATTTCAAAGTCATAAATATGTTTCAGTCACATCCCCTTCCTGCCAACCACAGGGCACCATATTTCTCAACCAAAAGCTTCTTTTACTGCATCAGTTATTTAAAACTCTGCCTAGAAACATTAAAATGCTGACAATAACAAAAATACATTTTGACAACAGAAGGCAGTATTTTACATGACTTAATAGCATCAATCACAGGACCTCAGTTGGCAGCTATCACAATGAGCCCGCACTGTTATGAAATAAGATGGTTCATTGGCAGTGCAAAATTTAGCTAGAAGCTAAAAAATTAATGCCACACATTTATCCCCATCACAAAGAAATAATGGATTAGAAAGGGAGCCTGCACTGCAGGGTGAGCCAGGATGGGATTAAACTCTGGCTCCCTGTGTGTGACTTGTTGTGTTCTACCATGAAGGCACAATTCTCTTATCTTCTCAGCAAGGCCTTGCACAGCAGCATTTGCACAAACATTGGTTCCTAAACATTTGTTTAGGAGAGATCTCTTTAAATGGAAATACAGCCAGCTTTCTTCTCAGTCACCGATTTTTTTTTTTTACTTTTTTTTTTTTAGTTATTTACATAAATACATTCCAACCTACTGCACACATGGCAAATCTAATCCCCATTTCCCTGAACCCACTGAACCACTTGAGTTTTAGTAAAGCTCATCTTAACTGCAGTCACTTAATCCCATCTCATATCCAAGGAAGGGACTGGAAGTGCTAAAATATCTTGGCTCCTGTTTTTAAAACCTATCTCCTTTCTAAGAATAAAGGCCCATCTGTTGATCTGGCAGCATTTTGATCCTGCTTTTCACAGCTGCAAACAGCTGCAAGAGCAGCAGGGCAGGGATGAATCACACCTGCTGCTTCAGCACTCAGATCCAGACAGCTCTGGAAAGTTTGGCATAAAATTATGCCAGAAATCAGCAATTGTTTCTATCTTGTTATTATTTTTTACCCTTTTTCTTTTATTTTTTCTCCTTAGTTTTGGTCCCCAGCTTTTCAAGGGACCCAAGGCTATTGAGGAAAGGAAAGCAGAAATGAGATTTCTGGGAAATCACCCAGCAGCACACCCAGACAAAAGAGGTGCAAAAGCAAAGGAAATGGATAATCCTACAGGCAAGTCTTACTTTCTGAATTCCAATGAGAAATAAATTAATTTTCATTGAAATCCCCCCCCCCCCTTTTTTTACAAGCCTTTTTGTAAGCTATTCTCTTAATCACTTTCATTCTCAGGTAGGAATGAAATGAGATAGGTGAAGAATCAGTAATGAAATGTACTATATACCTGCAAGTAATCTAGCCAGAAAAAAACAATTCCCAATTTAAATCTGATACTCAGTAGATCAAAATTGAGTAGATTACAGGCAACAGGTTAAAATGAGAGACTGCACCTCTGCTGAGGCAAATTCAGGAAATCCAATTTACCAGAATGGATGCAGTACAACAACTGCAACTGTCAGCATCAAAGTCTTTGAAATTTCTTGGCACTATCACATGAAAAAATAAATCTCCAGGAACTTTATTTAATTGTGGATGCCCATTAGTCACGCTGTCACACTGCCCTTGGTACCACACAACATGCCTGGAGGTATTGCATTCCAGTTATCCAAGAGCTACCACAGCCAGCTAAGTGAAAACAACATTTGGGAGATAAAAAATATCTGCCAGTGGTTCCCCTCAGCGTGGCAAAGGGCTCCAAGGTTCAAAATATATTGGTATATTTAGTGTTCTGTAAGAGCTCAGGCATCCTGCACTGATTCAGCCTCTGAGCTGACCTGAGCCACGTTTGCTGAGGGGTTTGGAGGAAGAGCCACCAGTGATTTAACTACAAAATCAGTTCTTGCTGGGCCACTGTTTCTCCAGAAAAAAGTGGTCTCTAAGCATAGACAAATAAATCATGGGGTAAGGTGTCACAGACATCTTTTATGAAAAATCCTTTCCTTAGGAGTTTTCCTCCTGAGAACCTGAGAGGCCTCAGGAACAAAATGTAAACAATTATTATCTGCTGCTGTGGAATGCAACAGGTGCATTTGTGATTGGCCCATGTTGGATGTTTGTAATTAGTGGCCAATCACAGTCAGCTGGCTCGGACTCTCTGGTCAGTCACAAACCTTTGTTATTCATTCCTTTTCTATTCTTAGTCAGCCTTCTGATGAAATCCTTTCTTCTATTCCTTTAGTATAGTTTTAATGTAATATATATCATAAAATAATAAATCAGCCTTCTGAAACATGGAGTCAGATCTTCATCTCTTCCCTCAACCTGAGACCCCTGTGAACACCGTCACAGTAAGGTTTGCACCAATGCTGAGAATAATGTTGCTCCCTGCTTGCAAGAAACAATGCCAAAAACAAAAGCACACCATTTAGCCAAATATCCTTAAGATAATACCACTCCCTTGGAAAAACAGGCAGAGGAAGAATCTGTGTTTAGTGATCAATGACCTGCTGCTTGGCCACAAAATACCTCCCAATTTAGCAAGCAGGATTCTCTGCAGACAAGCCATTCCTTTTTTTGAAAATGAGAAAAGAAACACCATTACAGTTTTAGGTAGATAATTAATAATGTTGCTTTTGATTTTTTATTATATATTGAATAATATAGACAGAGTTGCTTAGGTAAACCGCAATGCAACCTCATCAACATCCAGGTGAGTCAAAGCATCACCAAGCAGTTTCTACCCAAAATATCAAGTATCTTCTTTAACTGAGCACCCAAACATTATTTTCCTGTGGCCTCTGATTTTCCCTTTTTACCTTCCCTGCTCTCTCTGGAAGGGTTTCAGACCCAGCTTTGCCTGCCAGGCCTCCAAGGAGAGCTGCTCTAAACCACAAACCCCACCAAGGCACAAGTTTGGAGCAGTGGTTCGGACACTTGTACCAAACCCCCTCTCGCTGCAAATCATCTCCCTGCTGGGGCAAATCCCATCCCCACGTTCGCCCACCATTCCTGACTCATGGACACGCTCCCTCAGAAAGGATGTGTAGGTCTCTGCAGTGCTCTCCATGAAGATATTTATTCTCTCTGTGGGAAGGAGGAGGTTGTACAGAAGCATCACTGAATCCTGCGCCCAACCAGCCTCCCTTCCTTCCCCCCATATTCCCAAAGCTTGCAGGGACCAGGCTGGGACACAGAGTGACAGTGCTGTGTGACATGTCAGAGGGAAACTGCCCAGAGCCTGCCCCTTCTTTCTGCAGTTTTAGTTATTTATAGCAACATTTGCAAACTCGGTGGGCTAAATTCCAGAGCAACCTGTTTTCCAGAGCTGTGCATCTGCTCATTACCCAGGGATCAAAGATTTCAAGAATCATTTACAAAGACAGCTAAATTTGTGATTCCTGTCCTCAAACAAGACCCCCTAAATGCCTGCATTTCAGCTATTTGGCCTAAAGTATATTTGCTGCTGAGCAGAGGCACATTAACTTACAAGAAAATGAAAATATAAGGAGAGGAAGCTAAAATTAACAAGATTGCGTTCCTGTGGGGTTTCTTCTCACCTCCCTCTGCAATGAGTTCACTAAACAGTAATTTAAAATTCCATGCATTAAAGATTTACATGGTGGCTTCGTCTTCTGCAATACATAAACACTTTAACACAATATGAAGGATCCTCAGAGATCTGTCACAGTTTTGGGGCTCTGGAAGTTCTTTACGGGGTTTATGTATATGCACAAACAGACATACACACACATACTTTTTTTTTTTTTCCTCAAAAAGAGGCTCAGTTTGCAAGCTTCTCATCAGCTGAAGTGCCTGAAAATAATTTCATAAACATCTAATAAGCACTTGGCATTTACAAGCTGCCAGGCACACGGCAATCAACATTTTCATGCAGAGTCTGGACATCTGCCCTCTGTGATCTGCCCTCTCCCTCTCTACAATTAAAAGTAAATTCAAAATAAATTTTAGGCATACAAATTTATATACTTAAAATTTTAGGTATAAAAATTTATTTAGGTATAAAATTTTATTAAAAATTTAGGTATAAAAATTTATGATTTAAAATCACCTCTTCTTTTCAAGGTGATTTTATGGGGTTTTTTTACCCTAGAAAAAGTCTTGGAGGCATTACTACTTTGGGCAGATAACTGAGTATTTTTAAGAAAAGTAAATTTTAACACTAAGTGCCACTTTTTGGAAATAAATGCATCTGATTTCCAAGCATATGCTGGTCTAAATGGTATTAGAATTGAAATAAGGGCAGAAAAAAAAATCTCAGAGAATTATTCCAATCCATATGATGAAAATAGAAAAGAATTTTTAATGGAACTATTTAAAATTAAATAAAAAGCAGGTTAAAAAATATAACCAAACAAAAAAAATCAACTTACAAGGAAATATTCCTGAACTCACTGAAACCTCTCTCCACTCCCCTCCACAGAGGAGAGAAACTCCAACAAAGGGTTCAGATAAGGTCTGGGGGAGGTATCCCCAAAATATCATCCCAGGCAAAACAGGCTCCAATTAGAGGTATTAACTGAATTTATTACTGACAAAAGCTGAGCAGGATAATGAGAAGTAAAAAAAAAAAAAATCTTTACAAACTCCTTCCCTTCACCCTTCCCTCCTTCCTTCACAGAAGGACAAACACTTATTTCTATATCTAAACTCTCTGACTGGGATGCTCATTCCAGATACAATTTACTAAAAAACCACAAAGCATGAAAACAGATATGTTTGTTCACCAGAAATAAAAGCAGATCATTCTTCAAAAAGCTGAGAGGAAACAAATATTTTTATTTCCGTCGGTAACATAACAAATTTGCTGCATTTCCAATGAGACCAAGAACAACCTTTTCCACACACAGAGAGGCAAGATCTCAACAAGCATTCACCCAGAACTAATGTCACAGTACCAACTCCCAGGGGCTGCTCATTAAAATATCACAGCACCAACAGAGAGGGCATAAAACACACAATTTCCTAAATTCTTCAAATGCCAGCAAGACGAAGAAATGCCTCTCAGGATCTCACTCAAGAGAAAAAGGAGCTGCAGCTGGAACACCAACAGGACGGGGTTTGTTTCCACTCTGCTGACCCCACATGACCTTGCATCATCCTGGATCCTTTGCTTGAATTTGGATCCAGCCTTGATATTTAGATCCAGCCTTGATATTTGGAGCCTGTGCCAGTCCTGAGCTGGTTTCCATGTCCATGGCCAAGCTTGCTGAGGATTCAGCAGGGGAAGGGGGACAATTCCCCTGCCCACCTATCCAAACACCTCTTTTCTTTTTCCTAACTTAATAAGATAATTATTTTACCCAGGACCACATGAGGGCAAAAAATAATATTGTCTTCCTTACCTGGCAAGGAGAGAGCCCTGCATGCAGATCCAGCCCTCTGGAGCCCAAACACACCTTTACAGAGCACTGCACCCCTGCAGCAATCAGCCCTGCTCATTCTGCCAGCTTTAAGAGCCTTTCTGCTTGTGTTCTGTGCTGTGCTGCTCTGTCTGCTCTCCAGTGCAGGTTTTGATTAACTTTACAACCAATACTGTGCCATGAGTGAAGTCACAGCTGGACAACTCACATGGCTCTAGAGAGAAACATTTTGGAGCTCTTTTCCCTTGTCACAGCATCTGCTTCACCCTGCAATGGCCTTTTTTTTTTTTTTTTTTCCCTGCTCATTCATGCTGCAAAACAAATTTCTCCTCCAGGACAGGCACTTTTCCAGCCTGAAATGCTACATATGCTGCTGAAGCAGCCTCAGAAGCCCTCCAGTAAGCTATCAGGTTGGGGGTCCCACACCCCAGCAGGACTCAATCAGCCAGAAACCCGGAGAGAAAGCAGTCAGCAAAATCAGGTCACACCAATGAAACCTTGCCTTTACTCCAGCTCTGGTCCTCACAACCTGATCTCTTCAATCCAGCAGCAAATCCAGCCTTTATTAAAACCAGGCCACTTATCTGGGGGAAGAAGTTATGGGAGGGGATGGGCTGGAGGTGAATCCTCCTCAGGGGGCAACTCACCTTCCTGCCTCAATGAAGCTCACTAATAGGTTTAGGAGGTGTTATTAAAAAGATTTTCTGAGTGAGGGATTTTCTTTATAATCCACAGTCCCAGGGCACAGAGAAAACACACTTTTCCAATTAGTTAATAGCCATTATTTTATTTTTCAAGCCACCTAAGAAGTCACAGGACAATAAAAATCTGCATTTAATGAGTCATTTATGCTCACACACCTGCTTCTACAGAGCACACCAAAACGACATCAAAGGGATCTGTAAGAGACAGAAGCCCAATTTTCCTCTGATTCAAGACAAAGAGAATTCACAGGTCTGACCTCTAGGTACTGAGATGGTAAAATACATTTATATTTATCACCTGCCATTCTTTGTTTGCTCATCAAAAGCTAGTATCAGTCCAAGAGCAAAGTGATACCAACTACAAGACTGTATTTTCTCCTAAATGGCAATACAATTTTTTTAAATTTATTCAAAAGCAAAAGTAATTCACATATTTCTTGCACATCTTACCATGGATCCACAGACAACTGCAGATTGACACATCCTGAGAAAAACACCTCAAATTCCTCAAAAAAAAAAATCAGGAAAATAAGTAAAGCATATCAAAAATAAAAAAATTGTTAAAACTTGGTTATTTCTTTACAGTTTACCAGGCATGAAGCCCACCGACTCACAAGGCAGAAGTAAGATTGTTTTCCCACCATCATGGATACGTGCTCATGATTCCATAGCAAATTAAAAGCAATTTAAAAATCATCTGCCACTTGTATTGGCAAAATACAAGAATGTAGGAAATACTTCAGAAACGGCTTTTCTGGAGAGAAGTACTTTAATTTTGGACACAGTGAGTAACTGCTGTGCACACTCAAAGCCTAAGAACATTTCTCTCTGAAGCAGAAACACATCTTGGCCATGGCTTACATTTTTCTCAGTAATTTAAGGCCAAACTAACCCACAAAACCTTGAGGTGAAGGGGTTGTAATAATCTGAACTGTCAGCATTTCAAGAGCAGCCCCTCTGCCTTTTGCCTCCAGAGCAACACTGCAGCAGCGCACAGGTGCTTCTTACAATGCCAGGAAGAGTTTTCATTGCAGCAATCCAAACAAAAATGGGAAATTCAACTATTTTCTGTGCTTAGACCAACGACCCCAGAAGTGCCCAAATGTCACTGAGAGTTTAAAGTGTAGCAGGCACATTTCAGGCCAGCACTGAAGCTCTCAGCCACGGCATCAAACACACCTTGTGGTGCAGGGATGGTCTGTCTCATGCTTGATTGAGCTGAATACACAAAAACATGGCTTACCCTTTTAAATATTATTTTCTTCCACAATTTTAATTTGTAGTTATAGCAACATATAAAAACTTCAGGAGTAAGGTGAGGTGGAGTGGTGATTTGACTTCAGGATAACCCTGGGTTATTATTATAACCCTTTAATTCCTGAGCTGCACTTCAACAGAGCAGGTCTTCTCGCCTCCAGAGAGGAGAGGATGAAGATTCTTAAATCTCTGTGATGCTGGAGTTTGCCCTGATCCTCCCTCCTCCAAAAGAGCCACACATGGACCACACCAGCTCTTTTCTGGCACTTAAGCTCATTCCTCCAGCCTGACTCCCAGGGATTCTAGAGGAACTACAGCTTGGTCCTTCAGCAACTGCACCTCACGTTTCCATGAGATGGCTGCAGAGAGGTGGGAAAGATCTCAAAGGATTTCCTGAGCAGGACAAAGGAACTGAAGGACTGTGGGGCTGGGGAGTGGTCACTGCCCTCCTCTCCCAAGCACAGAGACCAGAGAAAGACAGGTCCCATTCTCAAGGCCTCACCTCTCCACAGCAGCCAAAAGGGACAACTGGTGCCGAGCGCATTTCTTTGTTGTAGAATGAGAGAAGATAAGGAGCAAATGCTAAAAACACTTGCAAAATGCTGGAACAGTGACTCACACCCACTGCTGAACCCCTGCCAAACCTTAGGAACACTCCCTCACACATCTGACCCACTCCCAGCAACTCTTTCTCCAGGACACAGCCCCAGATGTGACAAATGCTCTGCTCTCCCAGCTGTGCCATGCCAGCACCTCGGGGACACCACAAATGCAGGGAGCAGGCTCAGCCACCACAGCCTGGCACACAGCCCCGCTGCAAGGTGGTTTTATCTTAAAACAAAACTCCTTTCACTCCCTCACATCCTGCAACCCACACTGCCACGTGTTGGAACCCTGGATGCTGAGAATTTCAGACTTTCCCTATTGAAAGGCACCAACCCCCAAGAGAACACTTCATTTGACCTGAGAAGGTTCCCAAAATGGAATGACAGGACTGGGATTGTGGGTGTGGAGTTTGAACAGAAGTGTGTGATATCACAGAGTTAGATTTAGTGTGTGTAATATCATATAGAGTTTTTAATAAGTTAGAAGTGTATAACATCACACAGAGTTTAAGGTTATAGAACATAGTAATAGATATAAAGCATGATGGAGGTTTTAGGGCAGAGGCTGGTCCTTCTTCACCTTCTTCTCCTTGGGCTTGGGTGGTTTTGTGTAATTGGATAAAAAGTCCACATTGTAGACATGGGTGGTTGGTTATTGGGTCAAAAGTGAAAATAATTTAGGTGTCATTTCTTAATTGGACAGTTTATCCTTAAAAGATCTTGTAGAGAGAGATATACAGGGCCATTTTTAGTTTGTTAGAGTGAAGTGCTGTAGAACTCACAGTGTGTGAGACTGTGATATAGATGAGAACTAATAAACATCTGAGTCTGAACACAAAAAAATTGTCCCAGGATTTACTCCCGATCCTGACCAAGGTGAAAGAAGATGATAAAACTCAACACCCACACGTGCCAAGGAGTGTGATGAAGAGCTTTTGACAAAGAGCTCAGTGACTCCCTGTTTGCAGCATGTCCTTTGTTTCAGCCTGGGTAAATCCCTCCTCACTGCTATCTCCTGAGATGTGTTTCATTCCCTTTCCTTTTTTCTGCCATCCCTTCTGCCCCCAGACACCCCCACTCTCACACCAACCTCACCAGCCCTCCCTGTAACAGAGCACCAGGAAAACATCTCCAGATTTATCACAGCTTGCACTGTGATATCCATTACACAATATTCCTTAACACATTTCCCTTGAGCTGGCTTGATGCTTTTTCCAACACAAATCCTGAAAAGGGAAGGAAATGCCAAACAAGTGGGAGCTTTCTAGGAGGTGTTTTATTGGGACACACAAGACAGATGATGGACTTTGGACCTGGTATGCATAAGACATTTGATAACCAAGATGCCTTGGCAAGAGCAAGCAGAACTTTGAGGATTAAATTAAGATTGCAAGAAGATTAAATCAGACTGATTTACCGGAAAAAGAAAATCAAATCAAACTCTGCAAGCAAGAAATGTTGCCTAATGCATGGTTTTTTATGTGATGATTAACCCAATCATTGTAGTAAAACATTACTAGCCTTCCTAAAATACTATATAAGCATAGGTATTCCACAATAAATTTGGATTCTTTTGGCCATCTCACAGTCTCCCCCTCTCTCATCATCACCCAGAGTGTCTCACCTATAACAGTGAGATCAGCATGAAGGAAGACTGATGGTGAATGAGCAACTCAAGTGACTAATTTATTATCACATCATCCTTCCCCAGTTGTCTTATAAATGGCTGCCAATTACGTCAAAACAAGATGAACTTTAGAGATTTTCATTGATTACTACTTTTTTAATGGCCTGCCAGACTCAGAGGCCACACAAAGGCAGATTTTCTGTGGAAAACCTGAGACTCTGAAACACAACAGACTGCTAACAACAGCCTTCCCCTCACTGATAAAAAATGGGTTTTAACTCTCATCTGGTGGCTTCAAGGCAATTATGAACAAATAAAATGGGTACATTGATTAAAATTAAATGAATGGAAATATAAAGTATTAGTTAGTCTGAATAACTTCTCATAACAATAAATCTGATGTTATCTGGCAATAATTTTAATATATAGGAAGTTTGAAGGAGAGCAAAGCACTCAATGGCAAAGGAACCTCTCCAGTCAAACACTGAACTTGTAATCCCAGCTTTAGAACACAGCAACAGACTCAGTTTCAACATTTAAAAAAAAAAAAGAAGCTGATAAATACAGCAAAAATATATTGTGATCCTCATAAACAACAAAACCAGTGACATTTAAGGTACATAAAAAAATGAGTGAAACTTCAGCATCCTAATAGAAATGGTTCCATAATTCATACAGAAATGTTCCTTTCTTTTTCACAAACCCTGTAAGGATAACTCATGGAGAAAAAAAATCATGGAGTGGTGAACTCAATAACCATGTTGTGGGCAAAATGAAGCAGAGGTTAATCCAATAACATATTCCCCTATATGAAACACCAAGCCGACCCTTCCATAAAGTGACATTTCAAAGTATGAGCTACCATCACAAAGTTCTGTTATTTGGTGGTGCAGGATCTGACACAGCGAGTCAGAGGACACCAAAGGCTGAGGCTCCACTCAGAGCCCTGGGTCTGAGCAGCTCAATGCCTTGCTCTCCCTTTCTGCTATTTCCACTGACATGACAAAGATTTTGTACAACAGTGCTGAATATCTCATTTCATCCCAAACTGAAACCTGATGTTATAAATGTTACTCAAATTGGAAAGTCAAGTGTTCCAAAATTAGAAAATGTTCCTCTTACAACAGCCTTTGATTGCAGACCCTTTCCTCCAAATCCTTGCCTCATTCAGCAGAGGAACTGGATAGCAATCAGGAATTAAAGATGCCAGTTCATGTTTTTTTTTTTTAATCATCCCCTTCACACCATACATTTGCCATATTTGCTGCCTGCACCATGTTTCAGTCATGAGTTCCTGTTTCCTGTTTATCACTGAGGATGCTGTCCCTGACAAAATTGTCTCAGCCATTCCCTGAATGAAAAGAAAAAAAAAAAAAAAAAAAAAGGAGTTTTCACATCAAGAATCTGAGGCACAGGAAAATGCCAAAATTCTTCCTCTATAAAGTTGGAATCCCAAGAAACTGATTTTTCCAAGTCTATTGCTCTTGGGATGCCAGAGTCCAAAACAGATACTAAATATTCATTCTCTATAATTCTCTTTTAAAGAAAAACAAGACAGGAAAACATAAATAGAAATGTAATTGACTTATCTGTTAAGTACATGGTAAGAGGAGACTGAAAGGACTCAAACCCTGTACATTTTTCATGTCTTAAAGAGCAATCCACCTCTTCTTTCTCTCTTGTAAGGTCCTGAAAGGTGTTCTAATTCATACCTGTCTAACTCTACTCTGAGCACCTCTATTCATGCATTCAGCTTGGCAAGATGCTGCTCTTCTTCCACATCTAAGAGATGCAGAAAGGCTTGTGCATCTGGAAGAGGAATTCTGTCAGCTCTGCAAGCTGTTCCCAAAACAGCCTCATCTATAAACCTCTATAGGTCCTGCCTATAACCCTACACCATCCCTGTTGCAAAAGCGCCACCAATGAGGGGAGTTTAAAAAGCACAGAAAAAGAGAAAAAGACACAGAAAAAAGAGTTTTTGAGATGATCTTTTC
This sequence comes from Melospiza melodia melodia, assembly GCF_035770615.1. Lineage (NCBI taxonomy): Eukaryota > Metazoa > Chordata > Aves > Passeriformes > Passerellidae > Melospiza > Melospiza melodia. Next base: position 49,553,866 of record NC_086199.1, on the reverse strand, counting down.
TCCTCCATCCTTTTATCTCCATCAGAGGTTTTGCATACATTTTATGGACAAAAGCACCAGCAGAACACACACAAACCTTAAACCCTAATAAGAAAAAGGCACAGGGAAGGGATATACAAACTCCCTCTTATCCAGATCCGTACAGACAGCAAAGAAAAAATTCTTCACTCTTGGTCTGTGAATTACAAAACACCAAAGTCTTATTGAAAATTATCTTAAGATTTGCATCCTTTGGGGGGAAAAAAGAGGGAAAAAAAGCCTTAAAATTGTAAATATGAAGAGCAATATACTCCAGAGATATTTGCAGTGAAGTTGGTGCTGCATGGGAAGGTTGTAAACATTTCTGCTGAATTAGGGAAAAGTCAGCTATTGATTGCAAGGGGTTAAAAATAGCTAAGTGATTAAAAAACCATTAGTGTTTGTATTTCCTTTGTTCCTGTTGAATGTAACAAATATCTCATTTAGCAGAAATATTCATGGGTAAGAGATGATTTTTCTGCAGAAGAAAGTGAGACAAATGGCATATTTTTAGGAAAGGCTATTAATTTCCAGAGTGGGTTTTGATGTGCCTCTGAATAGCCATATTTCTGGCTTGCCCACAGTTACAGCAATCAGTGCTTTCCTAGAGCAGCCTGGCTTGATGTGTGTGCTTCATTTTTCATACCCATAAACCAGGAGGTTTTTTTTTTCATTTTTCAGCCTTAAACCAGGAGCTGTGATTGCTTGTCCCTCCCTTCAAAAGACTTTCACATGCCCAAGCAATTCTTTCACTTCAGTATCACCACAAAGTGTTTATGAAGTAAACAAGTAGAATTCCAACAGCACATTTGGAATATGTGAGAATGTAAGAAGCTATTCACACTTACTAATACTTTACTTTTCCATTAATTTCATTTTAATCAATGTACTCATTTTATTTGTTTATAATTGTCTTGAAGCCACCAGATGAGATTTAATTTTTTTGAATTGAATATAGGGCTACCTCTGCTCCACACACTGAGATCAGGAGGGGTAGGATCAGTGCTGCTGAATTAGTCACTCCCTCTAGGTAAAACTGGCCAGATTTTATCTGTCATAAATCAGTGTAAAATCTACTGATGGTCAAAGCATGCCAAGAAGTACCTTTTCCCTTCAATATTGTTTCATAATCACTTAAAGAAGTACATATTCCTCATGGAAGCAAAGGTATCCTGTTCTGCTGCAATTATCCAGCATTTTAATGATGTTGTCACTTGTGATCACCTTGCTTGGAAAATATTTACTTTTAGAGAAGAATTTGTGATTTCTCTTTGGAATTTATTTAAAATAGAGAAAAGAGGGATTCCTTTGGAGCCAATCCTGACTCTAGGACTTTGAGCAGCACTGATGGCATGGCCAGTGAGGTTGTGATTCTGTGGTAATCCACAAAATCAGAGGGTTTTGGGAAAGCTGCAAAAGGCAGGCCTCAGAGACAGCAGAACTGTGATTGGAGCTAAGCAGCAGCCATGAGATTGGTCAGCAGAAAAATTATTTAAACTGTAGAAAAGCACGGGCAAATAGAACAATGGTCTGTGTATTAACGCTTGTCTAGAATAACTCCCTAAGCTACAGAAAAGTTTATCTAGTGAGATTTTAGTAAGGTTGGAGCTTAATAATGGAGCTGTGTGCATTGTGCTTTAAGGCTTACAAGCAGGTATTGTGTTTGAAATAAGCAAGTAGTGTTTAACCAAAGGTACGTGTGCTTATAGTGGTTGGATGCAACTGCTGTCGATATGCTTTTGCTTTGTGTGATTCGGCAAAAAACTTCTAAAGTGAGGTGTAGCATTAAGTTCTTGGTCTGCTGCCTGGGATGTGAGCTGGTGGCATCTTCCCATTGCCATAACCATGTAATGAGGCTGATGCTGGAAAATAAAGCAGCTCAAGGCACGTTCCCAGCAGTCCCGTCCTGCTTGTGACCTGTACACAGCCCCCAGCTGGCGATCTGGTCCCTCTCCCATTGCCAGGGAAGGGAGGGAGGCTGTGCCCAGGGCAGGGGAAGCAGGTGGGACAGGCAGGCCAGCAGGAGCACGTGGGGGCTGTCTGCAGGCAGGGAAAGTGTGAGAAAACAACTGGTGCAGCGGGACCAGAAATTCTGCATCCAAATTTCATTTCCAGATTTCATTTCATTCAGATTTCATCCAAATAATTTAGGAGCACAGGCTGGAGTAACCCCTCCAGCATGCACCATGACAGCAAAGCCCTAAAACCAACTTCACTGGGGGGACAACAGTGCAAAAAGAAGGAAGATTTAGACTTAAAATGGCAAGCTGGAAAACAACTAGAGTGCTCTCTGACACCAGGTGATGGATTTGTTATTAATGGAAAGCACTGAATTGAATGCACCTTAAAAAAGCAGGTGACAGAGCATGTGAGAAAGCTTTTAAAAAACTCCAAGTCTTTCTAGAGGGAAGTAGACATTTTCACAAAATGCACAGACATAATACCAAAAAAAAAAACTATTAAAATATTCATTAGAAAAATACAAGCTAAATCAGAATGTGAAGAGACTCAGATTTTCTTCTCAGGCTGTGAGATGAAGATTTTCAGGGCAGCAGCTTGGCTTGCATTTTCATTTTGCTAGTCAGAGCAAGCAGATATTCACCTGCATGTTGCCAGCTAAAAGTGCACATGCTGCAATTATATTCCACTTCATAAGGTGTTTTTTAACTGTCTTAGAAATTCACTTTCCTGCATCAAAGTCACAGAAGGCTTCAGTTCTGCAGCAGCCTCCGCAAATATAAAACCCTACTCTGTTACATGAGCTCCTACAAATCTGAGGCTCATAAATCAAAACTTTGATACCTTTTCTATGAAATACAAACAGGCTTTAATTAAGTGTGTAGTAGTTAAATCAAGAGATCAAAGGTACTTTCATTCTGTGTGTCCTGTGTTCTCAGCACCCAAGGGAATTGCGTGAGAGATCCCTGCAAATCTGAAATGGATTTCAGACTCCAGGGCTCAGCTTTGGACGATAATTCCTTGTGTGAGCCTCTGGACAGGATTTAATCTCTTCATGCTTTTGTGCCCCACTTGCAGTAGGTGTAAAGAGTGATCATGTGAGAGGCAGTGGTCTCATTTGAATTATTTTCATATTTACAGAAGTTCAGTGAAATTCTTGAATGCAGGGATGAATAAAGGAGTTGGAACACATCCTTATGGCAAACTTGTGCCTGAGGTGGGAGAGTGAAGCATTTCTGGGGGTTTATTGGGCGAGGGTTCTGCCAGCTAGGCTAATTCCTGGTGGATTGGAGACCCCTCCAACCAGGGCTGTGATAGGGAGACACACCAAACGAGAAAGAGGCAAAAAAAGAAAATCCTAAATCTGTAAAATAATTCGTTTTCAAAGTTACTGTAGAAACACCAATGCATAAAAATTCAGCTGCACAAAACTCAGACAGTGATCTGTTTATTCCAGGTTTCTGCTTACCAGAGTGACCCAGATGATCAGTTAGCACAGCAAACACTCCCATGCTGGAAAACAGCTCATGGTGCTGAATAAGGCACAAAGTAAACAGATCTTACAGGAAATTCACTCTCACCACACACAGCTTTAGAGCTTCTGCTAAAAATCCACTGCAAACAGTCAAAGCTCCCATCAGCCAAAAAAGAATCTGCCCAAAGCATCTCAGATTTGCAGGGGGTTACAGGAGGTCTGTCCTGATGGGATTAACAGCCTAGGTCTGTGCTCAGAACATTTCTATCGTCAAAAAATGTAAATTTGGTCTTTGAAGTGATCTCCCTATAATGAACCTTGCTGGTTTTTAACCAAAGGGTATAGAAACTGCAACACACAGAAATTGTAGAAATCAGTTTTTAGTTGAACTCTCGATGCTGTGACTGAGGCAACAATATTCCATGCTCTGGATGAAAGGGAGTAATAATTTACTACTGGAAGACACAAAAGGATTCATTTTGCAGCAAGCAAGATCCAACCAGCATTGCAATGATTCCTTTTATGGCCTCAAACAAATACTGAATAAATAAAGAAAATAAACCCTTTTTAGATTTCATCTTCAAAGCAACTCTGAAATGGCTATATTGGGGGCTTTGTTGTAATGTCATTTTTACTGAATTGTTACATTTCGCTGAGTTGCTGCTACCAAGAGATGGAGTCAACATCCCTGTCAAGAAGCTGCAGACCTTCATGCCTCTGTCCCATGGCTAAGGAAATATTTTTATAGAGTAAGAGAGCTCTTCTGGGGGAAGAGCTTTGAGTTTTCAGCCCTTTCAGCACAAGCCAGCCTTGCAGAAAATGGCAATGGAAAGAAATGAGTCTGGGCCCCACCAAGCCTAAGATCAGGATTCTCCTGCTCAGACAGAGAAGGAGCCATAATTCACCTGTACCCTCAGCCCTTCTGCCACAACACTTGCAAGGCATTGTTTCAATGTGCTAAGTAAGGAAGCAAAGCCAGTGAATCCTAGTCCATGGATTAATGGGAGTTTTATGACACCACTGAGCAGGTTTTGGCTGCCCTTCTACTCATAAAGCCTCCCCGCTGGCAAATATTGTCTGGAAATTACCAACTGCATGCACACCATGAAACAACACCATGGTAATAGGCAGAACAAATTTGTATTTATCTATTCAATGCGGGGTGGGGGGAAGTCTGCAGCAAGAGAAGGCTTTAAAGGGAAAAAGTTGTGCTAACAGAGCCTTTTCTGCTTCCCAGGAGCACAGATTAACAGCTAGGGTGGCTGGTGAGTGGGAAGCTGCCTAGCAGGCAACAGCAAGTGAGCTGGTGGATGTGCCACTAGAGCTCCATCAGCAGCTGTGTAATGCAAAGATTAGATCTTGGTTACATTTTGTCAGCCTTCCCCAAAGGACTCTGAGCTCTGCTTGTGTCCCCAGGCTAGAACATAATCACCACCCAGCCAGAAATCTGCATTCTGTGTGCCATCCCCACAGTGGGATGGAGAAACCTGTTAGCCACAGCACAGAAGATGCATCTGAGAGATGAAAGTGAGCTGAGGAAGGGCTCAGGAGTCAGGAGCAATAAATAAAATGCTTGTTCTGTTACCAAACACTGATTCATTCTCCCAGCCTCTCTACATTATCAAAATTACCAGTACAGGCAGCAAGTGCAGAAGCAGCATCAGGCAATACCCTCTCAGACATAATAATGCACCTTTCTCATCATGTGTTGGCAGCAGGAGAGGCTCTGGGGTTTTTGTCCAGAGAATCCAGTGAATTTGTCACGCTTTCCAAACAGAAATATATCTGCAGCTTCATGTTTTCCTTCACAGCCCAAACCTTACAGCAGCCCTGTTGGCTCCCTATTACATTCAAATTTATTTCCTTTTCTTTTCTCCACACAAACACTATCTATAATTTTTTTCATGCTGTGGAGTACTTGCAGGGCTGATTGAACAGATGCTGTTTCCTGATAACTTCTGAGTTAACCTCCAGAAGATGCCCTGCTCCTGTCAGCTTGGGAGCTATGAGAACAGCAAGTGTTGGAGATGGCAACACTTCTGATGGCAAAGGATTTTCAGTAAAGCTAATCCTCCCAAAAAAAGCAGGAGACAGACACAGCAATATTTTTTCCTACCTAGACAAAGCTCAGGAAATGCTCTGAATGGATGCACTGAGTGTCTCTCCAAGGACAGGGGCACACTCAGCAAGACCACACTGAAAACATATACATGTATAAAATAAAACTCAAAATAAGGTCAGGAAACTTAACAGCTATTCCATGGTACAACAAGTATTCAAATAGAAACAATAACCTAAGCTAAGATTATAACACACCGTTTTTACAGCCTGGTTTTGTGGGATTACTAAACACAGCTCAGCTTCATTTAACAGGTCCAAGTTTTATCCATTTTTCCTGTTCCACTTCCAGCACTGTTTTTTTTTTTAAGTTTATAGAAAGCATTTGCAGCAAAGAATTTCTTAGGAGCTCCTTACTCTTCCAGCACTATAATTTATGTGCCATATTTTTCCATTCCTCATTTAAATGCATCAGATTTCCCTGGAACTTATTTTACTAATAATAAAATCTAAAAAAAAGTTGACAACTACGTATAAATGTATCTACTAATGGGTAGGGATGTTATGAGTAATATCAAATTATTAAATCAGGATTTCCTTTGTCAGTAAGGAGCAGCTGCTACATCCTCTGCAAAGCTAACAGAGTAACTGAGACTGAATTAGACTGCAGTGTCTACAGGCCACTTCACAAAAATCAAGTGAGAAACAATCACCACTTTTACATACCCTGGAGAAGGAGATTTGAGGTTCTGTACTGATTCCCTCCCAGAAGATATCAACTGTGGTGAAAAAAGGTTTTCCACCACAATGCAAAGACAGAGAAGTACAGTCAAGGATTTCTCAAGCTCTACAGAAGCTATAAATTGATTGCCCCTCATCCCCACACTCAAGGCAGCAAATACTGTGAAATAACATGGGAACCACCTGGGGAAAATGTAATTTTGGGCTGCATGAAGCAGTTAACAAGTTAGACCAATCTTCCCAGAGAACATTGAGTGTACTGAGAGTTCCAATGCTTCTTCCCACAGCCCTGCCAGTGGAGTTTTCCTGCTGCTCACAGTTCATCTGAGAGCACTGGGGTTTGGAACAAGTAAATAACAAGTGACAGGTGTGACTCAGCCAGCTCTGACTGAAACTGAAGCAGCACAGTAGCTATTGACAGATTGAGGGGGGGGAAATGGGAGAAAGGAGAGTTATGGTGATGGTCTCAGCCAGGTCTAACTCACACAGCAGGGCTGACACAACAGGAATGTGTTTGTGAGAGATAGAGAGTGACAAGACATCCACACTGTGCCTCCTGGCCAGTAATAATGCCATCACCTCTCACTGGCAAATAGCTGAATTTTATTCCTAACAAATTGCAACATTTCAGAGGTATGCAACAAAAAACTCCAATGAATCTTGGGTATTATGTTGCCTTATCCACCACAAAATTATGAGGCCTTTTCAAAATAAGTCCAGCTGGACAAGTTCTTGGTGCAGCTTGAAAAAGGCATCCTGATTAGGCTGCAGGAGTGCATGTGATGGTCAACATTATCTCAATATTATCTCTGTCATCTGCTGGAGTTCTTCTGCCCATTGGTGTAATTTTGCTCCTGAATACCAACTGATTCAATGTTTCAGTTGATTTACGAATTACAGCTGATTTATTTTATCCTGTCAGAAAGCATTTGGCTCTTGAGGCAAGTCAAGCCAGGGAGCAAGATACCAGAGGGAGGTTCCTTCACTGCCCCTGGGGCTGGGAGACCTGCAGGCTGCAAAACTATTGATACCACTTGACATCCAAAGGACACAAAGAGAAATGGAGGCCAAGGAAAAGGACAGTGAAAATGCAAACCTTCCACCAGGCCAAGTGTGCTGGATCAGTGAATGTCCATTCTGTGCTTCTTTTCTGCCAGGGTCAGGCTTAAATGTGTGAGGCGGTATTTCTTGTTGGGACTCAGATGTTTGTTCTTATCTATGTCACAATCTGAGTAACCATGAGTTCTACAGCACTTTACAAGCTACAAAATGGAGCTGCATCTCTCTCTACAAGATCTTTTAAGGATAAACTGTCCAGTTAAGAAATGACACCTAAATTATTTTTACTTTTAACCCAATAACCAACCATGCAACATGGACTTTTTATCCAATGACACAAAACCTCCCAAACCCAAGGAAAAGAAGGACCAGCCTCCATCCTAAAACCTCCATCTTGCTTTTTATATATTACTCTATTCTGAAACCTTAAACTCTTAAATTTCCCACCCTGTGATATTACACTTTCTATTCAAACTCCACATCCACAATCCCAGTTCTGTCATTCCATTTTGGAAGCCTTCTCCACAGCCTCCGGTCAATGCAGTGTTCTCTTGGGGGTCAGTGCCTGCCAGCACAGAAAGTCTGAATAAAGACAATAAACTGTGTCTTATTTAACTGTTCCATTGTCAGAGCTTATAAAGATAACGTTTCAGAGTTAAGCAGGTCAGCTCGTTTCAGACTTAATTTTTCACTGCCTTTCTTTCTAATGGTCTCAGCCAAACCACTCAGGGATATTTCCAGTGAAAATTAGAAACCCTGTGGAATAATTCCTATATGTGTATGGATGGTGAAAATGAAGCTGCAAGGCCAAATTTTTCCTCCATGGAACTGTACAGGACACAAGGTGAGTTGAATTAAACCATTAGGAGGGGTTTGGAAGGGATGAATTTGAATGCAAACCCTGATCATGTTTGGAGCTGTGCTATAAAACTCTGCATTTCTCTGCTCTAATCACACATAAAAGCTGAGCCCATAATAATAATAAAATCAGATATGCCCAGTTTCAGATCTCTGTTTCACTCCAGCAGTTCTAAAAATGCACCTCCAACCTGCTCCACATTCAAAATCCCCGTCATGGTACCCTGGTTTTCAAGCATAGCTCCTGTACTGATTCTGTGATTTTTAAGTTCCACACTCTGTCATTTTGTTTTGTAGGTGACCTCCAAATCTGCAAAGGCTTTCAGGTGTGTTGTTACAAATTTAAGTCTGAAATGAGCTGACCTGCTTAATTTAGGATGCCCATGGAGTTTAATGGAACAATCTAGTGCTTCAGGATTTTTTGTGCCAAAGGCTCCTGGTTTCTCACAGCTGCAACAGAGGCATCTAAACTCAAATTGTAATTTATAATGCTGCTTACAAAAAATTCTGCACAATCTGGTCACATCTTCAAAGCCTACTTCCCATTGGTGCACCCATTTAGTGGAAACCTTGCTCTTCGTTTTTGGCTCATACCTTCCTGGAAAATCTTTAGTGCCTCACCCTCTGCTTTTTGGGGAAAAAAAATCTATTTGGTAATCTCAGTTCTTGACAGAAAGGTGGACTTGGAGGAGCACCTGTGGTGGCCAGTGCATCACCTGGAGAAGGCACATTGTCCACAATGGAGAAGGAAAAGCTCCTGCCAGGGCAAGGAAAAATGAGTGGCTGGTCCAAGTCTCTGAACAATTAGCTCAATTCTCCCCTGCTGGCAGATGCAATCTTCTGTAGAGGACACCATCTTAGACCTTAAAAACTTGTGTTATCCATGTGCTAACTACTTCTCCTACCCCTACATTCTGCTGCCTACTGTTTTCCTGCACTTTCAGTCCAAATGTCTGCTGTAGCAATTTGATGTAATTGGGTTTTTCTGTTAATTTCATTGAACTGCTTTCAGTGCTCTAAGCAATAAAACTGACTCCATTTCACTGCTGACAGACAGACACACAGACTCTGCTCAAGGTACCTTGTTCACTTTCAAAATTTCAACTGTGTTCATACAGTTTGACAACCCTGCAAGCCCTAATCCAGCAGATTTGAGGCTGTTTCCGTAGGAAAAGGAGCAGCCTGCCTAAATGTCATGTTTTACAATAACCATGCAGCATTTAGAAGTTTCCCAAGAATCAGAAATGCCAGAAAATAAGGTAAAATGGAAGAAGGTTTAAGGAAGATGTTGGATTGGAAAATATTACTTTGGCATGACAGAAGGCATTTTTGGAGAACCTCACTCACATTTTTGAGAACCTTCTTCTTTATCATTTTGGAGCTGTTTCTGTCTACATGAGAAAATTTCTCCTTCCTGAAAGGGTTTTGTAAACCATCACCTTGCCCTCTGTGCAATGCTGCAGCACAGAGTTTTATACTGCTCTAAATATTTGTATATATTTATATTGTTGTATATATTTGTATATGTTATTGTTGTGTATATTTATATTGTTGTATATATTTGAATATGTTGATATTGTTGTGTATATTTATATTGTAGTATATATTTGACTGTTGTAAATACTTGTATATATTTATACTGTTGGACATATTTGTAATATATTTGTATATATTTATATTGTTGTGAACGTTTATATTGTTGTATGTATTTGACTGCTGTGAATACTTGTATATATTTATATTGTTGTGTACGTTTATATTGTTGTATGTATTTGACTGCTGTGAATACTTGTATATATTTATATTGTTGTGTACGTTTATATTGTTGTATGTATTTGACTGCTGTAAATACTTGTATATATTTATATTGTTGTGTACGTTTATATTGTTGTATGTATTTGACTGCTGTGAATACTTGTATATATTTATATTGTTGTGTACGTTTATATTGTTGTATGTATTTGACTGCTGTGAATACTTGTATATATTTATATTGTTGTGTACGTTTATATTGTTGTATGTATTTGACTGCTGTGAATACTTGTATATATTTATATTGTTGTGTACGTTTATATTGTTGTATGTATTTGACTGCTGTGAATACTTGTATATATTTATATTGTTGTGTACGTTTATATTGTTGTATGTATTTGACTGCTGTGAATACTTGTATATATTTATATTGTTGTGTACGTTTATATTGTTGTATGTATTTGACTGCTGTGAATACTTGTATATATTTATATTGTTGTGTACGTTTATATTGTTGTATGTATTTGACTGCTGTGAATACTTGTATATATTTATATTGTTGTGTACGTTTATATTGTTGTATGTATTTGACTGCTGTGAATACTTGTATATATTTATATTGTTGTGTACGTTTATATTGTTGTATGTATTTGACTGCTGTGAATACTTGTATATATTTATATTGTTGTGTACGTTTATATTGTTGTATGTATTTGACTGCTGTGAATACTTGTATATATTTATATTGTTGTGTACGTTTATATTGTTGTATGTATTTGACTGCTGTGAATACTTGTATATATTTATATTGTTGTGTACGTTTATATTGTTGTATGTATTTGACTGCTGTGAATACTTGTATATATTTATATTGTTGTGTACGTTTATATTGTTGTATGTATTTGACTGCTGTAAATACTTGTATATATTTATATTGTTATGTACATTTATATTGTTGTATGTATTTGACTGCTGTAAATACTTGTATATATTTATATTGTTGTGTATGCTTGCAATATATTTGTATATGTTTACATTGTTGTGTGTATTTATATTGTTGTGTATATTTGTAATGTATTTGTATATGCTTATATTGTTGTGTGTGTTTGTAATGTATTTGTATATGTTTATATTGTTGTGTATATCTATTTTGTTGTATATATTTGTAATATATTTGTATATGTTATATTTATATTGTTGTATATATTTGACCACCCTCACAGTAAAAAAGAGATTTTTCTGCCAATGAGAATGGCACAGTGAGTAAGCTGAGGTTATAAGCTATTTTTTATGGTGAAACACTACAAAATTCAACAAATTTCTGTGGAACTCATTCATGAGCCTAGAGGAATTCACAGAACGCTCTCTGCTGAGCTGTAGAGATTTTTAAAGGAAGCCTCATTTCTATAAAACCCACCAATTACACCCATCCAGAATTCTATGGGCCTGTTCTCCTGCGTTTTGTTATCCCAGCAATCCAGGTCAAGAGCAATGCTCAGCTACCACTCACTCCCAAACCCTGACCAACAGATGCCTTGATCAGCCCCCTGCAAGCCCTGCAGGTGATATCTCATTTTTCTTCCCATAATGAACCAAATAGCCCAATCTGAGCACAGCAAACAGCCACTGGAGGATTGTTCACTACGAGCCACACATTTCCAAAAGTCACAAAAGAAATTGCTGCTTAACCCTGGCTGCAGGTCAGCGGGCATTCGGAAAGGGCTGATCAGAGGTTTTCATGCAACAGCAGGTGCACAGGTGAGGGGCAGCACAAATGCAGTCACTCATGCCACAAAACCACAGCAGGAGCACCTGCCAAGCAGGGAAGGAAAATGTCCCTGTTCCTCCTCTCAATGCACCAGTGGCTGAGTCACCACAGCCTCAACAAACACTCCTTAATTAGGCTTGTTCATTTTATCAATACCGAGGAGCTCTGGAGGAATGGCTGTAAATATTTATTACCATTTCCAGGTACCTGTCTTGGCAGCTCCTTCAGAGGGGAATGAGCATTTACCTGTGAAACCAGAGCTAATGCTGTGAAACCCTCTTCACAAAGCATCATGAATCACACCCCACTGAAGATTTCAAAAGAAGGGAAGGCAAGAAATCCCCCAGTGCTGATGTGCTGGGCTGGCGGGTGTGAGCTCAGCTCCCAGATCTCACCTGCAGCTTTGGTTGTGGCACTCTTTGTGTGACAGGGAGGCATCCCTGCAGCTCAGCCTGCTAAATTCCCTCCATAAGGCCCTATTTTCAGCCCCTACTGTTTCCTAAACTGCAATATTCAACAGGGGGGTTGGTACAGAGATGATCCTTAAATCAGACCTGGAGATAAAGGGATGCGGGTTTTCAATAAAATAGATTATGGGGTGGTTTTGGATTTTTTTAGAAAAAAAAAAATCAGGATGAAATTTGATGCTCTGTCATCACAGAAATTCCTGCAGCTCTTTCTTTGAGAAATACAAGCATACAAAATTCTTCTGAGCAGGAGTGTGAAATACAGCAATGTGTCATTCACTGTCCCTACAATTATCCAGCCAAATCTACTCATTACAAGCCTCTGAAAAATGACAATTCACTCATTCTAAAGACCTGTTAGAATTTGGCAGCATTGTCAAAACTCCCTCTTCTCAACACACATTCCAAATCAGGCCCCAGATTTCTCAAACTAGACACTCAGGAAAAGGGTGAACTCAAGTTTGATTTGAAACATTTTACATTGGCATTGTGAACAAACGCTCTTGTGCTCACTCTTTGCATTCAAAAGCACCAAGCCCGTGGCTGCTGCCTTGTCCCAAGAGCCCTTTCCCTTTCTGCATTTGTTCTCCACAGCAAAAATCATCTCCCAAATCCTACAGCTGAGACAGAGCTCTCACTGATAACAGCCCTGCTTCATTCCTAGTGTTTCATCCATTATTTACTGAAATAGATAAAAACTTTCAAGGGCTTAAAAAATAAGTGTCATGGTTTGGTGCTGGTGCAATGCCAGTGCCCCCATGAAAATTCCTTCTCCCTGGTTTCTGCTGTGAGATGTGACCAGGAATAAGCAAAGCAGGCTCCCACTTAGAAATAAAGAAAAGTTTGTTAACTAAACTACAAGTAAAAAGAAACACACAGGGAAAATGAAAACCTTACAAATACATTTCCTCCTCCCCCCACCAAATTTCCAATACGTCTATCCTCCAAATCACCGACTCTTGGTCCATCAGCACCCTGTAGATAATCAATTCTCAATTTGTCAAGAGGAGAGAGGTCCTTCTTGGGCCATAGTGACCTCTTCCTTTCAAGAGAGCACAAACACAGGTATCCTGTTATTATTTGTTATGACAAATAATTACCAGGTGTGTATCACCACTGAACACGAACCAGAGCTGCTTCAAGGGTCATTTTTTAAGGATGTTTTGTCCCATTCCAAAAAAAAAAAAAAAAACAAACAGTGTCACCTTTGGGACACCTGTCCCCCCACAAATTTCCACCCCCTGGGGCCAACACTGAACCCTCTTGGCTCTGAGGCATTGCCTCCCCCTGAATGCAGTCTCTCTGTCACAAGAAACATGGTTCTGTCCATGGCTATGCAAAAAGAGTCCAGCAAAAGCCACTCCATCATCTCTCCCCACTAAGATTCTTCTCTATTCTTCCAAAATCTCTCCCTTGCCTAGACCTTCACCACACTTGCACATTTCCTTCTTCATCTTCCACTCTATCTCCCTTCTAGGAAAGGTTAATGTTCTGTAAAGTTTTCATTATCCAAAAAGGGGTTAAAAGCTCTCACAAGCGGCCAGACACCTTCTAGATATCAAATTTCAAGGTAACAGTCCCAAGAGAGCTTCCCAGGGGCGTTAGAGAACTCCCTTTTCAACCCCTTTGTTCTTTTTTTCTTTTTTAACCCCTGTGCTCTCAGAGGCGTATCCAATGGCCCAGTGGCCACACCAGGTGCCAATATTCAAATCTGAGCACCCATTGGCCTGACCACCTCATCCCAGAAAACTCACTACCTCTCAAACCACATCAATACTTTAAAAAAGAGACTGTGACATTAAAGACTATTCTGTAAGTATTCTAAAGCAAGGTTTCCCTGTTTCCAGACTCCTTGCAGCACCATTGCTGTGTCAGTGCATTTGCTCTGGTTGTACACCAATGAAAACCAACAGCAACAACAGCTTCCCCTCAGCCCCAGGTGGTTCCCAGGTCTGCCTACTGCTCATTAAGGTGAGAATCTTTGCAAGTAGATGACCATAAAGGAGCAGGTCATGCAATGATTTCACTCCAGAATCTGAAGTACTTTCTGGTAATACTGCCCAAGCAAGAAAAAAATATTATTTATCCAAGCAACTATTAAAAGCTCCTTACCTTGGCTCTAACTAGTGAGGTTTAGTGTAAATTGTACTGGTTACATTTGCAATTTGAAATCCATTCACCTCATCACTTAATTATCAACATACAGGGCTCAATAATAGTTCACTTATTTAATTGCTGCAACAGAGAATACTGCTAAATATGTAAAGGTAATAGTTAGCAAATCATGATGCACCACTGGAGTGCTGGGACCAAACTGGAGTGCTGGCAACAGCAATTCAACAAAAACAGCCACATGGAGGCTTCTCCCACCCTGATCAGCAGTATTCAGCCATTCTCAATAAATTAACAGCAAATGAGTTCTGGTTGCAGTGCAGAAACTCCCCATCATGAGCACACTTTAGCTGCAGAGAAGTTGCATGGAAGATGCTTCAGGTGCCTCATTCCACATCCTCCCTCCATTCTCTTTGGAGGAGAAACGAGCTGAGAGGTTCAGAGAAGAGAGCACAAACACAGGTATCCTGTGTTATGACAAAAAATTACCAGGTGTGTATCAATGCCAGGCTTCCTGATGGAATAAACCATTAATAATAGGAGCCCTGCCAATGCACACCTTGAGAGATTAGTGCAATCCTTCTCATAAATAACATTAATAACACAGTGAGTGCACTGCAGGTGAGGAAAATCAACCCTGCCATGAAATCACAGCGTTCATTTAGAAACCAGCCCATCAAAAATGCAAAAAAAATTAATGATTAGCCCTACACCACATGTGATTTTCCATTTTGATATGAATGTGAGTTTATTACACTGCAATTTCAGTCCAAGTATCTGCTGTAGCAATTTGATATAATTGGGTTTTTCTGTTAATTTCATTGAACTGCTTTCAGTGCTCTAAGTAGTAAAATGCCTACTCCATTTCACTGCTGACAGACAGACTCTGCTCAGGGTACCTTGTTCACTATCAAAATTTAAACTCTGTTCATACAGTTTGACAACCCTGCAAGCCCTAATCCAGCAGATTTGAGGATAAGCAGCAGCCTACCTTAATGTCATATCTTACAATAACCATGCAGAATCCAGTAGTTTCCCAAAAATTAGAAATGCCAGAAAATAAAGGAGCAGAAGAAAGTTTACGGAAGAGGTTTGATTGATTAATATTACCTTGGCATAACAGAAAGCATTTTTTAGAGAACCTCACTGCACTCCCTCTCCTTTATCTTTGCAAAATGATAATTGCAAAACAACCCTGAGCCACTGAGTTTAGTACCCATTATCCCAATCATGTAATGCAATGTCAACATTTAGGGAAAGGATTAATTAAAAAATGCCCTGTGTAGCTCCCTGAAGTAAATTGGCTGTACCTTCAGCTAGGAAAAGGGGAAGACACATTTTCTCACTTGCAAGTGCTTTCATCAGCAAAGAATGCATGTCTGGGGAAAGGGAGGAAAATCCAGTTTTGTAGTGCCAGAAGATGCTCGCATTTCATTCCTGAACACCTGATCTAGGAACTGTGTTGCCTGTATGGGACCAAACACCCACAGAGTCACTTGGGAAGTGAATGGAAGAGGAAAACTACTGCACAGCAGTAGAGAAGGCTTTGCCCATCAGCAGTGGGCTGAGCAGGACACAGAAGCATGAGGAGCTGCTGGGGAAAGTGACCCTTGAGCCTGGCTTTTGTACAGTCAGTGGTAAGAAGCTCAGGTTTAAATGAAAATAATAAAAGAAAAGAGCCAGTAGTGAGTCTCTGTTCACCACCTTGATCACTTCCATGAACGATAATTCAAGATTAACATTCATCTTTTCCAGGCTAAAGCATTTCCATATGCTCCATCCTCACGAAGCACAGGCCAGGGATGGCAGCGATGGAGGCACGCAGAGACCTGGGCAGGCAGGACAAACAGAAATGTTCTTGCATCTCCCCTAACAAACATGTCACCCTTTCCATGTTCCTGTCACACTGATTGCCCTGCTGGGCACCAGGCAGAGCAGTGAGAGGAGGCACAGGAGCCACCCTGGAAATGTGCACATCCCTCCTGTGGGAAATGCTGCAGCAGCTGCAGTGCTGCTGCTTGTGCCACCAGCTCCGGGTGCTGCAGGGAGCAGGGGCTGGAAGCCTTGCTCACTTCCCCCCATTTATAATGCCAATTTTGTGAAAGGGCTCTCTGGTGTGATTATCCCCAGCATCCTGCATCCTCACTGGGCAGCTGCGCCTGGAGGAGATGAAAGAGAGATTGAAAAGTCTGCAAAGTGTGAAGGGAAATGACCCAAAAACATGAAGAAATCCTGCAGCCTGTTGGGTGCGACCCTTGTGGCATGGCCTTGTCCCAGTGCAGGGGGAAATGAGGAGGAGACAGCTCTGCTCTGCTGCAGAGCCTCCCCAGCTACACCAACCTGTGAGAAACGGTGTGGGTGGCCCTCGAGTCAAATGCAAATCAGGAGCGAACACAAATTTGAGGAAATAAATATAGGAGAGAGTTAGTTTCCATTTCTTTCATATATTCTGAAATTGCAGCGATTGTTGATTCATTAACATAAATCACGGAGCTGGGCACGGCTGTATCAGATCAAATATTCATGAAAACAGCAGCTGTAAAGATATCACCTTCACATAAACAGATGTTGGCCTTACAGAAACATGGGGGGAAAGCGGGGATTCAGAAAAGCACATCCACTTGCAGACAGGCCATACATTCACATAAAAATACATTTACTTAATATTCCAGTCTAGCACAGCTACCGAAATGTTCCTTGCCATAAGAGCCATAAGCTCCTTGCCAAAAGAGCGTGAAACACACATGGGCACATGCACAGGGCAAAGATTCTTTCACCTTTAAAAGGGCATATCTGCCTCTTGAGAGCCATAAGTCAGAATTAAGCAGCACTTTTTGCTCACAGGCAGCACTGAACAGCCCCAGCACCTTGCACCAACTCTGCTTAACCACTGCAAAATTAACGCTGGTGTGTGCCAGCTATTTTTAATTCCTTAAGTACCAGCAACACGAAGGGCTGGTGTTTCATGTTTAGCACTAAAGGCAAGCAAAGAGACTTGGAGCTGAGTGAAAGCTGCTGAGAGAATGACCTGCAATGCATAACCTTGCAAACAAACCAGAGCCTGCGCGGATGGCAAAACAAACACCAGTACAGAGCTTGGAACAATTCATCACAAGTGCCTCAGGGGCAGATTCACAAATGAGGCATGTAAGTGCCTCATGTAAGACTTGCAGGAGCTGCCAGCTAACACCCACTCACTCGAGCAGCCCCTCGAAGAGGCAATGAATGCAATTCCTGTGCAATTCCTAAACTCCTCCAGTGATCTGCCAGTGCAGGCACCCAAACGCCTCTGTAACTCTCAGCAGCTCTGGTACCACTGACTCACTGAAAATCACTGCTGCCTGCGCTGCCCATGGTGCTTAAACTGAGCCTGTAGAAAGCCCTGAGCACTTCGAATGGGCGGTGGGTTTTTATTTCCCTTTGACAAAAGGGCAAGGATGACAAGAAACAGGATATTGTAAAATCTCAGCTTGTGGCTCACTAAAGCCTTGGTGAAAATCCTGGCTGGGATATTAGAGGCACTAATGAGGAGTAGCACTCCAGCAGCTAAAAAGCCAAATATCAGGGAGCCAGGGAGGAGCCATGCAGGATGCTGCTTTAGGTTGTCACATGCACAGGATTACAGGCAGAGTTCAGCAAACTCAAAATAGGGATGACTTTCTGCTGGGATCCTCCCTTTTCACCCCTGCAACCATGGGAGCCCCTTCACAAGCCCTGACCCAGCTGCCCAGGAGTGCTGAGCAGGTTTTAGTTTCATTCCAGGCACGAGCAGGAAAGAGAAGCTTCCAAGAGCCCAACTTGCTATTTACTTCCAAGCATTTTCCGCGAGCTCCAACTGGAACATATTGCTATTTTTGCACCAAAGTTTATGTTAATTTCATCTTGTTTTACCATAAAAGCTTAAACCACACTTTGTGATCATGTAAATCACTGATCTGAAAACTCCCCACTGCAGTGTGTCCTCTTTTTTTCCCCCCTCTCCCCAAAGAAATGGCTGAGCACCAATGATTTGCATCACCTCTTCGTGGGATTACCCAAAAACTTGATGCCAGTTAGTTAACAACTTCTGAATAATCTCTCAGAGGAAAAGAAAAGCCTATTTGAAGAAAGTTGTTGAGTGTTTGACACTTGATAACTTAAATGCAAGATATCTTGGAAGACAAAATATAATTTTGTATCTTTGAGATGCGCACTGAGGGAGTTTGGGGCGGTTGGTTGGTTGGTTTTTGGCAGTTTTCTGATAATTCCACCATGGAAAACTGCTGAAAAGTTTAAATTTCTGCCCCAGTGATAAATGCAGGACCCAGAGCTGCAAGGGAGCACTCAGCTGGACGATGCTTATGGAATAAAAGAGGATTATTGCACGTGTACATGTGTTTGTGTAAACAAGATCAAGTGCTGACAGGAGTTTTGCTTCAAACGAGAAAAGCCTGGGGAAACAGGTCAGACCTTTTAAGAGATAATTTGTATTTCTTGGTGCTGTGTGCTGGAGGAACGGAACAGCAACTGTGCCAGCAATGCATCTGCACTCATGGTTACATGGTTCCTGGGAAGTGGGGACACAGAAATATTTTACACAAATATTTCTGACTTCTCTGGGGTTTTGTAAATGCATTGATTTTTCATCATGCAAGAAGCACAAGGTAACATTTCAGTGTTTGTCGTCCCTCTCTGTCCCTACACCCAGCATCGTGGCCAAATCCGAGTTTGTCTGCCAGGGCCAGGCACAGGCAGTGCCCCTGTGCCACAACAAAACATAAATTGAAGGGGGAGTCGTGCCCAGCAGAGGAATCCAGCTCACCCACACTCTCCAAAGCCCCTTCCCCTCCTCCTGCCCATCCCTCCCCATGCCAGCATCCCCACGCTGCACCCAGAGCTCCCTCAGACAGCAGCTCCATCCCAGCTTCCATCAGGAAATGGCAGATAACAGCCCAGCGTTTGTTATCAGCTCCCCTCCATCTCTGTAGGCACGGAATCGTGTGAAAGCAGGAAGAAACTGAGACAGCAGACAGCTCTGTCTCTGACAAACGTGATGGAAACCGGCCAAAGGATTCAAAAGTTACTGAGAAAGGTTGTGCTTTGTCAATCCTTCCGATGGGCTGGGGAGAGAAAGGTAAAATCCACAAAAGGCTTTAGTTTTGTTTCCCTAGGAAAGCAACCAAAATACCTCAAAATGTTACCTTGTGCTTATTGCACAATCAAACTGTATCAAAAGTCAGTGTATTTGCAAAACCCCAGAGAAGCCTGAAAGGTTTGTGTGACCGATTTCTGCCAGCAGCATCAGGCAGGGAGCAGCCTGAGGGAAGAGAAGTGTGTACCCCAGGGCTGCAGGCAGGCTCTGCACTGGGTATTTGGGTATGGGGTACACCCTGTGCTTTGGGGATTCCAGGCTGGATTCAGGGTCAGTGCTCCCACCCTTTCCGAGGGTTCTGTGCCAACCACTGAGCAGCAGAAATCCACATGGAACTCAAGAACAAAATGCTACATTTGTTTTGATCACATTAAAGTCAGAAGGAGCTATTAAAAGAAGTTGTAGCAGATGACTGGGTCTCGAAGAACCACAGGCAATAAATTCACATGGCAGCTTTGTTTCATAACTTCAGTCCTACTTATTCTTTCTTTGTCTATTCTAATTACTCCCTGATATGGAATTAATGCAGAAACCAAATTAAGTGCTCGGGAGAGCGCACGAATCAGCTGGCATGAACGAAACAGCTATTAAAAACAATTAGATAAAAACATCAGTCCAGAAATGCACAGCAGGTTTGTGCCTGAGTCAAAGAACAAACACACAGCCAAGATGGAGGGAGCCCTGTGATGCCAGGGAGGAGCAGCCTCTCGGGGTGCTCTGGAGGTGTTTGACACCACCAGGCTGGTGGCCTGCTGCCTCCAGAGAGCACCAGGGCTGGCAGGTGGCTCTGGGGAGAAGCACACGCAGATCTGTATTGCCTTTTTGCTGCAAATCCTCCCCAAAGGGTGCTGCCACACTGGCATGGCAAACACTGTGAGCTCGGAGCAGGGATGCTGCACTGGGACCATGCAGATTGTTGGATCTGAGTCAAGCCAAGCTAACAGCAAAAAGTGAAGATTGTGACCATGTTCACAGGGGTTCTTGGATGAGGGAAGAGATGAGGATCTGACTCCATGTTTCAGAAGGCTGATTTATTATTTTATAATATATATTATATTAAAACTATACTAAAAGAATAGAAGAAAAGGTTTCATCAGAAGGCTGGCTAAGAATAGAAAGGAAAGAATGATAACAATGGTTTGTGTCTCAGCTCTCTGTCCAAGCCAGCTGACTGTGATTGGCCATTAATTGCAAACAACCACATGAGACCAATCACAGATGCACCTGTTGCATTCCATAGCAGCAGATAATCAATGTTGACATTTTGTTCCTGAGGCTTCTCAGGAGGAAAAATCCTAAGGAAAGGATTTTCCATAAAAGATGTCTGCGATAGAAGATGAAAATTTGATGCTTTACAGGGAGATTAACACAGCAAAAGCAACCACAGGTAAGGAAATACAGTAAAATGGATTGGGGCCCTCCCTCTCCTCTGGATTTAGAGACAGGAATTATTGGCCATGACCACTGTTTCCCAAGAAATACATAAAGAAACAGGGGTTAGCACAGCAAGAGCCATGAGTGTCACCATCACATCTTCTGAAAAATCCCTTTGCCTGGGATTTCTCTCCTGGGAAGCTGAGAAGCCTTGGAGGAAAAGGAAAAAAGACATTATCTCATTTGCTTCTCCTGTGCTTTGCTATGTGGTTGGAGATTGTTTATCCAACATGTGAACTGTTTTTACTTACTGGCCATTTGGGGCCAAGCTGTGTCAGACTCTGAAAAAGAGAGTCATGAGTTTTCATTAGCATCTTTTAGACTTCTGTCAGTATCCTTTCTGTATTCTTTAGTATAGTTTAGTATAGTATCCTTTAATATAATATAGTATCATAAAATAATAAATTAGCCTTCTGAGAACATAGGGTCAGATTCACCATTTCCTCCCAATGACGGAGGTCTCAGAAAATCCCACACCTGTATTATAATATACAGGTATATTATATATACTGTATATATTTATACAGTGTATATATATATTATATATATACACACTATATATATAAAATATATCTATTATATATATATTATATAATATATTAAATAATATATTATATATGTTATATATATTATATATAAAGTATATATACATACAGGTATATTATATATAGTATATAATGCACCTGAGTGTATTACTGACTCTGCATTGGTGATGCTCCTGCAATTTGGGACATTTTGGAAGCGAAATGTGCAATAGTGTGGATGGCAGAAGCCTGAGCTGACCGGATGTAAATCCTGCTGCAGGTGTGGTGAGCACAGACACTCATCAGGGTGCACAAATCCTCCAGAGCTGATGGTATGAACAAGGGTGCATAATGTCATCTCTGGCACATAATTGTCATCTGTGCCAACAGGAGCCGTGCAGCCAGGCCCAGGCTGAGCTGAACCAAAGCCTTTCAGAGTCCTGCACACCTCAGGGAGGACCAGAGGGGTTTGACTCAGGCTGGACATGAGGAGCAGCGAGCTTGGAGCCAATGCAGGAAGCACCTGCCACCAGCGATGCCTCAGGTTCATATTTTTATAAAATATAAACTTTTATATTTTCCCAATTCTGTGCTGCTTTAGTGTGTGGGTCTGGGCTTCACATTCAGGGATGGTGAGCTCTGTGCACAGAGCAGGGAGACAAAACAATTCCTGCTCCAGCTGGGCACCAAGGACAAATGATCCCAATCTCAGCCCCAGAGCACAAACCCCGTGGGCTGCAGAGAGAAAAACAAGCAGGGTGGGAGTGCCTGGGCTAAAGCTGGAATGGGACAATGAACTGCAAGGTGCAAATGGAGCAGAACTGATCCCAGGGAGAGAGCCCGGGAGCGCTCGTGCATTTTGGGGCCATTTTGGGTCATCTTGGGTGCAGCCCTGGCTGGGCTCTGGTGCTGCCCAAGGTGGATCCATGGAGGAGATGCTTTGAATCAATCCCTGCTGTATTCTGTAGCTCTGCCCAGCCCCTGCTCTAGGGCAGCCTGCTCAAGGCACCACCAGGAGCCCCACAAAAACAAGAGCACAGCACACAGAGCACAGTTTCCAGCATGGAAACCCCAGAAGAGCTGAAAATCTGCAGATGAACCCAAAGATCCCTGCAGCACACCTTCCCTCTGGGGCCAGGCTCAGTGTGACTGCAGGATGTGAACCCTCGGTTCCCTTGAGCAGATGAAGAGCTTCCCCTGGTTTTCCAGCTGAGGGAACCCAAACACAACCCAAACCCAAAAACAGGAACACAAACACAAACCCCTTGCAAACGCTGAGGGACCCACAGGAGGCATTTCCTTAAGTGATTTCACTGCCTCTCTCCTCTTGAATGCTACATCCAGCAAAGACAGCTTAGCCAGTGAGCCTAAAAACACTCCTAAGAACAATTTCTAGCACACAATGGGATATGTACAGGTTGGCAAGTATTTCAAAATAATTCCCATGGCACCCCACTGGCAAAAACACACACCAGAAACCTCATTTAAATGCCACTGTATCAACACTGTCAGTATTCATTTTAGGAATAAAAATATGAAGTCTTGCATAAAACTCCATTTATTCTAAAGTTTCCCATATCATATTGCCACCTCAGCCATAAGAATACACGTGTATTAAACATAAAGCCTTTCTGTGATCCAAATTGAGATTATGTTCCCCTTTTAGACATGAAAATCAAAGGTGCAGTGTTAATAGCCATCAAAAGTTGTTTCCCTGAGGAGACTGTGACATCAGCGAGAATAGCAACCCTCCAGTTATTTACAAGAGCAAATGCCAATATTATCACTGGGAAAAGCACTGATACAGCAGAAGAATTCCAAGTGCTACTCAGATGGGGCTTCCTTCATAGAGAAATAAAAGACATCACTTCTCATTCTGTAATTGCTATCATTTTTTTTTTAACATTTCCCATGTTTAAATAGTGCTGAAGAGAAACAATGACATTGTCCTGATATTTAAAAGCCCATAAAAAGAGGAAGGTGCTCTGTGGCTAATAAATCTTTGTTTGCAGAGGCACACATTGAGTGCCTAAGAGGCAAAACCATGTTATTTCTATCAAGATGTGCTGAAACACCGAGATACACACAAAGATACTGAAAAGTGGAATTTGCTGCTCACAGCAGCTTTCAGGCACACAATTTGACTTGTTCTTAAATGGTTAAATGGTAGTTAAATGGTAGTTTAGTGGTGGGTGATGTGAGGTAAGATGCATGCACTTTTCAAGTTAATTACTCCCAAACTAGATTTCCACAAAAGCCAAGGAAACAAGAGGGACCAAACTTTCTTTAACAAGCGAAGGATGAATCAATATACTTGTCTTGACTCTCAACCAAAATGTATTTGGATTTAAAAACAACAACAACAAAATAATGAGTGTGAAGACACATACACATATCACTGCATTTCTTTCTTCTTTTTGGAAAGAGAAATCAACAGTATCCAGCAGCAAGTGTGCACCACTCTGAACTCACAGCATTCCTGAAAATGAAATAAAGCTCACAGCATTCCTGAAAATGTCACACTCACACTGAGGCAGATGTCTCAGCACTGCAGTTTAACTAATGCAGGCTACTTCACACTCGGCTGTCTGGCTAACAATTATATTTACTGAAAAGACCTGCCATTTATTGAGGGGAAAAGCAGTTTTAAGAAGGCACAGACAACTCAGATACCACACTGCAGCTATTCCTTTTCCAGATAAATCCTTACTGTGTTTATTTCCATTGTGCCAGCCACTGAAGGGCTCAAGAGATGAGCAGTACAACTTGCTGGGCACCTTAAAATGGAAATTTCAGTCGGTTTAAGCCTGCACTTCAGGGGAGCATCTTCTACACTTGGTGTTCTCCATACTAGTCTCACCTTTTTCCTTGGTCATTATTGTAGAACAAACAAGAAAAATCCTGAAAACCTTCTG
The DNA here is from genome assembly GCF_035770615.1 of Melospiza melodia melodia. Lineage (NCBI taxonomy): Eukaryota > Metazoa > Chordata > Aves > Passeriformes > Passerellidae > Melospiza > Melospiza melodia. The sequence goes on along the minus strand of NC_086199.1, from coordinate 49,529,596 downwards.
AAAACCTCTCCTAACCCAGGTTAGACCTAAGTAGTCATTAAACACCCAAGCACTTTAATTCCACCACCAATTCAGTGAATCTAGCCTGGATACAATGTTAAGAATTCTGCTCTGTGTGCACAAGTAGATGGCACTGATTTCAAAAATAATTGCCTAGAAAGACAATTTTAGAACCAAATTAGCAGTTAAATAATTGTAGGAATTATACAGAGGGATTTCTTTGATTGGACAGTTGCAATAATAGCTGCAGAAATCTGTCCTACACAGACTCTGCAAAATGTGCTACATTATTGTAGCCTAAAGTTAATATTGTTGAAAACACACTGAATTCTGAGAACAGAAGCTCCTGTAAGATTATGTCTTTGGGGTGACTTTAATTATCTGCATTAAACTGGAAATATTAGCTATATTTAAATATCTGATAAACCTTGACTATTGTACATATTATCTCACTCCTGCTGCCATTATCTATTACTTTTAATTCTGATTTTTTTTTTTTTTAGAGAACCCACAGAGCCCATGCAGCAGGGATGAGTGTTCTGCAGCATGTTGGAGGGCTGGAGTGTAATTTCAGATAAGCATAAACGTGCTTCCCTTCCAGCATCCCAAGGCTTTCATTAATTGCAGAGGCTGACTTGGGGCCTTTTGGAGGACAAAAAGGAGATTAATATCAAGATGCCATTGGTCTCCTACCCAGGGCACCAAGGCCCATGCTGCAAAACAGAGAAAAAAAGCTATCACAAAACAAATTAAACTATCACAAAAGGAAGAGCCCTACAGCCAGAGGGAGAGGGAAGCATCACTGACTGGTTTGGAATAAGGGTTTTTTTGTTGGGTTTTTTCCTCAATTGTTGATTGTCTCCTTATTGCTAGTGCCAGGAGACAAAGCAAACAAAGAACAGTGTTTACCTTTGTTCTCTAATATTGTGGCATTTAAACAGGGTAAAGGCAAACTGTCAAATAGAGATTTTGATATTGATGACAATGATAGACTGGATTAGCAGAGAAAGGATTTGATTGATGATGGAACAAAAAGAAGATGGAATAATTAATGCCCAGGATTGAATTTTTATGGACAATCAGCCCCTTTAAATTCATTTTACATTTCTACCAGACTAAATTTTTGATCTAGCATTCTTAAATTTCAGGCAAGCATTTGACTTTATATCTCCCATTTTGATGAATAAAACATAAAATTGATACAGTGCCTATGCAACAGACTCTAAATGATTAAATTGAGCAGCAGTGCTTTTAATAGGCTCACGTGGGGACTGATCCACAGCCTCGCAGCCAACATTCCTGTCAGGGGGAAGTCAAAACTCTCTGATAAAAGCTCCCAGATGACGGGTGGGGAGGTGAGCCACAACGAGGTCCAGCAGATGCAGCCAAGGACCAGAGCACACATGTGGAAACAAGGGCTGGAGAGCAATTTTCCAGGGTGGGAGAGTCACAGGGGGCAGCAGGGATGGAGGGCTGGGGCTGCTGAGCAGCCTCCTTGAGAAGCACTTGGGCTGCAGGGCCATTTATCTTGCTTCTCTCAATTACAGAGTCTGCAGAGCAGGCTTGTTCCAAAAGAAAAAAAAAAAAAAAAAAGCCACAAAAAAAAAAAGTAAGTCTTGGAAGCAGAGATGAATAATCTGCTCAATGGGCAGCACTACAGGAGTGGCCTTAATTCAACTTTTACACGTGGGGAGATCAGCACTACAACAAAAACTTGCATTACACCTGACTGGGGACACCAGGCCTCGGAGGCTGCAGCTCCAGAGGGACCCCAGGCTGGAAACACCTCCAAGAGGAGGCACCAGGATGGAGAAAGGGGTGGGAAATAACCTTTAAATAACCTTTGATGGAACCCTCTGGGAGCTCAAAGCAACAGGCCAGGCTTGACCACATCAGCCACTAAAGCTCACGGCTCATGCGATTCAGAAGGCAAATTTGGCTCACCAGTGGCTCCTTTGTGACCTAAATGCCTGGAAATGTTTCACCAGAAAATGTTTTCCTGTGTTCTCTACTCCTTCTTATGGCCAGCCAGCACCCTTCTCCAGCCTGCACTTCTTTATTCTTTTGGATTTGGGATTACTGGAGGAAAATCTCCACATGCTCAGGAGTAACCCCAGCTGGTCAGCAGCATTTTTGTACTCCCAGTAAAACAAAGGTTTTACTGCACTCAGTACAACACAAAGAGCTCTTGGTAGGTGATAATCTGGTAAAATTCCTTTTGATAATAACTCACTAAAACTCACTGTTTTCCTTTTGAAAATAACTCACTAGCTTCATGTTAATTACCATAAAATTCATGATCTTTTTATGGTGTTTCAATGGCCTAAAGAAAGGTGTACATAGAACACATTTTAGATACCAAATCTTGCACAGGGAAACACGCTGACAAATTCAGGAGGCTGGAGCTTTGAAAACATCCCTGTTGTATCCACTATGAGAGCTCTTGGCTGTTTCTGGACTGACAGCCAACAGCACACAAGATTTTTTCAAGTCTAATTTTATGTGTATTTAATTCAGCAGCTACACCCAGAAAAAAAAAAAAAAAAAAAAAAAAACCAGGAAAAAAAAATTTAAACCCCAATGAAACCGACCAAATAAACAAAGAAAACCACACATCAGGGTTTGAGAACTTTCAGAACTGGTGAGCACCAGAAGATTCAGACAAACCTGTCAGAGAATACTGGACAGCTACAACAATCAAACCTGCAGCAGTCCTAAAAACATTCAGCCAAGACCACAGGATCACAGAAGTACTTTAAAGTCACAATATTGTGGAAGGCCAGACCAGAAAATGCTAAATTTAACCAAAACCATCTGTTTCAAGAGTTTTGAAAACTACCCCTAAAATTTCTCATCAAAGACAATGACAGAAAACTGTCCTGATTAGCCACGACCCCTACAAAAATCCAATTTTTCACTACTGACACATTCATCTGCCAAAGCTACTCATCAGATTAAAAGAAAGCTACACAAAAGAAGAACTCATCAAGTCTGTAATGGTTTCCTTTAAATCACTTTTTCAGAACTTGAGTGACAAAGAACACCACATAAGTGAAATAATTTTCATTATTTTCAAAACAAAGAGCAACTATCTGGTAAGAAACTGCTTCCTCAGGCAAACTTCCATATTCCAACTCTTTTCTTACCATTTTTACATCAGTTGCCAAAATATCATGCTGGTGTCAGTTACTTCATTGTATGAGAAACAGCACAGAAAACCAACACGTATTTGTTTCCCATTCCTTTGGAACCTGGGGTGGTTTTCTTTGACATTTTAATTTCCATGCATTTAGCCTTTTTCTTGTCTTGGTAACACTTAAAAATCAGTCTCTCAGCCTTGTGAATGATGTGCATTTGTGCACCAATCTCGTGTTGGCCCAGCTAGGAATGCCACCAGGTTTAATTTACAGAATCCATACCTCTCAAAGGCAGGGCACCAATTTCCTCAAAGCCTCCTCACACCTTTCCAGCTGCAGACACTGCAGTGAGACCATCATATCCCTGGGCTGCAGAGTGGTGCAGGACACCTCTGCTGCTTGTTTTTATTATTATTTATGTGTATTATTATTACCTGGGATTACAGATGGGTGGCAACTCACAGCAGCTCCCTCCAGGAAGGTTTTCACCCTTTCACCCATCTGCAGGAGCACCGAGGAAAGCACAGCCCAGAGGGTGTCTCAGCAAAAAGGCTTTCCCAGAGAGCAGCCAAAACCCCTTTCCAGCCATTACAAGGAAAATGCAGGCACATGAGGGCAATTCAGGAGAAATTTCAGAAGATGAGCTGCAGGTGCTCCCCTGCTGATGCACCACACCTGAGGATAACACCTGAAAATTGTCGGCCCAGACTGGGGCTGGGTGTTTACAGCCCTACCCTGAGTTTGCTGCCATTTCTCCCACCTCACCTACTCCTCCCATTCAGAGAGGATCAGTTCCCTAAAAAGGTTGCTAACAGGTGATAAAATGACAGACAAGGTGTTGTGGACAGTTTCTCACTCCACAGCAAAGCACCGTGGAGAAATCATGGAAAGGGCACTGTCTTATGAGTCTGAGGTTTTATTGTTTTCCTCTTTCATTTTTCCTTTTTTCTTTCTGCTCTCAGAATGCAGAAAAGTATTTCTTCTGATTTAACCTCCAGATCAAGTAGAAATGTGTGTTACATTTTGCTATATGTGCTGTATATATCTCCAAAAAGTAATCACGATTTAAATATATTATTCATATTAATTATACATTATATAATACTACATTAAAATGTAGAACTATATATTATATAATTAATTATATATCTAGTTAATATATAATATAATATAACATCATATAATATAAATGCAATATATAATATATAATATATAATATATAATATTATATAATTAATTTTATATATTATTCTATACTATATCTAGAATAATATATATAATTAAATATATTATATATTATATTATGTATATTGTATATTAATATCTAATTAATATATTCTAGATATTATTATTCTAGATTAATCATATATTCTAGATTAATATCTAGTTAATATATATTAATTATATATTATATATTATATAATATCTAGTTATGTATTCTAGATTATATATCTAGAATATATAACTAGATATATATTCTAGACATATATATATATTAAATATATATTCTAGATTAATATCTAGATTATATAACTAGATATATAATATATTATATATCTAGTTATATATTCTTGATTATATATCTAGAATATATAACTAGGTATATATTCTAGATATATCATATATATTATATATTCTAGATTAATATCTAGTTAATACCTATTAAATACCCTCACTGGGAGTTTTCCTGTGTGCTGTTTGAGCTGAGAAATGCTCTGTGCAAAGCCCCTCAGTGCTATCCCACCTTGCTGGCTTAGCAGTAAAAGGCAGGCCAGTTCAGAAAGCACAGCAGCTCCTCCATTAGACTCAGCAGAATGGAGTGAGAACAGTAAATAACCACCAAAATCCTTATTTCTTTTTTTAATGAAATGTTGACATGTTTGGACATTGAATGAAATTAATCTGCAAACACTCCCGATATTTACCAGCAGCAGAAACAACCTTTCCCACACGACTAAGAAAATACCATAAACAGAAAATTATTCACAGTCCCCTTCCTCTTGTTCATTGGCCTGACCTCAAGCAAGTGTGAAATGTTTTAAAAAAACAGCCCAGTGAAGACTAGGAACATGCAATACACTCCTGGGCAAGTTAACACATCAGAAAATAGGATTTTAAAGTCCCTTTACCATAAAGAGCCAGTCAGCATTCCCTACAGGAAAAACATGGACACCCTTCCATCTACTCTGAGCTACTTGCTTGTCTTCATCTATGGAGAACATCAGGAAACATCTATGGAGCTTCATCAGAAGGGTTTCAGTGTGTATGAATTTAGAACATTCTCTGGCTGTATGGATAGAGTTATTTACTGTCAGCTAATTATTCATCATCAGCTCAGATCCAGGAATGCAGTGGCAGAGAGTAACTCATGGCTGGAGGGTCTGTGCCAAGCACATCCATGAAAACCTCAAATCCTGCCAAAGAGGCACCTTCCTGAGTGCCCCTGGCAGCCCATTTCCAGCCCTTGCTGCAGATCCCTGATGATTTGACTAAAATGAGGCAGAACTGGGGCTTTTCACTGCTCTTTCACAGGGCAACCGAGGTGTCTGCACGCATTTTGCTCTCTTGGAGTGATCAGAACATTGAAAGAGCAACATGACCAGTCTGAGACTACTGATCTTGCAAAATGCTGGACTGGGAACTGTGGAGAGGGACCACAGGAGATGGAGGGTGCCTTTTCCTCTGTCCTCATCCTTTTCCTGTGTCCTCATCCTTCTCCTGTGTGTTCATCCTTTTCCTGTGTCCTTATCCTTTTCCTCTGACCTCATCCTTTTCCTGTGTCCTCATCCTTTTCCTATGTCCTCATCCTTTTCCTATGTCCTCGTCCTTTTCCTATGTCCTCGTCCTTCACCTATGTGTTCATCCTTTTCCTGTGTCCTCATCCCTTTCCCAGGTCCTCATCCTTTTCCGTGTCCTCATCCTTTTCCCATGTCCTCATCCTTTTCCCATATCCTCATCCTTTTCCCGTGTCCTCATCCTTTTCCTGTGTCCTCATCCTTTTCCCGTGTCCTCATCCTTTTTCCATGTCCTCGTCCTTTTCCCGTGTCCTCATCCTTTTCCCATGTCCTCATCCTTTTCCTGTGTACTCATCCTTTTCCCATGTCCTTATCCTTTTCCTGTGTCCTCATCCTTTTCCTATGTATTCATCCTTTTTCCATGTCCTCGTCCTTTTCCTGAGTCCTTATCCTTCTCCTATGTGTTCATCCTTTTCCTGTGTCCTCATCCTTCTCCTGTGTCCTTCTCCCTTTCCACAGAGCTGGATCTAGAGAAGGACTGGTGCCCCATGTGCTCACAGCCCTTGGGCAGTGAGGACAGCAGCCCATGCACTCCCAGATGCACCAATTCTGGTGGGTTTTGGGCAGTTTCAGGAGCTGCCATCCATCGGGAGCTGTGGCCTGTGGGAGGTGGCTCTGGCAATTCAGCAGCTGGCACAGAGCACTCTGTGAGTTGTTCAATCACAGCTCCAGCAGGGAGAAGCAGCCCTGGCGCTGGAGGTGTCCTTATTGTTTGTGAAATCATTGTTAATTAAGGTGAGATCTCGCTGTGCTGGTGCTCAGCCAGCACAGGGGGAAATGGACCTTTCCCTGACAAGTTTATCACTCAAGCAGCCTCCACGAGCAAGCAGAAAGGGTGATTCAAAATGTAAAAGGTTTGGTTTATTGTTTCTGAAAACTTTATTTCCACGGGCCCCCCACTGCAGTGCCTCTGATTAGCTGATCAATCTCACGAGCAGCACAAGCATGAGCAATGTGCCTTTCCCTCTGCTTTACCCAAACCATGGTGACACTGGCTGAGAGATGCTCCAGCAACACCAGATCAGCTTTCAACAGCTGCCATTCCAACCTGTGCCCTTCTTCTTCTTCTTCTCCCAGGGAAAATGGCTCTTGGTCACTGGTTGGAGTCAGCCCAAACCCTCAGATTCCCTACCTCCATTTCTGGTGCTTTACCTTTTTTCTTTCTTGACAGATTATGTTCAGTTTGACCTCATTTTTGCCCTGGCCATTCTGTAATCCTGATTTATGGTGGGCAATGTAACCTTGTTTTCAACCTGAACTCAAGCAGTGGTCCTGGGGTCCTGACACACTGTGGAAATTATTATTAACTCTGCATGTCACTGGGCAGTACGGCATGCACCCAGCTAAAGGAGCATGAAATACCTGCAAAACTACAAATAAAACTCCTCATCTGATTTCTGAAACCTAATCACTCTGTAGTCCATGGTGAAAGTGTCCCAGGGCACTGAGCCCCCCCTCATACAGAGATAACTAATGTCTTTGAGCCCAACAGCTAGAAACTGAATGCTCATCCTGCCAGGATCTCTCTTCGAGGAGATTGTTGCCCTTTGTGTTAAATTTTTTGTTAAAGTCCAAGGAAATATGGTTGATCTCAGAGATCAGGAAAAATTTGAGTTGTCTCCTGAAGCAGCAGCAGCACCAAACAGGTTTTCCCCTCCATGCTCCTGGTCCCCTGCTTTGTCTTCACACGCTGCAATGCCGCACACAAACCCAAAAGAAGACTGGAGCATTTACCCACGAGTGTGTGCATCTGTACAGACAGAATTCACCCAGAGAGGCAAGGGAAGTAGAAGTAGAAGAGGCAAGGAAGCTGGAGTAGAAATGGTGCATGACAAGTGCTGCTCCCAGTGTTTGCTGCATCCTCCATCACCACTTGGACCCCATGGCAGTAGATCAGCTCTATCAATCACACACATTCCTGTAGTCATGACCAAAATGAGTAAAACCACTTTTGCTTAAAAGAAATCCAGGCCTGGGCTGCTCTTTATAAACATTCCTAGGCACAAATTACATTCTTGACTGAAAATTTGGCTCTACCACATTTTGCTCCTGACTTCAACGGGAGGCAGCACTGCATGTGCTCTGGAAGGCAGAGCTTTCAAGGTTAATTGACATCCAATTAATGCAGCTCAGCAACCATATCTAGTGATCAACACAGCACAGGAATAGTAAAGTTTTATTTGCAATTTCAGCTGCAAAGCTCAAAGCCATCAAATATAACAAATTATGTTTAGTATCTCAGTGTAACTACCCAATAATCTGAAATTCCCAAGCAAAGCCTATCAGTGACAGTATTTTCCACTGTGTGGTCTGTGTACACTGTGATGATGCACTTTGGCTTGGTGCTGTTGTTGCTTCTCACCCCTTTTTCTCTTTTCCAAGCTGTTTGGCTATGAAATACCTACAAATACAGAGTTTTTTTCACTTACAAATGAGATCATGGCTGTGCCATAAATACATGCAGACCAGAAAGGAAGAAACAGAATATTATTAATATTAATTAATATTATTTAATCCTGCTCCTGAATCTTATCCTGGAGTGTGGAGAGGTGTCTTGTTGCATTGTCAGAAACACCTCAGCTCTGAAAGCCTGGCTGCCTCCAAGGGAAGGAGCACATCTCATAACTCAGGTGTGGTGCGAGAGATCCTGAGAAATCCAGACTGATTTGACAAGCAAAGGTAAAAAATCAGCCATTGATCTGATCATTGTGTCACAGAGGTAAATCAGACTGTGGCATTTACATGCCCAGCACAAGTAATGCAGAGAGAGGCACTGTTCCACCAACCTACAACCTGCAGATGACAAACCTTATTATGTTATGGCTGTAAAACTGACACCAACGGCATACAATTACTGAACATTCCTGTTAACAGCTTCCAAATGTGGACTCACACACCTAGCCCTTTCTTAAACCATTGGAATAATCTAGCCCTATATCAATTTTAGCCTCTTTTAGCATAGCCTCGGGATTATATTTGGCATCTCGATCTGGCACATACAATAACTGCCAGCAACAGTAACCATTTCTGCATCGAGATCACCGAGAAGTCTGGAGAGCACAGGACACTGCCCGGCTCACAAAGTCCAGAGAAACGGGAAAAAAAATAACCCAGAAATTGTCGGAGCTTTCTTTCAGCTGCATTTGAGATTTTCGCTCAGATCTCAGCACAGCTTGCCCTCTGCTAACCCCTCCTTATCTCCCCCTCCTCCCCTCACACACACACAGAGAACCACCAGAATCGATTTAACAAAAGCCTCTGCCCGTGCAAGGAGCGAGGATCCCGTCCCATCGGGAATGCGCCAGGCAGCGCTGGCTGTCTCGGGGAAAGGCGCAAACCCCGAGCAGCATCCCCGGCGCACAGAGCGCCTCGCTAGGAACGGGATGCGGCAGACAAAGAGCAGGCGGTACCGGGCACGCTTCGCCTTCTCCCGCATCCCTCCGGCACGGGCTGGGCTGGCTCCCGGTGCGGGCGCTGCTGCTCGGAGCATCTCCCGCGCATCTCCCGCGCCGCTGCCGCTGCTGCCGCTGCCGCTGCCGCTGCTTACCGGGCTGGGCGCGGGCGCTCGGCGGTCCGGCCGCGCTCAGGGCCAGGAGCAGCAGCACGGCCGGGCCCGCTCCTCCTCCTCCTCCTCCTCCTCCTCCTCCTGCTGCTGCTGCCGCTGCTGCTCGTCCCGCGGGCCGGGCGCTGCGCGGGGGCGCTGGGCCGGGCGCTGCCGCCCGCCGCATCCCCGCGCCTGGCACGGCCGCGCTCAGCGGGCAGCGCTGCCCATGGCCGGCCGGGCTCTGGAGCGGCGGCTCCGCAGGCGGGCGGCGGCCGAGGGGGCGGAGCGGGGGCCCCGCATGCCGCCCGCGGGGCTCTGCCCGCCCAGCGCCGCCCGGCCCGGCTGCTGGGGAACCGAGCTGCACCCGCCCAGCCAGCCCGACACCCACAAAGGGCTCTAGCGCCGGCCCCGCTCCCCGCCCTCCGAGCGTGGGGAGGCGGGAGAGGGGGCGGCGCTGCCGGGGCCGCCCGCGGGGAGCCCTCCGCAGCCCCCGGGGCCAAGGAGCGGGGAGCGGCTCCCGGGGATGAGGCACTGGGTCCCGGGGATGGGGCACTGGGTCCCGGGATGGGGCACTCGGTACCGGGATGGGGCACTGGGTCCCGGGATGGGGCACTGGGTGCCGGGATGGGGTACTGGGTTCGGGGATGAGGCACTGGGTCCTAGGGATGGGGCATAGTGTCCCGCAGATGGGGCACTGGGTCCTGGGGATGTGTCACTCGGTCCCGGGATGGGGCACTGGGTCCTGGCCCGTGCCCGGCCGATACCGGCAGCCGGGGATGGGTCACTCGGTCCTGGGGATGTGTCTCTGGGTCCCGGGGATGTGTCACTCGATCCCGGCCCGTGCTCGTCTCTCGGGGATGTGTCACTAGGTCCCGGCCCGTGCCCGGCTGACAGTGGCTTTCGGGATGTGTCACTCGTTATCCCGGCCCGTGCCCAGCCGACAGTGGCTTTCGGGATGTGCCACCTTCCCGTGTGCTCCGCACCACCTTTGGGTGCAAGCGGCGGTGCTGCGACACGGCCAGGCTGGAAGTGACTCTGTGCTCGCTGATGTCCCGAGCTGGGAGTGGCCGGGCCGGGACATCTCCAAAGATGTCCCTCGTTATCGCAGGCACAGCAGCCAGCACCTCCTCCCGGCAAAGCAGCCCGAGCATCCCTGGCAGCCTTTCTGCGAGTGCAGCAGCAGCTCTGGGGATAAAGGAGCTCGAGGGTAGCGCAGGAGGTGACCAAAGTGGCAGCTGCGTGCTCAGCCAGCCGCTGTGCACAAACACAGGAGAGCTTTTCTCTGATCGCTCCATCGCTCCCTGCCTGGCCGGGATGGGGTTCAGACACCCAGGCTCGCAGGGAAGCTCCAGGACAGAGAGGATCCCCACTGTTTTGCTTTAGGGTACAACACGAAGCGCACGGGATGTGCTCTGGACAGCAGAGGGCACGGTCACACCCGGCACTCCATTTAGCGTTTTCTCCAAGTCCTGTTTGCAGCAGAAGCAGCGGGAATTCCTTATCCTGGCATCGTCTCTTTGCTGAACTGCATCCATGAACTCTTTCACGGTCCCAGCCCGCGCCTGCTTCTGGGTGATGGTGGGAGGAGGAGCAGCGCAAGGGCGGCTTTGGGGCACCGCTCCAGGAGCCCCAGAGCTGCTCCTGACAGGCTGCAGCATTTGCTTACACGCAGGAAAGCCGCCCCAGCCTCCCAGGAACTCTGCTCTGATGGAAGTTGTCGTGCTGAGAAATTCTTAGAAGTCAGGTTTGAGGGCGAGCAAACCTCAGCATGGGCCAGCCACAGCTTGACACCCGGGTACCCAGGCGCTGGCAGCATCCACAGCCCTGACAACCCATAATTACACATTTATCTGACTGGTGTCACCAAAGCAATTATGCTGTCCCATTTCCACCGCTTTGCTTTTCCCCCCCAAATCACTAATTCATTCCGTGCAAAATTAGCTTCTCCTTGATGAGTGCCAGCGATTATCCGGAGCAAAGATGGCAGTTTGTGATTATTATTATTATAGTGAAATGGAGCTTGCTCATCACTCTGCTCAATCCAGGGCCAGCACGTTTAGTGCGGGGCCCTCTGCTGGCACAAACCTCATTTCATCGTTCTCCTATTTTTCTAGGTTTTGACAGAACTCGACTTTGTAATAGAGCCATCAATAAGTTAATTTTCACAGTACTTTTTTCAGTCTAGCTCTCAAGCATTATGGTTTTCTCTTCATTTTCCATTACAGGGTGTGTGTGCATGTATTATGTAGAAAATACAAGTAGCAGATTGAGTTATTTCAAAGGATTTTAAAAATGTGTATTTTCCAGAATGAGGAATGGATCTTACACAGCTAGTGAAAAAACACTGGGGTTTTACCAAACTGTAATTACCTACTTCCTAAATTTAACTTTTCTAATCCTCTTTGGGTTTTTTTTTTTTTTCCAGATCCAAAATTGCATTGCTTGCACTAGACCTACTGCAAGCATCCCAAATCTTGCTTCTTCTTATGAGGGATCCCATAAGACGAGGATTTCGTTCATGGATGAGAAGTGACTGTGGCCAGGCAGTGACACTTGAAAATGAAAAAATGAAAACTCAAGCACAGAACGGAGTCCAGCCTCCAGGCACCTCTGCCAAGATGCTCCCACCCTGCCATTTCAGGGTCTAAGGAGAAGAATCCATCCAAATGTGCACTTCATCCCCTCAGCATAAAGCTTTATTATTCTAACAAAACATACTCAGTGCTGTTCCCCACGACAAGGGCAGATAGAATTATCTGAACCTGCTTAGAGCACAAACCCACCTCTCCCGAGAGAGAAAATGCAACTTCCTTCCTACAGGTGGGAGGCAGGAAGACCTAATTAACATTAATCACCCTCAAACCTTCCCCATGACTTAATGAGCCTTCCTGCACAGCAGGGCAGGAGAGGCAGGAGGGGCTGCAGCCTTTTTCTGGTGCTCCCAGAGCTCTGCCCTGCTCACACAGCACCTGATGAACCTTTCCCTCTCCAGTGGGGAGCAGCACTGCCCACAGCCCCCCCAAAACTCCCACTTGTGCTGCCTCAGCCCCCTGCAGGAGCCTGACAGTGTGCATGAGCTGCAGGGCTGAGTGTGACTCCACCTGCCCAGCTGAAAAGCCAGGCTCATTCACTGAACCTCTCAGTCCTGCATGTGACAGCCCCATTGACTCTGGAAGGTTTTCCTTGAATGAATTTGCCATCTTCACTGCAGTACAAACATGTACTTTGCATTTAGTGACAGGGAAAATACCCAATTTCAAAGCAGTGTTTGTCATCCTGAAGACAGTTAAAGAGGAAGGTGACTTACACCTAACTCCCTGTGCACAGGATGGGAAAGAACACAGGGGAAAGTTGGACATCATTACTAACAGAAAGCAAGAACAGAAAGGACTTCACAGGCAGAGAATTCACTTTGAAAGGCTCAGGCTGCCTTTCCTTCTTCGTTAGACATTGCCAGAAGTGAGAGCGTGAAACGCACCGAGCCAGAGGCCCTGTCTGCTATGGGAAAAGTGGGATCTAGACACCAACATGCATTTAAAAGTCAACAGTACACGAGGCTAGCTGTAAAGAAGGGAAAGGAAGCAGGTTTTGAAGCCACAGGTGTCTGCAGAATTTGGACAGAGGCGTTTACACATCACCTGAGGCACAGAGCTGCAGGAAAAGCTTTGCAGACACTGACAGATCCACATAAGCAGGATCTGGTCCTCATCACATCTTAGCAAATCTCATCTGATTCTTACATTTAGCATTCTGTCAACTCTGAACTATTCTGACATCAAAAATACACTGCACTGTCATTTCAGCCTTTCACATTTCATTTCTGACTGACCCTAAAACACAGTGCTGTGACGCTGTTCACAGGGGCTCTTAGATGAAGTAAGAGATGAAGATCTGACTTCATGCTTCAGAAAGCTTAATTTGTTATTTTATGATGAATATTTTATTAAGACTATACTAAAAGAATAGAAGAAAAGGTTTCATCAGAAGGCTGGCTAAGAATAGAAAAGAATGATAACAAAGCTTCTGTCTCAGACAGAGAGTCCGAGCCAGCTGACTGTGATTGACCATTAATTAGAAACATCCAAAATGAGCCAATCACAGATGCATCTGTTGCATTCCACAGCAGCAGATAATCAATGTTTACATTTTGTAAATTTACATTTTGTCCCTGAGGCCTCTCAGCTTCTCAGGAGGAAAAATCCTAAGGAAAGGATTTTTCATAAAAGATGTCTGCATGACAGTGCCACGCACAGAAACCCCCACCCAACCACGAGGTTTAGGAAGCACTGCACCCCCAGGGCAGAGTGAGCACATTTGGCTGACAAGAGTAGGGCCAAATGTGCCTTCCATGGATGTCTGGTCCATAGCAGGTGGCCATCTGGAGGCACTGACCGCGTGGGGCCAATCTGTGGCAGCAGCAGCAGCTGCCACCAGCTTGGCACAAAGCTCAGCAGCAGCGAGGTGTCTGCTGCTATCTGGGCCACATCACCTTCCTCTGAGCCTGTCAAAGTAGGACATCCAGAACAAAGAGCCTTCGAGGTGTGGCTGCACTGAAGACGGATTCTCAAGACCCTCTGAAGCAAGCTAATACAATTTAAAATTTCAAAAAGAAGCTCAGTTGAATGATCACGTCAGAATTTTAGAGCCCTCTCGATGAATTTTCATCATCTTTGCCTTCGTGTAACACAGCAACAAAATAAAAGCCACCACAAGTCATCTGCTGCAATATATATTTTAATTCAAAGTGAATCTTGACAGTAATACACCATAAATTCTTATTTTGACACTCACCAAAATAGTCACCTGGAAAACCCGCTTTTTGTGACAAAGTACAGAAGGCTTGGTCACATTTAAATCACTGAGAACTAGAAAGAAATACTATCGCAAACTGTAAGAGACATTACATCCATAAAAAATTTTCCCAGTCCTCATATTGTAATATTGCACAGTGCAATTGCTACATGGCCAACTAGTGTAGCAGAGAAATCCAAAGCAAAAAAAAAAGCCACAAGTCTACAAATTGTTAAACAGTAACAGTTCAACCTCATTAATCAAGTCTCTATCACTGGGTGTTTCTAGAACAAGTCTTCCTACAGCTTGCAGTGTGATTTAACTTTTACTTAACACAAACCACGTTAATTAGCAGTAAAAACAGAAAATTTAAAAATTAAAACAAAACAAAAAAAGAGGAGTTAATACAGTAGCATATTTGACCAATAAAACACCCTGAAGTTAAAAACTGAACACAAGAAATTCATCATATAAAACCTTGCAAATTAAAGTAATATGCAGATATGCAATTCCATAGTCATGCAGTGTTTTATTTAAAAAAGGCATTAAAACGGTATTGTGTAAAAATGCTTCTCAGAGGATGACTTTTTTCACAGAAAAGGCCCTCACCCTGAAAGCTTTTATTTTTCTGCAGATGGGCCCCAGACACTTGCAGTGACAAGAGTCTGTTCTCTCAGAGTACATTGCGGGAGGAGGGGGGAAAGTCACCTGGGGTGTTGAATTTAAGCTGTGACAGGATCCCAAATATTTCATTCTTTGAAATGCAGACATTTCTAAGATTACAATACAAAGAAAGAGCAGCAGATCTAATTTGGGGGAGCATTTCCAGCAACCCTTCCCTGCAGAGGGCAGGACACTGTGGGGGTGATACACAGAGAACCGTGTCAATTCAACAAGCACGTCAGCTCCAAACCTCAAGCACAGTAAAAAGAAAGGACAGAAAATACATCAGACCCATGATGATCCCCATGGCCCCAGGAAAAAAAAAAAAAAAAAAAAGAGAGCAGGGTTTTTTTGTTGTTTGTTTGGTTTTTGTTACCAGGATACAAAAATCAATGTGCTCTGCTTGCATTGGTGGTTCTTGGTGTGTCCATTGCCTGCAATGGAGTGAGCACCAAAAAAAAGGGAGTGAACAGAAAAACAGCACGAGTTTGAAGTGGTAAAGGTGGACATCCAATTTGACTCCCCATGTTTAGGCTTTACATACGGGTTGGTAAGATTTCAAATTCATCAGGATACTCCTAAGTTGCTAATGTATACTTTATATACACACACACACACTTGTACAAAATGCATAGAGTTGATTACTAAAAACATTGAAAGTTTTGGGAAAAATTACGTTTCTTAATTTTCAGTGTGATTAAAAATGTACTGCTGGTATTTTCTCTCTTTTTTTTTTGTTCTAATACTGTTGTCTTTCAGTTATTACTTAAAAAATAAATCAAGTGTAGGCACATTTATTTCATTCAGACATTCATTAAATAAAACACTGCTTGTGTTAGTGGAGTAAAGAAAAAGATCACCAGTTATTAGCTTATTGACAGAGTTAAACTCAAATGCTTTGCACTCTTATTCCAGTCAACATTGCAAGGATTGTATTCCAGATTTTGTTTTAAAAAAAGTTAAGTCAAGCCTGCAAGATGCAGCTTCTTAAGTGTCTACACAATGCCAATATGAAAACATAAAAAAATTAAGTTACATTAATACATCCACTTATATGCAGTGATGAGCTCAAAGTTAATGGAGATAAAATACTGATGCAAATAACACACCCCAAAAAAACATATGCAATCATCTTCCATCATTTACAGTATAGTAGTTACGACACTTCAAACATGAAAACAAAACAAAAATTAAAAAAAAAAAATAAAATAAACCAAACCCAAACCCCAGCTTCTATTTCATGTAATTAGACTTGTACAGAAATTAGAAGGCTAAGAAAGAACTAGTTAATCACCTAATTTCACAGCTATCTGAAGTGGCAATCATTATATAGCAGCTTATCTATGATACATTCAAGATAAATGATACAATTTATTACTTGCCCATAAGCTAAAACACAGCCTCAGCTTAATACCTTCCATAAATCCCATCTCTACACTACAGTATACTTGAGGTCTATGAAAAAGTAGCTACCTTTTATAGGAAATGGATGATTAAGTCTTTGGTGCTGCAAAAGCAACTTCATTTGAACAAAACAAAAAACGAAAAGACACACTTCCTAAGGAGAGAAAAAAAAAATAATAATGCAAAAAGCATGTAATTTACGTCCCTGACGGAATGTATTAAATAAGCAAACACCCACAATAGGCTAAAACAAATACTATTAATGTAAAAAGACTAAAATCTCTCCCATGCATAAATGAAAGATTGCACACAAAGAACTCACATCTTTTTCAAGCTTCAACAGTAAATATTCTGCTACTAGTTATTAAATACTGCATGGTTTGCTCAAGCTAAGATGAAACCACATCATGGATCAACGAGCACTTGGCTTCTCCTTTCATTAGCTAGTCAGTCATGCCTACCTCACCTCTAAACATTTTATTATGTCCAATTAGACAAACACTTTTAAAATAAACTACTTAGGTCGTATTGCAGTTCCATTTACCAGTATGAAATACTGTCTTGCATGTTTCTACTCAATAGCTACTGAATCAACTTTCCTTAAGCACTACTAAAGTCCTGTCCTGAAGCTAGATCATTCTGGGGGGAAAAAAAAGACAGCAAAATTCAGCTACAGCAAAACATGCTGCCTTCTCAATCAGGAAAATACACCCAATACTAAAATAATACCACACAAAACCCAAAATGAGCATTACGCTATCAAAAAATCAGCAGATCTGAATTTTTAAGTGCTGCAGTCCTCAACATTTATATATAAGTAATAACATTAACAACCTCAAATATTTAAGGCACTATGTGTGGGAACAGTTTACAATGCAGCTGAGATTATTAGGACAACAACATTTAAGAGCAATGTCTAGGCCTTTTCTTTGCCCATGCAAAAGACACATGCAATGTGAAGAACAACAGCTCAACTTTTAGATAAGTGACTCAACATTTAAACACCAAGATACGCAACACAAACGAGTTTACTTCCACACCTGTACTGCTGACACATGTGCATCTGTTGCTCTAGTTCTGTACACTGAATGGCTTCCCAAATGTAGACGTGTCTTGCACTAGTTAGAAGGCAATTTTATAAAAAATAGCAGGAGCAAAACCAGATTTCTGCTCCCATAAGTCACCTGTCTAAAGTTACTATATAAGAAGATAACATGACCAAAGACAAGTTATACCAAATGTGCAAAACACATTAAAAGTGAGTTTGTTTTTTGTTTTGTTTTTTTGTTTTTTTTTTTTTTTTAAAGCTCAGAGTTGTTTAAATTGCACCCAAGTCTACATGATTCAAAAAAATAATTTTCCTGTTGTGCCATGGCTAAATACGTAACAAACACCACGTTTCTTCTCCAGCCAGAGCTCCTGAGCACGGGGCGAGCTCTCACATGAAGGGGTACTGGCCGAGCTTGCTGGGGCTCAGCGGGAAGGCGGCGTAGGCGGCGGGCGAGGCGGCCACGTAGGAGTGGGGCGGGAAGAGGGCTTTGTACTGAGTCTGCTGCAGGCTGGGCGAGGGCAGCAGGCGGGGGTTGATGCCCACGGGCACCTGGTGCACGATGCCATTGCCAGCGTGGCTCAGCCCGTAGGGTGGGTGCTGCAGCAGCGCGCGCGACGCGCAGGGCGAGGCCAGCAGGTGCGCCACGGGCGCCGGGGAGGCGTAGGGCAGCAAGGCGGGCTGCCCACCCAGGTGGGAGCTGCCTGGCAGGTGGCTGGGGCTGCCCTGGGGCAGGGAGAAGGCGTGGCTGGCCACGGTGCCCACCAGGAAAGGCTGCTGCTGCTGCTGCTGCTGGGGCTGCTGCGGGCGGCGCGGGGCGAAGTTGCTGTTGTTCCACTCCTGCGGCCCCGAGGAGAAGTGCTGGACCTGGCCACACACACAAACACACACAGAGAGAGAGAGAGAGAGAAACAGGCAGGGCTTAGAGATCCACGGAGCACAGAGAGGGGAAAAATGGAGGAGAATGCACTAAAACTAGTCAACTTAAAATCGGGAGGAATATAGAGACGGGGATTATTAATGCTTCGACAGCACAAAAAAAAGAGACATTAGCTATTTAGGCAGCAGCACAGACAATAAGAGATGGAAAACGGAACACAAGTTATTTTTAATGCTCTTGCAAAGGGGAAAAAAAAAAGGATAAAATGCCATGCTGGGCTGTTTTAACAGAAATACCATGTATCACATGAGCAAGGTGCTTATTCCACTCTACTCAGCACTGGCTTGGCATCAATTGGAAGTGCTGCATTCAGTTTGGGCACCATAATGAGGCACAAAGAGGACAAATAGGAGAGAAATTTTAGAGGAGAGCAGGAAAAATAATAAACGGATTGAAAAATATCTGAGACAACTAGGCAAACAGAAGTCTAGGTCTATGATCACAGGAAGATGTGGCAATCATTAACAGTTATAAAGAGAAAAGACTAAAAATCAATTAAACCCATTAAACGATGCAGATTTCAAACTACACAGGGCATCTACCAAAGAAGGAAGGATCAGCATAAATTTTTGTAATGAAAAATAACGTTCTACACTTTCTGCCAAGAGGCTGAGGAGCTGCAGACACTGAAGAGATTAAAAATTAATACCATGTTGATCATATTAAGGTTTGCTTAGAATTAATTAAACCAATCCTTTCGCATAATCATGCAGAAGGGGACACTGTGTCACCCACCCAAATGTTTCTTTCAATCTAAACTATTCAACTCATTATTGCTAAATCCTCTTATCCACATATAGCATGCTTTCATTTAGCATTTAACTGACAATATTCACAGTTTCTCTGTAAGACTTAAACAGGTACTGCTCTAACATTAATGTACCTCCAGCTATCTAACCAAAAGCTCAATGCAGCCACAGCTCCAAGATAATTAAAAGGGGCTTAAGCTTGATGTCACGTGTCAGCTTCAGTCCTCAGCCACAGCAGACACATTTGCTGCCTTGTTGGGCAATGATAAAAGTAACTTTTAAATTAGCTTTAGGTATCTTCTAACATTGGATGGAACTACAATCACAGTCTCATCTCCCCTCCAGCTTCATTACCTGGCAGCAAAGGTAAGAAATAGTTGGGTTTGCTGAGCTATATCTCACCTCTGGACACTCAAACTAAAAGATTTTCATGCACACTACTGACAGAACAACACTGCCATACAGCTGCAGATTTTAACTGCACACTACGAGTATTTTAGCATTTGGATGTAGGAATAATAAATGCCAACATATTTTTCTTTTTGTCTGGCGTTTTGATATAGTGCAAGCACTGACAATTTTCCCAGTGTGGCTTTTCTGTCATTTTTTTAAAATAGAGTCAGCTGTGTTAAGAAAATTACCCAAAATAAAAGATACTTATGACTTGCCCAGTAAGTTGAAATCCACTTTTCAAGATTTGAACACTTCTTTACTCAAGCTGCTGAAAACCTGCAGCTGCCACAGACAGCGACTGAAACTGCGAGCGCTCGGTTTGGAACTCAACTTGTGGAGTGTCTGGGGCTTGCTGGGCGTGAGTGCACATACCTGACTGAAGTTGCCATGGTGCTGATGGAATGCTGATGCCAGTTTCTGCTGACGGCTCCCCACCACACAAGACTGGTTTATTCTCCCCAGGACGGACCGACCCTTCCTCAGTGGCTGGCACGGAGCATCTTCCAAGGGAAGAAATAAACAATGTTATGCTTTTGTTGGCACTATTCTCTTCTGGCAACAGTTAGATAAGGCTTCATTTGCTTAGGCATGCAGGGAGAAATAATAATACAGTACACCAACTGAAGTCAAACCCCAGCACTGTTTAGGAGTGGTTACTACACATTAGCAGTTGCATGAGTAGATCAAAATCAAAAATTATATATATATATAATAAATACTGAAACTTCTATTCTTATCTACTGGCATAGAAAAACACCTGAACTAACTTACCTGTATTCACCATCTGTTCCTCAAGATGTAACCTGTTTTCAAGTCTCATGGGTGGTACCACTACTGTGCAAACAGTTGATTTGGTTTCAGGGTTAACTGAGGCTCTTGCTTCCTTATTTTTATTGTTATTGTCTACAAAGCCATTTTCCACAAAGGGGCTGTCGTGTCCTGAGGAGTCTGAGCTTGGGGAACCATCCACTGTATCACATCCACTTTCCTGTTCATCATCTGACATGCTGTCAAAAAATAAAAGTATTGCAATGAAGCAGAGACATTTTGATAGAGGTACATTTTCTTAAATTAACACATTAAATTTCTATTGAAATTACTATAATTTAAAGTTAAATTATATACAGAAATTGCTCAAAGGTAGATAAAAATGATGCACTGTAATTACACAAGCACGTATATTCAAACTCATCCTACCCATATTTTGAAAGGCTCAAAGAAAAGAAATAACTTCTTTATATTAAAAATTGATGGAATACATGATTTACTTTAAGCATACAAGAAACAGCAGTGAATTCACTAATGCCTAAATGCAAGGACAAGTCCTTTAGTGATTTTACAGCTCATGCAACATGTCCTTATTGCGTGCTGTTTAAAACAAGACATCACAAATAAAACCACTCGTGAAAATTAACCTTTTGTGAAGAATACTTTGACACTATGAGGGCCAGCACAAAAGCCTGAAGATTCAACCAACAGAATCAGGTAATTCTGAGTAGTTTTTTCAAGTAACAAACAGTGACAATGTGACAACTACTGAACAATTAATTGTACTTCTATATCATTAACTTTTGATTAGAGTTGCTAATTATATGACTTCGTAGAATGCTACTGAAACCAGAATCCAACACACTCCTCTGCTATTGACAAAGGTGAATTAGCAAGGGGAAGTAAATTACAGGTCAGCTCCTTACAATTCAAAGAAAATACCCTAAAATCAAGCAGGTCTTTATAAAAACTTACCTGAATTTTTGAATGTTTTGATATTAAAGAATACCAAAGGACTGACAGAGTTAACTACCAAACCAGAATGACTACCTGATACAGACTCAGAGTTCCACCTCCTTGTCAATACATGCTCTGATAGAATCTTTAATTATTCTAAACAAACTTTTTTCGTTAGGACCTTACTTAGAATTCATTTTGCACCATGAAACTGTTGAAGGCTCAAGCTAGACACGAGGCAGTGAAGATAAAACATTTAAAAGCTGTTCACAGCACAGCAACACTGTTCACCTAAGTGAGCTCTACTTTTAGTAGAAGAAAAAAGGCACCAATTTCATAAAAGATTACAAGATACACAATGGGAAAACCAGAGGCTGTAAAAATTAAAAAATACATGGTGACCAAATCTGTCACATACTACTCAGGCTTATTTAATCCTGGTACTCTAGAAGATTTTTGTTCCAAAGGAAGTTGCATGCAACATGTTTATATTTTCTGTGTGAACACCATTTATTCAGTATTCTGAAAGCTTGCACTGCAGCAAGACAGATCTGTTAGGAACAAGAACAGAGCAGTCTATGCTGTGCAACTGCAGGCCAGCAGATCAGTTTTTAAACAGATCATTTACCCTCACCAGCTGGCAACATAACAAAACCTGTGCATTTGTTAGTATCAGCTGGGCCTGCTGTATACCAAGACCTTTCTTTCTGGTGCAAGGAGACTGAGTTTTCACCTGTTGGATCTCTTGCAAGGAGAGGGGCTGGAGTGCTCGGAGGAGCTGGTGCTGAGCGTGCTGTCGGGGCTGCTCAAGGAGCACACACGGTCCATGTTCAGGGTGTTCTGGCAGGCTTCACACTCCAGGCTCCCCTTACACCTGCACACACAAACACAGTCAGCAAACACACGTTCATCACTCACCTAGGTAAAACTGTGCAATAAAAAAGGGCCCATTGTCGCAGACATCTTTTTAGGAAAAATCCTTTCCTTAGGATTTTCCTCCTGAGAAGCTGAGAAGCCTCAGGAACAAAATGTAAACAATGATTATCTGCTGCTGTGGGATGCAACAGGTCCATCTGTGATTGGTCTCATGTGGTTGTTTGTAATTAATGGCCAATCACAGCCCAGCTGGCTTGGACAGAGAGAGTCCGAGACAGCTGCCTTTGTTATCATTTTTTCTTATTTTATTCTTAGCTTAGCCAGCCTTCTAATGAAACTTTTTCTTCTATTCTTTTAGTATAGTTTTAATGTAATATATATAATAAAATAATAAATCAAGCCTTCTGAAACATGGAGTCAGATCCTCACCTCTCCCCTCAGCCTGAGACCTGTGTGAACACCGTCACAGCCCATCATTACAAAAGACTCCTTAAATCTAAACTAACATCCAATTCCTTCTTTCTTTCACATTCAAACCAGGTTTTAAACCTTTACAGTGTTCTGTTTTGAAACCTACTAAATGGGTAATGGTTTTTTTACTGAATCAATAATAAAACAAGTAGATAAAAATGTTCTACTACAGCAGTTCAGAGCCTTGAAACTTTTGACAAAGCTGAGATGTAAAATACATGTTCCTCCAGCTCAGAATTATAACAAGTAAGGAGGAAGTCAAACAAACATTAAACTTTTACGCCTTGCATGCTTCTGTGATGGCTCTGTGAAAGAAAACTTTACTGGAGGACAATACAGCCAAAGGCTCGCCTTTTCACACTGTTAGAGAAGTATTTTCTACCCACAGGTATGTAATAGTATCTACTGGGTGCTACTGCTAGAACGGTAACATGAAGTATATACAGCAAAGATACTGTTCTTTAAGAAATAAATAGGGCATGGCATTATGAAAAAAGCTCTAAAAAACTATGGTTTGAAAAGGCATAACACACACAGATTAATGTGGTAGGTTTTTGACAGTGCTATTCCCTTTCAGTAAGAGTGCTACAGAGTTAACTTTCTGCTGAAAATTGATTAGGAGCAAAATGTTTGTCCTTTTTTAATTCAGATTCATTAGCTGTGCTGATGCCTAGAGAGGCTACCTGGGACAGAGGCTAGACAGAGTTAAAGAATAAGGTAGGGATTTATTAATAGGCCTTCAAGGGATACACCTGGGCAGTAGAAGAGCCTGGCCAGGGCTACCCCCTAGATGGACTACAAGTCACAAGTTTTCACACTATTTATAAGTTTTGGTCCATTTCCATATTGGGGTTCATTGTCCAAGGTAATGAAGTCCCATCCTCCCAGTTTCCTCTCCTCAATTAACTGCTGTTTTACACATTTTAGGCCTGAAGCTGCAATGGTGTCCTTGGGCTGGAAAAGGATTGTTTTGTCTAACTAGACTGTGAGGAGAATTTACTAACACTTTATTTGAAATTCAGAGTTACATACTAAAGCAGTACAAAATCTGAATTGAATATGAAGTTCAGAATTACATACTAAAGCAATACAAAGCATCATTAGCACTGATGCTTTCAGGTTTAGATTTCATGAAAATCTAAATTATGAAATCTAAACCTGAAGGCATCAGTGCTAATGATGGTTTGAGAAGGCTGCCCTAGAGCAGAGGCTGGACAGAGCTACAGAATCAAGCAGGGATTGATTCAAAGCATCTCCTCCATGGATCCACCTTGGGCAGCACCAGAGCCCAGCCAGGGCTGCACCCAAGATGACCCAAAATGGCCCCAAAATGCACGAGCGCTCCCGGGCTCTCTCCCTGGGATCAGTTCTGCTCCATTTGCACCTTGCAGTTCATTGTCCCATTCCAGCTTTAGCCCAGGCACTCCCACCCTGCTTGTTTTTCTCTCTGCAGCCCACGGGGTTTGTGCTCTGGGGCTGAGATTGGGATCATTTGTCCTTGGTGCCCAGCTGGAGCAGGAATTGTTTTGTCTCCCTGCTCTGTGCACAGAGCTCACCATCCCTGAATGTGAAGCCCAGACCCACACACTAAAGCAGCACAGAATGGGAAAACCAGAAAAGCTAAATGGCTGGGACAGCACAGAATTTGGAAAACCAGCAAAGCTAAATGGCTGGGACAGCTGTATCTAAGCCGAGCCTGACAAAAGCCAAGGTGATGCTCACTCCCTCAGCGAGTGCGTCCGCGCCACGTCGTCCTCGTCGGTGTCGCTGCTGATGGTGATGACGCTGACGGGGCTGGGGGAGCTGCCCAGGAACAGCGCCTGCCGGGGGCTGCTGGGGACAGGGGGCTCAGGGGCCAGCCTCAGAGAGGCCTGCTGCCCCTCCGAGTTCAGATTGTCCTGTGCTTCTATACAGCTTATCCTCTTGACAGCCTTCAGGTTGAGGATCTTTGGAGAGATAAAGGCTGAGTTTTGGATGTTGGTGTTTTGTAGCATGTTGCTCCTGAGGAGGAAACAACAACAATTTGGCATTTAGTGAATCTCAGCCTGTGAAAACTGGGCTGCTTTCAACAAAACCAAAGCAGGCAACGTAGGCTAAGTCACCAATTTAAAAAAATAGCAGGCAATGTAGGCTAAATCACCAATTTAGAAAAACACAGAAAACCACCAATTTAGAAAAACACAGTAAACACAGGCAAAAATACTTGGCACGGATGGTTTCAGACAAAAAGTACGTAATATCCAAGACATCAACATTGAATACAGTATACTGAAAACTCCACGTTCTTATGAAGGTAAAACCAGATGAAAATTCCAAGTGGGTGAAAAACAAGCAAACAAAACCCAGCTGGATTTCGTACAAGGATTCTCCTTGAAAACAAAAGCTGGTAGCCTCCAGATGAACCCCTTGCTTAATACAGGACTGCTGACATTGCCCACATAACCCACACACTTTCCTCCTCATGGAGCATGCCACACCTTTGCCATTACTTTGCATGGCACTTCAGCAAGCAGCTGAAGTATTTTTGGCTATCAGTGAAAGGTGACTGCAAGGCACACAGCAGCCCTGTTATACAGCCTCTCTTTATTTTTAGTTGTCTAAACCTGATATATCCTCCTTCATGTAAACATAGGAATATCTCATTAGAGCTACCTCAGGACATTCTTATACCTTCCCAAAGGCTGCAAAGACAACATTCCACCATGACAGGCACAAACTAACCAAAAAATAATGAAAACTAATTAGCATTGCAAGTATTGTTTGATCTAGTCTACCACCAAAATAACTTTAAGAGAAAGGACACATTTTCCCAAAAGACTGACTAAGAGGAATTGTGTCCAAAAAAGATATCATTATACAAGTTGTTCCCTTCCCCACAGCAGTAACAAGTGTGGGAATCCATAAAGTCAGAGGGTTTTGGGAAAGCTGCAAAAGGCAGGCCTCAGAGACAGCAGAACTGTGATTAGAGCTAAGCAGTAGCCATGAGATTGGTCAGCAGAAAAATTATGTAAGAAGTAGAAGAGTAAGGACAAATAGAACAATGGTCTGTGTATTAACACTTGTCTAGAATAACTCCCTAAGCTGCAGAAAAGTTTATCTAGTGAGATTTTAGGAAGTTCTAAGCTTATTAAGGGACCTCTGTGCATTGTGTTTTAAGGCTTACTAGCAGGTGGTGTATTTGAAATAAGCAAACATTGTTTAACCAAAGATATGTGTGCTTACAGTGGTTGGATGCAACTACTCTCAGTGTGCTTTTGCTTTGTGTGATTGGTCAAAAAACTTATAAAGTAAGTTGTAGCATTAAGTTCTTGGTCTGCTGCCTGGGATGTGAGCTGCTGGTATCTTCTCATTGCCATAACCATGTAATGAGGCTGATGCTGGAAAAGAAACCAGTTCAAGGCACATTCCCAGCAGTCCCATCCTGTTTGTGATTTGTACACAGCCCCCAGCTGGTGAACACAGAATATATTGTCTTAGAAATATTCTACTGACCTGTTCTGGCACAGTTTGTTCCTCTTGGTAGCTGCAGGCTGAGGCCAGACAACGTGTGCAATGCCCACACTAATTGGCTGAGGGGCAGACAAGGTTATCTGATGTGTTAAAAGAGGCTGTGGTATCATTGAGCTGTAGTGGGTGCCCTGGGTAATCATCTTCCTGAGGAAAAGGAAAGGCAGGTTCATACTGCAGGTCTTTCTCACCAGCAGCCCCACTCCTTGTTAAATCCCAGCCACTGAGGTGTGGCACAAAAGCAGGACTCACCCCCATTCTCCAAGCCTCTGTGGGCCAGCCACAGGATCAGAGGGCAGAGATGTTGGTGGAGCTGCCACTGGTGCTACCTGCTGCCATGCAGGAACCAGGATCTGCTGCGTCTGGTTGGACCACGCCTGCTGGGGAGCACAGAGCTTTTATGGCACAGGCAACTCACTGCAGCTACACTTGCTGCTGGCAGTTCAGCACAGAGCAGATCAAAACATTCACTAATTCAGTAAGGAAGAGTTTTGCTTTAAAGCAGGCCAACCTGAGAAAGGATTCCTGCTCGAATCTGTAGTGGCTGAATTGCGTGGGCTTGGGTCACCAGTGGGACTGCATTATCCACCCTCAGGGAGAAACTGGTGGGTTTGCTGTGGCTTGTAGGAATTCCTGGCAGGGAGAAAAACATACACAAGCTTTAGGCAAACAGCAGTCTTGCATGTATTTTGTGAGCAAACATAGAGGACAATTTTAAAACAGTTCACTGTTTTTTTAAAATGTGTTTATGATCTAATTCCATAATTTAGACTTTCAAGCCAAACAAATTAACACCTAAAAGATTTTTGTGCCATAACTTATCTGCAGAAATATTTGAGCTGTAGTTTCCAGAAAGAACTGCCAATAGCTACTAGCTGGAAACAGACTACTAGAAGGAGGAATGACTTTGGCAGAAAATTCTGCAGAGCTAAGCATTCACTCCTTATCACAAACTACATTAAAAGATTTTGAAGGGAAGCAGGCAAAAGTAAGCAGAACTGCATTTCAAAGCTTCTCAGAATGGATTCCTGCACATCTCATGCTCTGTATTTCCAGCAGGCTGAAACACATTCTTCTCAGCTTTTATAGCTGGCAATGCCACATGTATAATGTCCCTCTTTGCTACCACCTCTTTGGAGGGAAACAATGTAAAATCTTCTGTCTACCTCATCAAATATTTGCAGTAGAATCCATACTCCTTTTCCTCTCTTCATCAAAATAATGCAAACTATAGTAAACCATAATATAATAATCTATAATCTATAATAAGTAATAAATCTATAATCTATCACATATCATACATCATACAAAATATATATTTATATATATATAATATATTATATGTAATATATAATAGATATAATGCAAACTGCTCACCAGAGCACAATATAAAAAAGATGCATCTCATATCTTGTATAAATTTCATTATCATTACAGGAAACTAACAAACCTATAGCAATGTTGCAATGTTTACTACAATAATATTTCTTTTACACAGTAATGCCAAACTATAATGAAAGAGGAATTTTTCTTAACAGACACTGCAACAGAACAGCCATGCTTGAAGAAAATACTGGCTAGGAAATAGAAAAAGATATCCCTGGTCTCATCTTCTAACTGCACTTCATGCCTCGTGCTTTACTCAAAGATTAAGCAGGGGTGTTCACAGGTAACTACTAAGGAATTACTACACTGAAGTTTGTAAGTGATTGGGATGGGTTTTTTTTAATCTTTACAGTAGAGGATGAAAGAAAGTTTTCATCTGATGTAATTCTCTCATGTCATAACACAATACTCGGTTATAACCACGCACTTCAAAGCTTTTTATTTTGAAATGCACTTGACTGATTTTTTTCCCCACAGCCATCTAGAAGAGAAGCATCTTAACTCTGACAGAAGTAGAGACTTTTAGCACTTCAGATACTCCACAGAGCAGCCAAGCTGGGAAACTTTGAAGCAGTGCCAGATACCATTAATATCCCTTTTCATCTGTGCCAGCAACTCGTCACCTATGTGATGAAAACAATATATCCCCTCCACTTCAGCTGTAGCAGAAATTAAATTTGGAAAGTTATCATCATATTAAGAATACAGTATACAAATACAGATAAAGTATCTGCTTGTGCTGTTTTTGTTTTTTTTTTTTCTATAAATCACTTTATTCATCTGGGAATAATGAAAACAATAGTGGGGTATTTTTATTATGGAGTATGTCATTGTGTAAAGAACATAAACAATTTAAACAATTAACTGCTCAGAAGGAAATCTGTGTGAAGCAGCCTG
The DNA here is from genome assembly GCF_035770615.1 of Melospiza melodia melodia. Taxonomy (NCBI): domain Eukaryota; kingdom Metazoa; phylum Chordata; class Aves; order Passeriformes; family Passerellidae; genus Melospiza; species Melospiza melodia. The sequence continues at coordinate 49,501,210 of NC_086199.1, read as the reverse complement.
TAAATAGTCAGACCTTTCTCAAGTTTCTGGAACCCAAGGTAAATGCAGCTGCTACAAAAAATATTATTGATAAAGTCTGCTGCACCTGTCTTTATCTATAGAGATTAAGACTTCCTGGGCTTTAAGTTTAGGTAGAATATTTCTGGTTTGTTTCATTTCAGAATGTATCTAGAGTGATTTCCAAAGCTTTAAAATGCAGAGGGAAAAGTAAGGTCCTTCTTAAAAAAAACCCTACTCCCTATAAATTCCATAACTTTAAGACCTATCTCAACACAAAGCTGAACATCATCAAGATAAATAAATTACACCTTTGGAACAAAGACTATAATCAAGTTAAGTTAATAAGCAAACAATATAAACTGCCTTCCTATTTCCATAAATGACTATTACTAGGATAATACATTGATACTCACTCCATCTTTCCTGTTTCCTCTCCAATTTTACTTCAGAACACCCTCCTTATTGCTTCTCCTTTCACACTTTTTTCTCCTATTGTACCCAAGACATAAATTTATCTCTCTGTGTGTGTAGTATAGGAAGATGGGCTCTGGATTGCTTAAATAATTTTCTGCAGGTGCTGATTTGATGCTTCTTTCAGACAGATGCAATGAATCTGCATCTGCCTCACACGCCAATTTTTAATGGCATAATTAAGTTGGTTTAAATATAAACCTTAAGTGGATATAACAGAAAAGTCAAATATTGCTAACAGCCAAGCAGTAATACTCATATTTTAGGGACAATTGCAGATAAATATACCTTGAATAGCTGGAGGACATATAATCAATGCTTGCTGGAAAACATCACTGCAACCAAACTGAGCAGTTCCTGCCTGCAGTGGAATCCCTTGGTGCAGAACTGAGTGGGCAGATGCAGTTAATGCCTATGGGAACAGATTCAACACAGGCAAGTTTATTAGAACTGTGAAACTACATCTCTCACACACTTGTCCCACCACTCTATACAGTAAATAACTAAAACAAACTTATAAAAATGAACGATTCTAATCCATTTCACAGGAAGACATCACACTGGGCCACTGGAGGGCACCAGAATACAGCACTGGCAACCCCAGCTTGTAAGTTAATTTGGAACATATTCTAAATTTTTTGTCTAAGAAAACATTAGGGGAAAAACAGAGTAAAAGACAGAAGATTTTACCACCTAACAGATGTAATTTTTTCAATTATTAAATTGATTAGAAAAACTACATTAATTGAACTGACAATAAAAACAAAACAAAGTAAAACAAAACCAAACCAAGAAAAACATGAACCATTGATTTTACCTGACTTCTCACTGGACCAATTTTGGAAAAGCTTGCAGTCAGGTTGGCTGCACTGCCTGAGGCAACTGATCTCATGAGTGATGTTTTATTGCAATTGCTTAAGTCATACAGGTTTGATCGGCATTTGCAAATATCCATGATATGAAAGGAGGACTTCACTCTGTCAGAACCAGAAAATAAGTTGCTTTAATCATCATTTCATGCTGTTGAAGGTAAAAAACAATTCCTCAAAATAAGGGGAAAAAAATTAGTTCAAACCCTCCATTTCTCAGTTTCACAGAACCATCCACACAGGTAGAAAAACAGAAACACTGTTGTTACTATGGTCACATCAAGCCTCTCTTATGCATATTTTAAATTCAAGAAAAATTCTGCTGTTTCTTTCTCTTTCCATCTAACAGCTGTTTACACCATTTTCTAACAGCTGTTTACAAACAGGAAAGATAGGAAATTAAATAGATGGGAAAAGCTTGCTCTTTCAGTGAAATGCTTGCAACTTTAGGAAATCCACAGTGAAATATACAACTCCAGAACTGCAAGAAAAGTTTCAATATATTCCACATTAATCAATACATGAAAGGAAGTATTTGAGATGTTAACTTCAAGAGGAAATGCCCACCCTAGCCCTCAATGACTGATAGCAATTAGGGCTCCTCATACTTCCAAAAATCACACTCAAATTTCTGCAGTGCTGGAATTTTAACAATCATACATAAAACCAACTTAGGAATCTATTGCCCTAACTGTTACTTTCAGAGAAAAACATAGTAATTCAAGCAGTTTCCTTGACCCAACAGATGTATCTAATACTGCAAGCACTTGAAAGAATTTTCTAAGACACTGCAATAATGATGAAAGATTTCTTTTTCTCTCTGATAGCAGAAGAAACATTTTTATACAAATGAATTGCAACAACAGAGATTTCTATGTTACATACTGGTTGCTATGAGGAAAATCAAGGAGGTGCTTCATGGTAACAAAAGAATGGTTCAGGGTCTCAGCTGGAGTGATTCTTAAATCAGCATCGATAAGCAACATTTTCTTCAACAGACTGACAAATTCCCTCCTATCTGCCTTCTCTGCCAACAGGTCACTTCCTTCCAAATCCATCACCATGTTCACCTGGCACAGAACAAAACAGTCAGACAGAAGATGTGCATATTAATTTAACTCTTCCTGGTACTGTTTTCTGCTATAAAATACTGATAGTCAGCATTTTTATCACATGGGGTATGGTGGATTTGTCTTAACCCAAAACAGCTGGCTTGGTGCCTTTTTTTAAGCATGCACACTACTCCCCCCTTGCAACCTCCCCAGTTAAAAACTGCTGAAGGCTTTATTCCAGTCTGGGACTTGCAATTTAAGATGTAAGATTTGGAATAAAGATCTTTTTATGGTCTAACTTGAACTACAGAGTTGATCTTCAAAAAACAATTTAAAGCACATATTAATGTCAACCTTGCAACAAGATCTGATCCTTTTTTCAGGATGTAAAAGACAACAAAAAACTGCTTTTTCTTATTGACTAGAGAGGTATAAAGCTAAAGAAAAGCGAGGAAACAGGTTTTAAAAACATAATTTAGGAAACTACACTTAGAATTCTATTGTTAACAGAATTATACTAGAAATCAAACAATAAACAAAGTAGGTTCCATATGCATTCTTTGTTTATTCTTTGCCACAGCCGCAGATAAGGTAGAAGAGAAAGTATACAATTTACACAAAATTCAAGGGTTCCCCCACCACAAGGACAAGTGACAAGTTCCACTGTTTAACACAAGCAATGGAAAAGGAAGATCTTTACTAAAACTCAAAGGGCTGAAAGAGCCAGACATTTTCCTCAGAGCAGCAGAGAAGAGTGAATATGACTGTGGCACAATAAACAATATTCTAAAAGGCATTTATTTCCAAACCAGTACAATGTTTTCAAATCACCAGTCATCCCCACACATTCCTTCTGCAGAGGAAGGAGGCTTTAATACTCACGTGCACTATATCATCCAAACTGTTGAAAATATACTTTCTGGCCTCTTTAGACTTCATACCTGTTTCTGCCTCGTGTTCTTCCAATGTCTCAACAAAAAGAAAAGGAAAGCTTAGTTTAGAATCTGTCAAAAAAGGTCACCTATAACTACAAAGTGACTTTATGTACTTATTGACTTAAAAACCACTATTTTTTCCCAAATTATTAGTATATCAGTTATATATTTTTATGTTGCTTTACAGACTACTTCCATTCTCTAAATCAAAAGACAGTAACTAGAACATTTTACATCTGACAAATCACAGTACTGGATTACAACAGATAGCTTATGAATCACACAGGAAGTACTGAAAGCCTAGCATAGAGCAGTTTAATGAAACTCCTGTATTTTTATGTATCACAGCTTTTCTGTTATTGCATTTTACCAATTTTCTCAAACTCAGACCTTAAACCTCAAGCAGCAGCAATATCACATCACTGTGAAAGAAATAAACCAAAAACCAGGCAGTATCTGTTCAACTTCTTGGTTTCCTCTTTTCTTTTTTTTATTATTATGTTTATTCCTATTTTTATTATTATATTATTAATGATATTGTTATATTTATTTTTATATTTTTATTATAATATTTATTCCTCCACATACACATCAAATGGTGTAAATATTTTAAATACTTCAGTATGAAACAAAAACACACTAGAGAATGAATGGTTTGCGAGTTGGTATAGTACCTTCTGTTACAATTTTCCTTCCTCAACACAGACAGTAGGTGCTGCAAGAGGCAAGGTGGGACTTCGGGGAAAAAGCTTTTAACACACAGAATACAGAAAAGCTTCCAAAATGAACTTTGACAAAAACTGCAAGTAATGAGCAACTGCCCATATCAAAACCCCTAATTAACCTCTTCAAGGTAACAAGGAGCTCCTGGAAGTGAGGAGGGTTTTTTGCACCAAGAACTTGCTCTGACATGGAGAAGGCAGATGTAAAGTGTCACCTAAAGCCCAAGTGCTTGAGCAAGCAGAGGGAGGGATTAACCAGGTGTGGGTGTAATTGCAGAAATGTTACATAACCCCAGAGCTGCTGGGGATTTACCAACTTGCTGGGGGGATCTTATGCAATGGGAGCTGGCAGCTGTTTGTTACTGCAGAGATCCCTGTCAGCCCCAAGTGCTGCCCAAGCCCTTTGTAAACCCAGCGAAGCTGGGCCATGGAGAAACACAATTTTTAAAAAAAGTAAATTATTTGTGTGGGAAGCAAAGGCACTGCTCATGGCAATAATGTTGCTTAGAGAGAAGCAAGGTGTGCAGAACACAAAAGTACATTTTGTTTTAACTTCGTCTGCACCCATTGTATTGCAGCTTTCAGCCAACAAAGGCTGGTTTAGCAGGAGATCTCAAAGAAATGAGCTGTATACACAGCCATGTTATTTCTTAATCTCCCTTTTCCTGTTAGGAACTTCTGATCCTGAAGCCGGTTCTGGACAACTGTTGTCAGAGCAGTGTGGGCCTCAGAGACAAATTCCTTACATGAAGTGAAAAGCAGGAACAGAGCAAAAAAGGGAAGAAAACAAACCAAACACATTCATTGAGCACCTCTGGAGATACAAGGCTTAATCTGAATTCCCCACCTGGCCACAGCACAGCCTGGCAGCTGCACCCTGGGGGACAGAAAAAATGGAAGGGATAAAGAGCAGAAGCTGCTAAAAACCACAGGAGATGCACCAGGGACAGAATGGTCTTGTAGTGAATCTTGGCTTCTCTCCTTTGTCTGCTCACAGAATATGGTGCTCTTTTTTACTACATTACACTGTTTACCTTTAATCTCCAACTAGAATATGGTGCATCTGTTTCTCTACAGAAAAATCTTGCAGTTTTCGTTCCCATGCTTAACAACTGCTCTCCTGGCAAACCTTGAGTCTGTGAAATATAACGAATCTGAGGAAAAAACAGAACAGGGAAAAGCATTTACCTCTTGTTTTCAAAACGTGATCCCCACACAGTTAAAAACTTGTAATTTCATTTGAGAAATGACAAAATTAACCATGCTCAGAGATCCATGGGTACATCTTACAGAGGGGAGAAGCCTAACCCTGAGCACTTGGCACTGCTCTCTCCATCTCTAGAGAAAGCCACACACAAACAAACCTCACAGGTGACCTATATAAGCAAGCTTTTTGGGTTGGTTGACAGTACAAGGAGCTGGGGAGAGTGGCTGCCATTACCTCCTCAACCCACTCAAATCCTAAATGTGTTTTTTTCATTCTAAACAGGAAAATCAGTAGGAGTATTTTGTTTGCTTACAGAATTTCCATGATTTTTTTTTGGCCTGTTCTCATTTTGTAACTAGATAAAAATCCTTCCCATTTACTGTTTCCAGTGTATCAATCTTTTACACATCTGACACACCTGCATTTCAAGGAAGCATTCCATGTGGAAAGGGAGTGTCTGTACAAGCTCCAGGCAGCAAGAGATAGTGTTGTTGTCCAAGAAAATCTGCTACTGAATGGACTGGCTTTATGCCTGAAAAAACCTTGCTCTGAAATGATCAAAATGCATTTATTTTAGATTATTTACTATGCATTTTGCATAACCTATCATAGCTGGTAATCATATGATTGCCTAGAAAAGTTAAGTTTCAAGGCTTCAACAGAAATCTGTTGAAACATGATGTGTTTTAACTACTGGGCATGTAACTCACTCTACAAGGGGGGAGTTATCCCAGAGGCAGCATTGCTTCCAAAATTAAAAAACCACCTTGGAATTGGAAGTATAAATTGGCAATAACTGAAAACCAAGCTTGCTGCAGGTCAGGATGGAGAGGATACTGAATTTCTGAAGGGCAGGGTCCCACAGCACAGAGGGGCTGCTGGGGTGAGCCAGCCCCTGGAAAAAGAGCAGCAGTCAGGGAACAAGAGAGAAGAAAGGGGAAAAAATCAAAAGGAGAGAGTGGCCAAACACACCAAATCAGAAACTGAGAGATGAGAAGATAAAGTCAATGGAAGAGAGAGGACTTGAGAGATGGGAGCACCAGAGAGGAGAAAAACTGATGGGCAGTAAAGAGTAAAAGGAGCATGAGAGGCTTCTGCTGAAAAGTGACAGACCCAAGTGGGGAGGAACTAAACACAGCTTCTGGGGTTTACTATCCTCCATAATTCCCAGCCTCAGGGGATAAGGAGTAACATTTGACCAGAGATGTTTCTAGACCATTTATAATGTCCTCAGAAAACACAGTCTTAAAAAGTAAAGGGGGAAAGCCAGTGCATTAATTCAAAAATTCAGCAGTTAAGGGCCTGTGCCTGTTTCTAATGAGCATTAAAGCTCAGAAGCCAGGGCTGTTTTCCTCTGAGAAACACAGCTGTTACTGCTTCTAACCACAAATGAATGGAAGAACCAAGAGCTCCCTTTCAAGGGCCAGTGTGTTGGCTGCCACACACCAGGGGGACAGGGGGAAATGCAGCACAAAGCCTGTTTGTTTGCTCAGTGACACACACCACGTAGCAGGACAGGAATTCCCTTGGAAGCCATCTCCTGCTCCTGCTGTACTCATGGATACTGAGGAAAACCCTGAATCCATTTTCTGCAAGCGAGTTTTGCAGGGAGCACAGTTACAACAAGGCAATTCCTGATGGTGCAGAGGAGATTGCAGCCCCTCTTCCACCACAACTTCTCCAACATGAGGATCAGGCAAGTTGCTAAATGAGGCCTCCAGCAAACTTGAATGATATGTAAGAGGTAAATAAACTTGCTGTGTTTATGGAAATTTTTGAGAGAGCGTTATAGATTCTTTCCAAAAAACAAAATGCCTTCACTTGATCCTTAAAGAACAGTGAGTTATATGGGTTGTTAGATGTTTCCTCTTTTATTTTCCATTTTAACAGCAATAGTCTACAAAAAGGTCTTCTAAATGCATCAAAGCATCAACCCACATTCCATTCATAGCTCACTTCCCCATGTGAAATGCTGAATTTCGTGTAAATGAAGGAAACTGAAATAGAAACATTACCAACATCAACACAAAATTAATATATCCCCTGAAAATGGTTCTAACAAACAGATTTTCAGAAAAGTAGGTCTGATCTGTCAGTGCAGGAAGCCAAAAGCCCACTTCATGAGCAGGACTTGAATAACCTAAATAACATGCTCTGAACTAAATGCTGAATCCAAGACCAGAACTTAGCAAGAAGCCAGTGCTGCTCCTTCTGGGGTTTTCCAGAGATTGCTTCACTTGCAAAGTTCAAAACCAGGTGGGCATGCTCAGGATGCTGATTGCATTCCTCCCAAATTCCACATTATTTTCTAAGTGTTTAAAATAAAAATGTTCTACATCTTTCATGAGAAACAACATGGAGTTTTATGAAGTTTGCTCACTAATGCTCATGGTGTCAGCACTGAAAACTCCAACAAAGCAAGGGCAGAGCTTTAAGAGCTCCAAGCTTTACCCCTGCCTAGCTACAGTATGATTGTGACAGTTCATTCTTGTTCCTCGTGAAGTACAGGCTCTCAAATCCTTGAGCTTTGTTGGATTTCCAGAAAGCATCAGAAAGTATTCATAGCACAATTAATCCTGACATCTGAATAGACATTCCAGAGTCAACCCTGTTCATGGCAAATGAAAGAGAGATTATAATGCAGTGATGGTAGCAGCAAACTTTGCTTCCCATCATCATCTATTTCATAAGATGGAGGGGAGAGGACAAATGGAAACTTAATTAAAAAAAAAAAAAGCACAAGTCTGGGTCAGAATCAGGATTTATGTTTCTAGGACAATCAATAAGGCTACGTTAAAAGCATTGAACAGACTTGAAGAAATGCTACATAATAGGGGACATTATTAGCATTTAAAATTCTGTATTTAATGACCTGAAAGTCTTAAGCTGCAGAAAGTGCACATATGCTTGTGAAATTTATTCTACTACCTGGTCATATTCCAGTGCTCCTGGGTACAGTGGCCATCCAAGAAAGAGCTCTGCAATCACACACCCTAACGACCACATGTCTATGGCTTCACAAAACGGCAATCCCAGTATGATCTCTGGTGCTCTGCAAATCAAACATGGTTACTGAGGCTTTCTCCTTAGGGAAGAAACAATTCATTCAACAATCCAACATGACAAACAAAAAAACCACCCAAAAAACGAAAAACAAATCTGTTTCTTGATAATTATTTCAGTAAAATCACAGCATCAGAAATTGCATTTTTATTTATCTAAGTAACCTGTGCTAGTATTTTGCAGCTCTGGGATTTTTTTCCTACAAGTACCAGTTTGCTATATACATGAAAATAACTGATATGCCTAGAAAACAGAATATCCTGATTCAGAACTTTTTCCTTTCCTCCAGTATGTCTCAAATGAGTTGTCCACTCAATGTCATATGTCTGTAACTATATTCCAAACACATCAGTCTTTCATCTCAAAAAAAAAACCCAACTAGAAGTTTTATCTGAAAATCCACTTGCACACTTCTCAACTGTACAGTACAGTTAAAGCTATTTAAAATATCAATTTAATTATCTAACTGCAAATCCCTTAATGTACTCAAATTGAATGTGATCAATTTTTAAATCACTTAAATGAAAGCACTGCATTTGCTAAACAGAGCAGGTGTTATTTTTCACCTAAAACAAATGTGAATTATTTAACCAACACCATCTGAATTTATGTCTCCACTCAAGAACCAGAAAAATTGGTATTGACACAGCTGCTAAAGGGGCTTTTAACATCTCTGTTCACGTGGAATGGAACTCAAGTATTTCACAAATATCCATTTTCATTGTATTTGTCCTTTTAAAACCTTCCCTCCCAGCTCATTCAAGCTACTAACAAAAGGAAAAAGAATGAATTTATATCTGCATTCTAACATGGAAAGACGCCTGGAGATGTAAAATATTATTTCAAGCATCACACTAGGAAGGGATCCACTTTTAAAGCAGACAAGCTTGTTGTTTGCTCAGCATGCCACAGGAGAGCAGGAAGGTGGTTAAAACCAAGAGGGTAATTCAATGCAGCTGGGCAGAACGGGAGCATCCAACTGAGCAGGAAATGTGGGATTTCTCACCTGGGGAAAAGCTCACCAATCCTATGCTTCAGCACATCCTGACACAATCTACTGACATTCCACACACGAAACACACTGATCATAGTAGATACCTACATATCTCATTCTCCTCTGACATTTATCCTTATCAAAATATTCTTTAATTTAATGTCATGTACTGGATTGGGAACAAATTCCTATTTTTATGCTACACTGGGACAGAGAAGCTATCTTGTAGCTGTAGAGCAGACCAAGAGCTGAAGCATCTCCATCCCCTTTCACAAGGGCTAGTTGGTAGAAGCTGTACACAGACATATTTCAAGCTCCAAGGATGAATGTTCACCACCAGGGAAAGGACTCCCAATGCTCTGCCCCATCTCTGACCAGTGAAGCCATTCAGGCTTCTGCCACACTCTTTGGATGAGAAAATCTATAGAACAGGATATTCTGTTAAATAATTACATACTTTCCATTCATGCTGGCACTTCAGTTCTCCCCATCCTTGCCACAAGCCATTTTGGATGTGATTCTATGAAGGCTAAATCTTGTCATGCTGGCAGTGAAACTGGAGAGGCTCAGTTTTCCACTGCCCCCAAAGATTTGACTACAATAAACTCCTGGGGATCAAACATATGTATTTTTGCAATGCAGGATCCTGACACTGCAGTAAGTCTTAGCTAGTTTCATTATCCAAGAAATCAATTCAACATCTCTGGATGCCACAAGACAGAAATAGCAGCGAGAAGCGTCTGCCTTTCCCCCTGGCTGGGTGCCAGGCTGCCTATGGTTGTTACAGATCTCTGTTAAAATACACTTCCTTTTGTTGTATTGTGTTACAGCCTGAATAGTTAATGAATATACACACAGCCTATGGATACAGGGGCTTTAACAAATGCTTCTGCTAAAATAAGCTCTGTAAAACCTCTTAGGTTTACTCAATGGTTAATATGTGTGCTGCGCAAAAATAGCCGCAGTCCGTCGGTCTGGCTGTCCCTGTGGAGAGACAGGATCCCAAAGGAGAGAAGGATGAGGGGAGATACAATGCCAAAAAAAAAAAAAAAAAAAAGACAGAATACTTGCTGTGTTCCAAAATGCAGTAATCTGGTAGTTTTTCCACAAAGAAAAGCAGTAGTAAGTACTTCAAAGGAAAAGGGAGGTATTTCATGAGAGGAGAAGCGCTCCTCGCTTGCCAACACCAGACCTGCCATCCAGAAAGAAGAGGAAATCAATGTGCTCCTGAGCACAGCTACCTGCACCCTTCCACAAAAAAATACTTTCAGGCCAGCTTGAATAGAGGAAGATGAAGAGCTGCTGCTCTTTCAGGCACCTACCATGCTAGTCCTTAAAATGGAGCAACTTTCTCACAGCAAATTAAGTTGCAGCAAAACTGTAACTGAGTTTGATTATGTTTGGAGTGATCTTAACCAGCTCAAATATTTTTGTTAAACGAAAGTTTGGTAATGTCATGCTCAAAAACACCTGCTTCTGTTTCTCCTTCTTTAAAGTTCCTGTTAAAAATCTGTCTGGAGAGCTGGAGAGAAAAGTGTTAAACCAGTGAGAATTATTCTTCAATTTTTGTTTTTAAGACAACCCACAGCTGTTTTCTCCTATAAGGAATATTTCACCATGCACCTCAAAAGGAAGATACTCCCTTTCCTAACTACAAGCATAGACAGGAGAGGGGTAGGAACTGCAGATGTCCCAACAGCCCCTTTACCATCACATTACTCAAAAAACAGTGTAACTAAGTATTTCTCTCTCTCAAAACAGCACCACATGCTCAAAAAAAACACACACACTCCGCTTGGATTTTTACTGCAGATCACAAGATATTCAGTGCACCAGAAGACACCACAGTCTCCACCTGAGCAAACAGCATCTGTTATCCCATCCCAAGACATCAAGGAGAACACCAGAATTTTCTAAACTTCTTAAGGACACTGAATCTTACTGAAATGCACTTAAACTAAAAGCAAGATTTTAGAGAGAAAGCACTTATTTCCTTCTTGCCAGTGTTAATTAAACATTAATTTAAAACATTATCATAAAACAGCACAGCTTAGACTTTACAATTAGAAAGATCTAAAAAGATGAAAGGCAAATGAATACCTGTTTCAGCTGCTTGTTTGGATAGCCACATTTCTATTTATTACATCAAAGATCATAAACACATATACTATCCTATAACTTTTTATAAGCTTGTGAGAAAAGAAATCACACAATTGGTTCCATTAACTTGGTCAAAGACCAGAATATTTCATAAAATAATTTAGCTTCAGCATGTTAGCCAGCTTGGAATAAAGCAACAAAATTAACAAATTTGAAGAAAAATGAGATTGTTCCTTGATGGAGGATTAAAAAAAATTTTAAAAATAAAAACAAACCCCAAGCACAAACTTGCTGAAAAAAATCAAAACTGCAGCATAGTAACAGAAAATTTCTTCCAACCCTTACACTCAGGGAACAAAGAATGAAGAGCAAGAATTACCCATACTACAAAAATAAGTAATAAAAAAATCTGTAAGAAGTCAAACCATTTCAGATGATCATCACCTATGAATGGCTGGTTAGAAATCCAATTTAGAACAGAAGTTACACGAAAAAGCTAAAACCCAACAGTTGTACAAAGTAACAACTGAAGAACAGCACAAGACAATGAGAACAGCAGCTTCCCTTTTTCACTTTCAGGAAAAATTCAGTTGAATGCAGGAATAATTTCTCAAATATGTTCCCACTGAAGATTCTACAACACAGTCACACTACACATACCCCCTCAGAGATCAAGGAAGTGAGACTATAGATTGAGCAATTTTTATTTCTATTTCTTTGGCAGCGTGGGAGGGTCAATGTATCAACTGTTGATCACAGCACTGCCTTGTTTACCTGCTGCTCTCCAGAGTGGGCCGTTTGGAAATAGCCTTCCTCCCCTGAAACTTTACTACCAAACTCTACTATCTCTATTTACTACTGTGCTGACAATGCCTATTAATTACCAACTCTGGTCACAACAACAATGATAGAAATACTAATGCAAGGAAGCCATCAAAAGGGTGGGATGCTTAAAATTAATTTTTTTTATTAATGACCTGTTTAAAGCCCTGATATAGACCACTCATGTAAATGAATCCAGTTTGCAAGAGTTAAAGTCAAACCAGATTAGCAGCCCGAGTAAAACCAGTCTTTGCCCCTGGTGCCATCATGAGCACAATGCAAGCACATCCCTCCTGAAAGGAATAACCACACATGGCTTGTGAGATGCACAACTCTTCTCCTAAAGAAAGGAAGCCTAGGAGAAGGAGCAGATGCAGTGAGTGAGTTAATGAGAGATGGCAGTGGGCATCCTGATGAGTTCTCATGTACAATTCACTCCCTTCACCTAGCAGTGTTCGCCACGTGCGCGAAGGAATGCAAACCTTTCTTCAAGATCTGCAAGAACACAGGAAAGACTCTCGGCTGGAGGGATCAAAATCAAGGTGGCAGAAAACACCCAGAAAAAACTTCCAGGCAAGTACAGCTCAGTAATCTGAAGGATGAAATGGGAAGGAACCATGTAATGACAAAACCTGGAAATGATGAAGGATACAAAGATCAGTTGGCTCTGTAGTGGATTCATGATGGTCTTCAGAAGGCATTTCAAATATGCAATTACATCAACACAAAAACAGGAAGTAGAGTATACATGGTGTATAGTAAACCACAGTGAAAATTAATGTACCATATTCATTAATTAATTACCCAGAAGAAATTATGTTATAAATTAACCAACTTTTCAATGAAAAGTCTAGACAACTTTACAGATTACTCAAGAAAAATATTTTACAATTGGGAGCAAAAATAATCAGGATATCAGTATTTATTTTTAAAGGACAAGGACATATAAAAAATATTATGCCTTATATAAAACTAGTGATATTCCCTCACCTTGAATAGTGTGTGTTCAGTTTTGAATTCTGGGTTCAGTTTTGGTCACCCCATCTGAAAAAGGATACATCAAATAGAAAAGACGCAGAAAAGAACAATACAAATTAAAGACTTGAAGAGATTTGGGTACAAGAAGAAACCCTGGTTAGAACTATAAAGCTTCAAGGAAGAATGAATGATCAGTAACATTATTCAAATTATATCATAAATAAGGGAAGAGAAGCAGACAGGTGTTTCTAATGCCCCTGCCACACTCTAGAAGACCAAGGAATCCCCCACCCACTTTGAGCTAAAGGCTGATGTAAACATAAAAGTGGATTTTTAAAGCCAGAATTGCAATTACTCTCGAAATCACAGGTCACTGTTGAGATAAAAATATTAGGAGTATTTAAGAATGGATAGACAGGGAAATATCCACAAGTAAGGGTTGAATCCATGTAGAACAAGAACAGCCATCAACTGTGTAGAGCTGTAAGAAAATTGCATCAGAAGACACTGAAGTGCAACCTCATGCTACAGAAAATTTTCTGCAGCAACAAAAGACTAGGATACATAGACTGCTGATCCGAGAACATGCATTTCCTACATGTTAAAATCACTATTCTTGCACAAATATATGAGTTAACCAAGCAAATCCCTTGACAGAAACTACAAGCTTCTGTACAACCTTCCAGTCTTGACAATCTTCCTCAGGGTCAGAATAATTGTTACTTGCAATGTCATTTTGTTAAAATAAGAATTATATCAACATTATTTACAGGTGTCTTTAAAGTAGTTGTGTTACACATTTAAACCCACTCAACTGCACTTCCCAAGAACACTTTTATGGTTGAATTTATTGTCTCTTGCTTTTAAGTGCACTGAGATGTCAGAGGCAGATTGGCAGTGTCATGTGCTGACATATATTTGATCTTAGAAATGCATGTATGATACACCATGCCAGGCAACGAGCCTTCCTCCCCATTCTTTGGAAGGAAAACTGCTGCAAATCAAAAATCAAAAACTGAATTATAGATTTACATTCACACTCCTGGCTTTCGTAGGAGCGTGAATATACATCTATAATCTTTCAACTCTTCCATGATTAGGCATTAGGAATTACATAAGTAGCATACTCTGATGGGGGCATTTTTTTAAAATTCTAAGAATGTAAGAGGACTTGGAAATCAAAAATGTAAGTGCTCAGACTCAGGAAATGTTAGCTAAGCTGGATAGGGGTATCTTTGTCTTTGAGGTAGCAGCAAAGACTCAATTCCACCACTCTCTGCAATTCAAGGCCTGTACCTTAAAATAGAGTGAGAATAATTATGTTCAAGCTGATATGGGAAGTTACCCCCTCATTCCTAGTCTCACTCCTCCTCTGAAGAAGTTTGGTGCATGGGAAGTGGTAGTGAAGACAAAGGCAAATCGGTTTCTGTACCTCCTGTAAAATCCTACAGCCACAGGATGAGCTTTTCTACAGAAAAACCTCATTTTTGCCTCATAAAACATTTTCATGGGACTATGCATTCTCAACAGCTAGAAAAGCCTAATTCCCTTCAGAGCCTCCCAGTGAGATATATATATATTTAGATATAGATATATAACATACAAGACTGACATGCAGCTGCCAGTTTAACTTTGAACCCTGATCTGCCCTAGAGAGGGATTTAAAACTCTTCTATAGAAAGCAACCCATGTATGTGACTACTTTAAAAAAGAAGCAATCACTGCAAAAAAATTCTTTAGAACTTACGGCTCATAACTGAACAGGGAAAAGAAAAATCACCTAGAAATTAAATGAGACAAAAAATTAAATCCTAGGTGATTTCCTCAAATAATTAAAAACCCCATAAACTATTCTAGATCTTTTTCCTGATAGTGAAAAACATTTTGTTTTGAAAGAGCAAGCACAAATTTTAAGCTAATCTACATTCTCAAACCATGTACCAAAAATACTGAAGATAATCATTTAGCTATTCCTCTTTGATTTATTCAGATGAGAATAAAACAAGTGATTTCAGCAGGCTCTTTTCTAATTATCCACTATCTCTTGTAAAAGGAGGAGTTGGTTTTATTAAAACCAGATGTTTATGCTTCTGCCTTTTCATGATTTTGATTGTCCTTGAAAAGACTTACAGAGTAATTTATTTATACACTTGATAGGTTAAGCCGTTTTTGAATTACATGAAAATTAAGCAAAGTAGATACTGATGCAGCAACAGAATGAACAAAATGGTGTAGATATAAACTCTTCAGATGCTTTAGTGACAAATAAAGCCTGCTATTTAATACATTTACATTTTGGAGAGCAAAGTGTCTTTATTTTAAGTGTCACATGAGGTTACTTACCAATAACTGAATTTGGACAATACTGTTTGTGTGGATGGAGGATTTACTCCTAACTGTGGGACCACCCTACAGTGCTTTATCCTTCTCAATGTCTGTGAGATGGTCACACAGACACTGCCTCTGCCCACAAGAGGAGAACACCCAAACTCTCACACAGAGCTTTTGTACAAAACAAAGCCCTGAGATGAGCTGCTCAATTGCCCACATTATTTCTGAAGAAAACCAGACTTGAAATGAGCTTGTCTGGAGCAGAGATTGCAGTCAAGGCAAGCACAAGGGGCTGTGGGGCTGCTGGCAGCCACTGGCTGACCTCAACCCAAGGAGAGGATCAAACACACATTTCCAGCTCTGGAGGAGGACAAGAGAAGAGCACAGCGTGGGATGTTTCAAGGCCTCACAGCTCAGACATGTCAGAATTTAATTCCCTCCCTGCTTTATTTTGTTATTGTTGATTCTGTGGGAATAACAATTTCTAACCCTATGGACTTGCACTGCTGAAGAACAGGTTGAGAGCTCCTACAAAAGAGTAAAAAGCACAGCAGTATCTGCTTTTAGCATCCTTGTCAAGAGTGTCAAGGCCTTATAAATCAGTTTTCTGCACAGGCCTTTTGTGTTTTAGCCCTTGGTGACAACAGCCCTACAACTGGGCTGAGGGTACAAAGGTATGGTGATGCTAAAGAAGCAAGCAGACAGATCCTGCTGTAAAAAAACCTAGCAGTGGAAAGAGGAATTATTTTCTAATATGACTGATCAGCATGAGCATCTGTTACTGGCATAGTTCATGTTAAAAAAAAAAAAAAAAAAAACAAAAAAAACCCAAACAAAAAACCTCAAAAAAACCAACAAAAAAACCCCCAAAACAAACAAACAAAAAGCCCCCACAAGGATGTTGCTCTTATGTCAAGAAATCAAGTGTATCATAACATATTACTTTATTTTAGGCAGCTATTAAAAAAAACAAACAAAAAAGTCAAAATAAAACACAAAAAACCAACACCCCCCCCCCAAAAAAAACCCAAAATCACTCACACAAAAATATCCCCAATACCAAAGAAAAGCTAACCTGAAAACACAAAGGAAGATTTCTTTGATTCTTCAGCAAAACTTGTAAGAGAATTTGCTCCCCAACACAGGGCAACAAGCTCAGCCCAAGAGCTCAATAAGCCATGAAAGCACTGAACTATTTGAAATCATTTTCCAGCATAAAGCTGTGGCACAGCAATTCTGCACTGGAGATGAACACACCCCACAAATGCTGCAGAGTAAGAAAATCTGCCCACATCCTTGTCCATTGTAAAAAGGGTTTTTTAAACTGCTGATACTTGCCCATCTGGGTGATGCAAAGTTGTGTTCTGGTGAAATTTTGCAACTCAGACTGATAAATTTTGACTTCAAATTACATTGCTTAAATTCTAGAAAGCTCACCAAAAATTAACAGAAAAAAAAAATTCATCTTAGCAAAAAAAAAATCTATGTTTTCATTACAGATAATTCATGTAGTGACACTAGATTATAAAAACACTCTCAAATTAGGATTCAACACTGACAACATGACATCAGGATAAACAGATATGGTAGGCTTGTTAAAACTGTTTAATTTTAAATGACAAGCAACAGACTTGTAGGAGAAGCTAGCATTTGTTTAAAAATATCTATTAACAGCAAATGTGATCACTTAGAATTCAAATATTCAAAGCACATACAATTTAAACAGTAGTGTCTTGCAAAATGTCATGTATTGATGCCACAGCTTCACATTGGAGGTTCATGTCCTGTTCACTACCTAAATGGAACATCAAAATCCATTTCCCTTTGATAGTCCCCTACATAAAATGTTATCTGGACACAGTACCTATGCCAGCTGCAAAATGAAACACAAGAAATTAGAAAGAATAGTAAGAAAAAAGAAAGTTATTACAGAATACCTACAGAGCAACAATTGGGGCAGATGAATTAACACACATGAAATTAAATCTGCCTTCTCAAGGTTACACTAGTAGAGACCTTTTGGTGAATAAAAATATTTTTAAATGTTTTAGTCACTAAATGTTCTGTTGTATTAATACCCATACATGTCTGGCTCAATGTCCTGTGGGAATCTCTAACTTCCACAGAACTCTGCAGAAAAACACACCCAACACACAGTACACAGCAACACTTAATTTTAATTGGAATTATGCTGCAGTTATTTATGCCCTGGCAAGTGAACTCCGTGGCTGACTTGCTGAGTTTTTCCCATACAAATTTCTATGATTAGGCCTGTGGTGTAAACATGACACCACCAGAACAAGTCTCATCCTTACCCATGGCTTAGCAATCCCACTGACACATCCATGGGGAAACACAGCAGCACCTCAGCTTTGGGGCACGGCAAAAAAAACACCTGGTAATGTTCTGACAGAGCTAAAAAATTACTGTAGAATATTTAAAGGTTATTTTTCTCCCCCCCCCTATGAATTTAACCTATGGAGTGGTAATAGGAAAACTACACAAGTCTATTTTGGTAGGCTAGACTGTTCAGCCTTCCAGCCCATCCCACTACACCACAGCCTGCTGAAAGAATTCAGCTGCAATGGTCCCTCCAAATGTTTCACCCCAGCCTTGAACCCTAATAAAAACCCTCTTTAACTGTTCTCCTAAATGCTTTTTTCTCTCTGCTTTTTCTTCCTATTTTTCCTTCCCTATTATTCCATTTTAGTTTATTTGTCCTTTCCCGTTGAAAGGAGAGCCTGTCTATTCTTAGAAGAGTTTTGGATCCTAAAATAAACTGCTTAACTATGTATCTATTACATTCAGAACTGATGTCACATCAGACCTGCCAACATGCTACAACAGGAATGTGACCACAGCAAGAAGCCCCAGCATTTCTGCAAGCCCTGCTTTGCAAAGATTCTTGAAATAAATTGACATTCAAAAATGCATCTACCCAAACATTAAAACATTTGGTAGGGATTTTTTTTCCATTTCTTCTTCTTACTACATAAATGTGGTATTTTTAAAGCAGTTCTTGCCTGATATCTAATATTAAACCCCAGACCCTCAGCACCACATTGGAGGAAGAAATCAGGGTAATCAGATTATACTGAGAATTCTTTTTAATTATGCTGAATGTTAAAATGTTGCTGTGAGCAAATGGAAGTTAAAAACAGGTAATGCAGTTTAAAGAAATTAAAAAAAAAAAAAAAAAAAAACTGAGATCTAGATAATAAATGGATAATAATGGGAGCCTTTCATCTGAGTGAACCCTTTGAGTCTGGTCCAGGACACTAATAATTACAAGTAGCTCATTAGTTATGGCTAAAAACTTCATTCTGTTCCCAATATAGCCAGACACTCATGTTAGGAAAAGGCACATTTGTTGACAATAACAGAAGCAACAACAATCAAATAGACAAGGAACTTTCCCCTCATTTAGGAAGAGCTACTGCTCAAATTGGGCTGAAGCACAAGGACTGCTCAGTGCCCTGAGCTGGGCTGGAGAATTTTTGTCTCCAAGAGGAAAATGAAAGGGAAGTTATCTTCACTGCCTGCTCTTCTCAGAGTGCTAAGAAAAAATTACACAGAATTTCACAAGGCCCCCACAAGGTTCTGCTTGAAAAGCGTGAGGGGCAATAAACATTTCCTGGACTTTAAAAAATAACAGCAATAGTTATTTCAAGAACACAACTTTGTCATTTCATCTGAGCTATTAAACATGCATTAATATAATATCAATATGTCAAATATCTCAAATATGTCCTCAACAGAGAATAGAAATATACACTACATAAAGCCCACAATCCATTTAAGTACCATACCAGGCCAGGGAGATATTTTGGGTTCAGCTTTCAAATTACTTGTACCAAAATATAAAACCAAGACAATGCCAACTAAAAATTTATTCAAAGCATCAACAACTAACAAAAATTGCAAAAATAAAATAATTGTGAAGTTGGATTGTTTTGCATGTGATAGCCAAACCCTGAACACTATGAGATTATGAGAGTCTGCACAGTGGGAGTATTTACCAGGAACTCCTGCTCCTTGAAAAGGTGAAAACTGAAGTCCAGTTGACAAATCTCTACTAAAAAGGTATCTGTGATTTGCTTGGATCCACATTGGTTTGTTTCCAGCATATATGAAGTTTCCATGGGGGGAAAAACAAATCCTCAAATCAAAGCACAACTTTTTCTTAGTGCCAGGAACTATTTTTAGGTTATGTTGTCACACCACAAATTGATAGGACAAACTTTCAAAGGCCAGCCCTGCATTATGTCATTGCTTTTTAGTAAAGCTCCTAGCACTGGCCTTGCTGTGCCGTTGCTAACAGAGTTAATATCTCCTTTTGAGTCAAGCTCATTTCATTTTCTGGCAGTTTTACATTGTGCTTTTCACTTTTAGGAAGAAGACAAGCTACAAAAATAAGTGTAAACTGCATATGCTAAAATTGGGAGGGGTGGGGGGAAAATGTCTTATTGAAAGAAACAAACACCTGCCAAAAGCAGCCACCCCCAGCTCCTTTTCAGCAATGTCCTACTTTGCTGCCTGCAGGCTGAGCAGTCCCTACACACACACCTCAATTAGTGAGGGAAATCTTGGTGGTTTTCTTCCAGATTCATCAAGGTGCTATAGTTCTTTTGGGTCCCTGACACAAAGTTTCTAGGTGAAATCATCAGCTCAGTGGGACTTCTGTGTAACATAATTTTCCCCATAATCAGTTTTCCTGAATGGAAAACGGCAAATTCCTCACAAAATGGCAATTTTTAAATTGACATCAGTGAACAGTATTGACTATACAAGAATAAGAATTTATATTATTCATTAATAGGGTAGCATAAACCACCACAAGCAGGCCAATACACTAAATAAATCCTTGGCAGTAATCCCACTGCCAAGACAGGCTTACAAACTTGTTTGCAATTACCCAGAAAGAGGTGCTGTCAACCAGCATTGTCATGGCTCTGTAAACAACATATACATTAATGATGCTGCTGGGAAAGGAGCAGCAAAATTATCCATTATCAGACAATTGCTGAGAAGCTGGAATACTTGAAGCCTTCTACAGAAATAGCCCCTTGAGAATAAATAGCTGCAAACAAGAACAGTATCAGATCTACATCAAAATCAAAATAGAAGAGAATTAGAGCCTGGTAACATAACCTTATGAGGAAGAGTCCATTAGAGCATAATGATAAATGCAGGTATTTTCATTAGTCATTTCAGAACTAGACAAACTCTTCATTCTTATTATCATTTTCTGTCTCTGACGCTGGAAATGGCCTTAGGGCAAATCAGCTTATGCTATGATTTAAGATTACAGACTTTTACAAACATAAACAGAAATAACCAACCAAGAAAGACACAAAATCCAGCAGACATCAAAACAAAAATCCCCAAAGACGCATTTTGAAATAAATTTTCATCTGAAGGTGAAAATCTCTGGATTTGACAAAAAGTATGTCACTGCCTTATCAAGCCTTGAAGAGTACTGTAAGTACCTAAAGACAGAAAGCTGCTTTGGTGAGGTAGCAAGGAAACAGGCCTTTACCTCAGTGACCTCAAACTAAAGTGTCCCTGGGAGTAACAGGCAAGATGGCCTTGTTACAAAACAGAGAACATCACATTCTGCTGCCTTTTCAGGTACTCCAAGGATGGCCAATGGGATGTTACAGCATTCACTTTAAGGCTTATTAACTATCATGTAGCAATAAAGTGCATTATGATTACTAAGTGCTTTCTCCAAGGTGGTTACAGCTCCATAGAGTAAGAAGTGATCATTTTTGCAATTTAGAAGTCTAACTACACAACATATTCATGGAGCTGCAGCAGTTAAACCTGATGTAAACAGGTCAACTGATTTATAAATCTATAAATTTATAGATTTATAAATTTATAGGTGTGAAGTTTTCTCAAAGATGCCAGGCGTGTTCCTAAATCAATTTTATGATTTTAAACCTGACAAAAACAGACTCAAATGCATATCCCTGATATCATTTTATGTTCATACAAACTGT
The DNA here is from genome assembly GCF_035770615.1 of Melospiza melodia melodia. Taxonomy (NCBI): domain Eukaryota; kingdom Metazoa; phylum Chordata; class Aves; order Passeriformes; family Passerellidae; genus Melospiza; species Melospiza melodia. Next base: position 49,479,661 of record NC_086199.1, on the reverse strand, counting down.
GGATGACAGCAGGCAGATGATAGGCTTCCACTCACTAGATTCCATAAACTTTCCAACCTCAAAGCAGCATGGTAAACAACCAGGAACGTCAACAAACCAACCTAACTAGCATCATCAGACTTCATCTGCCAAGGTCAGGGGGAGAGAGTGTTCCATTTTCAGGGATTATAGTTTCAGCAGCAGAAAAAGAAAAAAAATAAAAAAATCAAGCCTACCAAATTGAAGAGGACTACCAAAAATAGGCTTTGTTCTGGAGAATAAGCACATACCTCACTGTGTTGTGTATTTCTTATGCCCCACTGGTGCCAGTTATACCCACTGAAATGAGAGACAAGTGAAATCATAGTGGTTTTTGTTTCACTATTCAGCACAGAAAACAAAACTATGTTAAAAATCTACTGAGAGATTAAAGTTCCCCAAGGGGTTAACTGCAGGAACTCATCATGCATTTAACTGGCTCTTCTTCCTCCTAGGGGATTCCATCGCCAAACCTCCAGAGAGGGAAGAGGATCCGGGGGATCTCTGGGGTGAAAACTGACCCCTGGGAACACCCACTAACCAGGTAAAGCAGGCTACATAAACTCCAAATCATCAGTGTGTCTCAATGCAAGCTTGCTATCATTTAAAGCTGTTGTATAAACACAAGCTCCATTACAATTGTCATACATTTGGTATTTTCTAAACATAAACAGGAACAGGCAAAAACTAGCTGATGAAGTCAGTGCCTACACGTATCAACACGGCTTTAGATAAGAATGTTCTGAAATAAATAGCATCCAAAGCTTCTGCATGTGCCACTGCTTCAATAAGAAGGTATTGCTGTGTCATAACTGTGTCAAAAAAAGGAATCATAAAAATATCGAGGCAATGTTTACAAGTTGCATGATTACTTTAAAGGTAATTATTTAGCTAGAACACATGACTCTTATTTCCCTATGAAAGGCTCTCTACTTAACTGGATTAACACACTATTGATAGCTAAATTCCACTGCCAGAGGCTACTGTCAAGTCATCATTTCCAGAACAAACCTATAAGCTATTTTCTTTATCCTGTGTGCAACTATTACACCAAGCTCATCATGAATTTGTTCCCAAAGTGCTCTAAAAAAAACCTGCTGCAAAGAACATTCAAGAGATGCATGACACAGGATTACCTGTTCTAATGAAATTTGACCATACATCAGTCACAGGTTGGAAGGCTAAATATGTTTAGCAGCCAATCAAGAACCTAACATCTGATTTTCAATATTGGTGATTTTTTTTTTTTTTTAGTTTAAAGATGATTCAATTTTGATGCTGTGAAAATTGACTACTGCCTGGAACTCAACTCTCAGATGTTTTCAAGGGAAAGCACATCCAGCTCTGCATTCTCAGCAAATACTCCTCATGAAAATGTTTACCCTTTTTTTTCTTATCAAAAGCAACCCGCAGATATGTACACTCACTTCTCCACCCATTTCTTAGCACACACAATACACAAGTTTTACACAGAGATGTGAGATAGGAAAGACAAATGATCTTCTCCAAGATAACCTTTCCTGCACAAAGTTGCATTCAGGGTAATGCCACTGGCACAGAATGGGGCACATTTTCCATTCCCCTCTGCAGAGCCCTCACCCTCACATTGCTGTGGGATGCTATCACAGAGGTAAACAAGGAAAAGGAACTTCTGACCTCTCTGCTTTCATGGAATCATCAAGAACAATGTCAATACAAGCAGGACCCTCATTTTTTTCAAATCTAATTTCCATTTGCAGCATCCAACTGAAATCGGAAAGAAATTGAAAGAAAAAACCCTGCAAGTGGCGTCATCATTTGTTACTACTGTACTTCACATCAAGGGAATTTATTCTAAAGTTGTTAGGCTTAGCAACAGGAACAAAAACAATAAAAAAACCTAACTGGTTCCAAACTGGGGAATTTTGAAGTCTAACTTCCTTCCTTCCTCGTCTCCCAACAGCACTCTGTGTTTCCTGATGTTGATAATGCCGGGTGGGAGACAGAGCACAGGCCTCCCTCATGGAGGGCCCCAAAACCCCCCAGAAGGGCCAAAGGGGAATAAGCAAAAAGGTTAAAGGACACAGGGAGCACAATCCAAAGAAAACATGTTTGTTACATGGACAGGCCGATGTGCTGGCTGCACAAAGGACTGGGAAAGCAAGTTCCAGTTTCCCCATTCTGCACTGGCAAAAATGCTACACACTGTACAGACACAGGGAAATGCTGCTTGGAAAATGTCACCTATCCTTCCTACACCATTCTCCCTGTTTCCCTGGGCTCTTGGCTGCCTCAGCAACATCAGCAGCCACTGAACACACTTCAAAGCACTGGTCACTCATGCAATAAAATTGCCTGTTGCACCACACAGCAGCTCCTCATCAGGACCTTTTCACACAACAAATACAGAACCTATTTCATAAAACAGAACTGGACTGGCCAGAAGTGTAGTATGTCATTAACTTAAAAAAAAAAAAAAGAAAAAAAGGAAAAAGAAAAAAAAAAAAAAAAGGAAGAGAAAAGAAGCAGCAAAATCTACCTTTAAGGTGCTACAGACGCTGGACACCAATTGCATCTTTGAGTTTACATTCTTCACTTCTTCATTAAGTTATTAGAGACAGCCCTCTGCCTCATCCCATCTTTTACAGAATGGGTTGTTTGATACAGGAAAAATAATGAGACTGAGCATAGGAAGATTCCCCCTTTACAGGGGAAATCATACTGTACTAATACCTAGGTCTACTTGAGATACATTTGTTGATCACAGACAAGAGTGTTGAGTACTTATTTTTATTATTTTAAAATGTATCAAAAACATTACCCCTAAGCATAAAGTTGTCAATTATGCAAATTATTCAAATCAGGTTTCAAAGCACAACAAATTTTTTGCATTTTTCTTAGATAAGCCACATCTGAGTCCAATAAAGCAAAAAAGACAATAGCTAATGAAAAAGGAAAAACAAATAAGAAACTTAGTCTGATTATAAATGGAAAGCATAAAAATTAAAATATTTTCTTTAACATCCAGTTTAAATTAAAAGCTAAGTTTGGCAAAAAATAAAAAGGCTGTGTTAAACCACATCATAAATTAACACCTAGGGTATTAATCCCTTTCAGCTACCAGCTCTCTAGTAAAATGTAACAGCTCATTCAATGTTAAAAAAAGAAATGGAATAACTGTTTACAAGAGATTTTAGAGAGAAAAAAAAGCTATTTTGACTTGCAAAAGAAAATATTGTTAATTGCACACAGTCGCTTTGCAGTGACTCCCAGCCCTGCGCACGCTGAAATTCCAGCCTGGAGCCGCCAGGAGCGTGGGAAGGGTCCCATTGCGTAAGATGTTATTAAGGCAGCAAAGCCTGCCTGCTTAACTGCAGATACTTAAATACTCTAAATAATTACACAGATTAGCCAGGCACAGTGCTGCCGACCTGCAGCAGCAGGGAGCTGCTCCTGCACAGCTTCTCCAGGTGCATTCTGTGCCCAGGGACTCAGCTGGGAGATGCTGAGCCCTGGGTGTTTCACAGCAGGCACAACAGGACTGGCCTCCACTCCTGCTAGACCCACACCATTCCAAGTGATGGAAGAATTCCCCAAGCACAGAACTAATTGTGCTCTATCAACAAGGTCAATGTGACTCCCACTGAATTTAATTTACAGGCATAAAGTACTTTTCCTTCCTGCTCAAGCTGCTGCAGTTGCAGGATAGTGCTTAGGAGAAATATGTGAGGAATCCCACATTACAATATTTCAGATGTCAAGCATCGAAGCATAGTTTAGAACAATCTGGGCTAATTTTAATTTTTCATCTATTTACTCAGAGGCTCAGACCTACAGAAGTTTGGCACAAGATACTACATACTAGTTAAAGCAAGCAAGACGTTATAAAGTATTTGTTTCTTCACAGGATGGCTAAAAACCCAACCCAAGGGCCTAAGAGAAGAAAAATGAAATACAGCAGTACACTGCTCTGAGGAGGCAATCCTTGAAGTACAGGTGTATACACTACAGTTATCTCTGAGCATGCACTCCCTTCCCATTCCCCAGTACATTTTTTGGGTGGGGATGTCTTTTGCTTTTGGGGGTTTGTGGCTTTTTGTTTGGTTGGTTTGGTTGCTGGGTGGAGGGCTTTTTTGTTTGTATGTATGGGGCTATGGCTGCTTTCTCTTATTTTTTTGTTTTTTAAAATAAAGTTCCCTGCTCTATCTGCAGAGTTTTTGTTCCTCTTGCAGTGGCAGTGCCATGAGAAGCAGGAGTTGAGCAATGAGCTGGAGAGAGAACTAAGAACACAGGCTCTTAGTCAACATCAGGAAACTATTTCCACTTCAGAAGTCAGGAAGCCTCTCGCACTTGTGCCACATTCTGCTGAAGAAGAGAATCTGCTGTCATGCCACACAAATGTAAACAGACCTATCAACAACCACTGCACTTAATTACACTTCTCTGTTGCTGCTTCTTCAAATTTGCACTACTGCTCTCCCCAGACAGCAATGAACAACCCTCAATCTCTGTTTTGTTTTCTATAGCACACAAAGGCACCACACGTGTTATTGAGTTAGTCCAGAGCTATGCACACAGTGACTTGCCAAATAGCTACTGCAAAAAAGCAAGGACAACCACCAACTTCTTCCTTTTCACCCTGCAGGAGTCACTTTGAATCCTCTCTCTACTCTGCAGCTGCTGTTTGTACCTCTGGCACCTTGGGGATTTTCATCTCCTGTCAGATTTGGGTTGAAGTACTCAAAGGTTCAGTGGTACTGGGACAAAGGCAAACTTTATACACATTAATCAGACAAAAAAAGCTCAGAGGTCAGCTCTCAAGCTTTTCCAAAAATCCCCACTAGATTACACCCACCCAGCAAACATCCCATTTCTTACTGCAGGAGTTTCTTGCAGTACCCATTTCAGAAGTGTCACCTCCAACAAGCTGATCACAGTCTATTTTCAAAAAAAGGGCTCTTGCTTGTTCTCACAGCTCAACCAAAGTTAAAGGTGCAGCACAAACAGAGACATTTCAGAAATTTATCTGTAACTATTCTCTCATGAAAAACTCAAAACATTTGAAGAATCTTTAAGAGGAGCTAAATGGACATTGTCTCATGCAGAAGAAAAATTCAGCTACATCACTATAACTTAAAAACTGCAGAATTAATCCACTCCAATGACTGCCATTAAATCACTCATACTTTTTGATTTGCTAAAACACACTGACCTATGTGCTGCCTTTCACCTCAAAGCATGTAAATCACATGCCTGACAAAATGTTAAGTTTGTCTCACAAAGGAAAGAGCTGTGTCTTAAAGGACAGCCACAAGAAAAAAAAAAAGGAAAAATATTTGAAAATATCTTTCTAACCTCAGAAAGCAAAGCTAAAATCAAAGCACAACAGCACAGAGAAATGAGTTGTTACATCCAATTTCATACATATTTAAAATGCAGGTCATGACCAAGAAGGACTGAGAGCATGCATAGGTGCAATACTCAGTGGTGGGATGTACAAATAAACCATGCAAAGCAGCTTTCTGCCACACTTCAGCAACCACAAATGAACACAGCAGCTTTCCAAGAGGTGCACATTTTGTCACACAGTCTCTGGCTCCCCTGAGCACCCTCAGCCGGGCCCCCACCATCAGAAACACATGGAAACCCAAAACAAAGGCCATGCCAAAACTAGGAAATTGCAGCTCTCCTGTGTCTGGAGAGAGAACAGCACTAATTATAAAGTGATTAACTTCTATTAGACTTTTTGTTGTGTCAGTAAAGGAGGGGTAAGGGCTGAGGGTGCTGTTATGAATTTGGCATTCCACATCCATGTAACACCACCTTCTTTGAAATGATGACATTGATGCAGATTCTGTATCTTGGGGGAATGTGACCTCTATACATTGGTTAACAACCTGATAGAAGGGGTATTTCACTGGCAGTATTTCATACAGGCCTGCAGGAGAGAGTCAGTGGTCTCACATAAGCTCAGTCCTCTGGATACACAGAGAATGAAAATGCTGAAGTGTTAAAAAATACCTGCAGAACAGGAAACCATGTATGGGCAGGATCTCCACCCAATTTAGTAAATTCAATATTACACTAAGTTTGGGGGTTTCTCTATGAGGATTTTTGAAGGAGTTTTGAGTGAGGTAGAAACAGGACTTCTGAGTTTTTAGATGGTGCAGTTTATTTTCTTATCTTCTGCATAGGCAGGAAGGGTGAGTTCAGCTCACATCTTCACTGCATGGCTCAGAAGGCCACAAGACCCTCAGTTACAAGACATTTTAAGGAGTTATTGACCAATAAAACGCTGCCAACAAGGATATTTATGGCTTAGACCCAATCCTTAAATATTTCATCTTATGGACCCATGTTACAGTGTAAGCTTTCTTAGCAATCATGTTATGACACACAAACCTACAGTGCTGCATTCTAAACGCCTTATTTACCTCTGTAACCACTCCTATTTTAAACTAAAACTCTAAACTTTCCTCCACTTAATGTATCTCTACTTCAAACTATAAATTCACATTCTCACTTCTAACACCTAAGTTTGGAAGCCTTTTCCAAGGTCTCAGATCAAATCCTGTGTTTAATCCTAAGCTTTGGCTTACAAGCCCAAAGTTCTAAGAATTCCTTGCATTTCAAGTTCCAACATTTCTAGCTCTATGTTAGACCAGAGTCAGTGGGGAGTCATTTGATGATATTTGTACACAGTCTAATGATTCTAGGGACAGACACATGAAGAAAAGGTGCTTTATATATGTAGATACTTAATAACCATAACCTCAGAAGAAGTGGTGTGTAGAGAGATTAAATGGAACAAAATTAGTGCTAATTTGTCTTTGGCAATCCTGAAGTTGCTCTTTCAGGAAGGCAACTACATGGCTACAAATTGAATATCCCAAATGACACATGGCACCATTCCACCAGCAACCAGCCCTGTGGGACAGTCATTCTGCAGGCAGGGTGGAGTACTGGGGCACTAATGACACAAGCTAATTCCTAATTATCCTGCTATGTAATACCCTGCAGGGTTGCAGGGTTTTTCCCTTGTTAAATATCAGTTCGTTTCCTAAGCTTTTTTTTTTTGGTAGGCTTTTAGCAGCTTAACAACTGCTGTCTATATTAAACACTACATCAAATAGGAAAATTACATAAAGCAAGAAAACACTAGGGATGTGAATGGTGTTGGTCAGAAAAAAACAGGTCACTGTCAACTCAGTGAGAGAAGATTCCCAGTTCATGGCAGGGCCAAGAGACCAGTTAAAAACCAGCAGAAATAAAGCTGAGAATCAGTGAAGCACTCCACATTTTTAGTGTCTCTCAGCATAGTCAGACATCAACTGCAGAGCTGTCCCAGCTCCTCTGTGTGCTTTCCATTTAACAATACTTTCTTACTGGAAATTGTTGAAATAATTCAAGGCTATATGAAAACCAAAGCAGTCAGCAGCCATACCATATAATTTACAAATTACATCCCCCTGGTCTGCTTTCCAGCTCTTGTTACCAAAAATGCTGAGGCCCTTTGCTCTACTCCTAGCTACTTTTCCAGGGAGGTGAAGTGTCCAAAATCAGCTGCTGGTCCACACAATGCTGGTCCAGAGAAAAGCAACAAAGCTGGTGAAGGACCTGGAACATAAATCCTATGAGGAGCAGCTGAGAGAGCTGGGAGGGTTTAGCCTGGAGAAGAGGTGCAGGAGAGACATTGTATTCTTGAAGAATACTTCAAGGTATTTCAACAAAATACGTGTAGACATAAAGCATAATTCATATTTTAAAACACAACTAGATCTTGGTTGGATAGCAAGCAGTGAAAGAGTGTGGAAATCAGGAGCTCAAAAATTTAAACATTAACTGGGGTTCAAAAAAAAAGGCACAAAGAACAACATCCAAATACTATTAGTGTAAATATCCTGGCTTTTGGCAGCATATCTTTTTGGCAAGTATCAAGTGCCAGTACTGATCTATGACCTACAGCACACCCTAACAGTTTTTCAGTTGATAAAACAACAGTAATATGCAGTTTAAAAGCTTCATATAGTGTTGTACTTATACAAAAGCCTTGTACATAAGTGAAGTGGTGCCTGCAGTTTTTCAAAGAAGCCATGACTTGAACATGTTTGAAAGTTATCAGGGAACTAAGTTTTATTGAGAGAAAGTAACAAAAATAATGGTAAAATCTGTTTCACTTCCATTCCTGGAATCAATTTGGGGCAATTAAAATACATTTTAAATTCACACTAATTTTGAATCTTCAACATTTAAAAAGGTTTTGTGCATTGCACTTGAAACAAACTGTAGTCTTGTGAAAGATTTCATTGTGTGCTTTTAACATTTTGAATACCTAAAGATTCACTACAAGGGTAAGACCCTATCATTCTCAAAAGCATCCAAGAAAGCATTAAAATACTAATGAAAATTCAACAGCGCAATTCTGAAAAAAGGTAATCACATAAAGAGATGATATTTTGTGGGAGACTGCTGTGCTGTCCTGGGACAACTGAAACAACCTTGGTATTTAAAAGGGGGGAAATGTTCTTAAGGTAACATCATAGTCTCAAAATGCAACTGCTTGAACATCTTATCTGTGAAATGCTTTTGACTTGTTTCTCCCAGCCCTCTAATCCCATTTCACTTTTTAGAAGCTGTTTTAACAGCCAAATAAAAAGAAAAAAAAAACCTTGAAAACATTAGCTAGCACTGTAGGACCAATATTCAAATATACAGTGTAAAATTTAACAGTCCAGACATTTCAGGCCATTTATATTCATACAAACTTGAATTCTACTTAATTGCATCCCAAACAGTTCTTTCTATCCTAGACACCAATACCACTTTCCAATCAGTGCCTGAATTCAAAAAAGGTCTCTTCTATTGTCAGTGTTTTGGTTTTTAATCCCCTGGTATTTTTATTCCTGGTTTTGGTCTGACTCCACGTGAGTGTAAAACATGCTCACACATCCATCTGCACTCGCTCAAGCTGCTTGATTTTCCAGGTAACAGACTTCCAACACATCTGCTCCATCCTCCTCATTCCTGGAGGAAGCCATGGATGCAGAAGGAGCCTCCACCCACAGAACACCTCTCCCCTATAGCCAAGGATGCCAGGTGCAGGAGCAGAGGCTTGGCTTTCCACCACCTTGATTCACATCTAGTCCTACCTGCTCCTACACCAGCAAAGTCATATTCTCACAGGAGCCCCACAGTGGGAGCCATTTGTCACAATATTTACAAATATTAGCATTTACAAATGGTAGCACTGCAGCTACCACTGATATTTTCTGCCAGTGAGATATCTGATATAGCCACACTCACGTACGAGGAACAGATCTTTGGGACTTAAATATCAGTGCAGTGAAAAAAAAAAGGATCACATTTCAGTAGATCTATTTTCATGTGTGAAAAATAAAAGCTGCTTCCCAAAACTTTAGCCGTGGCAAACAGGTCTATCATTCAAGCTCAGCAGAAATTAAATATAGCAAGAACCAAGAGCTCTTTTGCCTTGAAAATCATGAAAGAATTTCCCTTCTGTTAAACTGAAGCAACCTAAAGACTAAGAGAACCCTTATCTTAACTCTGATTCACATTGCTGCTCCAGCCATCATAATTAACTTGAAATCTGGGCTGACATTACTAGAATTTCCAGCAGGTATATGGTACCTTCAAATGCTCCATGTGTTATCCCAGGTTATGTTACTCAGAAAATCTCTAGCTCAGGAAAAAACCCAACATGAAGGCTGGATGGCATTTAATCCACTCCCATCCTCGTGATTCTCCTATGGATCTTCAGAGAAGATTAAAAAAAAAAAAACACTTGCAAAATAACAGCAACCCTGACACTCTTTTCTACAGAATTACAAAAAAAAAAAAAAAAAAACCCAAACATGAAACCAAAAAACCACACCATTACAAAAAAAAAAATCTACTCTCGTTTTCTGCTTCTATGAACAGAGAATAATAAGGTATTAGAGACCACGTTATGTTGACTAGAAAATGAGAGAATTGAAAACGCATTTGTTATCAAACAGCTACATAAAAATGAAGTTATGATGAGTTAAGATTGCCACTCCTGGATGATACTCGTAATGGTTTTTGTTTGGCCCTATTAATCATGAAGTTTAAAACAGGAATTCAATAAAACAATTAATGAACAGTATGCAAAAAGTACAAACAAAGTCTTGCCAAATCAATAAAACAATTTGTTCACAGACACAAGCCACAAAGGCTTATCTTGACATTAAGTTCCGTTTGCGCCGATAAGGAAATCAACCAGCAGCCGCAGCTCTGCGACTTTAAAGAGGGGGGGAAAAAAATTGTGAAGTGTCCCAATTCACTTGTAACAGCAATTCCTTACATTATCAGGACTCTCTTATATATACCCCTGACTGCAAGCATGCTCACAGCAGAGCAGCTGACTTTGAACAGGCTGACCTTGAGCAAGCCAACGACCTCAGCAGCATGTACTTCTGGCTTATTTCACTGCAGCAGCGAAACAGCCTCACCATCTATAGAAGTCTACCGTTCCTGGCCAGCACCCCTGACTATTTTAAGCTATCCCAATACACTTCAGTGATGCACAGTTCAAAGTGATAGAATAACATCTGCTAGTATGTTGAAGTGGAAGTTGTTTACAGAGGCATTTTTAGCTTGTTCTCGCACCACGCTTCCCAAACTGACAGAAAAATCAATTGTTTAACAGGGCTTTGCTTCTCATTTAAACTTATCAACCCCAAAATTTAATAAACACTGAGCAAGAATTCTAGCCATTGCGAAAGGAGAAAAAACACCGAGACACCCCACTCTAGATAAAGCCCATTTAGAAGCTTCAAGTATGCAACAGCAATGGGTGAACTTGAAAAGGCAGTTGCTTCCCGAGATGTCAGTTTTCACAGCTTCTCCCCTTGCTCACGGCTTTAAAGAAAAGCTGTATGAAGAGATATGTTTATTTGTATGTAGGTTTTTAACTGCTATTTGAAACATACAGAAGTTGTATGCTGATCCAACCTTAGGGGAAGACAATAGTCTGCTGGGATGCGACGGTTGTGTCACTGAGCCGTAACAACCCATCCTGCTGACAAGCCCAACCTACAGAGAGAAAACATTCAATTTCCAAATCCCACTCCAGGGAGGGGCACTGTCACTCTGTGTTCCCAGGAGTCCCTGGAGTGACAAGGACCAAGTTACAAAGGCCAGGAAGAAAACAAGCCTCTCTGGGAATTCATGGCCATGAGAATATTTTTTTCTAATTTTGAAGGAATGCATGTAAGAAAGGAGAACAAGAAGTCAAGTATATTGCATAAAGTTGAGGGGAGAAAAAACCAGCATAAGCTGAGGGTGATTTATTCTGAAACTTAGCATGAAGCTGCAAAAGTCATAAATAAAAAGCTGTCCTGTTGCAACGGCCTCAGAGCACGCACAGAGCCCTTGCTGAGCCCAGCTCAGGGGTAGTAATTAAACCACACAGCTCAACTACTTTATTCTCCTTCCAAAACCCTTTAATACAGAAGGGCCCATATCAGACCAAATCGCTCTTTGAGCTGCAGCAGAACTGACTGGGCAAGTGAAAACAGCGTCATGACCACAGAACACAAATATTATCACTTTTCCTCTGTCCTCTCTGATCTTCATGGGAGAGGAGAGTAAGAGAAGGAGAGGGGAAAAGCCTGCTGTCAGCCACCAGGAATACATCCAACAGCGATTTTTCCATCTCTCTGAGCTCCATTGCAACACTATTGACATTTGGCATTTTGTCTGGAACGAGTCTGTTGATTAGGCACTACCCTTAGTTGGAAGGCTGGAGGGAGAATATCACTGTCCAGCTCTGGAATGGGGTGACTGCACTGAGTGCACCTACTCACATCACTTGCTTTTCCTTATGAGTGCACTGCTGAATACCCAGGATCGTATTTTACTGCTGTCACCAGTGGAACAGAAAAACATTTCTGAGCTACGAGCATCTCTTACTAACCAGACACCTTCCATTCTGCCACACCACTGCAGCTGCCCAGCAGCCTGTGGGGTCCAGCTGGTGCCCAGTTTAATCTGGACATCATTTATATTGCTTCCCACTCGCTTTGTTTTCCCAATGAATCTGGCTATGCTAAACAACAGTTTGCCTGCAGATCCCTGGATGCCTAAAGGAACACCCTTTGGATGGGAAACCAAGGGATTATGATGCCTCAGGTTTCAGCTTTTCTATTTTCCCATTCTGTGCTGCTTTAGTGTGCGGGTCTGGGCTTCACATTCAGGGATGGTGAGCTCTGTGCACAGAGCAGGGAGACAAAACAATTCCTGCTCCAGCTGGGCACCAAGGACAAATGATCCCAATCTCAGCCCCAGAGCACAAACCCCGTGGGCTGCAGAGAGAAAAACAAGCAGGGTGGGAGTGCCTGGGCTAAAGCTGGAATGGGACAGTGAACTGCAAGGTGCAAATGGAGCAGAACTGATCCCAGGGAGAGAGCCCGGGAGCGCTCGTGCATTTTGGGGCCATTTTGGGTCATCTTGGGTGCAGCCCTGGCTGGGCTCTGGTGCTGCCCAAGGTGGATCCATGGAGGAGATGCTTTGAATCAATCCCTGCTTTATTCTTCAGCTCTGTCCAGCCCCTGCTCTAGGGCAGCCTGCACAAGGCATCATTTATCCTCAAAACACATTTTCAGTCAAGCTTCCAGCTGCACTCTACCAGCAATATAATCTGACACAGCACAAAGGTGATGATGTTTTCCTTGGAGACAGGAGGTGAAATAACCATGGAGGCAGCCACAGGGGCTGGTGCTGAGCCACTGTTGAACTCCTTTTGGGGGCTGTGCTGCAGGATCCTGCAATGAAGTAGCACACTCAATGGCTACTGTCAGATCCACAGTGCTACAGGGATTTGATGAATGATGAGTTTGGTAAGGATTACTGAAGACTCAATTTTCAAATCCCCTCAGGAAGGGAACCCAAATTAAATCAATACAAAGGTGATTCCCCTTAGAAAAAAAAACTGAGCAGTAATTCCCTGAAGAGTTCCCCCTGAGTGCCATACACTGAGAGGGCCACTGCTTCCCATGGCAACAGAAAGGAAAGAAGGAAAGTAACCTGGCTCCCTGACGCAGATGGACAGCAGCACCTTGACCATTTCACTCCACTCCTCTTGGACGCTACTGCTAATTGCAGACAGGCATTCTGAAGCCTCTCTTCTCATACCAGCTTTCCCAAATGCATCTCACCTCAAGAAAGAGCCAAAACAAGGAAAAATGACTTCCAGAGAGAAACACCATGCCCTGGGAGAACTTTCTGCCTTGCCAGATGAGCACAAGAGACCAGACTTAGAAACAGATGCTTTGATTCTCCTCCTCCACAGCCTGCACTGCTTTCCATTTGGGATGCAACACTCCCCTTCTCATGATTTGGGGCACAGTTGACCAAAAGGAGAGCAACACACTGCTCATACCATTTCCATAAATGACAAAAGCTTCATCACCTACGCTGCATGTAAGGGTATTTTCTTTTGAAAAAGTACACACTGCTTAGTTATTTACTTCCTTAGATCACTCATAAAAGGTCAGCAGTCTTAATGTGTGAGGCCAGAAGCAGAAAAGGGCTTCAAATACCAGATCTCTCTAGTCCACAGCTATTAAAATCCAGACCAGCATAAAAAGAGCATGTAAGCACAGACACTGCCTTTCAGGGAAAGAGCATTGAGAATAACATCTGATCTTTAAAACAAATAAAAAAAATAATCTCTGACTTCAGACAGCGAATTGTAGCTAGCATTTATTCATATCCATACTCAACAATTTCTAGCAATACAACAAAGAGGAGCTTCCCAAAAGGTAACAAAATGTCAAATCTATTTTTCATAATTCTTTTAACCATTTTCTTATTTTCTCTTTGCTTGTCAAAGCTGAAACAGAAACAGGAAAACATCAAGTCATTATCACTCCATACAGTCTGTGTCCATTTTTCTGCTTGCTTATACCCTTTTAAAATCCAGTTAGTCTCACGTGTTTAGGAGCTCTCCTCATACAAAAGTACCCTAATATTTCCAATTATCATTAGGTCACCTCTCCTGCTGCTATAGGCAAGGTAAGCCAGCCCATTATCCATTCACCTGGCTACATAATGTTCCCCTCTTTAAGTCCTAATCCTCTTATTACTCATTTTTCCAACTCATTACTCACTTCCTCTTACAGATGCAAAATAGTGACACTAGAATTCAAAATAAACAGCTATTTTATTTATATAGGCTGCATATAAACAAAATAGGATTATTTATTTAATCCTGGACATTGGGGCATTCTCCATTCTCATGATCATTAGTTCACTCTGATCCCAGGAACAAAAAAACACAAGTAATGATCAGACCAGGGGAGAAAAAAAAAACAAAATAAAACCAAAAAGCACCACCAACAAACAACCTTTTCGCTTTACTCAGTTTTGTAAAACTTGTTTTGACATGTCACAGTCAAACAGGTCAAACCTGCACTATCACTCCCAGGCTCTTCTAATACAAAAAGCATTTAAGTACAGTTATATTTTATGTATAACTGCTCCTTATTTGATTGGCCAAAAGCACAACCTCTCTTAAAACAAATGACATCTCAAAACAAGATATTCTCTCAAGGCCCTTCAAATTCTTCTGTAAGACTTTTCAATTCAAATTTCCCCAGTTTCATCTATTTTAAAAGCTTTTAAAAGATTTTTTAATCAAATCCCTATTTTCTGCTATTATTTGCACTAGTCTGGTGCTTCCCATGGAGCAAAAAGAAATTCTGAGGAACTTCCAGTTAACACAAAGCTAGTTTGAATCACACAACTGGTAGAGAACTACACATCCATGATGAAATCCAGCATGTTGAAAACCTGTTCAGAAGTAAAAACTTCTGTTGAAAGTAATTTTGAAGTATAGTTGTTTGGTGGTTTGTTTTTTCAAAATTATCTCAACCAATATTTAGATATTAAAAAAAAATTCAAGTAAATGGACCCTAACCATTTTTCTTCTTTTTATTTTCAAACATTTCTGACTTATATCCTACTTTATAGAAGAATTACAAAACTATACAAAACAAAGAATATGATCTACTGAAACCTGAATATTTACAAAAGAATTAAGCATAACTTAATAATTAGGAAATTTTAGGTGCACACACATATGAGCCCATATCATTCAATAGCATTGAGGCAATACAAGTATATGCACACACAAACCTTATCTTATTCTTGGGGGATGATATATTTGAATAAATACCCACAGGGAACTCCACTAAGTCACATTTGAGTGTAATGCAAGCATCCAAAATGCCAAGGAGTTGCACGTTGATCCTGCCAGCAATGGACCTGCCCAAACCCTTAAGTGTGCCAGAATTCTACTGAGAGCTGCAAAGCAACATCAAGCCAAGTAAAACACAACTACAGCTACTGCATTTTTATGTAGGGAACTAAAAAAACAACAATATCTTGCCTATTGAGGCATCTGAACCAGAAAAAAAAAAATGCTGAAAGGAGTTAGTTGAGGCTGAAGTACTGCAATAGGACCACCCAGCCTGGCTGTCCACAGTCTCCCCTCTGCTCTTGGGGAGAAAGGAGTGAAAAATGGCAATAGCTCACAATAATCTGTAATTGCTTCAATAAATAAAAAAGCCAAAATAGGTAGGGAAACATTCTCAGACCTTGGGTATCTGCTGGATGCTGATTCTGCACAGACCAGCTCAAGGTGAGAAGATCTTTGCACTTGTCCAGAGCCTCTCAGAACTTCTGCCATCCTTGCAAACCTGGCCTGATTTGTCCTGAGAGGCCCAAAACCAGAGTATCTTTTGATTTTACACAAAAATTTATCACAGCTTTTACACCAAAATGAACTCCCAACTTACTTAACTTTTCATTCCCTCTCACATATATTTTTGTATAATGTAAACATGCATCAATCCATAACATTTCCCAATTTAGTTTTCTGCTGATGAACTTCATGAAGTTTTTTAATCCTCTGCTGCAGTTTGCAATTAAGTAATAGAGAGTGCAGGTGATGAATTAGAATATTTTATCTGAGCACTGTACATGAAGTGTTCTTGTTTACAAGCTACAGTCAAAAAATAGATTCCTCTGGCATGAACTCCAATCACTAATTTCATCAAGCCTAGAATTGCAGTGCACAAGTTTTCCTTTCCAGCATGAATAGCTGTAAAATATTTAAAATTTTCTTCCAAGTACTCATTGTCCTAGTTTACTAGCTTCTTACTCAATCAGCAGATGGGCAATACACAGCACATACTACTGCCAGTGATGCAAAGCAGAACTGAAAGATCTTCAATCAAGACAAGTTTAGCTCATAAGGAAAACAAAAGGACTAAATATTGGTAATTTTTAAATGCCAGGCAGATTGGGTAACTATTCAAAGAAAGCTTTAAAAAAATAACCAAACAAAGTATTGAAAACATACACCCATTTTCAGGCAAAAGTTAAATGCAACCACACACCAAAATCACTTTGAACACCCTTCTGGTATCACCCTAAACATTTAAGCATTGTATCACTCCCTAACTCCAGAAGTTTACTGAACTCCACAGCTGCTGAAGGCACTCAGACAGAATGGAGTTTCTAAGAACTAGGGAAAATATTTACAAGTGCTGGAGAAAAACAGAGGCATTTACATAATCTTTGGCAACAGGATACAGAAACATGGCACTTCTAGGACACTGTCCAGCTGCTTACAGGAAAAAAAATCCATCATGTTGGGAAGGCTGGAAAGACATCCCAAACAAGCAAGCGAAAGATAATTTTTTTTCTTTTCCTTTTCAACAGTCTCAGAGGTCTCAAAATAGCAGTAAGTGATGGCTTCAGAGAACAACACAAAACATACTTCCAGGAAAAAGACAAGACTATAAAAATATTCAAAGCAAGTATTCACATTCAAAATGGCAACCAACTACAGAACTCTCACATTCCTAGATGGTTTTATCTTTTCCAAACCATTACTAGTTACCTGGAGGAGCAATTATTTAAGCCACTGACTTTAAGAAATGCTAAAACCTTGTTCCATAACAGGTAAAAAAATCAAAGTATTAGACACCTACCTGTAATACCGAGATTGTAAATAAGTTGAACAAATAGTCTTTGATACATGGCTGGCAGACCCAAAGTCTATGACTTTGACCCGGTAAGGCTGCCGAACAGGATCCACCAACATAATGTTCTCTGGTTTGAGGTCAGCATGGATTAAACCCAGACTTTTGAGTTTTTTCAGTGCAGTGGCCACCTGTTGCAGAATAGGCCTTATTACTTTCAGTTGCAGAGGGCTGAATTTGTTTTGTTTCAGGAAGTCGTACAAGTTCTGTTCCAACATCTCAAAAACCAGGCAGGTGTGGTTACGATGCTGAAAGCATTCGTAGGCTCTCACAAAGTTAAACTCATCAGCATTCTCAGTGCTCAGCCTCGCTAAGATGCTCACTTCTATCTGCCCTTGGCGCACGTACGAAGGGTGATTCTTCAAGATTTTGATTGCCACGATCTCGTTCGTCCCCCTTTTCCAGCACTTGACCACTTGCCCAAAGGTCCCTCGTCCCAGGAAGTCGAGAACCTCGTAGGTGTTTTTCACGGAGCACAGCACCTCGTGCTGCACCAGCTGGTAATCCCCGTCGCCGCCGGTGCCGCCCTGCTTGGAGGCGGCGGCCGTGGCCACCACCGTCACGGGGTTGGCCACGCCGCTCTGCAGCATGGCAGGCAGGATGGACAGCTCGTCAACGATCTGCATCGCGCTGCTCTGGTTCTCCAGCTCCTCGCTCTTACGCTTCAGCCCGCATCGCTGGGCTCCCTCCAGGAGATCCCCGCGGCTTCCCTGCGTCCCGGCCGCCTCCGGCTGCGGTTGCTGCGCCCACGCTGCCAACGCGGCTTTTGTAGCACCTGCAGTATTTTTTAAAGCAACGGCATTTGACTGCAACCAAAAGCTCTGTCCTCGAGGTCTATCAAATGGGTTTTTAGTCTGAAAGAAAGTACTAACCCTGTGGGGAGAAATTCCAAAGTTTTTACCATTCACATAGATTTGCGGGTAGGTTCTTTCGTGGTACACGCAACTGCTTGGTTCTAGTTTGAGTTTCTTCACACTACAAAAGGCACTTGACTGGGTTTGATAAACATATGGTGGATAGACCAAGACTTGTGAGGCCATACCTACAGGGGGAGAGGAAAAGAAAAAAACAAGTGAAAATTGTGCGCATTCCCAAGCTTTCCAGCAGCTGCTACTTCTAAAAGAAAAATCAGGACACAATTATGTTCTCCAAATGAGCTGGTCTAAAGTTGTTTTATATTTAGTCTCTTCTGGCAGAACAAGGCCCTCACACTTTGCCAGTGCCCACAGGAGGACTTTAGCAGCAGCAGGTTCCTGCAGTTAAGTGCTTGAGCTGGTTGCACAGGACTGAGACAGGCTGCAGCACAGCGCTGCATGGCATTTTTCAAACAGGGGTCCTACCTTTGTGCTGTTAAATTCAACTTTCATTTAAAACCTCCCACCACTTCTACACACAAAAGTAGCACAGTGCTCAGTAACACAACTGGAAAACCAATTCAGATGTCCAATGACGACAGCAAAAAATAATTCAGGAGTTGATAATTGTGAGTCAATGCTACCTGTTCCACAAGGAATCTAACCTATTCACTGTAAACACCAGCAACCTTCCGAGAACAGACAACTGTCACAACGGCCACAGACCAAAGAATTTCACTGGGATGAAAATGAAAGTGATCAAGCCATGTGATGGGGCCCAAAATAGCTCAGGGGGCATGGGTATGTACACATAAACAACGACAAGGTTCCAGTAACTTACATGTACAGTAACCTAATCCATTCACCAAAGGCAGGTGCTTTCCTTGAGCTCTGCTCCAACCCGCTGCAGAAATTCCTGTATCAGTGACAGAGTCATGGGGCTAGAGGCACTGAATTTACCTTCCAGGTGTCCTCTATGCACTGACCCAGTGTCCCCTTCCAGACCCGTCAAACACCAGCCTTAAACTGTCTTGTAGTTAAGCTAAATACTAAGGAAAAGGCTCTGGATGGACCCCAGAGGGACTACAAGGTGTCAGGCAAGTTATGGTTTATATCAGTCTGATCAGCTCCCAGAGACAAATTCAATACAATAATACCTTAATTAGATCACTTAATCGTACCAAGTACATGAAAATTCTGGTAATAGGTATTTAAATTGCAGATGAGTCACATAAAACTTGAGCTAGACATTGCAGTGACTCTGATCAAATGAAAACTAACCAAAAGCACAGCATAATTATTCTGAAGCTGTGATTTGATTTATGCAAATGAACATTTAGATATCTTAAGAGCAATTAAAATAATCATACAAACACCTCAGTTTAGAATCCTCTAATGGATTTTGTCCCAGCTGCAGAAGAAAACTTCAAAGCCTTCTCCTTTCCAAAGCTGTTTTCTCAGAGCCAGACGATGTAGAAAGCTGGAGACAGCCAGGAAACAGCTGGGCTCTTCTGCCACCAAACATGATGGGACTGCCACTGGCCTCCTGTTCCCCACCAAGGATTTAACACTAACTATTAACCTCAAAACACAGGAAAAAATTCCTCAAGCTCTTGACTTTTCACTTAAATAATGTGCCCCATTACAAGGTGCATAAACATTACTGTTGACTAGGAGATCTATCATAATTATATTTAAATAAATCACTTATCCTGATCATATTATTTAGATATCCAAAATTCAGACCTCACTGACTGCCCCAGAAAACACATACATGCAAGCCCCTCTGGAGCTTCCAGCGGCACCTGCACAGCTCAGGCCAAGCCCAACCTTCTATCAGCACCTTACTATTCCTCCAGTTCTGACAGGACTCAAATATCAGACCTGCCAAAGACACTAAAATATCAAAATAACCCTTGGGGGTTTTCTTCTTAAAACCTTTCAGAGGTTCCCACTACAAAATACTCTGCCTGCTTGTTCATCGCAATCCCCTTACTTTTTGACACATGTGTGCTTGAAACAAGATATTCAAACTCAAAAACCATTTACACTTCAAAGCAAAGAAACTTCTCAAGGACACACTAGTGTGTTATCCCAGTTTGCTGACAGGGGGGTTCAGATGACCAGAATCACTTTCCTGACAGACAAACCCAAATGCTGGGCAGGAACAGGTCCCATGCACCTCCAGGCAGGAGGGACTGAGGACACCTGGCCCACAGGTGACAACCTGGCCAAGCTGCAGCAGCCCCAGCAGGTCAGTCTGCCCTGGATCTACCTAACAGCAAAAATCCCGCTCCACTGAACTTCTGGAGAAGACATTTTCCTGTGGAAGCAGGTCACCAAAGCTGAGGGCACCTAATGATGATGATAAGTACTTTGAAAAAGCTACACTGAAATTAAGGATGGTTTTGGAAGACAGGACAGTCCAGCACGAGGAGAACCAGAGGGACCAGAGGTTCACTCAAATCCTCACCTGAGCCTGTGAGGACCACTGGCATGTAAAAATGTGTAAATTTTCTAGAGCTCTTGCTGCTCAAACCAGTCCAGAAGGTCTGGAGGAACACAACCCCAGCTTTTTCTTCAATACTAATTTCAGCTGGATAAGAAAAACTAGACTATCATCTTTTGGGGTTAGTGTGTTCCTTACAGGACTAACTCCACGACCCTGAACTCCAACCACACTAACAGCTCTGTTCACAGATAAGAAGTGTTTACTGAGTTATTACAAGAACATTTTTACCAACTCAAAAAAAAAAAAAAAAAGAAAAAAAAAAGAAAATTGACCATTAAATGGAACAGATAACATACCCTGGAACAGCCTTTGATACAATCAGCACAGACTACACTAATAAAATAAAATTTTACTCCACACAAAAACAGACTTGTACAATCATCATATTTTTTACCTTCCCCTAAACACTTCTTCCCAACTCCCATCATTTTGCTTGTCTTTTTCTAAACACACACTTCTAGATGCCAATGTCATTTGGAGAAGCTACAGTATCTTCACATAAGCAGTGAATCCTGTGAAACAGGCACATTAAACTCTGCAGCATCCTACACCTGACACTTCTTAAAGACCTGCGCCACACACTCATAGTGTTCAGAAGACATTTCAGACAGAAGCACACTCTACCCAACCTATATGCAATGAAACCCATCAGAACAGCATGGAGCTATCCAATACAAGCAGCTGCTGGAGGCCTTTGAGAAGCTAAGTTGATAAACAGAACTGACTTCCCCCCAAACAGATGAAAACAAACCCCCACAGACAGCAAAGCTGCACAAAAGACCTTGAAGAGAAAGGGAAAATACCACAACACCCTCTACTGTAACAGCACTGCTGTGTTTTAAGGGATTTTTGTTGGTTTGGGGTTGTGGATTTTTTTGTGGTTGAGGATGGTTTGGTTTTTTGGTTCTGTTTTTCTTACTGGGTTGATTTGTTTGTGGAGTTCAGAAGCTTTTTTTTAAACTATTTTGAGGTATTTGGATTACAATACAATCCTATGGATAGCAGCTACACCTGAAAGAATAGACTTACTGTGTTGCAGGTTTTTTGTTGCCTTTTTTTTTTTAAACCAGGACTCCCAGCAAAAAAAAAAAAAAAAAAATACACAGCACATTTTCACCTAGCAGAGAGTGGATCTTTCTTTTCCCCTGCCACAAAACATTTCACTGAGTTCATACATCCTTCTGCATACTTGTTAATGAGACTGTTTCTGCTTCCTCATACAAACTGAAGCAGGTCAGACTGCACCTACATTAAACAGCCCAGCTGCAGAAAAAGAGAGGGATCTGTAGAGCCAAACAAACGGTGCTGAAAGAAAGAAAAAAAATAATCTGTGCTCATTTCAGGGAGGTTACTCGAGCCTGAACACACATAAAGAGCTGGTGCACATCTCCCAGTTAAATTTAATTTAAAATAAAAACCGAATTGTGCACGGCAAGACCCCCCCAGGATGCAAACCAAAGCATCAGAAGGTCTGAAAAGTGCAATTTCCAGGTGACAGTACCACAGGCAGCCCTGGAGTAACTCCCCACTTGACTTTCGGTTTTAGTCCACGTAGTCCATTGCTCCACACCTATTTTTAAAGTCCTCTTCTCCTTCACTGAGTGCAAAGCAAGTGTAACCACTTCAGCACAGGCAGTGGCACAAACAAGCTGAATTTGGCTCTGGAGTTCTGCAGCTTGTATTCTCCAACTGGAGACTGCTGCATCCCACCTTACTGCTAGGGAATAGTGCAGGGAAGAGTTTTGGGTTCTGTTACCACCTCTAGAAAGGCTTCCTTCAAAGGAACCAGCCCTCTTAGTTTGAAGCAGAGAGTGCTGGGAAAATCTGGCTCGTTAAACATAAAGCTATACAAAACATGAGACTTCTGACCAGAGTTAAGGCTGTGAATTCTGGGCTTCTGAAAAAAGCATGAACAAAGTAACAAAGCAAATATATTTCAACTAAGTAAATTCGTTGTTTATTCCTTTAAATAAATTAACAAGTGGATTTTCACAAAGTAATGTCAGTGGACAGGAGGCACTTCAGTTTTTCCCCCCACAACCAAACTTCTCTGTACAGAAACTGAGCAGGGAACCAGGCAGATGCACCTCTGGTTAACACCTTGCTAATGTTCACCTAGGTGTAACAATGCTCTCTACTTCTCCAAATTACATCTGCAGCCTTCTGGGGCTAGGCAAACTCAGCAGCATGACCCACCTGGCACACTGTGACAACCTGGAGCAGCACAGGCTGTTCCAGGCCTGAGCACCATTAATAATTAACTGTACAGTGACATTTCCACATGGCTGAGTTGGGGGGGAAGTGTGGCAAAATAACTGGTTAATAACTGCAGGGGAGCTCAGGAGAAACTGCCACAGTGCTCTCCTAATTTGTCTGTGAAATGCACAGCTCCTGCCCCCAGCACTGCAATCGCCCTGCTGCTCCTGGTGTAGTAAATTCCCAGCAGCCAGAGGCAGCCGCCTAATAACAGAGTTAAACTTTAACCCAAGAAAACTTGTTTTCCAACTTCTTTCAGGCCTCCGTGGGCAAAAACCAGCTCCAAAACTCTCACATCCTTCTCACAGGGGAGCTGGGCATCAAGGGAGGCTTTCTAAACACTCAGTAACTTCTAGCAAACGCACAATTGGAGCAGTGGCACTTATGAAATGTTTTGTTTACATCATGCATCACTTTGGAAACACTGCAAGGATACGAACTGTCATTTTTTCCAGGTAAAACAATTGTTCTTTTCATATTAGGTGCCACCCAACTTCTCAAGTTATTCAGCAAGTACAAAGCTGAAATAGTTGCCCTCTCTTTCAGCACAGATGAAAGTTCATTACCAGTAGTAGCAGCACCTCTACGTTATTGTTTATTTTGGATAGGTAGCTGAACAAGCTGTACTGATGCAAGTACTTTCATACCCCATGATCTGTTCACCCTGAGGAATTCCCTCACTCCAGCTGGACATTTAATAACAAAGCACTGGCAATTGAGGTTTCATGCAATTTATAAAGGAAAACATGTCCACAGAGAGTGCAAAGTGGCCAGAAACACAAGCCCAGGGAGTCCCAACCCTCTGGCCACCTCAAAACCAGCTCTGTGACCCACAGAAGGGAGAGAGCAGAGCAAAGAAGAAAGCACTGAGGTATTCCAGGTAATTTGTGCCCTATAAATGCTTTCCTCAATGACAGAGGGAATTCTGCACACACACTGCCCCACAGAGAACCAGGAGATGCACAAGCAGCTGATGACATCTCACCAAAGAAACCAACACCCAGCTCTGGGGCAGCAACCAGAGATGCAATTCCACAAAATTGCAAAAGAAATCATTACCATTCTTGACTAAAAAACGTATTCCAGAGCTCAGGGATGTTGGCTCATCATTCACCAGGAGCATTCAGCTGAGCCAACACAGCCTTTGCCCCACATGAAACCTCCATCCAGGCTGAAAGGCCAAAGGTTGGCTCCAAGTTTTAGTGGGAAGCAAAGGATACAATGATCCAATTCTGCCCTCGTAGAATTTAGTTACCGACCACCCAAAAAAATGTTACAGCGCTGGTTAAGGTCTGTGCAACAGCAGAGATATTTTTAGTCAGACACCACCAATGTTGCACTGATAGCAGAAATTGAAAATACCAGTTGGTTTAAGTGTCATACAAACTAGTCTCAATTGCAGCATTGTCTCCATCCTTGGAAACAGGACTGACGCCATCCACTGAGCACAAACATATTTTACATAAAATATCAGAGTGAACTGCTGTGACTCAATGCTGCCATAGCACCAGCACTCAGGAACACAATTGCTTTATTCATATTTTCCACCAATATCAAAAGCTAAACCTTGTGATACCAATATGACTGCAATCACAGCTAAAAAGATAAATGAACCAGTACTGGAAGCATTTCTTTTTCTTCTGGGCAAGCTGGAAAGCAGGCACAAGCAGTGCAGCCTTGGCCACCAGCCCCAGGGAGAAACATGCCCTCCACATCAGAATGTGCCACCATCAACATAAACAGCACAATTCAACCAGCCAGGGCTTCACCAGCCTAATCTCTTCTTTTACAAGACTAATTCTTTTTGAACCTGGAAACAGCAGGCACTCTCAAATAAAAGTCTCTGACAGTGGGGATTAGGAGAGCCCACACCTTCTGCAGGACAGAAGTGCTGGAGGATCCATCCAAACCATTCCTGTCTGCCACCCTTCAATGCAGCAGGAGGGCCAAGGCAAGCAGAGAGGCAGGGCACTTCTTCCACTGCCACCTTCCCTAAAGCAGAAATAAAATTTGATAGAGAGGATTAGCCCAAACTGCATGTTGGCATGTCACATGTTCAAATGCCACTGTACTTTAAAAAAAAAAAAAATTCCTTCTTAGTCCTTTCTGATTTCCAGTCATTTTATTTTTGTGCAATTGCTCAATTTTGCATTTTTTAGAATGCTGGCCATTTGTTAGAACTAGAAATGGATCAACTGATCTAAGCAATTTATTTTGGAATTTCATTTTAAAATAGCTCTAGACAATACCAAAAGCAGCTCCTGTAAGAATATACATTTAGAAGTTTGCTGCCACTTCACAGAAGGTAAGGCAGCACATCTGCATGCAAAGGAACTCTACTTACATAGAGTTCATCAAGTCCTCTCAATTACTCAATGAGGAGGAAACTCATCCAAAATTACCTTTCTTCCTCTCAGGAAAAAAGATTTTCACCTGGACAAAAACAAGCAACAAAAACCAAAGCAAACAAAACACCCCAAACAACAACAACCCAAAATTCCTGTTCTCCCCACAGGACCTGCATATTAATTCTGCAGCAGCACACACACAAAAAACCTGTCGAGCTCATTGAACTGACATGCAATGCAAAAATTTGCAAATCAGGCTCTCCTGTAGCAAGGAGGTGAATACAACTTTCCTACACATTGAGAACCACTTGGTAGAAGCAATAGTTGAGTTAAAACTTTGCCCAAATACATGGAAAAATCAGTCCCTCTTCCAAGAAGACCAACAAGAATGTCAATATCAAGTGGTTACTGAGTTGTGAAGACAACACACCTACAGCACATTCAACTTCCTCTGCAACCAAAATGCCAGAGTAAATAAGAACATTAGCCTTTATTTGTTTTAAAACTGACTTAACTGCAGCACAAAAAGATCAATCAAGGTAAGTGTGTGGGATTAGATGCCTTGATTATTTTTCAGTTTTCAGGTCAGTTGCCCCAGCTACATCTAGTAACAACTCTCAAACATATATAGACTGAGGTAAACACACAGACACACAATAAGCAGGAAGGTATTTTTAAACATACACAAAAAAAAAAAAAAAAACTTTTGAAGTCCCAGTATTTTTCCCATAATAGAAGTTTGTTATTTAAAAGTGGTTTCAATATTCTGCTTTTATATAGCAGGTGTTTTTCTTTCCTTGTGAGCAACACCATCATGAAAATAGCATTAGTTGCTTGCAGAAAACAGTTGTATAAATTGGACATGGCATTTACTGTAGAACATTAAAAAAAAACTAGAGGGGAAAGGTGTTTACCCCTTCTTTCAGCTTTCTAAGGATGCAGAGAAGCAGTATTTCCTACAGATAAATATCAGTGCACTAGAAATCCATTTTTTCTCACAGAAGGATCAGTCTTAGGTCCTACTGAATCAATAACTGTAATAACCCATATTATAATGCAAGGGCAAGAAATGTCTCCCTCTCCCCTGTGCAAAGAAACTTCCTGATTTAACTACACAGAAAGCACAGGTAAAGAAAGATTATATGCAGCATACAACCCACTACCTGGGGACATAATAATACTGCTAAATGTGCATACATTTTTTTCTCTGTTGTATTCCCTTCCATGTTTAATAATTTTTCCACTTTAGCATAAATAAACCTTTAACAGCCACTCTTGTTTTAACCTTGAGGAGAATGTTTAGACACCTCTGTGACAGAGTTTTTAAAACACATCTAGTCTCAAGCAGCATTTGTCACAAAGAGCTCCCAAAGCATTTCTTGGCAACACTTCCCACCATGGCCTCTTCTTGCTGGGCTCAGAGCTGACACGTGCAAAGGAAGAAACCATTGGGAAAAGTTATTAAAATCAGTCTTTATGAAAAACAATCTGCTCCTATCAGGCTGAATACCAACTAATTCTGCAAATCACAAAATAAGTTGGTATTAAAGGGAAAAAAGTTCTTGGTCTCCTCTTTCTCCTCTGAGGAGCAAATCTGGTTCCTTCTGAAGGGCTTCACAACATCTCAAACACCAAAATTCCCACACTTAACAGACTGAAATGCTGAAAAATAAGGATTATCTGAGTACCTCTTCTACCCACATGCAACCCCTAATAATCTTCAAAGAGAAGCTGTGGAAAAAACTTCTCAACTGAACACACAGACTGCAGACAAACAACCAAGTCCAACAGTTAAAAAGAAAAAAAAAAAAAAAAAGGAAGAAATGAAAGGAAAGGGGTAAGAAGTAGCAGATGACCAAAGTTTCTAAGAAAAACTCAAGAAGGAAGATGTTGATAAAACAATGATGGACATCAACAGCTTCAGTCAAAACAGGCAGAAAGGCATCTTACAAGAAACAACTACAAATCCTCCTGGAAATTGTGTAAGGCCCACCAATTGTGCCAACACAGAAAAAAATGCGCACCATAGGAAAGAGGGGAAAAATTAATATATTTTACTTAAACTAGTGGAATCTGGTAAAAAAAAAAAAAAAAAAAAAAAAGCTATGTCAACTTTTAATGCTGACAAAGGACCAAAACAAAACAGCAAAACAGTAAACATGTTGAGACTGTGGAAACACAAGAGAAGAACCATTTATTCTATCTACACATGAAAAAGTAAATTACTTTTGCAAAAGTGAATTAAAGCTTTAGAAATAAATGTGTATATGAACACTTTTTATGGATACCTGGTATTAGTGATTATTCATGTCCTCCAAAGGGAACTTAGATCACCAGTAAGAAAAACTTCTTTTCCTTCCTTACAGAACTTTCTAATGATTATTGGAGTTGAGGCCCTTTTCTCTCTGCATTTTTGTCTTGACAGGTGAGCCTTCTCGTGCAGCCCTTGATGGGGGCATGCATTAGAGGTCCCTGCACCAGATGGTTTCAGCCTATTCCAGCAGGAGCAGGGAGAGGTTCAGGTGTCAGCTGGCAGGCAGGGAGCAGGCCTGCAGGGATCCGGCCACGCTAATAAAAGCAGCAAACATCTCTGCAATGAGGACACTGCAGCCCCACACAAAGCACAGCTGCACCACTCATTGCAGCCCCAGCCCTCCTGGCTCTTTCTCCTGCCCAGGGACCAGTTCTGCCATCTCAAGGCGAGGAGATCCACTTCCATCTCACAGCTCAGAGCCATGTAAAACTAGAGAAAACCCCTGAAACAACCCAAAACCTGTTTTCTCAGGCACTGGTGGCTGCTTGCCCCAAGGCAAGCGAACAACCAAGCCAAGCTTGGTGATAGAAATCTTGCCTCACCCAGTAATTTAAGTTCCTTGGAGGTTTTAGTGTCCTGGTGACACAAAGAGCAGCTGCGGGACAGTGGAGTGTGGTGACCCAGAGCAGCCTCCAGAACACAGGAGAGAACAAGACACACTCAGAACAGTGGATTATGAAATCCAACAGGCTGGAGAAGTGGCCATGGGCATCTCCAAAACCTCCTCTTTTCAGGGTGTTTATGGGACTCAGCACAGGTATCAGGAGCTGAGCTTTCCTGCCCAGAAGTTTTCCAGGACCACATGTATCCAGCAAGTGATCACACAAATAAAAGCTGACTTTTTACATTAAAAATGTTATTTGTACTTCATTTGTAGTGCGCTTTAAAAAGCACTAAAAAGTCTTCTAGAGCTGTTACATTATTTCAGCAAGAATGGAAAGCATGGGTTTAAGATTACTGATGTTAAAGATAGCTTTTTTGATGGGAGTGCCCCTCCTAACATGCAAAAAGAGTTCTCTGTATGTAAGAACCCAATTACTTTTCTAATACTGGGAGTTGCTGTAGCTTTGATCATCCTAAAAGATAGGAAAATATTTCTAATGTCTATTTTGTCTTTGGATGTTTGACTGCATTTTCTTTTATTCCTCTGTTTTGGAACTTGAACTTTGCATTTTCCTGTTATAGCCAAATACTGTTGAGCATATGAGAGCTGGATAAAAGGGGAAAAAAGGATTATATTCCTTACTTACTAAAAGGAATAATTTCCTAATCTTTTTGTACTGTATGTTATGCTTTTACACAAAAAGTTTACACAATGCTGGAATTAATAAATATGTACAGTTAATATTCAGAGAGTTATTTTGAAATTACACTGACTCCAAGCCTCAGCATAAGGAAAAAAACACAACTAAACTATTTGAGTCTACTTGTTTAGAAAACACTTGTTATTTGGCTGTTCTTCCTTTTCCAAGCCCAACTGCTAAACCAGAGATTGTGAAAAAGTTACCCACTATCAAAAATGCAGTATTAAAATGCTATATGGAAAAGTGATATACAATGAAAAAAATACTACAAAGCTTTACAAATATTATCCCTAAACTGCATCTAAAACCAAGACGCACACCAACTCCTGTCATCTTTTTCAATATTCACTATATTGAAATAAAACAACTGAAGAACTGGGGAGAAGAACCTAACCTATAGGAAATACATTATCAAATATAAAATCCACCTTCACAGTTACATGATGCTGTTCCCCTGCTCACCTGTCACTCAAAGCACAGCGACTCTGAAGAAAAAGTGATAACTTCTTTAAAATTCTGTATAAGAGGTAGAAGCTCTAAATTAAAACACTCTCTAAAGGGGGGGTGGGGGAAGCCAAGACCAGGTAACAGGATTTTCCAGGCTTTATCCTTCATTATAGGTTATTTCAGGTTAAACAGAGGGTGCTCAGTGCCTGCAGAAGTCAGGAAAGGTAACTCATTACTAACCCATATCATAGCATCAGTTATTTCAGGCTGCTTTAAATTGAGTTAAATGGTCATTTCAGGTGCACTGCACTCCCAGCATGGTCTGCAACACGCTCAGTGCTCATCCTCACTCCTTTCCCCATGTCTCATGTTGTGCTCAGCCCAGTCACAATTCTGAAGCACAGTTTCAGACACCTGAAGTCCCATCCTATACTCATGATCTATTAAAATTAATTAATTGTTTTCTTTCAAGACCTATTAAAAGTAATTAATTGTTTTCCAAGATCTTTAAATACCAACTAATTCTGCAAATTACAAAAGAAGTTGGTATTAAAACGAAAGAGGAGACCTTTTCTTTCAAGATCCATTAAAAGTAATTAATTATTTTCTACTCCACCTCTGACTGTCAGTGAAGGGATGACAAGAAATAGAATATTTCAGTGACTTGGGAACTTGGAAAACACCAAATGGTACAAACAAGCTTTTTTGAAGTCTGAAAGGCAGATGCTATTTCACAAAACCCAACAGCCAACTCGTGACAGAGGAATGTTGGTGGCACCACCGTGACACTTCCACATTCCTTCTTCCCTCAAGCCAAGGATCACCAGGTGATTACCAGGCCTGCTCTCCCCAACTTGTACTTCTGGCAGTCACAGCACTTTCATTCAGCTCTAACGCCTCTGCAGATCAGATGAAATCATTTCATATATTCAGAAAAGCTGAGGCTGATCTAATAAAAAAATGTAGGAAGGCCTCTCTGTCCTCTGCTTTACTCCCCAAAGTTCTGTGCAGAAAGCAGCACAGTAAAAAAAGAAATAGAGGGGAAAGGTGTTTAGCCCTCCTTTCAGCTTTCTAAGGATGTAGAGAAGCAGTATTTCCTACAGGTAAATATCTAGTGCACTAGAAATACATTCTGTCTCACAGAAGGATCAGCCTTCTGCCTCCTAATGAATCAGATCGGGTGAAATCATTTATATATTCAGAAAAGCTGAGGATGATCTAATAAAAAAATGCAGGAAGGCCTCTCTGTCCTCTGCTTTTCTCCCTAAAGTTCTGTGCAGAAAGCAGCACAGTTAAAAAAAAATAGAGGGGAAAGGTGTTTACCCCTTCTTTCAGCTTTCTACAGACATAGAGAAGCAGTATTTCCTACAGGTAAATATCTAGTGCAGTGTAACACTAGAAATCCATTCTCTCTCACAGAAGGATCAGCCTTCTGCCTCCTAATGAATCAGATCAGATGAAATAATTTCATATATTCAGAAAAGCTGAGGCTGATCTAATAAAATAATATAGGAAGGCCTCTCTGTTCTCTGCTTTACTCCCCAAAGTTCTATGCAGAAAGCAGCACTGTGTGCAGGAACTGTTCTGTAAGTGCCACGACATCCCACACTGCAACAGCGAAATTTAGCTACACTAAAAGCAGTTCCTCCTCCTGTATTTAACATCCCTCCAAAATACATGTCCAGCCTCAAATGACAGTGCTGTTCCCGTGCCCAACGCTGCTTTTCTCCCCCCTCACACACAAGAAAGGCAACCACAAAATTCCCGTTCCAAAAGGCACCGCTTTGTCAAAAGGGCCTTTGTTGCCGTGATCAGCACGCTGGCTAAAGGGAAAATACAAGAAAGAGATCCTATAGAGAGGTAAAAAGAAAACTGCTCTGAAAACAGGAAGTGTGCAGTCCCTTCAGAGAGGGGTACACACACCTCAACCCGTGAGCTTGGGGAAACACAGCCTGACATTCCTACACCTCTGCACTGGGCTTTCCACAGGAATTCAGTACAGTTAATTCTGTTCCACCCAGGGGCTGGTGAGCTGACCAACCCTCTGCCTCTGAAAATGCTGCTGAGCCTCCCATCCCCTTCCACAGACAGATGCCATCAACCCCACAGATGCTTTTGGAAAAAAAAAAAAAAATCACCGAATTGTTTTGAAGCAACTGCTGCAAACTGTAGGACACAAGGAGAAAAGCAGCGCATGCAAATAAATTCTGGTGGTTTTTTATCAGTTAGTTCTGAAAGATGAGTTGCAAGCTCAGCCTCCCTCCCCACACCCTGTCTTTGTCTCTGCTATCTTGTTATGCAGGAGCCTGTCTCATTTCCCTGTTTCCACAGGTAGTTGTTTGAAAGAGACGAGGGAGGAAACACGCAAACACACACACACACACACAAAAAAAAAAAAAAAAAAAAAAAAAAAAAAAAAAGAAACAAAGGAAAATTCACAAGCGCCGCAGAGACCCCAGGGCAGGGGCAGCTTCCCGAGCAATTTTTCAATGTAACTTTATTCCAGCTCATGGAACCCATCCAGTTCCACACCGCCCCCAAGCCCGGAGAGCCACGCACCACCACCACCGCAGTCGGAACCGGAACACCCGGCCAAATTTATCTACTGAAAAAAAAATTCATAAATTAATTTCCAAGCACGAGCGGTGCCACACCCTAGCAGAGAAGCCCCCAGGAAGAAGAGGAGGCAGCGAAAAGTCCGAGGGCTCCCAGCATGTGCTACCATAAAAGGTCCGCAGATAAAGCCGCCCCACGGCTCCAGCGGGATCGGTTTTCCCCCGGTAAGCCCGCGTTAACACTTTGCTCTATTTATCTGCCATCTCACCACGCCGCTTCGTAATACAGTATTGACCTATTTTCCAGGTGCTTAATTAATCTCTCCGCTGGCTGCCACGCTTGTTAGGCAGCTACTGTGTGTATTTTAAACTTTAGTTTATAGAAAGCTCTAGCAAATTAAGTCTGTTACGGAATTATTATGTCAGTCCTCAGAGTTCATCCCAGCTTTCCTACTTAGTGCGACATCAATCAGAGCCTAAACTTTTTGCAAACGATGTCATAGGGAGGTAATACTGGGCAAAAAATGAATAATCACAGAAACATGCATTGTTATCGACAACTACAGCTTCAACTAATGTAATCGTCGCTCATAGTAACATACTTTCCCACAATTTCAAAACGCTGAAATAAACAAGGCGATACGCAAGTAGGGAGATGTGAAACACACAAGCAGGAAGATGCAAAAACATCAGAGCGCCACATAATTTCTGGCAAGTCAAGCCCCGGAGTGCCAAAAACTAAGTTAACAAAGAAACAAACAATCGCAGTTTCTGACATTTTAAGTCAGATGCAACAGTTAGTAACAAAAGTATAACCTCAAAAGAAAGCTCTTTATTATATACGTGTAAGCACATAGCATTAACGATCGAGGGCTCGATCTAAATAAAAATAATTTTTACACACTCATCACAATTTCCTACAGCGTTAAACACATGCAAACGCACCTGCCAGCTTTACAATTGATACCACGACGAATCCAGAACAAACCCCGCACAATCCCTGCCGCAACCATTACGGCAAAGCCTCCGGCACACAAACCCCTCCGCTTTCACAGAGCCCGTTCTTGGGAACTGACCAAATTTTAAAGCGTCCACTTCCTTTCCAGTTGCTGTTAGCGATGCCGGCCCCGGGCACCATTTGCCTCCCCAGCCTCCCCCCCGCGCGTGTCTCTGCTCGGGGCTCAGGGCCGACGGTCGCGTCCCGCCGGGACTGCCAGGAGCGGCCGCGCCGGCGGCCGAGCAGCACCGGGGCGGGAGGAGCCGCGGCCGCGCCCCGGGACCCCCCGCAGCCCGCCCGGCCCCGGCGCTCCATACAAGGCACGGCAGGAGGCGGCGCGCCCGGAGCGGAGCGGGGCAGCGCCGGCAGCGGGCGAGGGGCGGCCACACCTCCCCCGCCGGGCGGCGCCGGCCTCGCCCGGCACCCGGGGCGGCTCCGGGAGGGCGCCGGGCCGCGCCGCGGAACGGGAAACTTCGGGGACGCGGCGGGGCGGGCGCCGTCGAGGGCAGCGGGAAGGGGAAGCGGCGCTGCCCGCTCGCCGCCGCCGCGCTCGGCCAGGCCGGCGGCGCTGCCCCGGGCAGGGGGGTCGAGTGTCCGCGGAGCCCCCCGCGGGCAGGGCGCGATCGCCGCCGGCGGAGGCAGAGGCAGCGCCGCTCTCCGCCCGCGGGGCCGGCCCCGCTCGCCGCCGGCCGCTCACCTTCACGGGTCGGGCCGCGCTGGCGTCCGCGCTGGAGCTGCCGCCGCCGCCCTGGGCATGTCCGGGAGCGCTCCGGGAAGCGCCGCTCCGGCCGGGCTCAGCCGCTCAGCCCCGCCGCTGCTGCTGGCGCCGCCGCCTCGGCCGCTGCCATCTTGTCCTGGCGGCTGCGAGGGAAGAGCCCCGGCTCAGCCCGCTCGACAGACCGGGCCTCCGCCTCATCTTCCCGGGGAGGGACCCAACCCGCCCCCGGCCGCCGCCTCCTCCGCCTCCGCCTCCTCCCGCCTCCGCCCTGCCCGCGGCGGCCTAGCGGCGCCCGCCGCCGCCCATCGCCCCGGAGCGGCGGCCGCGGCCCCGCCGAGCGCTGCGGAGGGGGCGCCGGCCGAGCCCCGCTCCGGCGCGCCCCGGCCCCCGCCCAGCCCGCGGGGCGCAGCCTGCGGGGCGCTCCCGCCGCCTCCCGCTCCGCTCCGCTCCGCCCGGCCCGCCGGCAGCGCCCCCGCCCGGCCCCGCCGCGCAACGCAGCCGCCGCCGCCGCCCCGCGCCCGCCCGGAGCGCCATGCACGGCCCGGCCCCGCTGCCGCTCCTCTCCTGCCCTCCCGCACCGGCCGGGGCTGCTGGGCCATCACCGCCCATGGCAGCAGCTCGGCGGCGGAGCCCCCTCAGCGCCAGCTGATGGTCCCCCCGGGAAGTCACCCCTGGGAGGACAACTCGGGATGCTCCTGCAGCGAACTCCCCCTGGGAGGACAAGTTGAGATGCTCCTACCCCGAACTCCCGTGACGGTCCCCCTGGAAGTCCTGGGAGGACGAGTTGAGATGCTGCTACCGCGAACTCGCCTCCCTGCCCTCCCCGGTCTGTCACTACCTGGAGGAAGGCAGCCTGGTGCTTTGTGGGGGCTCTGCCAGGGGCACCTGTAAAACTCCCAAATCCTCCGGTGCTGGCCATCCCGATCACCGCACCCCGAATCGGTGAGCTCTCCCTGCCAGCTCCCAGCTAGCTGCCAACTCCCGTAATACTCATTCACACACACTCAACGTGCATAACGATGAGCAAACTGGTGCCAGGACAAAGGCCTGGCTCTCAGGACCTGGAGCTTAGAAGATGACAAGGTGAGAATGAATTTACCAACTCCTAACTCATTTAAATGAGTGGTAAGACAAAGAGGCTTCCCCAGCCAGCCCTGGAAACAAGTGTGAAGCACCAACCTTCCAGATCTGGTCTGGCATCCTTCCCTGGCTCGCAGTCCTTGCCACGCTAGCCCGAGCCCGTCAGACACACCACCAGCTTGAGAGCAAGCAGGACAGAGCAAATGTATTGCCCAGTTTGCATCCTGCATTACAGTTCAGCATTTTGCCTTGCTTAACTCTTCACAAAATAACAGGATACACCCCCAGTAACAACATGTCCCTAGTATTATACATCACTTAAATATTAGTGGTTTGTAGGACTGGTCAGCTTCTCTGCAAACAGCATTCTTGACCCGAAATAGTGTTCAGCTGATGTGGGGCAAAAAAGGAATTACTGTTTGCCTATAAAGTATTTAGCCCCGAGATAAATCCTTGGCAACAGCTCCAACTGGACATCACATGCTTCTCCACCTCTTGCCAAAAATAACAAAGAATTTCTTTATTTACTTGCACAACTACACGTACTCTGCTATTTTTTCTCACTACTTGTTCCAATATTTTCAACACGTGTCTGCTTGATTTTCACCTTTATTTAGGACCAATCCTTGTAATAAAGATTGTTAGGATGTGAAGTCAGAATTTGAATTAATTAATTGGAGAAGCCAGACTTATTGTACGGAAGTGCTAAAACCTAACATTGGTTTTACTGCCACAACACCACCAATTTTCAGTCTTGTAAGTAATGAGCCATATAATTTAGGGCTGGGGAAGAAATAGGTGGGTGTCAATGGTAGTAAATTATAGCACTCAAGAGCTGCTCATAACATCTATTGCTTACTAATTTTAGAAATATTAATCAAGCTCCTAAAAAATAACATCCTACAGAGTTATTTCTACACGTTTTATTAACATATAAATAGACAGTAAATGTTGATAAACATTCTTGTTGATTACTTAACCATACAAACTCTAAAATGGCTTAACAACAAAAAAAAAGCACATTAAAATATGCTGATTCAATCCATACTTGATCTGCAAACTTAAATTGGTGTATATCACCCCAAATTGTGATCCACTGACGAGTATCAACATGTTTTTTAGGATCTATTTCTAGCAAATTCCTCGTGTTTCACCATGCACCTTCTTACAATTTGATAACCAAACCAATCCAAATGCAGTTGTTAATTTCAGTGTTACCAATCCTCTACTAACAGGCAAAATGATGAATCCAGTGCTCCATGGATACATCTGCATAATTTTAACCAACTTTCAGAAACAGATTTGAATTTAGATGTAGAAAAGAAGGGGTGACTTTGGGCTCATTAACATCTCTTATCATGCTGTTCTCTCACTGGAGTTTTGGGTGGGTCACGTTTGTCACAGCACCTCCTGAAACATCCCAGCACTGTCAGTTCTCTCCTCGTGTTCCAGTTTTTGCTAATTAGATCATGCTAGACTCCCACTCACCTTGCAACAGGAGTATCACCAGCTTGTAATCAAACTCTCAAATCTCGTTGGAACTCCTTCAGCTGCTTCTGTGGAGCACAGCACCGCTCTGCAGATCCATTGTTTCGCCCTTTTTTCCTTTCAAGC
The DNA here is from genome assembly GCF_035770615.1 of Melospiza melodia melodia. NCBI lineage: Eukaryota > Metazoa > Chordata > Aves > Passeriformes > Passerellidae > Melospiza > Melospiza melodia. Next base: position 49,443,575 of record NC_086199.1, on the reverse strand, counting down.
TCCCTCAAGGAGCTCCCTTCTTTGGCAGCTGTTTCAATTGAAGCTTTCCTCAGCCTTAGGGCTGAGGGCTGGCCAGAGCCAGTGTGAGCTGGAGGGATGAACCTCCTCTGCTGTCAGTGACTCCTAGGGATGGCTTTGGCCACAAAATAGTTTTGAAGTGCCCACAAAGCACAATAAAACAACATTAGATGTATCAGCAAGCTTTAAACACTCTGATGACCGTTTCTATCAGAGGTTAAATCTGTGACCGTGTCTCAGAAGCCCTCACATGACTTTTTTTTGTCACCTGGAAAGCAGCAAACACTTCCCTGTCCTAATTTTCTCTTGGCAGGTCCATTTGTGCTGGTAGGCAACAGAGGGGTTAATGTGGAAACTCCTGTTACACCTGTAAGTGCTCTGGGCTCCTGATACCTTTTGGAGGGGAGGGTTTTGTTTCAAAGTGCTTAAGTAACTCGGTGGAAGGAGGCTCTGTGTCATTTAGATTCATTTATGAAGTTCAGCCCTGAAACACACACCCCCGTGGGCTCCTGTTCCTCCTTGTCTGCAAGCCCTTGCAGAGGATAAGCACTAGTTAGGTGTGAGTGCTCTGAGTGGAAAATAAAACCCAGAAGTATGAAGAAGAAGATATTTCCAACAGATGCGATCTATTATACAGCAAAAAGAAACAATCTGAGGACAAACACAGGCTAGAAGCTTTTGGCAGAACACCTCCCAATGACATTTTGTGCTATTTTTGTTACCAAAATCCCAAGTGTAGATGGAGGCTGAAAATGCTTTGGCTAGAACAATTTGTTTTACTCCTCAAACTGCTATAAGCTGTATCATCAAAACACTTTTTACAGCCGGGATGAGTTGCTCATATCAGCTTATGGGTCGCTTGCATCAGCTTGACTCTTAATTTTTGACCAAGCTTGGAGTCCTGAACGAGGCTGTGCCATCACAGGAGAAGCATTTTTAACTGATGTTATTGTCACTTAAGTATGACTTGTATTATGAAAAAAAGCATTCGATATTCTGCATTTGGATCAAAATTTTTCAAGATCCAAATTCCTGTGGAAACATGTAAAGGGGTTAAACCGATAAAGTAACTGAGAGTTAAGCTGATAAAAACTGCTCTTTTAAAATATAAAAATCTAAATGTACACTTCCCACTGATTACCATCAGATTCAGACAAGCACAGTTCAAAGTTCCCCATCTCCCCTCCCCATAGATATGTTTACTAGATATACCCAAAATCCAGCCTTCTGTTGCTGGGTGTAAATGGAAAACTACTTTCAAATTTAAAGCAAACATATACTTTGCTCCTTTTGCAACAACTGGAAGGTCAGTTGAGAAGCACTGTGTTTCTTCAATTAAAAAACACACAGTTTTCTCTATGCATTTTCCACTGAGACATTTGCAAAAATAAGTACAAATTTCACCCTTTATTTCCACTTTATTTTTTGCAGATTTAATGCAGGACTAAAAAAAAAAATATCCAGACAAGTTGGTGAATTGTTTGTTTGTTTATTTGTTTGTTTGTTGTTTGCTGTTTGCCTTACAAATTCAACAGCCTGGCTCCTCTGGAAAGATTTAAAAGCTGCTAGGGACAGAAAATGCTTTCCATGGGCTCATGGTGGTTTCTGGGCCTTTGTTTATTTCACAATGACACCACAGGTCCATGTGCTTCTCCATCCACTGGATGGCTCTTCCAAAGAAGAAAATCAGATTAAAGCATTCTTCAGATTGCCTCTCTTTCTACTTGTTCCTTCCTCAGCCTTTAAAGCCCAGCTCCAAGAAACCTCCTGCACCATCCTGACATTGCTGTTTCAAATTCTGCCAGGCAATGGAATTTTCTCTAAGGAAATAATTTTGTCTGGTATCTAAAGGTAAGGATAGGATGACTGAAATGGTAATTCTTAGAAAATGCAGAAGGCAGGGTGACTAAAATGGTAATTCCTAGAAAATATGAGAAGGAATCTAAAATCTTTTTGGTTATCATGTGGATAAAAGCTGGCTGACTTGAGATGAAATGCACTCCTGACCCAAACTAAAACACTAATCCCCTAACTTTTCACAGCAGAGAAAGGCAGAATAACAACACTGTAGAATCATTAAGGTTTGATAAAACCTCCAAGATCATCGAGTCCAACTTTTAATAAAGAGTGATGTCAATGTGCAAGGAAAAGGGAAAAACATAAGTAGAAAAATACAATTAATTTATCTTGAAATTACACAAATACCTACTAGTTCAATTTAGGTTTTACAGAACTTTTCTCTCTCTCTATTTTTTTTAATTGTTTCTTTTCAACCTTCTTGTCCTTTTCAGTGCCATAGTTGTTGAAACAGCTAACTGGGACAACTATAATTTAAAAATATGGCACCCTGCTAATTGTCACAGATGATTTTGCTCAGGGACACTGTGAGATATTTATTTCTCTGCTTGTGGTCATATTACATCAATAGGTGAAGATTCGACAGATGCTTCATTGCTGTCTTTTAAACTATGCTAAGATCTTTTTCATATTAACATAATTTCTTTAATAAAGAGTTAAAGAAATGCAATATTTTGGGGGTAGTTGAAATATCTTTACTGGACCATGTAAATGCTAAGGTATCGTGGTATTGTATTTTTCAGGCTGTATTTTTATTTTTCAGGCCTGGTTTTCCACTTACTTTATTAGAGTCATAGAAAGTAGATAATTCCTCACTCAAGTACCTTAGGAGATCCACATGGAAAGGATTTGTCTTCAGGAAATATGTCACAATAATTTGCATTTCTAGTCTGACACTCTAAATTTTCTTGCATTTTCTTTACTATTTTCATGTAGTCATTAGCCTTTGTGGTACCTGTCACAGAAGTGTATTTAATAATTACATTTTAATGCTCACTCTCTCATAGCAGGAAAAGAGCTGGAAGTGGCTGTTAGGGTTAATGAATGTTAAATGTGGACAAAAATACAATAGGTTTCTATTTTTGAGGTGTTTGGCAAGGACAAATATATTTTACAATATCTGATTATTACAACAGAAAATAGAGAGAATCTGATATAAATTGAGAATGATAATATTCAAGGCAATCAATAAAAAATTAGATAATCCACTCCCAATTTAATGATATCCAAACATTGGAAAAATGTTTACTTTACATAAAAGTTGAAAAAAACTCTCAAAAACTTTTTCTATGGAGGAGAAAAATAACCTTTTAAAATAAAAAGCATATTTAAAATTAAAATTCCAATGATATTGTGTTAATTTTAAAAAAACTTTCATAGCAAATATTGCCATTTCTTCCTGTTGTTTTGAAATAAGCATCAATAAGGACTCTACATTCAAGAATATCCATAGAGTACCACCCACTAATACTACAATAGTTCCATTTTTACAGGTGAGCAATGACTTCTGTCTTCAGTGACTGATACATTGCAAGACCAAGGTGAAGAGCACAACCAATGTTCCAGCTGACCTCACTTTCCAAAACTCATAATTCCTTCAAATAAACATCATTGAACACAGGCAGGCAGTGGAGTGACAGAATTCAAACACAATCCTGCATTACACCAGTGAGTTTGTGCTAATTAGCAGCAATGTCTACTGATTGCAGGAAAAATACTGACAGCACTAAAGGTTTCTGGAGCTGTGCTTTTGCAGCATGTGAAAAATGCCTATTTTATGATTGGATTTTTGCAAATATTAAAATGAATATTATATGTGTTATGTAAGAAAGTTATGCTGTAATAATTCCCTTAAGTAGTGTGTTAAATATAGTTTTAGATTGTAACATAATGTTAAAATAGAAACTATGCTGTGTGGGATACTTGAATTTTTAAAGAAAGGACTCCCAGTGAGACAGCAGCCACAGGACACCTGAATCTTTCAGAGAAAGAGAATTTATTGTTCCCTTATCGGAAGAAACAAACTTCATCCTGCCTCACTCAGCCATGATGACACTGTGAGGATTCAGAGGAAGAAGCTGGCACTGCCCAGACAGAATCCTGTGTTTGAATGGAATTTATGCATCATGGATGAGGTGTATGAATATGCAACAGGCTGTTGCTTTTGAGGGTTAATCCTCTGTTAACGTGGGTCCTTTTTCGGGCTCCTGCTGCCCAGAAAAAGGTACCTGGACGTCTGTAGCTCTTTGTCTCTATTGTCTCATATTGTCCTAATCCAAATTGTCCAAATTATTATTACTCTAATTATATTGCTATTTTTATAACCATTTTATTACTATTAAAATGTTAACATTTTAAAAACAAGTGATTGGCATTTTTCACGCAGCGTATTCCAAAGTAAATCGTCTGGTTAGCTGGCTGCTGGTCCAGGCTGATGTTTTCCCATGGCAAAGAGAAGTTTTATCCTCATGCAGGATTTGTCAGCCTCCCCCAGCAGCCCCACAGGAGTGGAGCCTGCTTTAAATTTAACTCTGCACCGAATCACAGCCAAGCCTATTTTAGAATTAAATGGAAGATGACCTCTTTACCTGCCTCTCTCCAAGCTCACTGTGAAAGCACTTGAGGACTGAGCCAGGGCTTTGCTATCAGCAGCTAAAAACAAACCCAGTGCACAAAAAGCCCTTTTGTGGCACTGGGGTAAGGCCCTGTCACTAATCTGTCTGTGGCACAAATCCCACCTGAGAAGCAGTTTTACCCCAGTCCACATCCACCTGCACCCTCCCTTATCAGTTTAATACATCAGCAACTTCTCCATGGGTTTTCCTACTTTTTAAAAGCAGATAGCCTTATTTCTCCCCATCCCCCATGAGACATCCTTAATGGAAAACCAGTTAAAAGTATCTTCTAAAGGTGTAAATTACCACATTAAGGACTTTCCTCCTCGAATGAACAACAGAAAAGGCATATTAATTACATGAGTTATGAAAACAGATCAAACCATTATAATGAAAAAAACATTTCCTTCTTTAGTAAAGAACATATCTCCCTATAAATGTGTTTATGTGTTCTGAGAGGATTCTTGCAAAAGTCACAAAACTTGTGCTTATTTTTTATTTTCCTGTTCCAAACCAGTAACAGCCCAAACGCTTTCCAAAGGAAAAGGTGATGCTCGGCAGCAGTTTAATGAATTGTTTTGACCCAGTGGAACACACCGTGTCCCCTCCTGGTAATGAGACACTCGGCAGAAAGTGTCACATGGCAGGAACAATGGCAGCAGGCTGTCACTACGGCCACAAAGCCCCTTCACCTCGGAGCAATCTCTCCCCAGACAATGCAGGGGAAGATCAGGTAACACTTCTGAGCTAACTGCATCTGCACTTGATGCTGCTGGTGGTGCTTTGACCTGTAGCATTTTCATTTAACGAGAATTATTATTATTATTATTATTATTATTATTATTATTATTATTATTATTATTATTATTGTTATTGTTATTGTTGTTGTTGTTGTTGTTGTTGTTGTTGTTATTACTATTATTACTATTATTATTATTACTATTACTATTATTATCATCATCATCATCATCATTATCATAATTACCATCATTATCATTTTATTTTAGAAATATTTTATATTTATAATTTATGTGCAAATATTTATATTTATTATATATAAATATACATTTGTGTATATATTTTATATATATACATACATTTGTGTGTATATTATATATTAATATAATATAGAAATAATTTCTTGTTTATATATTTGTATATTGCATATTTATATATTTGTATATTTGTATATTTACCTATTTACATATTATATATTTATATATATGTCTTCTATTGAATTTTTACTTTTATAAATATTTTTATTTACTTTTTTAAACACCTCTTGGCTAGTTAGACATAAAGCTCGTGTTGTTTTCTGACTCACGGGCACTCTTGATTAAACAAATTGAATTTTAAAGTGTTTTAGTGTGAAATACACAAAAATATCATGTGTACCCACGTGCCATTTTAATTAGATTTTGTGCAAAGGTAGATATGAAATCAGAGGGGTTTTATGGCTTTCTCATATTTTGATATAATTACCACTCTCTGCTACTGAAACAGGGAGTGCAGCCTTACACACTTATGGCCTGATGTTGAAAAGAATGGGAGAAATAATTAAATAAATAATATTTATTATAAATATATATAATAAATATATATTTTTATATAAAATAAAATACATGGTCATAAATAAAAACATGGTCATAAACATCACATCACGCTCAACACCCAAATGAGCAGCAGCGAGATTCAACAGGTGAGAAAATGAAAGGACAGAAACTGCAGAGCACAGGACACTGCCAATAGCCCAGGAGGACTGAGCCTGGGGAGATCCTGGTGAGATTTGACCCAAAATCATGTACATGCAAAGGTTCTCATGGCACCCTCAAAGTCTGGTAGCAGCACCCCTGATTTTGCTGGATTTTGCTGGATTTTCCCTTGGAGGGGTGTCACTGTCATATTTTGTGGAAAAATCCCTTCACCAGGATTTCTTCTTCTGGGAAGCTGGGAAGCCTCAGAGAAAAAGGAAAACAATAATTATCTCATTTGCTTCTCCTGTGTTTTGCTGCTTTGCAATGTGGCTGGAGATTGTTTATCCAACATGTGAATTGTTTTTACTTAATGACCAATCACGGTCAGGCTGTGTTGGACTCTGGAGAGGGTCACAAGTTTTAATTCGTATCTTGTTAAACCTTCTGTCTGTATCCTTTCTCTATTCTTTAGTAGAGTTTTAGTATAGCATAATATAATATAATATAATATAATATAATATAATATAATATAATATAATATAATATAATATAATATAATATAATATAATATAATATAATGTAATGTAATGTAATGTAATGTAATGTAATGTAATGTAATGTAATGTAATGTAATGTAATGTAATGTAATATAATATAATATAATATAATATAATATAATATAATATAATATAATATAATATAATATAATATAATATAATATAATATAATATAATATAATATAATATAATATAATATAATATAATATAATATAATAATAACTTAGCCTTCTAAGAACATGGAGTCAGATTCAGCTTTCTTTCCAATGATGGGGACCCCAGAAAATACCACAGAGGGGAGCAGGGAGCCCAAGGAAGGCAGAATTGCCGTCAGGACACAGAGGGGAGCGCAAGGAAAGGCCCACAGCTCCAGGCTCAGATGCTCCTTCAATGGAGGTCTCAAGAAAACTGGAGATCCTTCTATAGCTAAGTTATTTTTGTCAATATATACTTGTGACTTAAAAACCAGAGTTTCCACAGTTCTAATATATGCACTAAATCTGCAGATCATTTTCAGGTTTATTTTTCTTTTTTGAATACAAACTGCACACCTCAGAATAAGATAATGAAGGGGTGCATGTTACATAAATAGTACATGTGTCAGGGATTGGAGTACTTCCATTCATACCTCTTGTGCCATATCTTACAAAGGAAATTTGTACACCTATTCCTGACAACAACAATTTAATATGTCCAAATTACATTATCCTTTTTCTACCTCACTGAAAAAATGCATCTGTATAGACTTCATTATTTTTCTATGGGCAGGTAATAAAATAATTTAGAAATAAAAAAATATAAATCTGACAGTGGAGATATTTTCATTTAAAATATGCTTTATTAATCAATTTAATTTATTATTTAATTACGTAAATGTGGGAGACTGTCATCGATAGTTCTTATTCAAAGTCTCACAATGCTTATATTAAACTACTAATGAACATTTAGGGGAACTACCCAGAATATCAGTACTAATTTTAATGGATATAGAAACAGCAGTATTAACAAAGTAGCCTCAATTATGGACCAGAAATTCCTGGTCAGGAGTAAAAAAAATAAAAATATTAAAAATATTTTAATATAATAAATATTTATATTATTTAAAATATATTTAAATAAAATAAATATTTATATTTATTTATATAATAAATATAATATATTTATTATTTATATTATAATAGATATAATCAGTAAAGATGGCTTCCAAATGAAATATTTCAGAGCTTGCCATCCAAGTATCAGACAAGAGATGACAGATGGATTCATGGAGAAAAAGAGGAGTGTAGAAGGAATGAGGAGACAACCTTGGCCAGCACTGTAGGGAACATCATTTCAGTGCACCAGCTGCCCACCTGCCTCAGGAGTCCTTATTTCCTGAAGGAAGACATTCTACCAGTGCCAGTTTTTATTCATTATTGTAGGACTGCCAACACTTTTTCTGAAAGACAAAAACCTGTGTGTATTTGTGTAAAGCCCAATAAATATCATGCAAGTCGCGCTGAAATCTTCAAAAAGTACATCAGTAGCGTGGGTGGGATCAAGATTTTACTCAGATATTTTCAATTTCTTCAGGTACTGTTTAGACATGTATTCATCCCCCCTCAAAAGCCAGCCCTTGGAGATGACAATTGAATGAGAAAAGTATTAAAAAAAAAACCCAAACAAACCTGGATTGTTAGTGTGGTTCCACTAATCATTACATTCCATCATAAAGACAAGGAAATCAGCTTTTTATAGCCTGGCATGATGACAGCTCTTTGACTCCTGAACTCAAAAGCAGTATAAATATTTTTGGTTTAACACACGAAATGTAATAATCAGACATCAACTGTTCTTCACCATTTAAATGCATTTCTTCAGGAGAAGCAAATTCATGTATTATAGCAGAAACTAATAACTATTTCACAGCAGGGTATGAGTAGCTTCTCATTCATTTTTTATTAAATAGTTGTATCTGTTACATGTGTGAAAGATTACTTTAGCTGCTTATATGAGGCTTTTAAAGCAGAATATCATTCCACTCAGCAGACAATACTGAAAAGCTCCTGTTTAATTCAATAATTAACTTCCTTGTGTTTCATTTCCAAGCACAAAATATTACCTTTAATTAAAAACACAATAGGAAATTGCCTAGTTATCCAGTTCTTTAACAATGTACTTCTTAGTGGAAGGCACTTAAAACTAATTTAATCATTGTCTGTAGCTTTTGCACTAAGTCATACTTAAAAATGAGCTGGTTAACTCATGTTCCTTAAGTTAAGCTTTATACCAAAGCAAAAAGATGCTTTATACCAGAAGCATCTCCTGGCTTTATTTCTGACCAGTGGTGGAGCGTCTTGATGGCAACAAACTCGCCATTTATCCTTTGCCCCTTTCATTTCAGTGAGTGTATCTCACATTTTCCACAGCAGCCTCCAAAATGCTTCTGCTCCAGCAGACTCAATTCTGTCATTTCTAACATCATTTGCATTTATGTTATTTACAACTTTACATCGCCTTTTGTACCTTATTAAACTAAGTGACTGTGGAATCAAACTTCCTCATTAAAACATCTCTAGCAAAGCTCCTTTCTGAATCATAATTTTCATTTAGTTTCTATTCAGAGTATAATTTGAAAAGCTTGATGTTTATTAGACAAACAATAATGGAGTTGTGGGGCCTCCAAAGTGATTTATTGTTGAGACCTCTTTCTAACCTTTTAATTTAAATCTTAATTTGGAATTAGTTTAACATGAAAAAGTGAGATCTATTTTTCACTCTAATCCTAAATCAATATTAGCTCAGAAAATTATTCTGTCTGAGCCAGAGAGCATATATTATACCAATAAAGTAACCTTTTGCAGGGAATATCACTAATGCTGCCTAAAAAGAAGTCATTTCCACAAATCAGAATGAGAAATCCATGGGGGGTTTTTTTGCCCAGACACCTTAAAATAATTTTGACTCTCTATAATCCTTCTCTGTATACTATTCCTGCTTAATTGCTGCTAATGAGTATGTAAAATAAGGGATAACACATCCCCTAGAATGTTTGCCTTGACAAATGTAAAAAGGTTCTTCTACCTCAGACACTCCAAGACAGCCCACAGAAGGAATTGAGCTGAAGGACATTGGAAGAAAATCATGATTTAAATTCAACAGTTTGATTACATTGCAACATGTTGGCATTATTTATTGCAGATATCTATAAAATCATTACACTTGCATGAATTCTTCCAGTTGAGTCAAATCAGTCTTTCTTAGTAGAGATCCAGGTTTAATCAATATTTCCCAGAAAAGAATGGTTAACACTGCAAAATTGCTGAACTTGATTTAGGTATTAATTCAAATGAAACTCACTGAATATTTTTTTTCTAAGAAAACCTTACCAATATAACCCCATCTTGGCACTGGGAATACACAATTATTGCAAATTGTGTGGTTTGGTTTAGAAAAAATAATTTATTTTTTTTTTAAAGTTGCTAAGCTGTTTCCTTTTCCACTGATCATCACTCCCTTATTTTTAAAGCCCTCGAGATGAGTTTGTCTCCTGAGATCTCTGAGACTCCCTGCAGAATTTCCTCTCCCTGATGCACCCATGGATGTGTCCACAGCAGCTGTGGTGTCACTGCATGCCCTGATGGTCCCAGGGACACAGGGCAGGACTGAAACCCAGCCAAAGAATCAAAGAAAAACAGTGCTAAAATCAGATTATTCTTCTTGCCATCATGAAGCTTTCCAGGAAATTCGCTTTCCAGCTGAGGGAAGTGGTAGTGCTCTATAGTGCTCGGTGAGGAAGTACAAAATCAGCTGCAATATCAGCAAGGTTTTCTTTTTCTTCAAATGAGACGGTATTAAACATTAGAAACATTACACGTTGGGATCTTTAGCTTGTCAGAGTGACCCCAAGGAAAGTTCCACAGTCTCTTTTCCCAGCCCGGCGCTCCAAGAAGGAGTCAGGGCTCTTCATTTCTCAGTCTCAAGGTTGTTTATTGTATCTTATCTATAAAAAATTTTCTCCTGCCTTGCTGAGGTCCATCCTACAGGACAGTTCAGGCACTCTGCCTGCCCCCAGGGCAGTGTTATGTCTTTATACTAAAAACTACATGTACAATGTTTACAATCACTTTCCAACACCTATCACCTATGTTAGACAGTGAGCTTCTACTCTAAACCTATCTAAAAGTGCCAGCACCACAGCAAAAGATGGAGGCCAAGAAGAAGGAGAAAGGCTGGACATGCCCAAATTCCTCCATCTTGCCCCCTGAACCCCCATTCTAAAAACCCCAAAATCTACTTTTTCACCTTGTGATAAATTCACTATCATTCTACTTAATTTGTCATGGCTTTCAGATCATGATCTAAGGTTGGAAATTGGCTCCATGGGTCATAATCAGAACCACAGGGGCATTTATGAGCTCTGTGCCAGGGTCTCTGAGATCCCTGGCAGGGGTCTGGGCTGCTCAGGACAGCCAGAGGGATGTCCTGGGTTCCGACAATTATATACATTTAACATTATTAAATTCAGCCAGGGCACACACAGGATTCCATCCCCTGCTGCAATGGCCTTGGGGAGCTTGTCAGCCAGGAGCAAACTCATCTTTCACAGACTAAAACCCAAAGGTATCACTCAGTCCTGTGCATTCCCCACTTTTCTCTTCCAGCCAACGTTCTGGTTTGTCTTTTCCTGGTTTGTCCTTTATCCTCTACAAGCAGCTGTGATATTCAATTGATTTTCTATTAAAGGCTATTGCTTTCTCACAGTTACATTTCTGCTGTAATTCAGATTTATTTTGGTTTGGTCTGGGACCATGACAGAGGTTAACCCAATTCACAGATCAGATCAGATGAATCATACATGAAAAGTTTCCCAGGTCACTCAAGGTGGAACTGAATTTCAGATGCAATACCCTCTTACAGACAAAAACCAATATTCAGGTGATCGCTGAATAAAGATTTGCAATAAAATTCTGACTAACAAGAAGAACTGGAAACAGTATTCTCCCACATTTTGTGCTCCCTGCACACAGCAGCCACGAGCCCTGACACGTACAAACCATTGTCTAACAAAATGAAATCCCAGTGCTGATGAAACCCTGATAACCACCCACTGAAATGCCCAATTCTGCCTGTGCCTTTTTGCATATTTCCCCCCCACCCAGCTGGCTGAGCCATCCTACTGCAGTCCTGAGGTGTCTGCTTGTTAGTCTCTGTCTCTCAGAATATATTTTTATTATTATTAAGATTTTTTATTTCCAGTAAGGATTTTTATTTCGCCTCTGTTTTTTCTTATTTCTGAGAAACGGCACATTCTCCAGTTTGAAAAAAAAAAAAAAAAAAAAAAGTTGAGAAAAGTTGAGACAGTGTGTGAACACTAATTAGTAAAATTACTTCAAAGTATGTACTTTATATTTTTCAAGTATATTCTACACATTATCAAAAAAAAAAAAACCAACCGCAACCTAATGGAGCTCAGGCAGTGAAGTTATTCTGTACTGATTGTACTAGGAAAACCTCTTTTACAGATATAAAATTATTGGTTTGCAATGTCATAAAGAAGAAAAAAAGTTAAAGGTTGCCCAGAAATATCAAAAACATATGCTTTTTATGAAGAGCATACTGCAGAAACCATCTCATCTCCATGAATTAGCATTTGCTCATCCTCATTAACAGACTCATACGCCTGCTTGTCCTGTAACTTAACATTGAAGGCCAAATTTAAAAGATGTCATACACCAGTTGCTGAACAGCAATTATCCATATAAAAAGTTCATTATTTAAAAGACTCTTAAGAGGATGCCAGCATTGATTTGAATTGACTCCAGGCATTTCTCTGCTGATTATTTGGAAGGTTGTAAGTTGCACTTACAAGGTTGGAAGTGACATTTCACTTTGACACAAAAAGGTATGATGCAAAACTGAAATCAGGGTAATAAACTCTGACAGAAAGAAGACATTAATAGGAGCAACCAATGACAAAATAAACTGTAGATCTAAGCAATGGCTTATCAAACCTAAGAGGATTTGCCTAATTAATCCTGTGTTGCACAGCTATCCAAATGGCTTTTCTGTCCAATCCATATTGTTGCTATTCATTACTTACTCTTGGCTTTCTAGAAACAAGAGACATATCACATAACAAGCTAAACAGTATCACCTATTTTTGAACTGCTTTACTGTACTATCCTGTAAGCAGTTAACTAATGCACTGCACAAAATAGTTCCAGAGCTCCATACTGTTTGCTTCCTTTTTAAATGACAACCCAAAAGGTAACAGCAAGCATTAGTTGTTTGGAGAGCAGCATTTGCCTTCAGAAGGGAACATCTCTTTTTAGAATAAATTGTGGAAAAAGGACTTTGTGTCTGCATACTTCATGTTTGGGTTTGAGTTAACCAGAGAAAATGTGCAGGCTAACAAGAAGGGTATTGTCAGTGAAACCCAAATGGCCACAGCTTCAAGGCTGCTCTAATTGATAAATGTAAAATGTCTGACAAAGACTCTTCAGAGTGTGGCAGGTGTGTGTCATGTATAGTTTTACTGTCTAAGTAAAGCAAACATATGAAGAGATTAAAAAAATAGATTAAGTGTTTTATAAGCTACTGCTAGCCTACACTAGCCAGCTGAAGGCTTTAAATAATTTAATCCCTTCAGCAACTGCCAGTCCCAACTGCAATACTGAAACAAGGTCTGAATTCAGTTTGAAACCCAACAGGTGCAGTCTAATACTGCTTCCTTAATTCAGCTACTGATCTATGTTTATGCTTGTAGAGAACAGCATATTCTTAAATCCACCATGGCATTAATTAAATTAGTCTAAGTGCCTCTTGTTTTATCCCATCTTCTACTATCAAATTTACCTCAGACAGCTCTCTGTTTCTTTCCCCTCCCCTCCAGAAATGCTCCTCATGCCAGATGGAAGACAAAGACTTCTCAAAAAGCTTTTAAAATAGATTTTTCTTTATATATAAACTTGCAGAAAAACACAAAATTAACCAGGGTGACTAAACCAAAGGAAATATTTGATATTGGTTTTCTTAGCCTGAGTTTTAATATTTGAAAGTGGAAGGAGATACTTAAAGTTATCAGCAAGCCAAGTCTCTGATGCCATATCACCACTTCTACTCACTCCTTTCTTTGAATAATCCAGGCAATTTAAGTTGTACCTGATACCTTGTGCATAAGCTATTTATCATTCTTATATGCTAAATATTTTTATCAATGTTTGCTAATAGCATGAAATTATGCATATTAACCAAAGCAATAATTCATTAGTAAAAAAAAAGAAAAGAAAACTCTGAGTAAAAAATAAGCAGCATCACTACAAAGTTCCCAGCAATGGTAACAGGGAGGGTCCCCAGCACCTTCCTTCTCTTTCCTATCATGGACTCCTTAACAAACCACAGGGAAATGCTGCTTAGTACCCTACCCAAAGGTTATTTAGGAAAATAACCTTTTTTGGTTAAATTTTAGGTTAAATTCCCTTTAAAGGAAATTTAAAGATCAAGCTGCATTTTTCTCCAATCACAGGACAAGAGAAGAGGAAAATTCCCACCACCTCCCTGCTCTCACTTTGCATGGAGAGCTGGAAGATGGGACAATCCAAGGCACAACTTCCTTTCCCTTCCTTGCACTCGCTCTTGGGATGCACATGGAGAGATTTTAATTTTAAGTAATTAAGCAGCATCTTTGGCACGTGCAAATGAGAGGACAGCATTACCTTTTAATGCAATCTTCACTCCAAATTTCTGGATGCTTAAGTGAGGAGCCATTGGAATAGGAAGGCCAGCTCAGACAGCAGATGACAATTCAATGTCATTCAATCAACCAAGAATATAATAAGCCATGCAAGGGACAAGCAGCCTTCTGAAAATGAGAACAGATTCCATGTACATTAAACAAAATGTTTTCTTAAATCTTAAGCTGCTCAAAACAGTAATACCTAGCTAAAAAACAAAAAAAAAAAGGGCAAAGAATCCTCATCCATAACAAATGTCTTGTGATTATAACAAAAAGTGAATTCTGGTATGCCAGAGTTGAACTCCCAAAAATTTCACAGATTTGAGTTCCCAAAAATTCTACCAGCACATTGACTAACAGTACCCCTCAGTATATTAAAACCATCTTGGAAATCTTTGACATTTCCATTGTTTTGCATGTATGGAATAGAAATTTTAATTACTAATCAACAACTATTCTTTTAATTATGTGAAGTAAGACAGGCACCATCCCTCCTCTATTTCAAAACTGGATGGATAATGTTGAGGTCTCTCGATTTTATTAACATTGACAATGTGTTCTTTGATCCCAGTTGTACTTCAAAGCACCAAATGAATCAAAATTTGGAGCACAGAATAACCCAAAGTGAATTCAAAGCTTCTGAAATGGCTCTACCATTTCAGAAAGCAACCTTGAATGCAAGCCTGAAATTTAAAATTCAGTTTCTAAACCATCTATTCCAGGACTTTGGCTTTTGAAAGAAGAAAAAGACAGGAGGGTGGAAATTTACAAAAGACATTGTAGGAAGGCTCAGCTGTGATTATAACTGTATTCTATCAACAAAGCCCAGTTTTAATTCAGAACTCCCTCTATGTCAAATAACTTACAATATCTATATGATTTTATTCCTGTAAAAATGTTTTTACATGAGCAACTTTTAGTCATGTGAATAATCACCGCTTACTAATTCCCCACATAATCATCTTGGATCGAGTTTGTAGTATCAGACCTTTTTTGAGTATTTAATGAATATTATACTCAGGAAAATGTCAACTCCCTTGGCATTGCAGTGGTAAAATTCTACAGTACCCCATGGAGTTTTGGGGCAAAAGTTGTGCTTCTGCAAAGAGCTGCACTCCCAGACACAGTTGGTACAATAATGTGTGTGAAAGCATGATACAGACCTATAAACCAGAGTCAGGCATCTTAAAGACTTCAAAATAATAATAAATACTGGGTTAGTTTAAATTCCAGTCTTTGTCTTTTTAAAGGTCACTACTTTGTTTTTGTTCTCTAAAACAGTTGCTCAAGAAAACCTATATTAACTGGACTTATTTTTCAAGACCAGCAGGATTTTAAAGAAAAACCCAAACCAAAACCAAACCAGCTACACTGAAATGAGGAGAGACTCCTAAAAGCTGCCACTTGAATAGAAGGCATTGCAGCTCCTCCTCTCTGTGTCCTGTAGAGATTTAATGGGGAATGAAACCATCATGGTCCTCTTGGCCATTCCTTTCCTGGCAACATTTGTCCCCAGGTGGACACTCCTAACTGGAGAAATGACTTTTGGACTGTAACAATTTCTGGAGCAGAAATTTTTGAATGGAGCAGGCCAGGCCCCTCTAGAGATTCCCGATTTCATGACAGATGCTTGCCACAAACCAAAGGGAGCCTCCAAATTAGCAAAAAATGTTTGCCTTTGAATGGCATCTTTTCTTCCAAAGCTGGAAAAGGATGTTTCAAACACACACTCATGTATTTTAATAGGCAGAATTTGGCAGAGAAGCACGCTGGAGAGAAATCCAGCCCTGCCCTGCTTGTGCCAATACGAACTTGATCACTCGTTCTTTAAAGTGAATAGTCAAGTCTCAAGTATCCACCGTGCCTCTGTAAAAACAGCACTTATTAAGCAGGTTAATTAATAGCCTTGTTTTATGGAAATAAGATTAGTAATCCCTTATTCCATTTGGGTTCCATCCCATGCCCAGTCACCTCAGCATGACTGTCTCTATCTAGTCAAGTAAATGGCAGATTTGTGACTGCAGGGTTTTTTCCACCTCTTCCAGAAGAGGGAAATATAATGTTAAATTAATACCTCTTGCACATGAGAGAAAAAGTGGTCCAGTTTGTGTCAATTCTCCATTCCTGTGAGAATTAACTCCAAGTGCACAGAGCAGCCCCCCTGTTGTCAGGTGGCTGTAAGTGATATGTGGTAAGTGATACACGGAACAGGAGCACTGGGCTACACCCACAGTGGTGTTAGTGCAAGGAAACGTGTCACACCAAGCTTAACCTAAACTGTGCACACCAAAGCTTCACCTAAACCTGCCGCTCTGCATGATCCCCCGGCACCTCTGGGGCTCCAGCTCCTGTCCCCACGCACAGAGGCACGAGGAGTCCAGCCAGGGTGGGCCCTTCCTTGCTGGGCTTTCTTTGGGAAGGACATATCAGTGGTGAGATGAGCTAGCCCTCCACACAAAACCCTTGCAGCTTCCTCTCACCGTGCCCAGCTCACCAGCGATCACTGCACATGCAATTTTCAGCAGCTGAGTGCTGCAACATTGCCTTAGGCTGGGGGTGTGTGTTCTGTCCCATCTGTCAGAGCTGGGGCAGTTCTCTGCTGTCCATTGGGCAGTTTTCTTTATCTCTCCCACAGCCAATCCCCCCTCCAGGAGATCTTTGCTATCCATGGCCACTGAGTGTCCCTGCATGGCTGATACAACCCCAGCATCCCATGGGGAGCTGCTCCACCCAGGGCAGGAGCCAAGCATTCCTACCTGGATCCAATCTGAGGTTTGGGACATTCCTGCCTGGATACAATCTGAGGTTTGGGACATTCCTACCTGGATACAATCTGAGGTTTGGGACATTCCTACCTGGATCCAATCTGAGCTTTGGGACACCCCAGCAGCCTTTGCCCCCTGCATGCCCAGAGGAGCAGCTTTCTGCTGCCCTGCATTGCCAGAGGGAGCCCAGGCCCATCTCCAGCAGCCCTGGAGCTGCAGAGGAAAACTCCCCCCTTGTGCAGGATCCCTGCTGCAGCAGAGCCACAGCTGGGACTGCAGGAGGGCTGAGCCCCCATGGGATTGGGCTGGGACACCTCCCTGACACACAGGGACAGGGCATAGTCTGACTCTGGCAGTGGTTTTTTATTTTATTTTTGTATTATTGCATTTGTATTTTTAATTTTCCTAGTAAATAACTGTTATTCCTACTCCCATATCTTTGCCTGAGAGCCACTTAATTTCAAAATTACAATAATTCAGAGGGAGGGGGTTCACATTTTCCATTTCAAGGGAGGCTCCTGCCTTCCTTAGCAGACACCTGTCCTTCCAAACCCAGAAAAACACCCACTCCTGTGAACGTGTGTGACCTCTGAGTCCCTGCTGAGCCCCATGGTACCCAGCCTTGGTGAGAGCAAAGTGTGGCACAGCAAGGAAAACTCCAAGTACTAAATGTGTCAATTCATAACTATCCTGATTATTCTTAGTACTTAGGACTCTTATCCCCACCACCACCATCCTTTTCCCTCAAGCTCATTTTCTAATTTCTCTTCACCATTTGTACTCATTTCTATTTCAAGTTGTGTGTGTAGGGTTTTAATTATCTTCTATTTTGGGGCATTAAAAGATTCTGAATCATCCCACCTTCTGGGAGATTAGTAAATCCAGTGATTATCAACAAAAACACTGTTGAATGCCTATTATCCATGCTAATTATTCAATTAAAAAATATGCTGGAGCCATCAGCAGGACACTTCCATTTCATGGTTGAATAAAAGAAAAAACATCTTTCAAAATTGCTCTAAAGCAATTATTTTAAAACTTGCTTTTCAGAGCTAATCTTTCCCCAGTACCTCCATGCTGGTACAATAAAACCTGTGCATAGAGATCAATGGATGTGGCAACCCATGCAGAAAAATTCGGGAGATGCAGAGACTTGTCTTGGACACCCCACTAAGACAAGGCCCTAATTTGTACTCCTTTTCTCCTGAGTAGAGTACATTTTGTTTCTGCATAACCTTTCCAAACACATGGATGCTGCCAACACATGTCAGTATCCTGACACTCTTCTGGTCTCAGTATCTTCAGTATACATTTAGGATCATGAAAGTAATTTTCAGCCTAATTAGTCTTAAGACCACCAGTAGTTCAGTCTTTAGAGTGATTTCTCCACTTGCTAGCACTTCACCCCTTTAAAAAAAAAATTAATCATGATTTTGCAATCACAGTGCTTAGATCTCATCTTATCATTTGGCTACAGTCTGAAATGACTTGCCTGACTAAACTGGGAAGGAAACCCAGCAGCAGGTGAAAAAGTAGCCTAGGATGGGCCTTTCCCAGCAGGTATTTACACCTGTCAAAGCACTCACCAAGACATGCTTCCTCCCAGGTCTGTCAAGCCAGTCTGAAATTCAGAGATGCCCTTATAATTCATCACCAGAAACTGAGCTACTCCCAAACTCCTCTAAAGCCTCCTGACAAAACCCTGGGTGGATTTCAAAGGAATCTTTCATTTCTGGGATCTGTTTGTGGCACCTGTGGAACAGGAGTTAGGCAACACAGAGCAGCTTGCCAAAACAAGCAATTTTGAAATTAGCTAATCCAACAAGCACCACCACACGAGGATCTCACACCACCTGTCTGAGATTCCCCTTATCAGGACATTTAGCTATTACAAAAAAAGGTGCCCTAGAATGCAGGATTTGAGCAGAAAACCCATCTGGAGGTACACCTGTATTAGGCAACTACTTGCAAGGCTTGCCTGCGTTTTATACTTCAACAAAGATTTTCAAGAGGACTTTCAAAGGGCCACCACAGAACAGTATCTACACATATTCTGCTTTGGGGCAGGATGGGAATAAACAGGAGTTTTATTTCAAGGGATGGCATGTGCAGGAAGCCTGCCAGTGCCTTGTAATTGCAGAAACGGTCTGTGCCCAGCCTAGCAGCAAAAGCAGCATGGATGTTCCCTGTGCTGGATGGGCTCTGGAGATCTCTGGGAGCCAGCCATGCAAGATGCAAATGAGCAGGGCAGGGAGCACCATGAAAGGCTCCCAAGGGACATATTTGTACACATATTTTTATGCATAAATATACACACAAGCTTTAAAATACGAAACAAGGGTGAATAAATAAGTTTCAGACTTGCTATTTTCAGGTGCATTAGCATCTGCTCTACAGACACAAAAGGCCAAAAAGGTTAGGCAAATTACTATATGCAACTGGTGACTTAATGTGAGAGAACTGTGTCTGCTGCCTGCCTCTAGGGTCTGTTCTTCCTTTTGGGGCTAAGTGGGCAGGTTCCTGCTCCCCTTCTATTTCCAGCCAAATGGCAAAGCTGTGGCTGCAGCACAGCACTCCAACCACCAGCCACACTTGTTTAGAGCAACACAGTCACATCCTTCACTGGGTCACACCTTGGTGTGGCCACGAGGGACAAAACACCGCATGGAGAAAGTTCTCCATATCTAACGGAGAAAATACTCTTCCCAGTCCAACCTGGAGTGATTCTGCTCAACCTTCAGGGTCAGACTTGACAGAGAAGACAACTGCCATTTGGTAAAGCCCCCCACCCATCTGTCTCATGAAGACTGAGGTCAGCCAACAAGCAGCACTTATGTTCTCTCCTACCCAGAGCTGAATACGGAAAAGTAACGTAAAATCGAGATATCGAAAAATCCTTCATTCCGTCCCCATTTGCTTTTCTTGGTTGCTTAACTTGGAAAAACAAAGGAGGCAAATGTTAATGCAGAGCCCTGTGCATGTACACGTAGACTCCTGACACGCCCCAGTGACTTGTTTTCACAGGAGGTGCACAGCAGTCCCTGTGTTGCCTCAGTAGCAACTCCTACACTGGGACACTTGAGGAAACCAGGGCACAACCGAATGAGCACCATGGCACGTACTCTGCAGTCCTAAATCTACTCCAGCAGTGTCTGGGAGGAGCCAGTTACTCCTTACCTTCCCATTTTCCAAGAGAATATGAAGCAGACTGTGTCACCCATGACACATGTACAAACCCCAGGGCTGTGCAGAGGAATTATTCCAGAGAAATGACCAAAATATTTGGTTTGGAGTCTTCTCTTAAATGTCTTCATGTCTTCTACCTTTTTTTTTAAACCTTGTCTGAATGCAATTTATTAAACCAAATATTCTGTAAGAATGTAGAAACAAAGAACTAAATGAAAGGAAAAAAACCAAACCAAACCAAACCAAAAAAAAAAACCAAAAAAAAAAAAAACACCAACAACAACAACAAAAAAACAAAAACAAAAAAAAATCCAAACAAACAAAAATATAACAAAAAAAACCCCACACAACAGTGTTAGCCTTGAGATGGAACAGGGAAGATCCTGGATCCTGTAAGGAAAACATCCCAGCTCAGGACCCACTAGATTGGAGATGTTTTCCAGTACCCAGCCCCTGTTGTGGATTTCAAATGCTGCCTTTGGAGGGGAGCTAGCCTGTAGTAAAGGAGAGCTGATGAGCCACAAGCACATCATTGGTAGCAGAAACAGCAATGAAAAAAGCAACACAGATGCTTTATGAATAGCAGAGCTGGATGTGACAGGGTCCCCAAAAGCTGGTAGGGAAAGTTTAAGAGGTTAGCAAATAAACAAGCTAATATGTCTTCTTCTGGGTTTACCTTTTTACTCTTTGCAATTGTAATCTTTCTTACAAAAGCTGCTTACTTTTCCCCTACTCCAACAGCCTGGAGCTGCCAGACCAGTCTGGACTGAACTCCCCTCTTTTTAATGCCTTTTTTTAAATACCTTTTTGCTTTTCTGGCCAGGAAACAAGCAGAGAGGAAAGATAGAGGCCAGAGAGCAAATTCAATAAGGATTTTGTGATTTTTATTTTTTTCCCCAAAGATAGCCAGTTCCTAAAAGGATTTGAAGGGTCAATAGGTCAAGGAACCGATTTGCTCTGGAACTACAGCACCTCTTCACATTTTGATAGTAATTGCTAGGGACAAGACATTATTCTTGCAATTAGGGGACAAATGCAACAGCCGACAGGATCTGACACAGCTGATGTGCAGAAAACAGCATTGCACTTGGAAACGAGATGGCCACCTCAAATATGTACCCCATTTTGAGCTGTAACCCCATTTTGAGCTGAAGCTTTGCAAATTCCAGCAAGTGATGATTCTTCAGAGGGAGGTAACAAGGTCTTTGTGAGCTTTACAACTACCTTCTCTAGGATCAGAATTTAATCCAAAGACAAGGGCAATCTAAAGAGAAGAAATGAAGGTCCAAGATAGCCATGTGGGAAGTACAAACTCTTCAGATGGCATGTTTGGACTTGGTCTTCCTTTAGTAATGATGAAGCCAGGTCTGTTTTTTGTTTATTTTTATACTTTCTTTCAAAATGCACTTCAATATTCAGCATTCATTACTCCCTGGAGATGAACTTGACAGTAAATTTCAGTGCTGATTCAAGGGTGCCTAGGGTTTGAAGGAGATAAATTATACAGGCTTTGGCACACTGAAGATTTTAGCTCTGTATCTTACAATTTTTTATTTACAAAATTGGCTGAAGAGAAAGCAAAGGGTTACTACACTTCTCTTACTCTATCCCCCTCAAGTTCTGTCTATGGCAGGTTTAATTCTTACACATTTTAATACTGCATTCTAATTATGGTTTCAAACCTGACCACAAAATAGTAACACAAATGTTTCTCTGAATTTTGTCATTTTACAAGTGCCTAAAGTATTTGCTTACCCTTTTATTCTCAGCCTACAAGGGAAACTGTATTTATTTGAAACATTTCTAAAATACAAAACAAATTAATTGAATTGAATCTTATATATTCAGATAATCCTTAGGAAAAATATTTTTTTTTCTGAATTCACAAAAATACAAGATAAATTAGCTCTTCTCAAGATAGTTGCTTGTTTTTCATTCCTCTTTCTTACGTTGCTGGAATTTCTCAGTCATTTGTTGTTCTGTGTCACTGGGATGTTTTACTGAAATAGATGGCAATGTCACCAGAAAGTTCTGTCAGATGGCTGTCAGGCAACACACTCTACCACCCTAAATGCAGTTTTTGGCCTACATTTGGTAACAATTTCAGTTCATGTTCTAGAACCCTGTGTCAAGCACACAAGAGATGAGAAAAATGTATAAGCAATGCCCTGAGTATACAATGCAAGAGCACAAAAAAATTGCTCCTAGGGGAATTCTTAGCTAAATTGTATTTTAATAATATGAAATATTTTAAATTTATTTAGAAAAAACAATCAGAACTTCCAGATGCAGGACTGAAATTGCCTTTCAACACAGACACCTTATGTCTGGGGTTTATTTATAAACCTTTATATACCTTTATTTATAAACCTTCTTATACCTTTGTCCATGCGGTTGCCGTGTGCTGGGTGTCCTCCTTTTCAAGTGTTAAAGGCAAAATTCAGAACAAATGAAATTCAGCTGGGAAAGAGAAACTGTTTACTCAATTTAATATATACACATAGATATAGGAATTTTAAAAAGCTGTAGAGACACTTTAAATGTATTTAATGTAAGCAGTTAATTCTTTCAGATAGCAGTGGTTCTGTGTAACAGCTGCTCCTGCTTTTAAGTACAAAAGAGAGGGATAAAGCAGTCATTAACAGTTTTTAATCCCCAGCATTCTTCTGAAGCCTTTGAAAATGTGAGCAGATATGGGTTTGATATTTATCATAGTTGTAAGGGCCATTTACCACTGTACTTTAAACAGTGGCGTTTTTCCTCATTATTGCTTGGTATTAACATTCCTCACAGTGTTCTCCCTTTTCTGGTGCATACAGCAGTGCTTTTCCTTACAGACTTGAATTCGGTCTGAAAATAAAAGATATGTCATGATCTAGCACATAGCTTAGGCGTGGTTCTCTAACGCTGGTAACTGGTACCTCCTGAGAGAAAAATGAAGAAAAAAATCAAAAAACCTCATTAATTTATAAGCATGAATTCTGAAAGCAAGCCTGAAAAGAAGAGAGGCAAAAGGAAGGAGTGGGACTCATTACGAAACCCAGCAGATAATTGTAGCAAATGCGTCTTATGAAGATGAGTCACACTGCAAACGGCTGAAACAAAAGGCAGCGAGAGCACCGATAGGGCTGGGGAAAAGCACATCGAGTAGATAACACACACAATGCACTCAGCGCTGCAAGCACTGCACACAACCAGCACAACCTGCTGGCTCTCCTTTCTAAACACAATTACCTCCTTTGACGAGCAAATAACTCACCAGAGCTATCGCAGTGCCATCCTTCAGTCACACACAGCTCACTTATCACGCTGCCTTAGCATTGTCTTCATTACCTGAAACCAAGGGGTAACTTGAAGTAGATGAGGTATAAATATCGTGATAATTACGGTTTATTTTCTAAAGGTTTTTTGGTTGGTTTTTTTTTGTTTTTGTTTTTGTTTTTGTTTTTGTTTTTTTTTTAATGGTGTAACGTTTAGTTAACTAAACAGATTATTTAATTATGTTTTTTTTTTTTTTAATTTTGAGTTTGGCCATATTTTTTGGTAATTGTTGTATGTCTTCATGTGTAGATATTGAATGGTTGGAAAGGTGCCACACTTCAGTCCATCACATGCCCACGGTAATCAGCTCACTTATCACACTGCCTTAACATTGTCTTCATTATCTGAACCAAGGGGTAACTTGGAATAGATGAGGTATAAATATTATGATAATTACGGTTTATTTTTTAAGGGTTTTTTTACAATGGTGTATGGTTTAGTTAACTAAACAATTTATTTAATTATGATTTATTTTAAATTTTGAGTTTGGTAACATTTTTTTGTAATTGCTGTATGTTTTCATGTGTAGATATTGAATGGTTGGAAAGGTGCCACGCTTCAGTCCATCACATGCCCACAGTGATCAGCTCACTTATCACACTGCCTTAACATTGTCTTCATTATCTGAAGCAAGCAGTAACTTGAAGTAGATGAGGTATAAATATCATGATAATTACAGCTTCTTTTTAAAGTTTTTTTTATAATGGTGCATGGTTTAGTTAACTAAACAAATTATTTAATTTTTTTTGAGTTTGGTCATATATTTTGGTAATTGTTGTATGTTTTCATGTGTAGATATTGAATGGCTGGAAAGGTGCCATGCTTAGGAAAGGTCCAAAAAGGAGACAGAGGAGTCCTTTTACTTTATTGGAATAAAGGGAGAGGTCATGGGGCATTCCTCTGGGATCTCTCAAATTATTGGAGGACGCAGCCTCCTTTTTATCCCAATTTCCCATATTTCCCTTCTCTCTTTCCCCATTGGCTGAGGTACTTGAGAGGTTCAGACTCCCTGATACCGAAGATTTCCCACTAATGTATAACTCTCCCTTTTAATTTTTTATTCTTACATAATTTAGGGTTTTTTTCTTCCCTATTGTTTCTTTCATCTCTCAATGTTTAATTTCGTTTATCAGCAAACCTAAAGTTTATTTGTAAAAGCAAATCTCTTTTTCCATTCATCAATCAGTGGGACCCTTCCCATTGTTCCTTCTATCTCCCAGTGATAGTTTTACCTACAGCTTGTGGGAGAAAGTGCCCTGGTCCTTGCAGCATCCCAACTACATCCCAGAGCCCTGTTTCTCCCATTCTGTGAGAACAATTGCTGCTTAATTGCTCCAAATCTCCCGGCAATATGTTTGTAACTGGGAAAGCTGCAGTTCTTGCAATGGGTGCCTGGATTTACAAGGTAATTAGTGTTGACAGTGTTCCCAAACCTGCTGACCTGTCTGAGTGGATGGCACTTCCAAACTGTGCTGGGATACACACGTCCTTCTGTGCTCATGGTTTCTAACGAATTACAACAGGGGAAAAAAAGGGGGAAACATAAAAAAGAAAAAAAAAAAAAAAAAAGGAAAGTTGTGGGATTCATTCATTTTCGACCAAACTTACATTGAAAATCTGTTTTTCATATAATGGATGCATACTTCTGATATACAGCAGCTCCAGTTCTTTGCTCCCAAGACAAACAACTGCAACGAGAGTGACAACGGAAAGCCTGAATGATGAGAAATAAAGACACATCATTTCTGGTCAAGGAGCAAACAAATATAATAAAAATCCAAGGCACCTCATTTTTTCATGTTAAATCACTGCAGGATCATTACATTTTGAGTCATTTCCCCAGGAATTGTCCCCAGTCTTTGGAAAGAAGCTACATGGAACAAGTACTAACTAATATATAAGCATTACATTTCCTTTTCTGCCTCATTGCCCTCTGTATGCTAATAAAATGAAATGGCTGTTCCAGAGTAAACACTCACGATGTATTATTATTTAAAAACTGTCAAAACAACACAAGGAAAAAAATAACAAATGCATGCATGTAACATGAAATGAACTGTAATGCAAGATTTAAGTACAATCAATACATAATTAGAGCAGCCTGGAAGAGGCAATACTTTTCAGACTGTTGACCTGAAGGGTTCTTTTTCTTATGAGACATTTCTCTTAAATAAGATTTCGAAGTGCAGTGTTATATTTCAGAAATGCAACAACAAAGCAAATTCTACTGTAGCATGTGGTGATTGGGCTGGGGTGTCATTACAGGTTCAAATGCAGTGTAAGCTTAGCCAGAAAAGAGAACATAAAAGCACCGCCTTAGCTTTGTGTCCTTGTTAATTTACTAAAAAATGGCACACAAGGAAACTTGGAATCACTGGTTTAACTACAGAAGACAGCTCTGTTAACATGAATCCCAGTTTCCTACAGGAAAGGACCCCAGCATTGCAGTTATCATTAAGCACAAGTGGATCTGTCTGCTTGGCTGGTGTGATCACCATGGCACCCAGCTGCTTTAGAGATAAATATGAAAACACAGTCCTTAATTCAAAGTGCATGCAATCGGTCAAGGTAAATTCACACAAACTCCTAGGGGGCTGGGATTTCATGAGCAGGTCTGGACGAGGTGACATCAGAAGTGCAGGAGATTCACACAGAGGTCAGGAACATCAGTCATTTCTTCAAAATTAGCTTTGGGAACAATAATGGCATTAGAGACATAAATGTGGCTTAAGGTGGGACACACAGCATAGTCACCATGGGTTTTGAAGGTGAGCTGAAGCAAGGGGTATCTTGTGGATCAGGAGGAGGGGGTGGTTACTATTCCATTACACAGGCATTTCCAGGACTTGTAGATCAAGTTTGCCTAAAATTAAGGAGATTGAAACAATCTCAAACTTTGGTTTCTTCCACATTGCTTCTAGGTTTCTGGGAGCTTGTGATGCACTTGAATCACACAAAGAATCTTTGTTTCATAATAGAAGGAAACAAACTTAGAGGAAAGAAAGATTGATTCTTATGTAAACCCTTGTTTCCTGGAGCTGAGCTTTCAAGCAAAACATCAAACACTAAAGTTGCATAGCAACCTCCCCACCCCCATGACAGGTGGACCGGGTGGCCAGTTCCACCTTTCCTGTTTCTCCAGGCTGCACAAACACGGTGCTTGCACAGGTAGGATTTATGTGGGCAGGGTGAGCTTCCTGCCTGTGGACAACTTGTGTTTAGGAAAACAAGAGCTCTGCCCAAAACACCCCGAGGTGGAAACCTGTGATGTTCTGTGCTCATGTTCTCTAGTACATTATGAAAATGAACAGCATGTAATGTCTTATAAACTGACTCTTGCACATCATCTTATGATGATTGGATTATTCAGCTAAGTAGAAGGCATTTGAGTGCAAGCAACATTATGCTTAGATAGTCAATTATTTATTGTTAATCACTAGCATTTTTTGAAAGTACTATATCCACTAATCACAATGAACACTAAATTTTGTATCACTGGCTTTAAGTGAGAAATATCTGCAATCACCACTATGTTTTTTACAGGGCTTTGTCTGTGTATTTGCAACCAGAGTAAGCAAGCATACACTAGAAAACACCTGAGGCTAAATACTTGTATGCAAAAGCACAAAACCAATTACAAGTAAGTATGTTCTGCCCCACCTCATTTTGTTCTCCCTTTTATTTGTTGGATGATCTCTATGCTGCCTACTGGCAAGTTCCCTCTTTGATTTCCAATCATCCCTTGATGACTCTAGTTTTCTTCCTACTTTCTGCCCTTCTAATTAACTGTTAAAACCCTTACACCCAAAATGTGCCTGACTTTTTCCTAAAATAAGGTAAAGGAACTTAACTTTGCAAGCTGTGACTCGACAGCAGGATTCACAGAAAGACACTCGTGATGTCCAACAGCAATGCGGCAGGAAAAAAATCCCATAATCCAGACATGAACCCCCCCCGAGTTGGTGCCGTGCCGTTCTCCCCGCTGGGCAGGTGCCAGGTACGTGCAGCTCGTCCCCTCTCTGCGCTGGCCGAGCGGTGTTTGCCTGCCACCTCCCGGGTGAGTCACACAGGGACACGGGGGAACGTGCCAGGGATCGCTAGGAGCATCTTAAGGACTTCCAAAATACTTAGGTTACAGACACTCCAAAGTTTGAGAACACTGCAATCAGTGAACTGCGCTGCTGTTTGTGTACAGTACCTCATCTTTCTCCCTTCACTTGGGCTCCACTTTCATCCAGAATAGCGTTTTTCAGCTGGTTTTCTTTTGTTGTTGTTGCTATTGGCTTGGTGGTTTTTGTTGTTTTGGTTCGGGATGTTCTGTGTGTTGCCTTTTTAAACCGTTGTGTTATTTGAGGTTTTCTAGATTTCTGCTCTTTTTCTGCCAATGAATTTGGCCCGGGCAGAGCTGGTGGGTATCAGCCCCTCTGATTTTCAGAGCCTTGGACACTGTTGCAGGAATGCCAGAGGAATGGCTGCTGGGCATGGGGGGCTGACTGTGCCCATCCTGGGGAGCTGATCTGCTCACAAAGCATTTAGGACATGTTAGACCCACTGTATGTACACTATAAAGGGTAAATATCTGACATACAGAAACATCTGACCACAAATCTCAAAGGAAAAAAACCAATGTAACCCTGCCCATGAGGATACCCAGTTGTTGGCTTAAATAATTTACTGCACTATGTTCACTGCTTAGTGTTTCATGCTTAAAGTACAGCTGTAACCAGAGAGAGAGAGATGCACACAATTCGAGCTTCAGATTTCATTTCATTATGGTAAATTTTCCCAAGAATCCACAAGGCAATATAAATAAACATTGATGAATACTAATAATGCTCCACAACAGCAAGAAGTGTTATAGGAAGGTAACAACTACTTGCACTGGGAAATAATTCTGCATTGAAAACAGAACAGGACTTGATTTACATGATGATTATTTATACTTTCCTTAGAAAACCTGAAAAAGCCGCTAACAAAAAATAAGTGAGGCAACAATGTAATAAATAGCACTAAGTAATAGGCAATTCAAGCAAATGAATTGATGGTGAGGAGGTTAGAATTCAACCCCAAATTTTAACATCTTATTACACTATTAAAATACATTACTGGAACTATGTGATCTGCTGTAATTATTTTTTACTGATCACTCTAGCTGCTCACTCGTCCATTCAGCTCTGTTTTCTTGCTCATACACTGGATTTCCAAACTCTTTTCAATCCTGTTGCTGCCTTCTCCTCCTCACCACCCAAATCCCCCCCAGATGCTTCCTTCCTTCTTGACTACAAAGCCCAGCAGTGCCAGTGCAGAGCCCGAGAAAACAAACTCAGCAAAGCCTGTTTGGGTTTTGCCTCCTTCCTCATTTATACACTTGATTAGTAAGACACAGCTCGCTGGAGGTGAAGTGGGGAGCAACACCAGTCTGGATTGATCCATCAGAAGGATTACTTTATTCATTCTTAATCATGACCTATGAGAACGTAAATTTAGGCTGCTTTCTCCTCTTTGGTTCACAGAATCGCCAGGGTGTTGTCACTTTAGAAGCACCAAAGGGGTGATTGTGGGTTCTGTAGGGCAGAAGTCTCAGCTGAGCAAACACCAGGCCCCAGCACGCTCCTGGCCAAGAGCAAGGTGGGATCTCTCCGTTTCCAGGTCCTCACCTTCAACCTGTGTCCGAAATGCATCTCAGAGGAGGGGAGACAGCCCACAGCCTCCAGCAAGTGTGGTGACACTGGTGACAATCTTCAGCCCCCTCTGCCCTCTGGTGGGATTCAGCACTGGCACACAGAAATTACCAGGGCAGCTCAAATCCGAGGGGCTAAAACTGTCCTTCCAGCACTGAGCAGACACAATCAACGCCATTACAACTGTGACTGAATCCTTCTCAGAACTAGGTTGCAAACAATGTTTTTAGTGGTTTTAGATTCACAGACCCATGATTTCATAACTAGCTGCTAAAATGCCTTGGGAGGCAGGTATGCCAGGCCTGTTTGATAACCCCAACTCTCTGCAAGCAGCTTCCTTTCAAATTTTCTTTGCTTACAGCTCACCAAGATCCTGGCCTGGCAGCCTCTAAGGTTCAACATCTATCTAGGTTCTCATTTTCTTCCATTTCCAAGTCCCTGCAGGTACAGCAGCCTTTAATTCCTGAGCAGCTCTGGATTTTTGATTTCTGCCCCATTCCCTCCCAGAGCAGCATAACCCAGAGTTTCCTTGTTAATTCATGAAGTTCCACATCAGTGACTGAGCTGAGCATGAATCACAGCAGGCACCAACAACATCCTCCTGTCTGATATCACAAAGCTCAAGTGCAGCCCTGCCTGCAGCAGCCAGGCCTGTCATCATGTCCTGGCTGCCCCAGCTTCCTCAGGCTGGCGTTCACAACAAAATGGGAACCTGAAGAACCAGAAAAAAAAGAGATTCAGCCAGGCCAGGGAGGCAGCTGACACTCTGCAGCCCTGCAATGACACAAGTGTTGTCTAATTAGAAGTTTTCCCAGCATTCCTTCAAGCAATTGCTTTGAAGGAATTAGTTCCTGTGTAGGAAGTGGAAAAACATTACAAGAATGACTTGGAAAATTGCAGGGTTTTTGTAGTCCCCGTTCTCCAAGGGCCTACTATCAGCCAAGACACGTTTGTATTTCACTTTTGAAGAATCAAAGTTCTGAGAAATGTTACTGCACAATTAGTCAACTGGCTCTCCACTCTCTGCTGCCTTTATTTTTCCCAGGTGAAGCTTCAGAAGGTTGCACATTATGTTTTCCTTATGTCCCATTGCCACACATTTCTGTGGTTTAAGACAGTGACTTCTGCAAGATGAGGCAGAAAAGAAACCCCAGCACTAACACCAAGTTCTTCATGCATTACACAATTTTAACATCACTTACACTGCTGTTGTGAAGGCAGCTAAATCACCTTGGTATGTGCCAAGCCTCCTCCCAGATTTTTTTTTTAAATATAGCAGAGTTTCCCTGCACTGGCTGCCTCAAGGCTCTTTTCTCTGGCTGGTGGGTATTTTGTAAACAAAACTGTGAAAAATGTGTCTTTTATGATTGGCTTTTGGCAAACATTCAAATGAATATTATATGTGTTGTGTTAGAAAGCAATGCTGTATTAATTCTCTTAAGTACTGTGTTAAATATAGTTTTAGGTTATAACAAAATGTTAAAATAGAAACTATGCTGTGTAGGATACTTTTTTTAAAGTAAGGACTTGCAGCGAGATAGCAGCCACGGGACACCTGAATCTTTCAGATAAAGAGAATTTATTGCTCCATTATCAGAAGAAACGAACTTCTTCCCACGTGGAAGGCACTGTTAGGATTCGGAGGAAGCTGACGCTGACCAGACAGAATCCTGTGTTTGAATGGAATTTATGCATCATGGATGGGATGTATGAATATGCAACAGGCTGTTGCTTTTAAGGGTTAATCCTCTGTTAACGTGGGTCCTTTTTCAATTCAAATTGTCCAAATCATTATTACTCTAATTATAGTACTACTTTTATAGCCATTTTTATTACTATTAAACTTTGAACATTTTAAAAACAAATGATTGGCATTTTCCACAAAAACTAAGTAGCTTTAGAGGAAGCTCCCTCCTGCGCCCTTGACATCTTTAGTGACCGCGATCTCAGCCTGGGTTTTGAACTTGTCTCAATCAGCAAAAGCGCTTGTGAGGTGCAAGGGACGGCCCTGCGGCTGGCAGCCGCCTCTGGCGCTGCCTCAGCGAAGGCAAAGCGCCGGCAAGGAGCTGCTGGAAGTCTCCGAGCTCCCGCAGCTCGCTCCATCCCTCTGAGGGGTGCCATGAGCGCGGCTACAGCAGCTCCCAGGGCCACCCTCATGGCCGGGCCGGGCATCGCGGCTCCATCCTGCCCGTGTGGGGCAACAGCGGCTCCGGGGAGCCAGCTCTGTCCCCACAACGTGGAAAGAGAAGGAAGGGGCAGGGAAAGGGCAGGAAAAAGGAGAGGAAGAAGAGCGGGGAGAGAAGAGGAGCGGGAAGGGGAAGCGCCGCCTCAGCGCGCCTTCACGGGCCCACCCTCATGGCCGGGCCGGGCATCGCCGCTCCATCCTGCCCGTATGGGGCAGCAGCGGCTCCGGGGAGCCAGCTGTGTCCCCACGACGTGGAAAGGGAAGGAAGGGCAAAAAAGGAGAGGAAAAAGGAAAAAGGAGAGGAAGAGGAGCGGGGAGAGGAAGCGCCGCCTCAGCGCAGCCTCCCGCCCTCAGCGCAGCCTCCCGCCCTCAGCGCAGCCCCGCCCCTTCCGGCCGCCCCCGCGCGCCGCGATGACGCACTTCCTCCCGCCAGCCCCGCTCCCCCGCCCCCGGCCCGGAGGTGCCGCCGCCATTTTGCCGCTCTCTCGCTGCCGCTCTCCGGGCGCGGCGGCTGCGGCCGGACGAGCGATTTTTAAGGAGTTTTAACCCGCTCGGGGCCCCGCGCCCCAGCCCGCTTTGAACGCGCCATGTCCGGAGAGGGAACCGCCGGCGACCAGGTGAGGCGGGGCAGGGTGAGCGCAGGCCGCGCCCTGAGGGAGCGGGGCGGTGTGGGCTCGGTGAGGGCGGGCGTGCGGCGGGGCCCAGCGGAGCGCGGCCCTGAGCCCGATCGGGCTCCCCTGCCCCGCTGGCCGTCGGAGGAGCTCCGTGTGCTCCGTAGGCGGGCGGGGAGCGGAGCTGGCCCGGCCCGGGCGGTGATGAGCCCGGAGCTCCGGCTCTCAGGCCCAGCCGGACAATGGGCGGCCCGGTCACGGTCCCGGTCCCGCTCGGCCGTGGCCGCGGAAGGCAGCGCACTCCGGGAGCGAATCGCAGCTCGGACGGGCTGTTTGCAGAGGCAGCTTGCGGTGTTATGTAAAGCGAGCGTTGGCCGAACTCAGGCGTTTCATGGCGAAGGCCTCCAACGACACCTCCAGAATAAAGCATTGCTTAAATACACTTAATCCTTAAACTAGAAACGATAAACACGCGTTTGCTTGATAAAGGGTTTTCTTACAGTACAGCGCTCGTTTCGTTTAGTAGGGAGTTAAATTGAAGGCCCAGAAGTGCCAGCTCAGCATGAGGAAGAATTGCTTTAGGTTCAGCGTTGCAGAGCCCTGGATCGGCTGCCCAGGGAGGGCGCGGAATTTCCTCTCTGGACGCATCCCAATCCCACCTGGACCCATTCCTGTGTCACCTACTCCAGCAGGTGACCTTGCCTGGGCAGCAGGGTTGGACTAGGGGATCTCCAGAGGTCCCTTCCAAACCTCATCCTTCTGGGATTCTGTGAAATAGCTGCAGTTTCAGCGGAGTTTGGTTGTTTTTTGTTGGTTTTGTTGTTTCGGTTTTTTTTTTTTTTTTTTTTAAATAGGCTAAAGTCCGTATTTACTCTAATATCTTAATTTATAGAGAGCTACCGCAGTGTTGTATGTCACCTTTTTAAATCTAGTATTACTATGAACGACTTCTGATTTACTGGCAGAGTTTCTCCAAAATGGCTTTTTTTAGTAGTTGGGATTATGTTTAAAATCTGTATCAGTTGGAGGGGTGGGGATGAAAATTCCTGATTGAGGGAAGAATTATTGATAACAGCCACATGGGAAGAGTTATTGATAACAACCACGTATCTTAGCCTTTAGAAATACTTAAAATCAAGCTGATGCCTTAGTTGCTTCTTGAAGTGGCTTTTTCTTTGTAGAATGTTAGTTTCTTACCAAACTGCTGAATTTCTGTATGCCTGTGCCTTATACCCCTAAAGGATGGGGTGTCAATTTTATCTATAAGCTCACTGTTTTGGTGGATGGGGTGGGTATAGGAAATGTGATGCTCAGAGTGTAAAATACTCAGGATCTGCCTGGTTAGGGTCATGCCCCAACATTCCCTGTGTGCTCCAGGCTGCTCAGTGTGTTTGGGCATCCTGCAGGATGGTTCCCTTCATCATGAGATGCATGGCTGCAGAGAAGTAAGAATGTGCCACAGCAAAATGTTGTTAGTGCTGGTGTGTGGCACGTTCCAGGTTTCATCTCCCCACTCCAGAATGTTTTCAGGAATACTTTGATGTTTCATGGCTCAGTTAAGCTGTTTGTTAAAAGGGCACGTGTGTTTCTACAGCTTGTAAAGTGTTACTATTTAACTGCAGTCCTGCTGACTTTAGACTTTATATTCTTTTGCAAGGGAGGATTTGATAAGCAAAAGGTTGAGTTACTTGGTCTTTGGGCCATAATCAGGTTCCTTTTTTTTGCCTATTATTATTTCTGTGTTCATGTTGGGTGCACTTAATTAAAAAACCTGCTCATTCATATAGGTTGGGTTAATTTTTATGTTTTAATTTCTACTGCTCCATCCTCCTGATGAAGGCTTGTGGATTCTGATTTGCTGGAGGGAGGAGCAGCAGAGCCTGGGGCACCCTCACTGCAGCTGCTGTGGGCCAGCCTGGTGCTGGATGAAAGGCCTGCAGTTACCTGCACAGGGTTCTGGCTGTGCCTGCCTGTGGAAACTGAGGCTGGCATTGCAGCCTTAGGCCAGGCTTAGCTGCAGGAGTTGTTGCTGTGTGACAGGAGCCTCACCTGTGTTATGTAGGTTGTCTCCTCATTGTGTTACTGTAGAGCAAGCTGGAGCAGGAGGACAGAAATGCAATGCAGCCACAACTCTTGGAGTGTATTTAAATTCTTGCTCTGTGTTCTGTGCTGGGCCCAGATTAGTCCTAAAGAACCAGCTGGAGCATGTGAGGACATCAAATCCATCAGGCCTCTGCCAGATTTCTGTCGAGGCCTCATGGTGTTGAACAAAGCAGAATTTCCAGGGTCAGTTTCTGGAATAGCAAGCACTCAGCCTGTCTGTGTCACAGAAATGCACTTTTGTAGACTGAAGGGCTGCTGCATCTGCCACTGTTTGCCAGAAAATTCCATGGCAGGCTCTGCCCAGGGTTACAAAGAGCCCATGCTTGCACCTCTGCATGTCTGGACGTGTTTGTGCTCCTGTGTGTGCACATCCAGTTTCATGTCAGTCGCGGTGCTTGTTTCATGGGCTTGGTGACAAAACCTCCATTCCCCACTTTATAAATGCTTGCCAGGCATCACCTGCATCTGATGATCACATAACATTTGCTTTGCCCCTGCCTTAGTTACCTTCCAGTCTTTTAAGGTTACAACATGCATTTCACACTCCCAGTTAGAGTTTCTAAGATGCTACCCCAGTCTGAGATGCATTTTTTATGTTCCATGAATATGGATCTGTGGAAAAAAAAAAGTCTGTATTGTCTGTGACTATAAAAATACCTCAAAACCAGTTTGTTCTGGTTTCTTCAGGTACTTTTGTCCCTTTTGATTCCTTCCTCTCTTTGTCATGTGTCTGTTTGATGTGGTACATCATGAAAGTTTCTGCATGCTCAAGACAGTAGTAAATGTTGTAAAGTTGCAGTTAACTTCAGTGTAATATTTTAAAAATAGATGTCACTGAGTGCAGTGCTGAAAGAAGACTTTCCTTGCAGGATTGTGTGGGTTTAACATCACAGGAGGAGCCATTCTAGAGAAAGCTCTTTAAGAGTAGACACAATAAGTGCAAGTATTGCTGAAGGAAAGCTCCTGAGTTTGTAATGCAGTGCTTTAATGACAATTTATTTACAACTGTGTAAAAACTGTCATTTAGGTGTATTTCCAGAGTCAGTAAGTTCCAGGTATGCAAATAAGAAGTTCAAGTGAAAAATGTGTCAGTGCAACATTTGGGAAATAGTCCTGTGAGGGAAGAATGGTAATCATTACTAATCTAAAATTTCAATTTCTCTGGAGTTTTGAGCCCAGATGATGTTGGGATGGGGCAGTACTTACAAAAGTTCCTTTTTTGGTCAAGATGAATATCCTGGGCTGTGTCTGCTCCAGCCTTAAAGGACACATTTTTTTTCCAAGTGGTTTAGTGTAGAATAGAAGAAATCAAGGCATTAAAAACATTTAAGAAAGTGCAAGTGTTGCTAAGCTGAAACTACAGTTCCCCCAGTGAAGGGTTGTGTTACTGAGGAAAGGGTTTTAAAACTTGTTCTTCTCTGCACATGCAGCTTTAAATAAGCTTAAAGGGAAAAAAGCCTTAGACGAAACCAACCTGTAAATTTAGCAAACTGAACAACTACCAATGCTTGTCAAGTTAATATAATGGATGTTAATATATTTGAAATTCCATTCACAGTTCAGGCTGTGCTGAAGTGTGCCAAACCAGCAAACTGGCTGTGTGTGAATGGCCAGAAAGCTCCTTTTGGATATTAAAGCAATTTGACTAAAGTAGCCATTACAATTCCTGCCATTTTGTATCCAACAGCTCCTCCTGTGATGTTAAACCCACACAATCCTGCAAGAAAAATCTGCTTTGGTTTGTAGAAGTTCTTATTTCATCATTAGTGGTAGTTTTTAGAGCATCTTGAGCTGGCCACTCCCTGGATGTAGCAGGTGTTGTAAACACATTTATTTATTTTCCACTGCAGAGGATCCTTTTGTGGAAACAGGAGGATACCTTAAACTACTGGATGTATTTAGTTTTGCAAACAATATGAAGGTATTTAGGTATTTTCTTAGACACTTTGGTTGGAATCATGACGATTTATTTGAGAGGCTTGAGGAAACTGTTGATTTTAGGAATATAATATAAACCAAGAATATTCCCTTGGAGATGATTGATAAATAAGCAAATACTAAAAATGGACTTTATTTCCTCTGGTTTTGTTCCCTCAGGCATCCTTTATGACTTCAGAATTGGATTTTGTGGAGTTGATGGATTTTGTGGGAAGGAGCTACTAGATCCCTTCCTAGAAATGTGGGTTTAGGTCTCTTGAGATTTTGGAAAGATCTTTTTATACTTCTGGTATCTGTGAGACTTCAGTTCTATTGCTGTTTGGCAGTGTATAAATAATAAAAGGGTAGTTGTGAGCTGGACTAGGTGGTGGTAATCTGTAGAAAACCCTAAGAGCTAAAATAATTCCATGACCTTCAGAGAGATGCTCATGGGATAGGATCCTGATGATGTAGAGATTACTGCACAGACTTAACAAAAGCAGAGGGAAAAAGGGTTTTTACAGTCTGTGTAAAAGAAAAGTTAAAGCCAAGGCAAGTTAAAAGCCAGTATCTGGTTAGGTTCAGCTGGATGGTATTTCAGCTGCTCTAAGTTGAGGCTGCTGGAGTCCTGAATGGTTTTGTGTCCTTTTTGCTGCATCTGATCCTGAAACCAGGGGATTGAACTATTAGAAAGTTAATCCCTTTTCCAACAGGATTATTTTTCTGCTGATTAAACTCCCTGAAGTGGTTTGCTACAGGATGAGCTTCCCTGGAAATGCTTATCTAGGGGCAGGATAATGGCAGTGAACACCCAGGAATTCCATGTTCCCAGTTTGGATATTGGCTATTGTGCAAGCACTGCAATGAGAAATACATAATTTCAGTGTGCCCTTGAACTGTGATAGCAGCAGCTGCTAGCACAAATTGCAGTTAACATCAACTCTCAAAACTGGGATCACATTTTTCCTGCCTGTGCTTGAGAGTCAGGCTCGTGGTTCCATTTTGCTGTGTGTTGCTGTAGGTGTTGGTCCTCACAACGGGTGTTTGTTCACACACCCAGCTCTGGCAAAATGTCCAGAAAATCCCGAGTGTTGATTCCTGCAGGGTGTTAGGAGTGGTTATTTGGGAAGATGCAGTGAGGCCCCATCTGTGTTCAGGTGGAGCCAGGCCATGGCTTTGCCTGCAGTGCAGTGTCCTGAGATGTCTGGAGGTGCACAGGGACAGCACAGGGACTGCTCCCTGAGCTCACCTAAGGTACAGCAAGTGCAGGCAGTCCGGTTCAAAACTGATCCTCAGAGTTATTTTCCATTCTGTACAGTGCCTGTCTTTTGTCTTCTACAACTGAATGGGGAACTTCATCTGCTGCTGCTGAACAATTATTTACCAACTTAAAAAAATCAGTCCTTTTGATTTTCCAGTAAAATAATTGTGCTTCTTGCACAGTTTGATTCGTGTATTAAATACATAAAATTAATGTAGGATTGCTGTGGTTGTGCATCTTATCCCCATCTGTTTTTTTCCTGAGCTCTTTCTGCCTTTCTGAGTTTGAGTTTATGACCTTGTATCTGCCTAGGTGAATGAAATTCCTGGACGTCTTAACATGAGATGAATATTTTTGTGTCACCTGGAAAGATTTGAGGGAACACAATTTAGCTACTGATGTTATAGCTGAAAGGTGCCTCAGTGGCCCATTCTGTTTAATATTGTTTAAAAGTCAGTACTTAGAGGGCAGGACCTTGTGCTTTTGTAGGTGGGGTCCTTTTGTTGTAGCAGACATTAATGGTGCATCTGCCAGACCCTTCTGTCTCATGTACCCGTAATAATTTATTTGAGACAAGTAAATTTCCCTCTGATGTTGGTGTATTTAAATTAATACTTCATTGAATAAGCAGCATTTCACTTTTGGGTCACCTGGAGGGGTAGCTTACAGAAATAGTTTTAAAATGCAGAAATTTCAGCTGCAGTGCTGCTTCTGGAAGCTGAATAATGTTTATGCATGTCAATTGGGAAGAAATAAAACCACCAGATCATTTTATAGTGTTTTACATCTTAAGCCAAATTTTGATGGACTTAGGAATGTAAAACTATTCATATGGCAGTTTATAAATTTACTATTTCAGAGTTGACAGCTTAGTGCTACTTTGATTTTTTTAATCAAATTAATTTTATAATAGTTTAATGTGGGATTTGATGTTTGCCTTCCAAGCTACCCTGCTTTGCATTAGTGTTAAGAATTGCTTGAAAAGTGAATCAAAAGAAGTAATGGTGTTTAGCCTCCTATAAAGCTCAGCTACTGTTTTTTTTTCTTTTTCCTTTATTGTCTATCTGCAATATCAGATATGTCCATTTAACAGTTCTGCAATATTTTTGAACCTTTTCCCATTTTATAAGTAGTTTTATTAAGTGATGTATTTAAAGGGATATGCTTTGAATTATATCCTGCTAGTGGGACTGACACAAAAACTGGTGATGCTGAAAAATATTCAGAACTAGTGTAGTTACCTTCTGCTTCTCATTTATTCAGAACTAGTGTAGCAAACTCCTTGAAATAATCTTCTAGCGAATGACAGAATTTGGTTGTTTGGGGTTTTTTTAGAATTTTCTGCAAGTTTTAGAATTTATTTTTTTTTATAAATCAGTCACACTGCATGGTACATTAGAGATGAATATTTTTAATTATGTAGTGAAATTATAAAATTTCACCAGCAAGGTCTTACAGTGATGATTTAGGGGTTACTATTGTTACATCTCACAGAGGCAAGGATTTAGTTGGTGTGGTTTTTGTATTGCTCTTACCTGCCTAAAAATGAGCCAGGTTTTCAAAGTTAGTAACTGCTTTGGAGTACAGGTCAGAACAATATTTCAGGCTTAACTAATAAACTTCAGTTCATTTAGGGTTGTAACAAGCATGTATTTTAAGGGTGTCTGTATGTGATCTTCACACTGTAATTTTTTATTCTACTTGTGCTAACAGTGTTAGATCTAGGGAAAAAAGCCCTGAAAATCATAAAGCAAGTTATTTCCAAAAGTGTTTGAAAGTAACGGCGTTAAAAAGTTTGCAGTCAGTTTGGTACAGCTTTTAGCCTGAAAAAAACCTTTTAAACTTCAATCAGAATGTCTGAGTGTTTTAAAAAAAAGGTGATGTTAGGGCCAAAACTACAGGAGAGCATCTGTAGGGTTGAGAGATCAGAAAGTGAGCAAAGGAATTGTGCTTGGATAGTGTGTATGTGTTTCTGCTGAACATCATCTCCTGGTTTGCTTGTTAAACCTGTGATACCCAATGCCTTCTGTTCTCCAAGTCCACAATGACTCCTGGATAAACTGGCTTTGTTTGCCTGAGCTCTGTGATAGAAATAATGGGCTGAATTTACTTTTTACATCTTAAAGTTGCAGGTTGGTAAAAATGTTTAAAATTCATAGTGCAGTAAATATTCCAGCAAACTTAAATTTGTTTTCGTGTTTTAGAGACATTGAGTTGGTTTAGTCTAACATCTTGGTCGATGTCCATAACATGTAGAACTTGTGCTAAATGTGCATTATCTTCCTGGGACAACTTCTTTTCCAGCTGAATTCCAGTTTAGAAACTGCATTTTAAAATATTCCGCTGTTGAAATGTTTTATTTTGCTTGACTGTGTAGGTGGGACAGAACTTTTCAAACGCTGCTTGTGATCTCTTATGTCTTCTTTTTAATTTTTCTAGACTGCTGAATATGTCCCAGAAAAAGTGAAGAAAGCTGAAAAGAAACTAGAAGAAAATCCATATGACCTTGACGCTTGGAGCATTCTCATTCGAGAGGCACAGGTTTAGTGATATAGGATTACATTTCCTTATCTATGGTCCACTCACACTATTTGGTTCTGGAGTAAAATCAGCATATTCATTGACATGAATCATAATACTGTAAATGCTGTTTTGATTTTCAATTTTTAGAATCAGCCTATAGACAAAGCACGGAAGACCTATGAACGCCTTGTTGCCCAGTTCCCCAGTTCTGGCAGATTCTGGAAACTGTACATTGAAGCAGAGGTTAATATTTTTACATTTTTTCTTACATAACATTTCATAGGATTTTAAGTTTCTATTTTTATAAGCATGAATAAGATAGGCACATAATATCTAGGGGAAAGGGGATTTTAAATATGCCTTGCCTTTATTTTGTAAAATAGGTACAAAGGAATGATTAAAATGAATTCTAAAGTATTGGGTCTTTCATGAGTTGATGATTGTTGCATTATGGAATTGCAACAACATTAAAACTGTTTCAATGGTATTGGAGTGCTTTAGCCTTTTATTTGCTTGTCGTGTCAATTTATTGCCTCCCGTGTCATTTACTTAGAGAATTTTTTTTATTTACACATACAAACTTATTTGAGTGACTTTCTCTGAATATTTGGTTCTTTTATTTATTTTTTTTTGCTTTCTTAGGGAATTGAATGTTTCTGTGAACAGTGTTTGCAGGGAGGGTGTGGGGATGGAAGCTAATTTCTGGAATGAAAATGCATTAGCCCAACTCAATAGCTTTTAAAAATCCCAACAAATTGTGATTGTTTCCATAACTGGGTAAGACTTATCACTAGGTGCATTGGTCAGTGAACTGTCTCTAATGACATGCCATGAAATTCCCTGTATAATCATGGGGGGGTGGTGGTGGTGGTGGTGTTCATTTTGGTTTGAGTCCTTTCTGTAGCTGGTATTTATTACTAATACACATGGTTTCTGTGGGTATCCTCTGGCTGCACATCTTCCTTGAGACAGATTTTCTATATGCTAAACTTCAGGGCTGGGGACCTGTGTTCTGTAGATGAGAAATGAGCTCTCTTTTTCTTCCATTTGCTGTGAAATTTCATTGCATAGTTATCATATCTAATTTTACATTCAATTACTTATCCAGAAATGTCTGGCAGTAAATTTTGAAGATAGAGAAAATTGGGATCATGGGAATCGAGCAGAATTTTTTATATTGCAGTTCATAGAAAGATGCTACAGTGCAAAATAGTGAGGGCCATCTAAATTGAATGCTACCAAATTAAATATCTGGAGTTTTCACTGTCCTGTTTGTAGCAGTAGTTAGAATGTTGATGTTTATTCATGTTTGGGAGATTGCAAATGGACTAACATACAAATACAAGTTTTTCCTTTTCGAACCCTGCAGCCAAATCCATTAGTACATGAGTACCCTGAAATTTTTGCTACAGGTTCTAGTTTTTAGAATCTAATCTTATTTCATCATTTCATTAAACTGCCTGATTTCTGCACTTTTTTAAAACCTTTGCCTTTCTCATGCCTCAAATTTAAGGGTTGAGTAAGGCCATTTCAGAAAGCCAGTACCACACTGTGCATCCTTCGGCAGAAAGTCCTGTTGTCAGTGTAAAGCTCCTTGTCTTAAACCACGTTCAGAGATGAACTGACAGACATCACCTCCCCTAATTTATAATTAAAACTATTTAGAAACCTTAACAGTGGCAAACTTGGAACAGTCTAGGGCAGAGTTTTTTACCTGTTCCATCAAGGAGAGCAGATCAGCAGCTCAGCAGTTAGGGGTACCAGGGAACACAAGGTAACTCTGAGAGGGAAAGAATTCTCATAACCGTCACTAGTTCTTGTGTGTGTGCTTATTAATACACTTCAAATATTAGAGAAATGGCATGTAGAGTTCTGTAGTTCAAAACAAAAATAGCAACTGTGGATTTCTGGTAGAGGCTACAGCTGAAGAGGGTTGTATTTGAAAGAAATGTAAGAAGGTAGTTTTCAAAAATTTATCTTTTATCTTAACAGCCAAATTTTTAAAATCCCAGTTATGACTTAATTTTCAACTTTCCTGTTTACAGTGACATGTTCCAACTGACAGTGGCCAATTTCCAAACAAAGCAATATGCTTTTCTCTGGTTTTTTAAAGCATATGTGAGCATACATAGCTGTAAGTTGAAATAACTTATTTCCAAATTCCTCTCTAAAAACAGATATGCTCACACAATTGGGCACCATTGTCAGTGTTGTTTTCAGTTGCATATCATTTGTGCAGTCCATCTGGGTGAATTCAAATCAAAATGCTTTATCAAATGTTCTTTAAACCCAGTGGTTAAATTAAAGACTTCAGTTAATTTTTGAAGGCTGAGTGGAGGAATTCTGTTCAGGCTTCTTTTTATTGCAGCCTTAAGTTGTGCAAGGAATATGAGGAAAGTATTTTCAAAAGCTCTTTTCCTTGGCAATTTTAGTAGTCTCCTCCTGCTAGAAAACTTTTCTTGGGCTGTTTAGAAGTATATAACTTTCTAGCCATGACTTAGTAAAATAAACCCATGGTAGATCTCCAGCACTGCTTTCAATTTACTTTTGCTGCCTCATTATTGAAATCTGAAACTTGTAAAATCTTCAGTCATCTGTTACCTGCATTTCCTCTGATGTCAAAAAAGGATTTTACTCTTTAACATGAAAACGTTTTCTCTTTGCATCCCAGAAAGACAGAAAGGGGGAGGGAAGTGGGGGTTCTTTTCTGCCAGGTTGTCTTTCACTAGAGAATTTTGCCTTCTGCAAGACATAAATCAGAGCTGAAAAATGTTCCTTAGTTGTGATGTATTGCAAGATGAGCCAGGGTGAGGGTTATGAAAAGGGCCTTACAAAAAAGAAATTAGCCCTTAAACAGCTGTACTCTCAAAGTTGTTAGAAGGCTTTAAATTCCCCTTTGTCTGACTTAACAAATGTGTTCTCTTTAGTCACTTCCAGTCTTCAGTAGGAATTGTTGATAAACTATCTGCACAAAAAGTGCACGTGCCAGTTCTTTCTGTAATGTATAACTTGTAAGTGCAGACCTTGCTGCTGTGATTGCCTCTGGGTTTTATGGCTGTGTTTGTTCAGCTTGCTGACTGTTGTGCTTTCTGTGTGTGACTGTGTTCCCTGGTGGAATATAGTGGGGAGCAGTGCTCAGCACTCAGTGTTCATCCAGCTCACCACACCTGGTGCACAGAGCATGCTCAAGTAACCAAATACTTCACATTGAGCATTTTGTGTGCCAAGCACTGGTTTAGATGCTCTGCTCTCTGCATTGTGACTGGTTAGGTAGGCAGTAGAACATGGAGATTAGTTAGGAAGAGCATGCTTTGACAGTTTGTTAATGGGAATTACACTATTAAAGTTGAAATTGTTGAAACAAGTTTGGATTCTTGCACTGGTTCTTATTTCTTCTGACCTTCAAAGAAGAATTGCAGGACTTAGAAATGATATAAGTGGATGAAACAACTCCCAGTTCACAGCTGGTTTTGGGTCATAATATTTGAACATCTAAGTAGAGTTTTGGATTTGATAAGTGTTTAAACAAGCAAAATAGTTAACTTTATAAACTGCATCTCTTAAAATTTAGGAAGTGGAACAGTAGTGCTATTCTTCCCAAACTCTTATTTTCTCTAGCTACTTAAAGCACACTTTTCTTCTGATAACCTTTCTCATAAAAGCCTCCTCTCAGAAACTTGACTCTGTTGAATGGCAGTTGTATAAAGGAGTGCCTAAGTGTCAGCCCCACTGTGCCGTAACATTAAATCCATAGATCACACGCTCTGGACTCTAGCCTGCTCTGCTGATGTGCTGTGTCTCCCTGGGTAAGTTATTTAACCTGTTCTTTAACAGATACCTACCTACCTCACAGGGTTGTTGTGAGGCTGCTCTAGTGATTAAAGTGCTTTTGGCACCTGCCTAAAAGGTGCTACAGAAATGTGCAAATAAATCCAGTTTAATACCCTGTGATCCCATAGGCCCACCTGTCTGTTGCTGTTTCCTTTGTCACTTTGATTGAACCATCTTTTAGATACAGAAAGACCTGATAATGCTTTTCATGCTCGTGAAAGAACATTTACTTTACCAGTCTCCTAAATACTTCAGTAGTTCTGAAGCTTTTGAAGTTGCCTTTTTTTCCTCTGCTAGTTTCCTTTGAGAAATCACCAGGTTGAAAATCTTCTTAGGCACATTTATTAAACTGTATTCACATACTATCAACATTTTTTTTTTATGATTAAGGAATTTTTAGTTCTAGTTACTCTGAATGGAAACTTTCCTCTGTAATTGTCCTGAATGCTTCAGGCCAGTTCACACCACAGCCTTTACCTTTATATCCTGGTCACTTTGAACATTGTTAATAGGGGTCGAAAGGTTGCCATAATTAAAGACATAAAAATCAGATCCAGAAAACAGTTGTGACAAGTAGCCCAAGTCTAGAAACAATAAATACAAAGCTGGTAACATACATGTAAAAGGTTTGGCTGTTAATATGTATTTTTTTGTCTTGAGAATTTTGCAAGACTCCTGTGTTATTGCTTGTCCTAAAGAAATGCAACCAGATACATTTGTTTAGATAACTTCTATTTCATATGGACATTTTGAATTTTAAATGTCTTGGTAACAAACAGATGCTGTTTGAGGCATCTCACATGCAGGGGGTGGGACCACAGCTTAGGGTTGATTGTTTTGCATTTCATCATATGCAATACATCAGTAGCTTTAATCC
This sequence comes from Melospiza melodia melodia, assembly GCF_035770615.1. NCBI lineage: Eukaryota > Metazoa > Chordata > Aves > Passeriformes > Passerellidae > Melospiza > Melospiza melodia. Next base: position 49,398,856 of record NC_086199.1, on the reverse strand, counting down.
ATGTAATTAATTCACACTGGTGTGGATACTAGTCAGAATGTATCATTTAACATACCTGTATATGAAAAATGTAAATAAAACCATTTAGAAAAATGATTGTTTTTGTTTAAAATGTCTGTGTTTTTTCAAAGCATTTTCTTCCCCTGTTTTACTTTAGTCTGGTTATGAAAGGAGAATGTTGTACCTATCACCAAAATTACTCTGCTTGGGGAAAAATGGGAACTGCCTTCTGTCAGGATGAAGTTGGAGTGATCAGAAGTCAAAGTAGAATAGGTTTCTTGCCTGAGATTCTGTTTAGTGGTACTTTCAACTGAATATATTGTGTGTATCACCTGCTGATCTTAGTGAATTTCTTAATGGAAGGCATCCCCATGATAATCCAAGCCCACCCCACTAGCCAGCCACATTTCTCATGGTAATCTCCTGCTTTGAGAAACTGCTGTACAGGTGCTCTGTACAAATACCCACACTGCACAGTCTTGACTGCCTCAGTCTGAGATTTTCAATCTTTTTTACAACTGTATTATTTATGATCTTTTCTTATTCATGTGTGGACTTGTTCCATTCCTGTTAATAAATGTTGTTCTGTCTGTGTGATTATTGTAGACTTGCGCTAGAAGGTGAATGCACTTTTTTCCTGTCTCTTCTGCTCCAAGTGTCAATACAGGTGTGTCTACATCTTGCATAGTTCCCCTGCTCCTACAAGCTGTGTAATATCAGAAAATTGCCCACATACTGACATTTGTAGTTGGGGAAGATGCATGCAGTACAACACTAGTGGGTTTTTTCATAATTCTATTTGCTGTATTTGATCATTAAAAATACTATGGGGAAGCTTTAGGACATTTTTGAAGTGGAAGTGCTGCCTAATGAAGAGATTACTCTGAACCCTCTTCTGTAGTGTGTTGCTATTTACACGTGAATAAACACAAACTACTTCCTGTTCTGTTGTATTCTTTCCATGTGGGGCAACAGAAATATCTCCCTGTTAGCTGTGCTAGCTGTGTGCTCTTGTTCACAACACTTCTGAAGTCTCACTTCAGGTGTGTGTTTTCTTCTGTTGAAGTCGTTTGTTGATTCTTTGATATTTTGAGGGGGGAATCTGAGTGTCAGGTCAGGCATGAACTTGGGCTTCTTATGTCAGAACCTGAAAGAACCAGAAGTAAAACCAGGTTTCTTGTGTATGCTGTATTTGCTATGGATTGGTTCTCCATCTGCCTGGGAGAGGGAAACTGGAATTGTAATCTTTTGATTCTTTTCTACATCTCTTCCAGCTGCCAGCTGGTTGAGTTTCCTGATCTTTATTCAGATTTTGAGAAACATGATGATTAAGAGAACACTTTCTGTTAAACCTTCTCTGCTAGTGCTACTACATAAAATATTGTGTGCTGCAGAATGTCTTTACAGACTGTGGGAAGGCTTTGAGTCATAGCTGGGATGAAATCCAGTGGCTTTTCTTAGCTGGAAGCTCTGTGGAAGCAAGTCCTTCCTCATGGCATTCTTGTGTCCTCCTTGCACCAGTGATCTTCATTTACAAGAGTGCATTGGGTTTCCTCCTTGTTTTATTCTTGATTTTTCTCACCAGTGGCCTCAGAATGATAGGTGCTCCATATCCAGTGACAGTTTTGGATTTCTGCAATGGCATGTGTACCTAACATCCTGTGATATTTTTTTTCTTGTTTCTTACATAAAGCAGTTCAAAAGTGAGAAGAAATATCCGCTGGTCCATAACTGTGTAACATTGCACAGGTAGCATTTGCTTTGTGCACATTATGTACATGTAGTTAACTACACATGAGGAAATTTTAATTTGTAATTAAATAATTATTAGAAATTATTCTATTATTTCTATAGAATTTTTCTTATTCTGTTATTTCTAATAAGCTGAGTAATTTCAATCTGATCTCTAGTGGTTTGGTAATGACAAATATAGTACAAAAGCATGGGAGCATTTCTGGGTTCATTGGAACATCATAAATGTAACATTTTGAGGATAGACAGATAAGTAGAAAGATGTTCTTTTTTAGTTGAGTTTGTGCACAGTTTTCAGTAATAACTTCTTTAGAGTGGGGTCCTGTTGCATCTTGAGACAAGACCTCACTGTTAATCTGAAGTGTGAACAGCTGGGCTGTCCCTGTTCCCTTAAAAGCAGATTGGACAAGCCCCGTGCCAGGGGCTGTGCATTAATCTTAAATTGCCCCATTTCATTGAGCACACAGGGCTGATCTGTTGGCAGGTGCTGCACCCAGTGCTCTTGTAGATTGCTGGGCTCAAGGCTTTCAGAGCTGTAACATCTCTGACATCCTCCAAAAGGAGAAGAGTTAGTGTGCTGAGGATGTGTGCTAATTTTACTTGTGCTTTCACCCTGGCTCTGAGTATCAGCAAAGCAGCTTGTACATATGTTTAAATTACCTAGTTTTTTATCCTTAATTCAAACTATTCCTCTCAATCAGCTAATTTGGGAAGTTTAATATTGTGATGGAGGATCAAGTGTGTTACCTCCTTCGATTCCTATAATATATCTGGATGAAACTTTGAGATTCTAATGAGGACAAGATACTCAGTCCAGTTCTTTATGCTTTGCATTAGTGCTTGAAATAGAGTCAGAAATAACCAGTGTGTGAAACTAGAACAAGAGATGACTGTACATTCTTGCTATAAACAACTGATGTTTCTGTACTGGTTTTTGTGAGAATGAATACATTGCTTAAAATACATTTCAGGTCTTACATTTGGACTAAAATAATGCCTAGTTCAATTTATATTATTTTCTATGTCCAGACTGCAACAAAGTTAATTTCCTTTAGCTGTTGTTCACCCTTGATGTTCACCCTCGAAGTATGGGTTTTCAAACACAGGTTTTACTGTTTAAACAAAATAAAAATGAACTCTCATTTTGAAATTTAGATTTGCAGAAATGGGGTGGCAGATGTGTAGTTGTATATTTGCTGTTCTGCAGATAAAACAGATATGAAGTTCGCCTGTTAGCTAACTTCATTGTGTTCAGTGGAGCTGCATTTAAACATCAAACTCTTAATTTAGGATTTTGATTATTTAAATTTTTATGGTTAAATGCAGACTTACTGTAGGTTCTATGCCTGTGGATTCCTGAGGAATCTGGATTCCTGAGGAATCTCTCAGACTATGCATATGCATCCTTGTTTGTGTGTGTTTGTGTATGTTTAGATTATAAGGTCACACAGCATAATGTTCTTTTTAAATCATAGAGTAGGATAGGAGTGGGTGAGCTTATCAGTGCAAATTGTCTACAGGTAATTTACTCACGCTACCTAAAAGTGTATAGGTACTTAGAAAAATAATGTATGTAGAATATATTTCGCATTTCAGTGAAAAGGATTTTATTATCTGCAGCTTCAGCCCGGGTGCAAACACATGCCTTGGTGCTGTGTGTGGAGGAGTGGGAAGATAGAGCTGGATTTCCTCTTCATTTTTGTTGTCTTCATCCCAGTATTGGCCTGCCTTTTCTCCATTCTTACCTACCCCTCACAGTCCTGTGCTTGTGTGTTTTTATGGGCAGATGCAGGAGTGTAAGAATTGTCACTCAGTGTAAGAATTGTCAATCTCAGCTCTTGCTGGATGCTGGATCTTGCAATGTGGGCTTGCAGTTCATCTTTCAGATGCTGAGGAGGCCCAGGAGGCCTTGGCAAGAAGCTGTCACTGCACAGCTCAGACGTGTTCTTGCAGTGCCACAATTGTGCTGACCATTTCAGATGGGGCAGCAAGGGCACTGGGGGGGGAGATTCCCTAGTATTGAAATGGAACTGATTTGATCAAAAAGATCTCAAATTAATCCCCTACACACTATTTAACATTGCAGTTACTGCAGAAAAAAATCTGGTATTCTTGCTATCTCTAAATTATGCTTATGCAGTTGCGTAGCTGCTGGTTAGTAATGGTATTGCATTTGTAAAGTGTGCAAGTACATTTAACAGCCTGTGATGAGCACAGTATTGTAGGAACAGTTCTGAATTAATTTCTTTTAAACTCCCTGAGACATGGTTTAGTTAGTCTCTGTAGGTTACTCTTTCATGTTGGATCACAGAAAATTGTATTACAGCATGCAGGAGCTTGAGGTCCAAGCAGCCTTGCTATTGATGTTAATGCAGCAGGGGCTAGAATGATGGGAATTTAATATATATATAGGCTTGCTGCTACTTAGAGGTGTTAAGCATTTCTAATATACAATTCATACAAGCTGAAGATGAGTGACAGTGAATAAGTTCACAAAAAATTGCTTTTGTAATACATTTGCTTTTGGAAGCTTAGCTTGCAGTTTTCCTTCCACCGGCTTTGTCAACTGAGCCCTTCTCAAGATTTTCCCATGGCACTGCAGTAATGAACAGTTTTAGTTCCCAGCAGTGGGCTTTGGAAGTGTCCCTGCACAGCCTGCCAGTGCAGCCAGGTTCCTCCATGAGGAAACATTTCCTTCCTACCACATCAGAGCAGCAGGCCCTACACTGAGAGCCTTAGTCTGGCAGGGTTCATTTCACTGGGGGAATTTTGTCATTCTGGTCCTGACTGACTGTGCCTTGGGGGTTTGAGGTTCTGTCTAGTTGAAGGATTGTGCTCAATATTCTTACTCCTTGTGATGATGGCCAATGGTTAGATAAAAAGTGACTAGGAGAAAGTGCAGTCCATTTATAATGAAAAACATAAAGTTCAAATGGACTGGTTCTAAATAGACAGGGATAAATGTTTAAAAGCACACATAGATGCCCTGGAAAACCCTACTAGCTATTTAAGGATTTATTTTTTGTAAAAATGCACTCTTAAAATAGTCTCAAATGCATGACTTGTTGGTCCAAGTCACCCAAAGAAGTGCAGTGGGTGCAAGCTAAATGCAGAGCAGGGTCCCCATCCCTACTGCACCCACTAAGAAAGAAATTGCTGCCCTGGTGCCTTACTTGCCCATGATTGTATCCACCAGTTACCATTCCCCAGGGCAATATTATCAATAATTGCAGCTCAAGTGAAATTCTGCACAGAAATCCTTGAGCAGGGTGGGCAGGCACCCCAGTATCTCCTACTGATAAAATATCAGTGCTTGTAAGCCTGAGCAGGAAACAGACTGTATGATTTTTTGTTACAGCATAAAAATTTAAGTTCTCCCACACAAGGTGTGACTAAATTCAGGCCTCACTTTTTTTTTTGGGTGGGGGGGAGGGAGGGGGGAATTCAATTTCAGATTGATACACAAAAGCACATGCTTTTTTGTATGTGTACAGGATGGGTGTTAGAAATACTGTAGAACTTTAAAATTAGCTGGCTTGAATTCAGGAATATTTTTTCTGGCACTAAGTAAATGGAGGTAAGTTTCGTGCTAGTGGGTCTTAGCTGTTAAAAAAATCACTGTTGCATTATCAGCTATTTACAAAAGAAAAAAGGCACAAAGTTAGAGATGACATACTTATTTGTCATTGGACTGATGCTCCCAAGGTTTGGGTTTACCCCTAGAAAAGTTGTGAATAAGGTCAGCTGTGGTTTTTTTTTTTTGTAATTTGTCAGTGAGAAAAGCACTGGTGTTTTCAAATAATTAAGTTTGATAATTCTGGTTGATCTTCTCTCTGACTCAATTGAAGACCCAGCACTGAGGAGGTGTCCTTAGACTTCCAGCAGTCTGGCATTTCTGCACAAGCTTCACAGTCAAACATTTTTCACTGCTCCTGGAGTGTGCCTTTGTGCCTGCAGTGCCCCCAAATGTTGAGCACCTGCTGAGTTGCTGCAGCTGCTTGAACCCTGTGCTGGTGGCTGTGTTTGCCTCCCAGGCTGGCAGAGTTGCTGTAACTGTCTAGAAAATGCTGGTTTTCACCTGTGAGCAGAGATTTCTGCTGCAGTCAGTACTGGAAGTCAGTTCTCAGGTGCTGCCTGACTCAGTCCATCCCAGAGCTTTTGTGTTGCTGAGCCTTCAGAATGGATTTTTAAGGCTGCTGCATCACCATGATGACACGTGCCCAGAGTGCTGTGGTATTGACGTGTGCTTGGTGTTTTTATATCCAACCTGCTCTTGGCATCCTAGCTTAAAGCAGCAAAATAGAAGAAAAAAGAGCTGTCTTGGGATTTCTGAGATCCCTTATGTGCTTCCATGCAAATTAAATTAGCTAGGAGCTTACATACCATTTTTAACACTAGGCTTTAATTTTCTCTTTACAGGCATTTGCAGCATTCTATAATGCAAGTGCTCTCTGAAAGTATTCTGTATTTACATAAAAATGCACCTAACCTAGGAGTCAAAGTCAAGTCCTGAATCAAATAATTGCCTGCTGTTCATCTACCAAAGAGGCTCTTCTCTGTAGAAGGTTTTAGAACACTTTACCATGGGCTTCTGAATGATCAGCAGAAAAGCCCCAGTAATGCTTGGTTAGAGGGGTAGGGGAGAGAAGTATCATACTGAACAGATGTTCTGCTCTCTCAAAACAGCAGTTCCCTGCTATGTGCCTCATTCTGAATGGCCAGCACTTGGTGCTGATGGGGTGCAGAAGTAAATACACTTTTCTCTGTGAAAAGCAACAAAAAAAGAGATTATTAGTACCAAACAGGGCTTCACTGCAAAGAAGCTGTAATTGTTCTGAGTGTTCTTTCGTGGGGAAGCAGAACCGCCAGCAGTATTTGTTTGTTGTGCACTGGTGTCTGTAAAAGTGGCACATTCTGGTCAGGAAGCTGGTGTTCTTTCTAGCATGTGGGTAAAGGCTGACCTTTGGCAAGGCTGGGGATTTACCTATGCCAGTTTCTCTTCATGACCCCAAAATCAGAAGCTGTAGCTTAAATACATGACCCTAACTCCTGGTATTTCTTCTCCGTATAATGACAGGGGGATAGGTGGGAGGAAGGTGGGAGGTCAGTGGTGTTCCACCTCTCTTGTTTAGGCTACAAGTGAGTTTCTGTACTGCTTTTTTGATGGGTTTCTGCATTTCATCTTCCTCCTAAGAGGTGAAATAAGCTGCAAATGCACCTACCTAGGCTGCATGGGAAATGAGTGTTAGCACCACTGTGATACTGAAATCTGCCATCAGAGCAGCTCTTCTCTCTGCTAACCCAACACCAGTGAGTTTCAGATAGCAGCAACATAATGAATTGTCTTTGCAAGTCTTTTGTCTTCTAATGCAGCTGGCTTAAATGGGTTTGAATCCTATAATTCTGATAGCACAGAGTGTATAGGAAAAGGCCCATAAGCAGACAGGAACCTCACATAAAGTGTCAGTCATTTGGAGTTGACCTGTAAAATTAAAAGACTTTCAGTGTAGAGCTATCCCCTCTCACATTTCAGTGGCAATGTCACCTAAGCATGGGCATGTGTGATCTGTGGTTTTATTTTCCAACTTCAGTGCATCTCTGCATAGCCAGTTATTCAAGTGTGAAGTCACTTACTAAGTTATCTAAGCACTAACATAAATTCATAGATTTAAAATAGCTATACAAATATTTTTGTCTTGATCCTGGTTCTTGAATAAGTTCCCATGAAGGAAGTTGAGCAGGCTTAGCTTTAACCTTTGAGGGCATGAAGCTGAAATTTAGGGAAGGAGAAGGGAAACCCACTTCAAAACTCAACTTGTACAGTGTTTAAGGGGAAAAGCAGTATAGCATTTAAATATTTTAGAAACTTGAGGGGTTTGTAATGCAGTCTCATCAGCTAGGACAGTAATTACACTCAAATTCAACTATTCTGGAAAGAGGATCCAGAATAGTTGTGCAGAGCCTATCCATGGAAAGTTTTGGATCAAGTTTTTACCAAAAAGATTTGCATTGTTCATGTAATTATGGATGAGGTTGTTGGTGATCAGTCCAGATTTGGTTGCTCGATATTGAGACCCTGCAGTAAAACTCCTGTCTTGGAGGAAACTGTTTTACCACTGAATGCTGTTTTTATAGTGAAGTCTGTTTTCTCTTCATGGCCAAAAGACAGAAAGCTGGATGTTTATTCTGTGATTGACTCTTCAGATAGAGTCTTTCCTTTTCCAGTATAAATCGTAGATGAGATTTCCCAGTAATTATGATTAGGAATATGCATTTTCAAAAAAGACATGGGGGAATTTCCTTGATTTCTGACAGACATGGGAAAGATTTTTGATGAGGGCAGCTGCCTATATTAGAAAAATAACTTCCCTGAACTTCAGCAGGAAGAAATTCATTAATGGAATACTTCATTCATGTAAACCAAAGCAGCTCAGTCATCATCTGAGGCAGGTTATTATCCTGCTTTAGTAAACGATTGACCTAATCCTGTTAATGATTTCATAGGAAATCCATGGCAAAGCCAGGACCACATCCCTTCCTTTAGAGATTCATTTCATGGCACTGCAGTTGAGTGTGCTTGCTTTGGGATTGGTGGGTTACCTTTGCTGGGGTTTATTTTGTAATGCAATGTACAACATACAACATCTTGTCAGCTGCAAATGGATGCTGGGATGCAGTTGCAGAGAATTGCTTGTGCCTGAGCATTATTCTGCACTATTAACTTGAACATTTCTGATTGATGGTTTCCTGTGATGAGACAGTGGCTCCTGTGGTCAGACATGAGAGCCCTTAGGCACTTTTGGAGGCTGAGGGTCAGTCTAATGGTTTTGAGAACCATTCTCTGGGCCATTTCTGCTACAAATTATTGGAAAATTGCTCTTTATGTTCTAAGAACAGAGGCAAAACATTAAGAACAATTTGTTCTCTGCTAACAGGCCAAGCTGGTCTTGTGCTAATATTATAAGAGTAAGATTATGCTGCATGACATAATTACATCATCTGTTTTTTAACCTATTTTTAACTCCTTGAATAACCTGTATTCCTTTTCCTCAGGAGAATTGCTTGTTTGGCTGGATTTACTGGGGAGAGCCTTTCTGAGACCAGTTCCATGCTAGAAAATGTGAGCCATGAATGCATGGCCACTGAATGAATTTGACCACTCCAAAGAGCAGCAGTTCTTTCTGGTCTTAAGATATCTTCATTTGGGTTAGCAGCCATGTTTGCTAAGTCCCTGTGGAGGCTGCCTTACAGATGAGTAGCTGTTATAAAATTTTATATTCTAAGATCTCTTAAAGAAGTAAGATCTCTTTGAAATTGTAAATTGCTCAGGTGTACTTTTAACATATGATTGGTGAATGAACAGAGATTTCTTCCATTAAAATTATTATTTGATAGCCATATTTTACTAAAAAAATTGTCTGAAATACTATAATTGACAGTTTGCTTATCAGACTTACTCTTTTCTGCCCTTTTATGCAAACCCTTTTCATCTGAAAAGAATGTGTCAAAACTGTAGGCACGTGATGAGTATAGGGAGAAATTATAAAACTATAAACCTAATGGGGAACTCTGTGCCCCCTAAAACACCTCATTTTCTCCAGCTATAACCTCAAATGACATAGTAAACTGCCACTTTCTTAAAGAATTTGAGGATAGCAAAATGAAAGCAGGAATGATTTTTTAAAATAGCTGTACATTACTGTAATGGACACTGATTTCTGATAGACATGAGAAAACACAATGATTTCAAATTAAGAGTCTTAATAAATTACATTTTAGGTCACAGCCTTGTAAGGTGTGAGAGGAACAACTGGCCTTTTTCCCCTAGGTAGTGATGCCTCACATACCCTTTATTCCATGTAATCTGTTGCAGTGCTCTGATCCCTGCCTTGATTTTAGGTCTGAGTGTAGCAAGGAATTTCCAGCTTGGATTATTATCCAGCTTGGATTATATTATTATGAAAATTGACTTTTTGTTAAAATGAGATTGAGGATCTGGGTATGAAGTAGAATCTGACTAGAATGTAGTGGGTGCTTATCATTATTATTATTCTATCTCTGTTGGGGTAGGGCCTGTGGTGGCACTGGCAGACTCAGTGGGTCTGTGCTCCTCAGATAATAGGCACTGGTGCCTATAATCTTATTAAATCAGCTGGAAAAAGCATTAGAGGAGTGCCTGTGTTCAATTGCAATGGGCCCTGCTGAGGGACTGTTCTCTTTTGAGAAGCAATTGAAGTAGACAAATGGTGTAATTTTCTGATTTTACAAATTAGGGATCTCTAGCCCAATGAGATGGGCCAAATACCTTGGCTTTAGTCTTCCCTCTTAATGAAACTTTAAAACTTCAGTGATCTGGCCAACAGCTAAGACTGCAAATCTTTAATTTATCTCATTGCATTTTGTCATGTTAGATAGAGATTATCATGCAATCCATGGGTGCTAGATGTGCTTTTGATCCTATAATTTGAGAGTTAAATGATAAAAAGTAAATTCTAGGAGGAAAATCACTGCTGCTTTGCATACTTCCTAAGAACTGCAAAGGATCCCAGTAGATCTGGGGGTATTAGCTATCCAAAAACACATCCTAGAACATCCCACTGCTTCTGTAAGGTACAAGGGACATTGAGAAAGGGATGAGCAGCAGAAGTGAACTAAAGCACACAGGAAAAACCGAAATGCCTAAGTTGGGAAGGAAGCAAGTTTGCAGGGCTGTGAATGTGGGATGGTGTTTTCTGCTGTGCCTTAAAGGGAGTGTGAAATTGAAGAGGAAATTACAAGCCAGGGGGCATGTCGAAAATTGACTTTTCATTAAAATGAGATTGAGAATCTGGATATGAAGTAGAATCTGGCTAGAACGTAGTGGGTGCTTAGCATTTGTGAATTACTTCATACAGCTAATATTACATTCCATTTCATAATGGGCAGATTGCCCAAATAAAAAAAGATAATGGTTTTCCTAAGTTGGAGAATATATTAAAGAGTGGGTAAAAACAGAGCAAGGGAAAAAAGCTGGCAGTGCTGATGTGATCTGTGTATCTGGGAGCTTCATCAAAGAACAGCCAGTGCAGTAGACTCACAGGAAAAGAAAACTTAGATAGACATGGAGCAGTTCTCTTCTTCACCCCCAGTTTCTGGGCAGAAATGCCAGAGCTGTCAGGTGCTAAAGTAAAAGAGAAGTGACACTGTGTTTGTTTTGAAGAACATAGAGTGTGCTTTTCATCATGATTTAACAGGGCTGGTTTTGCAGCTTCACTTCACTCCTAATGTGTGAGAGATGTTTGCAGTACTGGGGCCCAATTAGTCAGGAAGAACATCAATGCAAGTAATAACGGATGGGTTTGGTGTTTAACATAACTCCCAATTGTGGTGGGGGGTGTGTTGGGTTTTTTTAAATGAAAGTGTGTTCTGGAAACAAAGTAAAACTCCAAAATGAGAAGAGAGAACAGTAGGATGCTGTAGATAGGAAGAAAGAGAAATGACACATGAGAAATTGCTTATTTTTTATAATCAGATGAAAAACAAAATAGATGTATTTGATGTCTGAAATAAATGAAGTAGGGAGTGAATCAGTGATTGCAATTCAGAATCATTCTCCAACCAGAAAAAATCACTGAAGAATTTTGTCACTGCAGGTTTGGTTTTTTTAAGGCAGCCTGGAAATAAATATTTCTCTGTACACCTTTTATCTAGTCTCTTGAGAGTGGTGCCTGAAAATTGTGCATTCTTTTCAAAATACTAACATGAAGGAAGGCCTTCTCTGCAGGACCAAGAGCCAGCAGTTTTTGTAAGGGGGTAGGGGCAGATGCTGCTCCTGCAGATTTCTCTATTTCATAGAAGTAGACAAATTTCTATTTCTAATGTTCTGTTTAATAGGAAATTAATCAAATTGCACTAAGGTGTAAACCAAAGCACAATTGCTGGTTTTAGTAGCTCTGTCTCTGAGCTCTTACTTGTTAGCAAAGTATTTGCCCTTGACACTAGAGTAGGTATTTAGGAATTAGATAGATAGGTAGTTCTTTTATATTCCAAACTATTTAATTAGTAGCAAAGTTTATTTACTGTGGTGCATTAATCCTTCATCACTTCTAGATCAATGTTTGCTGTAAGTAACAAACAGGCTGTCAACATCCTCAGGCCTTGTATTCCTGCACTTCTGCAATGCAGTTTGCTCATCCCTCAGCACTTTCTATTCAAGTATTTGTATGGATTGATTCCTTTCCTGATACCTCTGAAAATGAAAGGTACTGGGTCTTTCAGTCTAATAGATTAAACTAAAAGACATCTTCCACTTGCAGTTTTTTCAATTGGTAATTATTTGCTTTCATAGGTTTTCTAATTAAGAATGACTCTTAACACTTTAACTGGGGAATGTTACTCTGTCTGCAGAGGGGCATTTCACAAGTTCTTCTTTTGCACCCTTTTCCAAAGCCTTCTGCTCTGAGCTGCTCCCTCCTCACCCTCAGGCCCCCTGTGTTCCTTTCTTTCCCAGACTTCCAGATAAATCTAGATTTATGTTTGCAGTTTCAGAAATAGCCTTTTCAAGTCCTCAGTGTAATTTCTGTAGTTAGTCAGTGAGGGAGATGCTCAGGCAGAGATTCTCCAGGCTGCTGCCCCTCAGAGGAGAGATGTTGGTAGAGTGTGTTACCTTGATATGCTGTGGTTAATTGTTTCTCAAGGCTGTTGCAGGTTTTATTAAAGGCTTGGGGTGATGAAGCTGTAATGAGAATTTTCAAGAAGTTAAGAGAACGAGGAGCAGTTTTGCATATTGCTGCCCATTCATGCAGTGGCTCTGTCTTTGCCACTGCCTTGTCCCCATTTCCTGCTGCCACTTAGCTCCCCATGAAAATTACTGCCCTTCATTTCCTAATTATCATTTTTCCTGTAGACATGACCACTTTTTTTTCTGTTGAAAATGGTAATGTGGCTCAGAATTTTGCTATTAAAAGTCAGCTTTCTCACTATCTGTTCAGTAAGTGCCTGTTCAACTATTTTTGGGTGCAGGATATGAACTGGTAATTGGATTTACAGAACTGCAGCTTTGCTTCATTAACAGAGCAAATATTCTCAGTTAGTGTAAAGCTTTTTATTCTTAAATACTGTGAGCAAATAGAAAGTGTACCTAGCTATAAATACAGTGTATACACCTCAAGGATGATGGGGATCAGGAAGCGGGTGGAACACGGGGACAGGCTTCCCAGAGAGGTGGCCCAGAGCCTACTGGGCTTTAAGTGTCATTTGGACATGTAAATTACATTTAAGTGTCATTTAGCCCTTAAGAACATCCTTGAGCCTCTTGTCAGCCCTGTAGTTGGACTGGGTGACCAGCCTAGGTTCCTTCCCACTGAAATATTCTGTTCTTAGGTTTTTCAGAAGCAGATTGCAAAATAGTGGGGATTTTCCCCTCTGCATTACAGATGGGGTTGTTTGGCAGCTGTGTGTGAATCCTTTTTTTCATGTGATATATCTAGTGGAAACAACATGGCTTTTAAATTTTGATGCCATGGTTCTGGAAGCTCTAGAAATAGTCCTTCTAAATAGTAGTTGGAGGCATTTAATTTGGAATAATTTTAAGGAACTTTTATGGCAGTCTTTGAAATTGAAACATATAAGCAGGTGAATGTGAAAAATTACAGTTCTGAATGAAAATATGTAGAATCTCATCTTGCTGTCTTTTGAGAAAATGAGTTTTCCCATGGTCAGTGTACTCTATCTCTTCCTTGCAGGCTTTACTAATAGCAAGATAAAAGCTGTATTTTCACAGGGAATATTAAAACTCTGAATGAAGACAGCAGAAATACCTGATAATTCAAGCTTTATCTGGTACAAATTTTAGCAAAACAATACATTACAGAAATTGTATCTGCAATCACATACTAATGCTTTTGAAGAAAGGATTCGGAATATCTGGCCCAAATGAAATATATGCTTTGTTCAGCATACATAAAAGAAGTTTTGCATCCAGTTCTTTAGACAGTGATAGTCCAGCCTCCTTGGGTTAATGAGCACAGGGAAGTGCAGTGCTAGCCCTGCCTTTTTGCTGCATTTCATGTGTCTGGGCAGAGCTTGGGCTGCTGTTTGCAAAGGCCATTGCTGCTCCCTGAGCTGGAGCCAAAGGAGTTTGCCACATTTCATTGTCTGGGAGCCTCAGCAAGCAGCAAAAGGCTGAATGTGCTGAAGATAGAACAGAGAATTGGCATCTCCATCCTTTCCAATGCCACTCCTATGAGGTGCTCTGAGCTGCTCTGGTCCCTAGCCTGTACTTTGGAAACAGAGAAATGTGAATGGATTTTGTTACCCACAGTTCTGGAGACCCAAACTGCACTGTGCTTGACAGTGGGGAGTTGATTATTCCACCCTAACAATCAAGATGTAAAAAAAAAAAAAAAAAAAAAAAGGCAAATGGTCAACACAAATGGATTCAGTGGTGATAAATTTTGTGTAGTCGGATATTATTTTTTAAATGTTAATATTATTTATTTATTTAACACCCAGTCGTGTAACTGAATTAATTCAGTCAGTGAATATAGGTCTTTCACAATGAGTTCCCTTCAGTTAACAAACAAAAGCAATATTTATACTTATATTTAGACTCTAGTTGTAATTTTGCATATTATGAAACAGATTTTGTGTCCTTTTTTTATAAAAACCCCAAACAATAAGGATGGTGTGCGCCTTTTAGTGTTTGTAACAAAACCAGATTTTAGGAAAATCCTCAAAAACGTAACACCTGTGTAGCTGTGGTGTTTCTTCTCTCCCAATTTGTCTCTCATCAGCTGCTGCAGTCTCAGGGGTGCAGAGTCCAAAAAGAACTCTAAAAAACCTTGGAGAGTAGTGCAGGGGCAGTGGGAGCAATAAAGAAAGCAAGAGGACCTGCCTGACCAAGGAGGAGCTGCAGGGAGTGAATAAGGGAGCATCAAATTTTCTGCTGGAGAAAATATTTTTTCCCCTGGAAAGTAACAATTGCTAGAAAGAAAATGGAGTTGGGATATAGAAATAAATGAAACCATGCTGGTCCTTAATTATCATATACTAACTGTGCTTCCTTGGGAGCTTGATGGAAAGCTGAAGAGGTTAAAATAAAACAGGGATGCTTTTTAGGCTGGTGATGCATGTTGCCAGACAACTAGAACTAGTATTAAGTCTCTAGATTAGTAAAATCACTTGCCTTGCATAATCAGAAATGATTCATGTGGCTTGTAAAAGTCTGTTTAAAAGGATGAAGTGCTGTGTAATTTATGGATTAAGATTTGCCCTTCAATGCTTGTGAAGCTCATTATAGGGAATTACATTGTGTATTCTGGGAAGAAATTTCACTTATATTGCAAATTAATCTTGTACAAACGTGATACAGTAGTGACTTAAATTTCTTATTGGAGCATCAAATCTAAAGTTACTCTTCTAGCAAAGCAGGTGGAATTTCTCCTTGTCATGGGCACAGGAGGGCAGGTTCAGGTGTGTTTTGCTACAGGAATGTCCAAGCAGAGCTAGTCAGACTGGGTGGTGTTGTGTAGTCCTCAAGGATGGAGGGGAGACATTCATTACATGGATTTTACCTTGGAATGAGGATATCCTCATCTCATTGAGACAGGAGATGGATTTGTGGTGGAGCCACTCCTTGGTGTCAGCTTGTGAGGGTTAGACCTGCCCCTTGAATTAAAGCAGTCAGAATAGGACTCCTGGCAGCCTTAGAAACTGGAGGATAAGCTGCTGTAAGTATCTTTACAGTTGACTTTATGTTTGTCTTTTAAGGACAAAATTACAGTATTAATGTCAGTTCTTTAATGCTTTCCCACATCTCATCAGTGCCTGTTGCAGTGTCTGTCGTAGGAAAACCAAGAAATGTGTGCTGGGACCCTGCTGGGGGTGGTGCTGGGCTTTCCCTGAGCCAGGGCTGCAGGGCTGTTGGCATGGGAGTGGTGAGCCAAGAAATGCAGATTCCTGCAGGAGAGATGCTTTTCTCTCGTAGTTGAGACAGTCATAGTACAAAGCAACCCACTCCATTTTCAGAAGGCTTCAAACCTGGTTTTATTGTAGCATGAATGCTTTTTACACATTCTTACAGAACCCCTGAGTTTACACTTTACTCATAGGTCAGGAAAGACAAACAAAATGCTCGTTGGAATAGGCAGTTGTAGATTTCTCTTCTTTATCCTTCTTTTTTTCTTGGTTTCTATGTCAATGACCTTGGTAGGAAGTTCTTTCAGGGGTAGACATGGATCCTCTTATCAAACTTCTCTCTGGCTCACAGCAGTCACTGTAAAACCTCCTCCACACTTTTCCATTGAGAAATCCAGTAAGCTTTGGCCAATATTGCTTTGCTTTTCTTCTTAAATCCTGCTTGCCAGCCTCCTAACTTCACTGGTACCATGGTTTCTGAATTTTTAGATACCAAACCACTTGTGTGCGTTTAACAAATATAGAACACTGACTTGAAGTCCAGATGTGGTCAGCAGCTTTTCATATATATGATAATCACATAGCAGATATTTTGCTTTGAGTCATAACCCATGCAAATGAAGAATATACCTCCTTTTCTTAGCAAAGTAGTTTTCTTTTCGTGCAAGCAGTCTAATTGATGTGTATTCCTTGTGCTCCATCCTTTGATGCTGCCTGGTGACAGTGCTGCCAGGAGCTACTAAACTTGCTGACACTGTTTTCCTGGCTGCACCTGGCAGGCAAACTCATTTTTTTGCCCTGTCTGCCTACAGCTTTTCCTTCTGAGCTCTTAAAAATTATTTTTCATCTTGTTACTGAATAATCGGAGGGTGATGGCATTTGTCAGTGGCAGAGCCATGAATTAATTATTTGATTTTCACAAAAGAATTCGTACTATCTCCTATCTCACTCTCTTTAAAAAAAGGTAATTTATCCTGCATATCTTGTTGAATGTTTAACTTAATACAAGGGAAAGAAGGTGCAGGCAGCTGTCCTGTGTGCTAAGGCATAGAACCCAGGATTCATTTGTTCTTTTTCACTCAGGAGATTTTAGGGAGTGGGAGAAGAAGGATGAAGTAAAAATGTCTTTTTTTAAAATTTTTTTGGGACTTTTTGCAATACACAATGAGGTTTACCTTTCTGCCATCCTGGATTGTGTGGAATTCTTTCAGCCTGGGTGGGATACTGCTCCAGTTCAAGTATGGTACACACACAAGGGTCCAGTCTGCCTTGTGTGTGCCAATAAAGTTTTTTTTCAATATTTTTTCAGTTCCCTCATTTTTTATTGATCTTTTTTTGAGAGTGAGAGAGATGGGGATGGCTCTTTGAAGCCTCTCAGTGCTGGGGTGTTGCAGCAGTAGAGACGCTCAGGGGAGAGGAGGCGTGGTGTTCTTATTTTAGGTGCATCCATTAGAAATGCTGCTGTGCTCTGGAGTGGGAATGCTCTAAACTGAAATCCTGAATAATCCCTGGTGCAGAGGGTGCTGCTGTTTGCTACACTGTGCTCCTCAGGGAGATGGAGAGGTGCTTGTGCTTCACACCACAATAAAGCTGGGAATCCTCCAAGTGAACAAAGAGCAGTGAGATCTTAAAGGGGAGTTTGATGCTTTACAAAAATGCAACACAGCATAAAAAATCTTCTTTCTTTTTTTTTTTTTTTTTATTTTTTTTTTTTTTTTTTTTTATTTCAAGGCCTCTTTTAAGGGTGTTGTTGATTTTCCATATGTCACCAGGGTGTGTCTGTAGAGGTTGCCTAGCCTGCTACCATGGCTGGAGCTAACAAATCCATGCAGGATGCCAGAAAATCTCGTGCTTTCCTTTGTCCTGTCTGAAAGGCAAACTGTGAGCTGGAGTCTGAACTTCACCCCTGCCCTTGTGGCGTGTGTGTGTGGATGAATGAAAGTGCTGCTGCCATGTGAGAGTGTTTGCTCCCTCCTCCCAGGGAGCACCGGGGCTGGGACAAACAGGTTCTCCGTGGGTGTTATTCCCTTATTCAGCATCAGCAGATTGGAGCAAAGTGCACTTTGAGACATGAATATTCAAGGAGAATACATTTATTAGCCTAGTAGTTTTGTAAATAAGAGTTTTACCCTTTACTAAATCTTGGTCTAGAAGCTCTACATCTGTATCTGCTCTGAATGCATCAGGTTCCTTGAAATAAAAGGCTAAGTCTGGGGGTTCAAACCAGAAAGCAAATTTGCCTACTGGTACCTACATTTTGGAATTGAAGAATTAAAAATAAAAATAAAAAATCTGCTAATTTTACATGGCTTCTGTATGTTTAATTATATTTTTGCAACGTTATGGGGTGTTTTGGTGTAATTGGTTTAGGCAGACAAAGTACAAACTGGAATGCTATAGTATTGTATGAAGAATATATTCCTACTATTCTAAAATAGTTTCTTAAGTGATTTGTTTTTTTTCTGCTTCCCTGTAGATTAAAGCAAAAAATTATGACAAGGTGGAAAAGGTGAGTCATATTAATATATGTAATGTATCTCTATAGCAAGAGCAAGTACCTTGTGATTGGGCTAAATCAGATTGAAAAAACTCTGTAGCTGTCATTGAATGTGAAACACAGATAAAAAGTGGCACTAAAGTTGACTTGTTGCTGCCAAGCTCTAATCAGTGAAATGTGCAGGGGGATTTCTCTGCTTAATTCTCTCCAGTTCCCTTGCACAGGAACAAAAGAATGAGTAGTTTAACTTCTTCTTCCTCATAAATCTGAATCATAATTAGAAGGGCTATTTAAATTCATTTTGTATAGCTTTAAAAGTAGAAACCTAATTTCTGTGTCTGGAATCCTGATCAATCTTCTTGCTGTATTGCACAGTTATTTCAGCGCTGCCTTATGAAGGTTTTACACATTGATTTATGGAAATGTTACCTTTCCTATGTACGAGAAACCAAGGGGAAGCTACCTAGTTACAAGTAAGTTCCCAGAGTTGCTCTGAATTATTCTAGTTTTATGGTGGATCTCTTCTTGATTTTTTGACCAGGGGATGGGGAAGAACCTGGGTGACAAATCTGTCTGGGGATTTTCTGGTGGGGGGGTTAATATATAATCTGCATTTAGAAAACATTCAAGTCTCTCTAGTTGGGCTTGCTGGGTAAAACTGGTTCCTGAGTCTGGATTCCTCTAACAGGATGGGGTAAGAGGAATCCTTAGCAGGGGCTGGTGTATCAATGCCAGTTCCCTGCAGATGGGATTGGTGCTTAAGCCAAAAGCCTGAAACTCCTGAAACACATTTCTTCTTCTTTGTCCTTGCCCTCCATGTCCTGTTTAGTCTCCACAAAAGTTAGCACTGGTTCCAGCTGAGACCAGTTGTAGTAAAGAGTTCAGGAATTGGAGGAAGTTTTGCATAAAAAAAGTCATAAAATTCAGAATTTTGGGGTATGCTAATCTTCATCCCTTTTCAGTTATTACATTTTGCTTGTTTATATTCCTGTGGGTTGAGTTTCAAAAATTACCAGTGACTTCCAGCATCTATAAACTGTTTCTTCCCCAGCCCACCATGATTTCTTTGCTCTATAATTAGCAAAATGAGTAATGCATTAACAAAGAAAGTAAGCAAGGGGTTTTAATTTATTTTTACATGACTGTTTTGAAACAGTTTTAGGAGATTCAGTTTGCCTTTCCTCTGTTTCTCCTGTAAATGTGATCAAGGAGACAATCAGGTACTGAAGTATGTTTGAGTAAAGGAAGCTAGGACAAAAGTTAGGGAGAGAAAAAAAAAGAGCTTTCACTGAAACTTAACCAAGGAAATTCTGTAAACATTTTAAATTTGAGGAAAAATACTTGGAATTTGGGGGAAATAAATAGTGTGAAGTATTCTGGGCAGTTTCCACACAAGGGAGCTACTCCTAATTGTCCCAGCCTTTTGGGGCTCCTGGAGAATTACAAAAAGGTTTGGGGAGCTCTGAGGGGGAAAAAATAAGAAACCATGGGTGCTTCTGTCAGCTGAGAAGATGTGGAGAGCAGTTGGTTTCTTCTCAGCTTCATGGCATATTTGTGGATTTCCACTGACTTGGGGTGGGCCAGGAACTATTAAAATGCTGGATTGCCACCAATGAATTTATAATTCTTGAATAAAACAAACAACCAAAACCCCGACAGAATCTGAATAAGGAATTTAAAGCTATCTCAATACCAATTTTTTCTCTCACCTGTTGAATATTTCTGATTCCTTGATGTTTGGTTAGAACTTGCTGCACAAAAGAATACACTAAAAAATAAAGAATTTTTTAAATACTAAACACTTGCTTTATGGTCTTTGTGGTTCTTTCCCTCAGAGAAAAAATGGCTCAGGCATATGATTTTGCTCTGGATAAGATTGGCATGGAAATCATGTCATACCAGGTATGTTTTCTTAATCAAAACCCATTTTATTTCTAACTTTGTGACAACTACAGCTAACCATTGGTTTCACCATATGTAATATTTTTTCTCACCTAGATCTGGGTGGATTACATCAATTTTTTGAAAGGCGTGTAAGTACCTGAAAATTCACTTTTTTTAAGCTCAGTTGATGCAATGCTGATGTTGCTGCCAGTTGTGACCTGTCATAGCTGACCTTGCTCTCTCTCCCCACTGTTTAGAGAAGCAGTAGGATCTTATGCAGAAAACCAGAGGATCACAGCTGTCCGTAGGGTTTACCAGCGTGGTTGTGTCAACCCCATGATAAACATAGAGCAGCTCTGGAGAGATTATAACAAATATGAAGAGGTAACCAATAACTGATTCTTTGTGACATTCAGAAAGAAGTAATTATCCTGTAATCAAACATGGTGCCCAAGCCATATCCTCTAAACACATATGTATAAAAAAGATGACCAGCAGTATAAACACATTTTTGTGTGCAGTATGTACCAACTCCTGTGGCAAAAAATCACTCCTGAGTGATTTTAAAATTTCTTTCAAAGACCCTCCATGAGATTCATTTGACTGTCCCATTTCTCAGCTGGTAAATGCTAGTGAGTGAGTGAGTGAGTGAGTGAGTGAGTGAGTGAGTGAGTGAGTGAGTGAGTGAGTGAGTGAGTGAGTGAGTGAGTGAGTGAGTGAGTGAGTGAGTGAGTGAGTGAGTGAGTGAGTGAGTGAGTGAGTGAGTGAGTGAGTGAGGCATCAGTGGAGCAGCTGAGCTGGCAGTGAGGACTTGTGTCCCCAAGGAGGCACTCCCCTCCTTCCACTCAGACTCAAATGGCATTCAGCTGGGATGGTTTGGGCTTCCTGCACAGCATCAAGTTACATGCTCTCAGCGCTTAAAAATGCTCCTCACCATCCTCCACCTGAAGCCGTCCCAGCACCCCTTCAGGTGAGTCTGCTCCCACACTGCCTCCAGCTCAGCTCTCTGCCCTTTCAGGCCAGTTTGGAGCTGCACCCTCAGAGTGTGTTTTTAAACACACCTGCTGGCCAAGCAGCCCCAG
This sequence comes from Melospiza melodia melodia, assembly GCF_035770615.1. Lineage (NCBI taxonomy): Eukaryota > Metazoa > Chordata > Aves > Passeriformes > Passerellidae > Melospiza > Melospiza melodia. The sequence continues at coordinate 49,377,745 of NC_086199.1, read as the reverse complement.
CCAGCAGCAGCGTGAGTGCAGAGCTGATGTGGGTGCCCTGGTGCTCAGCCCTGCCCTGCAGGGATGCTCATACAGCTCCTGCTGGCTGTGCACAGGCATGCTTGCTGTGGCTCCCTGTGCCCTGAGCAGCAGAGAAGGGCCAGTTCCTCTTTCCTTTAGCCAATTTGTTGCTAATTAGGCCAGTTGTGAGCTTGGTGCCCTCTCGTGTTAATAAGGCCGTGGTGCTTAGCTGCTGGGAGAGCCTCTGGGTGGGAGAACCCCTCTGGGTGGGAGAGCTCCAGGCATCCCCAGCCACGAGTGTGTACCATGACAGCTCATTGCCCCACAGGTGTTTGGGGACACCACTGCTGTCCCCAGAGAGGATGCCCAGGACACACCTTCTCCAGTGTAGGAAAATCCCCACCACAACTTCCCCACAAAGCACCCCTTCCCCTCCCACACAGCCAGCAAAGGCTCTCGCTGCTGGTTGCTCCTGCTCTCATTGTACATGGGGAGGCTGCAGAGCCATGGCTCAGAGCTGTCCCACCTGAGGCAGCTCCAGCAGCCCCTCAGACTGTTTGAGCAGCTGGGAGCTGAGGGCCAGAGCTCTGCTGGGCCACAGGGATCTGTCTGTCCTGTTGTGGCTACTCTGACCTCAGGGGCAGGGCTGCTGCTCACCGGTGTCCTGGCACAGGGAAAGCAATGCTCCTCACCAGAAGGGCTCTTTGAGGGGGAGGTGATTGCCCAGCTACCCAACAGCACAGAGACTTCATGCAGGTCTCAGCATGGAAAGGTGATGGCCATTTGCTGTAATCTGAGCTTTCCTTCAGCTCAGCTGTAGCCACCAGGTAACAATACCAGCCTGTCAGTCACCAGTCTTTAATTAACTAAATGGTAAAACTTTTAGGGAGACGTGGCTCAGCGACAAAGTGACAATCTGGCTCACAAACCTGCATGGCTGCTGAGCTGGGGGTGCATCCTGGGAGAGTGCTGCTGTACCCTCAGCCTGGTCCTGTGGGTTTGTGTGCCACATGGCCCAGTTTGCCATCCCAGACAGTGCCTTGGCTTCTGCAGTGAGGGCAAAGCTCCCTTTGCTTCCCAGCTCAGGGGCCTCTTTGCACTTGGGCTGAAAGCTGTGCACATCTTCTGCAGAGTCTTGGCAAACACAGCAGCAAAATCCACCCAGACACAGGCATAGCCAAGGGGGGGCTGCTTTTCCTGCCCAAGGTTTTGTTCTTGCCAGGACCCTGTGCCCAGGGCCTGGCTGCCCCCAGCCCCTGCTGCTCTTGCAGAGCAGCACAGCAGAGCCCTCTGCACGAGTGTGACATGTGAGCAGGCCTGGAGGGTGTCAGGCAGTGCTGACACATCTCAGCTCCAGCTGACAAAGGCAGGTGCTCTGCAGGGAGCCACGTTCCATGTGCTGCATGGAACCTCTTCTAAGAGCTGTCAGTTCCTTCAGGAACAGAGGAGAAGGCAGAGCTCTGAGCCTGGAGGTCAATCCCTACTCCTTGTACCAGAAAATCAAATTGCTCATGTGCTCTCAGTCACTGACCATCATTTTAGAGCAAAATTGTAAATCACAAATTTTCCCCCTTTCACCCACAACAGTTTATGTGGAGCTCATTTTATGTTTGAAAGGGATTAAACATAAGCTGAGGTGCTTCAGGGCACTTGAATTTTAGTACTGAGTTCATCCTCCGGTATAAGTTCTTGCCCATATATTTATTAGGCGAAATAAATATTTTGAGATTGGTATCTTTAAATAACTTTGTCTTTGGTCACTTTTGCATCCCCTTTCAAGCTCTTTCCTGCATAAATTAGGATTCAGTATGTCCGAAGGGAAATTGTACATTGCCAGTGCCTTTTTTCACCCTTCTCCAGGGCATCAATATTCACTTAGCCAAGAAGATGATCGAGGACAGGAGTAGAGATTACATGAATGCACGACGTGTGGCAAAGGTACAACCTTCTGTTGAATTTTCTTTGTCCTATTTAACACCACAAGCCAGCATTAAGCTTGGTTCTTACACCAAATAGAAGTGTGCACAGACTAGTAAGGCTGGCATGCTAAAATATTTCCATTTCTTTTAGGAAGCATAACCTGAAGGAAGTGTTCAATGTGTTTAAATTCAAAGCCTTGCTTGTGTTTCAGGAATATGAGACGGTGATGAAGGGCCTGGACCGCAACGCTCCCTCCGTGCCCCCACAAAACACCCCCCAGGAGGCTCAGCAGGTGGACATGTGGAAGAAGTACATCCAGTGGGAAAAGAGCAACCCTCTACGAACAGAAGATCAAACTCTGATAACAAAAAGAGGTAATGAGATGTCTCTAGGGCATGGAGAATTGTTTTTCTCAGCTCCAGCAGAAGCCACGATGTGATTCGGTGTTCAGGGATCGTGCTGGAGTAGGTGTTGGTGGAGTTTCTTGAATTGTGTGGGTGGTTTTTTTATAAAAAACAATCTAGATTTTGCTAAAGGCAAGCTGGAAGTAAGAAATGCATTTTGGCAGACAGTTTTGTGCCACTGAACCTCTGGTGCAGGTCAGGGAACAGTAGATTGCAGCCTGATTTTATGGCTGATTTTGAGTGATCTGTGCTTGTTCCTCTGTGGACAAGGCAGGTTTTAGCTGCTGGTTGTGGTTTGTGACGTTCCTGGCAGTATAAAAGAACTGCAGCAGTGACCATTGTATTCAAAGCCAATTAGTGTTGATGTTGTCTGATTTATTTGATGAATTTTGCATTCCACACTTGGGTTGTACCATGGTGGCACCATTTCCAAGGAGTGTTCCTCTCATGTTTTGCCCACAGTGATGTTTGCTTATGAGCAGTGTCTCCTGGTGCTGGGCCATCACCCAGACATCTGGTATGAAGCAGCTCAGTACCTTGAGCAGTCCAGCAAGCTGCTGGCTGAGAAAGGGGTAAGCAGCTTGCCACTGGCTTTCTCCTATTTCCTTGCTCTGACATGCTGTACTCTCACTTTTTCCTCAGAATCAGGGAGGGGGGGTGTGAAAACACAGTTGCGACATGTTCAGAATTTTCAAATGGGGAAACTAAGAATTTTAAGAAATAAAAATGTCTGCATTTTAGACAAGAATTGTGAAAAATTGTTTCAATCTTGGCCAGCTTTAGGCTTGGGGGATTTTTTGTGCCTGATTCTGTGATTCCTTAAGTACTGGGGAGATGATTTTCTCTTTGTTGGAGCACTGAATGGAAATTCACTGGGGCTTGTCACACGCAGAAGATATTCCATAAATTGGCCTTCATTGTCACAGATGCTGAACAATTGTATTATTATACTTATTTTATAACAGGACATGAACAATGCTAAACTTTTCAGTGATGAGGCTGCTAATATTTATGAAAGAGCGATCAGCACTTTATTAAAGAAGAATATGCTTCTTTATTTTGCATATGCAGATTATGAAGAGGTGAGCAAAAATAGTGATGTACTGATGTAAAATCCAAATAACATCTCCCATTAATTCTGTAATTTATTTGAAACATCCTGAGTGCACAAAATTCTGTAGAATTAATTTACTGATTCTTCTAGCCTTATTCTCGTTCAGTGTTTCTGAGAGGAAGCTGACAAAATGGAGAGGAAAATCTATGAAAATCCACTCTCTTTCCATTCCAATATTGACTATATTTCTGAAATTATCATAAGGGTGAAATGCTTAAAAATTTCCATTTCCCAGAGCATCAGCTTCTTCACTTTTAAAGTGGGCATCAAGGGCAGCTTTCCTGTCTGATTCTTGGGAAAGTGATGTTTTTGTTGGCACAGCTGTGACAGAAGATGGAGCCACCTTTGCTGCAGCTCTCTGGAGAAATCTCTTTCCCCAGACCACAGCGAGCCTCCACAAGGAGCAGTGCCCCAGTGGTGTTTATTCCACCAGGAATAAATGCTGTTTCCCACTGGGCACATGAGGACTGTGGAGTCTTCTGTGGGGCATAATTTGCCCACTTATTTTATTGTGAAAGAATCTTTCCAGGGAGAACTTCAGGACAACAGAGCGGGGAAAAAAAGCCTTTGCCTTTAAAAGAAAAATCCTTCCTTGGTTTTCAGTGCTGTGTCCTGGTTTTTCAAGGCTGCACAATACAGCCTGGAGGGCTGCAGCTGGCAGGGAACAGAATGGGCTATTGGAAATGTGTAGGTTGGAAAGTTAAAGAGATGGTGTTCCCACCTATCTGCACATTGCTTTTAGACAGAGGTAAAGGATAGTCTTTGTGTGCCAAACACCTCCAATGGCAGTTCTGCTGCAGCATTACTGCATTAGAAAAAGACTTCAAGGGCTCCTGAAAAGCATGTAGTGGGAAATGAGTGTGGGAAGTAAAAAATGTCTGCACAAGACAGAATATGCATCTGGGTAAAGGGGCTGACATATACAGTGTTCAGCCAGGGAAAAACGGGACCAGGAGAATTCTAGTTTTGTCTTCAGCTTGAGTTTTGCCTTCTGGGAGGTGATCTGAAGGGGGTGAATGAGCAGTGTGTGCTTGCCTTCCCCCAGAGCCGGATGAAGTACGAGAAGGTGCACAGCATCTACAACCGGCTCCTGGCCATCGAGGACATCGACCCCACGCTGGTAAGATCATCCTCAGTGCCTCCACATCCCCATGGATTGGCACCCAGTGCATGCACAGAGTGGGGAAGCTCTTCCAGGACTCCTTGGGTCACAGGCATGGAGTACTGAGGTGGCAGAATTACAATCTTTAATCCATTGAAATACCCTAAGACGTGTGCACTTTCCTCCTGTGTCTCTTTTACAACGAGTAATGAAGATAAAAGATGTAAAATATTTCACAAGCATCCTGTGGCCGTGTAGTTTGCAAATAAATCTGCAATGCATCATGTAGGTAGCAGAGTGTTGTTGTACCTGTGCTGCAGTGACACAGTGAACACTGTCCGTGTGCCAGCTGTGGTGGTGCTGAACAAGTGGTGTCAGCAGGAACCTGCCCTCATTATAACCTGCCCTTATTATAACACAACAACCTGAAATGGTTGTTCAGTTTATTATAACACAACAACCTCAAAAGGTTGTTTAGTTTATTATAACACAACAACCTGAAATGGTTGTTCAGTTTATTATAACACAACAACCTCAAAAGGTTGTTTAGTTTATTATAACACAACAACCTCAAAAAGTTGTTTAGTTTATTATAAACAGACACAACAAAGCATGAGGGGGCAAAAGAAGGTGTGAAGCCTAACACTAAACATCACGTCAGTGTCAGAGGAGAGGTATCCATTCACTGACACTTGCCATCCTTTTGAGACACATCCTAATGCTTCCCAAAGGCACATTGTATGGGAAACCATGTGCCAGTTCCTCCTGCTAAGGAATGCTGCTATTCATGATCTAATTCAGAGTGAAGGAGAGTTGAACCCCAAAGAAATGCAAATCACAAATTGGCTGCTGAATTAAGTAGCACATTCATTATTTCCTTGATCAGGTATAAATACTTGCAGGCAGGAGGATTTGTATCTTGGATTGTATCATGTACAGTAAAATGCTTCATCAGGCCTTTTGGCTGTTCCTTGGCTTTATGGATATTTTAACTTTACTGGAAAGTTATCATTTTTACAACAAGCCTTGAGTTCTCTGAAGGCACCGGCTAATGTCAATGACATTCATCTCCTTACCTCCCCTTCCTTGAAAAATCTCTGTATTCACTACTGTCTTTTCATGAGATCAGTCTTAGGTGTATCCCATTTTTTATTTTTAAAAAAATCTATAAAAAGGTTTTCCTCAGTATTATAAAGCAAAACAACACAGAGGCACAAGACAGCCTTGTTTCTATTAGGATTCATCTGCTGTATATTGTGAGTCATGATTACTTTAGAGAGAGTAAAAACCTTAATGATAGCCTGGTGTTCTTTGTTAGCACTGATGCTATTTAAATATTAATGTGCACCTTAGGTTTATATCCAGTACATGAAATTTGCAAGGCGAGCAGAAGGCATTAAATCCGGAAGGACGATATTTAAGAAAGCGAGAGAGGATGCCCGGACCCGCCACCATGTCTATGTTACTGCAGCTTTAATGGAGTATTATTGTAGTAAGGTAACCACAGGTGCTCACCCTGAACCTAAACAAGTGCCAGGAGCCTGCACAGCTCACTGAAGCTAATAACTTTTTTTTTTCCCCCCTAATGTTTGCAGGATAAGTCTGTGGCCTTTAAGATTTTTGAGCTAGGGCTGAAAAAATATGGGGACATTCCAGAATATGTACTGGCATATATCGACTACCTTTCCCACCTTAATGGTAAGCTTTGAGCTTTGAGAGGTCTAATGAAGCATTACTCAGACCAGGTTCTTGGTGTTTAAATTCTTCATGAAGCTCAGCAGTTAATCTGAACACAAAACCTGCTGCTGGTTTGTCTGAACCGAAGCTCCAGAAGTCTGGTGACATTAAATCTGGATTCTGCTGAAGAGAGTGAACTTTCCAAATTGTAACTCACTGGCAGTGCAGGAGTTTTACAGCATCTGCTGTGAACAGTGGGAAGTGCACTGAGGAATTTAAATCCTGAAGAAAAAGATTTAAAGGAGTTTACAGTCAGCATGAGAGGAGTGAGGGATTAGCTGGTCCTGATCAGGATGAATTTAAACTCATTCTCCCCAAGCAGATGAGATGAGCAAGATGTAAAATCAATACTGAGCATGTCAGTCATGCTTGGAAGGTGCTGGGGAGCTGCAATGGAAAGAGCAGGGACAGGGGCTGGAGGTAGAGGTGGTGGTGGAAGGGCTCTGGGTGGGATTTCCTGGGGCTGAATGGCCTCCTTAAAAAGGAAACCCAAGCTGATGTGTGGGTTCTGCAGCACCAGGCACCATTCGTTCATCTGTCAGGCTGCAGTTCCTGGGGTTTTCAGGCACTGGGAGTTTAAAGATTTTTGAGGGTTTTTTTCTCCTGTGAGCTGTAAAATGAGAGATTTTATCTAAGATAAAGTATATTTAATTTTGCTCTAAGTTATTGAGAGTCTACATAAATACTGACAATACTTTTCTGTAAGATGCCATGAGAAAAAATTCTCCTGGAACTCCCTAGTTTATTGGTCTATTTTAATAACCCAGCAGAACTCCTGAAAGCCAGGAGAACTGATCTCTGAGCTGTAAGTGCAGGAGGTGGTGCAGTGCACAGGGCAGGAGTTGGCAGCTTTAGGAACAAACCCACCAACCTCTCCATCCCCCCAGCTGGCAATGTGCAAAGACTGACTGCTTGCTGGGAGCCAGCTCTAATAATTTTGGGAGGATTCTGATAATACAAGCATATTAATATTGCCCTGATTTAAAAGGGAAATAATGAATCGAAAGGCCAAATTTACATTTGCCAACATATGCTAGTGAGATAATTCAAGAAAATTGATAAAACCCCCAGAAATCCTGAAGAGATGCTAAGTAATAGCTGTGGTCTTGTAAAAGAACCTGTAGTAGGATAAGTTTGTCACTATCAATAAAACAGACTCCCAAAGAACAAATTCACATGAGAATTTAACATCAGGGAAGTTTTATGTGGGCACTCAGATCTCTTTATACTTACTGAAATTCAAATCCATGAAAGTCAGCCTTATGCTTAATTCAATGTACACATCTCTTTGAATGGACATATTTTAACTTGTCTTTAATATGTTATACTCAGTGTGATTTTTTTTCTTTCTATTTTTAAAGAGGACAACAATACAAGAGTTTTGTTTGAACGTGTTTTAACTTCAGGGAGCCTTCCACCTGAGAAATCTGGGTATGTTGCAAAAGCAGTTTCACTGCTCTGGAAAAGACACATAACCCCTTTCAACCGTAAATATCCCAAAGAAATTAGAAACATGAACAGCAGGACAAAAGTAGGTACAGATGTTCCTTCCCCTCTTCATGCTGTCCAAAATAGCAACAGCTATGACAGATCTGGGAAAGTCCCTATCCCACCTCTAGTGAAATTCATTAATTTATTGACTTTAATAATAAATTAAAGTCTCACTGATGCAGGATTGTTGAGGATAGAGTGCAAAATCCTCCTGTACAGTAAGGATTCAGTGGTCTGAGCTGAGAAGGTGAGTCAGGAATTTGTTGAGGAGGGTGCTGAGCATCTCCCAGCCATGAAAATAAAATAGGAAAAGAACCAGAAAGGACTTGGATTAACCACTCACTGCCATATTTGCATTACTGCTTTTTAAGTTTCCTTCTCAAAAAAAATGCTCACCAAAGCCTTGCAGTCTGAGGGTTCACTTCACCATTATTACAAAAGCATCAAAAGTAAGGAATCAAATATGGCACTGCTGTGCATATTTGTTCTGTACTTCAGTTCTGATCTTTCGTGAGAAATATTTTTATACCCAATTTAAAAGTGACAAAACACAAGAGCTTAAAAGCTGAACCTTCTTCAAAGGTGAACTCCAAAGCTAAAATATAAGTTGAATCAAGTCCAGAAATATGGTCAGATGTTGCTTAAGTTATATATGAGATTTTCCATGGAGAAATCAGCAGTAACTCTATATATTTTGGACTGTATACAATTCTGAAGTGCTGCCTGTTGTGGTCTTGCCAGTTAGAATGTGCTGCTCTGTGATCACAATGCATGGTAAAAATACCTTCCCATGTCAGCATCAGAGTGAAGCTGTGTGTACAGGATGAGCAGAGTGTTTGATGAAAGCTCACCTCAAATGCTGCAGTCCTTGACACCAGAATTCCTTTCCCTTCTGTAACAAATTCCTTTGCAGTCCACCAGGCTGAGGGCTCTTACAGAAATACAGCAGGCACTGGGAGGGCAGTGCCTGTTTTAGATGCACCTAAAGCAAAAAACAGAAATGGCCATGCCCTCCTAGATGGGCTCCTCTGGCTCTGTCCTCCTGTGGGTTTGTAACTGGGTTGTGCTCAGTGTTCCTTCCTCCTTCAGTAACTCTCAGTGTCCTGCTCTGTTCCAGGGAGATCTGGGCTCGGTTTTTAGCCTTTGAAAGTAACATTGGGGATCTGGCCAGCATCCTGAAGGTGGAGAAACGCAGGTTTACAGCCTTCAAGGAAGAGTATGAGGGCAAAGAAACAGCTCTGCTGGTGGACAGGTACAAGTTCATGGATCTGTACCCTTGCTCTGCCAGCGAGCTGAAGGCCCTTGGTTATAAGGTGAGTGGCTAAGAACACTTCAGTTCTCTGGTGTTCTTCTCAATCCTAGCAATCTTGGGCAATTCCTTGTTTAGGACTAGCCTTGTAGTCCTTCCCCTTGCTAGAAAAGCAGGTAAAATAGGCCTGTTCCTCCTCCTCCTCCTGGTCTCCTTGGGCAGTAAAGGAGCTGGGACCATCAGTACCAGCTGCAGTTTTGGGTGTTCCTGGTTACCTCCCATCTTCCCATGGAGAGGTCAGTGTGTTAATGCCATCCCCTTGCAGCTACAGGCCTCCACTCCACATCTGGGCTCCTTCAAAAACCAGAGTTCTGTGGGAAATTTGTAGGATCAGGTCACCTGTATGAAATATGGCTGGCTGTCGTTCTGCTCTGGGGTGGCAGAGCTCCCCTGACTTCAGTGGGAACTGCCTCAAAGCCCACATGCTACAGTGCCAATGTTTGTTGGGAATGGCTGAGGAAAGCTCTTGGCAGGGAGCACTGGTGCCTCTTTTTTCAGTTTTTGCTGCCATGTGGAGTTCAAAGTCTAGGCCAGACCCCTGTATCTGGTGGTCTCCTTGGTTTCTAACCACATGCATTTTTACTATTTCTGTCATTTAACACTTTGGGGAATCATTAGAACAGAACAGGATGTTGGTTTACAATTTTTAAAGGCTGCCAGAGAACAGAAACAGCTGATTGCCATTTGCATGGACAGGAAGAAACGCTCAATCCATGGTTCTAAAGCAATGCCTCAGCTTCCACTTACTTCTTACACAGAAAAATAATGTATGAAAAATACAGATGCCATCAAAGTTAACAAAGCAGCTGCATAAAATAATCTGATAGGTGGAAATCAGAGTCACATTGAGCCATTGAATACTTTTCTTTGAATGCAGTGGGGGCAAAGTTATTTTGAGGTTAGATGTGAGCTTACCAACAAGTACATTTTGCTAAGTGCATGCAGGGCAGTGTGTACCTAAGATGGTGCAGTCCTGCTGCTTGGAACATGCCAAAACATAATCCTGTTTGAACTGATGCTTTGCATGCCTGCTGACTGCCTTATGCTCTACTTCTTTTCCAGCTAAAGCAATCTAGGAATGAAATGAGGGAGAAATGATAGTTGTGAAGGCCTAGTGGTCTGCACCTGTTCACCTAAATCCTGTTAACCTAAAAAAGGAGGCACTCCAAAATGACAAACGCACGTTCAGGAACAGAAACAAGTGTTTCCATTCCATCCCATTGGGTCGCTGTAGGATTCAAATCTTTAACGAAACCATGCAAGTTTTGCCCAGATGGCCTTGTGAGAGGCCATCTGAAATGATAATGAAGACAAAGTGAGAAAAAGCAACTGGTGCAGAGCAAGGTTTTGTTCTGTAATTGAAGCTAGCAGTGTGATCCTGCCAAGTTCACACTCTCTAATTGGCTTTCACAGGATGTCTCCCGTGCCAAGCTAGCAGCAATAATTCCAGACCCTGTGGTTGCACCTTCCATCGTGCCTGTTCTCAAGGATGAAGTAGACAGGAAACCTGAATATCCCAAACCAGACACCCAGCAGATGATTCCATTCCAGCCAAGACACTTAGCACGTAAGTCAGGCTTTGGGGAGTGGTTGTGTTTCACCTGTGGTGAGTTGGGAACCTGGCTGTTCAGCCTCATCAGAGGCTTTCCTGCTCCTCAGCCATCTAAACCTGTACTTAACTCTCAGGCTGTCATTTCACTGGCTTGCTAAAGGCACATGTGTTTTAATTAATGCCAAGGTCACATGGAAATAAGTACAAGGAGTTTGGGGTCTGGTAAATGGTAATAAGCTGTTACACACATCACAGAGCAGATGGCTGAGTGGACAGTGTGGAATTAGTAGAGGCAAAAGGGACAAGGTACTAATTATTTGTATCAAATAACAATGCAGTGCAAAAGCAGCTCTGGCCCAGCTGTCCTGCACTGGCTTCACCCAGCTTTTCTCCCCACAGCTCCAGGTTTACATCCTGTCCCCGGCGGGGTATTTCCTGTTCCACCAGCAGCTGTAGTTCTCATGAAGCTCCTGCCACCTCCTATTTGTTTTCAGGTTTGTTTTAAAGAGCTCTGAACATTTCAGAAAGCTGTGGAAGACATTCTGTCATGACAGAACCACAGTGTGTATCACTCTATTGAAAATAACCTTCTAAACTCTTTTTTTCCCTTTGGTAACAAATCAGGGTCCCTTTGTTCAAGTGGATGAGCTCATGGAGATATTCAGAAGATGCAAACTGCCAGACAGTAAGTTACTTGTCCTCTCTGGAGGCTGTGCTAGTGCTGCATGAGACTTGCTTTTACATATGGATATTTGTGTCTAAAACCCAGACCTCATTTACGAATTGTAATTAGTGTTTGAGAGCAGAGGAGATTGCACTGGAATCTGCATAGAGGTGTTTGCACTTTTACCTGCAGGGAGGCAACAAAAAGTCAAAAATCTGCACATCACCAGCTGCTCTTTAATATGTTGGTGGTATCAAGTGAAAGAAAGAAATTAAGACTTTGAGAATACCCTTTAAAGGCAGCGTTTCCAGCAGCATTGCAGCTGCAACATGAAATTCCAAATCTGCAGCATGGTGAGGGATAACTCTGAGTGCATGTTGTTGAGCCCCTGCAAAGAGGGGAAGGAGGGTTCTGGAACAGAGAAAAAGCACAGATCCTACAGCAGATGATAATATTCCACTCCTCATGCTCCTTGTTTGAGGAAAAAAAATTATCATAGAGAAAGAAATGTAGGATTTAATTTCTTCGAGTGAAACTAAAATATCTATTTAAATTATACAGGGTATTTTTGAGGCTTCCTCTGTTGAGAAGCAGAAACTGACTTGCTGTGCAGCCTCTCTGGTGAATCATGAACTAGTTACCCTGATTCCCAAAAGGCCTTCCTGTTTTATTGCAGCTCTCAAATGACCTCAATTCCTGTGTAAAGGGAGGGGAGGGCTCCAGCTGGAGAAGCAGCATTTCCTCTCTAACTGGTGCTCAGAGTTTCAGACAGCCAAGGCTTAATATTTGTACAAGAGGGCAGGAGAAGTGTCTGATGCTGCAGAAGTGTCCCCAGGGTGTGTGGGGGTGTCCCTGCTGGGTGCTGGGCAGGCTCTGAGCTCCCCCTGAGTGGCTCTGTGTGTGTCTCTCCCTGAAGCTGTTGACGAAGCCGTACGGATAATCACGGGCGGCCTGCCTGAGATAGCTGTGGAAGGCAATGGACCTGTGGAAAACAACACCATTCTCAACAAGGCTGTGAAGAGATCACATGAGGATTCTGATGATGATGAGGAGAAAGGATCTGTAGTTCCCCCCGTACATGACATTTACAGAGCACGACAGCAAAAGAGAATCCGGTGAAACAAGTTTGGAGTTCTGCTGTGACAGACAAAGACTTGCATTGAATCAGTCTCTTAAAAGTCAAGCATTTAAAAGGGACAGCTGCAAACAAAAAAATCCTTGAACATGGTTTTGTTACTGTGGTGCCTCTTCCCCCATATGGTTCTTGATCTGAAAACAGCCCGAACAACCTTAGAATGTGCTCTGAACAAAACTCGGTTTTCAAAACCAAAAGTGCAAAATGTCAAAACTGTATTTTGTTCTTCGAGGGTGTACACATCTACCACTTGAACTCTTGTGGGTTTTCAACAGTTTTATTTTAAAAACTGGATGGCTTATACTTGTGAAGCATTTTTAACTCACATTTTCTGGAAAACAGTTGTTCTCAGTTTGTTCATGTAGTGTCCTGCCTTATTGTTCGTTTTTATTTATGGCAGAATGTAAGGAATCTGTTTTGTAGTTGAAAATTTAAAAACAAAATGACAACAAAAGACCATTCCTTTAAAATAAAAGGATATCCATAACATCATGCCTCATTCTGGTTTTATTCAAACACAACAAGGTACTTCTTAAATATTACTCAGCCACTTCAAAAGCAATGCTAATTATACCGTCACAGGAAATTGATCAGAGCATACATATTAGAATGGAGCTTGCTTTCCATTTTCTAGAGGATACAGCACACTTTGGCTTGTAATTCCAGGACTGTTTGAAGAAGACAGCATTGTAAGACTAACTCAGTTGAGTGTGGGTAATCCAGGAGCACTGGCTCACACAGCCTGGTCCTGGATACCTGCACTGCTCTTCCACATAATGCACAAAGCTAAATGTTAATAATCGGCTACATCCTTGCACTTATCTTCAAACAAGCTAAAGAAACACTATGTGAGCTTTCCAAGCAGTTTCTACGCCTACTTCAGCTTTTAACTTGGAATTGGCTGTGATAAGATTGACTCTGATAAGATCCTAAGAAGCCCTTGGACTAGAGGGCAGTCAGAGCCTGGGGCAGATGGAGCCATTCCCAGCCCAGCACAGCTGCCCCTGGAGATGAGGCTGGCCTTGGCCATCCTGGAATGTCCTCCTTGCTTTGCCACTCAATTGCAGCTCCCTGTTTCTTTGGAGAGGATGTAGAGATGTTTGTCAAACACTCTCCTTAAATAGAACAACCTGGGAGAATCATTACCTTGCACTTGTGGGAAGTTATTGCAGTTCCTTTAGGTCCTTCCTGTTGAAAGGCCCCCAGCACCTGTGCCAGGGGCATTTGTTCCTTTGTGTGGGCCCTGGAGGTGAGAGTGGAGCCAGGAGAGTACTGCACTCTGTTCCCTCTTTCTAGGATCTTCCTGCTACACAAAGGCTTAGGACCAAACCCATCCTGTGAGGAGAGCTGGGATTCCCTGTGTGGGCCTGACCCCTGAATCCCAGCCCTGGGAGCAGCCATCTCCTCAGTCAGGGTTTTATCCATTGCTAGAGCAGTGCCCTGCACCCTGCCATCAGCCACAGACCTTTCAAGGGCTTCTCTTTGTCCTCCCCACACCCTCGAGCTCCTCCTGTGCCACTAAAGGCAGCTCCTAGGCAGGACTAATGATAAAACAACAGCAGCAACTCCTAACCTGTGCAGCTCTCACTCAGGAAAATGGAAATAGCTGTGCCTGGTTATCTGTCCTGGTGCCATCACCTCCAGCAGTGAGGGCTCTGGTAGCTCACTGAGCACAGGCTGAGGGAGTTGGTGCAGCTGCAGAGCTTTAGGCTGTGATGGGAGCAGAGCCTGCTCTAATAGCAAAGCCCAGCAAGCTGAGGCAGCAGCCTTGAAGGCCTCTGTAGAATCCTTTGCTGATCCAAACAGTGAAATAGATCCTACTCAGAACCCTTTTTTTTTCTGGCTAACCAACCTCATTTTTGAGTTCTCAAAGGAGGATTCAAAGACAGGCATTCATTTGGCCAAGAGAAAAATTCCTTGTCTGAGCTGATGAACTCTCACAGGGTTTTTCCCTTGGGGAAGGGGCTTTGTAATGCATGAGAAAAGATTTGGTTTAGAGTTGCATAGGCTAATATAGAAAAAAAGGTCTTATTTCTCCCATCCCCCTCCAAACACAAAGTTGGTGCAGCTTTATCCACACTGACATTCAAAGGAAACTGGAAAGGGAAGCATCAACAGTGGATCATAATCAAGTGCTTCTGCAAGTTCTGTTTGGCTGATTCCTAAATTAACCTGCCTGCTGGCAATACAAGGGCCCTTCATTCATTTATTTCACCTACCTTGTTGTTTTTTTTAAAGACAGCACGTTCTGGTTTGGACAACCTCATACCTGGGCCACTTACTGTGAGTAACTACAAACTTTGCTCTCACAAAACCATCAAATATTGATTACTGAAATACACAGCTGTGCTCAACCAGAGGAAAATTTCACTTACCTTCCAGCTGAGCCTGAGATTGCAATGTATGATCACTGGGCTCTTCTCCTCTCTACAACATGTAGCTTATTAAATTCGAGACCTACAAATATTCTAAGTTTCAAGAACACATCTAGAAAGTGAAATAATCTACTAAAATATTCCCTATATATTCAAACTAACATCAAACCATTCACCTCTCACAGTACATTAAAATCACTGATACTGCCCACAGTGCCCTGCACATAACATTTTTGAAGACATGATTGAATATGCAACCATCCCCTGCTGTAGTTTCTAAAAAAGCCCAAAATTTTCAACCTAAAGTTTCACACACTTTAAATCCACCTTCTGCAAATGACAATTTACTTTAAAATTAGTATTTCACCTAAAAAGGAGTAAATTACTAGCAAAAGAAAAGAAGGTAAGAAATGCCACTTTTATCAAAATGTTTTAGCTCTGCCCTTTCTGAAATCTTTACAAGATATAAATACAGCTGCAATCTATAAGATTGCCACCTCTGGGAGTACTGTACACAGCAGAGGACAGTTACCCAATAACCAGAAAATTTGCTACAAAAATATATTATGTTTTGTAACATCTGCAGGTAAACAGCAAAAAAATGCTATTAAAAATGCAGTAAAATACAGAAAAAAACTAGTAAGCCTACCATACTCACCATAATGTTACAGTAAAGTGCTGTTTGGCTTGGTGTTTTGTCTGCTAAAGTTCATCTTTAGGATTTAAACTTAATTAATTCTTTAAAGTAAGATTTTTTTAAAAAAAAACCAAATCACCCCTTCTGGGAAGAACCATTGCTAATCAGCTCTGGATAAATTAAGTTCACTGTAAATTAAGAGTTAAATGCCCTGAAATGAGCCACTTAAATACAAAGTTTGGTTGTTAAACTTGCCCTACCTATCACCAGCTCAAAAATCTAAAAATTGCAGCCAGAAAACTCCTATGATATCCCCTTCCCCAGGTTGCATAATTATATTAGAAATGCATCTCTCATCTTTTAGCTCAGAACCCTTTTGGCATCTCCTCTGTTTCCCTCACCAGTCAGCACTCGTGGGTTAAAGGAACCAGTATTTACACGGAAAGCTCTTTTCCTAGACAAATATTGGTACAAGTTTTATTTAATAGCTGACAATACTGTAGTGGTAGCACACAGACTGGTTTTATGATTCTTCTGACTTCCCTACAATTTGGGATTCTTCCTTAGTCAGTATTTTGCCAAGGACTGCATCATAGTAAGGGCTGAAGACCATTCTGTTGTAGTTGACAAGACGAATGTACTTGGCAGCAATCTCCTCCAGCTCCCTCTGAATGGGGCCTAATCCTCCAGGAATGGCAGGCAATGATTTCTGGTGACTGGATGCAAGATAATTCTCCAGAAACTTTTGAATTCGAGAATCTGGAAAAAAAAGGGGGTTGGTTTGTTTGCAGAAGAGATGGTGAATTAGAAACAGCATCACCTCATGTGAAATGCAACAAGCCTGAAGGTGGCCAGCAACTGGAAAGACAACATGGAAACAACGTGGAAACAGCAGGGAGAGAGGAGCCCTGCACATCCCCCAGCCCCAGGTCCACAGACAGGCAGAGCAGAGCACTCTCCAGACCCACCTATGAGCTTGGAGATGGAGTTATCTGGGCTGCCCACTGCCTGGATCTGCCCCTTCAGCACAGCCTCCCTCTCAGCTGAGAACGGGGTAAAGCCATGCTGGGAAAGGCAGCTGTTCACCTCAGCACACACCTTCTCACCCACGGTGGCCAGGGATTCCTTCAGGTTAAAGGAGCTACAAAACATGAGGTACAGCACAACTGTATTAGTTACTCACTGATTTCCCACTTTTTAAAAATAAATCATTCAATTAGAGTTGCCTTACTTAGCAAATGTAGCGGGAAAAGCACAATGCAGATCAAGGCAATTATAAAGATTAATCCAATTATATACACATGAAAAATAAAGCTGAGATCTAAAGCAAGGAAGTAGGAAATCATTCAAGACTTAAAACCTGAACAATCCATACACATAAGAGCTGACTTTCTGCCTGAGCACAGCTCTGACTAGAGCAAAACCTGGAGGTGTAATCACTGACTCTGCAGGCAGCTCACTTTGCCTCTTCCAAGTGGGAAACAAACATTGCTCTCCTATAAAAAAGCTTCCATGGAATGAACTTCACTAGCTCCATATTTTTATATCCCAGGTTTTTGGGGAGCCTGGCCCAAACTCTGAGCAGGGGCAGCTGCTGGCACTCTCCTGTGCCAGCCTGGCACCATGAAAAACAGAAAGTTTGTACAAACCATGAAAGAGCAGATTAAGGAAAGACGGCTCTGTGTAAGTTAGCTGAAGAAAAGCTGGACTCATAAAAAGATTGCATTTCCTGCAGTCCCCAGCCAGAAAGTGCCTTAAGCAGATCATTTCCCAGGGTGCCAGGAGAGCTCCTGCAGCTGCCCTGAGAGCAGGAGTGCTGTACTCACGGGAGATGCATCCCTGTCAGCAGCACCTTGACGATGGTTTTGATCCTCTCTGCAAAGCCAGGCACGTCGATGAGAGCTGGGCCTGCTGCACTGAAGGTGACCAGCAGCACTGTCCCCACCAGCAGCAGCTGCTCCAGCTCCAGCTGCATCTCCAGGAAGCGTGTCTGGTCCATCAGCAGCGTCTGCAGGGAGCCAGCAGAGCAGGGAGTCAGCCTGCAGGGCTGGGAAGGGTCAGCAAAGCGCCAGGGAACAGCAGGCCAGCATCAGGAGCACAGTGAGAGCACTGGCTCCTCTCCCCCAGCTAAGCAGCTCTCAGCACTGAGACAAGTTAGAGCTGCCCCATCTCCCAGTCACACATCAATGGTTTAGCACTGTACGTGTTGCCAGGCTACAAATCCCAACAGCTTCTGCTGTGTGCTGGGAATAGAGGAGTGGAAGAAGCACAGAACCAATTTTTCTGTTAAATACCTACTTCTGGAAAAGGCCTGTTCACGTGATCCCACTTCAGAAGCTTCAGATAGGCCTGATTTTGTACAGCAGTGAAGCACAAGGCAGAAGCTCCACCAGTGGCACCATCATTACAGTGGGGAGGCAACGTTTCATGTCCCAGCTTTGCAAGATCATCTGCTGCTTCTTGCAACCACTTTGTGACAAGGTCTAAAGAATCTGGAAGAGCAGGGGAAAAAACTCTTGTTGAGAAAATTCATTTTCACAGTCAGATTCTTCCAGCAATAATTTCCAAACAATCCCATTAGTTACTATGACTAATGCCCATGATTTCAGGTATGACATGCATTTCATTTATTGCATCAAGCAGAACATCTAAAACAAAACCACACAGCTACAGGAAATCAGAGGTGAGATGATGCTGGGTAATCATGCCCTACACTGTACTGAAATTAAACTGAATGTAGCAAGGGCACAACTATTGCTCTGGCAGACTTTTTCCAACCAGTTTTGGGGCACAAGCCCCAAAATGTCATTTACCATATGAATTCTAGAACTTATAAAAATATCTGAGTTCTTTTCATGATCTACAAGCAAAGACACGCAGTTTACTGGGAGGTCAGGGGGGAAGAAAGAAAGGAACAAAGTCATACTTGGCTGTTTCTCAAGAAACTCCTGAAACTTCTTTCTTTCATATTCAGCAGACTGCTGCATTAATTTTGGCCTAATACTACTGACAGCGAAGTTTGCCATATCCATTTTCATTAGGTCTAATACAGAGAAAATTGCTCTAAACAAACAAACAGAAAAAGTTATTCAAGGCTGCAGATGCTTCAGAGGTGCTGTTTACAAGATTTATTACAGGTTGTCTAAAGAAAGAGCAAAAACATGCATGGGAAACAGTAACAGCTTAACAACTTCAGAGCATGAGACAGAGAAAGCTGGAGCAAGCATGTACATGCATGCATGTGACTCTTCCAAGTGGGAAACAAATCTTGCTCTCCTGTAAAAAAGCTTCCATGGAATGAAGTTCACTAGCTCCACAGATTTTATCTCCCAGGATGTGCAGTATTGTATATGAAAAGATATCTGGGTTTCCTTGCATGCCATGGCTCTTGGCAGCCTGGAAAGCCAACCTCAGTGGGAAGTGAATAATCAGACCCAAGGGGCAAAAAAGAAAAAACAAACAAACAAACACACACCAAAGAAAAACACCTTCATTTCAAAGCAACCTAATTCCTGCTGGCAATATTTCTGCCAAGTCAATCTTGAACTCCTGGAAGCTTTTCAAATTAGAAAACAGCAAGGTTAATGAAGCCCCTCCCAACTACTGAGACCTTGAGCTGCTCCATGAGAACGTGGTGGCAAAGCAGAAGCCTGGATGCTCCAGATGTGGAACACACACTGCCTTTGGAACTGACAGGGAATTCCACAGGGACTGGGGTAAAGAGAGTTCCAACTGGGAGGAAAGGACAAATTGGCTGGAAACCAGTAATGCTTTTCCCCTAAGCCCCTGTGTGCTTTTTTCACCTTCTGCTGCTGACATTCAATTCTGATACAAACTGATTATTCATCTGCTACCTTACAGCTTATTTGCATTTGACATTTAAGCAAATGTCCTTCAGTGCCATGCAGGAGCCAGACAAATCCTCCAAGTCACCAGATCAGAGATGGCCCTTGTTAATGACTCCTGGAGCATCTCTCCCCTTCACACCCACAGCTATCTCTTTTTTCCTATTACTCTTCACTTTCTAGGAGTTTCAAGTTGCCCCCTCCACTTCTAAAATTATTTAAGGGGCTCTGAACATGACTAATAAATACATTTCAGTACCTGAAAAGAGGAACTATTTCATTAATATCTTTCAGTTTCTTAATGTCTTCATCTCGAGCTGGAGCACAAAGAGTCCCCATCATGCCAATAACAAATTTGACCAACTTAGAAATGTCAAGGGCCCCATTCTCTGCCTCCTGTTTTATCAAATCCAGGTCAAGAACTTCTGTAATCTGGCTTCTCAGTCTAGTGTGACCAGGCAACAAGAATGACAGAAGACTCTGAAATGGCAAGTTAACAGTGCATTAGTTCTACATCAAAGACTACAAGGATCCAAACAGTTACTGAACCACCTCTCACAGAATTGCAGAATCATAAAATAGTTTGGGTCAGGAGAGACCTTAAAGACCACCTAGTTCCAAAAGCCTGCCAGGGGCAGGGTCACTCCCCACCCAACCAGTTTGCTTAATGCCCCATCCAACCTGGGGGCATTCTCATCTAAACAACAAATAATTGATTTTTTTATTTTTACACCAACCACTCACCAAGTCCAAGTGTTTCACCTGACACTGTGTGACGCTGAAGTTACTGAGTGGCAAACCCTCTGTGGCACAGAATAAACTTCAGACTGTTGTGCTTGGTTTTATCAGCCCGGGGTTGGAGCATCTCACTGATTCCATGACTAATACCAGTGCCATAACATGAAGGAAGCTTGCAATTATGGAACTGGTATTGTTTACCTGTTAATCACCTTTCATGGTTTTACATTTGGTTTTATATTCAAATTTCTCCTCTAGGATTATACAGCTTGTATATGTTCACAGTGATACAGTAATGAAAAAGAACAAGAGGATTTTTTATGAAAAGCCAAACTCCAGCCACTTTTGCTCATTCATATCAGTGCAGCTACTCAAATTCAATCATTTCCCTTCATATCACATCATCTTACCTCTTTAATTTCTCCCAATAACTTAATTGCATGATCATATGTTGGGGGATCTTCCTTCAGCTGAGCTTCCAGACAATCCCAGAAAGCTTTATGCACAATATCTCTGACTTTCTTCTCTAAGCTGTGAAAAAACATGTTCCAAAGAATGATATTGGTCTCTTCACCACCTTACAAAGATAACCTGCAGCTCCTGAAGCCCAGCATGTAATAAAATCAATATAATGTAGTAGTAATGATGTGATGATTAACAGAGATCCATCATTTAAAGTTACTCAGAAAAGCAGGAAAAACTGGACACAGGATTTGGAATGGTTTATGTCTTAATACAAGGTTAAACACCAGCAAAGGTGGCTACAAAGTAAAACCTTTCAAAGTATTTATCACATGCTACATCTAGAAAACTGGACCAAAACAAAAAGAGCAAAAATTACATTTTGTCTTCAAAAGACCAGTATTCATGTTCCTTTTAAAGGCCCCACTAAGTAAAATCAATTCCACTACACAAAATCCAGTAGTAAACCTAACAGAAATTAAGTGACTTCCCTGACACAAAATCTTGGGTTTCACTACATAAGTATTGCACCTACTCTGAGATAAGGGCCCAGATCAGTCTGTATACAAAAAATAAATGAATTCCACTGCTTCAGTACCAATTCTTAATTCAAAATAGTGACAGTTCCTGTTCCCACCAGGTGTAACTTCAACACTGGCCCCAGTGGAGAGCAAGTTCCCCCCATGAAATATGCACCCCCTGTCCCAAATCAAGGCAGGAGGCTGTCAGTCACACCTCACCGTGTGTGAGAGAGGGAAAAACAGAAGATGAAGCTTCCTCTGCTCTCCCTCTCCCCTCTCAGCAGGGCACACAATTACTGCAGACTCACACAGACAAGGAAAGGCTTCCAACTTGAAAGGAGCAACCTAATAAAACACAGGAATCTCTGTCTAAAATATGACTGAAGAAACAGACAGGAAAAGCTAAAATAACCAGTTTCCTCTTACTCCCACAGGCAATGAAAGCTCAAAAATTGCTAAAAGCACCACCTACATCTGCAGCCAGCCTGGGGTTCTGGGGAGGCTGCAGCCTCTGGGTGCTGGGACAAGGGGAAACAACAGAAACCACAGCACTCTGGGGTTTGCACCACACATCTCCAATTAATCCAGGAGGTTCTCCTTTCACACACACATCTGGGGAAGCAGAACTGCACGCTTACCACCTTCTTATATTCTTTCCTACTTCCTCCACCAACCAGAGCCTTTACCTGAACCCCCAGAGCTGCTCTGCAGTTTCTACAAACACAATTTTATTAGTATTTGGTACCAACCTTACCTGTGTTCTGGCAGTTCAGCTGGCTTTATCTGGAAGTCTCCATTCACCACAATTTCATGTGCCAGTGCCATGTTGGTGACTCCCTTGGCTGTCTCCATGAGCTCTTCTATGGACACAGGCCGAGAGGGACTGGCTGCAACACCAATGACACTGTCAGACAGCTCTCGGCAAAAGCTGCAGAAAGAGTCTTTTGGACCCTTCCCACCTTACTGACAGCACACAGGGTCAAATGACAGCATCAGCTGAAGATTTTCCTCCTTTCCTTCCCTTCCTTTCCCATCTGGTGGATGGCACAAGTTTGGAGTATTTCAAAAACCCAAGGAGTGGATCCCAGTTGATATTCTGGGCTCAATATGTCAATTGCTTCTATCAAGCTCTTTTAAAAACCACCTCCAAACAAAACCCCCCACACAAACCAATACTTCTTTAGGATGGCTTTAATAGCACCTTGGAATCTTTCTCCATGTTGCAGCAAGAAATAATTACAAACAGCACCATTTTCACCATACTAATTCCACAAGCATTGTGCAGATATTGCCATTTCAGTTTTACATTTTTCAAGGAAGTGATTTCATCATTAAAGCAGTCAACAAACAATCACCATCACTGTTAAGCAGCAGCCCACCAGTAGCTAATTATTCTCACTACTTCCAATGCAAATGGCACTCCTCCAAACTCTTTTTTTTTTCCCCCAGAGGCCATTACTCAAACAACAGAGATCAGCAGCAGTGGCAGCACCAGTGCTGAAGAGCTGTTCCCCTGGCAGGCATTTGGGAGTGAGCAGGATGGGCCAGCAGCCTCAGACTGGCTGACAGCGCTGGTGCCCTGGTGGATCCATTCCATTCTGCACTTCATTCACTTCAGCTACAGGCATGGGAGCAACACATTAATCCCAAAAGTGAAAGAAACCAAGCAGGCATCTCCACTTCTCCCTGAGAAATGTTTCAGGCAAACTATGACCATCTCATTTGATAATCCATGTTGATTTGACTTAAGTGATTCCACAGAAAAGTCTTTCAAAAGGAAGTGTCCATCACTTGTCTGCCATGCAGAGCTTTTCTGAGTTCATACAGCTGGGTTCCAATGTGCTTGTTTTTCATCAATGTCTTGCTCTTTTCATGCAGCCCTCCTAAATCCTTATTTCCTTCTGCTTGGAGCTGAACCTTGCACAGTGACTCTGGGAACACAGCAAGGATTGATAGTCTGAGAAGAACCAGCAGACAGCAAAGTTCACAGTGCTCTTGTCCAAGCACCAGATGACTTCACTCCAGCACTGGGGGCTCTGAGAGCAAAGGCTCTTTCATTGGCCAAAGATTGCTCCTAAATCACATCACTTCTTTCTCATACCTGCTCCCTTGCAGGAGGGAAGGGCTTGAGATCAAACCACCTCTTTGTGGTACAGGGCACTGCTAGACTGTGCCATGCCTTTTCCTTCCACGTGTTCAGGGCCTCTCTCCACACAAACACCCCATTCCCCACCAGGCAACCAGCAAGGCATGGGAACAGAAACTCCCTCAGAACATCTCCTCTGACTATATACACCACACTGAACACAACCAAAAAATAAAAAGAATGCAACAAACAAAATGTTACTCCCTACAGAAATACAGAAGCCTGAGCACTTCTGCTTCTTTGAATTGAATCCCTGGAGCCAAAAAACTTCCCCTTGGTTTTATCTACAGATCTGCCAGAAATATTGGCTCCCATATTGCATCCAAGACCTTCACGTTAAAAGCAGAATGGCAAAGAAAATATGCCTTAGGAAAAACATGCAGTCCTGCTTATATGGAAGTAGCACTAGGATTAAATATACAACTTTCCATCTATCCTGTGAGGGGGCTGACAGGACATCCCTTTGTTGATAACAGCCTTTTCTGCCCTGCACTGGGAACAGGGGCTGCAGCAATGCAGAAGGTTCAGCTGATGAGGCAAACAGCAGAGTAGGTTTAGCTGGAACACACTGGGGTGGTGTTCATCCATTCCAAGAGCACAAACTCACCTGGATATTTAGGATATATCACCAGGATATTTAGGACACATGTGGCTCAGAGCAATGTGGTCATTGTGTACAATAAAGAAAATGTACACACTGTGTGTACAATTAGGGAGATGAAAAGAAAACGGGGAGAAAAGTGTTACAGTTTCAAGGCATAACATCAAGAGTCCCACTGTATTTAATTGCAAGCACAGAATGCTATCAAACACTAGGATTGCCCCCACCAACAATTAGAGAATTTAGGGTTTTTTGGTGTATTTCATAAAGCAGTTTTGCTTACACTTGGGTGTATCATCTCTGTGGGACCCTGGAGCACTCTGTCGTATCCTTTTTCGGTCAGACTGATCCGAGTTGTCCAAGCTCTCCTCCTCATCCTCCTCCAAAGCATTCAGCTTCTCTTCACTTGAATTTAGCTTGTCAGGATTCTGAGACATTTTCAGTTGGTTCTTTACAAAAAGAAAACGTAGGAAAAAGGGAATGAATAAGCATTTTCTGACATGGCTGAGAGGGTAAACATTACCAAGAGTCGTCTTGATTAAGAAAAAAAATTAAGAATGAAAGAATTCTTATGAGAAGTTATATGATGTCATCCCCATAATGGCAGGGGACCTGGACTCAGTGACTCACTTCCCATCTCCCACAAAATGGGATGTTTTCATTTTTATTTAATCTGCAGTCCTAGTCAGTTCTCAAAAATCTCAAACTGTTCCCTTGCCATAATGATAGACAAGAGAAAAATATAGTTTTCTTTCCTAGCACTGCTTTTGAGAGAACAATAAAAAACACCTTCAGAACAACGCCACAAACACGTTTTACAAAAGATGATGAGGCAACATTTCCTTATTACACAGCAATAAATCTTCCTGAACATAACATATCCCTGAACTATGGTCTGTCCCAACTGCTCACACCTTAAAAACTTCCCTCTGAGCCATCCAAAAGCATTAAGAAGCAGCAAAAGAACTAGAAAGAAATTATTATAAAATTCTATTCCCATATTTTCATTACATTCAAGAGTCCTGATTTATGCATAAAATATCACAGTTGTTTAGGTTTTTTAATTAAGACAGTAAAGAATAGCTTTTGTAATTAAAATCTTGGTTTATGAGACATTACATATTAAAGGATATTTATATCACATTGCAGACACCTGCAAGGTACCCAAAGTTACACTGAAAAAATGACCATAGAAAACCATGTCTCACTTGGTTCCTTATCTTCACTTATTTCATTCTCAGATTTCCCTATCAAGAATGTCATTTCTACATCCACCATTGAAAGCTATCACACAGGAAGCTGCTGCTCAGGCTTTAATTTCATAGAAATCTCTCAGAGAGCATATAATGTCTCTAAATTAAATAACTTAGATGTTCTGTGAAGTGGGAGTCTGGAAGAGCCTGCTTTCAAAATAAAAGAAAGCTCCTGGAAAAATAACAACTTCCTTTTTCTGCTAGTACATCACCATCTCCACTTTCACATTTTGAAATAAACCAAGTTCTTAGCAAGAGAAAGTCTCCAGAGGCACCTCACAGCCACTGAGAGAAAACACAGCATCAAAAACTACCCTGGAGAGGATGCAGCAGGAAGCAAGCAACAGTGCAGAAATATAAAATGCAGCACTGAGATTTATTTTCATACAACAGCTGTAATAACCAACCCTGCTCCACCAGGGCTTAGATTGATTGCACAATGTGATTCCAGGACAGCTGGAAAGCTCAGGGCACGTAAGGAACAGCTTTGCTCTACAGCAATGACTCAGGATCATCATCTTGCTCGGTGCCTGAGAGACAACAGCATGCAACACATTGCCCACAGCACTGTGTCATTGCTATTTTGGAAGAGAAAACAGCATGAGGAGCTTGGGACGAATAACACAGGAGAGTTATTGGCACACAGGCATCAGCACAGGTACTGTCAGACTCACTCCAGCTCCAGATGGAGGATGAGGAGCTCTGGTAATAAAAGGGCTGCTCACAGAAAAGAGCATAGCAACCACTGCAATATAAAAAATAACATATAACATATAACATAGCACTGGTTAAAGGGAGAGAGAGAGACCTGTTGTTGAATTTGGCTAGGATAAAAGCATTATCATAAAGGTTTCCACACTCATTCCAGACTGGATGGTCGTTCTTCCCATCCATTCTCTTCCACAAAGCATCCCCTGAAGTCAAATCTTAACCACAAAGATGACTCAACCAAGCCCCACTACAGTCTTTAATGCACACAACAACCCCTAGTGCCTTGCAATCTCTCACTGCACTTTATCCGCACTACCCTGAGAAAAGCAGAGAAAAACAATAAATCTCACAGAGGGGAAACTGAGGTTTGAGTTCAGCTGCTTGAGGACTCACAGAAGATAAACGACAGGGACAAGATCATCAGTGTGATGATTCCTGGCCCCAGCTTTGCCCAGCAGGCCATCATTCCTACCACGCAGACTACACCCTAAAGTGTTACCTTCCAGAAAATGGCAGCTCAAGAGCCACGGTTTCCAACCCAGCCCAAATTTCATTTAATTACCATTTGTTTTCAAAAAATCCTATTTCAGCTATGGAGGGCAGGTATTAGAACTCCTGGGCCATTCTCCCAAATGACTGCTCAGCAGATGATGTAAACAGGCACACTTGTTGGTTTAGTTGTTTAGTTTGCAATAGTCTGCTCTTTCCTGATGGATTACTGCTATTATTGCCAGAACACATCTAGAACATATCCTCTTTCCACGGGGTAAATAAGCTTGACAATACCTCTTCCAGAAGCATGACTGTCATCCCTCCTTTCACAGAAACAATTCCAACTCTTAACAGAGCAAACTCTACTTCTTGCCACTTCCCTCGCGTTTATTTGTAATGAGAACAGAAACGTGAGGAGAAAAACGCAACAAATTAAAATCTAAACGAAACATTTTCCACAGCTTCATTTCATCCTCAAACCATGTGATGGGCACCTGCACGAAACAACCTGCCTAAAAGCACACACAGGGTGGGCACTAAATAAAATGAACTTCACTGTGCTGCCCTGGAGCACACACAGGGTGGGCACTAAATAAAATAAACTTCACTGTGCTGCCCTGGAGCACACACACAGGGTTGGAGCAGCAGCTCCCGGCTCCCAGCGCTGTCCCCACCGTCTGAGGCTGCGCTGAGCCCGGCCCAGCACTCCCGGCTCTTCCCCCAGGCGCTGAACTCTTCCCTTCCTCTGTTCCCCTGCCACACCACAGCTGATTTCCCTCATAACCCGCTAGCAGGCAAGCCTCAGCCTGTCCGCCGTCCCACTTGAAGGAAAGCTGCGGAATCCCGCTGTTTCCTCCGCCGCCGGTTCCGTGTGAGGCCCAGCCCGTCCATCCCTACCGGCAGCTCACACGGCACCGTCCCCATCCCCACCGGCCCTGCAGCAGCGCTGCTGCTCCCGCCACGTTTTCCCTTCGCAAGGCCCGGGAGCCCCGGGCTTCATCAACGGGCGAAGGGGGAGAACGAGCCCGGGGGGCCGTGGGTTGGCAGGCCGAACGGGGAAGAGGCGGCGCTGGGGCCGAGCCCGCCCGGGGCCCCGGCGCTGCGCTGCCCGCCCGGGCCCGGAGCCTCCGCGCCGCCCGCTCGGCGCTGCCGGGCCCGGGCACCGCCGCCGCCCCCCTCAGCCCTGGGCCGCCCTCCGCCCCGGGCCGCCCCGCCTTACCGCCCTCGGAGCAGCCGCCGCGGCCGCCGGCTCGGACGGGCCCGGCCCCTCCTGCGGCCGCGGAGCGGGGCTGGGCCGGCGCCGCAGCCCCAGCGCTGGGCGGGCCGCGGCGGCTGCGGGGCGGAGCGAGGGCCCCGCGGCGGAGCGGCTGAGGGGCCGCTGCCCGGTGCCGGGGCTGCCGTGTGGGGAGCGGGGCCCGAGCCCAGCAGAGCCCCGCGCTGCCCGACAGCGATGGGTGGGTGGATAGATCGGGGTCTGCCCAGGTCAAACCCCCAACAGCCCGCGAACGCGGTCCTGGACTGTCCTTGCTGTCCTTACACAGGTCACGGAGTGACCGCCAGTTCCTCCACAGAGGAGTCTGAGGCACTCAGATTCCCTAAATCAGCCCGAAAAGAGCAAGGGGCGTGCTGACCCTGCCCTGTGCCCACCTCTGAGTGCCCCGGGGCTGCTTTTCCGTAGCCCGAGCCAGCCTGGCACCGGGGCCAGCCCAGTGAACCGGGACTGCAGCAGGCGGTGCCCACCGGCAGCAGCTCAGTTTCCAGATAGGAATCTCATCCTCCTGACCGAGATGTTACAGCAGGCAGCAAGTGGAAAGGGGAAAATACTTCTGCCGAAGAACAAACCAATCCAACACCACCACTAAGTTAGGATTTCCACTCCAGCATTTTAAAGACAATTTTTCTGAGGAAGTGCATTCATAATAAAACCCTTTCAGTTAAAACTAAGAGCTATAACTATAAAGGCTTGTGCTTCCCTGCTAGGTTTCAGGAACAGATTATTTTTAGAAATCCTTTGTAATTAACCAGAAGAAGCTTTTGACATTTTTGCCTTCCATCCCCCATCAGGACACAGTAAAACATTGTCCTGTTGCACACCAAGTCCTTCAGCTCCATTTCAGAGAAACCCTCTGGCCCCTGGCAGCAGACACCAGTAATCACTGAAGCATTAGTTAGTGAGACATGAAAGTCTGACACAAGATGATGCTTTTTAAGAACAGCTCACCACATATGACTGTAACAGTTATTACTACTTTGTTATTATAATTAAATTAGTTTTTGCTCCTAAATAAAAGAACAGAGCTCAACACTTAAAACTTGGTTGGTATTTTTTTCCCAACAGCAGCTGTAATGAAGTTTTGGTGATATCATTCCAAAGTTAACTGCACAAAAGTCAAAATTAGATAACTGATCATGTTATATATATATATATATGCATGTGATTGCAGTTGCCCAAGTTGCAAATCTTGGTATTTCCACTGCAGACCAGCCATGAAGAAAAAAAATGCCACAGGCCCTTCATTTGCTCCAGCACTTTTCTAATTACAGCTGGTGCCATCAGTAAGAGTTACAGACAGAGCAAAACCCTGCAAGGATGAAGATAACCAGCCACTGACAGCACATCCTGTGGCAACCAAAGCCAGGCTGACTTAAAAATCCAGGCTGCATTCACCACCCCAGGAAAGCCAGTTCCTCACTGTGGTGCCATTTGAGCTTAAAACAGCACAGTAATTCAGCACACACATGGGTTAGTTGGCTGGCAAGCCTGAAGAAAAGCTGTGCAGTATTCAAGCAGAACATGTTTTTTAGCTCTCTTTTCAGCACACAGCAAGTCAAAGATCAATGTTATGTAATACATAATCTAAGGCAAATTAGGGAAAAAAAAACCATAAAACTCAGTGCTGGGGCAAAAGGTGGCAGAGAGATTTCATTCATGGTGTCTTCCATCTCAGTGATTTTGATACTTGAATAGAGTATATTGAATACTTGGCTTTTGGGGAGAAAAAGGAATTATTTTGGTCCTATAGCAATTACCAATGAGAAAAGCTAAACTATAAATAAAGGTCAAACCCAGTTACTGTTGGCATTGGTAATAATTGCATAAATTCCATCAATTTCCACAAAATAACTTTATTAGGCAGATACATGAATATAAAAGATTTACAAATATATTAGTGTTTTCACTGCTGGAGTATACAAAGTAATCAATATTTACACACATTAGTAACTCTGTCTCCAAAATACTGCATAAAAATACTTGGATTACTACTATGAAACTGATCTAGCAGCCTCTTTCTCTCTTTGTCAGAGAGCTTTGAATCTTCATCAATAGCTTTCAATAGAGAGAACAGCTCATCTTTTGTGGTCTTCTCTGTGTTGGAGCGATACTCTCTCTCATCCAGCTTTTGGCAAAAGGTATAACCTGAAAGGAAAGGTGAGATATTCAGAGGATTATCACCACACTCCACCCACTCTCGAGATTCCAGAGACCCACCCTCCTTTAGATCACATCAGCCATTGTTACAAACTTTTTTTGCATTTGGGGGCATGACAAGATGACAAAGCTCAGTGGGAAGGGTTACCTGGTATCTTGCTGGGATCCTGGCCTTTCTGCAGGGCCAGCAGTTTATCGCTGACCATTTTGTGCAGTGCCCCTGGGACCTGGAACAGAAAAAGAGGACAAGGCAACAGCAGCTTTTCCATCAAAGTTCTCCATCAAGTTTCAGACAAACAAAACCTGGCCATTTTCCAGCTCCTACCTTCAACACATCCCTCTGGTTGTCCACAAGGAACAAGATCAGGAGGTCAGTTTTCCCTCTGGACAGGTTTTTATTGTTGATAATAGCTTTAGAGAATGTTCTTTTCACAACCATCCTGTTGTCACTCTACAGAACAAAGGGAAATAATGACCAGAAGAGGAGAGTTAGTGTCCACCTTTGTTCTTCTGAGACATGGCTTTTCCTGTAGTCACAAATTTAAACTACAAAGGTGGTTTCTGACCAGTACCTGGGCAATCTGGATTTCAGAAAGAGCAAAACAACTGTCAAGAATGCAGATTTACCTCCTTCTGTAGCTTGAGCTCAGAACTATGTGCTGCAACAGCCATGAAGTACAGCAGTCTCCTGAACTCCTCCCTGACTTGGCTGTCTAGGAGCTTCAAATAGAGCTGAACAGCTTCTAAAGACTGCTCCATCTTCCCATTCACTGGGGAGAGAGAAAGGGATCCATTGCCATATTCATTTAAATAAATGTTACCATAAAACACGTGAATTAGCCACTAAAGAGATGCCCTTCTCTCTAAACAGAACCTGCCAAACACAGCAATCCATTCTCCCAAAAACCTCTCCCAGGCTGAGGAGAGCTGCTTGCAGAGCCTCTGACAACACCCCACACACAGACCTTCAGCCTGGCATTAAAGCTCCCTTGTAATTAAGTTCAATTACAGTTCAGCCATCTTAAAGGGGGTGAGAAATACTGAAAAAGGAAAATGGTTCTATTAAAAACAAAACAAAACAAAAGAATGACCTCTGGTTGTGGTAATAAAGACCTCAGAAAACCTGAGGAATATGTCCTAGATACATGGGCTAGTTTGATGAGTTAATTGCAAATTACTTTGTAGAACTTTGCTAAGTTGTAATTTGCCTTACTATGCAGAATAGTAATTTTAGAGTTGTGAATTGTTTAAATGAAGTAGGCTGTGCTAATATCCTTTATCGTGTAGAGAAGAAGAATGGGATATAAAGGCTAAGTATTCCAGTTAACATGAAAAAAGGAGAATAATCAAGGCAGAGAACTTATGAAAAATAAGAAGATCTGGGATAAAATGTTGAGAACTAAAACATCATAAGCTTTCTAAAATGGTGTCCAAACAAAATTTAAAAACAAGTAAAGAAGAAAAATTAAAAGTTGCCAATGGGATACAAAGTATGTACAGCTTTCAGTTTAGCTCTTACAGCCTAAATACTTACTATTAGGCTATATTTATATTTCATTTCCCTTGGATATCTGACTTCCATGGATACCAGCTAGTACCAAATAGTAACACTCTGGTTTCACAGCCATTCTACATACACCTGAACAATGATTACAGAGCTGCATGCAGTAAGAACCAAAATGTCAAAGAACAGTCTTTATGACTAGAAATTAAAAAAAAAAAAAACCCAACCATACATAAAATCCTCAAACAAACAAACCCAAACCAAAACAAAAAGCCACTTGTAGAAGTCAGCTTTTATTCTCAGCTCCTGAGGTAAACACTCAGTTTCTTAGTACATATCTCACATAAGCATTGGAACACAGGTCTATCTTACTTACCTAACAGTTCTGCAATTCCTAAGTGAATTTCAGATGCATGGCTTAAGAGTGGCTCCTTTTTTTGGCTGTAGTATCTCCCAATGTTTTCAAACAGCAGCAGCTTCCAGGAATCTGCTTTGTCTGGCTGATCAGGCAGGTTCCTGCTAATATCCACCACCATATGATCAGGAAGATATTCCAAGCAATCAATTGCTGCAGAGAGCCACTCGTCTGTCCTGGAAGACAAAGAGGTTTGGGGTTGTACCTTTAATTGTGGGTGCCCTTCAGAGCTGGCTGCAATGCTTTCCACAGAGAGCAGGCAGACTGGTTCCTTCATCACACTGAAAACTGAGCGTGCAGGCACTAAAACCCATTGGAAATTCACACACAAGACACTTCACCTGACACACTGGGGCAGATCACAGCCATAAGCCTCTTTGTTATGTATTTAATCAAGATGAAAAATTAGTAACCCACAAGTAAACAGGCCCAAGCAGTAAAACCCAAAGTCAATCATGTCCTCTACTGTTAGATAAGGACGCAATTATCGCTGGATAAACAGAAACATGAACCTTGATCTGATTCAGACTGGTACAAGTTTTTCTGAGAATGTTTTCACCTCTATGCACAGTTTCAAGCTCAACATTCTTAGCTCTTTGAATACAGTAGGAGAAACTAAACTAGTTCCTCACAAGCAATGTCTCCAGGAAAAACTTTCATGATGATTACAAACCCTCTATCCTTCCCTCAACGCAACAAAGATTTTCCCCTCTGGACACCATCAGCTACTGTCATTGCATTCAAAACCCATCCCAGTGCTCAGCAGACATTCTCACCAAGCAACTGATATTTACCAGTTATTCCAGTCAAGTCCAACAGGGAAAAAAAGCTCACATCCTTTCTGCACCACTGAGACTGCTACATTTGCTACATCCCCCCAAAGCCCAACTGTGCTTTACACTCCCCTGAAAGCAGAAAGTTTTTCAGAGCTGAAGAGGAGAGCAAGGATTGCTTACTGAGAGTCACTGAAAGCCTTGAGGATCTCTCTGTCCAGGTAGTTGCTGGTGATGACATAGCCAGGTGCCTTCCTGGGCTCTGGCAGCTGAGCTCTGATCTCCTGGTGCTCCAGCAGAGACTCCAGCAGAGGGAGGTCCACCAGCTGCAGCAGGCGAGCAATTGTTTGTTCTTGCCACACTTCATTAATAACTGGGGAAGGTGCATACACAAAGCACAGGGAGACTCAGCAATGTGCAAAAACTGATCCCAAGGAAGATAACTCCCTTCCTCCCATCGGGCCTAACCTAACAGATTGACTTTACCAAAGCAGAAACTTGCAGTAGCAAAGCATGTGGCTCTTATCAGCTTGAAGTGCCTTTTATCACCACAAAAAGGCAAGAATTACCCATTTGTTTAGTTAGCTACAAGTGTGGGAGAACTGCTTTTCGAATAAATCTGAAGTGCCTTACACTCTTTGTGCTGTAATTTGCAAACAATCTTTGTTCTAGACAAGGGATAAAAAATAAAGCACAACAGTGACACACTCCTTATCACAGCTTCCTTGAATATTTCCCTATGATGAAACCACAGTTTCTAGGATGCATTAGCACTTTTAACCAAAGGGAAAAACACATCGGATCATAGTTTGGTCTGAAAGACAAGCAGTGAATTGTCAAGAAGAGTTTCACACAACACTGAAGGAGTGCTGGACATGCAGATACACAATTCACTTCCAGCTAACAGCAGACTATTTGCCCTGGCTAAAACCAGCACAATCAGCACAGGTCACTGAGTATTAGGAATATTTCTAACTCGAATCAAGCTCATAATACTCAATACCAGCACAAGAAGTGCAGGTAACTGAGTATTACGAATATTTCTAACTCAAATCAAGCTCCACACATTGGGTATTCTTCTCCACAAAAGTCAACGCTGATTTATTTCAATCAAGAGATAATGCCTCCTGTCTGATGAAATAAAAAGGCAAAAGGCAAGCCTGCAACAAATATAATTTGCCTTTTCATGACATGGTGGTTAAACCAGAATACTGTGAGTGTCAGTTTGCCTCCCTCTCCAACCTGAGGGGCACAAGTCCTGCAGAGGGATTTTCCTTCTCCCACAGACAATGACTGGGACATTATTTGGCTTACCTCGCCGGGACAAGCTGTCTGAGATGTTTACTTGAGGGCTGCTTGCAGGATTTAGACTCAGGTTTTCCCAAAGATCCTCCAAGCTTTCTGGTTTGAATGGGGTATTGTAGAGCAACGTGCTGTTCTCGTATCTGAGATTAAAACCAGTTTATACATGTATATGTATAACCAAGTATATGGATAACCAAATATATCATGCAACATACAGATATGGGTAACTGTCTCAAGATCAAAAATTTTCTCCTGTATAGATGTTTACATAATCCCCCTCATCTCGCCTGCCTGACATTTCCTCTGTCCAAGTCACCCAAGAGAATCTATCATACCTGCAAAAATTATTTGCATGTAACAGAACCACTCCAGCCACAAAATTACTGTTTCTCCAAGCAGAGCTGTATGATTTCAATTGCCAGCTCTTTGTTTTAGGGCACTGCAATATCTTTTTGATGTCCACTACCTTTGACATGGATATGCACGTATTGACAGAGCTGCTTCTTTGACTAAATGAAGAAATGTAACCCGATGGATCTGTGCCCTGCCCAGAAGAAAAACACCTTCATTCTACACTAATAAAACAGGAATAATCCTGTTTAATGACTGTTTGTTAAATATATTCTAAGTCTCACTTTAACAGCTCTTATGATGGAAGTATTTTTAAATACCACATATAATTAAAGTGATTTTAATTTCTCATGAATTCTCTTTTTAAATAAAGACTTGGGACAGTATGCTTCAGGAAAGAACAAGAGCCAGTGGGAGAAAGGGGAGAAGCAGGACAAAGGAAATATTTTAATCTCTGTTCCTCTACTTTTTTCATCGGGGTTGATGCACTCAAGTTCACATTTGCTACTCACATGAATACGTCAGTCAAATAAGGAATTTTGGGTCAATACCATTTACAATCTCCAAAAGTGCACATTGCTAAAACTGCTGCATTAAATACATCCACGGAGTTTCTTGTAAGAATATGTCAGAATAGGTGAAGAGACGAACACTTCACAAAAACTGTTGAAGGGAAGTTATGTGGCAAAGTGGCATCTACACATTGTGCTTTGTGTGGGGTTAGTTAGCACCAGGGATGTCTTTGCCCACTCCTAAAGGGACAGGGAAACAAAAAAACCTCACCATTGCACTTGCCTCTGGTTCTAGGATGGAGTGCAATAGCAGAACAGCAGAACAGCCTGCTACCCTGCCTGGGAACAAGTCATACATGCATAAAGAAACAGCTAAAAAGAGTAAAGTTGGAAGTGTAGCAAAGCGAAGATGGTGAAAGGAGAAAACCTTTTCTTAGAAGGTGCATGGATTACTGGTTTATGCCAGAGCTAGATGTGCAGTGACTAGATTGCCCTGTTGCATTAGCCTGCTTGATGCATTCCAGCTGGTTATATTGATTTAGATCAGTATGTAAATGCACTTAATTTCTACCCTCTCACCTCCCTCCCCCAAGGCGAGGTGATAACAGAGAAAACAAGCAGCCATGTAGGCTGTGTGGTTTACCCTCTTCAAATTGCTCTTTCCTACCTGTCTTCCACCCACATCTTCACAAACATCTATGCAGTGTCTATTTTTACCCCTTAAACGAACAAATTCGCTTTTCTCTCCCCCAGAACACATAATATTTTCCTCTTGTAAATAATTTCTCTTCACCTCCCCGTACTAACCTCTGCGGGGTACACTGCTGGTAATCCTTCTCAAGCTCCGGCTGGCTGGGGGCGTTTGTGAATCTGTAGAGGCTGCAGCTGCTGTCCTCAAACACGGAGCGCTTGTCTTTGCCAAAGACCCTGGTGGAGACGGCCTCGAACACTTTGCAGTCCATCAGCGCCTGGCACACCCGCACCACCTTAGCCCGGGAGATATCCACGTCCCCAAAATACTTGTTCTGCAGGAGGTGGGCAAAGACAACATCCACTGCATCCGAGCCGATGAAGCAGTCGTGGTAACTCTTGAGGTTCTGGCGGCGCTTCTTCACTTCCACTTGAGTCTGGAGGGCGCTGATGATGCTGCTCCAGACGAAGGTGGCTCCGAACGGCTTCTGCGCCAGGCTGAAGCCTGAGAACACACACAAAGCCTGAATTCATGCTGCAGCCTCAGAGAACAGCCCCCTCTCTGGCTTCCAGCTTTCCTCAACCTCGTAAGGGTTTAAAAATCTGTCAGACTTCCACTTTGGCTCGGGTTGCTCAGGCTTTAACACTGTGTTACTTCCTCAGCAAGTCTGCCTGCTCTGCGCCCCTGTCCCTCTCCCTCTTTGGTGCTTCCCCTCGCTACACCAGCCTAAAGCTTTGCGACCAGGAGTTCCTGTTTTGTCAGCCTCTCACTTTGTCCTTTTGTGTCCCTTGGTCACCTAATGGTCACCCTTGCAGAGCCACTGCTAAGTCCCACAACCACAAACCAGCTGCGTGCACTCCTAACACCCCGGCTCCTCCACAACACAGCTGGGCAGGGAACAGGGATGAAGAGACCCCTCAGAACCCTGCTTGCTCCAGGATTGTGCACACAACACACACAAGCTACCTAACACAGTGCTCAGCACACCACTAACAAGTGCATGGATCCTCTGGAGATGGCACTGACTCCACACCGATGCCACCAGAGAGCCCTTTGCCAGCACGGCTCCCTCTGTCACCCAGCGCCACTCCCGTGAGCCAGCCCGTCTGCCCTCCCTCCCTCAGTGAAACCACTGAACTATTACTCATTTACCAGTCTGATTAGAACAAAATGCCAGCAGCCAACATTTTGACCTGAGGCTACACTCAGCCTCCACAAGGACTCAAAAACACACGAAAGTTTGTTTTTGAGCAGGTGGCACCCAACTGGGGAGAGCTGCGGCCACCAGGGAGGCTAGAATTAGAACGTGTTTTTCACTAAGTCAGATGAATAATTTACTAAGAGTGAAAGCAGAGGAAGAAGAGGGAAATCAAAAGCTGAAGGACAAAATATGGAAGGAGGAGTTGGCAGCAATCCTACAGAAAGCCAGCTGGGATTGTGACAGACCTCAAACCAAATGAATTAACAGTGCAAGGCAGTGTTTGAAAAAAACAACAACATGCAACTCCTTCTGGAACATATTACCACGAGCGTTTTCCACAGGGATGCAGAAGGAGGTTGTTTCTGCTCTGTTTAGTCTGAAGTGGCTTTAGCTAGAGAGGTGTATTCCAGTTTGAGGCACCAAATCACCAATCAGTTTTCAGCTGATCCCCAGCTGCAGGAAAGCCCACACTGGCAAATAAGCAAGGGGAAAAGGAAAGGTATAGGGGCAGTGAAGACTGGGAAGAGGGAGAGAAAGCAAGGAACACACCACCACCCGAACACAGCAACTCTTCAGAAAGACAGCATCTTTTGTTTCTGAAAAGATTCAAGCCAGAAAAAAAAAAAAAAAAGAAAGAAAAAAAAAAAAAAAGAGAGAAAAGTAAAGCAAAGCAGCTAACACACAGCATTGAACCAGCCAAGGGAGAAATCTCCCAGAACCTCCAGTTTCCAAAGCTTTAAAAGTACAAGACGGACAAGGTACAGAACTGCTGACACTTTAACTCGATGACACCTTCAGGAAGGCAGAACAAACACAGCGAACACGGAATTCGCTTCCTGCCCTACATTCCAACAGCCAGCTATGCTCTTTGGGAGGGAAGAACCCCAAACCCGACACCACCAAACACACAACCGCGCTGGTTTCCAGCGCTAGAATAAACACAAGCACCTGCAATGCTCTAACTACCACTCACAGCCTTACCAGCGCTTCGGATCTTTTCTGAGGGAAGCGGTATGAAGTGTACCATTAGGACAATAACTTTCCACAAAGTTAAGGTGGGGAAAGAAAAAGGGCAAAACCGCTTTCCAGCGAGCGCGCCCTGTCACCGCTTAGGCTGCGCCACCGAGGCACCTGCTCCTAAACCGAGCTGGGGCCGCGGAGCTGCCCGAGCCTCCCTGGCAGCGACTCCGGCGGCAGCTCCGCGGGCAGGGCAGGGCAGGGAAGGGAAGGGCAGGGCACGGTCCCGCGGGTCCCGGCGCTGCCGCCCGGCCCGGAGCGGACACAGCCGGGACGGGATCCCCACGGAAGCGGCTCCCGGAGCGCGGCCAAGTTTTGAACCTCCCGGAGCCGGGAAAGGCGCCGAGCGCAGCAGCCGCCACCGCCGGGAGCCGCATCCCACTCCACGCCGCTCCCGCTCCCATTCCCTGCCCCGCTCCCCGGTATCCCCGGTGCTGGGCCGTACCCGGGGGCCTGGCGGCGGGGCTGCAGACCGCGCTGAGGCTCAGAGCCGCCGCCTTCTCCCGCACCGTGGCCATGGCGAGCGCCGGCTGCTCCGCGCATCTGCCGCTCCAAGGCGGCTCTCGGGGCCCGCGGGGGCGGAGCTGCCGCGCCCCCGCCCCGGGGCGGCGCCCGGGACCGGGCGGGAAGGGCAGAGACCGGCCCGGCACCGCCCGAGCGGCCGCGGCGTGAGCGGCGTGGGTGGAAGGGACCCATGCGGACCATCGGGTGTAATCCCCCGGCGAGGCATTTCAAATGTCTCTCTTACATCTCAAGCACGTCAGAAGGCTCTCTCTTCTATACCAAACTTTATTCTTTAGATTTCAAGTGTCTTCCCACAACAGGAACGCGCTCGGGGGGCTCTGGAGTGTCTGTGCCAGTGCGCTGCCACCTTCGGTGCAAGGAAGCTCCTCCTCGTGCAGTGAGCACAGCCCTGGCACCCCAGTTTTGACGGGGCAGGCAGCAGATACTGGCTGGTCAGACAGGATTTGAGAAATGCCATCTTTTGCTATTTCTTAAAATAATATTACTGTAAAATGCTTTCCTAAAGCACAGTTAAACTTAATATCAATATAATAATTCGTTTATAGATTTATTTAGTCACTCTAAATAGTGCAGCCTCATGCGGCCAGGATGGTTTTGGCTGGGGGAATTCCTCAGACCATAGTGGAAAGAGCTCAGGATAAAAGTACAACCCCCTGTGTCTGGTTTCCCCTTCCACAGCAGATTCCCCCCAATTAACCTCCATAAACCTGAACATGGGATGCACAAGAGAATGCCAATTACAAAGACACTAAATTATGTTAATTTATTCATAAAATTGTTTGAGACCAATGTATTTTTAACAGAAGTCCTAGTCCTAACAAAAGCCACAGTTGTGTCAAATTATTTTCAACTGTTGCAAAGGACTTTTATACCAAGGAACAGCAGAATAAAAATCTATTTTCATTTATTTCCAGGTCATGTAGAAATACTCCTACCTACTCCTACCAGGATCAAGAGAGTGGTTATGTTTTGAAGAACTTAAAAACTTCAGTTTTCAAGAATTTCTGAGTCTCATGTAAGACCTGTAGGGTTTAATTAGAAGCATAAAGCAGAAACAGTATTTAAATTCAACAGCCACAATTTCAGACATGTCTGTTGATTAACTTCCTCATGTCAATTAAGTGTTTGCTCAAGGATAAAGATGGTAAAGGATAAAGAGCCACGTTCAGGTCTTGTCTGATCATGGAGGGAGAGAAGGCAAAATGGAAACCTGCAGCTCACAAAGGGAGCAATGATGCACACCTGCATGCAAAATGCAAAAAGCTTTTCCCATAATGAACCTGGAATCTGGGCTGCCAACCAGGATGGGGAAGTGACAGCACCTGGAATTTCCAGATATTCTGAGCACTGTTCTTCCAGATAACAAAGGAGATCTAATTGGATATAAGACCTTACACAAAGTAAAAACATGAGAGGCGTATCAATAGAAAATATTCTATTTTATAGGGGTGCTGTTCTATTCTATAGGGGTGCTGCTGTTTTATCTGCAACAGATGAATGTTTGGTTAAGTGACTGGGAAATGTTATGTGTTCATGAAAAAAAACACAGGAGAAAGTTTTAACTTCATAACTTAAAAAAAAAATGGAAGGACACCAAAGCTGGAACATAAGCTATTCTAAAACCCAGAATTGTTCAGAGTTCCAATTAGTATTCAAATTTTAAACACCAAAACAGACAGTGACTTATCACTGAAAATTGACTAGGAAATAAAGAGGGATTTTTGCAGAACAGTACCATCCAATTTCTTATTTTCAAATGAATTCAGATTCCACTTTCTTGAATGGTTAACATAGAACTCTGCATTTCACGTGCCTCTCTTACATCTCAACAACGTCAGAAGGCTCTCTCTTCTATACCAAACTTCATTCTTTAGATTTCAAATGCCTTCCCACAACAATAAAGCTTTAAAGATTAAGTGTATATCAACATAGCTTAAATGTATATGTACATAAAATTTATTGCCATTGTCATCAGGATCTGTTGAAGCCAATAGTTTTCTGTTTCTGAAAACGCAAAGCAATAATTACCATAAAAATTCAGAAAAATATTCCAGTTATTTAGAACAGTTACACTTCTGTTTTTTCCCCACTTAAATATCAACAATGCCTGTATTCACTACAGTGGTGAAGTTGATGAAAGGAGTACATTATAAAGAGTAACGCTTAAAATGTTGCTCCATTCCATTGACAAATGTCGAGACAAATTAAAGTTCAGCATTTGGTTCACTGTCGCACAGAGATCCTCATGGAAGGGAAAATCAACAGCTTCTGGTACAGAAATTGATACAATTATCAGGGCATTGTCAAATCTGCTCTACTTCAATGCCTGAGGATACAAAGGCCAGTGCAAAAGGTTTTCAGTAATGAAAGGGACCTATAAAAATGGGAAAACTCTTCTCTAGCGTGAAAAACGCCAGTCTCTTGTTTTTAAAATTTTTAAAGTTTAATAGTAATCAAATGGTTATAAAAATAGTAATACAATTAGAGTAATAATAATTTGGACAATTTGAATTAGGACAATATGAGACAATAGAGATGAAGAGTTACGGACATCCAGGTACCTTTTTCTGGACAGCACGAGCCTGAAAAAGGACTCACGTTAACCCTTAAAAACAATAACCTGTTGCATATTCATACACCTCATACATGATGCATAAATTCCATTCAAATACAGGATTCTGTCTGGTCATCGTCAACTTCTTCCTCTTAATCTTTACAGTGCCTTCGAGGTGGGAAGAAGTTAATTTCTTCTGATAAGAGGGCAATAAATTCTTTTTCTGTGAAAGATTCAGGTGTCCTGTGGCTGCTGTCTTGCTGCGAGTCCTTTCTTTAAAAAAATTATCCTAGATAGCATAGTTTCTATTTTAACATTTTTTTATAACCTAAAACTATATTTAACACAGTACTTAATTAATACAGCATTACTTTCTAACACAACACATATAATATTCATTTTAATATTTGCAAAAAGCCAATCATAAAATACGCAATTTTCACATCTGGTAATCTCAAATTCAATAACATGAACAGCTATTCACACAAAATAGCAGATTGCAAAGGGCTGTTTGACAAGCTGGACAGATCTGAGGGTGGATTAGAGGGCTGGCACAGGGGATCTCCCTTAGTACTGACAAACAGGTTCTGCCATTTGCAGCTCAGAGCAGGAGCATTGCTTGGGGCTGAGCTCCACAGGCTGCAGAGCACAGACACTCTCCCTTAGGATGCAGAGTAGGTTACTCACAAACTCACTGCTTGGTCCCATTTCCCATCCTCATAGGAATTACAAAAGAGGATGGCGTAGTGTCACAGCTCTTGTCACAGAGAGCAGCAGGGAGAAGTTCCCAGGGATTTCTCCTAGGGAAAGGCAGTGAGAAGCTCAGAGAAGAGAAAACAATTGTTATCTCTACTTGCTGCTCCTGTTGTTTGGCACATGTGGAATGTGTTATGGAGCATGTTTCCCCAAAGTGATTTGTTAATTGGATTCTGCTGAGGGTTGTTTGGACTGATTGGCCAGTTGGATCCATGTGTGTGTCTTGACTGTTTGGAGACAGCCACAGGTTTTTCTTTAGTATTCTTTAGTATAGCATCTCTTTAGTATGTAATTTTGTTTCGCATTAGTGTAATATAGTATAACTTATAGCTATATACTTCTAGTTTATATACTTATGAGCTATATACTTATAGCTCTATAGTATATAGCTCATAGTATGGCATTTGTTGAGCTTTCTGAACCATGGAGTCAGAGCACATCATTCCCGACATTGGGGTCGCCCTGCATGGATAGGTGTTCCAGATTGCAATGCAAGATGTATTCCATTACCATCTGTATGGCAGATTATCTTTTGTCAAGTGGGCAGTTTGCCTTATCTCTCTGAGTGACTACATTCACACCTCCCTGCTGATAACAGACTATTGAATGTCACTGCATGGCTGATAAGAACTATAACATCCCATTGGGAGATGTGAGCCCAGAGGGAGGAGCCAAGCATTCCTACCCAGATATAATCCAGAGGTTTTTGAGACACCAGCACGGCTTCTCCACGGGGTTCCCCAGAGGAACAGCAGCTGCCTCTCCTTCCACTGGATCTTCAGAGGAAGAATACATCCTTCTCTACAGGATCCCTGCTCCAGCAGAACTGCCCCTGACACTGCAGGAGGGCTGAGCCACATTTCCAATGGGACTGCCACCAACACCCTGACCCACAGGGTGTCAGGTTGGGTTCTGACTCTGGCAGTGTTGTTCTAGTTCACTGCATTGTTTATTTTATCCTTTTATTTTTCTTCCCTATTAAAGAACTGTTATTTCTTGTTCCCATATTTTTACCTGAGAGCCCCTTAATTTAAAATTTATAGCAATTGGGAGGGGTGGGGGGGGGGGTTATATTCTCCATTTCAGGGGAGGCTCCTGCCTTCTTTAGCAGACTCCTGTCTTTCCAAACCAAGATGGCACGTGCAGGTTCTGAGGGATACAATGATTCCATCTAGTGACTGCAGAGCACACTTGGCCTGGGTGAGGGCACCACTCACTCCTGAAGGGTGGCTCTGGAATGTCACGGTGAAGTGAAATCTGTAAGGATTCCACCCTAAGTGAAGTGAAATCTGTAAGGATTCCACCCTGGCCTTTCTGAAGGGCCTAGAACAATGAACAAGCTGCCAGGACAGAAGGTTCTGGCGACAAAGGGAGCATTGTCCAGGAGCTCCATGCTTGCAGTGGCGGGCTAGACTAGCGATGCGTCTGTGGGAGCACAGCGGGCAGGGCAGGCTGAGCTGTGCTGCTGCACACCGACCCCCACTGGAACACGGAGTGCACTCGTACAGAGCTTCTAGAAAGTTCACACTTTTGTATGTCAACTTGGAGATAAGAAATGCTGACCTTAGAAATGTTACGGAATTAGGATAGATGTTGTTGAGACAGAAATGGAGTTAGAAAAGAGTTTCAAAGGATGGTTTTACAAATAAGACTAGACACTTCAGAGAAATAGAACTGTAAGAGATGTATTGTAGTAGTAAGACTCACGAGGAGTTGTTTTAGATGACTAGTTTTAAGGCATATACAGCATAGTGTAGTAAAAA
Source organism: Melospiza melodia melodia (assembly GCF_035770615.1). NCBI lineage: Eukaryota > Metazoa > Chordata > Aves > Passeriformes > Passerellidae > Melospiza > Melospiza melodia. The sequence continues at coordinate 49,334,739 of NC_086199.1, read as the reverse complement.
ACTGATATAAACACTTGTAAATGTATTGTAATTAGAAAATAGCTTCTAATTGTGATAGCGTGAATGACAACATCTGTATGTTGTCTCACTGTACTCACTTTACAACATCTGTATGTATTGTCTCACTTTACTCATAAGACTAAAAATAGAATAAAAGTCTTTAAAACACATCTCAGTTGCCCCATCTCTAGGTGAAGAAACGAGTATTGTCACTTTTTTTGGACAATACTATTTTCTTGACCTAGATCTCTCTACAAATCCATTTCCCACGCTCCAGGAGGAGCCACAGTAGCTGGCATACACTGATCCTCCAGGTGCCTCAGGGCAAAGAAGTGGGAATGAAGCAACCTCACCACACTTGTGAGGTCACAAGCCCCCATTTCTCAGTCCTAATATAGAGAAAAGATTTTGTCTGAAGTGGATTTTCCTACTTTTCCCTCTAGTGGAGGTTTCCTGGGACTTCAAGCATGATTAGATGCTGTGACCAGAGACTGACTTCACTGTCCCTAAATGAGTCCTGGCACTGTAGTCTGAATTACAGTTCCTAAGAAGACATTACACTTCTGTCTCAGGTATGGGCTACTGTGTATTAAAGAGATCCTGGAATGTATGTTAATAAGTTTTCTCTTAATATTTCTACTTGCAATACATCTAGAACGACCTAGAAAATTCAAAGAATATAATCATCCAAACATTCTAGGTCCAAAGTATACATGGAACATGAATTTACTAATATCGAAAGCAAATTTCAGCTGCAAAGTCTTTTAACTAAGAATTTGCACCTGTCAGCATTTTAAAAACCTACAAGACACCTACTAAAATCAGTAACAAATTTCTAACTTCTAAGAAAAGGATATTGCTTACACTGATACCATATTGTCAAACTATGACACATATTAACTAGAAAATTTAAATATTGGTATTTCTTTAATTATTCATAAGTTTTTCATGTTCAAAAAAATTTTTGCACTATACAGCAAACCTCTCCCAACCAATTTTATAGCCCTGATCATGCCATGAACCTGGCTGGTAAAGAAAACTATTTAGTATGCAAAGACTCCTCTCAGAACAGTGACGGCTCAGTGTCCTCTGCAGGCCAGAAAGCTGCTCAGCCAGAAGTGCAATGAGACACTGTGAATAATTGATGCTCTCATGAAAATATATTTTCTTTAGTGTCTGCTCTGAGATGTGACCAGGAATAGAGCAAAGCAGGGTTTAACTTAGGAATAAAGGAAAAAGACTTTATTAACTTACAACTATATGTAAAAAGAAACACACACAGAACTCAGAATGAAAACATTCCTCCTCCCCCCCACCAAATTTTTAACACATCACAGTAAAACAAAACACTGGATTCTCAATTCAGTTACTACTCCTCAGATAACTCTCAGTCTATCAACACTCTTCAGATAATCAATTCTCAGTTCATCAAGAAGAGAGGAGTCTCTCTTGTACCACAGGCTCCTCTAGGAAACACAGTTGAAACTTCTTGTGTTTCTATGTCTATTGTTTAAATTTTATTATTTAATAAACAGTTTTTTTCCACTTTTCTCCAAATATTTTCTCCCAGACTAGTTGGGGAGAAAAGCCAATTAAATCTACTTTCTTAAAAAAAAAACCGTTAAAAAGTTCTCTCCGAAATTTGCTCTAAACCAAAATAAATACAGGTGGTAACTTCACTGTGGGACAAGTTCCATGTTCCTCCTCCCCAGTGAGCACTCGTAAGAAATTGTAGAGAATTCCTTAAAGTTTGACAGAAGGTTTACATAGTATGTACTGTATGTAAAGTTTGAGATAAAAAATGTTGACTTAGAAACGTTATAGAATAGAATAGACATTGTTGAGAGAGAAATGGAACCAGAAACAAGTTTTAAAGAAGGGTTTTATAAATAAGATTAGATATTTTAGAGAAATAGAACTATAAAAGATGTAGTGGGACTTAAGAGGGATAATTTTAGATGATTGGTTTTAAGGTATTTATAGCATGTTGTAGTAAAAGTTGATATGTAAAGAAACACTTATGATGTATTTTAATTAGGAAATAGTTCATTTCTGATTGTGATGGTGTGAATTATAACATTTGTACTGTTTCACCCTTCACATGAGACTGAAAATGGAATAAAAGTTTTTAAAACAGCTCTCAGTTGCCCCATGTCTGGGTCAGAAAAGGGCATAATCCCACAAGCACTCACTAGTGGCACCAGCTTAATGGGATAGCAGGAGCTAGTGGGTGAGGGGGGAGAAAAGTGAGAACTCTAAATGGATTTGCTGAGCAAAAGCAAATTCCTGATTTTGACCCTTTGTTTTGATTTTCTTAGAAAACAGCTGCATATCCTATATGCTCTGGGGCAGAGAATCAGGCTTATTGTTTCTGTTAGAAGCAGGAATCTATAATTTACATTTTATATTACTGTACAATGTGCTGAGGCCACCTAACTCAATTATGCCATATTTGCCAGGCCCATGGTTTACGATAGGAAAATGTCCTGAGAAGAATCCTGCAGAATTTTATTACCCACTAAACTCAAAGGCAACTTGTACAGTTCATGTCAAAGAGAAAGTGACAGTCCCTGGCTGAGCATTCCTTTTACCTGGTTTGTGGGATTTATTTAAGGCAGCTGGTCCCAGAATTGCAATACTTGGATTCTCACAGAACCTGTGAGCACTCTCTTCAACTCCTTCAGTGCAAAGTCCATTGGCTGTGGTCAAATTACCTCTAAACAAAGTTGCTGGAGGCTGCGCTGAAACAAGTAAGTGTTCCCTTACTGTTGTTTGCTAGGAAAGCTGTAGGGACAGCAATTTCTGCATTCTGACCAACAACAAAAATCTGGGAGGTTTCAGCAGCCATCAAAGCTACTTTACTTAGGGAAGAGCTCTAAATCCTCATTCTCCCAGAGCTTTGAGCAAGATGCCCATTTGACCTAAACACATAATAAAACATTGATGCTCCAGCTTTTATTCAATTATCATATCACTTACCTTCTGTTGCCACAGCAACAATATCTGATACATAAATAATGCACAGACAAATCACTCTAGCAGCCAGCAGAGTTAGAAAGGAAAGGATGATGCAAGCCAATATAATTTTACTTAAAAGATCTTTCAATCACATGTTCTGGGAGTTTGAGAAGGCTACATGTATTCCCAATTATATAGTTTACAATTTCAAATAACACATGTAAATAAAAACCTCATTTATTCATAAAAGGTAAAATGAAGGACCTTAGCTGCTCCTTCAGTCCTGCTCATGGGCTCTGCTGCTTCCCTCTACCCTTTGGGCATCAGGTAGCTAAAAAAACCCAAACAAAACCAACCAAAATTAAGCACACACAAAGAAAAGAAAATGCCCACTGGAACTTTTAAAAGCAAGAACCCAAGACATACTCAGGACAAATGAGAGAATACAGCCCTGAAATGTTTGTTGCTGTTTTCCCTGACTCACCATTTATTTTGCTTCTTTATAAAAAGCTTGTTCTCTGTATTTGTCCTGTATTCTTTTAAGAAATCAAATGAAAAGAATTTTAATATGGTTTTCTCTTCGTCTGTTTCTAGAAACGAAACAAAGATTTGTTAGGTTATCTATGGAAAAGGCATATAGCTAATGCAGAGCACGTAATTTTGATTGCCTAAGATACTTACCCACAAACTGCTGATAGTAGGAGCTGCTTTCCTTTCTTAAAAAGCTGTGTGCATTCAGCTTCTTCCTTATTCTTTTTGAAAAAAAAAAAAAATCTTCAGAAATTAAAAGCTGTATCAGAAACACAGCATTGAAATCTTCAGGATTGCAGCCGGACATTCTCTGCCTACCTGCTTCCCAAAGTATTTTTTGGAGAAAACAACAATCAATTTCATGGGAAAATGACTCATTTTATATTCACCTTGGTTTGGGAAGAAGCTTATACAGAGAGCCATGAAAAAAAAAAAAAAAAATCCAGCCTCCAGAAGCTCCTTTTTCTGCAAACAAGCTGCCCAGAGAAGGGCTGCTGTGGATCTTATGGCCAATATCCACAGCATGGGATGGGGGTTCAGCCCTCTGTGTGAGGGAAAAGCAGTGCTAAGAATATCCAGGGTAATTCCTTGTGGCTGGGGGCAAAATCCCACAACTCTGTGAGCACCTTTTCTTCTAAGGCACACAGAGATGACATCCTAGTCCAGCAAGAAAGAGAACAAATGAGAAGAGTGAAGTTCAGGTAAACCCCACCTGAATCACAGCAGCAGATTCTCTCTTGCCCCAACAGCGAGGCTCCTCACTCACCACAGCAGTGGAAGATCTGGCAGATGTATTGTACAAATTCATTCAGAATTAAGAATTAATTCAGAATTAAGAATTAATTCAGAACCCAGAATTAAAAAATCCAGATCAACCAGACATGCTCACTTCAGTCAACATAATGGAAAAAAAAAAAAAAAAAACCAAACCCAACCGTAGAATTGTATTTCTTCATGTTGCAAGCAGAAAATATAGGAAAAATTCCAAATTGCCAATTTGTTTCCAACAATCTTGACTTTTCAAGACTTGTGGTTTAATAACAAATGACTAAGCATTATAAGGTTTTTGTTTAAAAAGTGTTTTCACTTTAATGGGTTTAGTTAATAACATCATGAATGGTACAAAACTGTCCTTTTTCACATTTCCATACATTGTATTATGGACCACCTGAAAATCTGGACTAAGAATGCATAGTGTCTCTTAATTAGCCCTAGCTTCATTTTTGCCATACGTAGAACAGATATGCAGAAAAACATGCATTTATTACCAATGACATGTTAATATTAGCTTAAATAATAAAATATGGCAGAATGTGCACTGTGGAATGCACAGGTTCATAATAGGGTAAAGAGAGACCAAATGTCAAGTGCTGGCAACAAAATAAGAAATGGTTGGTGACACACTGACATTTTGTGACCATAGTATTAGCTTTCCTGCTTTAAAATTGTTTTAAATAGTAGTAAATATTTAAATAATATTTAAAATATATTTCCTATGGGAATCATTTACTTGGAAGACAGCCTGTAAGATCTGACATTCTAAAAAGCAGTATTTCATTTTGACAATATATGAATACATTACATGCCACAGAACCTCCAAGACCCTAAAGTCCTTAGCTGTTTTCAGAAGTAATTTCTCAATCCAATTTGTGTCTGTTTTTTTGCTAGCAAAACTTTGGGAGTAGCATCTCAAAGCAAACCTGCCTTTAAGGGCAATGATGTATTTGAATAAAACCAAACCCAGTGTAAATTGGGATGCCACACTAAAGGATAGAATAGAGGAATTAAAAGCCAAATAACTGATTATGCAATTTGTTTCATTCCTGTTCTGCTGATTCATAGTCTAAGGAGGGCTTTGTTCCTTCCCAGTGCATCTTCTCTTGCAGTCAAATCAGTGCTCAATTTCCACTGTCATATTAAGGGATGAAGACCTCACTGTTACTCCAAGGGGAAAAAATCTGAGGTGTGGGTGCAGACTTCATTATCTAAAATGTAACAAAACAAAGGATTTGTGCAAAAAAAAGTAATTTGTACATTGACTTTTTCATTAAGTTTGCTTCAGTATAAAAAAAACCTGTTCAATCCTACTAACAAAGCTTTGCTTTGATTTATGACCCTTCAACACACTCAAGAGTTTCTGGTTTTACTTATTCTGGTTTGGTAAATTAACAATCTAGCCACCATTTCTGCACCCCAAGACAAAGATGGAAGCTCCATTATATTAATCTTTAATAGTCTGGGGTAGTTAATTTTTTTCAAGACAAGTTTTTCCTGTCTTCTACAGGCACAGTGCTTGTTTAACTGGCCTTGGGAACAAAACAGCCAAAAATAAGCCAGGTCACTTTCTATGGCAGTGCAGAGCATCCTGGCCCCCCACCTCCCTTTTATTTTAAATGGTTGTTGCTAAAATTACTTCCTTTTTAAACAGGGACAAGCTACTCCAAAAGCCTCTCATTTATTTTTTTTTTTTTAGCTTCTAAGGACTGAAAGCAGCTTTCTAAAGCTACTTCTAGATTAGAAAATCCAGAGTAAGTACACAGTAGTGGTAATCTTCTAGAAAGCACAGAGAACCCTCTCAACTCTCTGCTGCATTAGGAAGGGGTGTGAGAGAGACAAAGCCTGACCAGCTCTTTACTACACCATCAAGGAGCTGATTCCATTCTTCCCTCAGTCTGTATCCTCATGATTTTTAAAACCACAGACTAGGAATTCCCAAACTGTAACGTGACCACAGAACTCTGCCTGGGCAAGTAACTCCCTGTCATCAACCTGCAGGCATTGCCAGCCATCCCAGTAAGGGATGGAAATTTGGGAATGCCCACTGGTGATTGAGGAGTGTACCAGGCACGTTTCTACTCCAGTGTGCACATTTACATTAAAATCATTTTGTCTGATTGCTGCCAAGGCTGCTAACTCTGCTGGTTGGGTTTCACTCTCTAAACTCACAGGACTGAAACTACAGAAATTCCTTAATCCCACAGCTACCCCTCTCTGCACCGTGGGAATTAATTAGCTCCATGATTGCTCTAACAATCTGCACATTCTGCCTAACCCCAAACCCACCTCCTCTCCTTGATAACTGCAGACACAGCAGTAGCACAATGTGTCATTAACACGACAGTGACCTCCCTTTTTAAAGCAAAACCACCAGGAAGGGGCTTGAAAAAAGGCAAGGGCACGTACCCATTTCTGTTCATAGCAGTCTGCACACAAATTGTAAAGGAGAATTATTGCTTTGTAAAGATGAAAAGCTTTGGAAATACGGTAAACATCCTACAAGGTTCTAAATCTAACCAGCTAAAATTCTGTACATACTTTAATATTCAAACCTCTATTTGCTTACCCAAGATCAAATAATTTCATTTTCACATCTATTCATTAAACTCTTTATAGTTCTACGGTCTAATGAATATTTAACAACTAAATAGGATCAAAACATGGGGGAAAGGTCACATGGCAATGAACATTACTTCATTTGGCCAATGAATAGTGAACCCTGCTCTCTTGGCTGAAATTAAGGCACTAAGTGGCAGTAAAAGGATAAAGGAATGAAGGGTTTTTTTGACATTTTCTGAAAAAAGACCAACATGACTTTTTTTTTAGGATGCCAGTAGAGTACATCTCCATTCTGAATGACTCAGTAAGGCATTCTATTGGCAAATTCAAAGAAAATGTTCTCCTGATCAGAGCCCATTACATTCATTGTCTGAGTGTGACTAGTGGCACTACGAAGTGTTAACAACCTGGAGGGGGGAGAAAAGCTACAAAGATGTCTGAAGACTTGAAAGGCACCAAAAAGAGAACAGCTCTGCAACTGCCAGTTCTACAAACAATTATGTAAGCTGTGTTTAACACTGCATATAGTCTATTTTCAATCAACAATCTTTGTTGACCAAGATAAAGTGTAGTAGCTCTTCATTTAAACTCTCAGTTAATCAAGTGCTAGTTTAGTAAGAAATTTATTTTCACATACCAGGAAATAATTGCAGTGTCTAACACAACTACACTTAAAGCAAAACTAGTCTAGTATGCATTATGCATTATTCTGGTTAACACTGAAGCAAACCTGTATAAACAAAAGGGTTACCTCGAGATACATAGTTTACAATATAAAATCAACATATAAATGAATAGGATTTACTGAAAACAATGGGAAGTGTATTACAAAGATACATGTAACAATTTTAACCACAATATTTCCTCTGTGAAAAATACAACTATTAGTGAGATAAAATGTACAATTGATTTTTTTTTTCCAAAAGAAAAAAAAAACCACAGTATAAAGGAAAATATTTTTTTCTTCAAAACAGGGAAAATAGTTAAGGTCATTGTCTTTCATTACAATATAATTTGACACAAAAGCAGTCATAGGATTGCACCAACTCCATGTTTGGTCTCCCAAACATGACAATAGTAAAAGGAGTCCATAAAGCATAATGAAATTTCTGGATTTTATGATGGCAATATACGTATGCAGAAACTGATGTCACTCCAGCTCTGTTCACAAAATGTACAAAACTCTAAATTTGGTGGCCAGACATGTATAAATTAGTTCGCCCCAACGCTGATTTTTCTCTCACTTAGTCAGGGATGGAAAAATCTGTAGTATTTTAAGTGTTGTTATCTGTTGAGCAATAAAAAAGAAAAAAAAAGTATATGTAGTGCATGCTTCATCACTTGTCAAAAACATTTCTGAAAATAAAACTAAGTTATCCAATAGTTTACAAAATCGAAAATAACTCTTCAGGTTAAAAATGTGGTTAGGTTTATGTTTAGTTCCATCTCCAAAGGACTGATTTCCTTGGCAGCATCACTTTTCCTTAGCACGAGCCAAGGCACAGAGTTCCATAAAGAGAAATAAAAATGGCTACGAACAAGAATGCAGTCTGGCATTGTGAAAGAAATCAGAGCCTCTCTCTGAGCTTTCTGTTCCATCAGGTTAGTGCCATAGAAAAATGTGGGATTTCGGACACATTTCTGTTAGGAGCATTTCTGCTGGACACGATTCAAGAGTTCACCAAACTTTTCAAAAAGATCCTCCACCCATTTTATGTTTTTCATGCACAGCTGCACGATCTCCTCCTGGCCTAGATCTGCACTCGTCTTCTGAACAGAAGAAATCTATTCAAAAAAGATAAGGAAGGGGAGAGAGATGCACACACACATTAGGCTGCCAGAATTGGAGAATTTTCATTTTTATAAAATTCTGCAGTTAAATATAAACCTTCTCTGCCAGAAAATCTTTGAGTTTTAAAAACAAGAGTAATGCCCCCCAAAATGCATTTCTTAACAACTAAGACAGAGCTCAACTCTTGTACTTCTGCTACCTGAAATATTTCCAGCAAGGATTTGCAGAAGAAATAAAGGCACAGCATTCTAAGACCAAAAAATCCCTTTTAGATCCAAGGAGTTAAATACACTGTCAACATTTGTTTTGTTTATTGTGGATAACACTGAAGAACACTTCAGGGAATCCCACAAACCTTGCAAGCCTCACATCTGAGTGTTCTAAGCAGCAGCTCCCATTAGAGGCAACCCATGTGGTCAGTGAAGCCTTTGCTTGCCATAAAAAATAATTAAAATAGGAGAGAACAAAATAGTTGTTTTCTCATTTACCAAGAATGACAGAACAACCTCTCAAGTTGGACTCAATTCCCTCAGTGAATGCAAAGAATGAGAGCAATACCTACCTCTTCTTTACATGTTAGATATATGTGATATTTGTAATGATGGAGTGAGTGATACAAAGAATACAACTGTATTTTTTCTGGATCTACTGTAAACTCCTGCAAAAAGAACAATTATTTTAGGCAAATTCATGTTATTTACCAGGAGACATGACAGATATTTTCTTCTGTAAACATTTTTTTTCAGCAATTCAGAAATTGAGTGCTTCATTCAAATCATGATTGTGACATACCTGGCAAACTGATTCCCTTTATATCTTAATTATCTCCTATCTCCACTTCCCATGTTGTTTTATCAAAACCAGATGTGAGAATGCTTTCAGTCATCCTGAATGCACTGCAAACTCAAAATGGGTAAGACATACCCTTCTCAAGAAGTACTCCAAGAACTACCAAAGTTTAACCATTATTCTACCAGATTGATGGCTATCATTGCAAAAGACATAGACTTTGTGCTTGAGAAAGCTGATTTGTGCTTACCTAAAAATTAGGTTAATTTGGCCAGAAATATGAGTGTGAGCTATATGTACAGGTCATTTGTCAAGCCACTATTTACTGCAGGGAGATGAAGCTAAGAAAGCCAAATCTAGTTAGAGTGTTCCCCAGGAATTCTATGAAAATAAACAATATGTGCTTCTCAAATTTTTTCCATGGTTTTTTTTTTTTTTTTTTTTTTTTTTTTTTTTTTTAATTTAAGACACACAGCTTCATTCCACCATTGAAAATGAGGACTGGAACAAGATAGAGCTCAATTTTTAAGAAGTGTTATCTGATCTCAAATTTTACAGGGTTAACACTATTTTTACTAAATTTTTGATCTAGAAGTCATTGTGTCATTTACTTTGCAGCAAGTGTAAGAAACTATTATTATGATTATTATATATGTTACTATTATAATATGATTTATTATTATGATCTACAGCAGCAATGGTGAAGGCAAATTGTTGCTGCTCCAGCAACAGCCCAGGAAGCCGACAAACCATGTTTCACATATGAGTTATAATAATGATTTAATGTACTTCTTTAAATGTTGGTTTTTAACATTCCCTTGCTACAGAAAAAGTACCTCTCTCAAAGATTTTACATTTTGATCAACCAAACAAAGCAGCTAACACGTGAAGCAGTGTTTTATATCAACATGGTTATCACAGCACAAGTCAGATGGTGGCAGCAACAAACTCTGTGAGCACTCACCTGTGCTGATTTAGTGGTTGATTTAGAAGCCCTCAGTGTTTTCTTGTTGTAAGCTTTACCATTCATTTTGATCTTGGACACAGATGTCCCTCCACACTTTGTCTTGGAATCCCGAGTGACCACTGTCAGTTCAGGAAAGTTTTCCAAAGCGTTCTTCAACAGAGCACAGAAAGACAAAGGATTAGGAAAAAATCAAGAATGGCCACATTGGTGATAAATTGGCCTTCTTTGAAAAGATTAGAGTGCAGCCTATTAGGAAAAAATTTATTCTTCCACAAAGACCTGATAAAGTCTTTATCAGATTATACAACCAAATCTGGTTTGGAAAGCATGACCACCTGCTCCTGACTACTGTAATTTTTCAAGACCAACAGATCCTTTCACTGTACATCAGATTAACATCTGTGATTCTCTCACTAGAAAAAGAGGGGGGAAAAAAGCTCCACAGGGCAATTTTTAACTTCTAAATTGCTTTCCATTCCATTTCTACCCAAGAATTCCTAAGGCTAAGTTACTTGAAGATCTCTAAGTATTTCATGCATAGTCAGGCATGCGGGGATAGGATGCCTAAATATCTTCATAGGTTTTGTCCCAGATTTTGCAAATTACAAACTAATTGCATATCATCAGATCTGTAAGGCAGAAATGGTTTGCACAGTGAAGTAGAAGGCTCGTTCAAAAAAGTACAAGTTGAAGACATTTTAACTTATGAGCGTGAACTGCATTTCTGTCAGCTTCAATTCTATATTATTTGCATGAGTAAATTTGAATCTAATTTTGTTGAACAAATACAGCACTATGTTAGCAGCTGCTTTGAAACAGTCCTGCTATGCTACATAATCTGGCCCTGAACAATATGTTTCACATTAAATAAACATACATCTTTGTATTACATTCCACCATGAGGCAGAAAACTACACATATGGAAAAATGAATCACTGCAGCTTAAGGACCTTACTGGGACTATTGGGTTAAAATATGAAGTTGACTCCATTTTTATACTTTCTTTTAATAAACAGTACCTGACTACAACAACCTCCCCTGCCTATAATTTATTAGCTCTTTATCTATATCAGCCATTTTTTACTTTATTAAGCAAACCTCTCAGTAAACAGCTGCACAGTGGTAGCAGGAACCTTGACCAGCCAATCTGTGCATATCCAGTCTTCCTTGCAGTACTTCCAAAGTGGAACAACTTACACAGGTTTGAATTATTTAGTTTTGCGATCCACTAAAATAGCCTTTCTCAAGGCTGATTTGGAGTGTCAAGGGGCTCTGGCCACTTCTGGAGAATTCCTAAGAACCAGAACAGTTCTGTGGCCACACCACTGACTTACACCAGACAAAAGTGAACTGGAATGAAGAAGTAAATACTAGTGATTACTGCATCTTTCGGATGATCATCCCAAAATGTTCCCTAAATGCCACATCATTGTTTCCAAATGAAGTTTACACATTTCAGCTGAGATGCTTCACTTACTGATCTTCAACTAAAGCAACAATAATATTTCATAATTTTGTTTGTAACAACTATTACCCAAATGATGCAATGAACTGTCAGAACTACAAAAATGTTACAGGCAAAACTACCAAACAACTGACTGCTAACTTCAGTGTCTGCTTTGGTTTGTAATACAATGCTAACATATTCCATATTAACTGTATCCAGTATTAAATTAATCCTTGTCTATCAATGCAAACCAGTAAAAACATTCAAACTGAATGGTATCAGTGAATGACAAATTATACTTTTAACCTATTGCTTTCTTCAGTGTCTCATTCAACTCCAATATCTGAACTGATTATTTCATTAAAGGTGGAACAGAAACCTTCTGTATCTTAAAGAGCATCAAACACATTTTCCTAACCAACACAAGCACTTATGATGACAAGTAGGCATTTCATTTTTATCCAAGACATCAACCCAAGGATGGCACCAGTTGGCATTGTCACATCAGAAGAAAAACAGAAAAGGTTTTCTGTCTTGCAGATGACATCACAAGCAGATCCTTTCCTGACATCCATGAACTCCATTAACATCTTGCAGATGATAGGATGGAATACAGTCTAAAGTTAACTTCAGAGATATGATACATAATCTGCTGCTAAGTGAACACAAAGCAAAGCTATTGTATTCACTATGAACTCCAGCTTAATTACATGTCGGAATTCATGTTGGTATTACATAGAATTATAGTAGCTTTTCCCCCTTAAACTGGGAAAAAAATCAAGTGTGACTACCTCTCACTTTTTGTGTACTGTACATGTAACTGAAATTCTACAAATTTGTATCTTCTCTGCACAGGCAGGTCGAAAAGAGGTATCTATATTAATAACTATTAACACTAAATTCTTACCATGACAAAAAAACCCCAAGAAATGGAGGGTTAATACATGCCACCTCTTTGAGGCTCTGTGCATTTGAAATGACACAGCCCTCCCCAGGCCTTTTTACTGTAAGGAAGAAACCACAAGTAATTCTGTTCAAGGAGGTACAAATCGTTCAGCTGCTGGGAAAACACCATAACTAACATTAAAAAAGTTCAAGAATCATGTGAATTGTAGCTGTTTCTCTGGTTGATGGTGGTCTCCTCCCTGAAACAAAGCCCCCTTATGTCCCACAGAATTTACCAGACATGGAATGGGGAAAAAGGTTTCATGATGGAAAAGAGCAGAACTTTCAAGTCTGTTATTATCTCCCTCCTCACCTAGTTGTCAGATATGAGCTCACAGCAGCACAAAGAACAGCACTCACTCTCCAAGTGTCTCTGTGCTGTGGGACAGTTCAGAGGAAAGGGGGACAGGGAAAGTCAGGCAAAAACAAGTTTGGTGGTGGTGTTCATAGCCAGGCCTGCTTTCCTGTTGTTGGCCTCAGAGCTGTTACAAGAACAAATCATCAGTCTGATTACAGACACTGACAAAAGGATGTTTTATTCCCAAGCAGCAGGACAAGAGTAAATGGGATATTTAGAGTGGATATTACAAAAACTTCCTCACCAGGAAGGTTATGAAGTACCAGAACAGGCTGCCCAGGGAAGTGGTGGAGTCCCCATCCCTGGAGGGCTCTGAAACACGTGCAGCAGATGCGGTGGCACTTTGGGGCAGGGTTTAGTGGTGGGCTTGGCAGTGCTGGTTTAACAGCTGGAATTGATCTTTTCTAACCTACACGAGTGAAAATCACCTTGCTGCACTTGCAAGCTCTGCATTGCTGCTTGGAGGGTGGGTGGGAACAGTGGGAAGCACAGAGATTATCCTCCTGTTTACCTTCTCTCTACTGAGATGGTACGGCTTCTCTCTTCCCTGGCCACATCCAGACCTGATTTTTTATTACCACGCCAAAGCTGCTGTAATATGGGCTTGTTATCCACACTTTTCTCAACCTTCCATGCTGAAGATACATGAAAGAGCACACAAATGAGTTGTTCTTGCATCCCTCTGTCCTGGTTTTAAACTCCTCTGATCATGTTCTCTACTTCAAAGAGGTTCAGACATCTGCTCCACAGCATAGCTATTTCACGTAAAAGTTTATTTTTAGGCAATACAGTCACTTAACCAAAAGTTCTAGAAGGACAGGAAACAGATTTTGTTTGGCAAACTGGAAAAGCTTAATGGAAAAAAATGCTTGAGAACGAAGCAGAAAGCATGGGGAGCAAAACTAGAACTTCACCTTTGGAGTATGAACTCCTCCATCCCAAAATGTTCTCCAAATGCCACGTACAAGCACTAAATTTATAACTGCTGTTCCAAATGAGTTTTAAGCTGTTCCTGCATGGTATGAATTCACTGATTTACCCAAACCACCACTTTTAAAAGTCTAGAATTTGAAAGAGAGTACCTTGAAAGCGTGATCCAAGCGCAATTTGGACAGCAGCCTTTTCCTGTTGTCATTCAGCATTCCATCAATCTTTCTCATGTGAGGCAAAAGCAGTTCATCTAAAAGACACATCAAAAATCCACAGTAGCTGATTATTAAGAGATGCACAATAATGAGATTCATATTAATTCTAAACTTTGACCCATTAACATACAATGTGGAGAGTAAAAAATAAAGCAATTGTCACATAATCTAATTTCAAATGTGAGAGAAAAATCTTTTTTTTCTTTTTGATCAGCCCACTAAGATGGTGTTGATAGTATGAAGTTTAATTGCTGAGTGCAATCCTGCTCCTTCTTGGAGTTTCCTTTGCTGCAAGGATAAATTCAGATAGAGCAATACAGAGTAGAAATTTTAGAGACAATTTTACACCAATTCCTAGATAATCCTCTTCTGTGCAATACAGCTGTCAGTTTTATGAAGACAAGTAGGTGGTTTTGACATTTGGTATTCCATTTTACAAAAAATGGTCCTGCTGGCATTTATAATAAAAAAAAAAAAAATTGAGGGAAGTGCTTACTGCTAAAAGTTATCTGATAAACCACTGTGAATTGAACAATATACAGCTGAACATAGGCATGTGGCCAGGAATGAAAATTTACAGCTCAGTATGGAGCATTTTATAAATAAACTCAATTACTTTGATTTTAGTGGGACTACTGACATAATGCATGGGTCTGAAATCTTGAGATAAGTGTGCACTGATGCACATTCAAATCAGGAGAGGCAGGAGAGGAGAGGCTAGAAAAGATTTTTTAAAACACAGTCAAACAGAATATAGTACAAAACAACAGCTCGCAACTAAACACATGAAAGGATTTATCTTTTGGAACCTTTATCTTTGAATGTGTTTTACTAAATTTTGAGAAATAGGAGTTTTGACTTGTACCCTGGAGTCTACTAAGATAAACAAATCCAAATATTTTGTCTTCAAAGAAAAAGTGTGCATTAATATCATTGTCTTTGATCAGGATTTCAAGATTTCAGAGTTTAAAAAGCTGAATTTTTAATAGTAGAAGGAATCATATCTACTTATAGTTATATGCCTATTTCTTCATAAGAAAGCAAACAGACTTGAAACTCTAAATTTAAATAAATCTTTGCTAAGGTTTGAAGTACAGTAACTGTAGGAACAAATAGCTCAATTCTGACATTCACAGCAAAGTTCTAATGCAGCAAAGAAGATAAAACAATATTTCCAAGTTACTTTGACTGTTCAAAGAGATAATGCAAAAATATATATACACACATAACGTGCAGATTCTTCAGCTGAGGTTGTGTAACTCGAATTTTGTTACGTTTGTTTTTAAAAGAACAAAAACGGTGTTTTTAAAAAGAACACTTACTTTACTGATTAATAACCTTAAAATCTAGTAAGAACACACAAGTGTTAAACATACTGTACCATTGCTCTTTTCCAAGGCTTGCATTGTGTCTGGATCCAAGGCAATGCTCACAAGCAACTCCATGTAGCTCTTGAAAGTCTCTTTCATAGCTCTTGTATTCAAAAAACGAGTAACAAGTGGAGCTGGAGGTACAACCTCTGAAAAGTCAACAGCATAGAATGAGTTTTTCCCCTTCGATATCCTAAAAACACTTGTGTTTTTCAAAACTGAAGGTATCTCTCTTAAAACAAAAGTGACCCCTACTGGTATCCCAAGAGATGAAAATTCAGTGCATTCTACTGCAATAAACTACTTACAAGTCAAAAACAGGGGCAGACACAAAATATGGCACAAATAGCTCAATTTTTAACTATCAGTATTTAGATTATATTTTAAGGAATTAAAACATTTTCCTATTAGTGTAGATGAAAGTTCACAGAAACAGGATAATTTTTAACTTCAGTCAAGTGAAGTACCCTAAGTGCCCTAACTTTCACCTCAAGGCAAGGACCTCCCAAAACTGCAAAATTTGAAGTCATCCAACGGGAAAAAGAATTTCTGAGTACTAATGTCATCTAGGAGCCTACATACCATTGAATCAATCACACCTAATTTTAAACTCACAAAAAAGGTAAAAAAAAGTAAAAAAAAAAGTAAAAAAAAAAAAAGGTAAAAAAAAAGGTAAAAAAAAAGGTTAAAAAAAAGGTAAAAAAAAAAAGGTAAAAAAAAAAAGGTAAAAAAAAAAGGTAAAAAAAAAAGGTAAAAAAAAAGAGGTAAAAAAAAGGTAAAAAAAAGGTAAAAAAAAAGGTAAAAAAAAGTAAAAAAAAAGGTAAAAAAAAAAAAGGTAAAAAAAAAAGGTGAAGAGATACAGGCATACTTATGCTTACTCTGAGGAAGCTTTTATTTTTTCATAGACAGCAATTATTTTAACATGCACATCAGAACTATGAAGCATTCTGCAGCTTTTTATAGGCTCTATGTCTGACACCAGGGTTTTGCAGTGATTCAGCCAGCCAGGCTATTCAACTCCCTCAGGGATGACCATAATCACACCAGGTTACTTGAGCTCTTAAATATGGAGACAGTTATTTGGGCAAGTTTGCTTGAAAATTATTTTAAAGGTGTTGTCCTCACAGAGGCAGTGTGCTAGTACATCAGTCATGGTGTATCTATATTTAAAAGTCACCAGGATGCTTTAGAAATGCAGCAATAATAAAGTATGAGCAATACACAGCTTTGTTTCAAACACACAGGAAATAGAAGCTTGCAAAATGCACTGTACATCTGCCAGCAAAGGTAACCCCTATAAACACTGTAAACTTCAGAAATCCCTTTTTCTTATGGAGAGCTCCTGCAAACATTGAATCTCAATGTTGTACCAATGTCTTAATAGCAAATCTGCTCAGCAGGCTACATTTGAACAGCTGGCATTCAGACAAGCAATGGAGCAGCCAAAACCTGTTTCTTCCCCTTGGTTCTGAAAAAAGAACAGCAGCATCTGAATTCTCCCCACATCTGCATGCAGGCAAACAATTCAGGAATGTTATTTTAGACATGACATTCAGTTGCAATGGAAAACTAATGAAGAATCTCACCCTTAAGATTTATTCAAAAAGCAAATTGGTTTCTCCTCCTACAATCATACCCAACACAGACAGCAAGGGGTAAAATACATACTCATGTAGATAAACTACATTTGAAATAAATTCAGTTGTAAACATTTGCCTAAACACCAAACAGCAACTGAAAAGTTTTAAGAAACTCATTTTGCACGGCATTGTTGGATTTTATATTTTCTTTCTGAGGCTTGTACAGAAAAATGTGCAAGATCAAACAATTTAATTTTATAATACTCTTCTCAGTTCAGTTCAAAAGGGCCTGGGTGCCAGCAATGGTATCTCACTCACCATCTTCTTCACTCTGGGCCTCAGGTGAAGAATCAGACTGGGAAGATGAAAATTCTTCTTTCCACTTTTTCCTTTTCTTTGGTGGTGGTTCAGCCTTTACCTTTGGCTGTTTAGCTTTGGGTTTCACAGAAGAGACTTTTGTTGCTGCTGGTTTTGGTGTTGGTGGATCAGGGGGTTTGATGTTGCTATTACTAGGTTTGCAGTGAATAGTTCTGCAATATTATGAGGAGAATATTAATGAATATAATTACCACCCAGGTTTTAGCAGTAATAAAATATAGCTATAATCTTATTTAACCAGAATATACTCCCCACTGATGATATCCACTTATTTCACTGTAACTGGGTATTAGGTTGTACCCATTTTATATACTACTATATTTTTGAAATAATACTTGACCAAACAACGCCATTCTCTTCCCACCCCTCAGAACAGGAAACAAACATGAATGTTAATATCAGAAACACAAAGTTCTGTACTTTAGGAGTGATAACACAATACAGTTTTGAGAGCATGGCAGGGAATGCAATCTTAGAGTTTTGTCAGGATGGGAAAGCAGTGATATGTACAGCAGAAACATTGCCAGTATCTTCTGGAACACTGAAAATAATTCTAGACATCTGTCAGAAATGGAGATTTCAAACCAAAATGCATGGAGACAACAGACAGTAGAAGGATGAGAGCAATGGAAGCTGAAAGACCTCACTTAATGAGCTCAGTGAAACACACACAGAGGTGGGATGTGACTGATTTGTCCAGAAGTACAACACGCAGTGCAAACAAAGAAAAGCCAAAAGCTGTGTTGAGAGAACAGCAGAAGCATAACAAGCTCATCACAACCATGTTTTGTTAAAAGAGAGGGTTGCCTCAGAGCACTGCAAGAACAGGTACTGGAACAGCCTTCCACAGCCCAAGAAAAAAGGAGCATCAAAGTCCCAGCTACTTTTACTAAAACAGGATTATTTCACCAAATTGATCATCTGATGGCACTGCTTTCTTTGAGAGCAAACTAGACTTAAAACTCCAGTGTTTTCCTGAATAAAGAGCACTGTCATGAACATCTGACAGGACTGTGAAGAAAGCATGGTACTTCCAGTATACCAGGACAGAATGGTCATTAAAGGAACCCAGAAAAAACTACCTAACTAGCAAAGTCCACAGGATATGAGAAAACAACACACAGAAAATTAAAATCATCACTCTAGCAGGCTTGTAGGGCAAAGGATGACATAGAAACAGCATGTAGAACCCTAACACCTCCCAAATAACTGATTATGGAACAGAATAGAGTAAGGAAAACAAGGCAGTAATTTATATTTAATTTCTTAAAGCAAACCAGACAGTTCTCAGTTTCCATATTAAAGCACAATTAATACACTTGAAAGTTATAACTCTTGTTTATTTCAACAGATGTGTTCTTAATACAAAAACAGTATGGCAAAATGAAAAACAAATTGAAATAAAATACCTTGCTGACTGCACAGGCTTGATTCGTGGCTTTTTTGAGCATACTCTGACATATTCCTTTTTGTTTGCATTTTCAACAAACTTCACATAAACTCGTTTGTATTTTGTCTTTGCATCCCCAAAGTACCCAAGATACTAAAAAGAAAAAAACCCAAACCACAAGTGTTTATGTTAAGCAAAATTTGTCAGTTTTAACAAGTAAAAATTTCATTAGTAAAGAAAAAAATCAGTTTAGACTTCCCCACGTTTATACAACAAGCCACTCTACAGCATTTATAATTTGAACAAAATTCTCCATCAGATTTCCAGATAATAATTAAAACTGAAGACAATAAGGTAAGGGGAGGTACTCTGGGCTTCTTTTTTTTATTTTTTCCTTTATTTTATTCTCCACATGTGTTATCCCAAAAGCATTATCTGCCTGGCAAAAGGCTGCCTGTTAAAATTGTATCCCCTCTTGTATCCTTCACAAGCTTTTTTCCACTGATTTTATTCTGGTCAGGAAAACTTGTTCCTTTACAAAAGATATCAAAGTGATATCAAAATGATACCAAAGACCCCATGCTAGAAAGCAGAAAATCAGTCCATGGATGTCTTTAGGGAGAGTCTGAGCTGGAGGAGGTTTTCCCCCCTAGGATGATTGCTAAGAATGTATGCCAGAATCACATTCAATTTATTCTCCTAGCCTTGCATGAAGGAAAGCAGCTCCCATGAGGCTTCCCAAGGAATTCTAAGGACTCACACTGTTAGTAGCAGCAAACTCTCTGTGGCCGTCACGCACTTCAGGAACAAACTTCTGCAATAAAGCCTTCTGTACTTTCCAAATAGCTGGAGGCTCTTTTCCTGTCTGCAAAGCAACCTGGAAGAACATAAAAAAATTGTTTGCTAAAAGCAGTGCTTATTTTTCTTCCAGGAATGTGCTTGTGCATCACGTTTTTGAGGAAGTAACCCAAGGATAAAATGTAAAGAAGTCATTTAAAATTCCAACACCATCGTTATTAAGTTCTGTTTGCATCAAGGCAAGTTTGTAATTATTAGCTTGAATGAGAATTTTCTGTAGATCCTACAAACAAACCACTAACTCAAATAAACCTTTTGGAAAATGTAGTCAAACACTCATTACTTTTTCATGACTCCTGAACTAACAAACTTAAAATTCAAAACATCTCCTAACGTACCTTAATCCCTTTGATAAGTGAGAAGGGAATATTTCAAACTGATAACACTTGTCTTGTGTGACAAAGCAGCATTACTTAATTTAAAACTGCACCCTAAGAGGACAAGCACAGAGACAAGTAATCAAAAATATTAGAAATTTTCTAACAGTAAGAACATTGCTGGCTATGATAGCAACAAAAAGAAAGGTCAACATGTAGAATAATAAATATGGTGAAGCAACAAAACCAAACAATCAAAGACAACAAGGAAATTCACATAAACTCATGTGAAGAGTTGTACTGGTTGCTTATGGCAATAATTTCTTGTTGAAATACAAAGCAGAACCTCTTACAAAGAACCAGAAGCCAATTCCATTCAAGTTCTTTTGCAAAGTTTCATTTGAAAGTCTACTCCTATCTTAAAAAAAAAAAAAAAAAAGTAGTCAAGAGACTCTGAAAAATTTATGCTGTTTAATATTAAAATAGGTAATTCCAAGTTCTAACAGAGGTTACCAGCACACAGATTTACTTTATTATGTATGTAGCATAAAAGGGGTCATGTACATTCAAAACATGTTTGTAACCTGCACTAGAAAGACACCTTTAAGGCTTTTTGGCAGCAATCAGGGAATATTAGAATGGAAAGAGAAAACTAATCTGCAGCCTTTCCTCTTCTGGTAGTTCCTTGAGGCTAAATTCATATGCAGGGGTTTTGTGCTGTGTTTCCCCCCCAGCAAATATTCAGATTACCTTTAGTGTCTCTATATCTTCAATCTTCACTACAAATTCATCACGTTCTCTGTACATCCCCTCTCCTTCACTGTCCATATTCTCCTCATCAGTACATCCTTCTATTGCAACAGTCTCCTGCATTTTTGCCAATTGTTCTGAAGTCACAGCATCCTGTTGAGCTACTTTTAAGGGGTCAGCTGGATTCATTTTCTCCTGCACATTGCCTACAGGAGCAGCTGTCTGTGGAGATTCCTGCTTTACTACAGCACTGGTGGTGGTGGCAGCAGCAGTAACAACTGTCACTTTTTCAGTTTCTGAAGAAAAAAATCCAAATTTCAGTTAAATTATCAAGGATTAGCAATGTAATATGGAGCTAGGTTTATCTTCTTTTCTATTACAATTTATAATAAAAGCAACTATTCTAGGAAAAACACCTGTTCTAGGAGTTAAAATAGAAGCAGTATTTGACCACAACTAAATCTTAAACAAAACCAGAATACTGTAGCTAATATACCTCTGTTTGTATTAAACTGCTACATCTGTTAGCATCTGGAATTAACAAAACTGAATGCTTTGGAAAACAATTTGATAGTTACAGACACGATCACCAGGTAATACTGCTGTACTTTGTGACGATAAGCAAATACAACAGTAAAGGTTGCAACACTGAATCTTGTTATCTGCTGAGAAATATTTTGAAATTGGATTGCAGAAAGAGAAATACACATGAAATATGAAAATATTTTCTGTGTGACTTTTGGACATTTATAATTTTTATGTGATTATTTGTGTGATTATTATTTGTGATAATGTAACTGGAAGTTCCAGATTAAAACTTTAGCCATAGTCTAATGATTTTTAATATTAACAGAGGTGAGCAATGAGAACTGATGGTACAAAACAAAGAAGGGAAAAGAACATTCCTTTCCTCCTCTATTCCAAAGAGCCAAAGAGAAGTCCCACCTTTCAAAATTATTTTTTCCCACCTGAAAAAAATTAGAATCCTTTTTAGATATTACTTTACAATCTTCTATGCGTGTTAGTTTTAACATTGACTTGCTGATCTAAAAGAAATCAAGTTATATTAACAATAATACAATTACTAATATCATTCAGGAAACTTAAACCACTTCACAATTTTGTTACAATCACTGCTAATTGTTGACTTTTTCACTTGAAAAATTATACAAAAGATAATGTAACATATTTTAACAAAAGTGACTCCAAACAAATGAGTTAAATGTCAAATTAATGTGTCAATACAAAAGCTATATATCTAACTAAGTGAAGATTCTCTAAATCCATTCAATAAAATTGTTAATTTGGAATGTGAAATGTGTTCTTCCAGATACATCACCTCACATTATTGAAATATGTTCAATTTCTTCAGTGAGAGAGAGCTCTGACAGCTTTAATTAGCCACAACATTATGAGTTGCTCAGGTATATTTACATATTTGTCAGAACAGCAGATAAAGGTACATGTATACTTAATACCATCAACAAAAGACCATGTTTTAATATTTGTCTGTCTATACTTATTTGCAAAAACAGATAGAAAAGGGTATTACCAGAAAACCTGCAAAACACCAGCAAGAAAGGAAGAAAGATGTCATCGTTAAGCATCTTGTACAAACAATTTTGCATGTCACAAAACAGGAAGGTGAATTCAAGAAATTGATGACATAAATTTTACATCCTTATGGATAACAAAGAAGATACAATCATAGTGTAAAAGAAATAATTGCAAATAAAACAGTAATGGAAATGCTCACTAATGGAAATGTTCACCCAACAAAAAAAAAATAAAAATTGAAATACTTCTTTGGACATTGTACACAGAAATGGCTTAACTAAAATTAACAAACTTCAGAAAGAGGCTCATGCCTTGGCACTGTCCAGATTTCAGCTTTCTGGTAAGAAAAACAATCAGTGCTTTCTTGTTTGAAATATATATTCAAGTGAAAAACGCAGAAGGAACTTCATCCTCTGTAAAAGCCTTTTTGAAATGCATGCACTTAACATAATTGCATAGAAATAGCCAAAGAAAAAAACAGAATAGTAATTAGGATAAAGCATTGTTCAGCATCTCAATGTATTCTGCAATGATTTCCCAGTATCTTAGATGTGATTATTACAATTCAAGTTTAATTTTGCCACGTATTTTTCATGTCACACCTAGAGAAAAAAAATTCTCCCTTTCTCCTTTAATCTAAAAAGGGAAACCATTACTTCATTCTCTCTTGTTGAGAATCAGCTTACAGGTCACGGGTTCTGAATCCTGAGAAGAGTTAAAGAAATGTTTGATTTCTCCCTGTGATTATTTTGGAAGACAATGGTAAGTCTCTGGAATTAGTACAATTATGTGATTGCCTGGATAGTTTCTAATTGCTTACCAGAGGGGGAAAAAAAATATAAATCTTTACTGAAGAGACCTGTCCAGGCAAAAACATTCTGTATGCTGAAAATACTTCAAAACAAAGCACCCTCAGTTAAAAGCTCTGAACATGGATGTACAGCATGGATGTAACACAACTGAAACTGCAAAGTGTGGGAAAAACTAATTACTGCTGTGATCAGTGGTTGCTGCCTGCCCCTCCCTGCCCAAACCAGTCCTTCCCAGGTTTTGTTCTTTTGTTAGTAACCTATCAACATTGAACTACAACACCCTTGATCAATATGGCTCAAACAACTCCTACCTTGCACCATGAGTAGCAGTTTACAAATAAATGAGTGCAGTTTACAAGAGCCAAAGTTGTACCACACATCTATCCAGTGCAACTTCATTGTCACAGAAAATGGGGTGTTTACCTAGCAAGAGCTTATCACCTGCTGATGGCAATTATGAATATATTCCCTTGCTAGAATTTTTTAAAAATAGGTTTAGAACCTCTGACATGTTTTGTTGATGTTCCCAGATGAAAATCATATTTAGTGCTTCAAGCCAGAATCGAAGAGAACACACACATTATTCCAACTCCAGGCTAAAATAACTTTTTGGCATTAGTCCTATTTAAGTAGCATGAAAAAGTTTATTTACATATTTTCTAATTGTGGAAAACACTATTTTAGTCCATAGTCAATACATCTTTTGAAGAAAACTCTTAATTGTGGCCAAAACCAAATCAAATTAAAACCTTTACCTGAAGAGAGATAAAATTATTCTTTTTTTTTGTCCCATCAGCTACCAAAATCTCCTTCAACATATGGACATGTAGTAACCCTTTTACCTGATTTGATCTTTTTCTCAGATGTTTCATCCAGGGCTGACAATGCAGTAGAGATGCTCTTTTGAAGATCATGATTACCACCCACAGAATCATCTTCATCAGAAGAAAATGAAGGCAGCGTTTCTAAATTTTTCTTAAGTTCCTCATCAGCTTTTTTGGTTGGACTTTCTCCACTGACCTCAGCAGCCACAGGTGCTGCTGCTGCTGGCTGAGGCTTTGCAGAGGGCTGCAGGCAAGGGGCACGAACTATTTGTGCGACTGGTCTCCTAGTCCTGTTTGGCATTCGTACAGCTGGAGTGGAAAACTGTTGCCTAGGCCCAGACTTCAGAAAGTCTAAAAAAGATGCAATAAATCCTGTTCTGACTTCAGGCTGTTTTTCTTCAACTTCTTTAATTTTTTGCCTCATTCTTTCCTGATGTTGGTAAGTATCATAACAACCTTCAGAAACAGGAGAAGAGTATGTGAAACATGCATCATTTCCTCTTGAATTTTGACGTTTACACTGTCCACTTCTTTTTACCTGTTTCTGAGTTGCACTGTCATCTTCTGCAGCATTTTTGTTTTGGCTTTTTCCTTTGCTTTTTTTCTTCTGAAGGTTCCCTTGAGTTAAATCTTGGCATTCTTCTTCAGTTCTATTAATGGCTCCATCTGAACTTTGGGGCACAGACAGAGGCTGCAATGGAACCTTTGACTGGTTACCTGACACTGTACCATCATCACCACCCACACTGAAATCATTCTCTGAAGCAGCACTTTCCTCACTTAAGCTCCTACCACTTGAAACAAAATCTGTCTCCCTTGCATTCAGTGCACCATCAACAGAAGCTTCATTATCTTCTTCAGACTCATGACTGATGCTGGATTGTTTCTTCACTCGCACAGCCTCCTGCTCCTCCTGACCAGGACCAAGGGTGGGAGAGGTCATTCTTATTGGTACAGTCTGATCAGAAGTTTCAAGGTGCTGCTGATCCAGGTTCACAGCTTTTGTCTGTATTGTTGACACTGGGGTAAGATTTAGAGTAATTTGGCCTCCATTCAGAGAAATATTATTTCTGCTTGCTGGCTTTCCAACTACAGTAGGTGAGGCACTGAAAACAGAAGACACGTGTCTGGAATCCAACGATCGGAACTGCGTTTTAGACTCCTCACTATTTTCAACAGTTTGGATTTCCTCTTCATTAGAGGATGATTTGGCAAAGTCAGATGGTGTCACTCCACAGGCTGCTGCTGTTGCTGCTAAGATGTCATCCACGTTGGATAATATATTCCTCTCATCGCTGAGAAGCATAGATTCTGGGAAGCATATTGAACTAAGAGAAACAAATTGATTTTTTGCATCATGTTGATTTGTCTGAGTAAAATGATCTTTTGCTGTCAAATGCTGCTGTAGTGGTTTTGAAGACTCAGAAATGTCCATTTTCATTACTTCTGAATTCTGACTATGAAGTTGCTGCTGAGAATGACCCCCATTACTTTGAACAACGTGACCATCCATCTGAAGGAACGCATGTGCCACCTGCTGAGGACTCTGTATTCTTTGCACTTGTGGTGATGCCTTTGCTTGTCCTAAACCCGACTGCAGGATTGACTGGTGAAGGATCTGCAAGTCACAGGTTGACTCCAGCAGTACCTGTGCACTGGGCAAGCACAGCTGATGACCATGTCTTAAAGCATGAGGCTGCACCTGTGGTGGCGTGCTAATGACTTGGCCCTGCTGCTCTTGAGCTTTACTGTCATGTACCTTATGCATAAGGGAATGCTGCTGGTTTAGTTCCTTGGCACTCACAGCTCCCTGTGTTGTTCTCATTAAATTCGTTGTCTTTTTGATATCATGGCTTAGGCTGCTGATATGGCCAATGTGTTGGGAAAGCTGTTCCACAGAACTGACCATTCTTTCATCTTTTTTTGTTCCTTGAAGAGTAAGTCCAACAACCTGATCTTCAAGACGAGAGTTGCTTCTGATTACACTTTGAGAGTATCTGTCATTTGCTTTTGAGACCCTGTAGGACGCATCCTGAGCATTGATCTCCTCCTCTGTTAGGCTTTGAGTGGAAGATTCGAGAGCAGCTTGCTGTTGCAATGCCTGCATGTCCTGCATTGATAATTCCTCCTCCTGTTTCGATGAGGCATATAAGTTAGAGTCAGACTTCCTTTTAACATAGGACTTTGTTTCTGAGGAAGGTCTGTTGTTCTGCAGCGTCTGGGAGTGAGCTGGGGATGCAAAAGGAGACTGGACAGATGGCAAAAACTTTTGAGACTGTGGAGAGGAGGATTCTTGGGACTGAGAGTTCTGAGAAGAATGTAAAGAAATATAGCTCTGATTAGGGCTGGAGGCTGGAAGAGTTTGTACCCGAGGAGAGGCATTAAAGGAAAGAGAAGGCGACGTTAATGTTAAAGACTGCCCTGAAGAATAGCTTTCTGAAGGACTAACAGCTGCTAAAACTTGTGACTGAGATGAAAAATTAACTTGGGACTGGGTAACTGGAGATAAACCCTGAGAGTGACTAGAAGAGTAGTTCTGAGCTTGGCTGACTGAAGAGAGTTCCCTCATTTGCCCAGAGTAGTTCTCATTTGGAACTGAGGTCAATACCTGTTCCTCTGAGGAGTAACTTAAAGTCTGACTGTCAGAAGTAATAGCTTGTGATTGCCCAGAAAAAGTCAATGTTTTATACAGTGAGGGCAGCTTCTCAACCTTACTGGATGAGAAATCCTGTGAGTGGCTGACAGGTGGCACATTCTGAGCCTGGCATGAAACGTAGTTTTGGGACTGACTGACGGACAAGAGGCTGGGGAGCTGTGCTGTAGAATAGATCTGTGCTTGGCCTGTAATAACAGAACTCTGGTTTTGTGCAGTTTTGGCATAGCTTTGTGTCTGCACAGCGGGAGCTACACTCTGAGGTTTGGGGGTCTTTGTTGACCTCGGAGGCTGCTTCATGGAACAGTTTTTCACTTTTGCAGTGGAAGCAGAGGGAAAACCAGGCGATGGAATTGCAGATGTGTACGATTGAGCGAGTTCCACTGTGACTTGAGAAGTCTTCTGCTGTGGTCCTCCATTGCTCACCTGAGTAACATCTCCAACTGGACTGCAGGATAACGCCGAGTGCCTAGACGTATCCTGAAAGTTAACTCCACTTGTACTTGTTAAATAGCTGTGTAAGGAATGCTGTGAAACAGTCAGTTGAGGCTGGACAGACTGAGTACTCGAAGGCCGCTGGTGGTGTTTGATAACACTACATTCTCGCTGAAGTGCTCTGTCCATGGAAGCAGTGGAACCAGTGAACACAGATGTGCTGTAGGCCTGAGACACCTGCTGGGCTCCTCCAAGGGTTGAAGGCAACAAACTGAACTGAGGCTGCAAAAGATGGGGTGCAGATTCTTGAGCAGAACGATATGTTGATGACTGGGGGGGCACACTGGTACTCAGAACGGAGCTGCCCAGGCGCTCGAATGTCAAAGCGGTTGGAACGGTGCCTTGGGATGTTTTAATCTGCAATAAAGGATCGTGGGCACTTAAGAGACCGTTGGATGTAGCACTGAAAGTGGCATCTTGAAGGGTAAGAGAAGGGGTAGTAGCAAAGTTTCTGCTGCTGAAGGTGTTGGGATGCTGATACGCTGACAAAGCAGAGGTTGGTGGAAATGTTCCAGAGGTTGGCAAAGCTCCAGTAACAAATAGTTCTGTGGCTGTCGAGGAATGCATACCTGGAAAAAACAAAAAAAAACAAGGAGGAAAAAGGAGCATAAGAGAGCTTTAAAAATAACAACATTGCATTTCTTCTTGCAAGCTCTTACAGCATTTACAAATATAACATTCTTTAGAATCACCACCCTTTTAAAAAACCCAAACATACATAGGGAGGCACTTATCATGGGTAGTTTTCAAAATGGAAATGCGGGGTTTTTTTAGAATGCCAAACTCTATACCTGCAGTGAATTGCTGAAACCTCATATCCTTAAGATGCAAATTGTTGATTAAAAAAATTGTACAAGATTAATTCTGCTTTGAAATGGAAGGCTCTTTACTAGTTTTTATTTCAGTTTAAAAAGAAGATCATACTAAACTGATCAAAAGCCCCAGCCACCTTTAATAAACAGTAAAAAGGCAAAATTACACCTTAGCAGGTGTAATACATACACAGTTTAAGAAGCAATCCCATCTCCTGGAGTTACCCTCACCAATAATTTTATAACTCACTTTATGGGAAACATTTCAGAGCATACAGTGAGACAGCTAATGGTCTATACACTCTGCAATTCATTTTCTTAAAGGAGGGGTTTGACTTTCAGTACAAGCAGTAAATATAATTTGTATGCTTTCTGAAGTGAGAGTCCCAAATATCCTCAGACAGCAATTATCTGCATGGTGCAGTAACAACTATCCAAATGAAAAGCATATTTCTTATTTGCATCCAGCCATGGGTATGACACCCTGGCTTAAACAAGATTTCTCAACAGAATACACTACTCCAGCTGAAACAGGAGTATAAAACTCCCTTGCAAGCTTTGAGGCTTAGAGCAGTGATCCATATCATTCACCCTGTAACCCTGTAATCATTCACCTTGCTTTTCACCCTGTAACTTGCAGACAGTGGTGAAGTTTGTGTACTGTTTCCAAAGTCTACCAAGAAAAGCAAAGAAGACAAGTTTGTTCCCAGAGAAACTTAAAATTTTTGCAAAGGATTCAGTTTCCTCTGGGAAATTTACCAGGGTATGCAAATCAGAAAAAAACTTAAAATCAGTGGAATGACTTGACCTTTTTAGATTCTTCTTGCACTCTTAAAACACTTTTTAGCTTAGCATCATTCAAGAACAAATAAAAACTCTCAGTAAATCAAGCTTGTTTTGAAACAAATACTTCAGTTAAAAAAATATTTAATTTTACAATACAGTAAGTCTTCTTAAGCTGATTGCAACTTAATCATACAATTGCTTTTGAAGTTTCAGGTGAAGCTGAGAAATAAATTCTTTGTTTCTCCCTTTCAGCCCAAGACAAACTGATATGAAGAGATGTGATAGTGAAGGAATGCCAAGGTATTTTTCCTTAGTCAACAATAAGGTCTTTCTGAGTGAGAAAGCATAATCAGTGTTTTAATGCACTTTTCCCCCCATTCTAAAAAACTGCAACATCATGTTCAACTGGGTTCTCTTTTACTGCTACCTACTGCTAACACAAAGGAAGGGCCATCTGGAAGCCCCTTAGAAAGGGTAAAATTTAAACCTGTTTTAACTGCAGATGTTCATTTCTCATCTAACCTGTATTTTACCTTTTCTTCCATAAATCAAAACCATTCCAAATACCTCTAACTTCTCAAACCAGACAAGAGCCTGTCACAGGAGCACTACCATGGCAGAACTGCTGGGCTTTATATTCTAATATTTGTTCAGGAGCAGACAAAAGGCATGGCAAAGGTACTAAGTTGCATGCACAGACACACCCTCACAACCCTAAGAAATCAGAACCCTGATAACACAGATCAAAGGAACACTTGGAAGGACAAACATAACAATGTTCTTCTTTTTTCCCCCCAAAATCAGCAGTGGGGGGTTTGGAGAAAACCCCAAAGTAAGAAACCCTTCTGAAAACAGGTCGCTTTGCAGAGTGAAGAGCTCTTGCTTTCCCTCAAAGAAGTTTGTGAAGATAAAGCTCTCAATAGACACTTGGGAGGATCGAGGGTCACAGAAAAGCAGCAAAAGTATTAAAGGACAACAGAAAGCTCAGAGAACTGGCAATAGTGAAAAATTGGCTTACTAATGAGCTCTTAGTAATGAGCACAGAGAAGTCTCCCAGTCATAGGTACCAACATCAAACCTGACCCACAGCATGTCTCCCCCTTCTTCACAATTCACTGTTAGGCAGGCTGCAATGGAGAAATGCTAGGACAAAGAGAAAATTATTTCTTCCCAGCTGACATTCTGATGGGCCATCATAACTCTAAACTCACAACTGATTTATACTAAGGTTGTTTGCCAGATTACCAGTGGGCATCTTCATCTGTGCTCCTACATATATGCTTTTGCCAATGATGAGTTAAAAGCCACAGTCTCTAGTCTCAGCTTTTTAGCAGCTCTTCACAGAATGAGTGCAAACTGTCAACAAAAGGACTGCTCCACTCTGGCTACCTTGTGCCTCCTCCCCAAATCAGAACAGCAATCATACAGCTGCACTGAGACACAGATCAGCCTGCTGATACAGAGGAAATCCATCCCACCAAAGGAAAAAAGCCACTCAAACATTTTCTGCTAGATCAGTGAATAGATCCAATTCACTGCACAGCTGCACAATCACTCCAGAAGATTAACCAGAACTTGAAGCTACCCACAGATGCAGCAGCAACACTTATCTTGGTGTGACTGTCTAGAGCAAGCTCAAAATCTGCAGTTTCCTGCCCTGCACAGAAGGCTTGACAGATGGGGGAGGTTTGTGGAAGGCAGCCAGTCTGCCAAAAGAGATGGCACATTTGTTCAGTTGTAAATTAGATCCCTTATTTCTATCTGACATGCACCTCAGACCTTCTTTTTGAGAACACCTTGCTCATTACTTCTGTGTACAAAGGGGCCAAAGCTACCCATGGATTTTAGTACTAATAGCACAGAAAAACTGTCATAGGGAACAGAGTTTGAGAGTGAAAGATTTGCTAGAAGGAATAGGTAGTGTGCCTGAAAATGCCTAAAGTGTTAGTGAGACTAATTCCAAACAAAACTGGGGATATAAATTTGACTCTTCAGACAGAATAATATCCTATGTATCTAAATTCCTTCTAAACAACCAGAACTTCTGCTCATTTAAATTCTTTGCTAAGATAATTTCATTGATTTTGAAATTGTTAAATATGGAGATGTAAAAGAAGTAGAAAACATGCAGCCTTTTCAGTTAGTCAGAATATTTTTGTTTCAAATTCTCCCAAACATCCAATATAACAATGACAAAATTTATTTAAAGAGAAAATGTTCACCTGTCTGCCAGGAAGGAGCCCTGAATTGTGGTAAAAGGGTAGATCCTGAAGAGACTGCCTGAGCAGTACGAGACTCAATAGCAGAGAGAAAATTCATAACTGAAGAAGTTTCCTTAGTGTTACCTCCAGCACTGGGCATACTGGTATCAAATATTCCTGAAAGACCTGGATGACAGCAGAGAGAAATGAAACAAAACAGAGAATTCAGATGAACTTCAAAGAAGCAAAATCAAATAACAGATATAATAATTCATAATTCATAATTCACTAAAAACCCCCAAAACCCCCACCTTATAAAACATTAGAAAGTCAAGAACATTGATTTTTCTGTGTTTAGCTGTTATGCAGTGTTACAACTGTAAATTGAAACTTCAGTACACATTTTAAGACCTATTATTAAATGTATGTCAAATATGATGCTTATAACAGTACTTAGGTACACCCTTAGCTGAAGATTCACTCTTCTGTTTTCACTTGGTTAAACATTCAGAACTCCTCCTGAAACATGTCCAACTTTTCTATATCCAGTTTCTCCCTTTTGGGCAGCTTATGGAAGTCTGGATTTGCATTCCCTGTTTCAGCAAACACCTCCATGTGTTTCCCATTGCTCAGACCTTTCCACAGCAGGGGGCTCAATGGGAAGCCCTGGTGAGATCCAGAGCTATGAGTAACTGAGATTACGTCCAGACTGCAATTCCAGCCCTCCATCACCCTGATCAAGGACCTGGCCAGGAGATACAGACTCAGTCAGTGCATGAGCTCAAACACCTTCCTTTGGAAGCTGTGTTGCAAAGTGAGCATGAAGAGGTCAAGCCCCATCTTCTGGGGGATCCAGAGATATCATCAGGATCAAAGACAGACCCCAATGCAGCTGTAACGCAGCCTAAGCCACTGCTACATTTTCAATGAATTTTAACTTTTCCCCAGCAGGCTCTCAGTGTGCACATGGCAGTACAGCAGCAGAATGCTCCAGCTCCCATCAGTTCTGCTGTTTGCTTTTTTGTTTTGCATTTCTGCCACTGGCTCGAAGGCACACGACGTTTGCCCTCATACATAGGCCAAATCCTGAAAAGCTGTATTCTAACAAATAAGTACAGCTGTTTCAAAAAACAAGATGCCAAGCATAACCTCCCTTTATATTTTCCTTTCTATTTACAACATTTTGATAAAAAGCTAACAACTGTTAACTTCCTGCTACACACTCAGCTTTTCTAATACCAGTTGCCACCACTTACGTGACAAACTCCCTTTGATTATATAAAAATTCATTGACTTTAATCTAAATCACATTACAGTTGGTTTGTTTTTCCTTTTTCCTCTGTAGCTATTTTAGCAGTATTCTCATGATCAGGACAGTTACCAGCAGGATGTTGGGTAGTTGAGTATCCAGGAAGCTGATGAGAAGCTGTGTATGTCTGTCTGTGAAGGTCTGTTTCTGAATGTGATGAATGTCCTCCTCCATAGCTTAAACTAAGGAAGAAATTAAACATTATTAACAAAATGTACACCTATAGAAATAAAGAACAGTTATGAAGTATCAATCACAAGCCAAAAAGTTACAGAAATACAGGGAAACAAAAGCCCAAGATCAGACAGATCTAGTTCTGCTAGAATATCACAAAAAATGTTAAGCAGATTAAAAATGTACAATTGAAACCTAAAAAGCCAAAGGGTTTAGGATGGGGAAAAATCTTACAAAAATCAAAGCTGACCACATAAAAGTTTATAAAGGACTAGGTCAGAAAGACAGACTTCAGCTGTAAGAAACACTCACTGGGCACTTTTGTAATGATTTACTGATAGCAAGTCTGCAAAGCAGATAACTATGAATACATGCCCACTTTAACATTTCCATTTTTAATTCCATTGAAACTTACAGGACCTCATTTAATTAAAAGGCTGAAATGACTGGGAAGCTGTAGGACCAAAAGGTTTTAAAAAGGTTTTGGTACTTTTGCTACAATTTAATAGAATTGACAGTGAAAGCACTACCAAGTGACAAATCCATCTTCAGACCTCCTAGCATTAAATGCAAGTTAATGATTCCCAGCTTTTATTTAACATTTTTAAGCGAGTCACCTAAATTAACATGATGTTTCAATCAGGCTTAATGGAAGCACACATAAAATATAGATTGTCTGGGTCCATGCAAAACCAATAATGCAGAAAAGAAATAAATGCAATCTAAACACCAAGCAACCTTAGGAACTTGCCAAAAGCTGTAATGATTTCCAGTTTAAAAAGCAGAAAACAGAGCGAGAAGCAAAACAAACCCCCAAACTTTCAAGCTTCCCCAGACTCAGCTCTGCATACCACCTGTCAAATGGAAGAAAATGAAAGCCAGCATGACCAAGTAACCATCTACCTGTTTCTTTTCTTGCTTTTGGACACCAGGCTTATGGGTAGCTGCTACTTACTCCAATGCACATGTGAGACTGCTTCAAATTGAAAATTCAACTGTAAACAAATGCCAAAAGAACCCAAACAAGGAAAGCCACAGCCCTCCCTGCTGCCTGCTCCAAGGGAGACTTCCCTTATCTTTCATCCCTGGGGATGAGGGGCAGGCACTCTGCACCAGGAAAAATTAAACTCTCAATGCCAGGAATCATGACATCATGGGAAGCTTTTATAGAAGACACCAAATAATATAAAAATTGGCAACACTGCTGGCTTTGCTTCATTTTCAGTAAGAGGCAGATGAGCCTCTTAGAGCATTGTGACCTGCACACATCATGAGCAGCAAGTCCTGTCTGTGCAGGACTTTCCTGCCTGAGATGCACTATCAGGGGATGGATTTTCCACTTCAGCAATGCTCTATAGTCAGCATGCCAGGCTTCAGCACAAGCCTAAAGAATGAACCAAAATCCTTTGAAAAAACAAAGAACCTCAGCTACTGCTTTTCTCAGTTGTGCTCATTGTCTAGCACTTTAACACCTTTCACAGCAGTAATTGCAATTTAGAGAATTGCCAAACCTAAATTCAGAGTCAGCAGATCCCTGTGCTTATGCTGTAGAGGACAGATCTTTGTGCAGTTCAACTCTATGCATCAGCAACTGATTTCTATTATATGCTGACTGAAATCTAACTATTTGCATCACTGCTATGGACAACTGGCAGACATGATTGCATGACACCGTAGATTATTTTTTTATTTACAGCATTAAACAATTTCTATTATTTCCAGACAAAAAAAAAAATAAAAAAAAATTGCAACAGTGTTCTGCACACAAAACATTATGCAAGTAAGAAAGCCAACTGAAGTGCAAGTATTTTCACAAGAAAAATTTTAAAGTAGTTTGGAGTTTTAGAACAAACTTGCATAGCTGGGGAAAAAAAACCCCAAACATAGAACTTCAGGGACATGAAGCTTTCTTCAGGTCTTTTTAAGAAATAAAAAAGCACTACATGAGAAAACAGGTTTCTAAACTGAAGCATGGCAGATTGCTCACAAAAATTACCTTCACTTACAAAAATGCTGAGCTTGTGGAAACTTTCCTGCAACACCAATAGGTTGCATTTAGGTTTTCTTGCAAGTTTACCTAATGCTTTTACCTATATAAAAGTGTGCAGTGCTGACTTCTCTTTCATAGACGTTTTAAAGGCAAACTCTAAAGTCCTGCAGCAGCACAGCTTCCTTTTCCCATTCTGTATTTCCAGGTGAGAGACACTTTGGTGGTGTCCAGGCAACTGGGGCTATGCTTGGCACCAAAAGCTCCTCCAGATGAGGCAAGACCCAAACCCAGTGCAGTATATCAAGCAATTTCACCTCATTCCTCCTCTTTAATTGTAAAAGCAGAAAGTCATCAGCAAAAAGTGGATGAACTTTAATTAATCACCTGATATTTTAAAAAATTGTTGTGAGGGTTTTTTTGTTTGGGTTTTTGTTGTTTGTTTATTTTAAATTTCTATTTATTCTGATTGTTCAAGACTGTGATCAATTTCTCCCTTCTTCACTCCTGTACAATAAACACCTTTTTTTGTAAAGGGCAGGCACAGCACACACAAATACCACGAGACACCATAACACGAGCCTGCAGACCAGAGGCAGAATCCTCTGGAAGATAAAAGTAACTTGTAAAACAAACTTGTACAAAGACTTGTAACAAGGAGGGTGCTAGAATTAGCACTGGGATACAAAATAACCTCTAGACATCAGCACTCAGAAACATTGTTAATTACTAGAACCTCAAAATTCTAGTAATGCTGGGCATCTTAGAACACTCTAAGTATATGATGGTGCTTTTTTTTTAAATACAAATTCCCAGCTCATAGTTAATGCAACCGCAACCTCAAAAATGAATCTGTCTTTCAATAAAAAACATTGTATTTATTTGAACAGTTAATTGTTTATTGTATAATTACTGCTTGCTGGAATGTAGATTCTTATCTCAAAAAGCCTTGCATATATGCCTTCAGTTTACATAAGCTTATCCTAAACAAGCACTGCAATCTGAGAGATTACTGCCTTAAGGTTTCTTTTAATAAAATTGAACTTCTAAACAGATGAATTTACACAGCATGTAATTCACATATCAAAAATACATCCAGCATGGCAAACACCCTCATGGCTAGCAAGCTCTGCATGCTCTTGTTTGGAAGTTTGTTACAGTTGTGCAAGTTGTTACTTGTCCTGAAATGTCAGATAAGTTACTGAAGGAACATTCCCATTACTCGGTACTTTGTTATGCTCTGCTCCAAAAGCACTTGGCCCTTATCTCTGATTATCACAGTCATTTCCCACTCCCACTGTCATAGGGAATGGCACAATGGAGTGATTACTGCTAGGAAATAATATTAATTTGACACACAAATTTGGAAAAGAGTTCCCTCAAAGTATTTTTCATTGAAAAGATAAATATTACTCTAAAATAAAATGTAAGAGATATCCTTGTTGTTATTTGTCATTGCTGTAATAATGCAATCAAAAAGTGTGTATGACAATAGAAGTTAAATGATTCAAGTATTAATCTGATTTTTTTTCAACTGCATCAGCTGGGCTAATAAAAGATTTTTACTTCTCCAGTAAAATTTCTGGAAGAAAACTGTACAGTCATTGCACCTCATTGTTACTAAAATACCTCAACCTTGATTTACAACTCCTTTTTGTTAGCCCAGATTAAACCTGTCAGGAATGGACCCCTTCCCATGTCTGTTTGCATTGCTATTCTCACAATAATTTCTTTTCAAAAGCATTCTTCAATCCAATAGTTCCATACAAATTCAGGTCTCCATCTGCAAAAGGTTATCCAGTCCCACTGCACTCACCACCCTCCTCAGGTGCCAAGGCAATTATCAGGTTTAAGCTTCACACAAGTGAGGGATGCATTTCCCAACTTCACACTCACATTGAAGTATCATTTTTACATGGAAGCAAAATTTAGCTGCAATAAACACTGGACATACAAGTAAGTACTTTTATTTCTTGTACTTTCTTCAAATAACCATGCTCTCCTAGGCATCCACACAGAATAAAATACAGAAACAGAAAAGAAACACTTTGCATAAATATTTTTTCCCCTTTCCATGTAATGATACTCCTTTTACTTTTAGGTATTGAGCAAATTTTTTCATTTTTCTACTTTATTTTCTGGGTAAATCCTCATTACAGCTCATCAATTTTTAAGGCTGATTGACTGATTATTTTGATTTGGTGCTTTCTGGGGGGTTTTTTGGGTTATGTTTAGTTTAGTAACAGCGATCATTCAAGTCCCAGGGAAACACAACGCTTCCATGGAAAGCAGACCAGAGGGTGCAATCCCTTGTCCTTAGGCACTTGTACCTCCTGCTTCTCACAGAAAGGAAAACTGCCACAGAAACCCCCAGATGAAATCCCAGAGCACTTCCAGAGCTGTGCTCAAAGTGAACCTGGACACCTACAAGACAAGAGGGTGCACAGGGAACTCAGTGCCCCAGCACAAGCCTGACACCAAAACAACCAAGCCCAAACAACAAAAGCCACCAAGCCAGCATGCACACGAGGCATCAGATCTGAGGCAGAGCAGAAATTTAATCTCATTTTTGCCTCACTGAAAACAAGAGCTCCTGTGAGAAGATGACTCGGCACAGCCCCCTTCTAATGAAATCACCAAAAAGGAGATTAAAAAGAACAGTGATAGCTTCATACTGGCAAGAAAATACCTTTAAAATCACACTTTGCATTTTATCTTACTTGAGATACATGTGAAATAAGGGAAATCTCAAACTTCCTTCACTATCCCAAAGCAAAGACACTTAGCAAAGGAGGCTCTCTCCAACCAGCTATTCAGCTGTGCTGCAGCAAATTCCACTCAGAGACAGAAAGCAAAGCCACAAAACGGACAAATGCACTCCTAAATATCAAAAATGTCATCCAAGATATAAGATACAGAAACTGACACACAGCTTACATCTCTTTTTGTCCACTGTATTTGACTTTAGATGTGTAAAATGCAGTTCCAGGTTGTATTACCTGCTGGCAAGTACATAGTTAGGATTAATATTTAATAGCTTGAATATCAGATATTAGAATATACAGTATATATCGAATAGATATTATAATATATAATGAGAATAATAGCTTTAATATTAGATACAATGTTTATTACTTTCCTTAAATACTTCTCTTTGTTATTTTGCCTTTACTCAAACATCTCCTGGAGAAAGAATGGAAGAGCATTATTTGAAAATTTCACTTGAATTTAATACAGATGAAAAGGAGGGTAGATGGCCCTTCAGCTGTTCATTGTAACAGCAAGAATTCCCTGTTTGCTACAGTCAAGCTAGAATGTAATTCAGCACCCAGGGGTTATCTGCAGCTCAGAATAAAATTAAAATTTAAAAGCAATGTTACAGGTAGATTACTTCAATCCAGAAATAGGTTTAATCTTGTATTTTAAAAAAGCCATGACCCTAAGAAGCAGAGGAGGGAGTTGCCCAGGAAGAAAGTTCAATACCATTAGTAACAGCAAGTCACTCCTGTCCAACACACTTATGGAAGTTTAAAAGCACAGAAAGCCCTTAAAAACAACAGAAAACAGAAATGGAGAATGTCTCAATAATTAATTCCAATGGAAAACAAATGCCTTCTCAGCCCAGAAACTCATTTCAGTGCAAAATATTTCTTAAATGTGTACAATATGTGATTTTTCACTTCTATTTCCCAGCCACAGACATACTGGAGGGAGGGGGAAGACAGTGCAAACACAAATTTGGGCTGAAGCCTGAAAATGTTGGCAGGTTCAAGAAAAATAGGAAACCAGCCTACTCCCTGCATCTAATTCCCTTGATCCTCTCTTTAGATTATACAAGACAAACCTTAACATCATATTAGCAAAAAGAGAAAGAATATTTAACAATCCAGTGTCCATGTGTCCTGGGGTGACTCTATGATGCTGAATTGATCCCCATTCATCTGTTCAGCCCAGAAATCAGTTTTGTGCCTTTAAACCTAGATCTGAGACTGAAGAAGGGGGAGAAGGAAAAGGAGTGGAATTTTTTTTGTAACTGTATTTAAAAACACAGAGATTGTCTGCACACAGATATGTTTGTCCCACACTACAAGAAACAAAAAGAAAAAAAAATTGCTACTTGAAAAATAAAGTCCACTGCTGAAAAATCAAAAGAAAACCATCTCAAACTAAGACCTCAAGGTAGATAATGCATTCTTTTAAGAACAGCATACATCTTTAGCATTTGCCTGGCCTGTTCTTCTATTACAGCAAGAAAAAAATAGATATTGATATTTTAAAGTGTTATTAACATTATTCTTCAAGGCTGATACTTTTGTAAAGATGGGAAATACAGAATGAGACTGCAGCACTGAGGGAAGTCAGTAAAGCACAGAGGAGCAGCATTTTACTGACAAGCTCCAGTGTCTGTTGGTTATGGCACATTCTCCCTTTTAATGCAATTACACACTACATACCCAGTATAGAATATTTCCCATCCTACCACACCAAAGGCAATCACCCTCCACTCTTTCATTAAAAATGAAGCTATAATGTTAATTTTCCCCTTCAACTCAAAGGCAGAGCCACCAAGAGCGTGGCTGAGACTGCCACAATGTGGGCCAAGGATTGCCTGGAGGTACTTGGGAGAGGAAACTCTCATTACTTCCTCGCTTTCTAGGAGCAGAGATAAGGAGCTTCTAAGAAATAGATTTTGAGGTAGAAAATTACATGCAGGGAGCTGCCTCAATAAGCAAAATTCACACTGTTCCTGTGATTCTTCACCTGAATATATATCACCTCTTAAGGAAATAAAGAGATTTTATGGCACAAAAGGGCCATCTCCCTTTTATTCCCATGTTAATGTGTCTGAACTCCTTATGCCTGATCCTTTTAAAAATGA
Organism: Melospiza melodia melodia; assembly: GCF_035770615.1. Taxonomy (NCBI): domain Eukaryota; kingdom Metazoa; phylum Chordata; class Aves; order Passeriformes; family Passerellidae; genus Melospiza; species Melospiza melodia. The sequence goes on along the minus strand of NC_086199.1, from coordinate 49,295,339 downwards.
GAAACAGGAAAGCCAAAATAGTCTTACTGGGACTTCAATACCTGAGTGCAAGTGCTGGCTTGTCTGATTAAGTAACCTGCAGAGTTCTTAACAACAAAGACAATATAATTCTGTTAAAAAAAAAAAAATCAGTTAAACTCTGTCTTGAAAATATGTATGTGAAAACTAATATTCAGATAAAAACAAGCTATTTTTAAACTTCAACTCCAATTACTACTAAGTGACTGGACAAACTACTTTATGTCATTTTTTAATGCATGCAACCTAAACCAGCTTTCTTTATGAGGTTATTTATGGCTGAAATGCAGTATATATAACAAAATAATTAATTTTTTAAAATCAGAACTGGTAAATTCGGAACCGCTTCTCTTGGCTTTGACAAAAAAAAAAAACAAAAAAAAAAAACAAAACTTTGTAACTTAACCAAAACAGAAACTAAAATTAAACTACTCTACAATGTCAGTCTGAAGCTCCTGATGCATGTTTGAAGATTTCAAGGTCTGGAAAGGAGCTTTCAGTGCTTTCCTACTCTGAATATTCAAGACTAACTTTGATGTCCTTATTAAGACAGTATCATTTAAACAGACACTGTAACACATTCCTCCCAATTTGCATTATAATGCATTGTCAGAAATAATTTTAAGACATTTGTTTGCCAAGCAGTGCTTTGGGGATTCATACATCTTCCCTGACAGCTTCCACTCAATCAGTGCCTTCAGAAACAGAAGTCCCATTATGGTCTGTGTAGCTTCCACCACTCTAAGATCTGCAATCTTATTTTCTTGCCTTTTGAGACACTGGATTATTTTGTCACTACATTTATTTCTCTTCTCTTATCTTCCTTCTTTGAAAGAACTTTTGCGTTACCCAGCATAAAGAGAATAGCTGTGATTTTAAAAATTAAATTTAAAAACAACTTCTCTCCTAGAGTTTTACTTACAATTTCAAAAGATTTGTGTAACAGACAGTAAATGGAAATCTAACACTTTTTCTCTGATATGTGATGCTATGCTGTTGCCAAAAGTGTACTTGGGGCATATTCAAAACTCTTCTCTAGATCATTCCCGTACTAGTGGTTGAACACACAGCATAATCCTCTATTACAGCTGAGATATACACAAAAAGATTCCATTACTTTTAATAACAAAATCTTATTTCAATATATAAAAATCAGCAGAGCATTATCTCAAGATGTGGGTTAGCCACATCAGAGCCTTAATAAAATCACAACTCATTTTACCTATTGAAATGCTTTTCAACCCTCATCCTCCCAGTTATCACAGCATTGCATTTTGTGGCAAGCTTTAGTACCTTTAGGGTACTACAGGAATACTTGATACTCCATTTCTTACTAAGCCCTTTATTTCCCATTTCTATGGAAAGGATGATGCTGAAGCTGAGCTTTTTGTCACAAAAATAGGTAAGAATTGCAGATACATGTGTGCTGTACACTGACAGAGCCATCTTATGCTGTCAGTGGGTTCCCTTCATCACCAAACCTTGAAGCACTTTGCAGTTCCATCACCCATGGAATACTTTGTGCTTCAGTCTAGGGAAAGCCAGGCACAAGGAATAACCATTCTGATTTACAGCCCTCACCACTGAGTCCCCAGTACTGAAATAAGGCAGTTTCTCCAGGTTTGGTGAAGTTCAAACGCACCCCTGTGAAGAGCAGGGGGCTCATGGCCCACAGCCACTGGCACAGAACGGGGCAACTGCTCAGTGACCACATCTGAGATCACACATCCTGCCACCCTACAGCCAAAAATCCAGGGCCATTAGATGGGCTCCAAGCCTCCCAGCACACCCACGTGGCCAGCACAGATTTTTTTCCACATCCCACAACACACCACAAGAGCTAAGCAGCTCACATGAGCTCCTTCAGACTCATAACAAGAAGTTTCCCTATGACTAACACCACTTCCATCCCAATTTAGGAGGTGTGCCTAGGAAAGATCTAACATGTTAACAACACAGTTCATCATAAAACACAGCAGCAAGAGTCCTTTACATTAAAGGAAGCACCACAGGGTGTTATTAACCAAGTTTATAAGAAAAATTAGCATAGCTCTTGAATTTAGTGCTTATACCTCTTCACAAGTGCTCTCCTCATCCTAGAACAGGTTTAAATCTACATTTTTAACCTTACAAAGGGTACCCTGGCTATCATTTCATTTGCCACAAGTCACTATTTAGCTGAAAATACCAGATGAACTCAGTTGCTTGTGAATGTTTCAACCATTGTTCCAAACTGTAGAAAGACAGTTACAGCCACATGGCATTTACTTTGAGATAGGAAAAATTACACTATATTAAGCAAATGCATTGAATATGCCCTTGATAGTGATTTGAGCTTTCATGATGATCATGTCTAAACAAAACCAAGTATTAATCCAGATCAAAACAGCATACACACATGAACTAAAAAAATATCCTTTAATTGGTGAAAAAACTTAAAAACAATAACAAAAGGGAGTTTTTTAAAGGGGAAAAGATGAAAATCCCATCTCTTTCCAGCGGTGCTGACTATCAGCAAACTCCAGCTCACCAGTGCCAGCAGCTGAAGGTGGTTAGCACATGGCTGTGTTCAGAGCAGGGAGGAGTTGGCTTTCTACAATCACTCTTTGCACAGCAAATGAACAAATGTTCAGATTCAAGAAAAACTTATTGGAAATCCTGTTCTTGGCAGACTCAGCAGAACATCCTGAAATGGGCCGAACATGGGGATTGAAGGATTATTCACTGTCTAGCACTGGAATTTTTGACACGAAGACCAGAGAAAGTAAACAGGATGTGGTGTGAAACACCAAGCTGCCATATTTTTGAGAGGGATTTCCTGGGCAGGAAAAAGGGCAGCATGGAAGGTGCAGCACAGCCTGGCACACTCAGCCTGGCCCAGGCTCTGACCCTTTGTCTGGCACGTTCTGGGTGACCAAAAGCTCTCAGAACAGCTTGCCAGACATCTGGAATGCTACACGAAGGACTGGAGCCCTCCAACTCTTCTCCAGCTGAAAAAGGAGGGATATCTCCAATGAAATCTAGCTGTGTGACTGCCCTAAGTAGAACTCCTGCAGGATTATTAAGGAATAAATGCTCCTTAGTATCCTGCTGTGTAAACACTATTACTCCAAGATAAGGATGCCTAAGGGTGCCTTCTTCCTGCTGAGCATAATTGGATGCACTTTTCCAAGTCCTAAGCAAGCAACACAGGTAGGCATGTAGAAGGAAGATGAAAAACAAGAAAAGCAATATGGGAAAGTAAAAGCTTGTCTAAACATATGTAGGTTCTTGCTGAATTGTTTTGGAATAAGAAACTTTCAAGTGTGCAGAAATCCAGGAATAAGAGCTCCCTGCCTTGTTTTGTAGCATCATCAGAGAGGTGCTGAGGAGGCTCTAAAGAATTTAAGTGTCCACTTGGCCCCAGGTCTGTCCAGGGCAATGAAACAAAAGAAGTCATGTAAAAATGACAGAATAGCAAGCAGAAGTAAACCTAAAACCTAAGAAATCTGCCCAGTGAGACAAATAAATCTAGTACTCAATAACCATGCACTCTGTCCTCTCAGAAAGTATTTCTCTTTGCTTAAAAATTCAAAGAATTTTCTTTTCTCTGCCACTTGCATGGTACAGCAAGAAATGCTGTGCTGGAAAGGCTGAACTCTGCATGCTGCTCAAAGTTATTTTTGTCACAGTTAAGGCTGCTAAGGAAAGTCTGAAGTAAGACTCTTAATGTACTGCCTTTTGACTGGTTTTTGTTTTGGTTTGTCTTTTCTTTGTTTGTTTAATGTATGGAATAGGCACTCACCATGCAAAGCAACTTCTTGACATGCAAATTTGTGAAAGCTTTGACAAAATATAACAAAGACATCCATGCAAAATACACCCACTCTATAAGAGCCCAAGTATTGTTTAGAATTACTATAGTTCAGGCATAGGTGCTTTTTTCCTGACAGGAACAAGGATTTTTCTAAAAACAGCCTCCTTCCTATGACAGCTTTATGCCAGAATCAGCAGCAACTCCAAGAAAAAAATAAAAGGTGGAGAAAAGTGCAGAAGAAACAAGGCGAAAAGGTTGCTCTCTGTTGGGGTCAGGTAAACACACCTATGATTAAAGTTAACAGGATGAAAGGCAAAATACACACATGGGACTGAAACAGTTTTTGCATAGGTGGTGGGATACAAGTCGCCTTCTTGCAGAACAATGTATTCTGTATCCTGCGTGGAGGATGTTGGCTCCATGGGACAGGGCTCCCATCTGAAATGTCACTGTAGGTGATCTGAGGACAGATGTGGCACCCAGCTAACAGACACCAAGTGCTCCTTCCTGCCAGGGAAGCAGGCAGCACAATTTCTGTGGGATGTTCATCAAAGACAGTGACATGGCAAGAATGAGCCCGTCCAAACCCTGTCCAGAACCACTGGCAAGAATCCCTGCCAAGGCCACACAGCTCTGCTCCCTGCTTGTCCCCAGGTGCCACCTCTGGCTCCCAGCCCTCCAGCACAGATATCCAGCTCAAGCCATTCACTGTTTCAGCCAGGAGAGTTTTCTCATGGACTGACAAACAGGACCAGCTCCCTGTGCAGTTGCACAAACACCAAAGACAAGGGAAGAGGAAGGGAGCCCCTTCCAGCAGCAGTGAGCCTGAGCAGCCAGTTCAGCCTTCTCAGGTAACTGCACCCTCACACTCAGTCTCAGCTCACTCCTTCTGCAGATAATTCTTTATCACCATTTCTCACTGCAGCAGAATGACACACACTGTTTGAAATCTTCCACGTAAAGCTGGCATGAAATCTCACACAGGTAAGCAGCATCTAAATCCAAACAAGCCTGGCTGGCTCATTTTGAAACTTTAGTCGAGATTTTGCAAGATGACCACACATCTGCACCAGGGAAAAGCTGTGGGACACAGAGCAAGAATGCATTCAGCTTCTGTTCAGCCAATCTTTGACCTTCTCACAGCTGTGATTTCAGTGTGTGCTGAATGCAGGTGAAAAAAAACCAAAAAGAAAGGAAGCCAAACAAAAGCCAGCAAGTCCCTGTAAGCTATCTGCACTATGCCATGGACTACCTCTGTTTATTTTGCATGTATAAATGTTTCAGATATAAACTATGACAGAAAATTTGGTAAGATTTTAAAAGTGACCTACCTTTTTTTATGTTTTTAAAATTTATTTAATGTTTCTGGGCCTTTTAATACAAAATTTCTAAGTATATTCCCAGATTATGAGCACGCACTTGAAATACTACGCCATAGGGAAATTTCTGTAGAATGTATTTAACAACAAACATTGGTTTCACCTTTCAGAACAATTTCATTTGATGAAAGAAAGGGTTCTCATCTTTTCTAAAATATTCTGCACTTACAGAGTTCCTATAGCTATGCAAAAACCCATTAGAATTTAAAATTGAGCCTTAACTAAAACACAATTATCACACAGCTGTTACAATAAGCATTAGTTTGACAGCTATGCAAAAATGAGTTTAAAAACCCATCATAACCATTTATCATAAAAGTGTAAGCCTCCCGTTTATGCAAGTTTGCAAATGAACTATCACAGGAACTAACTCTTTATCTTAGATTAGCTGTTACAGGCCACACTAACAATGCCAGAGCTATCTGTTGTAAAGAACCATATTGAATTAAATGACATAAAATCCCATATATTGGGTAGCACAGAGATGGATGGAGACATAAAGGAACATCAGAGACCATGGCAATCACCATAAAATTTAAATCAACAACAAAATAATTGTGACTGACTTTTAATCACACGTAGCAGATTTGAGTCTTGGAGCTGTGGTAAAAACAGAACAAGAACAGTGAGATCTTTCCACTAGTAAAAATCTTTTTTTAAATGAGTACCCCCAAGTCAGAGAAACTCAACCAGAAACCTCATCCATTATCAGGTGTCTCCACATCTCTTTCCAAGCAATTACAACAGTTTCTCACACTATTATACATCAGCTGGTTTCTGAATACTCAATAATTCCTGAGCAAGCAGCAAGTAAGCATGGCACACCTTATCTGCTGTTCAAGAGCTTTTGGCCAAAAGAGGGTTTAAGCACAGAGGTGGGGTTTTCTGACACTATAGTAAAAGGCCAAAAGTGGCAGGGCACTCCTAGAACCACCAGCAATTCCTTCTGATGCTGACAGGCTGTGTAAGGGGTCTGGGGGTCAGGAGCATCCCCTCAGCCCCTCCTACCAGGCTGCAGTATCCCAGTGTGTCCCTGCTTAGGTACCAGAGGGATGCCAGTGATTTCCATCAGCTTCCATCCCAATCCACCATCTCCTATTCTATGGCAAGAGTTATGTCACAGCAGGCCTGGTAGAAATGTCTTTGCAACACTTCACCACACATTTCCTTTGAGTTGATAAGAATAGAGGCATTGCACAGACAAAACAGTGCCTGCAAGAAATAAGAAGCAGGATAAAAACCAGATGGCTGAAGTGAAGCACAGGAAGACAGGAGCAATGCTTGTAGGGAGGAGAAATCATTTTGATGAGCTGAGACTGTGAACATGGCTCTCCACACAAAGGGAACAAAACCTGCCACAACACAGCCTGCAAGAGCGTAACTATGAGATTTGAATGAAATATTGTCATCTATATCACCTAAAGGCTGAATTCTTTTCAAGCAAGTACCAGATGAACATGACACACATTTTTTAATTTAACATCAGGCTAATGCAGCTTCAGCCGTTAAGATGACTACCTGTCAACCACAATCAGAAACACCACTGTGAAAAATGTGATGTGATCTGTAACACAAGTCGAGGGCATGGACAGCATGTTCCTTTACAGTACATCTATACCTCCACAATTTCCTTCCAGGCTGCTGCAAGCCTTGGCAGTGACAGGAATGACTCTTCCATCCCCATTCCTCAGCAACTCCATCCATACAAAGACAAGTGCTATCATCAGCAGTAGAGGAATCCACAAGCACCTAAAGCCCAGACTCTACTCATCTCTGTGTCCAACACGGTTCAAATCTTTAAATCTGGCCAAAGACAGGGTATGTTAATTCTTGTTAAAATGACATGAATCCAAAGAAGCTAGATCAGGAGAATTTCAAGCACAAAATAGGATTCATTATTCAGTATTTTCCCTGTTCTTGGTACAGTTAAAGAAAAAAGTTTAAATGTTTCAGCCAACAATTTTTAAATGCATCATTTGTCACCATGTATAGAACCTGGAGATGAAATTTCAAAGAACTAAAAGTTTTCTCCACATTGTTTCCTGAAGCATAGTATAAATACTGCCATATCATACAGGGATGCAATAATACTAATTTGATTGGTATAGGCAGCAGGCAGTGATCTAATGAGCTTCTGCATGGTACTTGTCTTGGGATTTTTGTCCATGCCATTGCTCCTAAAGAATTCCCAAAATGTACATTTAAGACTGCATTAACACAGTAGCGATTAAAAAAAATTGCAAGATGTGTTGTAAAACCAGGGGATTATTTTAAATATTAAAAAAGAAAATCCTGTAAAATCCAAGTTCTGCTTCTGCACTACCTATTCTTAAATGACCTGGGAAATCCAAATCACCTCCAAACAGCTGGCATGACCCTCAAGAGGTGATGGGAGCTGGCAAAAGCAATACAGAAAGGACAGGTCACTGACTTCCACAGAAATCAACATAGCAACAGCACCAAAAGCACTTCAGTGGTCAGGAAGAAAAATTGGGAAGAATTATATGGAGACCTTACTTTGCCATTCAGGCAGCTCCTCAGAGAAACTGGCTAAAGGGATTGATGGGGCAAGGGTTTGGCCGAAAAGCTGCAATTCTCTGTGAAACAGGGAATGTACCGCCTCACTCACTTCCCAGGGAGCTCCTGAGATCTTCTCACTGCATCTCAAATGCAATGTGCACAACTCAGGAAGGGAAATGGACAACTTGGAGGAAATCTGAAAGAAATCTGTGAGAATAACTAAAGTTATTCTCCCAGAAAAAAGAAAAAAGAAAAAAGAAAAAAAATCGCTGGCAATAAACTTCAAAAGATTATGTTATTTTTATTAAGAAAAATAAGTAAAGCAAGAAATTAATTAGAATTCATAAGAATTCATACTCGACATATTTTCAGCGTCGATGAAGCTATAAACAGGACTCGGTGGCCAAAAACTAAAGGCAGCCCTCTTCATATCAGAAATACAATATAAATCAGTCACTTGTATACTTTACCAAGAATTGCGCTGAATTTTGGCTCATGGGAAATTTTTAACTACACCTTCTAAAACGTAAACTCTATTTCCAAACACAGATTGAGGGGGAAAAGAAAAGTTCTATGGCCTGCATTATGAAGAGGTCAGACTAAATGATTGCAACAGTCCTTCTGACCTGATAATCTATTAATCTCATCAGACATGTCTGACCACTTTCAGAACCAAGTGCAAAGTCATCTATCAGCGCACCTATTCTGACGGGATATTTTTAGCCCGAGATTCTCTTTTACCTTTAAACGCCGTCGAGATGGGAACTGCAGATAAAACAAGCGAGAGACATAAAAGGCAGGCGATAACGAAAATCTCATCGCCTAGAGAATACTCCTTTTAGTTGGCAAAGTTACACAATCAAAAAGCAACCCGAAGCCAATAAGATATCCCGTATTTTCCCCGCACTTCCCGGAACTTTGCAGAACTCTCCGCGGGACTGAATCGCTCCAGACAAGTTTTGCTGAGAGGAGGAGGCTCCGCACGCCCCGGAGCAGCGCTTTAGAGCGAAGAGCTTCGCCGGGCTCAGCGGAGCGCACACCGGCGGAGAAACGGACGGGCGCGGGGGATGCTGGCGCGGCGCGGCCGGCCCGGTGCCCCGGCGGGCAGCATTGTTCGGCCGGGCAGCGCCGGTGCCCGCGGCCCCGCTTCGCTCCGGGAGCCGGCCAGGGACGCGTGAACTCTTGAACCCGCGCCGCAGCCCGACGCGAGCCTCCGGGGCGGAGAGACCGCCCGCCCCGCCGCCAGCGCCGCGGGCCGCCGGGGACAGCGGGGAGCCCGCGCCGCCGCCGCCCCCCGCCCGCCCGCTCGCTCGCCCGCCGGGACGCGGCCTCCGCCGCCCCGCCCGGCCCGGCCTCCCCGGGGCCGCCGGGCCCCGCTCGCCCCCCGCCCTGCCCTGCCCCGCCGCCGGGGCCCCCTCGGCCGCCCTCGGCCAGGCCCCGGCGCGGCCCCCGGCCTTTCGTGCCGCGGACCCTCCTCACCTGGGCTTGAGGCTGCCGGCGCCGCGCTCGTAGGCCCAGGAAGCGGCGGGCGGCGCGGTGCCCGGGGCCAGGGGCTCGGCGAAGCCGGGGGTCGCGGGGTAGTTCCTGTCCATCATCGGGGCCGCGGGGGCTCCGCGGGGGCCCTGCGCTTTTGAGGGCGGCGGGGACCGAGCGGGGCGGGGGGGGAGCGGCGCCTCATCCGGGGCGGGCAGCGCCGCGGCCCCGTGCGGCCCCCTGCGCTCCGCTCCCGCTCAGCGGCTGGCGGCGGGCGGAGCTGCGGGCGGCGGCGGGGGCTGCGCGGCCGCCGGACCCATGTCGGGCTGCGCGTTCCCAGGATGCTCCTCCCCCGCCAGCGCACTGGGGCTCACGGGCTCCGTGGCCGGGGGCAGGGAGGCCGCGCCGGAGGGGCCGCCGGGGCCGCCGCCAGCAGCGCCGGCGGGGGGAGCGGGAGCAGCAGGAGGAGGAAGAGGAGGAGGAAGGAGGTCTGTGACTCGCGGACGGGCGGCCGCGGCCCGAGGGGGAAGCGCGGCGGCGGGAGCGGAGCGTGGCGGGGGGCGGTAGCCGCCACCGGGGCGGGGTGGGGGGGCTGAAGGCGGGGACGGGCGGGGTGGCGGTGTCGGGTACGGGGGAGGCCGGTTCCTCGGTGGAGCGAAGCGCTGGCGCTTTGTTGGAGGAACCGGGGCGGGGCCATGTTGTTCCCGCGGAGGGGAAGCGCCGCCAGCCGCGGGCTCCGGGGCCGCCGCCGCCGCCAAGATGGAGCCCGGCAGCCGCCCCATTGTAGGGCGCTTTGTGGGCCGCCCTCCCGCCCTGGCACCGGCACCGGGCGCTGACGCCTCTCCCCGCGCCCGGCCGCCTCCCCCCGCGGCGGGGAGCGCCGAGCCACCGCCTCTTTATGTGTCTGTATGTCAGAGCTTCCCAAAGACCCGGGCATTCCCCATCGAGAAGTCACCGCAGGCCTGAATGGAATTGTATGATGGCATCGCAGAGTGCTTTGGATTGGAAGGGACCTCGATGATCATCCAGTCCGATCCCCCTGCCATGGGCACCTTCCACTAGATCAGGTTGCTCAAGGCCCCATCCAACCTGGCCTTGAACACTTCCAGGGATGGAGCAGCCACAATTTCTCTGGGTGTTCCAGTGTCTCACCCTCCTCACAGTAAATAATCTCATCTTAATATCTCATCTAAACATCCTTCCAGTTTAAAGCCGTTGCCCGTTGTCAGTTGCCCCTTGTATATTTCCCCTTGTCAATTGCCCCTTGTATATTGCCCCTTGTCCGTTACCATATGCCCTTGTGAAAAATCTCTTTCCAGCTTTCTCGTGTATGCCAAAAGTCAGCTAGCAAGAGAAGAGAGAGAATATCTATCTATTCTTTATTTTTATTTAGTCTAAATTTAAATGGTAAAACTTTCTACTTTAGCTAGGACTGGCTAAAGCAGTTTGTTTTTATTTAGAGCAGCCTAAGCTAGCTGGTTTGTAGATGGTAAATTCCTGTGTCTTTTGGGGAATGGTTGTTAAAACAAAGAATAAGGGAGACGGGCACCATCTGCACAGAGCAGGGTAGCAGCGAAGGAGACATCAGGATGATGAGTGAACTGCGGTGTCTTGCTTTCCCTGCAGATTGAAGATAGGCAGGCCGAGATGAGCAGGAGGAATGTGCCTCAGAGGTAAAGATGAGGAACATGCTCTTGGAAAGAGGGTGACTGCACCTGAAGGCACTGCTCAGAAGAGGAAGGTGTATGCTAATGAGCGAGTAAGTCTTTTGAAGATTCAGTTTGTAGCACTCCAGGCAATTCCGAACCACAGACTGAAATGAATTCTGTAGTGAAATGCATTTAGAAATTTGGCTACAGCCAATCAGATTAGATGTTAAAAAAAAAAGCTGCAAAAAACCTCAACATTGGAATGAAAAGACGGAGTGATCAGTATTAAATGAGAAAGAAGAAAAGCATGACACTTTAGGAGGAAAAGCTGAGGTTCTGCTTTTCTCATGCCTAATTTCAAGAAGCAGCAGGAAGAAATGCAGCCATGGATGGGGAGGGAAAGAAAGGTAAGTGTGAAAGTCATCAGCACTGAGGAGAGGAGCAAAGTCACCCAGAGGCCAGGGCAGAGGCTGGAGGGAGAAGCAGCAGCTCCCCAAAGCCAGAAACCAGCAGAGTGAGTTTTCCTCGTGTTTGCATAAGTTAACACCTGTGTTGCTTGCAGCTGGAGGAGCCGTGAGGGGGGTGGGAGACTTTCTCTCCCCGGGAAACGGGAGGGTTGCTGTTTTACATATGAACGAGGCCTGATGGCAGAAAATGACTCCAGTTGTATGCTAATAGTGCAGCGTTTGCGCTGCTGATGCTGCTGAAAGTGCCATTTCCAGTGGGGAAGGACCCACAGTTTTTTATTTCCCTGCAGGATCTCCACTAATCGCCATTATATTATTGCACTTAGAGCACATTGCTTCCCTCAAGTGGGGCTGAGAGCAGGGTGATACATGGAACTGATAGGAAGTGCCTTTTCCATCTACTTGTAGTGTCTGGTTTTCTAGAGTGAACATGTTGCTGTGGAGTTTCTTGTCCTAAATTTGGAAGGATGTGTTAATAAATTGTAAAACTGCTAGTGTCTTGTTTGTTTTTTTCTTCAAGTAATGGCAACATGAACTGTAAAGAATGCCATTATGTTGTTTATTTCCATTACAGAACTGCTCTAAAGTGAATGTGGGGGTGGGTACATGGCTGTAAAATCATGTTACACGAGAAATCACAAACAAGAACCCGTCCAGATTTGCAGGCAGGGAAATACAGACAGTGCCTTCATACCACTAAATGAACCACAGACACTGTGCTTCCCTGAGCATTGCTGGAGTAGATCCTTTTTACTGGCATTCAAATAGTGAAGTTGAGCGAAACAGAATTTGTGACGGCTGTTGTTAAGTTTAATTTCTTTTACATGGTTTTAATAAAGTTGTAGTAGACTAAAAGCTTAATCACTGATGTCCACAACCATCAGATAAAGTCAGTTTATCCAGTGATTTGCTTTTCCTGTGTATGAGGTCAATCTTGTCCTGAGATCAGCCAGGGAGACTTCCGCGGCTTTCTCATTAAACTGACCCCTGCTGCTCGTTGCTGTCCTCTGTCTAGGAAATCTTCCTCCAAGCTTGTGCATTTTATCTTTTTGTAACAAATGGTATTTTGTAACACTTTTCTCTAAGACAACAATAGAGTATGTTGAGAGTAAGTGCTTTTACAGTACCCTGGTACCCAGGAAACTTACAGGCAGCTTTTCTGAAGCATCTGTTCAGGGATAGAAAAAGTCCATTGATAGATCATGTTAATTAGACTTTTTTTAATGTTTAGATTAAAGTGTACATATTAAAATTTGTATTTAGTAGTCATGTTAGGTGTGTTAATGATTCTGAAACTTGGAATCTTGTCTTAATAAGGAATGGTTTTCTTTCAAATGCAGCTGTTACTTACTGTTTAGAAACTGAGCTTTAGTGGGCTAAAATGCCTTCTGAACTGTAGTGCATAACTTAGTGCCTGTGGCCAGTAGTGATATTGTATGTGCTTCTCTCTGAAGTCAAGAATTTAATATAATAAAAATATCTTGCTGAAACATAATACAATTTTTCTCTCTACTTAAGACCAAAATCTTAAGTTGAAGCACTGTAACACAATCTGTGCAGTGTACCAGCTTGGAGCACTACTGATTTTTTTTTTTGTTTCTCATTTCTTTCCCTAAACAATGAGTCTCCACTTGGAAAAAATAAATCCTTTATAGAATCAAAAATATAATTTGATAGCTAGGAGACAGATATAAGTACTTAAGGTTACACTTTAATGGGAATCATCTGCTTAAGGTCTGAGGAATGATCTCCATGTGCTGCTGCCTCCAGATGTGGCGTGGCAGCAGGGCTGGGCTGCCTCAGCTGCTTGCTGACAACTCAAAGAAGAAAGCCTGACTGTCCCTGCTTCCCTTCTTCACCCTCTCACTTCTAGTGATGGGCTCTAGCCACAGGGTGAGTAATGAATTCACTCCACTGGCTTCCCTTTTTCACCTTTACCTTTTTCTGCCAGAGGTGATTTTTCTGTAATGTTGCTGAGCTGAGTCAGCTGGCTCAGCTGTAGTGAGCAGCCAGGAGGAGATGACAGGGGAGTTTTACATCTCGTGGTGAGATGTTGTCTTGGCTGGTGGTGTATTCCACATGGGAATCTCTGGAGTCCAGGAGTGCACTCTGCAGACAGTGCTGGGCTCCTCTGCCTGTGTGACACTTCAGCCAGAATCAAGCCAGCTCTGTTGGAGAACTGTGTGAGCTCACACACACTGCCCCTTAAGGAAAATTTCCTGCTTATCTTTAAATCATTCACTGTTGCACAAGGCTGAATGGCAATATTGCTTTTTGAGGTCTGGTTACATGTTTAGAGTGAACATATACCAAATGAAATGCAGGATCAAGCTAAGGAATAGTTGGCACTTTTCTGTGATTTTATCATAATTAAAGCAATATAGCAATCACAGATCCAGGGCCAAAAATCATGCTCCAGTTCATGATTGGCATCAATGTATTTATTTGTAACTGTTATATTTATTTATTAGCTTCTTTGTTGCACAGTGTGCTAGAATTATTACATAAGTTACCAGAAGAAATGTAAGCCAGTGTTTGAGTGTGATTGTTTTTTATATTGTATAGCATAGAATCATGGAATGGCCTGGGTTGGAAGGGACCTTGAAGATCATCCAGTTCCAACTCCCTTGCCATGGGCAGGGGCTCATTCTGCTATCCCAGGCTGCTCAGAGCTCCATCCAACCTGGCTTTAGACATTTCCAGGGATGGGGCAGCCACAGCTGCTCTGGGCAGCCTGTGCCAGGGCCTCCCCACTCACACAGCAAGGAATCTCCCCCTAAATCTGATATAAAGCTGCTCTTTTTCATTGTAAAGCTCCCCCTTGTTCTGTCACTGCATGCCCTTGTAAAGTCCCTCTCCACTGCTCTGGCAGGCTCCTTGCAGGCACTGGAGGGCCACAGCTGGGTGACCCCAAAGCCTTCTCCTCTCCAGGCTGAGCAACCCCAATCCCCTCAGCCTGTCCTGCTGTGAGAGGTGCTCCATCCCTGTAATCCTGGTGCTGTGCTCTGGGCTCCCTGCAGCAGCTCCCTGTCCTTGCTGTGCTGCATGCAGAGCTCCAGGTGGGATACCCTGAGCAGAGCAGAGGGGCAGGATCCCCTCTAACCCTGGTGGGCTCCCTGCAGCAGCTCCCTGTCCTTGCTGTGCTGGGTGCAGAGCTCCAGGTGGGATACCCTGAGCAGAGCAGAGGGGCAGGATCCCCTCTAACCCTGGTGGGCTCCCTGCAGCAGCTCCCTGTCCTTGCTGTGCTGCATGCAGAGCTCCAGGTGGGATACTCTGAGCAGAGCAGAGGGGCAGGATCCCCTCCCCAGCTGCTCTCAGGTTGCTCTGGGTGCAGCCCAGGCTGGCATTGGCTTTCTGGGCTCCAGCTGCACACTGCTGGCCCCTGTCCAGCCTCTCACCCACCTGCACCCCAAGTCCTTCTCCCCAGGGCTGCTCTGGATCTGCTCATCCCCAGCCTGGACTGGTACCAGGGGCTGCCCTGGCCCAGGTGCAGCACCAGCCCTGGCCTTGTTAAACTACAGGAGATTTCCATGGGCCACCTCTTGAGCTTGCCCAGGTCCCTCTGGATGGCAGCCTGTCCTTGAGGAGTGTCATCTGGACCACTGAAGGATGGGATGTACAAGACTGTCTGTCACCATTAGGTCAGACGTGACACACACATGTGATCAAGGTCCAAGATAAAAAGTTTTTATTTGTGTTCTCCAGCTTATATACTCTTAACAAAACATGATCTTAAGTCGTTAACTATATCTCAATAACTTATTATATTCATTGGTGCAAAGCAATTAATGTCAATATAATTGGCAAAAGTTCTAGAGAAATTTAATAAGACATGTATAAACATCTACTTATGCATGTAGTCTAGCTTACAAAAATTTCCATGTTTTTTTTCTAATCTGTTTCCATGCTGACAGCCTTGTCTTCTTCCTTGCTGTGGATACACTGGAAAATCATCAATTGTTATTTCTTCCATTAACTCAGCTTTGCTTGCAGGCCAGCTGTCAAGCCCCTCCATACCTGGCTCTGCAGAAGAACATCGTGGTATGGTACAGCTTTAATGGTGTCATGAGTGTCAGAGCACCAGGCTGGCAGCACAAGGTGCCTGTGCTTTTGACTTCCTTTTCACTGCAGGTACAACAAACCTGACTCTGCTATTTTTCCAATGTCTCTCTATCCCCAGTGCCTCCTTTCACAGACAGCATTGCTCCTGTACTTTGCATTTCCATAACAGATGATGCCTGGTTTTGGTATTGTTCTGGCTCTTCCGTTGCGTTTCTGTGCCAAAATATTTTTTCTCTTCCTTTAAGAGGCTTTCAGCTAAACCTGTAAACTGGGCTTTGCAGCAAAATTCTTATTGTGCTTTAGGGCAATTTTTGGTGGACTGAAGAGAATCATGGAAGAATAGTCAGATGCACATGCTGGATCAGCAGCTTCACCTGTTGTTGATGGAAGAAATTAGTTAAGGGCAGAACGTGCAATTAATGGTGCAAGTCTGAGATTACAGCTTGGTTGTTGCAAGTGGACAAAAAGGATTGTATTTCAGCACATAATAGTATTTTATTTTAGAACTATCACAGTATCATAAATAGTTTGCTAACATACACAAACACCTTGGTGCTTAGCTTTCAGTGGCTAACGATGTGTCAACAAAAGATTTAGAAATAAATGTAATGAATAGCCTTGTGCTGAGAGAATGAATCTTCACAATTGTTTGGAAACAGTGTTTTGGAGACTTGAGGACATTCTTTTTCAAAAACTAATGTTTCAAAGATAAAACAATCAAGCGACTTGAATGTATCTAATCAGATGAAGTTTGAAGAAGTTCAGGCCAAAGCTGAATTGGGTCTGATGTATCAACACATTGTGAAAAGTGCCCAAAATGAGATTTCTGCAGCACATGTTTCTGTTGAGCACTGTTGGACAGCTACACATGCTGGATGCAGCACCTTTGTGCAGGCTGTGGCTGCTGCCAGCCTGTGGTATCCTACAGGAGCAGGAATGAATGAGTAGATCAGATAGGCAGTAATAACATGAGTTTTGGTTAGGCTTGTTATTAATCACTGGCTGCGTTGTTTGTTGTTGTAATTGGGATTCTGACCAAAGCAGAAAATTGCAGTTGCTTTAACAGATTAGATTTTGCATTTAATTTGGCATGTGGTCTCTTTAAACATGAAGCTAGGCATTAAGATATGTGTGAATAGGGAAGAGAGTGCTGCCTTTCAAAGATCACACTCTGTCTTGGAACCTCACAGCAAATGCCCTCCTTTGAATTTCTTCACTTACATTGCTCTGTGCATTTATTTGAAAACTTGAGTATGTGTACAAACAAATTAAGCAAAATCTTCAGAATTCATTTTATTGAGCTAAAGTTGGTCTATGAAAGCTTGACTTCTAACATGACAAAAGATGATGGAGAGCTGGTGCAAAGCTCATTGCAGCAATGAGGAGAAGATCTTATTTCCTTCTTTTTCCCAATCCTCCTCCTGGTCATGTGCTTCCACTCCTTCCAAGGTGTCACCACTGCACTTGTGTTGCCTCAAATCACCCAGTCCTGAGAAAGCTGTCTATGTTTTCACTGGATGATTTATGAAAGGATCCAGTAAGGACCAGAACAGGTATAAGGTAAGTGGGAGAAATGTGCAATGACATTGCACATAGGAAAAACAAAAAAACCTAAATAAAACCTTTGATCTTGAACAAACTCATATTTTTAATAGAAAGTGTTTTATTTTAACTCTTACTAGAAGACATTTTCCTTTGTATGATATCAATGGTGGGTGTTTAATGTGAAATGTTGGATGTTTATATATTCAATACTTGCTGATCTTCAGAGAAATTAAACTGAAGCTTGAGCCCTACTGAGCAATCAGAGGTGTTTCTTGTTTCTTAAATGAAGTAGGCACTGCTTCAGAAATTAAAATTTCAAAACTTATGTTTAACTGCACCACTTTCTAGATTGAAATATCTTTTCAGGTGCTTTGAAGTCTGTCTGCTCCCTTTAGAGTGTGGGGCTCCCAGAATGGGATGCCTGCCTGCATCTGATGGCCTTTAATGCTTCAGTGCTTCAGTAGTCTGGGTTCCATGGAAAAGCACCTAGTGTTACCAACTATAGCATGCAAGAAAGTGTTACCTACTCCATTTAAAAGAAATCAAAAGGGTTGTCAGAGGTTTTTTTTTATTTTTTAATCAGAGGCTAAATTAGTATTTTCTCTTTTGCCATGATTAATTTATATAAATGGAGTGAAAGACGGAATTGTTGTCCCAAGACACTTGATGAGAATGAAGCATCTATCCCATCAGCTGTATTTCAAATATCAGTTCAGTTATCTGGTTAAACAGCTTCATTGGATGTTCAAATATAGGAGATTTGGGTAGTCTCTGGGGAGCTCAGCTCCTCTTGTATGGTTGGAAGAAAAAACACAGCTCTGAATTATTTTCCAGAGGGTAAATCAAAAGTGGCTTAATTTAATGAAATTCACTGTGCTCCATATTTGCTCTGTCTAGCTGCCCTCCTGCCTCTCTGAGGAATTCCACACACACTGCATCATGTGTGCCTCCACTTCAGATTGAAATTGCCATTGCCACATGAGGAACTCCTGCTTCCAGCCTTGCTTTTGTTCTGCTCCTCACTGGGGGGATCTCACTTACTTCACTACCCCTAGGAAAGGGGTATTTTTTGGTGATACCATCGTGTTAAATCTGCTCACCCAAGGCCTGACAAAAGTCATGGAAGATGGAAGGGTTAACACCTGGTTAAGTCTTGAAGAGTTCATCTTCAGTGCCTGCAGTTCATGAACCTCAGATGCTCAGCTAAACTAGAGCAGTGGAGCAGGAAGATTTTGTCCAGAGCAGAAACTGCCAGTGTTAAAGAAAACAAACCATAGCCCTTTTTCTCTAGCAATAAGTTCTCTATGGCATGAGAAATCATCTAAGAACCATCTAAAATGGTTTGGGTTGGAAGGGAACTTCAAAGGTAATCTAATTCCAACCCCCTGCCATGGGCAGGAGCATCTTCATGGATGGAGCCCCATATAAACTGGGATGGATCCTAAACTTCTCTGGGCAACCTGTGCCAATGTTTCACCATCCTCATGGTAAAAAACCCTTCCTTATATGTAGTCTAAATTCCTTTCAGTTTAAAACCATTACCACTTAGCCTGTCACAACAGGCCCTGCTAATAAGTTTGTCTCCATTTTCCTCTAAGCCCCCTTTAGGTGCTTTCAGAAGAGTTGTTACCAACTCAATTTAAAAGAAATCAAAAGGGTTGTCAGAGTTTTTTTTCATTTTTTAATCATGGGCTAAATTAGCATTTTCTCTTTTGCTGTGCTTAGTTTATATAAACATTTATCTGGAAATTGTTTTACAAAATAATATAGAGACTAGCAGAGTTTAAAATATTGCTACCCATCACCCAAAATATGACAGCACTTGAAATCAAAGTTAGAATTAAATATAGCCAGTGACAAGTGCATTCAAAATGTTCTGACAGACAAGTAGAAGGAAACATGTTCATAAGATTAAGTAATTGTTTATACAGTTCAGAAATTACTGGAAATAGTCAAAAATAGCTAAATAAAGAGCAGGTTATTTGAGAAGATCTGCTTAAGATTTTTGAGAGGAAAACACGTACAAGTTCTTTGTTGTGGAAATGATAGTGATAAATTTGTAGTGACAGGAATTAATTGAAAGGTGTTTACAGTATGGAAAGGCCGTGCTTGAAGTGTTTGAAAATGGCTTTTAAACCCAGAATTTCCTTCCTGTTCTCTATACCACATGGAACAAGCAAGGATAGCAGCCGTAAAAGTTCTGTTGGCAGGAGAGACTGTGGATAGAAAAGTTTGGTTTGTTGCTTGTTTTTGGTTTTTTTTATTACTTTGATGGTTTATTTAAAGCTAGAAATAGTGTTGCTAAGCTGCAGGTAATAAATTAATCTTATTCACAGCTGATAATCTGAGGAATGATAAGGAATTTTGCTACGCTTTTCAGATTTCCAATATAACTTTCAAGGGCAGATCAGACTGAAACATTCCAGTTAATAGAAGTGGGCATCATTATAACAATAGAATACTCTGAACTGGGTTTGGCAACAGCATTGTGGTAAAGAATTTGGCAGAGCATTATACTTTTTATTACCTGAAGTGATCAGTTATCTCATTTTCTTGCTCTAATCCCAGTTCAGCTGCAGCCAATAAAAACCTTGAGAGGACCAGAATCAAATGTTTCAGAGCTCACTTTTTCATCAGCTGTGGTGAGGAAATGCACTTCTACGTTGTACTTTGGTTCTGCTGTTTCAATGAATTCACAAAAATCCCAACAACCCCCTGCCCTATAAATGCATAATTGATAGAACATAGAGCAGGCTTTATAATTGCAGCAGTAAACAGGTTCAGTGATTTATTTTTCAACTGACACAGCCAGAGATCACTTTCCTGACCCTTATAATTTGCCCTAATTAATGAACTGTCTTGTTTTCTAAAATGTTGCATGCTGTAATCTTCTGTGATGCTGAAAAGGTTGTTCTGGAAAATTGTTCAAGGCAATGGCTAACAGCACTTATAGTGACACGTTTAAAACAGAATATTTGTGTTTACCAGTGTTTTGTTTAGACAGTTCTGTTTCCAACAGTCATAGTAGATCTCTGTTAAATCACTTAAAATCCACTGTCTTTCCTAAAGGTCCTGGAAAGAAACACCAAAATCAAAACTCTGACAGTTTAAATCTCTATACAAGTTAACTTGCTGCTGCTTTGCTCCTCAAAAATCTTCCTCCTTCTCTTCCTACTTAATCACAAAATGCTTTGGATTGGGAAAGGCCTTAAAGATCATCGAGTTCCAGACAGCCTGCCATGGGCAGGGGCACCTTCCACAGGACCAGGTTGCTCCAAGCCCCATCCAACCTGGCCTGGAACTTTTCCAGGGATCCAGGGGCAGCCTGTGCAGCACCACCCTCACAGTAAAGGAATTTTTCCCAATATCCAATCTAAGCCTGGTCTCTGTCAGGGTCATTTGCTGCTTTATGTATTCTAATAGCAACTCCATTTTCAAAAGAAGCTACATGTAAAATTTGCAAGCGTGGCAAAATAAATGAATTTGAATTTTAATCTAAATTCATAACTCCCTATAGTCTGTCTCTTGTTGATTTTGCCTCTGTTAACCCTGTTGAATTATGATTTCTAAAGAGACACCAGATACAAGGTAAGAGGGGGCCACGAGTCAGTGCATGAAAGAAGGAAAACAAACTCAACCCAGACAAGTGGCATTCAAAGGAATTCTGTCCCTCTACAAGGAGAGGTAAGTTTACACTGTATTCAACTAAATTTTAAACTTTGTTCCTTCTTTGCAGAAGGCAGGATGTGTCTCCCAAATTATCATGCCGTGTGCAACCAGTGTTTGAATGTCAGTCCTGCACATTCCCGGGGTCTAAGGTGCAGACTCCTTGAGTAAATTTGAGTGTTTTACTCTACTGAAAGGGCATTTTACTGCCCAGAGCACTACACCATTGATGTTTAACAGTTACACCCTCTTAAGTTTTTTTTATTAATTATGAAGGATGAGATTTTTCTTGCATTTGATGGAATCAGCTGCAAATAATTTGTAGGAACAGTAGAAAAATCAAATGTCCAGTGATTTAATGGGATTCTGTATGATTTCTGTAGTGTGTTTAAAATTTGCCTTTGCCAGATGTCTGTAGCAACATTACAGAATCTCTGAATGGTCACAAGCCCTGTGAAATCCCTTTCCTTTGCAGTGCTCCTGTCAGTTCCGTAATTTAGTAATTTTTGAGTCCCAGGAAAAATTTAGGTAAAAGTGTGCCCTAGAGCTCAAAATGCACATTAAAAAAATTGAAAAATTGTTAGGTAATTGAAAGGGAAATATGGGAGAATGTTTTTGCAAGCTTATGATTGCATAGCTTGTCATCACCTTGTATTTTGATAATCAACAGTGACCTCACACAATTCATTTATTTCAGTCTTACAGAACTTCAAGAGCTTCCAAATGCTTTCACAAGCAGGGCAAAAGTGAATTGAAACATCCCAACATGGGGATTCCCCCATCTCTCAACAAAAAAATGGAGGTGGAGAGAGATTTGTGACTCACCAAAAGCCAAATTGGATGGTGAAGCTTTGTGAACAGGAACACCAATGGCACTGCTACCAACTGCATTGTACTTGTTTTTCCAAGGGCAAGACTTCATTGTGCAGCACTGTCAGTGTGCCCCCTTTACATCCCAAGATTTGAAGTGTTTCCATCATTACAAAGACATTTACAGATTGAAAATCTCAAATTTCTGCATCTCGCTCAACAACACAGTAGCTTCCAATATGTTAAAAAAATAAGATTCAGTGAAATATTTCATATTCATTTCAACCCTTAATCCTTTAACTTATAAAGTGGATTGTAGGCAGCAAATTGAAATAGAATTTGCTGTTGTCAGCATTGACTCAATGAGGGGGGAAAAAAGAAGATGTAAAATTCACAGTGGCTACAGCTGTAGATACAGAAAGTGTCTTGACACAGAGAACCAATAACTCCCAGGAGTTCTTGACTCTTGATTTTTGAGCTAATATGATGTTTCATTCTACTTAAAGGAATCATTTTGTCATCCCTTTAGTGGCAGACACATTTATTAAAGTGCTTCTGGGGGTAGATTGGGCTTTGGTTTGAAAGTTAAGTGTTTCTCTCTACATTTCAGCCTTTAAACCATGAAAGAAACATTAGCTGTGAAACCTGAGTATCTTTTCAAAAAGGGACAAATCTCTGGCTTTTTGCTCAACATTCACTGGCCCACAGTATTCTATTTCCTCTCTTTGACCTGTTCAACATCAAAACAATTTGATGGAAGTGTGCTTTGCCGGAATTGGCAGTGTGCTTCCTTTTGATGCAAAATTATCACACAAAAATACAACCAATTAAGTTGTGTGACCAGCAATGTCTAAACCAAACCAGCGTAATCCACTAGCAGTACTATAAATATATCTATATATATGTATATTTGACAGATCAAGCCATGAAATAATTTTTGCACTCAAGTCCATTACAAGAATGAATAGAAAATTCACCCAGCAAAGAAGTGAATATGTCAAACAACAAAGCAGACTTCCTATGGTGGTTTAAAATATTAAGTCACAAAAAATAGCTAGTGTCAATATGAGCAATTAAAATACTGTTCTTTCTGAAGAAAAAGAAGATGAAACTATTAATGAAGAATCATTAGTTTGATGAGATGGCTCATAAGGAAGAGGGCAGCAGTGCAAGACTTGCTCTTTCTGCATTCTCTCCTCTTGGCACATTGCCTTTGTGCAAAGAACAGTCCTGCAGCCTTTGTGCCAGGTGCCCTCTTTTCCCAAACGGGAACTTCACTGCTCCCTCGTCGTCCAGAAGATCTTTCACATTTCTGTAAATCATCTTGCAATATGCAAGGAAAGTGCGCACTTTTCTCAAAAGCATGTTATGTTCCAGCAACCTGCCCCGAGCCCAGCAGCAGGTGCGTGCCTAGGGGCCAGGGAGGGACATGGACTTTCTGAAGAGCCGGGGGTGCCTGGGGGGCCCTGGGTAAGGGGGTGGGGGCACGGCGTGCTGGCCATCAGAGGCCACTGCCTGCTCGTAGGTGGGCAGCTCCGGGTCCTCGGGAAGGGGGCTCAAGGAGAACTCCTCGTGCCTCCTGAAGATGTTGGCTGAATTCCTTCTTCTGCTCCTCGCATAACCCATGTACCTAAACAAAGGCAACAGCAGGTGAGTGGAAAGTCCTGCTTTAAAGGGAAGCAAGAAGATGAAGTATTGTGTTTGTGGGATGAAGGAAGGAATGATGAATGTGGCTCTGTGTTCTCAGAACATTAATTTATTATTTTAGGACACTGTGCTATATTAGAGAATGCTATACTAAACTATGCTAAAGAATACAGAGAGGATACTTACTGAATGCTAAAAAGATAATAATGAAAACTCCTGACTCTTTCCAGAGCCCCAACACAGCTTGGCCCTGATTGGCCAAAGAGTGAAAACAACTCCCAGCAGAACCCAATGAAACAATCACCTGTGGGTAAACAATCTCCAAACACATTCCACATGTGAGCACAACACAGGAGAAGCAGATGAGATAATTATTGTTTTCCTTTTTCTCTGAGGCTTCTCAACTTCCCAGGAGAGAAATCCTGGATGAAGGGATTTTTCAGGGAATGTGAATGCCACAATTAAGTCTTAAGCACAAAATAAACAAAACCCCAAACAACCCAAAAAAACCCCACAAGAGAAAAACCATGCTTTCAGTGATCACAAAGACCAGAATACTCTCTCCAAACCACAGGGTAAGAACAGCTCAATGATGTGACATTTATAGGGAAGAGGAAGCACAGAATCCTTTTATATTCCTTTCAAGATTAGGACAAAGGAGCATTCAGGAGTAGAGACTTGGTAAAAAAGCATTTCCTCCACACTGCTTCATCATCTACTACCACAACTACTTCACATCTGAGGCAGAGCACATGCCATGAGAGCATTCAGCTTATTTGAAAGCACCAACAGAACATGTTAGACTTCACATTGCAGGCCAATTATTCCATCATCTTAGTAAGAATATTTTGAAATGAAGAACACACATACACAAGTTAAAAAAAAAGGAAAACCCAAAGGTTTGGGAGTGCAATATTGTTTTATGTTTTTGTGTTATTAACTACTGCTGGTGCTCACTTAACTTTGCTTCTAGGCAAGTAAGAACTCGAACTTCCACTGGATTTTCTGAGAACACAATAGTTAGACCAACCCAAGATTTAAAAATCTTCAGTGATTTTTAAATGCCACTCTTAAGCAAGAGTTTGTTTTGTGCGTGTTTGGGTTTTTTAAGCAGTGAAATTCCTTACCCTGGTGGCTGCCTTGATTTGCATCTGCTCTTGCAGCAGTAGAAGACAATCAGTGCAATTATAACCAACAGCACTCCAGCAGCAACCAGGCTGATGAGCAGCCCTGTGACATTAATCTTCTGCAGTGCCTCATCACCTGGAGAGAAAACATGGGTGATTTTCATTCTGTTCCTTCCATCTACCCAGCCTGCAGCGTTCACTGTAAAATACTATTTTAGCACTGCTATTAGGCTGCTCCTTCCACAAATGTCTAACTTGCTGTAAGAAGCTTTAAATCTGAGCAACACAACCCAAGAGAATCATTCACAGTCAACTTAAAACAAAAGGGAGTCGGTGCCCCCTTTTCTCTACAGGAAACTGTTGAGATGCCTGTCTTCCAAAACCTTCCAAATATTCCTTCATGTACTTGTGTCCTTGATCAGATCCAACTGACCATTTTTTATTAAATAAAATTATTAAATTGATTAAAATTTATTAATTAATTATTAAATATATTAAAATTATCTGGCATCAGACTACTCTGAGCCTAAATCAGGCTGTTATATATTATTATTGAAGAAATAGGGAGGAGACAAAACCAAACCAAACCAAACCACAGGAGCAGCCACAGAATCACTGCCAAGTTTACCAATTGTGTAATAAAGGAATGGTCAAGGAAATTACCTACAGACCTATATTGGATCCCACTTTAAGATGCTTCAGGTTTATCATATCAGGAAATTAAATATATTTGTACAGTTCACAGTGATCTTCAGTAAAAAGATAATTTCTGATTTCCTTAACTGATGGCATGATCTATTAAGAATGTACTATTATAACAACCAGAAAATATGGCAATATAATAAAAAAGTAAAAAGATGACTTACCTAATTTTATGTTAGGGCCTTTAGTTGAATAGTCTTTCCAAAAATCCATCTATAAAACCCAAAAAGAATCAGATTTATATGAGATAAATAACTTACAGGTTATATTTAATATGGTACCTTGGGCAGAATTTAGCAGTGGCATAAACAGAAATAACTCCTGCTGAGGGATTTGTATTTACTCATCCCATGGTATTTTTCTTCTACAAATTTGCATTAAAATTTCTCAGATCCCAGCTGGTAAAAGAAAAAAGTGCATTTAACTATAGTGTTACCTCACATTTCTGCCAGAGGACAATAGAAATTAGGGTATATTCTGACACCAAAAAATGCTTACAATTATTTTTTTTCAAATCCCTACAAAACAGTATTTGAGGCAAAGTTAAATTCTTAAAATTCCAACATTTGAATTCACATCAGCTAGGAAAAATAGTGGGATCCATTTAAGAGAAGAACTTTAACGTTTTATGACCACCAGGCATTAAATGTGTTGAGTTATAATTTTCGCTTTTGCTACCAGGCAAAAGACTCAAGCAAAATTTCAATTTAGCCAATTTGACCTTTTTCTTAGGAAATTGTTAGTAATGGCAAGCTAACACTTCCACCTTTAGAACAGGGGTGAATTCCTCATTCTTTGTGCAGAGCACACCTAGAATCACAAAAAGATTCTTGCTGCTTGCGCAACAACCAGTCTTCAGACAATCCTCACATTCCTTTACTGAGCTGAAAGGTTTCTAATTGTTTCTTTTTATATTTATATATTTATATATATTTATATATATTTTTATATGTTTTTATATATTTAAATATATTTATATACCAGGTTTCTTGTTAGCCATGTCTAGGTGGGGAGGTAGAAAGTGGTGCTACAGGAATACCCAGCAATAACTGAACTGCAGTTTTGCCTCTTACAAAACACTTCTGAGCATGACACTAGCAGGCAATCAGTCAATTAATACATTTATAATTAATAAGGTGAAACATTTAAACTGGATGCTGACAAGTTACCAAAAAAATCCAGAAGTCTGAAAAATCTAGGAATAGCCACAAGTGGGACTTCCGAATCTTCATTTCTATTTGTTGGCAGAATTAAAGGCAACATCTAATGTCTTTAAGACAATTTTCATATATTAAGACAACACTGATATATTAAGGCATTATTCATATATTAAGACATTATTCAACATATTCAAGTGCATTCACTGTGTACCTAAAGCAAGAACCACATGTCATTGGGATATCTGCTTTTACAACAAAATAAGCAGCCATCTCTCAGTGATGTGTTAGAGGAGTTACAGTATTTGTGTACAATAATGTATGTTGCAATAACTTCTGTATAAAAATATGGTTATTTTGCCAATAACCTCCCTCATTAAATTAAAGTCAATTTGAACTGCTACCGTTTTATCAGGGTCTTCAAAAATTTCTCTTGCTTCTTCATAATTGCACAGTTCTTCATTGCATTCCCTTTCCAGGTTATCGGCTGTGAATGCTTCAAAATCAAATCTGTTGTTCAGAAGATGTCGTCCAATGAATAAATTGGCCTCCCTTGCAGATGTGAACACTAATGAAGAAAACAAAAAAAAAGTTGATTTAAAACAAGTTAGGAAGGCTAAATTTGGTATTTTTAAAGAATGGTAAAGAATTTAAAGGAGCACGTTGGGATAATTTCTTCCCCTACCATCTCTCAGCTACATACAAGGGAAAGATCAAAGTCTCCTCCTAAAATTTCTTCTTCACTACTATATTTTCTAACTATGTAACATGAAATAAATGTATTTGCCTTTCTCAAAAGCCATCTCAGCTATTCCTTATCCGGGCCAAGAGAATTTGATTGTCATGAGAACTGCTGGTCCAGTTTTGGTGTGACCCCTGGTGGGATGTCAACAGCAGTTTTTACTGGAGCTCTTAAGAACAAAGAAATTGTCACACAAAGCAAAATTCAGCCAGATGCAAAGTAAGCAACACCCTGACCTAGTGGGGGAAGGAGACAAGGGTGGGGGAAGGAAAAAACCAAATATACCTTTATCAATATTCTGGTATCTGTGAGTCACAGTTTTATTTACAGAATTTAGTTTTTAAATCACATCAGCAGACTCCTAGTCATTCTACAATTGTTCTTCTTTCACAATTGTGGCACCAAACTTTATGTAAAGGTGCCTTATTGCCAAGTTTATTTGTTTTAAATTTGTCCGTGATATGAGTTTTACTGACAACATGCATTTCTGAAGATTTCTGAAAAGAAGAGATTCTCTTCTTTTGTGTTCCATGAGGCCTCATGGATTAAGTGGCGAGGTAAGATTCCAGAACAGTGAGTGAAATTATAGAAGGCTTTGGAATACAGGAATGTATTTCCTCACTAGGCATTTTCCATAGTCAAGTTTTAGCCTGCTCTTGCTACAGTTTCTTATTAAAAAAAAAAAAAAAGGAAAAAAAAGGGCAAAACCAAATTTCTAGTGAAAGCCTAATCTACGTCCACGAAATTCAGGCTATTTGGTTGAGCAAAATGACTAGAGGATTATTTTTGCAAGTGTAATGCAGAAACAGCATTGTTACACACCAAGCTGGATGGCTGAAAAAGGAGATGAGATTCAGGATAAAGTTATTCAGCTACAAATTAGCTTTGTGTTCTTGTTAGCCTGTTTGGCAAGATTATCACATCGCTCTGGAATTTTCACCCCAAGAGTCACTGTTAGATCTTGCAGTGCTCTCTCATAACACTCTGCTCTCTGAAAACTGGGAAAAGTGCAGCATAACTTACGTATTGGCTGTTTATGGCTTTAATATGATAGAATATTTAAGGAATATGACAGCATATATTTATATCATTTGCACACTGTTACACTGTGTACTGAAGGAGCTACACATGTGTACGTGCATTTGGTTTTGTTATTTTAAAGCAATTGTGAGAAAATCTAAGCTTAAAATATTTATACTATACCTAGAGAGTAAGCAGAGAAAAGGACTTAAACAAAAACACCAAACAAACAGAAACAAAAGCCAAAATCAAAACTCCCTCAAACCCGCAAGTGGAAAGAGAAAATAATTACATGGGGCAAAAAAAAATATTATCAATATTCTTGGTTCAGTGCAAATTACAAAAGTAACTTCGTTCTTCTGAAGCAGAGATCTTCAGTTTTGCTCAGTAGTGTTTCACTCTTTACCATGCAAGTAGTATTAGCTGTCCTTTGAATTATCTTAGAGAACTGATGCATTTTGCTTAAAATGGAATGCATAATCAAACTGCCTGGAGCCTAGAACCCTCAATTCCCAGGGATACATGGCCCATTTTTTCTTTTTAAGAATTTTTATCCATTTATCTGCACTTTTTTCACTTTGTCACATATCTCCATCTCCAACTTACTTGCTACCTGGTGATTGAAACAGTGTTTGAAAAATGAAACAGATGGATTTGAATTGAGCACCAAATGTGAGGGTCCTGAATGCAGTTCTGCAGTCCTTGCTTTGAGAAAATGATCCAGGCAGTTTTAGGGTGCCCAGCATTTAATTATTTAATTAAAAATGCAACCACACAATACTCTCAGTGAAGCAGCTCTGCAGGTAAAAGATGCTCAGAAAATGCTGAAGGGCGACCTCTCAATGCAGGTACCCCATACCTTTGGCAACTGTTCTACTTTTTTTTTTGCTAAATTATCGGATTTTTAATATATATATATATATAATATATAAAAATTCAATATTTTATTGATATTACTATTATTGGATATTATAATATTAATATTATTGATATTAATTGGAAACTTCTCTTTCCAACTCTCTCTTTAAAGGAGGAATGGTCTGGGCCTATTGTGAGGTCTCACAGGAGCTCACAGGGAAGGGGCAACCTGATGTTTCATGCCCAGAGCAAGATGGATTTTAGCAAATCATCTGTCACAAGCACTTTTCTGCTAGCCATGGTTTCTGCTCCTCATACTGCCCTGAAGGAGCCTCCTGACTTTTTAAAAGTCTTTAAAATGATGACTTTTTAAAATCTGTTTTAAGGTTTCAGCACTCCTTGTCCACTGAGAAGACTGGACAGCTAAGGCAGGAATTTATTTTTGAAGCCCTTAAAATGCTAACCAGCCTTTGCTTTGTAGTGCTTGAGTCTCTGAGGGGAATTTATTTGTTTTTTACTTCTCTCCCTCTCTCCACGGGGAAGAACTGCAAAAGCAGCCCTATGCTTCTCTTTCCAGGTGTTGTAAGGGGGCCTGGCATTGAGAGCAAATAGCAATTTCAAAAAACAACCAAATCAACCATTTCAAACATAAAGCAGTTTCAGATATGCAGATACAACTGTGATGTGCTGAGACAGTACCAAAACAATGCTGTCTTAACACAGGCTTCAAACTTTTTTGAATTTTGATGTTACCTAAAGGATTCTGGCTGTATCAACCACAATAATGCCAGCGGGCTGGAAAAATTTCAATTGTCCCAATCTGCACTTACGACAAGCTCTGATAAATACTTGATATGAACACCAAAGTCAATTATCGCTCATTTCAGCAAGAGGTATTAAAATAATCTGAAATCAGGCATAAAGCAGCATAATTTTGTCATAAAGTAAAAACACCAAAAAAAAAACAACAACAAAAAACCCCAAAAACCAACTAAACCATAAAAAACCAAAACAACAACTACCAAAACAACAATAACCAAACAATTAAAGAAGCCAGCAAAGCAAACTTAGAAACAATTTTGGAAAGCACAAAGTCACGTTAAAACTGAGTTACCATCTTTCCATTCCGGTTGCTCCGAGTCCTTTGATCCGCCAGGGCAGTGAGGAAAGGCGAGCACCGTCACACGCAGCTGACACAGCAGCACCAACACGGCGAGCATGGCCGGGATCTGCCCGACAGAAAGGAACGTGAGTTAAGCAGCAGCGACGGCGCAATCCTCTGAAGTGTCAGCGCTGAGTGAACGCTGAGTGAATCCTGATCTGAAGTCATCCAGCGCAAGCACCTACACGCACGGGGGGCTGGCGGCTCCTGCGAGAGGCACCGACCCGAACAGGTCCTGCCTGTCTCTCGCGGAGCTCTGGTTGTGTAACACCGCTCATGTCACCGCTCCGGCCGCCTCCTGCTCTCCTGTCCCGGCCCAGCAGAGCGGCGGCCCCCGGGGAAGGGCCCCGCAGGGTGGGCTCTGACACCGGCAGTGCTGCCTTTTGTAGGAGGTAACAAAATCCCCCCGACGGGAACAGGTACAAAGCCCGTTTTGTCAGAGGGGTGAAATAAACCCGGAGCCACCCGACACGGGTAAAAACAGCATTGCCGCCCGGGGGATGGACGTGCCACAGGCACTGGGGCCACGGCAGGGCGGGGGACAGCCTTTCCTCTGGGGCCCGGGCAGAGCCGGGAGAGAAGGAGCAGCCAGCGCTGCCCTACCTGTCCCGGCGGGACAGCCTTCCCCCGGCCGTGCGGATGAGGGGTGGGACAGCCTTTTCCTGGCTGTACGGATCAGGTGAGGATCAGCCTCTTCCTGGCTGTGTGGATGAGGAGCTGGGACAGCCTTTTCCCTGGGCTGTGTAGATCAGATGTGGGACAGCCTCTCCCGGGCTGTGCGGATCAGGTGTGGATCAGCCTCTTCCTGGCTGTGTGAATCAGGTGTAGATCAACTCTTCTCTGACTCTTCTTCCCCTGGCGGTGTGGGTCAGGTGTGGATCAGTCTCTTCCTTACTGTGTAGATCAGCCTTCCCCCGGCAGTGCGGATCAGGTGAGGATCAGCCTCTTCCTTACTGTATGGATCAGCCTCTCCCTGGCGGTGTGGATCAGGTGTGGATCAGCCTCTTCCTTACTGTGTGGATCAGCCTTTCCCTGGCAATGTGGATCAGCCTCTCCCGGGAAGGGCGCGGCGCAGTCCCGGGGCCGCACCCGCCCGCGCTGCCCGAGCCCGGCCGGGGCCGCCCCGGGGCGGGGCAGGAACGCCCCTGGAGCGTGGGCACAGAGGGGTCACGGCGGGCGCCGCGATGGCTGCAGGAGGGGTTTGCCCTGGGCTTTGTTTCCAGACACCTGCCTGACCCCGCATAGGCAGCGGGTCCTTTCCGCTCCTGCAATCCCTGAGCCTTTGTGCCCGGGGTTCCCGGCGGTGCTGAGAAGCTGGCGGGGGTTTTTCCCCGGAGGAAGGCGCTGAGGGCGCAGCAGCGGCTGTGGCTGAGCCCGAGCGGGGCAGGGTGTGCCCCGTTAAGCAAGCTTGTACCTATCAGCAAGCATTTGGCCATCACAGAGCCTTGTCTCCACCAAACTCTCCGAGCCAGGCAGCTGGAAGGACCAGCAGTAGCTTTACACTTGTGAAAACAATGGTTTTGTTCCTTTTTCTGTTGGTTTTGGTTTGTTTGTCCGTTTTAGTGTTTGGGGTTTGTTTGTTTGTTTGTTTTGGGTCAGCGCCGCTAAACCTTAACCTTAGGGGCTTGAAAGGGGCAGAAGTGGCTCCCTGAAATGCAGGAGGCTGGTTTGCACCAGCACACACCCATTCAGGAGCTCCCATCACTCTCCTTCCCACAGCAATGGATCTGGGGCTCTTTTGCCTTCTCCTTCTCGGCTTCCCATGTGCTGGAAGGATTTGTTTAATACTGCGTGCTAGGAATATGAACTATGTGAAAAATTTTGGCATAGGCTGGGTTGCGTTAAAAGCTGTACACCAAAGAAACTCTGGGGATACGTGAGTGTTATGGTTTTGCTACCAGGAAATCCAGGGGCTGACAGTGATTTGTGTCTGTGCTTGCGTCTCCAGTAGTGACTTTGGATTGTGTTCTTTATTTAAGTGCTGGAGTGGCTTGTATATACAGAAACAGGAAAGAGTAGAGTGAGAGAGTATTGGATAACACTAGTGGAAGTGATCAGAAGCTCCCTGGAGAAAAAGAGAACCTTCTGATGTGTGAAATAAGGGGAACTGTTTGGAGGAATGATGACTGTAGTTAAATATTTACTTTATGACATCAACACGCTGCCGTTCAGAGGTACTTGACGAACATGTAACTTAGAAGCTGGGATGACTCTAATGCTTTTTAGCTGGTGGAAGTCTCAACAGAAAATTCTGTATTCTGATTGTGTAGGTGCTTATAACACAGTGGAGAACTAAGATAATATTTTAGAAGAAAACAGTATAGATTGTTTATTATCTAGGTAATACCAAGGAGATAAGAATACTTGCCTGCTACTTGTTGGAAGGCAGGAGAAACTAGCATTACTTTGTGAAGGGCCTTACAGCTTGATCCCATGTCCGTCTGCTCAACCCTCATGCTGAGTTCCTACCTGAGCGTCTCAGAGGGTGGAGCCAGCTGTGAAATAGCTGCTGACAGCTCCAGTGCAAGGGCATGAATGTACAAGGGCTCTGTGGTGCATTTGAGTGGAAGTAAAACACCTGCATGCCAGTGTGGGAACTTGTTTTGTGTGGCAACAACAGCTTTGTGTGAGGAAATCTGCTGTACAAGTAGCAGGTAATCTCCATTGTGTTATGGCGGCTTTGTCTATCGCTGTGAATAGAGGGGGGCATGAGCTTTTTGGAATTGCTCATGTATGCCTGCCGGGGAGTGGATGTGAATCCTTCCCTGGCCCTGCCCCTATCAGAGGAGAAGGCTCCAGGTGTTAAAGGACTGAGACTGATGGATCAGCCCCATGCAACCTCTCTGCTGGCTCTCACCCCTGCTCTGAAGGTGGAGGAGCAATGCAGCAGCAGAACTCTGCTGGGAGAGGCCCTCAGAGCTTTAACACTCACCAGTGGTTACCCAAATGCTTCTGACTGTGCAGCTTTTAGCAAAAAATTTGTGTCTTCTGCCTGTGTGTGCATGGCTGCTTGTGGAGGTTTTTGAAAACCAGGGTAGCTTATTTATTACTGAGATGTAACAAAAAAAATAAAAGTTGTTATACATTGGTTAAACAGGACAGTTCACATTGGTTAAACAGGACAGTGGAGTCTTTTGCCTTGGCAGAGATTGTAACTTTCTCCTGTGTGCCCCTCTGAGCTCAGACTGAGTTTCCAGCTCTGTGATTTTGGCAGTGAATCCTCACTCAGGGTGCAGGTAAATGGATGTGTGAGAACTTATGCAGTAGGTAATGACTAGAAGCGTGCCTGAGCTCTGGTTTGCTGTGAGATCATAGAAAAGGAAATGACAAGTAAAAAGCAGTGCTGAGGTTAAATAGAATATTTCCCGTGTATACGCAGTTTTTAGCATGGCAGAGCTGTAAGTTCCTTTTGCATATGACTTGCTATTTGTGAAGTATTTTTTCAGGTAAAATAGCTTTGATTAGCAAGCTGTGTAATGAAGATGCTCAAAAGGATGGAGCCATCAATTAAGATATTACTTTCATCAACATTTCCAGAAAATACTAGTATACAGTGTAATAGATGCATAATTAAAAATATTTGGAGAGGTGGAAAATAGGAAATTAATTTACATCACTTGCTTTTAACATTGGGTAAATATACAATTAATGTTTCTAAAATATTTGCCATACTAACTACTACATTTATTTACCTGTATTTTAGAACTTCGCTTGGTTGGTAAAATATTGTTGGAGAAATTAAATATGGTGCTGTTGATTTGAACCAGGACTGTGTATCCCTCACAAAAGGAAGATGGTACCAATCTATGTTGATGCACTGATCATTTGATTTTGAATATCCTGATTATTTTGCTGCAAATAAATAGTGGTGTGTTCATTTTTACTATTCAGGTATTCATTTCACCATAGCAAAGAATAATATGCTTTACTGATTTTTGATGAAGAGGACTTTGGATGTAAATATGTCCTATCATAATTCAAGTAATAAGTTTCTTACTGTTCAGTTTCTCATGCAGTTTTTATCAGTTGATCTGATAATGAAAAAACATAAATGCGTAATTAAGAATTACAAATCCTCTTATCAAGGATATGTGGAGTTGTATGTATCTGGTCTGTTCTTTCCAATGGTTTATTATTTGATATCCTGAATAATACAGTATAGATTTGTCCTTTACACAAAACTGTTCTAAGTTCTTAGTTTTGTTAACTAAATGTGTGTCTGGGCAGCTTGATTTTGGACTAATGACTTTTTTCTAAAGGTAATTGAATGTAACAGATTTTAACTATAAATTTCCTACAGTTAACATCAAAGGGCTTTGACTGTCATATTTAGGAATAAGCATGTCAAGAATCAAGTGAACCATATCAGTATCTTGGAGAAATCTGGTATCCCATTCCAACAGTACATGCAGGAGGGAAGGGTTTTCCTAGATCAGGCCATATTTGAAAAAACTTCTTTTTTGGGTACTCCCTGGTGTCCTTTACAACTTCCTGTAGAAATGCATTGTTTTTCAGTTAAATTGGTTGATCTAATAAAAGATAGAATAAGTATATATATATATAAAAACTTATACACAATAAGTTATTATATATTAACTTATTATGTATAGTAAAAGATATATAATTTATTCTATATATTATATATAATATATCCTGTATATAATATATAAAACAGTTATAAACTATATATAGTTTATTATATATAGCATATATAATAAAATATATAATAAGTAGTATATGAGTATCTCTAATAAAATATATAATAAGTTTTATATATATATATATATGGTCTTTGACAAATCTATCATCAAGTAAATCTTTATTGGAACCAACATTACTTTTTTAATGATGTTATAGTAGTATTTTTAAATATGCCTCAGATTCAGATACACAAATAATTTCATTTTTAGCTATTGCTTCATCCCCACAAGACATGATAGAATCCTTTTAAGTGTTCATCATGAGCTTCTTTACGATTAAAAATTGAATTTAGCTGATTAACTTCTGCTGAAGTTGTTGCTTTTCTCCTGCTAGTGGAGACAGAAGACTGCTAGTGATTTTCCAATTGAAAAAGTAATATTTTGGCACAAATATCCTATGGCAGTGTAGGGGGAAAAGCAACAACCATGGCAAAAAACAGGGTTTTAGTAGTAAAATTTATAGGATTTTAGGGGCAGGTTCATGTCAATGTCAGTTGTTAAGTTTCAGAATGAAACCTAAGTTTCATGCATGGTTTTTGAAAAATATTTTAGGATAGGAAAGCGTGCACATAATTTCAATATTTGTTTATTATCCACTAGGTTGTGAGATAATTTGTATTGGTCAGATATAATCATAAACACTTGTAATAACACATAAATAACAAAAGTAATTATACATTGAAATAATAAAGTTGGCTCCTGTCATAATATTCTAACCTTTATGGCAAAGTTTTTCAATTAGAAATGCTTACAGGGGGACAGAAAAACCTTTGTATTTATTTGAGAGGGAATAGAAATGTCAGCAGTGCTGAAGGGGACACAAATCCTCACTCTGATGTCAGTAATGGGCCCAGTGCTGGCAGCTCCCACTGCAGGCACTGAGAATGCTGCTCCTCTAAGAGGATTACAATTCTCCCATTAAAAATGGTCACTTGACCAAAATTTTTTTAGATGCAGCAAGTTTAATGAGACCAAACTTTTTTTTTTTTTTTTTTTTGTTTTGTTTTGTTTTGTTTTTGCCATGAGAAAGACTAATAGGTTGTGAGACTTCTACATAGATGTCCTGATGTGAGCATTCCACAAGATGGTTTCTGGAAAACTGTCACCATAAGGTTCCTTGGAAACTACGTGCTCCCAGATATATGGGAGCATACAAATATAGGGTAAATCCAGATACAGGGTAAAAAAAAACCAAAAAAAATCACCTGCTATCAGCAGGATGAAAGTCTGCTTCTGGCTTTTCTTGGTACAGTTTTGTTGTGTTTTGGTGAGCTACTTTTTGATTGCTGAAAGGAGCCCAGTTGGGTTTGGTATTTAAGGTCACCGGGAAGGGACAAAAGCTCTTGGCCTCATGGATGAGGGGAGGACATGAAGGAGCTGGAGCCAGGCTCTCTGCCCAGTGACAGGGCCAGAGGCAGCTGGCACAAACTGAGACACAGGAGGCTCCTTTTGAAGGTAAGGAAGCTCTTTTTTCCCCTTTTTTTTTTTAACTGGATGTTGGAACCCTGGTTACTGAGAATTTCAGGGTTTCTGTGCTGGCAGGCGCTGACCCCCAAGAGATCACTGCATTGACCTGAGACTGTGGAGAAAGCTTCCAAAAGGGAATGACAGAACTGGGATTGTGGGTGTGGATTTGAATAGAAGTGTGTGATATCACAGGGGGGAAAACTTAAGAGTTTAAGGGTTTAGAATACAGTAATGTATATAAAGCAAGATGGAGTTTTGGGTGGAGGCTGGTCCTTCTTCACTTTCTCCTCCTTGGGTTTGGGTGGTTTTGTGTAATTGGATAAAACATCCACATTGTGGGCATGGGTGGTTGGTTATTGGGTTAAAAGTAAAGATAACTTAGGTGTCATTTCTTAATTGGACAGTTTATCCTTAAAAGGTCTTTTAGAGAGAGAGATACAGCTCTATTTTTAGTTTGTTGGAGTGAAGTTGTGTAGAACTCACAGTTTGTGAGACTGTAGAATAAGAACTCATAAACATCTGAGTCCCAATAATAAATACCATCTCACAAGTTCAATCCTGACCCTGGCAAAAAGAAATTAAGACTCCACAACTGGGCCCTGGCACAGGGTGCCCAGAGAGGTTTTGGGGTCTCTGTCCATGGAGATTTGCAAAGCTGGCAGCAGTGTCCCTGCCAGGGGTGGGAGGCACTCAGTGACTGACCCCCTGCCAGCCTCACCATCCCCTGGTTCTGTGATACTGGCTTCCAGCAGAGCCCAAGCCCTGATGTTTCCTCTTGATCTCAACTTTCTGAGCTCTGGGATTTCTATTTAGCTCCTTAGCTGTTTCTGTTGTGTTCACTGATTTGTCTCAATAACCCATTTCTCTGTGGAGTTGAGATCTTGGACTTCACAGGTTTCCTTTCCTGACTCTCAGCAGAGGGAGCTGCGTGGTGGCCTCTCAGCTTTCTCCTGCAGCATTTTCATTTAAAATTTGGAATGTCCCTGCTGACATATCAAAGCAGGGTAGACAAAGCTATGTCTTGGAAAGGTTTCATTTCCTAACAAAATGGAGCTTGTGGGTTGTTTGCAGGTGAAGTGATGTAGCAGCGTATTGGCAGCTTTGGGTGTGTTTTAATCCTGCTCAGCTGCAGCAGCAGTGCAGCTTCTGATGTGCACTAATGCAGAAGATACTGATGTTTCCATCATGCTTGGCATTTACTGCCGTGGCTGTGGGGATCTATTTGTAAACTTTGTGTTTGTTGCTGTGATACAGGAAGTTTCTGTTTGGTATGGATTTGGTTGTGATTGGGGAAGAGTTGCTTGAGGACTTACAGTGAAAGAGGGATTTTAAAGTTTTTGTTAGATAAGTTGAATTTTCAAGATTACGTATTTGCAGTGGTGCAGAAGAAAACTTGAACTGAGAGAGGTGCTTTTATCTAAGCACATGGAATGGTTATTAGGGTTGATAATAGATCACATTTTTACTGTTTTTCATGTACTTTTCCCTGCATATTGCACTGTTTTTTATATATTGATTACAGTTTCTGGAAAATGACCAAGGACATTACATCCATATAAAGAGTAAAGTGAATATTACTGGTTTTGAAGAAGTAATCAAACAAAAGTTTTGGTGGTTTTAGTCCAAATGAGAGAATTCCACACGTGTGAGGCAAAGCCAGCTCTGTTGAGGATGAAGTCATTCTTTGCTGTCTTGTAAAATCTGGTTCTAAAAACACTTGTAGACTAGACAGAAGTTTTTCTGAAAAATGTTATTAAGATCAGTGATGAAAAGCTGCCTAAATAGTCTCTCTGCCTAAGAAAATATGCAGAAAATTTAGTTCAGCAGTCTCCCTGTGGAGAGTGTTCCAGCAAGGAGTAGTGGTACAAAGTCTGTCTCTCTTTGCTTTATGGATCCCTCCTTGTTTCCAGCAAAATTTAGCTAGTTTTACAGTTTAGTTTAGTTTTAGCGACTGCATCTCAGATGTTTTATACAATTCTTGATGTTTCTATCAAAGGCAAAATATTTCACAGTTTCACAGTGGATGCCAAACTCTAATGCTTATGTTCTTGGGAACATAATCTGTGTTATTCATGTTGTCACGTTCATACAAAGCTATTGGTGTGTGTTAGAGAAGGTTCCTGAGCCCTGGCTCAAGATGGTTTGAGGATGCTTTCTATAAAATCCTTTATTTCATTTTCTTTTTTTGCTTTTTGTCTGGAGATTGCAGAGTTGAACATGAAAAGTCTTCTGGAGTTTCCTTGCTTCTGGATGTTGGAGAGCAATTTTTTTTTTAAATTTAAAAAAGATGTCTTGGAAGAAGGGACTTAATATGGTGGGTTTGGCTGTGCCTGTAACAGAAGGGATTTGTGTGACATGGAGGATGGCAGGGCCTTCAACAGCCTTCTCCATAAATGCATGAGGCAATTAAAACAGCAACAAATAATTGGGAGAGGCTCCAGTCTTTCACATTGGAAGGAGTTTCCACAACAGAAGGGGCCATCTTAATTGTGGTGTGGCTCATACACCAGAATCTTTTCTTCTCTAAGGAGCAGGGGTTTTGGTGATGCTTTCTTTGATTATTTCACCACTGTCTCATTTCCTCAGGTATTTGAGATTTTGTCTGCTATTTAATTTTTATCCAGACTTCCTTTGTTGTGTTTGCTCATGCTCCCCTAAAAAGGAGCTAGAATTGAAATGCTTTTCATCTCTATGCATTAATATTACATTGTTTCTCTGGACAAAGATGAATTTTATTTTGTCAATTATTATTAACCTATTAATGACGACGCTCTCAGTATTTTTCCTTAACAAGCTAGTGATGAAGCAGTAAATTGCATAAACAAGTGAATCACTTGTTCTGCCTCTTTCTCCCAGGTGCATTTTGCAAGTTTGTGATTGGCAGTTGTCAAAGAGCTGAGCTATTCCAGTGGAATGGGTTAAACAGGAAGGTTGAATCATGGTGTGTGAATGTTTTTGAGACAGTCTTGCTTTTGTTCAACATAAATCTTGCATATTTAATCCCTATACTCTGTGTCCATTATTAAGATGTCGTTTGTTTTACTAAACAAACAAGTGCTTCCTGTTAACTTCTAGTGAGGACATCACCTGAATTTCCCCACATTGTTTAATTATTTACTGTATCCTACTTTTTCTTTTCATACCAAGAGTTTGGGTTTGTAGTGACTGCAGTTCAATTTCAGAAATGAAAGTCTTCTGATTTATTTCTTAGATTCTTCTCTAAGAAAAAAATAATACAGTAAATCATGTAAAAGATGGTAGAAGTTGAAAAGTTGACAGTTTGAGTTTGAAAATAAAAAATGAAATTTAAATAACTTGTGTGTTGACAGAGTTTTGGGCATATTTATTTATTTGTGTACGGAGACAGAGGCCCCATGCAGTAGGACACACTTTTAATTGTCATTGAACAAGGGATGAGAAATCCTGTTCTCTGTTAAATGCTTTTAGGGCACACAAGAATAATTAAGGTTTAGGATTCTGTTAGGAATTTTCTTGCTCTTTTGAGCCTCTAGGCCACAAGTACATGAAGGATGTGATGGTTTTAAATGCAGGGCAAATTTGACTTTCCTTTATAAGCTCTTAGATTCTGCTGTGGTGGAATTACCATTGTCATCAGTAGTTTGGGTTTTTTCCCCAAAGCTGAACTGTCCAAGTTCTCTAGAAAAAAGCTTATGGTTTACTTTTTTGTATAAGAAAGATGTTACAAAAACGATTATATCAATTATGCAAGGGAAGGCTAAATAACATTACTACTGGAATAAGGTCACTTTGAGGTTAATTTTGCACAAAAGAGTACAAATAAAAGGAAATTATGATGCCATGGTGTAAGCACACCACAATAAATACATTTACAATACAAACAGATATAAAAACTGCAGGTGTAGGAAGTAAAGTGAGCAAATTTTGGAAGCTCTGTAAATTCCTTCAAAAACCAACACACACAGGAAGGCACCTCAAGGCACTTTGCCTCAACTTCAAGCTAGGTGGGTGATGCTTTTAAAAACTCTGGTTTCCTGTAAAAGCAATCTAAACCTTTTTTTATGAATACATCTGTGTTGGAAAGAATAGACACTGAAGTGCACGATGAAACCTGCGAGAACATAGGAACAAAAATAATACAGAGTAGGAAGCCAGGAAGATTATAAAATTACTCTTTATAATAAAAGACTCTTTTCAGATGATTTTCTTCTATAAATATCTTTATTACACACAGGGTGATCTCTTTTTTTCAGGGTTTTTTATGACATCAGAAAGTGAAACAATATAAAATGACCACGTGCTACCAAACTGCTATGAAAACATCTGTTTAGGATTAATTTAGAGAATTCTTTCAACCAAAAAGTATGTGTACATATTTATCACTTTAATAAAGATATATTCAATTAATTTTGAAAACCAGAGTAGAAAATTAATTTCCCTCCCACAGTCTTAATGAAGAAATAAAGGAACTAATTTCCCCTTGCTGTTAGAGGGGTAATCCACTCCTTCACATATTAAGAAATTAATGTAACGCATCCAGTCAGCCAAAGAGTCTCTGATTCTTCCCCTCCCCCAATCTCTTACACCAGCTTATTTTGTGCAGCTTAAAATTATGAAAAACAAAATTAGAAGAGACTCAAGTCCTTTTAAGTATTTCAGATTTCATTAAATTCTAATTTTAGAGCTGTTGCTATTTCCAGGAATATCATCCCTTGACTTTGATGGTGTTTGCTAGTTTTGGTTTTTTTTTAAGAGAAAAAGAAGAAATTTTGTTTATAAAATAAATTTATACATTTAAAAAAAATAAAACAATATATTATTGTTTATAATAACAATAAATATTTTTAAAAACCCATACCTAATCTTTAAAAATTGCCAGAAAAATATTAAGGAAGTATTGTGATGGGCTTTATATGCCTTTGTAGCATTTGTGGGGTTTTATGTGATCAAAAAGTCATCCTTTTTATTTGAACTAAATACAGCAGAAATGTATTTTCTTATGTTTATTTAATTTATTAAAAATCTGATACCATTTTGTAGTTCTAGGAATATTTATAACTGAAAAACAGAGTTTTATAACTGAAAAACAGGTCAAGATGTTATTTTAAGGAATTGGACATGGGTAGTTGAGAGATAGATGTTCAGAATTATGTTCTTAAGGCAGATTTTTGACCCAGATAAGCAGCTTTATTTCTTTATTTATTAAATGACTCTTCCTGCACAAGTGAGAGTGTGACAGCAGTTTATGTCCTTAATGTAAGAAAACCACGAGGTGATGTAAATGTTCCTTTAAGGAGACAGTTCTCATTAAAAAAAATTAGTTTTGAAACTTGTCACTTGTAGCAGGCATTTTGGGGGGGGTTAATCTTTTTTTGATTGTGAGCAGTGTTCAGTGAAGCTGCTCATTGTGTACACAGCTTGTGAATAGCATCATTGATAGCAAAAAGCTACAGGGTAAGTATACATTTAATTGATTTCTTGATCAGGAATGCTTCTGCAACAGGCAGAACAATGGAGCTTTATTACTGCTTGGATGGTTGATGTGAATGTGATGGAATAATTCAGAAAATGGGGAGATGTCCAGAGCAAGAAGCTCTGATAATACAGCTGCCCTAAGGAGAGCTAACACATGAAGCTTCTTGGGAGCAACTGAGACCATAGAAACTGAAATTTGATTTATAAATCAAAGACAAGAGTCCATAAACATGTTTTTGGTGTGTAGGGATGATGGAAATAAACAAAATTCCCTCTTTGCATTCCTTTCCCCACCACTCAGTTCGAGAAAAAGTAACGAAAACAGCGCAGGAAGACCTAAGGACACATTTAACATGGGAGGAAGAGATAAGTATTTATTCTCTTCATGAAGGGAATATTTTATTTTTCTTCCATATGATGTGCAACACAATGTCACAGTTGTTATCTTTTATTATCTATAAAAGCCATTGTCTCCAACAGGAGAGGAGCAGTCTTTCTTTCAGGGCTGTATTCCTGGTTTTTCTCTGTTATCATTTTGATATTTGTATGCAGCTATATGAATTATTTTCAAAAATGAATCCCAGTGATAAGTTCTTCTAATATTCGTGGTAGATCTCATTCACAGTATTTCAATTGGAAAGTATTTCAGTATTTTCTTCTACTGATATCTTTCTCATAAACTCATTTTACTTAGTCAAAAACCATTGCAAAAAAAAAACTGATGCTGAATTAAGAAGCAACAGTCTAAATGCAGTACTTAATAATTTGGAAGAACATAGCAAAAGTTTTTTGGGACCAGTGCTCTGTTGGGGTTCTGAGAGCTCAACACAAAAAAGGTGAAAGGCTGAAGAACTTTCTGTAGTCCATCTGTAATGGGATTTTCCTTTCAGATGCCTGGTCTGATCCTATTAAAGACATACAGAAAAATTATTATGAATTATTATTATTATTAGTGGAAAATATTCCATTATTAATGGAAGAATAAAACAGAGTTTTGTAAATGCAAGCCAAATAGGAGGACTGTTTCCATTTTCTCACTTGGATATCTTCACCATCTCTAAATGCTTGAATAACACATTAAGGCAAGCTCAGCATTAAATACCATCTCAGTATGGCTTTTTTTCCCCCTCAGTTATATGTGAAACTCCTATTGCAGCATAACTTCAAGAATGTGGAAATAATAATATATAAAGTTTGGAATTGTATCTGATTGTTACTAAACTAAACAAAATTGTATTAGCTGCAAGAATTTGTGCTTCCATTCTCTAATTTAAAAATAACTTCAAGTGAAAATACTAAGTTGATGTTTTCTTTGTTCAACGATGTTCAAATTACCTCAGAGTTATGTTTGTACATAAGGAACTTTAAAACAAACAAGCAAACTCAATTAATGCAGTATAAGCTGTTATAACTGTAAATACTACTTCCTAGAAATAGGATTTGATGGACTCCAAAATTGCTAAATAAATCTCATGTTACTGTTGTATGAAGCATCTCAACAATGATACTGTTGGGTTTAAGTATAAATTAATTGAATTTTGGTTAAATTTAGCAATAACATTTTGCTGAGAGAGAAATTTATTGAAACATAGCATTCGGTTGGCATGTTTCACTATCAAGTATACATTCTGATTAAAAATGGGGATATGATCTAAAACAGTTATTTACAATAAAGATGGACACGGATTTGAGATGACATCTGAAGATTTTAAAATCAACTTGTTTTTTCCTCAAAAAAGGGACTTCTTTTTTCTTTGTTAGCATACACTTGCATGATTAATATTTAGAATTCGTGATGAAAACCATTAGAGGGATGACGAAGGTTTGCTTGGTGTGTTGATCTCCTTACAGTGCCAAGTGTATTTTGAGGATTGGAGTGCTGTGCTGAGTCACAAACATCACAATTTCCAGCGGCTGCTGCAGCCAATATGTGTTTTCTTTTGTGAATTTCAGCCCTCTGCTCCAGCTGTGGCCTTGGCAGGAATAAGTCTCGTGCTGCTGGTGACAGTCCAAATTCCATCCCTGTCTGGGAGATCCAGATCACCATTTCAAGCCTTCTGCAGAGGAATGCTTTTCTGACCTGTGCTTTGGAAAATGGTTTGTTTCCAGGTATGGTTGTGGCAAATGATTATTTCAGGCTCTGCTAAGTAAATCTCAGGATTTCAGGGGGAAAAAAGGCAATTCATTCCACAGTGACTGTGTTATCTTTCCATAAAGTGTGATTTATTTGTGACATGAAATATGCATATTTATTTGCTGTGGATTTTACTGAAAGACACTGCCAACATAAAACTTGGGGAAATGATGCTTTCGTGTTGTTGATTACCATAATCCAGTGAAATACCATCTTAAAATAAAATAAAAAAAAACCACCTTCTTAAATAAAACCCATCTTTTTGTACATTTATATTTGAATTTTAGCACAGAGAGGAAAAGAAGTAAAAAGGTTTCCTGTATTGCCTTCAAATTTGTGTTTTGTTTTCTTTAAAACAGCATACATATTTTTGCAAGTCAGCTCTATTCTCTATTGTCCAGGAAATGAAATAATTGCTGGAAACCTATTTATTTCTCGTGTTCTTTATCCTACTTATTTTTGGTTCTTTCAAGTTCCATTGAGCAAAATTAATGGATCCTAACAAGCATTTATTAGATAATTTCACCTTACATTCCATGTTAAATATAAATCCTTGATAAGTCCCTGCATAACTTTTCATTATAGCTCTTATTTTCACATTATACTTCTTCTCTTATGCCTTGCCTGACTTGCAGTACTTTGTATCCTCTTTTTTCCTCCTATGTCTAGGCCTTCTTGCTTGCAGCTTTTCAGTGTTGATTTATTAATGGTATGTTGATAATTATAATAATGAATGTTAAGTTTCTAGTAATGAATGTTAAGTTATTCTCAATTTTTGCATAGTTTGAGAGCTATTTAGCTGGTAAAGTCATAAGCTGACACTATGGTAACAACTAGCAGCATACAATTTGGAAATTGTTCTGAATGAAGCTTTAAGTTATTGTGGTGTTTCAATATATAGTGTTATTTTAAAAAGCTGGATTTAATATTTTGAGTTTTAATTCTCTTAGCATTTTCTGTGAATGTTGCAAAGCAGAGTTCAACAAACCATTCTGAGAATATTCCTTCGGTATTCTGTGTTGATGATGCTGCTCAGCCAAGAATACAAAGCTTTAATGACAAATTATTTGGACTAAGAGTACAGTTCTGAGCATCATCATCATTCTGCTTATCATTTTAATAATGTTCTTTCAGATAACCCATTAAAAATATGTCTTTTA
This sequence comes from Melospiza melodia melodia, assembly GCF_035770615.1. Classification (NCBI taxonomy): domain Eukaryota; kingdom Metazoa; phylum Chordata; class Aves; order Passeriformes; family Passerellidae; genus Melospiza; species Melospiza melodia. Next base: position 49,250,624 of record NC_086199.1, on the reverse strand, counting down.
CAGCTAGAGTGTTTTGGAAATGTTGATTTTGTTACAAAGCATTTTCTTTACCACCTGTATTCCAGCAAAGTTGGGCTGTTTTCCGCCCAAAACTCAAATCACCTTCTCCTCAGCGTTGTGTGCATTTTAACCAGCCATCAAATTGAACAACATTGTCATGGCTTAAACAGCGTCAAATAGGCAAATTTAATGTATTATGTCAAAGAACCTGAACCCCAAAACAAACCAACAAATGTCTGGGAAAAAGTAAAACAAACTTGCGGCAAAATATTCATCTGCTCACAACTGTGTAGTGGGACGTGTGAGATGAGAAAAGTGTCCGGTATGACTTGAAAACCAAGCGGTGTCCTGGCTTCCGTACACTTTAAAGGCATTGACGCGGTGTCAGCAGAGGGCAGAGCGGGGGATTTGAGGGATTTTAACCTCGATGCTTTGTGAGCGTGCCCATCCCGAGCCCCTCACGGTGCCCGTCCCGCTGCTGCGCTCCCTCGGGGCACCAAGCGCGGCCACCCCCGGCCTTGGGAAAGGGGCGGGGGTTTGGAATTCCGGCTCTGTCTGGCAGATTTGAGCCTAGACGGGGCAGGGTGAGGCGTGCAGCTCTGATTTTCCTGGAACAAGGTGGAATCGGTGCCACACGGAGCCGCCGCGCTGCCTGTGCCGTGCCCCGCCGGGCCCTGAGGGCAGCGCGGAGGTTCCGCTGCAGCCGCGGCTGCTGCCCACAGTGCGGGGCAAGGGCTCGGTGCTGGTGCTGCTGGAGAACAACCATCCTACCTGGAACTGGAGAAAACAAGGTGTGTGTAGTTTTATGTCTTCTTTTGTAGTTTTTTTGGTCTTTTTTTGAAAAATAAAAAGCCGTTTTCCAGCTGGGCCTGGGCGGCCGCAGCGCTTTTAATATCTTGGGCCTGCCCCGAAGAGAGCAGAGAGCGGTGGCTTTCCTTGATTTTAATATATAGGGATTAATGTCTTGCTTTTTATAAGGATTGTTTATGCCATGCCCCATCCAGAGTGTGGAAATACTGCTTGAATTTAGCCAGGCTTACCCGGGCATATGGTCAATTTCATCCTGTGAGAAAATACCTGAACACCTGGGACAGTCGGTCAGGGCTGGGGCAATATTTGTTTTCTCTAAAAAAACCCCAAACTAAATGTGTAGACAACGCTAGAGCTTTGAGCAGCAAAATTAAGGAAGTTTTAATTTGTCATTCACGTAAGAATTGGAACAACTAGAGAAGACATCCACATGTACTGAGGATTTCTAGTGAGATCTCATTCGTATATTTCAAGGCGAACGTGAAAGAGAGCTCTGAAAGTACCACGTTCAGGATATTTGTGTTATCCTCAAAGTGTTTGTGTTGCTGGTTTTTTTCTTTCTTCTGCCTTTTGCATTCACGTTTTTCTCACAAGGAAATGTAATTATGCTCTTCTAATGCATTCTTACAGAAAGTTCATGCATCCTGCCTTCTGTACCTGTTGATAGTGTATCAGGCTGGGCACCCAAAGAGGGAGGAGGACTCCTGCCCTGCTCTCTGATATTCTGGGGTTTGGGGGATCTGTGGCATGGAGAGGAGACATAAAAGGTTGTGTTCTGGTGCAAGGCTGCTCTTTGCCTTCTCCTGCCATTCCTGGCCTCCTGCGGGAGCTGTTCCAAACCTGGTGCTGCAGGGACGTTCTTACTCTAACCTGCAGACACAAACAATTAGGACATTTTTCCCATGATGAGAGTCGATTTTTTTTTTTGTCACTAATATTGACATTATCTATAATGCCCAGGCAGCAAAGAAACAATGTTCATACATTATGCCCCACTGAGATAACAACATAATTCCTTCTGAAGCTTTATCATACATATACCACATAAATACCAATAGCAATGTTGGTATAAGTTGTGCTGAGGAATGGTTTGTGGAGGAAACAGTAATTCTTGTCAGACACATTTAAAGGAAGAGAGAAGATTAAAAAAAAAAGGAAACAAGCCAGCTTCAGGGAAATCAGTGTTTTCTGGATATCAAGTAGATACCCTCAAAATGTTCGAAACGGGTGAAATATCAGTAGTGCCTGAACTTGCTGACACAGCACAAATATGTTAATTGCTGATACATTATATTACATTATATTACATTATATTACATTATATTACATTATATTACATTATATTACATTATATTACATTATATTACATTATATTACATTATATTACATTATATTACATTATATTACATTATATTACATTATATTACATCATATTACATTATATTACATTATATTACATTATATTACATTATATTACATTATATTACATTATATTACATTATATCATATATACTATATATTTTATTTTTATATTTAATATATAATATTTTATATTCATATCATATCGATCCCTTACTCGGTGGTACTAATTATTTAATTGCTTACACTTGGTAGAGGTATTGCACCCCCTGTCACTACAAACAAGCAGCAGCTTGGAGTGCTCCTTGAACACAAACACTCTTTTTGCAGAGGGCACTGCTGCCGGACAGGGAATTTAGATGGAGCTCTCAGTGGCTTCGTCTTGCACTGATTTTTTTTTGGAGAACAGTTCGATTTTCATTCCGTGCCGTGGCTGTCCTGCAGCGCACCCGGGACAGCGCAGTTCAGGTGGATGTCGACTAGGTGGCAGCATGGTGTTTGGAACGGACACAAACTGCTTTTCGGCTCGCTAAAACACCCCTGCTTTCATCCTGTGCCCGTAAAATTTGACTAAACCTGACTTCTGTCAATCCCTTCGTGTCTCTGCACTAATAGCTAAGAGGATGCTGCCTAAATACTAAAAATATTAGGGTGGAAAGGCCAGGGAGGAGAATTTAATCCCACAGACAAACATGCTGGAAGCAGAAGACAGTTTTTGTTTTCTGTTTATGGTTTCCTCTTTTAATTTGAGCTGAAAGGAGTAAAGATCTCTTTTGCTAGTTTATTACCAGCAAAATATAGAAATATATTAAATATTTAAATATAATATTACTATTACTAAATATTGTTTATATATAATAATATAAATATTACTAAATATAATTTACTTGTGGTTGAAAAAATCTTCAGTTATTATTTGTGGTCTTACTGTAGTAATGCCCTATAAAATAACAAATCCAGTAATTAGTTTTGGTTACAGAAAGTAAGGATCCTGATAATATATATCTGTGTTGGTTCTACTAACCAAATTATATGATATGGAAACTTAATCACCTGGTTTTGGAACATGCTGGCCAGCTTGTGAAAGATTATATGTTTTCATCAAAAGAATTCAGATTGCTGAAGGCAACCTCTTGTAGTGGGGGCAAAAATCCCAAGCAATGTAAGCTCCAGTTTTTTAAATTGCATCCAGAATTCAACAGGCAGCTGCCACAGACCAACTGAAAAAAATTCTTTAAAACTTCACCCTTCAATTACATTTGCTCTGTATTTGATGGGAGTCATCTTTACTGCATTATGATCACAGAAGCTGATTTGGAGTCGTGCAATAATTTCTTGGAGCCCCTGTTATCACATCAACATGAAGTATTGCAGGTTGAATAAAAAAGGGCTCTCAGAGGGACTTTCCCATATGCTTTCTGGGTCATCAGTTTGCTCTTCTCAGGAATGTGTTGTTCAGCTTTCCTGGTTTTTGTGAGTGTTTTTTTTTTTTTTCTTAATTCACATGTTGAAACAGAGCTGGAAATGTGGAGGAGAAAAAAAAAAGAAAAAAAAAAGTTAAAAATCCACTTAAAACCATCTAGGGAATCAAGAAAAGCAAAACAACCAACCAAGGCCCATTGCTTCTTGACAAAGAAAATCTGAGGGTTCTGGCAGCTGAGAGTTCTTTGTTTAGTGCTTTTCCCACAGTTCTGTTAAAATCTGAAGCTTTGAAAAGCATTATGGCATCCAGCATATTGTTTCAGCAGATTGTTTCAGAATCTTCTGTCAGCAAAGATTCCAAAGCAGCTTTTTCAGGACAGTTGTTTTGCTCTCTTGCCATTGTTGGTTTCCCACCCCAAAAGGACACGACACTTTCCTAGGTTTTGAGGGAGGTAACTTGAGAACAAGTGTACAGCTTCCACACTTAAAATCTTGACACTTATCTAGAAGTTAAACAAATGCTGTTGATTTTAGGCGAGAAACTGCTAGTACCAGAGATAAGGACAGTTTGATGTGACTAGGGCTGTTTTATCTTTGGAAAACAAGAAGCACGAGTATGTTCACAAATCTTTTCCTTGAATAAGATGTGCTGAATTGTAGAATATCTCTTGTATGGAGTATATATCTGTTATTTTAGGTCTTCAGCTGCTGGAGTGGCAAACAGCACCACCTTTGCTTTCTTTACTTTGTGTTTTATACCATGTCTGTTTCAGAATTTCTGTCACAAGCCCTCTGGATGATTCTGTCCTGTGTAGTTATGGTAAGCTAATAACAATATAAAACTCGGTATATAGGGAAGAAAATGGAAAAGGTAAATACACCTGCTTTTTGAGAGTGTGTGCAGCACAGTAGTATTAATGCACCAGTAAAAGGCTGGAGAATGTTTTCCAGAAAATCCCTGGAGAAAGAGTCTGGTCTCCAAAGGTATTGTCCCAGCACAAATTGCACACTGCTGGTTGTGTTGTACTTGACTCTTACAGCAGAAAAAGCAACACACAATCCAAATTTGTGCTTGGGACAGATTTAAAAATCCCCTCGTTGCAAAGTCAAGGAAGAGAATTACTGTTCACTTTAGTCCAGTAGAAGAGAGTTTTACTTGGATTTTTGTTTGTTATTGATGAGACAATGAGGTAGAAAGACCTTTTACACAACTTGGGTCAAGTGTTCTTACCTTGTGTGTGCTTATATAATGTATGAATAAAAGATGGTTCTACAGAACATTAGTATAAAACTTATAAACATTAGTATAAAATTTATAATGAAATTAGTGCAAAGCAGTCCTTTAAAATAAGAACTTTGCATTGACAATGCTACCTGATTTACTGTAAAATTTTTTAAAAAATAATATAATCCTCTGTTTTCAAAAGCCACAAGTCTGCCTCATCCCTCTTTCAAGTGATTTTTGATTTAATAGCATCTGACTACAGAAATAAAAATACTAGGTTTTTATTGTCCTCTGGTTTTAAGTCTTTAAAAAGAGTCCACCTTGATGTTCTATTTTTAAGAAGAGCACAATTGTTTCTAAATGAACATCTCAACACTTGTGTATTGGTCGTAGCTTTTACAGTAAATTGTCTTGTAAGATTGGCAGTATATTTTTGACCACTGAGAAGTTTGGGGATATTTTGAAAAGTGATTAACTCCTAAAGTTTTTGAGGACTGTGAAGAAATTTTTTTTGTCTTGTATGATTCTATAATGATTTTTAGATCATGATAATTGCAGATGACAATGATTAAACACAATGACATTTTTAACAAAACTGTAGAAGGGCATCTTTAAAATAGAAGTTTGACAGCAGATCCCCTTTTAGGAAGGAAGAATATTTGTTAAATAGCCCTGTGTTGAATACAGAGATGTCATTTCTGGAAATGCTAGAGGTATCACTGCCTTTCTGAGAACCTGCACTCCTGTGAAAGTTTAGCTTATTTGCTTTCATTTGTATGTGTGAATGAAGCCCCTCTCAACGAATACCCGAAAGAAACGACCTCAAAGAAACAAACCAGAGACTGAAGCCAGCCCAGCTCACTGAAGAGGGTGTGTACACCCCCCCATCTGGGGTGTGCCCCTCATGATGTCACTTTTAGCCCTTTGCATCCAAAATCATCCCAAAATCAACACCCAGTCCTGGGTGGTGGCTCTTTCACAGCTCAGATGGACTCTGGGTTTATCCAGATGGATTCTGGGCAAACCCAGGGAGCTGGTTGGCTTTGGGTGATGGCTGCTGCACACAAATTTTGCTGCTTCTCCCAACA